>NW_027518680.1:50385833-53110000 GCF_043159265.1 Tasmannia lanceolata | reverse complement strand
TGGGCCCACCTTGTTTTACGCTAACGTTAGCAGGTAAGCTTACCTGCTAACGTTAGCAGGAACCTTTTCCTCTCTCTCTCCCTCTCTCTCTCTCTCTCTCTCTATATATATATATATATATATATATATATATATATATATATATATATAGAGAGAGAGAGAGAGAGAGAGAGAGAGAAGTGTTTCTAAGCACGTGCTTAGGGAGCTCCCTAAGCACAAATGGCTTAAAAAGCCATTAATTGGTCGCTTTTTCTAGAACCCGCAGAGGTGGACCTGCCATACGAACCAATCAGTGGCTTTTTAAGCCACTTGTGCTGAGGGAGCTCCCTAAGCACGTGCTTAGAAACACTTAATATATATATATATATATATATATATATATATGAGAATAGTGTTCCTGCGTAGCTGCTCAGATAGCTTATCTGAGCAGTTGCTTCAAAAACTCATGTGGCCCACATTTTTGGGGTGATCCAAAGCATTCATTTGAAAGGCCCTTCCACGGATAGGGTATGTACTAAAAACCAACCCTATAGGATCATCCTAACCAAATCAAAGGTGGAGGGGAAAATGGACAGACATTGTTTCTGACCATTTTTTCCCTCCACAATTGGCAGGGTTAGGATGATCCTAAAGGGCTCATTTTTTGTACACACCCTATCCATGGAAGGTCCTTCCAAATGAATGCTTTGGATCAACCCAAAAATGTGGGGCCACATGAGTTTTTGAAGCAGCTGCTCAGATAAGCTATCTGAGCAGCGCTTATCTGAGCAGCTGCGCAGGAACACTTTTCTCTCTCTGTCTCTCTCTTTCTATATATATATATATATATATATATATATATATATATATATATATATATATATATAAGAGTTTTTATTTGGTAACCCTACCATCTAATACAGATGAGAAATAAAAAGATCTCCTCCCTGATTTGATTCACTTGCAGTTTTTTGGTGACCCATCAAGGCGAGTACAACTTCTGAATAATTACATAGAAGCCTTTCACCACCTTAGCTATGAGTATCTTAGGTGCCTGGTCTCCAAGAATCCTATAGGTAGCCAATTGCCTACCTCCTATGGTGGATTTTATATAAGAGAGAAAGCCTGCATTAATACCTTCCTTCGGCTTTAAGAGAGAGGTAGGGGCTGCATATCTGACTAGGCCCTAAGTTGCCCAAAGCAAGGATCCTTTTGCCGATAAAAACCAGATGCTCGGAAGTGAAAGAGGGAGCCCAGTACGCACGGATGAGCAGTCCAACTTTTAGACTTGTTGAATAACATGTAAGGGTAGTTTAGGTATTACTTGTGGTCTTAGGGATATAGTAGTCATTGTACATGGCTGCCCTATTTGGGTCTATATATTTTTTTAAAGTTGACAAAGTATATTTATACCATAAAAATTACATTGGGGACCAGGGGTCCTTTTGCATTTACATAGCATTATGGTCATGAACATACTCCTGAACCATCAAGAGAAACAAGTACAAACTATTCATAATTGCATCAAGATAAAAGATAACTAATCCATCTTGCCAGCTCCAAGCAAAACATTTAAAAAACTACAGACCTCACAACTTCCCCACCAAAAACAACTTCCCAATCAACCAAAAACATATCTTCTTCTCTCCAAACGACTGACGACTAGTACAAGTTCAAATGAAGGATATCACTCAAAGCGAAAGACCAGAGTCACTCAAGCTAAAGGGAATCAACTTCAATGCAGCTGCTCCACGGCTTCTAGGATCATATTAGTGCCCGAAACAACCAGGCCAAAGAAAATGAAGCTTATTTGGGCCTATATATACATCATTTACATGAGGAGCTCCTCAGTGGAGACTCTCCATCCTCTCCATTCCTCTTCTTCTTCCTATCTCTAACCTTAACTCCATTTCTAACATGGTATTAGAGCAAAGATCCTTTGGGAATGGGTAGACGGAAAGAACAAGAGTAAATCATCTCCACGCCATTCTCTCTCTCATCCCTCGTATCTCTCTTTGCCTTTATGCGCATGCTGTTGTTTCCTTTTTTATTTTTTCAAAAATCTCTCCTCAAATCTCCCTAATCTTTCTGTCTCGGTATTCTCTCTTTTGTTGAGAAAATCCGCCGGGCAATCCGATCCGGTCGTGCACAAATAAAACGAAAAGTAAAATAAACAAGCAAATCAAGCCACAAGATGAACACCAAGATTTTACGTGGTTCGGCAAAGCCTACTCCACGGGCGAAAAACACGATCTTCGACTATGAGAAAAAATAATATACAAGGATTACAATGGATTAATCACAAACCCACAAACCCGCAACCCTTTCCTTGCTTCTCAAACCTAAGATCGTACCCAAGAGAACCTGAGAGAAAACCGCAAGAGAAACCCAAGAGAATACCCCAAGAAGAAAACCCTCTATTCTTCTTCTTCTTCTCCTTTTGTCTCTCTCTCTCTCTTCACTTCTCTTTTTCTTTTTCTCTCTTTCCCTCTTTTGATTTGTCCATACTCCAAAGAAGAAAGTCACTTCCTCTTTTTAGTTGTTTCCAAGAAATCCAAATAAGAGGGTTTCTATCTTTGCCTCTTGCCTTCCCACCCACAAGCAACCACCGTAGGTGGGAAATAAGGCAACTTTTCCAACAATCTCCACCTTGGCTTATTTCCCAGCCACCTGAAGATTTTTCGTTGATGTCGCCACCGGTCCGCTACCGCAGCAAACCACCATTGACCTTCCGAAGTACCAGCTACACACCCTCGAATCACCTTGGTTCCGACTCCTCCGGATTTGATCAACACGACCAATGCACATGTGTAGCTGCCAACCCGTTGACTCACCTAGTCAACCTTGAAGAGGGATATCGATCCATCCTCCCCAACGCAGGTACCGTCATCTTCTCACGCTTGCCATCCTTTCCCTTCAATGCCTTAGCCAAGTTCTGTTGAATTAGGATCTCCTTCACCCTCATCTGCCATAGGGTGAAATTGCCCATTCCGTCAAATCTGTTGATGTTGAACTGAGTAGAACTTGATTTTACCGCCATCTCAGATTACTCCGCTCTTCACGGTATAGCGCTCCACCTCGATCGAGAATCTTTCTTGGACAATCTTTCTACTCCTAAAAATCGCTCTAACTGCGATCCAACCACAACACCCACGATCACTCCACCCGGCCTCGACGATCGCTCTACCTGAGCTTTGATACCACTTGTTGAGAAAATCCGCAGGGCAATCCGATCCGATCGCGTACAAATATAACGAAAAGTATAATAAACAAGCAAATCAAGCCACAAGATGAACACCAAGATTTTACGTGGTTCGGCAAAGCCTACTCCACGGACGAGAAACACAATCTTTGACTATGAGAAAAACAATATACAAGGATTACAATGGATTAATCACAAACCCACAAACCCGCAACCCTTTCCTTGCTTCTCAAACCGAAGATCGTACCCAAGAGAAAACCTGAGAGAAAACCCCAAGAGAAACCCAAGAGAATACCCCAAGAAGAAAACCCACATAGAAAACCCTCTATTCTTCTTCTACTTCTCCTTTTGTTTCTCTCTCTTCACTTCTCTTTTTCTTTTTCTCTCTTTCCCTCTCTTGATTTTTCCACTCTCCAAAGAAGAAAGCCACTTCCTCTTTTTAGTTGTTTCCAAGAAATCCAAATAAGAGGGTTTCTATCTTTGCCTATTGCCTTCCCACCCACAAGCAACCACCGTGGGTGGGAAATAAGGAAACTTTCCCAACAATCTCCACCTTGGCTTATTTTCCAGCCACCTGAAGATCTTTCGTTGATGTCGCCACCAGTCTGCTACCGCAGCAAACCACCATTGACCTTCCGAAGTACCAGCTACACACCCTCGAATCACCTTGGTTCTGACTCCTCCCGATTCGATCAACACGGCCAATGCACATGTGTAGCTGCCAACCAGTTGACTCACCTAGTCAACCTTGGAGAGGGATATGGATCCATCCTCCCCAACGCAGGTATCGTCATCTTCTCACGCTTGCCATCCTTTCCCTTCAACGCCTTAGCCAAGTCCTGTTGAATTAGGATCTCCTTCACCCTCATCTGTCATAGGGTGAAATTGCCCATTCCGTCAAATCTGTCGATGTTGAACTGAGTAGAACTTATACCGCCATCTTAGATTACTCCGCTCTTCACGGTGTAGCGCTCCACCTCGATTGAGAATCTTTCTTGGACAATCTTTCTACTCCTAAAAATCGCTCTAACTGTGATCCAACCACAACACCCACGATCACTCCACCCGGCCTCGATGATCGCTCCACCTGAGCTTTGATACCATTTGTTGAGAAAATCCGCGGGGCAATCCGATCCGATCGTGCACAAATATAATGAAAAGTAAAATAAACAAGCAAATCAAGCCACAAGATGAACATCAAGATTTTACGTGGTTCGGCAAAGCCTACTCCACGGGCGAGAAACACGATCTTCGACTATGAGAAAAAACAATATACAAAGATTACAATGGATTAATCACAAACCCACAAACCCGCAACCCTTTCCTTGCTTCTCAAACCTAAGCTCGTACCCAAGAGAAAACCCCAAGAGAAACCCAAGAGAATGTCCCAAGAAGAAAACCTAGATAGAAAACCCTCTATTCTTCTTCTTCTTCTCCTTTTGTTTCTCTCTCTTCACTTCTCTTTTTCTTTTTCTCTCTTTCCCTCTCTTGATTTTTTCACACTCCAAAGAAGAAAGCCAGTTCCTCTTTTTAGTTGTTTCCAAGAAATCCAAATAAGAGGGTTTCTATCTTTGCCTCTTGCCTTCCCACCCAAGCAACCACCGTGGGTGGGAAATAAGGCAACTTTCCCAACATCTTTCTCACAACTCTCTCTCACGCATATCTCTTTTTTTTTCCATTTTCTTGTTGCCTCAAATCACAAAGAAAAAAAATCCTAAAATCCCTAGCCCCAAATCTCTCGAAAATATCTCTTTCCATTTTTTTGGTTCTCCATACCAAAATCTCATTCTTCTTTAGGCCCATATCCTTGTGGGGTTCTTTCTAGTTTCTTTAACCTCTTTTGATGTTATAAATCCTTTCTTTTTTTCTTTCATGTTTTGAGTCACTTCCCCCATCCTCTCCATCTTTTCTCCACTAGATTCGTTGTCTTTTATGTCTTTTGTGTTGTTCTTCAAGGTGCCAACCAAGTGTTCGGTGAAATGTCCGAAAGAGATTTGGTGCCTTGGACGCCTTCTTTTCATTCCAAGTTGAAGGCCTTCGGCTTTAACTTGAGGGGAGTGTTGTCTAGTGTTGCCATATCTTTCTTTCCATTATTTTCTCTGTCTTTTGTATTGATGCTATCTCTTTCTTTACATTGTCTGGTATTGTCTTCTATGTCTTCTTATGTCTTTTATGTTGTTCTTCAAAGGTGCACACGAAATATTTGATAAAATGTCTAAGAGAGGTGTAGTGCCTTGTTTGCCTTCGTTTCTTGTCTTTTTCAAGGCGCACACAAAGTGTTCGATGAAATGTCCGAGAGAGGTGTGGTGCCTTGTTTATCTTCTTCTTTTTTATTGTTGCAAGTTGAAGGTATTTAGCATTCAACTTGAGGGGAGTGTTGTCATGTTTTTCTTAGAGTTGTTCCTTTTTCTTGGTGTTATATTAGTATTGTCTTCTTGAGGAGTGTTGTCTTCTTGTAGACCTTTCTTGTCTTGTCATCTCCGGGCTCATGTAGTCTTAACCGAGGGGGAGTATTGTGGTGATTATGTTTTCGTCTCCTTCATCATGGGTCTTCTCTTTCACGTTAGCTTAGTTTTACACATTAGTTTCTGGCTTTATGGTTTTTTCGGACGTTGGTTTCCCCATCGTTGGTCGGCTCTCTTATAGGTGACGGTTTCATTTTCCGTTGACCTTATTTTCCGGGCGATGGTGTCCCCATCATTGGTCGGCTCTTTTCAGGTGACGATGTTCATATTGTCGACCTTGTCTCCAGATGATGGTGTGCCCATTGTTGGTTGGTTATCCTCTTCCCATCTTCTTCTTATGTTCAAGCGACGATGTTCATGCCGACCTTGTTACTGGACAATGGTTTCCCCATCGTTGGCTGGTTATCTTTCTCTTTCTTGTCTTTTTCTCTCCATGCGACAATTTCTCTGTCGACCTTGTCTCCGATGGTTTTCCCATTGGTGGTTATCTTTTATTGGCGTGGTGCTGCTTAGCCGGTGTTCCTGCTTGTGGTGCTTCGTCGTTTCTCATGTGCGCGCCTTTGGTTGCCGCTTTTTTGCTTGATGGATTGCTGCTATTTCTCTGCTGAGGTGTCTCCGTTCGATCCTCCGTGGTTTGCAGATCTATTTGCCGGGGCTCTCATTCAGGGGGAGGCCCTGTTTTAATCACTCTCGTCAAGTGATGCTTCAGGGGGAGCTGTTCGTTTTTTGTGGTTGTTGATCTTGACGATTGTACTCTCATGGTTGCTGTTATCTTTAATTATGTTTTCGTTATGTATTCACTACACCAGCTTGAGGATGAGTGTTATACCAGGTTGGATGTGTGTTTAAGATTATGTACCTTTTGTTATCTTTAGTTGTTGTTGTAGTTTCTTTGTACCAGGCTGGAGTTCCATGTTATATACACTCCAGCTTGAGAGAGGAGTGTTGAATAACATGTAAGCGTAGTTAAGGTATTACTTGCAGCCTTAGGGGTATAGTAGTCATTGAACATGGATGCCCTATTTGGGCCTATATATACATTGATAGGGTGTGCCCAAAAATTCAGCTCCATTGGATGATCCCAACCCTTCAAACTGTGGAGGCAAAAATTGACAGATTTGTGAAGGTTTTTACACATCCATTTTTGCCTCAACAAATCGTAGGATTGGGATGATCCTATGGAGCTAATTTTTTGGGCACACCCTATCTATGTGAGGGCCCATCAAATGAATGGTTTGCATCACCGAAACAATGTGGGGCCCACTGTATTTAAGGCGTCGGTGTAGCTAAGTTAGCTACACACTAGCTTAAAATACAGTGGAGGCAAAAATGGACAGATTTGTGAAGGTTTATACACGTCCATTTTACCTCCACAAATCGTAGGGTTGGGATGATCCTATGGAGCTGATTTTTTGTGGACACCCTATCTATGTGAGGGCCAATCAAATGAGTGGTTTGGATCACCCAAACAATATGCCCTTCACTTCTCCACTTTATTTTAAGCTGGTGTGTAGATAACTTATCTACACATGTGTAGGAACCGTTTTCTCTCTCTCTCTCTCTCTCTCTATATATATATATAGAGAGAGAGAGAGAGAGAGAAAACGGTTCCTACACATATGTGTAGATAAGTTATCTACACACCAGCTTAAAATACAGTGGGGGCCACATTATTTAGGATGATCCTATGGATCTAATTTTTTGTAGACAGCCTATCTATGTGAGGGCCTTTAAAATGGATGGCTTGCATCACCCAAACAATGTGGGCCCCCACTGTATTTTAAGCTAGTGTGTAGAGAACTCTCTACACATATGTGTAGGAACCGTTTTCTCATATATATATAACCGTTTTCTCATATATATATATATATATATATATATATATATATATATATATATATGAGAAAACAGTTCCTACACATATGTGTAGAGAGTTCTCTACACACTAGCTTAAAATACAGTGGGGGCCCACATTGTTTGGGTGATGCAAGCCATCCATTTTAAAGGCCCTCACATAGATAGGCTGTCTACAAAAAATCAGATCCATAGGATCATCCTAACCCTACGATTTGTGGAGGTAAAATGGATGTCTTTAAACCTTCACAAATTAGTCTATTTTTTGCCTCCACAGTTCGAATAGTTAGGATGATCCTATGGATCTGATTTTTTGTGAACACCCTATCTATGTGAGGGCCTTAAAAATGAATGGTTTGGATCACCCAAATAATGTGGCCCCCACTGTATTTTAAGCTAGTGTGTAGATAACTTATCTACACATATGTGTAGGAACCGTTTTCTCTCTCTCTCTCTCTCTCTCTCTCTCTCTATATATATATATATATATATATATATATATATATATGAGGAAAGGGTTCCTGTGACGTTAGCAGCTAGCTTAGCTGCTAACGTCAGCGTAAAATAAGGGTGGGCCACATTGTTGGGCTGAGCCTAAGCATTCATTTGAAAGGCCTCATCATGGATGGGGTGTGTACCAAAAATTAGCTTCATTGGATTATCATAGGATGTCCATTTGTGGGGGTGAAAATGGACATCCACTAATCTGCCAATTTTTTCACCCCACAAATGGACACCTTAAGATGATCCAATGGAGCTGATTTTTTGTGGACACTCTATCCATGAAAGGGCCTTCCAAATGAATGTTTTGGATCCCCCCAACAATGTGGGCCCCCCTTAAGATGATCCAATGGAGCTGATTTCTTGTGGACACCCTATCCATGAAAGGGCCTTCCAAATGAATGCTTTGGATCCCCCCAACAATGTGGGCCCACCTTGTTTTACGCTAACGTTAGCAGGTAAGCTTACCTGCTAACGTTAGCAGGAACCTTTTCCTCTCTCTCTCCCTCTCTCTCTCTCTCTCTATATATATATATATATATATATATATATATATATATATAGAGAGAGAGAGAGAGAGAGAGAGAGAGAAGTGTTTCTAAGCACGTGCTTAGGGAGCTCCCTAAGCACAAATGGCTTAAAAAGCCATTAATTGGTCGCTTTTTCTAGAACCCGCAGAGGTGGACCTGCCATACGAACCAATCAGTGGCTTTTTAAGCCACTTGTGCTGAGGGAGCTCCCTAAGCACGTGCTTAGAAACACTTAATATATATATATATATATATATATATATATATATATATATATATATATATATATATATATATATATATGAGAATAGTGTTCCTGCGTAGCTGCTCAGATAGCTTATCTGAGCAGTTGCTTCAAAAACTCATGTGGCCCACATTTTTGGGGTGATCCAAAGCATTCATTTGAAAGGCCCTTCCACGGATAGGGTATGTACTAAAAACCAACCCTATAGGATCATCCTAACCAAATCAAAGGTGGAGGGGAAAATGGACAGACATTGTTTCTGACCATTTTTTCCCTCCACAATTGGCAGGGTTAGGATGATCCTAAAGGGCTCATTTTTTGTACACACCCTATCCATGGAAGGTCCTTCCAAATGAATGCTTTGGATCAACCCAAAAATGTGGGGCCACATGAGTTTTTGAAGCAGCTGCTCAGATAAGCTATCTGAGCAGCGCTTATCTGAGCAGCTGCGCAGGAACACTTTTCTCTCTCTGTCTCTCTCTTTCTATATATATATATATATATATATATATATATATATATATATATATATATATATAAGAGTTTTTATTTGGTAACCCTACCATCTAATACAGATGAGAAATAAAAAGATCTCCTCCCTGATTTGATTCACTTGCAGTTTTTTGGTGACCCATCAAGGCGAGTACAACTTCTGAATAATTACATAGAAGCCTTTCACCACCTTAGCTATGAGTATCTTAGGTGCCTGGTCTCCAAGAATCCTATAGGTAGCCAATTGCCTACCTCCTATGGTGGATTTTATATAAGAGAGAAAGCCTGCATTAATACCTTCCTTCGGCTTTAAGAGAGAGGTAGGGGCTGCATATCTGACTAGGCCCTAAGTTGCCCAAAGCAAGGATCCTTTTGCCGATAAAAACCAGATGCTCGGAAGTGAAAGAGGGAGCCCAGTACGCACGGATGAGCAGTCCAACTTTTAGACTTGTTGAATAACATGTAAGGGTAGTTTAGGTATTACTTGTGGTCTTAGGGATATAGTAGTCATTGTACATGGCTGCCCTATTTGGGTCTATATATTTTTTTAAAGTTGACAAAGTATATTTATACCATAAAAATTACATTGGGGACCAGGGGTCCTTTTGCATTTACATAGCATTATGGTCATGAACATACTCCTGAACCATCAAGAGAAACAAGTACAAACTATTCATAATTGCATCAAGATAAAAGATAACTAATCCATCTTGCCAGCTCCAAGCAAAACATTTAAAAAACTACAGACCTCACAACTTCCCCACCAAAAACAACTTCCCAATCAACCAAAAACATATCTTCTTCTCTCCAAACGACTGACGACTAGTACAAGTTCAAATGAAGGATATCACTCAAAGCGAAAGACCAGAGTCACTCAAGCTAAAGGGAATCAACTTCAATGCAGCTGCTCCACGGCTTCTAGGATCATATTAGTGCCCGAAACAACCAGGCCAAAGAAAATGAAGCTTATTTGGGCCTATATATACATCATTTACATGAGGAGCTCCTCAGTGGAGACTCTCCATCCTCTCCATTCCTCTTCTTCTTCCTATCTCTAACCTTAACTCCATTTCTAACATGGTATTAGAGCAAAGATCCTTTGGGAATGGGTAGACGGAAAGAACAAGAGTAAATCATCTCCACGCCATTCTCTCTCTCATCCCTCGTATCTCTCTTTGCCTTTATGCGCATGCTGTTGTTTCCTTTTTTATTTTTTCAAAAATCTCTCCTCAAATCTCCCTAATCTTTCTGTCTCGGTATTCTCTCTTTTGTTGAGAAAATCCGCCGGGCAATCCGATCCGGTCGTGCACAAATAAAACGAAAAGTAAAATAAACAAGCAAATCAAGCCACAAGATGAACACCAAGATTTTACGTGGTTCGGCAAAGCCTACTCCACGGGCGAAAAACACGATCTTCGACTATGAGAAAAAATAATATACAAGGATTACAATGGATTAATCACAAACCCACAAACCCGCAACCCTTTCCTTGCTTCTCAAACCTAAGATCGTACCCAAGAGAACCTGAGAGAAAACCGCAAGAGAAACCCAAGAGAATACCCCAAGAAGAAAACCCTCTATTCTTCTTCTTCTTCTCCTTTTGTCTCTCTCTCTCTCTTCACTTCTCTTTTTCTTTTTCTCTCTTTCCCTCTTTTGATTTGTCCATACTCCAAAGAAGAAAGTCACTTCCTCTTTTTAGTTGTTTCCAAGAAATCCAAATAAGAGGGTTTCTATCTTTGCCTCTTGCCTTCCCACCCACAAGCAACCACCGTAGGTGGGAAATAAGGCAACTTTTCCAACAATCTCCACCTTGGCTTATTTCCCAGCCACCTGAAGATTTTTCGTTGATGTCGCCACCGGTCCGCTACCGCAGCAAACCACCATTGACCTTCCGAAGTACCAGCTACACACCCTCGAATCACCTTGGTTCCGACTCCTCCGGATTTGATCAACACGACCAATGCACATGTGTAGCTGCCAACCCGTTGACTCACCTAGTCAACCTTGAAGAGGGATATCGATCCATCCTCCCCAACGCAGGTACCGTCATCTTCTCACGCTTGCCATCCTTTCCCTTCAATGCCTTAGCCAAGTTCTGTTGAATTAGGATCTCCTTCACCCTCATCTGCCATAGGGTGAAATTGCCCATTCCGTCAAATCTGTTGATGTTGAACTGAGTAGAACTTGATTTTACCGCCATCTCAGATTACTCCGCTCTTCACGGTATAGCGCTCCACCTCGATCGAGAATCTTTCTTGGACAATCTTTCTACTCCTAAAAATCGCTCTAACTGCGATCCAACCACAACACCCACGATCACTCCACCCGGCCTCGACGATCGCTCTACCTGAGCTTTGATACCACTTGTTGAGAAAATCCGCAGGGCAATCCGATCCGATCGCGTACAAATATAACGAAAAGTATAATAAACAAGCAAATCAAGCCACAAGATGAACACCAAGATTTTACGTGGTTCGGCAAAGCCTACTCCACGGACGAGAAACACAATCTTTGACTATGAGAAAAACAATATACAAGGATTACAATGGATTAATCACAAACCCACAAACCCGCAACCCTTTCCTTGCTTCTCAAACCGAAGATCGTACCCAAGAGAAAACCTGAGAGAAAACCCCAAGAGAAACCCAAGAGAATACCCCAAGAAGAAAACCCACATAGAAAACCCTCTATTCTTCTTCTACTTCTCCTTTTGTTTCTCTCTCTTCACTTCTCTTTTTCTTTTTCTCTCTTTCCCTCTCTTGATTTTTCCACTCTCCAAAGAAGAAAGCCACTTCCTCTTTTTAGTTGTTTCCAAGAAATCCAAATAAGAGGGTTTCTATCTTTGCCTATTGCCTTCCCACCCACAAGCAACCACCGTGGGTGGGAAATAAGGAAACTTTCCCAACAATCTCCACCTTGGCTTATTTTCCAGCCACCTGAAGATCTTTCGTTGATGTCGCCACCAGTCTGCTACCGCAGCAAACCACCATTGACCTTCCGAAGTACCAGCTACACACCCTCGAATCACCTTGGTTCTGACTCCTCCCGATTCGATCAACACGGCCAATGCACATGTGTAGCTGCCAACCAGTTGACTCACCTAGTCAACCTTGGAGAGGGATATGGATCCATCCTCCCCAACGCAGGTATCGTCATCTTCTCACGCTTGCCATCCTTTCCCTTCAACGCCTTAGCCAAGTCCTGTTGAATTAGGATCTCCTTCACCCTCATCTGTCATAGGGTGAAATTGCCCATTCCGTCAAATCTGTCGATGTTGAACTGAGTAGAACTTATACCGCCATCTTAGATTACTCCGCTCTTCACGGTGTAGCGCTCCACCTCGATTGAGAATCTTTCTTGGACAATCTTTCTACTCCTAAAAATCGCTCTAACTGTGATCCAACCACAACACCCACGATCACTCCACCCGGCCTCGATGATCGCTCCACCTGAGCTTTGATACCATTTGTTGAGAAAATCCGCGGGGCAATCCGATCCGATCGTGCACAAATATAATGAAAAGTAAAATAAACAAGCAAATCAAGCCACAAGATGAACATCAAGATTTTACGTGGTTCGGCAAAGCCTACTCCACGGGCGAGAAACACGATCTTCGACTATGAGAAAAAACAATATACAAAGATTACAATGGATTAATCACAAACCCACAAACCCGCAACCCTTTCCTTGCTTCTCAAACCTAAGCTCGTACCCAAGAGAAAACCCCAAGAGAAACCCAAGAGAATGTCCCAAGAAGAAAACCTAGATAGAAAACCCTCTATTCTTCTTCTTCTTCTCCTTTTGTTTCTCTCTCTTCACTTCTCTTTTTCTTTTTCTCTCTTTCCCTCTCTTGATTTTTTCACACTCCAAAGAAGAAAGCCAGTTCCTCTTTTTAGTTGTTTCCAAGAAATCCAAATAAGAGGGTTTCTATCTTTGCCTCTTGCCTTCCCACCCAAGCAACCACCGTGGGTGGGAAATAAGGCAACTTTCCCAACATCTTTCTCACAACTCTCTCTCACGCATATCTCTTTTTTTTTCCATTTTCTTGTTGCCTCAAATCACAAAGAAAAAAAATCCTAAAATCCCTAGCCCCAAATCTCTCGAAAATATCTCTTTCCATTTTTTTGGTTCTCCATACCAAAATCTCATTCTTCTTTAGGCCCATATCCTTGTGGGGTTCTTTCTAGTTTCTTTAACCTCTTTTGATGTTATAAATCCTTTCTTTTTTTCTTTCATGTTTTGAGTCACTTCCCCCATCCTCTCCATCTTTTCTCCACTAGATTCGTTGTCTTTTATGTCTTTTGTGTTGTTCTTCAAGGTGCCAACCAAGTGTTCGGTGAAATGTCCGAAAGAGATTTGGTGCCTTGGACGCCTTCTTTTCATTCCAAGTTGAAGGCCTTCGGCTTTAACTTGAGGGGAGTGTTGTCTAGTGTTGCCATATCTTTCTTTCCATTATTTTCTCTGTCTTTTGTATTGATGCTATCTCTTTCTTTACATTGTCTGGTATTGTCTTCTATGTCTTCTTATGTCTTTTATGTTGTTCTTCAAAGGTGCACACGAAATATTTGATAAAATGTCTAAGAGAGGTGTAGTGCCTTGTTTGCCTTCGTTTCTTGTCTTTTTCAAGGCGCACACAAAGTGTTCGATGAAATGTCCGAGAGAGGTGTGGTGCCTTGTTTATCTTCTTCTTTTTTATTGTTGCAAGTTGAAGGTATTTAGCATTCAACTTGAGGGGAGTGTTGTCATGTTTTTCTTAGAGTTGTTCCTTTTTCTTGGTGTTATATTAGTATTGTCTTCTTGAGGAGTGTTGTCTTCTTGTAGACCTTTCTTGTCTTGTCATCTCCGGGCTCATGTAGTCTTAACCGAGGGGGAGTATTGTGGTGATTATGTTTTCGTCTCCTTCATCATGGGTCTTCTCTTTCACGTTAGCTTAGTTTTACACATTAGTTTCTGGCTTTATGGTTTTTTCGGACGTTGGTTTCCCCATCGTTGGTCGGCTCTCTTATAGGTGACGGTTTCATTTTCCGTTGACCTTATTTTCCGGGCGATGGTGTCCCCATCATTGGTCGGCTCTTTTCAGGTGACGATGTTCATATTGTCGACCTTGTCTCCAGATGATGGTGTGCCCATTGTTGGTTGGTTATCCTCTTCCCATCTTCTTCTTATGTTCAAGCGACGATGTTCATGCCGACCTTGTTACTGGACAATGGTTTCCCCATCGTTGGCTGGTTATCTTTCTCTTTCTTGTCTTTTTCTCTCCATGCGACAATTTCTCTGTCGACCTTGTCTCCGATGGTTTTCCCATTGGTGGTTATCTTTTATTGGCGTGGTGCTGCTTAGCCGGTGTTCCTGCTTGTGGTGCTTCGTCGTTTCTCATGTGCGCGCCTTTGGTTGCCGCTTTTTTGCTTGATGGATTGCTGCTATTTCTCTGCTGAGGTGTCTCCGTTCGATCCTCCGTGGTTTGCAGATCTATTTGCCGGGGCTCTCATTCAGGGGGAGGCCCTGTTTTAATCACTCTCGTCAAGTGATGCTTCAGGGGGAGCTGTTCGTTTTTTGTGGTTGTTGATCTTGACGATTGTACTCTCATGGTTGCTGTTATCTTTAATTATGTTTTCGTTATGTATTCACTACACCAGCTTGAGGATGAGTGTTATACCAGGTTGGATGTGTGTTTAAGATTATGTACCTTTTGTTATCTTTAGTTGTTGTTGTAGTTTCTTTGTACCAGGCTGGAGTTCCATGTTATATACACTCCAGCTTGAGAGAGGAGTGTTGAATAACATGTAAGCGTAGTTAAGGTATTACTTGCAGCCTTAGGGGTATAGTAGTCATTGAACATGGATGCCCTATTTGGGCCTATATATACATCATTTACATGTGGAGCTCCCTAGTGGAGACTCTCCATCCTCTCCATTCATCTTCTTCTTCCTCTCTCTAACCCTAACTCCATTTCTAACAAGACTAATGCCTTCTCCCAACCTCGAAGGGTTTTGATTAACTCGTAGACATAGGTAATTGGGGCTTTTAGCATCTCTAGCTCCCGGTGCGACTTCATAGAAAAACAATCAAAGAGAAGATAGAAGAGAATGAAACACACATGGACCTGAAAATGATCACGGGGAGGAGTGAAGTGAGAAGAGGCAAAGGATTTGGTCTACCTTGATCTGGATCAAACTCGGTTGTTAATCTTTGCTCTCAGTTAAGAAGAATGAGGTTCGAGTTGATGAACAGGAGAAGGCTGAAATACATGTTAGTATTTTTTAAATCAATTTAGAGGGAAGATTCAAATTAAAGTTTTCCCTCTCTTATTTGGAAGGCAAAAGTCTTTTGCTTGAATGGGGACTTGAACCCAAGATAAATAGTCTCACATGGGAGCTTGAGAGAATTTTTCTCATCCATATAAGATGGAGAGTTGGAGAAAGGCTTGAGCCTTGAAGGGGCTTTAGAATTTGTTGGGTCTTGGGCTTTTAGAAGAGCAAAAGCCCATGTTTAAAAAACACACACGCGCGCGCGCGCCTCACCGGGCCGGGCCGTGGGCCGTGGTCCGAGGTCCGAGGTCCGAGGTCCGAGTTTGGGTTTGGGTTTAAATGAAAAGGTTATTTTTATTGCAAAAAACCGTTTTGATTTTACCCTTTGGTTTTGATATGGACACACCACCTTAATTGCAAATAACCGTTTAGAATCTCAACGGTCACAAAAATGACTGTTGGGAGAAAAAACTTTTCTGGTCTTTAAGGGTGTGTTTTAATGGTGGCTCTCCCCCCAACAGACACTTTCAGGTCTATAAAAGGGGACGAGACAGATTGTTTTAGACACAGAAAAAATACACAGACGTTTTTGCACTCAAGGTTTTCTGTTCTTCTTCCTCCTTCGTTCCGTTCTTTCTGAGCACAGTTCTGTTGGTGATTCTGGGTGGGCCAGTCAGCGAGTGCACGTGGACTGGGGCCAGTCAGCGAGTGCACGTGGACTGGGGCCAGTCAGCGAGTGCACGTGGACTGGGGCCAATTTCGGCTGTTTTATCTTGGAGTCGGTTCGCAAATCCCGATTGCACCGGTAGGGGGCAGATACGATTCTTAAGGAGAGTGACCAGTGGCACGACTCAACCTTATTCTTTTCAATCCAATTTCCAAAGGGTTTTCAACCAAACAGATAAGTTCTATTTTATTTCTGATTTCCAAACAGAAAGAGTTTTTCATTTCAAGTTGCAGATTTTTTGGGTTCAAATAAACCATAGATCAGATCCATACTCTAACTTTTCCAACAGTCTTAAGAATCGTATTAAAACAGATCTGATCTTATGGCTTATGATCATCAAAACCCAATTTCTGTTCTTCCCATCTCTGGTGAGAATTCCAATCCAAATTCTGTCGTTCGAACACCTGTTGGGAACAGAATTCTCAATACTGTTCCTGATTTTTCAAAAATCGAACGACTAACTGGTTTGAATTACAAAAGGTGGAAACAACAGATCTTATTTGCTTTGCAACAAATTGGTGTTGCTTTTGTCCTTACCCAACCAAAACCAAATGAAGAAATTGTTGAATGGGATAATGCAGATTATATCTGCAAAAATCATTTGTTGAATGGTTTGGCAAATGAACTTTATAATATCTATTATTCCTATGAGCATGCTGCTGATCTTTGGAATGCCATAGTAACTAAATATGAATTAGAGAATGCTGGAAATAGGAAATATGTGATAGGAAATTTTTTAGACTTTACTATGGAAGATGTGAAACCTATTTCTGCCCAAATAGATGAGTATCAGTTTATTATTGGTGAATTAGCTAAGGAAGGTATGAAATTACCTGATACATTCGTGGCTGGTTCTCTCATTGAGAAATTGCCTTTATCTTGGAAAGATTTTAAAATCGGAATGAAACACAAGACAAAAGAATGGACCTTAGACCAAGTGGTTGTTGGGGTTAAAATTGAAGAGAAAAACAGACTTAAGGATAAGTAACTAAAGGCCAAAGAGTACACCTCTAGGGCAAACATTGTTGAAACCAAGAATGATGGATCTAAGAATCTAAAACCGAAGAAAGATAAGAACTTCAAGAAATCTGGACCTAAGAAGAAAGGAGTCTGTTTTGAATGTGGGAAACCCGGATACTACAAGAAGGATTGTCGACACCGAAAGACTGGTTCATCCAGTGCTAAGGTTAATCTAACCGAGGCAGATATGATTGCAGCAGTTGTGACTGAGGCGAACTTGGTGGAAAATCCAAATGAGTGGGTGCTGGATACAGGTGCTACCAAGCACATATGTGGAGACCGAAGTTCCTTCTACAACTTCACTAAAGTTGATGGAGGAGATCAGGTCTATATGGGCAACTCACAGACTTCGAAAGTCATGGGTAAAGGCAAGGTCCTTCTGAAGTTAACTTCAGGAAAGATACTTACATTGCAAGAAGTGCTGTATGTGTGTAGACACCCCATTTTGACAAGGCCCTAAACCCGCATATTCGAATAAAATCCCGAGGTCAGACGGAAAATGAATGAAATTAATCCGAGCAAAAGAGAATGTGGGGCCCGCTTGTGTGGGACCCGTTTGTGTGGGACCCGCCTGTGTGGGACCCGCTTTTGTGGGGCCCGCTTTTGTGGGGCCCGTTTGTGTGGGACCCGCTTGCGTGGGGCCCGCTTGTGTGGGGCCCGCTGTTGTGGGACCCGCTTATGTGGTCAAAGAGAGAATAAGGACGGTCATCATTTTCTTTGTTTTTAAAGTGGGCGTAATGAGTGGTTTTGGTTTTCGCATGGCATCCAATGCCATTTGAAAATTATTTTTTATTTTGTTATTTATTATTTTGCAAAGAAATGGGAAATGGGGGGGGGGGACAAGAGGGGGACAAAAAATAAATGATGATTGCTCTCCTCATGATGAGTCTCCCCACTCAAGAGGAGAGCTCGGTTCTCTCGCAGAGGGGAAGAACCAGAGAGAGAAAAGGAGGAGCAAAAAAGAAAAAAAACACAGAGGAAAAAAAGAGAAGAAAAAAAACCAGAGGGAAGAAAGGAAAAAAAAGAAAAAAGAGGGAAATCGACAGTGGAAAAAAAGGGAGCAGAGGAGAAAAACCAAAAAAAAAAAGAAAAAAAAAAGAAGAAGAAAATCGGCAGAGAGAGAGATCCGGCCAGTCATCTTCTCCGGCGAATTCCTTGCCGGAATTCGATCGCACATCTCTTATTACCAGTCACCTTCTTCATCTCCATCTACGCCACAAGCGTCTCAGATCCGGTGGTTTTATATTGATCCGGCGGATCTCCGGCAAATTTCTCCCTTCTTCGGTCAGTATCATCGGATTCCGTCGATTTTTACTACCTCCTGCAATGATTCCATCTCCGGCCAAGATCCGAGGTCTGCAAATCTGTAAGGAGAGAGGATCAAGCTGCTGATTTCAAATCTTTCCGAGCTTTGATCATTTTTTTTTAACTCGATTAGCAGTCCATGTAAGTAGTTTCTCTTGAATGTTTGTTTTTGTTCTTGAGTTTTATTTGGAGGCTTGAGTTGCTTGTGATTGTAGACACCCCGCTGATGTGTGGGGCCCGCTGTGTGTGGGGCCCGCTGTGTGTGTGACCCGCTGGTGTGGGACCCGCTGGTGTGGGACCCGCCGATGTGGGACCCGCTGATGTGGGACCCGCTTGTGTGGGGCCCGCCGATGTATGAATAGTACTTGGTAGGTCCTACTGTGAATAGTAGTTTTGAATAGTAGTTTTGAATAGTAGCTTTGAATAGTACTTATAAATAGTAGCTTTGAATAGTACTTATAAATAGTAGCTTTGAATAGTAGTTTTGAATAGTACTTATAAATAGTAATTATGAATAGTATTTTTGAATAGTAATCTTGTATAGTAATTATAAATAGTAATTATAACAGTCTTCAGCACAGGAGTCAGTCCTTCAGTCAGTCCAGGAGTTTTTCCTATCATCATAGGGGTTAGGATTCTGTCCATCCTCTCATCAAGTCGTGATCTTTACCCGCTCCTGCAAGGTATAGGATGCTGTCCAACCCTTGCCGAATTATTTTCCTGTTCGTTCCCCCGCAAAGCATAGGATGCTATCCAACCTTTGCGGGATTCCAGAAGTCTCCCTACCCGTATGATGATAGGATTTTATTCTCTGGTGTCAAAAAACAATAAAAACATTTCAAAAATACTTGAAAACAACAAAAACATTCCAAAAAACACTTGAAAATTCAAAAACATCTCAAAAACAATTCAAAATCCAAAAACATAATCAAAATCAAAAATCTCAAAAAATCTTGAGTCATGTGCAGAGTAGTTAGGAATTCAGTCCGAACTACGGATGGCTTGATCCCTAGCTGAGGGGTACGTAGGCAGCTCAGGCGTGCTGCTGGCACCCTGAGTTCAGTCACCATTCTTAGACACCATTTTTACACCCTTTCACCATTTTCAGTCACCATTTTTTGTAAATATTTCTCACAACTTTCACCATTTTTCATAACTTCAAAACCTCCAAAAAATACAAAAAACTTCAAAACCTTTTCAAAAAGATCTTCCCCTAGAGTTAGGAGTCTGTCCTAGATATTTAGGGTGTTTTAGAGTTAGGAGTCGGTCTTGATTTGTATTGATGTGGTGTGTCCTGTCGTGTGAGTGTCCCTAGAGTTAGGAGGCCTCGAGTCGATCGGTCAGACACTTAGTCGAACCGATGGCTAGACTAGGAAGCATATAGTCAGCCCATGGTTTTCTTTA
This sequence comes from Tasmannia lanceolata, assembly GCF_043159265.1. NCBI lineage: Eukaryota > Viridiplantae > Streptophyta > Magnoliopsida > Canellales > Winteraceae > Tasmannia > Tasmannia lanceolata. The sequence goes on along the minus strand of NW_027518680.1, from coordinate 53,090,029 downwards.
TGTTGCACAGCCTAGATACACATAGGATATAGGGCCCACCTGCATTAGCTTAAGGCTAAACAACCTGCATTAGTTAGGACATATAGAGAGTCCTAAAAATCACAATCCACTTGAATTTAAGCAATCGCACAAAAAGCTTTAAAAACTAGTCGAGTCTAGTTGATCGAGTCTAGGATAGCGGTCCTAGAGGTTTAGGCATTGTAGTTTAGCATAAGACACCGAACTACGTTGGCTCTGATTCTTCCCGAGGTCGGGATACGTAGTGCAGCTAGGATGGATGGCCATCCTGGTCCGAGTCAAGCATTGCATTAGAGTTTAGGGTTTGTCGTGTCAAGTCATGTGTTGTGTTGTATGCTTTGTTGTGTTTTCTTACTTTCATGTACAGATCCTATACCTTTAGTTGTAGCATGCATGTGTTCGTCCACCAGAACTTAGACACCAATCAGGCATGTCACACATAATCTAGCTATTCGTAGGCGACACTTCTTTCATTTCTTTTGTGTGTGTTTCTTATTCATCTCCGAGACATGCATGATTAGCTAGACGTTGTCTCGGAGATATTTGTTCCCATTTCGCATGATTTTTGCCCAAAACTCTTCAAAATTAATAATAAATGGCATAAGAGACCAGGTGCTAGCACTTGGGCGAATTGGGGGCGCCTAATCCCTTCCCCATTCGTCATCAGGCACGAACCCTATTTTATATCTCTGGTTATCCGTTGCAACAGAGCACAGCATGGGATCCAGGGCCCACTTCCTTGGATGGCGACTCTTCTTTGTTTAAGGTACGCCTCGAATCTGGGCTAGTCCCCGAATCGAGAGGTATCTCACTTTACATCGCCGCTCATGCTGTGAGGGGCACTCTTTCGAGAGTTCCTTGGTGGGGCTCTCCTTCACGTGGATGATCTAGAGACTCGCGCGGGGGCCCGTCCCCTCACGCCCGTCCCGGATCTGGTTCCACAGACTGGCGACTCTGCTGGGGATCTCTTGAAACATTGCCTAACTCTGTAAAAATGCCATTTTAATTAATTTTGAAGAAATTTGGGTCAAAACCAAGTTAAATGGGAACTTTAACGTTAGAATCCAGGGGCACCAAGTAGGTGCGTAATTAAAACAAGGGATTCACACACTGCACAGTAGGCATTGTCATATTTTTTATTTCTTTCATTGATTTTCATTGTTTTTTTATTGGCTCCACGGGATAGATTCAATGCGTGCCCGACTGGGATGTTATTACACCCTGATGGTGCTGTTGAATCTATTTCCAAGCTATGCGCCAGCGCTGCAGCCGTAAACACTCGGTGCACTTGTGTTTACAGCAGCTGATGAGCAATGAAGCATACTATGTATAACACTCGGTGCACTTGAGTTATACATATTAAGTATGTTTCATACGCATAGTACCCGATAGATTGAGTTCGGAGCCCTACTTTGTTTTATATATTATGTATATACTTACTGACCTAGTGAAACCCAACTAGGAAGTACCCGTGTTTATATAAGTATATTGCATTCATATAAGGACGAACATGTGTGGCTTACACATGTTGGAGCCTAGGTTTAGGAGCCATGTCCTATCTATAGATTATTGTAGCCCACCTTATGTGGCTACAGACGCAGTCCTAGTACACTCACTTGTCTGTCATGAGTCGAGACTCTCTCGACTCCGCTAGATTAGACTAGGGTTGGTGCCCCTGGTTAGGATGTATATATATGTATATATTTATTATTAGATTAGGGCTTGCTTCTTAGTTAGGTTTCCTTCTAATCTAATCAATTTTTCCCCATCTATCCATTCTGTGGATTATCATAAGATTCTTGGCTCTTTTAGTCATGATCTGTTTTCCGTGAGCCTGATCATTTGATTGATCCTGATCAGATGTACTCTGCATGTCGATTATGAGTCTATCTTGCCATTATCATTACCGGAGTGTGTTCTTGCTGAGAGCCCTGCTTTATCTTGACCATGACGGCATACTCTTCATGTTTAGTTGCTGAGACCATCCTAGTATAGCCGTCATGCTGCCAATTTTTTTTAGAACCCTTGAGCGTAATCATTATCCTTTTGGGTTCATTGACAAACCATGTGCTTACCTTACCACATCTCCTGGTATAGCCGTTATGCTGCCGAATTTTCTCTAAATACCTTGAGTGTGGTCATCATCCTTTTAGGCTTGTTGACAAACCATGTACTTGTCGTACCACATCTTCATGTACAACCATTAAGCTGTCGGATTTTGATCCAAGGGAAGGATGTGTTGGCGCTACCTTTTGTTTCAACTTGCGCATTACATTGTCATGCGATTAATTCTCATTGAGCCTAGTGTTTATGGTGTCCATGACAGGAGTCTTAGTCACTCGTCTACCATCAACCCCAAAAAAGGTTTCATCTCTAAACTCGCTTGGTCTAGCCCACTATACATTTTTCCTCTCACATTGCCCAGATGGCTGAGTATGCTGAAAGTCTCGTCTTGAGAGAAATAAGAGAGATGGTGATGACATCCATGACCTGATAGACAAGGATCCCCTCATTCTTCTTGAACTCAAATGCTTCTGAGAACCCTGCACATAACCGTGTTGCACCTCCTACACCCACCATGGGAACCATTTCACCCATTCAACCCTTCATATATCTTACCACCTTTACCTGTACCACTTCTGGCCTGAAAAATGATTGGGAAGGGAAAAGAAAAATGTCAGAGCTTGAACTTCTTGAAAATATCATACCAGAGAAAGCCTTGCCATTGTCAGGTGCTAAAGAACAATTTGAGCTGGGTCAACAGAAACCAAAGAGGCCCTCCCTTCTGAGATTCTAATTCCAGGATTGCTCTCTCCAATCATTATCATCATTAATGAAGGCACGTTGTCCTTGAACTTTCAGCGCCAATTCGTTGCCTCCGATGAAGTGTCACATCTTTGAAATTTGCTTTGAAGTGTGTATACCAACCCTCCCTGTCAAAGTTGGTAAGTCTAACCATGTCAATGTCAATTCTAAGTACGTTGTGTTTATTGGTCTCTCTCATTGTGAGCCAATATCCAGTCTTTTGTTAAATTTGATGGAGAGCCTATCGTGGCGCGTCAAAAATCAATGTATGTACTTCAAACATTCAATGCAACGAACATTTGATTCCAGTGTCGTCAGTATTCTTGTATATGTTCACTCTTGGATCTAATGTTAATAAACAAATTAAGACACCCTCCTCGGACGAGGATGCCGATGAAATTCTCCTCGAGATTTGAAAGCTGATCAAACGAGGGGAAGATGTCGAGCAAAGCCACTTGAAGATGAAATCGATACCGTGAATAGTGGTACCCAAATCCGAAACTCGGGAAATAAGGATTGGCAAAATCTCCCGAAGAGCGCAAAGAATCGATAAACCTATTTAGAGGGTTCAAAGAAGTGTTGCTTGGTCCTATGAGGATAAACCAGAAGCGTGCCTTGGCATTGTTCAACGTAAGTCACCCTCAGCTTCAGACATCGGGTCGAAAAAGTAAAAATTTCAAACGAAGAATACCAGATATCAAGTGAAGTTAATGAAAAATTGAGAGAAGACTTTCGGACAACAAAGTCATGAGCATAGAACATGAACCCCAAAATGAATACTTGGGCTATACATTACGATGGAATTCTAAGTCAAAGTAATCAAAGGGTAAGGGCATTCCCGCATTTCAAATGAACAAAAAAAGAAAGATAGAATCCAGAGACGAAAGGAGAAGGGAGCATGCCCCACGTCAACTCCTTAGAAATATCAGAATCCCGAGAATTTGAGTCGGTTTTAAAGCATCTTCAGCATATAGAGAAGACCCTGAGTCTTAGAATACTGAGCATCAGTGCAAGATCCCAAAGACAAAGTGGGAATTCAATCAGTCAAGTTTGCGCAGTACAGATGAAGTCTTGCCAGGAAATGCCGCCAGACTCCTAAAAAAAAAAAGAGAAAAAAGTTCAAAGCCATTGAACCTTAGCCATTCAAAAAGCTTGTATGCCAAAACACCAGAAGGCCATCCTTGGACGCCTGCGCTTTAAACGCCAAAAATCCCAAGTTTGAAAAATCCTTTTGCAAACACCTTTGAGCCTCAACAAAATCAAACATTCTTTTCAAACACCCGCAAACCAGGGGCAATTCAACCCGAACTACGCGGACCTGATCCCCAACTCTTCGGGGGTACGTAGGCAACCTGATCAACTCAGGTTCGGTCAAATCCTTGGGGATAAAAGCTAAATCGTCCCCTTTTTCAAACTTTTGAAGCTAAAAAGATAAACCATTCATTGTAAACCCAAAACGAACTACGCGGATCTGATCCTCCATTTTTGGGGTACGTAGGTAGTCTGGCAAGACCAGATTCGGTCCAAATCGTTTGAACTTTTGATATCTACCCCTTTTGAACCCGAGCCTACCTATAAAGTTCTTCTGGTGAAACGAGCAAAGGTTCAAGGCAATTGAAAGCAAAAACAGAAAGAAATGAAAGAAAAAAAAAACGATGGAGTCTGAAGACCCGCTAGGCTGAAAACCCGAGAGGGCGGTCTAGGCAAAATTTAGGGTCATTCACCCGCTAAGTTGACAACTGAAAAGTCGGCTTAGGCAAAAGTTAGGGTAGCAGGCCCGCTGGATTGAAAACCCGAAAGGGCGAACCAGGCAAAAGTTAGGGCAAGCGGTCCGTCAGATTGAAAACCTGAAAAGGCAATCTGATCAATGGCAATGACTTCCAACAAAAAAGCGAATCATTGAGATGGAGAAACAGCCTTCAACCAGCGTAAAATCTCGGGGTCCAAGTAGTGCCAGCAAGCTTACTTTAACATTCCTCTAAACTGGGGCATTGAAACCGAGCAATCCGAAAGGGATAATAATCATGACATAAACACCGAAAAAGGAGAATAGTGCCTCTTGACACGGTCTTCGAAATACTCTAAGAGTGGCTAAGCCATACCCTTGAAAAATAACACATCAGATCCAAGAGTGAGTCGAAAGCGAGTCGAGTCCTCCGAACAACAAGAATCTTCTTTGACCGAGTCCTTGGAAATCTATTCCTCCTTCATATTTGTGTTCCCTTTCCTTGCAAAGTCCAAACTGTCGGGTGCTAGAAGAATGGGAGCGTGTCCTCCAAATTGCGAAGAAAATTCAGAGTAAATCCTGGTTTAGGTATCAGAAGGGGCGGGAGACATCTTGTTCAAACCTACCCGAGACCTTAAGCCTCCAAAAGTGAGCAATGCGAAAGAAGGGATTTTCAGACTCAGCCATCATGGTTATTGTCCTATTCTCTCCATACAAAAGAACTTTGCATCCTTGAGCCTTCATGAAATGAAGCATCTTTTCTTCAACCATCATTGTCCTGCCTCCTTAAAACTCCTGTCATGGAAACACAATATACTAGGGGCATCTTTTATGACTTGCGTCATAAAAGATATCAAGCACAAAAGGCAATCAGTGCCAATGTCTTCAGTAAGTTGAGATAAGAGATGTACGAGTATATCTCGAGCCAAACTTCAAACTTCTCAGACAAGTGCACTCTCTGAAAGGTCAATTCTCTAAGAAAATCAGTTTCCCAAGCGGAGTCTAGAATTTGCTCGCGCAGCCTTCAATCCCCGGCAAAATCAGAAAAAATGGTCAATATCCAAATCCCGGCAAGTTATCTGAGTCCAATTCTCAGCAAGGAACTCATACTCCCAATTTCCTCGGCAAGAGGCAATCAGTCTAAAAAAAAAAAATCATCATTCGAAATCAATCAATTCTCAGCAATATCACTGTCCTTCAAGGCTCTTCGTGGTTTGTCAGGCAGGCACATCATGGACCCTTGCTCCCTGAATGGCTCTTCGTGATCTGTCCTTTAGGATATATCATGGACCCGCTCTCCATGCTCATTTCATTCATCTCCATTACTTGTTATTCTTGTTGGGCTCTTCGTGGCTTATTGTCATGGACCCCAAATTTCATTCTAGGCTCTTCGTGGCTTATTGCCATGGACCTTAGATTCATTGCGTGGCTCTTCACGGTTTGTTGCCGTGGACCCTCGATTACTTCTTGGCTCTTCATGGTCTACCATTCAGGTATACTACGGACCCATGCTCCCCGATTGGCTCTTCGTGATATGTCCTTCCAGAAATATCATGGACCCACTATTCATAGTCATTCCATTCATATCTTTTACATGTCATTTGTTTCTGCATGTTGGGCTCTTCATGGCTTATTGTCATGGACCCCAAATTCAATGTTTGGCTCTTCACGGAGTATTGCCGTGGACCCTTGATTCCTTTCTGCTGGGCTCTTCATGGTTTCTTGCCATGGACCTTAGATTCATTGCGTGGCTCTTCACGGTTTGTTGCCGTGGACCCTCGATTACTTCTTGGCTCTTCATGGTCTACCATTCAGGTATACTACGGACCCATGCTCCCCGATTGGCTCTTCGTGATATGTCCTTCCAGAAATATCATGGACCCACTATTCATAGTCATTCCATTCATATCTTTTACATGTCATTTGTTTCTGCATGTTGGGCTCTTCATGGCTTATTGTCATGGACCCCAAATTCAATGTTTGGCTCTTCACGGAGTATTGCCGTGGACCCTTGATTCCTTTCTGCTGGGCTCTTCATGGTTTCTTGCCATGGACCTTAGATTCATTGCGTGGCTCTTCACGGTTTGTTGCCGTGGACCCTCGATTACTTCTTGGCTCTTCATGGTCTACCATTCAGGTATACTATGGACCCATGCTCCCCGATTGGCTCTTCGTGATATGTCCTTCCAGAAATATCATGGACCCACTATTCATAGTCATTCCATTCATATCTTTTACATATCATTTGTTTCTGCATGTTGGGCTCTTCATGGCTTATTGTCATGGACCCCAAATTCAATGTTTGGCTCTTCACGGAGTATTGCCGTGGACCCTAAATTCCTTTCTGCTGGGCTCTTCATGGTTTCTTGCCATGGACCCTAGATTCATTGCGTGGCTCTTCACGGCTGGTCACCGTGGACCCTCGATTACTTCTTGGCTCTTCATAGCTTATGGCTATGAACCCTTGATTCTCAGTTTTTCTAATCCATTAATCACTCAATATCTTTCTTGCAAGGTTCTTCGTGGCTTATTACCACGGACCCCGGATTATGGCTTGGCTCTTCGCGGTTTGTTGCCGTGGACCCTCGATTTCTAGTTTCCTAAAAATAAAAAAATATAAATAAATTTCGTTCCGCGAGGCTCTTCGTGGCTTACTACCATGGACCCTCGTTTCCCGTTTGCTTGGCTCTTCACGGTTCACCACCGTGGACCCTCGTTTTCTGCAAGGCTCTTCATGGCTTATTACCATGGACCCCTGATCAAAATTTTCATTCAACTGTTGTTCTTCCTTGTCTAATTTGGTGAAAAGCTGGACAACAACTCTCTCTAGTTATTTTGTTGTCAAGTCATGGTCCGTCGTTCCACAGTGTGTCGTCACCCAAGTGCGGAGTCAGGAATACCTGTGTGACCGATGTGTTACTCGAGTGTGACCGATGTGTTACTCGAGTTATTTCTCTGGTGGGAGGCTATCTCACCAATATGTTTTGAATGCTGAGTTATGTGTCCAGCATTTCACCAAATTAATATTAAGTCATGTTGAATGTGAAATTTTAAAACGAAAGTCTCTCTGAGAGCATCTTTGAGAGCATCAAGCCAATAATCAAAATCCTTTTCATTCAAAACCCCTGAGGCATCCCTTCCCTCCAATTCGAGTGAGACCCCTGAGACATCTATTCCCTCCACGAGTTCAATCTTTGTAAAATAAATTTTGGGCCAGTCAAAATGTGTTGTCTGTTCAGCTTTGACATTCGTGCGACAAGCACACTCTGCCAAAGAGGGGCATCTGTAGACACCCCATTTTGACAAGGCCCTAAACCCGCATATTCGAATAAAATCCCGAGGTCAGACGGAAAATGAATGAAATTAATCCGAGCAAAAGAGAATGTGGGGCCCGCTTGTGTGGGACCCGTTTGTGTGGGACCCGCCTGTGTGGGACCCGCTTTTGTGGGGCCCGCTTTTGTGGGGCCCGTTTGTGTGGGACCCGCTTGCGTGGGGCCCGCTTGTGTGGGGCCCGCTGTTGTGGGACCCGCTTATGTGGTCAAAGAGAGAATAAGGACGGTCATCATTTTCTTTGTTTTTAAAGTGGGCGTAATGAGTGGTTTTGGTTTTCGCATGGCATCCAATGCCATTTGAAAATTATTTTTTATTTTGTTATTTATTATTTTGCAAAGAAATGGGAAATGGGGGGGGGGACAAGAGGGGGACAAAAAATAAATGATGATTGCTCTCCTCATGATGAGTCTCCCCACTCAAGAGGGATGAGTCTCCCCACTCAAGAGGAGAGCTCGGTTCTCTCGCAGAGGGGAAGAACCAGAGAGAGAAAAGGAGGAGCAAAAAAGAAAAAAAACACAGAGGAAAAAAAGAGAAGAAAAAAAACCAGAGGGAAGAAAGGAAAAAAAAGAAAAAAGAGGGAAATCGACAGTGGAAAAAAAGGGAGCAGAGGAGAAAAACCAAAAAAAAAAAGAAAAAAAAAAGAAGAAGAAAATCGGCAGAGAGAGAGATCCGGCCAGTCATCTTCTCCGGCGAATTCCTTGCCGGAATTCGATCGCACATCTCTTATTACCAGTCACCTTCTTCATCTCCATCTACGCCACAAGCGTCTCAGATCCGGTGGTTTTATATTGATCCGGCGGATCTCCGGCAAATTTCTCCCTTCTTCGGTCAGTATCATCGGATTCCGTCGATTTTTACTACCTCCTGCAATGATTCCATCTCCGGCCAAGATCCGAGGTCTGCAAATCTGTAAGGAGAGAGGATCAAGCTGCTGATTTCAAATCTTTCCGAGCTTTGATCATTTTTTTTTAACTCGATTAGCAGTCCATGTAAGTAGTTTCTCTTGAATGTTTGTTTTTGTTCTTGAGTTTTATTTGGAGGCTTGAGTTGCTTGTGATTGTAGACACCCCGCTGATGTGTGGGGCCCGCTGTGTGTGGGGCCCGCTGTGTGTGTGACCCGCTGGTGTGGGACCCGCTGGTGTGGGACCCGCCGATGTGGGACCCGCTGATGTGGGACCCGCTTGTGTGGGGCCCGCCGATGTATGAATAGTACTTGGTAGGTCCTACTGTGAATAGTAGTTTTGAATAGTAGTTTTGAATAGTAGCTTTGAATAGTACTTATAAATAGTAGCTTTGAATAGTACTTATAAATAGTAGCTTTGAATAGTAGTTTTGAATAGTACTTATAAATAGTAATTATGAATAGTATTTTTGAATAGTAATCTTGTATAGTAATTATAAATAGTAATTATAACAGTCTTCAGCACAGGAGTCAGTCCTTCAGTCAGTCCAGGAGTTTTTCCTATCATCATAGGGGTTAGGATTCTGTCCATCCTCTCATCAAGTCGTGATCTTTACCCGCTCCTGCAAGGTATAGGATGCTGTCCAACCCTTGCCGAATTATTTTCCTGTTCGTTCCCCCGCAAAGCATAGGATGCTATCCAACCTTTGCGGGATTCCAGAAGTCTCCCTACCCGTATGATGATAGGATTTTATTCTCTGGTGTCAAAAAACAATAAAAACATTTCAAAAATACTTGAAAACAACAAAAACATTCCAAAAAACACTTGAAAATTCAAAAACATCTCAAAAACAATTCAAAATCCAAAAACATAATCAAAATCAAAAATCTCAAAAAATCTTGAGTCATGTGCAGAGTAGTTAGGAATTCAGTCCGAACTACGGATGGCTTGATCCCTAGCTGAGGGGTACGTAGGCAGCTCAGGCGTGCTGCTGGCACCCTGAGTTCAGTCACCATTCTTAGACACCATTTTTACACCCTTTCACCATTTTCAGTCACCATTTTTTGTAAATATTTCTCACAACTTTCACCATTTTTCATAACTTCAAAACCTCCAAAAAATACAAAAAACTTCAAAACCTTTTCAAAAAGATCTTCCCCTAGAGTTAGGAGTCTGTCCTAGATATTTAGGGTGTTTTAGAGTTAGGAGTCGGTCTTGATTTGTATTGATGTGGTGTGTCCTGTCGTGTGAGTGTCCCTAGAGTTAGGAGGCCTCGAGTCGATCGGTCAGACACTTAGTCGAACCGATGGCTAGACTAGGAAGCATATAGTCAGCCCATGGTTTTCTTTATGTTGCACAGCCTAGATACACATAGGATATAGGGCCCACCTGCATTAGCTTAAGGCTAAACAACCTGCATTAGTTAGGACATATAGAGAGTCCTAAAAATCACAATCCACTTGAATTTAAGCAATCGCACAAAAAGCTTTAAAAACTAGTCGAGTCTAGTTGATCGAGTCTAGGATAGCGGTCCTAGAGGTTTAGGCATTGTAGTTTAGCATAAGACACCGAACTACGTTGGCTCTGATTCTTCCCGAGGTCGGGATACGTAGTGCAGCTAGGATGGATGGCCATCCTGGTCCGAGTCAAGCATTGCATTAGAGTTTAGGGTTTGTCGTGTCAAGTCATGTGTTGTGTTGTATGCTTTGTTGTGTTTTCTTACTTTCATGTACAGATCCTATACCTTTAGTTGTAGCATGCATGTGTTCGTCCACCAGAACTTAGACACCAATCAGGCATGTCACACATAATCTAGCTATTCGTAGGCGACACTTCTTTCATTTCTTTTGTGTGTGTTTCTTATTCATCTCCGAGACATGCATGATTAGCTAGACGTTGTCTCGGAGATATTTGTTCCCATTTCGCATGATTTTTGCCCAAAACTCTTCAAAATTAATAATAAATGGCATAAGAGACCAGGTGCTAGCACTTGGGCGAATTGGGGGCGCCTAATCCCTTCCCCATTCGTCATCAGGCACGAACCCTATTTTATATCTCTGGTTATCCGTTGCAACAGAGCACAGCATGGGATCCAGGGCCCACTTCCTTGGATGGCGACTCTTCTTTGTTTAAGGTACGCCTCGAATCTGGGCTAGTCCCCGAATCGAGAGGTATCTCACTTTACATCGCCGCTCATGCTGTGAGGGGCACTCTTTCGAGAGTTCCTTGGTGGGGCTCTCCTTCACGTGGATGATCTAGAGACTCGCGCGGGGGCCCGTCCCCTCACGCCCGTCCCGGATCTGGTTCCACAATGTGCCGGATATACGGCGGAACCTGGTGTCTGGCGCGCTCCTCAACAAAGATGGACTGAAGCTCACTTTTGAAGCAGACAAGGCGATCCTTAGTAAAAGTAATGTATTTGTAGGAAAGGGCTATAATGCCAATGATTTGTTTGTACTGAATGTACTTGAAATTATGAATGAAAAACCATCTTCTTCTGCTTACATAGTTGAATCTTTTGATATATGGCATGGTAGACTAGGTCATAGAAGTGCACCTTATATTAAAAGACTTTGCAACTTAGGTTTAATAAATGAAAAGATTGAACCTAGTAAAGAAAAATGTGAAATTTGTGTTGAAGCAAAATTCACTAAGAAACCTCACTTTAGTGTTGAAAGAAAAACTGAATTATTAGAGCTAATTCATAGTGATCTAGCTGATTTTAGAAATCTTGAATCTAGAGGAGGTAAAAGGTACTATGTAACCTTTATAGATGACTACTCTAGGTACACTAAAGTATACCTTCTTAGATCTAAAAATGAGGTTGAAGAAGCCTTTATCAAATATAAAAATGAAGTGAAAATCAGTTAGATAAAAGAATTAAAAGACTTAGAACAGATAGAGGAACAAAATACTCTATAACTAAGTTCTGTGATGATAATGGTATTATCCATGAAACCACAGCCCCATACCAACCTGAATCAAATGGTATAGCAGAACGGATGAACAGAACCTTAAAGGATATGTTCAATGCTATGTTAATAAGTTCTGGTTTACTCTTAAACTTGTGGGGGGAAGCACTTTTGGCGGCGTGTTATATATATAACAGGATACCTCCAAAGAAGAAGGGTCAAATACCATATGATTTATGGCATAACAAGATGCCTAGTTTATCTCACTTAAGAGTTTGGGGTTGCTTGGCTAAGGTTGGAATACCTGAACCTAAGAAAAGAAAATTATGACCTAAAACTTATGACTGTATATTCATAGGATATGCTCAAAATAGTACTGCCTATAGATTTCTGGTTTTGAAATCAGTTGAAAATATTCTAGAATATAACACTATAATTGAATCTAGAGATGTTGAGTTCTTTGAACATCACTTCCCTATGAAGAAAGAAATTCCTAAAGAACCTAGTAATGTTTCAAGAAATCAATCTGAAATTGAAAAGGAATTGGACTCTGAGTTTCAAGAACTCAGAAGAAGTAAAAGACAAAGGAAAGAAACAAATCTAGGAGATGGGATGTTCACCTATCTAATAGATAAAGATCCTGTAACTTATTATGAAGCTGTAACTTCTCCAGATGCTGTATTCTGAAAATAAGCTATAAAAAGTGAACTAGACTCCATAATAGAAAATCACACTTGGGAACTAGTGGACCTTCCTCCTGGAACTAAAGCACTAGATAGCAAGTGGATATTTAAAAAGAAGCTAAGACCTGATGGGACAATTGATAAATTTAAAGCAAGGTTAGTAGCTAAAGGCTTTAGACAAAAGAAGGATATGGACTACTTTGATACTTATTCTCCTATTGCTAGGTTGTCCACCATTAGGATTTTATTAGCTATAGCTTCTATTTATAAATTGGTAATACATCAAATGGATGTAAAAACAGCTTTCTTAAATGGAGATTTAGATGAAGAAATCTACATTAAACAACCTGAAGGATTCATTGTAACTGGACATGAAAACAAAGTTTGTAAATTAATTAAGTCACTATATGGCTTAAAACAAGCACCTAAACAGTGGAATGACAAATTTGATAGTGTCTTAATTACAAATGGCTATAAGATAAATGAATCTGATAAATGTGTTTATAGTAAGTTTAATGGTGATGAAGGTGTGATTTTGTGTGTATATGTAGATGATATACTGATTATGGGTACTAGTTTGAACATAGTTAAATCTACTAAGAGATTTTTAATGTCAAACTTTGAAACCAAAGATATGGGTGAAGCTGATATAATTCTAGGAATGAAAATCATTAGAAAAGAAAATGAAATAATATTGTCTCAGTCTCACTATGTGGAAAACATTCTTAGGAAGTTTGGACAATATGATAGTTCACCTGCAAAGACACCTTTAGATTGTCAGGTTCACCTAAAGAAAAACAAAGGTGAGTTGGTATCCCAAAAGGAATACTCAAGTATTATAGGTTCAGTGTCATATTTAATGAACTGTACTAGACTTGACATTGCACTAGCAGTTGGAAAACTCAGTCAACACACACATAGACCAGGACATGAACACTGGCGGGCTTTGACTAGGTTGTTGAGGTACTTAAAAGGTACAATGAACTTTGGACTGCATTTTAGGGGGTTTCCTGCTGTCTTAGAAGGCTATAGTGATGCGAATTGGATCTCTGATTCAAGAGATTCAGTGTCTACCAGTGGATATGTATTTACCCTTGGTGGTGGTACGATTTCTTGGAAATCGGTTAAACAAACATGTAGTACAAGTTCCATTATGGAAGCGGAATTTATAGCCTTAGCCCTAGCAGGAGCTGAAGCCGAATGGCTCAGGAATTTTATGGCAGATGTGCCTTTATGGCCAAGGCCAGTTCCCTCGGTGTTTTTACACTGTGACTGCCAAGCTGCTTTAGCCAAGGCCAAAAATAAGACCTATAATGGCAAAAGAAGGCATATTCGCCTAAGGCATAATTTGGTAAAGCAATACTTGAGTGAGGGAACAATAGCACTCGACTTTGTAAGGTCGGAGAGGAATCTGGCAGATCCTCTGACAAAGCCATAGATAAACAAGGTGGTTTATGAGGCATCGCAAGGAATGGGGTTAAAGCTCGTAGCATGAAACATTAGTGATGGACACCCAACCAATGTGAAAGGAGATCCATGGAATTTGGTTCAATGGGTACTAACAAGTCACCGGATGGTTTGTTAACACTATCACCCCCTACTCCTAGGTGCAAAATGTTGGAAGATAGTGTTCACTGCAAATGAGAAAGGATGAGTTATATCCTCTTAATCAGTTCATAACTTATATTGGGTGGTATGTTACTTGCAGTGCATACTTGATGACTGACCTAAGTGAATGTGGAAGTAAGGCCGCCTCCTATGAGAATTTGACGAGTAATTCTCTAGAACATTCATGAGAACCAAGAGGGGAACAAGGCCAAAATGTTCCAAAACTGTGATTGAATCACCAAGGAATCGATGGTAGGGTGTGGGTGACAGGTTAGTCGGTTACACCTACGAGGAAAGGTTGAAGGAGTCTAACTCTACCCGTACTTGGTAATGTAATCTGTTTATCCTAAATATCGGTTGAAGTCCAAAAGACACCAGTATGAATTCGCTCTATTATTCTAATGTGCTCAGATACTTCCGTTTTCAAAACTGTAATTGTATTTTGAATCTTGTAGGGGATTGTTAGTATTTTTTAAATCAAAATTTAGAGGGAAGATTCAAATTAAAGTTTTCCCTCTCTTATTTGGAAGGCAAAAGTCTTTTGCTTGAATGGGGACTTGAACCCAAGACCTCGATGTGTGTGTGAACATTGTGCTCTCTAAACCAAGGCAAAATAAATAGTCCCACATGGGAGCTTGAGAGAATTTTTCTCATCCATATAAGATGGAGAGTTGGAGAAAGGCTTGAGCCTTCAAGGGGCTTTAGAATTTGTTAGGTCTTGGGCTTTTAGAAGAACACAAGCCCATGTTTAAAAAACACACGCGCGCGCGCGAGCCTCGCCTCGCCGGCCGGGCCGGGCCGTGGCCCGTGGCCCGAGGTCCGAGGTCCGGGTTTGGGTTTAAATGAAAAGGTTATTTTTATTGCAAAAAACCGTTTTGATTTTGCCCTTTGGTTTTGATATGGACACACCACCTTAATTGCAAATAACCGTTTAGAATCTCAACGGTCACAAAAATGACTGTTGGGAGAAAAAACGTTTCTGGCCTTTAAGGGTGTGTTTTAATGGTGGCTCTCCCCCCAACAGACACTTTCAGGTCTATAAAAGGGGACGAGACAGATTGTTTTAGACACAAAAAAATACACAGACGTTTTTGCACTCAAGGTTTTCTGTTCTTATTCCTCCTTCGTTCCGTTCTTTCTGAGCACAGTTCTGTTGGTGATTCTGGGTGGGCCAGTCAGCGAGTGCACGTGGACTGGGGCCAATTTCGGCTGTTTTATCTTGGAGCGTCGGTTCGCAAATCCCGGTTGCACCGGTAGGGGGCGGATACGATTCTTAAGGAGAGTGACCAGTTGCACGACTCAGCCTTATTCTTTTCAATCCAATTTCCAAAGGGTTTTCAACCAAACAGATAAGTTCTATTTTATTTCTGATTTCCAAACAGAAAGAGTTTTTCATTTCAAGTTGCAGATTTTTTAGGTTCGAATAAACCATAGATCAGATCCATACTCTAACTTTTCCAACAATACATCTCCATAATCATTCGCTGACTGATTCACCTATGCAAAAGATCCTGCTAGCTGTACCACCCTTGATATTTGATCCAACAGCAGACCACTTTTCAGAGTCTGCTGTTGGATCAAATATCAAGGGCAGTAATTTTGAAGTACTGCCCACAAGGGACTTTACGATCGGGCACCATATAATTTCTCTACACACACGCTCGCGCGTGTGTATATATAGGGTGTAACTAGACCATCTCTGTTTATGCGGCAATCCCTACCCCCTGATATTTGTTTGTAGTTCTACTGTGATTTTTTAATAGAGTTTACGTTCGCTTGTGTTTGGCGTTGGTCCATTCACATACACATTCCTGTAAGGACATATTGTTCTAGAAAAATGAAATTCTTCTATTAGAAATGAGAATTTCTTTGGTGAATGAAAATAAAGAAAACTAATAACTAATACTCTCAAATAATTTACAAGGGTTTTTCTAACGTCCATCGCAAACGGCATTTCTCAGGTGGTCTGTCGGCATGTCAGACCAGCTGCCTTTTGCGATGGACGCTAGCAAATCCCAATTTATAAATTCTTGTTCCACTGCAAATATGTATTATTAGCTGCCATACATACTCTACTCCTTATGTTTTTCCATTTATTAATTGATAGGTAACAGCATATTCTGGTTGTATTCCATACATTTCTGATTCGTTATTCAATGATTCTTAGTATATTGAAGATCTTGGATGTATCCATTAGTTGCGTGGAAGTTGTAACATCTTACAGTGGCAATTATATCTCATTCTTGCATGAACACAAGCTCATTAGCAGACTGTTTCAACAATTTGGCTATTCATTAGGGTCTTAACTCTGATAATTTTGCCTATACACAATCAGAAACATCTATCTTTGGCTGTTTCTTACTGTTGTGTTCCACTTCAGCTCCTTATATTATAGCTCTGGGAGAGGTCCTTAACTGTGTGCTTTAAGTGCATGTGACTAGATTTTATCATGTGCAGATATTCACAGGGAATGAAAGAAAGGTGAGTTCCTAGAATCATGAAAAGGAAATCGAGAAGCGATGAAAACTCTGAATATTATGAAATCCCATTTCAGGCAAGATCGGACGATGACTTATCTTATAGCAATGTGATTCCTGACCTCGTGGATGATAATGATAGCAACAACAAACATTAGTTACAATGATGTCCGCGTTTCTCATTCTTACTACACAAAAAGATAACAAAAAAAAGGGAGAAGAAAAAAGACAGAAGGCCTAACAAACATTTAAGCTTGTCTACAGATGAAGAGAAGTATCAACATCTGTATCATCAAAATTATTCTTCGAGGAGCGCATAAGAGGTCTATCTGCAGGCCACAATGTTGTCAAGAGTGGAGACTCCACTGCCTGATATTCGGGGCGTTTGCTATGCGAATCAGGTCGAAGGGAGAGAAAATTGTGCGGAGGCCTAGAAGGAAGAATCAAGTCAGGATGGTAAAACAGTGTCGATGGCTCGCAACGGGCAGTCGGGCCCGCCCGTTCTGCCTCGACAAACAGTCTCAGTAGCTCTCTCTCTTCTCTCATTTTCTTAATTCTTTGCAACTGTTTGAATCTCTCTTGCAGGAGGGCAATGGAGGAATGAACAACAGTGGGATCATTACTTTGCCTACCCATTGGGTGAGATTGATAGGAGTATGTTTTAAGGAGTCTTAGTGGGTGCAATGTGCTATGTGTGTATATATAAGAAATGGGTGTCTCTTAAATTGTCTTATTGCTTTGATTTACATATAGTTGTGTCCTTTTATGATTGATTGTAGATGATCTAAGAGGGAAGAGAATCGGCAGAATAGATGCAAAATCCAACAAGGAAAGTAAGGAATTGGGTTGGTGGATGTGTAGAGGGGGAGGCAAAGGGGCTTTAGGGAGAATAGGTTAGGAGGAAAAGTCCAAGGAAGGATGGTGTTTAGTGTTTGGAAATGTGTTAGTAGGGGAATATATGGTAGGGTGATGGTTTTGTCGCCTTGTTTTATGGCCATTTGCCTTGGAGAAGATGTGCTTTTTCGTGGGCTTTGGAGAATAACATTCTTTCTTTTATGGAGTGAAGCAGAGAAGATATGGGAAGAGACAAGACGGGGGTAGGAAGAGAGAATAAATTTGGGGTTTGATGAGGTTCTCATTATAGAGAGAACACATGTATTCTATTTTTCTCTCTCTACTATACTTTCTGTTTTGTCTTGGAGTTGTTGGAGGGTAATAGCATGGACGGTGATAAAGCTGTAGATGCTGTTGCGGCTGATGTCTTTTTCTTGTTTCACGCCTTTTATGGGAAGAAATGATAAATGCACTCCATATTTGATAATGGCACTCCTTTCTTCAATTTATATTTTTTCATTAGCTTTTGAAGGCCAGGTATTACAAATCCCCCAAATTCGTCACCATTCATTCAGAAAAGTGTTTCAAAGAGGAGTGCATATATCATTCCCTTTTTGGTGTTCATCCGGTTGCAACTAAGGTCTAATGGGTCAGGTTTTTCAGAACCCTACCCTACCCAAGAAATTATTTCGGATTTTTAACGTTTAGCTTGGGATAATGACTAATTTCAAAGATTGTAGACAACGACAAAGATTCATACAAAAATATATAAATTTAAGTCATCAAGTTCATAAATTTAAGAAGGAAATAACTTTTTAACTTTCAAACTTATCACTACAATGAAAACAATTATATCAATATATTAGAAAATAATGTCATGTTTTTTTTTTTTTTTTGAATTGTAAGAAAATAATATCATGTTATTCAATAGATATTTAAGAAATTTAACGTACACCTATGAGAGTGAGTTCAGGTTTTGGGTTTTGTTTTTTTCATTAAATCTGATCAAACTCGAGATTAGATTGGAATTTTCAAACTGAAATCCGACCCAACTCAAGACTCATCACCCATGCAAGCATAAAGTCACTTTCACGATTAATGGTAAAAGACAATTTTTGGGTCCCAAAGAAGGCATAGTGGGTCATGTATGTGAAATCATGACCGTTGATCAGTAGAACATCATGACACAATCCTAATGGTCCCGGTCTCATCAAACGGAATCCCATGACTAAGATAAAGGAATACAAAAATTAACAATATAACTTTGCCCTTGTCGAACCCTAAACGAGACTAGACAGATCAAAGTATTCTGGCATTAAAAAAGAAGAAGATAGATCAAGGTGTACTCAATGGCATTTAATGGTTATTGTTCGGATCGAAGGATTTTATCGCGTTCATAAGAAGTGTGGTCTAATAAATGACTTAATAGGGAGCATAAAAATCAGTTTCTTATATGTATTTTCTCATTTTCAAAAAGTTTTCTTCGGAGAAAAAAGTACTACTGAAAAAAAAGAGATTTTCTCTGTGAAAGGAATGCTTGGCACGACCTTATTGTAATAAAATGTGGCACGCCCACTAGTCCACTACATGGTTGGTGACACCATTATTGATTGATTTGAAGTGTCCACTTGGTAGGCCGTGCTTTGGATTTCATGCGGCCCAAACGTTATGTCAATCATCCAATTCTAACATCTAATAATTTTAGGGGATGATAAATTGACCCCATGTATCTTAAATCGACCCCCTATGTGTCTTTCTCTCTCAAAGACACATAGGGAGTCGATTTAAGATATTTGGGGGTCGATTTAGCAGTGCCCTAATTTTAGATGTGGATATTTTGGGGCAATTTATGAAAAACTTGCGAAAGAGTGATGCCAAATGATAGGAAGACTAGCTAACCATAGGGTCTGGGGAGTTTTCTCTTGATCTTTTCCCGGGATGATATCGAAAGAGTTATGCCAAATGATATTACCTTTGTGGGCGTGCTAAGTAAATGTAATCATGTCAGTTTTGTAGGTCAGGTCTAGACACATTTTCGAGTTATGAGGGATAAATATGGTGTTAGTCCTATGATTGAGCATTATAGCAGGGCGACTTCAAGAGGCCAGGCGGCTTATTATAACCATGCCATTCATGCCAGATGCTGTTATCTGGGAATTAAGTGTTTCTTGGACCTCATTTAGATGGGCATTATGTGCTCTTATCAAACACATATGAACAACCCAAATGGTGGCAGAGATTCCAAATGATACAAGATTATAGACAATGTGAGTCGATCTCAAAGGTCCCTCGGGGGAGTTCAATCGATGTTGACAACATGACTCATGAGTTCATTACATGTCTCAGGATATCTATGAATTGTTGGCCGAGATGACTATGATTAATTCTCGCTTGGTACAAACCAATGTCAAATGATATCCTTGGTTCTAGAAGATGTGGATGACCATGTGAAAGAGCATGCATTGGCTCATCACTATGAAAATTTGGCGATTATTTTTGGGATTAATTCGAACTCTTCGGTCCCCTATTTGGATTAAGATGATTCTTCAAGTATGTGATGATTGTCATTCTTCCATTAAGCTTGCTTTTGTGATTTATTATCGAGATACAATCATTTGAGATCAAGATCGTTTTTATCATTTTATTTGGTGTTGTGCTCAAGTGCTTGATCATGAGATAAGCATTCATAAAGCTTGATCAGTTAGAAGAGTCAGCCTTGCCTCATCTATGGTTCACAATTTTTGTATTAGGGTTACAAATTTTCTTTTCTACCTTTTCTCTAGCCAAGAAAATGCCCATACCTGAGTGCCCAAACACGTCGTCCAACATCTACGTCACACACATTAGTCTACTAATGTAATAAATTGTTGTCATAATACAAGACACCTACACAACAATCCTCACATTAGCTTGAATTCTGCAAACATTCGAAGATTAACAATGTTGTGTGCTCTAAAGAGCATAGCTCTACATCTCCTGTACATGATGTGCCCACATGCCCACCCCACTCAATGGGGTGCCCCGCCATTCTTCATCTATTGGTATTAGCTAAGTTCAAGCAATGCTTGAACTTTGTAGTTGTAACTGACTTAGTCAATATATTTGTTGCATGTTCTAAGATTTTGCCCCTTAATGCTCCCTTATTATCTTCGTCACTCCTCTCGTTGCGTTGTACCAACAACCACAAATATCCAATGCCTCCAGAAAGACTAAATTATTCTTTAAATTTAGAACAAACTTTACCTCAAGATAAAGTCCGCACAATCCCGCATGCATCTTGATTTTTTTCTGTACCCATCTCAATAGCTTGGCATCCTGCATTGTCTCCCATAAGAATGGCTCCCCTGTCGTGTAACTTTAAGTATCAAACCAATCTTTATTCGAGCACATATGCCATGAACATCTTGAATCAAGAATCCATACATTTTGGAAATAACTCTTATCTACGAATACTAATAAAAGCATTCAATTCATCTTTACTAGAAATTTTTACTGCATCTCTGGCATCATTTGAGTTATTTTGTTTCCTCTCTTCTAAATCCTTTGTTGCTGGGAACTGTGGCTGATGGAGATTTAAGATCAAAATTAGTGATGCTTCAAGGCGTGTAATCGATTTCCTTAAGACAATACTCGCCCCCACCAGTAGTGTGCAACAGGGATCCGCGAATTGTCTCCATGATACAATGAAGCCTTGTAGGATGATCCTACAAATGTTTGATGACGCTCTGCACAATCGGAATCAAACCCAAAATGCCCTTTAAGAATTACAAGCCTTAGACAAATTCACTAAAATTGTTTCTGCAGTAAAACAATTTTTAGTATACTGTTTTCATAAAACTCAATCTTTAAAAAACAAGAGAGTAAACAAGAAAGTAGGAGATTTCATAAGAGAAAAGTCCAGCAATTAACTAACTCTAAAAGGACAGATTTTCTACTCTTTTTATATAGCCACATATGTCTTTTCATTAAGGGAAACATCCCTTCAAAACATCTCTTGGATTGGTTTAAAAAATAACCATTCGATCGCACCTCTTTGCAATTTAAAGGTTTTAGATCATCCACAAGGTGTCCCTTGTGTTTGAAAATCATTCATGACTGTTGGGAAGCAAAAGACATGAAGAAAGGTTGAAAAACGGAAGTGAAAAGCCATGTCTATTTTCTCCCAACGGATAGATTTTCGAACAGTCGCGGTCAATCAGGATAGCGCGGTCGCCCGCCGGCATGCTTCTGTTCATTTTATTTTTTCCAATCCAAAGAACCGCGGTCGAACGGGGCTACCGTGGTCGACCAGCCATACCTTTCTGAAAATCACATACATTTTCTGATTCCAATCCGCGGTCGCCCGGGAACCCCTGGTCGACCGGGCTTGTCTGAAAATATGTTTTTATTCTCTTTTTATTTTGATAAAACACTTTCAAATATTTGACTTAACCCAAAACATTTTGAAAATTTCCAACAATCCCCTACAATTTTCAAAATCAAAGAAAGTTTTCTCATCAGGCTTGGAAATCTTACGCATAAATAAAGGTATTATGATTTGAACCTTCACTTAGTGAAAACACATCAAAGTTAGCCAATTGCATAGTAGACGTATCTTTGAACTAGCTATTTTATTCGGCTAACCGGACATATCTCACGCATAAGTTTTCATCTCATTAGGCAATTTTTAAGAGCCGACATGTGCAATTTTTAAGAGCCGACACATGTATTGGCCTTGTGTATGTATCTCAGTTTCATGAGCGCTCTAAAGACTAGCCAAGTCTCATAGAAGGCGGCACCACTTGCACACTCACATAGGTAGGCTTAAGAATGCCCCTGTAACTGTAGCACCCTAACATCCTGTTACAAGCCTATTAAGAACCAATTGCTCATCATCATTCGTTACACATTACAGGTACCAAGCACTTTCCATTGGGATTGCATTTAGATAATTTTATAGTGCTTGCAATCACTCCGAATGATGTACTTGGGCTTACTGAACTCAAGACTTGATGTCTCTTCAAGCGTTAAGTCGAGTTTCCATCATTGGTGATCAGTGGTTAATGGCTTTAACCCATCCCTTTATGGCATTTAACCACCATCCATCTCACAAGATCTTTTAACCAAATTTTGGTTTGAATTTGTTATAACCATCCGTTACCTCACCGTCTGTGAGTAACTGCCTTACATAACCACCTTAAGTCACATATATCCTGACTTACCACTTGGTTATAGGACCACAATAGTGCAAGAACCCACTACTAAAACTTAAACAACATTGGCTTATTTCAAACTGGAATTTCCAATAACAAATTCCTAAGCCAATTTGCTTCTATATCCTAAAAGTCTAATGCATTGAATTCTCGAGCCATAGAATCAATTATGCATCCTTGCTTTTAGAGGTCCGGGAGATATACCTCCACCATGAGTGCATATCATTCACTCATTCATGTGTACTCAGTTATCTAACTGGCATTTCATATCCTTTTATCATTACAGGATACCAACTTTAGACATTTCTATAGTTCAAGATTCTTTTCAGTCATTTGAAAATCCATACATGTTAATGTACTTGACCTGAACTTTGTAAACAAACAAGTCTACATATTGCTTTTGATTTACCAGGTCTAACAACTATCAAAGCATACAAAAACTATCAATAACATAGTTTTACTTAGACTGAAAATAATTCTTCTACTTTCCAATTGTGGGTTTCAACCAAAATTATATACCTTGGTGTACGTTCAAATGATTAAACCTTTGGGTATTTTCTATATTGAGACTTAACACGACCATACAATTTTCAATACCCAACAAATCATTTATAACACCAACATTTTATAAATAAGAAAACTCTTTGGTATTTTAAAATCAATTTAATATCAGATTTTGATCACAAATTATTGAAGGAAGGTTATCTCCTTCCGGCAAGATCGATATGCGCAGCGGAACAAAAATCGCATAGAATTTTAAAATTTTCTTTTGATCTTGCTTTTGCCAAAGATCCTAGAGTCTAGATTAGTTAATTAAGTTAATCAAACATAAATAAATACCTCTTTGAAGAAGAAATCAAGGAATCATACTGCTTGATCTACTCCTCGAACGGTTGCGATCATTCTAAACGCTGCGGACCCCGCAATTGAACCGATGGATTCGTTTTCTTTGCTTAGACTATTGTGGATGTGAATAACTCTTATTCACCTATTTAAGATCTGATCTAATCAGTACCTTTGTTGTAGAGAATAGAGAAATTGTTTTGAAGCCTTTCCCTTTGAAACTATTTCAATTGGAAGAGAGATGGAGAGAGAGATGGAAAACTATTTTCCAAAGGGCGGAAGCAAGAGAGAACTAATTTTTGAGTATTCCACACTTGAAATTTTGTTCTTCCCTTTCTCTTTTATATAAAGTAGAGTTTTGGTTTGATAAATCCTTGTTTCTCTCTCCCAATTCCAATCTAATTGAGAAACCGACTTGAATTGAGACTCCTCGAGTGAATGGGACTCTCCCAAACCTCCTAGACTATGTGGGGACAGTAAAGATACATGGGAGAATGTGTATGGAGGCCTCCCTCCAGCCCTTGTGGCCTTATCTCATAAGAATTAGTGTTGGAAATAAATTGATTGCTTTGTAGATCCTACAATTTAGCAATTTTTATCCAACAAGGAGTTTGAGTGCAACTCAAAGTCCTTGAGCAATTGAGACTCTTTTCCCCAGCTCTCCAACTGATTTAGGAGTGTTGTGGGCCTCACAAACCTTATCCAAATGTGTAGTCCTATCCCAATTCCGTTCCAATTCCGTAACTTTTGCAAAACCGGTTTGGGAATAACTATCCTCATTTGAATTACACATTATTATGATAATTATTAATCAAATTAATAATACATAATAATGGATAATAATTAAATAATTAATAAGTTAATTAATTAATAATTTAATCGCTTAATAACTCACATCTAATGGGAGTTATTTCGGCTCCAATTTGTCTTCGAAAAATTCACTTACTGTCTTTTGTTACTTTCTTAACAAAGACATGTATATATATATATATATATATATATATATATATATATATATATATATATATATATATCTAACGGATCATATCCATCTATGCAATTATATAAAATGTAAAACCCTGATCCATTTGGATGTTACCGGATCATTCGAGTTGTGAGTGGGATCGTCGCAGGGATCCGACGGTCAATCCTGTAGAACCTTATTGTGGGTCCTACTGCGATCTCGCTCTGTAATTAAACTACATTCGCATTAGGTCGGTGGCCTCCAATGAGACGTAACCCTGAAGATGACCGTCAGATCCTCTTACCCCTAATCACATCATGTATGTGCAAGTCATTTCTTCGTAACCACATCTACTGAGTTGAGTCATACGGGAGGTGGACACCATTTACCCCCTTGGCCAACTCTTGGTATACCATTTTGATAAAGCGGTGTTCGGCCTCCAAATGCATTTGTAAAATCCTTTGAAAACAATTCAATGTTTCATAAAACTTTTCGATAAACGTTTTATCAAATCCGCCTGGCCAGGCTATTTAATAGGCCTACCGCTCTGACAAAATTGTAGATGTCAATCCCTAAATTTTAGGGCTAAGAATCCCTTATTGAGTATCACTATTGGTCTCGAGGGTTTGTTCTAGGATATAGCTCTATCTTAATGTGACTCTAAAAATAAAATCACTATAAGATAGACTAAGACCCTAGAACGGACCGGTAGACCAATAAGATCCCTCAGGTCTAAGGATTTGTGAAGGGTCCTGTCTGGAAGAACAACTTTATACTTTCTTGTCCACAAGTTGTTCTTTATTTGATCCGGTTCGGTTACGCGATCCAATCGTCGCACCCACTCTTCTTGCTTATGGTCCACAACCCAGATTACCGAGATAAGTCACCTCACGTCACGTGCATGTAGGCAAGACTGGTGCTAGTTGTATATAGAAAGAAATGTCCAATCTCTTTCCCAACTAGGAACTATTAAGGCTTGCATAGAACCGAGATGCCAGATCTCCTTGCTCCCTTGGATCTGTGAATCCTTTGAGCATGGCATTTCTACTATGCTACCAAAGGACAAACATATGTCAATAAAATAAGCACATCACATACATTCATAAATGTAAATACCCATTCAAGTCATGAAATAAATCTTTATTGATTAGAAAATATCATTCTACTGGCTTTACAGGGCATATACTCTAACAATTATTTATGACATCTATAATACATGTCAACATCAAAATCATGTATTATCTAAAACGATAGCAACTTAGCATTTGGATTTGCTATAAGCATACTTATTGTATTATGTATCCTCAAATCATTTGATATTATAATCTTATGAAATATCTTTTATTATATTTGGATACTTAAGCAAAACATACATTGAGCAAATTATTCAATGACTTGCATATCTTATTTCTAGACTAGAAATAACTGAAAAACTCGAAGTCATTCAATATATATTTATATATACTTTGCCATCAAGATTACTACCAATATACAATCTCTACTATCCCTTTAATAATCATGAATCTTAGAGATTAAGAACATGGTTTTTAATCTTAACATTCAAAGCCTAATTGTCAAAACAATTTATCTTGGCTTCTTTTATAAATCTTTTGCAACCATCTTACTTTAGATTATATATTTTATTGATTTCTATCTTTTGATCTTGGTCTTAATCCTTTTAAAGATCCACTTATAGCAAAAGAACTTTCATAACAGAGCCTACTTCATTACTATTTCCATTCTACAGTAGAATCTAGATACATGAATTCCTCTCTATAATCTTGAGGATCAGACTCTACTCTTAGATTTATCATGATGGAAGCTTAAGAGATTAATTAGTTTCTCCTACTAAATAACTTATAAAAACAAGATCACATTATCTTTTATTTCTCTTTTCTTATTCTTATTCATTGGGTATCTCCTCTTTATACTGTTGTAATGATTCTAGAATGGATTAAATCTTACAACTTTTGGATAGAGGAGAATTTAATCTCAATAGAGTACAACCCAAGAGTCAACAACTTTGTGACCTCATATAGAACATCAAGTTCTATCTTTTAAACATGTAAATTTGCATATCTAGGAATATGTACTCAATAATCTTACTTCCTAACTTCTTAGACATAATCGGGTACTTAATACAAATACCCTACAACCTAAGTTAGGTTTTCATTTGTTTCAAATTTTATAATGGTACACAATAGACATTTAGTGATTGTTGAAACTTTACCACTAACTAGGATTTCTTCTAACATCCTATTCATTAGTTTTGCTTCATTAATTCATCTAAGTATATGTAAGGCAAAACTTATTTCACATCTTTCCTTTATATTTTCATAAAATCAAGAAAGGGTTAATTTTCCTTAATATAATACCTAAGATATTCAATCTTCGTCTCATCTTGATTTTCTAAAAGTTCTAACTTTCTTTCAAAATTCATCTTTATAACATAGAGAAGATGCACATACCAATACTAATGTAACTTATCATGATTTTTCACATGATTTATTAACGATCACCATATACATAACACCATGTATAGTTGTAAATGTTTCTTTTAGAAAATAGTTCATACTTTAGAAAGTATAATAGTATGCATTTTCTAATGATAACCATGTTTCATTCTATGATATCATACTTGAAGTTTTCAAATGATATCAAGATTAAACATGTAACATATCATTCTTAATCATGAGATTAACATTTTCATACTAACATGCATGTGAGTAATACAACTACTTGTATGACATCAATGTTGACTTTTTATGTGAAAAAAGTCTTTTTGTAATTCAAACTTACAATGGGGTGTTTTTAGTCTTTATATGTATGCTTTTGGGCTTCCCTTCAAAAAAGACTAAAGTCATGAGAAAACTTTAGTCCTAGATGGGAAGTGTAAGAGGATGAGAGTGGCCATATATATATACTTTCACTCTCTTAACCTTGTGAATAAGCAAGAGGTCATGGGGATCCTACGCGCACGGATCGCCCACTTGGGTCCGGTGGGCTTTTGATCTTACCACACACGCGCGCCGCCCGGCTCGGCCGGCCGCGCACGTGGACCTAAGGCTTTTCTTTTTGTTTATTTATTTTTCCTTTTAACGGTCAAGAATTTATTTATTTTTGTTTTAACTCTTTTTTTACCGTTTGAGATTCCTTAATCGTGGTTTAGTGACCGTTTGGAAAAAGTCTCTCACGCACTAATAGAATGCGACGTTTCACCCTAACGTGTCGATTACCTTTCTATATAAATCGGTTTTAGAGAAAACAGAAAGATATCCTTGACGGATTCTTCTTCTGCTCTTTCTCTTCTCTGGTTTTCTCTCTGGTTTTCTGCTCAAGGCTTTTGGCAAATATAAGCGAGTTCTTAGGCATCCGGGCTGCGTGAGTGCACACCCCTGGAGCGAGAGTTGTTGTATCCTGGAGGCATACGCTGAGACGCTCATCTGCACCGTTGATTCGTCGTAGTGGGGGCGAGATTTGCCTTAAGGACAGCGAAGATTCTTCGTGCCTCAACTCGATAAGTGATCTAATGATTTCTTTTTTCCTTTACAGATTATTATTGCAGAAAATAGTATTATTGATCTCTGTCTTCAAGTTGTGAGGTTAATTTGTTATAAGGTATTCTCGAATCCTAAATTACAGATTTGCACATCACTTTTCTAACAATCAATACTATACAACCGATTATTCTCAAATTATCCTTGAAATATCACTTGTTTTTATTTAAAAACAAGTTTATTCCCACTTATCACAAGTGCTACTAAAGATTAAAATATTTTAGTTTCTATCAAGCAACTTATATCGGAAATAACAAAGAATTTTCTTAGAATAATTTATTCCAAACATTCCTTATCCTTTGACTTCACTAGTGACCATTGCCCATAAATAGAATGCTTACATTCTCAATTTGACTATTAACTCAAAATAGGCCATTGTCTTTTATAGACACTACTTGTCACACACCCAAGTCAATACAACAAATATTTTCATTTTGAGGATATATCCTGGGATATCATGGCTTCAAAATTCCTTTTTCATCTTGTGCATCTAACTTCTTTTAAGAAGTAAGCACAAACTTAGGCCAACTTTAGCCACAAGGAAAATCAAGCCATGTATGTTCTTATCAAGAACACTTACATGTTTGTTTTTTTTTTGATTTCCAACCAAGGAATAAAAGGTTATTAATTAAATATATCATAGACGGATATCATTCACTTTTCTCAATTATTATGTCCTAATGACATTTCAAATTGAAAGTGAACATTCTCATATGCCTTACATATATCTTCACATAAATTTTCCTTTCAAGAAGAATCTTAATTCTTAATGAGAAAGTGATATTTATTCCCTTTCTCACTTCTTCACCAATTGACTGCGTGGACGATGGTAAGAGTTTATACTTTACTTTATCTAATTATCGACATTCAAGTCAATTTTCTCAAGAGATTCAACCATCTTAGAGGTACGATTATTAAACTCTAATTTTCTCTAAATATTGACATAAAGTCAATATTGGAATGACTACTGTAATAGTCTGTGGTGGATTTCATTCTTTTAAGAAAAATATGAAGATATCACAAAATATATAGAATTAAATATAATTCCCTATACTTAACTTGATCAAATTAAACATGATTTATAATCCGAAAATAAAGGCGCACCTTATGTAATCAAATCAAACGAAATTGGTTCATACCATTGTATCCAATTTGTCTTCTTGAAAGCATGCCTTGAAGATCTCCATGAGGAATATTGTCTTAAGATTTTTCTAATCTTATGTCAAAACACAAGGTGTCTCTTGTGTTTGAAAATCATGGGAAGCAATAGATATGAAGAAAGGTTGAAAAACGGAAGTGAAAAGCCATGTCTATTTTCTCCCAACAGATAGATTTCGAACAGCCGCGGTCGACCAGGATAGCGCGATCGCCCGCCTGTATGCTTCTGTTCCTTTTATTTTTTCCGATCCAAAGAATCGCGATCGACCGGGGCTACCGTGGTCGACCGGCCATAACTTTTTGGAAATCACATACATTTCCAGATTCCAATCCGCGGTCGCCCTGTAACCCCTGGTCGACCGGTCTTGTCTGAAAATCTGTTTCAATTCTCTTTTTATTTTGATAAAACACTTTCAAATATTTGACTTAACCCAAAACATTTTGAAAATTTCCAACATCCTTTTTGTCGCTTCTTACAGTATCTTTTGATGTATCATTCTTATGACACTAATAACATTCATCTGTGCTTCTCCCTTTTGATTTGGATTGAGGTTTTCTGTCGTGATCGACAATACCCAGACATGTTAACATTCGCCGCAAGCCCATCTCCCTTGGGTTCTTCATCAATAACTATCTTTATCTTTTCACTTGCAAGAAGGACCGATGTTACCTCTATTGTGACCAATGTATCATTCCCAAAGAGAAATAGTGCCACGATCTTCTCTTCTAACTTGTTCGCAACATTCAACAATTATCTGACCACCGTGTTGAAGATGTTGAGATGTTCCAACAAACTTTGGTTTTCTTCCATTCGAAGAGCGTATAGTTTCTTCTTGAGAAATAATTTGTTGGTTAGCGATTTCTCCTTGCAGACACTTCCGAGTTTAGGCCAAATCCTCAGTGTTATCCCTTCGTTTATCACATTGTACATGACCTCATTTATCAAACACATGCAGATCACACTAAGTGACCCACGATAAAATACTTAAGATGATATTGGAACGAGCCTTAACTAAGATTTAAATTTCAACCAACATTATAAATCAACACAAGAGGTTCTCTACAGTTAATTCGAGATTTTATATGGCGTAAGCCAGTATAGTCCAGTATTTTTCAAAAAGTACTATATGGGCCACACCATATGATCCAAACCGCCCATTAGACGGGCCACAGTGTAAATAAGTTATGCCATAAAAATAATTTCCATTGGATGATCCCAACCCTCCAATCTACATAGGTTTCCATAATATACACTTCCTCTATAGATCTTAGGGCTAGGATCATCCTATGGAAATGATTTTTAGTGCACAACCTATTTACCTTGTGGAATGTGGCCCATCAAATTGACGGTTTGGATCATCCTATGATATGGCCCATACAGTACTTCTTGAAAAATACTAACCATATGGGTTTACAACATACATAAACCCAGTTTGGGCTTACACCCTATATAAACCCAGTTAACTCTCTCTCTCTCTCTCTCTCAAATGCTGAAACTTTCACCCTTAAATTCAATCCAACCATGCCTTCCCCAACAAACCCGTATCTCTCTTCTCCAATCCTGCAAAACCCCAAACCATCTCAAACAACTACATGCCTCAACAATCAAAACCGGTCTCTTCCACAACATCACCATATCCTCTCAAATTTTAGCTCTCTATTCCAACCCAAAACTTGGCTCTCTCGAATTCACAACTTTAGTTTTTAACCAAATTGCCGAACCCAATTCTTTTTGCTGGAATACCATCATTAAATGCCACGTAGACAACCATTTTTCCCACAATGCCTTGATTCTGTTCTACCAATTGCTTTACAAATCTGTTATTCCATTGGATAATTTTACATTTCCATGTGTGATTAAGGGTTGTGCTCAGTTAAAGGCAATAGAGGAGGGAAAACAGATTCATGGGTTGGTTTTAAAAAGTGGGTTTGGGGTGGATGTTTATGTGCAGAGTAGTTTGGTTAGTTTGTATTCAAAATGTGGTGAAATTGGTTTAGCAAGGGATGTTTTTGAAAGAATGGGGGATAGAGATTTGGTTTCTTGGAATTCTTTGATTGATGGGTATGTGAAATGTGGAGAAGTTGAGGTTGCACGCCGACTGTTCGATGAAATGCCGGAGCGGGATTTGTTCTCTTGGACTGTTTTGATTGATGGGTATTCGAAATGTGGGAAGGTTGAGATTGCCCGCGAGTTGTTTGATCGAATGCCTGAGAGGAATGTGGTCTCTTGGAATACTATGATTAATGGGTATATGAAATGTGGAAATGTTGAAACTGCGCGGAAGTTGTTTGATAAAATGCAAGTGAGAGATGTTGTCTCGTGGAATTCGATGGTTGCGGGTTATGAATGCAATGGATTGTTTATGGAAGCTTTGGATGTTTTCCACGCAATGTTGGAATTGGGTCCGATGCCGAATTATGCGACCTTAGTTGGTGCTCTTTCGGCAGTTTCGGGTTTAGGTCTACTTGAGAAGGGGAGATGGTTTCATTCATACATGGATAGAAATGGATTTAAATTCTATGGTGTCCTTGGCACGTTGCTTATTGACATGTACTCGAAGTGTGGGAGTATTGATAGCGCGTTGAATGTTTTTCATGCGATACCCAAAAAGAGGCTGGGGCATTGGACTTCGATAATTGTTGGGTTAGGAATGCATGGTATGGCCGATAGTGCAATGTCATTGTTTGTAAAAATGCAGAGAATTGGAATTAAGCCTCACTCTATAACTTTCATTGGTGTGTTGAATGCTTGTAGTCATGCAGGGATGGTTGAGAAGGGTCGCCAGTATTTCAAACTAATGGTTGATGAATATGGAATCACACCTACCATTGAACATTATGGGTGTTTGGTGGACCTTCTTTGCCGAGCTGGGCATTTAGGCGAGGCAAAGGATGTGATAGAGAAGATGCCTATGAGATCCAATGAAGTAATATGGATGAGTCTACTTAGTGGTTGTAGGACCCATAAAAACATTGAGATTGGAGAATATGCGGCTAAGCGTGTGATTGAGTTAGCTCCCGAGGCTACTGGATGTTATGTTCTTCTCTCTAATATATATGCCACTGCTGGCCGGTGGGGTGATGTCTCAAAGTTGAGAGAAATGATGAGGAAGAGAGGAGTAAGAAAGGACCCTGGTAGTAGTTTGATAGAACATGGAGGTATAGTTCACAAGTTTATTGTGGGGGATAGATGTCATCCTCAAACTGAGGATATTTATTCTAAATTAAGTGAGATGGGGAAGAGAATGAAATGTCTGGGATACACTCCTGACACAACACAAGTGTTGTTGTGTTTAGAAGAGAAGGAGAAGGAAGTTGAATTGGCTCACCACAGTGAGAGGTTGGCAATTGCTTTTGGTCTCATCAATGCTGAACCAAAAAGTCCTATACGGGTGGTGAAAAACCTTCGTGTTTGTAATGATTGCCACCTTGTTACTAAACTCCTTTCAGATATCTATGACCGGGAAATTATCGTGAGAGATAATAGCCGCTTCCACCATTTCAAAAATGGGTCATGTTCATGCAAGGATTATTGGTGAATTCTCGTTGCTTTGCCATGGTCCTGAGGAAGGTGCGTGAATCATCAGAATCTTCTTGACCATATAGACCAATATAGTCTCTGAATTGTTCTGTGGGTAGCACAGAATTTTGGGTTTGAGTCCTTTCTATCGGGATGTCCCATTATTGCACTAGATAAAATAAGGGACTCCCATAAATAAAGAACTGAGCATCTGTGCTTAGAATTTTTCATTTAACTTGAGAGTGTTAAGAAACAAGAGGTCTTGTTTGCTTAGAGATTTTCACATAAGACTTGCAAAATGATCTTGAGTGAAGACTGAAGATCAATTGGGGACTTGAAGAAGTTTGTAAATGGCTTTTTGTTAGTGAGAAAATATGAAAGGAAAGCAAATGAGAGCCATGAAGACAACCTGTAAGCCCAAGGGTTCTCCCAAGGGCATTTCATACTTTCACCCATGTTTTGATGATTAACAAACACAAATTGATTAGGTTACTAGGACTAATAAGTGGCCTTGAGTGTTGTGTTGAAAAAGGAAAAAGATAGTACATTACACAACACACTGCGTGACTTGGAAATCCATGTGGACACTACATGAAGCAACTCAATCTTGACGGGAGCAAGCTCAAAAAGGCATTTGATGGCTGATCTTGTAAGATGGAGTAAAGATCTCAATGAAGTCAAGTATCGAACGAAGCATATTGAAGATCATGTTCAAGAGAAAACTCAAGAAGTGTAAAATTCGAGTATAGGTTGTATCTCTAACACTCTTCATGCTTTCTCTATTAAGGCACACCCTCTTGGATCTCCCAAAATTGTATTTTTTATGTTCAAGAGAGAACAAAAAAGGATTCCAAAAGAAACCTCGAAAAATAAATGGAAAACTCAGTTTTTGCAATCGGGGTCGACCGACCCTACCACCCCGGTCGACCGGCCTATTTTAAAGAGGTAAAAATGTACTGGTCAGAAATTATTCGGCGGGCGACCGACCCTACCATGGGTGGCCGACCCGGTCGACCGCTACACCTCGGTTGACCAGATGATCTAAAATATGTTTTTAAAATCTGACCAGCGCATGGCCCACGGCGACCACCACGGTCGACCGCGACCACGCAAAAATAGATCTGTTGGGGCTCTGCGTATGGTTTTCAAAAAGAGCCAGTTTTTACTGTTTTGCCCTCCAACGGTCATATGCTTTCAAAGGCTATAAAAAGGAGATCCTAGCTCCATTTTAACTTGATGAAATGCATTTTGAAATAGCCTAACACCTGCAAATCTACTTGGTTATCATTTTGGGTTTTGAAACATCTCCCCAAACACTTGTGCCTTGATCTTGACTTCATCCAAAATGTTGGATTTAGGATTTTTTTGCTTATCTTTGAGAGAGAGTTTGAAGTGAGCTTTATTGTGCTATTTACCTACTTAGAGGCTTTTGAGAGCTTAAACTTCTATTCTTCATTGTGTTCGCAAAGAGAAGTTGTAATCCTTGAGGCGGTGTGTGAGGAGGATTAGCTTTTTGGAGGCGTTTTGTACAAAGCGGGTTTGTCCCTTGAAGGAGTTAGATTGTAAAAGCCTGGAGATTCGGCGTGCGGAATCTCAAATAGTGAAAGAAAATCCCAAGGAAAGACCAAGTACTTGAGTAGTGGAGTAGCTCCGGTTGGGACCGAACTACTATACATGATTGCGTCATCTCATATCCTCTTCTTCTCATTCTCTTGGTAATTGGTAAAATCTAAACCTTCTTTTCATAATCTTAACTATTTGAGCAAGGGATAGATTTATAATTGTTAATTGTGAAAATTAATCTTAACATTGCACTTAACTAGGGCAAAAATTTTAACTACCCAATTCACTTTTGTATTGCCTATTGGGATTTCACGACCAAAATAGCTAATTAAATCTTCC
This sequence comes from Tasmannia lanceolata, assembly GCF_043159265.1. Lineage (NCBI taxonomy): Eukaryota > Viridiplantae > Streptophyta > Magnoliopsida > Canellales > Winteraceae > Tasmannia > Tasmannia lanceolata. The sequence continues at coordinate 53,055,595 of NW_027518680.1, read as the reverse complement.
GCGATGAAAGAGAACCTGTCTAACATAGAGTCGAGTTTGGATGTAGAATGGCCGGAACAATTTTGATAGACTTGATAGGGTTATTGATGCAATCTAATCAGCTGATAACTGAGCCTTTACAAATGTGGTGCTTAAAAGTATGTAAAGATCAATACATCTTTCAAAAAGTACAATCCTTTTGCTTTGATTGAAGTTGTCTTTTAAAAAAAAGATCAATACATCTTTCAAAAAAAGAGTAAAGATCAATACATGTATAAGTGAATTGGCAAGTCACTAGTGCATCATCTATAGTGTGCTCTCATAATATTTTAACAAAATCTTTTTGACAGTTTCTGTTTATTGGTTATCTGATCTATCAGATATTATGGATTGAGGCATTGATATGTAAACGGGCAGCATTTATCTAACTACATTTGATGAGTTGGAATCTATATTATGATTTTTAGTCCTTGCTACCCCAAACAGAGGTATTTTCCAGTAAATATTATAATTCCTTTAAATTATGTTTATGATACGATGGAGAATATCACAAGCAATGCCAGATTTTGCTGCCCAAATCTCATCTCATGTGAAATCATTCTTTAGCTGAAACTAGGGTCTTGTGGGGATTGCTTCATGCAAATCATCAAAAGTTGGGGCATCAAGAACTTTTCAATTTGAAAATGACCTGGACCCCTTTTAATCTGAAAGGGCTAGATATTCAATACAGGTGAGTTCTGCATCTTCTTTGTAGAGAAATGGAACTTTTCAGTTGCATTTGTTTTTACTAGAAAATCGCCCTTTCATTTAGACTATAAAAGCTTTTCCAAACATGGAGAACACACGGAGTCGGCCATTCTTGATCTTCTTCACCTTCAATTCTACAAATGCCTCTAATCCCCATCTATACATTTTTTCTTTTTCTTTTTTGAAAAAATAATTGAGCTGCCAAAAGTACATGTGGGCTTATTTTCATCGATTTTACGAAGAGCAAAAGTAAGGGAAACGATATTAGGGCTAGCAACGGGGCGGGTCGGGGCCGGATGTTGGGGTCCCCTACTCCTTCCCCTCTGCGGGGAATTTTCCCCCTCCCCACTGCGGGGATGGTGGGGAATCCCCCTCCCCTCCCCACGGGGAATATCTAATCCCCATCCCCTCCCCTTCCCCGCCACGCATCCTTCGGGCACAATCACTTACTTTCTCATTTTACTTTATTAAATGTTAGGTTTAAAACTAAAGATTTGCTAGGGACAATCACTTCAGGCATGTTGCGGCTTAGCCGTTGCATGTAAGAGTAGCCACACAACCCACATAGGCTAATTTTCATCGATTTTATGGAGAGCAAAAGTAAGGGAAATGATATCCAAACTCCTTGTTTTAATAATGACACTCTTCACTTTGTTTAACACGTTTTGATTGGCTGTTGAGTATGGGTGCAACTTGGGTCGGGTTCAACCCGATTTTGGCTCAGGTTGGGTTGGCATTTTCTAGGGTTGAGTTGGGAAAAGCCAACCCAATTTAAATTCGGGGTGGGTTAGGGTTGAGGCCTTAGGAACCCAACCTCCATCCTGTAATTTTCTCATGATTTTCTCATGATTATGTTTTTCTTTCTTGTATTTTTCTAATAGGCCCTAGAAGAACCCCGACTCAACCCAACCCGATATGGAGGATATGGAAGCTAGTTGGGTTAGGGTTGAAGGAATGCTATCTTAGGTTGGGTTTGGGTTGAAGAAATGCTATCTCAGGTTGGGTTAGGGTTAGGCCCAATCCGACCCAACCCGAGTTGCACCCCTACTGAGTGTTGAGCACTACCCGAGCAAATGTTTTGTTGTTTTTGATCTTTTGTTACCGGAATTCTCAGAATCACCTTTTGGAGCAACTATTTTGCTCTAAAATCATTTGCCAAAATATGTAGCAATCACTCCAAAGAATCACCAAACAAACATTTTTAAGTTTTCCATTATCCAGAATCAGAAAATCACTCCAGAGAATAGTTACCAAACGTGCCCAGCTAAGTCCAAAAGTGCAAAATGATGAGCGCCAATTTAAGAAAAGGGAGTGCAGATACCAATTTTCAAAATCAGTGGTTCTGTAGGTACAGACAGCTCTTGCCCAAAACCAACAAAAATGAGTAACAATAAGAACAACTGATTTACCCATTTTGGGTCACCTGCTCTGGCCCACCAAGTAAAATTTCTACCTGTCCAGAGTACAACTTTTTTCTATCAATTTTCTTTCACCTGTTCAAAACCAATGCCAAAACGGGCCAAGCATCCCTTTCCAGCCATCAAAACAAAAGGCCCATCAGGAAAAAAAAAAAACTGATGAATTAAGAGCCCATAAGCGATTGCTCACCAATGTTCATGTACATGTGTATGCATTGAGCAAGGATTTTAACCTGAAAATTGATATGATGGTACAGATTAAAAGAAAATCAACACACGGATTAAGCAGCATTCTCACTCCATGGGGGAAGCATTTTCAGCTTCATCAACATCATTTCCAAACTGGCCCAACATGATTGTTGTCAGCATTAGCTTACCTGCTTCTGGAAAATCCTTGTGCTGCATCAGAATCCTTTCTACAGATGAACCCACATCATTTAATGACGAAACTAAATCCACATCTTGCCTAAGTGGGAGTACTTCGTCAAAACCCCCTTCGTAGATCTGTGCGTCCGGTCCGTAACACCTGTTTGATGCCTGAAAGAGTAGGGTTCCTCTCAGAAACCGCAGGCTCTCTTCGTCGCTCCACCCTTCTGCCGTTGATGCTTGATAGAGGCTCGCCCAATCGTCTTGACCAGCAGCGTTCTTCCAGCATTCCTCCAGAAGGCTTTTGTTTGATCTCTGGAAAGACGAGCTGGTCCAAGCAAATACGTCGAAAGCCCGCAAAGAAAGCTCACGGTTTTTGCTCTTGAGGCACATTTCGATCAGTTCTCCTGGAGTGAGCAGTAATGTAGTGTCCTGTTTTTCTTTGTTATCATGATAAAGTTTCAATATTTCTTCCTGCAATAAAGAGGATCACACATTTCATTGGGATGTAAAACGAGTACAAAAGAAAGGATAATCAGTGTAAACCAGGTAATTAACACAATGCATTTAATGGACAAAAAGGGTTCAACACATATAATTGGGATGTAAAACAAGTACAAAAGAAAGAATAATTTTAAATGTAATATACCCTAAGAGAGGTATACTTGTCCAAAGATATATAATATATATATATATATATATATATATATATATATATATATATATATATATATATATATATATATAGAGAGAGAGAGAGAGAGAGAGAGAGAGAGAGAGAAAACGGTTCCTACACATATGTGTAGAGAGTTCTCTACACACTAGCTTAAAATACATTGGGGGCCCACATTGTTTGGGTGATCCAAGCCATCCATTTTAAAGGCCCTCACATAGATAGGGTGTCTACCAAAAATCAGATCCATAGGATCATCCCAACCCTACGATTTGTGGAGGTAAAATGGATGTCTTTAAACCTTCACATATATATATATATAGAGAGAGAGAGAAAACGGTTCCTACACATATGTGTAAAGAGTTCTCTACACACTAGCTTAAAATACAGTGGGGGCCCACATTGTTTGGGTGATCCAAGCCATCCATTTTAAAGGCCCTCACATAGATAGGGTGTCTACAAAAAATCAGATCCATAGGATCATCCCAACCCTACGATTTGTGGAGGTAAAATGGATGTCTTTAAACCTTCACAAATTAGTCCATTTTTTGCCTCCACAATTTGAATGGTTAGGATGATCCTATGGATCTGATTTTTTATGGACACCCTATCTATGTGAGGGCATTAAAAATGAATCGTTTGGATCACCCAAATAATGTGGCCCCCACTGTATTTTAAGCTAGTGTGTAGATAACTTATCTACACATATGTGTAGGAACCGTTTTCTCATATATATATATATATATATATATATATATATATATATATATATATATATATATATATATATATATATAGTGGTTTGTATGGGAGAGATTGCTTAACGCAACTCTCAACCATACGACTCGTTCTCCTCTCTCTCTCTCTCTCTCTCTCTCTCTCTCTCTCTCTCTCTCGGCTTCTTGGAAAAGATCATACTGCGTTGGCTAACATGCCTGTATATTACAAGTCGTTATTCAAAATACCGGTTGTGGTAGCCAAGAGAATTGAGAAGCTGCAAAGGGATTTTCTATGGGAAGGGTTAGAAGAGGGGAAGAAATTGAAGCATTTACTCAAGTGGGAAAAAGTGTGTAAATCAAGAAAGGACGGCGGGATCGGGGTTGGAAACGTGAGGCTTAGAAACAAATCCCTTTTGGGAAAGTGGCTGTGGCGCTTCGGCTCGGAGAAGAACGCTTTGTGGCGAAATGTCATAGGGGCGAAATATGGGAATAATTGGGTTGATTGGATTTGTCGGGCTCCCACTCTTGGGAAGGGGTCTGGGACATGGAAATCAATAGTTTCGGCTCGGGAAGCCTTTGTTCATTTGATTCGATTCAAAGTTGGAACAGGTACTAATGTTCGATTCTGGTTGGACGTTTGGTTGGGTGATATCTGTCTTAAGGAGAAATACCCTGATCTATTTGGAATTCCAATTAACCAGTATGCGTCGGTGGCGGACAATTACAGTAGAAGAAACGACAATGGAAAAATGGTATGGCATGTAAAAATGAGGAGGAATCTAAAAGACGGGGAGATCAATAATTATATAGCCCTTCTTCGCAGCCTGGATGGCTGTTATTTCTCGCCGTTTGGAGAGGACAGGATCTTGTGGCATCCAGACCCGGAGGGTGAATTTACGGTTCGATCCTTCTTTTCGCAACTTACCAAAGAAGAAGCTTCAGTCTCCCGACACCACAACATATGGCGCCAGGCAATTCCACCCCGTATTAAAGCATTTGCGTGGACAGTTTCATACTAATGCATAAACACGTGCAATCGTTAAAACTGCGCTCTTTCCACTTGGCTAGCAGATGCATCCTATGTTGTGCAGATGAAGAGATGATTGATCATTTATTTATTCACTGCTACTACTCGCATTGCATATGGAACACAATGCTTCGATCTTTTGGTATCCTCTGGGTGATGCAGAATGATATTTCGGATGTTATTCTCAATTGGGGGTGTGCTGTCAAAGATCGTCTGGGTGAACCACTATGGAGGGCTTTACCGCTAGCAATCATATGGTCTATTTGGAAAGAACGGGACAACAGAATATTTTCTGATAAAGTGAGGCACTGGAGACACATCGCTCTTGAAATAAAACTACCCCTTATCTCTTGGGCCAAGGCGAATGGAAATTTCTCATACCCAACTGACGTGGCCCTAAGAAACTGGAGGGAGGTACTGCCGGAAAAGAAACCCCACGAATTAATCACTCCTCACTGGATTGCTCCAAGCGAGGGGTGGTTGAAGTTAAATTTTGATGGCAGTTCATTAGGAAATCCCGGGCCTGCTGGTTTTGGAGGACTGATTCAGGATTCATATGGTACAACTCTAATGTCGTATTCTGGCCCTGCGGGGATATGAGATGCGAACGAAGCCGAGGTTAGAGGACTGCTCTTTGGACTTCGATGGTATGACTCGAATAACTTATGTCCACTGATTGTAGAGGGGGATTCATCGAACGTTATTGGTTGGGCTAAGAATCATGGCGGGGGCCCGTGGAGGTTGCACAATATAACTGACAAGGTTTGGGATCTGGTTCGACGTATACACCCGCAATTATTTCACCGGAGGCGAACGGCTAACTCTTCAGTAGACGCACTGGCTAAAGAGGGTGTCTATGCCTCTGAAGCAATGGTGAATTACTGTACTGATTTGGCTCATTTGTATGATTCGGTGCTGTAGTACTGTATCAGATTCTGTACTGGGACATCTTGTCCCCATTTTTGATTAATATATTTTTGTTATCTTTCTAAAAAAACAACATGGTATCAGAGCTTCAAAGTTGAAGATCGGACCAACCATCCTTGAAGAAACTCTAACCCTGAAGACGCGACAAGACGAAACGAACTCTCTTTCTTTCTTTCTTTTTTTGGGTTTTTGATTTCAGCCCGAACCGTTTAGGGTTTCCAACCCAAACTTTGCACAAATCTCCCATACCCTATCCTCTTGATTTTCACCCAACTCTTCCTCCCATTTTTTTCATTTTTCGTCTTATTCACAAAACCCAAGTTTTTTATCCTAATTTGATGGTCTTTATTACCTTGACCAAGCCGGTGCTGGTGTAGCTTTCCGTTCATCTGTGGATGCCTATCAATGGCATTGTCGTTTAGGACATCCACCTGCAGATATACTTAAGAAGTCTTCTTTTATCTCGGATCATGTTCTGTCTTTTCATTGCGAGTCGTGTGAGTTAGGGAAATACCGTCGTGTTTCCTTTCCTTCTCGAGTTAGTAGTAGAGTGTCTCGTCCATTTGAACTAATTCATTCTGATGTTTGGGGTCCAGCAAGAACTACTTCATTAAATGGATATCGATATTTTATTATTTTTGTTGATGATTATTCGAGGGCCACATGGTTGTTTTTACTTAAAGATAGATCTCAAGTGTTTAATGCATTTCGTCATTTTTATTTTGAGGTAACCAACCAGTTTCAATGTTCTATTAATTGCTTACATACTGATAATGTTAAGGACTATTTCTTTGTATCTAATGGTTTTCATGATTTTCTATCCTCTCGTGGTATTATTCATCAGTCATCCTGTGCACACACTTCACAACAGAATGGTGTGGCTGAAAGAAAAATTCGGTATTTGCTGGATATGACTCGTACACTTATGTTTCAGATGAAGGTTCCCAAAGTTCATTGGGGCGATGCTGCTCTCACAGCATGCTTCCTCGGTAACCGTCTTCCTTCAGTTTTATCTGGGAAAACACCTTTTACGGTTTTGTATCCTCTAGGTGATTCATTTCCATTAGTACCACATGTCTTTGGTTGTAATTGCTTTGCCCATCACCTGTCTACAGGGCTTGACAAGTTGGACCCTAGGGCAGAAAAGTGCCTTTTCTTGGGTTACTCACGTACCAAAAAAGGTTATAAATGTCATAGTCCTCATCTTAGGAAGACATATGTCTCTGTAGATGTCACGTTCTTTGAGGACCAGCCTTACTTCTCTATCTCAGGTTCAGAGCTTCATGTTGATATCGCTAGCGTGGATGCCCCTACCATGATGGGTCAACCTGTGCTAGTGCCTATCATGATGGATTCTGCTACGCCAGCCCCTGCGGTTGCCACTGAACCTCAAAATGATACCACTGTGACTTCTAAGGATTCTGAACTGAAGACTTCGGGGACCTCGCCAGGTTGTTCATTCTATGACTAAAGAAGCATCATCTCCGCCTACTAATCATCTTCCACAGTCGGATTGTCCGCCCTCAGGTATTTGTCCTACATCTCATGATTCACCTATTGCCTCTCGTACTAGATCTTGTACTGCTGCTCATCCTATATCGAATTTTCTCTCTTATGACCATCTCTTACCTTCCTTTCGGTTCTTTGTGTCTAGCATGTCTTCGATTACTTTGCCTAAGTCTGTTGCAGATGCCCTACGTCGTCCGAGATGGCGAGCTGCTATAGATGCTGAGATGGGTGCTCTTCACTCGAATAAAACGTGGCGGTTGGTTCCCCTCCCTTCTGGTGCCCAACCGGTTGGTTGTCATTGGGTGTTTGCCATTAAGTATCTTCCAGATGGGTCTGTTGAGCGTCTCAAAGCCCGGCTTGTTGCTAAGGGGTACACTCAAACATTTGGTGTTGATTATTAGGAGAAGTTCTCGCCGGTTGCTAAGATTCCATCGGTTCGTGTGTTGATCTCGTTGGCTGTTAATCGTAGTTGGCCGCTCTATCAATTGGATGTTAAGAATGCCTTTCTCCACGGCGATCTGACTGAGGAAGTGTATATGGAGCAACCTCCTGGGTATGTTGCTCAGGGGAAGATGTGCTCATCAGTATGCCGTCTTCAGAAGGCAATTTATGGACTCAAACAATCTAGTTCTGGATATATTCTCCTCATTGTATATGTTGATGATATTGTAATTACAGGAGATGACAAATCTGGCATACATAATCTGAAGTCTTTTCTCCAAGGAGAATTTTCTATGAAAGATCTGGGTCAACTATGATATTTCCTTGGTATTGAGGTTGCTTGCTCTCGTCATGGTCTCTCCTTGTCCCAAAGGAAATATGTGTTGGACATCTTAGAGGAGATAGGCTCGATGGGGGTAAAACCTGCTGTTATTCCTATGGATCCAAATGTTAAACTTCTTCCTGATCAAGGAGAGTTGCTGGATGATCCTGGTCAATATAGAATATTGGTTGGGAAACTAATCTATTTGATTCTCACCCTTCCAGGCATATCATTTGCAGTTGGTATGGTTAGTCGCTTTATGAGTGCTCCATGTACTTCCCACTGGGCGGCTGTCATCCAGATCATCAAATATTTGAAAGGTATACCAGGTAAAAGTCTATGCTTCAGAAAACATGGACATGAAAAGTTAGAAGGACTCAGTGATGCAGATTGGGCAGGATCTCCCGCTGACAGGAGATCAACAACGGGGTATTGCACGTTTGTTGGAGGTAATTTGATGTCGTGGAGAAGTAAAAAGCAAGATGTCGTGTCTAAGTCAAGTGCAGAGGCCGAATATAGAGCTATGTCATATACCAGTGGGGAGCTCATATGGCTTCGCTCATTCTTATCAGAGATTGGGTTCACATCGACATCTCCAGCACAGTTGTATTGTGACTGTTAAAATAAGCTTACGTAGCCTAAGGGCATTATAGTCTTTTCATATTCTTCTCATAATAAATATATAAATGTGCTAGGGCAAGATGGCTAACACACATCATTTCATTCTCAAATCTCTCTGTTAACATAGTATCAAAGCCCTAGGCTTCCTCGATGCCCGAGGGACCTCCATTGAAGTCCATGCCCATGCCCTAACTCCTTCTCAAATCTTTCTCCTCCCCTTTTGCCCCCCTGGAAAACCCAACCTCTTTCTTGTTTGCCCCCACGCGCCCCCCTTGAAATTCCAGGTTGCCCCCCCTTTTTTTAGCATCTTTCCCCATCTTCTTTGACCTATAAGGGTAGCGTTCTTCTCTTCTAACCGTCGGGTGTTCCTGCCCTAAATCTTCCCATTACATTTCTCACATTTTTTGTCGCGGCTCCGCTTTGTTACATTTTTCTTTGATTCCTACTTGATGACTTAAGCTTTGTCTCTATGTTTCGTTGTAGTTCTACAAGTATGAGGCTTCGTGCTTGTTCTTTCAGGGTCCTTCCGGCAGACGTTTGTGGTTTTTCCTTCTGATTGTTTATCTCCGTGGTGATTTGCTTGCCTATATTTGGCTGCCCTTTTCTGTGATTGTTGTGGTGTGTCTTGTCTGGTCTGCTTTACCAACATCCCATTTGAGTTTTGGTGTTTATTATGGCTTGCCATCAACTTCTTCCTCCAGTTCATTTTCGGTGTCGGTGACCTCTATGACATCCATTAAATTGGATGGTGCAAATTACCTTGTCTGGAGTCGTTCTGTTCACCTCTATCTGTGAGGTCAGGGCAAGTTACGTTTCCTCACGACGGATCCTCCGAATCCGAAAGATGTTGGGTATGATAAGTGGAGTCAGGAGGATGTCTAGCTCCAGTCTCTTTTCTGTCAGAGTATGGAACCAAAGATTGCGAGCCACAAGCTATTTCTGAAAACATCACAGGCAGTCTGGTTGTGTGCTGAGACACTATTCCGGCAGCAACAATCTCACGCGGATTACTGATGTTTACAGTGACTTCTTTCGTATCTCACGTGGAGATAAGACCGTCGCTGAGTACTATTCGGATTTTGTTAGTCTTTGTGAGCAGATTGATATTTATCATCCACCATCCACCGACCTTAAGGTCTTGGCTCAACAGAAGAATGAGCTCCGTACTACTTAGTTTTTGGATGGCTTAGGGCCTGAGTTTATCCCTCTTCGGCAACAGATCCTTGGGTTAGGCACGCTCCCATCTTTGGATGAGATCTTTTCTCGCGTTCAGCGCGCTCTACGTATTGATCCGGCTATCTCTGTTGCTAGTGACCAGTCCCCCTTTGCTGCCCAGTCTGGTTCCTTTCGGAGCACTCGTGGTAGGGGCTGTGGTCGCGGTCGTCGCAGACTGGGCCATGGCTTTGGCCGCGATTCAGGGGGAGGCCGTACTTATGGGGGTGGTGGCTCACGTTATTGCAGTCATTATGACATGGAGGGTCACACTATTGATTTCTATTACGATCTCCATCCCGAGCGGCGTCCCGCTCGAGCCGCCCACTTCGCTTCTGAGACACCTGCTGCACCTATTCCTGCTACCTCAGACGCCATGGTCGTCTCTCGGACCGAGTACGAGTCACTTTTGCGCCTACAGGAGAAAGGGAAACAACCGACTGCTCAACTTCCCACAGAAGGTAGCAACCCATCTTGCTCCCTTAGCCACTCCGCTTCCTGGCTCATTGATTCTGGTGCCTCTCATCATATGACAGGTAACAGTACACTCCTTAGTTCCTTTACTTCTTGTGCTCCTACTAAGATGGTCACCTTGGCCAATGGGACTCGGTGTCCTATTTCAGGCACTGGGACTATTACAGTCACCTCCCACTTATCCTTATCATCTGTACTCTATGTTCCTACTTTTCCTTGTAATCTTCTTTCTGTTAGTCAACTTACTAATCGCCTTAATTGTTCAGTAACATTCTTTCCGTCTTATTATGTTTTTCAGGACCTTGCGATTCGGAAAAAGATTGGCTCGGGGCATGAGACAGATGGCTTATACTACCTGGATGATGCTATCACTCCCACGGCGTTTAGTACCTCAGCAGATTCCTTTATGTGGCACTGCCGGCTCGGTCATCCTTCTCTTGAGTGTCTGCAGCGTTCTTCAGTTGTTTCTGGTGTTATTAGTCATTTTCATTGTGAGTCCTGTCAGTATGGAAAACACCATCGTGTTTCCTACCGTCTCATTCCGTTAGTTGTGTCAGTAGTCCTTTTGAGTTAGTGCATTTTGATGTTTGGGGTCCATGTCGTACTCCTTCTATGTTTGGTGGGAAGTACTTTGTTATTTTTGTTGATGATTTTTCCAGGATGACCTCGCTTTATATAATAAAGGATCGTTCAGAGGTGTTTTCTACATTTTGTTTATTTTATGCTGAAATTACAAATCAATACTCATGTTCCCTTAAATGTTTACGTACTGATAATGCCCGTGAGTATTTTTCTGATCGGCACGGTTTTCAGGAGTTTCTTTCTAGTCGTGGAATTATTCATCAGTCGTCTCGTGCCCACACTTCACAACAGAATAGTGTTGCCGAGCAGAAAATATGGTATCTTGTAGATATAGCTCGCACCATTCTGTATCAGATGCATGTTCCCAAATCTTTTTGGGCTGACGTTATGCTTACAGCCTGCTTTCTGGCTAATCGTCCACCCTCTTCAGTTCTTAGCAATCGGTCCCCTTTTTCGGTGTTACACCCTTCTAGGGACCCGTTCCCGTTACCTCCCAAGGTGTTTGGGTGTGTTTGCTTTGTTCAGGTTCTCACTCCAAGACTTGATAAATTGGCCCCAAGGGCAATCAAGTGTGTTTTCCTGGGTTATTCTCGAACCCAGAAGGGTTACGATGCTACAGTCCTCAGCTTCGCCCGCAAATTTACCAGTGCTGATGTCTCATTTTTTTAGGATACTCCCTACTTTCCTGTTTCCTCTTCTTTACTGGTATCTCCTCCTCCGTTGCCGTTGCCGGTTCCAAGTCTGCCACCGGATCCGGTTTAGTGTCCCTTCCAAGTATATACTCGCCAGCGTTCTACTACTTCAGTTGAGCCTTCATATCCTGCCATCTCTTCTCAGCAAGCAGGTCCTTCTTTACCCTCATCCTCTGATGATGTTGCTCAGGTTGATGATTCTCTTGATGCCCCCATTGCGAGCCGTACTCGTTCTCGTACCACTCATCACCTTATTTCTGACGGGGTAAGTTATGCTCGGTTATCTCCTTCGTATACCGCATTTATATCATCTTTATCATCGATTTCTATTCCTCGCTCTGCTCGAGAGGCTATGCTTGATTCGGGATGGCGGGCAACTATAGAGGCTGAGATGGCTGCTTTGGCCAAAAATCATACATTGCAGTTGGTTTCCCTTCCTCCTGGTGCTCAGGTAGTCGGATGTAAGTGGGTGTTCACCGTCAAATACCTACCTGGTGCTCAGGTAGTTGGATGTAAGAGTGTGTTCATCGTCAAATACCTACCTAATGGCTCTGTTGAGAGGTTAAAAGCCCGTCTTGTTGCAAAGGGCTTTACTCAGACTTATGGGATTGATTATGTTGAGACCTTCTCTCCAGTGGCAAAGATTCCGTCCATCCGTGTATTGATTTTTTTGGCCGTGAATAAGTCTTGGCCACTATATCAGTCGGATATCAAGAATGCGTTCCTCCATGGTGATTTGCAGGAGGTGTATATGGAGCAACCACCAGGGTTTGTTGCTCAGGGGGAGTTGCAACATACCGTCTGTAAGCTTAGAAAGGCGATTTATGGTCTTAAACAGTCTCCTCGTGCTTGGTTTGGGAGGTTCAGTGAGGCCATCCTACGATTTGGTATGAAACAATGTGCTGTAGACCATTCTGTGTTCAGCTCTCGAAGCAAGGATTTGTATATATTGATGACATTGTTATTACAGGGAATGACAAAGCAGGAATACAACGCCTCAAATATTTCCTTCAGCTGAGTTCAGCACAAAAGACCTTCGTGTTCTGAGATACCTTTTAGGTATTGAAGTGGCACATTCACAAAGGGCTATCTTTGTCCCAAAGGAATATGCTCTTGATATTTTGGAAGAAACAGGTCTTCTGGGGGCAAAACCTGCACAGACTCCTATGAATCCGAATGTCAAGCTTTCACCTGATCAGGGGGAGCCACTAGACGATCCTGGTCGATACAGACGGTTAGTAGGACGGTTGATCTATCTCACAGTCACTCGTCCGGACATTGCATATGTTGTTGGTGTGGTTAGCCAGTAAATGAGTACGCCCTGGACATTACATTGCTCAGCTGTGATTCAGATAGTGAAGTATCTGAAGAAAGCTCCCGGGAAAGGTCTTCTCTTCCGGAAGCATAACCATTTGAGAATTGAGGGATACTCTGATGCAGACTGGGCCGGATCTCCAGCTGACCGACGATCTACTAATGGCTATTGTACCTTCATAGGTGGAAATCTAGTATCTTGGAAGAGTAAGAAGCAGGACGTTGTGTCTCGATCCAGTGCAGAAGCATAATACAGGGCCATGGCTTACACCAGCTGTGAATTAATTTGGCTACGATCGTTTATGTCAGAGATTGGATTCTCATACTCCTCATATGCGTCCATCTACTGTGACAACAAGTCAGCCATTCACATAGCTATGAATCTGGTATTTCACGAACGAACTAAGCATATAGAAGTGGATTGTCACTTTATTCGTCACAGGATTCCGACAGGCCAAATTCAAACCGAGTTCACTCGAACGAATGATCAGATTGCAGACATGTTTACCAAGTCGTTGAATGGAGTTCGATTGAGTGATTTATGTAACAAGCTGGGCATGTATGACATTCATACTCCAGCTTGAGGGGGAGTGTTAGAATAAGCTTATGTAGCCTAAGGGCATTATAGTCTTTTCATATTCTTCTCCTAATAAATATATATGTGTGTGTTAGGACAAGATGGCTAACACACAACATTTCATTCTCAAATCTCTCTGTTAACAGTGACAAAAGAGCAGCAATCCATATTGCAATGAATCCAGTATTCCATGAGCGAACCAAGCATATTGAAGTTGACTGTCACTTCGTTCGTCATCGGATTCAGAGTCGTGAGATTTGCACAGTGTTTACTCGATCTGCAGATCAAGTTGCAGATGTGTTTACCAAACCATTAGCATGTGCAAAATTGAAAGATTCTTGTAACAAGCTTGGAATGTGTGATATATACATTCCAGCTTGAAGGGGAGTGTTAAATGTAATATACCCTTAGAGGGGTATACTTGCCCAAAGATATATAATATATATATATAGTGGTTCGTATGGGAGAGATTGCTTAATGCAACTCTCAACCATACGACTTGTTCTCCCCTCTCTCTCTCTCTCTTTGCACCATGTAGTTATTTAACAAATAATCAGCGTAAAACAAGTAATTAACACAATGCATTTAATGGACAAAAAGGGTTATCCTGTGAATTTTTAAGACATGTCTAGCATATAGCTTTCTTTTGAATCAACAAGGAAAAACTCTTTTAAAACAGAACAATAATTTACAACTGGAGCAGAGATTACCCTGCATACAAGGACTCCCTACTCACTCCCCTCAGCAAGCAGAGTAGCAACCTCATTCCCACCAAGAAGGGAAAAAAAGAAGATTAGGCCACATTTGGATACCTCATGTTTTTGTATTTGAGTTTTGGATACAAATACATCAACCATCCTAATGCTCATGCTGTACGAGAGAGAGAGAGAGAGAGAGGTCTCATTGCTGCTGCAGCAAGGTCGAGGAGCAGTGAGGGTGAAGGTAATTGCAACAAATATTGATTTCCAAATAATGTCTTGCAGAACAGATTTGAAAATCAGATTTTTTTTTTCACTGTAGTAGCTGATTTGGAAATCTAAGGATCTAATCCAGTTCTAAATCTCAACTGGAAATTTGAGAAATCCAAATCTAAATCTTGTGGGTATCCAAATGTGGCCTTAGGGCCCATTTGGATGCCGAGAAGATTTTGATTTGGATTTCTCACATTTGCAGCCCTTTTTGTGTTGTGATTTGGATCCGGATCAAATCCTTGGATTTCCAAATCAGCGACTGGCAGTGAAAAAAATCAGATTTCCAAATATGTTGTGGAAATAAGTAAATGGAAATCCACAGATATGGCAGTTTCCTGCACCCTCTTTGCTCCTCAACCTCTCTCCCTTAAGTGTCCCCTTCCCTCTCTGTCTCCCTCAACATGAGCTGGTGGATCTATTCATTTTGTATTGAAAACTCAATTCCTAAAATACAAAATATGAGGTATCCAAACGGGCCCTTACAGAATTCAAAAATTTCGTCAATAATCCCTGACAAATCTCCACAGGGGGGCTGGAGAGATCTTCTATTCTTATGAAATAACATTTCGACAAGTCCCCATCCACACAAGACCCCTTAAACCTCAAAACGAGCCAATAAGGTCCTGTTTGGCAAGGCTTTTCATTCTCGCAAAAAAATTCTGGTAGAAACGGATTGATGAGAATCTGGGAGGAATCTCATCAAACCAGTCCCACAAAAAGGTTAAATAATTAAAAAATGGCAATAAAAAAAGCTCCCTCCCTAGGGTCGTCGGCCTAGGGAGGGAGGCGGTTTCTCCATCTCGTCTTCCTCTCTCTCCCTCTTTCGTCTCGCTCTCTCTCTCCATTGCTAACTCTCTTTTTACCGTCTCTCCCATGGTTGGCAAAAGATAGCCGTGGAGGCCGAATCGGGAACCGTGGAGGCCAGATCGGGAACATGGCTTTTCCGTGTTGGTTAGATCTAGGGCTGGGGAGGCAGGATCTCGGGCCGTGGAGGCTGGATTGGGAGCCGTGGAGGCCGGATCTGAAGCCGTGGAGGCCGTGAAGCTGGATCTGGAGCCGGGAAAAACCGTGAAGGTTGTCGGTGGCCGTGAAAGGCCATGGGGTGCTAAACCTGGAGCTGTGGAAGGCCAGCTATAAGCGGTGCAAGGCTGTAGAGGCTGTGGATTATCGGATCCGGGGGTTATGGAAAGCCGGAGGCCATATATAGGGCGGAATGGCCAGAGATGGGCTCGAAAAAGACGGATTTAATGGTGAAAGGGTCGGATCTAGTTAGGGTTGATGGAGAAAATGGATGGGGGAGTTGTTGAAGGCTGTGGAAGGGGCCGATATAAGGAAAAGAGTGTTCGGATTCAGGAGAAAAGGAGGAGGTTGGATATGGAGGTGAGGGAGGTTGTGGATAGCGGCAATGAACCCTGTAGGGTTAAGGTTTGAAGGAGGAGGAAGAGGAGGAGAGTTTTAGGGTTGTTAGGGTTAGGGTTGATTGGGGAAGGAGGTGAGGGAGTAGTATAGTCTTTAGGGTTCCAGTTTAGGGTTAGGGCTAGGAGTATACTTTTGGATGGGATGATTTTTTGGGCTAGTGGAAGTAGGTTTTGGAGAAGATGGTGGAAGAATTTGATATATTTTTAATGAGGAGCCGTCGGTGTTTTGTGGTGGTTCGAGGTGGAGGCCGCCGGAGATCGGATGATGATGTTGGGTGGTTGGCTATTGTGCACGGTTAGGGGCGCACAATAGCTCTGGGCCTTCGAGCGGGATTTTTGAAAATTGAATTTGCCAGCGGATTACAGTGGAGAAATTGGTGTAAAGTAGGTCACGATCTTGACTTGGGGGTCCCACAAATTTGGCACTTTTTGCTGGATTCGATTAAATTGAGGCTATTGGGTAATGTAAGGGGTAATGAGTTTTTCTTTTGGGCCAAGGAGAATGCTCCTGGGCAATTCATACTAGGTAAATCTAGTGGGACTACTGGTCCCCATTGTAATTTTGCTGGTATGAATATATTTGTCAATTTTTTTAAAAAAAAAGGTTAAATAATTGAATCAGGCTTTGCGGGCCATGGCACCCGAACAAGATTCTCAAAGAATTTCTCGCTTTTCTCATTTCTGCAGATACAAAAATGATGAATGGTTGCCGAACACGCCCTAAGTTTGCACGAGCTTCTGTCTCATTCAAGTCGTTCCTTCCAATTGAGATTACATTTGGGGAAGATTTGTGGTCGGATAGTGTTCTGTTAAGCCGTGCCTGCCCAAGACTTTATAGTCCTGTAAGTGAAAGCGGGTTCGTATTGTGAAACTGTTAAGCCGTGCCTGCCCAAGACCTTACCAATACGCTAAAAGCTCCAGAGCTCATGGAACGCATTAGGCAACGCCCTTTAAACCTGTCCCATACCAGGCTGGGTCCAACCCAGTCCCATACCTAGGCAGGCCCCCACTCAGGACCGTAACAGCAGTTTAGTGGTTGTCATTAAAGTGTGACTTCAAGGAAGAAAAGATGGTTGATCTTGCTTCTCTTCTGGGATCCCTTGATGAGGTGTTTGTTTCCTATTCGGAATCAGATGGGAAGATTTGGCCGCAGACCCCAAAGGTTCCTTCTCGGCTGATCTGTTATGTGAAAGTCACAAAAATCTTGAAATCCCATCAGCACGTGAAGAGTACCAACTTGAGTTACTTAAGATTTATCCTTGAAGATATTGCAGTCTTGTTTGAAGAGGAAAATCTGACTCAGAATAAAAGAAATTGGGCAGATGAGGAAAAGAATGGAATGTTTTTTTTGGAATGGCAAATAAATTTCAGTAAAGGAGAACAGGGACCGAGAAGGACCCTGACAATACAGAGCTAAACGAAAGAAAATAAATAAAATAAAAAATACATCAATCCAATGGCCTGGGGGAGGGGGGATCGAATAACTCAAAACTTCGCAACACCAATTCTATCCTGAATTTCATCAAATAAGGAGGTAAACCTCTATAAGCCCAATGGTTCCCCTTGGCAATCTTCTATGCAATCTTCTATGTTTTGATGATTCCAAACACAAGTTGATTTGTGTTGTATTTCTAATGTGTTTGATGTTGAAGTGCATGTGTTGAAGATTCAAGTAATCAAACACAAAAGTCTAGGACATTGCATGGATCGTGGCATGAATCAAATGGAGAAGATCATTTGAAGCCAAAGGAAGATGAAGGCTTGGAGCATTTCATGAAGACCTTGTGAAGCCAAAAGAATGGAAGAGATGATCCATGGTGACAATGAAGACATTGAAGAAATCAAGTATTTGTCAATTCTTTTTAGAATGTATTCTCCTCTCCTTTGGTTTAGAGATGTTAAAGGTACTTAACAATGTTTTAAAATAATCTTGAAAATCTATTTGAAAGCTTAGAAAATGTATTTGAAAACTTAGGATTAATGCCCAAAGATCATGGCCCAAGACCCTGATTTCTTTAAGTAAAAATAGAATTTTATTCAGGGCCGGTCGACCGGGGTGTCCCGCGCGACCGCAGAAGCCGTGCTGGAAATCCAACACTTGGCTTTCAATAACGGGCCGGTCGAGCGGGGTGATCCGGTCGACCGCGGATATGTTTCTGTTTCGACAGAAACAATCCAGCATGGTCGGGGCGGACGACCACCAAGGGTCGGTCGACCGTGATAGTGTTTTGAGCCGAATTTTAAATCAAACAGGGAGACCACGCTGAGCGAGCGCCGATGGCTCGGTCGACCGCGTTGGTCTGGCAAAAGAGCCGTTCGGGACTGCGAGGCATGACTTTTTCAACCCAGATTATTACAGTTTTATCCCCAAACAGTCATATTTTCAAATGAGCTATATATACACTATTCAAACCTTTCTTAAACATCTCTTTGCAATAACTTGAAGATCCAAAAGAGAAAATCAAACTTGTTTGAGTGCCTCTCTCATCTCTAAGCAAGGAAGTGGATTAGGCTTATATTTGTACATCTTCTATCCATCTTTTGTAACCCTCTTGAAAGGATTTTTGTTTTCTTTATTCAAAGAATATCTTTGTATATTTGGCGAGTGCGAAGAGACGCGGAGCCATCTCAAGCGCGAGTGTTGGAGAGGCGGAGCTTTCTCCGGTTCGTGGCAAGTCTTGCGAGGCGTAGCCGAACCAAGTTGTAATTGGGTTGATTCCCCGCCATTAAGGGAATCCATAGTGAAGCCATCAACGGATTGTGTTGGTGGAGTGGAGTAGGTCCGAGGTTGGGACCGAACCACTTAAAAATCTCGGTGCACTCTCTCTTTACCCTTGCTCTTTTTTTTGTGGTGTGCATTTTGATTTTTATTTCATTTGTGCTTAAGATTTTAATTTGCTATTGTTTTTAGGTTCCGCATTGTTTTTTGGCAAAAAGTTTTAAAACCCAATTCACCCCCCCCTCTTGGGTTGCCATCACCCCTGGGATTTCAACCTCCACGGTACCGGTTTGGAGCCTCTAAGCAATCTAATGACATAAAGGGAATCCCCTTCCACAACCACCTTATTGAGATCCACATTCTGAAGAAGCTTTATTCCATGGTACAATGATCTTACTTGCGCCTAGTTTGCATCTGTCACCCCAATCGGCGCTCTAAATGCCCAAATCACCTCCCCCCCCCCCTCATTTCTCAAAAAGGCCTCCTATGCCAGGCAGCCCGAGATTCCCCTATACTTGAACTGTCAAAATTCAACTTTAAGATCCCATGAAAAGGAGCCAACCATGCTTGGACAACTTTAGAACAATTGCCAACTCCACGCAGATTTCTCTCCACCCGTGCCACAAATCTTAAGCTGATACAAATCAAAAAGCTGTTAAAGTTTTCACGCAAGAAATAGTTAATGCAATCACTTTATTAAATAAGAATCGAGCTCCCTTTGAGAATCCCTTGAAAGTCCAAGCATTTATTTCTTTCCAAAGCACCCGCATTGTAGCTAGGAAAAAAACTTGCCACAGTGTTTTTACTTTACCCTTCCATGGTGCCATCGCCCAGCGCTTTCCAAGGCTTCCAGAGTTTTTGCAAGAAATACCCATGAGATTCCAAACCTACTCAATAATTTTCCTCATACTTCCCTAGCTACTTTACAACGAATGAGGAGGTGGTCCGCTGTTTCACCCGCCTCAATACATAGGGCGCAATGATCAATAATCAACATATTTCTGGCTCTAAGGAAGTCTATGGCCTAGAAAAGAATGGAATGTTCTCAATAGGAAATCAATTGGGCATTATCACGGATGGAGATGAACAATTAAACATTGCTTATGTTCAAAGAAATCAAGGATCGGGGTCAACCACCGTTGATCACTTTATAATTTACCGTTATCTTCAAAAAGAAAAAAAGAAAAAAACTACTGTTAGATCACAATAAGTCCTGTTCAACCAAAATAAAAAAAGGGAAAGGAAAAAGAGAACTAATTGGATTATTAAATGATCTATCCCGGGGGGGGGGGATAATTGTCGAATGTGAGTTTCAGCTAGTTAATTATGATGAATACATTTATATGGAATATCAAGGCAGGGGACTGGGATTGATTAAGAAATGAAAAATTGCCAATGGGGGACATCAAAATACAAGAATTGTCAACGGGGTACACACTTTTGAAAAATTGTTAGAGAGGGACGAAATGGGGGTTATCAAGTCTCTAAAAGGGGGTTATCAACCCTCTAAATGGGATCAAACTCTCAAAAGGGGGTTATCAACCCTCTTTAACAATTTTTCAAAATTGTGTCCCCCGTTGACAATACTTGTATTTTGGTGTCCCCTATTGGCAATTTTTCCATTAAGATTTGCAGGGCAGTGCATGATATCGTAAATGGAAGGAAGCCAGAAGTAATTGCAATTTGGAATCCAATGTTCAGAATGATAATGAGGTTTTAATAATCAAATATGAGGTACAATAGACAACGTAAATTTTCTGCCATGCTCACAAATGGTGGCGAGAAATGAATGTGAACAGGTGGAAGCTTGTTTACTTGTGCTTCATTGTGGTCTGCAGGGATAAGGCGCACTAAAGGGAAAGGGGCTGTTTAGACTGGAAGCAGATCGGGGGATGTGAAAATATATTGGATGCTCACAATGGGATTAATGTAACTGCAGTTTTTACTTGTGCTTCATTGTGGTCTGCAGGGATAAGGCGGCTAAAGGGAAAGGGGCTGTTTAGACTGGAAGCCAGTCGGGGGATTTGAAAATATATTGGATGCTCACAATGGGATTAATGTAACTGCAGTTTTTACATGTGTGGGATGATTCGTCCCCTTTTTTGTAAACCGGATACATTATTAATAAAATTGTTTTTTTTTTTTTTTTTTTAAAAAGGTGACTTTTCTATTGATAGAATTAATCCATAGGATTGAAGGCCACTGATGATAATTTAGAGCTGTACACGGCCCATCCAATCCTAGAAATCGATAACATTTATGGGTCAATTTAAACAGCATTGGAGAGTTTCGGCAAGGGAATTGGATAGTGGGGGAAGACTTTAAAACTATTAGATTTCCTCATGAGAAAAATACAAGTGGAAAAATTATTACAAGGCGATAGATTTTTTGGTAGCTCAAGGTGCACAAGGCAAGGGGGGGCACTATCACCCTATCTATTTATAATGGTTGTGGAAACACTAAAATTATTGATAAAGAATGAAGAGAAAAGAGGGTTAGCAAATGGTTGTCAAGTGAACCGAGAAGCTCCAATTATCACCCATTTACAATTTGTGGATAACATACTTAGTTTCCTTAGTGCTAAGGGAGTGAAAATGAGAAATCTCAAAAAGATCTTTAGATGGTTTGATGTGATATCGGGTTTAAAAATCAAATTCGATAAACGTTTGGTAGTGGGCATTAATAGGGAGTACACCGAGGTATCAAAATTCGCAGAGTTTGCAAGGATACATTCCACTTATCTATCAATCTTCATCTTCCATAGATAATTGGGATTCCTGCACCATATGTATCGAATCTAATAATCGAAAGGGCTGAAAAGAAATTAGCATCGTGGAGGAAATGTCACCAATCTTTGGTTGGAAGAATAACACTCATTAGAGCGGCCCAATCAAACTTGCAAGTCTATTCCATGCTCAGCTTTTAATTGCCCACAAAGGTTGCCAGAAGATTGGAAAAGCTCCAAAGAGATTTTCTTGGGAAAGGTAGAGAAAAAAAAAAGAATCAAACACCTTACCAAATGGGAAAAAGTAAGCAAACCAAAAAGAACGGGTATCTTGGTTTTTTTTTTTTTGAAAGACGACAAATTTTCATTAATTTTCATCGATACTAAGGTTACAATGGGGACCATGAGTCCCATCCTGTATTACAAAGTATCAGAAAGAATGGTCAGGGCATACCCTGGACCACGAAACTAAAAAACAGAAGTTAAATACAATACCCAAAACCTGTTGATCTCCATTCTACCAAAAACGAGAAGAATACCAAATGCGACCCATAGATTTTCCATGATACCATCCTCTTACACCATGCCTAGCACCACAACCTATCAAAGTTTCATCAACCCTATTGAAATATTCCTCCCAAGGCTTAATATAGCAGAGCAGGTAGATCCAGACGATGGCCTCTCCAGCTTAATTAGTTATAATGTAAGTCAACTGGATAGAAACCAAATAATACAACTACTTCTGTTACTGCTAAATTCATGCTAAAAATTCCATGCAAATTTTGAAGTTAAGTACCAGGAAGTGAGGACTCCTAAAGGATCCCCTCCTCCATCCTAAAATTCACCTGCCTTCCCCGTGATTCCTTGGACACGCAATCGATTAAAAGACACAACCTTTCTCAAGGGATTACAATCTACATATGCCTCAGCCCCTAAGGTAGTCTCCCCTACAACAACAATACATCTAGAACCGGAGAAATTCAAACACCCAAGGATTGGAACAAGGTTTACTGTACAGGGATACAAGAAATGAAACCTAAATTGAAAAAACTCAAAGCGCCGGAACGAATCAAAGATGGGAACCCATTACATACCAAGGACCCCCTCCCCAGACTTCTTCTCAGCCTCTTTCTCTCTTTCTTTTTTTTCTTCCAAATCCCTTGCAGCCATAGCCAAGAACATTTCTTTTGTGGTCCCCAAATCCTCCTTACATCCGATCCCGAATACATCCCCAATTGATAGCAAATCATCAAATTCTTCGGAGAAGTACCCTCGATCCTCGAACTTTTCTGACTTATCTTCCACCATTTTTCCTTTACCTTTAGTATCCACATCTGGACCCAAGCGCTCCCGAACTTGCTGACTTACTTCCAACCCCAGCGATTCGCGAGAGGCATGAGGCTCGTCAATCGGGCCAGCCTGCAGCTGCTCTAGTTTTCTTATCACCGCCCTCTTTTCCTCCTCCCATTGACGTCTACGAGAGCGCCTTTCCTTTTCCAAAAGTTTACTAGATAGAGGGAGCTTAAGAAAGGGAACACGCATTTCCATGTCATCCGTCTTTCCAGATGAACTAAGGCGACTCCCCTCAATGCTTCTGGATTCCATTCTTAACTGAGCCCATTGCTTCTTCAAGGGACCCAGAGAAATTTCACTTGGAGTGGGTAGTACCTTCCTGGCCAGCTTTTCGTTGTAAATCTTTCAAGAGTTCTAAGTCTCCAGCTTCAAATGTAAAATCTTGAGAATTTCTTTTTTTTCCTAATCTGGTTCCCTTCCTTCCTCGACATGGGTGGATCAAAATCTTGAAGAATGTGTTGTGAGTCTGATATAAGCTTCCACTTCCTAAAAGCCTCTTTCCTAAAATGGCCTCAGAGTCTTCTTTTAAAAGCGGAAAATCCGCCTCTAATGGCTAACAACTGTGCCTCTGGCTTAGTATCTCTACGAGATGCATTTCCTTTCCCAGTACGTAAACGCTTATGTGCCCCAGGTTGATTGGTACCAACCACCTTTCCTTGGTTCTCATTGATTCTCGATTTTCTCAACTTGTTTTTAATTCTTTTGTTCTCATTGTAGAATCTGTTTTTTATTTTTAATACTTTCTCCTCTTTTGCCGACTTCAGCGTAAAACTGTCAGCAAGGTCTTTTCCATAAGCCTTCCCCATCCCACCATGTGCTTCCACATTTAAAGATTTCTGCGTCACTCCTTTTCCACACCAACCCAATTTCCCACGCACAGAAGTATTTCTGCTTTCTGACAATCCAGCAGACTTGTTGGGTGGTGATTCAAAAGCGCGACAATAGGCGATTCAAAATTCAAAGAGAGACCCACCAACGGCTCCCTACCACTAGTAGCATTACTCTCGGGATCAGCAACTCCAACCTTTTTCAGTGGGGCACCCATCACCGGTGTCGCCTTGTCAGAGCCCTGTAATCCGGGACCCTCAAAAGAGGCAAAATTGTCTTTACGCTCGATTCCCCTACCACTGACGAGGCCAAGCTATTAACACTATCCTCAGATTTTTTTTTTTTGAAAAATGACCATTTATTATAATGTGGCTGGGACAAGGCGTCCCCAAAAGGTTACAATTACTATTTTATAGTAGATGCCCTGAAGCCGGCTTACAGAAAATATGCTATTTCTATTTCTTCCCTTTGGGCTCCAGCCTTTGCTAGACTATCAGCCACCTCATTCGCCGATCGCCTACGATGTTCAATCCGCGGATCAAGCACCCTTATCAGATCCAGTATTTCCACAACCAATTCCTGCAGCTTCCAGGGTCCCTTTGAGGAACCAGAGCCCGGACTACGGCATTTGTAGAGTCACCTTCAACAATTAAGGGATGTTGGTTATTCTCCAATGCCCATCGCAATCCGAAGACAAGAGCCCTAATTTCCGCTTCGTTTGCGTCACAGATACCAGCCGGTCCGGAAAATGTCATAGACATCGATGCACTTGAACTTCTAATGACTCCCCCTATACCAACCTTCCCTGGATTACCGAGTGAGCAGCCATCAAAGTTAAGTTTCAGCCACCCCAGTGGTGGTGGTGGTACCCATTTAGGTTTAGGCTTGGTTCTGATTGCTCTGTCCCATATAACTGACGGCCAATTCCTTATAAGATATCCCATCACATAGGGAATTCATTTCTTAGTCTTTGTCCATGAAACTAATTCCACTTTAATGTCCGATGCCAGGCGATCGGAAGTTTTACTTTTTTCCTCAAATATCTGTCTGTTACGTTCCTTCCAGATGTTCGAAGTTATGGCGTAGGGGAAGGTCGAATACTATTCTCAGATATTGCCCTAACTCCCACTGAATAAATGTTGGAATCTACCCTGAGATTAATAATAGAAGGGAGAGATTTCCAAAGGGATGTAATGACCAAGGCGGAAGCAAAAGCCATGCAGTGGTCATGGTTACCATGTAAATGGGTCTGGAGCACCTGACCCAAATGCTGACCTAGGGCCTCCACAGTTGACGTAGACCACGCATGAAGAGGGATGTCATAAAATCTGATCCTGATAGTTCTAGCGCCTGTGTTAAACGGAGAAAATCACTGCTGAAGGGAAGAAACGTATCCTCCCAGAGCATCTCCTCCACGCCAGAGAATGGAAGAGGCATGGGACTCCGATTCAAAGCAAAACAGGATGCCATTGAGTCAATGGAAAAAGGTTTTTGCAGCTCAGGGAGACCCCATCATCGTTTGGCCCATCCCCAAACTTCTTCCAGGAGCCATGGACCAGTCTTCAGGTTCCAATAAGGCAACTTTTGAGAGTCTTTTTTCTCCCCTCCACCAGGCCAGAAGGGATATCAATCATCGGATGACCATCTAAAGGTACAGAATCCTGAAGGGGACCAGTCTTAGGCCTCCAAACCATGGTTGGAGCCGACTTACTCTTTGGTCCGGAGCATTTCCTGCAGGCAGTGCGTGAACCAAAGTTTTTGTAGTGGCAGGTCGGGCAGATCCAGTCGCTGCCATTAAAAGGCATACGCCGGTTAAACTCAGTAGCTCTTCGACCAGGAAACTTTCTGGCCCCATACTCCAATCTTCTCACTCTAGTCTCCCTATCCTCAATGCTTCCCAAAAATCCAGAGTGGGATCTGGGGGGTGTCCATTGGGATCTGACCAGACTATCTCTTTGTCCAAGCAAGATTAAGGATCTTCGGCAACAAATATTGAAATCCCAAGGGAATCGAACACTTCCAGTGCAGAGTATCCGGAGTTACAAAATTAACAAAATGCCCCGCCAATCGCTCGAGACTGAGTCCGCAATTACAAATGAACTTATCAGTCGAGAAATCAGGGTCAGGAGCCACCAAAAGGATATTCCGGTGGCATCTGAAATAATCCCTAATGGTCATTTTCTCTAGCCACTCCTCCCCCCTTCATTTTTTTCTCTGCGGAGGACTATATGTTCTGATCTATGTCTAGGACAAAACAAAACCTGAAGGAAACGGGGGGGGAGGGCGGGGTCTTGGTATTGAAAACCTCAAACTAAGAAATAAAGCAATCTTGGGGAAATGGTTATGTAGATTTGGTTAAGAAAAAGATGCTTATGGCACATCATTATTGGAGAAAAATATGGGTTAGGACGGTGGGGTGGTGTGGGGGGTATTAGGTTTTGGAAAGATACTTGGTTAGGTGAGTCTCCTTTGTACCGTGCCTTTCAGAATTTGTATCTTTTGGCTAACTATAGTAAGGAGAGGATCAAAGATGTTTATGATAGAAGGGGGAGGGGGTTGTTTCATGGAACATTACTCTTAGAAGAAACTTAAAACAAAGATAAGTTGATCCTCATTCTCAAGTTACTAGATATGGGTCTACAATCCCCCATGAAGAACCAAAAAGACCATTTCCCGGTACGATCTCTTTCTAATTGTTTGGTTGACATCAGAACCTCATCATTACTTCAGGCAAAGATTTGAAGATGGCATGATCCGATTGGGCGATTCCTCTAATGTCATTGTGTGGGCATTAGAGCTTACATAGTCCTTGGAGATCGGTTAATGTATATCTTGCAATCCGAGGCTTAATAGATTGGCTCCTGCCATATACTCATATCCACAGGTGGTAACAAGATAAGTCCTCGTATAAAGAAGGGGCTCAGGCATGTGTGTGTGTGTGTGTGTGTGTGTGTGTGTGTGTGTGTGTGTGTGTGAGAGAGAGAGAGAGAGAGAGAGAGAGAGAGAGAGACTGTGTTTGATGGTTGTCTTTGTTTTTCCTCCCTGTTTTTGTTGTGTCTGCGACACTCCTAGTCCATTTCTTATATCTTGTGCCAAGTCCTTCTATTGACAGCTCTCTTCTTTATTCTCGTAAATAAAAGAATGCAGTAAAAAAGCCGATGGATGAGTCACCAGCAGTTACATGGTGGAGAATACACTTCTCTCTGTAGTTTATCGGAATCATCTTGAAGAATTTTTCCCACTTATTTTGGCCATAGTGAATTGCTTCAGTGGTATAGGCATGTCAAGGATGGAGAGTAAGAGGGGTGGACTACCCACCTAAGCATGGGGAGTAAGAAACAAATTCATTACAAGCAATTAGTTTCCGTTTCGATGAGGAAAAAACCTTTTTTGTGTCATGAATCATGATGATGCTCCCACCGTGAGGGTTAGGTGTTGGGTGATCTTTTTAGTGTAGTCAATATTCTGATATGTGGAAGAACAATCGTTGTTTGAGGATTCAGATAATGAAACTTCTATTGGTGAGAAAGCTCCATGCAGTGATGTGGCCCAGAGGAAGTAGTGGTTGGAGTCTTCAGAGGAGCTATTTCTGGAAGATGAAACCTTGGAGCAGCTGAATACCGTTGAAAGTATTTTTATCCAAGGTTTCCTGGTTTCAGTTACGGAATAAATAAGAGTACTAGCGTGAAAAAACGAGAATCTAGTGTGAAACACCAATCTGCTCATCAAGATCTATCACGAAGGGCGATTGAGCCTCTAGCTCAATGGTCAAGGCTTTGTTCTTCAACCTAGAGGTCAAAGGTTCAACGCTATTGAGCTTGTTAAGGGTTTAGCGAGAAGGCTAATAAAGAAATAGAAGTGCCAACGGGTGGATGTCACAGTTGAAAATGCTGAGAATTGTGAAAGAAACATCATCGTCTAGTAAATATGATGGGAGAGGGTAAGGGGGAATCCCTTATCCTCCTCGATCCCCTTACCACCCTGATGACCCTCAATCTAAAAAATAGATGTACAAATGGGTGGATCTCACAGTTGAAATTGCTGAGGATTGTGAAAGAACTGTCATCCTCCAGTAAATATGATGGGAGATCAGGGGGCTAAGGGGAACTCACTAATCCCGCTCAATTGATCACCCCCCCTCCTTCTCACCCTCAATATATTAAATCCAATTAATCCAAGCTCATATGGTACAAGTACAATTAGTTAGCACAATTCGTCAGATGAAGGGTTTATGATACAAGTACAATTAGTCAGCACAATTCGTCAGATGGAGGGTTCTAGTCAAGAGGGCAACAACGATGCAAAAGGAATGTCCAGAAGCTTCCACAACTCCAACAACATCCATGAAAGTTTAAACTCATAAGAAACAAATGAACAGGACGGTACCATGACATCATGTTAATTAGCAAAGGAAGTCTGGATATATTTGCATCCAAATTTTGGGCTACTTGCAGCTTTGAATCATAGAGATTTGCTACGAAACTTATCTAAATTTCTATTAGCTTATAGTAGTTAGTTTTTTAGGAAGAGTCAGTTTATGTGGTTTGCGCTTCCTCCTATACGATCGCATTAAATTTCTACAGCCGTAATTCTAATTTAGAAGTTGAATTTACTCGAGAAAAGTATAGTCTTAACATGAAGTGGCAAGGTTTTGGGATATTCTCTCATATATGGAGTAAAGTCTAGTTTTATGAGATTGGAATACATATTTTTTCTTGGAGGCTTTATCTTCTGTTGTTGTTTGCTTGTTCATGCTAAACAAACCAAGGTTGCCAGAGCGGGAATCGAAACGGGAATCGAAGGCTCCCAGGGAAGAATCCTGCTTCCTTGAAACAAACACGGTAAATCCGGAGATTGAGCCTCTAGCTCAATGGTCAAGGATTTGTCCTTCAACCTGGAGGTCGGAGGTTCAATCCGACCTTACCTACCAAAAAAGATACGGTAAATCCGGTCTCGTTATTTTCTTCTTACTTTTGAACAAATTCTGCTATAAACTTTTTCACCTCCGTAGCAACTAATTTCTTCAACTTGTTCAGCTTTAGCCACATATTGTCAAAACTAAAAAAGAATAAGATAGTAAATAACTCATGGAGACTCCAGCTGGAAGAAGGTACCATCCAGAGGGGTCTAGGCACTGCACCGACAAGCACAGAGAAAGAACTCTCAATCCCTAGAAATCAGAAATATATTCAATTTAGCCACTGCATTATTCTAATAGTTAGACCATATAAATAGTGAACCCTCAAGCGGTTAGTTAAAAAGTTCATTCCAATCTTTAGGATAGGGATAAAGCTCCTTATATTTATAAAGTTCCAGTTGCCCCATCTCTCCCACAAAGAGTATCTTCGTTCTTAACACAATGAAGTACCCTCCCACACAATGGATTCCACCTTTCCTTAATTGTTTCAAGCAAATCCATAGTCATTCACAAATCTTAGTATCACTAGGTCTACAAGCAAAAGTACCCACTGAGTATGATCCTCCACCACAACTAATTTATGGAAAAAATGAAAAGTCTCCTTTTCCATATTAGAGCTGCATTGCCTCTTTATTCCAAATAATTTTTTTTGAATGGTTGCAATTTCATTCAAAGAAAAGGGGAAGCTTGAGATAGTCAACCCCCAAATTACAAAAGGCTGATGCAAAGACCAATAAAGGAGAAAAGGAAATACAAAACACCATCACGGGGCAAGGAAGTCAAACATCTCTAACCCCAGCTCCCCCACGCCTTCACGGGCTAGCGTATCTGCCACACTGTTAGCAGACCTCCTTATGTGGTTAAATAACTTAAATATAATTGAGGAATCGCCTATTCGGTCTTGGATTTCGTCAAAGAAATGGGCAAATCTTCAAGGGGGAACAACCGACATTCTAAGCCACAGAATAACATTCATGAAATCTCCTTCCACAATCGTTGTGTCCATGGTTTCTTTGTTTAGGCACTTTATAACTTGATGAGCGGGTCTAACTTCCCCCACATTCAAAATAATTTATACACCAACAGTTAGTCCATGATTCCAGATATCATTTTTTATGACAACCTAAGTTATCAATTTCATTTCGTTTCGGTCCGAAAAACGGAACAGAAACACCTTTCGTTCCGTTTCATCCCTGTTTAAGCCGAAACACATTTTTTTTATTTGAAAAAAGAAATTACAGGTTCACAGCTTAATGACTCTTTTTTGGTTTTACCATTATTTTTAGCCTTTTGGACCGTTTAATAGTCATTTGAAAGGTATTGTCCACCCATTTCCTCCCCAAAAAAGAAAAACCATATATAAACCCACCTAAACTCTATATAAACCCATCTTCTTCTTTTTTATGACATAGGGTATCCCCACCCCATTTTAGGGCGGGACTAATTCCTATGGATGGGCGCAATCACTCATAAACCATGCGCATCGGGTTTACTACAGGGGATTCGAGCTCTCGTCACTGGGGAGCATACCCATGACTTTAAGCCAAAGATCAACATCCATCCGTGTTCTATATAAACCCATCTAAACCCTATTAATTTTCTTTCTTTCAATGATGTATCACAACAAATTTTATGTGTAAGTAATAAAATGTGTTTTTGTTAAATTTGGTTCATATAATAGTTTCTTATATTTTTCTAGTAATTTTCTATTTTCTTTATTTTCTTTATTTTTTTATCTATTAAAAAATTCTAGATGAGATTTTTGACTGGGTGAGATCGGCCTCAGTGGTTTTCCAGCATGTCTGTCGTTTTGCCAATGATGTAGCGGATAGCTTTGCTATAATGGGACTCTCCAAGGAATCGTTGGTGCTTTTTTACTCTCTTCCCCCTTAACTATCTTCTCCGTTGTAATTGAATTTTTATTTTTCAGTTTTGATATCTTCTATCTTTGTACTGACCATCTCGATCTCTTTTCCTTTAATAAATTTGGCTGCCCTTTTCAAAAACTATTAGAAAAATTCTCCAATTATAGCGTCTTTTCCGAAACGGAACATTGAAACAACTGAAACACTGAAACATTCTGTTCCACTGACCAAAATGAAACAGCGAACGAACCGGAATCGACAATTAAGATGGCATGAAAAACCATCTATAAACCCGCCTAAACTCTATATAAACCCATCCAAACACTATTAATTTTCTTTTATTGATGTTTCACAATAAATTTTATGTTTAAGTAATAAAATGTGTTTTTTGCTAAATTTGGTTCATATGATAGTTTCTTATAGCAATTATTATAAAAAAAATAGTTTCTTATATTTTTCTAGTAATTTTCTATTTTCTTAGATTTTTTTATTTTTTAACTTTGAAAAAAATTCTCCAATTATAGCATCTTTTCCGAAATGAAACACCGAAACAAGTAAACAACTGAAACACTAAAACATTCCGTTCTACTGACCAAAACGAAATGGTAAATGAAACAGAATCAATAACTAACATGGCAACTATTAAACATACCTGAAACGTAGTGTGTAATAAGTCAATAATATTCTAGCGAAATGGAAATATCATAGATATTTTTAGTTTTTCATGTCAAAGTAATTGTAACCAACAGAGTATAGAAAGGGTAAAGGGTAAAGGGTAAGGGAAAGAAGGGAACATTTCATGCCTTCCGGAAATATAGCATACCTGCAATTTTAGGATATGCAAATCAGCTTCTATGCGCCTCGTCTTCATCTCAAAACCAGAATCCATACCTATTAATAATATACCACCAATAAAGCATTTTGCAAGGAAGAAAAAATAGAAAACAATAAAATAAATGAAAAGCGACATGATTAAGTCAACAATTTACACATCATACATTGCAGAGCAAACTAGCCAAAACACCTTTTAATTTTAGGTAATAAAATGGATGACCAAAAATAATATAACTAACCCACACTAACTAACTATTAATAGATATGATCTGTCTTGATTAGGCCACCAAACTATTTTAATTGGTCAACAAATTACCCACCCTAAAAAAATCCATAAATTATCATGAATAACAAGTTGATAAGCAAAACATTTCAATTGCTAAATCATTCTACTCCAATTCAAGCATTGACTGCATTGTTTGGATCATAGTTACCAGAGTGAAGTGAACGCAATAAGCCAAAGCGGGAAGTGAGGGGTCTAAAAAAGAGAAAATGCAGGAAGTGATAAACAACAACGAAGCAATGGGGAAGGTAAAGAGTACACAAGTGGGAAGGATCATGGGAAGCGAACATGTAGTGTGTAGGAAGCCTCATTTGAAGAGAATGAGAAACACACAAAGAGATGGGGTGATAGTAGTGTAGGGAGGAAGAGTTAATGTACGTTAAGGTTACAAGTAGTTAAAGATGACCTCATTTCTTATTAGAATTACAAATTTTAAGGATATCTAGTTTTACAAGTGTTAAAGTATAAAAGATATAACAACACCTTCTCCAACAGCTTAAGCTTTTGGAGAAACTGGTAGATTCACATGGTATCAAAGCTCAGAGGGGGGTAACCCCGGTTTGCCTCCGAGGGCGGAAATGCCCTCGGGGAAGATCTCGGAAACCCCGGTGTAGGATCTCGTGGTTCCCACATTGCCGGCGCGTGGAGGGGCGAGATTGTCCACATTGCTTTCGCATGGAGGGGGAGATTGTTGGGTTCCACGCGCAAAAGCAAGATCCCAAATCAGAAAGAAAGTATAGATGTGGATGGGTTGTAAGGGAATGGGCACCCTCCCTCTAACGGCTAGCTTTTAGGAGTGAGTTCTACCCGGTTAAGGCCCCTACAAATGGTATCAGGCCAAAGGTCTTGCGTTCAAACCTCCTTGATAGTAAAAATTGACATGCAATGGTCAAACCCTAAAGGGGGGCCACATGGGCCATGTGTAGGCCAAACCTAAAAAGAGGGGCCACACGTCAGGGGGGAGTGTTAAAGTTTTAAAGATTTAATAACACCTTCTCCACCAGCTTAAGCTTTGGGAGAAACTGGTAGATCCACAAGAAGCTTGAAGTTTTATTCACTCTGTTGTGAAAAAAATCACTAAGTTTCTAAAATTAAAATAACTTTTTATGCTTTAAAAACACTCCTTTGGAAATACAAAAAAAAAAAAGAAAAACAAAAGGGAAAACGGGGTGTTGGCGAAAGGAGGCAGAGGGGATTGGTATTGCCAGGGTTGCGCTTATCGGAATTTCAAATGGAGGCGGTCTTTTTTTTTTTAAATTGACATATTTCATTGATACTATGAAAATTACAATAGGGACCAGGAGTCCCAAGCATAATTACCAGGGTGGGAAACGGAAACGGGAAACGAAACGTGAAACAAAAACAGGAAACGCATGAAAAAAAATACAGGGGAAACGAGAAACGAGAAACAATAGAAAATCGTACGAGAAACGTCTTAGGAAATGATGTGTTTTTTCCACAATGATTTTCATAATTTCCACACATGTTTCCTACACGATTCATATGCATTTTGTACGAGTGTTGCATACGTTTATCACGTGTTTACACATTATTTACATACGTTTTCCAAATGTTTCCCATGTGTTTCAGAAATATTTCTCCAATTTCGTATCATATTTTGGAAATGTTTCCGAAACGAGTTTCCCTCATTTTAGGGGAAACGAGTTTCCCAACTGCGAGTTTTAGGGGAAACAGGTTTCCCACCCACCTAAGGAGTTTCCGGCAACTATGGTCCCAAGTATCATTACATAGCATCAGTTAAGGCAATTCAGGGTGTACCCTGAATCACCAAGAGCCAGTGATATAAACTATTAAATCCTCCACATTCATAGAGCATATCTTACTCTACAGATTAACCAATATATATTCTTCCCCAAGAGCACCCAGATATCTATCCAATACTACTACTGCCTCTCCTATTTTCTATCATCGAGTTTTCTCGAATATCCAACCCCCTTGGAGGATCTACTTCTTTCTTGTAGCTCACCTAAAATTGACATTGTATAGCCCAGTTGCGTCTACTATTTCACCCATATATTTACATTGCCATTTTGGCAGTATAAAAACCTAGTTATATATACTATACTTCAACCACCATCCAAATCTTCCCAATTCACATTCTTTTTCCAAAAAACCAAAACTAAAGTTCCCCATAAAGTCTCGTTCATTTAAACATTTACCCAAAAAGTCTCATTCTACTTCCTTGCCATCTTTAAATTTTCTCCATCCGATCAGAAGCTAATTTCCAACTTCCCAAAATAACCATCTCACAGACCTTTTAAACAAAACACCAAAACTAACTCTGGCTCGAAACTTTCATGCACAGCTGCTCAATTACATCAATAGGATCCCAATATCTAATTCCAATTCTATATCTTTGGAGAAAAAGTTTGAGGCAAATTTGCGGGTAAGGAACCTCTTCCACTGGATTCATCCGGATTGCTATCAGTTCTGATATCTTGCGAATGCAAAGGATTTGCTCTGCCTCCCATTCTAGCCGTCTCAAGTTGTTCGCATACTCCATACAACCTCGGAAAAAAGGAAGTTTGTAAATCGGTATACATATATCCTTTACATTATAAGTATCAGTTAATGGGATAAATTCTTCCGCGACGAGCCTGTAATCGTCCAGAAAATGCTTCCATTGCCGTTTGATGATTCCTTTAACTAGTTCAGGGACGGTGGGAGCTTCCACCGAGGCTTTTACAACATTGTATTTCAGGTTACGGACCCACCGGCGATGCTGAAACCATTCCGAACAATCGGGAAACTCTCTCTGTAATCTCTTATAAGTTCGAGAATCCGAAGAAGGAGAAGCAGCCATTCTCCTAAACACTAAATAAAAATTTTACTTAACTTTTTCTGAGGAATACCAACAAACCGGTTAATCTTAGCTTCATTACCCCTTATATAAATAAAATAAAATGAAACCGCCCTAAACTTCGTATCCTTGGGCCCACGACCAAATCTCGAATGGGCAGTTATTACGATCTTAGATTTCTTTCCCAACAAGGCTAATCATATTAATAACTTTGCACTAGTCTCAATCACCAACCCCGAGGAGACTAGAGTAAGCTTTCCTTTCCTTTCCTTCGGATATTCTTAGTTCTAAGACATTTCCATATCTTACTTGAGCCACGAGCCAACCACGAGTATCCCTTTTTCCTTTCACTCTAATCAAAACAACAAGCATAACCATATCTATGCTCAGTACTTCATTGGAAACAAGTATTTGAAACCCTCCGCACCCCACCCGCTCTAAACCAAAAGCCCAAAATTTAGCCCGTAATAGGGCCTAAACTACCAGATTTGAGGACACCTCATCCACAAGAGACGGAGACATTACGATGTAGGGCGGCCTTACCAAATCTTTCACCTTTTGATATTGGTGCTTCTACTCTTTCTGGAATTGTCTCCAAGGAGGGCCCTACTTTTTCCTTTGTCCTGAGCAGGGACCCCCTAAAAAATTCTGTGATAGCCACTTTTGGCTGGAGTTTCCCTGCGCAACCAAATGTAGATTTACAACTTTCCGGAAAAGATCTGGTAGTCCCCTTTCTGACGGTAGCTAAGTATTTACTTACCTCTGCAAAACGTCCTTTCCTTGACCAGAAACGAAAAGGGCTGACATGCCCTGAGTGGCTCTTCGGCAGTGATCCCTTCAACTTTAACCCTTTCCCCTTAATAGGGCTGACGGAGGGGTAATTCGTACCCCAGGCAGGAGACCTTTCTGGCATAGAGATTTGAAATTTGAAATCGATTGGGTAGGCCCCGAGGGTCCAACGGCTCCCCGACCAAGATGTTCCGGTGAAAGAGCGGACAGACACTCCGACGCCGACACAAAATTTTTCTGGATCTGAGGACCATGGTTCAAGGGGCCAAAACCTGATGGGGGTGGAGTCCTGCTCAAAAGCATTGAACCCCTACTGCCTAGAGGTTCAATGCCAATTGTGTAATTTTGACCGGAAATCTGAATTTGAATAGATGGTGGCAGGAACTTCCACCATGGAGCAAGAATTTTAGCAGACACAGAAGTCATATAATGGTTGTGGCTCCCTTCCATTTTTACTTCTAGAACTCAACCAAAAACATTACCTAGAGCTTGAACTGTTGATGTGGCCCATACACGAAGAGGAAGGCCATAGAATTTGACCCAAAATTCCTCCAACCCCGGAGAGAAGTCTTTATTCCATGGGAGGATGGAATGGAGTTGGTCGTCCCACACATCATTGCCTTTGTCCAAGATCCCTGTAGCTTCTTCTTCCGACTCGAAGATAAATAAGACTTCGTCCTTTGATAGAAAACATGGGCATGATAGGAGGGGGAGGTTCCAGACTCTCTTGGCCCACAACCATAGATTATGAAGAGTCCCACCCATATATTTTATTTTCCCAATTAGGCAACTTCTTAGTGAAGATAGTCTTGATTCCACCTCCTTGCCCGATATAGAGAGGGCCGAAGTACCTCCCCTAGGGAGTATGGAGATCGTCCCAGAGTCGGGCCAACGATCATCTTCATTAGAGTCCGTTTCAAGATCCAGACTGTTAGGTTCCTCATCTAAAGGCTGAGTCCCATCCTTTAACTCCATACAACATCACCGGCATCTATCTCTTCAGCTAAAATTAAGATATTTACAGGAGAGACAACACCAATCATCTTTTTTTTTTTGAAATATTAATATAATATATTGAAAGAAGGAACCGAGAAGGTTCACAAAATGCAAAAGAAAAGGAAAAAGAAAAATACAATTTACAGAGGGAGATAATAAAACCACTCTAAACTAGCCCTGCTAACCCCAGATTTGGCAAGGGAATCATATTCGTCATTTGCCGATCTCCGAATATGAGAGAAAACTGCAACAGAATTAGAAACATAATCAGAGATCTCATCCATAAGATTGAGGAATCTCCACGGCGGCGGAGCAAAACCCAAAAGCCACTTTACCACATTTGTCGAGTCCCCTTCTACCATCACCTTGTCCAGGATGAGTTTATCTAAATGTAATATTCCGAAATAAGCCGCTTTTACTTCCGCTTCAGAAAAATAGCTTATACCGATTGGACCGGAAAAAGCCCAAACCACTTCACCTCTATCATTCCTAAGAAGACCGCCAATTCCAGCTGCACCTTGATTCCCAAAAGAAGCACCATCAAAATTAAGCTTGAAGAAACCCACGGGAGAAAGAGCCCAATTTTGAATCACCTTAGATTTGGAAGACGCCTCATTGCAGATGATCTGCCAACCCTCCCACAGATGATCTGCCAACCAATCGTCTAATCTCCCATTTAGAGCCCTCTTCACGTTTCTTTTTTCTACCCACCTCCATGAGTTTGGGGGAGTGACTCCAGGTACAGGCTCCCGATTGTGTTGTTTTTTCCAACGACAGTACAGTCTCCATTTGAAGTTCCGATAGGCGCAATCATCGCAGTACCAATCCCCCATCCTCCTCCCCTCACGATACAAATGGAGGCGGTCTTGTCGTTGGGATAAACAACACAACCGAGATCCCGTATCTAGAGTTAATCCCCCAAATTCCCGGAGATGGGTAGAAAGAAGAAGTGAGAGGAAGGATCTAAGTTGGCATTTAGGTGACTGGCGTTGTCTTCCCTGTAAATATCTCAATTTTAGATGGCGGGATAGATGCCGATGTCATTTGAACACAAAGAACGGAACCCCGTCTCCAGGTGAGAAAAGTATCAACCCGGAAATCGGAACGGTCTCTAATGAAGGTGATCGATGGCCCGATTCTGGGATTATCTCTGTACTTCCTGGGGGAGGTACTCCGGCTCTATCTATCTCGGGTAAGGAGGTAGAATCAAGACTACATGCACTCAGAAGTTGCCTAATCGGGAGAATCAAAGATATTTCTAGGATCTTTCATGATCTTTGGTTATGGGCTAAGAGAGTCTGGAACCTTCCTCTCTTATCATGTCCATGTATTTTATCAAAGGATGAAGTTTTATTTATCTTTGAGTCGGAAGAGGAAGCTGAAGTGATCTTGGCCAAAGGTAATGATGTGTGGGATGACCAACTACATTCTCTCTTTCCCTGGAGCAAAGACTTCACCCCGGGGCTGGAGGAATATTGGGTCAAATTCTATGGCATTCCCCTCCACATATGGGCCATATCAACAGTTGAAGCTTTAGGTAATCTTTTTGGTCGAGTACTAGAAGTAAAAATGGAAGGAAGTCACAACCAATGTATGACATCCGTGTCTGTTAAAATTCTTGCCCCTTGGTGGAAGTTTCTGCCACCCACTATTCAAATTCAGATCTCTAGTCAGCACTACACAATTGGCATTGAACCTCTGAGCAATAGGCGTATGATGATTCCCAAAGCAGAGCTTCAGGTTTTATAGCCACAGTTGAGCAGGTCTCCACCCTCACCGGATTTTGGCCCCTTGAAACATGATCCTCAGATCAAGGAAAAGCTTGCGTCGGCGTCGGAAACTCCGCCTGATCATCTACCGAAAAATTTAGATGGGGGAACCGTTGGACCTATGGGACCTATCCCACCGATTTCAAATTTCAAATATCCCTCCCTGTCAAAAATGTCAGCTCCCACCCGGGGTATGGATTACGCCTCTCTCGGACTTACTGAGGGGAAGGGCTAATTTTGAAGGGGTCCCATCATCGCAACTCCGGGCGTGTTAGCTCCTTTCGCTCCTGGTCAAGAAAAGGAAGATTTGCGGAGGTAAGGAAAAATTTGGGAGCTGTCAGATCTAGGACTACCACATCTTTTCCGGAAAGTTGTAACTCTAAAACTGGTCGCGCAAGGAAATTCGGGACTAGAGTGGAAGTCGAAGACTATCGAAGGGGGCCCCTCTTCAGGAACCCACCTAAGAAAAAAGTAGGTTTTTCCTTAGAGACTATCCCAGAAGGAGTAGAAGTACCCATAGCAAAAGGTGATAGCTTGGGTAGGGCCAGTCTGCTCCGTAAAGTATGTGTCTCTTGTGGATGAGTTGTCTTTCAAAATTTAGTCTGGACTTAGATTTTAGCTGTCAGGGGAAAAGGACTTCGCAATATCTTATTTTATTCATTACTTGGGGATTGAAATTGAAAGTGATGTGACTGGTAGAGGAGCGATCATCCTAATTAATGAAAGGACTACCTGGGTAAATATTCTTTGGGAAGCAGAAAAGGTTTGTTCATGCATGATAATGATCAATGAATCTTACGGCGCCATCATTATTCATTTCTGACGGATGGAGACTCTTTCACGCTTCATTAATTAAAGGTCTGAACTTTGGCCTATCATCTGTGGTTTGCTTGAGACGATTCATCTCCCTCCAATTTATAAGTTTTAGAAAAATTTCTCCTGGAAATAAAATTTGGCCCAAATGGAGTTCCCAAATGTCTCACCACCCTCTCGTTCTCGCCTAGAGTTGAGTCGGAAGAGGAAGAGGTCAGTGGATCTCAATGAGATGGAAATTGCCTTAGAAGGGATTAAAGTAATGGAATATGACGAGGAGCTAGCCTCTAAGTCCCTGCCAACCCCTAGGGAAACCATTAGGGTCTTGTTGCAGCAACAGTGGAAACTGTTTAAAGAGTCGGCTAATAGTAGGTGGGAAGTTTTCTATAATACGACAGGTTTGCGAAATGTCAAAGATTCTCACTCCCCCATGATAAGCATCCCTTCTTTCTAAAGTTGATGGAGGAAGACAAGGAGGCCAGGCATTCTCAATGGGTGAACGATAAGGAGAGAGGGATTAAAAAACTGGAGAATATGATTAAGAGGGAAGCGAGCATTTCATAGTCAGAATCCAACGGCGGAGGGGCTCCGGGCTAATAGTATTGACAAGGAGGTATTTCTTACCGAAATTGAAACACTTCTCACGGATTTACAGGATTGTTCTGAAATCTATTGATGTCTTCAAGACTGATGGCATGGGATTAAAGTTTTTGTATAAATTGTCGCCTATAAAAACAATGATAATATCTTGGAGGATGTCGAGTATTTAAAATTTTTGGGTCTTGATAGGGGAACAGTTTAACGCAGTTTTTGAAGGGTTCAGAAAAAAGGGGGAATTTTCTTGAGGCTGTTAAAAAGGGGCTGGTGGAAGGATGAAAGGAGGGTGTAGGTTATGGTTTTCTTGATTTCTTCTGCTGTATATGCCATCTGGTTTCTGGTATGCCCATGCCAGTACTCTTAATATTTTGTATTGCAAGATGGGACGATGGGACTCCTGGTCCCGAATGCTACCTTAATATTAATGAAATATGTCATCTTTCAAAAAAACAAAAAAGGAAAAACAATATTTTATAAAAAAAATAATCAACTAAATAGGAAGCATGATGGAAGCACGTTTCCGCCAACTTTGGCAGCGAGAAGAATTTAGCTTCCGAAGCGAGCTTCCAAACCAAGTAGAAGCCTTCCAGAAAGTTCGGTCTGAATTGATTATTTGAGTAGAAGAAAAGAGAGCCTACAACCCACTATATTGTCATTATAGTTGTTGTGCATTAATGATTCCAGTTATAACTTAAAGCAAATAAAAAGCAGTGTAGTCGAGGGTTTGATGGAGAAGATATGTGGTAGCCATGGCTTGAGATGTATAGAAAATTTAGGTTTTTTATAAGTAGGGAATATAGCTATAGGATTTGTGTGTGTGTGTGTTGGTGGTGGTGGTGGTGTGTGTGTGTGTGTGTGTGTGAAGGGGGGGGGGGGGCAAGTGTCAAGGGTTGTTAAGGTCATCCAATAGGGAATTAGAAGAACTAATTGAAAAATAAAAAAGCAAGTACAAAAATGAGGAACAAACCCCAATAGGGATCAGTCACACCCTAAAAATGGAGTGGGGATAACCTATGTCATCAAACAAAATGTCAAGGACCCCCATTATCAGCAACCTAGATGTCAATTTTGTATTGAAATTTTTGGAATTTTGACTAGAGAGTTTCAAGAGTTTTTTTGGAATCTATTGCAGAAGGGAAATTTTTTATTGGAATTTTTTGAAAATTCCAATAGCAAAACTGTTCCAGTCAAAATCGACCAGAAGCACATGGAAAAAGAAAATCATCACGGTCTGAGTGTCCACCTTCAGCATAACGATGCTCTCTAGCATCATGTCACTGAGCAACTCCGGGAGTCCAAAACAATCTCTCCTTCTCCTCCAACTCCTTTCCTACATTCAAGTAGATAGAGTGGTTATGAGTGATAACTTGCACCACTTTATCCTGTCTCATCTTCTCAAGCACATCATCAATAAGGCGAAACATCAAATTTCCGACATTGATGGAACCTAAAACATCAACAAATTTTAAAAACCATGTCCCTGCTAGACTATTAACCAGAAAAATAATGGGGCATCTATTCTTCCTATTTGTCCATCAATCTGGCATGATACTCCACCCATACTTATCACATGCCTTCTTGTGATCTTTCAACATTCCAATAATATTCGTATGTTATTCCTTGTGGATCCATGTCCTCATCTTATGCATGGATCCATCCAAACTATCTCTACATAGATAATGTTTTCATACAAACTCAGATACCCATTTTACATGTATCCAAACTATTTCTAAATGGATAATGTTTTTATTTTCCTACACAAAACTATATTTTTTTCTTGAAGCACAACTTTGGTCTTAGGGTTTATGCACGTATCCAAACAACTTTCTTGCATAAATCCAAATTTAATTTGACAAAAAAAAAAACAAGTTCATCTAGGGCACCCATTCTAAACTTATATTCCTTGGCATTGGCTGAATAATGTATAAGGGTAGATTAGCCATTACATGTAGAATAGGGGTATTGTAGTCATTGTAAATTGGATGCCCTATTTGGGCCTATATATACATCATTTACATGAGGAGCTTCCTAGTGTAGACTCTTCATCATTCTCTACTCCTCTTCTTCTTCTTCCTCTCTCTAACCCTAAGTCCATTTCTAACATGGTATCAGAGCAAAGATCCTAGGGAAGGAAAAAAGAAGACTCTCTCTCTCTCTCTCTCTCTCTCTCTCTCTCTCTCTCTCTCTCTCTCTCTCTCTCCTAAAAATCTTCCCAAATCTCTCTATCTATTTGTGGGTCGCGCATTTATGCAAACCCAGATTTCTTTGTTTACATGCATCCCTATTTCCCTTCTCATATGTCCCTCAAATCTCTCTCGTTATCTCTCTTTCGTTCTTGTAAAACACTCTTGAAACCTATGATTTGTGGACACGGGCACGAGTGTCACATGTTGACACAGACAAAGAGTGTCGGACACGACAAACTCCTAAAATTTAGAAATGGGGACACGACTAAAAATAGAAAGTACATATTATCATCGTTTGTGGACACGGAATTGTGTGCCGAGTATCAACACAAATACACAGTATCTGACATTACAAACCCTAAAAATCTAGAAATAGTGGCACGCTCATACATGTACATACATATAAAGTTACTAACTTTTCTAGTAGTACATTTAAAAGTGTTCAAAGGATTGTCGACAAGTGTGGACACGGGTGTCGTGTCGGACACAACACGGGCGTCAACAATAAATTCGAAGTGTTGGCTGAATCATAACTTGAAATCCTCTTTCATAATCTTGAAACCCTCTTTTTCTCTCTCGTCAATCTACTTTATGTAATCCAAAAACAAAAATCATTTGTGTTACTCGTGTAAACCCATTTTGGGTTTTCCTTGACTCCAAATCTCTGTTTAATTTCTCTTTATTATAGCTTTTTGGCATATGGCCTTTGTCTTTCTCATCTCATCTTCAAGGTGCACCCCAAGTGTTTGGTAAAATGTCTCAAAGGGGTTTTGTGCTTTGAAAGTCTTCGTTTCGTTTCAGGTTGACATCCTTCGGCCTCAATTTGAGGGGGAGTGTTGTCTTGTATTGTTTCTTGTTGTCGTCTTCTTCCCATCTCTTTCTTTCCATTGTTTTTTCTATATCTTTGGTATGATGTCAAAGGCGCCCACAAGTGTTCGATGAAATGTCCGAAAGAAGTGTTGTGTCTTATTTGTCTCCGTTCCTTTGTCTTCTTCTTCGAAGCGCACACCAAGTGCTCGATAAAATGTCCAAGAAAGGTGTGGTGCCTTGTTAGTCTTCGTTTCATTACAAGTTGAAGGTATTCGACCTATAACTTGAGGGAGAGTGTTGTCTAGTGTTGCCATCTCCTTCTTTCCATTGTTTTCTATGTCTTTTGGCTTGATGTCATCGCTTTCTTTACATTGTCTAATGTTGTTTTCTAAATCTTCTGTCTTTTGTGTTGATGTCGAAGGAGCACACCAAGTGTTTGATAAAATGTCTAAGAGAGGTGTGGTGTCTTGTTTGTCTTCTTTTCGTTGCAAGTTGAAGGTATTTGACCATCAACTTGAGGGGGAGTATTATCATGTTGTCCTCTTTGTTGTTTTAGTATTGTCTTCCTGTTTTCATGTCTCTTCGTGTTGTCCGGCTTTATGCCTTATCTCTTTGTGTTGCCTTGATATTGTCCACCTTATCTTGTCATCACCGACTCATGTAGTGTCGCCCAAGGAGAGTATTGTTGGTGATTAGTGATGCAAATATTAGGCCTAAATAAGTGGCATATTTGCCAATTAGTATTTTATTAGGGGTATATTAGTCATTTGGTTATTTAAAGTTCTTATTTTAGTAGGCTTCTTTAAGAGTTCATGTTTTAGTAGGTTACAATTTCCTAGGTTATTTATTT
This sequence comes from Tasmannia lanceolata, assembly GCF_043159265.1. Classification (NCBI taxonomy): domain Eukaryota; kingdom Viridiplantae; phylum Streptophyta; class Magnoliopsida; order Canellales; family Winteraceae; genus Tasmannia; species Tasmannia lanceolata. The sequence goes on along the minus strand of NW_027518680.1, from coordinate 53,012,450 downwards.
GCCTATAAATAGGCCATTACAGCTTATTTTGTAACTTTGATGATTAATACAATTGATTGAGAGCTTCTCCTCCATATTTCTATTCTTCCCTCTCTTCTTCTACTTCTCTTCCCCTATTCTTCTCTCTTCTGATTTCTTCTTCTCTCTCCCTAAATTCGTCTCTTCTTCCCCTATTCTTCTAATTCTATCCCCTTTCGTCTATTTCTCTCCCCTTTCTTCTACTTCGCTTCCCGGTCCAACATCAATTTGGTATCAGAGCTTTTCTTTGTGAGATCCTGCATCAATTTGGTATCAAAGCCAAAGATCCAAGTTGCAGAAGATCAAATCTCCGAAGAACGAGCCGCAAATCATCCGAAAATCCGCTAAAAGTTGCTCCCAAGTCTCTTTTTGAGGACTAAAAATTGGTCACAGACAGCCACTTTTCTCACAAACAGCCACTTTCAAACTCCCTATTTGCAGCCCTTTGTTCTGCCTCTATTTAAGCCCCACTAAAATTAGACCCTTAACCTCTTCTTTAACCTCCTAACCCTCTTTAGCCTACTCCGTACCCATTATCAAAATTTCATAAAGCCAGTCCTACAGTCCCGTAAGCCATTTTATTTTGATTAATCATAACCCAGCCATCACTAGTACTGTCATAATAGACATTGTCGCTCGCGGATCCTCTAAGAACAGAATTGCGGAGATCATTGTTTTCCGGCCACTTTCTTATTCTCCAGTCCACTTTCGTGAGGAAGAAGGTAAGTGAAGAAGTTTTTCTTTTTCCAAGTATCTGAGAATAAAGAAAAAGGCAAGTTTCCCTGGAGCCGTGTTAGAGAAGGAAACTCAAGAGCTGCTTTCTTTTTCAGTTATCAGTAAAAAGGCAAGTTGTTTCCTTGGTATCTCCATCTCCCTGCCAAATAGAAGATAAGGTCTATCTTAACCTTGCGTTTATAAGTATCTTCTTCGTGGTCAAAGTTACCTTTTGAAAAGAATTACTTTGTGGGAAGCAAACAAAAGTCACCGTATGCTTATCAATTAGCAAGAATTTTGTGCTTTATTTGTTGTTACCTAGTGACTGACAGTTGTAGATAGCAAAGCCAAATAAACAAAAAAAAAAAGAGGTTGCCTCAGTTGCACGTGTCATAAGAAAATAAACAAGGTAACAAAAGTGGTCCCCACCTCTTAAGCATACGTGAAGGCAGATAGTAACTTGCCCTGTAAGTTACTGTTGGTAACGTGGTATATTAAGTTACTTTCATTGGCTCAAGAAAGTTACCTTATTGGCTCAGGAAAGTTGCTTTATTAGATAGTAGTAAAAGCCCCCGTGCGAGGCACGGGACGACAAACAAAAATTAAACGAATAATAAAAAGATGCATTAAAATGATTAAAAAATGATTGAAAAGGTTAAAAAATAAATGGGTGATATAATTGCTCATACAATGGTAAAAAATAGCGAAATACGGATATTTGACCAATAATTCTAGAATAAAAATGCATAGATGAATATAAAAATCAATTCTCTGAGAGCAGAGAGAGATTCATGAGCGAGAGATGAAAACCCCTAATTTCGTGACCAGGAGACAAAAACTCGAAAAAAAAATGAAGACAAAAACTGCTAGAAAAGAAGTAGTTGATTTTGGGTTTTGGAAAGGACAAGGAATCCCAACGGGTGGGAGAGAGCGAAAAGGAAAAAAGAGAGAGCAAGGTCATGCTCATAAAGCGGAGGTGGAGACACTCGGAGAGAGGGCGTATGAGTGGATGGGAGAGGGTATTCGGTGGCGAAAGGGTCGGTCTACATGTGTGAGTGAGAAACGGAGAGAAACACACCCATGCGATGCACGAGGGAAAGAAAAATTAAATGAATTATCCGTAAATGTACAAACATTAAATGAATTATCTGTAAATGTACAAAAATAAATGAATTAAGAAATGAAAAGTACTGACAAATCAAACTGCAGGGATGTAACACAAATTACAAAATTTCAATACAGACTTAAGATATTGACAATAACAGTAGGGAGGATAGAAAAAAGCAAATCAAAATTGCAGAATATGACAAAGATAACTAAATTTTTAAGTTCTCAATTCAAATTTTGTCAGAAATTTTTGTATTGCAATTCAATGATCGGAATCACAATGAGAACCTCATCCAACAACCCACAAAAAGAACAAAAGAAAAATGTTTATACTGAAAACGCATCTGAACGGAAATTATCTAATCCATTAAAAAGCAAAATATAAATAATTTATATCTAAACCGAAAAATTTAACAAAATAGCAAAAATGAAGAAATGATATTTCCACCACTATCTCTAGAATTTGGAACAGCATTTGTCTGTGTTTTCTTAAAAAAAAAAAAGATTTCATTTCCACATTAGCAAACCGATGAAATGAGGTACATTAGTAAACCTTTTGAATTTCCACGTGCGCATAGGATTTGGACACCAGGTTGGCAGACTATCCAATGCCAGGATATACCAACCTAAATACACAGTGCCATGAAAAAATGGTTTTGAAGGGCAGTGAGGAGGCTGATAGAAAATAAAATGGCAACACGAAAAAAATGCCAAAATGTACCAACATAAATACCCAATTACATGAAAAAATATGGTTTTTGTAGGAATGTGAGGACTGAGGAGGTCGATAGGTCATGCCGAACATTGGATCTAAAACCTAACATTGCACAAAAGGTAGGGAAAAAATCATTTTTTCTTAAAGGTGTTTCATCGAGCACTTTCTCTGCTCATGAAACATAAATGGAAAATCAAAAGTTTTTTCTCATGCCTTTCAAACTATAATAAGCCATCCTTTACAAGGCTACTCTTTAGATCCCCCAAACAAAACCCAATGATACTCAATAAAATGCTTTAAAAGTGGATAGGGAAAGGAGAGCAAATCGCAAGAAGCAGAAGAGGTGAAGAGCGGCTCTGCTTCTGGCCGGTGCCATGAATCAATGAAGGTTTGGACTCACAATCTGTTCCCAACCTAATATGATTCATAGAAGTGATTACCGTAAAATTTAAAAAATCAAGCAATCTGGATGGGAAACTTGGTTTGGTAAAAAAATGCTGGTGGTGAAGAAAAACCAAGCAACCTAAATAGAAAACCAAAATCTTTCAAAAGCAGAGAGAGAGAGAGAGAGTACCTGAGAGAGCAGATTGATCCGGTTGCCTCCAAGAAACCCCTAAAACCCTAGGTTAGAGATTTTCTGCAAATCCATGCATCTCAGGAGTTAGAACGGGGAAGAGGAAGAAGGAACCCTTGCTATTGGAAGCAAGGGTTATGAACTGAGATGGTTGGGGAGAGATTTTTCGCAGATGAGATAAAAAAGGGGTTGGCGAATAAAGGTGGCAATGGAGAGGTTGAGAGAGAGGAAGACAGAGAGTGGGTATTAGGGTTTTGAGAAGAAAAGCTGATTCTCGATGGAGGAGACAGAGAGCCAAGGGTGGAGAGAGAGAGTAAAAGACAAAAAAAATGAAAACTTAGAGAGAGAGAGAGACATACATGTCTACCTGAGAAAAAGTATAGGGGAGAAAATTTGGGGATGGCACAAAATGTAAATATTAATGCTGACATGTAATTCTCATAAAAAAGAAAAGAAATGTCTTTTTTTCTCTAGCTATATAGTAGTAGATGAAAGCCATATGGTATTTAATAAAGAAACCCCTCAGTTGTACTCTCATAGCGGAAACTTGCACGTGTCCATCAAGCTACCAAAAGGCAAAGGTATAGGCAAGTTTAGTGCACAGTAACGAGCCATCAAAAGTTTATATTTTCCAACCCTCTTTCTTCCTTTGGACACCACCCTCATATTAGTACTACTAGATTTAACCCCTCTTTTCCCTTCAGGCACCCAGGCCACAAAAAATCAGAAAAAAAAAAACAGAAATAGAGTTTCTTCTCTCTAGAATCTCTCTCCTCACCCGAGCTATTTTCGTGACAACTTTTAGAGCGCATCCAGCCTATTTCAACACTGGACAACAGTCTTCAGCACAGTTTCCGGAGCCATCTCAGCCTTTGATCGTGTCCCTTCTTCTGATCATCAGCTTTCACTCATCCGATTTAAGATCCGAGACAAGCATTGTGTTTCTTTCGACATGCCATACAAATCAGACGGTTAATTTCAGTTTTCGTCATCGATCTCTATGACTCCACCATTTATTCCGTTTTTTTATGGGTACGACGAAAGCTATTGGAATGGTCGCACTCACTTTCGCTATTATGAGGATGCATGTTTATGTTGGATTGATGCTCTAGACGCATATCATGAGTACAATGGCCATGATCACCGCCAGACTATCTACTGGGCTAAAGAAACTGTGCGACGACAAGCCCGATGCTCATGGAGCCACATTGAAACGAACCGCTATAGGAGACGTGAGCAGCCAATCAGCAGAGATTGAATCGTGAGCGAGCATACAGAGTGTTGTGTAGTGTTGAAAGTAAAGTCGAAGCCCTCCTTGAACGACTAAAAGAAGACCGTCATTATATATGCGAAGCTAAAATTGTAGCTGAAAATTCAGTGCGTCGAATACGTGAGTCAGATTTGCAGAGACAGCTTCACACTTCTAAGGCAGATATTGTGGCAGATCCACGTCAGGCTTTTCCCTTGACAGAGTTGATCGAGCATCGTCCTGAGTCAGAGCCAAGTGACATGACTGTTGAGCCATTAGCTGAGACAGATGATCGCGAGTATAGTACAGAGGATTGCCCTATATTTGCGTCGATTGATCAAATTGCCGAGACTTGTGCCGACACAGATGATCTTGTTCCGCAGATTGATTATGAGGTCCATCAGCCTGACATCACTGCCCCAGCTTCAATCTTAGACGCTGATTTTGTATTTGATTCTACTGAGCCTGATGAGATACCAGGGGATGACTTTCATGTTGATTCTCCTGCGCCTACTGAGCTACCAGTTGATGTTGATTATGTGGAGGACGTTCCCTCATTGGTACCACCCATAGCTGTTATGCCGATCCCACCTATCCACGACAAGTACGTTGCCATCTTCCCAGCTTCTCTGATTCTCACGAAAGGCTTGTATTTTGATGACTTTGCATGGATGCTTTCTTCCATATTCCGCCGCCAGCCTTTCAGATCGCTTTCATTGTTGTCTCGAGCATTAGCCATCATGAATGTTTCAGACAGATTGTGCCTCCTGCTTCATTGGATTATTTTCATATTTGACCCGGCGGACAAGAACTCGAGGGTGAGTTCTTTTCAACTAGGGGAGAATGATGCAAATATTAGGCCTAAATAAGTGGCATATTTGCCAATTAGTATTTTATTAGGGGTATTTTAGTCATTTGGTTATTTAGAGTTCTTATTTTAGTAGGCTTCTTTAAGAGTTCATGTTTTAGTTGGTTACCATTTCCTAGGTTGTTTATTTGCCTATATATAGGCCTCTTTATAGCTTATTTTGTAACTTTGATGATTAATACAATTGATTGAGAGCTTCTCCCCCAGATTTCTATTCTTCCCTCTCTTCTTCTACTTCTCTTCCCCTATTCTGCTCTCTTCTAATTTTTCTTTTCTTTCCCTAAATTCGTCTCTTCTTCAGGTTATTTTCGTCTCTTCTTCCCCTATTCTTCTAATTCTATCCCATTTCATGTATTTCTCTCCCCTTTCTTCTACTTCGCTTCCCGGTCTTACATCAATTTGGTATCAAAGCTTTTCTTTGTGAGATCCTGCATCAATTAGGTTCTTCGTCTTCTTCGTCATGTGTCTTCTCTTGGCGTAGTTTTACGCATTAATTTCCGGCTTTATACCTTATCCTCTCTTTTCCGGGCGATGGTGTCCTCATTGTTAGTCGGCTCTCTTACAGGCACCGGCTTCATTTTCCCGTCGACCTATCTTTTCCGAACGATGGTGTCCCCATTGTTGGTCGGCTCTCTTACAGGCGACGACTTCGTTTTTTAGTCGACCTCTCCTTTTCGGGCGGTGGTATCCCCATCGTTAGTCGGCTCTCTAACAGGCGAGGACTTTGTTTTCTGTTGACCTCTCTTTTCTGAGCGATGGTGTCCCCATCGTTGGTCGGCTCTCTTACAGGCGACAACTTCATTTTCCCGCCGACCTCTCTCTTTTGAGCAATGGTTTCCCCATCGTTGGCCGACTCTCTTACAGGTGACGACTTTGTGTTCCCGTCGACCTCTTTTTTCCAGGTGATGGTCCCATCGTTGGTCGGCTCTTTTGCGTGCGACGGCTTCGTTTGTCGTCAACCTTCTTTCGGGCAGTGTTTTCTTCACCGTTGGTCGGCTCTGTTTAGGCGACGGTTTCCCCATTGACCTCTTTCATGCCATCGACCTTGTCTCTAAGAGATGATTTCCCCATCATTAGTTGGTTATCTTCTTTCTCTTCTTCTTATCTTCAGGCGACGACGTTCAAGACGTTGACCTTGTCTCCAGACGATGGTGTCCCAATCATTGGTTGGTTTCCTTACTCTTCTTATCTCCAAGCGACGGTTTCCCCGTCGACGTTATTTCCGATGGTTTCCCCATCGCTAGTTATCTGCTTCTATTGGTGTTATGTTGCTTAGTTGGTGCTACCGCTCGTGGTCCTTCGCCATTGCTCATGTGCGCACCTTTAGTGTGCCCCTTTTTGCTAGATGGATCGTTGCTATTTCCCTGCCGAGGTATCTTTATTCGATACTTCGAGGTTTGCAAATTTATTCATCGAGCTCTCATTCAGGGGGAGGCCCTGTTCTAATCGCTCTCACCGTAGTGCTGCTTCAGGGGGATTGTGCTCTCATGGTGGCCGTTGTCTTTTATTATTACGCTTTTCATTATGTATTCGCCACACCAGCTTGAGGAGAGTTATACCAAGCTGGATGTGTGTATGAGCTTATTATACTTTTTGTTGTATGGTCTTTTTTGTTGTACTTTTAACTGTTTGTTGTAGTTTATTTGTAGTAAGCTGGAGTTCCGTAGTATATACACTCCAGCGGTCCAGCTTGAGGGGGGATGTTGAATATGGTATAAGGTTAGATTAGGCATTACATGTAGATTAGGGGTATTGTAGTCATTGTACATTGGATGCCCTATTTGGGCCTATATATACATAATTTACACGAGGAGCTCCCTAGTGGAGACTCTCCATCATCTCTACTCGTCTTCTTCTTCTTCCTCTCTCTAACCCTAAGTCCATTTCTAACAGCATTTACAATTCCCTTGTGCATGCTCAAAAGTTTCTCCTATGGTAGATAGACTTTTCCATCCTTCACAGTTTTTGTTCTTGCTCTTGACCCAGTTCCTGTTTTAGATCCATAAATGATTTAAAAAACAATCCAGCCCTCGTACTTCGAAGTTCAAATACCTTCCTCAAGAATGAATGACCCACATAAGTTCCTACACTAGAGTGTCATTAAGGCTCTAATGCATTACAAACCTCAATGATACCTAAGATGGATGTTAAGGGGTATATAGTTGAGCATTTGGTTTCTTCAAGAAGAAGCATAGTTTTAAAACTCCCCCGCATCATCATGGACTCCCCCGAGTCGACTCCCTCTTACCTTGGCAGTGTTCCGCGTTTTGCCGCCGCATTCCGCATTCTTCCCTACAGAGTCTATAAAAACTCCTTTGACTCTACCGAATTATGACCGCATACCCGAGTACTCAGCCGTGTCAACCGAGTACTCGACAGCGTCGTGCCGAGTCGACTAGGTTTTCTTCGGCCGCGTTTTGAAATACTGAGAAGAAAAAAAGAGATGGATTAATCACCCCTTGTGAAAATAGTAATGTTGCTATCAAGGTGCCTGTGCCATGACCGCTAAGGGACACTTCTTGTACCGATACCCAAAAACGACAATTATTATACGATCATAATTTGATGGTTCAAGCTTCTATCTGCAAAAAGAAAAATTATTGGTGTGCATGATTTTTTTTCCTTAATGGTTTGGTATGCATGGTGTTTATTAGCCCTTTATTGCATTATAGATTTAATTGAATAAATTTGGTGGGTGTCAATGGAGAGCATAATTGCAAGTTGCAAGGGAAAACCCAAGAACAAGTCTTACTCCTTATCTAAGCCCTTAAAAATGAACAACGAAGGTCAAGCACTTCATACATTTCAAAAAAAATCAATGACAACTAATTTAGGCAAATCCAAAAGCCTTTAATTGAAGAATGATATTGAATATTTGTAAGATTACATTCATTCTTGTATTAGTTCTGTTTTTAATGGCAATTGAATACCCAAATGGGCTAAATATGGCCATATGGGTATCAAGATCGGCTAAATATGGGTACCTGGATGGGCCTAATAAGGGTAGCCGACCCATGTTCATTTCTTGGTTCAAGTTGGGTAACTGATGGGCTTCTAAATTTTGACTTGGATTGAGTTTGGTTAGACATGGGCTTTACTTGGGTATACCCTACACAAGTAAACCTAGCCAACTGTAATGATTATGAGTGCATTTCTATAGAAACATCACTTCCTAAATCGTGGTCAACGAAATTTCAGGAGACAATGATCAGCCTCAAGTGAGCTTATTGTTTACAACCAACTAATTAATACTTATGTAAACAGTGAACAAAGAGGTCCTAGATCATGTAGTGGACCTACTTGTGATGTTTGGTGTTTGACCAATGATGAATGAGACATTCATGAATGAGACATTCATGAATTATTCTAAGACTAAAAGAATACATATTATGCAATATCATCATCAGAAGAAAGAAATTAGGCAGTCATGGGGTATCTAAACAAATGCAAAGGCATTTTTTACCATTTGGATGATATATGAGGTCCTACCAATTAAAAAGACAGTTATATATCCATTTGAGAAGCATCATTTTACTGTCATTAATGAGCCAATAATTTCTTCAGATATCTACTGAACTAACACCTGTCTTTTATATTAGAACTTAGAATACCAACTCCAAATTAGTTTTTTCACCAACTAGAGAGGCAATAACTAATCGATTCCAACAACTACTAAATGACTTTCAAACAGAGCACAAGTAAGATCTTGCCAGTCTAATGTTCAACCCAGTGATACTTCAAAAAGTTTAAGTACCACAAATTCACATGTTAAATAAATACCAGAACAGCATTTGAGGTATTGCCATTCCAAAAATATAAAAAAAAAATAACAATCAGAACAGCAAAAGAATAGCAGTTGAAAATGATAATCCCACAACACACACTAAGGTACAGTACAAGCAATATCCTAGCATTCACATGCCACTTGAAATCTTTTCCCAAAAAAAAAAAACATGCTACTTGAAATCAGAGTGCAAGTTATGTTCATGATATCTCATGATTTTTTTTTATGTTTTACTGCTCATTCATCCTCAATGTTAATAGGTATTCTTAAACAAAATGAAAAGAAACCACGACCTATTGAACCCTCACGTACAAGGCGCCTTAACACTGTTGACAATTGCAACAGCTGCAAATGCATTTGTTTTCCTAATAATTAGGTTCAGTACTTCCAGTTGTAATACATCATATGTTAAAATTAATGGCACTTTCAGAGCGACTGGAATAATGATAACCCAGCTCTCCAAGGATAAATTGACAACACATGCAAATTTTTATATCATCTGGAAAGAGCAAAAGAGACCACCGTTCTCAAGAAAACTGTAATCCAACAATGTAATAAGAAAGAAACACACCTGCCATTGCCGCTATTTTAGAGAGATTAAGTAAACGCCTTCGATCTGCCAGAGATGGCTCACATTTGGTATGGTTAGATTCTGACCCTTCATCAATCACTAAGGCAGAGCCATCGTCTTGAGAAAGAGCTAAAGCATGAAGAGTTTCTGAAGCAGATGAGAAATGGTTTAAGAATGTTTCATGAAGCCATAACAAATCATTGTGCTGATTTAGAAAAACAGATAGCTCCTCCTGGAACTCTTCCCCAAGCCTTAGAAGCTTAGCATACTGGTGCATTTCATATAATTGCTTAAACACAAAATAACTGAATCCTCCTTTAGGCCCCATGCTCTCACGCTGCATCATAAATAATTTCCACCAAGTTAAGAAAGAAAACAAAACCCAAGCATAACAAAGATAAAAACCAAAAAAAATGAGAGAAAACCAATGTATTGATAACATAAAGAAGATCAAACAAGATGATCAAGCAGGATCATATCCAACAGGTAAGATAGAGAAGAATACTGCAATCAATCATGGGATTGAAATCAAAATCCATAAGATTTTTTTTATTTGAATCGTAAATCGTAAGATTTTCAAAACAATGATAGTAACAATATAGGGAGAATTGAGGGTTGTTAAAAGAAAGAAGACAAAAGGTTACATGAGACTTCAAAGTCCAATAATGCTTCTAATCCTGGTTCATTCGTTAAAAAAACTGAGTCAGCAATCAGTGCTAAAAGAACATTATATATAGAGGAAAATCAGCAGGAGAATATTACTTGTAAAAAAAACAGAGTAATAGTTTCCCAGAATGGGTTGAGCTTGGTGCACCAATAGCAAGGTCACGCAAAAGATTTAAGTGTTGGACCTGGTTATAAGACCTGCATAATGTGGGCGTCAGTTCTTCTTCTGTCATTCAAATTACTGTTTCGTTTTTTTCCTTTGCAATGAATGACCAACTACAATAGGAGCAGAAAATGTGAGATACAAGGAGAAAACTAACTCCCATAGCAAGAGAATCCACTAGATCATTAGCCCGTCTTAAAATTTTGAGAAATTAACATTTAAACCTAATGATAAATCCCAAATTTCATAAAGAGCAGTCATCAATTCCCATAGAGCTGGCTTCCACTTAGAAACCCAAGCTATAAAGTACTTAGAATCCTTTCCACCACTAATCTGGCCTCCTCATAGAAACCCAAGCTACAACGTACTTAGAAGTTAGAACCCCTTCCACCAATAATCTGATACTCTAATGTTCAGGAGAATAAGATCACAATATGCAGAGAAATGACGAGAAAATTGACATGAGTAATGAGAGAGAGAGCATGATTTGAAATTTCGGCCGAAATCCGGGACCAACCTTGAACGTACCTTGATTCAGTGTCGGTCCTGAATTTCGGAATTTCAGCTGAAATTTTGGCCAATTTTTTTTTTGAAAAAAAATTTCCCCTGAAATTCCGAAATTTCAGCAGACTAAAAAATTGGAAATTTCCTATTTTTATTATGGAATTGCGGCCGAAACCAAAATTCCAATCCTTAAGAGAGAGAGAGAGAGAGAGAGAGAGAGAGAGAGAGGGACTAGTGATTCCTATAACTTTGCTTGACAAACTACGGGTTTTCTTAGGGTGCGTTCTTTAACCTTCTTTTAGAGTGATTTTCCATTTTTTTAGGTTGCGTTCTTTAACCTTTTTTTAGTGATTCCTATAACTTTGCTTGACAAACTCCTTCCTTATCTTCTAACACTTTTTAACGAATTATGTGTTAAAATTTTTGAAAACAATCAAAAGGTATGCCATAATTTTGCGTCTCATTCTAGCGTACAAAATGATGGTGTATCCTCCTGAATTTCTTCACAGGTGAAACACAGATGTTATTACCCAGTTAGACATGGTTATACATGTCATGACAAACAATGACCTCTTTAGAAGAAGTAGCTAAATGGAAACTTTACATTATGCAACTCAAAAGCGACAATTTTTTTATGTTACCACACCTTGATATTCATCTCGTCTATAGAACAATATACATTGATACTTTTAACATGAAAGGTGACCACTTCACTGACAGACATCCATTTAGATTGAAATATCTCAAATATACACATGCTACAGTTCAAAGGAACATCATGTATCTCCAAATAAGAAAAAACAAATATCAACTATGAATTAACATGTCTGCTTTGGGGTTTACGTTATTAATAATGTAAACTTCATCCATACCCTAAATCAACTCTTAATAGAGAACAAGAAACCATATTATATGTTCATTTAACAAGACAAAGCAAAAGGCTAAATTCAAATGCATCACAAAGAGATAAAAAAAATACATTACAAAGAGATTGAAAACAATATCCATACCATAAGGCTTCGTAGGAGCCCTGTATCATTGAGGTCGCAGCAGATATTCCACTGAGTTTGGTAGCCTTCATGCCGCCTAGCAATGGATAGCAAAGGTGAAGAAAGCTCTCTAAGACTGGCTTCTTTTAGCTCAACAACATCAATACCATCTGAATCCTGCAACACCAGAAGGGCAACACAACATAAAAATATTTAATTAAATAAAAAATAGCTTGCTTTACATTCTGGAATCAAAATACAAGTCATTCTCATTCTATGAATGCAGCATTCATTCAGGCAATACAAGAATCTGAGACTATCTAACGACAATTATCGGATGACGAACTCCATTGCCTTATCAAATTCTCAAGTGTTGTGAAGTTCAACCAATGGATGTGGCTCACATCCTTTTGGGAAGGCTATGGTTATTTGTTAAGGACTGCACCCATTCTACAAAAGAAAATTCAAGTGGCAAGACATTTGCTCTAAAGCCAATGCAATTACCAATAGGCAACAAAGCTAAGAAGAGGAAAGGGAACTATTTGATTCATTCTTTTGATCCAGGAGCACTTCAAGTTCAATTTGCAAAGAGAGAAAAAAACGAAAAGAAGAGGAAGGGAGAAGACAAAGTCTGTTTGATTTATTATTCTGAGTCACTTAAGAGACTTTTGTTTTTTTGAATGGTGCATATCCATTGCATGTGTTCTGATTATGAAGCGATACATGTAAGGCATGGAGTTCTTTTAAACTAAGTTTTCTATTTGTTTGTAGACTAAGGGTCGTTCAGGTATTAGAAACAGTGTTTCAAAATGCGGATGCCATTCAAAATGCAGCCGAAGAAAATCCTAGTCAATTCGGCACGACGCGGTCGAGTACTCGGTTGATGCAGCTGAGTACTCGGTTGAAGCGGTCATAACTTGGGAGTCAAAGGAGTTTTTATTGACTTTGTAAGGCAAAGCGCAGAAGGTGGCTAAGGCAAAAGGGAGTCCACCCGGGGGAGTCCACCTTGACATGGGGGAGTTTTGAATCAATAATTAGAAAAGTTTACTTAAATTTTTCTAAGTAGTTTGGCTGTGGAGCCTATCTTGCAATAATAAATAGCATTTTGGGTTTGAGATCTCTCTTTTGGGATAACCAGTTAAGTTAGTTCTTTAAAAGTTTAGATGAAGGGATAGATTGAATGAAGTATAGACTAAAGGTTTTAAGTGATATATATATTCTTCTTCTGATGTATCTTGCAGGTTTTTAATATTAAGTGAGAACTCTTCTTATTTTGAATGTGATACTCAAGATGCTAGAAGCTTTGTGGACTGATTCTAAAACACTAGAACAGTATGCTGCTGTTTTACCTTCTTCTAATAAGACTTCTTGACAGAAAGGTTTTAGGTTTCGATTTCGGTGTGCATTTTGGTCATGATGGAAATGAAAACATGTCGGTTAAGATGAAACTTCAAGAAGTGCTAGAATAATAAAAAATACACACTAAAAACCATCACATGAACCAAAAAAAATGCTCATAATGGTTTAAAGAAATCGAACGCCTAATGATATGTGTTGTCACACGTTTGATAATACAGTACACGCCGCATTTCATATGTTTCAAATAAATATTTACACATAATACATACAACCCAACTTGCATGCAAATCATATAAATATAATTATTTAACACATACTATGGTAGCTTTTCAAAAAAAAAAAAACACACACATACTATGGTATACCACAAATTCATATAAATACTATGATTTGTGGACACGGACACAGGGTGTCGGACACGGCAACTCCTCAAAATATAGAAACGGGGACACGGCTAGAAACGTGCACACATTGAAACATGTAATACATCCAAGGTGCCACCCCGGGTTCCTAGATAAATTTTGGGGTTAAAAAAACATGTAATGCACATGTGTGTAATGCATAATAAACAAGGGGCAGCATTACTTTAAAATCCTACAAAAACAAGCACAATAAACAGTCTTTTAGAAGCCTATGAATGCCATTATCAAACCTAACCCAAAGTGTGTTTAGCACTTTCAAAACTATTTCAACAGCGTGGAACATGACTTTGAAACTCTGCCCTTCTTTGTTTCTTTTTGTGGAGAATGTATATGCTGAATGCGTGTGACAACAGTATTTTTGGAAATATACAATGGGGCCCACAGAACGTTGTGGCCCAATAAATAAACCTCTTGGATCATCCCTTGAAGTGGGCCCTACTGAACTTTTCCCAAAATACTGGACTTTACAGGCACTCATCATATAAAAACTCCATTTTCCTAAGATGGGTGTAAAAACTGAAATTCAGGGGTGGGTTTTAATCTAAAATAAATTAAAAGTTACAAGTACTAATAGGAAGAAGAAGGGAGAGAGAGTAGGTTCCTTGGAAAAGGAAAAAGCAAGGAGGGACATTTAAGAGGAGTGTTCAGACACAGATCAAGTCAAAGTTGCAGAGCAGGCACAAATCAGGTAAATGGGTAAGCGTCAGTTGTATTACTGGCATAAAGCAGAAGAATCTGTATATGTCAGAATGCCAGTAAAAAAGAAAGTTAATGAAAAAGTTGCTGTACACTGTTACCAACAAGCAGATTTGAAATTTTCTGTACTCTTTTTGCTTTTTTTTCATCATTTGCCTAACTTACCTTTTTCATTTTTGCCCAACTGAGGAAGAAAGGTTAAAAATAGAAAAATCATGCAGGACATGTCGAAACACGTGTCAACGTCCCTGTCCGTGTCGACACGTGTATGGCCTTAAATTTTGACGTGTCAACGAATCATAGCATAAATTTTAACTCCGCCTATGTTTTTCACAGCCTGTCTCAAGCCAAGATAAAGGAGGAGGGTAGGCGTCAGGTTGGCAGCGGGCCGTAAAGTTTGCCATTTTTCTATGAAATGAATCCTATAGAAAATAATATGGTAGCTTTTCAAAAAAAAAAAAAAAGATTACTATAGTATACCATACACTTGCGGTTATGGATTCACTATGTGTTTCGATTTCAATTTTGGCCACCCAAAACCCTCAACCGAACTGCTTAAAGTTGCAGGTTCTTAGGTCACCCGAGAACACCAACAACAACCACAATTTTCACCCCAGCCAGTCACCCTTACCCTTTGACAAACCGATCACCCCTCCCATTCCCTGTAATTTCAGCTGCCTTCAAAACCCACCCAAGACCTATTTCTCAGCCACAAGTCTTCCTTAATATCACCTAAAACTGCCTCCCTCTTCTCACCCGAGAACTTGAAACTCAACCACAGTCTAATCTTTTGTTTCACGAAAAAGTCTCATTCAATCACCACCTCCTAACAGCCAACATACACCCCAGTCTTTCCCTCTATCTTGCTAACCTATTAACCACATCTTGATTTTCCTTAAACCAACCAAGAATCACTTTCTTGCCAGCCAAGAACCTCCCATTCTTGAAACCAACCAAGATTTATCCCTTCCCTTTAACCAAACCTTCCATTAATTCACCCTTATCATTTCCTATACAACCATCCATCCTTTCCTTCACGTGAATGATAAAGATTATGCCATTTTCCACCCTTTTCAATAATAACACATCCCTTTTCAACAATTCCAACTTCCCTTTCAATAATTCCAACTGCCATTTTCCATAATTCCACAACCCTTCTCCTACCCTTTCCCTCAAATAACACCTTACAATACCTTACATTGTTGGGCAATAAAAGCTTCTCCTACAGACACCGTGCGCCATTTGGTATTGTTAACTTACCAACTTCTCCAATAGCTTAAGCTGTTGGAGAAAGGCATTATTTATCTTTTATACTTTAACACTCCCCCGCACGTGTGGCCCACTTGGCAAACACGTGGCACATGTGGTCCCACTTTGGGCCGACCATCGCATGTGGATTTTTGCTATCCGGGAGGTTTGAACTCGAGACCTTTGGCTTTGATACCATGTTAACTTACCAACTTCTCCAATAGCTTACGATGTTGGAGAAAGGTGTTATTTATCTTTTATACTTTAACAGGTATCATAGCTTCCACTACGCCTCTGCATCAATTAATGCTACTTAAAGTAGATACAGTAAGTACATGTTGTATGTGTAGGTACATAAGGAACTTTCTTCAGTCTCTCAAGTGGAATTCGTTGCGGTCACAGCTCCACAAACTCTGGCATGGCAATAGCAATTGAAAACCCATGGCAGATGCGGGCAAGGAGACTCCTTGATAATAGCAATGGATGGTCGTTCGGGTTTCTTATAAAACTTGGTGCGCTAGAAACGTGGGCAAGGCAAGGACAAAGAATTGGACAAATGAAGTGCAACGTGGCGAGAGGTAAGGGGCAAGGGTGATATGGACAATCACTATCTAATAATTAATACTCTCTAATGCCTCATATAAAATTATATAAAATGCGGCCGCCAACTGTATTAATTATTAGAGCCCCAACTATATGTCACTGCAAGGCGTCTTTTTGAGGACAATGGAGAATTTTAAAAGTGCTCATGAGAACTCTCTCAAACCCATCTAAGGTGTAAAATAGGGTCATTGTTGTCATTAGAAACATGAGAAAGAAAAACAAAGAGTTTTTGTCCTCCAACCATTCTTTTTCGTCTTGTTCTCATCTCCCAGGTTGGAAAAGGTCTGACATTGCAACCCAATACACAACAGCGATGACAGTCGTCCAAAGAAGTTGCTGGAGAAGAGATTTTTTCTCATGGTGCTTAATGATTTTCACTCATCTGAAACCCTTGTTTCATTGGCCATTGTGATTTTCATTAAACGCTATCCTTGGGGGGTTTCCCACTCAGTTATCCTTATCCTCTTGTTTTCCCTCATGTTTCCCATAAGTTATTCAAATTTGCCATCATTCCATGGATGCCGCAGAAACATTCTCAAAATTATCTAAAGAACGAATCGTTTCAATATTGGGAATGAGTTTCTCAGTACTTTAAGTGTTCCCAGAAACTATGGTTAGGTCTTGGGTTATAGGCACATGATTGTATTTAATAGGGAGACAAAACACTCTTGTTTCCTGCTTGCTCAGTACAAACCCATGGTTGAATGACTAAAAGAAACACCGTGATTTTTTTACCTGTGTGATGTATGCTATAAACTTCTGTGTAATAAGATGTCCCTACAATCCAAAAACTAATAATGATACTTAGAAGGAGACATACATGACATGGATTAAAGGAGTTAACCAGTTCCATTGAAAGGTGACTACTAAAAAAAGTAAATAAAAACATAAACATTCAAAAGGTTACCACTAAGAATTTACAATAACTGATAGAAATATAGAATAGAAAAAATATGGCAATCACAAAAAGATTGACCTGGTGTCGAGCTTCAACAAGAAACTTGACTTGTTGATAAAGGGAATCGAGAAGTGCGTCCCTCCTTTTCCAATATTCGTCTAGAAGACCTTTGTGCTCTTCTTCCCGTTCAATTTTTGCGGTGATAGCACCAGCATATGCCTCAAGCATGACATCTGTCAACCCTTCCATATGAGAGAATAAATCTGACTTCATTGATAAATCAAACTCCATTGCTTCCTTCAACAGCTCAAGAATTAAAGAAGCCACGCTCCAAAACCCAGATCGCACCACAGGTTGGCAATACCAAGGCGTTAAACCATCGGGTGAAGGGTACCAAGTCTGATGTACATTTTTGTACTGTATGGCAGTGCGAATTAAAGTTGTGCATGTGTTTGAGATTTCACAAGCTCGGCGAATCTGAATAATGAATGACTGTTCTCGTCCTATTATGTGTTGCAGGTGATGGGATAAACAGTAGAACAACTCTTCGAGATCAGAAACTTTACTGTAAAAAACTTCAGCATTATCCCGGTCCATTAGAAGAACAGTATTCCTGCGAGCTTTTTCCCCAACTAACTGAATAAGGTCCCACAGAGAACCACTCATGTCATTGGGAGCACCAGAATAAGGAGAGCTGCCTCCATCGGACCGGTTTTGACTGAGCATATTGTGTAAATCTCTAAGTTGGATCATGCCAGCAAGCTTTTCTCCATGTTCCATGATAGTTTGTAAAGAATGTCCTGCTAATGAGAAATATTGTCTCTCAGATGAACTAATAGGTGAGGTCCCCAAAAGAAAATTGAATTCCAAACATGACAAGAGTAATCAATCAGCTAGCTATTATTCCTTGAGAAAAGAGAGGATGAAATGATCATGCAATCACATTCACAACCAGAATAGAAATGTAATGGTTGCTATAAAATAGCCATATCCAAAATCCTAAGGGCATTACTAGTTTCTAGTAACTGCAAATATTGAACTTGCTGACACAAACTACCCAAAAACCTATCGAAGAAAAGAGCTAAGAACATATCTTTCTATCTATTACCAACCAGTATTAAAATATCTAGGAAACATGCTATTATCATGACAAATGTTATCTTCCTGAGAACATCGTGCCAGGATCAACTTATCCGAGAACAAAATTCCGATTAAGGTTGGCATACACTTCTTTTATTGTAAAAGTCACATCAGGCATGAGAAACTACATAAGATGTGATTATCATCTTATCTAGCTCCTCCTTGATTAATGTGAAGGATGGTTCCCCATCACACTCACTTCATTTCTCTTTCCTACATCGTCTTTAGACCTTTCCTTTGTGCGAAAAGATGAATTTTGAGATCTAAATTAGTTGACTCAATTTAGATAGTAGCTGAGATGGATTCAGTTTTGTCTTCCGAATTGATGGATGTCGTGCTGTTTTTTTTTTTTTTGAATGATTGATTTTCATGGTTATTAGGTTACTTAAAATTGGTGTAACCCAAGATTCCCATAATAAGCATCTCGAAACACATCTCTGCATCCAAATTAAAATCAACATTTTCTTCCTTCTTTATCATTCAAAAAAAAAAAAACCTTTTCTCCCTTCTTTCCGCATTTGAGGTTTTAAAGCATTAAAGCACCACTTCAACCTTTCCATTATTTTTTATGATAGAGAACACTAAACCGGCCATTTTCATAAGATCATAATCTCGAGAGAGTTCAAAAACAGTTACTATGCTTTACTTTTGTCCAAGAAGATAAAAGTAACCATTTCTGACCAAAAAAATGTGTGCAAGCAGAAAATACAAAGAATATTTCAACAGATAAATCAGAAGTCTACCTAGATAACAACCTCCAACAGTCCGACCACAAACATCCAAATAGCATATGGAAGTTACAGATAAATATAAAACCAGAATTTGACCCATATAAAACCATAGGGTTGAAGAGATCATGGACTGAAGCTAGTCAACATAGGAGAAACAATGCCTACTCAACTCTCTAGTTATCCTTGAATAACAAAGACTTGTTTAGCTTCCTTTCATGAGTTACTCAGCACCTTACTTGAAACATAATTGCAACTCGTCGGACCCTCTACACGATTGAAAGCATATTGGAACAATAAATTAAAATCATTCAAAACAGATGAAAACATATCATGAGCCAAAAAAAGTGATACATATTGGGCACAATATATGAAAATGACCAAATTTCTAAGAAACTCTACCCTCGGTCTGCTAAATTTATCGTGTAAGATTTTTCAACCAATTCAAATAATTAGAAAAGGAACCATGGTGAGCATGCAATGTATACCAAACATATGGAACAGCGTAGTGAAATGGGCACCAGATTCATACTCTGTCTAGAGCTAAGTTCCTCGTGGCACTTGGATAAGGCAAGAAACTGAAGAAATCGTTGATGCTTTTGCTGCTTATCCAAAAGTTGGGACGAGACAACAGCCATAGACACGATCTCAGCTCCTCTGGTTGTCGTCCAGTGCTTTGCCAATGTGTCAACAATTGATTTGCTTGCGCGAGCAAAAACATTTGTTTCCCCGTCCTTCTCAAATGCCCCAGAATTTCTAAGTTTTTCAAATGAACCTTCTACTTGCCCCGACAGAAGAAAATCATGAAAGAGGCGACCAAGTAAAGCTTCGGATTCTTCATCTTGAGCACTCCGGTGTACCACGCCCGTTAATACTGCCCTTTGCATGTTCCCAGCATCCCAAGCCTCGGAACTAGCCCTTCTAGGAGCAATATTCCCCCCAAATGCCAGGCTTCGTTTCTCTTCTTCTGCGGCTCCTTCATTGGAGCTTCCTTTACGTGACAAGCTCCGCTCGGGTGGCTCGACCCCACCAAGCAAGACTGCCTTTTCAGGTATTGCCCATATTCCTGCTTTTTCAGTCAGTACCACCCATGCTCCCTCTTCGCTATCCTCCTTAGAAGGCAAAACGGAAGCATCTAGAACTTTGCCTGCATCCCAAGGTAAATCAAAGTGATAGAGCCTTATGGACCCTCTCCAATAATTAGTGACTGTCGCAGTTCCATCTCCAGAAAGTATGATTGAAGACCCAGAAGGCTTGCCCCCAACGCGAAGTCTCATGGCAAACAGAATATCCTCATCTTCCACTCTTGCTTTCGGAATTATCACTTGCATAGGAGTTTTTTTCTCCAAAACTTTTCCATGTCTTGTGTCAGCATTTTCTAAAGAAAAATTTTGTCCAGACTTATATTGCATTGTCAGAAGTGAGTACTGTGTGTAGCTTGAACTGCTTATCCGATCGTTACAAAAGGTTGCAACAAGAATAGTAAATTCTCTTCCTCGGTCGTCTACCTGCAAATCCAGAAGCCAAACATGTTTCTGACCTGCGAGATCCTTCTTTATGCCGGAATCACCATCGGCGCCAACAATTTCATTGGACCACAACTCTGAAATATTTATGTCGGGAGTCAGTTGAATATTCCAACACTCCACCGCATTATTTGTCAACAAAAAGAACTGCCGACTAGATCCCTCTGACACAACAAAGTGATGATAACGCCAGACAAGTGACCTTGCATAACCTTTGGTCATCGAAGGGTGCTCATTATCACTATCTCGAGTGGATGTGGCACTTGAGCCGTGGGAAACTTTTTTCCGATAAATTCCAGAGGAAGTACACCGAAAATACCACAGTTCACCGTTGGAATGACAAGCTAGAGCAATGCATTCATGTGATGCACCAGGGATTGGAGATGCAATAAAAGAGTTTAAAAAACTTGGTTTAACCACATAACCATTTCCATTCCAGTTGCGTTGTTCGCGAGGGTTTGCTTTAGTTTTCCCGCCCCTGAATGAATGGGTAACTTGGGATTCATCATCCAAAGCTGGGAGACTAACAATTGGAGTATTACCATCTTCCGAGTAGATATCGGGCCAATATATAACAGCTTGAGTCTTCTGGTTACAGATGACTATGCCTGCGGAATCACATTCCAGCCCCACCTTTTCTGTGCTTCTGAATGTCGTATCCCAATTGACAACACAGACCATCCAGCTGTTACCATGACTAGACTTTGTGCTAATATCTCGACTTTCAATAGCAGTAAAAGGCAACTCGAGGACCACACATTTTTTTGACACTGCACTTGATAAGTAAGTCCAGAGAAAGAGCTTGTTTCCGCATATTATCCATGACAGGGATGACCCCCTATCTATGCCTCCAGAGATCCCAGCATCACCTGTAACTAAATACGTATAAACAATAAACTTCTCAGAAGAATATTAATCTTTAAAGAAGTTGAGAGTGACAAAATCCCTCTCTCGGGACCAACTGTACTAACCAGGGGCACTCCTCTGGAGAAAACTGGCTTGTGCATTACGAACTACTTGGGGAAATTCTCCAACATATACAGGCTCAATTCGATCTGCGTCAGACCCCTTCTTCGTGTTTTTACTGGAAGGAATTCTGAGTATGGAAAGAGAAAGACGATAATTATCATCACATTAGGTAAAAAGTCAACTCCATTTGCCATCTTACAACTCAAATACTTTATGGCCAGACAACATTATGGTAAAATTGCAGGAAATCAGTGATAACTATCAGAAATAAAGTTTAATGGCATCCTTATAACCTTTGTGTTATAGCTGAATATTGTTATCATGCTCTTGCCGGAAAGGAACAAAAATGATACTGGGAAGCAGAGGGTGAGAAAACTAGGAAAAATATTCCAAAGCAGTTATTCAGTATAAGCCAAAGCTAGGCCATATATAAGCTAATACAGACACTTCTCTGTCATCTTCTAAAGAATGTTTGGGAGGTATTTTGAGATCGCATAGCATTTCTTACCTACCTAATCCAGACCAATCTAATTGCTTGAATTGAGAGACATTCTTATGGTTCTTCGACATGCAGATCAGAAGAATATACATGATCTGTGGATTGAATCCATGGTTGCTGTTGATAGTATGCCAGGTGACTACAAGTGGCAGATAGATCATAGTCTTCTCCCTTGTGCACTTAATTCCATTTCTGATGATTGTAATGGGCAAACGTATTCTGGGATGTAATTGCTTATGTTTTGATCTTTAATAAATTTGGCAGTGGTCCTGCTAAACCCCAGATTACCTACCCAAAAAGGAAAAGGGAAAAAGGAAATGCAAAAAAACACTAAGAATTTTACGTATTCTGGGATGTAATTGCTTATGTTTTAATCTTTAATAAATTTGGCAGTGGTCCTGCTAAACCCCAGTTTACCTACACAAAGAGGAAAAGAGAAAGGCAAAAAACAATAAGAATTCTTTTCTCACAACAATTCTAAACGATGTACATCAAAATGCTTAAAAATACCAAAGAATTTGCCTCTTCGGTAATTTTTTTAGGGGCCTTTCTTGGGGCTTGGTATTTTGGGCTATATTTTTCCCAGATTTATTAATATATTCTCTTTCAATCATTCAATAAAAGAAGATTCTTAAACATACTGCAGAGTGGGACATCCTAAAACCTACATTTCTTCTCAATTATCAATTCTGGGTTTTCTAGGGACGTTTCCAAACTGATCTCTAACAGTAGCTAGATGAAGGTGTACCAGCGAAAGCAAATGGTATTAGTTAGCATCATTCATGAACCATGATAATAAAGAAAGATATCATGTTTAATAACAGAGATTATTTCATCAAGAAGTATGGGGATTACTTACACTAGTTTGTTCTATATGGGTCTTACTCAAGAATCTCGTGATTATGTTTTCCGTTTTATTAATCAGTGTCGTAAAGGACGCCTAGGTTACCTTAAACACTAGAAACCCTCATCACCCAATCCAATCCCAACTGTTACTGATCAATTCCTTTCCTGAATTATATTTTCCAAGACAATCAGCTAGCAGTTTTGGATGCATGTGGACGTTGTTTTTTCTCCGATAACAACGTTGGGAAGAATTTTGCTGCAAAATATCTGCAACCAATGTGACACCCTCAACAAGTGATACACTGGTAATACTTTACTTTATGTTTTTTTTAAACTGTGGACTGCTCAATCAAAAATCAACAGTATTTTTTCTCTCTTGAATGGTGCTTAAGAAAGCTGGTTTTGATTGAGGAGTTTGGATTCTGGTGTGGGACTCTTGACAATCCTATATATCTGTGGAAGCACTCTTGTTTTCCGTCAAACCTCGTTGAACATTTGATCGGCGGGCTTCTGCAGAAAGTTTTTGTATTTTAACTCTGCTTACCCACGATGCCTGTCAGCTGACATGGCACACATTTTCTTTGGCCAAGGTTTCCATTACTCAGCCCTCACTCAAATCTTCCCCTTATTCTTTCTATTTTTGTTGGTTTTCTGAGTACATCTACAAATCCATGGTTTGATGGTTTAGGGTCTGTTCGGAGGGGTGTTTGTTACAAAGCTTGCCATTTCCCCTTTTCTTTCAGGTTTTCCTGATAATAGACCATGTAGGTTTCTATTGTTTTTTTCTTTCCTTTTTTGTCTCTTCTTTTTTTCTCATGTCATTTCTTTGAGTTTTCCAACGCCAAGATAGCAACCGAAGAGACCCGGATGGGCTTATGATTAGACCTGGCAAGAAGTGACCCGGATCCGCGGGTTTGACTTGGCCCACCTGTAATTTTTGGGTCCGGGTCCACGTCCCAAAGTGTAGTGACCTGTTTCAATTTGACCCACGGGTCCACCCGGCCCCTTCAAAACTGGTGCGGGCCGGGTGTTTTTCGTTCATTTCTCCCCTGTATCACATTTTTCCACCATTTACTTCCTTTCTTCATAAAGGTTTGGTTTCTTTCGATGTAAAATGGGCATAAAACAAATTTTACACCCATTTTTCCAGTTAAAAATGGGAGTAAAAATTGTTTTGCACCCATTTTACGACGAAAGAAACGGAGCCAAAGGTGTTTTCTCCAAAACTGCAACGTTTAATTCAATCAGTTCAACCCTAACCCTGAAAATCCTTCATCCACATAATCTAAATTTCGAATACCATAACCCAAACCATATCTTCCAAAAGCAAAAAAAAACAACCGCGGCACCGCCAACTCCAAAACCCTAGAATTTCAAAAAGGCTGGAAAAAAGGTGTTGGCTCCAAAACTGCAATAGTTAATTCAATCATTTCAACCCTAACCCTGAAAATCGTCCATCCACAGAATCTAAATTTCGAATACCATAACCCCAACCACATTCCTCTCTTTCAAAATATCGCAAAAATAAATAAATAAACATTCATTCTATGGAAAAAAAAAAACTTTCCACCACCAATTCCAAAACCCTAGAATTTCAAAAAGGCTGGGAAAAAAAGGTGTCTGCTCCAAAACCGCAACAGTTAACTCAATCATTTCAACCCTAACACTAAAAATCCTCCATCCACAGAATTTAAATTTCAACAACCACATTACTCTCTTTCAAAAAAAAAATCCACAGCCAATTCCAAAACCCTAGAATTTTCAAAAAGAATGGGAAAAACCATTACCTATCAAGAACGGACAAGCGAGAGGCCACGTTACCTATCTCTTTCAAGATATCACAAAGAAAAAAAAGCATTTATTCTATGAAGAAAACCTTTCTAACCCTAATTTCAAAACCCTAGAATTTCAAAAAAGTATGGGAAAACCCTTACCTAGCGAGAACGGACAAACGAGAGGCCCATGGTGCCGGAGTGCCGGTGCTGGGCCGATTAGTGATCGAGCTCTGGTTTTGACTCTCGGAGAGCGGCGTTGAGGGAGGATCTGGCCTAAGATTTGGGTCTTTGTGAGAAGGGAAATGGGATTTTCTTGTTGCTGGAGAGAACATGACTGTGTGAATTGAAGGCTAGGGTTTTAGGTTTTGGGTTTTGGCTTATGTGTGAGTTTTAGCTCAAGAAGAAATGGGAAATGGAGTGAGGGTTTTGAAGAGAGAAAGAGAACAAAAAATGTGCGGGAAATGGGAGAACAGAGATTTTTAGGGTATAAGAATTTAAATCACTGCACTGAAAGTCTGTGACGGGGTGCAACTCGGGTCGGGTCGGGTCGGGTTGAGGCCAACCTGACCTGACCTGACCCGACCCGAGGAACTTTTTATTTTTAGCCCGAACCCGACCCGACCTGAGTTCAACCCAGCGTAACCCGAGAGATTAAGCTTACAAAAAATTAAATGGCAGTGATAAATCGACCCCCTATGTCTCTCCTTTGGTTTAGAGAGAGAGAAAGACACATAGGGGTCGATTTAAGATATATTGGGTCGATTTATCACTCCCCAAAATAAATTTCATAAAAAAGTCTGGTTTCACTCGGGTCGGGTTGCCCAAACCCTCAACCCAAACTCAACCCGGGTTGGAAAAAGTCAACTCGAACTCAACCCGACCCGACTTTTTTTCAGGTTGAACCCGACCCGAGTTGCACCCCTAACTGAAAGATGTGTGTTGTACAAAAGGGGTATAAAGATGGAGATAAAATCTCTTTTGAGAAATTATATGATGCCCGACCTTAATGTCCCGTATTTTATTAAAAGTACAGTACGGACTACCGACCACACTATATGATGATCCAAATTGTCCATGTGATGGGCCACAACTCACAAGATAAATACTAAATAGATTGTGCCCAGAAAAATCATTTCTATGGGATGATCCCAACCCTCTGATCCATAGATTGGAGGGTTGGGATCATCCCATAGAAATAATTTTTTGGGCCCAACCTATTTTTAGTTGTAGCCCATCACATGGACGGTTTGGAACATCCTATGATGTGGTCCGTACAGTACTTTTTGAAAAATACGGGACATATGGGCTTACACTATATATCTGTGGGCTCCATCTTTGGCAAGTCCGTTGATCTATGACTATGAGCACCAAATCTATGGTTCTAGGTACACACACGTGTCCAAGGTGGGTGCCAGTTTTGATTGTTAAGATTCATTCTGACTGGAAAGAGGAAAAAGTGTATTGGGCTTTGCTCAGATGATCTGAACCATCCATCAAGTGAGTTCTACTGTGAAGCATTTCTTGCATGTTAATTGTTGAGGCCCACGTGATAAACAGTCCAAATCATCTAATTGATGCAGTAGCCTAGGAAGACATATGGTAAAGATCATTTAATACTAGCTAGTATCGTGAATGGCCCGGAACATGTTCAAAGATTGGACTTGGCGGGCGGCACTAAGTAAGCCACAGAGATGAGAGCAAGAGATGAGAGCAAGTTCTGGAAAATAACTCCAAATGAGGGTAATTTTTTTCTTTTTTTTATAAATTTATAATCTCTTATATCTTATTGCTAGACCAGTCGTACATTGATAATTTATTATCTCTTATTTCTAAAAGGGCAGCCCAATGTACGAGGCTCCCGCCATTGTAAGGTCTGGGGAGGGATGTACGTAGCCTTACCCCTGCTTTGCAGAGAAGCTGTTTCCGTGACTTGAACCTCTAACCACCAGGTCACATTGGAGGAACCTTATTGTTGCGCCAAGCCTCTTTTTTCTAATACCTAATAAATTTAAAAAAAATCTAGTGATATAAGATATAAGAGAGTACTATCTTAGAAAATGTTGTACAAAGTATATATATAGTTTACAATACTATATATAGGTACAACATAAGAGTAGGAAGAGAAAAAAACAGAAAAGAAAACAGGTGTCAAAATTCACAAATCCTAATTACATTTTATACCATTAGCATTCTGACAGGATTGAAGGTGTGTATATAAAGTATGTTGCTAACCAAAAGAGTGTAAGACCTTCTAACCAAAAGAGTGTAAGACCGTCAACTCATCAGCCCAAATAATCTCTCTCAAATTAGGGGTTTTCTTCTTATTATTACTTCTGCAGTTTTTTGCATAGTGTCCCGCTTTTCCACACACAAAGCAGCTACCTTTATTTTGCTTGAAATCCTTGTTGTTTTTCTTGAAATGATTCTTACTGGATTCATAACCCGATTTGGAAGAGTTTTTCTTTCCAGATGAAGTTTCAGTGAGATTTGCCTTAGAGTTAAACTCGTAGGCCTTGGATTTATGTTTTCTAAAACGGTTATCTTCTTCAGTTCGAAGATATACAAATAGATCTTGAAGAGAAAAATTGTTTCTTTCATGTAATAAAGTATCTTGAAATTTCTCCCATGCTGGTGGTAATTTTTCTATAATTGCACCAATTTGGATCTTGTCTTTTATCTTGATCCCTCTAGCATGAATGTTTGAAACGATCAATTGGATCTCATTCATTTGATCCATAATAGATCTGTCATCTATCATCTGATATTGAAAATACTTCCCAATTAAGTGCTTCTTTGAGCCCGCTGCTTCAACTAGGTATTTCCGCTCTAGAGTTTCCCGCAACTATTTGGCAGACTCAATCCTAAAGAACACATCAAATAACTGATTACTGAGACAACTCAGTATGTGACCCCTTACAGAGATAGTTATCTATGTTCATTTTTTCTTGAAGATGAAATCTTTCAGGTTCCTCTTCATTTTCTAAATTTCCTTATTCACAAAGAATATAGTCTAGGTTCAAGAAGGTCAGGAAGAATTTCATCTTTTCTTGCCATCTATCGAAATCTGATCCGTCAAATTTTTTGGGTCTCTCGGTTTGGGAAGACATGATTAATTCCAGAAACTTAATATAAACACCTAAATTTAAAAAATATATAAATAGAAATATACAAAAGTTTTAAAAAATTACCTAAATAAAAGATATTTAAATATCATTAATATTTTGTGAAAATCCTCTTCTTTCTTTCCTTTTGGCAACAAACTTCTCTCCCTTTCTCTTTTTTCAAAAACAAATTACACAAAAGATGAATCTTTTCCTTGATTTCACTTACCTTTTCAACAAAAGTCAACCAAAAGCCCTCTCTCCCAACGTCTCTCTCTTCTTCACATCTACAAAAAGACAAAAAGGTCTCCATCTTGGAACCACTTTTTTCCCTTCACACTCTCTCTTCTACAACAAGACAAAAGACTACTCTTTCTCTCTGTCACAAAGGACCAAAAACTCACTATTCTCTCTCTCTCTCTCTCTCTCTCTCTCTCTCTCTCTCTCTCTCACACACACACACACACACACACACACACACACACTTTTTAATGACACAAGAGATAATACAAATGAGCGGCTCTCTTCCTCACTCTCTCACATACAATTTGCAACAATACAAGCTTCTCTTCCTTCTCTCATCTCACCCCTTTCATGAAAGATAAAAGGGGCCAAAATTTCTCTATTTCAATTGCTTTATTCTCTCTACAGTTTCACGGGGCAACAACATCGGGTCACTGACATCCATTAGCACGATCTCTACACAGGGTCTCCTGACCCGCCACACTTTTCCCTCCACGCGTGACGGCTCCACCAACAACGATCGGAACAGTCAATCATGGAGATCAGGGAAGCATAAACACATCTCCTTTATTTACTTACTTATTTATCTACATTATAATCATTTATTTGTTTATAGTTCTTTCATTTCTTTCTTAAGCTTAAATCATCTATCATTAAATTCACAAAAAAAATTATTTTTTTAAATTTTTGTTGTTGTTTTCACTTAAATCCCAAAATTACAGATTCAAGATTTGCCTTAAGATTGTTAGAAATATGATATGCAAATCTGTAATTGAAGGATTCAAGAATACCTTATAATGATTTAATCCCTTAACTTGTGAAAGCAGAAATCAACAGCAACTATTCTCTGCAAGAATTAACTGTAAACAAATAGAGAAAATCGTTAGATCACTTATCGAGTTGAGGCACAAAGGATCTTCGCTGTCCTTAAGGCAAATCTCGCCCTCACTGTGACGAATCAACGGTGCAGATGGGCGTCTCGGCGCATGCCTCCAGGATACAACAAGTCTCGCTCCAAAGGTGTGCACTCACGTAGCCCGGATGCCTTAGAACTTGCTTGTATGAGCCAAAAATCACCTTGATCAGAAACGCTTGGAGGAATAGAACAATAACCAGAGATAAACAGAAAGAAAAATGAGAGCAGAAGTAGACTTCGCTAAGGATATCTTTCTGTTCTTTCCAAATCCGATTATATAGAAAATCAAGGGACACATTAGGGTGAAACGTCGCACTCTTTTAGTGCGTGAAAAAAGTTTCCAAAACGGTCACTTAACCACGATTACACCGTATCTCAAACGTTGACAGAGAGTTATGATAATAACGGTAATATAAATAATTAATAAAAGAGGAAAAAGAAATTAAAAGAAAAGAAAAAGGCTTTGGGCCCATGCACGAAGCAGCTCGGCCGTGCCTGGCGGCGCACATGTGTGGTTAAAACTAGTCCACCGGGTCGACTCAGCGGTTGATGCGCGTAGGACCCTCCTTTTCCCTTTCTCATTCACAAGATAATGAGACTGAAAGAATATATACGGCCACTCTCTTCTCCCCAAACTTCCCATCTTGGACTAAAGGTTTACACATGACTTTAGCCCTTTTGGAGGGAAGTTCAAGTTTTTGGTAAAAGCTTTCAAATGCAAAAAGTAAGTCCAAAAGGACAAACACATAAAGTCACAAAAGACCCCATTGTAACTTTGAATTACAAAAAGACTTTTCTATATTAAAAGTTAACAATCTCTCCCTCTATTAATGGTACAACCATCTATTGAAACCTCTTGTAGGGATGGGTGAAAGGATGACGCCAAGAAAAAGGGTGGTATGAAGTTTACATGTAGAGAGAGAAGATTTTGTACAACGGTTGAAGCAAAAAAAGGTAAACAGCCATAAGTAGGCAATAAATAGAATGAAAAATCAAACGAATTTGTTTCATTTTAGGCAGTGGAAATAAATTATGGAATGGAATAGGAAACAGATATGTTTCGTTTAGGTCCAATATTAAAGGGTTTTGCTAACGAGGGCACTGGTTAAGCACTATTAAATGACCATTGGGAACATGATTTCACACGTACTTTAATACTTGTCCACCCGTTTTTGAGATTATTTCATCAAAGTATGTGTAATTTCATGATCCCCAGGTTCATTAGTGCCCTTCGGGCACTCGATAGCAAAACCCAATATTAATTAGGAAATAAATAATAAATCATGGAATGGAAGAGGAACCAAATATGTTTCGTTTCAGTGGAATATTAAATGGCAAATAAAATAGTAAATCACTGATTAGAATAGAAAGATGGTCGACTGTTAGAAGAGTTTATATTCACTAAGAAACGATTTACTTTCTTTTTAAGAAATTATTTTAATGAGAAGAATTTTTGCAAAATATCCACATCAGAAAAATAACTGCCACGTAGATTTGAGGGAGGAAGGGGAGGCTGCCATGTCACCATGAACAATGAAAAAGACCTTCCTCCTTATAATATATGGATTAGAAACACATTAAAAACTCTCTCTTAAATGATTGATTAATGCTTAAGCTTACTAGCATTCTTGCCCCATGTTATACATAGGTGTAAAATATAGGATCCTACCCCATCAAAACATGAGGTGTAAAATAGTGGTCCTACCACATCAATATCTTAGGTGTAAATGGTGGGTGGTTGGCCTGCCCTATTCATGAGTTTGGTGAAAATGGTAAGCCCTACCCATCAAGAAATGAGGTGTAAAATTGTGGCCCACCATATGCATGGGCTTTGGTGGAGATCATGAGTCCCATCACATCAAAACATGAAGTAAAATGGTGATTAAGGAAAATTTTGTAGTTTTGATTAGGGGGTTTTTAGAGAAGTTTTGATATAAGTTTTTTTTGGGGCGATGATATTTTCAACCGCCTGCATTACGCATGCGCCCCCCTTATAATGGGATTTGACGTCAAAAAGCGTTAAAGTTGCCCACTTTTCATGTTAAATCATATTATAAGGGAAGTGTGCGCGTAATGCAGGGGGAGTGAAAATAGAATCTCCCTTTAGTAGTTTTCCCTAGTTTTTATCCATTAAAATTAATGAATGGAGTCCATGTTGTATAAATGTCATTTTGATTTCTTTAAAAAAGACTAAACAAGGGAAGTGATATATCCGCCCCTTTTGATTACTTGGGACACCCAGTAGCAGTGTACGTGGCAATCAGCTCCACTAAATCCTTCTAACGTGAAGTACATCAGACCTTATGCAGTCATTGATACAATGCTCAATCAGCTCTACTGAATCCTTCTGACGTGAAGTACATCAGATCCTTCATTTTAAACATTGCTTTTTTGAAGAAAAAACTCGTTTTATTGGTGTGCCATTGTGGGACCCAATCCTGCGAGAGGGGCGGGACCCGCCTCTCTCTTGGTCTCTCGTACCCACGCGAGCAGCGTGTGCATTTGATTATTGATATGGATCATCTTTTCTGTGAACTTGGAATTACTAAAGCAATCCGAATTTCACACAAAACAGAATGACCAGAGTCGCCACTTAGGTAAGGGACCTAGGACCCATAAGTGACACTACAATGATCTACGATCCCAGAAGTCTAGATCCGTTACCTGATTACGTGAATGGAAGGTATGAGGATTACCACCATATGCACCATTCTCCCCCGGTAATCTGGTCTTCAATTCCAAAAGTTAACTCTCTTGAATTTCTTTTAAAAGGCTCATTTAAACTCTCTTGATGTGCAAGCTATAGGACATGCATCGAAGATGATCTAATTTTAATGTGATTCCTAGATGCATCTCTTTAATTCTCTTGATTTGGTTTTGTGGACCCCGATCCCAAGGAAACTGTGAATAGCTTGAGATGGTGACAATAGAAGTAATGGCAAGACAATTAGGTTAAGGAATTGGCGGAAGGTTGGCCAGATTCCGGCCACATATCGATTGGATCTCACCGGAGAAGACAAAAAACCCTAGCTTTTCCCCTCTCTTTCTCTCTCTCGTTCTCTCACTCTCTCTCTATGCCAACGAATGAAAAAATAGAAAATGAAAGGGGGGCAGTGAATGAATGTTTTGGATCATCACATATTGTGTAGTATAGGCTTGCTTTGTTAAATTAGTGAACCGTGAGGATATGCAATACTTTGATCCTTACATAATGAGAGTTCCCCTGTTTAGATCATCGGATGATGTGGACTTGCTATGTTTTAACTAGTAAATAATGTTAGGGTCATCAAAGTAACACGGATTTATTCATCAGCCATCTCCTTGATAATGGCAGTCCTTAGGGACTTGTATTAGCAGTCATCTCCTTGATAATGGCAGCCCTTAGGGCCTTGTATTAGCAGTCATCTCCTTGATAATGGCAGCACTTATAGCCTTGTTTAGGCAACCATCTCTTTGATAATGAAAGCCCTTACACCCTTGATTTTGCGAGCCCTGTTGGTTTTTGTAGGGTGGGATGTATGCGTGTGTGTATATTATATGTGAGTGTGCTAGTGTGTGAGAGTATGTGTATGATTGTGTGTGCATATGTGTGTGTCCGTGAGTGTGTGAGTTAAGCTTGTGTAAGTGTATGTGTCTATGAGTATGTATATCCATATGTATGTGTCTGTGTGGGACCCGATTCCACGAGAGGGGCACGGCGCGTGACCCGTCTCTCTTGGTCTCTCGTATCCACGTGAATGGCGTGTGCCGTTTTTTTATTATTGATTTAATTTATCTTTTCCTTAAACTTTGGATCACTAAAACAATCCGAATTTCACACAAAAGAGAATGACAGAGTCACCACCTAGATGAGAGATCTCGGACCCATAATTGACCAGAAATCTAGATTCGTTACCTGATTACGAGAATGGAAGGTATGGGGAGTTACCACCATATGCACCATTCTTGCCCGATAATCCGGTCTTCAATTTCAAAAGTTAACTCTCTTGAATTTCTTTTAAATGGCTCATTTAACGCTATATTAATGTGCGAACTATATGACATGCATCATAAGATCTAATTTCAATGCATTTTCTAATGTGTATATTGATTTTCTTAATTCGTTTGGATTCAATCTATGTGAATGTTCTCCTAAAATTCTAATTTGAGAAAAATCCTATATATTTAGTTAAGAATTTATAAAAAAACTAATATACAAAACCCCACCATTTGTGGTGGGCCGACTTGTGCTCGGTATGCCATTCAAAACATCCAAAGCTGCCTACGTATCCAAGCCTCACTAAAATCAGAGTTGATCATAGTTCGGTGCCTGAACTAAGCTACATGTCTAAGACATCTAGGACACCAATCTAGTTTGGAAGGACTGTTTCAACAGTTTAAGAGAGATTATTTAGCTCAAGTTGAGTTGATTTTCTTATCTTAGGACTCCATCTAAGATGCTATATGGTCATATCTAAGTGCAAGACATCCCTTAGACTAATGCAGGTGAACCTACATCCTAGGTAACTAGGCTTGTCCTATGAAAAAAAGGGATAATTAGTGTAACTAGATCTATGACTCAATTGCTAATAATAGCAATCGGTCGTGATGAGACTGGACTCCCTTACTATAGGACACCCTAAAACCTAGGACATAACTTGACGTAAGTGTTCCTAATTGGTTCTAAAGGTTCCTACAAAGTGATACCGTTATCCAACAGTTACAAAAGCATGGATCAAATGATCTTAATTTATTAAGTTAATGATTTTTAATTTTTTAAAGATTTTCGATTCCTAACATCTAAGGAATACCAATGGCTCTATTATTAGCAAGTTTCAGCCTCGGGCTGCATTCATGGAAGGGAATCGTGCTTTCTACCATTGCATAATTTAACACGTAAGTTATAGTATGTTATTGCCTGGCATATTTCTCAGGAATTTCATAGACAGTGGACCTCGGAGCCAACAACATACTATAATTTAAATGCTCAAATTATTAAGGATTGATCACAATTAAGATACGATTATGAACGCAATCTTGGCGATTAAACTATCATAGCATTGCAAATTTACAAAGAAAATCAATGATTCATAAGATTTCTGTTTCAATAGTTTAAAGATTGAATACATGATGTGGTATTAGAATTATTTGAAATTTTTTATAACAAATTAAATTTATTTTGATTTTATTAAGGATTTAAAAATTTTTAGTTCAAATTATAGATTTAAACATCAACTTATAGCAAATCTATTCCGATTAAGCTGAAATTTGTACAGTAGCTTTCTCTTGACCAGATAAGATTACTGCAAACTTTTCATGGATAATAAATAAGTTTTGCTATCAGTTTTATAATATTGAAGAGTTATGTCCAGATTATTGATTTACACAGTAACTCATAGAAAATCTAATCTAAATAAGTTCAAATTTTTACAATAACTTGATCTTGACCAGAGAAGGTTTTGGTACAATTTTCATGAGTTGTAAATATGATTTACTATCAATTTTATATTTTAAAAGTATCTGTCCAGATTATGAATTTGCAAAGAAACACATAGTAAATCTAATCGAAACAAGATAATTTTTTTTACAGTAGATGCCTCTGAACAAGAGAAGATTACTGTAAAAGTATCATGAATTTTAAAGATGAGTTACTATCAATTTTTGTTATTAAAAGTATCTGTCTAGATTATGAACTTACAAAGAAACACATAGTAAATCTAATCCAAATCAATCCAAACTTTGTGAACACATGTACTTACAGCAGTAAATCTCAATAAAATATTTCCAAAAGTTTGCATTGCAATTTACTAATTTTTCCGATTTAATATGGCATGCTTGATTTGGCATAAAAAATCATAAACAAGTATCTAACGGCAACCAAATATCTTGAAAAATTCACAGGAGATTAAATCAAGTCTTAGTTACTTCTCATCTAAATTTCATCTCTGAAAACTCTACATATTTTTCGAAAATTAGTTTTTTTCAAAAGTACCATTAGGATTAAATAATTTATTAAATCCCTTAAATTAAATCCAAAATTCTTCAAAAAATGCGTACTGTTTCAAAACCTTAAAAGTCTGTTATGTTTAAATTTTCATTGATTTGTTATCTGTTTTGTCATCTTTTTAAATTCGATCTTAAGAATTTTCCCTCTTTAAGAGTAAAGTTCAAAAGGTCAAATCGTGGTCAAAACGGACTCAAAATTTCTGAAAATTTCAGATTTCTATGTTTTTTAATACACAAAAGACTCAGAGATTGAAAAATTCAAAAAATTTTAAAGTTTTATTAAAGTTGTTTCTTAAAGTGAATTTAACCCTCTTAATTTCAAAAATTGGATTTTAATATTAAAATATAGATTTTCTAAGAAAAATTTTAGATTATGAAATAACCTAAACCTGATCTCGTCTCCTCAAAATTTCAGTTGCAAACAAATTCATATTCATAGCTTTTCAAAGAAAATCCCAAATTCAATCCTAGCGTACTTATCTACATGAAAGAGGGTTTTGAAAGACCAACATTGCTAGCTCTCCTTGTCTCTAGGGTAAGTAATCCTTGGATAAACGCTTTGACTTACCCTTTTAATCGCAAAAGAAATTCCAAAGAATCATAAACTAGCCTCCAATATGTTAAATGTATTGAATATGTGAAAGCACTTTGTGAAGAACCAAGTGGAAGAGATGAACACCAAAGCAATAAAAGAGATGAATGAATTCTAAGGAGGAAGAGAGAAATTGATGAATTTTCTAGAGAAAGGCCAAAGGTTGTGCTTGCTTTGTTTTTATAGAAAAAGTTAGGGTTAGATTGGATTTAGAAGTTTCCAATGTGAGGACTCCTACCTTTAGTTAGTTTCCAATTTGTGCTTTGACTTTCTCATTCTTTGATTTCCGTATTAAAATTGTTTGTAAATCTTGTTTCTTGCAAGCTAAGCAATGCTAAATTACACAATGAAGATCATTCAAGATCAATCTAGAAGCCTTTTCACATAGGAAATTAGCTTTTATGAATGCTTTTCGTCCAAAAAGGTCTACCCAAAGTTTGAGCTCGTTTTTGACCTATTTAGAGGCTGATTCAGGAAAAGTCATAAATTAAAAAGTTGTAGATCTTTTTGAGACATTCAAAACAAATATAATTACAATTTTTTTGGGCAGAAGGTAAAAAGTTATGGCCATTTTACTAACCTGATGTGGACCCCGATCCGAGAGAGGCGGGAGACGAGCCTCCCGAAGTCTCTAGATCATCCACGTGAATGAGAGCTCTACCAAGGAACTCTCAAAAGAATGCCTCTCACAACATGAGTGGCGATGCAAGGTGAGATACCTCTCGATTCATGGAGTAGCCCGGATTTGAGACGTACCTTAAACAAAGAAGAGTCGTCATCCAAGGAAGTAGGCCCTGGATCCCATACTATGCTCTGTTGCAATGGATAACCAGAGATATAAAAAGGTTCGTGCCTGGTAACGAATTTGGAAGGTCCGAAGAGTACGCCATCCGCCCAAGTGCAAGCACCTGGTCTCTTATGCCATTTATTTATTGATTTTGAAGAGTTTTGGGGGAAAGTCATATGAAATGGGAACATATATCTCCGAGAAGACGTCTATTTAATCATGCATGTCTCGGACATGAAAATAATAAGCACACACAAAATAAATGAGAGAAGTGTCACCTAAGAATAACTAGGTTTTGAGTGAATTGTCTAAATGATCTCTAAGTTCTGGTGTGCAAACACATGCATGCTACAGCTAAAGGTATAGGGTATGTACATGAAAGTAAGAAAACACAACAAAACACACATCACGACTTGACTCTACACCCGACTCGACACAACAAACCCTAAAACTCTAATCCAATACTTGACTCGGACCAAGATGGCCATCCATCCTGGCTGTTCTACGTATCCCGGCCGCGGGAAGAATCAGAATCAACGTAGTTCGATGACCTATTCTAAACTACGATGCCTAACCTTCTAGAACCGCTATCTTAGACTCAATCAACTAGACTTGACTAGTTTTTAAAGCTTCTTGTGCGATTGCTTAAGTTCAAGTGAATTGTAATTTTTAGGATCCCCTATATGCCTTAACTAATGTAAGTTGGTTAGCCTTAAGCTAATGCAGGTGGTTCCTATATCCTATGTGTAACTAGGCTGTACGTCCTAAGGAAAATCATAGGCTAACTAAATGCATCCTGGTCTAGCCATCGGCTCGACTAAGTGCCCAACCGACCACGACTCGAGGCCTCCTAACTCTAGGGATACTCACACGACAAGACACACCAAGCATCAACATATACAGGACAGACTCCTAACTCTAAGACATCCCAAACATCTAGGACAGACTCCTAACTCTATGAGAAGATCTTTCTGAAAATATTTTGAAGAAGTTTTCTAATTTTTGAAGGTTTGAAATGTTTATTTTTAAAGGTTTTGCTGAACTTGGGATATAGATCCCAATCTGCACTACGTACCCTGTGGAAAGGGATCAAGCCAACGTAGTTCGGAACAGATTTTCCTAACTACTCTCCTAAAGACTCAAGACATTTGAGAATTTTGGTGATGTTTTTGATGTTTTGAAATATTTCAATGCTTTTTTTTTGAATTTTTAAAGGATTCTCCCTTCTAGCCAAAGGGAAAACAAAGAGACAATCAGAAAGAAAAGAACACTCCTGTGAGCCATAGCCTGGAGAAGTGCCAGATGAAAAGACGGAACCCTTTTAGCCTAAGGGTTGTCCTAGACCGGCAAATCAGTGTCTCAAATAAATGATAGAATGGAAGGAATCCCAAGAAGGTGTGAAAACCTAAGAAGGCTGAATCAGGAATGAAGTCTTGCACTGCTCTTATCTGAAAGAGTGTGCAGATGAGACAATGCTTGCCTCTCAAATGAAAATGACCATTATGATCAATCAGACATAGCCTGTCTCCTAAAAGAGAAGAATCGACTAGAGAATAAGAATAGACGAGTCTCCAGAAAGAAAAGGATGAGACTGAGCGAGTCTCCCTAAATGAAAAAGATGAAGAGACTGGGCGAGTCTCCCTAAATGAGAATGACCATATAATGAGACACTGAGTGTCTCCTATGGAGGGCTCCAAATAACTCTTTTATTGCCATAGCAATGAGAGGACAAATTCTAAGAGTTTTTAAAGACTGGACAAGTCTAAAAATAAAAGAGGGGAGCGCAACTTGGACCGTGCAAGTCCCCTAATAATGGGCTTGGGCTATTGCCTTCATCGCCATTGCAAAAACAAATATCTAAAAGTATATCTAAGAGACTTAACAAGTCTCTTCTAAAGGAAAGGGGAGGGAAAGAGAAGGTTGGGCTTCAAGTCTAAAATCCCCGAAAGAACTTGCACCAGTCCATCCACGACCCGAGAGCCGTGAGTATCCAGAAAAATAACCATGCCTAATCTGCGGTGCAATGCAATCTCTATCACAGCACACATTTGGGCTATAAACTCTTGAATCACTCACCTTGTTGTTGCCCCACCAACTCCTAACCTGTAGAACATGACATGCAACAGACATCAATGGCTCCTTGTCACTTTCAAATATAGTCTCCAATAACTTCTTGCCTTTTATATTACTCAGCTCCATTTCTACGTCATCAATTTCTGAATAGGTGTGAAAAACTGGGAAAATATTACAATGCCAACAGCATTGGAGTATTGGAACAATCGAGCAGCCATCACAACAGTATTGAACATATAATGTTGCTGAATCTTCTTCAATTATGACCTGAGTATTTCCACCAGTTGTACAAAAAAATATCTGAAGGCACAACAGCTAATACAGTGTTGTTTGCAACATTATCTGTAGCAAGCATAGCCTACTTTGGAAATGGAACTTGAAGCAATCTTGACAATATGGCCAAGCTGCTTGAAATTTAAAATGCTTCAAATGGAGCAAAAAAACTAAAAATAAAAAATAAAATAATAATAATAATAATAATTTTCTAAGTAGTACAACTGCAGGTGCGATAGAACGATTAATGGCATCATTTCCATGTAAAGCTAAGCACTTAGATCTCAAATGAACATTATGATTTTACCAACACACTCACTTGAAGTCAGTAATTGTATTAGCACATTATTAAACTAAGAATCCTTTGCAAGCAATTTAAAGAAAAGATGGTTATACCCATACTCATGCTAAAATTTGAATGTACTGAAACCACGAGTCGATTTCATCATGGAAATAATATCACTACAACCCTGTTTCTAACATTGAACCAACTCAACCTGACTTTTAATATTCAAATGGGTTATCTAGACAATAGAACTTCATTGTTAAACTCACAAGGCCTGTAGGTGAATTCGAAACCACAAACTCATCACATTGGAATTAAGTGAGCAAATTATTCTCCAAATGAGCCCATTAAAGAAACAAATGATGCAATCAACAAGAAGTAAGATGTTGGCATTTACGAAACTAAGTTCTAATAATGAGGTGAAATAGAAGGAACAAATTTACCTTGTGTGACTATTGGACTCATAAATTCTAACATTACATGTCTAACAACATTGATATATATGCTCTGTTTAGATGAATGCTATTGACACTACCACATTTTATTAACTATACCTATTCACCTTGTCTTTTGATGTTTAAAGAGCTGTCTACATATTCAACTGTGTATGGGACTAGACTACCCAAATCTGAATGAAGGATGAAATACATAAGACTTGGTAATGGATTGCAAGAACATTCCAATTATAATTATCACAGAGAATAGATGTCTTATTATCACAGTGAAGTGACCAACAGATTTAGGGCCATACCCACATCACAACTATCAATTCCATCAAGTGACCTAACTCCAACCAACTTACAGGAGGTAATATAACCGATTAGAAAAGAAACACATTAGCAAGGCAAGCATTGCATTCCAAAATAGACGAAGTAAAGATATTTTTCATAGGTATACTAAAAAGAGAATAATCACTGATCTAGAGATTCATGCTGTGGGGTCATCTAACAAATGGTATTATTTGTCATTTTATTTCATTTTTTTAACCATCTCATCCAAATGATATTCCGCATATATATTCTGTACAACTTCCACTGTGGGAATTCATCTGTTATGCCATCAAGTAACAAATCATTCAAGTACCCCTTCTATTACCAGTAAATGAAATAAACACTACCAGTAAATGGAATGATCAAAGTTAAAGAGATTTGAAAACACAAAGAATCAATATCATTCTTTATTACTCTAAAGAAACACATTTTCACGGTCATATGACAGATCTCTTCAAAACAATTCAGCATATGTGTTAATGGACAATATGCATATGGTAATATGACAGTTCAAACGTACAGGGGACTGAACTGTATGGAACTGTAAAAAATGCAGCTTAAATGTATAGAGCTTGATAGAGATTAAATCTTGCGCTTGTCTATTAAACAATTTATTTAAATAAAAATGAATATAATAGTAGAGTAACTATTAAATGTGGTAAGCTTGTAAAAGGTATAATCCAATCAATGACAGCTCAAGCTCAAACCATAACCTGAAATGTATTACTCAGGCATTGAGTGCAATTGAATTAATTTATAAGCAATGGGATGTGAAATCAAAGAAGGTTCCCTACATATATTATAAATAATAAAACCAAGTAAGTATTATTATTATTATTTTTGAATTAAAATATGCCACAAAAGAAACAATGTGCTGATAAGAATAAGGACATATTACAAAAGAAATGAGACATGAGTAGATTCCAAAAAGAGAAAAATGAACAACATGGAACAAAGGGTGTTGTTGGTGGTGTTACATTCCAATACCTTCAGTGCATCAGGATATAGGTGTGCGATAGAGTCTACCATTCTAGGTCTTGCTGGTTGTTAGTTTAAGATCTAGTTCTTCCTTCTCCAAATACAACTTC
This sequence comes from Tasmannia lanceolata, assembly GCF_043159265.1. Lineage (NCBI taxonomy): Eukaryota > Viridiplantae > Streptophyta > Magnoliopsida > Canellales > Winteraceae > Tasmannia > Tasmannia lanceolata. Next base: position 52,971,705 of record NW_027518680.1, on the reverse strand, counting down.
TTCTTTCCTTGGAATTCCATAGTTTGCACTTGACAAAATATTTGAAGTCGAGGTTTTCTTAGTTTTACTCAAACTCGAGATTCTTGTAATCAAAGGGGATTGGGAAAGGGTTATGTCTACAAGTTTTATTTATGATTTCGAGGTTTGAGAGGTGTATGTGAATGGTGTAAAGATAATTGGGATTAGGCTTTGTTGGAGTCATGGCTTTTCTTTTAGTATCCAAAAGAGATAAATGGCAATGAAAGAGTCATCTAGAGCCCATCCTTTAGGAGACAAGCCATTATCTCAGTAGAAAAGTCATATCATTTGGAGACAGGCATTGTCTCATTAGTGAGTAACCTTCAGGAGATTGTTCAAGTCTCATCATTAGTTACACCCCCTATTAGAAGACTAACTGAGTCTTTTATACACTTAGCCCTAACTATCGTTGCAAGGGCAATGATAAGGTTACTTGGAGCCCTCAATATGAGACATTCAGTGTCTCACTAGATTTAGTTGCTTCTCCCATAGGAGACAGGCTTCGTCTCATTGGTTCTAGTTATCCTCTTATTTTAGGAGACTTGTCATGTCTCATTAGCACCCATCTTAGAGTCACCAGTTTAAAAGTCAGTCCATTAGCATAGGAGCCGGTCCTTAGTTAGAGAGTCAGTCCTTAGATAAGGAGTCCACCTTCTAGTTTAGGAGTCAGTTCTTTAGTCTAGGAGTCAGTCCACTAGCATAGGAGTTTGTCCTTGGTCAGAAAGTTAGTCCTTAGCATAGAAGTTAGTCTTTCAGTTTAGGAGTCTGTCCTAACATTATAGAGTCATAGGAGTCTGTCCTATCGTCATAGGGAGCTAGGATTCTGTCCAACCTTTCATAAGTCATGGGATTCTGTCCAACCCTTGCAAAGTATAGGATTCTGTCCAACCTTTGCAAATATCAGGAGTCTGTCATTGTAGACACCCCATTTTGACCGAACCCTAATAACCTTGTTTGATTGGAATTTTTTTAAATAATAGAATTAGTGTCCCAAATTATGCCATAGGGTAGGTTAGGATCCCTAATATGTCCCTTTAAAATTTCGTAAAAATCCGTTGAGGTTCGCTTGGCGAACGAGTGAAGATTGTGAGATTGTGTATATATAGTGTTGCAGAAGGGGTGTGCATTATCTAGACCAGGAGGTGACCTGTTGGGAATAAAGCGTGGGTAATTTGCTGCAGGAGGGTGTCCCTGGGTAACCAGAGAAGCACGGATTTATCTTCTTCTTCTTTTTTATCTCATTAAATTTTTTACATGGGCCACCCTATGCAACCAAAGCCAAGGGCAAATAACATAAAAGGGGGGTTGTCTTGTAAACTTGTAGGGGTTGAAAATTAGCCAAATTCTCTATAAATAGACATCAAAGCCTTCATTTCAAGGGTCTTTTCATTTTTTAGGGTTTTCTTTTAAAAATTCTAGAGAGAGAAGGAGCGAGAAAAGAGAGGGTTTTGGAGAGAGAAAGTAGATCCAATTGTCTTCTTCGGAAGAATCGTCGGAAAATTCGAGTTTTCCGGTTGGATCCAGCTATGTTGTGACGATTTTTACCATTAGCTTCATTATATTCACCTTCTTCCTCTGTTTTCTCCTTTAGTTGTCTTTTAAAAAAAAAACCCAAACCCTAACCGATCTTCACTTCACCACCGGCTAGCCATAGCACTCTTTCATCTCCCTCGATCATCTTCTCCGATCATCTCTCCGGCAAATTCGTTGAAGACACAGTAACGGAGATTTCGTCCTTTGTAGCGGCTTCTTGTTCTTCTTCGTGTTTTTCGGGAGAAATTTCGAGTAATTCGAGCTTGATTCAAATCAGATCTGAGAATCTGAGGAAGAGACCGAGATCTACTAGTCAGAAGAAAGAAAATAAGCAGATCGGAGTCTCCGGAACTTCATTTCAAACAGATATGTCAGAAAAATCGCCTGGAAAAGATTTCCGGCCTATGACGCGAGCTTATTTCAGGCAGAAAAATGATATAAGAAGGAAGGAATATGAAGGAAATGCGGATGAGGAAAGCTTCAGCAGATCGGATTTGTTTTCTGAAGGAGACTCAAATCTAAATGAGAGGTCTAGTAAAAAAAGCTAAAACAGAGGCAAATCAAGCTTCAACTGTGGAGCTTTCGAAAATTTCTTGCATCGAGTCTTTTTCTGTTGAGAAAGAACGCAACCTGGGTTAGTGCACTCTACACTGGAAAAAATGGTGACAATCACGTGCTTAGTTCCAGGTAAATCATCAGCTTATTGTTAGCCCATATTTTCTATTTTCAGTTTTATGTTAGATGGAAAGAGCAGGTAGTTTTTCTTATGATGATTTGTTGGGTAAATCAAAGATCTGTTGGGTAAATCCAAGATCTGTTGATTTAAATATATGATTTGAGGAAGCCAGTAGTCCATGAGACCTACTCAAATTTTAGTTTCGTATCCCCATTGGTGCAAGAAATGGTACCCCTGCCATATCATTTACAAATTAATGGGAGTCGGCTGACTTAAGCAGAGTGATTGTCTTTTTTTACCTATCAAATGATCAAATCCCATATACAGGGAGTACGTAGCTGAATATTCTGGTGATCTATGTTGTATCCTTGAGGTTTTTGTTTCAATCCTAATTTAGCTACAATGAAATACCAGAGGATGAATTAGCACACCTTTGCTAATGGTCAGCTCTCATTAGTTTTAACCTCTGTTTGAGCACAGATTTTACTCACTGTAACCCCTGTTTGAGCACAGATTTTACTCACTATAACCCCTGTTTGAGCCCAGTTTTTAGCCCCTGTTTGGGCATAAATTCTGCTCATGAATGTGCCCATAAATCTGCCCTGTTTTGGCGCAAGTTTGACCAATTTTTTGTACAGATTTCTGCCCATAAATCTGCCCTGTTTTGGCATAGGTTTGGCTAATTTTCTGTACAGATTTCTGCCCATAAATCTGCCATGTTTTGACACAGATTCTGTCCACAGTTCTGGCCCTAGTTTTTGGCACAATTCTGTCCATCGTTTAGCCCCAGTTTTTGGCACAACTCTGTCCCATAGTCCAGCCTCGGTTTTATGCACATTCCTAAGCACATTTCAGCCCCTGTCTTAAGCACTATTCAGCCCATCAACCAAACTCATCTCATTTTATTCCACCAATTCAGTTTTATGTCCAAGGGGTGAATAAGTCCCTGGTAGTGCATTCGTTTACATATTTAGTTTACTACACTGGTGTAAGGGCTGTTTGTTAACCCACTGGAAGTTCGTTTTTATTGTATCTGAAATGAAAACATGTTATGGCTCATCTTCATTATGCTGAAAGGAAAACTGTTATCGTTCTTCTTCATTATCTTAAACTAACAAGTATTGTATCTCCTTTCCATTGTGCTTGAACTGAAAATCAAAATCAAGGTCGGTTCATCTAGAAACTTATATTGTGCCTGTCCTTGAGTGATTCACTTTGTGATTTCCACGGTGTTGTCAAATGAGTTTTGGTCCCATGCTTTGCCTTTAATTGAGAATTGTGGAATGGTTTTGCATGCATTTAGCAATTCGTTTTTCTCAGTGGCTAATGTGTGTGTGTGTGTGTGTGTGTGTGTGAGTGAGTGTATGTGTATTCTCCTAGGTATGGTGATCCTTACACTGTCCAGTTCTGAATTTTCTCTTTTTCGACCTTAAATACTCAAAAATTTCAAAAGCAAATATATCAATTTTGTTAATCTCGTCGAGCTGGTCAGTTCGACATATGGCGGCCCAAATTTGGCCAAAAGACGAGAGAGTTATGCCCGTTTAAAATTTTCAGTCCACAATGCTGTTTTTGTAAGTTTTTTTAGAAATTATCGTGTCGAATAATTTTTGGGCTGCTTCTGATCGGAATTGTTCAAAACTGTCAACTGGAAAAGTGTTCGTTATAATATCTCCTAAAACTGTCTTATTTAGCAAAATTTTCCATAAATGCTTTTTAATATGTCAAAAATGACTTGCAAGCTTCAGTTTTTCTGAAACAACTGTCATTTCTGCAACAGCAGCTTGTTGGCCATTTTTAGGCTATTCCAAGTCGGTTTCGTCCAAAGCCATACAAAGAAAAAATGTTCTTCAAAAGATTTTCTAATACTTTGTCCTTGAGTGAATTTTTCCAGAAGCGATTTTTTAAGTGTCAAAAGTGAGCCCGAGCTTTCGGTAAAAACACTAATGTCTTTTAATGGCGATGGATTGGAAGAGGCCATTTTCCAGCCACTTCTGGCCAGATCCAAACAAAGTGGTCAACTGAGAGAATGTTTCTTATGCTGAGATCTACAATTTTGATTATTAGAGTTTTTGATGGTTTTGATGTTTGAGGGGTCCAAAATTTAGTGCAAAGTTGCATTTTTCACACTATATGTCATAATTGTGCTATTTCTTGAAAATCATGGACAACTTGAGCTCTATTCAATTTTAATGATTGTTTTGGATGTTTTGAGCTTGGTAACAAGTTTTAAATCATATATTGAATAATATTCATGAATTGTTTGGCAGTTTTCTACCCTTTTTGGTGAAAAATACATGTTGAGTGGAAATTTCATCTTTCGTTTTTTTTAGATTATTTTGAGCCTATATTGATTCTAATGCTTGTATTGAGACATGATGAGCATGCTAGCAAGTCACAAATCATGTATTGATCAATTTTCATGATTTACTTTATATTTTAGAGCCTTATTTGCGAAAATTGCCTATTGTGTAGAGTGCTTTCAATTTTTTTTTTTTATGCTAAATGAGTGGAACTCGTGCTATATGTCGACCTAGACATCTAAACTTCTAGGATCACTTCCAAATCATGTCCAGACCTTCCAAATTCCATGAGTCTCATTTTAGGGGACACACTTTGTCTCATTATAATGTTTTCCTTTGTGGAGACAAGTCTTGTCTCATTTAGAGAGTTTTCCCTTTAGAAGGCTTACCTAGCCTCATGTTAGAGCCCTCATTTTTAGAGCGAGTCTTTGACTCATTTTCCCTCCCTTATAGAGCAATAGAGAGTCTTGGACTCATTGGCTTCTCATTTAGAGTTGGTTATCCTATATGTTAGGAGTTTGCCCTGTAGCCTTTTGGTTTGTCTGTTAGATAGGAGTTTATCATTTAAGATGCTTTTACCTGCTAGGGATCTTAGATTATTTTCATTGTTCTTGGGGCACCAGTTACTTGTTGTGGATCGTCTCTTTGAGGCGTTAGTTGCTTGTTCGGGGTTTTCCCTTTGGATTTAGGGCTTTGCCCTAGTTTGTGGTGTTACTTGCGTGCTCCCTTTAAGAGTGAAAACATTTAAAGGTCCGAAGCATTAGAAAAGCTTTAAAAAAAACAAAAAAAAAACATTAGAAATTGGAAACTAAAAAACATTTGAAAAACATTAAAACCGTTAAATCATTTGAAGTGTTAGGAGAGTTTGTTTCGAACTACGTTGGCTTGATCCTCTTCCACGAGGTACGTAGTGCAGCTTATGATATATATCCCAAGTCCAGCCAAACTTTGTAAATAAAAATGCTTTAACCTTTTTTCTTCAAAACCTTGTTTTCAAAAAGATATTCCTCTAGAGTTAGGAGTTTGTCCTAGATAAAAAGTTTTAGAGTTAGGAGTTTGTCTTTGATTTGTTGTGTGCTTGTTTGTGTTTGTTTTAGAGTTAGGGGTTTGTCCTAGAGTTATAGGAGTGCCTCCGTTCGGTCAGTTGGCGATCCACATCGCCGATTGATGACTAGGTCTACGATGCGTTAGTGATCCCATGGTTTTCCGTAGGAAACACAACCCAGTTACACATAGGTTGTAGGAACCACCTGCATTAGCTTAGGGCTAACCTGCATTTAGTTAGGGCATATAGGGTATCCTAAAATCTACAATCCATTGGAATTTAAATAATCGCACAAGAAGCTTTAAGAGCTATTCCGGTCTTTTAGGTCAAGTTTAAGATAGAGGTCTAGGTGTCTTAGGCATCATAGTTTAGAATAGGTGCGAAGAACTACGTTACCTTGATTCTCGTGGAGGCGGGGATACGTAGGCTTCTTTGGATGATTATCAGATCATCTAAAGACTCGGGCTGAAGCATTAGAGTCTTAGGTCTTGTTGATGGCACTTTAGGGCTTGTGTTTGATTTTGTTGATGATTTTCGCGTAGGATCATGGCAGCGTGCGTGCATTTTCTTGTTTACTTACATACTTAGCTGTAACATTTACCTGCTTATGTGTTTTACCTAGTTGCTTAGTTGTAGTTCTTACGTGCTTAGCTGTAATTCTCTATCGTTATTCGGTTATTGATTATTATCTTTTTACTATCATCTACTGACGTTTGCTCATTGCGCAGGTTTATCTTCTTAGCTGTAACACTTTACGGTATTACTACATTTTCTATCTGTTATTTACTGCTTTCTAGATGAGATGTGTTAGGATTTTATATTAGACGCTATGTATTCGCCCCATTGTAGATAGGCGCTATGTGCACGCCATAGGTTTTTATTATTGCAATGACTATTTGTCATTTACTGCTTTCTAGATGAGATGTGTTAGGGTTTTATATTAGGCGCTATGTATTCGCCCCATTGTAGATAGGCGCTATGTGCACGCCGTAGGTTTTTTATTTCATTATTCTGTTATTTGCTTGGCATTTTGTTTATTCCTTATTTCATTTACTATTCATGATTAACTGTTAATTTTAGATTTCCTTTCCTGTACAAACTTATACCTTTAGTTGTAGCTTGCATGTGTATGTCCACCAGAACTTAGACACCCATTAGGCATGTTACTCATAACCTAGCTTTGCTTAGGTGACACATCTTTCATTTCATTTTGTGTATGCTTATTTCTTTATTCTCAGAAAATGCATGCTTAGGTAGACGATTCCTGAGAATTGTTCCTATTTCATATGATTTTTGCCCGAAACTCTTTAAGGTTAATAATAAATGGCATAAGAGACCAAGTGCTTGCACTCGGACGAATTGGGGGTGCTCTTTGACTTTCTCCATTCGTAATCAGGCACGAACCCATATATATTTCTGGTTATCCATGGTATACAGAGCCTATTTTGTTTAAGGATCCATGGCTGTATACCATGGATGGCGACTTTGAGTTTGTTTAGGTACGTTTCGAATCCGGATTTGTTCCCGAATCGAGAGGTATCTCTTTTATATCGTCACCCGTGCTATGTTATGAGGGTGGCATCCGTTTCGAGAGTTCCTTGGTAGAGCTCTCCTTCACACGTGGATGATCCAAGAGGCCGCTGGGGGCTTGTCCCCCACCTCTCTCCCGGATCGGGGTCCACAGTCCTATCCTTATAGATGATAGGTGTCCTACCCTTACACAGTATAGGAGTCTGTCCATTAGTTTAGAAATCTGTCATCTTGAGTCAAAAATAACAAAAATACTTGAAAGACATGAAAATCCAAAAACATTTGAAAAGTCATGAGTCCTTAGGAGAGTCTGTTTCCGAACTACGTTGGCTTGATCCTCTTCCACATGGTACGTAGGCAGCTTAGGATCCTTATCCTAAGTCCAGTCAAACCTTAAAAAACAAATCATTTAAATCATTTTAAAAATACAAAAACTCTTAAAAAATCAAATGTTCTCGAAAAGCTCTTCCTCTTAGATTCTAGGATGGTGTGAGAGGGAGTTTAAATTGTCTAAAGTCTTGTTTGATCTTGTTTGCTATGTCTTGTCGTGTGAGTGTCCTTAGAGTTAGGAGGCCTCGAGTCATGGTCGGTTAGACACTTAGTCGAGCCGATGGCTAGATTAGGATGCACTTAGTTAGCCTACTTTCTAGGGTCTCAGCCAAGTCGCACATAGGATGTAGAGCCCACCTACATTAGACTAGGTTGATTTACATTAGTTTAGGACCATATAGGCATGTCTAAAATACTTAAACAACTTAAACATGAGTCGAGTCATGTCGTGTCGAGTCTAGCGAGGTCTAGGTACATTTTGGTATCGTAGCTTAGAATAGGCCATCGTACTACGTTGACTCTGATTCTTCCCGAGGCCGGGATACGTAGAGCAGCCGGGATGGCCATCCTGGTCTGAGTCAAACTTCACATTAGAGTCTTAGGGTTTGTTGTTTGTGTTTTAGGGTTTGTATTTGTGGTTATCACTATTTCTTGCATACGATCATGACAGTGTGCTTTCTTTTAAATTGAGATTATTTCTTTATGTGATTACTCGCATGCTTAGTTGTAGCTCTCGCATACTTAGCTGTAGCTCTCACATGCTTAGTTGTAGCTCTTTATTATTGCTAATTATTACTCTTGTTATCATCTACTGACGTTTGCTCACTGTGCAGGTTCGTTTCTTTAGCCATAGTTGTGCATGTGTATGCTTACTGCTTTCTAGATGAGATGAGTTGGTAGAGATCGGTAACATGATTATCTATTATTAGATCAATACTAGTCTTCTACGCCTCTTATGAGACGGCGGATTCTAGTATTCATTCTCATGCCAGATGATATTGGTACCAACTCTCTTTAGGAATGGATGTTAGACATGATGTATGACGATAGGTAGCAATGTTATCTTATATTGGATAAACATTAGTCTTCTCGGGGATATCTGTTCCCATTTCACATGATTTTCACCTAAAACTCTTCGAAATTAATAAATAAATGACATAAGAGACCGAGTGCTTGCACTCGGGCGGATAGGGTGCTCTTCGGACCTTCCTCATTCGTCACCAGGCACGGACCCAAATTATATCTCTGGATTTTATCCATTGCACAGAGCATTTGTTTTTAGTTCCATGGCCTATCCATGGATGATGACTCTGAGTTATTTTAGGTACGTCTTGGTTCCGGGCTAGTCCACGAATCAAGATGTATCTCATAGACATCGCCACTCATGCTGTGAGGGGCACTCTTTCGAGAGTTCTTTGGTAGAGCTCTCATTCACATGTGGAGATCTTAGAGGCCGCTGGGGACTCGTCCCTCGCCAGTTTTCTCGGGATCAGGGTCAACAGCATGGCACGCTGATATGTGGCACCAGCGTTCTTGAGTCCAAAGGGCATGACCTTGTAACAGTAGATTCCTTTTGGAGTGCAAAAAGCGGTGAGCTCCTCATCTTTAGGTGCCATCCGGATTTGGTTGTAACCAGAGAAGCCATCCATGAAGGAGAGAGCCTCATGCCTTGTAGTCACGTCCACCATAAGTTCTGTAATCGGCAAAGGAAAGTCGTCTTTGGTACATGCCTGATTCAAGTCACGGTAGTCAACTCAAACCCGTATTTGTCCATTCTTTTTCTTAATTTGGACTATGTTTGCAATCCGCGTGGGATATTTCACTTCTCGGATAAAGCCGGCTTCTTCAAGCTTGTTGACTTCAGCCTCGATCTGTGGTACTAACTCTGGCTGATATCGACGTTGAGCTTGCTTGATTGGGCGGACGCCATGTTTGACAGCCAAGTGGTGCACTGCTATCTTTGGATTGAGTCCGGGCATCTTCTTGTAACTCCAAGTGAAAACATCCCTGTACTCGAGTAGAAGCTTCATGTATTCGGCTTCTTCTTCTAATGTTAGTAGGGCACTAACAGAGATAGGCTTTGGGTCTTCTTCAGTACTGAGATTGACTTGTTTGAGTTCATCCACGGTGGCTTGCCCCCCTTCTTCAAAGGTGGGTGGAGCATCTTAAAGCCGTTCCGAGTCTTCATCATCAGAGGCCTCTTTGACTGTGTTATGATGGACTTCAGTAACGTCTCCATCCCCAGATGCCTCAACATCCTTGACTACAATGCTTCAAAGTTGGTTTGTGTGGACGATGGTGTGATTTCTTGCTATCAAAGCGGCGTTGGTGGAAACCTCCAAGATAGCTTGGCTATTCATCCTTGAAGGGACGATACTTTGTGGATCACTTTTGGATTTTTGGGCGATGGATCTTGTCCTTTGTTGGTGTCGCCTTCTCTTCATCTTGTGTGAATTTGATATTTCCTTACCATTGTGGAGGCACAGACGATCGCATACCCGGGTACGGGAGGATGAAGCAGGGTAAGCCGCCGTGGTGATGTTCTGTTGACCCAAACGATCAAACACCGAAGTACAATGTGGTTGTTCTCCAATTCGATCAAAGACATAAGTGTGAGTTTGGATGGAGGTATCCCACCTGGGAGTCTTCGATAGCCTCGACCGTGATATGTTGGACACTTGCTTTCCTATCTCATTTCAAGGCTGGAATAGGAATTGGCATATTATTACCGATACCGGCCTTGGAGGGGGATATTCTTTCGCCAACTCTCATAAGATCTAGTTGTGTCTTGGTAAGGCAGTAAAGCTCTTGATCTGATGTGAGATCTCCAAGTTGTTTTGGCTGTCCCTTCCCATATCCAGTTGCCTGGAATAACTTTTCTACCTTGGGGTCAATCCATGCCATCTTGTCTTTTCAATTAGCGGTTGACTTCTTGATTGACATCTTTGACGTAGAAGCCTCAACCGCTTGTGGGGAGGCCGGTGGAAGTTTGAGAAGAGGTTGTTGGATAACCTTAGTTTCGGTGAGCTGGGTAACTGGGAGGTTAAATTTCTACTGAAGTGTGGAGACATCCACTTTGGAGAGGACCCGATCAACTTTAGGAGTCAAGATGAATCGAGCTTGCCCTTCCTTATGTTGGGATTGTGGGACGTAATGGAAGACAAGACTAGGGGATGCCACGGATGCTTCCATTGAAGTTGGATTTAGTGGAGGCTCGGAGTCCTTCTTTGTTGACTGAGGAAAGGAAGGAGACTGTGTTGCAGGTTCCACTTCCACCTTAGGCTGACCTTTTGGTTCGTTGGTCTTGGGTACAGAGGCTGGCAACGCCTCGACAACCGTCTCATTCACCAAGTAGAACTTGGCATCAGCATAATGGACCTCCGCCTTGGTGAATGGCTGCTCCTCCGCAACAACTCCTTTTAGAATCCCATCTTGGCTATACTTGAAGCATTGGTGCCACGAAGATGGTACGACTCCGGCTTCATGCAACCATGGTCGACCAAGCAGGAGGTGGTAAGACGTCTTGGCCTTGATCACATGGAACAACGCCGTTGAGGATAGCTCACCAATTGTGAATTTTAGGCGAATCATACCAAGCTCTCGTTGTGATCCGTTGTTAAAGCTTTGAATCACCAATTTCCTTTGAGTCAGGTCATTGATAGAGAGACCAATTCCTTCTAATGTCTCCAAAGGCATGATGTTCATGGCCGAGCCACACTCAACAAGAATGCGTCAGGCTCTGTGCTCCCCCACGTATTCAGTGACATAGAGAGGCCTGTTGTGACTTGTGAGGACGAGAGCCTAATTGGAGACCCTCGTCAGTGAAGGTGATGGTGGCCAAGCAAAAAGTACACGTCTTAGACTCCCCGTTCGTGGGTACCCTTCCTTCGTACTACTCCGGATTAGCTAAAGCGTGGGCTAAAGCAAGGCGCGAGCCTCCTTAGGCAGTTGCAAGGCATCAGACGGGTTGAGGTGAGATGAAACTTCATTAAGATGTTTGGCCATCTCATTGTCTTGAAGAAGCAGCTCCTCTCTTTCAGGGCTTGGAGTAGTGTCACTTTGAGGAGTGTCGCTTTGACGATTGTCTTTTGGAGAAGCATCTTGAGTCGTGTTCTATTCAGAAACAGCATAGTAAGTGACAATGTAAACTGCTGCACATTCTTCTTGAAAGAATTCTTTAGGCATGAACTCCAACAAGGTAATTGGCTTGCGTGGAGCCTGCTGAAAGACCTCTTGTGGGTTGGCAGGTGGCACTCTAGGCACCCAATTCTTCCTCGTTGCCCTTCTCTTCCTCGGCCTCGTATTGGGTTGAGTCCTCTTTCGAGTCCGTCTTGGGCGTCGATGAGGCATGACAGGCTGTCGAGGAGGCAGATGTCTTCGACGAGTGACGACCGTCCACCCTTCATCATCCACGAGCACCTGTTGCTGTTGTGGTGGTAAAGTGATGCCCTAGTTGAGACGAGTTGTTCACTTGAGGAGTAGGGAAGAGTTTGCCCCTTGTGCAATAGTCTTGACGCCAAAGTTGATGACGTCCCTATACTTCGATGGGGTAGTACCAAATTCGGAGGTGGCGCCAGAAGATGGGTCGGATCAAAAGACCCAAGACAACTGCTGTCATGTTGGTGGCGGCTACATCATCTAAGCCGAGGTTGATCTTCCCATCGCGAGTCAACTCCATTATCTTTTCCTTCAAGACGAAGCACTTCTCGATCGGATGGCTGACCACTCGATGGTAGCGACAATACTTGGGATCATTGACCCATCCTGCTTCTTCGGGTCACTTCGATGGCGGTAGCTCTATCAATTTGTGTTGGAGGAGTTCATCGAGCATTCCCGAGACTTCAGAGTTTGGGAAAGGGTACTGCTTTTGCTCTAGCTCCTTAAGGCTCATCTTGGCCTTCCCTTTGTCTTGAGTTGGAGGGGCTCAACTTTCTCTTTCTTTTTACCAATCCTGATGAGATTGGTGGTAGTATTCATAACTTGTTTCCCTTTTGAGGATTTTATTTATTTCTTTGTCTCTTTCTTTTCTTTGTCTTTGCGAAGATCCACGGGACGGAGATCTCCATGAGTGGTGATGCTGAGCTCCATGTCATGAGCTCGGGTGGCCAATTCTTCAAAAGATTGGGGCTTGATCCCCTGGAGGATGTAAAGAAGACCCCAGTGCATACCTTGTATGCACATGTCAATCGCCGATTGTTCTGCGAGACGATCCTTGCTATTAAGGGCCAGGTTTCTCTATCGTTCGATGTACTCAACGACGGGCTCGTCCTTCCTCTGACGAGTGGCGGTGAGCTCCACCATGCTTACGGTCCTGCGGGTGCTGTAGAAGCGGTTGAGGAACTAGCGCTCGAGTTGGTCCCAATTGTCAATGGAAGCAGGCTCGAGGTTCGTGTACCAGTCGAACACGTTGCCACGAAGAGAGCGGACGAACTGCTTCACCATGTAGTCAACAAACGTGCCGGCGTTGTTGCGTCTCCACGAAGTGGGCAACGTGTTGCTTCGGGTTACTGAAAATCCGATATAGGGGGTCCCAAGTTATAATAGAAATGGCAACTATGAGGAGGGAGAATACGGTTGTTTAAGAAAACTAGAATTTACCAATTCGAAAAACTTAAACCGATTAAGAGATCAAAAACAATATTTTAAGCATACAAGTTAAATCTAATGGTGCAATGCAAATGAAAGAGCAAAGAGATAGAAAGAGTGCACCCGAGATTTAAAGTGGTTTGGTCCTCAAACCCGAGGCCTACTCCACTCCACCAACCAAACCCGTTGATGGCTTCACTATTTGATCTTCTTAACCTTGGCGAAGATCGGTGCCAATTACAATTGCTTTAACCTTGGTGGCAATCCTCACCACGGAGAAAAAGGGCTCCGCTTCTCCGAATACTCGCCCGAATACAAATCTTGAAAGATGAAAGAAAGAACTAAAAAATCCCTTCACAAGGGTTACAAAAGATGTACAATTGAGAGCCTATGATCCAAATCCTATAGTTGGTGATGAGAGGCACAATTGAAGCTTGATTCACTCTTGGGTATTCAAATGAAGTTTAAGAGTGTTAGGATTGATCGTTTGTATGTTTAGAACACCCATATTTATAGGAAAAACAAAATATGACCGTTCAGTGGCATTACGGTAATTCCAGCAAAATTCCAAACGGCTCTTTTTCAGACCGTTGGAGTGTTCTCGGAGTTCCGAGAATTCTCGGAGTTCCGAGAAAAAATCTCGGAGTTCCGAGAAGCCACACAGAAATTGGAAAAAGTCTACTGGACCATTTCTCGGAGTTCCGAGAAAAACTCTCGGAGTTCCGAGAAGCCTATGCAGAGCAGATTTTCAATTCTGTTTTTGGGCTTCCAGTTCTCAACCAAGATGGGATTGCTATGAGGGTTCCAAGGTGTTGGAACTCCACAAGTACAATCACTTGTTTATTTAGGGTGTGTGAGATTACTTTAATTATGCCTCTAAAAACCTAATCTAGGTTTGGATCAATTACATTTAAGAAATGGTCTTCAATATTAATTTCTTCATGTCTTCAAGTCTTCATGACTTCTTGCTTGATGACTTTGGCCTTCCAATTAGTGGTCCAATGTGGGCTTCTTGGCCTTCAATCCAAGCATCCTTGATCTTACTTTATCAAGATCTACAACTTAGACAAACAAACACATTAGTGATAAATGATCACTTGTGTATTGGAATCATCAAAACAAGATGGGAATGCCAAGGTAAAAACCATTGGGCTTACAATCTCCCCCTTTTTGATGATGACAAGCACAAGAGATTTACAAATCAAAGCATATACTCTTTTCACATTTTTCTTACACTAGAGACTTTACTCTAGATTCTTCTCCCCCTTTGTCATCAACAAAAAGAAGGGGTAAGAAAAACAAGGGTTTAAAATTTACAATTTTAAAGCTCCCCCTTTTTCAAAGAAAAATTCAATTTTAACTCCCCCTAGTTAAAATAATTTTACAATACAAGAGGGGTTATCAAACAAAACATACAAATGAAATATATTCAATTTTAAGTTCAAAAACCCCTAATCTACACAATATGAATATCATCATATGGGGGTTTTGGGAACCCAAGATTTCTTGGTCCCACATCTAGCCCTACTCTTGGATGCACATTGGAATTGGTAATGACCATTCATTCCACAAAAATGGCATCTAACAAGAGGGTTAGATACACTAGTCCTATCATGATAAGCATGTTGAGGTCTAAGACTAGTTTTACTTAGGATTATGTCAATAATTTTATTTCCATTTAGAAATCCATGTAAACATAATCTAAGTCTTTCATTTTCATTATGAAGATGGGATGTTTGAACTAAAAGCTCATTTCTTTCATCTTCATAAGAATTGGAGGAGCTTGCCATATTTTGAAATTTTAAAAGTTGGCAAGTTTTCTCATCCAAACTACCCTTAAGGGTATTAATCTCAAGTTTATGATTTTCAAGTGTAACTTGTTCTTGAGATATGGAAGAAGATAAATCACTTTTCAAAAATTCAAGTTCTTTTTCTAACTTTAAAATGGATTTTTTAAGAACTTTGTTTTTGGAAATTTGGGTATGCAAGGTTTCACATAATTCATCATAAGGTATGCTATCACTTTTACTACTAGATGAAGAATATGAGGGGTTAGAGTTTACCTCAACTTCATGGGTGATTGTCATGAAGCAAAGATCATCTTTTTTATTTTCTTCCCCTTCACTTGAGCTTTTGCCCGATGTGCTTAACGCATCCCAACCGGCGGCAAGAGCCTTATGCTTCTTCCAATCTTTCTTACCCTTGTACTTAGAGGAAGTTGATTTTAGAAGTGGACAATCCGGTCTTTTGTGTCCTATCTTCCTGCAATTGAAGCATCTTAAGGCTCCATCAACATCACTTTCTTCTTTCTTTTTCTTATCTTTCTTATGCTTCTTTCTCCACAAGCTCTTGAATCTTCGTAAAGCTTCTTCTTCGTCACTATCCGCTTCACTTGATGAGTCTTCCTTGGAAGCCTTGAGTGCTAGGGATCTAAATTCCCTCTCCTTCTCCTTTGGCTTCTTTTCCTCTTGTCGGCTAGTAAGGAGCATCTCATGGGTGATGAGAGATCCTACAAGCTCCTCTATGGTTAGAGTCTTGAGATTTTTTGACTCTTGAATCGCGGTCACCTTTGGATCCCAATGGGGAGGAAGAGACCTAAGTAACTTACTCACAAGCTCATCGTTAGGATAAGATTTACCAAGATTAGCTAGTTCGTTAGAAATAATAGAAAAACGAGTATACATTTCCGAAATACTCTCGTTTGGACTCATTCTAAACATTTCATACTTGCTCTTTAACAAGTTTATTTTGGAATCCTTGACTTGTGATGTTCCCTCATGGGTAGTTGCAAGGGTATCCCAAATAGTCTTGGCGGAATCAAAAAGAGCAACTCTATTAAACTCCTCGGTAGCTAAGGCACAAAACAAGGAATTTATTGCTTTGTAGTTCAAATTAGCTTGCCTTTTCTCTACCACATTCCATTCTTCAAAAGGATTGGAAGGTACATTGTATCCATTTTCAACAATGTACCAAAGTTCCACATCTATCGAAAGAAGATAGATGCGCATCCTTGTTTTCCAATGTCCATAGTTTGACACATTGAAGAAAGGAGGTCTAGTTGTGGAATGGCCTTCCGGAAGTCCGGTTCCAATTTGGTGTGCCATTTCACAATTAGAAGTTGCCAAATAAAATCTTTCCCTAGTTAGATTTTGAAATAACTTTTACAAAAATTTTAAAATCTTTTAAGAGCCAATGGCTCTGATACCAAGTGAAAATCCGATATAGGGGGTCCCAAGTTATAATAGAAATGGCAACTATGAGGAGGGAGAATACGGTTGTTTAAGAAAACTAGAATTTACCAATTCGAAAAACTTAAACCGATTAAGAGATCAAAAACAATATTTTAAGCATACAAGTTAAATCTAATGGTGCAATGCAAATGAAAGAGCAAAGAGATAGAAAGAGTGCACCCGAGATTTAAAGTGGTTCGGTCCTCAAACCCGAGGCCTACTCCACTCCACCAACCAAACCCGTTGATGGCTTCACTATTTGATCTTCTTAACCTTGGCGAAGATCGGTGCCAATTACAATTGCTTTAACCTTGGTGGCAATCCTCACCACGGAGAAAAAGGGCTCCGCTTCTCCGAATACTCGCCCGAATACAAATCTTGAGAGATGAAAGAAAGAACTAAAAAATCCCTTCACAAGGGTTACAAAAGATGTACAATTGAGAGCCTATGATCCAAATCCTAGAGTTGGTGATGAGAGGCACAATTGAAGCTTGATTCACTCTTGGGTATTCAAATGAAGTTTAAGAGTGTTAGGATTGATCGTTTGTATGTTTAGAACACCCATATTTATAGGAAAAACAAAATATGACCGTTCAGTGGCATTACGGTAATTCCAGCAAAATTCCAAACGGCTCTTTTTCAGACCGTTGGAGTGTTCTCGGAGTTCCGAGAATATTTCTCGGAGTTCCGAGAATTCTCGGAGTTCCGAGAAAAAATCTCGGAGTTCCGAGAAGCCACACAGAAATTGAAAAAAGTCTACTGGACCATTTCTCGGAGTTCCGAGAATAATTCTCGGAGTTCCAAGAAAAACTCTCGGAGTTCCGAGAAGCCTATGCAGAGCAGATTTTCAATTCTGTTTTTGGGCTTCCAGTTCTCAACCAAGATGGGATTGCTATGAGGGTTCCAAGGTGTTGGAACTCCACAAGTACAATCACTTGTTTATTTAGGGTGTGTGAGATTACTTTAATTATGCCTCTAAAAACCTAATCTAGGTTTGGATCAATTACATTTAAGAAATGGTCTTCAATATTAATTTCTTCATGTCTTCAAGTCTTCATGACTTCTTGCTTGATGACTTTGGCCTTCCAATTAGTGGTCCAATGTGGGCTTCTTGGCCTTCAATCCAAGCATCATTGATCTTACTTTATCAAGATCTACAACTTAGACAAACAAACACATTAGTGATAAATGATCACTTGTGTATTGGAATCATCAAAACAAGATGGGAATGCCAAGGTAAAAACCATTGGGCTTACAGTTACCCCTCACTTCAAACTGTTGGAACTTAGGAGGTTGGTATCCAGCGGGCATGCTTAACTCCTCGATGCGTTGGGTGTACGGCTTGGTGTAAACCAGTGAAGATTGAGGAGCTCCTCCATACTGGGCACGGATGGTGTCTGCTATCATGTTCTGAAGTTGCTGAACCGACAGCGAGGCCACTGAGGCCTGTGGAACATTTAGTGTAGGAGTGTTCATGGCAGGATAGCGTGCGCTTGCCTGCTGTTGTTGTCGTCTGGTGCTAAAAGCCTCCACTTGCGGGGTGAATCCCGGCGCGTGGGATGGGTCTACGCTTGATTCTTGGTGATGGCTCGACTCGAGCCTGTTCATGAGTCTGGTGATTTGAAGGTCTTTTTTCTCTACCGCCTTGTTGAGTCGTTCGAGTTGCTCTGCCATGCGGATGACTTGCTCCTCGAAGGGTGGTGGCGTCAACCATCATCGCGTGTCGGACAGAGATGGGAGAGCTTCCTCGAGATGAGGAGAACACAGATGTAGATCCGGTCCTCGACCCGGCACTTGACCCCGAACTTGTGGAGGAACCAGAGAGATCGAACTTAGTCCTCGGACTAGACACAACTCTCGCCACCGGTCGCCCTTTCACGTAGTCAACAGGCTCCATGAGTTGGGAGAGTCCCGCCATCGTCTTCGCACGTGTTATGGGGCTAAGGGGAGTATTGGTGGAGGAAGATGGGCTGGACGCGTTAATCTTCCTGCCCCCGGTGGTAGAAGCTGGTGTAGAAGCGTCTCCATTTTTTCCGGCCATTTGAGTGTCTTTGAGAGTAGTTGAAAGTTAGTTTGATCGAAAGATGAGAGGAGAAAGCCGTCCCACCGGCAAATTTCGCGTGAATTCACTTACACGAAAATTCAAGGACAAATTACAAAGAAATATTGTAATTAAAAGAAAATGGTACAACTTTCTACAATCCTCTGATTAACTATCAAAGTCTTGAATACAAAGTTGAATTTGGTGAAGACGAGGGCTTTCACAGCGTAATTCTCATTCTTCAGTGTTTGAAGATTTGTGGCTTCACTCTGGGCTTCGCGCTTTATCGGTTGTGAAGATGTTTTGAATTACTCCAATGAAGGGCCTTTGTTTGGTGGCTTGATCTTCGCGGAGAATTTCTTCAAGTACTTGATTGCTTAGTTGGGCGGAGAGTTTTTCTTCTCTTGATTTGTTTTCTCTTGGATCCTCTTGACTTGTTTTTTTTCTTCCTTTGCTTTTCTTTTTGTTGCTTTCTTTCCTTGCTTGCCTTTTTTTGCTATCCTTTGAGAAAGAGAGGAAAAATCATTATATACTACACCCACATGCAATAACTACCCACAACCACTTAAGTAGTGGTGTAAGTGGTTGTGGGACCCACTATCTCTTTGTTTTGATTTTGGTAGTGGTGAGTTGTACTTGAAATGGTGGCCTTTGGGCTTGCCACTTAGTGGGCCTCCCATTTGGGCTCAAGTGGGACCATTTATGTGTAAAACCTCTTTTTATGGGTCGGGCCCACCTAGGGATTTGAAGGGGCAACTTTATAATTTAAAATAGACACATTTTTTTTAATGTCCACAACTCCTCCCTCTGTTTCTTTCCAAAAAAGAAAAAGACTCATCCTTCCTCTCATCACAACATGCTATTTTACTATTATTACTAGGGAAAAAAGGCTTTGAGGAGGGACATCCATTTTGGAAATAAAAATGATGGTTACAGTGAAAAAACTCGCCTAAGGTTGTGAGAGACCAACATTGACCAAAGTCTCACCGTCAACCACTATGGCATCGGGTGTGGTTGAAGTATAAATGATCAAATAACACAACTATAACAGATTAGGGGCCGTTTGGATATGTGGATTTTAGAATCTTGGATGTCCTCAAAATCTTGGATGGGAGACAAAGAGGGAAGAAGGTGACTGTCAGCCGTTTTATGATTTCTTGCCCTTCTTTCCGTCGAGATCATCCGGTGTTTCCAAGTTTCAGAAATCTCAAGATGGGGAGAGATTTCTAAAACCTGGATTTCTTACTTAAAATCTAGGATAATGGATTGTAAAATCCATTATTTTACACCGCTTTCAGACTAAAACTTGGATTCTAAAATCCATGTATCCAAACAGCCCCTTAAGCTTCTGGAATAATTGATTGCTTCACATGGTATAGAGTGATTGCCTTACAACAGGTCCTGGGTTCAAAACCCAACAACTCCCTGATATTAAAATCCACTTAGGCCAATCCAAAAAAGAGGGGCCACACATGAGGAGAGTTTTGAACTATAAAAGATTAGATAACACCAACTCTAACAGCCTAAGCTTTTGAAGGAATGGGTTGTTACACATGATGATAGTCCGATTGGCTAGTCGTGGTCTGACAACCACAAGATCTATCCAACACACTTCGTTATATACATTGAATAGGTTTTCCAATGACCAACGACATAGGCTGTTTGGTAACATCAGACATTGGGAAACAATAACTATTCTTTTTAAAATTTCCCCCTGAAATGAGGTATTCTGTGAATATAATGGGAGCCCGAAAATTTTTCCTCTTGTCCATGTTTGGCAACCATGAAATTCTTTTTCAAGGAATATAAGCTTACCAAGAGTTGAGGGTAGAAAGAGTGGGGAAAGAATTGAGAGGGTATGTAAGCCCAATGGTTTCCACCTTGGCATTCCCATCTTATTTTGATGATTCCAATACACAAGTGATTTAAGATCACTAATGTGTTTGAATGTCTAAGTTGTAGATCATAATGGTGTCAAGACAAGATTGCTTGGATTGAGGCCAAGAAGTTCTTATTGGACCACATTATGAAGGCCGAAGATATCTGAGATCCAAGACAATTGAAGACTTGGAGAATCTATTGAAGATCGAAGTCTAATAGAATGTATAAGATCCAATCTTAGTATTAGATTTTAAGAGGCATAAATTAAGTTAATCTCACACACCCTAAATGTCTAAGAGATTGACTTTGTGGTGTTCTAACACTTTGGAACCCTCATAACAATCCCAACTTGGTGTAAAGATGGAAGCCCAAAAACAAGAAGTGAAAATCTGCTTGACATATGCTTCTCGGAGCTCCGAGAGAATTCTCGGAGCTCGGAGCTCCGAGAAATGGTCCAGTAGCTTTTTCCAACTTCTGTTTGTATTCCTGGAACTCCGAGAATTTTTCTCGGAACTCCGAGAACACTATAACGGTAAGAAAAATAGCCGTTGGTAATTTTCCCAGAATTACCACTATGCCCCTCAAACGGTCATATTTGGTTTTTCTATATATATGGACTTTCCAAACTTCCAAAATATCAATCCTAACACTCTTAAACTCTACTTGAATATCCTAAGAGTGAATCAAAGCTTATTTATGCCTCTCATCCTCTAAGATTAGGATTTGGATCATAGGCTCAATTTGTACATCTTATTCAAAGTTGTAAACCCTTGTGAGGGATTTTTAGTTCTTTCTTTCTTATTCTAAGATTGTATTTGGGCGAGTGTGAAGGGACGCAGAGCCATCCCTAGAGGGCTAGTGCGAAGGGGATGCGGAGCCATCCCAACAGCGAGTGCGAGGAGACGCGGAGCTTTCTCCGGTTCGTGGCAAGTCTTGCGAGGCGGAGCCGAACCAAATTGTAATTGGGTTGATTCCTCGCCATTAAAGGAATCCTTAGTGAAGCCATCAACGCGTTTGGTTGGTGGAGTGGAGTAGGCCTCGCGTTTTGAGGACCGAACCACTTTAAATCTCGGGTGCACTCTCTCTTATCTTTTGCTCTACATTTGCATTGCACTTAGGATTTAACTTGTGTGCTTAATATTCATTCCTTGATCCCTTAATCTACAAAATTAGGTTAGAGGTTTTCAAAAGATTAAAACTTGTTAGGAACCTAAATTTTTATCTCCTCATTTGTTGCCATATCGGGACCACCCTTGGATTTTCACTTGGTATCAGAGCCTTGGCTCTTAAAAGATTTTCTTTTCTAAAAATCTTTGGAAAATTTTTATTTTTAACAAGGGAAAGATCATAAGATCTTTGGCAACTTTATAATTGTGAAATGACGGATAAAAATGGAACCGGACTTCCGAAAGGCCATTCCACAATTAGACCTCCTTTCTTTGATGGGTCCAACTATGGACATTGGAAGACAAGGATGCGCATCTATCTTCTTTCGATAGATGTAGAACTTTGGCACATTGTTGAAAATGGATACATTTTGCCTTCCAAACCATTTGAAGAATGGAGTGTCGTAGAGAAAAGGCACGAAAATTTAAATTACAAAGCTATAAATTCTTTGTTTTGCACCTTATCTACGGAGGAGTTTAATCGAGTTGCTCTTTTTTATTCCGCCAAGGTTATTTGGGATACACTTGCCGTTACCCATGAGGAAATATCACAAGTTAAGGATTCCAAAATAAACTTGTTAAAGAGCAAATATGAAATGTTTAGAATGGGTCAAAATGAAAGTATTTCCGATATGTATACCCGATTCTCTAAAATTTCTAATGAATTAGCTAATCTTGGTAAATCTTATCCTACTGATGAGCTTGTGAGTAAGTTGCTTAGGTCACTTCCTCCTTATTGTGACCCAAAAGTCACCGCCATCCAAGAATCAAAAGATCTCAAGACGCTATCTATGGAGGAGGTTGTAGGATCTCTAATCACTCGTGAGATGCTCCTCACTAGCCGTCAAGAAGAAAAGAAGCCGAAAGAGAAAGAAAGAGAAAGCCGATCTCTAGCTCTAAAAGCCTCCAAGACGGACTCATCATCAAGTGATGCGGATAGCGATGAGGAAGAAGCTTTAAAGAAATTTAAAAGCTTATGGAGAAAGCAACACAAAAAGGATAAAAAGAAGAAGAAAGAAGAAAGTAAAGTAGAAGGAGAAATTGTGTGCTATAATTGTAAGAAGGCTGGACACATAAAACCGGAGTGTCCACTTCTCAAGTCATCTTCCTCAAGATACAAGGGAAAGAAGGATTGGAAGAAACACAAGGCTCTTGCAGCCGGTTGGGATGGGGAAAGCACGTCGGGCAAGAGTTCGAGCGAAGGGGAAGATAAAAAAGAGGATCTTTGCCTCATGGCACTCTCCCATGATGTTGAGGTAAATTCTAACCCCTCTTGCTATTCATCAAGTAGTGATAGTGAAAACATATCTTATGATGAATTATGCTCAACCTTGCATTCTCAAATTTCTAAAAATAAGGTTCTTAAACTATTTCAAAATTAGAAAATGAACTTGATTTTTTGAAAAATGAGTCATCATCTTCCATATCCAAATCTCAAGTAGAACTTGAAAATGTTAAACTTGAGATTAAAACCCTTAAGGGTTGTTTGAATGAGAAAACTTGCCAAATTGTCAAACTTCAAGATATGGCAAGCTCTTCCAAAACTTATGAAGATGCCAATAATGATTTTCTAAATCAAATAACCCATCTTTATAATGAAAATAAAAGGTTAAGATTATGTCTCCATGATTTTTTAAATGGTGATAAAATTATAGACATAATCTTGAAGAAGACTAGTCAAAGACCTAATCATGCACATTATGATAGGACTAGTTTATCTAACTCTCATGTTAGATGCCATTATTGTGGAATTAATGGTCATTTCCAATTACAATGTGCATCTAAGATTAGGGATTATGGTGGAACCAAGAAATCTTGGGTTCCCAAAGCCCCCATATGATTCTCTTCATATGTTCTTAGATTAGGGGCTTATGCTTAAAATTGAATATCTTTTTATGGTTAATTAAATATTCCCTCTTATGTTGAATAAAAATTCTAAATAGGGGGAGTTCTATGTTTGTCTTTTTCCTTGAAAAGGGGGGAGCTTAAATTTGTAAATTTTATTCCTTTGTTTTTCTTCTACCCCATCTTTTTGATAGATGCCAAAGGGGGAGAGAAATCTAGGTTAAGGAAATATATGCATGCTTTTAATGGAAAATCTCTTGTGCTTGTCATCATCAAAAAGGGGGAGATTGTAAGTCCAATGGTTTCCACCTTGGCATTCCCATCTTATTTTGATGATTTCAATACACAAGTGATTTAAGATCACTAATGTGTTTGAATGTCTAAGTTGTAGATCATAATGGTGTCAACACAAGATCGCTTGAATTGAGGCCAAGAAGCTCTCATTGGACCACATTATGAAGGCCGAAGACATCTGAGATCCAAGACAATTGAAGACTTGGAGAATCTATTGAAGATCGAAGTCTAATAGAATGTATAAGATCCAATCTTAGTATTAGATTTTAAGAGGCATAAATTAAGTTAATCCCACACACCCTAAATGTCTAAGAGATTGACTTTGTGGTGTTCCAACACTTTGGAACCCTCATAACAATCCCAACTTGGTGTAAAGATGGAAGCAAAAAAACAAGAAGTGAAAATCTGCTTGACATAGGCTTCTCGGAACTCCGAGAGATTCCACGGAGCTCCGACAAATGGTCCGGTAGCTTTTTTCCAACTTCTGTTTGTATTCCCGGAACTCCGAGAATTTCTCGGAACTCCAAGAATTTCTCGGAACTCCGAGAAATATTCTCGGAACTCCGAGAACACTATAACGGTAAGACAAAATAGGCGTTGGTAATTTTCCCAGAATTACCACTATGCCCCTCAAACAGTCATATTTGGTTTTCTATATATATGGACTTTCCAAACTTCCAAAATATCAATCCTAACACTCTTAAACTCTACTTGAATATCCCAAGAGTGAATCAAAGCTTCTCATCCTCTAAGATTAGGATTTGGATCATAGGCTCAATTTGTACATCTTATTCAAAGTTGTAAACTCTTGTGAGGGATTTTTTTAGTTCTTTCTTTCTTATTCTAAGATTGTATTTGGGGGAGTGCGAAGGGAAGCAGAGCCATCCCTAGAGGACTAGTGCGAAGGGGACGCGGAGCCATTCCAAGAGCGAGTGCAAGGAGACGCGGAGCTTTTTCCGGTTTGTGGCAAGTCTTGCGAGGCGGAGCCGAACCAAATTGTAATTGGGTTGATTCTTCGCCATTAAAGGAATCCTTAGTGAAGCCATCAACGGATTTGGTTGGTGGAGTGGAGTAGGCCTCGCGTTTTGAGGACCGAACCACTTTAAATCTCGGGTGCACTCTCTCTTATCTTTTGCTCTACATTTGCATTGCACTTAGGATTTAACTTGTGTGCTTAATATTAATTCCTTGATCCCTTAATCTATAAAATTAGGTTAGAGGTTTTCAAAAGATTAAAACTTGTTAGGAACCTAAATTGTTATCTCCTCATTTGTTGCCATATCGGGACCACCCTTGGATTTTCAGGGTATGAATTCTCTCCCTTTGGCACCGTTGATAAACTAATATTCCATGGAAAAAACTTTCATGGCTGCCAAACATGGCCTGAAATGTGTGTAAAATTTGTTCTACACCAGTTATAAGTAGAAAGAAAAAGAGCCATAGAGGTCCATCTCTTATACTTCACTGTCCATGTGGCCCGCATACACACATTAATATAGGTTTGGACCATCCATTTACATGGAAACGGTAATGTCCCTGCACAATATATGTGGCCTGCCTACACACATTAATATAGGTTTGGACCATCCATTTACAAGGAAACGGTAATGTCCCTGCACAATATCAAATTAGGGGTGCAAGTCGGGTCGGGTTGGATCGGGTTGAGGTCAACCCTAACCCAACCCGAGAAAGCATTCCGTCAACCAAGGCTTCAAATTTCGTTTCGGAAAGCAGAATTTTTTGGCTGAAATTTCAAAATTTCGGGTGAAATCTACGAAATAAAATAAAATAATATTGGGATTATTTCATAGAAAATTCTGCCGAAATTAAAAAACGGGAAAAATCTAATTTATTGGGTGAAATTCCTTAAAATTTGGCCAAAATTTCAGGGGAAACGGTCAAAATTTTTATACTGTTTCGAGTATACCCTACTTTGCTTTGGGTCTGAAATTTTGGATTTGGATCGAAATTTAAAACCTTGCGGTCAACCCTAACCCGACCCAACCCAAGCCTCGGGTTGAGGATGGTCAAACCTAACCCAACCCGCCACAAAATCGGGTCGGGTTGAGTTGGGTTGGCTTCATCTAGGGCCAAACAGAAAAACAAGAGAAAAAAAAAACATAACCCTAAGAAAATCATGATATACCTAAAGGACGGAGGTCGGGTTCGGTTCGGGTTGCCGAGGCCTCAACCCTAACCCAACCCAAAATTAAATCGGGTTGGCTTTTCCCAACCCTAACCCAACCCGAGCCAAACTCAGGTTGAACCCAAGGGGTCTGGATTGAGCCCGACCCAAGTTGAACCCCTAAGAAATATACAAATCCACACAAAGATTAACATTCAATAACCGCATGTCGGTTGCAGGTTTGTTATTGCGCCATGCACAATATTCAAGAGAAAATTATTTAAGTAAGGTGGGAGAGAGTTAAAGAGAGCTAGAGAGTCCTTGTAAACTCTTACTCTAGCTAAACTATCTGCCACCTGATTAGCGGAACACCCCTTTTATACTATTTCTTTTTATCTATTTATCTTTAAGGCGGCTACTTTTCACCCTTTCCAGAGAGAGAGAGAGAGAGAGAGAGAGAGAGAGAGAAGAGGGATTCTTCCTTCCTATCCATCTCCTTGATTTCTCCTTTAATTTGGGATTTCTTTAGATCTAAATTACTAAAATGTTTGTTGCTCATGGCACCAGACTGAAACTTCTGAAACTTCTAAGTGGTGGTAGCAGATGCTCACCTGATTCTGCTATAGTATTGAAACAGGTGGCAATAGATGTGGTCATTGTATGTAATCTTAGCAAGCATTAGCAATTATGATTTAGGAGACCATGGGCATTTTATTGTTCCAAAAGCTTTCTACCGCAACCCACCTCATCTGCTGTTTAGTTGCAAATCTCTACTTGACATTTATATGATTTCTTCATGCTTCATCATGATTGCTACCTAATTTTCTCGTTTTGTAACAATAAGAATGATATTTTATTCACTAGAGAAAACCCCAAGACTATGATAAAGCAACACTAACACACTACATCAAACCAGAAAATGGAAGCATAAAAACCATCAAAACAAGCAAAATATCAGTCATATATACTTGGAAACACCTCTTCTATGGAAAGCTTCATCTTGCACGGTCCCTGGCTCAATTTTTCTGACCAATATCAGATTTGGTGGGATCGCCATCACCACCTAATTGGTGGCAAAGTTCTCTCTGAAATTTTGGAGACCTATGAGGGCCCAACCTTCGATATCTACAAAAATAATTTCTGAACACCCTCCAACACCAGCTGAGCATGGGTCCTTCCCAACTTTAACATAGTTGATAGGGTCTCTTTTTATATCTTGGCTACAATTATATGGTCTTTTGCTTACCTAATTATTTATTTTCTTCCCTCTTGTCATTATTTGAAACTTTGCATGGCTTTTGACATAATGTTTTCCATGACAGCTGAATTATGTGATTCAATCTGGAAATCGCTAGACTTAGGTGCTATCTGTTAATTGTGGATCTTTTCTAGATACTGTTAGCCAATGAAGATTTTGACGAAACGCTGAATCTTGTGGATCAACCAAGCAGTGAAGGCATTCAGCCTGATGCACTCTTGTTCAATTCCATTCTTCAAGAAGCATATCAGAAGGTAATTTCTTGTTACTTTACCAAATTTTATTACTGTTTTGAACAGTAGTCTCACAGCCACTGCCCTAACATGATTGTTTCAGGGCCGGATTGACATAATAGAGCTTATAATTGAGCGAATGCACGAAGAGAAAATCCAACCCGATCCAACAACCTGTTTTTATACTTTTTCTGCGTATGTTGACCATGGGTTTCTCAACACAGCCATGGAGGCATGGCAAGTGTTGAGCATGCGAATGATTTCGGAAGACAGTAGCATTCTTCAAGAAAAGAGAGGAGACTTTGAGGACCTCATCCTTGATGAGGACCCACAAGCTGAGTCACAAATAATCAAGATTTTTAAGGATTCTAGTGAGCATCTTGCTGCTGCTCTATTAAATTTGAGGTGGTGTGCAATTACTGGGTTCTCAATTTCATGGTTACCAGATGAAAGGATGTGGGCCAGAAGGCTTTCTTCTAGCTGTGGTTCGAGAAGAGCAACTAGCTGAAAAGTTCCATTGTGGAAAATCTTTCTGACAGATTGGCCTCTACGCCTTATTTAGGCGAGGAGCCCAACCTATACCTCAACATTGAGAACCTATACCTCTCTTCTACCCTGCGGCAATTGCACCAAGCATGTGAAGGAGGAGCAGAGTTTCTTCAAAAATTTTGTGTCATCAAAGCTCTAGATGCTGCTCCCATGGTGCCTATTTCTTAGTGTTGTGGGCTGGAAGTTGAGTTGTCTGTCCTGTGTGGTTTGACACATAGTGCGCTGGTTGTAGGTTATTGTTAGGCCCGAAATCGGTTAACAGATGTGACAGTGACGTAAGAGCCGAGCTGGAGGGCCCGAGGAGCTGAAGTGAAGGAAATAGAGTCCGGATGAACTGTGTTCTGCACAGAAACAAACGATGTCAGAATGACAGACCCGGAGTGTACTCCGGACAGGCCCTTCGACACTCAAGTCAGTATGAGCCGGAGTGAAGAGGGAGTTTTAAGAGTGGTGGGTGAGAATTCAATACCCTTATTTATGAGCTTTGGAAGCCCTTTTATAGAGAAAATTTGGGGTAGTTGGGGAGTTAATGCTCCAAGACAGGTGTCGACCAGCTATAGGTTCAGGCTCACCTACTCTGTGGTAATTACCAAACTACCCCTGCTGACGCGGGGTCTGCGGTGGGCCCCCCTAGAGACACGTGTCGACAGCTAATAGGCTGGTCTGTGGTGGGCCCTCCTCTAGCCACGTGTCGGCAGCTAACAGGCTGCTGTATTTTTACACCCCATCAGTTGCCCCCCAGTTCTCCAAGTTATTATGGTGACTTGGGGAAATGTGGTAGAGTACATCTCTGATTGATGGTGGTCGAGGTTCGGCCTGTGAGGCAGTCCGGAATTTGGAGCAGTCCGGAGCTTGGAGCAGTCCGGAATTAGGAGCAGTCTGGAAATTAGAGCAGTCCAAAAATTGGAGCAGTCCGGAGCTTGGAGCAGTCTGGAAATTGGAGCAGTCCGGAGCTTATCAGTCCGGATTTTGAAGTAGTTCGGAGACTGGAGCAGTCCGGAGCTTGGAGCAGTCCGGAATTAGGAGCAGTCTGGAAATTAGAGCAGTCCGGAAATTGGAGCAGTCCGGAAATTGGAACACTCCGGAGCTTATCAGTCTGGATTTTGAAGCAGTTCGGAGACTGGAGCAGTCCGGATTTTGGAGCAGTCCGGAGCTTATCAGTCCGGAGCTTATCAGTCCGGATTTTGAAGCAGTTCGGAGACTGGAGCAGTCCGGAGCTTAGAGCAGTCCGGAATTAGGAGCAGTCCGGATTTTATCAGTCCGGATTTTTGGAGCAGTCCGGAGTTTATCAGTCCGGATTTCCCCAGTACGGCTTGGGCAGGACTGTGTTTTCGACGTCTTAACGAGACGCGTCATATCCAGTCCGGCTTGGGCCGGACTGTTTTTTATCGTTTTGCGAGACGCGTCATATCCAGTCCGGCTTGGGCCGGACTGTTTTTTGTCGTTTTGCGAGATGCGTCATATCCAGTCCGGCTTGGGCCGGACTCTTTTTTGTCGTTTTGCGAGACGCGTCATATCCAGTCCGGCTTGGGCCGGACTCTTTCTTGTCGTTTTGTGAGACGCGTCATATCCAGTCCGGCTTGGGCCAGACTGTTTTTTGTCGTTTAGCTATCCTGTCCGGCTTGGGCCGGACACTTTTTTGTCGTTTTGCAAGACGCGTCATATCCAGTCCGGCTTGGGCCGGACTGTTTTTTGTCGTTTTGCGAGACGCGTCATATCCAGTCCGGCTTGGGCCGGACTCTTTTTTGTCGTTTTGCGAGACGCGTCATATCCAGCCGGACTGTTTTTTGTCGTTTTGCGAGACGCGTCATATCCAGTCCGGCTTGGGCCGGACTGTTTTTGTCGTTTAGCTATCCAGTCCGGCTTGGGCCAGACTGATGCACGAACACTTGACGGATGACCTTAATTCCTTGGAGATACGCGCGTCTTCACTTGCGCCTTCGCCTTGATGCGTGTGTCCATTATTTATGATAAGACACGTGGCACCAGTAAGACGCCCTCGAAGTGTGTGCCCTTCATTAAATGCACACCGCCTCAGGTAAAACTTATAAAAGGAGGTTTTTACCTTCTCATTTTTTTACTTTTACTTCTCCTTCTCCTCCTCTTCTTTTCTCTGCCAGTTCGGCGAAGGCCAGTTCGGCTCGTGTAGTTTTGCAGTTGTGAACGGCCGCGGATTCGGAAGCTTCCAGTTTGGTACCTTGAGTAGACCGGTAATTTTCTTCAGCGCGCTTCATTCGTTTCTTTTCCTGCTTTCATGTCTAGTAGCTCTAGTTCTGAGTCCGGTTCGGGTGGGTCGTCTTCTAGTAGTTCAGGGTCTAGAGCGTCGATTAGAACCGAGGACAGGCCTACCTGGTCACCAGCCCCGAAAATAGCAAATCCCGATGTCAATGTGGATGTCATATGGAGTGATGAGGAAGTGGAGGACGAAGTGATTTTGGACTTGAACGCCATTCCGCTTCTGACAGATAGTTACGTCCCACTAGAGGGGAGTGTTGGTAGTGACGCCGGCGAGGCGTCCACAACGTTAATCCCTGGCCGGGCCGTTGAGGTCGTGGCGAGGGCCGGGATGGATGCCAATCCCAAATACAACATACAGGCTCTCAACGAGGAGAATCACCTGGATGAGTCCATGTTGGTGATGATTAGGGATAAATACTGTATTCCATCTAGGTTTGGGCTGAGGGAGGCGACGGAGGGAGATAGGGCTTGTAACGAGAGTTCTGATGTTTGCATATATGATGAGTCGTTGAGAGCCGGACTCAGATTTCCTATGCACCCATTCTTCGCCTCGGTGCTTCAGTACTACGGGCTGGCTCCGGCTCAAGTAGCGCCTAACTCATGGAGGCTACTGATAGGGTTCGTATACCTCATTCAGGGTCGGCTTCAGAGGAACTTGTCCGTGCCCTTGTTCCGCGCGTGTGCGCAATTGAAGAGGCACAAGGGTGGGGGTTGGATTTACATTAGCCAGCGCCCGGAGGTAAAAATGATTACTGGCATCCATTCCTCTATACACTTGTGGAGAAACAGGTTCTTTTATGTCGAGGACAGGGAGTCCAGCGAGCCCTGGCCGGTCCCTTTGAAATGGGGAACCCCGGATGCAGTCGCGATGAGTCGCAAGCCGCTCCTTGAGGGCGAGGATGCGAGGACGCTTGCCTTGCTTCGCGAGGTGCTGGATCACGAGGGACCTATCGATTGTTCGAACTTCCAAGGGGAAGAGGTTCTGGTGGGGTTGGGCCTTAGTACCGCGACCCGGGCACGTACGTGGCTAGTCTTGTTTAAAACTTATCTCTCCTCTTTTTCCTTGCTTTTGACTGGTTTTGTTTGTGTCTATCTTTCAGAGATGCAGCAGCAGTCGCTAGTTGATAAAATGAGGAAGGGGGCCTTTGGGACGGTCCGTCAGGGTCAGAAAAAAAAGGCCTCGGAGACAGCGAGTCCGGCCCCCACCCAGGACGCGCCGCTGCCACCCAAAGCCAAGAGTTCGGTGAAATTGGTGAGTTTCTCGGGCCGGGGTGCAGGGTCCTCGAAGACGGTGGGAACACCTGCTGGTACCCTTCCTCCCCCGGCGAGGTCCGGAGATAATGTTTTTCGGCCCAATTGGGCCGTTCAGAAAAACGACACCGGCCTCGGTGAGAGCCGGGTAGCTGTTGAGATCCAGAGCAAGTGTATTCTCAACAAAGACAAGGAACAAGTTCTCCACGAGCCGCCAGCTACGGCCGAAGAGGCCGTATTTTCTTCCCTTTATCAGGTAAGATGGCCAACGAGTACGCTCACTCTCTGTCCGTCTTTCACTTCGTCTACCTGTATTAACATTTGCTCATGTGTATCTTGTAGATTGGAGTGTACTTCAATGATCTTCAGGGGAAGAGTAAGAAGTTCTCTACAACAATCACGAAGTCGGAAGCGGAGAATGGGAAGTTGATCCGGGAGGCAAAGGAGCTGCAGAAAATCATTGACACGTCGGTCGAGGAGAACAAGTGGCTGAAAGAAGATTTTGCCGCTCAGCTGGCCGCGCAGAAGGAGAAAGCGACGGAAGCCCTCAACTCTCAGAGGGAAAGAGCCCTAACGAGGCAGGCGACGGTCGTTCAAGAAAAGGAGGACGAACTCCTTCTCCTATCCAGTGAGGCCTATAAGATAGGGTTTTTTGACTGCCTGGGGCAGGTCAAGGATTCCGACCCAGGCGTTGATTTGTCCAAGATGGTTCTACCTGACCCACCGACAATTACTGATGATGAGCTGGCCACAGCGGACGTACCCTTGGCCCCAGGGGTAGATCCAGCGCCGGATGGCGGCAACGAGGCGTTTTGAGCTCTTCTTCTCCCCTTTCTTGGTGATTTCTTGATTCCTTTTTGTAATGGCCCCGTGGAGGCCCAACTTTTTGTAACGGTCCTCTGAGGCCCCCAACATATGAAATGGAAAGCAAACTTTTATTGTCTACCTTTTCTCTGCTTTTGTCTCTAGTTTATACTTGTTTGGCCATGTACCGTGTAGCTATTGCTCTAGGCAGGCGTCATGGGCTTAGGTTAATCCCAATGGGCGTGGTTTCTCAGGAACTTGGTTTTTGCATCTGGGCTGGTTCCGGACCAGGAGTGGGCTCCCGGTCTTTGCGGAGACGAGCCGTGGCGAACCAAGCGTCGAGTACCCTAGTTTTAGTGAACTGGGTCTCCGAAGAGCTCTGGTTTTTGCATCCGGGCTGGTTCCGGCCAGGAGTGGGCTCCCGGTCTTTGCGGAGACGAGCCGTGGCGAACCAAGCGTCGAGTACCCTAGTTTTAGTGAACTGGGTTTCCAATTTAATGAGTACCCAAGTTTTAGCGAACTGGGTTTCCGAAGAGCTTTGATTTTTGCATCCGGGCTGGTTCCGGCCAGGAGTGGGCTCCTGGTCTTTGCGGAGACGAGCCGTGGCGAACCAAGCGTCGAGTACCCTAGTTTTAGTGAACTGGGTTTCCAAGGGGTTTTGGTTTTTGCATCTGGGCTGGTTCCGGACCAGGAGTGGGCTCCCAGTCTTTGCGGAGACGAGCCGTGGCGAACCAAGCGTCGAGTACCCTAGTTTTAGTGAACTGGGTTTCCAAGGGGCTTTGGTTTTTGCGTCCGGACTGGTTCCGGACCAGAAGTGAGATCCCAGTCTTTGCGGAGACGAGCCGTGGCGAACCAAGCGTCGAGTACCCTAGTTTTAGTGAACTGGGTTTCCAAGGGGCTTTGGTTTTTGCGTCCGGGCTGATTCCGGACCAGGAGTGGGCTCCCAGTCTTTGCGGAGACGAGCCGTGGCGAACCAAGCGTCGAGTACCCTAGTTTTAGTGAACTGGGTTTCCAAGGGGCTTTGGTTTTTGCGTCCGGGCTGGTTCCGGACCAGGAGTGGGCTCCCAGTCTTTGCGGAGACGAGCCGTGGCGAACCAAGCGTCGAGTACCCTAGTTTTAGTGAACTGGGTTTCCGAATGGACGAATACGAAGAGATTTGTAAAAAAGCTTCTTTCATTCATATTCAGAATATATTTACAAAGTCATTTTTGCACCGGTTAGCTCGCTACTGATGGTATTTGCGAAGGTTCTTTGAGTTCCAGGCGTGGGGTAGCGGCTGTTCCTCGAGTGTTTCTAGCCTATAACTTCCCGGACGAACCACCTCTTTTACTTGGTATGGCCCCTCCCAGGTTGGGGAAAGTTTTCCGACCTTCTTGGGTTGGGAGATGACAGCTTTCCTTAAGACCAGATCTCCAACTCGAAACTCTCTGGGATGAATCTTGGAGTCATGATAGCGAGATACTTTCTGCTTGTAGGCGGCGACTCTTATTCGGGATCCTTCTCTGGCCTCCTCCAATAAGTCGAGATTCGCGCGGAGCCCGTCACCGTTGAGCTGTTCGTTGAAGCTGGTGATCCTGGCGGACGGGGTGCCTACATCGACAGGTATTACCGCCTCTGTTCCAAAGGACAGGTTGAATGGTGACTCACCCGTTGGTGTGCGTGGGGTGGTGCGATACGCCCATAGGACATGATAGAGCTCGTCTGCCCATCGGCCAGCTTTTTTGTCCAGTCTTTTCTTTATACCCTGCAGTCGGATTCGGTTTGTGACTTCTGTCTGCCCGTTGGTCTGTGGGTGCGCTACTGAGGTGAACCTCTGCTCAATTTTCAGGTCGGAGCAGAACTTCCGAAAGTTTCGGCAGTCGAACTGTTTGCCATTATCTGTTATCAAGGCGCGAGGGATCCCGAATCTGCAGACCACTGATTTCCAAAAGAAGTTCTACACATTCTGCTCGGTGATCTGGGCTAGAGGTTCAGCCTCCACCCATTTGGTAAAATAATCGATGGCCACCACTACGAAGGTGCGCCTTCCGGAGGCCGGTGGAAAGGGGCCCAAGATATCCATCCCCCAAATCGCGAAGGGTAGCGGGCTGATGATTGGAGCCATAGATACAGCGGGCTGATGAATGGTGAGGGAGAACTTTTGGCATTTCTCAC
Source organism: Tasmannia lanceolata (assembly GCF_043159265.1). Lineage (NCBI taxonomy): Eukaryota > Viridiplantae > Streptophyta > Magnoliopsida > Canellales > Winteraceae > Tasmannia > Tasmannia lanceolata. Next base: position 52,937,615 of record NW_027518680.1, on the reverse strand, counting down.
ACCTCTTGACCAGGGTCAGTGCGTCTTGTCTTAATGTCGGCCAGTACAGACCTCTCAGCAGAACTTTGATCGCCAGGGCCTTGCCCCCTAGATGCTCTCCGCAGATACCTTCGTGTGTCTCTTGCAGGGCGTACGCAGCGTCGCTGGGCCGGAGACACTTTAAGTAAGGGAGGGTGTAGGATCTTTTGAACAAGTTCTCGCCATTGAGTGAAAAACGGGATGCTCTTTGGATCACCTTGCGCGCTTCTCTCTTGGCCTCGGGTAGTCTCCCACTACGCAGGTAGTCGACGATCTCGTCCATCCAGCAGGACTCGTGTTCCACCTGCATTATCTCAGCAGCCTTTCTTTCGATGCTGGATGTCTGTAAGAACTCCATGCATATATTCCCGAGAGTCGTGTATCCGGACGCGGCCAGCTTAGACAACACATCTGCTTTTGTATTTTCTGTTCTGGGGATTCTGACGACCTCAAAACTTTTGAACTTGGAGGATAGCTGTCGGACCTGGGAGAGGTATTTAATCATACGCTCGTCGCGGGCTTCGTATATCCCTCGGATCTGGTTGGCGACCAACTGGGAGTCACAGTAGGCTCTCAATCTCTGGGCGCCAGTCTGAACTGCAAGATTCATTCCGGCGAGGAGTGCTTCATACTCAGCCTCATTGTTAGATGCGCGGAATCCGAACCTCAAGGCGTAGTCTAGGGCGAAACTGTCCGGCCTGGTTAAAACCAGACCGGCTCCGCAGCCAACTTTGTTCGAAGATCCGTCCACATGCACCTCCCAGAGTGGTTCGGCGGTTGAAGGACCCTGTTCAGCTGGTGGTACGGGGATGATTCCTGTTCCGGCTCCATCTTCTGCTGGCTCCCCAGCTGCGATTGCACTTTTCGCTGCTGAGGCTTGGGCGGCTTCTGGTTCGGTGATCTGCTCGGGGATGGAGCATTCAGCTACAAAATCTGTCAATACTTGAGCCTTGATCGCGAGCCTGGGCATGTACCGGATGTCAAATTCACTCAATTCCACGGCCCATTTAACGAGTCGTCCCGAGGTGTCCGGCTTATGGAGAACTTGTCTGAGCGGCTGGTCAGTTAGGACCTTTATCGTGTGAGCTTGAAAATACGGTCTCAACTTCCTGGCTGCCATCACCAGCGCGTAAGCCAATTTCTCGACCCGCTGGTACCTTATTTCAGCGTCGTGCAGGACTTTACTAACGTAGTAGACCGGTTTTGTTGGCTGTGCTCTTCACGAACTAGGACTGCTGCCAGAGCCAGGGGGCTTATAGATAGATACAAGAGTAGCTCCTCACCAGGCTCCGGTTTGGTCAATAGCGGTGGAGAGGACAAATATTGTTTTAACTCCTCGAAGGCGGCCTGGCATTCCTCTGTCTAGGGCGCGGTCTTGAGTCCTTTGACTGCGTTGAAGAAAGGGAGACACCTCTCTGCAGATTTTGAGACGAAGCGCCCCAGCGCGGCTATCATCCCTGCCAGTCGCTGCACTTCTCTGATGGTTTTCGGCGGATTGAGCTCCACCACGGCCTTGATTTTTTCCGAATTGGCCTCTATGCCTCTTTGGCTAACCATAAACCCTAAGAATTTTCCCGAGCTGACGCCGAAGGTGCACTTGGTGGGATTGAGCTTCATCTTATTTTCTCTCAGGACTTGAAATGTCTCTTCCAGATCAGAGACATGATCTTGCGCGCTTCGGCTTTTGACCAGCATGTCGTCAACATAGACTTCCATGTTACGGCCGATCTGATTCCGGAAGAGCTTGTTTACGAGCCTTTGATACGTGGCCCCGGCGTTTTTCAGACCGAAGGGCATGACGCGGTAGCAGTAGGTCCCCTGGTCCGTTACAAAGGAGGTCTTCGGGATATCTGACTCATACATTCTGATCTGATTATATCCGGAGAAGGCGTCCATGAAGCTCAATAACTCGTGACCTGCAGTGACGTCGATGAGTTGATCGATCTTTGGAAGCGGGTAAGTGTCCTTGGGACAGGCTTTATTCAGATCAGTGAAGTCAACGCAGGTTCTCCATTTCCCATTTGCCTTTTTTACCAGGACTACGTTTGCCAACCAGTCCGGGTACTGAATTTCCCGAATGAAGTCAGCCCTTAGGAGCCTCTCCACTTCTTCTCTGATCGCCTGCCGCCTTTCGAGGGCGAAGTGTCTCCTCTTCTGCTTCACCGGCCTGCAGGTCGGGTCGACACCTAGTCTGTGCGAACTAACCTCCGGGTTGATGCCGGGCATGTCCGTGGGGGTCCATACAAAGACATCCGCGTTATCCTGAAGGAATTGGGTGAGGCTGTGCCGAGTGTCGTTGTCTAGGGAGGAGCCGATCTGAACGACCTTCTCATCATCGTTCTCGCACAGGGGGACGGAAATAAGGTCTTCGGCGGGCTGAGTTCCCTGAGCTTCATCCCTCAGGTCCAGTAGCTCGATCTGGAACGACTCTGTTGGATTTTTGCCCTTGAGTGCCATTGCATAGCACTCCCTAGATTGCGGCTGGTCTCCCCTTACTTCTCCGACGCCGTTTGGCGTAATAAATTTCATCTTCTGGTGATAAGCAGACGCGACGGCGCGGATCAGGTTCTGCCCAGGCCGTCCTAAAATAGCGTTATAGACCGAAGTGGCCCTCACTACTAGGAAGTTGACCATGGCGAAAGCCTGGCAGGGTGGATCCCCGACGAGGACAGGAAGTTCGATTTGTCCCTCCACCTTGACGACCTCTCCAGAGAAGCCGAAAATATCTGAATTCGCCGGCCTTAAGCGGTCGTCACCTATCATCATCCTTTCGAAGGCGTGATAGTATATGATGTCGGTTGAGCTCCCATTGTCTACCAGGACTTTCTTCAGCTCCCAGTTTGCGACGAGCATGGTGAGGACCAGGGCGTCGTCATGTGGTAATATGAGGTTGTCAAGGTCCGCATCCGAGAAGGAGATCTCATTCTCCGTCTTCGCCTTCTTGCTGCATGCGTGCACGGCATTGACTTGGCATGTGTAAGCTTTCCGAGCAGCGGATGAGGTGCCTCCAGTTGCCGGACCGCCCATGATTGTGCCAATGACTCCCCTTGGTTGGGAGCGGTGTGCCTCTGGTGGTGGACTAGGTGGCGGAGGAGATTGTCTTCGGGCTGGGGGCGGTTGAGACCGCCGAGGGCTCCGGCCCTGGGGACCTTTCTCCTTGGGGTGACCTCTGCCGGTGTCACTTCGGACATATTTTTTCAAGTAGCCCCTGCTGATCAACTGCTCGATCTCCTCCTTCAGCTGCCAGCAGTCGTCTGTATCGTGGTCGTGGTCCCTGTGGAACCGGCAATACTTCGACTTGTCTCTCCTGTTGCCCTTGGATATCATTGGGGCTGGCCACTTTATGAACTCTTCTCCGCTGATGGCAGCCAGTATATGTCTTCGGGAGGTGTTGAGAGGGGTGAAGTTTTCCTCCCTTCTTTGGGGGGACTTGTCTCTTCTGACAACCTTGTCATCCCTGCGCTGCTTAGCATGATACTTGTCTTGGTTCTTATCATCAGAGGTTCTCCTCCGACTCGAGTCCAGAGCAGCCAGTGTCTCTTCCACTGATATGTACTCCTCTGCCCCGGCCATTAGGTCTGCTAGGGAGTGAGGATTCCGGCGGGCCACTGCTCGGCGGAAATCATTTGATCTAGCACCTGCGAGAAGCGCGTTCGTAGTGGCCGAGGGGTCTAGATTTGGCACTTGGAGTGCCTCCCTGTTGAAGCGGCTGACGAAGGCTTTGAGAGGTTCATTATCCTCCTGCCGCAAGGCCATCAAGGATGCTGTGGTTTTCCTTGGCCTGCGGCTGCTCATGAAGTGGCGAACTAGATCTTCCCCGAAGTCGTCGAAGTTGCTGATGGAGTTCGGTCTGATCCTTGAGTACCAGTCCCTTGCCGCACCGGTCAGGGTCGTCGGGAATGCTCGGCAGAGGAAGCCGTCCGACGCACCGTGGAGGAGCATAATTGTCCTGAACGTCTCCAGGTGGTCCACGGGGTCAATGGTCCCATCGTACTGCGGGACATTTGGCATTTTAAATCCTCTGGGTGCTGGGGCACCCATCACGTCGTCGGTGAACGGTGTTCTGCTTGAGAACGCCCTAGACATAGGCCGGCTTTGATCCTTAGCCAGCTCTTCAATTCTGTGGTCCATCTCTTCTATTCTCCGCAGCATCGGGTCAGCTCTACGGTCTGGTGACCTGTTTCTCTCCACAGATTGGCTCGCCGCAGAGCCGGAGTGGCTCTCCGGACTCCTACGACGGGACCGGGATTTTGCCTGTGGTGCGCGTTCTTCATGAGCTCGGCGCCTTTGCGCAGAGCGAGACCGCGACCTCCGACGGCGGTGCGGCTCTGTCTGTGCATGCCTGGCTGTGGGGTGACGGACTTGCCCGGGGGAATGGTGAGTTCAGTCCTCACCATGGCGCGACGACTCTCCCCTGTGGATATCTGACCTTTCTTGGACAGGTCGTGGAGCTTCCGGAGGAGGTTGGGGAGGCGCCTGGAGTAGCTGCTGGTACTGACCAACGAGAGTTGTCATTTGCTGAAAGAGAGCTTGGACTTGCTCTGGAGTGGGCATGAGGTTCAGGTGTTCCGAACGAGGTTGGCTCTGTTCGGCCGTAGCAGAAGCTGCCACCACCAGCGAGGCGATTCGCTCACTCCGGGTCCTGCGGGGCAGGACGGCTCGGGCAGTCTGCGCGGTTGGCACCCGCGCACTCCTGCGCCCTGTCATTTTTGTTTATAGGGGATCTGAATAGCTTTTAGTTCCAGGTCCCACGGATGGCGCCAATCTGTTAGGCCCGAAATCGGTTAACAAATGTGACAGTGACGTAAGAGCCGAGCTGGAGGGCCCGAGGAGCTGAAGTGAAGGAAATAGAGTCCGGATGAACTGTGTTCTGCACAGAAGCAAACGAGGTCAGAATGACCGACCCGGAGTGTACTCCGGACAGGCCCTTCGACACTCAAGTCAGTATGAGCCGGAGTGAAGAGGGATTTTTAAGAGTGGTGGGTGAGAATTCAATACCCTTATTTATGAGCTTTGGAAGCCCTTTTATAGAGAAAATTTGGGGTAGTTGGGGAGTTAATGCTCCAAGACAGGTGTCGACCAGCTATAGGTTCAGGCTCACCTACTTTGTGGTAATTACCAAACTACCCCTGCTGACGCGGGGTCTGCGGTGGCCCCCCTAGAGACACGTGTCGGCAGCTAATAGGCTGGTCTGCGGTGGGCTCTCCTCTAGCCACGTGTAGGCAGCTAACAGGCTGCTGTATTTTTACACCCCATCAGTTATTATGACTAGCATCTACATCCTTCTGTAAAGTAGTTAACATTATTACACAGGGAATTCTCAAGTTGTGAAGAACTACAAATTGAGAACACCCCTCCCAGAGCTAAAGGAGACATTCAAAGCACAATTTTTGTATTGCTCAAAGTGTTGTACAATATCAGATTTTGCAAACGGCATCAGATAAAGTTAGCTGTAGAGCAAGTCGGAATAAGCTGGTCAAGGTGGTTGCTGCTCTGGATTCTGCTATATGAGTTGAATTACATGACCTGGTTTAGCAGGTGTTTGTGGGCATGGTTTTGGTGAAAAATATGCACCAGGGTGCAAAATCTTCATCAAAGTTGGGTTGTTATTTGATGCATGTACATAATTTTCCAAGGAAAATGTTGGTAGGCATAACTGCATAAGTGATGGCTACTTTGCTCGTGAGGAAACATTTATCTGCTATTGCTATGGATGGCTCATATACCGAAATCTATCTTCTAAGCCATTCAGAGAGAGGATCCCACTTTGGATGTCCCATAACTCAAAATATCACCCTGGTTAAACAATCCAAAGAGTCCGATTAATGCAATTTTTTTTAATGCTGAATACCATTGATTTGTGGGCCCTTGATTAGGCAGTTAAGATTATTGTAAAGCATGATTTTTTGCGCCATGGAGATCCAAGGTCAGCCCAACAATCCAGATCAATTGAAGGTAGGTCCCAGCCTATGCAATGCAGGTGCACCTCATTGTATTACAATTAGGACGCATTTCACTAGAAGTACATGGTTTTTTGTATTGCAATTAGGCAGTTAAGATCATTGTAAAGCATGATTTTTTGCGCCATGGAGATCCAAGGTCAGCCCAACAATCCAGATCAATCGAAGGTAGGTCCCAGCCTATGCAATGCAGGTGCGCCTCATTGTTTTACAATTAGGACTCACTTCACTAGAACATTGCTCTCATAAATTTTGTGTTATGTTGTAAAAAGTAACTTAAAACAACTTTTACATCCATTTTTTACGCTCTAGTAAATTTTGTTTTATGTTGTAAAAAGGAGCATAAAATAAATTTTACATCCATTTTTTTCGTCGAAAGAAACGGAGTGAAAGGCATTTTCTTCAGTCCTTCTCGCAACGCTGCAATTTTTTCCGTTGCGGACAATGGAAATGGAGAATGGTGTTCCACAAAACTGACACGTTCAACAACAGCTTATCCAAGGATTTCTAACTCTGAGGATAAAAGCCCATTTGGGGATAAGATCATTTGACAGGAAAGGTCATTGGGGTATGGTCTGTTTATAGCATGAATAGTATAGATCATCAAAACAGCGATCTGACCTATCCTGGAATAACACGACCAAACATTATATATTTCATCCTAACCCTATTGACTATCCAAACCATGAGGAATGCTACAGTCTAGAAAGGAGTAGTGGGTCTCACATTTTATTGATTTGAACCATCCACTTGATAGGCATTGCTTTGGATCACTTATGGCCTAATAATCATGTCAATCCTGCAATTCTAATGTCCAGCAGTGTGTACTTAAATGTAATTCTTGATGACACTAAATACGCATTATTGGATGTTAAGATCAGATGATTGGAATATTTTCGGGTAAGGGTTTATGTGGTCCATTGTTCATTAACTCGGGTGAGTCAAAGTGTCAAACAAGATTTTGATTACCTTGGTAGAGCAGAACTCAGACGTGGATAGAAACTTGACAAAGGTAAAACAGAGTAAACTTTAGTGAATCAAATGAGTTTTTGAATGACTTGGTAGAGCACAACTCAGACTCGGGAGGAAGCTAAACTATGGTAAAACAGAGTCAACTCAGGCAAGTCGATGATGGACACAAACTTGATATGACTATGAACAAAATATTCCTAATCTATGGTTAAAAATTGTAGATGAATAAACCAATATGGAACAAACACATTGTACTACGTAAAACCAGTATTACCATTAATTTCCAACAAACAGTAGTTGGAATCTGTTTAAGTTCATCAACACTGTTCTATAGAAGTAGACATTAACAACATGAATAACAGAACGAATAAATAAACAGAAAGCTTTGGAACATAGGAAGAAACTTGTTCAAGGCCATATATTTTTCAAAAGGTGTGAGAAGAAAAGAAAAAACTGTATGAAAACATACATTACATACCTAGTGACACATGGGGCTTGCATCACGGTTCCAGCTTCAATGAAACGACTCGAGACTGTCTGTTGCGCTTCGCCACATTGACAAAGACTGGCGACAGGCATCGTGGAGCCCACCATGGTTGACGGACTTCTTGTTCCCCTTTCAAGCAAGCAACTGTAGATAAAACTAGTCAGTCAATGAAGAACATAATCCCATTTTAGTCTTTAATGCTGATTAGGGTACAAAGCCGAATGTTCTGAATCTAATGCCATTTGGTTTTGGTTCTCCTTCCCATATAGAGATATCTCTTGATTAAGGCTTTAAAATTCAAATCACTTCAAATTTTATAAGGCTTCAACTCCAGTTTGACTAAGTTGGTCAGCGTAATTGATTGCTTTTTTCAAGTTCACTAACCTATTTCATAGCCTAAAATTTTCAAGGTAGTTGAATACTCGAATATGTTATTGAAGTACTTGATCAATTTTGTTGCTCAATTGAATTTCTGAATACTCTAGTGAGTTTTTTTAGTATTAATAATCTACTGCAAGCGGTTGAGCCTCTAGTTCAGTTGGTAAGAGGCAAATTTCTCAACCAAGAGGTCAGAGGTTCAATCCCAGCTTACCTATCAGAAAAAGAAATCTATTAGAAAAAAAAATCTATTGCAAGATCTAGTAAAACACTTTCGAAACTTCAACTCGAGCCAGCTCTTGAGGGTGGTAATTTTTCTGGGTACTTAACCGGATTTTTAAACAATCCTTTCAGTATGTAGTATGTACAGCGATATAAAGTTCTGTTTTTTTTTTTAATGCATTATAAAGTTCTAATCAATGAAGCACGGATACGGGTACGGGGTGCGGGTATGACACGATACGGGTACGTGGATACGTGATTTAAAAAAAAGAAGAAGAAGGATACGGGTACGTTGGGGGTAAGCTGAATATAATATATTTTTATATTTTCTTATATATTAATAAAAATAAAAAAATAAATATTTTGTTAAAAAATTCTAACAATTTAATTGGAGAACAAATTTAACAATAACATCACCAAAATCTAATATTACTTCACTAAAATCTAATATTACTTCAAAGTTGTTGGGTTTTTATTTATGGGATATATATATTATAGATATTTTGATATATTCAACCCCCCTTTTGTTAATTGGGACAACCCCTCTATTGTAAATCTGTAATTTTTGATTTAATTTGAACTGGGTGCACACCGGATACATACACAAACCCGGGTGCGTATCCGGTACGCACCCAAAGAGTACCCAAGAGCACCCACACCCGATACGCACCCGACACGGGTACGTGGGCCTTAGGAGAGTACCCGTGCTTCTAATGTTAAAAGAAAAAGGGCATTCTCAAGTTTCTCCAAGAATGGCAAACGAAACTGTTGTCTCCATGAATTTTAGAGACAGATGGGTTTCCTTCCTCTTTCATATAATAAATGCGATATATCTAATGGGCGTTGATATATCTAATGGGCGTTCTGTCTCGATGCTTTACATGTAAACTCCTAAAAGAATTATAGTGCTTGGAACATCACTTATTCTTTTGAAGTCTGATTTGTGCTTCTGTGAAATCACAAGAAAGATGCATGTCTATGAAACCATGTGGCATTGTTCTGTATAAAATATATAAGATATAAATATCCTAGGTGAACCAGAGAATAATCGGCTGAATACGTGTTTCTGGTTCTTCGACCAGAAACACAGTGGGGCCCACATAGGTAGGGTGATCCAAACCATTCATTTGATGGGCCCTGACATAGATAGGGTGTGCCCAAAAACTCATCTCCATAGGATCATCCTAACCCTTTGATTTGTGAAGGTTTAAAATGGACAGATTTGTGGAGGTTTAACCTGTCCATTTTAATGGGACTCCATAGGATCATCCTAATACTTTTCCCATATATAAAACTTGCATGCACGAGGGTGAGAAAAGAATATAACCTTTAATGCGTCTGAGTTCCTTGCATAGTGTGATGAAGTCTCCCCATTTCATGTGGCAGCGCCTAATAAAGCGCAGAATCTGTTCAGTAGTGAACATGGATAGGCTCTCCAAGTACTCTCCATTGACACCATTATCTTTAAAAATCTCGCGGTAGTTTCCAAGATTTATCTCTTCCAACCACAATCCAACATCCTGAAAACAAGGCCAAAGTGATTGAGTCATGGAGCCATATGCAGGATTATATTGATTTTAGAACTAATATCACGGGCCTCCTTGGGTGAAAACTGAAAAATAATTGCTTTGCACATCCTAGGTGAACAAGCTGAAGTTAGATGATGTTATTTGCATACTATATCAGTAATTGACAATGTGTGCTATCTGGATACCCTAATAAAATGAAATGATTTGCAAATAGTTCCATTGTCTACCTGGTCGGATGACCCAGTTAAAATGATTTGTACCTTTGCCTTTTACAAAAAAATAGCCTTCCAATTTTGTTTTTGTAACTAGTATATGGTCATTTTAATTGTTTTGAGTAATTTTTTGACAGAAGGGCTCCTTTTTCTAAGATTATAATACATTTAGGCATTTGGTGATTCTGTAATTTTCTTTTATTTTCCCCCTTTACTGTCCTTCCATCTTTTGAGTTCTTTAATTCTCTCCATCTGGCTAACTCATTATCGCTACCACATGCATGTGAGTCTCACCTACTCCCTCCCATAGCTACAAGTGACGCTCAAGCAAGAACTGTCGAGGGACATGGCTTTGTGAGGCTCAGAAATGATGCTTAAGGTTCTCAAGAACTCTTGAGAAAAATGTGATTCAGTGTCTTGTAGGCCCCCATATCTTCTGAACAACATGAATTGATGTGTCTTGCAGGACAAGGAATCTCTATTGGTGGTTCACTCTATCACAGAGGGAGTCCTAGCCATACTGAATGAATCCCTGGATAAGAATTGGAATGACTTGAATTGGGTCACCAATAAATTCATCGCCCAATTGTCTATAGCTTGTCAAACGTTGAAGAAAGTGAACAAAATTTGATTTATATGTGTTTTTTGAGTGAAAATTAGTGGCAGGTTAGAGGTGAGAGTCAACAGGTTCTTGGGTGTGTCCTGAGGAGTGAGGAGAAGAGAGTTTGAAAGGGCACAACATGGAAAAAAGCAAAAAGAAAAACTAAAAGACGGTTAATATTGGACTCGGACTTTTCTAAAAAAGGGTATAATAGTGAAATATCTTTGTAAAATGAGAAAAGAGAGAGAAGGGATGGCTACACATTACGTTATTCCCTAGAGTGAAAAAGTATAAATATAGGGAAATGATTTCTGCACTCCAATATATTAATAAACATGCGCTCCATTTGTTTGTCGTGTAGTATTTAAAGGGCTGCCAGAGGAATATTACGGTTCTCAAAAAGCTTTTAAAGCCCTTTAAATACTACACGACAAACAAGTGGAGCGTATGTTTATCAAAACAGTGAGCGATGAAATCATTTCCCTAAATGTAAAGTCAAAATACTTGACTAAAGAAAACGAAGAAAGGAGCCTACGACTAAGGGAAGAGAAATCCCTAAATTTTAGGGAACACAGTAACTTTTGCAAAGAAAGAAGTGAGTCATCCACTTTTCAAAAAAAAAAAAAAAGTAATGTAACTCCCAACAAAAGGGGAAGTGAAGATCGTGAAGTTGAGGAATAAGGGGTGAGGTGGCAATTACCAACCACTTCAAGAGAGTTCTATAAATAGAGATTCGATCCTTTAGAAAAGGGATCCAATCCTGGGAAGAGAAGAGGAAAGGTTACACAAAGGAAGAGCAAAAGAAGCAAGGAAAGAAAGAAAGGAAAGGTAAATATTTCCAAAACTAACAGTAGTTCTCTTTCCATTTTTGCAAACCTCATCGAAAATGGAGAGAAGTACTTTTGAGTCTCTTTCAGGAGACTCAACAGAAAGAAGATCGTTCTCTTCCGGTGTACGGTAGAAAGATGAAAGAAGACCTTTCTCTTCCGGTGTACAGGAGAAAGATACCAGAAGACCTTTCTCTTCTGGGATGCGGGAAAAAGATGAAAAGAAGACCTTTCTCAGAAGAAATATATATTAGGGACAATCATCCATCCATGGCGGAGGATTGGTTTTGCTTAGCCTGTGCTTACTGGAACTTCAAATGGCGGCGTTGCTGTAGAGGTGTAAGCAAAACAATCAGGATCACCTACTCGGAGTTACAATCTCATATCCACGAAGGGGGTCAAGGAAAAGAAGAAATAAGGAGAATTCAAATCGGAGATCCGGGGATTGGTATTGCTCATCCTGTAACTATCTCAACTTCAGATGGAGGGACAAATGCCGGAGGTGCCATCTGACTAGAATGGAGGGTACTCTCTCATCTGGTGAGGAAAAAACCAACCCGGATGCCTCACTGGATAACGCTAATAAGGAAGCTGACCGATGGCTTGACTCGGGGACGATCTCTTCTCGGATTGAGGGGGGTATTCCGTCTTTATTCATCTCGGGCAAGGAAGTGGAAACAAGACTGGATACCCTTAAAAAATGCCTCACCGGTAAGAAGAATACATCTGGATCCCTTGATGACCTTTGGCAGTGGGCTAAGAGATCCTGGAATATCCCTTCTCTTTCCTATCCTTGAGAATTATCAAAGAATGAGGTTTTGTTTATGTATGAGTCGGAGGAGGAAGCCGCTATGATCTTGGCCAAAGGAATGGAAGCGTAGGATAGCAAATTGCATTCTCTCTCTACCTGGAGCCCAGAGTATGTCCAAGGTGTGGAGGCAAAATGGACTAATTTTTATGGCATCCCTCTTCATGTTTGGGCCGTATCAACAATTGAAGCTTTAGGTAGCTTACTCGGTCGAGTCTTGGAACTAAAAATGGAAGGGGATCAAAAACATTGCATGTCATTCGTATCAGCTAAAAGGCTCGTTCCGTGGTGGAAGCTACTTCCACCCTCTATCCAGATCCGAACATTGGGCCAATGTTACTCTGTCGAAGTTGAAATTCGGAGTAATAATCGTCAGTTGGGTGCTGAAACCGAAAATCATAATCCTCAATCTGGAAGGACCCCTCCCATTCTTGAGTTTGACCCCTAGAAGATTGGTTCTGAGATCCCGGAAAACCTACCGGCGGTGCGGGTGACAATGTCATCGCATTGCTTAGAATCTCTGGGTAGGGAGACCATTGACCCTATGGGCGCACGAATTCAAAATTCAAATTCCATCACCTGACAATAGCGTTAGGCCACTTGCAGGGTACTGCGTTTCCCTCCTTTCTGTCCCTTCGCATGAATGGCGACAGGGCTTTGGGATTTTCAAACCCTCCTAGTCTAGTTTGCCCCCTCGCTAAGTCATCGGAACCTACTAAGAGTGGGTCCAAAAGGAATATACAACCTTCTTGGCATGTCAGCTCCTTACGTCAAAAGTTACTGAAGTGTAGACTTGCGAAGTTAAGGAAAGATATGGGTACCAATAGGCCTGGGACTTCTGGACTACCCACCCAGGGAACATTTCCGGAACTTAGAAGGACGCAAAATGTGCGTCCAGGGAAACCAGATTTCAGAATGGACACGTATGATTCCGTCGGGAGGTCATCTTGTGGAAGATTATCCAAGGACAAAAGGGGCACCCCCTTGAAATTCACATCGGAAGGGGTTGAAGCTTTAAAGATAAATAAGACGAGGTTTGTTGGAGCCCCCTTGCTACCCAATGTATGTGTTGCTTGTGGATGAGGGGTGTACTAGTCTTGGTTGGGGTTAGGATATTGTGTTTGGGAAGGTAATATCTTATTCTGATATTGGCGACGTAGCGTCGCTGTCAACTTGCTGAATGATTACTCTCTGCTAACAAAGGAATGACTGAAACACCTGCTTTGGGACGAACCTCCAAGGACATCTTCGAGATATGAGTATAATATTCATTTTTTGGACCTCTAATATATAATGGGAAGCCGTAAAGAATTATCTTTATTGGCCGGAAATGGCTAGTTCGGCGCTATTAATATTCATTTATGATAGATGGAGATCTTGGCATCTTGCATGCAATTCTCATTGTGAGTTTGGACACCTGGAATATAGTCAGTAATCCTCCAAAGGCGGTTCATCATTACTACCTTCCTTGCCTCTTTGTTTTCCCTCTAATATACCCGAATGAAGGAAATATTACACCTATACACAAGATGGAAAACCAGAATGCTTCGTCCTCATAATGGTCATCTTCGTCGAATCCCCTGGTCCCGGGCTGGAAGAGGAATCGAGTGATGGAATTATCGGAGATGGAGGACTCTTTGAGGGATGAAATCGATGGTGTATAATGAGGATCTAGCGTCCAAACAATCGCCCACTCATAGAGAAGTCATTAGAGATTTTCTAAAACATCAATGGGAGCTATTTAAAGAGGCGGCCAACAGAAGGCCAGAAGTATTTTTCAGTTTGACTGGGTCACGCAACGTTAAAGAAACTCATTTTCCCATGCACAAACATCCCTTCTTTATAAAGGTGATGTCAGAGGAAAAGACCTCTAGACTTCTTCGGTGGGAGGAGGATAAGAAGGCGGGGATCCAAAAACTGGAGGCTATGATTTCTAGGAAGAAGGCATCAAGACATAAAGAACCATCGGATGGGGAACTCTCGGTCATCAGTCTTGATGAGGAGGTATTTTCTTCTGAAATAGTTGGGCTCCTGACGGATTTACAGAGGTGTTCATCTTAAGGGGAGTCTCTATAAGAGGTTCCTTTTTTAGGGTTTTGGTTCTTACGGTTTTTTGTTTTGAGTGTGGAAGGGTGGGCCCTTGACGAACAACAAATTATAAGGTTTTTTTGGGGATTTTTGGTTTCTTGGCGTCCTTGACGCTGTAAATATGCAGGGGACTACTGGTCCCTAGTTTCTGTAACATTTTGGTTAGATTTATTATACATATATATATATATATATATATATATATATATATATATATATATATATATATATATATATGGGAAAGTGTTGGTGAGCTTAAGCGCCCAATCACATTGGGGCCTACTTTGTTAGGATGATCCAAAGCATTCATTTGAAAGGCCCTATCATAGATGGGGTGTGTACAAAAAATCAGCTTCATAGGATCATCCTAACCCATCCATTTATGGAGGTCAAAATGGACAGACATTATTTGTCCACAAATCTGCCCATTTTTGTCCTCCACAAATGGAGGGGTTAGGATGATCCTATGGAGCTGATTTTTGGTACACACCCTATCTATGATAGGGCCTTGCAAATGAATGGTTTGGATCACCACAGAAAATGTGGAACCCATGTGATTGGGGCGCTTAAGCTCACCATAAGTTTGGTGAGCTTAAGCTCACCAACACTTTCCTCTCTCTCTCTCTCTCTCTCTCTCTCTCTCTCTATATATATATATATATATATATATATATATATATATATTTGTCGCCTTTAAAAAAAAAAAAGACCTTTCTTTGCCGGGAGCCGAGAGAAAGATGAACAAGAAAACATTTTAAGTCTCTTCCAGAAGGCTAAAAAGAGAAGACCTTTCTCTACCGGGATCCGGGAGAGATGAAATGACTCAAGAGAGTTAAAGAATAACTCTCTTAGAAAAGAGTATAAATAAAATCATCTGAAATGACTCAAAGGTTTCTCTCTTCCGGGAGAATTCTTTACAGAAGAGTCGAAAATAACTCAGAAACGAAAATCATCAGAGTCAAATTCACTCTCCCTTGGGATGATAATCAAAAGTTGTACTTAGATAGGGAACCTCTTGATGGATAATCAGAGGTATTTTCTTCTTCAAGAAATGTAATTAACGACCGATAGAGCCGGAAGTGTACGATCCCTACCAAAATTAATAAAACCTCATCGCAAGAGGGAAATTTGATCTCAATGCATTTTATGTGTGTGACTCTTTTTCATGCATGTGAAATTTGTCGCGAACCGTTAATAAATTCATGTGCAAGCTCCCCCCCTTCCCTTTTTCCCCTTCTCAATCATCCTATCCAACGAAACATAATCTTTTCACCACCCCTCACAACACTCATAAGCTAGTAAACGAGGCTCTGTAGTACGTTTTGATTTTTGTGCGTGGAACCATGATAGCTTGGATTGGAGGGAAAATTTTAAAATGTCTCATAACGTCTACAGTGATTCTCAAGAATTATATTCTATTGTTAGAAATGAGTTATTGTTAGAGAGAGAGGAAGAAGAAGAAGAGTGAAGGATCGAGAGACTCCACTAGGAAGCTCCTCATGTAAATGATGTATGTATAGGCCCAAATAGGGCATCATGTGTACAATGACTACAATACCCCTAAGTCTACAAGTAATGAACCCTAATACATGTTATTCAACATCCCCCCTCAAGCTGGAGTGTATATACTATGGAACTCCAGCTTGCTACAAAGGAGACTACAACAACTAAAAAGGTATAACAAAAAGAGACCATACAACAAAAGTACAATAAGCCAATACACACAGCTTGGCAACACTCCTCAAGCTGGTGGTGAATACATAATTAAAAGCATAATAAAAGTAGTTACGGCCACAGTGAATAACATTAAGATGGGCGATAAAAAAATGAGCAACTCTCCCTGAAGTAGTACAACGGCGGGAGTGACCAAACAGGCCTCCCCCCGAATGAGAGCATGGTGAACAACAAATCTGCATATCAACAAGCAATGGAGGCGCCATGGCACGAACTAGCAACGGTCTAGCGAGCAAAATTGGTGGGGCGTGTTGGCCGGCCGGGTTGGTGACACCATGTGGTTGTCAATCCCGTATGCGATTGTATGGCACCTATGGGCTGAGCGCAACTACCGCATTTTTAGAGGAAGGGAGCGGGGCTGGTCAAAGGTGATCTTTGACATTAAACTCACCATCATAAGCTGGGCCAAAGCAAGAGGTGGTATTCATTATTCCTCCATGGATTTGATTAGAAATTGGGCGGTGGTGACCTCCGAGCGGAAAGCGGTGTTTCAGATACTACCTCAATGGAAACCTCCCCCTCTGGGATGGTTTAAACTTAATTTCGACGGCAGTTCTCGTGGTAACCCCGGAAGGGCTGGTATCAGGGGTGTTATCCGGGACCATTTCACGAATATCTTTATGACTTTCTCGGGGCCACTGGAGGACTGCGACGAGAATGGAGCGGAGGTGTAGGCTCTCTTGTTTGGTTTGCAGTGGTACACCCTGAATGATCACGGACCCCTCATTGCTGAAGGAGACTCATCTAATACCATTGCGTGGGCCGGTAACAAAGCTTGGGGCCCTTGGCGTCTCACTTTCAAGATTGATGAGATCAGGGATTTGGTGGCATCTATTCGACCTGTGCTCAAGCATACTCATAGATCGGATAATGATATTGCGGATGGGCTTGCCAAGGATGGGGTGGATCGCGACTCTTTGCTACTCTCCTCTAATACAATGTTGTAAATATTTTTTCGGGTTTTTGTGGCCCTCTTATGGGTAGGGCCTTTTTGCTTTGTCATTGTTGATCTTGGGGATGTCTCAGCCCTATGTACTCTCTCTCTGATATAATGCAATTTTCGTTACCTCTTCAAAAAAAAAAAAATAGGCACACCAAAAGTGCGCACATGAGCAACGACGAAGCACTACGAACGGGAACACCAGCTAAGCAGCACACTGCCAATAGAAGAAGATAATTACCGATGGGGAAACCATCGGAGACAATGTCGACAGGGAAACCGTTGCTTGGAGAGAAGAAGAAAGGAAAAAGAAGAAAACCAACCAACGATGGGGAAACAATTGTCCGGTAACAAGGTCGACGGAATGAACATCGTCGCCTGAAGATAAGAAGAAAAGAAAGGAGAAGATAACCAACCAACGATGGGAACACCATCGTCTCGAGGCAAAGGTCGACTGCATGAACGTCGTCGCCTGAAAAGAGCCAACCAATGATGGGGACACCATTGCCCGGAGAAGGTCGACGGGAAAACGAAGCTGTCTCCTATAAGAGAGTCGACCAACGATGGGGAAACCATCGCCCGGAAAAGAGAGGTCAATGGTTAACGAAGCCGTTGTCTGTGAGAGAGCCGACCAACGATGGGGAAACCATCACCCGGAAAAGAAAGGTCAACAAGAAAACGAAGCCGTCGCCTGTAAGAGAGCCGACCAATGATGGTGAAACCATAGCCCGGAAAAGAGAGACATAAAGCCAAGAACACAGAGATGAAGAACATAATCACCTAGAGACAAGGAACATAATCACCAACAATACTCCCCCTCGGGCGAGACTACATGAGCCCGGAGACAATAAGACAAGGAGGACAATATCAAGACAACACGAAGAGATAAGGCATAAAGCCGGACAACACGAAGAGACAAGAAAACAAGACATGAAAAACAAGACAACACTCCCTCAAAAAGACAATATTAAGACAACACTCTGCAAGAAAAAGAAAACAAAGAGAACTACATGAAGAAAAATAAAAGACAACAAAGAGGACAAAACCACGAAAAAGGACAACTCAAGAACTACAAGATAACACTACAACACCCCCCTCAAGTTGAAGGTCGAATAACTTCAATTTGCAACGAAAAGAAGACAATCAAGGCATCACACCTCTCTCAAACATTTCATCGAACACTTGGTGTGCACCTTGAATAACAAAACAAAGGAAGAGAAAAGAAAGAGATTTGGAGGGAGTTTAGGTGTATTGGGAGCCATTTGGCTTCCCCAAATGGGATGGTGGTGAGAAAGTATGGTCCAAAAGGGGAATTTGAGATTGTAAGTTGAGAGTGGGAGTTTTGAGTGGAGAGCTAAAGAGGCCAAAAAATATAAAAAATAGGAAATAATGGGTTTGTTTGTTGTTGTTGTTGCTGCGATTTACGACAACAAAGTGGAGATTTACAGCTACCCAAAGGGGTTTGTCGTAAATAAAAAGAGAAAGACAGAGAGAGTATACTAGAGGGAGGGAGATTTTAGGAGGTCACGACAAACCCAAAACTGGGTTTGCATAAGAGAGAGGAGTGAGAGAGAGAGAGAGAGAGAGAGAGAGAGAGAGAGAGAGAGAGAGAGGATTTAGGGATCTGATGAGGGGATTTTGGAGGAGATTGACAGAGATATTTGAGGGAGAGTTAGAGAGATTTTAGGGGTTTCACCCAAAAACAGGGAGGGAGAAACTGTTACGAACCCAAATCGGTTCGTAACGTGATTGATCTTCTTAGAGGGAAGATCAGCCTCTTGATCCACTTCGAGGGAAGGATCAGTCCTCCTATGTGCTAAAAAGACACAATTCTAAGATAATTTTTTCATTCCTTTCCATTACAATAGCATGTGCTTATATAAAGCACTCGAAGATAAACATAGAAAGATCTAGAAAGATCTTATGATAAATATAAAAATAACTAAGTAAAGATTATACTAAATTAGTATTCTAATCTATCAAGCTACTAAATATGTCAGATTTAGTAAGATCTGATCTTATTCTCTAAAATAACTAAGTAATTTATTTCAATCTAAATGAGACCTATCTAGGCACGTATCAGAAACACGAGAGAGAGAAAGGAGTTAAAAAAAATTGCGCACAAGAGATACCGAGAGAGATGTGGAGAGAAATTTGTAGAGAACATCTCAGGGAGAGATTTTAGGGATCTTCCAGCGTGATATCTTACGTTTTTCCAAAAACCCAAACCAAAAAAAGAAAAAGAAAAAGAAAATACGCGGGAGAGGGAAAGGATACATGGATGAGATGTCGTGAGGAGAGAATACTCTTCTTTCCTTCTTTCCCTTTGGATCTTCGTTCTAATACCATGTTAGAAATGAGCTAGGGTTAGAGAGTGAGGAAAAAGAAGAGTGAAGGATGGAGAGACTCCACTAGGGAGCTCCTCATGTAAATGATGTATAAATAGGCCCAAATAGGGCATCATGTGTACAATGACTACAATACCCCTAAGCCTACAAGTAACGACTAAACTACCCTAATTCATGTTTATTCAATATCTATCATCGAATTTCTAAAAATCATTGGGTGCATATCATGGCCACGAAATATATGAGGTGTACATATTTTATTATTGTTTCCCATAAGGGTAGCTTTGTAGTTTTCTCTTTAGTTTTAAGTGGATAACTTATTTAAAACTTATTATAATTTTTCTTATTTCATCGAGTAATTTGATACACTAGGGATCGGTCATCCTATTCAGCGAAACATAATCTTTTACCTCCGGTTCTCAAGTTCACACGTAGGGCTAGTTATTGACAGCCAAAACTTCTCTTTAAAGATTCAATTTCTATCCCATGATTAATCTGTTAAAGACTAGATCTTATGTGGGCTAGTCAAAAGACCCAATGTTTCTACCACATGAACCTACAAATGATTTAATAAGAAACAAAAGAAGAATAGTGAGTTCTGATGATAATCAAAAGATGTTTTTCTATTCTTGGGATTAATTTGAGAATAAAGAATTACAGTAACAAACGAAAGTGAAAGAGTAACCGATGCAAGAGATTCTGGCCATGAAGTCAGATATTCCCTTGAAAACTCTATTTTCAATCTCGATAATGAGGAGATCAAAAGCATCAGGAGCATAATTAAAATTGCAATGAAACTATTGGTTGTGTCCTTTAAAGTGCTAAATAAACTATGACCTTGAATAAATAAGTAGAAAGAAATAGGAAAAAAGAAGGCGAGCCTTGGCACAACGGTAAGGATGCTCCATTGTGAACTGGTGGTCACAGGTTCGAGTCATGGAAACAGCCTCTCTGCAAAGCAGAAGTAAGGCTGGGTACATCTAGCCCTCCCCAGACCCTGCAATGGTGGCAGCCTCGTGCACTGTGCCACCATTTTTAAAGTAGGAAAAAGAAAGAAGACTAAATTTTAACAGGAGAGACATTTATACAATGACGTTGGACAAAAGGTAACGTCTGAAACAGCTACATTGCCTACAAAACATAAATTCAAAAGACATTTATACATATTGAATACATGATAGTTTTTGGAGGGAACGATGATGATTCTGAGGCAGCGGTTGAAAGAAGTGAGTTTCTATCATGTTGTAAAAAACATTTCCGTTCGTTTCTGCATCATATAAAAGGAATAATTAATTTCATAAATACAGTTATACTATTATAATTAAACAATCAAAGAATTACAATCAGTTCAATAATAAGAAAAGAGAAAGCAAAATTTATGACCTGTAACTTTAGACATAAAACAGAATTCATAAGTAAATTTATATGAGATCTTCACAAACTTGTTCTTTGCTTTTATCCTCTCGGTTTCTAACTCCACTTGTAATAATGTCGTAGGTTATCAGTGTAACTATTAGAAGCCTATATATAATTGCCTAAGAATATTAGAAGATAGAATAAATAAGTAATGTCGTGAATCTCATATAATATAATTTGTAGTTAATTTTTTGATGGAGGAATGATATGGATAAATATATACCTGCTGTAGATGTACGTGGTATAGATGATGGGTAATTTCTGTTTTTTTTGGACTTCTAATTGATAAAGACATCATATGTAAGCCACCTGTAAGATATGTTTTCAGAAGGAATAAGTTATTTTAATATCATATAATGTCAACATTATAGAGTTAATATAATTGGAAATTCAATTGTAATGAATATATTGTCGGTCAAGGCAACCAACGCGTGGCTTTCTTCATGATAATCAATATCTTGATTGTATTTTTATGGTAGATGTACTAGTTACTGCAAGCTGGTTTTTTTTGTCAGACACAACGAATACATATCTTTCTCCCAAATGGTGAGAGATGATATGATTCATAATTCAAACTGGATCATCCTTTAAGTAAGAACCATATATAAGTGAGTAATTTGTTACTCTAAAAAATAAAATTATATTTTAAAAACATGATAATAGTGTATAGTAAATGTAAAAAAATGAAGTTTACTTCGAGTATTTGCGACTTTAATTGCATGGGGATATCTTCAAGACATATTGAGCTTCCTCATTGAAAAATTTCACATCAATTATTCTTGTATGATCAATAGCTTTTGCTCTTAATAGGAATCTGAAAAGTTTATCTCATACACACACACACACACATATATATATATATATATATATATATATATATATATATATATATATATATATATATATATTAGTATTAATTGATATGATTATTTAAGTACAAGTTCTTTACGATGAATAACAAAGAAGGTAATAAAATATTATGTACCTTGAAGTTAATCTAGTGTTTTTAAATCCGCACTTTTGACACTTAAGTGTATCATCCGTTGGAATGACTTTTGATTTGCATATGAGGCACCCATCATATACAACTTATCTCTATTTATTTGTGACAGAACATCAGTGATTCGAAAGTATGTGCCATATATGTTAGAGAAAACATTTGTGTGAGCTTTCCTTCTACCATCTACCAGTCTTGAACCCTACACCTCATGACAACAGAGCATCTAATGGCTCAAACCACTGGAGCATGTAGTATTAAAATATTGAGAAATATAAATGTGATATTTTATACATAAAAAAATTGAAGGTATATTTAAGAAAATAGTAATTGATTGTCGTACTTTTAGTCCATCTTTGTTTAAAAGGGTATACGGTTCAGAAATATTGACCTTCTTTGCAATGGGCAATGTAGCTACAATACTCGGTGGCGATGAAGAAGATAAGTGTCTTATGACAGATGCATGCGATGCGCTTTTGCATTACCAATGATCCTATGAAGAATAAAAAAAAATCTAGTATACAAATGAGGATAAATTATTAATATATAGAATGATATATTCTTAATATCAGTCTATCAGTCTGTCTGCTCATACACCAACCGGATTAATTAATATCGTAGTATATACTGTACTCGACAGATAAATACCAAGAAAAAATATTATTTAATTGGAATATCAATAAATGTTAAAAACATACAAAGTATATTTACTTATTGTATAGGTTGTTATATACCCTGATGAAAAGTTGTATAGTAGAAAATATATTTTAACTATATTTACCAAAGCCGTATTAGTAGGATACCAAAGCAAAAATGCATTCCTCATCATTAATATGTTTGCTCGCAGTAATTGTGGTGTCTCGGAAAAATCGATGACTGCATCTTTGACTAGCACCTGAGAATTTTAAATTGGCTAGTTGTAAATAGCCCCAGGGCTGTGAAACAAAGGATTATCTCGGATCTACACCGAGGTATTGACGGCGATTCTCAAATATTGCATACCAAAATGTGAAACGATGAGATAGAATGCAATAGAAACAAAGAACTAATAGAAATAAAGACAGGGAACATGTTACCTACTCCTAACAGTCAATATATTCCAATTTTTTATAATTAAATATACTTTCTCGATAAATATACTATACAACTTTTGATCAGGGTGTATAGAACAACCTACTTTCTCTGTAAATATACTATACAACTTTTGATTAGGGTATGTATAACAACCTATACAATAAATAATTATACTTTTTCTATTTTTAACCTTTATTGATATTCCAATTAAATAATATTTTTTAGGTATTTCTTTGTCGAGTACAACATATACTACGATATCAATTAATCCGGTTGGTGTACGAGCAGGCAGACTGATAGACTGATACTAAGAATACATCAATGTATATATATTAATAATTTTTCCTCATATATATGCTAGATTTTTTATTTTATTCTTTATAGGATCAATGATAATACAAAAGTGAATGCATTTGTCATGAGACTCTTATCTTCTTCATCATCGCCACCAAGTATTGTAGCTACAATGACCATTGCGAAGAGAGTCAATATTTCTAAACCGTATACCCATTTAAACCAAGATGGACCTAAGTATGACAATCAATTACTGTTTTCTTAAATACACCTTCAATTTTCTGATGTACTAAATATCACATTTATATTTCTCAATATTTTAATACTAAAAATATTTTCTCTAACCTATATGGCACATACTTTTGAATCACTATTGTTCTATCACAAATAAATATAGATAAGTTAGTTACATATGATGGATGTATCATATGCAAATAAAAAATCATTACAACGGATGATACACTTAAGTGTCAAAAGTGCGGATTTGAAAATACTAGATTAATTCGAAGGTACATAATATTTTATTACCCTCTTTATGATTCATCTTAAAGAACTTACACTTTAAATAGTCATATCAATTAACACTAACATATATATGTGTGATAAACTTTTCACATCCCTATTAAGGGCAAAAGTCATCGATCAATTAATGTGACATTTTTTCATGAGTAAGCTCAACATGTCCTGAAGATATCCTAACATAATTAAAGCCGCAAATACTTGAAGTAAACTTCTATTTTTTTATATTTACTATACACTATTTTCATATTTTTAAAATATAATTTATTTTTCAAAGTAACAAATTACTCACTTATATGATTCTTACTTAAAGGATGATCATATTCGAATTATGAATCGTATCACCTCTCACTGTCTGGGAGAAAAATATGTATTCATTCATTCATTGTGTCTGACGAAAAGAACTAGCTTGCTGTAACCATGGTTTTAAATTAGTACCGAAATCCGAAATTTCGGTGGAGACCGACACCGAGACCACACAAAACCGAAATGGTCATTTATTTCGGCCGAAATTTGACACAAAAAATCTGTTTTTTTAAATATTAATTTAATATTTCACCGAAATTTAATAATGAATAAAATATTGTTTTTTTGTACCAGATTTCGACCGAAAATTTGAAATTTCAAGGTCCAAAACAGGTACCGAAACCGTAATTTTAAACCTTGGCTGTAACTAGGACATCTATCATAAAAATACAATCAACAATCGATATTGATTACCGTGAAGAAAGCCACGCATTGCTTGCTTGCCTTGATCGACAGTATATTCATTACAACTGAATTTCCAATTATATATGAACCCTGTAATGTTGACATTATATGATATTAAAATAACTTATTCCTTCTGAAAACATATCTTACAGATGGCTTACATAGGATCTCTTTATCAACTAGAAATCCATCAAGAGAAAGAAGTAGAGATGACCCATCATCTATACCACGTACATCTACAGCAGGTATACATTTATACTTATCATTCCTTCATCAAAAAATTAACTACAAATTATATTATGTGAGATTGACGACATTACTTATTTATTTTATCTTCTAACCGAGGAGAGGATAAAAGTAAGGAACAAGTTTCTGAAGATCTCATATAAAGTTACTTCTCATATAAAGTTACTTTGACTTCTGTTTTATGTCTAAAGTTATAGGTCATGAATTTGCTCTCTTTTCTTATTATTGAACTGTTCGTAGTTCTTAGATTGTTAATTATAATAGTATAACTGTATTATCAAGGTTTTAAATTTCGGTTTCGGTGTCGGTTTCGGCCACCATCGAAATCGAAATGTTTCGGTTTCAGGCCAAAATTTCGGCGATTTCAATTGAAATTTCGGTAGAAATTATAACATTTCGGTGTACATTTTTAAATTTTTTTTTTAAAGTCAAATGAAATTTTAGGCTGAAATTTCGGAATTTCAGTAAAATTTCGGCGAAATATTGTAAAGAAACGACTTCATGTGAATTTCATTTTGGTTTGTGCCGAAACCGATATATTTCAGCTGAAACGAAGTATTTCGGTTGAAACGAAACTTTTCGGCCGAAATTTAAAACCATGGTATTTATGAAGGTAAATGATATCAACGCATCCATCTTTCGATACATGTGCTTGCTTGTCTTGTCTTCTAGACTTCTAGTATTTAAAGAGATGTTAAAAGGTTATTACGGTTCCTAGAAACCTCTGACAAGCCAATTAGAAAAGAAAAGACAAACTACAGCGCGTCTGTAAGAAAAAATTGATGTGCTGATATCATTTCCAAAGAAATTAGGGCAATGATATTTTCACCCCCTGCAGTACGCATTCGCCCCCCTTTTAATGTGATTTGATGTAAAAAAGCGTTAAAGTTGCCCAGTGTTCACGTTACAAGGGGGGCGAATGCGTACTGCATGGAGTGAAAATATCATCGCCCAGAAATTAATTACTTTTTTTACTACGATTTGTGGACACGGACAGGAGTGTCGTGTGTCGACAAGGACACGAGTGTCGGACACGGCAAACTTCCAAAATTTAGAAACGGGGACACGGCTAAAATAGAAAGTATATAGAATCATGATGTGTGGACGGATTTGTGTGCCAAGTTTCAACACACATACGAGGTATCTAACATAGAAACCCCTAAAAATCTAGAAATAATGGCACACTCATACATGTACATACATATAAAGTTACTAACAGTTCTAGCAGTACACTTAAAAGTGTCTAAGGAGTGTCGACACGTGTGGACACGGGTCAGCAATAAATTCAAAGTGTCGGCCAAATCATAGCTTTTTATATGATGCAGAGACGGACAACAGAAAGGTTTTTTACAACTGGATAGAAACTCACAACTTTCAACCGTAGCCTCAGAATCATCATTGTTCTCTTCAAAAACTATTATGTGTTCAATATGTATAAATTTCTTCCGTATTTATGGTTTTCTATCATATGTTTTTGTTAGACAGTTTAGCTGTTGTAGATGTTTCATTTTATCCAATGTCATTATAGAAATGTCTTTCCTATTAAAATTTAGTTTTCTTCCTTTTTCCCTACTTTTTTCTACTTATCTATTCAAGGTCATAGTTTACTTAGCACTTTGAAGAACACAACCAATAGTTTCATTGCAGTTTTAAACTATGCTCCTGACGCTTTTGATCTCCTCATCCTCGATATTGAAAATAGAGTTTTCATGGTAATTTCCGACTTCCTGCCCAGAATCTCTTGCATCTGTTACTCTTTCACTTTCGCTTGTTACTGTAATTCTTTATTCTCAAATTAATACCAACAATGAAAAACATCTTTTGATTATCATCAGAACTCACTATTCTCCTATTTTTTTCTGATTAATTCAATTGTATGTTCATGTGGTAGAAACATTGGGTCATTCTCCATATCTGTAGGTTTCTAATTGTAGTTATGGTTGTAGCTCACATATCAAAACTCGAATCCAACCTCACCCGATTCAAAAAAAAAAAAATCAGGTTGGGCTACAGTTGTGAGATTTAGAGGTGAGTTGAGTGTTAGTTGACCCTCCTCAACATGAGTCTCGAGTTGGGTCGGTTGATGGCTGAGGTAATGCAACCTATAGTTGTCCTAAACCCGAACCAACCTTAGCCGAGTTGCACCCTTAATTAGTATGTCTGTGTGTTCAGCACAAGTCATGAGTCTCATAAGATTATTAGCTTCTATTGATGGTTTATTTGATCAAAATTCAAGAACCATACAACTATGGTAGACAATCATAATTCTCTTTCCAGCAAACACTTGCAGGCTTCAATTGAACTCAAGAAAGAATGTTTATGAAGTAGGAGAAATGCAATGAGCCAAGTCCTTCAAAAGGTGTTCATTAATGCAAAACATCATTATATATAAATCCCATCCCCTTTTCCTTTGTACTTATTTTGGGTATAAATATATTTTTGCCTTTGATATCACTTGAAAGAATAAATAAATAATCCCCATCCCCTTCTCCATCGTACTTTCTTTGGGTATAAATACATTTTTCTGTAGCTATCACTCGAAAGAATAAATATAAATAAATAATCAAAATAAATCTGACCAATTTTCAGCAAAGATATATTCCTAGGGAAGCTATGATATCATCCATATCAGAATAAAAATACTTGTAAGAGCTTAACATCTGGGTATGCAGCAATGAAAACATGCAAACAGGAAAAAAATACAATACACTAACCAAATAACCGCATCCCCTCAATATTTTGGGCACCAACTCTAGTCTTCTTTGATTAATTTTAATATATTGAGAGGGGAATATCTTCCCTGGTATCTCAACTTTAGGCCTCTGCGTTATTGCGTTCAACCATGTCTGCAGGGCCATTCAACTCATTGTAGACACAAAATTGAACAGGACTCAGGAAAAAAAGGTGGTGAATTTCCATACAACCGCCTTCTAGTTTAGAATGAACAAACCAAATAATCACAAACATGTTTGATTGAAATATAATTTATATGCGGCATCACTCCCAAGCGTTTAACAGTCGAAAAACATATAAGCTAAGAGCATTGAAGGCTTCCACAACATGCAAATATACATCAACTGTCCGCTGTAGAGACAAAATATCAAATCACTACATGTTGTTCCTTTCAAACGTAACAATAAATAAGCCCAAAAATCAAAACTGGCATCCAAATTTGCGTCTTTTCAAGTGCAAATCAAAGTATTAAACTACATATGCACAATTCAGTAACAAATTAGGAAATTTCCGATCACGGAGGAAAATCATTTTCCACTGTCTTATTTTTATTCCTACAGTACTACATATGCACAATTCAGTAACAAATTTGGAAATTTCCAATCACACTGGAAAATGAATTCACTCAGGGCCCGTTTGGATACCTCATGCATTTGTATTTTGATTTGGGTTTGAGTTTTGGATACCAAATACATCAATCATCTTCATGATCATGTTTTAAGAGAGAGAGAAAGAGAGGGAGGGAGGGAGGGATGTCTCGCTGCTGCCTGAGCAACGTCGAGGAGCAGCGACGGTGAAGGAAGTTGCCACAAATATTGATTTCCAAATATGTCTCGCAGAACAGATTTGAAAATCAGAATTTTTTGCACTGTTGTAGCTGATTTGGAATCTAAGGATCTGATCCAGTTCAAAATATCAACTAAATCCAAATCTAAATCTTGTGGGTATCCAAACGTGACCTCAACTTATTTTTGTTCCTACGAGACTCCATGTGCACAATTCAGTAACAAATTCCGAAATTTCCCATCACACTGGTAAATGATTTTCCTTGTCTTATTTTTATTCCTACAGTATTACATCGACATCAGCCAATTTCCATACAGATCATAAAACCTCAATAGAGATCCACTGAAACAGATTTACCTCAACAGTCCAGATGAAGAAATACTATCAAATCACTGCATGTTGTTTCTTTCAAACGTAATCATAAATAAGCCGAAAAAATCAAAACTTGCATCCAAAATTGCGTCTTTTAAAGTGCAAATCTAAGTATCAAATTCAGTAACAAATTCGGAAATTTCAGATCAAACTTGAAAATAATTTATATTCCTACAGTATTACATCAAAATCAGCCGATTTCAATACAGTTCATAAAACCTAAATAGAGATCTGATGAAATAAATACCAAAAGATGGAAACAAATCAGATGAAATCAAATCAAAGACTTACCTCAACAGTCCAGATGAAGAAATCTAGAGGCTCAGGAGGCCGCACTTTATTCATTTCTCGAATTGCCTCGAGAAAAACCCTAAGAAAATTTCAGAAACCCTACGCAAACTTTCACGCATCGAATTTCACAGAAAATTGAGAGAAAATCAATGGCCGATTAGAAAATCTAAGCATTTTGCCAATGGGATTTATAACTGTGTATAAAACAGAAAATTTGTAAAAGAATCGTAAAAAAGAGGGTTTGAGAGAGGTGAATGTGGTGGACTAGAAATGGAGAGGCGAATTTATACTGCGTAAGATCAGATTGAGTGATTCGAAGTGGAATTATGAGATTCTGCCACGGATTCGAACCAGAAGGAGAAGAAAAAGAGGCCCTTTTTTTGACTTTGGACACCCCCTCTGTCTTTCTCTCTGTAGGTTTCAATGGGCTTACCGAATAGGATGATCCAAACCGTCCATTTGATGCGCCACAACGACACAACGTAAATAGGGGTTGCCACAAAAAATCATTTCCATAGGACGATCTCAACCATCCGTTCTACAGGTATTTTCAGAATTTGCGGTTCTTCTCTAGATCGGAGGGCTAAGATCATCCTATGGAAATGATTTTTGGGGCACAACCTATTTGGACGGTTTAGATCATCCTATGGTGTAAGCCGCTAAGAGTCTCTCTCTCTATATATTTTTGTTGAAGGAAAATGATATAAAGTAGGACCTAAAACTGGAGGAGAGTAGGAGATAAGGGAGGGGACAAGCATTTATTAGACAAGGGTGTCAATATGAGTGGAGAGAGAGGGAAGAGACTTCCAACGTAAAGCTGATGTCACCTCCCTTTTTCCACAAAATCCAATGTTTTTTACTAGCAACCAAACGAAGGGATTGCGCACGTCACTACTGATGTTGTGGCGTGAAACAATTTGTTTGATCCCCTTTTAAGTCCTACTCTCAGTTTCCCTAGCATTACTCTTGTGTTGAAATATTTCAAAAACTATTGTACAGCCCAGATGATCAAAACCTTCCCATGGCCACAAAGTAAACAAGTTGTGCCCAAAAAATCATTATCATAGGATGATCCTAGCCTTCCGATCTATAGAGGAACTCATCTTAGTCTTCTGATCTATAGAGGAACACAAACCTCTATAGATTGGAGGGTTGGATCAACCTATGAAAATTATTTTTGGGGGCACAACCTAATTGTGTTGTGTTCCATCAAATGGACGGTTTGGATCTTCCTATGGTGTGGGCCGTATAGTACATTTTGAAAATACTGGACTATACGAGTCTACACCATATAAATGGACAGTTTGGATCATCCTACTGTGTAGGCTCTATAGTACTAACTATATGTGCTAACACTAAATAAAAACTCCTACTGAAGATCTTTCCTGGCCCACCAGCATGATGTGTGGCTGTATAAACCATAGTTAGCAGAAACGGTGTTTTTCTTTTTAAAATGCCGTTTTAAACTCCTTTTAATGGTTTGCCGTTTAAATCTTTAGCAGTGGGAAAAAAAACCATTTTGAGGAAAACGTTTTAAAACACTTATTAAACATGTTTTTTTGGTCAACTTTCCCAATTAAACTCATTTTTTTGTCGTCCCGTTTTATTGCCAAGTCACTTTTTGCTAACTATGGTATAAACCATAGTTAGCAACCTTTAGCCTAACCCGATCCTAAGTCAGGGCCTAAAAAATGAACCCAAGCCCGCTCGCCCTTTAGGGTTGAAACTCCAGCCCATATCCTGTTAGGGCTCAGGGCGGGTCGGGCCTCACAGGGCCAAACTTGCACCCCTAGCTTACATCATAT
Source organism: Tasmannia lanceolata (assembly GCF_043159265.1). Taxonomy (NCBI): domain Eukaryota; kingdom Viridiplantae; phylum Streptophyta; class Magnoliopsida; order Canellales; family Winteraceae; genus Tasmannia; species Tasmannia lanceolata. The sequence goes on along the minus strand of NW_027518680.1, from coordinate 52,907,247 downwards.
AAAGTAGGGGTGCAACTCGGGTCGGGTTGAGGCCAACCCAAACACAACCCGAGGAACCATTTACTCAACCCGAACCTAACCCGACCCGAGTTGCAACCCGATGAGGTTCAAGCCAACCCAACCCAACCCAAGGAACCCTTCCAACCCGAACCCGACCTGACCTGAGTTTCAACCCAACCTGACCCGAGTTTTTAAGCTTACTAAAAACTAAAAAATAAAAATAAAATGCCGGGTTTCAATTGGGTTGAGTTGCCCAAACTGTCAACCCGAACTCAACCCGGGTTAGGAAAACCTAACCCGAACCTGATCCACCCCTATTATAAAAACTCCTAATGAAGCTCTTTCCGAGCCCAAGCATGATGTTAGCATGATCTAAATCTTCATCCATAGCGTCCATCTTTTAAGAATAGACTTCGATGGAGATTTTATATGATGTGTGGCTGTTGTATAAACCAATATTTTTTAAAAACTAGAGTACGTTCACACCATAAGATGATCCAAACCGTCCATTTTGGATTGGCACAACGTAAATAGGGGATTATACCCCATAAATCATTTCCATAGAATGATCCTAACCATATCTATTGAAGTTCCCATAATGTCCAATCCCTCTTTAGATTGGTGGGGCAGGTCATCCAGTGGAAATGATTTATGGGGTATAATGCAGTATTTAACGTTGAGGCGATCCAAATGGACGGTTTGGATCATCCTATGGTGTGACCGTAGCGTATTTTTTGAAAAATATGGGCTCATACAACCACGCACGATATAAAATCTCTGATTGATGATATGGCTGAGATCGTACTAAAATAGGGACACATCTATGATATAGCTGAGAACGTACTAAAATAGGGACATATCTCTCTCTCTCTCTCTCTCTCTCTCTCTCTCTCTCTCTCAGATCGTACTAAAATAGGGACACATTTATGATAAGGCTGAGAGCGTACTAAAATAGGGACATCTCTCTCTCTCTCTCTCCCTCTCTCCCCTGCCCTCCCCCTCCGTTTTTTTCGTTAGAAGTGATTTAACCTCGGTCGCGCTCCAAGCAGCCATTCACTTGCTCTGTTCACTTGCGTTCTCGGGAAATCGAATCCCGAGAAAACACCTTTTTTTTCCTGAGAAACCTAAAACAGTGGTGTTCACTTGTTTTCCCAAGAACCTAACAGGATGAGGTGGAAAAGACTCTTTTCCCGCAAGTGTGAGAAACCAAATCCCACTATTTTGATGAGATTTGGTTTCCCACTCTTTTGCCACAAATGTGAGAAACCAAATCCCACTTTTTTGCCACAAATGTTTCCCACCAATGTTTAATTGGCAAGTGAACAAGGACGGGAAACCTTTTCCTGCACAGTTTCTCGGAATCTCTTTTCCTTTCTCCACGTCAGTTTCTCAAGCATTCTTTTCTCGGGTTTTCTTTTCCTTTCCCGGGAAAACAAGTGAACGGAGCTTTGTTTGTTAAGATTGATAACAAAAAGTAAATATGCTTGAACTCAACCGCCTTTCATGTAACTAATTTAAGCCCGGTTTGTTTTGGATTTTGAGAATTTATTTTGTGTCCGAAACTGATTATTGGATTTAAAATTAAGGCCATGTTCAGGGTTTAGGGTTTGGACTCACAGTCGGTTGTCAAAATCTAAAACAAACAAGGCCATATTTAAATGACTAGCTCTGTTCGTTTTGGATTTTGAGAACCGATTGTGAGTCCAAAGAAAATTAAATATAATTTTTATTCCAATATTCAGTTTTGGAGTTGGAGCCGATTCTCAAAATCCAAAACAAAACTGATAATTGGATTTAAAATTAAGGCAATGTTAAGGGTTTAGGGTTTCAACTCACAACCGGTTGTCAATATCCATAATGAACATGGCCAAATTTAAATGATCGGCCCTATTCGTTTTGGATTTTGAGAACTGATTGTGAGTCCAAAGAAAATTACATATAATTTTTATTTCAATCTTCGGTTTTGGAGTCAAAATCGGTTGTCAAAATCCAAAACAAACGTTGTCTAAATGAAAAGAAAGATGATACATTTAAGTATGAAAAGCATCAATCCTATCCTTGAGACACATTAGATAGGGAAAAAATGATTCAAATGATCCAAAAATACTAGTGACCTATGAGCAAACCAGCCCGAGCAGATAATTTGAGTGAAATTGATGCCCCAAATGCTCCAGGAGGTCTATCATAGCCTGATCCTGATTCTCTAGCTCTTCCTCAACATCTGTTTTCTCTGTCTTATTTTTCTAGTGGAGGAGAAATCATCTTCTGACCCAGTTGCCTGTTTCTCTGGCTTTTCCTCAACTTCTGATGGTTTTTTCTAAGAATGGGTGTGGCCATCTATAGCAGGTCAAGTTTGTCGCACTTGATGAATCAGTTTCTTTTGATTTTTCCATTCCTCGCAATGGAAAATCTGCAAAACGCAACCTTATACATGACGGATTTTAAATACTAACTTTTGTTGCAGGCCCCTTTGTTTACCAAGAATATCCAATTTTATTGGATTTACTATTTCTATGAATTTCTTTTGGTAGTATTATCGTTTTAACGGAAAGATTCATGGCCATAAATCCACTAAAACAAAGGGCAGTGATAAATTCACCCCCTATGACGATGAACTCACCCCTTTTTACCGGTTGTGGCTTCAAAATTGGTACAACACGGTACCATCATTACTCTCTCTCTCTCTCCAACCATCACTCACTCGCAACGAGAACTTTTAGTGGGGCTACTTTTGGTCGCACCTAGCCCCACTTGAAAGTACTCTCTCTTATGTCCTCTCTCTCTCTCTATCTCTCTCTCTTTGAGAGAAAACCCTCGATGGGCCCAACAATAAATGGTTTAGAACATTAGAGAAGGTGGACCCCATAAAAGCATATGTGTTTAAAAAAATCACTTGGGCCTACTTGGTTCAAAGATCCAAACCATTCATTTGTTATGCCCCAATGTAAAGAGGTCTCGCCCATAAAATCATCTGCATAGGATGATCCAAACCCTTCGATCGGCTTTTACGAATCGGAGGTGAGGAGTGCAAGATCCTCTCCCAAGCCTTGAAGATTCTCCTTCTCACTTTCGCTTTCACTAATCGTTTTTGCTTTGAATGCAACTCCCTTCTTTTTTCACATCTTCCTTTTGTTTTTGTTGTTGAGTCTCTCTCTTCTTCATTTTCATCTCATGGGTGATTAGTGAACCCACGAATTCTTCCATCTTGATGTTGTCAAGATCTTTTGCTTCTTCGATGGTGGTGATCTTTGGATCCCATTATTGAGGAAGGAACCTGATTAGCTTGTTCACTATCTCAAGATTTGTGTAAGCTTTACCTAGACCTTGCAACTCATTCACAATGTTAGTGAATCTAGCATACATTTCGAAAATTCTTCTTGTTTCATTTTAAATGACTCAAAATCACTAACTAACATCTTTACCTTGGTCTCTTTTGACTTGGGTATTTCTTTCATGGGTCACCTCCAATGTGTCCAATATTTCCTTGGATGTTTTAAGGGTGGATACCCTATTGAACTCTTCGCGTGAAAGAGCACAAATAAGGGCATTCGTAGCCTTATAATTAATAGTAAATGCGGCCTTTTCTATGTCATCCCAAGTGTCCATGTCCTTAAATGGTTCATCGTACCCCTTTTCAATACTCCTCTATACACCAAACTCTTGTCATTTAAGGTAAATCTTCATCCTAGCCTTTCAATACGCATCATTGGTACCACTGAAGAAAGGTGTCCTAGATGTAGATTGACAATCAACATTTTGAGAGGAAGAGGTTGCCATGGATCTTTTCCCTTTTAGATTTTGAAATCAAAATCTCTATATAAGTGCCTTCAGCTCCGATACTTTGGATCCCGATCCTGAGGAGGCGGTGAGGAATGGATCTCGGAATGGATCCCCCGTCGGTCCTTTAGATCTCTACATGAAGGAGAGCTCTACCAAGGAACTCTCGAAACAGGTGGCACCCTCATAGCATAGTGCGAGTAGCAATATAAATGAGATACCTCGTGATCCGGAGCCAAGGCTCGAAACCAAGACGTACCTAAAATAACTTGGAGTCGCCATCCAGGGAAGCCAACCCTGGAACCCATAAAAACAAATCCTCTGTGCAATGGATAACTAGAAACATATATGGATTCGTCCCTGATTACGGATGAGGAAGGTCCGAAGAGCATCTCAATCCGCCTAAGTGCAAGCACTTGGTCTCTTATGACATTTTTTTAATTAACTTTGATGAATTTTGGGCGAAAATCATGTGAAATGAGAACAAATATCCTGAGTAAACGTCTACCTAAGCATGCATGACCCGGGGATAGGTAAAAGAAAACAAATAAGTCCTAAAGAGAAATGATATCAGTGTCGTCTGACATTAGAAAGAACACTAGAATCTGCTGTCTCTCAAAGAGGTAGAGAAGACTAGAGTCCATCTAATATCAGATAACCCTGCTTTCTATCTCCATACATCTTATCTACCATCCATACCTAAAGAGAACTAGTATCAGTATCATCTGTTATTAGAATAGAAATTAGAATCTGTCGTCTCCCAAAGAGGTAGAGAAGACTAATGTTAATCCGATAACAGATAACCCTGTTACCAATCTCTAAGCATCCATCTAATCCTAACACAACACATCTGAGAAAACAGCAACATATGCATGCACATCTATACTAAAGAGATAAACCTGTACAGTGAACAAACATCAGTAGATGATAGCAAAAATAATAATCAGCAATAATAAAGAGCTAAAGCTAAGCATATCAGAAGTAAAAAGAGTAAGCACATTATATCTAAACATGTAAGGAGTAATAAAGAAAGTAGTAAAAAGAGTAAATACACTATATCTAAACATGTGAAGTTGTGCAAGAAATAAAGATAATCAAAAGAAAGAGGCAACCACACTAGCATGATCTTATGCAATGAAACAATGCTGAATAACAGACTCAAATCCTAAAATACTAACAAACCCTAAAACTCTAAACGTTTTCGCTCGATTCTTTGGATAGTCTGGTATTCATCCAAAGTCACCTACGTATCCCCGCTTCCACGAGAATCAAGGCAACATAGTTCTTCGCGCTTATTCTAAACTATGATGCCTAAGACATCTAGACCATTAAACTAGACTCGACCTAAAAGACCAGACTGATTATTAAAGATTCTTGAGCAATATTTAGGTTCAAGTGAATTGTAGATTTTTAAGACACCCTATATGTCCTAACTAAATTCAAGTTTTTTTAACCCTACGCTAATGCAAATGGTTCCTATATCCTATGTGTAACTAACACGTCCTACTCTAGTCATCAGTAGGATGCTATCTAACGCATCCTACTCTAGTCATCAGTCGGCGATGTGGATCGCCAACTAACCGGACGGAGGCGTTCCTAGCTAGGACAAACTCCTAACTCTAATACAAACATACAACAACTAAAACACTCTACCTAAGGCAAACTCCTAACTCTAGAGGAAGAGCTTTTCGAAAACACGTTTTATGAAAGATTGTAGTATTTTTAAAAGGGTTAAATTGATTTATTTATAAAATTTGAAATATTTTTTTACAAAAGTTTGATTGGACTTGGGATAAAAATCCCAAGCTGCCTACATACCTCGTGAAAGACCAACGTAGTTCGGAAACAAATTGTCTAACTACCTTAAACTCTAAGCTTTCAGATTTCAATATTTATTTTAGTGTTAAAATGATTTCAAATGTTTTTTAGATTTTCAAATGATTTCAGACTAAAAGGGAACAACACACAAAGCAACATCCTAGGACCAAACCCTAGGGCTAACAGGGGAAACTCCTAAACCGGGTAAGCTAGTTAAAGACAATGAAATGATCTAAGATCCCAAACAAGCAAAGCTCTAATATGACTAAGATAGTATGTAGCAATAAGGAGTTGCAACAACATTAAAGACAAACATCTATCTAAAAGATAAACTATAAAACTAAGGGATAAACTCCTAAACACGCACACTAAAGATGGAGTATAAGTATGTCAAAGACACTCTAAAGAAGGAACAAATGAGTCAAAGACTCCCTAATAACTCTAAAAGAGGGTACTATCAAAACATGAATAACAGACAAAAAGGACATAACCAGGGCTCTAAATGAGACTCAACAAGTCTCCTATGCACAAAGGACGTAAACAAGAGTGTTAGATTACTAACAGGCTAAGTTGGTCTTCAACTAGTGGGGGGACAAGTTGAGGTACAACTTAGAAATGGTTCTATACATGAAGCAAGTCATCCCTCATAAGGGTTAACTCTATACCAAGGTCAAGGTTTACTCCTTAAGGGATAGGCTCTAAACAACAAGGCTTGTCTCCAAATGAGAACTGCCTTAATGAGATAGAGTGTGTCTCCTAGTGGGGGCTCTAGCAATGAAAGAAGGTTCTAATATCCAAAGGTACCTAAAAGACTATAAAATTCCTACTCAAAGAAGAGAAAATAATAACAGAGTGTGCTACCATAATGTGGTAGGTCCCTCTAAGAATGTGCTTGGGCTAACGCCTTCATCGCCTACTAGGCTAAGCATGAATCAAGCATCAAAAGCATGCATTTGCATTCCACATGGAAGCTGAACATTTGTATTGCAAATTACACTATCCAAATGACAAAACTAGCAAACGTGATACACATCAAAGTTGTAGGAGGCATATCAGGAAATATTTGATTAGTTATGCACTTCGGCCGGTTCTTGCCAGAAGTGGCCGCAAAATGGCCATCTTTTCAGATTTTATTTATATAGTTTTGTTTTGAAACGTTACAATTTTATTTTGCAAAAACGAGAAACCAAAACACATTTTTCGGAAAAGTGTTCAACACAAAAGTTCTAGGAAATTCACTGAGGAAAACTTTCCAAGTTGACAACTCCGGCTGAAGTTGGCCGAAAGTGGCCGGCAAATGGCCATCTCCGGTGAAGTGGCATGCTGGAAATAAGGTGTTTTTGGCTGAAATCTTAAAAATGTCTTAACTTTTTCATTTGTTGGCCAAATTAGGGCAGTGATATGTCAAATTGAAGGTATTGAAAAGCTCTACAACTTTTATGTGTATCACATTTGATAATTCTAACCTAAATTTAGCGAAGAAGCACAAATATTAATATGGACATCATGTATTTTTGAAGTTTTCAACATCTTTCAAGAGAATTTCACATCAAAATCTTAGATCTGTCATGGATTTCACTAGATATTCACATCACACACATATTAACACATATTTTTTAATTTCAAAGCCTAACACATTAGATCTAAAGATTTTCACAAAAATATCCAAGAATTCACCATTTTAACCTAAATTTTCAGCTGAAATCTTAAAATTGACATAACTTCTTCGTTTCTTGGTCAATTTTGGGCCATTATATGCCAAATCGAAGATTTCAACTACCTCTACACCTTTAAGTAAGAAATTTTTACTAATTCAAACCGAAAATTGATAAAAATGGCAAAAATGAGGCTGGACAGTACGTAGTTTCGCTATTTTCACATCGAAATTCAACAAAAACTCAAAATCCGAGGTGAATTGCTTTAGATCTTTATATGAGACATGTTTTTAAACATATTCTGTTAGATTTTAGCCCTAGGTTGCTAGATCTAACAATTTTTAAGCATTTTTCACTTAGATTTTCAATTTTAGGCTAGATTTTCAAAGATAACTCAAAATAAATTCAAAATCTTCTAACTTTGTGCTCTTCTCTTAGATCTCTCCTTGAAAGCTTCTTCTTCTCCTCCTTCTTTCTCTCTCTAGAAAGCTCTATCTCCCTCTCTTTAAAATTAGATTAAGAACCCTATTTTTTAAATGAGAGCCCAAATGCTCTATTCATAGAGTTTTCCCTTAATTTTTGTCCCCATTAGTTTATCGGACAACCCCTTTTCAAAAATTTTGCTTTGATTTTGGTTGCAAAAGGGTGGCCATTTGGAAGAAGTTTAATGAAAAATTAACTAAACGAAACTTTTCACCCCTTAAGTTACCTTGGACAACCCCCCTATTTATGTATATGTTGTATTTTAACTAAAAAAAATGGGTAATTTCAAGTAAAACTTTTCATGGGCGACATTACAGGGATAATGCACTCCTTTCTGCTCTAGTGCAAAAATTGGCTGGCTTATAGGATATTTCACTCTCCTTTTGCACTATCTTACTCGGCTCGTCTTATTAGGCAATTCTTGACGGATTTTGACAAAATTTTACGGAGACCTAATTAGGATTCTAACCTACTTTAAGGCACAATTTGGGACTCTAAAATACTAATTTAATAGGGTTTCTAATCGAACCAAGTTATTTGGGGTTCGGTCAAAATGGAGTGTCTACAGATGACCCTCTTTGGCCGAGCGTGCTTGTTGCGCGAAGGATAAAGCTGAACAGACAACACATTTTGATCGACCCGAAAACAAAGCAAAACAAATTTTTAGATTTCCAGTTCTAAAAATAATATTCACAAGGGTAAAGCCATAAAATGACTCTTAACAAAACTCTAAGATTGCAAGCAATAAGGAGAGCCTCTCATCAACTACTATCATGGCAACCATGACATCCGAATGGGATGGTCTCTCTCTAACACTCATGACTCAATTATTCACATCAGTTAACAAGGATCTACAAGCAATTATAAAACACAGACACATACTCTCTGTTTTTTTTTAACAAGGCTAGATCAAAGCAAACACAACAAGTGCTCAAGGAGCACAAACCAAACAGAGAAACTAATCACTTCAACAAAAACAAACCAACGACTCAAAGAGTTCTCCTTTTTTACGTGGTGTTAAAAACTTTTCCAAAATAAACACAAACCCAAGTACTCAAAGAGTTCTCTTTTTTTATCATTGTTATATTGAAATTTGTCCAAAACAACTATAAACCTAAATACTCAAAAGAGTTTTTTCCCTTTTTTTTAAACATTGCATTGACACTTGTCCAAGACAACTACAAACTCAAACACTCGAAGAGTTTTTTTCTTAAACATTGCATTGAAACTTCTCCAAAACAAGATCAAACCCAAACACTCAAAGAGTTTTTTTTTTTTTAAAACATTGCATTGAAACTTGTCCAAAACAAGCTCAAACCGAAAGACTAAAAGAGTTTTTTTTTAAACATTGCATTGACGCTTGTCTAAAACAAACTCAAACCTAAACACTCAAAGAGGGTTTTTTTAAGCATTGCATTGATGCTTGTCCAAAACAAGCTCAAACCCAAATACTCAAAGAGCTTTTTTTTTTACTGTTACTGTCGATTAGTCCAAAACTATTCGACCAATTATTAGGGTACTCGAATATTTGAGCCAAACTCAAACATCTAATACCAAGGTGAAACCAAATTTCACCGGTGATAACTATACAGACCATTGCTGAAAATTCATCTGTTTAACTATCCGAGTAACTCTGAATCCTCTTTTCAAAGGTAGCGAATCACTCCCGATTTACATGGTTCTGCTAAACAGTTCCATATAAACCCAGATTCGTATGTCCTGCTAAACAGTCCCACACGAACCTCTTCGTAGATATGCCTGACTCCTAAATTCATTAGGTAGCGACACATTACGGAACGATGATTAGGCAAGTCACTACTTGACATTGCACTACTAATCATCCGGGTATTTAATACCAGGGCAAAGGAAGAAAAGACCAATTCGTGCAACACAGAATTCGGTGATTTCTTACTTCCTTCTCTATCTTCTTTAAAGCTTTTTCAAAAAGACCAGACTATGCAACACGAGGTCCGGTAATTCTCTCTATTAAAATCTTATCAAAATGACTAAAGGAAAGACCAGATCGTGTAACACGAAATCCAGTAATTTTCCTCATATTAAAACCTTTTAAAATGATCGAAGAAAAGCCCAGATTGTGTAACACGAAATCCAGTGATTTTCTTCTCCGTTAATACATTTTTTTAAACACTTGAAGAAAAGACCAGACCGTGCAACACTAAATCTGGCAATTTCTTACTCTATTAAAACTTTTTCAAAAATGATTGAAGAAAAGACCAAACCGTGCAATACTAAATCTGGCAATTTCTTACTCTATTAAAGTCTTTTCAAAATGATTGAAGAAAAGCCACACCGTACAATACTAAATCCGGTAATTTCCTACTTTATTAAAACCTTCTTTTTCAAAATGACTGAAGAACGAACCAGATCGTGCAACACTAAATCCGGTAATTTCCTTCTCTATTAAAACTCTTTTAAAAAATGATTGAGGAAGAGACCAGATCGTGCAACACTAAATCTAGTAATTTTCTTACTTCTTAAAAACACTCAAAGAGTTTTTTTTTCTTTTGTCATTGTATTAAAACTTTTCCAAAGCAAACAAAAACCAAACACTTAAAGAGTACAAATCAAATAAGTACACACTAATTACTCACAGAGTTTTTTTTATAGCTGTATTAAAATTTTGTCAAAACAAGTGTAAACCAAAGGTTTTATTATTATTATTATAAAAATGACGGAAGAAAGGATCAAATTGTGTAACACAAAATATAGTAATTTCTTCCTTTATTGAAAACTTTCTAAAACCATGGAAGAAAAACCAAACCGTGAAACACGGAACCATCAATTTATATCCTTATTAAAACTTTTCAAAAATGATGGAAGAAAAGACTGAACTCTGAAGCACAGAGTTGTCAATTTCTATCCTTATTAAAATTTTCAAAACAACAGAAGAAAATGCCAGACCGTGTAACACGGGATCTGTCAATTTCTATCCTTATTAAAAACTTGTTGAAAACAATGGAAGAAAAGGCCAGACTGTGTAACACGGGATCTGTCAATTTCTATCCTTACTAAAAAAACTTCCAAAACAACAGAAGAAAAAGCCAGACTGTGATACACGGAATTTGTTAATTTCTATCCTTATTAAAACCTTTCAAAAGGACAGAAGAAAAGGTCAGACCGTAAAACACGGAATCTGTGAATTTATATCCTTACTAAAAATTTTTTTCCTTCAAAACAACGGAATAAAAAGCCAGACTATGATACACGAAATCTGTCAATTTCTATCCTTATTAAAACCTTTCAAAACGACGGAAGAAAAGGTCAGATCGTAAAACACAGAATCTGTCAATTTCTATCCTTATTAAAACTCAAAATGATGAATGAAAAGACCAGACTCTGAAGCACAGAGCTATCAATTTCTATCATTATTTAAAAAAACTTCAAAACAAAGGAAGAAAAGATCAGACTATGAAGCACAGAGCAGTAAATCTTTATCCCTTTTTTTTAAATTGTTAAATGATTAAAGAAAAATTTGCCAACTTTGATTGAATTCACTAATGGATTAGTTATCTCTCGTCGAGATTAACTAGGAGTGCATGATCTTTGTTGAAAGCAAAACTCAAGTAGATTAATGAGATCTTTAGGTACTGACTCTCTTTAACTGATGCAAAGTGTTCTGCTCAGATTTGAGGATTACAGGAACGGATTCTAGATTCAGTTGAAAATTGAAGTTTCTGAAACTTTGACTTCGAAATAGACAATTTGATCAAGGAATTCAACTCAAAGAGTATGTTCAAGTTTCTCTGGTTTCTATTTGCTAAGAACAGATATCCCAATTATCATTGTTTAATATCTTTTATGACGCAAGTCATAAAAGATGCCCCTAGTATGATGTGCTTCCATGACAAAGTCTTAAGAGAGCAAAACCAAGGTAAGATAGGATGAATTCGGGTTTGCATGGGTTCTTTCTTTGGTATAGTGGTGTGGACCCCGATCCGAGAGAGGCGGGGGACGAGCCCCCGAAAGTCTCTAGATCGTACACATGAAGGAGAGCTCTACCAATGAACTCTTAAAAGAATGCCTCTCATAGCATGAGTGGCGATGTAAAGTGAGATACCTCTCGATTCGGAGACAAGCCCGGATTCGAGACGTACCTTAAACAAAGAAGAGTCGTCATCCAAGGAAGTCGGTCCTGGATCCCATACTATGCTCTGTTGCAATGGATAACCAGAGATATAAAAGGTTCGTACCTGGTTACGAATTTAGAAGGTCCAAAGAGCACCTCATCCGCCCAAGTGCAAGCACCTGGTCTCTTATGCCATTTATTTATTAATTTTGAAGAGTTTTGGGCGAAAGTCATGTGAAATGGGAACAAACATCTCCGAGAAGACGTCTATCTAATCATGCGTGTCTCGGAGATGAATAATAAGCATACACAAAAGAAATTAAAGGAATGCTACCTAACAATAGCTAGGTTATGAGTGTCATGCCTAATTAGTGTCTAAGTTCTTATGGGCAAACACATGCATGCTACAGCTAAAGGTATAAGGTCTACACATGAAAGTAAGAAAACACAACAAAACACACAACACAACACAACTTGACTCCACACACGACAAACCCTAGACGCTAATGTGGTACTTGACTCGGACCAAGATGGCCATCCATTCCTGCTGCTCTACGTATCCCGGCCTCCGGAAGAATCAGAATCAACGTAGTTCGATGACCTATTCTAAACTACGATACCTAACCATCTAAGACCGATATCCTAGACTCGATCAACTAGACCTGACTAGTTTTTAAAGCTTCTTGTGCGATTACTTAAGTTCAAGTGAATTGTAATTTTTAGGACTCCCTATATGCCATAACTAATGCAGGTTGGTTATCCTTAAGCTAATACAGGTAGTTCCTATATCCTATGTGTAACTAAGCTGTGTGTCTTAAGAAAAACCATGGGCTAACTAAATGTTTCTTAGTCTAGCTATCGGTTCGACTAAATGTCTAACCAATCACTACTCGAGGCCTCCTAACTCTAGGGACACTCACACGACAAGACATAGCATATCAACACAATCAGGACAGACTCCTAACTCTAAAATACCCCAAATATCTAGGACATACTCTGAACTCTAGGAGAAGATCTTTTTGAAAAGATTTTGAAGAATTTTTATATTTTTGGAAGGTTTGAAATGTTTATTTTTAAAGGTTTGGCTGGACTTGGGATATAGATCACAAGCTGCACTACGTACCCTACGGAAAGGGATTAAGCCAACGTAGTTCGGAAATAGACTTTCCTAACTACACCCTTAATGACTCAAGATTTTTGAGATTTTTGGTTTTTCAGATGTTTTTTATGTTTTTGTTGTTTTGACACAAGAGGACAGAATCCTATCATCATAAGGGTAGAACAGACTCCTGATATCCCGCAAAGATTGGACAGCATCCTATACTTTGCGGAGGGGTTGAACAGAATCACGGCTCTGCAAGGGTTGGGCAACATCATATACCTTGCAAAATTGGATAAAATCACATGACTTGGTGAGAGGTTGGACAAAATCCTAACCCCTACGATGATAGGACAGACTCATGAAACTGAAGGACTGACTCCTATGCTAAAAACCGACTATCTAGCTAACTCTAGCTAAGGATAGACTCGAAACTAGTAGCTCTATAAAAGGGGAGAAAGTTGTTAATGAGACTAGGTTAGTCTCTTAAAAGAAAAAAATGACAGCTGATGCTTATGAGACATGGCCTACTTCCTATAGAAGAGAGGACAAAAAAAAGTGTCATCGAGACTAGGCAAGTCTCATAAACTCTGAGAACATTATGACCAATGAGACAAAGCCTGTCTAAAAAAGGTTTGACTTTTCTGCACGAGACATAGCTTGTCTCCTAAAGGAGGGCTCTATATGACTCTTTCATCCCCCTTATAATAAAAAGGCTTAATTTATGAGGGTATACATATCTAAAAGACTGGGCAAGTCTTCTAAATAAAAGAAGGAGTACTGTTTGGACTGAGCAAGTCCCCTAATGATGGGCTTAGGCTAACGCCTTCATCGCCCCTGCGATAAATGGATTACCTAAAGTATAAGGGCATCTAAAAGATTACGAACTTTCTACCTAAAGAAGGGGAGATAAGAGCAGAGGGTACTACCACCTCAGGTAAGTTCTTCTAAGACTAGGCTTGGGCTAACGCCTTCATCGCCCTTGCAATGAAGGGAAGAATCTAAAGAGAGGTGTCTAAAAGACTAGAATGTCCACTAAACAGAAAAGGGAAAAAAAGGAAGAAATAAGATAAACTAAGACCAATAAGACTAAGTCAATTACTAAACATGCCAATTCAATTCTCTGTTCTTAAAGTCCATATAGTGAGGGTGACACAATTAATAATGAATCCTTCAAATACAGGGAGAGAAAACATTCTCATAAAGATCTAAGAAAAGAAATGAAAAGGGCATAAGAATTCATGGGCACTATCATGGAGTTGAGATCATAACCATGGTCTCAACATGTCCAGTTCTCTTCATTAGACCTCATAGCCTGAATTCTGTAAATATTTTTGGGTCCTTTGACAAAATATGACTTCAATCATGTAAAGTTTAACCAAAACATGGCAACACTTAATATTAACAGTCAGAAATACCAATGCAAGTATAACTTTATTCAACTCATTATGCCACATTCACCTTATTTTCATTCTTAGGAGTAAGGGTCACACTCATCACATCTTTAGGAGGAATTATGAGAAGGAAGTTATGACCGACCATGTGAAAGGAAATTGGTCTACACTTTTTGCAATGAATGCGTAAACACATGGATTTCAAAGAGAGTGTGTTGAAAACCAAGACTGCCAAAACTCAAACTTTGGAGTTTTGAAGACATGATAGTTAGAACATGAGGTAAGGATATTGAAAATCAAGACCAATGAGCTGCAACATATAAAAGTAATCTGCTAATAGTACCAAACTACAACCTGTAAGCCTCAAAACGGAAACACACAAATCCAATGCTGGACTGAGAATATAATCTTGAATGACACTATGTGATTGCATTATAAGTGTAAAAGGAGTGGTAATTTGATGATAGCCATGATGAAAATCATTGATTGGGCCGACACAATGAAAGTTTCTAAACAAATTTTCAACAAGAATCATTTCACGGACTCAAAACTTACTTGGCAACACAATGAAAATCACGAAGGAAATTACTTAAGGGCAGGCGCAATGCAAATTTCTACATGGGCAAACTTAAAACTTTTAATGAAAATTGCTTGATAGGCTGAATCCTCATTAACTCAGTGACATGTAGAAACCTGCAAACCTATGTAACCTTTAACCAGTTATGAGATCTGCCCGAAGTTCCACAGAATGATGGCTCAGACATTCTCCAAATCACATGTTCTAACTCCTCAAAAAAATCGAACCCCCAAACATTATTCTAAACAGTACTACACCAACCTCAAACACAAGTTTGCCAATTCCAACTTTCACAAGAAATATAAGAGGGAAAATCTCTTTATGTTAGAAGTATTTGTACTGCCATATTCTGCTAATTATCCTTATCCATCTTATCCTTTTATTACAACAGTTGTGTAGTCAAAAGAATGTGATTTTGACAAACTTTATTAATTCAGTGACTGAGCTGATATCAATATCAAACAAAACATAAGCTCGTTTTTAATGTTTTACAGATTAGAAACTCTCCATGAAAGCAAAAGTTAATCACATTCTCTCAGCTTCTTGAGAGGATAAGACCACAGACAATTCCTTTTCTATCTCAATAGATTTTTCCTAGCTAATCAACATGCTATCTGATGAAACAATTACTGTAACTATCAACAGAAATAAGGACCAATTTGCAGAGCTCACATTGACACCATCATCATGCAAATCATGGGTAAAAGAGAGAGGGGAAGAAAATTACCTGAGCTATTAATGGTTAATTTGCAGACAATAGTGAAGATGAACTAATGGCGAAGATCAGATTTGAAGAGGATCGAGGAACAAATGATGGAATTGAAATTCTTTCTGCCAAAAGCCTTAAAATTTCTCTTTTCTGCAATTTCTCACTCAAAAATGAAAGATCCTTCCTCTCTGACTCTTCTCCTCTCAGATTTTTCAAACAAAAATGGAGATCTCCTTTTCCTCTACTCTTTCCCAATCTTTCTCAAGATTTTTCCCTTTGAAACCCTCACTCTCTCTCTTTTCTGTAATAAAAAAAAAAACCTTAGATCCCCTTTCTTCTTCTTCTTTTCTCTCTTCTATGCCTCTCTCTCAATCTTCTTGATTTCTCTCTCTTTCTGATTTGCAGACCTCGGATCTTGGATCTATATAAGAAATGGCCGGAAAAATTGCTCATCGCCGGAGAAGATGATTGAATCTTGCCTAGAAATGAGCAAATCTCACTGGAATTTAAGAAAATGACGGATCTAGTTGCAGATAGCTAGAATCTATGGATATTCGCCGAAGAAGATGACCGGTGGGTTAGGGTTTGGGTTCTAGATCTGAGGTTTTACCGCTTGAAAAGAACAAAATTAAAAGAGGAACATAAGATGATTCAAAGAAGAACTAATTGGCCGGAGCTCCGGTAATCCTACCGGAGAAGAAGATCGGGGAAGATAAGCTTTGATCGGAAATTGCAAGGTTTGGGTTAGGGTTTCAGCTCTTCTCCCTTTTCTCTCTGAGATTTATCCCCGAAATTTTCAGACGAAAATGAACTCCCCCTTTGCCCTTGCCCGATGGATTCTTTTTATAAGAAAGTGATAAATTCGACCTCTTTTTCTTATTTGGACAACCACCTTTCGGATAATCCACTCCCTTAGTGCATAAGAGCAAACAACAATATATCCTCCCCTTTCATTTTCCAAGACAACTCTCATTTTAATAATGCACTCCACTATTGTATATTAAAATACACTAATGAACCTTCCACTTTTCTCCCTTGGGTCACCACAAATCGGATAACTCACTTCTCTTTTGCTATACAATACCCTACTACACTATGAACTATACTCATCTTGATGGGCAAAACTCCACGGATTTCAACAAAATTTTGCGGAGACCTATAGGGAATCCTAACCTACTCTAGGGTGAAATTTAGGGCTTTAAAACATTGGTTTGATGGGGTTTTGCTCAAACATGAAGGTTTTAGGGTCCGGTCAAAATGGGGTGTCTACAAGTGGTAAAACCATCTTCACAAAAGCTAAATGTAAGAATTCTTCCTTTTGCTCAGTGCTTGAGGCTTTGATGTTTCAGGCATGTCTGAATAAGAAGTCACTTGCCCTTCTTGATTCCTAAACGAGGATCTACTTTGAATTTTCTTTTCACTTTGGAAAGTATACACCCCTTCTTTCCAGTGTCAAACACTTTAGACTTTAGAAGAGAACAAATATGAACATGGAACAGACTCCTAAGGACTCTTTCAAAGAAGACTTACATTATTCAAGGGACTTGACTCAATTTTGATTCACCCTTAGATCACATGTGTTATTTTTTATAGTATGGTTAACCACCCTCGGAGTAATCTCAAAGATCCTGTCAACTGGATCTAATTTTCTCCATCAGGATTTCCGTCATGGTTATTACCCCTTTCGGATTACCCAATCTTAACGCCCCTAGTTTAAAAAAGTGTCAAAGTAAGTCTCACCGGTACAAGATTCCAAGATCCTGCCCTATGTAGTGATTGCATTTCCTTCTCTTTCGAGTCTCTTCTTTGTAGGAAGTCGCAACTAATGCCTTCCAGGTTTGTAGTCTTGTGAAACACTTGTCTTAACTCTTTGCCTGTGTTGCTTGCAACTCTTACATTTGAATTCTTATTCTACTCAAACTTTGGAATCCTACATGACTGAGGAACTCCTTCTGAATCTCATAAGCTCACTTTTTGTAGAAAGTCTTTGTCCCTGACTGGATTGCATCTTCAAGTTTTCAATCCAGCAGACCACTACCCTGACTTTTGCATAAGCCAACCCCTTTGGCTGTTAACTTAGCAAATGCATAACTCTAGGCGCCCTTTCGGGTTTCCAACCTAGTGGGTCTTCAGATTCTCGTTAATTTCTTTTCTTTCTGTTTTTGCTTTCATTTGCCTTGAACCTTTGCTTGTTTCACCAGAAGGACTTTCTAGGTGGGTTTGAGTTCAAAAGGGCTAGATATAAAAAGTTCAAACAATTTGGACCGAATCTGGTCTTACCAAATTGCCTATGTACCCCAAAATATGGAGGATCAGATCCACGTAGTTCGCTTCTTGGGGTTTAACAAAGAATGGTTTAGATTTTAGCTTCAAAATATTGAAAGGGGAATGATTTAGCTTTTGTTCCCAAGGTTGACAGAACCCGAATTAATCAGATTGCCTATGTATCCCCAAAGAAGTGGGAATCAGGTCATAACGTAGTTCAAACTTTTTTTCAAAAAAATGCCCCTTGTTTATAATGTGGTCAGAAGGAAATGGTTTGATTTGAATTTTTGGCCCAAAGGGTTCACAAAAGGATTTTTCAAACGTTAGGATTTTGGCTATAAAGGCGCAAACGTCCAAGGATAGCCTCTTGGTGTATTTGGCGTACAAGCTCTTTTGCTTATGGTTCAAAGACTTTGAATATTTTTGTAGAGAAATCCGACGGTTTTCTTGCTAGACTTCAACTACGATATTCAACTTTAATGTATTCTCATTTCAAAGATCTTGAATTTGTGCTCAAGATTCTACAACTCTCTTTAGTTTCCAAATGCTGAAGACAATTCTCATATTCAATCTATCTCATTGACTCCATCATCTGGGTCTCTGACATTCTTAAGGTTAGGTGACACACCACACACTCCTTGACCCCCCCCCCCCCCCCCCCCCCCACCGCCCCAAAAAAAAAGAAGAACAAACCAAAAACAAAGAACTTGGACATTAATAACAATGTTTGACGACCAAGCTTCCAAGTGCCGAAAAGTTGACAACTGGTAGTAGTCAAAAGTTTAGAAAATGGGATCACCTTGTGCAATAATATTAAGGATTCTAGCATTTTTTTTTTGAGAAGTTAACCATTTTTATTTCATGATACTAGAGTAAACATCAGCAGGGGACAAGGCGTCCCCCAATAAGATACAACAATATCAAGACCCAAAAACCCAACACCCAATCGAAGCCCGTCAATATTAAGGATTCTAACATGAACATTGATTTAAAGAGATGAAATCTGATATTGGCATTGCTTTCTATATTAAACTTCATTGATTGGTTGTCGATAGTTTTCGAGTTGCCCCTAATAACAAACAAATGGCTAGTGCTTTTCCTTGTGTAGATCCTATTTCAATGGGAACTTAATAAATCGATCCGTCTACTTTTTGGAAAGTGTATCAACCAACAAGAAAAGTATAAAACAGAGGAGTCCCAATATCAGGGGGGGAGTGGACATCATCTCCCATTTATTTATTAAAATATAGAAATTAACGAGTAAAAAGAGGGCCTATAATTACAATATCTAGATCGGAAAATGAAAAAAATATACATATAAGAAATTGACTTTAGTTAAAAGTGGTAGTTAGTGGTAGGATCAAGAGGATGTTTAGAAGAGGAGAAAGTGGCACCTGGGTAGAAGCTTCTTTCCTCTAAGGGGTCAAGTTAATAAAAGCACAATTAGTTGTGGGATAACCTCTTAAAATAAAAGGTGATCAATGTACATTTGAGTCGACCTTTCAAAAACTGTACATTTGAGTCTATCAGACAATCATTAAATTGATATTGTTATCTCATATGATCATCCATTTATAACAAATGTGTTATCAACATAAAGAAACAAATATCTCGAGATAAATCAGCCCCTATTTGTAATTTACTGAAGATCATATTAAATGGATGCAAGAGTTAGGTGACACTCCACACACTCCTCTATATGACATTATGTAGCAGTCATCTGATCTAGCGTCGATTCCACTTCTTGGACCAAGGCCTGCTGTGACTAGAATATGAAAAGATAACTACATACAAATGAACTTGCGGAGTATGAGCAGAATTACTAAGAAAAAGTTATAAGAACCAAAGGCAATGTCCATGTGCGAATATCATTTAATCACAACAAACACATAAACGGAAAACTAAAAAAGCACTGCGAGGACACAGGGCTTCTAATTCTAATGCAATCTTGGGATTCACAGATGACATTCTGGGAATTTAGGAGCAGTAAAATGAGTTCTGATTGAATAAAATCAGGAGCATGCATTCCCAAATAAGCATAAACATAACAAGAATAATCAAAATCAGCAAAGAATTGTTTGAGAAGTTGGGTGTATACGGAGGGCTGGTGAATTCAGTGTGGAAGGAGGATCTCTTTAGTTTAGGCCAAAGCAGAAATTTCAATTTTAACATTCAAAAAAAATAAAATCAGCAAAGGATTTCAAAGAAATTCTAGGCTCGAAATTTCAATCATCCATAAAATTAAATTAACCATACCATTTTCCATGTTATATGTCTCAACGAGAAGTAACTAATCAATAATTTGAACTATGAAATCCGACCAGTATGACTATGACCTTCAAGACGTCCCAAGGGTGAGGATATGATGAGTGAATGGTTAAAATAAGGTAGGAGTTGTTGGCGACAAGTGTATGGTCGATCCAGGTAAAATAAAGGTGTAAGGACTAGGAAAATATAGGTACACTGCTGAAAATAAAAGTAAAGGTATTCCATACCCAGAAGTGACGTGCCAGATGTCTAGTCTTGATCGTCTGATGTAGGATGTGTCCGAGAGAGAAAAGAGAGAAAGCTAGAGTGAGAAAAAGAAGACTAATCTCAGCCAATATAAAGAGAGAAGAAAAATGAATCAAGAGCAAGAAAGATATCAAGATCAAGATCAAGAAGAGCGAGAAAGAAGATCAAGGAAGAGAAAGAAGGAAAAAAAGAAAAACGGCTTATAAACCTAAGCAGGTGAAAAGGGGAAAAGAGGAAGAATGGAGAATATCTTGCGGTTGGGAACTCCTTGAGCTTTCTTCAAAACGTCCAAAATTCCTCTAGGGCTTCATCGTGTATGTCTTTTATATGGATCTGAGAACTTTTTTTTGCCATGGTTCGAAATTGCTAAAAATAGTAAACCCACGCTTATTATAACTAGTAAACTAACGATTACTATAAATACTAAGTCCATGATTACTATCGCAGGCAGGTCATATGTTGATGTGGACATCCCTCACATCTAGGTTAAAAATTATAACTAAAAAGAAAAATAAATCCCAAATAAAAGAGAGAAAAAAGTCTCTCATGAAAAAAAAAAACTATGGCCGATAGATCACATCAAAAGGTATCTGACATTTCAAAACCTAAATGGTCATATGGAAAATATGATCTTATTGGTCATTTCAGATGCAAATATAAAGTTAAATGTAAAGGCAGCATCATTATTTTTTTTCATTCCACAAGACACCATTGCATCCCAAAATAATAACAGGGTTGAACGATCAAACAAAGAAAAATAAATTACATTATTGACAAAATTATGAAAATATACCATGGGAATCATCAGGAAAATCCCGGCTCCCCTGTGAACTGCCCAACGGCCAACCGTCTCATAGATCTAACCGCACGCTCATCAGATGCACGAATCCGAGCAAGTCTATCTTGCATATCCCGGAAGGAAGGAATATTAAATGCTTCAGATACACTGTCTCGCAACATTGGGTCTTGCGAGAAATTAATCAAAGCCTCCGCCACATTATCCTTCAGCTCCTCCAATTCATCCTGCAACAAGTCAATGAGAATGGGAATCGCACCCACATCGGCCAATGCTCGCCTATCTGCCACATCATAGCTCAACTGGGCAACAGCCCCAGAGGCCTTCTCTCGAATGTCATCATGCTCACTCCTCAAAAGTTCAAGCAAAAGTGGAATCGCACCAGATTCTCGAACAACAGAAATTGAATGTTTATAACCCGATAGATCCCATAGAACATCTGCAGCAGCAGCTTTTGCCCCATCATTATCTCCATGTAGAATCCTCACAATGTGTTCGGCAATCAATACCGCATTCTCTTCTACCACAGCCAAAATACAAAACACATCCTCCGCAATTTCTTTACCAATCGGTTCAGGGCCTTCAAGTAGCCCCGCGAATAAAGGAATAGCCCCCGCTCGAGCAACTGGCCTAAGATAATCAACATGAGAAGAAATTATACCCAAAGCATTACCAGCTTTCAACTTAGCCTCCCTATCTCCATCCCGCATTAACTCAATAAGCACGGGGATCACACCCAATTCCACAAGCATTTTTCTCACTTTTTTCGTCACACCAAGTAACCCAATCGCCTGAGCAGCTCTTGTCCTCGACATCATTTTCCCATATTGAGCGGATTCAATAAGCAATGGCAACCCCCCTAAAATGATAATTACCCTCCTCACCTCTCTCAACATCACCATTGAGCTTAAAATCTCTAACAAGTACCTTCTTATACCATCTACACTAGATGTAATCAAACTAATAATGATCTCCAATCCACCATTTCTAGCTAGAATTACGCAAATACGACCATCACAAGTAACCATACTCCTAAGACATTTTATCAAAAGCTTACGAAACACACCTTCGGATTGAGGCAATAACCTAAGAATCGAAGGAACAACGCTTGATTGGCCGATGAGCGCGCATAATGTAGCATCCCCTCGACGAGTGAATTGGTCTAGGCAATAAGCGGCGGCTTCTTGAATCGAAGGACAAGAGTTACATAGAAGCTCCACGAGAATTGGCACAATTTGTGCTAAAATGGTCTCTGGGGCGTCTTTTGATCGCCGCCCGAGCTCAACAGTGGCTCTTATTTGCAAAGTCTCATTCTCACTGGTAATTATTTTCTCATACATATGAGATGCCTTAACCCAATCAATTCCTCCCTCCAATTTGTTTCCCTCTAACTGATCCATTGAATAAATCCCAATTACTACAAACAACTCAATAATGAAAAATTTTCAAACTTTTCAAATGAACCAAATTCAGAATTTGTCCCAAACAAGCCCTAAAAAAAGAACCCAGAACTGCAAACCAATCAAAACCCACAAAAAATAAACCCTTACTAAGAAATTCAAACGAGAGCTCTCTCCGTTAGAATTCTATAAGCCTTTGAGAAAACAACCCAATCCTCAAAAAACCCTAATTTCAAAGGAGCAGAATAAAAAATCAATCTCGTTCTCCCCAAACAAGCACTAAAAAAAGAATCCAGCAATTTCCCAGATTCTATGACAGTTTCACGAAAAAAACCCAGATGAAATCCAACCTTACAAAACCCTGAAAAAAGAAACAGAATGTTCGAATTCCTTCAAAACCCTAAGAAAGCTAGAACCAGAAATAGACTTTGTTCTTAGAAGAAGGAGATCACACAAAAACAAACAGAAAAAACAATGATTGTTCCATGGCGGGCGAACGGCTGACTGTTTTATTTGATTGCTTGCAAGGAGGAGAGAGAAGAAAAGAAAAATGGAACACCGGTCTACATTCAAGAACCTTGTGGGCCATTAAAGGGTGACAATTTGGGGTTCATGTCAGGGAAATAATATATTCGCCCCCCTTTTCTTCCCTGGACCACGCCTTGCAGGGTAAAAGAGTAGTCATATATGCACTAGAATGGGGGTGTCCCAGGGAAGAAAATGGGTAAATATATCACATATGTCACATGAGTGGGTCCACTGAAAATGCCGCTTGTTGACACAACTCTTATAAAAAAATGAAACTAACCCTTCTAGTTACTTTATCTAGACTAAGCAATTCTGGGACCAACTAACTCATTCTAGGCCAGACTGAAACCAACATATTTTGGATTCGACTAAGAAAATTTTGGTCCGAATTGTGGGTCCGACTAACTCATTTTGGATTCGACTAAGCAAATTTATTTGGGTCCGAATAACTCATTTTGGATCCAACCAACATATTTTGGATTCGACTAAGATAATTTAGGTTCAAATAACGGAATTTGGATTCGACTAAGCTAATTTGAATTCGCAGAGAGGTAATGGTACTACGATGTTGTACAATCACAAAATCTCAGCTTGTCTTTATACTGGTATGATGGAATGTGTTAGGCTAAAACCCCTTATACCCGTCCCATATCAGTTTAGGTCCTAGTTAGTCCCATATCTAGGCAGACGTCCCAGGTGGATGCTCCTAATATGACAACAAAGTTTTGATTGAGGAACACTAGACAGAGAGAAGAATTTTGTCACATCTTTTGCATATTAGTGCAAAATATGTTTGATATGATAAAAAAGGCCCATCATGTTGCAATGGATCAGTTCTTTTTCTTTAGACAGCCACCAACTTATCCTATAAAATTACAAACATGCTTTACAGAGCTTGCTCTCATGTAACAACTGAATTGAACCAAAAAAAAAAACATTAAAACACAAAGTCACAAATGATCTTGACTATTAAGAGAAAAAAAAAAAAAAAAAAATTCATCCTCCATAACAAGCCCGCCAATGCGCTACAGTCTTTTGTCAAATACTGCTCTGAAGGACTCCTGCTCTAAATGGAGTTTCTCTGAAGTGTTTTCCTTAATAGAAAAAGGATGATCATGAGAGGCAAACAGAATGGGGTAAATCCTATTCCATACAATGGTAAAATTTCAATTGAGGCTAGTTCTCAAGCATGCCCAATTGGGTTCAAAGCTAGTTAAACTTCCACTTCAAAATGTAATTGGATTTGTAGGGAGTTCACAAAGTATAAGCGACAAGCAATTCACTCTAAACTGTAGAGCCAACATCAGAAAGCATGGTTAGATATGGTGGCTAAACCCACAAATGCATAAATGCATCATACTAATATATACTCACAGTTACAGTACAAACACGAGCTTTTGCCGCTAAATAGAGAGCTTGTACTGCTAATAAAATTGAAATTTCTGTCTCAACCTAAACTAAGGAGATCCTCCTTCCACACTGAAGTCACCATCCCTCCCTATACACCCAACTGCTCAGACAAGCCTCATTCTCATAGTCAATTCCCATAAAACCTTGTGAAGGGAATTACCTAGTTGTACCTGCAAGAAGAGAACAGAAAACCAGATCATTTAAGAAAACTGAGTTAGGAACTAACAAGCACATGCACTTAGAGCATTGTTACAGAAAGCACCTTAGTTGAAATATAAAGATTTGAAACCACATAACCACTCAGCACTTTCATCCTCAATTTTCAAAAGCACCCTAGCACAAACTTTGCCACCATAAATATGGGTGCAAACTGGCCCAATTTGAACTTAATCAAGCAATCCTCTCGTTCCAAGAGATACAGAAAGTAGCTCCAATTCAACATGTAATCCACACTTTAGCACCTCAAACTAGTACCGATCCAAATGCACCTCAAGCCAAGAAGCAATCGAATTCTCATGATCACATAAATAGGGACAATTACTTAAAAAGAAGGAATCAAAATAATTTACTGATAACATCCCGTGATTAAAAAAATAAGATGAACAGCTACGCACTACAACTCAACTCAACTCAACTAAGCCTTTTTCCCAAACTAGTTGGGGTCGGCTAATGAATCCTTTAGAAATTTTTCATGAAGAAGGTGAAAGGATCTACCCAGCTGAAATTGACTAAGTCTAATACTGACACTAGTTTAGTTCATCTACATGGATCATTTTCTTCCATTCTATCCTATCCAGGGTCATGACCAGCTACACACTAATTGAAAAAAAAAAAAACCATTTGTTGAAGTTGAGATCTTTGGCAGAAGAAGATGAAATCACGGTAAGTTACCCCAATACAAGCATCACCCGATCCACTAAAATACCCAAAAACAGAGATTTACAGAGTAACGAAAGAATAAGTAGATTTCACCAAAATCATACATGTTAATAATTCGATTTTGATATTTGTGCTAAACTTAATCAAAATAGCTATAATAGATCATCAAAGTTAAAGAAAACTCTGAAAAAAAGTACCAGATAAAATAGAAAAGACAAGCTGAGATTGTGTGATTGTAAAACATGGTAGTACCGTTGCCTCTTTGTAGATTCAAATTAGCGTACTCGAATCCAAATTCAGTTACTTGGACCCAATTTCCATTAATCAAATCTAAATTCTGTTATTTGGACCAAAATTTGCATAATCGAATCAAAAATATATTTAGTCGGATACAAAAAAGATTTAGTCGGACCCAAATTTGCTTGGTTGAATCCAAAAAGAGTTAGTTGGACCAAAAATTGGTTATTCGGATCCTAAATAAGTTAGTCGACCCCAAAAATGATTAGTCGTTCATTGCTTAGTGGGATTCAAATTCAATTGATTGGAGCCAAAGTTGTTTAGTCTAATCCAAAATATGTTAGTTGGACCCAAATTTGCTCTCGGACTTCAAATTTGCTTAGTCGGCCTCAAAATGAGTTAGTTGTGCTCAAATTTGCTTAGTCGGCCCAAAAATGAGTTAATCGATCCCAAAATATGCTAAGTTGACCCCAAAATGAGTTAGTCGGACCCAAAAATGCTTAGTTGGCCACAAAATGAGTTAGTTGGTCCCAAAATTTGCTTTTTCCGTCCAAAAAATTTCTTAGTAGGCCCTAAAATGAGCTAGTCGGACCCAACAATGCTTAGTCGAATCCAAAATATGTTTGTTGGACCCAAATTTGCTTAGTTGGCTCCAAAATGAGTTAATCAGTCCCAATATTTACTTGCTCGGCCCCAAAATGAGTTAGTGGAAAAAGTAACTCAGAGGGTTATTTACTATTACACGCTGAAGACTTGAAAAAAAATTGCTACCATTTAGAAATATTTTTCATTTCTAAACTTTTTCAAAACATTCCCACAATCCTAACATGGCCTTCGGACCTAAAAGACGGAGACAAAGCAAGTGGCTCTAGACAACTCATTAAAGCCCGTTGTAATTGTGATGGGAGGGAGTCAACTTTTGATAGCAATGGTCAGACTAAGGGATGAGAAGTGGTTGAGCATTATCTCATAGGTAAAAGGCTTTGTTCCTCAACCAAGAGGTCGGAGGTTCAATCCCACCTTACCTACCAAAAATGAAGATCATTGCAAGACTAGTTGCTCTATTTTTAGATGAAGACAAGAAAAAAAAAAAGAGAAAAAAACGGACAGTACCGAAGACAATGTTTGATGGTGAGATGATGGAAGAGACTAGATGCAAGAAATTGCAATATTCATATAATCTAAACAATCTGATTATCCATGTTAACCTAGTTGGGGCAACCCACATGGTTCTACGTCCCACTCCGAATGGACATCTCTTGGCACAACTGTAAAAGTTGCCTTATTTATCAATGGCTCATATAATGCAATATCATGGGACCATCAATCTTGAATTAGCGACCCTTGAGGTGGACAGGCCCTCCTTCACCCAAATCCCACATCGCACCACGAAAAGTCATCGGTAAAACCTCTCTCTCTCTCTCTGACTTAGCAAAATGTGATTTGGTAATCGCTAATTGTCGTGTCTCTCTCTCTCTCTAGAGTTGAAGGATAAATGATTAAAGAGGAGTTCCAAACTGAAGGGCACCCTTGCAACTAGGGATGAAAGGGCGGCCCCATTGGACGCATGTCAGCAATGTGCATTTGATGATCTTTGACTTTTCAGCCCATATAATGCACTTTGGTGATGTACGACCAATGGGGGCGCCCTTTCATCCCTATTTTGCAAGGGCCCCCTTCAGTTTACAACCCCTCATGATTAAATAACACCAACTCTAACAGCTTAAGCTTTGGGAGTAAGTGGTTGTTTCTGTGATATATGTTAACTTACCAACTTCTCCAAAAGCTTAAGTTGTTGGAGAAAGGCATTATTTATCTTTTATACTTTTAACACTCCTCCGCACGTGTGGCCCACTTGGCAAACACGTGGCACATGTGGTCCCACTTTGGGCCGACCATCGCATGTGGATTTTTACTGTTCGGGAGGTTTGAACTCGAGACCTTTGGCTTTGATACCAAGTTAACTTACCAACTTCTCCAAAAGCTTAATCTATTGCCTCACGACGAGTCTTGGGTTCGAAACCCACCAACTCCTTGATATTAAAAATCCACCGGCCAACCCAAAAGAGGGACCACACGTGAGGGGGAGTGTTGAAGTATAAATGATTAAATAACACCAATTTTAACAGCTTAAGCTTTTGAAGTAAGTTGTTTCACTTGTATGTTCTATAAAACATTTGGAAATAATAAATACTTACTAACCAATATTTCTTATGAAAATCATTTTCCTAATGAATCTTTTTTTATTTCCACGACTTATAAGGAAAATATATGGGAATGGGTTATCTAGAAGGGTATATATATGAATATAAATTGAAATTCTTTATAAATAAAACTTGAACTGTAGTGGTTCAAGTTACTTTTCATGTGCAATCAAACAATGGAAAATCAGGTAATTCTGGAAAAATTCTTTTCCAAACTTTTTCAATAAAAGAAAAAAAGAAAAAAACTTCAATCCAAACAGTGCCAAATTTCCTCAAGTTTTATATTTTATTGTACTAAAATAATTTCCATTTAGTTACTTAAGTTGAAGCTCTTTAATTTTGGTGAGATTTAAGAAATGAATGCCCCAAGCTTCTCATGAGGTTCTTTCCTTTGCCTGTCAGACAATAAAACGTTGGGCCCCAGGCAGATTGTACCAAATCCTCTCTCTCGCACACACACTGCAGCAAATCGTGTTCGTGTTCGTGTTCGTTGCCCTTGAGAAAGGAAAGCCACACCTTTTATATATACATAGCTAAGTGATACGGTCACAAAATTGTTTTGATAATGAGGAGAAGTTTACTTGTCCTATGTGCTTTAAGAAGCCGTCAAAGGATGTGAGAGCTTTTGGGAATTATAATCTCCAGCTTAAAGCATATAAGATAAGAGAACTTATATAGTGCCCGACCGTCAAATCATAAAGGGCGGAGAGAGAACCATCTCTCCCTTGATTTTTAATTGAAGAGAAACCCCATTTTTTTACTTTTTCTTGGTTCGGAAATCAAGGCAGCAGATTTTGTTTATATCCGCCCTTTATGTTTTGACGGTCGGGCATCATATAAATTCTCATAAGATAAAATGATCTTGTTTCATTATCCAAGTTTTATATGGTGGCCGACCGTCCACCAACAAGGGCAGAGAGAGAAAAAACTCCCCCCCCCCCCCCTCCGCCCCCATTTTTGATTCAGCATGAGCTTCTTTTTTTTACTTTTACCTTCATAAAAAATCAAGGTGGTAGATATTTTCTCTCTCCGCCCTTTACATATAAAGGACGGCAACCATATCATTTCTCTCATTATCAAAACATAATTATGCCGATATGAGTAGTTTGAGAGAGAGAGAGAGAGAGTGTATATATATATATATATATATATATATATATATATATGTGTGTGGAGTGAAGCTACACATACGTTTAGCTAACTTAGCTACACCAACGGCTTAAAATACAGTGGGCCCACATTGTTTGGGTGATCCAAACCATTCACTTGATAGGCCCTCACATTGATAGGGTGTGCCCAAAAAATCAGCTCCATAGGATCATCCCCACCCTTCAAACTATGGAGACAAAAATGGACAGATTTGTGAAGGTTTTTACGCGTCCATTTTTGCCTCCACAAATCGTAGGGTTGGGATGATCCTATAGAGCTGATTTTTTGGGCACACCCTATCTATGTGAGGGCCCATCAAATGAATAGTTTGCATCACCCAAACAATGTGGGGCCCACTGTATTTTAAGCCGTCGGTGAGAGAGAGAGAGAGAGGTTCCTGAGGTGGCGCTAGTGCTACCTTATATGAGGTGGCGCTCACAAAACATAGGGGGCCCACTTTGTTTGGATGATCCAAAGCATTCATTTGATAGGCCCTCACATAGATAGGGTGCCCACAAAAAATCAACTTCATAGGATCATCCTAACCCTTCCATTTGTGGAGGTTAAAATGGATGGGTATAAACCTCCATAAATGTAAACCTCCACAAATGGAAGGGTTAGGATGATCCTATGGACCTATTTTTTTGTGGGCACCTTATCTATGTGAGGGCCTATCAAATGAATGCTTTGGATCATCCAAACAAAGTGCCCCCTATGTTTTGTGAGTGCCACCTCAGGAACTGTTTACTCATATATATATATATATATATATACTAGTAAAAAACCCCGTGCGATGGGCCGACAAAGAACTGTACAGACCACATCATAGGTTGATTCAAACCGTCCATGTAATGGAACACAACATAAATAGGTTGTGCCCCAAAAATCATTTCCATTGGCTGATCCTAGCCCTCCAATCTATAGAGGTTTTCATAATATGTTGTTCCTCTTATATCGGATGGTTAAGACCACCCTATAGATTTTTTTATTAAAAAAGCATAAAGGAGGGGGTAAGATTGAAATTATGTGGCTTTATAGGTTGATCCAAACCGTCCATGTGATGGAACACAACATCAATTGGTTGTACCCGTAAAATCATTTCCATAGGTTGATCCTAGCCCTCCAATCGATATAGGCTGATCCTAAGTCTTCAATCGAGAGAGGTTTCAATAATTGTTGTTCCTCTTCAGGTGCCCGGAATCCGTCAATATTTTGCAAGTGTCCTGCATGAGTATTAGTAGTTATTTCGTCATTGCCATATGTCTTTACCTCTTCTCGATAGGTTTTTTCCATAATTGTCATAGACAGGTACCTTGTGTTGGTACTTTTTGTATGTAGATTACGATTTTAGCCCCAAATAATTTCTCATAGAGTTAGATGTTAGACATCAGCAAAGGGGTAATGGTAAAAGAGTAATGATGATGGTAAAAGAGTAATGATGATTGCTATATTTCAGGTGAATTAAATGTCTATTTTGCCCTCGTAGATAGTATGTACATATAAGTGGGGAGGGCAAAAAAGGGTAAAAATCATGCACACTGACGTGTTAAATGGACAATAATTCTCTAATTTCTCTTCTGCTATATAGTAATATATATATGGTGAAACGTTTTCTGTGCGATACCTCAAATAAGTTATCTGAGCAAGAGCTCAAAAAAACATACGGGCCCACATTGTTTGGATGATCCAAAGCATTCATTTGGATAGTCCAAAGATAGATAGAGTGTGCACAAAAAATCTGCTCCACAGGATTATCCTAATCCTTCGATTTGTGGAGGTTAAAGTAGATGGGTATAAACCTCCACAAATCTGTCCATTTTTAACCTCCAAAAATCGAAGGGTTAGGATGATCCTATGGAGCCCATTTTTTGGGCATACCCTATCTATGTAAGGGCCTATCAAATGAATGCTTTGGATCATCCAAACAATGTGGACCCACATGATTTTTTGACCTCTTGCTCAGAAAACTTATCTGAGGTATCGTGCAGAAACATTTCCCCTATATATATATATGAGGAAAGTGTCTCTAGTCTCTCCCCTAGATAAGCTTATCTACTCCTCCCTTTAAAAAAACACAGTGGGCCCACGCTGTTTGGATGATCCAAAGCATTCATTTGATAGGTCCTAACATAGATAGGGTGTGCCCAAAAAATCAGCACCAAAGGGTCATCCTAGAACTTCGTTTTGTGGGGCCTTGTGGTACCCAGAATGGACACGGTGTGCCCCACAAAACGAAGTTCTAGGATGACCCTTTGGTGCTGATTTTTTGGGCACACCCTATCTATGTTAGGACCTATCAAATGAATGCTTTGGATCATCCAAACAGCGTGGGCCCACTGTGTTTTTTTAAAGGGAGGAGTAGATAAGCTTATCTAGGGGAGAGACTAGAGACACTTTCCTCTCTCTCTCTCTCTCTATATATATATATATATATATATATATATATATATATATATATGAGCAAAGTGTTCCTGCGCAGCTGCTCAGTTAGCTTAACTGAGCAGCTGCCCCAAAAAACTCATGTGGCCCCATATTTTTTGGGTGATTCAAAGCATTCATTTGATGGGCCCTTCCATGGATTGGGTGTGTACCAAAAATCAGCTCCATTGGATCACCAATGGCTGTCCATTTGTGGGGCCAAAAATGGACAGATACTGTTTGTCCACAAATCTGTCCATTTTTTGCCCCACAAATGGACACCCTAAGGTGATCCAATGGAGCTGATTTTTGGTGGACACCCTACCCATGAAAGGGCCCATCAAATGAATGCTTTGGATCCCACCCAAAATGTGGCCACATGAGTTTTTGGGGCAGCTGCTCAGTTAAGCTAACTGAGCAGCTGCGCAGGAACACTGCCCTCTATATATATATATATATATATATATATGAGGAAAGTGAAGCTACACCGCCAGTGTAGCTAACTTAGCTACACCGCCTGCTTAAAATACAATGGGCCCACATTGTTTTGGTGATCCAAACCATTCATTTGATTGGCCCTCACATAGATAGGGTGTCCACCAAAAATCAGCTCCATAGGATCATCCCAACCCTACGATTTGTGGAGGCAAAAATGAATGTGTAAAAACCTTCACAAATTTGTCCATTTTTGCCTCCACAGTTTGAAGGGTTGGGATGATCCTATGGAGCTGATTTTTTGTGGACACCCTATCTATGTGAGGGCCAATCAAATGAATGGTTTGGATCACCAAAACAATGTGGGCCCATTGTATTTTAAGCCGGCGGTGTAGCTAAGTTAGCTACACCAATCAAATGAATGGTTTGGATCACCAAAACAATGTGGGCCCATTGTATTTTAAGCCGGCAGTGTAGCTAAGTTAGCTACACCGGCGGTGTAGCTTCACTTTCCTCTATATATATATATATATATATATATATATATATATATATACACACACATGCATGCGCACACATATAGACGGGCCAACGATTTTATCTGTGGTCCGTATTTGGATATACATGCATTTTCACAAATAAATTGTCCAAGGACAATTATTGTGGATGTCTTCTCACAATAATCGTGATGGAGAAAGCACTAAGTCAAATCGAATGGATGAAATATGATGTTCTTGCATGGATAGAGATTATAAAGTCTCACATTTTCATAATATTTTAGTGCTTGGAAAGTCTGTTTTAAATTGTCAAATAGAAAATATTTATTTAACAAGATCTGATTAGAGAGAGAGAGAGATTTTCTGAATAGTTTAGTTTAGGTTTTCCAATCAAGACAGTTGATCTTGTAGAGAATCACAAGATGACCCACATGGTCTTGGTCTCATGCTGAACGAACATCACACGCATAAGATGAGGGACTATAAATTAAGATCAACTATCAATTAAGCTTTTTTTGGCAGCACCCTAAAAGAATCTTGATGGATCAAGGGCCTAGGATCATCCAATCAAGGTGCGCTCAATGGCATTTGGCCGAACTTATGGTTCTCGTTCATATCAACAGATCCGATCAAATGGGGCACGAGCATGGCTCAAAAAATGTCTATTGGAAGGCGCCTAATCTGATCATGTTTTTAGCTTTTTCTTCATTTATATATAGGTTTTCATCACTAATCTTTTCTTTGTGAATTATGCAAAGAGAAGTGATATAGCCGCCCTAGTGTACTAGAGTATTTAAGACTACTCTTTTAACCTTGAGGGGGCTGTTCTAATTAAGGAAAAAAGGGGCGAGAGTATCATTTCCCTCAACATTCCCTTATGCAAAATTTTGTATACGAATAGAATATGTAGAATTGGATCTGTTGGATTAGTGATATAAATCACTTGGGTATTACTTCTTTAAGAAGGGGCATTCTTGGAATGTGTTAAAAGTCTACTAAAGAGGGTTTTATCTTTAGTTGGGCATTATTCTAAAGAAGTGAGGTTAATAGCTTCTCTACAAGAAAGGGGTTTTTTCTCTCTCTAAGGGTTTCTTCTTCTTCTTCCTTTGTAAGAACTTGATCCAAGGTTATTGGGGTTCCTTTTATGGTGTTTTTTAGGTTGTGAAGACATTGTAAAGAGGGAGTTGGATTTTTGCTCGAGTTGTAAGAAGAGGGTGTTGGTGGGGTTTCACCATTGTTGGAGAAGTAAGGGTTTTAACCCTTGTTTGTAATTTCCCATTGTTGATAGGGAAGTTTACTTGCGGATTGCCCGTGGAATAAGCCAAAGTGCTGAACCACGTAAATCTCTTGTGTCTTTTGCTCTCTTGTTTTCTTTATTTATTTTACAACACACTTGATTTGTGCACATACTCGTTTGAGCTAATTCCGTGGGTTGCCGGAGGCTATTTGTTATTATTTGGTTCGAGTAGTCTCCGATAACCGGATTTCTAGCAGCTGGGTCTTGCCGCAACAAGTGGTATCAAAGCATCCGGGTTTTGCACATAAGGTGTTTGTGAAATTGCTTGAGAGAGGCGAAGTTTGAGAAGATGGCGAGTCATCAGTTTGAGGTGGAGAAGTTTGATGGGAAAAAGAATTTTGAGTTGTGGAAGATGAAAATTCATGACTTGTTGATTCAAAATGGGCAACATAAGGCATTGCTTGGAAAAGACTAGAAACTGGCATCTATGTCTAGTGATGATTTGGAGGAATTGGACTTGAAAGCTAGGTCTACTATTCGCTTGTGTTTAGCAAATGAAGTTTTATTCAACATAGCGGGAGAAAAGACGGCCCCCGATTTATGGGCTAAGTTGGAAAGTTTGTATCAAATAAAGTCTCTCACCAATCAAATTTTCTTGAAGAGGAAGCTATATTCTTTGAGAATGAAGGAAGGCAAAAATATATCCAAGCACTTGAATACGTTCAACAACATCATTTGCCAACTTGAAAGTGTTGGTGTGGAGATGGATGATGAAGATAAGGCGGTTACATTGTTGTGTACATTGCCGGATAGTTATGAAAATTTGGTCAAACTCTTAGTTGTTCTAAGGATGATTCTCTTAGCTTGGATGATGTGTGTAGTGCATTGCTTGCTGATGAACTCCGGAGAAAGGTATTATTGGAGAGTTCGGGTCAATTAGAAAATGAAGCTCTTGTGATAAGAGGGAGATCAAGTGAGCGTAGTAGCTCATCAAAAGGGACTTCGAGAAGCAAGTCCAAGTATCGATCAAAATCAAGGGGTCGGTATGACAAAGATGCTTGTTGGAATTGTAGAAAGAAAGGACACCAAAAGAAAGATTGCCGGTACAAGAAGTGCTTCGGTAAAGATTCTAACTCGGGCTAAGATAAGGGTGTTGAAGTCAAGAATGAAGCCAATCAAGTTGAAGAATCTACATCCGGGTTCATTGAAGATGAAGTGTTCATGGCTAATAGCAATCAGGTTGAAATTTCTGTCTCAACCTAAACTAAGGAGATCCTCCTTCCACATTGAATTCACCAGCCCTCCCTATACACCCTGTTGAAAGTTGCCTTATTTTCCAAGCCACCGACATATGAGTCATGTGGTTTGGAGAAAGCGTGAATTGGCTTTGTAGCCAAAATAGAAAGATTGTTTTCTTTTTGGAAAACTCTCCCTCTCTCACATGTCTTTTTGGAAAAGAAAAGAATAGCTAGTGTTTGGTAACTCTTTGAAGAGAGAAAGAGAGAGAAAAAAGAGGGCATGGTTTTGGGTGCTCTTGGTGAGAGAGAAAACAAGGAACATAAAGTGGCTTCTAAGGTTTTCTCTGAAGGGTTCTCTTTGTTCTCTAGCTTGGAACAGAAGGAGAAGATTGGCGACGGATTTTCTCTTGTGTGCATTACAAGAGAGGAAATCAAGAAGGTGTGTTTGAAAGGGGTTACAAGGGAAGGGTTTGAGAATCGATCAAGTGTTGGATCGTTGAGGAATCTATTGTAATCTTTGTTACTTCTTGATTAGTGGAATATTTCTCTTGGATCGCCTGTGGACTTAGGCTTTGCTGAACCACATAAAAATTGTGTGTTCATTGTGGTTGCTATTATGTGGTTTATTTTATCTTGCTTTGGATCGTGGTATTTTATCGGACCATTGTCCGTCACATTTTCAACAAACTGGTATCAAAGCTGTTGGATCGATCTTGTCAGGCAAGAACCGCGGAGCGTTCGACGTTTGCGGTGGATTCTCGTCGAGGTGAAATTTTCCTGACGAGTTTGTGGGTTTGATCCAAGATGGCTGCGAAAGGCTCAAACACGAAGTTTGGGGTGGAGCGATTTGATGGCAAGAGTAATTTCAGCCTATGGCAACAAAGAGTTCAAAACTTGTTGGTTCAACAAGGGTTATATAAGGCATTGTCAGGGAAAAACAAGAAGCCGGAAACAATGAAAGAAGAAGAGTGGGAGGAACTCCAGATGAAAGAAGTAAGTGCTATCCGGCTATGTCTCTCAGAAGAGGTAATGTACAATGTCCTTGGAATTAAAACTGCACCTAAATTATGGAATAAATTAGCTATACATGGCTAAATCTTTGTCAAATAAATTATTTCTTAAGAAACAATTGTATGGACTCTGAATGGAAGAAGGGACTCTTCTTATGTCCCACCTTAACACATTTAACAAGATTATAACTTAATTGTTGAGTGATGAGGTGAAGATTGAAGAAGAAGATAAAGCTTTACTTCTTCTTGCTTCCCTTCCTCCATCGTATGATAACCTAGTTATTACTTTGTTATTTGGGAAAGACACTTTGGTTTTTGATGATGTCACTGCAGTATTATTAGAAAATGATATACAAAAGAAACCAAGTGGGGATGATTCCCAAGGTGAAGGTTTGATAGCAAAGGGGAAAGTAGTGATCAGGGGAGAGGAAGGTCAAAAGATAGATGTCCTTTCAGAAAGGGATCTCGATCTAAGTCGAGAGAAAAAGGTGGTAAATTCAGATGTTTTCATTGTAACAAAGAAAGCCATATAAGGAGGAACTGCAAAAAGTATAAGCAAGAGATGGGGGAAAAGAAGAAGAATAAAACTTCTGATCAGGTCAGTGTTGCAGCTGAGAGTTCAGATGGTGATGGAGATGTCCTATCAGTCTCCACACAAGTAAATCACTTGAGTGAGACCTGGATTTTGGATTCAGGGTGTTCTTATCATATGTGTCCATATAGGGATTGGTTTGACACCTACCATACCTATAATGGAGGAACCATTCTGATGGGGAATGGTGCAGCATGTAAGACAGTCGGCAAGCCTCATTCTCATAGTCAATTCCCATAAAACCTTGTGAAGGAAATTACCTACTTGTACCTGTAAGAAGAGAACAGAACACCAGATCCTTTAAGAAAACTGTGTTAGGAGCTAACAAGCACATGCATTGCTACCACTTAGAGCATTGTTACAGAAAGCACTTTAGTTGAAATATTAAAGATTTGAAACCACATAACAACCAAGCACATTCATCCTCAATTTTCAAAAGCACCCTAGCACAAACTTTGCCACCACAAATATGGGTGCAAACTGGCCCAATTTGGACTTAATCAAGCGATCCTCTAGTTCACCAAAATCCATTCAACCAATTTGATTAAAAAGAATGGAGATCTTTGTTAGTGTTTGATTCAATAGGAACACCGGTAACGGATCTTGGCGATCCAACTTTGAGAAAATCACACAGAACAATATGGGTTGAAATTGAAATGTGAAAAAGAACATACCGGAAGCCATTGATATTGCATTTTTGTTACTGGAAGATATTCCACTCCGGTGTTTCTCCTTGTTCCACAACAGACAGTGATGGGGACTGCTTTCATCTTTCTCTTAGACGTGGATTCACAGAGAATGGAAAAGATTAGTTGTGTGCAAGCAGGGACCGAAGAGTTTCTTTTATAGATGTTTGAGGGAAGGGATGCAACTCCTCTTCGTTTACACCTGTTCCAAATATACCCTTTCACAATAAAGGGATACGTCTTATTCTTTAAACACTTAACTAACTAAAATGATCTCGGCCGTTGATCTTAGTAAGGCCACATCCACCGTTAGGATCAAATCCTAACAATCTTTTGATATAAAGGTAGCCTTGAAGGACATTTCAGTTCCAAGAGATACAGAAAGTAGCTCCAATTCAACATGGAATCCACACTTTAGTACCTCAAACTAATACCGATTCAAATGCACCTCAAGCCAAGAAGCTAATGGAATTCTCATGATCACATAAATGGGGACAATTACTTAAAAAGAAGGAATCAAAGTAATTTACTGATAATATCCAATGATTAGAAAAATAAGATGAGCAGCTACGCACTAATTGAAAAAGAAAAAAAACATTAGTTGAAGTTGAGATATTTGGCAGAAGAAGATGAAAGCACGGTAAATTATCCGAATACAAACATTGCCCGATCCACTAAAATACCCAAAAACAGAGATTTACATAGTAAACTGTAAGAATAAGTAGATTTCACCAAAATCATACATGTTATTCATTCGATTTTGATAGGGGTACTAAACTTAATCAAAATAGCTATAATAGATCATCACAGTTAAAAAAACTCTAAACAAAGCAGACGCCCTTGTAGCGAAGGGGGTAAAGGGCGCTCCCATGGTCAATTCCCATTTAAGATGGCACAGAAAATTAAGGTCATAGCTGTCATAAATGGAAATTATCCAATGGGAGCGCCCTTTACCTCTTTTTCTGCAACGACGCATGTGAATCTAGCATTCCTCATGATTAAATTACACCAACTCTAACAGCTTAAGCTTTTGGAGGAATGGGTTGTTTCTCTGGTATCAGAGCTATTGCCTCAAGACAAGTCTTAAGTTCAAAACCCACCAACTCATTGATATTAAAAATCCAACAGCCAACTCTGACCACACGTGACGGGGAGGGAGTGTTGAAGTATAAATGATTAAATAACACCAACTCTAACAGCTTAAGCTTTTGAAGTAATTGGTGGTCTCACTGGTATCTCCTATAAAAACATTTGAAAATAATAAATTTTTATTAACCCATATTTCTTATAGAATTTTTTTTCCCGATGAATCTTTTTTAAAATCATTTTTTACAGGATTCTCCCCTTTTTAGTTGTGGAGAATGCGAAAAGCAAAAATATCTCAAAAATCTTATTCGGCTAGCTCCACTAGAATAATAGGAGCTTGTGCTTAGAAATTTTGTTTTTGCTGAACTCGGACGATCCATGGCCATGGAAAGAATCTCCTTTTATCAATTTTATTTTTAAGAAGATTATAATTATGATATAAATTTTTTTATGATAGTTTATATGATAATTCTAATTATACCATTTACTCCTTGCGGTTCACTCTACGTATAAGAGAAAATAATAAACTTTCAATTTCTTGCATTTTCTTTCTGATAAAAAATAACTTCCATCACGCGCATCGCACAGATGTTCCCACTACTGTATACGCGCACACATTGCATCGAAGGCAAATTCCAGATTTTTCTTCTTCTTTTTCCTACATGCACAGCCTCTCCTCTCTTCGTTTTCTAAAATTTTACAACTGACCCCTATTGCTATTCCTTAAGGCCACATTTGGATACCCACAAAGATTTAGATTTGGATTTCTCACATTTGGCGGTTGAGATTTGGATCTAGATAAAATCCTTAAATTTCCAAATCAGCTACAACAGTGAAAAAAGATCTGATTTTCAAATCTGTTTTGCAAGACGTTATTTGAAAATCCATATTTGTGGCAAGTACCTTCACCCTCGTTGCTCCTCGACCTTGCTGTAGTAGTAGAACGACATCCTCTCTCTCTCTCTCTCTCTCTCTCTCTCTCTCTCTCGTCCAGCATGAGCATGAAGATGATTGATATATTTTGTATCCAAAACTCAAATCCAAATCCAAATACAAAAAAATGAGGTATCCAAACGTGGCCTAAATTCCCAGTATGTTCTCCTCCCTTAATGCATCTCTTCTCTCTCTCTCTCTCTCTCTCTCTCTCTCTCTCTCAAATCTCAAAAACAAGTTATTCCAAATAATTGAAATTCCAATAATACAATTAATAGGAAATCATTCTGACAAGGCATGCTAGACCCGATTTTCAACAAATAGAAGGGTGGTATTGAAAAAAATTTGAATAAATCTCAGTTTCATAAGTATCACAAGGCCACTAGCTCGAAGCAATATCACAAGTTTATAAATCCCAATGGTTAGTTTATAGGGAAGAAACGCTAAGGGAGTGTCATATTACATACCCAAAACACTAACCACAATTCCCATGGATCTCGAAATTCTATCACCTAAAATATACCAAATTACAAAGAAATGAGGGATACAAGTCAATGTGTTCATGCATGATGGTATGGGTTCATGAAGCATGCCCAAAGGCCCTTCACCAAAAGGATATTGCCATTTACAAAACCCCATCGGACAATCGATCGTTTCAAACCACAGTCAACCAACTCTCAATCGGAAGCCACTGTATCTTCGTCTAGGGTTTCAAAGAAAAAAAAAGGCAAAGTGAGTATTTTTAGGACTAGTTAGAAACACCTTACTTAAAAATAAAACCTCTTTGAAATTGATGTAATAACCGACCCTACCATAAAGGGTCGATTATTTTAGGATGTCTAATGATAGCCTTGGATCATGTGATCAATGGTTAGATCTTGAGGATCTCATTGATCCAAGATTAAGGGCCCTTATTAAATCTAGAAATTTCTAAGTTATGTACAAGAGTTTTCCTAGAAAATATTTTCCTTGAAAGCGTTTTTCCAAACACCATAATGGGTGGTCAAATTTCAATGAAGGGAATGTGGACCACACTTGTGATCTTTCTAGAATGGCTATTTTAAATTAAGGCAACTTTTATTTAAAATCCATAACCGAGGGAAAGGTTGACTTTCCTCTCCCCTATTTTAGCAAGGTTGCCAAACCAAATCTCCCGTCTTTTAGCAATCAAATCTTGAAATATTTTTCTTTTGGAAAGAGTCCTATTATTTTTGAACTCTAAAAAAGGGAGGGAAAGTTGCTTGCCAATCAAGCAAGTGGAGATTTGGATTTGATTTGGCAATCCTTATGGCCTTCTTTTATAAGCATAAAAGGTGGGGTGTGAATTGGAGAAAACACTCCAAAAGGGGATTTCGTGTGGTGTGTGGAGAAGGAGACAAATTGAAGCCTCTTGTGTGTTCCCATTCTACCTTCTTCTTGTTCAAGATTTCATTCTTCTTCTCCACGTAAGTAATTTTAACCTTGTAATCATGTAAGATCTAAAAGTTATAAATAAACTTAAACTGATACTCTGGATTTTTCTTCATGATTGGTGAGATTCGTATCTATATACCCCACTCACATACCTTGACCTTATAGGAATGGTGAATCGGGTACATGTACATTACTCACAAATCTTTTTTGGAGTTTAATTTAATGATAAAATTTTGTATATAGGTATAACCTCAAATCTGATATAATTTTCATCAGTACATATACCCCCATATTATTGCAAATAGATTAAATGATTTTCATCAGTACTTGATTAGGTGTACCCTCATCAGTACTTCTTGCAAAGAGAGAAATCAATGAGATGGAGAAGTAGTCTTCACACAGGGCAGGATCCCGGAATCCAAGTAGTGTCGGCAAGACCTACTTTGATGCCTTTCTAAACTAGGGGCATTGAAACTGAGCAATCCGAAGGGGGTAATAACCATGACAAAATTTCTGATTGGGGAAATTAGAACCTCTTGACATGGTCTTCGAGATTACTCTGAGAGCGGCTAGTCTTACCATAAAAAAATAATAAAACATCAGATCTGAGAGTAAATCAAAAGTTAGTTGAGTTCTTGAAATAAATGTTGTCTCTTCAAAGTGAGTCAAGTTTATTGAAAATATGAATCTTCCTTGATCGAGTCCTTGGAAGTCTGTTCCTCATTCATATTCATTTTCTTTCAAGGTCTAAAATTGTCTGGCACTGGAAAGAATGGGTATATACCTTCCGAAATGAAAAGAAAAATCCAGAGCAGATCCTGGTTTAGGAATTAAAGACGGCAAGAGACATTTTGTTCAGACTAGCCAAAGACATCAGAGCCTCAAGCAGTGAGCGTAAAAGAGGGAATTCACAGACTCAGCCATTATGGAGATTGCCTTATTCAAATACCAAAGAAAGAACCCATGCAAACACAAAATCTTCCTACTTATCTTGGTTCTGCTTTCTTAAGACTTTTGTCATGGAAGGACATCACACTAGGGGCATCTTTTATGACCTATCAAGTCATAAAAGATACCAATTACTCAATGATAACTGCGATAGCTATTCTCAGCAGATAGAGACAAGAGATGCTTGAGTACATTACTTTGAGCCAAGTTCCTCAAATGAAATCATTCTTGAACAAAGTCAATGTCTAGAAAATCAAGTCCCCCAACGGAGTTTAGAATTAGCTCTCACAGTCTCCAAAATTTAAGCAGAATGTTGTTCACCTTTTGAAAAGAGACAATACCCGAAAAACCCATCAAGTCACTTGAATTCTGTTCTCATAACATATCATGTACTCCCAATTATTCTCGGCAAGAGATAACTATTCCATCAAGAGTCTATCTCATTATCACCTGAGAGTATATCTCATCATTTCATTGAGAGTCTGTCTCATCAATCCATCGAGAATCTGTCTCATCAATCCTTTGAGAATCTGTCTCATCATTCTATCTAGACTCTCCCTGAGAGCAAACCACCAAATTCTCCCTGAGAGTATCCGCCCCGAGCGAAGAGCCAAATTCTCCCTGAGAGCATCCGCCCCGAGCGAAGAACTAAATTCTCCCTGAGAGCATCCGCCCCTGAGCGAAGGATCAAATTCTCCCTGAGAGCATCCTCCCTCTGAGCAAGAACCAAATTCTCCCTGAGACCATCCGCCCCGAGTGAATAACCAAATTCTCCCTAAGAGCATCCGCCACGAGC
Organism: Tasmannia lanceolata; assembly: GCF_043159265.1. Taxonomy (NCBI): domain Eukaryota; kingdom Viridiplantae; phylum Streptophyta; class Magnoliopsida; order Canellales; family Winteraceae; genus Tasmannia; species Tasmannia lanceolata. The sequence continues at coordinate 52,864,977 of NW_027518680.1, read as the reverse complement.
GAAGAACTAAATTCTCCCTGAGAGCATCCGCCTCGAGCGAAGAACTGAATTCTCCCTGAGAGCATCCGCCCCGAGCGAAGAACCAAATTCCCCCTGAAAGCAGCCGCCCCGAGTGAAGAACCAAATTCTCCCTGAGAGCATCCGCCCTGAGCGAAGAACTGAATTCTCCCTGAGAGCATCCACCCCGAGCGAAGAACCAAATTCTCCCTGAGAGTATCCGCCCCGAGTGAAGAACTAAATTTTACTTGAGAGCACCTGCCCGAGCAAACAACAAAACCCATTCCATTTCAAGACCCCTGAGGCACCCATCCCACTTGAAGACCCCTGAGGCCACCTATTCTATTTGAACACTTGGAGGCATCCATTCCATTCAAGACCCCTGAGGTATCTGATCCTTCTGAAAGTTCAACCTTCACAAACTTATTTTCTTCATTTTTCTTTTTCTAATCAATTTTGGGCCAGTCAAAATGTGTTGTCTGTTCAGCTTTGGCATTCCCGTGACAAGCACGCTCTGCCAAAGAGGGGCATCTGTAGACACCTCATTTTGACCAGGCCCTATCCTTCCTTGTTTGAGTACAAAACCCATCAAATCATTGAATTGGAACCTCAAAATTCACCCTAGGGTATCTTAGGGTCCCATCTAGATCCTTTCAAAATTTCGTCGAAATCCGAGTACGTTTGCATAACAAATGAGCCAAGACAATGTGTGTAGTGCAAATGAAGAAGGGGGTGAATTATCCTGGAGATGGCCGACCAAGATCCATATAGGGACACGATTGTGTCGTGCGCCCATCACAATTTGCACAACCACGCGCCCATCAAATTGGTAGTGTGAATATCAACCAACTGAAAAACCTATAAATAACATCTAAGCTATCATTTGGGGGGGATGGAAGGTTTCTCTAATCTGCTTAGAGAATATTAGAGAAAAAGAGAGAACGAGCAAAGAGAGAGAGAAAAGCCCAAATTTCAAAACCCTAACCCTAGTTGTTGGTCTTCTCCGGCCAAATCTGGTTAAGGTCTGGCCATTTTCCGGCCATCTCTTACCTCCACCAAACTCCTCATCTCATTTTCACCTGGTTGAACCATTAGTTCCCTATTTTATCCTTCCTTAAGCTTGAAACCCTAGCTTTCTTTTTCCAAACCCTAACTTTCTTCATCAAAAACCTTATATCTTGTTTGTTCATCTTCAGATCTACAATTTTCTAGCCATTAGAGTCCCAAGTTTATAGTAGAAATCGAAGATCTAACCATTAGAACACTAAAACCTGCTGTTAAAAAAAAAACTATAAAACCTGTTGTCATTTTGTTTTACAAACCCTAGCTGAAGGTAGAAAGAGAGCAGAGTAGAGAGGACAATAAAGAGAAGAGAGGGGAGATCTGCTAAGATCCGGTCATTTTTTACAATTCTGGTGCTCGTTCTCATGGTTACAATTCTCTTTTCTTCGATTTACTAAAGAAGAACAAAAGAAAGAGCTTTGCCATTACACCGTTCTGATCATTGGCTCTGATCCTCTAGATAAAGGTAAAGGGTTTCAGGCAATTTCTTTTATTTCAATTTTGTATGTAAAGATCTCAGGTAATGCTTTGATTTGTCTGAATTTCCTGTACTTATTGCTGAAATCTTCTTAGTCGGTCATCTTTTTTAATGCTCTGATTTTAGTTCTCATGATGCTATTGCCTGTGGTTTTACTCTAAAAGGGGTTTAATAATTCTCTTTATCTTTATGATCATTTTGAATGAGAAATTTCCACATTGATTGAAAATTTTCACTGGAATTTTGACAATTTTAGAAACTCATGCCCTCTTTGATTGAATTTTAGTGGTGGAACAATAGCTCTAAAGTGGATTTTTCAAAATCAATGTCAACTGTTGGGATTGTCCCATTTGGATCTTTTCTATATGTTTGATGTGGAGTATTGTTTCATTTTCCTCTTTTTCATCAAAATTCTAATCTTTCGTTGGTAATTGCAATGGTTTTGTTCCTTATTTGGATTTTGATCATGGCATATCAGTGAGTATCATGGGTAGTTTGGCTTGTACAGAGGAATTTTCATTCCCTTCACATATGAGGACATTTTGATAATGAATTGGTGGAATAATTCCATTAGAAAGATCCTTTTTGAATGTCTTTAAATTGTAAAGAAAATCATTTTTGCAAATAAAGTAAAGGACCTCTTCTTTCACATTTATATACAGGTGAGGTAACAGTGTGAATGTTTGGTTCATGTGGGCATGATGTTATACACATTTTTTATTTATTCTATCTATGTTCATTACCAAATACTATCCGAAATCTCTCTTGCACCATCCTTTTCAGCCCATTGTCACTGAGTTTAACACCTTAAAATCCTTCCCAAAACAGCCCCTGTTTTGGCACAATTTAGCCCTTGTTTTAGCACAAAACAACCCCTGTTTTGGCATAAAACAGCCCTTTTTTTGCACCGATTCAGTCCATGTTTTACATGAATTCAGCTCACAGTTCAGTCCCTATATTACACTAGTTCAGCCCTCCCATTTGTTGGCATGACCAATATCATGATTCAGCAACTGTATTTGCTCAATCTGTTCCCATTATTTAACTGATTCAAGGAAACATTTAGGAGTCTTGAGAATGGTTGGGTATTCAATAAGGATGAGAGGAATGTTGAGGGTAATATGTATTAAGACTGAATCGTGTTTATATTTCTTAAAATATGCAGGCAAATAAAGAAATATGCTAAAGCTTTGGTCATTAAGTTTCATTATTTGATATGCATATCTTTTCTATTGCTTTCATTTTCTTTTGTTTCTTTAGCATGACTTCTTTTAGGGTCTCAAATTTGACATAGATCCCAATTCTCCTTGTGTGCTGTAGGTTGGTAGGAATAATTTTGATTCATTTAGTATATCTTGTATCGCTAATCACCTCGGCACAGCTTCAATTTTGACAATTGATCTATGTTAAGATATATGCATGTGAAATCTGGGTACATTTACTTTATCTTGCAGGTTTTGAAGTCATAAGTATGTTTTTCTAGGGCCTGTATCTTTATGCTAGTGTTTGTTTAGATATGTTGTACTAGAATTAAATCAATTAGTGTTGTTGTAACCTTGATGATTAGTACAGTAGAATGCTCAAACATTGTCAACTGTGTGTAGAATTATTGTAATATATAGATATGTGTATTTAGGGAAAGGCGATTGTCTTCTGATGTGGCATTCACATACTCAGGAAATGCTTTGGACTCATATTTCTACCATGTTGGGTAATTATGCATATATTATTTTGTGAACCTAAACTATATATATATATATATATATATATATATATATATATATATATATATAGAGGAAATTGTTGTTGAGCTTAAGCGCACCAAACCACCTATGGTGCGCTTAAGCTCCCCAATCACATGTGGTGATCCAAACCATTCATTTGCAAGGCCTTATGATAGATAGGGGGTGTACCAAAAATCAGCTCCATAGGATCATCCTAACCCCTCCATTTGTGGAGGACAAAAAATGGGCAGATTTGTGTCTGTTCATTTTTGTCCTCCACAAATGGAGGGGTTAGGATGATCCTATGGAGCTGATTTTTAGTACACCCCCTATCTATGTAAGGGACTTTAAAATGAATGCTTTGGATCATCCTAACAAAGTGGGCCCCCATGTGATTGGGCGCTTAAGCTCACCATAAGTTTGGTGAGCTTAAGCGCACCAACAGTTTCCTCATTTATATATATATATATATATATATATATATATGACTATACATGTTTTTGTTGGTGAATAAATGAAGTCTTGGACATGGGATCTTCACATTCTTGGTCATTTATATGTGAAATCAGTTGAAGGACCTAAAATATTTTAAAAACCGCACACATAACTCTATTATTGCTGAAAGGTTCAAAATAAGATTGGCCTTTATAATTGATAAAGCCAGGTATCAAAAGTGTTATTATGATAAATGGAGTTTAGGTTGTTTGTTGTCTAGGAATACATAATTAGATTGAGCATATTTTAACATTATGATTTTGAAAATGTGTACTAAGGTGTAAGGTCAAGTATGTCTATTATTTTAATTTCATTGATTTATTACAGGTTCTGCTTTACCTTTTCTTCAAACCTTATTTTAGCTTTTGAGATACTAAGAGCTCCATTATATTTTGGAATCTATTCAATTGGAGTTTGGGAGATGAAGGAGTCATCCCAAGCCCTCCTCTAGGGGACTTACCAAGTCCTAGTAACGTTCCCTTCTTTCCTCATTTTCATGTAGGGGACTGGCTTAGTCCCTAGAGTTATTCTTAGTCATCTATCATCTTCCTTTATTGTATGGCGATAAAGGCGTTAGCCCAAGCTCATCTTTAGAGGGACATACCGGATCATGGTAGTACCCTCTGTCTTCTTTCCTCTTCTTTAGGAGAAAGTATTTGGCCTTTTAGATACCCCTGGACATTAGTAGCCCATTCACTGCAAGGGCGATGAAGGCGCTAGCCCAAGCCCATCATTATGGGACTTGCTCAATCCAAGTAGCACTCCCCTCTTTTACTTAAAAGACTTGCCCATTCTTAGATAGCACTTCCCTCTTTTACTTAAAAGACTTGCTCAGTCTTAGATATGCTCCTTAAGCCATTAAATTTTTTAGCTCCCTCATTGCAAGGGCAATGAAAGAGTCATCTTGAGCCCACCCTTTTAGGAGACAGGCTATGTCTCATGTAGAAAAAGTCAAATCCTTTGGAGACAGGCTTAGTCTCATTAGCGAGTCAACCCATAGGAGACTACCTCAAGTCTCATAAGCTGCACCTCATTAGAAGACTTAGTCTTTTATTTGTCATCCCCTATTTATCATTGCCAGGGTAATGATAAGGATACTTGGAGCCCTTCATAGGAGACATTCAGTGTCTCATTAGAGTTAGTTGTTCTCCATAGGAAGTAGGCTTTGTTTCATTTTCCCCACTTATCCCTTTGCTTTAGGAGACTAGCCTAGTCTCATTAGCACCCCCTCTTAGGGTTACCAGTTTAGGAGTCTGTCCATTAGCATAGGAGCCTGTCCTTATTTAGAGAGTCAGTTTTTCAGGAGTCTGTCCTACTGTCATAGGGAGCTAGGATTCTGTCCAACCTTTCATAAGTCATTTGATTCTATCAAATCCTTGCAAGGCATAGGATTCTGCCCAACCCTTGCAGAGTCGGGATTTTGTCTCCCCCGCAAAGTATAGGATTCTGTCCAACCTTTGCCTGATATTAGAAGTTTGCCCTACCCTTATGATGATAGGAATACGTCCTCTTGAGTCAAAAACAACAAAAACACTTCAAAACATCAAAAGCACTTGAATACATGAAAACTCAAAAACATTCAGAAATTTCAAAACATTTGAAAAATCCAAATCATCTGAAAAGTTATGAGTCACTAAGAGTGTAGTTAGGAGAGTATGTTTTCGAACTACGTTGGCTTGATCCTCTTCCACTAGGTACGTAGGTAGCTTGGGACTCTCATCCCAAGTCCAGTCAAACCTTTCAAAATAAACATGTTCAAATCATTCAAAAACACAAAAATTCTTCAAAACAAATATTTTACACTAGTTTTCGAAAAAATCTTCTCCTAGAGTTGGGAGTCTGTCCTAGATATTTTGGGTGTCTTAGAGTTAGGAGTCTGACCTAGTTATGTTGATGATTTGCGTGTTTTGTGTGTGCTTATTATTTTCATTCCCGGGTCATGCATGCTTAGGTAGACGTCTTCTCGGGGATATCTGTTCCCATTTCACATGATTTTTGCCCAAAATTCTTCAAAGTTAATAAATAAATGGCATAAGAGACCGAGTGTTTACACTCAGGCGAATTGGGGGTGCCTAACACCTTCCCCATTCGTCATCAGGCACAAACTTTTGTATCACTGGTTATCCGTTGCAACAGAGTATAGTATGGGATCCAGGGCCTACTTCCTTGGATGACGACTCTGAGTTATTTTAGGTACGTCTCGGTTCCGGGTTTGTCCCCAAATCGAGAGGTATCTCATTTTACATCGCCACTCATGCTGTGAGGGCACTCTTTCGAGAGTTCCTTGGTAGAGCTCTCCTTCATGTGTGGAGATCTCAGATGATCAATGTGGATCTCGTATCCTCGCCACCTTCCTCAGGATTGGGGTCGACAAGAGGTCACTAGTGCAAGAAGGAAGAGGCTAAGGATTGAAGTTAACGAAGGAGAGTCAATAGGCGATAACTATTCGAGCACTGAAGGTATCTTAAACTTTGGTATTTGAGGTTAAAAATTTAGACCTATCATATTGTAGTTTCAATTCATGAACTCTCATTTGTTTATGTCGGGGGTAGAAAAAGAAAGGACTTTCGGGGACGGAATTCTTTTAAGGGGAGTAGATTGTAATAACCGACCCTACCATAAAGGGTCGATTATTTTAGGATGTCTAATGGTAGCCTTGGATCATGTGATCAATGATTAGATCTTGAGGATCTCATTGATCCAAGATCAAGGGCCCTTATTAAATCTAGAAATTTCTAAGTTATGCACAAAAGTTTTCCTAGAAAATATTTTCCTTGCAAGCGTTTTTCCAAACACCTTAATGGGTGGTCAAATTTCCATGAAGGGAATGTGGACCACACTTGTGATCCTTTTAGAATGGCTATTTTAAATTAAGGCAACTTTTATTTAAAATCCATAAAGGAGGGAATATTCGAAAATCCATAAAGGAGGGAAAGGTAGACTTTCCTCTCCCCTCTTTTAGCAATCAAATCTTGTAATATTTTTCTTCTGGAAAGAGTCCTATTATTTTTTAACTCTAAAAAGGGAGGGAAGGTTGCTTGCTAAGCAAGCAAGAGGAGATTTGAATTGATTTAGCAAGGTTGCCAAACCAAATCTCCCCTCTTTTAGCAATCAAATCTTGAAATATTTCTCTTTTGGAAAGAGTCCTATTATTTTTGAACTCTAAAAAAGGGAGGGAAAGTTGCTTGATAATCGATAATCAAGCAAGTGGAGATTTGGATTTGATTTGGCAATCCTTATGGCCTTCTTTTATAAGCATAAAAGGTGGGGTGTGAATTGGAGAAAACACTCCAAAAGGGGATTTCGTGTGGTGTGTGGAGAAGGAGACAAATTGAAGCCTCTTGTGTGTTCCCATTCTACCTTCTTCTTGTTCAAGATTTCATTCTTCTTCTCCACGTAAGTAATTTTAACCTTGTAATCATGTAAGATCTAAAAGTTATAAATAAACTTAAACTAATACTCTGGATTTTTCTTCATGATTGGTGAGATTCGTATCTATATACCCCACTCACATACCTTGACCTTATATGAATAGTGAATCGGGTACATGTAATTACTCGTAGATCTTTTTTGGAGTTTAATTTAATGATAAAATTTTGTATATAGGTATAACCTCAAATCTGATATATATATATATATATATATATATATATATATATATATATATATATATATATATATAGAGGAAACTGTTGGTGAGCTTTAAGCTCACCAAACTTATGGTGAGCTAGCTTGCCCAATCACATGGGTCCCACATTTTGGGGAGTGATCCAAACCATTCATTTGCAAGGCCTTATCATAGATAGGGGGTGTACCAAAAATCAGCTCCATAGGATCATCCTAACTGCTCCATTTGTGGAGGACAAAAATGGGGCAGATTTGTGTCTGTCCATTTTTGTCCTCCACAAATGGAGGGGTTAGGATGATCCTATGGAGCTGATTTTTGGTACAGCCCCCATCTATGTAAGGGACTTTCAAATGAATGGTTTGGATCATCCTAACAAAGTGGGCCCCCATATGATTGGGCAAGCTAGCTCACCATAAGTTTGGTGAGCTTAAGTTTGTGTCTGTATATATGTAAACTTGAAATCAAATTCTATGTATGTGTATTTATGCAGTTTCTTATGTATGCACACACACACACACACACACACACACAGATATATATATATATATATATATATATATATATATATATATATATATATATATATATATATATATCTGTGTGTGTATGATTTTCATCAGTACATTAGGCGCACCCTCATGTTAACTCTAAGAAATTCTGAGTATATTTGTAGTAGTATTGTGTATCCCAAAACGGGACAGCGGTGTGGTGCTTGTATGTGTGTTTTTGTGTCTCAAAATGGGACAGCAGTATAGTGTCTCAGTGTGCGTGTTTTTATGCCCAGAACGAGACAGCAATATAGTGTCTCAGTGTGCGTGTTTTTATGCCCAAAACAGGACAACAATATAGTGTCTCAGTATGCGTGTTTTTATGCCCAAAACTGGGCAGCAACATGGTGTTTTGATGTATGATTTTTATGCCCAAAACTGGGCAGCAACATGGTGTTTTGATGTATGGGTTTTTACGCCCAAAATTGGGGCAGCAACATGGTGTTTTGGAAGTATGGGTTTTTATGCCCAAAATCGGGCAGCAGCTTGGTGTTTTGAGAGTGTGGTTGTGCCCCAAAAACGAGGCAGCAAAGGATATTATTTGTGTATGGGTTCTGTTGTCGCTCTAAATAGGGCAGCAAGGACACTATTTATACATGAAATTGGGACCCTCAAAACGGGACCACACTATGTTGTAAGCTTGTGGGTATTTTGAGTCCCATCTTGGGACAAAATCCAGACTTGTGTGTATTTGGAGAACTTAATCATAAAACAAAATTTGACATTTGCTTACACCCTATTACTTGACTCCAGGGCCGTCACACTCCACTACCTTACCAGAGCCGTTCCATTCGTTCACGTTCGTAAGTTAAAAAGGCAGGTGATAGCTAGACTCAGTTCGTATAATTATCAATTAATGTGATTGGGAATGTGATATGTATCTACTTATTTTATTTCATGTCAAGACTAATTCCATTTTTGTTCTGAGACTTTAAGAATTATCATTTTGTGCTATCATGAGGTTTAAAATAAAGTAATACTTATTGGTTTTACTCTATGAGATAGAAATTTTCAGTCTAAAAAATACATGTGATTAAGACAGACATAAGAAAGGAAAGAAATGAAGATCATAAATGAATAAGGGTGATGGGAGGCCAGGAGCTATCCTCGATAAAACGACAAGACAACATGGGAGTCATGCGCAACCCCTGTTGATAATAGAATCATCTGAAGACCATGAGTATCTAGGCGGTAGGATTACCGTAACAACTCCGCACGGAACCTACCATGTAGGCCAAGGTAACAGGCGAATGGGAGCTGGAGTACCTTGGGGTAACAAGGACACTTAAATGAAGAAATAATGAAACTTTGGAAATCTATATTTAGTATTTCAGCTTTACAGTTACTTATTTATCTTGGTGGTTTCAGTTTTACAGTTACTTATCTTGTTGGTTTCAGCTTTACAATTAATTATCTTGTTGGTTTCATAAAGTTTTATTTCCAACATTGGTTTGTCGATAGATATTTCTCATAAACCTTCCTCATTTCATTGATAACCAATACTTGTTGAGATTAGCCACATGATCATGTTATTCTCACTCAGTTTTCATCTCAGGATCAGAGAACGTAAGTGGAGCGTTTGCGGATAAGGTATTTAGTTCGTTGGGCAGGGGAATGGAGTCGAATAAAGATTTGGAGATGACGAGCCACTTCAATCTCTATGGTTTAAAGTTTTAGTTGGAAAAATATTTATGGACTATTAATTATGTTTTTATTTAGACATTGAATAATTGTAATGGGATCCTCTTGGAGTTGTGGAATATGATTTAAAAATAGTACTGTTGAAGTTCGAATGATTGCGTAAATTTTTATTCTATTTTTTATGGTAAGTTGAACAGGTTGTTCTTATTCGTAGTGACCTGTTGGATCGGGTCGTTACAATTGACAATGATGTGCTTTTGAGGTATTCGATCTTGACATTCAACCAAGGGTTCAGGAGTGGTATCCACACTTGTAGTGTTTCCAGTGCAACAAGGACCTTGCGTTTACCGCTAGCATCCCTATTTCTTTTTTTTCTTTTTCTTTTTTTTATCAAGGAGAGCACTTCCACTTTAATTTCTGCACACCCCTTGCCAATAATTAATATACTGAAATTATAAATTTCATAACAAATGTGTCCATTATTGTACTACCATTGAAGTTTCATTATTTAACTAGCCATGTACGGCATCCCTGTCGGCATTGCTTTTCTGCATTACTCTGTTGATGATGCTAGACGCATAGGTAGCAGTGGGTGCATATGGAGAGTCCCTCAGCCGTGCAATGATACGGAGATATTTGGAACAGCCAAGGAGGAAGCATCTGCAAGGCATGTGTGAGCTCATTGTCCTCAAGGAGATGAGTGCAACCTTTAGAGTTTCATTCACCTCGTCCCTTCTATTAGAATATTCAGCCACTAGCTTTAGCAAAGCCTCTGCATCAATGAACAAAGTGCAATAAATATACAATGACAATACATGAAAGATTTAAGCTACAATGGCCCCAAGAGCAGCGGTAGTAGTTTTATGTAAGACCGCGACTAAGCAACTGAATGTAATAACTAACCAGACTTCGTTTCAATAATAAACTACACTTTCGTATCACTTGAAAGAGCAACTGAAAAGAATTTGACAGACCTCCATAGCACCTTCGCTGATAATTTCTTTACAAAGCTTGTTGGAGTTGCGGACAAGATTACTGAGTGCACCCGCGGCATTGGATTTAGTTTTGTCATCCTCATCTGAAAGTAGCAGATTTGCGAGTATAGGTATGGATCTCCTTAGTTCCTCATATAACAGGTCATTGTGGTATGCAGCATTTCCCACCTGGGGAGTCAAGAAATCAGATATAGTAAGAAGACCGACAGATGCACGGGATTAAAATGAAAAAGTAAATGATTAAGAAAAAACACATTATAACTATAAAATAAGACTCATAGAACCATCCTCATTCAATAATCAACATGATAAATAAATACGTATTTCAACAAAATAGATCTTAGCGAATTATGAGATTTGAGGACGAACAAAAGTCAAAACAAAATAGGACTCCGGTACCAACTAAGTTATCAATTCCATTCCGTTCCGGCCAGAATGGACCGGAATTCCGGTTCCAGCTCGGAATCTGGAACGGTTTGTGCATATTTTCTGTTCCGGTCCATTCCCGGCATTCCAGCTGGAATTCCGGACGAAATGGGCGGAATGCCCTGTTTCGCCCGGAATTGACTGAAAATGCACAAAATTTTCGAAATAAAGACGGCAATGCCATTATAGCCGTTGGGATAGCTTTTTGACCCTTTTACCTTCATTTTATGACTGTTTATGACAATTTTATGGCCGTTGGAAGGGTATTTTATGTCTTTTCGCATCCAAAAGCCCTTACACCTCTATGTATACCCCTCTAACCATTTTTCCTCACCAACCTCTCCTTCACCTTCTCTTACAACTTCCACTACTACACTTTCCTACATACTTGTCCACTCTAAGCTTCAACTACACACTTCAAACTTTATTTTTTAAGTAATAAAGATGTCTTTTTTACATATTTGGTTCATTTAATTGGTTCTTATATTTTTCTAACAATTTCTAAATTTTTTTGGAAATTTTTCATATTTTTAACTATTAAAAAAAATTTTCCCTTGTGGTAGCGGAATGAAAAATTTCGAACGAAACAGACGAAACACCGAAATGTTCCGTTCCGGTCACCAAAACGAAATAGAACTTATAACTTAGGGTACCAAAGGTAGAAAATTAATTTACAATTTCAACTCTCGCCATCCATTGGCATGAAATTTAAAATGCCGTCATGCTGGCTTAAAGAAATTCCACACCATCTCAACAACTGGATTCATTTTTTTTTTAATGAAAAGATCTGGATTCATGTTTTGAATTGTGCAAACAATGACATCAATATCTGCTGCCAAATCAATGACGTGCAGTAGCCCACCCTTTCATCGAACAGAAGTGAACTCAACTAAACTATTAACAATATGTTCATTTATATGCTTTCTAACAAACGTCGGTGTATATTTCTACCGACGTTTATTAACGTTGCAAATTGTTTTTCCCTAATGCCGGAAATGGCAACTACACCGACGGTTTATAAAGTGTCGGTGTAGATTAACCATTCACCGATGTTTTATTGACCGTCGGTATAATTACCGACGGCCACGACCGTCGGTGATAGAACCATAAGGGTGGATTTATGGTTTGAATCTCCGATGGTTTAGTAACCGTCGTTAATATTACCGATGGTCATAACCGTCACTAAATGTGAGTCCGTCACTATACAACGACGTTCACATGACCATCGGTGAATCTTGGTTTTTTTTTTAAAAAAAAATCATTGATTGTTTAATTCTCCCTAAATTTCGGTACATTTACACTACAACACATGTGTTAATCTGGTGTACACCTGTTTACATTTGAATACAAACAACCACATAAATATATCCACATCCACAACTTGTTTGGATACACAACCATTACATTATGCATAACCTGTTGACAAGTACAAGTAACTACATCCACAAATTTTATTAATAGAACCTGTATACACACCTATTAACTGCTTCTGTGAAGAGGATGAGTTCATCAAGTGTCCCATAAACATAAAAAATGTCATCAATTATGTAAACGAGCGATATGGGTTTTGTGAGGTCAACTCTGTACTTTGAGAATTGAGGGTGTGAGAGCATTGCCATGGGCCACAAGAACCATTTCACTGGTTGGTCTCTAACAAAACATAATTCCTTCGACAAACCCAGGTCTTTCCACCACCTGAATTTGGAAGGAGAAGTCATTAAGTTAGAAAGTCTGATATTAGTCTGAAGTAAAATTCAATTGGAAACAGAATTGCTTACTTTAGAATGGCTCTAAGCTCTCCTTGGTGCAACGACTGAACGATGTTGAAATCCAATTTTGCTAGTTCTTGTAAGTGAAAACAGAGCAGAATATTAAATCTTTTGATCATCAAACATGGAAGAGGAAGAGTAAGGACAATAAAACCAAAAATAAAATTAACCCGTATTATCTCATCTAAATCTAAAAGAGTAATGGTGGCCTTACTAGGTAAGTGTTAGATGGTGTAAAGGCCAAACTGTTGTCATGGGTGGAGCTTTGATGATGAGCAATGCACATGTACTCGTATAGAGAGAGAGAGAGAGAGAGAGAGAGAGAGAGAGAGAGGTGAATCTTCAGGTAGTTATGAGGACAGATCCTTGGGCTAATAGATAAGATCGCTACTTCTATATTTTTTTAACTAATGGTCATAAACCTAAGAAATAATCTTAAAGAATGTACAAAGAATATCCCCAAAAGAAGAAAAAAAATTGTACCATAACGACACCCTACTGTTTGAGGTTCTATTCCTAACATCATATTCTGCTTGACTTTACTAATGCCCATCAAATACATGGCATAAAAGATTATAACATTCAATACCAATTAGTCAACAAGATGGATTACCTACAATATGATTTGTTAAATTATAAAATCAATGGCATTAATCCATCTCTACCACAAGCTTATCATGAACGACTCATAGAATCAACAAGGGAAACTTATCAGATTATGATATTAATGAAATCATTTATTTCAAATACCTACGCAGTACAGACCATGAATGAAATGAATAAAGAGAAGAGATTCTCAAATAATCTAAAAAAACATAAGGTCATTCATTCTAAAGTCTAAACTACTGCATGCCCAATATCTGTATGATCAAATAAGATAGTATTATTTATTTCCAACCGTGTGGAATTGATTAGAAAGAAGAATTAATTAATTTCACACTCAAAGATGCATACGTGAGCATTTGATAGACACCACTAAATGAAGGATTACGAAAAATAACATCCAACAGCTTATTCAACTATCTCTTTGTTTTTTAAAAACAATCAGCCAAGAAGAACAAATGTCTTAAGAAGAGGGATAACAAGTTGAATCCTTTTTTTTAGACAAACACCTAATAGCTTTGAAAAGAAAGAAGCACTTTATTAACTCTTGAACGAACCACCATATTGACAAAAAATCCAAAAGAATCTCAACTTGCAGCTGACTTTCTGGGCCAAGGACACTAAACAGGAAGAACTCTCTTTTAAAAAAAAAAAATGAATTCCACATAACAAAAAAAAAAAAAAAAACTAATGCCTACTTCTCAAAATGGGAGTTCAGACAAAAAATATATAAGTGTCCTTGAAACCAAATTCCAAGACCATTTAAACCATGAAATGAAAGCTTTCAGATTATTTATTAAGGGTCATGATTTCTATGTACAATTTTTTAAGTGATAATCTCAACTCAAATGTTCATAAAATAAATAATTTTTTAAGTGCCTAAATGCAATCGGAAATGCTCTCAGTTGGATAATAAAAATCTTCTTTTATATGTAAACAAGATAACTTATCAACACTTCGGTAACAATGAAACACATTGAAATGTCTCAGGTACAAGTTATTCAAGATTAAAAAGAGAATGAAAGACCAAAGTTGATTAAAAAACAGTACAGATGAGTGGAGGGATGCTATGAGTTTAACACTCGTAGACTTTGGTAGGGTCATGTTACATGTAAAAGGAAGATAAAGAGCAAAACAGATTTCTACCATTCCAATAGGTTAAATTGATAATGGAGAAAACAAATGGGTGGTTGCTCATTCTCATTCTTAATATATATGTTCCTTTCTTTCTATATAATGCTAATGCGAACTTTGTGGCATTGACTAAGATGCAAGTCTTTTTGAAAATTTTGCCAGAATTCTAGTTTCTAAACAACGGGGCAATAAACCCAAAGTTGACTCAACTTCTTTTTGATCCCCATGAATTGTTTCTAGTTTGGACATAACTCTTTTAGACACCCATGAATTGTTTCCTGTTTAATCATCTCTTCGGTCTCTTGTTCTTGAAATTCAAACAACCTTCTTGGGTCATTCCATAGGTATAGCTTAACATGCTCCTTGCTGTCAAGGGAGGTGAAGATATCCAATAGATTGGTCCTCTAGCACTCCCAAATCTTAAAATTGTAGCTATCCGAAAATTCACTTACAGTCTCAAGATCAAGCACCAAACAAGAGTTCAGGAGAATATAACAAAAAATTTCCACACAATTATCAAATTATCTCTGCACTAGACTTTCGATGATTTAAGTTAAACTAAAATAGGCCGCAACCATTACAATCTAGTACAAAAACTATCAACTAAAAGAAAGTTGAATGCCTGTAAAAGGAAACTCACTAGAAACAACGGAAAGATCCTTCAACAAATTAATTCACATTTTCTTCTTTTCAATTAATATCCAAGGGTGAGGAAGTTTCTAATATGGAGACCCTATTGATTGACCAAGCTTAATTTAAAAGAGAACATGAAACCCTAAAAAACCAAAGGATTAACTCAGCTAGTTACTCCATGTTATTAACTGACTGGGAAATTTTATTTTAGTTTCTAAAATATGAATTCAACTTTCAAATGACTAAACCAAAATTAAAGCTGGTTGGACACCCTACATTAGAATGTTATAAAACTCCCAGGCAGAACCCAACACTAACCCTTGGATGTTTTTTCCTCACTGCATTTATTCACTCGATGAGAAGGAATAATTCAGAGAGAAAATGGCAAGCAAATGTAGCACTAATGTCTAACAGCCTTGACTAGATGACATCATTAGTATCTGAATATTAAATGATGAGCTGATTTTATTCTCATAAAAGGTAGCTTCCCACGACATTACAATAGCATTTGCCACATTGACTTTGCCCAAAAGACACTTAAAAGCAATTGGATTTGCTCCTAAAAAATGTCATCAATTCCATTCATGAACAAACAGATGAGCAGAATAACAGTCATTTGGGAATCTCATGGGAAAAGATAGTGGCAGGCAAGGCATTTGAAACTTCACCTTTGATAGTGCTGTTTTACAAGGAAAAGCTGGTTAGAATATACAAAGAGATAGACTGTGATACTTTGTCTAATGTCAATGAAATCTCAATAGATAATAATAATTAAAACATCTTATGATGAATAAAAAATTCAACACACCTCCCAGGCTCCCACCCGCCCCAATAATGGAATCAATTTTCATGAAAAATTCCCACCAATTCTATGGAAATTGCAACAAATTATGGGAAATCTGGGATGAACCTTCTGTATTGCTAATTGATAAAAATCCCCATCAATATCTTATGAACCTTCTGTATTGCTAAATGATAAAAATCCAACAATCTCACTTATATTGGGGAATCTTAAAAGAAGATTAACTTAACCCCACCGAAACCCTAGGTTAGATCTCAATTGAAAGCCCAAGTCATACCCAAATCACCACCGGAATCACAACCTTAACCCAACCGAAACCCTAACCCAAACTCAAAGCCTACCCAAATCCCCACCGAAACCCTAACCCAAACTCAAAGCCAACCCAAATCCCCACCGAAACCCTAACCCAAACTCAAAGCCAACCCAAATCCCCACCGAAACCCTAACCCAAACTCAAAGCTAACCCAAATCCCCACCGAACAAAGCTGAAGAGAAAACTCAAAACCAAAAAAACCCAAACCAAAGTAAATCAAAGAAGAGAGAGAATGATTGACACCAAAAAGATGATGTTTACCTTGAAAGTGTTTTGCTTCAACTTCAATTCGATCAAAATCACAGATTCAAGTCTAATCCTCCATTAAAGTTGCAGAGAAAGCTTCCTTTCCGATCACTTCTAGCCACGAGAAAAACCCTATTTTTGAGAGGCGAAAAACCCTATTTTTGAGAGGCTTTGAGCGTCAGCAAACAACGAAATAAGGGTGGAAAAGAACCCTAAAACCCTAATCGAGAGGGCTTTGAGCGTGAAGGCGAGAAAACAACTCTAATTTCGACTAACCCTAATAGAGGGAAAATGAAAAATCTGGAATATGAGGGGACTTTCGCGCAGGAGAGAAAAGGGAAACCTAGCGCGACTTTTTTATTTCTACTCACCGACGTTTTAGAAAAGATGCCGCTGGTTCTCATATTCAGCGACACACATGAACGTCGGTTAATATAAACGCCATTATCAAATTAATTAGCGATGTTTTATTTATAAAACGTCGGTCAATATTCACTTTTAGTGACTTTCCTAAAACGTCGGTAAATAAATAACCCTTTCACCGTCATTCTATTTATTAGCGTTGGTGCATATATAATATTAGGGTCGTTTTTTGCGAACGTTGGTAACAGAACGTCGGTAAAAGCTACTTTTCTTGTAGTGACTTCTAAAGAAAAGAGTGAATCTTTAGAGATTAACGAGACAAAATTAGAGGTCTTGGAGTGTTCCCTGATTTTCTTTTTATATTTTTTTCTATTTTTAAAATTTTACCATACCAACATCAAAGTTGTATGTCTTACATAATGGGAAATCAACCACATCTAGCATAGCATCTAGTTTTAGTTTCTCTTTCGATCATGTGCTAATCAAAGCCGAATCTACTACCAATTACTAATCTATGGCGTTGATGGATACGCACAGAGCAATTAAGGATAATCGCATGGCCAGACATGAAAATCACAGTATTATTTAAAAAAAAATCAAACTCAACCGACGGGAAAGAAACAAAAAGATGCCAAGGGGGATTTCATGAAAATATATGAATTGGCATAGAAGAGGAAAAAGAAAAAAGTAATTCTCATCAGTTTGACATTTTACCTTTTAGTTTTCTTCAAGCGTTTGATTAGAATAAAATCTATAAATTAAAATAATAATAATAACAGAGAAAGAGAAAGGAAGAAATGATATAGCGGTTATGGAATTGCTCACATGGAAAATGATAGTAAAAGGAAAAAGAGAAACAGAGGGCAAGATGTTGGAGAGTGCAAGAAGCTCGTGTGCATACTGATAGAAAACAAATAAACCATTTTACTACTCCAATCATTCGCCATCGGAGAGAGAGAGAGAGAGAGAGAGAGAGACCAATTGGGGCTGATTTTTATAATTTGTGTGCGAAAAAGCAGGACTAGAAACGGAAAAAGACTTCGTAAAAGAGACTTTTGTTCTTGTGCTAATTGGTTTTTGCGTTAAGGCCTCCACGTTGGATTTCGTGGCTTCGGTGCACCCTCCAAGTTTTCAGCACACATTTGAGAGAGAGAAATGAATTGAATCCCCAAATTTTACGGAGAAAATAGGAAACAATCGAGAATAAAAAAAAACCTGGAAATCAGCACATGTGTTTTTCGAATGAGGATACCACGTGGATCTCAAAAGCACAGTTGCCCGTGTAGGAAACGAAAGCGGGAAACGAGAGTTCTCGGGAAGGGAAGAAGCGGGAAGCGTCAAGGGTTGGGGAAGCGCCAAGTAGGTGAAGAAGCGCAAAAAATAAAAAATAAAAAATTCAAGAGAATAGTGACAATTAGAAATAAGGTTCAATAATATTTTAATATTTATAAAATTTTGAAAGTATTCAAGTTTTCAAGCAAGATAAGAAAATCAAATCCAACCACCATAAACAACTCAAAATTTCAACCTACATTAAATATTAATTTCAATCAAAATAACTAATTTACACGCGAATCCAATTCCCAACCATTAATTAAAATATCAAATATCAAAGAAAATACAAAATGTTCTCATGTAACGGAAATTAAATGATTAATCAACTTAAATAACTAAATAATTGCTTGCTTAAATTGAGAAATTAACTAACTTCACTAAACTAAATATACGCATCAACATTACTTATATGCTAAAATAAAGTGGGCCAAATGGATAAGTTTTTACTGAATTGGATCATTAAAGAAAATAAAAAGAATACGGGGAAAATAAAAAGGAAACTTTAAATAGACACATTTTATCTTCCTCTTCTTGTAATTAATCAATTAACAAATTTCACAAATGATTATTATTGATTTAATAGAAAATTTTAAAATAAAAAAGAACTACAAAAAAAATAAGCAAAAAGGAAAAAGAGAAAAGTGAAGAAAAAATATTCCAAACAACTAACAAAAGAAAATAAAAATTTGGGACGGGGAAACACGGTTCCCAAGAATTGGAAATTCGCGAGCATCCCACTTATCGGAAAGGAGCTTCCCCACTTTGGGGGAAGTGTCGTGCTTCCTGCTTCAAAAACGCAATTCGGGGAAGCGCGCTTCCCACTTTCTGTGGGAGTTTCCAGTAACCATGGTCATTAGTTCATAAAACTGAAAGTGATGTAGGAATAATTTAGTCTAATTGCATGCATTGTTCCTTCCATATGTTGCTTAAGTTTTAACATACCTAAAGTCTGTAAATTTCCCCTTACCCTACTAAATTCGCACACAGAAAAGCTTCCATTAACAAGCCAGTCTGAAGATTGAAGTAAAACTTTCCTTGCACAAAGTTTTTACATAGTATTAACATTGTCTCCAAACACACTGCGCCAACTGTCGACTCACCCAAATCACATACCGTCTACCATGGCCGAGTTCTTGTCTAAGTTGGTGCTTTACCCTACAAAGTCAATCAAAACTCCACAAGTAATGACCGCGTCAACCAAGTACTTGGAATATTAACAGTCTGTGGAATATCTTTCAGTGTGCAAGTGTTTTTATTTTTTTTAAGATAATAAAAAGAAGGAAAGATAATAATACCCTGGAAGAGATGTCACCTAAGAAACAATGTACTGACTACATACAATTATGCTACTAAAAAAGGAGGTCCATACCACAAAGCAATGTTTCAACAAAAAGTCATGAAAGAACTCAGCCAAGGTCGGAAGGGAGTCAACTTGGGCTAATCAATGAATGACAAGATAACTTTCCTTGGGCCAGTCAAATAAGTTTTGATTTGCTTGGTAGGGAAAAACTCGAACACGGGCGAACCAATGAATTCAGAGAATTTTTAAACAGTTCCACAAAGACATCCTCCATAGCAACGTGAACACATACTACTATGCTGGCTCCACTCGATCTACGCCTTTCTCTAGCAAACATGTCGGCTTTGACAAATGCACTTATGGGAATGCGAATAGAGAAGGATTGTGATCTCTTACTAATGCTGGATACTTGTGAGATAATAGAGGCCGCCTTCCATAGCCCCAATGTAGGTCTCTTTGCCGTTGTGATACCACTAAAGAAGTCACCTTCCACCATCAAATTATCGTCCAAGTGTTCCTGGATCTCTAGTCAAATTAGGAAGGCCCATCCATTTGCCACATCAGAGCCTTTGGTGCCCATTGGCCCTGAAAACACTTCAATCATGTCCTAAGTGATTTCTAGAAACCCATCAAACTTTCAATTCATATTTCCTCTAGAGAATCAGTCAATTTTAAATTTGAAAAAGTCAGATTGAAAGAAACTCCATCTCCCAATAAATTTTTCCATCCAAATTTGCTCAATCTCTTATTTTGAAATTGTTGTCTTCTACATGGAGATCGCCGAAGGGAGAGAAAGAGAAGAGAAGAGAACGAGAATGAGAGAGAGAGAGAGAGAGAGAGAGAGAGAGAGAGAGAGAGATCCCTCCCACAAATTTTTATATATATGTGCTTTATATGACAAACAACAAGAATACCCTCGACGAGGTAAATACGTCCAACACTCCCCCTCAAGCTGGAATGTATATATCATGCATTCCTAGCTTGTTACAAGCATCCTTTAACTTAGCAGGCCCTAATGTTTTGGTGAACACATCTGCAAGCGGGTCTGCTAATCGAGTAAACAGGCTGCATATGAAGTGGCAGTCCACCTCAATATGTTTGGTTCGCAGAGGGGACTAACTAGGAGAGTGGGATTAAGTTCCCAGTCTCTTCTGTTGTTGTCCTGCCTCTTTTTTCCGGTTGTCTTTGCGGGAAGTAAAAAAAGATCGATCTATCTCTTCTTCCCATTGCCTCCCTTTTAAAGGGTGGCGCGCGGGCCTCCTCATCATTATGGAGGGAAAATCTTCCTTGGCGGGATTGGGCCGTCCCTCTGCCTGGACGGCGCGCGTGATTTTTGTAGGATAATCCCTTCCATAGTTTGTGATGATGAGTTTGGAAGACGAGAAGGTGACACGTGTCGTGATTGCGCTGCCTTGCCGTTTGCCTACGCCTTTCTTCATGATGGCGAGACTCTGCTAGTGCATGGATGACACGTGTCGAGATTCGGGAGTGGCACCGTATTTATGCCTCATCATAACACCCCCTTACTCCTTTGGTCCATTCAATGGGCCAAGGGAGTAATGTTGGTAAAATAACGCAGTGGCGAGGACTTTTATGGGTGCTCTGGAGTACGAGGAGACGTGCCGTTTCATCCGATGGTTATCTCTGGGGAACGGTGGAGTTATTATGGGTTGCCTTGCTTCGAGATGCGAGGTTTTCTTCGTCGAGTTTAAAAAGAAGGATCACTCTGGCACTCCGTCATTGCCTCCCCTCCTTCATTTTTATCGACATGTCTGGTTCCCCTTCGCGACTTAGGGGGAAGGCTCCTCTTTCCCAGGAATCATCGAGTGACCCCGACCTGTCTTCTGATTCGGAGGGGACCCTTGCGGCCCGCTGGAAAAGGGCTAGGACGGATTTGGGCCCTCCCCCGGGTTCCCCCCCTCCGTCTCTCCTCCTTGCCTAGGAAGGATAAGTCGTCTCGCTTCCGTGTTGCCAGGGAGTGGTCTTTTTTCTCCAAGGTTTATCGGCATGGGATGGAATTGTGTGACAGGGATTTAAAAATGGACGAGGAGATTGAGGACTTGAAGCGGAGAAACGTGGATCTGCAAAGGAGGGTCCATGCCCTTAACGAACAGCTGCTAGAATATGAGGTGGACCCCTTGCTGGAGAGCTCTTGGGAGGAGGAGGGGGATTCTCTGGAGGAGGAGTCTTCTTCCAGTCGTTCGGGCGATTAGCTTCTGCGGGACCAGGGTTCCTTTGCTTCTCTATTTTCTTTTTCTCTCCTTTTTGTACCGGGCCTGCGTGCCCTTATTTTTGGCTTCTTATACCTCTCCCTCTTTTGTAGGCCTGTGGGCCAGAAGGATGTGGTTATGAATGGATGGCTTTTTTACGAATCTCGTGATGTGTTTATTATATTGCTTCTCCCATCGGTTTGGTTGTTTTTCCACTGTGTTCGGCATAAATTATCCTTGTTACGAGGGAATGTGGTGTTTTTGTTCGAACCTGTGTGGGGTTCCGAGCCTTTGTCTGTCGCATTTGGCTTTTTCGCCCATTGTGCTGGTGCGTCGAGCGCTCGCGCCGGGGCTCTGGGCCCGGGCGCGTGTTTCTCCTTTAGCAGAATTGAGGTCGGACCTCTTTGCTTAATTTCCTACCTCCGGACCCCTCCTATTCATCAGGTGGGGAGGAGTCCAAGGTGATTAGTAATGATGAGGATCGAACGACGAGTGACATGTGTCGTAATCATGCGGACTTGCTGCTTCCCAACGCCTTTCATTATGGCGGTTAGGCATTGCTGGTGCATGAACGATACGTGGCGAGATGTGAGAGCAGCGCCGTTTTTATGTCCCATCATAAAACCCATCGTACCTTTGGTCCATTGAATGGACTAAGGTAGTAAGTCTGTTTGTCTGGTTTAAAGAATATCGTGATGAAGGCATTTATGAGAGCCTTGGAATGTGAGAAGGCGTGCTGTTTCGTCCGGCGGTTCCTTCCCGAGGAACCGTAGTGCCATCACGCCGTGTTGATCGGTCATCGAATAGGAAGTGGACACGCGTCGGGCAAGTCGCTTCGTTTTCTTACCCATGGGTTTGCCATTTGGTTTTATAAACGATGATTCTTTTTTGCTTTTCACGCAGATCGCTTTTTGCTCCTTTCTCCTTCTTTGCTTCTTTTCTGCCTTTCTTCGCTTCTTTTCTGCCTTCCTTTGGGCTCGTCAGGGATGTCGTTGTCCTTTGGGGTCTCTCCATAAGTGACGAGGGGAGGGCTGCCACCGAGGGGGGTCCTCCCAGCAGCCCTGAGTCAAACCCTGATGGGTTGGGGCCTCGTCAACCAATTTCTGAGAGGAGCCTGCCTCGAAGGTTTCCTCCACGCTCTCATCCCTCTCCCCCTTACGAGAGGGAGTCCCATGAAGCCTTCGTCCATCGCAATCACTCCTTCTTTTCCTACGCTTATCGTAGGGAAATGGAGGTCTTTAGCCGGATGATTGACATGGATCGAGAGATCGCGGCCTTGCGTGCGGAGAACGATTTGCTGAGGAACCGGGTGAGATGGCTAAATGACCAGGGGGCGGCGGACCCGGATTGGGGGAGCTCTTCAGAGGGGGAGCACAACGATAAGGAAATTTCTGATGCGGAGAACTCCTTCAGTGGCCAGTCGCTTTAGGCTGGAGGGGGTGGAATGTGGGGGACTTTTGGAGGGGCTCTTTCCCCTTTTTTCTTTTTTTGTTTTGGGGGCCTTTGGGACCCGGGCCTGCGCGCCCTATCTTCTTTGTCTTCACTTTCCTTCCCCCTTTGTGTAGTAGGCCTGTGGGCCAGAGGAAGAATGGTTATGAATGGCTTCTTTTTGCATTTTTGACTTGTACTTCATGCTTTTCTTTTTATCTGCGCAGTAGCTGAGCCATTTGGGTTTTTTCATCTGGTGGACTCGTATGCCGGGCCCTTGTGATGGGGGTTCCAAGCCTTTTTTCGATGCACTTGGGTTTCTCCATCTGGTGGACTTGTATGCCGGGCCGTTGTGATGGGTTCCGAGCCTTTTTTCGATGCACTTGGGTTTTTCCATCTGGTGGACTTGTATGCCGGGCCCCTGTGATGGGTTCCGAGCCTTTTTTCGATGCACTTGGGTTTTTCCATCTGGTGGACTTGTATGCCGGGCCCTTGTGATGGGTCCCACCTTTGGACTTTTCCTTTTCATTGGGCGGGAAGGTCATGGGGATGGCTTGCTGGGGAAGCCATTTTACGGTAGGGGCAGTAACGTCTTTTCAGCCAGGGGGGAGTGGCATTCCGATTTTTGGCGGTTCCCTCGAATTCCCCAATCGGCGCCACGTGTCCGCGTCCCATCGGATTAGACAGGGAGGGAGACTAATCGACGCGTGTCGAAACCCTAGCTCTTTTTAAGACCTTTTTGGAGATTTCATTCTTGCTTTTTCTCTCTGTCTCTCTCGGGTGAAGTGGGCTCCCTTCTCCGTTGGCTTCTCTAGGCGCTGTTCTTCACCAACTCCCCTCTGGCTTTTGTCCTTCCCCGCTTATCTGTCTCGGTGAGTTTCGTGTTTTTTTACTTCGTCTGTCGTTTGATTGTTTTACGATGTCTTCCGAGTCAGTAGAAGTAGTGGAGAGGGCTCCGCCAAGGAAAAGGAGGCGGTTGGTAAAGGGCGGGGGCGGTGGCTCTCGAGATGAACAGCAGCCTAGGAGTTGGAAGATAACTCCGGGGCTTCTGGGTCGTTGTCGGGGGCCGCTCCCTTTGAATCTCCCTCCCGCGTTTCTTCTGCCCGTGAGGCGGCGATTAGGGACATTCAGTTCGGCTCTGTTATTCGTCCCGGCCGGGTGGCGGGTTGTAAGAGTACTTTGGGAGAGGGGGCGGCGGAGAAGATTAGGAGGGAGTTTCACATTCCCGATGAATACGGGATTAGGATTCCTTCCTCTAGGGATGGGGTGTGCGAGGGTTCCACGGAGGAAGAGGTGGCCTTCTATGTAGAGGCTTTTCGGGCGGGGATTAGGTTTCCGCTCTTGGGTATCATAGTGGAGGCCCTCGAGTTCTACCGGTTGGCCCCCTCCCAATTGGCGCCTAATAGTTGGCGTACTCTCTTGGCCTTTGTGGCCAAGGCAGGCCTTCACAAGATTCAGCCCACCCTTCCTCTGCTTCGGAGTTGCGTTGCCCTTAGTCCATTGGTGAAGGGGGAGAACGGCTGGTTGTACCTGACCCAGCGTCCCCAAGTGAAGATTGCGGCGAACTTGGCCTCTTCCATCAAGAAGTGGAAGGAGGAGTTTGTGTTCATCATTCCTCCGTCGGATGCGGATTGGGGCTTTCCCCGCTTTTGGAGGAGCTCTGTTGAGTGGCGAAGGAAAGCCCTCCCCGATGAGTCCTACTGTAGCAGGTTTGATTTGGAGAAGCTCGCCTCCGGGGAGCCTGTTGATGTTTCAGAGTTTAGGTGGGAGAGAGGTCTGAGGAGGCTCGGTTTGGTGGGCGATGTGGAGAGGAGTGCTCACTGTGCGGGCGAGGAAGTGGGGGAGAGTTCAACCAGTCGCCGTGGTGAGCCTTTTTCCCCGGGTTGGTCTCCCCCCCGCTTCCCTCTTCTTTTCTTTTTTATTCGTTTTAGCTGTCATTTGCTTTGTGCTAAGTTGTTGCTGTTCTTCTGTTTTTTGGCAGCAGACACGTCTTCTCCTAGCGATGTTGGCAGGGGAATGGGGGTCGCGGTGGCGGCGGCCAAGGGTCCGGTCGCCCGTAAGAAGATCCCTTCAGATTTTATGGCTGCGGCCAGGGTCGAACGAACGCAAACGAGGCTTCCCCCGTCCGCGCCGTCGAGTTTCTCCGGCCAGTCGGCCGGAGCGAAGGATACGGCTAGGCCTCCTCCCCGGGAGTCGGAACCCCCTGCCAAGAGGGCGGCTTCTTCTGGTGCTAATCAGGGGAAAACCGGCCTTGGGGCCTGTCCTTCTGCTTCTTTCGTGGAGGACATGCCGAGTCGGCTGGAAGGGTCGGTCATGACCAAGGTGTTCCTGGAGCGGATGGAGCTTTCTTCGGAATACTATCGGGCGAGGGGAGAACTTTTTAAGCCCGACTGGAAGGTTGGCGTTGAGGACAGTATCCTTGCGAATCCCCGGGTCGGGGTGGAGCTTGGGTTGACGACCGCCCTTCCTGGTGATGAGGCTGAGTTGGAAAGCTTTGACCCTAGGGCCGTGGGGGCTCGGTACCTTCATTCGATGTCCTGCGTAAGTACCAGATGGTGGGCCCTTCTGCTTTCATTTTCCCTCCCCTTTTTGGCTATTTTTGTGGCAATTTTCTGACGTTTTGTTTGTGGTGGGGGCTCCTGTAGGCTCAAACTTTTGCCAGGAAGATGCTGCAGTATATGATCGAGGATGAGTCCGAGATCGACGCTTTCGAGGACCGAGTTCGTAAGTTAAGCGAGGACCAGGAGAAGGGCCAAGCCGAACAGGCGGCACTTGAGGACACTGTTACCCAACTCAGGGGGGAACTCAGGGTTTCCGAGGATGTGAGGAACCGTACTGCAAATCAATTAGTTGTGGCCCAGGAGACCTTTGCTGTGGAGCTGGCAAAAGCACGGGAGGGGTGGCGAGATTCCGAGGAGTTTTCAAGGCCGTCGCCGCGTTCAGCGTGGATATTGAGATAGATGCTTTTGCTGAGTGTCGGCGGCGTGTTCGCGAGGTCGACCCCTCCTTTCCTCTTGAGAAGTTGGTGCACGAGGCTGAGGAAGTCACTCCGGAGGATCTTTTGCCGGTGTCGGTGGATACCGCGAGACCGGCCGAGGATCCGGTGGTTGCCCCGGAAGCTCCTGCAGTCACTGAGACTTCTGCGGGAGCTCGGTGAGGCTCGGGTGCCTTTTGGACTCCATTTTTGCTTCTTTTTATGGTTCCATGCTGGGTCTGTAATAACATTATGAACTCTTTTTCTCTTCTTCCTTTTTTTGTCTTTGTATACGACGCGTCGAGGGCTGTTTGAGCCCTTTTGTATTTGAATTTCAATTCGTTTGGTGAGGACGTGTCTAGTGCACCCTAGTGGGGCGTCTTATTTGTGGAAAGACTATCTTCCCCTCGAGTGATCAGCTCGGGGTTAATGGGTCCCGCCTGCCCTTTAAGGGGAGGTCTTTTTTTTTTCATGGGGAACATTTTAGGGTATTCTTGGGGGGATCAGCCTCGATGCTACCTCTGTCTCACTCCCTGTCTTTTTTCCGGCCCTTTATTCATTGTGGACCGGAAAATGGAGATACACGTGGCTCTGGTAGAAATGCTATTCCATTAATTTGCAAAGAGAAAACATGTCTCTGTTTCTGGAAATGACAAAAAGAAACAAACAAAACACTCGTCACTTTTTAAAAGGAAAATACGGACATTATCCTACCTTTCTACTAGAAAAATTCTCGGAGGTTGTCCATGCTCCAACTTTGCGGGACCGGGGTCCCGTCGAGGTGCTCTAGCTGGTAGGCCCCGGGGCGGAGTGCTCGAACGACCCTGTAGGGCCCCTCCCATTTTGGTGCGAGTTTCCCGGTGTTTCGGGGGTCGGATACCTCCGCCCGTCGTAGTACTAGGTCTCCGGGTTTTACTGTGCGCTTTTTTACTCGGGCGTTGTAGTATCGAGCCACCCTTTGCTGGTAGGAAGCGGCCCGGAGGAGGGCTTGCTCTCTCTTCTCGAGTACGAGGTCAAGAGTGTTCCGGAGGAGCTCCGAATTTCCCTGTTCGTTGTAGTTCTCCATGCGGAAGTTGGAGAGGCCGATTTCCAAAGGAATGACCGCTTCGGCCCGAAAGTCAAACTAAAAGGGGACTCCTCGGTTGCTGTCTGTGGCGTCGTTCGGTAGGCCCAGAGGATACTAGGGAGGGCTTCTACCCAGTTCTTCCCAGCCTCTCCCAATCGCTTCTTGAGGCTCTGGAGTAAGATTCTGTTAGTTACCTCTACCTGCCCGTTGGCTTGTGGGTGTGCTATGGAGGCGAAGCGGTGCTCGATGCTTAGGTTATCGCAGAATCTGCCAAACTCCGCACTTACGAACTGGGGTCCGTTGTCTGTTACGAGTATTCTTGGAATGCCGAAGCGGCAGACTATTTCATGATAGAAAAACTTCTCCGTTGCTTTTGAGTTGGGCTTTGCCACGGCTTTGACTTCGACCCACTTGGTGAAGTAGTCGATGGCGACGTACAGCATCGTATGTCCCCCCGGGGCTTTTGAGAACGGCCCGAGCAGGTCCATCCCCCACATGGCGAAAGGTAGGGGCCCTGCCATCGCGGTGTATGGGGTGGCCGGTTGATGGGGGGTGGTGGCGAACCTTTGGCACGGGTCGCATTTTTTGACGAACTCCTTGGCGTCCCTGAGGATCGTGAGCCAGAAGTAGTCGTGCCTTACGATTTTCTGAGCTAAGATTTTGCCGCCTCCATGGTCTCCGCAAATTCCTTCGTGTACTTCCCGTAGTGCATACTCTGATCGGAGGGTACTAGGCATCGGAGGTACGGCCATGCGTATGACCGTTTGTACAGTCTGGGCCCATGGACCACGTAGTGGGTGGCTTTTAAGGTTAGGCGCCGGGCTTCCAGCTTGTCTTCGAGTAGTATCCCATCTCTCAGGTATCGCATGATGGGATGCATCTAGTTTGGTCCTGGAGGAATTTCCAAGACTTGTATCTCATCGATACTGGAGTGGGACAGTATCTCTGTGAGCACGGTACCGAAGTCATGGGTTTCTTTCGAGGCCATTTTCGATAGAGCATCCGCTCGATTGTTCATGTCTCCTGGTACCTGGAGAACCTCAACTTCCCCCATTATCTGCAGTTTCTCTTTCACCTTCTAGAGGTATCTCTTCATTCTAGGGCCCTTGGCCTCGTATGCCCCGTTCACTTGGTTGACGACCAGCTGAGAATCACTATAAACTTTCATCTTTCCTGCGCTGAGCTCTGCGGCTAAGCTTAGTCTTGATAATAAGGCCTCGTATTCAGCCTCGTTGTTGGAGGCTGTGAAATCTAGCCGAAGGGCGTACTCTATTGTGAATCCGTCGGGGTCGTGGAGGACCACTCCCGCCCCACACCCTGTTTTACCAGCTGAGCCATCAACGTGCAGGGTCCAATGGGTCTCGTCGCTTTGTTCCGTTGAGTCGGGCTCCATGTCTTCGCGAGTCGTTTGCTCGGTGGGGCCCTCGGTTTTTTCCATTATCGCCGGCTCCGTGGCGGGGGCCGTAGATTCCACTATAAAGTCGGCGAGGGCCTGGGATTTGATGGCCGGCCTAGGTCGGACCTGTATGTCGAATTCTCCCAACTCGACGGCCCAGCTTACCATTCTGCCCGAGGTCTCCCGTTTTTGGAGAATCTTTCTGAGGGGCTGGTCGGTCAAGAGTATTATGGGATGGGCTGAAAGTAGGGGCAGTTTCGGGCGGCCCTGACGACCGCGAGGGCGAATTTCTCTATGTTCAAGTATCGGGTTTCCACCCCGTGCAGGGTCTTGCTCACATAGTACACCGGGTGCTCCTTTTTGTTGCTCTTTTTGGCCAATACCGCGCTTACCGCCGTAGGGCTGATGGCCAGATATAAGAATAGTTCTTCCCCGGGCTCGGGTTTGGCTAGCACGGGCGGTGTTTGAAGGTACTGTTTCAAGGCATCGAAGGCTTCTTGGCAGGCCGGAGTCCACTCGAATTCTCGTATGTTTTTCAACTGTTTAAAGAAGGGCTGACATTTTTCTGCTGACTTGGGCATGAAACGGCCGAGGGCGGTGATTCGTCCCGCGAGTCACTGCACCTCTACCGCTGTGGCTGGGGGCTCCATGTCCAGGATGGCCTGGATTTTTCAGGGTTCGTCTCGATGCCTCTCTGGCTGACCATGAATCCTAAGAACTTCCCGGAAGTTACCCCGAAAGCGCATTTTGCGGGGTTCAACTTCATCCGGGCTCGCCGCAGGGTGTCGAAGGTCTCTTGAAGGTCGGAGATGTGCTTGGAGGCTTCCAAGCTTTTTACCAGCATGTCGTCGACATACACCTCCATGTTTCTCCCGATCTGTTCTCGGAACAACTTGTTCACGAGTCGCTGGTAGGTGGCCCCCACATTTTTCAACCCGAAGGGCATGACGGTATAACAGTAAACGCCTTGATCGGTGATGAACGCAGTTTTTGGGATGTCTGGCTCGTGCATCTTCACCTGATTGTAGCCGGAGAAGGCATCTAGGAAGGTGAGGAGCTCGTGTCCGGATGTGGCGTCGATGAGCTGGTCTATGCGCGGGAGAGGGTAAGGATCCTTTGGGCAGGCTCGGTTTAGGTTTGTGAAGTCTATACAAGCCCGCCAGCCCCCACCAGCCTTCTTGACCATGACCACGTTGGACAGCCACTCGGGGTACCGGATTTCTCTGATAAATCCGGCTTGTAGTAGTTTTTCCACTTCGGTTTTTATGTGAGTTTGGCGCTCTACCGCGAAGTTCCTCTTTTTCTGCTGGACGGGTTTGAGGGTCGGGTTCACGTTTAACTTGTGAACAGCCAGTTCCCTGGGTATCCCGGGCATGTCCTGAGCGGACCATGCGAACATGTCTTTGTTGGCTTTGAAGAAGTTGATCATTTAGTCTCGTAGGGCGCCTCTTAGTAAGGAACTGATCCAGACTTGCTTTTCCGGTTGCTCTTCGGATATAGGGATGGAGTCTAGCTCCTCGGCGGGCTCTCCTCTGATCGTCCGAGCACGCTCCCGGGGGTCTTCGCCCCCGATCGTGAAGTTTTCGGCCGGGGCATTGCTTCCTTTTAGGCTCGCTGCGTAGCATTGGCGTGCTATCATCTGCTACCCCCGGACTTCCCCTATCCCGATTAGAGTGGGGAACTTCATTTTGAGGTGGGGGTGGAGACTACCGCTCCCAAGTCTCTCAGGGCGGGGCGTCCTATGATGGCGTTGTAGGTGAACGGTATGTCTACGACCATGAAGGTGGTCAAGATGGTCTTCTGGAGGGGGTACGTTCCGAAGGTTACGGGTAAGTCGATTTTGCCCTTGACCCGCACCGACGCTCCGGAGAACCCGTAGATGGAGTATTCCGCGGGTCCTAGTCTTTCTTCGCCCAGTTTCATTTCGTCAAAGGTTTCGAGATGCAGCACGTTGACCGAGCTCCCCGTGTCAACCAGGATTTTTCCTACGTCGAAGTTGGCGACGACTAGCCTAACGACCAGTGCGTTGTCGTGTGGGACTTGTAGTCCTTCGAGGTCTTCTGGGGAGAAAGTGATGACCTGATCTTAATGCGGGGTATCCGTCCGGGACTTTTTGGAAGGCATCTCCAGGGAAAACACCCGCTCCGCATACGCTCGCCGGCCGGCAGTTGTTGGTCCTCCCGCCGCTGGCCCACCCGCGATGACGTTGATTTTTCCGATGACGGTAGGCGGTTGTTCGTGGGCCTACGGGCGTTCAATTGGCTCTTCTTTCTTGGGGCGCTGGCAGCGGCATGAGTCATGTCTGCTGCGTGACCGGTGTCTGCTCCGGGAGCGACACCTGTTGGGGGACCGGTGCCAGCTGCCTGACCGATGCCTGCTACGCGTCGGGCGCCTATCTCTGGGCTCGCCGTTGTGGTGGGGGGCATCGTGCGAGTTCTCAACAGGGTTCCGGAGATACTGATTTAGATGCCCCTCTTCGGCCAGTTTTTCTAACTGGAGCCGGAGGTGGAAACAATGGTCGGTCTCGTGGTCGTGGTCCCTGTGAAACTCGCAGAACTTTTTGATGGACCGCTTCTTTGGGTCCGTGGCCATTCTCTTGGGGGGGTCAGGAGACCCTGATCTCTTATGGCGAGTAGGACGTGGGAGAGGGGAGCCTTTAGGGGGGCACTCCCGAGCCTTTCGAAGACGGGGACGGCGTTCTGGTTGGCTGGTCCCTCCCTGGCCCGTGGCCTCAATACTCTTCGGCCATCGTCGCCCTTTCTTTCCTTGAGGCCGGGTCGGCTCCGCTCTCGTGCGCAGGCTTCTTCCGCTCGTAGAAACTTGTCAGCCTTGGATTCCAATTCCTGCAGATCCCGGGGCGGCTTGAGGGTGAGGTGTAGTTTGAGATTTGGGTCGGTGGTGGCATGCTTCAGTGTTGTGACCGCTATTTGGACGTCCATGTTGGAAAGTTGGGCCAGCTCGGCGTTGAATTTCAACATGAAGTCTCTTAGGGTCTCGTTCTTTCCTTGTCGGAGGGCTAAGAGAGCATCCGCTGGATCGTGGCGGAGGCGGTTGTAGGCGAACCCTGCGTTGAACTTCCTTCCAAATTCATGGAAGGATGCAATGGAGTCGGGCTCCAACCTTATGTACCAGTCATTAGCGGTCTTTCTTAACAGGGAGGCAAAGGCTCTGCACATAAATCCGTCTGACGCGCCGCGGAGCGTCATTACCCTTTTGAAAGTTTGGAGGAACTCAAGAGGGTCTGTGCTCCTGTGGACCCCGATCCGAGATGGTATGAGGGACGAGCCCCCAACACCCTCAAAGATCTCCACAACGAAAGAGAGCTCTGCCAAGGAACTCTCGAAATGGTGTCACCCTCACAGCATAGCATGAGTGGCGATATAGAAGGAAAGAGATACATCCTGGTCAGGAGCCAAGGCTCGAAACCGAGATGTACCTAAAAATAACTCAGAGTCGCCATCCATGGACATGCCATGGAACCAAAACAAATGCTCTGTTTGCAATGAATAACCAGAGATACAAAAGGTCCGTGCCTGATGACGAATGGAGAAGGTCCGAAGAGCGCCCCCAATTCGCCCGAGTGCGAACACTTGGTCTCTTATGCCATTTATTATTAACCTTGAAGAGTTTCAAGCGAAAATCATGTGAAATGGGAACACGCATCTCCGAGAAAACGTCTATCTAATCATGCATGTCTCGGAGATGAAAATAAGCACACACAAAAGAACCGAAATAAATGTCACCTAATGATAACTAGGTTATGAGTGACATACCTAACTGGTGTCTAAGTTCTGATGTGCAAACACATGCAAGCTATAACTAAAGGTATAAGACCACTACAAGAAAGTAAGAAAACACAACAAAATATACAATATAACAACACCACAAATCCTAAGACTCTAAAACGATTTAGCCCGAGCCCTCGGATGGTCTGATATTCATCCAAAGAAGCCTACGTATCCCCGCCTCCACGAGAATCAAGGCAACGTAGTTCTTCGCGCCTATTCTAAGCTAGGATGCCTAAGACACCTAGACCTCTATCATAGACTCGATCTAAAAGACCGGACCAATTATTAAAGCTTCTTGAATGATTATTTAAATTCCAGTGAATTGTAGATTTTAGGACACCCTATATGCCCTAACTAAATGCAGGTTAGCCCTAAGCTAATGCAGGCGGTTCCTACAACCTATGTGTAACTAGGCTGTGCTTCCTAAGGAAAACAAAGGGTGGACTAACGCATCTTAGACCTAGTCATCAGTCGGCGATGTAAATCGCCAACTCACCGGACGGAGGCGCTCCTAGCTAGGACAAACTCCTAACTCTAACACAAACACACAACAAGCACACAACAAAAGACAAACTCATAACTCTAAAACTCTCTATCAAGGACAAACTCCTAACTCTAGAGGAAGATCTTGTTGAAAACAAAGTTTTGAAGAAAAAGGGTTAAAGCATTTATTTACAAAGTTTGGCTGGACCTGAGATAAGAATCTCAAGCTGCACTACGTACCTCGTGGAAGAGGATCAAGCCAACGTAGTTCGAAACGAACTCTCCTACTACACTAAAAATTAACACTCCAAATGATTTTTGAACTTTTTCCAGTTTTCAAATGTTTTTGATATTTTTAAATTTCTAATGTTTTTGAATTTCAAATTTCTAATGTTTTTTGGATTTTAAAGCTTTTAGATCTTAAAATGATTTCACTCTTACAGGGAACAAACAAGCATAACCATAAACTAGGGCAAAGCCCTAAAGCAAAAAGGGGAAACCCCAAACGAGCCACAAAGGTCTCAAAGAGACGATCCACAAAAAACAAACAAGCGTCC
Organism: Tasmannia lanceolata; assembly: GCF_043159265.1. Classification (NCBI taxonomy): domain Eukaryota; kingdom Viridiplantae; phylum Streptophyta; class Magnoliopsida; order Canellales; family Winteraceae; genus Tasmannia; species Tasmannia lanceolata. The sequence continues at coordinate 52,831,583 of NW_027518680.1, read as the reverse complement.
CAAGAAGAGAGAAAACGATCCAAGATCCCAAGCAAGCAAAGCTCTAATAAGACTGAGTTAGTCTCTAATGGAGAAACTCCTAACTAATAACACTAGGGGGAGTACAAATGAGTCAGAGACTCTCTAATAACACTGCTAAGTCAAAGACTCGCTCTAAAAGAGGAGGCCACTCTAACATGAGGCTAGGTAAGCCTCCTAAAGGGGAAACTCTCTATATGAGACAAGGCTTGTCTCCGAGACGCAAATGATGTAAACAAGGGTTCTGATGAGACTGGGCAAGTCTCCTATATACAAAGGAGGGGAGTTCTACTCGGACTGAGCAAGTCCCCTAAGGATGGGCTTGGGCTAGCGCCTTCATCGCCCAGAACCCAAGAGGAAAATTCCCAAAAAATCGATAGAAATGTCAAACACTTACGAAAAACTTAAGCTCTAATGGAAAATCAAGATGACAAGGGTTTGCTCAAGAAATCCCAAATAAACCTGAATATCGATACCAAAACCCACAGGGGTAAAGATAAAAAGAAAAAAGGAGGGGCTCCGAGTAGCCTCATCATAGCCCTCCGAAATGAAGGCCCAAAACACATTCAGTTACGAATACAGGTGAATGTCTCAAGGAAATGACATCCTCGCAATGATCAGGTATTAGAACCAATCCAAAAGGGATCAGATAACAAAGCCAGTCATGCCGGAAACATCATCTACTTAACACATGCTATTTTCAAATCAAAATATAGAAACCAAGGGTTAACTCAACCAAAGCCAGGTTCAGGAAATATATGAAAATGTCAAACTCTAGGAATCTACAAATGCTCCAGAAATAATTGAAAACAAATCCTTCCAGCAATACCCACAACATAGGGTAAAGAAATAAACATCAAGTGATACACACAAACAAACCCTCGACATGGGGTCTCCTGTGAAATCATATAGTACTCATATCCATGACATGGAGTAGAGTAACAACCTGATTTCCTACATCAGTTAAACATACATCCCTCCACCATCCGCTCATCACAGAAAATAAGATTGCCATCTTGCACTCAAAAGTCAAATTAAATTTAAAGCCAGAAGCAATGCCACCACAGCAGAAAACAAGATAAGCAACCATGAATCAATGTATTATAATTTCAAAGAATAAAACTTCAGAACCACAAAACAATTCAGCTGAACCCTCGACGTGGGTCTCCTGTGAAATCAGATGATTCTCATACCCATGACATGGGTATGAGTAATAACCTGATTTCCTACATCAGTTAAGCATACATCCCTCCACCATCCATCCATAAAGAAAATCAGATTATCACTTCATATTCAAGAGCCAAATTAGCACCAACTCATGAACTAATGCTGCAATACCAGAAAAATAGAGTAGATATCTATGCAAAATTTCAGCCATACAAGGGTTAGAAGAGGTATCTTGTGCTGAAGGGAAATCATGCTCATACCAATGTCAAAACAATTAGTGCTAAGTTGAGCAAAGTAGTTCCAACCCATGATCACATAGACAAAACAATGAGCACAATTCAGTGAATATTTACCCATCAATCAATTTCGCACAAATTTCTGGGGCAAAGATCAACCACAAGCCATGGGCATTCGTTAAACATGAATTTAAAGAGGGGAAGAGCAAATTATCTGAGGTTCTCTATGTAATAGATTAAACTTCACACCTTGTGCTTTTGCTCCAAGCTCTCTGATGAAGGGCTCTGCTTCGAATTGCCACTGACAATTGATTGAATCAAGGCTCTTCGGTACTAGACCGGCGGATTTCGACGGAATTTCCGCCGGAGAAGATGAAGGCGATTCGGATCTAGGGTTTGAACTTGTGAAAATGATGAAAAGGCGATTCCCTCATTCTCTGCTATCTCTCTTTTCTCTTTTCTGCTCCCTCTCCCTCTTCAAAAATGACCGAACCCCCCTACTCTTCCAGCTCCTTTCTCTCCTTCTTCTCTCAAACCGTCTCTCTCTCTCTCTCTCTCTCTCTCTTCTACGATCTTATTATACAAAATGGAGAAGGGCTTGGGGAGAGATGGCTGTGAAGTGGAGGTGGGATTGGTGGCTGAGAATGAAGTATTGGAAGAATGAAACAGAAGTGGGTTTGAGCTTATGAAAGGGATGAAAATGGAGGTTGTGGATGATTGTGGGGTGGCTGTGGTAGTGGCGGAGGTTGAGGGTTTTGGAGGTTGACCGGAGCACGGCCGGAGTTAATGGTGGTGGGTGGAGGTGGCACGACCGGAGAAGATGAGGGGGAGATGGCCGGAGGTGGAAAAGAAGAAGAAAATGGGGGGTGGTGGGTTTCAAATGGGGATTCTGCGTAGAAAATGAGATGAGTTCGAAGAGGGGTTTGGGTTTTGCAGAGGAGAAAAGGGAAAATTGAAGGAGAAGGTGGACAAGGTTTGATGGTAGTGATCGGATTCCGGCAAGCTTGCCGGAATCAATGGAGATGGGGTCGGAGGTAGTGGAGATGGGTTTCAAGGGTTAAAAAACAAAAATAAAAATGATGATGGGAGGTGGCTGATGGTGGTGGACTAGTTTTGGATGGAAATGGAGGTGGGTTTGCCGGATTCCGGCAAGAACGGCCGGAGAAGATGATGAAGGTGGGTGTTTAGAAAAGGGGGTTTGGTGGAGAAGGAATGGCAGAGATGGCTTACCGAAACAAGGGTTGCTGGTGATGGTAGAGTGGAGAGGAAGATGAGGGAGATGGTCACATGGAGTGGGGGAGAAGACCGGCGGTTCTCTCTTCTCTGCAATCCCTTGCGGCTGCCCTCTCCCTCTCCCTCTGTCTTTTTTTAGAGAGAAAAATGAGGCCTCCTCTATGCCCTAATTCGGTTTGGTATTTAAAGGGAAATGATAAATTATCACCCCCAATATTTCATGGACAGCCCCCTCTGCAGATAACTCACCCCCCTTATACATTCAAACCACACCTCTTTCCCGGCTCGTCCTATCTGCCATTTCTCGGTAGATTTTGTCGAAACTTTATGGGAACCTCGGGGGGACCTTAAGCTGCCTCAGGGTTTAATTTATGATCCCAACTCACTGATTTGACGAGGTTAAGCACAAAACATGGAGGTGAAGGCACGGTCAAAATGGGGTGTCTACAGATGCCCCTCTTTGGCAGAGTGTGCTTGTCACACGAGTGGCAAAGCTGACAAGACAACACATTTTGGCCGACCCGATATCAAAACTAAGCAGATTTTTGGGTTTTGATTTTGAAACACAAAGGTAAACCGGCAAAAAGACTTTTCAAAAGACTCAAGACCTGCATGCATTGGTGAGATAGCCTCTCTCCGACCCTTAACTTGACAGTCATTACAGCTCAATGAAATGACCTCTCTTGAAACTCTTAATTTGACAAAACATATCATATTGGTGAAACTACTTTTCACCTCAAGCAATCAAAACCAAAAGGAAACTACTTTTCCAACAAACATCATAAACACAAGAAACTACTTTTCTCCAAAAACTCTATCTCTGAGAAACTACTTTTCTCTCTAAAAACTCTATATCTGAGAAACTACTTTTCTCTAAAAATTCTACCTTTGAGAAACTACTTTTCTCTTCGAAAATCTTCATTCATGAGAAACTACTTTTCTCTTTCAAAATCTTAATAACATTGAGAAACTACTTTTCTCTAAAAACTTCATCTTTGAGAAACTACTTTTCTCTTAAAACTCTGCCTTTGAGAAACTACTTTTCTCTTCCAAAATCTTCAAATAATTGAGAAACTACTTTCTCTTCAAAACTCATCTTTAAGAAACTACTTTTCTCTTCCAAAATCTTTCAAAACAAAGGGAAAACTACTTTTCGCCCGAGCTTTAAAATCAGCGGGGAAACTACTTTTCGCCCAATCTTTCAATCAAAGGGGAAACTACTTCTCGCCCAATCTTTCAATCAACGGGGAAACTACTTCTCGCCCGAACTTCCAAACAACGGGGAAACTACCTCTCGCCCGATTTTTCAAATCAAAGGGGAAACTACTTTTCGCCCAATCTTTCAAACAACGGGGAAACTACTTCTCGCCCGATTTTTCAAACAACGGGGAAACTACTTCTCGCCCGATTTTCAAACAACGGGGAAACTACTTCTCGCCCGATTTTTCAATCAACGGGAAAACTACTTCTCGCCCGATCTTTCAAACAACGGGGAAACTACTTCTCGCACGATCTTCCAAACAACGGGGAAACTACTTCTCGCCCGATCTTTCAAATCAACGGGGAAACTACTTCTCGCCCGACTTTTCAATCAACGGGGAAACTACTTCTCGCCCGATCTTTCAAACAACGGGGAAACTACTTCTCGCCCGATCATCCAAACAACGAGGAAACTACTTCTCGCCCGATCTTTCAAATCAACGGGGAAACTACTTCTCGCCCGACCTTCCAAACAACAGGGAAACTACTTCTCGCCCGATCTAAAAACACGGTGAAACTACTTTTCACCAAGCGATAGTTATACAGACCATTGCTGAAAATCCATCTGTTTAGCTATCCGGGTAACTCTGACTCCTCTCTTTCAAGGTAGCGAATCACCCAAGATTTATATGGTCCTGCTAAACAGTTCCATATAAATCCACGCAGATATACCTGACTCCTAACTCGTTAGGTAGCGGTACATTGCGAAGCGATGATTAAGCAAGTCACTACTTGACATTTCACTGCTAATCATCTCGGTATTCAAATATTTGAGGAAACTACTTCTCGCCTAAACATTTAATACCAAGGCGAAACTACTTTTCACCAAGCAACAAATAAACAGGCCACTACTTTGCACCTCATTGATTAACAATCAAAAGATTTTTTTTTCTTCTTTAAAAAAAATGCCCCTTGTTTGGGTTTAACAAAGAAAAAGATTTTTTTGGGCCCAAAGGGCTTGCAAACATGATTGATGGTGTTATCGATCTTATATCGAGTTCACTGATAGCATAGCTATCTCCTGCCGAGAATAAATGGGAGTGCATGATCATTGCTGAAGACCAAACTTGAAAAACTTGATGGAATTTTTGGGTATTGACTCTTTTAAAGAGAGGAAAAGCATTCTGCTAAGATTTGAAGATTGCAAAAGTGAATTCTAGATTCCGCTTGGGACTAGATTATCTGAAACATTGACTCTTTCAAAGAATGAGTTCAATTTAGAAATTTGGAAGTTTAGCTCATGAGATGTGCTCAAGCTTCTCTTGCTTCTATTTGCTGAAAATATTTATCTCAATTATCTTGTATTTGATATCTTTTATGACGCAAGTCATAAAAGATGCCCCTAGTATGATTACTTCCATGACAGGATTCATAAGAGAGCAAAACCAGGATAAGCAATAAAATTTAAGCTTGTATGGGTTCTTTCTTTGGTATATAAGCAAAAGGATATTCACAATGGATGAGTCTGAGAATTTTTTTCTTTCATTGCTCACTACTTGAGGCTTTGATGTCTCTGGCAAGTTTGAACAAAATGTCTCTTGCCCTTTCCTTGATTTCTAACCAGGATCCACTTTGAATTTTCTTCACATTTCAAAAGGTATACGCTCGCTCTTCCAGTGCCAAACGCTTCGGACATTGAGAGAGAGAAAAATGATAAAAATAAGGGAAAAACTTCCAATGACTCAATCAAAGAAGACTCAAATTACTCAAGGGACTTGACTCACTTTTGATTCACCCTTAGATAAAATGTGTTATTTTATTATGGTAAGGCTAGCCACTCTTAGAGTACTCTCGAAAACCATGTCAAGTGGATCTAATTTTCTCCATCAGGATTCCGTCATGGTTATTACCCCCTTCGGATTGCTCAGTTTTAATGCCCCTAATTTAAAATGATATCAAAGTAAGTCTTATCGACACTACTCGGATTCCGGGATCTTGCCCTATGTAGTGGTTGCTTCTCCGTCTCCTTGATTTCTCTCTTCACAGGAAGTCACAACTATTGCCTTCCCGTTTTCACTTGTCTCAACTTTTGCTTGCACTAGAAGGACTTTCTAGGAAGGCTTAGGATCAAAAGGGTGGGATATTTAAAGTTCAAACGATTTGGACCGAATCTGGTCTAGCCAGACTACCTACGTACCCCAAAAATGGAGGATCAGATCCGCGTAGTTCGCTTTGGGGTTTTTCAAAGAATGGTTTAGCATTTAGCTTCAAAATTTTTAAAAGGGATTTTATCCTAAGGTTTGACCGAACCTGAATTAATCAGGTTGCCTACGTACCCCTGAAGAGTTAGGGATCAGGTCCGACGTAGTTCGGGTGCATAAATGCCCCGGGTTTATAATGTCTTTGAAAGAAACATTTGGCTTTAAATTGTTGGCCCAAAGGGTTCTCAAAAGGATTTTAAAACGTTAGGATTTTGGCTATTAAGGCTCAAACGTCCAAGGATGGCCTCCTGATGTATTTGATGTACAAGCTCTTTTGCTTAAGGTTCAAAGACTTAAGAAATTTTCTCAGGAGTCTGACGGCATGTCAGGCAAAGCTACAACCACTGTGCTCCACTCCCATCTCGAAGATCTTAAATTTATGCTCAAGGTTCCACAACTTGTCCCCTCTTTTTTTTTTTTTTTTTTTTTTTTAGGGCTCAAATTTATCATACAACTTCCTTGCCAAAAAGTCTTCTCTCAATATTTCATCAGCTCCACAGGATGTCTGATGTTTCACTCTTTAAAATCTTCACTTTTCAACTGGATGTCTAAAGACAATGAAGTCTTGCTTTGCTCAACGACAGGGCATTCCCCTGGTTTATCCTTATAGGATCAAGCAAGACTACCTCAAACCCCTCTAAACAGGTTTATCAATTCTTTGCGCTCCTCGGGAGATAAAGTTTTGCCACTCCATCTTTCTCGAGTTTCGAATTTCGATACCATTATCAATGGCTTTGATTTCTTCTTCAAGTGGCTATGCTCGACGCTCTTCCTCTCGTTTGATCATCTTTCAGATCTCGAGGTGAATTTCATCTGCATTCTCATCCGAGAAGGGGGTCTTTAGTTGTTTAAACATTAGATCTAAAGAGTGAATCAAAATAACATTGATAACATTGAAATCAAACTTTCATTGAATTGAAAACTTTTAAGTACATTGATGACTCACAGACACGCCTCTATGGGCTTTACATCAGATTTAACACAGGACCGAATACTGACTCGATGAGAAGACTGACAGACACAACACTTCTTTTTTTTTCTTTTTCTTTTTGACATTGATACTACACGACTCACCAACTTTCAAAAATTTGACAAAATACAAATCTTGAAACAAGATACTTGACATATGACTCTTAAAACATAACACTTGAACAGAGGCAAGGAATTGGCACTGAAGTTCACAAGTAGCACGCCTTCCTCCATGATAATGCTGGGTAAGAAGTTCGACCCGGTTTCAGAAACCTTTGAAAGGGTGGTCCTCTGAAGTCCTGTTAACAGCCATTGGATGAACCTCCGGTAATTCAGACAAAGAGAGTAAAGGTATTCTCGATGTAATGGGATGATCAACTGAGTTTAGATACCGAAGATGGCCTAGACCAAGCAGGTTTCAATTGGTTATCTCTTTTGAGGGTGATAATGATAGTTGCTCACCTTAAGAATCACTGAAGTGGAGGTTAAAACACTAGGTTAAATGAATGATCATGGGGATAAAATATCCTCTGCAAATAGAGACAAGAATAATCCTGAACATGTTTGAATTACAAAACAGGTAAGTCAATCTATGAAGGTCAAAGAAAGGTAGGCACTGATAGCATGACCTACACCAACAGGATCTCAAAAAATCTTCAATTTATCCCTTTAAGTCTTTCTGGAATATGACTGCTCTCTTTTGGGGTATGAAAAAGTTAAGAATGATAAACACCCCTAATCTAAATGAGCTTGGACCTCAACAACAATCATGCATTCGCGACAGAGAGGCAAGATTTAGCTAATCCATCAATGATCATGATATAAGAAAGGTAAATCCGTGATGGAAAATATGAATCAATCATATGTACAAAAGATTAAAAGAAATAGATTATGAACAAAGTCAAGAATCTCATGATAATCTACAAATGGATAAATAGGAATAAACAAAAGGATCACGATACAACAAACTCATGGTTATTCCTGACTTTGGAGAATAGCAGTCATGCTCAAAATGTTCCAGGTAAAATCCGGCAGCATAACAGCTATACAAGAAGGTCGACCTCATGGTTTAACTAACTCTAAAGGATAGCGGTCATGCTCAAAATATTCTGCGAAAAATTCGGCAGCATAACGACTAGACAAGAAAGTCAAGATAAGGTAAACTCATGGTTTAACTAACTCTAAAGATAGCGGTCATGCTCAAAATATTCTGGACAAAATCCGGCAGCATGACGACGCTAGAAAGGATTCCCATAACTCAACCAAAGGTTTATAAATAATGGTGGTAAGATAAGCTCGGAATATGGTTACCAGAAAAAGGTGACCAAATGAAAGACCAACCAAAGGTGAGAACATATGACAACGGGTGAAATCCTATAATCAACAGATCAAAGGATAAAACCCGGCCAAGGAAATGGCAAGCAAAAGCCACCGACTAGATCTAGATCTGAACAGAGAATGGATATAACCAATTGAAATGAATAAGGAACTCTAACTAAGAGGAGAACCCTAATATACATAATCAGTATATATAAGTATATATATACACATAAATCCTAACCAGGGGCACCAGCCCTAATTCTAATCTAGCGGAGTCAATGAAGTCTCGACTCAAGACAGACTGATGAGTGCTAGGACCATGTTGTAGCCATATAAAATGAGCTACCCTAGTCTACAAATGGGACAAAGCTCCTAACTCTAGGCTCCACATGTGTGAGCAACACATGTTCGACCCTATATGAATGCAATATACTTATATAAACACGTGTACTTCCTAGTTAGGTTTCACTAAGTCAGTAAGTATATACATAATATATAAAACAAAGTAGGGCTCCGGACTCAATCTACTGGGTACTATGCGTATGAACCATACTTAATATGTATAACTCAAGTGCACCGAGTGTTATACATAGTATGCTTCATTGCTCATCGGCTGCTGTAAACACAAGTGCACCGAGTGTTTACGGGTGCAGCGCCGGCGTATAGCTTGGAAATAGATTCAACAGCGCCATCAGGGTGTAATAACATCCCAGTCGGGCACGCATTAAATCTATCCCGTGGAGCCAATAATGAAAAACAAATAATAAAAAAAAATAAAAATGAAAACAATAAAAAATATGATAATGCATGATGTGCAGTGTGTGTATCCCTTGTTTTAATTACGCACCTATCTGGTGCCCCTGGATTCTAAGCGAAAAGGTTCCCATTTAAAATGATTTTAACCCAAATTCTTCCAAAGTTAGTAAAAATTACATTTTTATAGAGTTAGGCAATGTTTCAAAATATCCCCAGCAGAGTCGCCAGCCTGTGGACCCCGATCCGAGATGGTATGAGGGACGAGCCCCCAACACCCTCAAAGATCTCCACAACAAAAGAGAGCTCTGCCAAGGAACTCTCGAAATGGTGCCACCCTCACAGCATAGCATGAGTGGTGATATAGAAAGAAAGAGATACATCCTGGTCAGGAGCCAAGGCTCGAAACCGAGATGTACCTAAAAATAACTCAGAGTCGCCATCCATGGACACGCCATGGAACCAAAACAAATGCTCTGTTTGCAATGGATAACCAGAGATACAAAAGGTCCGTGCCTGATGACGAATGGAGAAGGTCCGAAGAGCGCCCCCAATTCGCCCGAGTGCGAACACTTGGTCTCTTATGCCATTTATTATTAACCTTGAAGAGTTTCAAGCGAAAATCATGTGAAATGGAAACACGCATCTCCGAGAAAACGTCTATCTAATCATGCATGTCTCGGAGATGAAAATAAGCACACACAAAAGAACCGAAATAAATGTCACCTAATGATAACTAGGTTATGAGTGACATACCTAACTGGTGTCTAAGTTCTGATGTGCAAACACATGCAAGCTATAACTAAAGGTATAAGACCACTACAAGAAAGTAAGAAAACACAACAAAATATACAATATAACAACACCACAAATCCTAAGACTCTAAAACGATTTAGCCCGAGCCCTCGGATGGTCTGATATTCATCCAAAGAAGCCTACGTATCCCCGCCTCCACGAGAATCAAGGCAACGTACTTCTTCGCGCCTATTCTAAGCTAGGTTACCTAAGACACCTAGACCTCTATCATAGACTCGATCTAAAAGACCGGACCAATTATTAAAGCTTCTTGAACGATTATTTAAATTCCAGTGAATTGTAGATTTTAGGACACCCTATATGCCCTAACTAAATGCAGGTTAGCCCTAAGCTAATGCAGGCGGTTCCTACAACCTATGTGTAACTAGGCTGTGCTTCCTAAGGAAAACAAAGGGTGGACTAACGCATCTTAGACCTAGTCATCAGTCGGCGATGTAAATCGCCAACTGACCGGACGGAGGCGCTCCTAGCTAGGACAAACTCCTAACTCTAACACAAACACACAACAAGCACACAACAAAAGACAAACTCCTAACTCTAAAACTCTCTATCAAGGACAAACTCTTAACTCTAGAGGAAGATCTTGTTGAAAACAAAGTTTTGAAGAAAAATGGTTAAAGCATTTATTTACAAAGTTTGGCTGGACCTCAGATAAGAATCTCAAGCTGCACAACGTACCTCGTGGAAGAGGATCAAGCCAACGTAGTTCGAAACGAACTCTCCTACTACACTAAAAATTAACACTCCAAATGATTTTTGAACTTTTTCCAGTTTTCAAATGTTTTTGATATTTTTAAATTTCTAATGTTTTTGAATTTCAAATTTCTAATGTTTTTTTGGATTTTAAAGCTTTTAGATCTTAAAATGATTTCACTCTTACAGGGAACAAACAAGCATAACCATAAACTAGGGCAAAGCCCTAAAGCAAAAAGGGGAAACCCCAAACGAGCCACAAAGGTCTCAAAGAGACGATCCACAAAAAACAAACAAGCGTCCCAAGAAGAGAGAAAACGATCCAAGATCCCAAGCAAGCAAAGCTCTAATAAGACTGAGTTAGTCTCTCATGGAGAAACTCCTAACTAATAACACTAGGGGGAGTACAAATGAGTCAGAGACTCTCTAATAACACTGCTAAGTCAAAGACTCGCTCTAAAAGAGGAGGCCACTCTAACATGAGGCTAGGTAAGCCTCCTAAAGGGGAAACTCTCTATATGAGACAAGGCTTGTCTCCGAGACGCAAATGATGTAAACAAGGGTTCTGATGAGACTGGGCAAGTCTCCTATATACAAAGGAGGGGAGTTCTACTCGGACTGAGCAAGTCCCCTAAGGATGGGCTTGGGCTAGCGCCTTCATCGCCCAGAACCCAAGAGGAAAATTCCTAAAAAATCGATAGAAATGTCAAACACTTACGAAAAACTTAAGCTCTAATGGAAAATCAAGATGACAAGGGTTTGCTCAAGAAATCCCAAATAAACCCGAATATCGATACCAAAACCCACAGGGGTAAAGATAAAAAGGAAAAAGGAGGGGCTCCGAGTAGCCTCATCATAGCCCTCCGAAATGAAGGCCCAAAACACATTCAGTTACGAATACAGGTGAATGTCTCAAGGAAATGACATCCTCGCAATGATCAGGTATTAGAACCAATCCAAAAGGGATCAGATAACAAAGCCAGTCATGCCGGAAACATCATCTACTTAACACATGCTATTTTCAAATCAAAATATAGAAACCAAGGGTTAACTCAACCAAAGCCAGGTTCAGGAAATATATGAAAATGTCAAACTCTAGGAATCTACAAATGCTCCAGAAATAATTGAAAACAAATCCTTCCAGCAATACCCACAACATAGGGTAAAGAAATAAACATCAAGTGATACACACAAACAAACCCTCGACATGGGGTCTCCTGTGAAATCAGATAGTACTCATACCCATGACATGGAGTAGAGTAACAACCTGATTTCCTACATCAGTTAAACATACATCCCTCCACCATCCGCTCATCACAGAAAATAAGATTGCCATCTTGCACTCAAAAGTCAAATTAAATTTAAAGCCAGAAGCAATGCCACCACAGCAGAAAACAAGATAAGCAACCATGAATCAATGTATTATAATTTCAAAGAATAAAACTTCAGAACCACAAAACAATTCAGCTGAACCCTCGACGTGGGTCTCCTGTGAAATCAGATGATTCTCATACCCATGACATGGGTATGAGTAATAACCTGATTTCCTACATCAGTTAAGCATACATCCCTCCACCATCCATCCATAAGGAAAATCAGATTATCACTTCATATTCAAGAGCCAAATTAGCACCAACTCATGAACTAATGCTGCAATACCAGAAAAATAGAGTAGATATCTATGCAAAATTTCAGCCATACAAGGGTTAGAAGAGGTATCTTGTGCTGAAGGGAAATCATGCTCATACCAATGTCAAAACAATTAGTGCTAAGTTGAACAAAGTAGTTCCAACCCATGATCACATAGACAAAACAATGAGCACAATTCAGTGAATATTTACCCATCAATCAATTTCGCACAAATTTCTGGGGCAAAGATCAACCACAAGCCATGGGCATTCGTTAAACATGAATTTAAAGAGGGGAAGAGCAAATTATCTGAGGTTCTCTATGTAATAGATTAAACTTCACACCTTGTGCTTTTGCTCCAAGCTCTCTGATGAAGGGCTCTGCTTCGAATTGCCACTGACAATTGATTGAATCGGAGCTCTTCGGTACTAGACCGGCGGATTCCGACGGAATTTCCGCCGGAGAAGATGAAGGCGATTCGGATCTAGGGTTTGAACTTGTGAAAATGATGAAAAGGCGATTCCCTCATTCTCTGCTATCTCTCTTTTCTCTTTTCTGCTCCCTCTCCCTCTTCAAAAATGACCGAACCCCCCTACTCTTCCAGCTCCTTTCTCTCCTTCTTCTCTCAAACCGTCTCTCTCTCTCTCTCTCTCTCTCTCTCTCTCTCTCTCTTCTACGATCTTCTTATACAAAATGGAGAAGGGCTTGGGGAGAGATGGCTGTGAAGTGGAGGTGGGATTGGTGGCTGAGAATGAAGTATTGGAAGAATGAAACAGAAGTGGGTTTGAGCTTATGAAAGGGATGAAAATGGAGGTTGTGGATGATTGTGGGGTGGCTGTGGTAGTGGCGGAGGTTGAGGGTTTTGGAGGTTGACCGGAGCACGGCCGGAGTTAATGGTGGTGGGTGGAGGTGGCACGACCGGAGAAGATGAGGGGGAGATGGCCGGAGGTGGAAAAGAAGAAGAAAATGGGGGGTGGTGGGTTTCAAATGGGGATTCTGCGTAGAAAATGAGATGAGTTCGAAGAGGGGTTTTGGTTTTGCAGAGGAGAAAAGGGAAAATTGAAGGAGAAGGTGGACAAGGTTTGATGGTAGTGATCGGATTCCGGCAAGCTTGCCGGAATCAATGGAGATGGGGTCGGAGGTAGTGGAGATGGGTTTCAAGGGTTAAAAAATAAAAATAAAAATGATGATGGGAGGTGGCTGATGGTGGTGGGCTAGTTTTGGGTGGAAATGGAGGTGGGTTTGCCGGATTCCGGCAAGGACGGCCGGAGAAGATGATGAAGGTGGGTGTTTAGAAAAGGGGGTTTGGTGGAGAAGGAATGGCAGAGATGGCTTACCGAAACAAGGGTTGCTGGTGATGGTAGAGTGGAGAGGAAGATGAGGGAGATGGTCACATGGAGTGGGGGAGAAGACCGGCGGTTCTCTCTTCTTTGCAATCCCTTGCGGCTGCCCTCTCCCTCTCTCTCTTGTCTTTTTTTAGAGAGAAAAATGAGGCCTCCTCTATGCCCTAATTCGGTTTGGTATTTAAAGGGAAATGATAAATTATCACCCCCAATATTTCATGGCCAGCCCCCTCTGCAGATAACTCACCCCCCTTATACATTCAAACCACACCTCTTTCCCGGCTCGTCCTATCTGCCATTTCTCGGTAGATTTTGTCGAAACTTTATGGGAACCTCGGGGGGACCTTAAGCTGCCTCAGGGTTTAATTTATGATCCCAACTCACTGATTTGACGAGGTTAAGCACAAAACATGGAGGTGAAGGGCACGGTCAAAATGGGGTGTCTACAGCTCCCATCGTACAGACCGAAACGGGAGAGGTCTATTCCTGCTTCCACTAGGGTCTTTAAGACCTTCGAGGTGAATGGGGATGTTGTTTCTTTCTACCATTCGTCGAGGATGCCGTGGGCATAAGGCTTTTTCATTTCCAATTTTACTTCTCTAATTTGCCTTTGCAGGTCGGCTATTGGGTCTGACCCGGCGGGCTGTGCTGAGGTCGCTACCTCCTCTGTCCGGGCTGGGGGCGGTTGCTGATGGCGAGCCTCCCGGACGGGAGGAGCGCGGCTGAACGTGGCTTGCTTTCCGTCGTTTCGCAGGGACCCCTGGCTGTGGGAGGCAGGGGGCTATTGGCCGATGGGGAGTGCGTCCGTCGGGCCTGCCCTCGCCTTTGTCGAGGATGACGCTCCCTCGGCTGTTCCTCGTCACCTTCGTTGTAGGCTTCCATCTGGTCGTATGTTGTCAGGGGCCTCCCCGGGGCCGGTTGTTCCAGCGGGGGCAAGCGTTGGAGTAACTCTTAGCGGAGTTCGTTGAACATTTCCATGGTGGGGACCATTTGTGGTTCGCTGGAGGAGGGCTGGTGTCGGCCCGAGAGCGGTGAGTTTGGCTCCCGGGAACTTGAAGCGTGGGTTTGCGCGTGTTGGGTCTGGCTCCTGGTCATCACCCCTATTTCTTACTGTTGGGTGTGGTTTCTCATCGCCATAGGTCGTTCAGTGCTCGACGGGTCCCACGGATGGCGCCATTATGATGGCGTCTGAATCCGGGTCTGCGATCGCGCAGTCGGTAGAGGCACAAACAAAGGGGGTCAGGGGGTCCGGGGTGGGTCCCGGACGACCACTTCGACACCCAAGTTAGATCCTTCGACCAAACAATATAAAGGACAGCAAGAAGGAGAGAGGGTTTTGCCCAGTTTTACCAAGACCAAGGCGCAGATTCTTTTCTGGGCGTGTGGGTGGATGGGTCGGAGAGGACTAACTGGGAGAGTGGGATTAAGTTCCCAGTCTCCTCTGTTGTTGTCCTGCCTCTTTTTTCCGGTTGTCTTTGCGGGAAGTAAAAAAGATCGATCTATCTCTTCTTCCCATTGCCTCCCTTTTAAAGGGTGGCGCTCGGGCCTCATCATCATTATGGAGGGAAAATCTTCCTTGGCGGGATTGGGCCGTCCCTCTGCTTGGACGGCGCGCGTGATTTTTGTAGGATAATCCCTTCCATAGTTTGTGATGATGAGTTTTGGAAGACGAGAAGGTGACACGTGTCGTGATTGTGCTGCCTTGCCGTTTCCCTACGTCTTTCTTCATGATGGCGAGACTCTGCTAGTGCATGGATGACACGTGTCGAGATTCGGGAGTGGCGCCGTATTTATGCCTCATCATGGAGGATGTGCTTTCTTAGGAAATGAATTATTGATTTTCCTATTTTGATGTGGTTTATGATCTTGTTTAGTAGTAGAGTGAGGGGTTGGTAGAGTAGATGGTGAAGAAGTTAAAAGGGGATGACTAGATCTAGGAATACGAATATGGGTATGTGGTTGCGGCATAACTTCGATATTATTAATTGCAGGGCTTGAGGGAATATGTATTGAAAAGTGTATAAATTTTTTTAAATCGGATGGCGAGATTGTGGCTGAAACAAAAGTGTTTTGAATGATGTCGTTAAAAGATGATCGATGAGTTGAAGAAGATTGGAGCAACTGGAGTAGAGAAATTCTCTGAGTTGATAATTGTGTTTGTAAAGGTGGAGAGGTAAGGAGAGGTAGTGATTGTGCATGGACTGAGGGATTTGAGAGTGGTACAGCTTGAAGAGGATAGTGTGTGTGATTGGTGGTGGTGTTAATAGAATTTGGCCTAAGAGTTTGAGTAGAGAGCAAAGATTGATTTTCAATGACCGTGGGCTTAGAAAGGGTTTCGTCGATGACTAGTTTATTTGTAGTGATTAAATCTTGTACAAAGTATTTGAATGCTATGCAATTTTCTATTAAATGTCCAGATGTTTTGTGAAAGTGGCAATGTTGATTTTCATTATAGCGTTTATGTTTAGGTGCATTAGGCTTGAGCTTTGGATGTTGAATCATGTTTTGGGTAAGTAAATTATGGAAGAGGTCAGAGTAGTTAATGTTGAGTGGCCTAAGAAGTGGTTTTTCTTTTGGAATTTGTTGAGATTTATATAAGGTTTGGTGGCATATGTTATTAATTGCATGTGATTGAGAAGGTAATTTAGGAGAAGGATCCATCTTGGGTTTAAAAGGAAAGTTTCCATTAGCTTCAAAGGCTTGTTGAATGGCAATACTATGTTGGATAATCTTAGTAAAAGAGGTGAGGCAAAGGATTAACAGTTGAAAATGGAAGTTTGGCATAAGTTAGCAAATAAAGGTCGACATAAGAAGTGACTCGGGGTATTGGTCTGGTAGTTGGTTTGCTAGTGTTCGCCACCTAGAATAGAATTTCGAAAATGGTTCGTCCTGTCTTTGTTTTGTGTTTAAGAGGTCCTCAAATGTAATTTCAGTGTCTATGTTGTATGCGAAATGATTAATAAAAAGACTTGATAATTGGATAAAAGAAGTGATCAAATTACTATAGAAGGTTTATGAACCAAGTGAATGAGAGGTCTGTTAGGCTCTGTGGAAAAAGTTGTAATAAAAGTGCATCATTTTGTTGAATGGTCATGCATTTAATTAGAAATGATTTTAAGTGGCGACGTGGGTTACTAGATGGTTTTAAATTTCGACCAAAATCTGAAATTTCAGATTTCGGTGGGGACCGAAATCGAAATTTGGCGAAATTAGAAATTTCGCCATTTACCAAATTTCGGCCGAAATTTCTGTAATTTTGGTCCAAAATTTCGAGAAAATGCCTTTTTTTTTTTGAAGTGTTACATAATTTCAGAATTTCTATCTAGAATTTCGAACTTGAGTACCAAATTTCGACCGAAATTCGGAAGTCCAAAACCGGTACCGAAATCAAAATTTTAAACCTTGGTTACTAGTTCCATCATATAAAGTAAATTGAGGTACAGTAAAATTTGGCGAAAATGTTACAGATGTTTTAGATTGATGGCATGGAAGGGAACACAGATCGTCAATTGATTTAAATTTAGTAGTATTTGTTTGGTGTGCAAATTGTTCCGCTATAACATGTTTGATAATTTGGTAAAGTTCAATGCTTGAGGTGTCTTTAGTGTGTGGGGTACTGTTAGGCATGAAAGATTGATAGGATGTTTCAGATTGTCTCGCCATCGTGCTGGTAGGATGATTTTCCTGGAGCCAATATTTTTTGGTATCAAGTGAGGGTATGCAGGTGTATGATTAGTACTTAGGTAAATTGCAAGTGGTAAATGGCAATATATATTATATTAGTGATGTGAATATAAGTATGAAAAAGATAATTGATGAGTGAAATGTGATAAAGTTTATCGGAATGTAACAAAGTGAGAGAAATAATAAGGATGGGAGAAAGTATATGAATAAATAAATAAACAAGTGTCTTGCAAGGATTATGTAATTAACTAGAAAAAAGTATAAGCAAGTATGTGATTAAATAACGGAATAATAAGATGATAGACTCATGAGTGTGGGGAGCTCGGGCTTGCCAAATTGAAGATACAAATTTTTTTTTAAAAAAGAGTAAGTTTTTATGTGTGTACAAAAGTTAAATAAAATTGAAAACAACAAAAAAATAAAATAAAATATGGTATTTTATGAAATAGAGTGAATATGATTAATTGGTAAAAATAGATAAAGAGAATAAATTAAAAGGAATCAATACTTCCCCAATCCTTGCGATTCGCCGTTTCGATCGTAGATGGCGGAATCGATGTTTGCGAAGAAGTAGGTGGGTGAGCCGTAGGAGGCCCTCTTTGAAGACCGGGATGGATCCCGGTGATGTGACGTTGTTGCCCCGACGGGATTGTAAAATATGATTGGAGTAGAGAAAGTTGCCCTCTTTTTTTCATGTAAGAGGTTTGAGAGGAGAAAAGAATAAACTTCTCGTAGAAGTGTGAATATGAGAAAAAATGTCTTTGGTAGAAAATGGAGAGGTAAAGGCTATGTGAATGGTGCTAGCCTTGTAGAGGAAAAAAAATTAAAGAAGAAGGCTCTTGGGAAGATAGTATTTTTGCCCTTATGTAGAGAGAGAAGTAGAGAGGAGGGGAGAGTAAAAGTTTTTGAAAATAGAGCTCTTTTGTCACTTTTTGGAAGATGGTGAGAATGATCTTTTCGAAATGACTTTTTTTTTGTTTTTTTTTTGTTTTTTTTTTTTTTTTTGTAGAGAGGAAGAAGAAAAAGAGACATTGGGGAAGAGAGAGAGAATTTTCTTTTCTTTCTTTTTTTATTGGAAAGATAGAAGATTGTATTTTTGGGTTTCTAAAATAGGTGAAACAATGGGAGATGGAGAGAGAAAGTTGGGTAATTGATTGGATTTCAAAGAAGCAATAAAAGAAACTTTTTAAAATGATTGTTGGGTTAAAAAGGGAAAGTGATTTGTTGTTTAAGAAAATATATATGATATCTTTTCTATTTTTATGTTTAATAATTTTTTAAAAATTTAGGTGTTTACAATGGGTAATAGCATCTCGGAGAGAGAAGCCACAACTTGAAGAATGAAGGCATGGCATTTGCCCAAAGGTACAATTCCTACAAGCAATGGCGGATTCGTGATCGGCCCCACCATTGGACTGGCTTGTGGCTTACAACTTGTTAGTCAAAGCGGCCAACTCTAATTCCTGCTCTTTCTTGAGTAACCTTTGAGCTGTATTGGTGCCTTATCTTAACAACGAAGTTGATGAGCACGAGCGACACAATAGTATTCTAGATGGAACCAATTGTTAGATCCTAATGATCTCCATGGAAAAATATATTAAAAGGATTAATTTCAATTATTATCAAAGAAATAATAATATTCTACGTTACATAATAGAAAACATGAACAAATTATTTAATAAAAATTAAATAAAAACAGGAACGGACAATCCATTATAGACACTACTTTTTTTCTCACAATTACAAAATAGTATTGCAATTACAGCAAGGAATGTAAAAAATGAAAATCATGTATAATATTTAACATAGGCAGGCAGCAGGAAAAGTAGGAATATGAGAAGTCAGTTTCCCAAACGTGGAGATAGGACGTCATATAGGGGGTGCCACATGGCAGCACCACACTTAGGAAAGAGACTTGGGATTCCGTTTTTTGAAAGAGAAAAATGTCTCTAGTCGGCAGACTAGAGACACTAGAGAATGAATGATTTGCATCACCCAACTAAGGTGCGACCCATGTGTTTTTGGTTGGCGGACTAGAGAATAAAATTCAACATTTTGTTCGTTCGGGTTTGATTGTGTCGGACTAGAGACACCTTCCTCTTTTTGAAAATACTTATAAATAGACAATTTGCCTATGTCTTCATATTGGATTGGAAAATGCATGGAACACGCCTGGAAATAGAGAGAAGGGTGGAAGAAAAAAAACACTTGATTTTGCCTTTATATTTAGTAGTTAGATTACTTTTCAAGTGATGAGAGAGGTGCAGAAAGAGTGGGAGAGGGCGGGGTGACGAGAAGGTGTTACTTGGCTGAAAAATAGGGAAAAAATCGCTATTTTGAATAAACCTTTTTTTTCCATGATTTTCAGTCACTTCTCACCCCACCTCACTTATGCACTCTCAAACTCTCCCTCCCTACCCTCCTTGCTCGTCTCTCCGAGCATTAAATAAACTAATATTCCGTGGAAAAAAATTTCATGGTCGTCAAAGATGGCCTAAGTGAAAAAGATTTCCATCTTTTCTAAGGAAAAGTTGACCTCTCACGTGGCAAGCTTGATCCTCTAGAATCCACATCATATCACTAAGATGGTTGATTGGTTGTCATTAAGGGGAACATAGAGAGATGCACATAGGTGTGAGCAAAACCCACATCTCTCCTTTTTCTAATCTCCATGTTCCATCTCCATTTTTTTTAATTTTATTTTTCTCTTTTCTCCCTTCCCTTTATTGCTCGGACACCACATGTTGCCCTAAAGCAAGCAATGATTAGGTGAATACATGTGAAGCAACTAGCAAAAGGGACATCGAGAAAAAGATAGTGGATAATAGGGGATTTGCTAGCCTCCAACGCAAAAGGCATTTCACGGATGCACTGTTGCATGTCAAGCAGCCACCTCGTGAATGAAGACAAAATCTTCTGAGAAAGGAGCCCGTGTGGGCTTTTAAAATCTTGCACATGAAGCCGGGATTGGGTGGTGGCTTAGTGAAGCGGTGATAAAGTCATAAATCGGAGGAAGAAAAAATCGAGAGTTTAGAAATAGCTCTCTACTTGAGTTTTGGTGCTATTTTAAAGAAAAAGAAACAACGAAAAGTAAATAAGCGAAAATGGAAAATCAGGATAGGGCTTCACCTGGCCTCCCTTCATCTTCTTCTAATATCAGCCAATCAAAGAAGCGGCCCTTGGACTTATTAGAGCTTGAGGAAGTTCTTTCAAATGTGAAGGCCTTGGTTTACAATGAAGGGTTGGCCTCAAAGTCATTACCAACCCCTAGAGAAAAAAGTCACCATTTTTTGAATAGGCAATGGAAAAATTTTAAGAAGGCGGCCAACAATAGGCCGGAAGATTTCTTTGAAGTATCAGGTACATATAATGTAAAGGAAGCCCATTCGCCGATGCATAAACACCCCTTTTTCATCAAATTCATGGAAGATGAAAAGAGAGAAAGGCTTCTCCGCTGGGAAAGAGAAGCGGCGGGGATTAAGAAGTCGGAATGAATACTCAGCTGGAAAAGGGTGGCCTGAGAAAGGGACCCAAGGAGGACGAAACTATGGGCTCAATATCAGATGAGGAGCTCCTGGCATTTGAAGCTGAGCAACTCCTTCTGGAGCTTAGGAAATGCTCAAATTAAAAGGGAGTCTGTATTAGACTTTCGTAATGGATGGTACAAGCATATGGATAGTTTTAGTCAGGGCGAGTTAAAAACTTTTTGAATTGAGTTGGTTGGTTTTATTGGTAGTAGGTAATTTTAGGTGGTCGCTTTTGGTCATGGGGGCTGGGATATGATCGTTTCACGACACTATGGTAATCACCCTGGATGTATCCCTTTAGAATCCAATATATGTACGTAAAGGAGAAGTACCGGTCCCTACTCCTTGTAACCTGTGTTTGATCTTTAATATATTATGTCATCTTTCAAAAAAATAAAAAATAATCCACATATTTAGATCTCAGAGATGGTCCACTGCGAGAATCTAAAATTGTCGTCCATGCAAAGGCACAAACCCTAGGAGGGGCTGGGATGCTCCACTCTCTAGCTACTAGTGAAGCTACAGGGATTGGTGCAATAAGGTTGTAAAATGACTTTAACACTGAAAGACCCAAAAGAGCACTTGATCCAAACCCTTTTGTCCATAACAGACTTCTCGATGTAACAAGATGCTAGCAGTTCTAATAATGTTGCTACCCTCTCTGTTGGAAATTATCCATGTAGTGGTTGAGAAGAAGATAAGAAGATGCTTCAAGGCGCGTAAATGCTCCCCTTAAGACGATATTCGCCCCCACCAGTAGTGTGCAAATGGGACCACGAACTTGCCATCCAACGGTCATCTTCCACTAGCCGTTACACTACATGCGAAGTGCAAAGTGCACCTAAAAAAGCGCCATATAGCTCATTACTCACGCCGCGCGCCCGGGTGCGCGTGTGCTTGTGCGAACGGTGCGTTGCATCGTCCCGCGGTTCAAGCCAAGGCTAAGACCCATTGAGCACCATAATAATGAAGAGAAAAGAGTAAGGCTTTATAAGCCCAAAATTTTCTTTCTTATGAGTCGGGTATGGGACTATCTTTTTCACACTACTTTTGCACTCTTCTCTTTCTCTTACAAAAAGTAACTTTTTCCAAAGAAAAGTTTTTCCTTTTCCAAAACACACTTAGAAAACATTTTCCGAACACTATCTTTTGACCAAAAAATAAGATTTTGAAAATCAAAATCTAACAATCCCCCACCATTTTCAAAATTAAAAAATGTCTCATCATACTTAGAACTCTTACGCATAAATATAAGTATCTTACGATTTGAACCTTCACTTAGTGAGAACACATCAAAGTTGACCAAAATTGCATAGTAGACGTGTCTTTGAACTAGCTATTCTATACGGCCAACAGGATACGTTTCACACATAAGAAATTATTCTCCTCAGGTGATTCTTATAAGCCAACACGTGTATTGGCCATGTGTCTGTATCTCAGTTTCATGAATGCTCTAGAGACTAGCCAAGTCTCATAGGAAGCAGCACCACTTCCACACTCACATAGGTAGGATTACGAGTGCCTCTGTAACTATAGCACCCTAACAACCTAGTTATAAGCCTATTAAGAGCCTAAATGCTCAACCTCCTCCGTTACACATTACAGGTTCCAAGCACTTTCTTTTGGGATGGCATTTATATAATGTTGCAATAACTCCATATGATGTACTTGGGCTCATTGAACTCAAGACTTGATGTCTCTTCAAGCGTTGAGTTGAGTTTCCATCATTGGTGATCATTAGTTATTGGCTTTAGACCCATCCTCATTGATGTCTTTAACATCAAATCTCTTGCAAGACCTTTTGTTAATGGATCAGCCAGATTCTGGCTTGATCTCACATAATCTAAAGTTACTACTCTATCAATAAGTAACTGCCTAATGATACTATGCCTAGTCCAATATGCCTGGACTTACCATTGTACACATGGTCATATGCTCTTAATAGTGTGGCCTAACTATCACAATGCACATATATCGATGGCATAGGTTTAGGCCAAATAGGAATTTCAATTAGCAAATTCCTCAGCCACTCCGCCTCTTTACAACATGAGGCCAATGCAATAAACTCTGCTTCCATGGTGGAAGTAGTTATGTATGTCTGCTTCTTAGAAGCCCAGGAGATAGCTCCCCCACCAAGAGTGAATATCCACTCACTCGTTGATGAATGATCAACATGCTCAGTTAACCAACTGGCATCTGTATATCCTTCTAACACTACAGGATACCCACTATATGATAATTCATAGTCTATAATGCCTTTAAGATACTTTAATATCCTATTTATAGCATTCCAATGAACATTACTAGGATTAATAGTAAATCTACTTAGCTTTCCAACTACAAATGTTATGTCAGGTCCAGTACATGTCATAGCATACATTAAACTACCTATGACACTAGCATACTTTAATTGAGATATAGACGTACCAGTATTATGATATAATCTTAAACTTGAATCAAAAGGTGTAGAAACTGGTGTGCAATCAAAGTGATCAAATTTTCTAAATACTTTTTCAATATAATGTGATTGGGTAAGAATAAGGTTACTATCTTTTCTTATTATTCTAATACCCAGAATTACATCTGCAACACCTATGTCTTTCATATCAAAATTCAATGACAGAAACTCTTTGGTCCTTGTGATACTATCCTTATCACTACCAAAGATTAACATGTCATCTACATATAAACATATAATGACACATTTTTCACCTTTATACTTACTATATACACATTTGTCAGATTCATGTATCTTAAAACCATTTGACACTAGAACCTTGTCAAATCTCTCATGCCACTGTTTAGGGGCTTGTTTAAGCCCATATAAAGACTTAACTAACATACTTTACGCTCTTGACTATGTATAACAAAACCTTCAGGTTGATCCATATATACTTCTTCATCAAGTTCACCATTCAAGAATGCAGTTTTAACATCAATTTGATGAATGTGAAATTTGTATATGGATGCAAGAGCAATTAGGACTCTAATGGTTGAGATCCTAGCAACTGGGGCATATGTATCAAAGTAATCTATTCCGGCTTTTTGAGTAAAGCCTTTGGCAACCAACCTTGCCTTAAATTTCTATGGTTCCATCTACTTTCATCTTCTTCTTGAAGATCCACTTACAACCTATGGGTTTAGACCCAGGTGGTAAGTCAACTAATTTCCAAGTTTTATTACCCATGATTGAATCAATTTCATCATTGATGGCCACTTTCCAAAAAACAGCATCTTGAGATTTAATGGCTTCTTCATAGGTCTTTGGATCAGGTTCTACTTTTAGATCTATCATAGTAGAAGTAGAGACCTTATCTCTTGATCTTTCTACAAGAAAGACTACAAAATCAGGACCATATGATTTTTCTTTTCTATCTCTTTTACTTCTCCTGATTTCATTAGGTACCTCATTTGTTTCATCTTGAGGCTCTAATGAAGACTATAGGTGAGTGTGAGTTTGAATCCATTAATCTAGGAATGGATGAGAACCTGTTTTCACAGAAGGTGGTATCCCTAGACTTAATAATGATATTCATTTCTAAAAAGTCATTAGGTTCTATAACTAAGAACCTATAGGCTTTACTATGATTTGCATATCCAAGGAATATGCATTCAATGCCTCTTTCACCTAACTTTCTTTTCTTAGGTTTGGGTACTTGAACAATGGCTCTACAACCCCAAACCTTAAGGTAGCTTAAGTTGGGTTTTCTCTTTTTCCAAAGTTCATAGGGGTTACATGGGTTTTCTTATTAGGAATTCTATTTAGGAGATGACAAGCCGTTAATAAGGCTCCACCCCAAAAACTCTTATTTAAACCAGAATTGACTAGCATGGAATTAACCATTTCCATAATAGTCCTATTCTTTCTTTCCGCAATACCATTCTGTTGTGGTGTATAAGAGGCGAAAAACTCATCTATTATTCCTTCATTTTCACAAAATTCAGGGAATTGGTATTCCCCTCCTCTGTCAGATCTAATACACTTGATCTTAATTTCACATTGGTTTTCTACTTCTGTCTTATAAGTCTTAAACTTATCTAAGACTTCATCTTTATGTCCTAACAGATATACATAGCAATATTTTGAAAAATCATCAATGAATGTTACAAAATACTTTTTGCATCCTCTTGTTAGAGTGGCATGTAAATCACATACATCACTATGTATCAACTGTAATAAAGTAGTAGATCTTTCTACACTAGGAAATGGTTTAGTAGTTATCTTAGTTTGCATGCATATCTTACATTTATCTACCAGATTTTCATCATATTTAAGAATTAGTTCTAACTTTACCATATCATGCATTTTCCTAAGATTTACATGTCTTAATCTATTATGCCATAAAGAAATAGAGTCAAGCATGTAAACAGAAATATTAACTTTATTAATATTCATCTTGAACATGCCCTCATACATATAACCCTTCCCTACAAATGTCCCACCCTTGGATAGTACAAACTTGTTAAATTCGAATACAACTTTAAAGCCATTCTTATTAAGAAGGCTACCAGAAACTAGATTCTTCCTAACATCTGGGTCATGGTATTCATCAGTAAGAGTTAGGATCTTTCAAGAAGTGAATTGAAGTTCCACTTTGCCTTTTCCCTTGACTTATGCAGTTGAGGAACTCCCCATGTAGACAACATTTTCATTTTCGACTGCAGCATTGTGGGACCCGATCCCGCGAGAGGGGTGGGGCGCGAGCCGCCATGCTCTCTTCTCTTGGTCTCTCGTACCCACGCGATTGGCGTGTGCCTTTTATTATTAATTTTAATTCATCTTTTATGTGAACTTGGGATCACTAAGGCAATCCGAATTCCACACAAAAGAGACTGACAGAGTCGCCACCTAGATGTGGGATCTAGGACCCATAATTAACCAGAAATCTAGACTCGCTACCTGGTTACAAGAATGGAAGGTATGGGGATTTATCCACCACATGCACCATTCCTGCCCGATAATCGGTCTTCAATTCCAAAAGTTAACTCTTTTAAATTCATTTTTAATGGCTCATTCAACTCTCTGTTAATGTGCTATCTATGTGACATGCATCCTATGATCTAATTTCAATGTGAATCCTAAATGTGTATCTTGATTTCTTAATTGGTTTGGATTCAATCTAAGTGAAAGTTCTCCTAAAATTCTAATTTCATGGAAAATCCTAAGTGATTTGATTGTTTCAACAGTTTTAAAAGTGATTAGCCCGAGTCCTCAGATGGTCTGGTATTCATCCAAAGAAGCCTACGTATCCCCGCCTCCACGAGAATCAAGGCAACGTAGTTCTTCGCGCCTATTCTAAGTTATGATGCCTAAGACACCTAGCCCTCTATCCTAAACTCGATCTAAAAGACCGGACCAATTATTAAAGTTTATTGTACGATTATTTAAATTCCAGTGAATTGTGAATTTTAGGACACCCTATATGCCCTAACTAAATGCAGATTAGCCCTACGCTGATGCAGGTGGTTCTTACAACCTATGTGTGACTAGGCTGTATTTCCTAAGGAAAACCAAGGGTGGACTAGCGTATCCTACTCTAGTCATCACTCGGCGATGTGGATCGCCAACTGACCGGACGGAGGCGCTCCTATAACTCTAGGACAGACCTCTAACTCTAAAACAAGCACACAGCAAACAATCAATCAAACAACCTATCAAAAGAAAAACCCTAACTCTAAAATTCTCTATCGAGGAGAAACTCCTAACTCTAGAGGAAGGTCTTTTGAAAACAATATTTTAAAGGTTTTTTGAAGAAGGTTTAAAACGTTTATTTACAAAAAAAAGTTTGGCTGGACTTGGGATGTAAATCCCAAGCTGCACTACGTACCTCGGAAGAGGATCAAGCCAACGTAGTTCGAAACGAACTCTCAAACTACGCTTCTAAAAGAAACACTCACACTTCAGATTTTTTAAGGTTTTTTAAAGTTTTCAAATGTTTTTGAGTTTTAAATTTCTAATGTTTTTGGATTTTAAAGCTTTTCCAATGCTCAGGACCTTTAGATGAATTCACTCTTACAGAGAACAAACAAGCATAACCATAAACTAGGGCAAAGCCCTAAAGCAAAAAGGGAAAACCCCAAACAAGCAACTAACGCCTCAAAGAGACGAACCACAACAAGAAAGATAGCGTCCCAAGAAGAGAGAAAACGATCCAAGATCCCAAGCAAGCAAAGCTTTAATAAGACTGAGTTAGCCTCTAATCAAAGCGAAGTAATCAACAACTCTAAAGGAGAAACTCCAAACTAACAACACTAAAGAGAGGAACAAATGAGTCAGAGACTCTCTAATACTACAACTTAGAGGAGGAATGAGTCAAAGACTCCCAAATAACGCCAACAGAAGAACCAATGAGTCAAAGACTTCCTAGTAATACAACAAAAGAACGAATGAGTCAAAGACTCTCTAAAAGAAATGGAAACATGAGTCAAAGACTCCAATAACACCAACTAAAGGATAGATGAGTCAAAGACTCTCTAAGAGAAAAGGAAACACGAATTTGCACATTTGGCAGAGGTAAAACACCCAGCCGGGCCGGACAGCTACCTAGCCCTAGGGTGCAACAAATGTGCAACCCAATACCCATAAGGGTATGGGTATGGAGCCAAGCCGAGTAGGGCGTTCTTCCAAAACCAAACGGCGCACAAAGAGGACTAACGAGAGAATGAGACCGGGCGGGTCTCCCAAACACACACAAAGATGAAGGTGCTTTAGAGATTTTAAGATGATTTTCAATTAATTTCAATTTTTTAATGGATTTTACCAATTTTTAACCATATGAGTGATTTTACAAGTGAAGCTGTTGCAAACGAACTCGAAATGAGTTGAAACTTCTCCAGCAACAAGATATGATGAGATGTAACTTACTGGAAGATTTTTACAGATTTTTACATTAAACTCATATTTAATATGGATTTAAAAATTAATTGACCAGATTGCAAAAATAACACATAAACTACTAGAAATAGATATCTAAATTCCATGAAATTTCTACAGTAGTAAGAGATAAGTGAAAATAGCATACTGTGAGATTTTCATGAATTTAGAAAACTATTTACTATCAGTTTCGAATTTTTCAAATTTCAAACCAGATTATGAATTAACACTACAGCTCATATGAAACAAGATCCAAATCACTTGAAAATTTTACAGAAGCAAGAAGTATAGAATTTAAGACTACTGTAAAAATTTGGAGAATTTTATCTGTGATTTGACGTCAGTAACAATTCTCCCAAAATCTGCTGATTTTCAAAGAAAGCATAAAATTATATACCAAACAAAATCCAAAAATTCTCACAAATTCATGGTAGAATGTATCATTATCATATTATTTTCCCACGAAATTTCATTATTTTTGGAATCTGTTTAGTATATCGTTTAGTTTTCTTTGTTAAAAATCATGCAAAAATCCGAAAATATACCAAATAATTCTAAAAAAATTCCGAGAACGGTGTACCTACCTGTGATCGAAATCCTCGCCGAATCCGAGAGCCGAAAAACTCGAAAATCCCGCCTCCGTGCTATCGCTTCCGCTTTCTTTCTCTTTTTCGTTTTTTGTTTCTTTTTCTTCTTTTCTTGTTTCTTTTTCTTCTTTTTTTTTTCTTTTCAACCCCACATAGCAACTTTGTTAGAACACATGATAGAAGAGAAATGAGTTGTGTCCTCTTACTCACCCTCATTGAACCATTTATAGCAAAGGAATGGGAGGGTGGTGGCCACCATTGTGGACTTATTCCATGGTAGGTGGCCACCATTGTGGACATATTCCATGGTAGGTGGCCACCATTGTGGACATTGAATTTTGACATGTGTGTGGCCCCATGCATGTTTTTTAAAGTTCTTTTGAGTAGGTAAAAGATAACCCAAATGGGTCCCATATGTGACCAAATTCCCAATTGTGCATAAAATCATATGCCCCACTCCAAAGTATGATCGGAACCGTTCATTTGATGGGCGACAATGTGATTTAATTTGTGCTCCGCTAATCAATCCTATGGGCTGATCCAAGCCATCCAATAGATCAAAATGTGAATATGTTACCCCATTTTTAAATCACTCCTATTTGATGATCCGAACCGTCCATTTGATGGGTGACAATTGATGATCTTGACCGTTCAAATAGTGGGCTGCGATGTGATTTAATTTGTGCTCCACTAATCAATCCTATGGGCTGATCCAAACCATCCAATAGATCAAAATGTGAATATGTTACCCCATTTTTAAATCACTCCCATTTGATGATCCGAACCGTCCATTTGATGGGCGACAATTGATGATCTTGACCGTTCAAATGGTGGGTCGCAATGTAAATTGGTTGTGCCCCCTTAAATCATTCCTCTATGACGATCCAGACCATCCAATTGATGGGTCCCCTACCTAAGTAGGTTGTGTCCTCCTAAATCATTTCAATGGGCTGATCCGAGTAACTCAACCTGATGATCGAAACAAAATTGGTTGTTAAAACGACTTCTCTGAGATCTTGACCGTTCTCTTGATGATCATCTTTAGGTGTTGGATCGAAGTAGGTTCAAAACTCATTTTTCACTAAAACAATGTGCGGGCCACCCTGTTTGATCCAAATCTAAACAAATGCTCAAGACGGGCCCATCAATCGGATCCAAATTCTCTCTTGTTCGGATTCTTGGGAATAATCTCTCTCAACACTTAACGGAAAAGTGCGAAACATGGCGGAAATGATTGGATGGGGTTTCGCCCAAGCATAGCGAACTTCGGTCCGATCAAAATGGGGTGTCTACAGATGCCCCTCTTTGGCAAAGCGTGTGTAACACGCGAATGGCAAAGCTGAACAGACGACACATTTTGACTGACCCGAAAGCAAAGCAAATTTTTGGGTTTTCAGTTTTAAAACGATATTCACAGAGATAAAACTCTACCAACAATAGGGAGATAGCCTCTCACCGACTCTTAACTCGGCAACGACAACTCAAAGAGATAGTCTCTCCCTAATACTCATGACTCAACTGTTTAAATCAATACGCAAAGACTCTATTAAAGCAAACACAAACATACTCTGTTAAAACAAAGCTTTTAAGAAAACGAACCCAATAAAATTACCTCAAAGAAAGCAGACCACTATCGATGCAGACGTAAATCAACCCTTCAAAGAATATCAAATCAAATTACTCAAAGAGTATGTAACACTCATAGAGTCTCAAATCAAACACTCAGAGAGCTTCAAACACATAGAAATCTTTATACTCAAAGAGCCTCAACCACCCGAAGAGTCTGTAACACTCAAAGGGTCTCAACTACTCAAAGAGTCTCAAACACATGCAAAAACCTTTATACTCGAAAGAGTCTCAACTACATAGAGAAACCTTTATACTCAAAGAGCCTCAACTACCCGAAGAGTCTGTAACACTCAAAGGGTCTTAACTACTCAAAGAGTCTCAAACCGACACGAAAATATTTATACTCAAAGAGTCTCAACTACCCGAAGAGTCTGTAACACTCAAAGGGTCTCAACTACTCAAAGAGTCTCAAACCAACACAAAAACATTTATACTCAAAGAGTCTCAACTACCCGAAGAGTCTGTAACACTCAAAGGGTCTCAACTACTCAAAGAGTCTTAAATACACCAAAAAAACATTTATACTCAAAGAGTCTCAACTTCTCGAAGAGTCTGTAACACTCAAAGGGTCTCAACTACTCAAAGAGTCTCAAATTACAACACAAAAACATTTATACTCAAAGAGTCTCAACTACCCGAAGAGTCTGTAACACTCAAAGGGTCTCAACTACTCAAAGAGTCTCAAATTAACACAAAAACGTTTATACTCAAAGAATCTCAACTACCCGAAGAGTCTGTAACACTCAAAGGGTCTCAACTACTCAAAGAGTCTCAAAACATTTATACTCAGAGAGTCTCAACTACCCGAAGAGTCTGTAACACTCGAAGGGTCTCAACTACTCAAATCAACACCAAACATTTATACTCAAAGAGTCTCAACTACCCGAAGAGTCTGTAACACTCAAAGGGTCTCAACTACTCAAAGAGTCTCAAATCAACACAAAAATATTTATACTCAAAGAGTCTCAACTACCCGAAGAGTCTGTAACACTCAAAGGGTCTCAACTACTCAAAGAGTCTCAAATACAACACAAAAACATTTATACTCAAAGAGTCTCAACTACCCGAAGAGTCTGTAACACTCAAAGGGTCTCAACTCTCAAAGAGTCTCAAATTAACACAAAAACGTTTATACTCAAAGAGTCTCAACTACCCGAAGAGTCTGTAACACTCAAAGGATCTCAACTACTCAAAGAGTCTCAAAACAAATCAAAACATTTATACTCAGAGAGTCTCAATTACCCGAAGAGTCTGTAACACTCAAAGGGCCTTAACTACTCAAAGAGTCTCAAATACAACACAAAAACATTTATACTCAAAGAGTCTCAACTACCCGAAGAGTCTGTAACACTCAAAGGGTCTCAACTACTCAAAGAGTCTCAAATTAACACAAAAACGTTTATACTCAAAGAGTCTCAACTACCCGAAGAGTCTGTAACACTCAAAGGATCTCAACTACTCAAAGAGTCTCAAAACAAATCAAAACATTTATACTCAGAGAGTCTCAATTACCCGAAGAGTCTGTAACACTCAAAGGGCCTTAACTACTCAAAGAGTCTCAAATCAACACAAAATTTTTTATCGATCTTATATCGAGTTCATTGATAGCATAGCTATCTCCTGCCGAGAATAAATGGGAGTGCATGATCATTGCTGAAAACCAAACTCAAATAACTTGAAAGAATTTTTGGGTATTGACTCTTTTAAAGAGAGGAAAAGCATTCTGTTAAGATTTGAAGATTGCAAAAGTAGGTTCTAGATTCCGCTGGGGACTAGATTTTCTAAAACATTGACTCTTTGAAAGAATGAGTTCAATTGAGGAATTTGATTCAAGAGAGTGTTCAAGCTTCTCTTGCCTCTATTTGCTGAAAATATTTATCTCAATTTTCTTGTATTTGATATCTTTTATGACTCAAGTCATAAAAGATGCCCCTAGTATGATTACTTCCATGACAGAATCCATAGGAGAGCAAAATCAGGATAGGTAAGAAAATTCAAGTTTGCATGGGTTCTTTCTCTGGTATATGGGTAAATGGATATCCACAAATGGATGAGTCTGAGAATTTTTTTCTTCCATTGCTCACTACTTGAGGCTTTGATGTCTTTGGCAAGTTTGAACAAAATGTCTCTTGCCCTTTCCTTGATTTCTAAACCAGGATCTACTCTGAATTTTCTTCACATTTAAAAAGGTATACTCTCGCTCTTCCAGTGCCAAACACTTCGGACATTGAGAGAGAAAAAAATGATAAAAATAAGACCAAGACTTCCAATGACTCAATCAAAGAAGACTCAAATTACTCAAGGGACTTGACTCACTTTTGATTCACCCTTAGATAAAATGTGTTATTTTATTATGGTAAGGCTAGGCACTCTTAGAGTACTCTTGAAAACCATGTCAAGAGGCTCTAGTTTCCTCCATCGGGATTTCCGTCATGGTTATTAACCCCTTCGGATTGCTCAGTCTTAATGCCCCTAGTTTAAAAAAAGATATCAAAGCAAGTCTTGTCGACACTACTCGGATTCCAGGATCCTGCCCTGTGTAGAGGTTGCTTCTCTGTCTCCTTGATTTGTCTTTTCGGAAGAAGTCAAAATTAATGTCTTCCAAGTTTTCAGTCTAAAAGACCACTTATCTCAACTTTTGCTTTCCAAGCTTTCAGTCTAAAAGACTACTTATCTCAATTTTTGCTTGTACTCAAACTTGGGAATTCTACGTAACTGAGGACCTCCTTCTGCTTCTATTCAACTCAACTTTTCATGGGAAGTATTTGCCTCTGACTAGATTGTCTCTTCAAGTTTTCAATCCAGCATACCACTACCCTTACCTTCTGATAAGTCAATCATTTTGCTTGTTGACTTAGCAAGAAAAACGACTTTCACCTTTCTCTAGGCCGCCCTTTCGGGTTTTCAACCTAGCGGATCTTCAGACTCTCATTCTTTTCTTTCTGTTTTTCTTTTCATTCGCCTCGAACCTTTACTTGTTTCACCAGAAGGACTTTCTAGGTGGGCTCGGGTTCAAAAGGGTTGAATACCTAAGGTTCTAAGGATTTGGACCGAATCCGGTCTAGCCAGACTACCTACGTACCCCAAAAATGGAGGATCAGGTCCGCGTAGTTCGCTTAAGGATTTTTCAAAGAATGGTTTAGCTTTTAGCTTCAAAATTTTGAAAAGGGATTTTATCCCAAGGTTTGACCGAACCTGAATTAATCAAGTTGCCTACGTACCCCTGAAGAAATGGGGATCAGGTCCGACGTAGTTCGGGTGCATAAATGCCCCGGGTTTATAATGTGTTTGAAAAGAAACATTGGCTTTAAATTGTTGGCCCAAAGGGTTCTCAAAAGGATTTTAAAACGTTGGATTTTGGCTATTAAGGCTCAAACGTCCAATGATGGCCTCCTGATGTATTTGATGTACAAGCTCTTTTGTTTAAGGTTCAAAGCCTTTGAAAATTTTTATTCGAGGAGTCTGGCGGTTTTCTGGCAAAACTTCAACCATTGTGCTTCACTCCCATCTTGCCTTGAAATCATAATGAAAATACACAGCCCAATTTTTCTTTTAGGGCTCAAATCTATGACTTCATTTCGAGAAAGTCTTCTCTCACTTCTTCATCAGCTCCACAGGATATCTGATACTTATCTCTTTAAAATTGTACTCTTCAACTGGATGCCTAAAGCAGATGAAGTCTTGCTTTGCTCAACGACAGGGCATTCCCCTGGTTTATCCTTATAGGATCAAGCAAGACTACCTCAAACCCCTCTAAACAGGTTTATCAATTCTTTGCGCTCCTTAGGAGATAAAGTTTTTCCAATCCATTTCTCCCGAGTTTCGAATTTCGATACCACTATCAATGGCTTCGATTTCTTCTTCAAGTGGCTATGCTCGACGCTCTTCCTCTCGTTTGACCATCTTTCAAATCTCGAGGGGAATTTCGTCTGCATTCTCATCCGAGAAGGGGGTCTTGTAGTTGTTTTAAACATTTAATCCAAGAGTGAATCATAAAAAATTGAAGATACAGACTCAAATGCTTTATTGAATTGAAATACTTTGAAGTACATAGATGACTTTGAACGCGCCTCAGTAGGCTCTACATTGAATTTAATCAAAAAGCTAAACACCGACTCTGAACGAGAAAGACTGATTGACATGAC
Source organism: Tasmannia lanceolata (assembly GCF_043159265.1). Classification (NCBI taxonomy): domain Eukaryota; kingdom Viridiplantae; phylum Streptophyta; class Magnoliopsida; order Canellales; family Winteraceae; genus Tasmannia; species Tasmannia lanceolata. Next base: position 52,797,499 of record NW_027518680.1, on the reverse strand, counting down.
ACATTTTCTTTTCTTTTTTTAACATCAACATAACTGAACTTTTCCAACTTCGAGAGAAGAAAGTTGATGTACACTCAATGAAAGACAAATCTAAAGACACAGGACACTTCTTCAAAGGTAGTGAACCGGCACTGAAAGTTTATAGGTGATACACCTTTCTTCATGATAATGATAATTACAAAGTTCGATCCCGAAGTAGGAATCCCAGAAAAGGCAACTCCACAAGGTCTAGGTTAAATGGGGCAACAAAAGGCTTATGCTGACAATGTGGGTAAAGCAATAGACTGATGTATCGAATGAATTCAGAAATGGTCAGTCTTTTGGAAGAAGGGCTTTTTGTTGAACACAGACTTTTGACTTAGAAGCAATCACACTATCTCAATAGTCATGGGATAAAAATTCTAAACAAATAGAGAAAAGAGTAATCTTGAAATACATCAACGGGTATGTTAATTTGGAAAGAATCCTCAATCTATTCCTTAAGATGTTCTTTGGGTATAACCGTTCTTCTTTTGGGAATGAAAGAGTCAGGAACGATAAACATCCCTAATCAGAATAAGTTTCGATCTCAGCAACGATCATGCACTCAAAGAATACAGGTAAGATCAAACTTTTCCATCAATGATTTCGATATGATCCAAAGGTAAAAGATATATGATAGGTAAACATTGATCAATGAAAAATCAATGGCTCAGATAATAGACCATGGCCATAAGAATGACAAAAGTAGAGTCCAGGGCCAGATCTAAAATCTGAATGATGGATATCAACAACTGTAGATCAATATGATTAGATCAAGATGAGATGAGATAGCATAAGATTGCTTTCAACGGATGGATCATGAATGACTAATCCTATGAGATCTTTGGAAATGAATGGGATTTACATCCTAACCCCAAAGGAAAAGTTTTTTAATCTTCGCACATTTTATCAGTGTTACCTGAAGGCATCAACCCTAACCCTAATCTAGCGGAGTGGAGAGAGGATCTCGACTCATGACTTTGTTTGTGTACCTAGGACCGATCGTAGCCATTGAAAGATGGACTACGGCCTAATCTAGACACAAATGGGTAAGATATCCTAAACTAGGCTCACACACGTGATGCACATGTGCTCGTATACTACATGCATGTGTGGGTTAATCTAGGGGTAAGGCCAAGAGTTCCCTTAGCGCGAATCTATGTTCGATATACTGTACCAGTGTCCGGTGTATCAGTACGTGAACAAGAGATCCGTTTACGTACCATAAAGGTACTAGGCTAAGGGTGGAATGCTTCTCTAGCACAGAGGCACCAGGTGATGAAATCCCAGTCAACCATGCTAGATAACACTCCGGGTTCCTAAAATAGGACGTGTGTGCATGTGAGATGCAGGGGTTTAGATGAAAGTGATGTAAGTGTGTGCAATAAGTTTGCGCAATCTATGATGCCTTCAGGTTTTGTTAGATTAAGTTTGAGTAAATGTGATGAGAAAATAAAGCATACAAACTAATCTAACAAGCATAAAAGAGATAGAGTTTTCATGAGCCAGTTGAAATAGATTCAAATGAGTTATCCTTTGGAATTGTAATGAAGTTAGGTTATCCCCAGCAGAGTCGCCAGTCTGTGGGACCCGATCCCGCGAGAGGGGGGTGGTGGCGCGAGAGCCGCCACGCACTATCTCTTGGTCTCTCGTACCCACGCGATTGGCGTGTGCCTTTTATTATTAATTTTAATTCATCTTTTATGTGAACTTGGGATCACTAAGGCAATCCGAATTCCACACAAAAGAGACTGACAGAGTCGCCACCTAGATGTGGGATCTAGGACCCATAATTAACCAGAAATCTAGACTCGCTACCTGGTTACAAGAATGGAAGGTATGGGGATTTATCCACCACATGCACCATTCCTGCCCGATAATCGGTCTTCAATTCCAAAAGTTAACTCTTTTAAATTCATTTTTAATGGCTCATTCAACTCTCTGTTAATGTGCTATCTATGTGACATGCATCCTATGATCTAATTTCAATGTGAATCCTAAATGTGTATCTTGATTTCTTAATTGGTTTGGATTCAATCTAAGTGAAAGTTCTCCTAAAATTCTAATTTCATGGAAAATCCTAAGTGATTTGATTGTTTCAACAGTTTTAAAAGTGATTAGCCCGAGTCCTCAGATGGTCTGGTATTCATCCAAAGAAGCCTACGTATCCCCGCCTCCACGAGAATCAAGGCAACGTAGTTCTTCGCGCCTATTCTAAGTTATGATGCCTAAGACACCTAGCCCTCTATCCTAAACTCGATCTAAAAGACCGGACCAATTATTAAAGTTTATTGTACGATTATTTAAATTCCAGTGAATTGTGAATTTTAGGACACCCTATATGCCCTAACTAAATGCAGATTAGCCCTACGCTGATGCAGGTGGTTCTTACAACCTATGTGTGACTAGGCTGTATTTCCTAAGGAAAACCAAGGGTGGACTAGCGTATCCTACTCTAGTCATCACTCGGCGATGTGGATCGCCAACTGACCGGACGGAGGCGCTCCTATAACTCTAGGACAGACCTCTAACTCTAAAACAAGCACACAGCAAACAATCAATCAAACAACCTATCAAAAGAAAAACCCTAACTCTAAAATTCTCTATCGAGGAGAAACTCCTAACTCTAGAGGAAGGTCTTTTGAAAACAATATTTTAAAGGTTTTTGAAGAAGGTTTAAAACGTTTATTTACAAAAAAAAGTTTGGCTGGACTTGGGATGTAAATCCCAAGCTGCACTACGTACCTCGGAAGAGGATCAAGCCAACGTAGTTCGAAACGAACTCTCAAACTACGCTTCTAAAAGAAACACTCACACTTCAGATTTTTTAAGGTTTTTTAAAGTTTTCAAATGTTTTTGAGTTTTAAATTTCTAATGTTTTTGGATTTTAAAGCTTTTCCAATGCTCAGGACCTTTAGATGAATTCACTCTTACAGAGAACAAACAAGCATAACCATAAACTAGGGCAAAGCCCTAAAGCAAAAAGGGAAAACCCCAAACAAGCAACTAACGCCTCAAAGAGACGAACCACAACAAGAAAGATAGCGTCCCAAGAAGAGAGAAAACGATCCAAGATCCCAAGCAAGCAAAGCTTTAATAAGACTGAGTTAGCCTCTAATCAAAGCGAAGTAATCAACAACTCTAAAGGAGAAACTCCAAACTAACAACACTAAAGAGAGGAACAAATGAGTCAGAGACTCTCTAATACTACAACTTAGAGGAGGAATGAGTCAAAGACTCCCAAATAACGCCAACAGAAGAACCAATGAGTCAAAGACTTCCTAGTAATACAACAAAAGAACGAATGAGTCAAAGACTCTCTAAAAGAAATGGAAACATGAGTCAAAGACTCCAATAACACCAACTAAAGGATAGATGAGTCAAAGACTCTCTAAGAGAAAAGGAAACACGAATTTGCACATTTGGCAGAGGTAAAACACCCAGCCGGGCCGGACAGCTACCTAGCCCTAGGGTGCAACAAATGTGCAACCCAATACCCATAAGGGTATGGGTATGGAGCCAAGCCGAGTAGGGCGTTCTTCCAAAACCAAACGGCGCACAAAGAGGACTAACGAGAGAATGAGACCGGGCGGGTCTCCCAAACACACACAAAGATGAAGGTGCTTTAGAGATTTTAAGATGATTTTCAATTAATTTCAATTTTTTAATGGATTTTACCAATTTTTAACCATATGAGTGATTTTACAAGTGAAGCTGTTGCAAACGAACTCGAAATGAGTTGAAACTTCTCCAGCAACAAGATATGATGAGATGTAACTTACTGGAAGATTTTTACAGATTTTTACATTAAACTCATATTTAATATGGATTTAAAAATTAATTGACCAGATTGCAAAAATAACACATAAACTACTAGAAATAGATATCTAAATTCCATGAAATTTCTACAGTAGTAAGAGATAAGTGAAAATAGCATACTGTGAGATTTTCATGAATTTAGAAAACTATTTACTATCAGTTTCGAATTTTTCAAATTTCAAACCAGATTATGAATTAACACTACAGCTCATATGAAACAAGATCCAAATCACTTGAAAATTTTACAGAAGCAAGAAGTATAGAATTTAAGACTACTGTAAAAATTTGGAGAATTTTATCTGTGATTTGACGTCAGTAACAATTCTCCCAAAATCTGCTGATTTTCAAAGAAAGCATAAAATTATATACCAAACAAAATCCAAAAATTCTCACAAATTCATGGTAGAATGTATCATTATCATATTATTTTCCCACGAAATTTCATTATTTTTGGAATCTGTTTAGTATATCGTTTAGTTTTCTTTGTTAAAAATCATGCAAAAATCCGAAAATATACCAAATAATTCTAAAAAAATTCCGAGAACGGTGTACCTACCTGTGATCGAAATCCTCGCCGAATCCGAGAGCCGAAAAACTCGAAAATCCCGCCTCCGTGCTATCGCTTCCGCTTTCTTTCTCTTTTTCGTTTTTTGTTTCTTTTTCTTCTTTTCTTGTTTCTTTTTCTTCTTTTTTTTTTCTTTTCAACCCCACATAGCAACTTTGTTAGAACACATGATAGAAGAGAAATGAGTTGTGTCCTCTTACTCACCCTCATTGAACCATTTATAGCAAAGGAATGGGAGGGTGGTGGCCACCATTGTGGACTTATTCCATGGTAGGTGGCCACCATTGTGGACATATTCCATGGTAGGTGGCCACCATTGTGGACATTGAATTTTGACATGTGTGTGGCCCCATGCATGTTTTTTAAAGTTCTTTTGAGTAGGTAAAAGATAACCCAAATGGGTCCCATATGTGACCAAATTCCCAATTGTGCATAAAATCATATGCCCCACTCCAAAGTATGATCGGAACCGTTCATTTGATGGGCGACAATGTGATTTAATTTGTGCTCCGCTAATCAATCCTATGGGCTGATCCAAGCCATCCAATAGATCAAAATGTGAATATGTTACCCCATTTTTAAATCACTCCTATTTGATGATCCGAACCGTCCATTTGATGGGTGACAATTGATGATCTTGACCGTTCAAATAGTGGGCTGCGATGTGATTTAATTTGTGCTCCACTAATCAATCCTATGGGCTGATCCAAACCATCCAATAGATCAAAATGTGAATATGTTACCCCATTTTTAAATCACTCCCATTTGATGATCCGAACCGTCCATTTGATGGGCGACAATTGATGATCTTGACCGTTCAAATGGTGGGTCGCAATGTAAATTGGTTGTGCCCCCTTAAATCATTCCTCTATGACGATCCAGACCATCCAATTGATGGGTCCCCTACCTAAGTAGGTTGTGTCCTCCTAAATCATTTCAATGGGCTGATCCGAGTAACTCAACCTGATGATCGAAACAAAATTGGTTGTTAAAACGACTTCTCTGAGATCTTGACCGTTCTCTTGATGATCATCTTTAGGTGTTGGATCGAAGTAGGTTCAAAACTCATTTTTCACTAAAACAATGTGCGGGCCACCCTGTTTGATCCAAATCTAAACAAATGCTCAAGACGGGCCCATCAATCGGATCCAAATTCTCTCTTGTTCGGATTCTTGGGAATAATCTCTCTCAACACTTAACGGAAAAGTGCGAAACATGGCGGAAATGATTGGATGGGGTTTCGCCCAAGCATAGCGAACTTCGGTCCGATCAAAATGGGGTGTCTACAAGCATAAGTCAAGAATGCGCTTCTGTCTTTGCAAACATGTTTGGTAGCGCATGAATCGATCCACCAAGATCTTCTCCTTCGAGGAAATTAACCTCAAATATCATGGCAAGAAACTTTTCCTTATTTCCATCTTTGTTTCCTTGAGTGTTTGACTTTTTAGATCGAAACTCCCTCTTGTAGTGGCCAATTTTGTCACACTGGAAACAAGCGCCTTTGCGCTTCTTGTTCTTATCAGAACCCTTGCCATTTTGATGCTTTCTCTTCCGATTACCTTTCCAAGGTTTAGTAGGGGGTTCGAATCTGTTACAGTAGCAACTTCCACCATATGGACTTTAGAGGATTGATTTGCTATATCATCTTTATTGTCTCGAAGCCTTGATTCTTCCTCAACTTGGAGGGTTTGAATCAAATCTTCGAGTGTCATTTCCTCTTTTTTATATTTCAGACTTTTCCTAAAGTCTTTCCAAGATTGTGGTAATTTGTCAATGATAGAGGGTATGACGACAGTGTCATCAAGATTCACCCCTTGTTGGTGAACTTGATTAATGATATGTTGGATCTCATGGACTTGATCCATTACCAACTTATCATCAGTCATTTTGTAATTTAAAAAGTGACTTACAACAAACTTTTTGACACCGGCATTTTCTGATAGGTACTTCGCCTCTAAGGCCGTCCAAAGTGCTCCCGCCGAACCAATGCTATGGTAGATGTCAAACAGTTCATCTGTCATAGCATTGAGGATGTGTCTTTTGCACAGATAATCATCTTGTTCCTACTTCCTCCTTCTACGGGCTTGGGCAAGCGTCTCGTTTTCAACTTCTGCCGGTTTGGGTGAAGTCAATACATATACCACTTTAAGAGTGGTGAGAATGAAATGTACTTTCTTCTGCCATCTTTTGAAGTTCCCCTTGTTGAATCGTTCCAACTTGACAAAATCTTGCGTCATTTGCTTCATTGACTGCGCCATGCAGATCTCCAACAGAAGAATATCATCTTAAGAATGTTGGAAATTATCCGTGTAGTGGTTGAGAAGAAGATAAGAAGATGCTTCAAGGCGCGTAAACGCTCTCCTTAAGACGATATTCGCCCCCACCAGTAGTTTGCAAAGGGGACCACAAACTCGCCTCCAATATACAATGAAGCCCGGTTCCAAACTGATTGCTTGACGACGTTCTGCACTGAACGGAATCAAGCCTGAATCACCTTTGAATTTTGCAAGTATTTGAAACCTAAGAGTTCTGTTTCTGCAGAAAACAGAATACTTGAAAGGATTTCTAAAAAACAGTAAAACAATAACTTTGTAGGGGTTTAGAGGGAGAGAATTGTGCTGGAAATAGTGATTTTGGGTATGCCAAAGTAGAAATCCGAATTCTGTATAGAATGAGTATTTTCTACTGGTTTTATAGAGCTTCTGGTGGCTTTGCCCGTTGGAAAACACCCTTTCTGGACATCCTTTCAGCGGGTTTGAATTTTGACCATTAGATCGTGTCTAATCGCGACTCTACGGATCAGATCAATCCTGGAGTGACTGTTGGCTTGTGTAAAAACCCTTTCAACTCTGAACCGCTAGATTGCCCATCCATTGTGCAGATCACACCCTTTGGGCCTTTGACCATTGAGTAGATGGGACACCATCCAACGGTCATCTTCCACTAGCCGTTACACTACGATCTAACGCTTCGGATTGCACCCGCTCACGCACTATCCATTAGAGCCCCTAGGCCTGCTGGGCCAACGGTTGGGTCCGAACTCAGACCCAATCCGACCGAACCATTCGATGCGAAGTGCAAAGTGCGCCTAAAAAAGCGTCATTATGCGCCCTATAGCCCATTGCCCACGCCGTGCGCCCGCGTGTGCGAACGATGTGTTGCACCGTCCCACGGTTCAACCCAAGGCTAAGACCCATTGAGCACCATAATAAAGAAGAGAAAAGAGTAAGGCTTTATAAGCCCAAATTTTTCTTTCTTATGAGTCGATATGGGACTATCTTTTTCACACTACTTTTGTACTCTTCTCTTTCTCTTAGAAAAAGCAACTTTTTCCAAAAAAAAGTTTTTCCTTTTTCAAAACACACTTAGAAAACATTTTCCAAAGACTCTCTTCTGACCAAAAAATAAGATTTTGAAAATCAAAATCTAACACTCTCTAACTCCCTATTGAAGAGATTTCTCCTGAAATTGATTTTCGACGATATCCCATCTTCCCTCGCTTGAAGCAATCCTTCGCCCAAGCTTCTTGATCTACCACCACCGCGAATAAATCTGGAAAAACTTCTTTTAAAGCGGTCCCTCCACACCACTTATCCTCCCAAAACTAGATCCTCTCCCCCGAGTAAACTCTAAACCTTACTCCCTCTTAGAACTTGCTTTTTTGCCTTAATATGTCCCTCCAAATTGTCACTCCTTTTTGTCAATACCCGTCATCTAATAGCCATCCCCCGGGAAGTGCCCCATACTTTTCTTCAATAATTACCAAAACCATATCCTACCGAGAAATCAGGTAGGGTCGGGTCTAATTTTTTAGGGGAAACCCGAGATTCATACACCCGACCCTACCCGAGATAGTTTGCCGGTTTGGGTTGGGTCAGGTTTTTATTTTTTAGGGCAGGATATTGACTAATTTCAATGATTGTAGAAAACAATAAATCTTCACACCAAAAATTTCTAAATTTGTATCATCAAGTGCATAATTAAGAAAAAAAACTATTTTTTTCACATCACAAATATGATCACCTCAGTGAAAACAATTATATCAATATAATGGAAAAACATTGGGCAGGTTCAATCCCATACCTACAAAAAAACAGGCAAAAATCCATTTTTTGTATTCCTAAGGCCACCAGAATACAGCCATTGCCCGTCCAACACAGCCATCGGACGTCTAAATCAGCAAACCAATAAGCCATGTGTCCAGTGGCGATGAGGCTTCTAAGCGTAGTCCAATGCAATGGACCAGTGAGTTCTTTTATAATAAGTTCAAGTGTGAAGAAGAAAAGTAGGGAGGCCCTTTCAATCTCATAAATGTAGGGCGCAACCACATCCTTGTTGTGGAAGTATAAATGATTAAATAACAACTCCAACGGCTTAAGCTATTGGAGTAATTGGTTGTTTCACAGTAGTACAATAAGCACAGTCATTATTACATAGTAGGCCCCACATTTGGTTGATCCAGACCGTCCATGAGATATTATTCCCTTACTTTGCAAAGACCAGACAATCCGAATATCCAATAACGTGCATTTCCTATATTTAAAAGTAAGATAGGATTGTCCGACTGGTGTGAACTTAGAGGCATTAAAGATCGAACCAAAAGGAGAACCGAAGGCGGGGGCCCATCGTGTAATACATGGCACACCTCATTGCATGACAACTGGCATAGGGCCTTGGGCGTACCCTACCGAAGCATTCCTCCCATGTCCAGGGAGAATTTTCTCTTAGCTCTAGCAAGATCGATGAATTTCCGCCAAAATTGAAACGATCGAAATGCATAAACCAAAATCTAAAGTGTAATAGTGGTATATTATATCAGTATGCATTACATAAGGGCAATGATACACCCCCCTCCTCACAGAAATCATTAACCTTTAAGCCTTTCGGAGTTAACGGTGGCTCCTCCACCCCTTTGTAAATCCTACGATATCTGTTAAAGGGAGGGGGAAATATCCATCCGAGGGGGGGATATCACTGCCCTTACATAATTATGTTTATATGAATTGCATACAAAATGTGGTGCATGTATTTTGTACAAATATTTATGTGAATTACAAGTGAAATTTAACATGTACTAAATTATTAGAAATGTTGCAATTAGAAATGCGCCACAGAGCATGTCATGAAGTCTACGATGTTTTTAAACCATTATCGATGGTTGTCTTGCTCATATGATGGTTTCTAAGAGTATTTGATCCTGTTCTAACATTTGCTGAAGTATAAGGTTTAAATTCTATCATTTGCATATATTTTTGTATATTTCCTTAATTTTATAAGTTTTCTATCGAAATTTCCAAACGAAACCAAAACGTTTCTGTTTCCTTGACGACCAAAACCAAAACTGAAATTTAAAACCTTGGTGAGATATTGGGCCTGCAGGCAATTTCAATTGCTATGTTTTAAGAATTCTGACCTCTATGTTGTAAAGATGGATTCCCGCGTAACTGGAACATAAATGAGGACTGCATATATGAGCTCCAAGAAGCAGCAAGAGAGCCCTGTGTCGAGTCTCTCAAATCACATAACCCAATGTCTCGCATTGTCGTCCAGGGCTGACCAGTTCAGCAGAATTAGCATCCGCCTTGTATGTTCTCTCGTCATCAAATTGTCTCCTGTTAAAAAATCAATGCACGCCGTCTTTCCATCCCCCCTTTCGTAATTAAGATCATCCCCTGTTATTCTGTTAAAATAGAGGGAATTCCCTTTCCAAGCATTCGATTACAGTTAATCGGAACATTTCATTTACGAAATCAACATTCTTAAATTCCACAAAGGAGTGAAGGTAGAGGATGCATCCTTTAGTTGACAGGAATGATCGAATTCGGTTTCAAATTTTAAATGCTCAAGTAAATACGTATGCCGAAAAGTCACTATTGACGAATCAATGCACGCTTAAACTCATGTTTGAACTCTAAATATCACTTCCAAATACACATCAAAGCCGAGCGAAAATTCACAAAATTCTGGGATAAATGCCATACCTCGGACTGGATTTTCTTAGTCTCAGAGAGCAAAGTCTCATTTGTAGCAACCAGTGAACCTTGTAACTGTGGCCCCAACTGTGAAGAAGCCTCTGCCTGCATATGCTTAAATTAAGATATCCAAACAAATCCCCTTAACAAGTATTTACACAACAGGTCCCAACAGTGGAAACTGCACAAGAGAATAACAGTACCTCCCGAAGGCTCCATAACAATCTTTAAAAAAGTGGCATTTTTCTCTCTTCTCCTTGGTCACTTTTGGGAGATAAACTCAGATCAGATAGACCACAACCCCAGGCCATTAGGACGAGATTCCCAGATCAACTCTCCAATAGTGAATCATAGATTTGCAGGGCGATGGATACGAGAAAAGAGCGCTATAATCAACACATCTCACTACAGAGTACACACACCCCTTCTCAAAAACCGCCATGGGGAGTACTGCTTGATCGAGAAATGTCTTGGGGTGCATCACTAGTTTTGCTCACAACCCCCTTGCCAAAATAGTCAGCAATTACAGAAAACCCATCCTTTGAATTCTTCACAAGCTGGAAAAATTGATCTTGGTCTCTGGCATTTTGCTCCAAGCTTCTTTTCATCTCCAAGACAGACCTGTATTCAGGCGCACATTCAGGGCATTCTTTCTCATTGTCACCAAGGCAACGTTGGTGAAAAGAATGCATGCACATAAAATGCACAGCAGGAAGATCAAGAGTAAAAGTGCAAGCGGTGCATTTGCTGAGCTGAAAAATCCTTGCATTCGTTCTGAGGTCCTGTACTTCTTTCCTCATTGCTGAGGTATCCTCCTGCATAAAAAAAGATGTATAGATAAACACAAGCAATAAGAAATGCTAATTGCATTGTTACTCTTGCTAATCGCTTGTTCAATACTTACAACCATTACATAATGAAATACAATTTATCATTGAACAAGGGATGAAGGAGTGACTCTACAAACTGAAGAGTTCTGGGTGTGATACTTCAGAAGAGGAATGCTAGACTCAAGGGTATCCTTGCAAAAATAAAGTGAAAGGTTGCCCCCATTGGCTGGATGTCACTAAACAGCATTAATAATGGCTGCACAGTCGAGGAGTATTGTGATATGCAGCCGCTGCCAATGGAGGGGCCCTTACACTTGATTTGTGCAAGGGCGCCCGGAGTTTAGCATTCCTCACTTCGGAATAAGAGCGCCTGTGGATTTGGATGGAACAAATTATTGATGGAAATGTTAAGATTATTCTAATTTCAATTAGATTATTATGTTTAGCTGCTGCAGAATTTTTTTATATATTAATGGAGTCGTCAAATTCTGATAGAAGTGTTGAAGAATCCAAAAACCTGGTTTAGCACTGAAGAATTTTGAAGATAACAGTAACGCCACGTTTGGATACCAACAAGATTTAGATTTGGAATTAGTTGATATTTTGAACTGGATCAGATCCTTAGATTTCCAAATCAGCTACAACAGTGCAAAAAATTCCGATTTTCAAATCTGTTCTACGAGACATTATTTGGAAATCAATATTTGTGGCAACTTCCTTCACCATCGCTGCTCCTCGACGTTGCTCCGGCAGCAGCGAGACATCTCTCTCTCTCTCTCTCTCTCTCTCTCTCTCTCTCTCTCTCTCTCTCTCTCTCTCTCTCTCTCTCAAAACATGATCATGAAGATGATTGATGTGTTTTGTATCCAAAACTCAAATCCAAATCAAAATACAAATGCGTGAGGTATCCAAACGGGCCCTAAGGGGATTGAAGAGGAAGAAGAATTGGAAGAATACCTGAATTGAAAAGTTTTAAACTTTCAGGAGATTAAAGCATAAGGATAATGGGGATAGAAGAGAAAACTACTGGTTTTAATAAAGAATTTGGATGGTTCTATATACTTTCAGATGGTATAAAAAAAAGTGAAAACAATCTTAAGAAAATATAAAGCAAACAAGAAGTTTTGATAGTTTCTTTACATTTCATTTAGATTAATTTTGATTTTATTGACCACCATTGTGATGTTTCATAGCACTCCATGAGAGGGGTCGATCAAAAGGCCTGACTAGGATGAAGTCCGTCCTTATTTTCATGGTGGCAAGTTTTGTCTACTATGCTCTATCTGGCTATCTATTCCCAATCTAGACATTTTTTTCATAGTATTGTTGGGCATGGCCGCAAGGCATCACTGCTCAACAGATCGGGTCAGGGTACCACGGACTTGGAGTGGGCGCCTTTACTCTCGATTGGGCTGGGATCTCGGCCTACAATGGCAGCCCGCTGGTGACGCCATGGATCTCCCTCTCGATGTAGCCGTTGGTTTCATCATGTTTATCTACATAATTATCCCTTTGTGTTACTGGAAATTCAATACCTTTGATACTAGAGAATTTCCTACTGTTAACTAAGTATCGCAAGTAAATTGATCCTGGTTAATAACCAGACTCGTTCTTTGATAAATGATCATTATGAGTCAGACTGAGTAGAATTTGATCAATCCTTTTTCTTGTCGTTAAGGTGGAGAACTAAACCAAGAATTCTATTTCTTCATCATCAATTGAATCACTGTTCGCGACCCAAGATTCTATTTTCTCATCAATTCAATCACAGTTCACGTTTTTTCTTTTTCTTATCAATGAATAGATCTCTTTACTTGTACGACTTAGATGTCTCGTATTTCTTGAAAAAGTGATACGATTGATGGGATTTGGTATGATGCTTATGAGATCGATGATATCGATGAGATTGATATTCAAATATTTCTTCTTAGAACGTGATTTGACCCCATAAGCGGGACCACCACCCAATAGCATGTTGCCGCCAAAAGCGAAAACCCCGTATTTCTTCCACAAAATCTCCCAACTGTTCTAGAGCAACTAGAAAGATATTCTTTAACCAGAAAGAATTCAGTTCAAATGTAGGATACCTGTTCAGAAGTTTTCGCAACCCAATCATGTATGATGGAATCATCAAAGATTTTATCTTTTCTAACTCTGTCTGTGTGTACGAACGAGATATCCAATAACGAGGAAAAAATTGAATAGAGGAACTCCCGAGCATTTGGTGATCTCAGATGTGTCCATATCAATGAAACAGTGAGTCATTATTTCGATGACTTATTTCTTCGGACAGAAGATCCTGTAAACACTTACTCGAAATCTCGATTATCAGTTTCCATTGTGGAAGAATCGCCCACTTTTTTAATAAGGAATCGGCCATGATATATCCGATCCATACATAATATCATGAAAAATGGATAAAATTTTGACTGCTACTCAGTATCGATAACGGGTCTTAAAAGGTATCTAAAAGGGTGAAATTTAAATATTTCCACCCTGTCGAAGTAAGGAACCATGGCATATATGTTTGGAACAGATTCCATTTTGAGAGATTTGAAAAAGCACTATCTCGTTGAAAGGTTTGATACATCTGCCCTTTCTCAACGCATTACTTTAGACAAAGACTCCATTTTTTCCTCCTTCCGGATGGTAAATATTTCACAGAACATGGAATGCGAATCAAACCCATGTTTGAATTGAAACCGAGATACTGATACAAATTCTTCCCTTCTGAATCAGATAGATTCATATTTGAAAGAGGCTGACAAAAAGTTCATTCAAATTGACTATTTCTTCCTCTGTTAGAGGTGTTCCAAAAATGTCTGCAATCACACACGAATGAATCAAATCGAATTGAAAAATAAAAAGATTTGTACAAGTTATACGTCTCATCACCACTTTGTGGAAACTCGTTAGGTATGAATATGTCAGATATCTGTGACTCGATTGGTGAAATAGTCTCTCCAAAAAAACATGTTTTTTTTACCGACGCATAGAAAATATCTTGTTGTGAATGAACAAGATATTGAGGAATTGTCGATATGTAAGATCATAATTATTGATACGGGTCTTTTCCACATAAAAAGGGAATCTGTTGTACAATATGTTAGAAAGAATAAGGGTATTCTCGTCAATACTAAGTGTAATAAAGGTATTCTTGTCAATGTACCCCTCTTAAGTGATATATATGTATATCGTGTGGGGAAGGAGAAAACGTACAGTACTCTCCCCTTTCACGCATTTTCTACTTCTCTCTCACGTTAACTCTCTGTCCCACTCTCTCTCTCTCTCTCTCTCTCTCTCCACCATGTAGATTAACATGGTATCAGAGCATCCAGGTTGAAGATCATACACTCCTACAAGGTGCTACTTCATCCTTCTTCTCTCTTTTTTTAACCCTAAAAAAAACAGTTTTTTGGGATTTTTTGATTAAACCCTAACCCTTCAAAACCGCCCCACCCAAAGTCCCATTAATCCTCTTTTTTCTTTCCTTTTTAGCATTTTTCCATCGGGTTTCCATCTCTAACCCTAACCATCAACTGTAACCCTTGTCCAAACCTATCACTACCCTTCCCTAGGCCTATTCATCAGTTTCGCCCCCCTTCTTCCTTAGTCAGTTTTATACCCCTAATTCCACAGTTCCCTTCGGAACAAACTGTAACCCTAACTTTCATTCATGTAAACCATCAATACCTAAAAATTTGTTTTGATGATCTAAATTTTTCCTCCTCTATTTGTTTGTTCTGTGGTTAGTTCCTGGATTACTAGTTTATTCTTGCTTTATCAATGGTTGGGTGGTGCTTTTACGTTGTTTCTTGTCGCGGCACTGAATATTGATGTTGTTGTGCGAGTATGTTGGTGGAGTTGTTGATGGACAGGTTGGTATATGGATTCTAACCCCATGGCTGAGTGTTGATGTTGATGTTGTTGTGATTGATTTTGTTGTCGGTCAAGCTGTTGTGGTATTGGTGCCTGTAAAGTTGTTTGGTGGTCGTGGCGCTGCTGTGGGTTGTTGTTGGTGACCTTGTTAGTCGTGTTGTGGTGTTGTTGACTTTGCTGGTGACTATGGTTGGTAGCCTTGTTTAGGGCTGTGCATTATTCGGTTAAAACCGAAATAACAGACCGAACCGAATTCGATCGGTTATTTCGGTTCGGCTTTCGGATTTTCGGTTCAATTTCGGTTACACTATTTAGCATATTTCGGTTTTCAGTTTCCGGTTCGGTTTGTTAAAAAAAAACTTCGGTTTTACCGAAAAACCGAAGTATCGGTGACGGTCAAAGAAAAGCCTTTAAAAACTATTTGTTATTTAATATATTTTATGTCACTTTCTTTTTGACTTTTCAAACTAACCTTTATTTCTACTGATTTAAATACTGGCATGTGGCCTTGTCTTTTCCGCCCAACAGTAGGATAATACAACCCTTTTTTAATGCAAAATGTGGTCTTGTCTTTAATGCTTTTTGTCACGTCAAATCACATTAAGAGGTGCCGTATTATTCTATAAGGTGGGTGCGAAGATTAAAAAAACTAGCACAGCTACCTACTTGCCTAGGATTTATACGTTTTGCTCTCTCTCTCTCTCTCTCTCTCTCTCTCTCTCTCTCCTTCTTTAGTCTTTTCAAATTAAGTTTTCCAGAGGCTAAGATTGAGAAGTGAGAACTAAAGAGGAATAAGATCTCCACAGCACGCGGCCACGCCTCCACGTCTGCAGGACTACTCTAACTCCGGCGATTGTCGTCGGCCACCACTCCAACTTCGTGACTCCCACCCAAGGCTGTCATGGCCACCACCTAACCACTCATCCATGTCTACGGGGTCACTATCTCTGTTTTAGAAGGTACAAAATGGGGTTTCTCACTCTCTCTGTCCACTGATTTGTTTTCTACTTTTCTCCACTGATTTTAGTCCTAAAATAGAAGCTAAAATGGGGGTTTATAATCTTGTTCTTGTCAACAAAATCTTGTTCTTGTTTTACTCATATAATTCGGTTATAACCGAACTAACCGAAGAAACGAACTTTTTTCGTTTTCGGTTTCGGTTCAAGTTCGGTTAGAACATAATTCGGTTCGGTTTCGGTTATCTTTTTCAGTAATCGAAATATTTTGGTTCGGTTATTTTCAGCTAATTCGGTTCGGTTTCAACCGAATGAATAGCCCTAGCCTTGTTGGTAGTTGTGATTGAAGTGTTGCCTATTCATCTTGGGCACATTTTCTTTTAGTGGTTTTATTGGTGTTTGATTGAATTTATTATGGAATATGTGGAGAAAACTTCTCAGCCACCAATTGTGACTAAGATTAATGAGGTCTGTTCTAGGTCATAGACTAGCCAATCTAGTTACATGTGGAGCCTCCACTCCAGATGACGTCGTAAAGCTGGATGGGATGAACTATCTGTCGTGGAAGATGGCTGTCTATACTTATTTATTTGGGCGTCGGAAAATCAGTTTTTTAGAGAACAAACCTCTGGCTACCACTGATTCAATGTATGTTCAGTGGCGTGAAGATGATGATGTGATTCATTCTTTTCTCTGGAGTTGTATGGAGTCCCCCTATTGCTACTTCACTAATGTATCTTCAGTCTTCCAAAGAAATTTTGGAGCAGACGGCTGTGATGTACTCTGGGACAGATAACTTGACAAGTATCTGTGATAGATTTACAGATTGCTTTAACCTTCAGTGAGGCGACAAGGCTGTGGGAGCCCATTATATTGATTATCTTACGCTATGCCAGGAGCTTGATTTATTACTGCCCTTCACTGTTGACCCTATCGTCCTAAAAAAATGACAGGAGTTACGAGTTGTTCGTTTTTTTGGATTCATTAGGGCCTGACTATTTACAGCTTCGACAGCAGATTGTTGGTTCTAGCTCCTCTGGTTCGCTTCCCACATTTGCTGATGTCTTCTCTCAGGTTCAACGTATGAGAGTTGTTCAACATAGTGATCTTATGCCAGATGGGTCCGCTCATGTGACATATGCTGGGTCTGATCGTGGTTGGTGGTGGCCGTTTTGGACATGGTCGTGGTCGGTTTGGCCGTGAGTCAGGGGCAGGCCGCGATGGTGGAGGTCGTGGACGCGGGTCCCGTTACTGCACTCACTGCCGGATGGATGGTCACAGTGTTGAGTACTGTTATGACTTACAACATGAGGTTCGTTCCTACAGACCTGTGAGTGCTTCTGTTGCTGCATCAGACAGTCTTCCCTCATCTACCACCCCATCTGTGACTCCCGACACCATGGTCATCACTCGTACAGAATATGATGAGCTTGTGCATCTAAGAGAAAAGGAAAGCAGCCAGTTGCCACGTTTACACACAAAGGTAGCCCCTCATGTTTTCTCTCTGGTACATCTTTTGGAGTATGGCTCATTGATTCAGGAGTATCCCACCATATGACTGGTAATCCTACCATTCTTTCTTCCTTCCAGTCAATTTCCTCTACTTGCCCTCGTACTGTCACTTTAGCTGATGAAACTACCTCCCATACGTCTGGAATGGGGGTAGTTTTCCACCTCAACAGGGTTTGAGTTGTCATCTGTTCTTTATATACCATCATTTCCTGTTAATTTGTTGTCAGTTAGCCAAGTAACAAAATCTCTAAATTGTTCTGTTTCTTTTTTTTTTCTTCCTAATGTGCTTTTCAGGACAAGACGACTGGGATGAGGATTGGCTTGGGCCGTGAGATTGATGGCCTCTTTTATCTTGATCATGCAGGAGCTGTTGTTCTTCTTCGGAGTTCTATGGACGTCTATCAGTGGCATTATCATTTGGGACATCCTCCTTTTTCTGGAACGGTGAAGCTTTCATTATAAGAGAGAAGACCGAGATGGTCGAAACTCCAAAGATTACAAGGAGAGACAAGCAAGAGAAACAAGAAGAGAGAAACAATTATGGAGGAAGAAAGTAAAAAAATTCCAAATTTGCCTACCCACTCCTTGACGAGCAAGGCCATCTGCCACATTATTTGCCGACCTCCAGATATGCTTGAATGTAATAGATGAGCCCCCAATTTTGTCTTGGATCTCATAAAAAAAGTGAGCAAATCGCCATGGAGGGACCACCACGCCTTTCAACCATCGAATGACATTCATTGAGTCACCTTCCACAATCATCTTCTCCAAGAGCTCTCTCCTTAACCTTTGTATGCCTTAATAAGCTGCCCTTACTTCCGCTTCACTAGCGTCTGCCGCTCCAATCGGACCCAAGAAAGTCCAAATGATCTCATTGCTAGAATCCCTCAAAACACCTCCAATTCCGGCCTGCCCAGGATTACCCATGCTGGATCCATCAAAATTAAGTTTAATCAACCCTTTCGGTGAAGGTTCCCAAGCTTGCACAATAGTATCTCTCCTCTCCATACTATTGCAAACCTCCTGCCACCACCCCTCCCATAAATCAAAAGCTAAAGTGAATCTAAATAGAGGGAGGGAGGGCCTTCACCTAAGAGATAACCAGAGCAATAACTTTGGTGAACAAAAGGTAGGGAGATTTAGCCATACCCTCAAACACCCTAGCGTTCCTTTCTTTCCATAGTACCCATAATACAGCTAGATTAGAAGGCTCACTTTCCAAAGCACCTTTCCTCTCCTCTTCCACGGGCCAACCTCCCAAATTTCCAGAAGCTCGTTTAGCGTAGATGGAAAACCCACATCATACCAAAGCTCGACAATATACCACTCCATACCAATCTTGCTACTTTGCAGTGGATGAAGATATGATCTATAGATTCCCCAGCTTCAATACACAAGGGACAATGATCCACCAACCACATCCCCCTTTTACGAAGAAAATCAATCGTCTGAATCCGACCTTTAAGAGCCGCCCAAGCAAATATACACACTCTAGGGGGAGCTGGATTTTCCATACCTTTGCTTCCATGGAAGGTACAGAAAGAGGCAATAAATTTTTATAGAAAGATTTAACAGAAAAAGTACCATTAGAGTCCATATCCATATCTTTTTGTCCTCCCCAGAACCTCTGATGTAGCACCCATAAAGCACCTCAAGAAATCTTGAAACCTCTTCTATTTCCAAGTCAAAGAAACTCCTTCTGAAACTAGGAGTCCAAACCACACTGTCCCTATTCTTTTCAAAGCAATCCCTCACTTGTATTTCTTTTCGATCTGCCACTACAAATAAGGCTGGAAATAGAATTTTCAAGGGAGTGACCGAACACCAAGCATCCTCCCAAAAACTAATATGATCACCAGAATAGACCTTAAACCTCGTACCCAAATTAAATCGATGAGTCAAACGCATTATATCACGCCAAACAGAACAACCCATTTTACGAAAAAGGTCCTA
The DNA here is from genome assembly GCF_043159265.1 of Tasmannia lanceolata. Classification (NCBI taxonomy): domain Eukaryota; kingdom Viridiplantae; phylum Streptophyta; class Magnoliopsida; order Canellales; family Winteraceae; genus Tasmannia; species Tasmannia lanceolata. The sequence continues at coordinate 52,777,992 of NW_027518680.1, read as the reverse complement.
TGATTCCCAGTGGCCCGGCTTCACCCCCATATTTACTTTCTACAACTTTAGCCCACAAATGAGACCGTTCTTCACCAAACCTCCACAACCATTTTCCCAACAAAGCTAAATTTGTCTCTCTCTTTAATTCTACAGATTCCCAACCCACCCCATTTAGTTGGCTTGCAAACCTTTTTCCACTTCACCAAAGGTATCCTCCCAAAAACTAATATGATCACAAGAATAGACCTTAAACCTCATACCCAAATTAAATCGATGAGTCAAACGCATTATATCACGCCAAACAGTACAACCCATTTTACGAAAAAGGTCCTATGATTCCCAGTGGCCCGGCTTCGCCCCATATTTACTTTCTATAACTTTTGCCCACAAATGAGACCGTTCTTCACCAAACCTCGACAACCATTTTCCCAACAAAGCTAAATCTGTCTCTTTAATTCTACAGATTCCCAACCCACCCCATGTAGTTGGCTTGAAAACCTTTTTCCACTTCACCAAAGGTATTCCTTTTCTCTCATTTGACCCCCCCCCCCCCTCACACATAGAAACCTCCGCTGAATTTTCTCGATCCGATCAACAATACTCATTGGGAATTTAAATAAAGGCAATTGATAAATAGGGATATTTGCCCAAACAACCTTAATCAAAGTTAACCTTCCACCTCGAGACACTAGCTTTCTTTTCCATGGATCTAGCCTCTTCTGAATTCTCTCCACTACTGCATCCCAGGCTTGCTTTTTTGGTCGTCCTTTACCCAGTGGTAAACCCAGATACGAACAAGGAAGGGAATCCAACTTACACCCCATGATTGACCAGCCACCGTGGAATCAATATTTATAACATAAATTCTGGATTTGTGAAAAATTGATCGTTGGCCGGTAACTAATTCATAGCATCTGAGAATGGCCTTCAGATTTAAAATCTGCATTGGTTCTGGGACACAGAATAGAAGAGTGTCATCCGCAAATTGTAAATGTGAAACTTCAACCTCACTCTGACCTATCTGTATCCCTTTTAGGATTCCAACCCTTCTCCCCTGCTTCCAATAGTCTACTCATAGTTTTCGCCATAATGACAAAGAGGAATGAAGAAATCGGATCACCTTGTCTGAGACCCCTGGAGGATTTAAAGAACCCCTTTGGGGATCCATTGATGAGAATAAAGAACCATGCCGATGATAAACATCTTGAAATCCAGTCTCGCCACTTTTTGCCAAAACCCATTCTCCCAAGAAGGTAGTCTCGGCAAGACCATTCTACCCGATCATAAGCTTTTTCCATGTCTAATTTGCATATTACACCTCCCACTCTTTCTCTCAAAGCATAATCCACTACCTCATTTGCAATCAAAGAGCAATCCATGATTTGCCTTTGGCTGACGAAAGCATGTTGAGACTGGGATATTATCTTTGGAAGAACTCTCTTTAGATGCTCAGCTAACACTTTAGCCAAAATCTTATATAAGCAACCAACAAGGCTAATAGGTCGAAAGTCCGACACTTTAGATGCACCTTTTATTTTGGGAATAAGAGCACTAAAAGTGGCTCCCGTGCGTCTATCCAACTCCAGACCATCATGGAATTCCTCAAAGAAATTCATGATATCTTCTTTCACATAGGGCCAACATTGCTTAAAGAAAGCCATTCAAAAACCATCCGGGCCACAGGCTTTATCCCGCCCCAGAGAGAATACTCCACTTTCTACTTCCTCCTCCACAAAGAGGCTTTCGCAATCATGTGATGAGATGATCTGCTGCTCCCTGATCTCTCCTCAATCGACCTGATTTCATTGAAATCACCCCCAATGCACGATGGATGATTCCATCTCGCTCCAATTACCCCTAGCTCTCCCCAGAACAGGTTCTTTTCATTTCTACGAACAAGCCCGTAAACCCCAGTAAAAGTCCACCACGAGTGATCACCGATCTGACAGACAACAATGGAGACAGAGAATTTGCCGATCCAAAACTCCTACATTTCCCACTTCCCGTCCCAGGCAATGAGGATCCCTCCTGACAATCCCACTGCGTCTAAAGAAATAAAGTCCCAATCCACTCTAATTCCCAGACTTCTCACTTCTGCAATATTTACTATGTTCAATTTGGTTTCTTGAATACAGATCAAATCTGGCTTGTTTCCTCTGACCAACCCTCTCACTCGGGCCTTTTTCTCCAGGGAACCCAACCCATTCACATTCCATGATAGAATCTTCATTAAGCAACCAAGTCTTGTTTTCCTTCCCCTCTAGGGCAACTGCAACTACCAATTTCCGAACCTCCCACAATCAATTTTTTCTGAGCACAACCATCGTAATTCACTTCTAATTTCAAACGAGCAAGTTCCCGAAGGGTTCTTCTGGTAGGCTCCAAACCCGAAGAGTCTCCCTGATCTCTGAATCTGAATTCTCTTTCCTCTGCTTTTCTGATTAATGCCCTAAGGTTATCTTCAAAACCTTCATATACCAAACCCAATCTTTTTCAAGTGTCCACCGAATGAGAGACAAATATCTCCACCATCTCTTCCCTAGCTCCCTGCCGTGATATAGGCACTATGTCTTCCTCCTGTTGAGGAATCACAGCAAGAGAATTCGCCTCAGATGGATCGACAAGACAGATCTCCTTTCCTTTAACTTTTCTTCTATCATCAAATGCCAACTCCGTATTCGTAAGCTGATTTGACTGGGAAGGACAAAAAGAATATGGATCTGAATATTCTACTGGGCTATCTCTGTTCTCATCATGGACAATATAATTACCTCTTTCTGTAACCTGCACTTCAGACAAAGAGGAAGAAAATCCAGGGATATAATTATTCAATAAATGCAAAGTACCTGACGAATTTTGCGGCTGTTTGAGAGCTGGTTCCTGTGGACCTTTTGATACCACTAGATTTGCCTCGTCAGGCATCACCAGAGAATATTGTCTCCCCAAGGGGTCCCTTAAGAGCAGCATTTTAGAAGATTTAAATTCCCCGGCTTTCCGGATGCCCCTTTGGATCTCAGAATTTGGCTCGTCTCCGCATCTTTGTCCGCATCTCTGCTTGTCCAGGCTAACAGACGCCTCCATTTGGGTTTCTTTTATTAAAGCGACCCCAGAATCTAAAGCCTTCAACCCAGCTACAGAGTAGTTAATTGGCAAAGAGGCAATAAAAGATCCATCTCCTTGAGATCTCCCCTCTGTCTCAGAAATTTTAGAAATTTCTCCATCAAACCCTTCGGAATCACAATCCTCGAAAATTAACTCCGTAGTTACACAGAAACCAGACGTGTTGCCAAGGTCTGTCGTCTGAACCTTCGATTTAATACTTTTGCGAGGAGTGCGAGTTGCCGGACATAGGGATAAAGGGGATGGCTTAATAGTCTAGGATGGGTCAAACCAGAAGAAAGGCTAGGATAGTGGATCTGATCTTTTAGACTCCTTATAAGGCCCACAATCTCACTTACAAAAGTGGCAAAACAGCCTTGAAAACTAGAAAACCCAGGGTCCATGCATCCATTTGGTCGCTGGGCTAGGTCCACATGGCCCAGTGACTGACATCTGTCCTCAAAAGCATTAATCCAACCTGCTATGTCTGGTCTCTCTTCTGGAAAATTGAATGTCACCGGAGGCACGTGACTTGATGGAGAACAAACCAAACTTCTGCTCGCTGACAGCTGTTGAGGCAGCTCTCTGTCCGCTGGCGCTTGTAATGTCTCCACGTACTCCTCTAAAACAGCTGCCTCTAAATTTGAAATTCAAAACCGATGCTCGGGTACGCCGCCATGCTAACCTGCACTGGGGGAAAGCCCACTATTGTACGCTGGAAAAGTATTCGTGCCGCCTTCTCCAACCGATGGGAAGTCCCCTGCTAACTCGTCAACCGCCGTTGGATCAGTCTCCAACTCGCTTTCCAGGGAAGGCTCTTCATCTGAATCCTCAGAATTCGGAATGGAGCCATTAGGTCCTTCAATCTGATTAGATGCATGTTGCTTTTCTAACTTTACCCACAGAATCCGACCATCCATACATGCTGGGACGGCAATGGAGATGGGACAGTTTCCACTAGTGCAAATTTTCATCCTGGCTGATTTGTAACCATGACCACTTTTGCTGGATAAAGCAAGGATCTCTACCTTGCCAATTTTACTCGCAATCCTTTGGAAACTCTCCTCACACCAAGCTTGAGAAGGCACTCCAGATATGCTCCACCAATCTGAAGACTCCATTGATGCAAATTTGGTGTTCCATGGTAAGAATTCCACTAAGGGGGAATTTACGGCTGATTTCCAAACAGATTGCATTCTCTGGAAATTCAATTCAGATGGAAGGTCGACCATCACCTCCAGTACATCCCTTTTATATACATCAATCTTAGGCCCCGAGTCAATTTTCCTCTGAAGCCAATCTGCCAGAGCTGGAACATTTGCGGACCATCCTCCACGAATCTTTCCTCAAAAACTCCGTTGTGTATTTTTAATCGACCCTTAACGGAACAATGTCGCTGCTTCCAGGCCTTCCTTCCACTAATTTTTGGTCCGGCTCCTCTTTGTCAATCACCTGAGTTTGATCTTTGACCGGGCCACCGATTCCTCCTTTCATCACCCTGGAGTCCTGGCTAGCTAGGTTTGTGTCAGTTGCAGCCCAAATTTTACCATACTTCCAGCATTCCACTCGTTTGCAAAAATTTGTGAAAGCACATCTACTGCATCTCCAATCCCCTAACCCTACTTCTCTTCTTCTCTGTATAGCTCGGTCGATTCTCCAGGATTTTTTGTTCCTTACTCGCTGCCATGGGGCCATCTTCTTCTGGAAGCTCTCTTCTGCCTTAGAAAGCTGTTCGGCAGTGATCCTTAGATAGAACAAACCATTGTGCTTGGTTCAACCTCGGACTCATTTTCAATTGGGACATCCTCTTGCTGATACGCTTTGGAAAACTTCTTTTATTTCACAGTCTGTTGAGTCATTTCATTGCGAGTCCTGTGCGTGTTGGGGAAACACCATCGTGTGTCTTTCCCTTCTCGAGTTAGTAGTCGTGTTTCTCGTCCTTTTGAGTTGATACATTCAGATGCTGGCGGTCCTTCTAGAACTACTTCAACAAATGGATTTAAATATTTTATAATATTTGTTGATGATTATTCTCGTGTCGCTTGGTTGTTTTCATTGAAGGAGCGTTCTCAAGTTTTTAATGCCTTTCGCAGTTTCTATTTTGAAATAGTAAATCAGTTTAAATGTTCCATTAAGTCTTTACGTACTGATAATGCTAAGGAGTATTTTTCTGTAGAAAATGGATTCACTGATTTTCTTGCATATCGTGGTATTATACACCAGTTGTCATGTGCGTACACATCGCAACAAAATGGTGTTGCTGAAAGGAAGATTCGCTATATTCTAGATATGATGCGCACCAATATGTTCCAGATGAAAGTTCCGAAGATTCATTGGGGTGATGCAGTTCTTATAGCTTGCTACCTCTGGAACCGTCTTCCGTCTTCTGTTTTATCCAGGAAACTCCGTTTTCCATCCTGTACCCTTTAGGAGATCCGTTTCCCTTAGTACCTCGAGTCTTTGGCTGTAAGTGTTTTGTTCAGAATTTATCTCTTGGCGTTGACAAATTGGAGCCTCGGGCAGAAAAATGTATTTTTCTGGGTTACTCTCGTACCCAGAAAGGTTATAAATGTTATAGTCCTCGTCTTAGAAGGATATTTGTCTTTGCAGATGTGACTTTATTTGAAGATCAGCCGTATTCGGCTGAATTGTCTTCTCCTTCATCCGTAGATTTACCAAATATGCCAGTTCCTCTCATTATGGGTACTCCTCGTTCTCCACATCTGTTACCTACTATTTCTGATTCTGCACCGGGTTCTTTTCCTACAACTGGGGCGACATCTTCGACCACAACAAAAAATGAGGCATCGTCTCCGCCAACTGATCCACCTCCCCAATTGGATTGCCCTTCTCCTTCTTTAGGTAATTGCTCTCCTTTGTTAGATTCACCCATTGTTGCACGCACTAGGTCATATACTGTTGCACATCCGTAGATTTACCAAATATGCCAGTTCCTCTCATTATGGGTACTCCTCGTTCTCCACATCTGTTACCTACTATTTCTGATTCTGCACCGGGTTCTTTTCCTACAACTGGGGCGACATCTTCAACCACAACAAAAAATGAGGCATCGTCTCCGCCAACTGATCCACCTCCCCAATTGGATTGCCCTTCTCCTTCTTTAGGTAATTGCTCTCCTTTGTTAGATTCACCCATTGTTGCACGCACTAGGTCATATACTGTTGCACATCCCATTTCAAATTTTGTTTCCTACAAGAATCTTTCGCCATCCTTTCGTTCCTTTGTTTCTGCCATGTCTTCGATTATTTTGCCTTAGTCTATTTCAAATGCACTGAAGCATCCTAGGTGGCGAGCTCCCATGGATGCAGAGATGGTTGCGCTTCATTCCAATAAAACGTGGCGGTTGGTTCCTCTTCCTTTTGGAGCTCGGCCTGTTGGGTGTCGTTGGGTATTCGCAATTAAGTATCATCCAGATGGGTATGTAGAACACCTCAAAGCTCGGCTTGTTGCTAAAGGGTATACTCAGACGTTTGGTGTTGACTATCATGAGACATTTTCCCCTGTCGCTAAAATTCCTTCGGCACGAATTATCATTGCTCTTGATGTTAATCATGGTTGGCCTCTATATAAACTGGATGTAAAGAACGCCTTCCATCACGACGATCTTTCTTAGGAGGTCTATATGGAGCAACCTCCCGTGTATGTTGCAACCTCCTGTGTATGTTGCTCAAGGGGAGATGTGCTCCTCAGTGTGCCGGCTTCAGAAGGCGATTTATGGTCTGAAGCAATCGCCGAGAGCGTGGTTTGGGAGGTTCAATACTGTCGTTTTACCAGATCTATGGACCAATTAGCTGTTATGTTGACCAAACCTTTAAATAGAGCAAAATTAAGTGACATGGGAATGTTTGACATTTACACTTAAGGGGGAGTGTTAGATGTATGTATATGCCCAGGGGCATAGTGGTCATTTGTAATATTCTATCTTTATATAAATACATGAGTGAGGGGGAGTTTTCCCTAACCCACTTTCTTCCTCTCCATCCTTTCTCTCTAACAAAAACCATCACATAAGCAACAAAAGCATCCATAATGGCTTAATCATATTGAACACCTAGTGACATGCATTGTCACGCATGTCTAGAACAGTAAAGTCAATAAAGAATTACAATGTAAAGTCCACGAAAGTAAAATGACCAGTCTCCCATCTAAGCACCCCAACCCTATGAGTAAATCACCCAAGGAGCGAAGTACTGAGAAAAGCGAAAGGCTATACTTGTACTGGGAAGCATGGATGCAGTGGGTAAAAGAACATGACTTTTTGGCTGACTTTTAACTAGCTTCGGGTATTCATCATCAGTAAGAGTAAAAATATAACCATTAGGGTCTAATTGCTGTAAGAAGGATGTATGTGTAGGCAGAGGTGGATCTGAGATCTATACCTTCTTCATTGTATGACACTTGATTAACACATGCTGGTTTACCACGTAGATCCCAACAAAAACCAATAATATGATTGGTCAAATCACATTGTGTACATTTCCTAGGCTCACAGCCTCAACGACAAAGTCCCCTTGAATCACGACTACCAGCACTTATACGACCATCATGATTACCTCGGCCACCTCTTCCACAATCACCATGTCATCCAATAGAAACAAGGGATGCCCAGTCATTAGGTCAGTATTAGATGCAGCCCTACTAAGGGAAACTCGCTGAAGATGAGAAAAACTATCATTTAAAAATGTTATGTCCTTGCTGGCCACCTTTTGTGCCTTAATTGGGTCACATGGTTTGAAATTTCCATCAAAACCGATACAACAACCAAAATGTTTCTGTTTTTATCCCCACCAAAATGCATACTGAAACTGAAATGTATATCGAAACCAAAACCGTTAATTGTATTAGTAGTATAAATATCCGTATGTGTTATATAATTATATTTATGTGTGAAATGTGGTGTATGTATCATATATAAGTATATATGAATTACATCTGAAATGGAGTATGTACTAAATTATTAGACATGCACGACAATGCATATCACTAGGTGTTTGATGTTGTTAAACCGTGATGGATGGTTGTCTTGCTTATGTGATGGTTTCTAAAGTATATATTTGTGCTTATTCTAGCATTTCCCAAAGTTTCATCTTAAAATTTTATCATTTCTACATATATATATATATATATATATATGAGAAAACATTTCCTACACACTTGTGTAGGTAAGTTACCTACACACTAGCTTAAAATACATAGGGGGCCCACATTGTTTGGGTGATCCAAACAATTCATTTGAATGGTCCTCACAGAGATAGGGTGTCCACAAAAAATCAGATCCATAGGATCATCCCAACCCTACGATTTGTGGAGGTAAAATGGACGTGTATAAACCTTCACAAATTAGTCCATTTTTTGCCTCCATAGTTTGAATGGTTGGGATGATCCTATGGATCTAATTTTTTGTGGATGCCCTATCTATGTGAGGACCATTCAAATGAATGGTTTGGATCACCCAAACAATGTGGGCCCCCTATGTATTTTAAGCTAGTGTGTAGGTAACTTACCTACACAAGTGTCTAGGAAATGCTCTCTCTCTCTCTCTCTCTCTCTCTCTCTCTCTCTCTCTCTCTCTCTCTCTCTCTCTCTATATATATATATATATATATATATATATATATATATAAGGAAAAGGATTGTACGCTCGAGTGTACCAAGCTTATGGTACGCTCGAGTGCCCAATCACATGTGGGCCCACTTTGTTAGGATGATCCAAAGGATTCATTGAAAGGCCCTTACATAGATGGGGTGTGTACCAAAAATCAGCTCCATAGGATCATCCTAACCCATCCATTTGTGGAGGTCAAAATGGACAGACACTGTTTGTCCACAAATCTACCCATTTTTGCCCTCCACTTTTGGAGGGGTTAGGATGATTCAATGGAGCTGATTTTTGGTACACACCCTATCTATGATAGGGCCTTGCAAATGAATGCTTTGGATCACCACAAAAAATGTGGGACCCATGTGATTGGGCACTCGAGCGTACCATAAGCTTGGTACGCTCGAGCGTACAATCCTCTCTCTCTCTCTCTCTCTCTCTCTCTCTCTCTCTCTCTCTCTCTCTCTATATATATATATATATATATATATATATAAGAGAAAACTTATCTACACTAGTGTGTAGAAACTCTTCTCTCTATATATATATATGGTGACAAAAATCGAATTTTAAAAACTTACTGGATCATATTCAGACCATAACCCAGAGAGGAACTTAGCAACCCTAAATGCTTCCTATTTCTGACTTTGTAACATCAAGTCAGTGGTGAGAGGTTGATACATGTTAAGTTCCTCCTACATACCTTTGAAGGTTGCCCAAATTTTTGTCCCTTTTGCAGTAATGCAAATCTCTTAGTATAACTGAAATATGCATGAGATGTTCTTTCGAACAAATACATTTCGAGGAAAGAATACATAATCTCCTTAGATGAACCCAAAATATGACATTACTACTAAAAAATGGCTCTATCCTGTTCCAAAGCCATGCCATAATTTAGTAATTTTCCTGCACCCATTCATTATAGCTTGTTGCATTGGAAGGAAGCTTATTTTCTGTAAGATATTTCAGTTTACCCTTGGCAATATGAAATAAGTGAACAGACATAGACTAATGTAAATAGTGTGTCCCATTTGCAGTTCAAGGAACTTAGAATGACCAATCACACCCAACTTTCCATCTGTTTTTTCGTTTATGAGAGGATAGGAAAATGAAACGGTCCTTTTAAAAAAACAAGATATTTACTGCAGAAAGAGGAACACCACAATTGTCTGCTGACCGGTACACCTGAATCACAAGATTACACCAAGATCTGTCCACACAAACTAATAGAGGATCTTCAGTTCAAATCCATCATGTAAAACACCAAACACTTGAAGTTCAAGACTTCAACCATAACACATCAACACCTCCTTTCTTCAAAGTGGGAGAACAAAAAGCATCCACACAATGAACACAGTGAAACATCAGCTAAACAGAAGTGTAACACATTGAAATAGCAACCAAGCATTATGGTTGCTACACATGGAAAACCATAGATCTGGGGTTTCTAAACTCGTCCCCCAAGAAGATCAGAACCAAGTGAATGAAAATAAAAGGAGGAAGATAAAGAGAATGGTTGGAGATGGAGCTGATCAAATTTTATGCTCTGATACCATGTCACAATTTGAGGGAAGGGAGAAGAGAAGAGAAACTTAGTGGAGAAATAGAGAGGAATGGATAATGTGAGTAGGCCTCACGATCTACCTCCTTTTAAAATGTATTAATTTAAGGCTCTTTACACAAATACCAAAACTACCCTAACATACATAATAACGAATTGAAAAATATTAATAATGGATAAATTTTAAATTTCTCTAATGCCGATAAAAAAAATCAACTGTAATCATCGGCATACTCATGCATACCAAGTATTGAAGTTCAAAAAAGAATTGTGATATATAATGTTTTACAAAATTGGGGACATTTGTCTTATATATATGTTATATAATAAATAGAATATGCCTAATGAGTCATACTTGTACAGAATAAATGGCATACAACCAGCCAATAGGAATATTTTAGTAATAAATAGGAAAATAAATACATCTAAATGAAAATATATTTATCTTATACATAGATGAATATGCATACATGCATAGTTGCAATACAAATACATATTAAAGATCAATTAAGAACTATCTGACCCTACATGGATCAATCCACTCACAACATGAGTGAATGTGCTGATGCAACAGGGACACTCGATTGACCTTTTCACCGGCATGCTTGCCTAAATAGAAAAGATACACATGAAAATGCAAACACTTTCCCATACAAGCATGTGTATGAACTATGAACAAATAAATAAATAGATGGAAGCATGTAAAACTAAGTGTCATATTTGAAAGATCTCTTGGGCTCTATTTTAACTTGGAAACTGGTCAATTACCAATTTCCAGGAGGTACACATGCTTGTATGGGAAAGTTGATTAATGTATTAACTGGGTACTCCAGTCACTAACTTATACTGAATATTTCTTTCACACCAAATAAGATGCAGTGAAACAACAAAGCATGAAATAGAATTATCTTTGAAAGATGCAATATTCCAGAAATACTGACCTGATATTTCTCAATTGATCTACGGTCATCTTCAATCAGCTTTGATTCTTGTTCAAGTTTTCGAGCAATGTAATCCTTGACAACAGAGAGTGTGAGACATGGGTTCCTAGACAGTGTTTGGAGAACCATAATTGGAGGTAATATGTCATCCCTTTCAATAAATGTCAACACTTCTTTGACTTCTTTGGAGCAATCTTCTCCAAGCTCACCAAAGTACTTTAGCAGATCCCCCCAAAGAGATGGATCTCCCCCTTTGCTTGAATCCCCAAGCCTTTTGCAGCATGCAATCAAACCATCATGGTCGTGGGATTGCATGTAGCAAGCAATCACTTCCTTATAAAGCTTCATCTTCTCATATAGAAACAATAGGCCTTCTTTGAATACATTCATCTCACAAAGAATGAGAGCGAGGTCAACATCATACAAAGGTTGCTCCATATCAGATGGCCATGCACTCTTGAGCAAGCTCAATCCTTTCTTAATTCTTTCTATATGATTCTTTTCATTATTCATAGCGTCGGTTTCAACATTTGATTTCTTTTTGGCCTCTCGTGTCGATGAATTAGCTACTTCTGTGGAGCTTCTTGCCTTAAGATAGAGAGGAACACCACCATTTTCCTGGGAAAGCGATGGAAAATTCATGTCATTAGATAGGTAAAGCTCCAAGAGAGTGTTGTGAATTTCTACTTGAGCAGGTGAATCTTCGACTTTGCTGATGTACTTCTCAAGAAAATCCATAAGAGACTCTGGATGATGGATAAATATGTTCACAAAATCTACAGGGGAAGGCAACATAGATATTTGTATACCATTAGAGGATTTCTTTTGGGACAATTCTCCATTATCAGTGCAAAGCCTCATAAGCATTGTGATTGTCTCAACTGGCTTGTGCTCCACAAGGGTCTTACCGTACTCTTTCACAGTGACACCAACTTGCATGGGTTCAAGACTTGAAATATATTGCAATGCTTCGTCATAAAGATCCAAATCTTCAAGTAAGATTTTCAAGTACCACTCATGTTTCCCCGCCTTCTTAGCGACATACATTGCATGTTCATGATACCCAGCAGCACGGCAAACTCTTATAGCAGTCTCTACATCAAACTTGTGTTCTCCAACCCCATCTTCACTTTTGATAAAAACATCCAACTTTTCAACATCTTTTAATTTTGTATAACAGTTCAGAAGAAGGGTAGTATGGTCTTTAGAAGCCAGCCCTTTCTCATGTAATTTTTCCAAGTAATTAGTAAGGTTGTAGATCCGTTGGGCGTCTAGAAACTTTTGTATGACATATGAAGGTTCTAGGTGACCAATGGTGTGAATATATTGAGCCATTGCCTCATCATAGTCTTGTTTCCAATATAAATGGTCTCCGTATTTCCGTAGCACTTCAGAAGTGGCCGCAGCATCTGCTTGATGACTTTGAACAAGATTGATAGCAACGGCATAGAGATTCTTCTTGAAAAGCATATCCAACTTGCTTTCCATGTCCTTTTCTCCCATGCACAAAGCTGTTTTGTCACTCATTATCAGAATTATGTTACCCCATTCGCAAAGCATATGTGAAACCTCCCCAACCACTATACTATGGGCAATCAATCGGTTTTTTAGATCATAAACATTGAAAGTATTCTTGTTGTTCCTTTGATCTGCAATAACACATAATAAGTAGCCCCGAAACCACCCAAGGAATTTCTTCTCCCCCTCAAAAGCCCAACAAGGACCGCGCCCATCAACTTCATAGAAGTAAACAGCCTCAGGACGACCAATTACTAGCTCCTGGTTAGTTGACAAGAAAACATGTTTCAATTGAGTAACAAATACAGAAATTCGTCCTTCTAAAATCAAACCAAAAAGGAAACACAAGAATATTAATTGCATACCAAGTGATCACTCATCGTAACAGTATTGATATCACATCCAATTTGATCTAGGGTCTGCCGTCTAGGTGGTTGATCCTGCAAGCTAAACAAGCTCACGGAAATGGGAGTAACAGCGAAGAGTTGAAGGGCTTGTCCATCAACTCGGAACCCTAGACCTGTGATAGAAGAATGACTCTTTTCCGAAACATTCTCCACCTCCAGCTTGAACCTTGTGATACGTTCACGTGCAATGTCCCCTTTGATGCAGTAGATGCAACCGGTGTCCAACCCAATAGAGATGAGTAATATTGGTGGAGCTTCCTCAAGAACTAAAAATGATGTGATCTGCAGAAAATCAGTCTTAGTACCTCTTAACTCTTAAGCTTAGAGAAACTGCAGAATTAAGATATTCCACAAGTAATTATACCTAGATCACATGAGATAAGAAGGTGAGAACAAGTTTAGCACACAATACCTTTGCTTCAGGAAACTGATTGGTGAATACCCGTAATATCTGGATACAAACAGGAGTATTTGTGCTTGAACTCTCTGGCTGCATCTTATCGAGGTCAAAAACCTTCAAGCAGATGGGCGATGACTGTGGAGATGTTTGCTCATCCTCCCCAACAGTCACAAGGAAATTGCGTTGCTGATTTATCAAGAGATAAAAGCTTAAGTTAAAGTGCTCATTTCCAACATGATAAGGAGAGCCACGATAGATTGATAAAAGCAATTCTTGATTATTTTTTTCGAAAGATAACTTCCGAATTTTTGAAAACGCAAAAAACAAAAATCGAAAGAAGAAACAACCTACAAAAAGCTACACAACATTACAGTAATAAAGGTAGATTAGCCCCTACAGCCACCACGTCCCCATCAACACCCTCTTCATCCAGCCCAATTGCAATCTCAGTTGAACTCCCCAGGTATGCGAGAAGTAAATTAGTGGGTTTCCAGAAAGGTCTCTAATATGCGATAACAGATATGTGATGTGCCACAGGCCCAGGCATTTGTCGGCAGTCCAAGCAATGATGCTGCCTACCAAATATCATTCTCTACATTAATGAAATGAAATGCAAAGTAAAGTGGCTTAAAAAACATTTCCCCTTTTTGTGCTTAGATAGAGACTCATCATTTGTGTTATGATTAGGTTTTGAAAAGTGAAATTCCTGTGACTCTTGACAATGATATGAAAAGTGGGCCCACCTTCGATTTAACTAAGATGGGTCCACAAAACATGTTGACTCATAAAACCTTAAATGTTTTTCTACCTTCGCAATTGGAATTGGAACCACTATTTGCATCATTTACATCCAAATGGCAATTTATCTATAAATGGAACAAATCAAAGGCAAGATGATAACAACGACAGCGACGACGAGTTCCAGCCTGAGCTTTTCAGGCAAAATTTTGACCATTTCCGTTGAATTTCGGTTGTTTCAATGATTTCGGTTGAATTCCGGTGAAATTTGTTAAATTTTGACGGAAATAATCGAGTGGAAGGACTCCATTGAGATTTAGTTTTGGTGGAGATGAAAATGGAAACATTCCAATGTGGCACTTTAGGACTAACCACACTAACAACAAAAGAAATATATGGACATGTAATAGTCAAATAGATTAACTTACCAACCAGTTTTCTATATGTGTCATTATCTTTAAATGGTTCACCCACATCCAAACGTTACTTAGCATTAATCTCATTAACGTACCAAGTAATTCAGTCTCCTAAACTAAGTCAATAACATATTTTCTCTGAGGCAGATTACTGCCTTGCTTGGATCTTTCAACTTCAATTACTAAGTAACACAGTGGTCCCAAATCTCTAGTCTGAAAATAGTGACCAAGATGCTCTTCTAATTTCTAAATACTCACAAGATCATATCCAGTCAAAACAATGTCATCAACATAAACCACTAACACAATAATCACATGCTTGTTTTACAGAAAACCAAATGCACTGTTTTACAATAATCAATGTACATACACTGGAATTTTTCTATGTATTGAATGAATTTTCTAGAGAAGTTTGGAAAGAAAAATATTTCTAAAATTCCCTACTTTTTTTACACATGAAAATGCATAACTTGAATCAACCCAATTCAATTTTTATTTAGAGGAACCTTCGATTCATGACTATATATCTCTAAATTAACCATAATCATATTATTAAAAAATTTCAATCAGAAATGTTATTCTTGGCATCCAAAAACATGGCCTAAATGAAATTGGATAAAATATAGGGGAAAAAAAAAAAGCAATACCTTGAGTTGTTGGACGAAGAGAACAGAAGAGGCGTGGGCTTGGAATCCATAGATGAATTTCAAGCCGCGATCGAGCAGATTCACGGTACCATCATTGCATCCAACGACTATTTTCCCTCTCCCGCTCGAACAACACTCGATTTTTCCCTCGATTTCTTCAGGAATCGACCATTTTCCTGAGGATTTCTCTTCGAAGAACTCGAATTTCCTCCATTGATACATCTCTTACAGCATCAATTTAATGTAAGGAAGAAAAACACAATCGAATGGACAAAGATTCGTGATCAGAAAAAATAGCGTTCTGCAAAGAGCAGTAACCCTAACCCTAGAGATCGGTATATTGGGGATCTTCTTTTGCAGTAGAAGTTTTGAAACTAAAGAGAAATAGACGAAAGGTTTATTAGGCTTTCTCTTGTCCTCAGTTATAAAGTAAATGACACATTGATACCCTTATTTTGATAACGACACTCCTCTGTGAAATTATTTGGTAAGTTTTCAGATAAAAAATACGAGCAGGCCATGAATTCCGATTTTCAATGATCTACAATGTTTCGCAGGTTCATTACTCATGTTGATCAGTAGATGGACGGTTCTGATCACCGAACAGCTGAACCCTACTTGTATTTTTGTTGAATGTACTTTTCCATTGGGAAATGATAGGGCTGCAACTTGGGTCGGGGTAACCACATTGACCCGACCTTGAAAATAACATGGATGGGTAGACCTGGCAAAAATTGACCCGGACCAGCAGGTCGACTCAGCCAGCCCGTAAATTCCGGGTCCGGGTCAACATTTTGTGACCCGTATCTATGTTGACCCACATGTCAACCCGGCCCGTGACCAAATACTATAGTTTCAGGTGTATTTCTTTCTCTACTCCAGTGAAGTTTCTTATACATTTTAAGTAAAGATAGATGGAATGAAAAAACGGAACATATGGGTTTCAAGGGGGGAAAAGATAGAGCAATTTCTCTCAAAACTCATTAGCCAAAGATCATAACCACCAGTTTTCTTTGTGTTATCCCGATCCTAGTTTTTAAGCGTGTAAATCCATGTAAACCCCTTTGGCAGCTCTAATCTGCAGTGTTTCATTTGTAAAATTTTCATGAAGAAATCATTGGAGAAAGAAATAAAAATTAATTAAATGAAGAATCGGTATTTGGTTATTTCTTTGAAAACCCACCAATAATAACTCTGTTTTCAGTTATTCCTATGCATATCAATGAAAAATCATGTCAAGAAAGTCATTTTCATTCGTTTTCCTATACATCCATCTCTCTTCCTGCTATCTCTCTCTCTTCATTCGTTTTCCTAAACCCACCAAAAATTTCACGGAACTCCGTGAAAATTCACTGAGTTCCATGAATACCCCTGTTCGAAAAAAAAAATATGAAAAGGTGTAATCCATGGGTGACCCGCGGGTCAACCCGGTCCGTACGGGCTGGATGCGGGTCTAACATTCATGGCCCGTAAATTTTTCCGGATCATTTTGACCCAGCCCGTTTGAGCCGGACCTTGTCAAACCCGGCCCGGCCCAGCCCACCCGTTTGCCATGTCTATGGATGGGGTTTAGAAATCATGGGTCTTGGGTAGGGTCGGGTTTTAAATTGGAAAACCTGACTCAATCTTGGGTAGGGCCGGGTTTAAAGGAAAAAAAACCAAACCTGAAACCAGGCCGACTCATATGGGTGTACTGTGACTTTCTTAAATATCTCTTTAGTAACTTAACAAATTATTTTCCAATATATTGATACAATTGTTTTAGGTGATCATGTCCGTTATGTGAAAATATATTGTCGTCGTTAAATTTATACACTTGATGACATAAATTTAGAGAATTTTGGTGTGAAGATTTGCTTTGTTTTTCTATATTCGCTAAAATTAGTCACTATCCTATGCTAAAAATGAAAACTCAACCCAACCCAAGAAGCTATCTTGGGCAGGGTCGGGTTTACGAATCTCAGGTTTTCTTGTAAAAAATTTCACCCGACCCGGCCCGAGATAATTCTCTGGTAGGGTAAGGTTTTGGAAAACTCGACCTGAGTTGCACCCCTAGGAAATGATGTATTAGTGTTAGACCTTTTTTTACTTGAATTTGCTACGGACCATCACATAATGCATTTTACGGAACGGCTGATGCATGAGAGTGCAGCCACATAGGCTCAGATTTTGTCCTATGTGGCTGCACTCTGATGCAACAGCCGTTCCGTAAAAATGCCTTATGTGATGGTTCCTGGTGACCTTTTTAAGTTGGGACAACTCGCCCCCTCTAGTGTTAAAGAGTAGCCATAAATTAGAGTTGCAACTTGGGTTGGGTTTTACCCAACCTGAAAAACTCATGGGGCTGGTTTATGAATCCCAGGATTTTTATATTAAAAAAAAAAAAAACCAATCCAACCCGACCTGAGAAAGCTTGTAGGGTAGGGTAGAGTTATGAAAAACTCAACCTGAGTTGCTACCCCAGTTTTTGTGCTTTTTCAGTGACGATGATAAAATAATGAAAGGAAAGAAACAAAAAAAAATGATGACAATTTGTAACAATCAACCAGTATGATATAAGGTTTCTCCATTGTGACCTGGTGGTCACGGGTTAGAGTCACGGAAACAGCCTCTCTGCAAAGCAGGAGTAAAGCTCCGTACATCTAACCCTTCCTAGACCCCAAAATGGTGGGAGCCTCGTGCACTGGGCCGCCCAACCAGTATGATATAATTCAATTAGGTAGAACTACATTTCTCTACAAGTTTCTCCCAATGTTTTGATACCGAGAAGGTTGCTAGAACTTGCTGACGATGATGATAATGGATATAGGTACTTATTTAACAAACAAGAACTCATGTGTTTTGGTCAGAAAGATCTTAAAGATAAGATGAGTTTAATTGATTTAACAGGGGCTCTTGTAATCGAAACTATCAAACCGATGGTACTTCTTTCCCAACTAAAATATTTACCATTAGTACCATGTACCAATGGAAGGATAGGCAGGCCCCTGGAATGCCTCATGTGATGATCCCTAGTAATTTCCTTTTTTTTCATTATGCATGCACTAGTGTTTGTACATTGTGTTGCATCTAACATTTCTCTTTGCCTTCAAAACTAAACGAATAACGTTGGGGAGTCGGGGTTGGGGGCGCGCTGGATATCATTTCCCTTTACATTTGCATAATAAAAATTCATGACTGAAATAGTATTTTTTGTGTATCCCATCAACTCATCATGGCCCTTTTTACATGTCTTTTCTCCAAAAATTGTCTACATTTGTGCTCTATAATAAATAATAATTTAATTTAAGAAGATGCTTATACCTAAATGATCATTTTCAAATAATTAAACCTGAATGTCCACTCGATCAGAGGCTCCCTTTATTTGTGTACGCTTGCCCTTTGTGCATTTGCCCTAACATGAGGTGATTTGGTTTACCACGAGCACAGTGTCAAATACGGGTTGTTTGGATCTAGGGTAAAAAGTTTCTTGGAAAATGAGTTTCCTAGCATTTGGATAACTCATTTCTATGTAATTATTTTTTAAAGAGAAAAGTACGGAATGCATGTGATAGTTTCGAGAAATTACGGATTTTGTGTACTTTTGAAAACAAGCATTAAACACAGGTGATTCTTCAAAATCGGGTGGAAAAAAGACCTTGATATGCTTCTGACATCAACAGAAATCCCATTTTTCATTACTGCCTATTAAATTGGCGCGCTTCACAAGGCTTCTTTTGGTTCGTCTGAATGTGTATTTGAACCGACAGAACCTTGGGTTCGTTTCTATCTTGACCGTTGGAAATAACTAGAGATGGATAAATGCTTGACACGTGTTGAAGAACTTTTTGAACATTGGCGCCTCTATACACAGCCGGTTTGGTTTGGATTTGAAATCTTTCTTTCAACCCAGAGTCCCTTGGGTTCGTTTAAATCTTGGACGTCGCCAATATGCATAGACGGTCGGATCCACGACACGTGGACATTAACATGGAACGGTGGCGTCTTCTAATAATACTGCCTCTCTGTATGAGATTTCGCTGGCGTACCCATTATTTCCGCCGGCGTACTCCTTGATATTCCAGCGGCGTTCTTTAGAATCCGGCAGCGTATTCGATATTCTGGTGGCGTACTCGACAGGTTTGTGTAGACACCCCATTTTGACCATGCCCTAAATCTTTCAATTTTGTGCAAAACCCAATCAAATCAATCAACTAGGGTCCTAAATTTCACCCTAGGCTAGCTGTAGGCGTGGCAACGGGGCCGGATGTTGGGGTCCCCTTCCCCTTCCCCTCTGCGGGGAATTTCCCCCCTCCCCTTCCCCTTCCCCTCAGCGGGGATGGTGGGGAATCCCCCTCTCCTCCCCGCGGGGAATATCTAATCCCCTTCCCCTTCCCCTTCCCCTCCCCGCATCCTTCGGGGACAAAATCCCCGCCCCGCCCCCTCTTTGGAACCCAACCAAACCAGCAAACAGAGCTTCTTTCTTCTACGTCCATTACAGACAATATTGTGACGAATGCTATGATTCTATTCATGTGATCAACAAACAGATGGACAAAATCAGAAATGCATGGATGAGACAACAAACATAAATAATAACAGGACCTCATCTTTCAGCAATTTTCTGCATAAATTATGGAATGATAAATAGGAAATGAGCACCAGGATTACCTTCATTAACATGCAGCCAATGTGCAAAAAGTAACTATTTCAGTAGTCACAATGAACTTTAAAAGTCCATAAGTGGGCGCTCACACACGCAAAATAATGTTCATTAGTTCATTCTGTATAGCATGTTAACCCCCAGATGAGCATGAGAAATGAGAATGGAGAAGAGAACAAAATCAACAAATGACTTATTTCTTTAACTGCAATTCAGTCTAGTGCTGACATGAAACAAATTTCTAGTAGCTAAATTTTTCTTGTTGAAAATTAAAACCTGCAATCCAACCCTAAAATTCTGTTGGCACTACGATTTTTTGATAATTGCATACACTCAGCGTCTCAGGCTCTCAGCTTGTCTTTATTATTTCAACATCTGTGAAAAGGTTATTATAGTTCCCAAAATGCTCTCAGAAGCTAATTAAAAGGAAAAGACAAGCTAAGTTTATGTTTGGGGGAATCTTGTAGCCGATCCACAGAGTTTCTAGTAGTTTTCCTTAAAAAAAACACTTAAAAATTTACAAAAAAATGGCATTGATTAGCGGGGCGGGGACAACTCCATCCCCTTCCCCTTCCCCTCCCCAAACGGGGCGGGGCGGGGCGGATCCCCGCCTTTTCGGGTGAAATTGTCAGCCCGCCTAGCTGAGGGTCTCACTAAGGTCCCCGCAAAAATTCATCGAAATTCGAGCGCGTTTACCTAGCGAACGAGTCGAGCAAGTCGTAGTGCAAGTTCATATAGGGGGGTGGATTATCCGTAAGGTGGTTGTCCAAATAAGAAAAAGAGGTCGAATTTATCACTTCATTATAAAAAGAATCCATCGAAAAAAAAAACAGAACACGCAGAGAGAGAGAGAGAGAAGGAAAAAAGAGGGTTTCTTGTTTTTTTTTCTTCTTCTTCTTCTTGTCTGACCCGATCCCACCGGAATTTCGCCCTACTCCGGCTAGCACCATCACCGGATCTTCATCAAAGAGAGAAATCAGAGAGGGAGAGAGATGTAGAGAGGGAGAAATCTTTTTTTTTTTTTTGAGCCTTCTTCTCAGGCAAGTTTCTGATCTCCGGCCAGTCTTCGATCAAGTTTCTTTTACAAATCTCCATTCTCTGTTAAATTTCGTTCATTTCTAACCTTGTAATTCATAGATCTGAGATTTTCCCTAAAATTCCAAACCCTAACTCATTCGTTCATTTTCTTCTTCTCCGATCCAACTAATCTCCAGCCATTCTTCGGTTGTGCTCCAGTCAAGATCTGACCAAACTTTCCTCATGAAATTACTTCATTAGAGTTTTTAATCTTCTTCTTTTGATACTTTTCATTTCTCAAACCCTAATTCCAGATCTGACACCCTATATTTTTTTATTCTCTTCTCCGGTCAAATTTTTTCTTCTCCGACAAGCTCCGGTAAGCTTAAGATCTAGCTGGATTTCATCTTTTGTTCATCTTCTTTGCAAGCCCTAGATCCGGATCCAACTCAGCCCATTCCTCATTCTATCAGATATCATTTCTCATCTCCATTCCTAGATCTCTCATTTCCATAATTTCAGGCAATTTTCGCCGGAATCCGGCAAAAATTCACGACCCGATAACCTCTACAAATTCCTCCCTCATGTTGCAAAAAAAAAAAGCCAAGTAAAGAAGATTAGCAGAAGAAAGATCTCTCGGAACTGACTCTGTGGATCATCGGCATAGCAGGTGTAATGTCCTTTTAAAAATTTTCAATTCCCTTCATTTTCTAGTTCAGGTAAATCCCTGCTATATTACACATGGTTGAATGATTTATGTTCTTTATTTTGTTTGAAGGATTTGATTAATTCCTTATGCTTAGATGATTTTTATTTTTTACAATCAAATGATCTATGTGATTCTACTTTGGTTAAAGGATTCGTTTAGTCCCTGATGCGGGTGAATCTCACCTCCTTGAAATGGATTGATTGTTGTAGTGGAACCTTGGCTGAAAGATCGGTTCAGTCCTTAATAGTGGGATGGGGCTCATGTTCTTATAATTGATCTATGTTGATTAGTTTTGATTGAAAAAACTAGTTCAGTTCTTGTGGTGTTCAATTTTTGATTGATTAGTGTTCATGATTATTACACTGATCAGAAAATAGAATTCATAACCTTGCTTTAAGTCCTAATGCTTATGTTGTTGATATCAAGTTCAATATGCCTCAATGTGTGCATAGTTTATTTGGTTCATTGGTGAGTTAACATATGTAAGTGATATCAAATGGACTGTGTTTCAATGTGTATATACCATAGCTGGTTGCCTGTTGATTGAAGCATAAGAAGTAGCATCAGGTTTATACACTCATATTGTGATTACACTCAGTTACTGTCCCGTTGGTTTATGCACTAGTTCAGTCATTCACTGGTTCAATTTTACTATTTTTGTATTGGATAATTGTGGACCCCGATCCGGGAGAGAGATGGGGGACGAGCCCCCAGCGGCCTCTTGGATCATCCACATGTAAAGGAGAGCTCTACCGAGGAACTCTCGAAACGGATGCCACTCTTATAGCATAGCACGAGTGGCGATATAAAAGAGATACCTCTCGATTCGGGAACAAGTCCGGATTCGAAACGTACCTAAATAAACTCAGAGTCGCCATCCATGGTATACGGCCATGGATCCTCAAACAAAATATGCTCCGTATACCATGGATAACTAGAGATATGTATGGGTCCGTGCCTGATTACGAATGGAGAAGGTCTGAGAGCACCTCCAATTCGTCCGAGTGCAAGCACTTAGTCTCTTATGCCATTTATCATTAAATTTAAAGAGTTTCGGGCAAAAATCATATAAAATAGGAACAATTCTCAGGAATTGTCTACCTAAGCATGCATTTTTTGAGGATAAAGAAATAAGCATACACAAAAAAGAAATAAGCATACACAAAATGAAATGAAAAAAAAAATGTCACCTAAGCAAAGCTAGGTTATGAGTGACATGCCTAATGGGTGTCTAAGTTCTGGTGGACATACACATGCAAGCTACAGCTAAAGGTATAGTATCAGTACAAGAAAGTAAGAAAACACATCAAAACATAAAACACAAATCAATCCTATATACGACAGGACAAGACAAATCCTAACTCTAATGCGACTTGACTCGGACCAAGATGGCCGTCCATCCCAGCTGCTCTACGTATCCCGCCCTCGGGAAGAATCGGAGTCAACGTAGTTCGATGACCTATTCTAAATTACAATGCCTAACCATCTAGAACCGCTATCCTAGACTCGATCCATTAAACTCGACTGATTTTTAAAGCTTTATGTACGATTGCTTAAATTCAAGTGAATTGTAAATTTTCAGGACTCTCTATATGCCATAACTAATGCAAGTTGGTTAGCCTTAAGCTAATGCAGGTGGTTCCTACATCTTATGTGTAACTAGGCTGTGCAACCTAAGAAAAACCATGGGCTGACTATATGCTTCCTAGTCTAGTCATCGGTTCGACTAAATGTCTAACCGATCGACTCGAAGCTTCCTAACTCTAGGGACACTCACATGACAGGACGCACCATATCAATACAAATCAAGACAGCCTCCTAACTCTAAAACAAATCAAACAGCTAAGACATACTCCTAACTCTAGGGGAAGATCTTTTGAAAAGGTTTTGAAGAAGCTTTCTATTTTTTTAAAGTTTTGACAAATTTATTTTAAAGGTTTGGCTGGACCTGGGATGTGGATCCCAAGCTGCACTACGTACCTCGTGGAAGAGGATCAAGCCAACGTAGTTCGAAACGAACTCTCCTAATTACCACTAAAAAGCTTAACATTCCAAATGATTTAAAGCTTTTTTTATGTTTTTCAACTGTTTTTGAATTTTAAGATATTTCAATGTTTTTGAATTTTAAAATATTCAATTATTTTTGGGTTTCAAATTTCTGATGTTTTTTCGAGTTTTCAAATATTCTAATGCTTTTGTGATTTTAAATGATTTCAATGCTCTTGTGATATTAAGATTTCAATGGTTTATGGATTTAAAAATTTAAAATGTTTTCACCCTTTTGGTCAAAGGCCAAAGGTAACACACAATGTAACACCCTAGGGTAAAACCCTTAGGGTAAAGGGGAAACCCCAAATCAACAAACTAGTATTCCAGAATAAAATGCAACAATCCACAAACAAATAGACGAGTACTGCAAGAACAGAGAAAACATCCAAAAAAACCAAGCGAGCACAGCTCTAATAAGACTGAGCTAGTCTTTAACAAAGAAGAAAGACTACAACTCTAAAGGAGAAACTCCCCGCTATCAAAACCAAAGAAGGGGTACAAATGAGTCAATGACTCTCAAATAGCACCACCATGAATGAGGGTAAAAAATAGTCTAAGACTCACTAAAAGAAAGGGGTTACTCTAACATGAGACTCAGTGAGCCTCCTAAAGGGGAAACTCTCTAAATGAGACAGGGCATATCTCATAACAAGGAAAACATCCTAATGAGACATAGTGTGTCTCCTAATGAGGACTCTACTATCTAATAGGTGTCTAAAAGACTGTGTTAGTCTATTAAATAAAGAGGGGAGCACTACTTGGACTGAGTAAGTCCCCTAAGGATGGGCTTGGGCTAGCACCTTCATCGCCCTACAACACCATCTAATTAAGTATGAAAATTAGAATAGATGCACTACTGAGGATATTTATAAAAAACGTCCAAGCTTTATAACAACTTTAAACTCTAATAAATAAGGCTGATTAGCAACTATTAACCATTATAATAATAGTGAGTCACTACTACTTAAAAAAATAGAAATGAAAGAGCGAAATTCAATATATCCCTGTATAAAAGGATAACATTTAAAACCCTTCCCAAAGATGTATAAAATGGTATTTGTTGTTCCCAAAAGAATTCTTCACAAACAAGATAAGGTATATACTATCAAAGAATAGCTTAGCTCAAAATCATCCTTTTTCCTAATATAAAACAAGTCAAAACCAAGCAGATGATCAAATATGATTGTGTTGGTATAATTTCTAAAAGTGGACAACTAAAGGGGTTCATTTACCAACAAAATTTAGGAATTTGGACCAAAGGCATAATCCAAAGAACAATAGCTGAAGCAAGATCAAAATAACATCTCACTGATTATTTCACCATTCATAGGAGAATCATTCGAACAGCCATAGGAATTCAAACTGAGACTTATAGTTATAGGAAAATTATGTACATCTTAAAACATAATCCATCTTATATTAATTCCATTGTTCTAAAAAATATCCCATACATGTCAAAGCCTAATCATACAATACCCATTACTTATTAAACATGAAAGGAAAGCCTTTAAATTCAGCAAAAGGTAAACAAAGTAGCATTATGAAAATTACACTTATAGAACATAGCTAATTATAAACACATTCACACATATCATGTTACTGCCTTATTTGGGCATAAGGAAAACATTAGTTGTTGCCCTGTATGCACTATGGCTGCCACATCATGTGTGTGAGGGATGCTAATTATCAAAAAGAATTAGGGGCTGCACATAAAAAAAAACTTAAGGGTTGCCATTATCAAAGGTGTGAAGGCTGTCAATACCAAATGTATATGAGCTGTTATAATCAACGGTGTATGGAGCTGCTAAAATCCATGTGAGAAGGGGGCTGAATCTGTGTTGAAACAGAGGCTGATTATGGACAGATTCATGCTTAAAACAGGGACAGATTTGCGCTCAAAACTGAGACAAATTCGTGCTCAAAACAGGGACAGATTTGCGCTCAAAACTGGGACAAATTTGTGCTTAAAATATGGACAGATTCGTGCTTAAAACAGGGACAAATTTGCGCTCAAAACTGGGACAGATTCGTGCTTAAAACATGGACAGATTTGCGCTCAAAACTGGGACAGATTCGTGCTTAAAACATGGACAGATTTGCGCTCAAAACTGGGACAGATTCGTGCTTAAAACATGGACAGATTTGCGCTCAAAACTAGGACAGATTCGTACTTAAAACAGGGACAGATTCACGCTCAAACAAGGGCAGAAATGAGGACTGACTTAAACAGGGCTGGAATGGGGACTGACTTAAACAGGGGCTGAAATGGGGACTGACTTAAACAGGGGCTGGAATGAGGGCTGACTCAAACCAGGCTGAAATGAAATGAAATTCTGCAACTTACCTGTCTAGGAACTTGGCTGCTAGCATAGACATTGAGTAGATGGCTGCATCAGATGATTGAAAGCTCGTTTTTACTATTTTTGCAGCAGCACCTTGTAGACACCCCATTTTGACCTGACCCGATTTTCCAAATTCAAATAAAATCCCGAAGTTGAATAAGGTCCTGAAGGGCGAAGTAAACCCGAAAACTCCGAAAAATGTTATTGCTGCCGGGCCTATTGAATATTCTTCGCAACCCAAGAAACCCCGAAAATCCCATTGACACTCCTCTAATTGAGTCTTTGAATTCCAAATGCTTGACTACAACGTGATTTTGATATTTTCGCTAATTCACCTTGTCCATTCGTGCGTAAAAGAGCTACCAAAAGGTCATCACCATTTTCAAAGATGTCCCTGACAAATTATGCCGAAAATGGGCCAAAAGAAAAATTAAAGAAAAGACAAGCGAAATTAGTATTATTATCAAAACATAGTTGTACCAACTTTATTTCAAGAGGAATGATACATCCCCCCTTTCTTCCTACCTAGACCGCCCCTTTTGCAATGAAAATACACCCAGAGTGGGCTGTCTAAGGAAGAAAAAGAGGCAAGCATATTGCTTTCCTTTATTAGTATGCCCCTATTCTTACCTAGACCCCATCTTATGGGAAGAAAATGAAGGCAAGCATATGTAAAGGGGCTGTCCATGGAATGGAAAGGAAGCAAATTTATCATTTCTCTTAAATAGCCAACGAATTAGGGCTAAGAGAGAGTCTTCATTTTCTTCTCATATCAGAGGAGCTGGAGGATGGCAGCCGCAAGAAAAAAAAAAAAAAAAAAAGGCAGAGAGAGAGAGGGAGAGAGAGCATCGACACCACCTCCGGCGAGCCACCAACCGGCTAGCCACCACCACCTTTCCACCTCTAACCCATCTCAAACCCCATCCTCCCTCCATGGCAGCATCTCCCTAGCAGCCACCACCAACCACCTTCTTCCTCGACATCACCTCCGGCCGGCCACCTTCCTCTTTTTCTTCTTCTTCTTCTTCTTCTTCTTCTTCTTCTTTGTTTCATCTGCACCACCACCTCCATCTCCGGCAAACCCCACCGGAATCCGAGAACCCACTCCCAAACCCATCTCCCCATTTTTCTCACCAAACGCCGTTATCCTCCGGTCGGATTCTCGCCGGAATCCGCCCACCTCCTCCAATCTCCACCATCGCAACCCCTTCCACCTCTATCTTCTTCCATCCCCTGTTTATTCAAAACCCCATTATCCCCTTCATCAGCCACTACTTCTATTTTAGAACCCAAAACCCCATTTCTGCAACTCCGGCAACTTCGCCGGAATCCGGCCTTTGCCTCTAACCTTTGGCTATCCCTCTCCACTGCTATCGCCCTCCCCCACCACCACCACCGGGTATCCTCTCCACCACAACCCTTATCTGTAACCCTCAAACCATATCCCCTGTTTTTGGCCCCTTTTCCACCTCCGGCAAACCCATTGATTCCGGCAAGCTTGCCGGAATCCGATCAAACCCACACCATCCGATCTCCGATCTCCCATCCCCCATCTCAAACCCATCTCAAACCCATCTCAAACCCATCAACCTCCCCTGTTTTATTTTATTTTTTCTCTTCTTTTTCTGCCTTATTCTCCACTTTTCCATCGGCCATCACCTCTTCATTTTTTTTTAAAACCCAAAACCCCAATCGCTCCGTCCATCTTCTCCGGGCACCTCGCCGGAATCCGGCCAAGCATCCATCGAATCCGACCATCCTCCTGCCGGTCAAGCACTACAATCATTTCACTCCTCCACCTTCACCGATCTTCACCTCTGCAACCTGCAACGTTCCCCCCTCCGGACCAAAACCTAACGATATTAGTGCAAGCTCCGATCGGCCACCTCTTGTTGCTCATCGTTGATCATCGTCGGACTATCATCCTCTCTATATTCCAGCCAGCAAGAGGCATAGAAGGAGGAAATTCCACAAAGGAGGTTCCCTTGAATATGCTAAAGGAGGTAATGAAGGGGTCTGTGGGGGTTTAAGGTAGAGAAAGAGAAGAGCATGGAAAGGGAATTAAGCTGGGAGGTCTAGCTTCTTCAATAATCAGCCCCATCTTCTCCAATTTTGCCCGGCAATCACTGATCTGGATCATTGCAAATCCTCGACAATCATTTCCGATACCATCGCCTAAAAGCTCCAGAGAGTCCTCAACGATTGCAATTTTGCCCAATACAGGTAATGCCATCCTATGATATTTTCACCCCAAAGATCTACAAATTGCGTGAGATGTTAGTCATTTTCTCATAGTAATGCTGGAATTGGTAGTGCTTCATGGTTTTTCATTTTTCCTTTCACTGTTAGCAGAATTGGAGTGAGTAGATGTGGGTATTGAAATAGATTATATGTGTGTATCAGCGCTAGCATTACCGTGCTCTCTTAATTGTACAAACTTGGGTTTGTCTCTTCTACTTCAGTTGGTTTTCTAATTCCCTCTAACAATTCTCATTGATCCATAGAGCAAGTTCTGATAAAAAAAAATGGGATGAACTGGGTCTAACTATTTTAACATGGAGGTGTTGATGTCAGCTTCCATTCATTAACACCGCTATCTTTTGCTAACTGGACCAATTCAGTTTATCTTTTCTTTTCTTAGCTGATTTGAGAAAACTCTATGGATTGTGAGAGCATTTGAGGATTCCATAAGTGATAAGGGACAGGATTGGAATGTACAATTAAGTTAGCATGGTTATGCTAATGTCATTTCCCTGCGTCATAGGAGGCTGGTATTTTAATGATTTGATGAGTATACCCTGTTTCGATAAGTGCGCCAAATACAGTTGAAACTATCTTGTTTGCTAAGTGCACTTATCTCAGCTTATCATTCTGTTAGAATGGTTGTCTTAAATTTTCGTTGAAAAATTGTGATGATTTTTTAATGTTATATCGGATGGAAGAAGCAAGATAAGCTGGTGTATCTTTGGAAAATACACTTGAGGTGATATTATTGCTCTGAGAGGGTGTTAAAGGGCTGATATCTATGCTACTCTATCAGGATAATAGCATCGTTATATTGTTTAATACTCATCAGGTTTAATGATTGATTCACTTACATGGCATGTCATTCATATAATCAACATTTAAACAGATGAGTGTATGGCAATGCTAACAGTGACTTTATCCAAATATTGTAGTACGGATAATGGTGTCATAGGATGATATTGGCATTGCTTCATTCTAATGAGTATATCAGATTCACCTTTTGGTTAGGATATTCATGGCCCATATTATCACCTCAATAGTAGATTCCATTACCATGGACAAATCCTAATCGCTGCCTCTCGATTTCCAAGTGTTGGCTTTTCCTTTTTATCTTTGGTTTTTGGGAATCCTTTTCTCTTCTTTGTCCCTCGGGATCACTTTCGAAGTTTAAGATTCCATCGATTTTGAGAGCACATCTTGTCGGGTTTGGGCGATGACGGAATATTTCTCGAGCCAACCCCTTGCCCTTCCTATCATTTTCCCCATCTTAGGGTCTTCACAAGGTTTGAGGGTTTTTCTTTCTTTTTCGGGACTATCTTTGCACGTTCCTTGGGATCCTCTTCGAGTTTCGGTGTTCCATCATGTCTTGAGATCACTTTGTCGTGCCAGGCGATGACAGAATATTTCTTGAGCCACCCCTTTGCCCTTCGTGTCCATTTTCCTATCTCATCATTTTCTACAGGGCTTAGAGGTTTCCCCTTCTCCGAGATCATTACTTCTTATAGGGTTTTGAAGTTCCCTTCACTTTCGAGATCATTTTTTGCGCGTTCTTCGGGATCATTTTCAAGTTTCAGGATTCTATCGATTTAGTAGTTCTTATTATAAGGTTTTTGTCTGGCTCTTTTGTTTAGAAGTCTACCCTTAGGGTTAGAAGCTTTTCATCTCTCGTTTGTTCAGGGTCTTCCCTCGAAGGTTAGTTTCGTTTTCGTCTCTTTGAGATTATTTTCTCGTATCGGATTTTTAGTTCCCTCATATATTTTCTTTCCCCCAAGGCTTTAGGGATCCCGTTTCCCTCTAAATTACTCTACCGCGATATGGTGGGTAAGGAGGCTCTTCTATCGGATCCCCTTTAGCTGAAGGGTGTTAACGCACTTTTTAATCGTCAAAAATATAAAAGCACTTCAAAAACATTTGAAAACCTTAAAAAAATAAATATAAAGTGTTTCTTTTAGAAGCGTAGTTTGAGAGTTCATTTCGAACTACGTTGGCTTGATCCTCTTCCACGAGGTACGTAGTGCAGCTTGAGATTCTTATCTCAAGTCCAGCCAAACTTTGTAAATAAATCTTTTAACCCTTAAAAAAAAATATAAATCTTCCAAAATATTATTTTTCGAAAAGATCTTCCTCTAGAGTTAGGACTTTGTCCTAGATAAAGAGTTTTAGAGTTAGGAGTTTGTCTTGTGTTGTGTGGTTTGTTTGTGTTTGTGTTAGAGTTAGGGGTTTGTTACGCCTCCGTCCGGTCAGTTGGCGATTCACATCGCCGACTGATGACTAGGTCTTGGATACGTTAGCGAACCTATTGTTTTCCTTAGGAAGTACAGCCTAGTTACACATAGGTTGTAGGAACCACCTGCATTAGCTTAGGGCTAACCTGCATTTAGTTAGGGCATATAGGGTGTCCTAAAATCTACAATTCACTGGAATTTAAATAATCGTTCAAGAAGCTTTAATAATTAGTCCGGTCTTTTAGATCGAGTCTAAGATAGAGGTCAGGTGTCTTAGGCATCCTAGCTTAGGATAGGCGCGAAGAACTACGTTGCCTTGATTCTCGTGGAGGCGGGGATACGTAGGCTTCTTTGGATGAACATCAGACCATCCGAGGACTCGGGCTAATCATTTAGAGTCTTAGGATTTGTTGTGTAATTATTGTAATTCTTTTGATGTGTTTTCTTACTTTCTTGTGCAGAACTATACCTTTAGCTGTAGCATGCATGTGTTCGTCCACCAGAACTTAGACACCAGTTAGGTATGTCACTCATAACCTAGCAATCATTAGGCGACACATCTTTTATTTTATTTTGTGTGCTTATTATTTGTATTCTCAGGAAATGCATGCTTAGGTAGACGACTCCTGAGGATTGTCCCCATTTCACATGATTTTCGCCTAAAACTCTTCAAGGTTAATAATAAATGGCATAAGAGACCAAGTGTTCGCACTCGGACGAATTGGGGGCGCTCTTCGGACCTTCTCCATTCATCATCAGGCACGGACCTTTCGTATCTCTGGTTATCCATTGCAAACAGAGCATTTGTTTTGGTTCCATGGCGTGTCCATGATGGCGACTCTGAGTTATTTCTAGATATATCTTGGTTTCGAGCCCTGGCTCCGGATCAGGATGTGTCTCTTTCTTTTTATATCGCCACTCATGCTATGCTGTGAGGGTGGCATCCGTTTCGAGAGTTCCCTGGTAGAGCTCTCCTTCACATTGTGGAGATCTTAGAGGATTGCAGGAGGGATCTCGCGTCCCTCGGCACCCGTCCTCTCGGATCGGGGTTCACAGGCTGGCGACTCTGCTGGGGAGTTCTTGAAACATTGCCTAACTCTGTTAAAATGCCATTTTTACTAACTTTGGAGGAATTTGGGTTAAAATCATTTTAAATGGGAACCTTTTCTCTTAGAATCCAGGGGCACCAGATAGGTGCGTAATTAAAACAAGGGATTCACACACTGCACATCATGCATAATCATATATATATATATATTTTTTATTTTTTATTTCTTTAATTGTTTTTTATTGTTTTTTTATTATTGGTTCCACGGGATAGATTCAATGCGTTCCCGACTGGGATGTTATTACACCCTGATGGTGCTGTTGAATCTATTTCCAAGCTATGCGCCGGAGCTGCAGCCGTAGACACTGGGTGTGCTGGTGTTCTACAGCAGCTGATGAGCGGTGAACATACTCTGTATAATGCCGGGCGTGCTGGCGTTATACCTCAAGGGTATGGTCATATGCATAGTACCCGATAGATTGAGTCCGGAGCCCTACTTTGTTTTATATATTATGTATATACTTACTGACTTAGTGAAATCCAACTAGGAAGTACCCGTGTTTATATAAGTATATTGCATTCATATGGGGTTGAACATGTGTTGCTCACACATGTGAAGCTTAGAGTTAGGAGCCTTGTCCCATTTGTAGACTAGGGTAGCTCACTTTATGTGGCTACAGCGCGGTCCTAGTACACTCACTGGTCTGTCGCGAGTCGAGACTTTCTCGACTCCGTTAGATAGATTAGGGCTGGTGCCCCTGGTTAGGGTGTGTATATATATATATGTATATATATGTGTGTATAGTGTATTATTCTTAGATTAGGGCTTATCCTTTCGAATAAGGTTTCTTTATCTATTTCAGTCGTACCATTCTTTCAGACTCGGTCGATGACTCTTGCTCTTGCTTGGTCATCATCCAGATCGCAGTCTACTCTGTCATCTTTATCATATGATTATTCCTATATCTCGGATTTATATCCGTTTTTGTCAGCTGAAATCGGGGCCTACTTTCTACTGAGATTTTCTGACCTATTATCATTGATTAGAGTTCGTTCACTATTTCAGTTTTGGATCAGGGCAATGATTCTTGTTCACTACCTTTTATAGCCTGGGTTCATTTCTTGATTCTTCGTTATCCATTCTTCTTGCTAGCTGTTAGACCAGGGCCTGTCTATCTATGAAGTTTTCTGGTCTAACCATTAGCCACATTGTTTCGTTCCCCAGCCTTCGGACATGGTCAGTAATTTTCCTCTATCGTTATTATGACCGTGGTCTACCTTTTGTCTCTCGAGTGTATAGTTGTGTCGTTCCTTTGTACATAACTTATTTGCTGAGTCGATTTGTAGTTACCTTCTTGTACCTACACCATTTGTTGAGTTGATTGTCTAGATTAAGACTCATTTTCGGTGGGTATTCCTGGTCTAATTCATCCTATCTATATTTTCTTGATTTGGTTGTTGGCATTTCCCTTGCCATTGTTGAAACCATAATCTGTCATCTCGTCGTCGGATTGTACATATCTCTTGTTTGTATATGATTCTATCGGTTGATTAGATTAGGACTCATTTCTAGTGGGGGATTCCTAGTTTAATCAATTGTATTTACATTCTTTCAGATTCACCTGACGGGTGGCCTGTACTTGTCACTCGCATGGCCACAGTCTACTTGCTGCCATTTTCATTGTATATCCATTTTTTGTTGTGTCTTAGATCTGATCGATGGCTTCTCCGGTGTCTCTATAGCCATGATATATCTTTTGGTCGCAAATCCAACCCATGACCAAGTGTCGTCATTCATGGTCAGTCCTTCATGTGATTACATCTCCGTGGTGACCATATTCCGCTTGCTGATTGTGTGCTTATCTTGCCATCATTATTTGAGTGCAAGTATCCTTGCTGAGAGTCCTACATTATTGAGTTTCTATTCATTTACCCTTCTGCTGAGTTGTGGGGATCACCTTATATAGCCGTCATGCTGCCGGATTCTATATAAACACCTTTATCGTGATTGCTATCTTTTCAGAGTTATGGATAAGCGATGAGTTTACCCTACCACGATCCTTTTAGGGCCGTCATGCTGCCGGATTTTACTCAGCTCATTTTCAGTGTGATTGCTATCCTTTTGGGTTATTGATAAGTCATGTGCTTACCCTACCATGATCCTTCTTACAGTTCTGCTGTTAATTTTATCCAAGGGAGAGATGCGTTTGTATTATCTTTTGTTTCAACTTGTGTATGTCATTTTCCTGAGATTGCCTCATACTAAAATCAGTTTTTGTCAATTCCATGACAGGAGTCTGACCTAATTAACCTCACCCATTTGTTGAACCAGTCTCCTTTCACTTCACCTAAGCATGTCAACAGGTCTTATACCAGGGTTGAACCCCAAGTCATTGACATCATGGAAGAAGGTGTACTACTCATATTTTCAGTGCCAGTTCATCATTATAAAAAAAAATGTGTCCTGTGTTGTTAAGGTTTGTCTTTCATTAAGTTTGTACCAACTTTCTTCTCTCGGAGTTGGTAAGTCTTACTATGTTAGTGTCAAAAAAAGAAAGAAAAAAGAAAAAAAGAGGAAAGGATGTGTGTCATGTTTGTCAGTCGTGTTCATTGAGAGTCTGTAGTTTACATCATTTGTCAAGTTCAATGTAGAGCCCATTGAGGTGCGTAAAAAAAAATGAGTTACTGATGTACAAAAGAGTCTTCAATTCAAAAAAAGTTGTCGGTTTCGAATCTTTGATGTTTTACGATTCACTTTTAGATCTAATGCTTAAATAACTAAAGACACCCTCTTGGATGAGATTGCAGACGAAATTTCCCTCGAGATCTGAAAAGGTCAAACGAGAGGAAGAGCGTCTAGCATACCCACTTGAAGAAGAAATTGAAGCTATCGATAGTGGTATCGAAATCCGAAACTCGGGAAAGATGGATTGGCAAAACTTTATCTCTCGAGGAGCGTGAAAAATTGATAAACCTATATAGAGGGGTTCAAGAAAGTCTTGTTTGATTCTACAAGGATAAACCGGGTGAATGCTCTGGTGTGATGCAAGACAGGGCTCCACCATCTTTAGACATCAAGTTGAAAGTGAAAATTTTAGAGAATGAAGCATCAGACATCCAGTGGAGCTGATAAGATATTGAGAGAAGACTTTCGAAAAATGAAGTCACAGATTTGAGCCCTAAAGAAAAGAAGCACTTGGTCTACGTGTATTCAACGAGATTCTGAGTCGCAACATCTCAAGCGTATGGACATTTCTAATGTATAAAAAAAAAGTGAGAGAAAAAGAAAAGAAGAAGTGATTGAGTATCTAAGACAACTCCTTAGAAATATCAAGGACCCAGATGATGGAGTCAGTGAGATAAACTGAATATGATTATTGTCTTCAACATTTGGAGACTCAAGAGAGTTGTGGAATCTTAGACATGGATTCAAGATTTTCAAGGCAAGAGATGGGCACTGCGGTTGAAGTCTCGCCAGGAAACCGCCAGACTCCTCAACAAAAATATTCAATGCCTTTGAACCTTCTTCACTCAAAAGAGCTTGTACATCAAATATATCAGGAGGCCATCCTTGGACGTTTGAACCTTTATTAGCCAAAATCCTAACGTTTTAAAATTCATTTGTAAACCTTTTGGGCCAAAAGTCAAATCAAACCATTTCTTTCTAGCCACAACATAAACCAGGGGCATCTTTTATGACTTGCGTCATAAAAGATATCATGTTTGAACTACGTTATGACCTGATCCCCGCCTCTTCAGGGGTACGTAGGCGTCTGATTAATTCAGATTCGGTCAACCTTGGGGATAAAAGCTAAATCATTCCCCTTTCAAAATTTTGAAGCTTAAAGCTAAACCATTCTTTGTTAAACCCCATGGCGAACTACGCGGGCCTGATCCTCCATTTTTGGGGTACGTAGGTAGTCTGGCAAGACCAGATTCGGTCCAAATCGTTTGAACTTTAAATATCCCCCCCTTTTGAACCTAAGCCTTCCTAGAAAGTCCTTCTGGTAAAACAAGCAAAAGTTTAAGGCAAATGAAAGCAAAAAACAGAAAAAGAACGATAGTCTGAAGACCCACTAGGTTGAAAACCCGAAAGGGCGGCCTAAATGAAATCATGTGCTTGCTAAGTCAATAACCAAAGAAGTTGGCTTATGCAAAGGCAAGGGTAGCGGTCTGCTGGATTGAAAATTTGAAGAGGCAATCTAGTCAGAGTCAAAGAATTTTCATGAAGAGAGAAATTAAGGAGACAGATAAGCATTCTCAAACAGGGCAGGATCCTAGAATTCGAGTAGTGTCGGCAAGACTTGCTTTGATACTTTTCTAAACTAGGGGCATTAAGGCGGAACAATCCGAAGGGGGTAATAACCATGACAGAAATCCTGATGGAGGAAATTAGATCCTCTTGACATGGTTTTCGAGATTACTCCTAGGGTGGCTGACCTTACCATTTAAAAAAAATAACCCATTTTATCTAAAGGTGAATCAAAAGTGAGTTGAGTTCCTTGAATAATGTACATTTTCTTTAATAGAGTCCTTGGAAGTCTGTTCCTCATTTGTATGTGTTTTCTTTCAAGGTCCGCATTATACAGCACTAAAAGGAAGGGGTGTATACCTTCCAAAATGAAAGATCCTGGTTTATGTATCCTATTCAGACAGGTTGAATATGTCAAGTTTTAAGCAGTTGGTGGTGGAAAGAACGAACATCCAATAGTGGTCAATGAAAGGAGAAGTCTTTGAGCTTAGCCATTTTCCCATCTTTATTCCAAAGAAAGAACCCATGCAAATCCAAAATTTCTTTATCTATCCTTGTTCTACTTTCCTTGAGACTCTTGTCATGGAAGTACAATACACTAGGGGCATCTTTTATGACTTGCGTCATAAAAGATATCAAGCATACAAAGGCAATCAATGCTAATATTTACAAGTTGAAGTAAGAGAGATGCGAGCACGTCTTGAGCCAAATCTCTGAACTCTTCAAGTGAGCCCTCTTTCTTAAAAGAGTCAATTTCCAAAGAATATCCATTTCTCCAGCGGAGTTTAGAATTTGCTCCCGCAACT
This sequence comes from Tasmannia lanceolata, assembly GCF_043159265.1. NCBI lineage: Eukaryota > Viridiplantae > Streptophyta > Magnoliopsida > Canellales > Winteraceae > Tasmannia > Tasmannia lanceolata. Next base: position 52,741,326 of record NW_027518680.1, on the reverse strand, counting down.
TCAAACCTCAGCAGAATGTTTTTCATCTATTAAAGACGGGTCAATATCCAAATCCCTACAAGTTACTTGAGTCAGATCCTCAGCAAGGAACTCGTATTCCCATTTTTCTCGGCAAGAGACATTTAATCCCAGAAAAATCAATTCTCCAATCAGTAAGTCCTCTGTGTAGGTCTTATGCATTCTTGGCTCTTCATGGTCTACCATTCAAGTATACCATGGACCCTTGCTTCCCGCGTGGTTCTTCGAGATCTGCCTTTCAAGTCGTATCATGGACCCACTATCCATACTCATTCTATTCATCTCCAGTGCTTGTCATTATCCTTGTTCATTCTTGGCTCTTCATGATCTACCAGTCAGGTACACCATGGACCCTTGCTCTATGAGTGGCTCTTTGTGATATATCCTTTTGTATATCATGGACCCACTATCCATGATCATTCCATTCGTTTCCATTACTTATCTTTGTTCCTTTTGGGCTCTTCGTCGCTTATTGCTGCAGACCCCGGATTTAATGCTTGGCTCTTCACGGTTTATTGTCGTGAACCCTCGATTCCTTTTCAGCTGGGCCCTTCGTGGCTAATTACCATGGACCTCAGATTTATTGCTAGGCTCTTCATGGTTTATTACCGTAGACCCTCGATTTTTGTCATCTTGGCTCTTCGTGGCACAATGCCACGGACCTTTGATATTCCCTGTCTGGCTTTTCATGGTTGTTACTCTGGACCCTCGATTTCCAGTTTCTTTAAAAAAAAAAAATCCTCATTTAAATTTGGAACTCAATTTTGCAATTTTCAAAATATAGGCAGAGTTTTTGGTTTACTTGTTTAAAGGGGCCAGTGCCCGCAAGATTTCATCAAATTTCTTTGAGTTGTACCTTGGGTAAAAGTCATGTTTTCCTAATCGCTTCTAGCTATGCTAGGTTTTAACTATTTTTCATCATCTCTGACCTCTAGGAGGTTATGTTAGGAGCGATCTGACCGTCATTTTCAGAATAAAAAACTCGAGATCTCATCACCCCATCCGGTATTGAAAGTTTGAGTCTCCTCAAACATTCTTTACCGTTTTGAAATCCGGTATTGAAAATTTGAGTCTTCTCAAATATTCTCTACCCGTCTTGTATTCCGGTATTGAAAGTTTGAGTCTTCTCAAACATTCTTTACCCATTTTGAAATCCGGTATTGAAAATTTGAGTCTTCTCAAATATTCTATACCCGTCTTGTATTCCGGTATTGAAAGTTTGAGTCTTCTCAAACATTCTTTACCCGTTTTGAAATCCGGTATTGAAAATTTGAGTCTTCTCAAATATTCTCTACCCGTCTTGTATTCCGGTATTGAAAGTTTGAGTCTTCTCAAACATTCTTTACCCGTTTTGAAATCCGGTATTGAAAATTTGGGTCTTCTCAAATATTCTCTACCCGTCTTGTATTCCGGTATTGAAAGTTTGAGTCTCCTCAAACATTCTTTACTCGTTTTGAAATCCGGTATTGATAATTTGAGTCTTCTCAAACATTCTCTACCCGTTTTGTAATCCGGTATCGAAAGTTTGAGTCTTCTCAAATATTCTTTACCCGTTTTGAATGATCTGGCTCTCGATTCCAGGATAAAAACTCGATGTATCCGGTATTGATAGTTTGAGTCTTCTCAAACATTCTCTACCCGTTTTGTAATCCGGTATCGAAAGTTTGAGTCTTCTCAAATATTCTTTACCCGTTTTGAATGATCTGGCTCTCGATTCCAGGATAAAAACTCGATGTATCCGGTATTGAAAATTTGAGTCTTCTCAAATATTCTCTACCCGTCTTGTAATCCGGTATTGAAAATGTGAGTCTTCTCAAATACTCTCTACCCGTCTTGTATTCTGATATTGATAGTTTGAGTCTCTTCAAACATTCTCTACCCGTCTTGTATTCCGGTATTGATAGTTTGAGTCTTCTCAAACATTCTCTACCCGTCTTGTAGTCCGGTATCGATAGTTTGAGTTTTCTCAAATAATTCTTTACCCGTTTTGGTGATTTCATAATCCGTTTATGAGTCTTCTCAAGTATTTTTTACCCGTTTTAGCACCCGATAATTAGCCAAGTGATTCTTGGTTTAAATTGTCAATCAAAATCTTCATTCTTCAATGCAAGCACTGAGTTAAGAGTCGGTGAGAGGTTATCTCCCTTTTGTTTTCAGTCTTTGAGTCTCGTAATGTTATTCTGTTGTTTTACCCTTGTGAATATCATTTTAGAATCAAAACCCAAAAAAATTGTTTTGTTTTGACAATCGGGCCGGCCAAAATGTGTTGTCTTGTCAGCTTTGCCAATCCTGTGACAAGCACACTTTGCCAAAGAGGGGCATCTGTAGACACCCCATTTTGACCTGACCCGATTTTCCAAATTCAAATAAAATCCCGAAGTTGAATAAGGTCCTGAAGTGCGAAGTAAACCCGAAAAATCCGAAAAATGTTATTGCTGCCGGGCCTATTGAATATTCTTCGCAACCCAAGAAACCCCGAAAATCCCATTGACACTCCTCTAATTGAGTCTTTGAATTCCAAATGCTTGACTACAACGTGATTTTGATATTTTCGCTAATTCACCTTGTCCATTCGTGCGTAAAAGAACTACCAAAAGGTCATCACCATTTTCAAAGATGTCCCTGACAAATTATGCCGAAAATGGGCCAAAAGAAAAATTAAAGAAAAGACAAGCGGAATTAGTATTATTATCAAAACATAGTTGTACCAACTTTATTTCAAGAGGAATGATACATCCCCCCTTTCTTCCTACCTAGACCGCCCCTTTTGCAATGAAAATACACCCAGAGTGGGCTGTCTAAGGAAGAAAAAGAGGCAAGCATATTGCTTTCCTTTATTAGTATGCCCCTGTTCTTACCTAGACCCCATCTTATGGGAAGAAAATGAAGGCAAGCATATGTAAAGGGGCTGTCCATGGAATGGAAAGGAAGCAAATTTATCATTTCTCTTAAATAGCCAACGAATTAGGGCTAAGAGAGAGTCTTCATTTTCTTCTCATATCAGAGGAGCTGGAGGATGGCAGCCGCAAGAAAAAAAAAAAAAAAAAAGGCAGAGAGAGAGAGGGAGAGAGAGCATCGACACCACCTCCGGCGAGCCACCAACCGGCTAGCCACCACCACCTTTCCACCTCTAACCCATCTCAAACCCCATCCTCCCTCCATGGCAGCATCTCCCTAGCAGCCACCACCAACCACCTTCTTCCTCGACATCACCTCCGGCCGGCCACCTTCCTCTTTTTCTTCTTCTTCTTCTTCTTCTTCTTCTTCTTTGTTTCATCTGCACCACCACCTCCATCTCCGGCAAACCCCACCGGAATCCGAGAACCCACTCCCAAACCCATCTCCCCATTTTTCTCACCAAACGCCGTTATCCTCCGGTCGGATTCTCGCCGGAATCCGCCCACCTCCTCCAATCTCCACCATCGCAACCCCTTCCACCTCTATCTTCTTCCATCCCCTGTTTATTCAAAACCCCATTATCCCCTTCATCAGCCACTACTTCTATTTTAGAACCCAAAACCCCATTTCTGCAACTCCGGCAACTTCGCCGGAATCCGGCCTTTGCCTCTAACCTTTGGCTATCCCTCTCCACTGCTATCGCCCTCCCCCACCACCACCACCGGGTATCCTCTCCACCACAACCCTTATCTGTAACCCTCAAACCATATCCCCTGTTTTTGGCCCCTTTTCCACCTCCGGCAAACCCATTGATTCCGGCAAGCTTGCCGGAATCCGATCAAACCCACACCATCCGATCTCCGATCTCCCATCCCCCATCTCAAACCCTTCTCAAACCCATCAACCTCCCCTGTTTTATTTTATTTTTTCTCTTCTTTTTCTGCCTTATTCTCCACTTTTCCATCGGCCATCACCTCTTCATTTTTTTTAAAAACCCAAAACCCCAATCGCTCCGTCCATCTTCTCCGGGCACCTCGCCGGAATCCGGCCAAGCATCCATCGAATCCGACCATCCTCCTGCCGGTCAAGCACTACAATCATTTCACTCCTCCACCTTCACCGATCTTCACCTCTGCAACCTGCAACGTTCCCCCCTCCGGACCAAAACCTAACGATATTAGTGCAAGCTCCGATCGGCCACCTCTTGTTGCTCATCGTTGATCATCGTCGGACTATCATCCTCTCTATATTCCAGCCAGCAAGAGGCATAGAAGGAGGAAATTCCACAAAGGAGGTTCCCTTGAATATGCTAAAGGAGGTAATGAAGGGGTCTGTGGGGGTTTAAGGTAGAGAAAGAGAAGAGCATGGAAAGGGAATTAAGCTGGGAGGTCTAGCTTCTTCAATAATCAGCCCCATCTTCTCCAATTTTGCCCGGCAATCACTGATCTGGATCATTGCAAATCCTCGACAATCATTTCCGATACCATCGCCTAAAAGCTCCAGAGAGTCCTCAACGATTGCAATTTTGCCCAATACAGGTAATGCCATCCTATGATATTTTCACCCCAAAGATCTACAAATTGCGTGAGATGTTAGCCATTTTCTCATAGTAATGCTGGAATTGGTAGTGCTTCATGGTTTTTCATTTTTCCTTTCACTGTTAGCAGAATTGGAGTGAGTAGATGTGGGTATTGAAATAGATTATATGTGTGTATCAGCGCTAGCATTACCGTGCTCTCTTAATTGTACAAACTTGGGTTTGTCTCTTCTACTTCAGTTGGTTTTCTAATTCCCTCTAACAATTCTCATTGATCCATAGAGCAAGTTCTGATAAAAAAAAATGGGATGAACTGGGTCTAACTATTTTAACATGGAGGTGTTGATGTCAGCTTCCATTCATTAACACCGCTATCTTTTGCTAACTGGACCAATTCAGTTTATCTTTTCTTTTCTTAGCTGATTTGAGAAAACTCTATGGATTGTGAGAGCATTTGAGGATTCCATAAGTGATAAGGGACAGGATTGGAATGTACAATTAAGTTAGCATGGTTATGCTAATGTCATTTCCCTGCGTCATAGGAGGCTGGTATTTTAATGATTTGATGAGTATACCCTGTTTCGATAAGTGCGCCAAATACAGTTGAAACTATCTTGTTTGCTAAGTGCACTTATCTCAGCTTATCATTCTGTTAGAATGGTTGTCTTAAATTTTCGTTGAAAAATTGTGATGATTTTTTAATGTTATATCGGATGGAAGAAGCAAGATAAGCTGGTGTATCTTTGGAAAATACACTTGAGGTGATATTATTGCTCTGAGAGGGTGTTAAAGGGCTGATATCTATGCTACTCTATCAGGATAATAGCATCGTTATATTGTTTAATACTCATCAGGTTTAATGATTGATTCACTTACATGGCATGTCATTCATATAATCAACATTTAAACAGATGAGTGTATGGCAATGCTAACAGTGACTTTATCCAAATATTGTAGTACGGATAATGGTGTCATAGGATGATATTGGCATTGCTTCATTCTAATGAGTATATCAGATTCACCTTTTGGTTAGGATATTCATGGCCCATATTATCACCTCAATAGTAGATTCCATTACCATGGACAAATCCTAATCGCTGCCTCTCGATTTCCAAGTGTTGGCTTTTCCTTTTTATCTTTGGCTTTTGGGAATCCTTTTCTCTTCTTTGTCCCTCGGGATCACTTTCGAAGTTTAAGATTCCATCGATTTTGAGAGCACATCTTGTCGGGTTTGGGCGATGACGGAATATTTCTCGAGCCAACCCCTTCCCCTTCCTATCATTTTCCCCATCTTAGGGTCTTCACAAGGTTTGAGGGTTTTTCTTTCTTTTTCGGGACTATCTTTGCACGTTCCTTGGGATCCTCTTCGAGTTTCGGTGTTCCATCATGTCTTGAGATCACTTTGTCGTGCCAGGCGATGACAGAATATTTCTTGAGCCACCCCTTTGCCCTTCGTGTCCATTTTCCTATCTCATCATTTTCTACAGGGCTTAGAGGTTTCCCCTTCTCCGAGATCATTACTTCTTATAGGGTTTTGAAGTTCCCTTCACTTTCGAGATCATTTTTTGCGCGTTCTTCGGGATCATTTTCAAGTTTCAGGATTCTATCGATTTAGTAGTTCTTATTATAAGGTTTTTGTCTGGCTCTTTTGTTTAGAAGTCTACTCTTAGGGTTAGAAGCTTTTCATCTCTCGTTTGTTCAGGGTCTTCCCTCGAAGGTTAGTTTCGTTTTCGTCTCTTTGAGATTATTTTCTCGTATCGGATTTTTAGTTCCCTCATATATTTTCTTTCCCCCAAGGCTTTAGGGATCCCGTTTCCCTCTAAATTACTCTACCGCGATATGGTGGGTAAGGAGGCTCTTCTATCGGATCCCCTTTAGCTGAAGGGTGTTAACGCACTTTTTAATCGTCAAAAATATAAAAGCACTTCAAAAACATTTGAAAACCTTAAAAAAATAAATATAAAGTGTTTCTTTTAGAAGCGTAGTTTGAGAGTTCGTTTCGAACTACGTTGGCTTGATCCTCTTCCACGAGGTACGTAGTGCAGCTTGAGATTCTTATCTCAAGTCCAGCCAAACTTTGTAAATAAATCTTTTAACCCTTAAAAAAAATATAAATCTTCCAAAATATTATTTTTCGAAAAGATCTTCCTCTAGAGTTAGGACTTTGTCCTAGATAAAGAGTTTTAGAGTTAGGAGTTTGTCTTGTGTTGTGTGGTTTGTTTGTGTTTGTGTTAGGGTTAGGGGTTTGTTACGCCTCCGTCCGGTCAGTTGGCGATTCACATCGCCGACTGATGACTAGGTCTTGGATACGTTAGCGAACCTATTGTTTTCCTTAGGAAGTACAGCCTAGTTACACATAGGTTGTAGGAACCACCTGCATTAGCTTAGGGCTAACCTGCATTTAGTTAGGGCATATAGGGTGTCCTAAAATCTACAATTCAAGAAGCTTTAATAATTAGTCCGGTCTTTTAGATCGAGTCTAAGATAGAGGTCAGGTGTCTTAGGCATCCTAGCTTAGGATAGGCGCGAAGAACTACGTTGCCTTGATTCTCGTGGAGGCGGGGATACGTAGGCTTCTTTGGATGAACATCAGACCATCCGAGGACTCGGGCTAATCATTTAGAGTCTTAGGATTTGTTGTGTAATTATTGTAATTCTTTTGATGTGTTTTCTTACTTTCTTGTGCAGAACTATACCTTTAGCTGTAGCATGCATGTGTTCGTCCACCAGAACTTAGACACCAGTTAGGTATGTCACTCATAACCTAGCAATCATTAGGCGACACATCTTTTATTTTATTTTGTGTGCTTATTATTTGTATTCTCAGGAAATGCATGCTTAGGTAGACGACTCCTGAGGATTGTCCCCATTTCACATGATTTTCGCCTAAAACTCTTCAAGGTTAATAATAAATGGCATAAGAGACCAAGTGTTCGCACTCGGACGAATTGGGGGCGCTCTTCGGACCTTCTCCATTCGTCATCAGGCACGGACCTTTCGTATCTCTGGTTATCCATTGCAAACAGAGCATTTGTTTTGGTTCCATGGCGTGTCCATGATGGCGACTCTGAGTTATTTCTAGATATATCTTGGTTTCGAGCCCTGGCTCCGGATCAGGATGTGTCTCTTTCTTTTTATATCGCCACTCATGCTATGCTGTGAGGGTGGCATCCGTTTCGAGAGTTCCCTGGTAGAGCTCTCCTTCACATTGTGGAGATCTTAGAGGATTGCAGGAGGGATCTCGCGTCCCTCGGCACCCGTCCTCTCGGATCGGGGTTCACACACCTGTGGTAGTTTGATGCTACTTCTGATGTGGCAGAGACATCTTTATTAATAGATTCCAAGAAAGAACTAGTGGCTTTATTCGGCACACACTCCTCTCAAATTTAAGCACCCAATATTCCTCATTTTCTAGCACAGTAAGCTCTTGGCACATTAGAAACCAAAGGTAATTTTGCATCTAATGAACCTAATATGCTCTTGCTATCCCAGAATTGTGATAGTCCCAGTCAAACCAGCGAAAAACCTTTGTATATGAACAGGGCCTGCACTTTTTGAGCAACTCATTTTGGCCACACACTTGAAGTTTCAAAAGGCGAGAAAAAAAATGTTCCTCCAGAGCTCAAAACTCTTACACTAGCTAGTAAAAATTCTTTCATCAAATTCAATGAGAATATGCTAACATAATAGTAATCTACTTATTGAAAAGTCAAAAGTAGTGAGTGAATCCCATAGCAACTAATTCTCAGGAATTGGACTATCATGTTTTAGTGAATTTATTGGACCAAATTGAAACATCTGGCTGAGCTTCAAGCTGAGTAGAGATAGCCTGTCTGATGATTCTGAAGAGAAAGAACCAAATGTACATGTCTATGAAGCTAGAGACAGACCAAACAGCTGACCTATGCATTACTACATCTCAATGATAGCACTACTACCATGATTTCCAGTGAAACATTATCTTAAATGACTATCGGTAAACCCAACAGAAATGATAAAAGCAATATGAAGTTTCAGGCTTTTCTTCTTTTTTTTCTTTTTTTTAATCAAGATTTTGAAGAGTACAACAAGCTACAAGAATAGTTGCAAACATTAGTGGATTTAGACATTGCAGACTTTCAAATGAAGATTAAACCCTGGAGTGTATTTAAACCTGAAATTTACCAACCATAAATCATAAAGAAAAGCTCTCCTAAAAAAAACTATACTAAAGGCATGCAACTATTCGAGCTAATGATCATATGATAAAAAAAATAGGATTAGTAACCACAATTACGATCTAGCTTTCCCTTTTAAGATTATATGACAGACAACTGCACTTTATCACCTATAACTACTACCTTGAGAGTCATTGTTTATCTAATATCGTTTTTGTCTGATCAATTATATAAGGTCACAATCCGGATAACCACAATATTTATCCAATTACTCTATAATTAACTGGTAAAGAGATGCCAATCCTACAACTACTAAACTACACACACGATTAAAATTTGAAGTTCACAGATCTTTCAAAAGCATTTCATCATACACAACATGCGCATAAAATGAAAACACTTACATGCCATTTGTTTACCAATTCATGAGAAATTTTTAAAGAAAGCTCAATCACGATTAGTTAGCAGCACAAAACTCATCTCCAAGTATCTTCTATTTAGCGAAAATTACTTGAAAGTAATTGAAATCCTAAATCAAAGCTAAACAACTAAAGATAACATCACATTAAAAATCCTATTAACATGATTTACACATAAACATAAAGATCTAAAAAAAAAAAAAATTATACCTGTGCTCTTCAAAATTGCCTTTTCTTGCTCAATGATGAAAGAAAATTAGCACCGAATCACTCCAACAAATGAGTATATGCTCAAACCTCAGCAAAACCTCCTTTCCAGCTATGATTTCAAATCCTGGGCACAATATGCTTAGAAGTAGATAGGTTTCCACAATCTTGCTGATGAAGACAATCACTCGATCTTTTCTTCTTCGATGATGATGATGAAGATTAGATTGTTGCAAAAGGTACAGCGAAATCGTTGTCAATCTCCAAGATTGGATAAATTTTGGCAGGAATCCGGCGAAGCTTGCTGGAGAAGAAAGCTAGATCTACTTTCTCTCACTAGGAATCTCAGATCTTCTCTCTCTAAAGGTGAATAAAGAGTGAAGACAAGGTTAGATCTTGGATCTCTCGATGAAAATAGTGGCCGGACAAGAGGATTACACCAGCCGGAGCTTACGATCTCGCTGGAGTTTTGAGCGGTGCTTAATCAAAGAAGGAGATCGGAGAATGGAATTAGGGTTTCAAGGAAGAAGAAAAGCAAAAATGGGTTTCTCTTCTATGAGCTCTGCTAGGGTTTGTGAAGAAAACCTAATTCCCTCCCAAATGAGAGCCTAAGCTCTCTTTTATAGAAAATCTCAAAATTTGTTTACCCCCATTATGCTATGGGACAACCCCCAGTAGTAGATTTGGCTTTGCTTTTCGTATGAAAGGGTAGTCCACTGAAAAATGTAAAATGAAAATTAGGAGAACAAATTCGTGCTCTTTAAACTGCCCTGGGACACCCATCTACTGCAAAATACACACGTTTTACTCCCACCAGGCCACCTCCTGGTCAGGATAATGCACACCCCTTCTGCAACTCTAAATTCACACAACACTACCTACGCCTCTCATTTGCTATGCAAATCAGGATTTTTCTGAAATTTTAGAGGGACCTGAATGGGACCCTGACCTATGCTAGGACTGATTCTGGGACATCATATTCACCTATTTAAATGATTTTTTAACAAAAGCAAGGGTTTAGGGTTCGGTCAAAATGGGGTGTCTACAATAATATGTTGATTTTTATAGTTTTGACATTGGGGGTTCACTCTAGTTATTCATACAGTGTAAAGGTACAATGACATGCTCAAATGTTTAGTCCTTATCTATTTGGTTTGAATACATAATATTTGGTGCGCTGGTGAGGCATATGGTGATTTTATAGTGTTTACAGAGTTTATTTCTTTATCGGGCAATGAAGGCGCTAGCCCAAGCCCATATTTAGAGGGACATACTTTGTCATGGTAGTTCCCCCTGTTTTCTTTCTTCTTCTTTAGATAGAAGTTTCTTAGTTTTTTTTTTTTTTTTTTAGACACCCTTTGAACCCTTGCCCTTTCTCATTTTGAAAGAGCGATGAAGGCGCTAGCCCAAGCCCATCCTTAGGAGACATCTCTAGGCTTGAAAGCATTCCCATCTTTCTTTTAGAAGACTCTCTAAGTCTTTCAGACATGTATCTCAGATATTTGATCTTATTCCTTCTCATTGCAAGGGCGGTGAAGGCGATAGCCCAAGCCCATTCATAGGGGACTCGCTTAGTCCAAGTAGCACTCCCCTCATTTTTTTAAGACTTGCCCAATCTTTTGTATCCCTTAAAACATAAAGTCATTTTCATTGCATGGGCAATGAAAGAGTTATCTAGAGCCCTCTTAGGAGACAAGCTATGTCTCGTGTAGAAATGTCAAACCCTTTTAGGGAGACAAGCTATGTCTCAGCATGAAATATCTTACCTTGTTAGGAGACATGCTTTGTCTCATAGAAAGTCACAGCCTTTTAGAGAGACAAGCTGTGTCTCAACAGAAATGTCATACCCTTTTAGGAGACAGACTATGTCTCATACAGAGAATGTTCTATCCTTTAGAGACACGCTTTGTCTTATTAGTGAGTCCATCCTTAGGAGACATGCCATTTCTCGTTAGCACATCTCTTATAGTCACCAGTCTAAGAGTCAGTCCTTTCGTATAGGAGTCTGTCCTTAGCTAGAAAGTTTTTCCATTAGCATTGAAGTCTATCCTTAGCTAGAGAGTCGGTCCTAGTTTCAGGAGTCAGTCCTATCATCATAGGGGTTAGGATTCCGTCCAACCTCTCATCAAATCATATGATTTTATCCAGTTCCTTGCAAGGTATAGGATGCTGTCCAACCCTTCTAGAGCTGTGATTCTGTTTTTTTCCCCCGCAAAGCATAGGATGTTGTCCAACCTTTGCGGGATATTCAAGAGTTTATCCTACCTTTATGATGATAGGATTCTGTCATCTTGTGTCAAAAACATCAAAAACATCTGAAAAACTAAAAATCTCAAAAATCTTGAGTCATTAGGAGTAGTTAGGAAATTCATTTCCGAACTACGTTGGCTTGATCCCTTTCAACAGGGTACGTAGTGCAGCTTGAGATCCACATCTCAAGTCCAGCCAAACCTTTCAAAATAAACATTTCAAATCTTCCAAAAATATAAAAATTCGTTAAAATTTTTTTTTCAAAAAGATCTTCCCCTAGAGTTAGGAGTCTGTCCTAGCTATTTGGTGTGTTTTAGAGTTATGAGTCTGTCGTGATTTGTTTGATATGGTGTGTCCTGTCGCTTGAGTGTCCTTAGAGTTAGGAGGCCTCGAGTCGATCGATTAGACATTTAGTCGAACCGATGGCTAGACTAGGAAGCATATAGTCAGCCCATGGTTTTCATTAGGTTGCACAGCCTAGTTACACATAGGATGTAGGGCCCACCTGCATTAGCTTAAGGCTAATCAACTTGCATTAGTTAAGGCATATAGAGAGTCCTAAAAATTACAATTCACCTGAACTTAAACAATCATACAAAAAAGCTTTAAAAATCAGTCGAGTCTAGTGGATCGAGTCTAGGATAGCGGTTCTAGATGGTTAGGCATATTAGTTTGGAATAGGGCATCGAACTACGTTGACTCCGATTCTTCCCGAGGCCAGGATACGTAGAGCAGCTGGGATGGACGGCCATCTTGGTCCGAGTCAAGTCGCATTAGAGTTAGGATTTGTCTTGTCCTGTCATATATAGGATTGATTTGTGTTTTATGATGTGTTTTCTTACTTTCATATACAGATCCTATACCTTTAGCTGTAGCATGCTTGTGTTCGCACACCAGAACTCAGACACCAATTAGGTATGACATTCATAACCTAGTTACTCCTAGGTGACACTTATTTCATTTCTTTTATGTGTGGTTATTATTCATCTCCGAGACGTGCATGATTAGATAGACGTCTTCTCAGAGATATTGGTTCCCATTTCATATGACTTTTGCCCAAAACTCTTCAAAATCAATAATAAATGGCATAAGAGACCAGGGGCTTGCACTTGGGCGGACGAGGTGCTCTTCGGACCTTCCAAATTCGTAACCAGGCACGAACCTTATTTTATATCTCTGGTTATCCGTTGCAACAGAGCATAGTATGGGATCCTTGGCCCACTTCCTTGGATGGCGACTCTTCTTTGTTTAAGGTACGCCTCGAATCTGGGCTAGTCCCCGAATCGAGAGGTATCTCACCTTTTATCGCCACTCATGCTGTGAGGGGCACTTCTTTCGAGAGTTCCTTGGTAGAGCTCTCCATTCACATGGATGATCCTAAGACTTCGAGTGTAGGGACCCGTCCCCCGCCCCTCTCTCGGATCGGGGTCCACAGTTTGGAACACATATTTGAACCCAGAAAATCCGGCCGCGTACTCGATATTCTGGCAGCGTACTCTAAAATCCGGCGGTGTACTTGATATCTTTGAACGATGGGTGTTTCTTGAATCCAGCAGCATACTCAAGAATCCACAGTGTTCTAAGCGACAAGAGACGTGGGAAACAATAAAATGTTCAATAACGTTGACTTTCTAAGCCAAAAGAGACGTACGTGATTTGACGTGGAAACTTTAATGCTTTTTGATGATATTTTCACTCCCCCTGCATTGATGTTCTCACCCTTTAAATTTTTTAAAGATAATGATTGACATTCTCATCCATTAGGAAGGCCAACATGCGAGGACTCTGATCATGTCAGAAAGGTATCAGGGTCTTTTTTCCACCCGATTTTGAAGAATCACCCGTGTTTGATGCTTGTTTTCAAAAGTACACAACATTCGTAATTTCTCGAAACTATCACACACATTCCATACTTTTCTCTTTTGTAAAGCCCAGATTGAATGGAGGAATTTTTTTATTTTTTTTGGAAAAGTGTGTAAAGGACATTTGATTTAGGGAAATGTTATCAGCACTACCATATTTTGATGATGGCACTCCTCAATTAAAGGTAAGGTATGGTCCGCACCATAGGATGATCCAAACTGTCCATTAGAAGGGCCACAACCTAAATAGGTTGTGCCCTAAAATCCATTTCCATAGGTTGATCCTAACCCTCCGATCTATAGTGGGACTGAATCTTAGAGGGTTGATCCTAACCCTCTATAGATCAGAGGGTTAGGATCAACCTATAATAATGATTTTTGGGGCACAACCTATTTAAGCTGTGGACCATCTAATGGACGGTTTGGATCATCTATGGTGCGGGCCATACTGTACTTTTTAACAAAGTGAGGAGTGCGACCATCAAAATATGGTAGTGCTGATAACATTTCCCTTGATTTATTATGATATCCCTAAAATTTATCATTTTCCTCTCAATTGTGGAAACAAAAAATCTTTTCTCCATAAATCTTTTTCCTGCAATCCAATCAGCGCCTATGGCAATGTTTGACAACCAGAATTTTTTTTTTCAAGGAATATTACTTTGTCAAGTCATGAGAGAGGTGTAGAAAGAGTGGAGAGGCGAGGTGCCGAGAAGGTGTTACTTGGCTGAAAAATAGGAAAAAATCTCTATTTTGAATGAAGTTTTGGGAAGTGATATATCCGCCCCTTTTGATCACCTCGAACACCCCTGTAAGTGTTTGTGGCAATCAAAGGGCATTGAATTATTCTGACATAAGTACAACAGCCCGTCTTTAGTCATTGATACACTGACAGGGGGTGTTCGTGGTGACCAAATGGGTCGGATATATCATTTCCCTAAAAATTTTCTTTTCCATGTTTTTCAGTCACTTCTCACCCCCATCTCACTTATGCCCTCTTAATCTCTCCCTCCCTACCCTCTTTGCTCGTCTCTCTCTAGAGGAAAACACCAAAGAAGGCTAGTTTATTTTCTGAACTCCCATAGGAGGCGAGTTTTCAACTTTACGCCGTGACATGCTCAAAGTACATGTGGCAGACCAAAATAAGACCATTTTGCCCTTCCTTGTTCTGCAGCGGTATACATCACAATCAACCTTTTTCTTACTGAGTGCGTCTCTTTTTCTACCTGCATTAAATATACCTTGAAATCCACAAATTAATCATTTCATGTGATTTGAAAAAACCTACTTAAAATCAGAAATAATCTTTGTCGTAGAGGCGGAGGTTGACGGCTACAAGGTAAGGTGCGACTGGAATGCAGCTTGGTGTGATCGGAAAATACATGGGTGCGAGTGCATTAAAGAAATCAGATTAATATTTTGTGATCTCGAGGCCCACACCTTCGAAGTTGGGAAATGAAAGTTTTAATGTACGCCATTGAACGATAGGATTCGTTTCGAAATAACTATGGTTCGATATAGTTTCAAAAGGTTCATTTCTCAACGCCGCCGTAGCCACTAGCTTCTCCCTCCATCTTCCTAAGAAACCTCCTTTGTTGTTCTTTCGTCTTCTGCATCTTCTCCCTTGCTTTTCCTTCTTCTTCTGCATCTTCAGCCACCGCCCAGTTTACAATCCTCGTACAACTGTTAATGTCGAAGTTAACGTTGACGTTAACCTCAACATTAATGTCGAAGTTAACAGTTGTATGATCATCGTACAACTGTTAATGTCGAAGTTAACATCGACGTTAATGTCGAAGTTAACAGTTGTACGGGGATTGTAAACCGGGTGGTGGCTGAAGATGCAGAAGACGAAGGAAAAGCAAGGGAGAAGATGCAGAAGACAAAAGAACAACCAGGGAAAGGCAGAGAGAAAAGAGGTTTCTCAGGAAGATGGAGGGAGAAGCTAGTGGCTACGGCGGCGCTGAGAAATGAACATTTCGAAACTATATATATAACCACAGTTATTTCGAAACGAATCATATCGTTCAATGGCGTAGATTAAAACTTTCCTTTCCCAACTTCGAAGGTGTGGGCCTCGAGATCACAAAATATTAATCGGATTTCTTTAATCCACTCGCACCTATATATTTTCCGATCGCACCCATCTGCATTTCAGCCGCACCTTACCTTGTAGCCGTCGACTTCCGCCTCTACGGCAAAGATTATTCCTAATTTTAAATAGAGATGCACGTAGAAAAAGAGATGTTGAGGTATAATTAATGCAGGTAGAAAAAGAGACGCAATCAGCAGGAAAAATGTTGATTGTGATGTGTATCACTTGCAGCACAAGGAAGAGCAAAATGGTCTCGATTTGGTCTGACACATGTACTTTGAGCATGTCAGGGCGTAAAGTTGAAAACTCGTAGCCTATGGGAGTTCAGAAAATAAACTAGCCTTCTTTGGTGTTTTCCTCTCTTTCTAAGGAAATTTGACCTCTCACGTGGCAAGCTAGATCCTCTGGAATCCACATCATATCACTAAGATGCTGATGTGGCAACAATGGTTGTCATTAAAGGGAACATAGAGAGATGCACATGGGTGTGAGCAAAATGCACATCTCTCCTTTTTCTAACCTCCATGTTCCATCTCTACATTTTTTTTATTCTTCTCCTTTCTCCCTTTCCTTTATTGCTCGGACACTACATGTTGCCCAAAGCAAGCAATGATTAGGTGAATACATGTGAAGCAACTAGCAAAAGGCAAATTGAGAATAAGATAGTGGATAATATGGGATTTGGTAGCGTCCATCGCAAGAGGCATTTCCGCGGATGCTTTGTTGCATGTCAGAGCAGCCACTCGTGAATGAAGACAAAATCTGCTAAGAAGTGAGCCCGTGTGGCTGCTCAGACATGCAACAGAGCATCTGCAAAATGCTTTAAGATTTTTTGATATCAAATCAAGTTAAAAGTGGGGTAAATGCGTACCGCAGGGGGTGAAAATATCATCGTCCCAAAACAAAATATACATATAGGATAGAATTTCATACAAGTAGAGATATTAAGGATAATAAAATAAAAAAAAGTAAAATGAAATAAGCACAACAACGTTTTGATAAGAGGTTCAAACTCACTTCGTCCTATATGCTTAACCAGCTGTCACAATTCTCAAAAGTTGTAAGTAGTCTTTGGCAACTAGTTAAAACATAGATACAGGACAAGTTGAGTTCGTGCCTATTATTGAAACATGCTTGTGTGGTTGTGCCTATATCATTTTCCTAATGAAAAATGATAACAATCATAATTATGATTAAGATAAAATATCTGAGATCAAGATGAGAAAAGTGTCGGGGAGCATCCATGGGAAACGGGTGGCCCATACCGTTGTGCAAGTAGTAATGGAGATGAGTCACATCCGTCACCACAACACTATAAGATCATGAACTAGAGATAAAGATCATTGGAGAGAGAGAGAGAGAGAGAGAGAGAGGACCTATCTTGAATTTCATTGATGGATGGACTCGTTTGCTCGATAGAGATCATTGGAGATTTAGCCTAAACAAATGAATCAAATGGATTTTATGAAGATAAGAATCGTTCTCCACAGTCTCAATTATGAAGCTTATTAACTAGTTAAATGCATTTAATAATTAATACCTAACCACATTCTTTCTTTCTTTTTGGATCTTTTAAGCGATTTTAAGAATCATCTCACAGGAAGGTTCCCGAGACCTAAGACACTTCAATGGATGGTCCGATTTGTTAAACAATTTTTGGCGGCTAACATGTGGAAATATAAAAGCCTTTAATAGCTACACAAAAGTGTCCTTATTAGAAAAAAGAAGCTTGAATATCAATTTCTTGAGTTTTTATATGGTGTAAGCCCTTATAGTCCTGTATTTTCCTAAAAAGTACTGTGGTACAACAAGCATGCCGCCCTTGATATTTGATCCAATAGCCGTATCTAAAAAACTGTGCTGTTGTTGGATCAAATATCAAGGGCGGCTCCGGCACCATATAATTTCTCTTTGATAGCACACAAATTTATCGATAAGTTGCACAAAAAATTATGCTACAAATTGAATGCATTTTCATTCACTCAATTTCATTTATTACAAAAATTACTAATTACCTTATTCAAATGATGGAAAGTAAAGTCTGAGCATATGAGGAATCAAATCTTAACTTATAAAGATTGCCCTTGGGACACTAGAACCATATATATGGGGAAAGAAAAATTATTTCCAAACTTAATTCATAATCAATATAATCAAGTCTTAGAATTAAAATAAGTTTTCTAGCCATATAGTAAAAGAGAAAAGTGTTCCTGCTGGAGCTTCCCTGCGCTTTAGTGGCTTATAAAGCCTCCCATTGGTTCATATAGCGGGTCCACAAAAAGTGACGAATGAGAGGTTTTATAAGCCACTAAAGTGCAGGGAGCTCCCTGCGGAACACTTTCCTCATAGTAGAAACACAAATATTATCTTCCATATCAAGCGGCCTTAGCATCAGCCTCTATTACATTCCTACTTTAATGGTTTGCTCTCCTTCCCTGATCCCCCACTTGTGAGAAATCCCTGTATACAATTTGTGATGTGAATATTTGCACCAGTATATATCCACCAAGTGTTTCTAGGGCCATCATCTACATATGATTCATAATAGACAAAGACTTAGGATTTACGTTTCTTTTCAAACCATTTTTTGGACTCTACACTACTACTTTATATGTTCCCTTTTCTTGTAGAATTGACACTTGATGATAGGCTTGATCTTATTTGATTGACCCTACTGGGCCACAACATTTGAAGGTCTCTTCATATTGCCTTCATCAAATCCCTTTTTGCTTCTTTTCTTGAAGTGGCCTTTATTAGTCGTGAGTGGAGAAGTAAGCACCACCAGAATTTTCAATCCCAATCATCTCTTCATCGACATGCATGGCAATCAACTCATTCATCTCCTTCCTTTCCTTCATGTGTGTTGTATTTAATCTTGAATGAAATAAATTGCACAAGATGTCATGAAAAAATGAACGAGCAAATAGTCGGTGATTCATATTTTTATCCTCTTTAAGTGAGAAGCCGTATCATTCATCTTCATGACGCGCTCACGCACACCACTCTAGCAATCATACTTCATGGTTCTTATTATAATCATAAAGCTACTAGCAAATGCCATGGTTGTTTTCTTGAATATTTCCTCAAATGCACTAATGTTTTCCTTTGCAGTAAACTCATTTGCCTTTTTTTTTTTGAGTTTGAAAGGGTACCTCAGATTGTAGTTGAAATAGAGTGCTTTATAGTGATGCAACTCATGCAATTCAAATGCTCCCACTTCTCATAAGTAGCCGCCCCTCTGCTTTCCTGTGCTTTAATTTCAATTGTGGGCTTAGTAAAGTTGTCCTTCAATAAAGCATAGCACAAATTCTTGCAGCATATAATTGTATGGATCCATTATTACTAGCCAAAATTTGCCCCACGTAACGAATCAATTGTAGATAATCGCCTAGGACGTCAAATAAATTCAAAGCTATAAACAGATAGTCATAATCACATGCATGCACAAGTTTCCTATCACCTTTATTCACAAGCAATAGACTTTTCATTTGATTTAGCCTGCGCAAAATTAATCTAACTCTAGGAAAATATAATTAGATTGTACAAGACTACTCAAAGTGCATCAATGCGATTCTGGCAAGAAATCAAGCATGCCATTTTGACCCTTCTGTTGGGATGAGTCAATAGCATTCTAGTGGTTCGATCTCTAACATGAGACTAGTCAAACCTAAAGAACATAACACTAGAGGGATTCAGTCGTCATTAGTAGAATAATTTCCCAAGTCAAATTGTCTATCAAATTCCCTCGTACCATCTAATACCACAATTAAGGCAAAGTCAGATAGAATTAATACATGATAAGAACAACTAAAACCATAATTAAAACATCTCAAATTGGTCTCATAACATTAATAGGTTTGGAAAATTCCACCCTCAAACCAAAATGGAGTTTTTCTTTTTCAATTTTTTTAGCCACTTCCCACCTTCTCCTTCCTCATTCCTCTCAACTCTCTCCACCCTCCATGCCCCTCTCCCACAACTTGATAAACTAATCTTTCATGGAAAAGTTTTCACGGGTGCCAAAACATGGCCTAATGGATACTAAAAATCACATCTAACCGCTCACTGTGTTACGAGACACATGTGTATGTGCCCAAGTCTTATGAGTGAATCAGGCTGGCTTGAGTTATCGGAAGTGTGAGTTTTGTGAACTTTATTTTTACAGTGAAACCTCAAACCACGCCAGTTTCATTCATTTAAACTGCTCAAACATAGCTCTTAGACCAACTATAAACCTTATACCGCCCATTTTATGTCATATGGATGGATCAAATTTTGTTCTACCACCAAAAGCTTAACAATGAGATGTATGTTCAAGATGGGACGAAGATGATGTGAAATCAATGATCTTGATCTCACATGCATGTCCCATATTCCCCTTGTACGTTCCAAAATTGCCTTTTTTTACCATTGATCGTAATAGTGACTTTCTGTATAGTCGGTCTCGTGGGAAAACGCTAAAATTAAAGAAAGTCAATAAGGCCCTATTTGGATATTGAAAGAATTTTTGGAAAAGTTTGGAAAGGAAAAATATTTTAAATTTTTTTATAATGACCCCCCTCTAAATTAACCATAATCATATCATTTCTGTCTAAATTGTGAAAAGAATTTTCCGTCAAAAATGTTTTTTTTTAATGCAATCCAATCAGGGTCTTAGGCCGTCGACTATCTCATTTGTAATTTTATATGATGGGATCTGCACGTCTTGTAGTAAATAGAGTGTGGCCCACATGGGACTCACCCCTACTGCTTTGGATGTCCACCTCCTATTTGTAATTTAGGGGTGCAACTCGGGTCGGGTTCAACCCGAAAAAAAGTCGGGTCGGGTTCAACCCGAAAAAAAGTCGGGTCGGGTTGGGTCGGGTTGGATTCGGTTAGGGTTCAGGTTGAGGGCTAGAGCAACCTGACCCTAGTGAAACCCGACATTGTTTATCAATTTTTTTTGTTTGCTTAAAAACTCGGGTCGGGTTGGGTTCGGGCTGGAAAATAGGATTCCTCAGGTGGGGTCGGATTCAGGTTTAGTAAGTGGTTCTTCGGGTCGGTTTCGGGTGGCCTCAACCTGCCCATAGGGGATTATCCTTTAATTATCTAAAACCCATTTAAGAAAACCCTAAATATGTACTAATCAAAATCTAAGACCCTGTTTGGATTGCAAGAAAACATTTCTTGAGGAAATATTTTTCGTAGGAAATTTTTTTATTTTCACAATTTTAAGAAAAATGGTAAATTTTAGGGATATCATTATAAATTGAAGGTATCTATAGATAAAACTTGAACTTAGATGGTTATGTCACTTTTTTCACGTGTAATCAAACAATGGAAAAGCCTAAATTTTGAAAAAAAAAATTGATTTCCAAACTTTTCCAAAAAAGAAAAAAAAAAAACTGTCAATCTGAACAGGGCATAAGTGGAAATGTGGGCCACCCTATTAGATCTCACCAGAAATAATTTAAACAGCCCATCATAAAGAACTTAACAAATGTGGGCCCCACTCGTTGCATCTTATTGAAAGTCTCATATAAAATGGGTCTCTGGATCCACTTTGATCGGTTCCAACAATGTCTTAGTCAAGATCCATTCACATTTCTTATCGGTCAGTTCGGATTCAGAGTGTTCTTCGGATCCTTCTTCCTATGTCTCAAACACAATCCATTTCAAATCGGACCATCCATCTGATTGTCCTACTAGTTCCCACTTACATTTTACAGACTTAAAATTCTCAAAAGAGGGCGAATGCAAACTTGATCAGTAGCTACGAGGGTCAGCCGGGTGTAGTATCCATGGTTAAAGAAGGGAGAGAAGAGGGTGACTCCATACTTGAGAGAGATGAATGAAAATTACTCAAAAAAAGAAACTGTTCAAATAATGCATGGCTTATATTTACTAAAATAACACTTAAAGTTATTAAAAATTAGATGGTATTCTCATAAAGAGAATAAATCCGCCCCTTTTGATTACTTGGAACACCCAGCAACAATGTATCAATGACTGTGAAGGGGCTGATGTACTTCAGGTCAGAAGGCTTCAATGGGGCTGATTGCCACAGTGTAATTGTCACGTACACTGCGGCCGGGTGTCCCAAGTACTCAAAAGGGGCGGATATATCAATTCCCTTTCATGAAATAGTATAATAAAATCGTATTTATGTCCTGCGGGCTTTTGTTGATTGTCCCGATCCGATCAGTAATAATTTCGGTTCCTATGATAGGGTTATGAAATGTGTCAATGGATCCTGTTAATGTGTCTATCTATCCGTTTAAGTTCGAATCAGTTTACCCATCATCAAAAAAAAGAAAAAGTTCGAATTCAGACCATCTATCGGACTGTCCGAGTCCATTGACACCCCTAGTCTCTCCATACAATTCGTCCTTTAGTAAATTTGAAGAGTAAAAAATTTACGTTTGAAGAACTAAGAAGGTCAAAACCCTAGGGCCAGTGCTACTCTCAAGTCTCAACGGAACGGCCCTGTTCAAACGGAGATCCGAAACGTTTTTCCATGTCATCGGATCAAACGGGATTTAATCATTTAACCATCAGCCTAAATGAAGGGGGATATTTCCCGTACACTGCGTTGACGGTTGTCCCTCCACTCTAGCCGGTTGAACCGGTCATCCTATTGTACCACAACACTCACGCTAATGACCAAAGTGCCCTTACAACATTAAAATTCAAAAATGACCAATCACCATATAAAATTGTAGTTCTTTTTTGGCTACTGATATTCTCACCACCGTGTTATTATATTTGCAGTAACTCACCTTGTCTTTTGTTACTTATTCAGCTATCAAACGATTTATTACCATTCCCAAAAAGCTCACCTTGTCTTTTATCACTTATCAAGCTATCAAACATTTATTACAATTCCTAAAAGGCTCTAAGAAGCCAATTAAAACAGAAAATACAAGGTGAGTTAGTGCAAGTATTAAAACATGGGAGTGCCAATATAATTAGCATTTTTTTATTATTTACCAATCAACCTAAGTACATGGAATTAAATCAATGCAGACAATTATACACCTCCATTTTGCAGTCAAAGACATGCAAAACCCATAAACCAAATCACTAAGATGACACGATTTCTTGATATGTGGATCGATTGTAGGGCTGCAACTCGAGCCGGGTTTTACCCGACCCGCATCGACCCGACCCGACCCGAAAATAGCCTGGGTTGGGTTCAGGTTTCATGGGTTTCGGGTCGAGCCAGGTTGAGCATTCAAAAGCCCGCATGAATCTCGGGTCGAGCCGGGTTTGAAGGGGCCCGACCCGAGTTACATAAGTTATAGTATGTACATTTTTTTCTATTGTTAGTTAAAAGTTAAAAGTAAAAACCCACGCACCCATTGTTATTGTATGTGATCGTAATTTCTACTTCTATGAGTTGAGTTGATTCAAGTGTTTGATTCAGCATTGTTTGATTGTAATTACAACATTGTTTGATTCAAGTGTAATGTGAGTGTAATTACATCATTGTTTGATTCAAGTGTAATGTAAGTGTAATTTCTCCTTCTATGAGTTGAGTTGCCTTGCCAAACAAGAATTTTCATTAAAAAATTGCGTCAACGTGAAAAAACCCGACCCGACCCGAGATTTATCATGGGTAGGGCCAGGTTTGGGAATCGTGGGTTTTTCGAAAAAAAAACCCGACCCGACCCGACCCTAGATATTTCTCGGGTAGGGTTGGGTTCTCCAAAACCCGACCCGCCCGACCCGAGTTGCAGCCCTAATCGATTGGCCCCACGACCTAGAAATCAAATCACCTGAATGATCTTGATCTTCTGCTTCATGAACCAAAGATCGATTTGCCCCATGACCCAGACATCGAATCGAATCACTGGAATGATCTTGATTTTCCGATTCATAAACCAAAGATCGATTTGTCCCACGACCCAAAAATCAAATCACCGGAATGAATCCTGATTTTCTGATTCATAAACCAATTTGGTCTGGTTAAAAAAAAATAGTAACAATGATTTACAAGATGCAATTGTGCTCAATCCCCCGACCCCTACTAGTTTGGGACAAAGGCTTAGTTGAGTTGAATCGTGCTCAATTCATGAATCAAAAATCAAATGACTGGACTTAACCCGACAATAGTAGAATGATCTAGACTGTTCATATAGCGGGCCCTACCATGAATAAAAAATTGTGTTCAATTGAGCAGTTTCAACCCTTCGATTAGAACTGAATAATTGATATCGTAGATCATCATCTGATCAGTGAACTAAAAATCAATTAGATGAAGGCTATTAACTATTGATGTTGGCACTACGATATCATAATAACTGCACAAACTCAGCTTGTCTTTTCTTATTTAAACACCTGTCAAGGTTATAATAGTTCCCGAAAAGCTCTCAGAAGAAAATTAGAAAAGAAAGACGAACTGAGTTGGTGCAATTTTTTAAAACATGGTAGTGCCAATATCACTAGCCTAGATGAATAATTTAGATCATGTTAATGCCAGGGGTGGGCCAGATAACAATTTTTCCTACATGTGTACATTATGGTACGTTTTCCATAAAGAGTCGAATTTACAAAGCATACCCACATTGGCAATTTCCTAATTTGGATTAGATTTATTTACTTGGAGGCCAATTCATTTAAAATTAGCAAGGGTATTTTGGTCATTAAAAATTACAGCAAAGCTGTTTCTATCTATTTCGGAAATTCAGGAGCATTTCCCATTGAACTCCGTAATTTTCTGTAACGACAAATACAACCTGTAATTGGAGAAAACAATAAAAAGGAATTTTAAATTTAAAAATTGGTAGTAGGGTAAGGACTTGAGTAAGGTTTGTTTATTTATTGTTATTTTATTTTGCCCAAATGAATTTATAATTTGTTTAATTTCTTTTATTTATTTGGGTGATTTGAACTCAAAGAGAGGGAGCCCTTTAATAGGTCATTTTACCCTTTTAGATGTTGCAGAGAATAGATGGGGTTTGAGGGCTTTGGATTGTTCCTTCTGAAAAATAGAGTAAGATTTTTCTCATGATTAGATCTATTCTAAATATTTATGGGTTTGTTTTTTTTATTGGTTCTTCACTAAATTTGTCTCCATTATTTCTTCCCTTGTTTCAAAAATCAATTTGGGTTTCTCTTATAATCTTCAAAAAATTACTTTTTTTTTTCTAATACAAAACAATATCCTTTAGATATCTTACAAAGTTGAGTTTTTTGGGTCTGGGTTTGGGCTCAAATCTTCAAAAGAGGGTTTTTTTTTTTGTTTCAAATCTGTCATGGATGTTTTTTTTTGTTGGTAGGGAACTTAATTTCTTGCCCTTTATCACCTTCTTTACACTTATTCTTGACAAAGGAAAAAAATCTAATTTTTATTACCAGAAGAAAGGATTCTTTTTTTATGGTTTTTATGATTAGGGAATGAAGATTTTGTTATGTTTGTGGCAAAATTTCTAAGGCTTAGGTTCTGTTATCTATTTTAGGTTAAAAAGTTGCTGTTTTTTAGGTGCTCTTAGAGGATTTTAGGGTAAGTTTAAAGGGTATATGTTGTGTGAATTGCTAAAGCTCAGAAAAAATGAAGAAAAACAATAGACCAGAGATGTTGGTCTCTTTCTTTCTTTCTTTCTTTTTTTGTCTTTTTTCCCTTCTTCTTGTTTTGATGTTTTTTTGTACTTATAGCCTTGGTCTTTTATGATGGCTAAATCTTGCTATGTTCTTTAGATCTGTAGACTCATTGTTAAGAACTGTGTTAATTTGGAAGTTGTCTGTCACACTTTTTTAAGTGTTTTTTTTTTTAATTCACTTATTTTTCTAGTATGTATCTTTATTTAGTGGTCTATCTTAGAAATATTTCATGGTTTCACTCTATCTCAAATATTCTTTGTTAAGAACTGTGTTAATTTGGAAGTTGTAAGTCAGAATTTTTTTTTAGTGTTTTTTAACTCACCTACTTTTCTAGTATTTATCATTTTTAGTGGGAAATCTTAGAAAATTTCCATGGTTTCACTCTATGTCATGTTTGGTTTCTGCAGTGACTGGATATACAATGGACTTTTCTGAGTCTACAAAGATTGTTTTCAACAGAATCCAGAGCCTCGAGCCTGAACATGTCACAAAAATTATTGGGTTCCTTCTTCTACAAGATCACGGTGATCGTGAAATGATTCGATTAGCATTCGGCCCTGATAGTTTGATCCATTCTCTAATTAATAGAGCTAAAACTGAGCTTGGATTGTCCCCCAAACCGACCATTTCAACTCCAATTCAACCTAATCCGCATGCCATTTCTGATCTTCCACTACAATTCACACCTTTTACTCCATCAGCATCTCGTCCGTTCTCTTCTCCCGCAACCTTTCGTGTCACAAATCCTTATTGGGAGCCTCAAGTAGCCAATGATCAACAACCTATTCATAACATAGATTTTGTTCCTCCAGTCTATGTGGATTCACTTGGAGATGACTATCGTCTTCATAACCAAGCTCAAGCTCATTTCTTGAGCTTGGAGGATCAATTAGAACCTGTCAACCATATTGGTCCAGAATTCTCAAGCAATTATTACTACCCTGAACCCACATTGGGCACTTTGAGTGCGAGAACGAGCCGGAGATCACCGAGCCTTCCTGAGTTCCCAGTTAAAACTTGTCACTACTTTAACAAAGGGTATTGCAAACATGGTACTAATTGTAGATATTTCCATGGTCAATCCATGCTCGATAGCTTCTCACAAATCTTAAGTCCAAACCCAAATGAATTGGCTAACGAAGATCATCTGTTCTCACCTGGGTCACTTGAGAAACTAGAATCGGAGCTTACGGAGCTCTTGAAAGTAAGAAGAGGAATGCCTGTTTCGATTGCCTCTTTGCCAATGCTTTATTATGAGACGTATGGGAAGACACTGCAAGCAGAGGGATACCTTACCGAGAGCCAGAGGCACGGGAAGGCAGGTTATAGTCTTACAAAGTTGCTTGCTCGATTGAAGAACAGTATTCGGCTCATCGACAGGTGGATTTGCTCATCCATTAGGGCCTGTTTGGATTACAAGAAAAAATTTCTGCTTTTTTTGTTTAATTGTAAAGAAAAAAATTTCAGATATAAAAATTTTTCTCGAGAAAATTTTCTATTCCCATGATTTAGTGTTACAAAACTGAATTTGTTCGCTACAAATTTGATACTTTTAGAGGGAAGATCATCCTCTTGATCCACTTTGAGGGAAGGATCAGTCCTCCATTGTGCAAAAAGACACAAATTCTAAGTTAATTTCTTCATTGATTTCCACTAACAGTAACCGTGCTTATATAAAGCACTTACAGATAAACATAGACATAAACATAGACAGAGATGGAGATAAACATAAGAAATGATAAATCCTAATCTAAATTAGTATTCTAATCTATATATCCTAACTACTAAATATGATCTTGTTCTCTAAAATGCCAAACCAATTTATTCCACTCTAAGTGAGACCCATCTAGGCATGTAACATTTAGAGGATAATGATGTGACTATATTAATTTAGAGGGATATTATCATAAATTGAAGGTGCCCCTAAAGTAAAATTGAATAGGTTTGGTTCAAGTTAACTTTTTTCAAGTGTAAAAAGTGTGAAACAACCGATTAGTCCAGAAGCCTAAGCCGTTAGAGAAGGTGTTATTTGATCTTTTTATACTTTAACACTCCCCCTCATGTGTGGCCCCTCTTTTTAGGGTTGGCCTACACGTGGCACATGCGGCCCCTCTTTTGGGTTGGCCATTACATGTGGATTTTTAATATCAATGAGTTTTGAACCCAGGCAACTTGCTTTGATACCATATGAAACCATCAATTAGTACAAAAGCGTAAGCCGTTGGAGAAGGTGTTATTTGATCTTTTTAAACTTGAACAAAAAGAGTAAGAAAATTTTGAGATATTTTTCCTTTCCAAACTTTTCCAAAAAAATTTTGCAATCCAAACAAGGCCTTAGAATTATCTCTTGCAGCCAGAAACAAGAGGATGTTCTATGTTGAGATGTCTTTTACCTTAATGTCTTATACTCTTATTGTTGTTATTTTTGCAATTGAGCTGCAGACCACATGGACAACATTCTGTCATTTTAGTGGAGGATGCTCCGAGATATATGGAATACAGGAGTGAGAGGAGTGATCCAGGTGGAATAGTTGCCGGGTCTCGACAGATTTATCTGACTTTTCCTGCCGAAAGCACCTTCACCGAGGAAGATGTTTCCAACTACTTTATGTAATTAGCATGTCATAACGTTCCATGAAAAGCAGACCTTTTCAATTGAATTTCTCTTTATTTATATGTTGTGCTTGTGTTGTGGTCTATCAGGATTTATGGGCCAGTTCAGGATGTAAGGATTCCTACCCAGCAGAGGCGTATGTTTGGGTTCGTAACATTTGTTTATCCAGAGACTGTCAAAATGATTCTAACAAAGGGAAATCCCCATTTTGTCTGTGGTGCTCGTGTTTTGGTTAAACCCTACAGGGAAAAATCGAGGCTCGTTGACAGGTACAGATTCTACTTTCTTTAAATTGACAATGATTATGGCAGTAAACAAATTTCTGGGATTTGCTTTTATCTGTCTTACTTTTTTTGTTCTTCCACTGGTGGTGGTGAATGGATAGAGCTGATACTAGAATGGCTGTTATGATTCTGAGGTCAATGTTCACTCTTTTTTTTTCTTTTTTTGTCTATTTTAGCTTTAGACTAAATCAAAGAAAAAATCATTTTTGTAGAATTGTTATTCTTGGAATGCCAATTCCTCATTAGCTTCATAATCCCAAAGGACAAAGCATGCCCATAACACTAGAACCTCCCACTAAGAAGTTTCAGTGGTGAGAAGGGACAACTCACATACAGATTTTGCATCGGTTTTAGAAACACGGGACAGCAGTTGCATACAAAACACGGTGTCAAACTCCATTCAAAAAAAAAAAAAAAAACACGGTGTCAAACTTTAAACTTGAATTGGAATCAATGATGGCCAAATTAGGGTTTACCAAACCTTTTCAAGTTTAAATGGCTTACATTATAGTTAGACTTTTTGAATGTTCAAGTGCTCAATCAACTTTTGAGTATTTGAGTGAGTTTTTTCGGGCAGTAGAATGAGTTCCATGAATTCTTTAATTACTTAATTTTTTGAGTGCAGGTGACAAGGTTCATTTCATATAAACTGCAGATAGCTCCTGTTTTTCTTGTGCATTTTAGTTTGACCCTTATCTATATCTGATATGTATAGCATACCAGTATGTGCATGAATATTTTTTATAGTCCAACATGCGCCAATTCTCCCTTTGGATGCATGTCTATATTTATGGTGACCAAATCCCAAACCACTAAAGCCCAATTGATCTCATTGGAAGTATGCATGTGTGTGTGCGATGGACCCACTCATTTCTATTGGTGTTTTGGGTTGGGTTCGGGCAAAGCTGGGCTGAATGCGGATTTGAGGTTGTTTGAGTCTTTCAATCATGCACAATGTGGGGTTGTGGTTCAATCGAATAAAAGAGGATATGTCTTTGAATCATGCACAATGTGGGCTTGTTGGTTCAATCCAATAAAAGAGGATATGTCTTTGAATCATGTACAATGTGGGCTTGTTGGTTCAATACCAATAAAAGATGATATGACATACTTCACTTGAAAAATATTTCTTGGTTTTGCATATCATATACCCATGCTCTTATACAGCTTCTAAATCAAAAAAATATATATATATATATATATATATATATATATATATATTTCATTTGTGGAAGTTTTTCTTGTCTCTACAGAAAGTACACAGAGAAATTTGAGCCTCCAATGTATTATCCGTCTCACTTTCTAGATATGGATCCTGGGCTTCATTCGAGTAAGTAGTGTAGATGCCCCATGATGCATCAGATGCCCTTTTTATTCTCTGATCATTTTTAATTGTACCAAAGTTAATATCTGGTTTACTTTTTTTTTTTCCCTTTTAGTTCCAAGAGTCTATGATAACTCGAGATCGCTTAGAAAGCAGCTGATGGAAGAACATGAACAGATGATTGAACTCGGGAGAAGGCGTCTCTCTGAGTTGCAATTATCACCTAAACCACTGACTCATCCTTATCTCAGCTATCCCATGGATGACTTTAAACTCTCAGAAGGTCAATGATTTTCTCTCTAATTCAAGTTTTAAAATACATTTTTGGATCTCCATCCTGAAATTTCACTCCACCTTGAAGTTCGTGCAGATCATAATGAGTTTTCATCGACTGACCGCTTCAACTATCTTCGTGACGTTTTAAACAATGGTTCCACTAGCGACGACAAGGCTAGGCATACAAGCACCAATTACAGTGATCAGGAGAGGTGAGATAAAAAAGTAAACAAAGAAATGAAACCACAAATCTTATTAGATTGCCACCTTGTCTCAGTTGAAAAAAATTTCCATTTCGTAATGTGCTATAGTTACATGACAAACTAGGGGTGCAAATCTGGTTGATTTTTGGGAATTTGTGTTGAGAATTTATCATAAAATCGTGTTGGGTTTGTGTTGATTCCAATTCATTTTCTTGCAAAAGCTCAACCCGATCCGACCCAAGTTGCACCCCTATGACAAAAAACTTAATTTTAGTTGATAATTTTTATACCTTCGCCACAACATCTTTAAGTCCGTGACAAAATTTTTTTTGCTGATGTTGGGG
Source organism: Tasmannia lanceolata (assembly GCF_043159265.1). Taxonomy (NCBI): domain Eukaryota; kingdom Viridiplantae; phylum Streptophyta; class Magnoliopsida; order Canellales; family Winteraceae; genus Tasmannia; species Tasmannia lanceolata. The sequence goes on along the minus strand of NW_027518680.1, from coordinate 52,711,256 downwards.
TTCCTTTGTTTTTATTCTTTAAATTTGGGTTGAGATTTTATCAGAAAATCGTGTCGGGTTTAGGTTGATTCCAATACATTTTTTAGCAAAAGCTCAACCCGACCTGACCCGAATTGCACCCCTATGACAAGCAACTTAATTTTAGTTGACATTTTTATAACTTTGCCACAACCTCTTTAAGTCCATGACATTTTTGTGTGTTTTTATTCTTTATTGCAGCAGCCAAGGAATCAATCTCCCAGAGAGTCCATTTGCATCTCCAATAGCAAGCAGCATTTCCAGTCATATAGAGATTTCAAACAGAAGAATTATAGAGGCTAGAGAGTACTTAATTCCATCTATTTCGCCACTTTGATACAACACTTTTTCCCTACTCGCTACTGATCGATCAAGCTCCTCCGCGAGTCTATATACCCAGCTGAAACAGCTGAAACTTTCTTTCTCCCTGTTGGGGGGAGGAGATGCAAAGAAGATGATACAAGAGGTACATGTAACAAATTCTACACTTTTTTTTATTGTAATCACAGAAGCAAGTTGTCTGTGTATCTTAGAATCTGTAATATATTTTGCTTTAGTGGAAGAAAAAACTACAAGTATGCAGGGTTCATAGAAAAAAAAAAGTCGTTGAATCTCCTGCAAAATTTAGAAACAGATGAAAATAATTATTTAAAGATAGAGAAAGTGCTTAGCCTCTTATACCAAACAGCAGCAATGAGTAATTAGTTGATGTAATCCGACCGTGGATCTTCTCATTCTAGTTGATACTTTGTTCATTGAGGACTTTTTGTCTATTCTGGTAATGTAAATCATTTGGTCCCCTCCTACATAACTTAAGGCCACGTTTGGATACCAACAAGATTTAGATTTGGATTTAGTTGATATTTTGAACCGGATCAGATCCTTAGATTTCCAAATCAGCTACAACAGTACAAAAAATTCTGATTTTCAAATCTGTCCTGCGAGACATAATTTGGAAATCAATATTTGGGGCAACTTCCTTCACCATCGCTGCTCCTAGATGTTGCTCCGGCAGCAGCGAGAGCTCCCTCCCTCCCTCTTTCTCTCTCTCTCTCTCTCTTAAAACATGTTCATGAAGATGATTGATGTGTTTTGTATCCAAAACTCAAATCCAAATCAAAATACAAATGCATGAGGAATCCAAACGGGCCCTAAGGGACTTTAAAATACTTAAAAAACATAAAAATTAGAATATGAGCTAAGGATGGTCCGCGTCATTAGTCAATGCAAATACAACTCCAAAACTTGTCCTGAAGTCAATTTTATTGAAGAAATGTGCTTACATTAGTGTGGAGATTTTGCAAATAAACAATTTTATCAAATAGTGGGCTTGATTGATGTCTACTATTTTATTTTACTCACATCCTTTTGTCAGGACAGAAGTGTCATAAATATGAATTTGTGGTTGGATTCTCTTAATTAATGTGTTCTTGTACACATCATGCTTACGCGTAATTGCGCACATGCCACTAAAACATAAGGCAATGCAATCAAATCAAAATATGATTTCTGATTGTTGTTCAAACTTATTTTAAATCACAGGATATTTCAGCTGTTGATCTGCTAGATAATAAGGTATCCTTTGGTTAGGGCTGCAACTCGGGTCGGGCGGGTCGGGTTTTGGAGAACCCAACCCTACCCAAGAAATATCTTGGGTCGGGTCGGGTCGGGTTTTTTTTCCGGAAAACCCACGATTCCCAAACCCGGCCCTACCCATGACAAATCTCGGGTCGGATTTTTTCACGTTGACGCAAATTTTTAAGGAAAATTCTTGTTTGGCAAGGCAACTCAACTCATAGAAGCAGAAATTACATTCACATTACACTTTAATCAAACAATGATGTAATTACACTCACATTACACTTGAATCAAACAATGCTGAATCAAACACTTGAATCAACTCAACTCATAGAAGCAGAAATTACACTCACATACAATAACAGTGGGTGCGTGTGCTTTCACTTTTAACTTTTAACTAACAATAGAAAAAAATGTACATACTATATATAACTTATGTAACTCGGGTCGGGTCGGGTCGGGCCCCTTCAAACCCGGCTCGACCCGAGATTCATGCGGGCTTTTGAATGCTCAACCCGGCTCGACCCGAAACCCATGAAACCTAAACCCAACCCAGGCTATTTTCGGGTTGGGTCGATGCGGGTCGGGTAAAACCCGGCTCGAGTTGCAGCCCTACCTTTGGTTCTTGGATTTTTATTTATCGTTTTCATCTGCAATGTATTTAGTGCAAATGACTCAAGAACACAACCAATCCGTTTTTTGGTTCTAGATTTGATTCTAACACCCATTTTAAGATCAATTTGGCTTTAATCTTGTTTGAAATTAAAGTTCATTAGGAATGATAATGACACCCCTATTGAACATAAATATATGGACAGATTGATAAAAAAAAAAATAGCTTGTTGGATGGATCCTTGGAATACTTGTTTCTTTTTAAATCATGTTTGGTAATAATGAAAAAAAATATGAAATTATTTTTTCCATAAAAATAATATTTCAAAGGTTTGTTGACCCCATGTTTGGCAACCATGAAAAATTATTCCATTGAACATCCGTGGGCACAACTGTATGAGAGGGGCTGATAAGGAAGGAGAGAGAGAATTGTGAGTGGGGAGTCTGGATAACATAAAAAATCCCTAAAAACTAGTGAAAAGAAAATACCTATGTTTTATGGAGCCTCATTCCCATTCTCAAGTCTTTTCTATCTCTCGCCCATCTATCACAATTGCCCCCAGAAATATTTCATGGAATTACCATGAATTTTTTCATGATAAATTAGTCTCTTAAGTGGTGAGAGAGGCGTAGGGTGGGTGGGAGGAGGAGTGGCTTGAGACTTGAGAGTGCACGAATGAGTAGCGGGAGAGAAGTGAATGAAAAATAAGGAAAAAATCGATAATATTTTGGGTGGAGTTTTTTGTTTCCTAGGTTTTCAGGTGTTTTTTTTACCACTCTTCAAAAATACTCACACAACTAAATGAATAAAGATAGAACTAGTCCAGACAATCCAGCCACGCTCGAACTCCGAGCTTCACGACAACAATTCACGCTAAGTCTCGGGATCTGTAAGATGTTATCAACAGTCAATTGTTGCCTTGTACGTTTATATGAGGATCCATGACGGATCTGGCCATGCCAAGAATAACAAGAGGTTAATGTATAACAGATTTCAAAGGATCCAGTGATGTAATAATCGTGATAGAATAACAAACAAACATGTGTCCAATGCCCATAAGACCTTTGCTTCCTCACACTGAGCGAAGCTAGCACATAGCAATACTACACAACACCACCTGGGTACCCAAGTCACGGACACGCAGTTCTCAAGATTCAATACGTTGGATATACCGCAAATGCCACTAGAGCACGACCAAAGCATCCTATGTGTCAGGTATACCACACAAGCCACTAGAGCCCGACCAAGCAACCTGTGAATACTGTCATCTAGATATGGGGTATACGTCACTAGAGCCTGACCAAAGCTTCCCACGTATTGGAACATCTAGATACTCAGGTATACCGCACAAGCCACTAGAGTCAGACCAAAGCGGACACAAACCCAGTTACACCGATATGCAATAGTGATATGCATAACATGATATGAGAATGCTAAATCAGTGTATAGCATGTACAGAGATATGGGTTCACATTTTTCACCATGAGAAGCAGGTCACTGGCATGCCAGGTCCTACTTTGAGAATTCTAGTGTTAAACCTCGAATATAACATAGGCTAACAATTTCTCAGTATCAAATCATACTTAGAATACCAGAAGATCAGTATAGTTGAACAAGTTCCCAACAGAGCACTACACGGAACAACTAAGGACTCTTTTCCATGATACAAGATTTACCATAGATCCAACACAAAACGTACCTCAGAAGGAACTCCTGAACTTTCCAAACCCAAGGGGGGATCACCTAGCAACCCACATTACCTCATCCTTAGAGGGGTTTAGGGAGGGAGAACACATGAGGAGAATACCAAAAATCCAAGTGAAAACCGGAAAAATCCGAACCGCGCGGACAGAGCCCTACACTGTTGACCATATGGTCGACCGTTCAGGGGACTCTCTTGGACAGTCTCCCATGGTCGATCACATGGTCGACCGTCCAGGAGCCCCTACAACAGATCCTCCCACGGTCGACTGTACGGTCGATCGTGCACACTCTGTTTGGATTTACCAAATTTGTTCTGATTTATTCTTAGTTTTACAACTTCGAATGGCCATAACTTGCGCTCCGATCATCAAAACTGATCGTGGTTGGATCCGTTGGACTCATTGTGGAGAGAGGGTTCCATCGAATCCAATCCGGCTGCTAGAAAACTCATCGGATGGCGATTGGTGGAAAATCTAGGGTTTTGGGTGAAATTCCGTGTATCTACTTTTCCAAGGCGCCGTCAACGATCAAACTTGTGTTCTGGGATCTCTTGTGACAAACAAGACTCCGGGGAACACGACAAGGAGATGGATCATACCCGGAGAAGAAGATACAACGAACCCTAATCATAAGGGGACAACTTCCTACTTTCATCATTCCATGGACGTGATTACAAGATTTAGGGTGAGTTCTTCCATTGATACCTTCGGTCCCCAAACTTGATCTCCCAAGATCCTCCACACGAATTTGCTCTTCTCCCACAGTTGCGTCTTCTTGGCTTAGGTTTTGCAATCGTGATACATACCTAGATAGATGGGTCCCACTTAGGATTTAGCAATATCTAAATTAGCTTTTGATATTAATGTAATTCTGGTGATACATTTAGTAGTTATCTATATTTAGTAGGAGATAGGGATTTGATTAGAATATTGGCTACTCTTATTGGCTACTCTTATAATAGCAAGTTATTATTTAATTAGGAAGTAGATTTGGGTAGGATTCTTATTACGTAGGAAAGTTATTTAGGATTATGAGATATAAATAAATTGTAATCTTTTATTTCATCAATGAAGAAATTATTCTAGAAATTATGTTTCTGCACAAAGGAGGACCGATCCTTCCCTCGAAGTGGATCAAGAGGTTGATCTTCCCTCTAAGAAGATCGAATCACGTTACGAACCGATCCGGGTTCGTAACAAATCGTTATGTAGGTTTTTAGGCAAAGATTAGTATTTATACTAATTTAAGAGGAAACCTTAATCACTAATTAGGGTGAGGACAAGAATACTCTCTCTCTAAAGGGAAGGGACGAATTTCACATGGGGGTATTTAGGGGTATTCCACAGGAACTCAATTTGTCCCATATTTTAACCAGCTATCTCTTGATCGTTACACAACGGCCTTCATTGTTACTTTTAGCCAATATGAATGGACTGTTATGTCATTTGCTTTAAATAATGCACCATCTGAATTCCAAAAAAACGTGAATGATATTTTCAATCCCATACTAGTTTTTCTATAGTTTATATTGATGATGTATTAATCTTTTTTACAAATATTGACGAGCATTTTAAACCTCTTAACATATTTTACAAAACAATAAAACAGAATTGTTTTGTCCCAGCAACATAAAAAATCTAACTAATATTTGATTTTTAGAATAAAACATACATCTAGGAACAATCATACCTACAGAAAGATCTATCCAATTTGGTGACAAATTTTATAATGAAATTAAAGATAAAAAATAAAAGGAAATGTTATCAGCACTACTGTTTTTTGATGAGGACACTCCTCACTTTATTAAAAGTACGGTATGACCCTCACCATAGGATGATCCAAACCGTCCATTAGATGGGCCACAGCCTAAATAGGCTGTGCCCCAAAAATCATTTCCACAGGTTGATCCTAACCCTCCAATCTACTGAGGGTTAGGATCAACCCTCTAATATTCAGATCGGAGGGTTATGATCAACCTATGAAAATGAATTTTGGGGCACAACCTATTTAGGCTGTGACCCATCTAATGGACGGTTTGGATCATCCTATGGTGCCGGACATACCGTACTTTTAATAAAGTGAGGAGTGCCCTCATCAAAATACAGTAGTGCTGATAACATTTCCCATTGATTGCAAAGATTTCTTGATAGTTTTAACTATGTTCTTGAGTTTTCCCCCAAGTTTATGCTAAATACACTCCCTAAACTATTTTATGACAGACTTACGAAAAATCCTCCAGTATGGACATCCAATCATACGGAGACTGTAAAACAAATAAATCAACTTGCTAAAGAACTCAAATTGTTAGGCATAATAGATTCAAATGCTTATAAATTGTAGAAATTGATGCTTCTGATATAGGATATGGAGGAATACTTAAACAAAAAGTTAATGATAAAGAGCAATTAGTCCAATTCCCTTATGGATCATGGAACCAAACACAACAAAAATACTCTTATCAAAAAAATGAAATTTTACCCTCCTTTGTATTTCAAAATTTCAAAGTGGTCTTTTAAACCAATAGTAATTTTTATTTCAGGTAAATACAAAACAGCAAAAGAATATACTTCAAAAAGACGAGAATTCTTAACAAGAGAATTCTCCCTTCATGATAAGTAACCATGCCTCTCAAAAAGTCTGCCCCTCTTAGTAAAATGAAAGATGCACATACTAATAGCCAATCTTCTCCCTCTAAATCTTTGTATGAGATTTTCCGTGAAGATGAGATTGAATACACACTTTTAGCTAGACCCGGCAAAAAGTGACCCGGATCCGCGGGTCCATCCGGCCCGCCCGTAAATTACAGGCCCGGGCCACCAATCAATGACCCGTTTGAAATTGACCTGCGGGTGCACCCGGCCCGTCAAAACTAGGCCAGGCCGGGTGGACTCGCGGGTGCCCGTGGAGAAGTGGAAAAAGGTTTTATTTTACCCTTTTTCGGTAATTGTCATATTTTTTTCATTTTCTCTGAGATTTTTCCGTAATTGTCATATTTGTAATAATTTTTGGTATTTGTTTTCGTATTTTTTCCACTTTGGTACCATTTTGACGTAATTTTTCTATAAAGTTTAGTACCGCATGATTTTTATTTATTGCTGGCCACCTTTGCACAAATCGTACTTCCTGCTTTTTGCACATAAGGCAACTCTAAAAAAGTCAACATGAATGGGCTAACATCACATGATCACGTGCAGAAGGTGGCTAGCAAATCCCATTATAAATTTAAAAAAAATCTTAAAAAATTATGTCAAAAATCCAGGTGGCCCGTGCGGGCCGGCGCGGGTCCAAGCTTAGTGACCTGTAAAATTTTTTGGGTCATTTTGACCCGGCCCGTTTGACCAGGACCCGTACGGGCCGGGACAAACCCGGCCCGGCCCTCCCGTTTGCCAGGTCTACTTTTAGCATTATCAACGATTTTTTTTTTCCTTGGTCCCTCTTAGAGGATTTAAACCATTATCAAAATTTTATCATTATCAAAATTTCACTGTATGAACTTAGCAACATCAAGGTGGGCCTCACAAAAAGGCATACACCAAATGTTTCACAAAAGGCATACACCAAACGTTTCTGAGTTGCAGATGAGATGGCCTCTCACCAAGGCCACTCGTTTCATTATTTATTTATTAATTATTTTCATCATTATTATTACTATTTCTTTTGGGGAAATGTTATCAGCACTACTGCATTTTGAAGAGGGCACTCCTCACTTTATTAAAAGTACGGTATGGCCCGCACCATAGGATGATCCAAACCATCCATTAGATGGACCGCAACATTCATAGGTTGTGCCCCAAAAACCATTTCCATAGGTTGATCCTAACCCTCCGATCTGAATGTTAGAGGGTTGATCCTAAGCCTCTACAGATCGGAGGATTAGGATCAACCTATGGAAATAATTTTTGAGGCACAACCTATTTAGGCTGTGGCCCACCTAATGGACGGCTTGGATCATCTTATGGTGCAGGCCATACCATACTTTTAATAAAGTGAGCAGTGCCCTCATCAAAATACAGTAGTGCTGATAACATTTCCCTTCTTTTGCTTTATTTATTTATTTATTTATTTATTTATAGAAGGACAGAGAAGGAAGAAATGGAGGATGTTTCTAGAACATTGGGCTTTCAACAGGGTAGCATGGTGGGGACCACAAATAGTGGATTTAGAAACTTGGGTCTTTATCATTTAAGCTTCTTTTGTCAACAGCAGAATCCCCCAAAGGCTTTAAATCCAGTCCTCCTGCATGTACTATGTATATGGAGTGGCAGTTCAAGTATGTTAAAAAGACAAGAATAACCTTAGATGAACAAAAGCATATAGCACTTTATAGGGGGCATATTCGTACCATAATTCTGGATTGCCTAAACTAAAGACTTTTGAGTTTCTATAAAGAGTAGACCTTTTAAAGAAGACAAGCATGTATTGGAACTGTATTCCTTCTATAAGATAATGACACTCCTCATCTAATTCAACATTGGAATAGCTGCATGGTTTGTAGATGTCCCTAATCCGAAATAAATAACCATTTTTCTTGAGATAAAAAACATGCTTGTTTTTATTGATCTCAATGCACCCCGATAGTCCGATGGGTCTAAATGATCCAAAGGTTAATGGATAGGATCTGGGCCCAACAACTGGATCCGGATCATGTTCATTTGATCTGTATCATAAGGTCTGAAATTACTTTGAATCTTGAGCCAGAACATAGCCACAAAATCAGATGGAGCGTCTTTATATCAGAATAGAGGGCATCAATCTAAGAAAATAACTTTCATATTTTCATTCATTTATGTCAACTTTTGCCCCTCATTCTTCGAGAATCAGAAAAATTCTTTTCGAGTTTAAATTTCTTTATTTGAAATCTAGGTTCTTCTACTTGTTTATTTACTTTTTTTTTTTTTCATCCAATTGTTCTCGAATTGGTCCATTCAATGGTTCTAGATCTCACAATGTGACAAAAGAATCATCTTCTTGGAGACCCTTGGAATAACTTTTTGGTTGTGCGAACCAAAGGGAACGATGACTTTGGTTTGGGTTATTTTCATAATATTTTAAAGAGCAATGCTAAACTGAGAGGCGCCTGACGCAGGGAGCGTGAGAGAGGAAACACAAGATGAAGATCAACACAAGAAGCGACTAAAATAATCTCTTGGGTGAAAACCCAGGCCACGGTTTGGAGAAAAACTCCAATATAACACGTGAAAGGAGAGAAGCTCCTTCATCCACATGAAAGAGCCAATGCTCTCTTCACAAGTGATGTCCCAAAAATAAACTTTATTCAATCTATATGTTTCTTTCCTCACGCCATTACATTATATAAAGAGCCAAAACTTAAGAATAACAACCCTAAATACCTACTTAACAATTATTCTCCATCTTCTATCTAAAGCAACAAAAATAAAAGCAAGAAATATGACTAAGATAATCCTAAAATAGTAATCCCATAATAGACACTTGCCATATCCTTTTTAGATAGGTAATCGAAAAACCTTTCTAAAAATATCAAAATCAAGCTAAAACGACAAGTTTTGAACTCCAAAAAATGCTATAAATAAAATGACAAAATAGGAAATAAAAAAATAAAAGATATGATCCACGCCGCACGTTCTGCATTAGTGCCCTTGTAGAAATGGGGTGAAAGGTCGTCCTTGCATTTAATACACTTTGACTTGTAACCATTATAAATGCACAACCGTCCCTTGCAACCGCCAATGGGGGCACCCTTTCACTCCATTTCTGCAAGGGCGCCCTTCAGTTTAGAATACCGCTATTTATAAACCCTTCTCAAAATGACAAACAACATTTTGTTTACCTACTTTTCTCGTTAAGAAGATAGAAGATGACTCTCTCTCTCTCTCTCTTCTTCATTTTTCCTTTCCTAACCCTAAACCCGGATTGAATAGTGTACAATGCAATTAGGACCTAGGACACTAATGGATTGTTAGAATATATTGAAATGGACCATGACCCAAATCTAGACAGTAGGGACTAAAATGCAACTGGAAAATGATCCAACTGATAGGAGATCCAAACGGATTGTGACCAAGACACAGGTGGATCCGAATCCAAGTGGATCCATTGACACCCTACTTGTTTTCTCAATAAAATGACAAATACCTTTACTTTGGTGCATTATGGCAAGTTAGAGTGAGGGTTTGGAACAACCCAAACCAAACATTCTTAGAATTATTAATCTAGATTTTTTGTTATTGTAACAGCCTTAGAATAGTATAAAATGAAGAGGGTGCCACTACTAAAACAAGGGAGTACAGATAGCATTTCCCACTAAAGAGGGTACCCTTTTCTTTGGACAAATGAGCCGATTAATCTGAAGAGGGTGTCAAGTGAAGGAAGGCTATCCCCTTCCGGCAAGATCGCTATGCGCAGCGGAACAAAAATCGCATAGAATTTTAAAATTTTCTTTTGATCTTACTTTTGCTCAAGATCATAGAGTCTAGATTAGTTAATTAAGTTAATCAAACATAAATAAATACCTTTTTGAAGAAGAAATCAAGGAATCACGCTGCTTGATCTACTCATCGAACGGTTGCGATCATTCTAAACGCCGCAGACCCCGCAAGTTGAACCGATGGATTTTTTTCTTTGCTTAGACTATTGTGGATGTGAATAACTCTTATTCACCTATTTAAGGTCTGATATAATCAGTACCTTTGTTGTGGAGAATAGAGAAATTGATTTGAAGCCTTTCTCTTTGAAACTATTTCAATTGGAAGAGAGATAGAGAGAGAGGGAGAGAGAGAGATGGAAAACTATTTTTCGAAGGGGGGAAGCAAGGGAGAACGAATTTTTGAGTATTCCACACTTGAAATTTCGTTCTCCCCTCTCTCTTTTATATAAAGTAGAGTTTTTGTTTGATAAATCCTTGTTTCTCTCTCCCAATTCCAATCCAATTGAGAAGCCGACTTGAATTGAGACTCCTCGAGTGAATGTGACTCTCCCAAACCTCCAAGGCTATGTGGGGACACTAAAGATACGTGAGAAAACGTGTATGGAGGCCTCCCTTCAGCCCTTGTGGCCTTATCATATAAGAGTTGGTGTTGGAAACAAAGTGTTTGCTTTGTAGATCCTACAATTTAGCAATTTTTATCCAACAAGGAGTTTGAGTGCAACTCAAAGTCCTTGAGCAATTGGGACTCTTTCCCCCGACTCTCCAACTGATTTAGAAGTGTTGTGGGCCCCACAAACCTTATCCAAATGTATAGTCCTATCCCAATTCCCAATTCCATTCCAATTCCGCAACTTTTGCAAAACCGGTTTGGAAATACTATCCTCATTTGGATTACACATTATTATGATAATTATTAATCATATTAATAATACATAATAATGTATAATAATTAAATAAATAATTAATAAATTAATTAATAATTTAATCGATTAATAACTCACATCTAATGGGAGTTATTTCAGCTCCAATTTGTCTTCGAAAACTTCTCTTACTGTCTTTTGTTACTTTCCTAACAAAGACATGTTTATATATATATATATACACATAATTAATGGATACCTTAATCTAACAGATCATATCCGTCCATGAAATTACATAAAATGCGGAACCCTGATCCGTTTGGATGTTACCGGGTCATTCGAGTTGTGAGTGGGATCGTCGCAGGGATCCGACGGCCAATCCTGCAGAACCCTATGGTGGGCCCTACTGTGATCTCGCTCTGTAGTTAAACTACACTTGCATTAGGTCAATAGCCTCCATCGAGATGTAACCCTGAAGGTGACCGTCAGATCATCTTACCCCTAATCACATCATGTATGTGCAAGTCCTTTCTTCATAACCACCTCTACTGAGTTGAGTCATACGGGAGGTGGATACCATTTACCCCCTTGGCCCACTCTTGGTATACCATTTTGGTCAAGCGGTGTTTGGCCTAAAATCCTTTGAAAACAATTCAATGTTTCATAAAACTTTCCGTTAAACGTTTTATCAAATCTGCTTGGCCAGACTATTTAATAGGCCTACTGCTCTGACAAACTTGTAGATGTCAATTCCTAAATTTTAGGGCGAAGAATCCTTGTTGAGTATCACTATTGGTCTCGAGGGTTTGCTATAGGATATAGCTCTATCCGAATGTGACTCTAAAAATAGAATAACTATAAGATAGACTAAGACCCTAGAACGGATCGACAAACCAATAAAATCCTTCAGGTCTAAGGACTTGTGAAGGGTCCTGTCTGGAAGAACAACTTTATATTTTCTTGTCCACAAGTTGTTCTTTATTTGATCCGGTTCGGTTAGGCGATCCAATCGTTGCATCCACTCTTCTTGCTTAGGGTCCACTACCCAGATGACCGAGATAAGTCACCTCACGTCACGTGCATGTAGGCAAGACTGGTGCTAGTTGTATACAGAAAGAGATGTCCAGTCTCTTTCCTAACTAGGAACTATCAAGGCTTGCATAGAACCGAGATGCCATATCTCCTTGCTCCCTTGGACATGTGAACCTTTGAGCATGTCATTTCTACTATGCTACCTAAGGACGAACATGTGTCAATAAAATAAGCACATAACACACATTCAAAAATGTAAATACCCATTCAAGTTATGAAATAAATCTTTATTGATTAGAAAATGTCATTCTACTGGCTTTCCAGGGCAGATACTCTAACAATCTCCCACTTGCCCTCAAAGCCAGTCATGAATATATCTCAGACACATTCCCTCTAGATGCTTCTCAAATACCTTTTGACTAAGGGACTTGGTCAAAGGATCTGCCACGATGTCCACTGAAGCTACTTTAGCTATGGTCACATCCCCTCTGTCGATAATCTCTCGTATCACATGATATTTGCAAAGGACGTGCTTTGACTTCTGATGAGACCTTGGTTCATTTGCTTGAGCGACTACCCCACTGTTATCACAATACATCGTAATAGGTCTCTCAACATAGGGCACGACTCCAAGTTCGTCTATAAATTTCCGCAGCCATATCGCCTCCTTCGCCGCATCACTCGCAGCGATGTATTCCTCTTCAGTTGTGGAGTCCGCCGTGGTGTTTTGCTTGCAACTCCTACATGAAACTGCTCCATTAGCTAAGGTGAACACAAAACCTGATGAGGATTTCATGTCGTCAACATCTTACTGAAAATCCACATCAGTATATCTAGAAACAACTAATTTGTCTCCTCCAAATACTAAACAGTAATGTTTAGTTCTTCTGAGGTACTTAAAGATATGCTTAACTGCTGCCCAATGCTCTGGACCTATGTTTGATTGATATTTACTAATTCCTCATATATATACACACACACAGCACATGGAGCTTAACCGCGCTTTAGTTGTTTATAAAGCCTCCCATTGGTTCGTATAGTAGGTCCCCCTTGGAAACATATAGCGGGTCCACAAGAAGGAACTAGTGGGAGGCTTTATAATACCACAGTGCAGGAATGCTTTTTTCATATATATATATATATATATATATATGAGGAAAGTGTTTCTAGTCGACCGACTAGAAAACCTTCTCTAGTCCGCTGCCCAAAAACACAGTGGGCCCATATTGTTTGGATGATCCAAAGCACTCATATGATAGGCCGTGACATAGATAGGGTGTGCCCAAAAAATTAGCTCGATAGGATCATCCTAACCCTTCGATTGGTGGCGCTAAAAAATGGAAAGATTTGTGGAGTTTTATACCCATCCATTTTAACATCCACAAATTGTAGGGTTGGGATGATCATATGGATTTGATTTTTTGGGCACACTCTATCCATGCCAGGGCCTATCAAATGAGTGTTTCAGATCACCCAAAGAATGTGGGCCCCCTGTTTTATGGCCGGCGGACTAGATAACTTTTCTAGTCGGCTGACTAGAAACACTTTCCTCTCTCTCTCTCTCTCCATATATATATATATAGGAAACATTTTCTGCGTGATACCTCAGATAAGTTATCTGAGCAAGAGCTCAAAAAATCATGTGGGCCTACATTGTTTGGATGATCCAAAGCATTCATTTGATAGGCCTTACATAGATAGGGTGTGCCCCAAAAATCAGCTCCATAGGATCATTCTAACCCTTCAATTTTTAGAGGTTAAAAATGGACAGATTTGTGGAGGTTTATACCCATCCACTTTAACCTCCACAAATCGAAGGGTTAGGATAATCCTGTGGAGCAGATTTTTTGTGCACACTCTATCTATCTTTGGACTATCCAAATGAATGCTTTGGATCATCCAAACAATGTGGGCCCATATATTTTTTGAGCTCTTGCTCAGATAACTTATCTGAGGTATCGCAAAGAAAACGTTTCCCCATATATATATATACATATACACACACACACACACAAAAAGTACTCATGTGGGCATACATTTTTGGGTTGATCCAAAGAATTCACTTGAAAGGCCCTTATATGGATAGGGTGCCTACAAAAAATCAGGTTCATAGGATCATCCTTGCCCATTCAAAAGTGAAGGGAAAAATGGACAGATACAATTTATGCCCATTTTTCCCCTCCACAAATGGAAGGGCTAGGATGATCCTATGGACCTGATTTTTTGTAGGCACCCTATCCATGTAAGGGTCTTTCAAATGAATGCTTTGGATCACCCAAAAAATGTGGGCCCACATGAGTTTTTGATGCTCCTGCTCACATAAGCTATCTGAGCAGCTTCTCAGAAACCATTCTCTCTCTCTCTCTCTCTCTCTATATATATATATATATATATGTGTATATATATATATACTAGTAAAAAACCAGGTCGACAAAGAACTGTACGGACCACATCATAGGTTGATCCAAACCGTCCATGTGATGGAACACAACATCAATAGGTTGTGCCCGTAAAATCATTTCCATAGGCTGATCCTAGCCGTCTAATCTATAGAAGTTTCCATACTAAAAAAAGCATAAAGGAGGGGGGTAGGATTGATATTATGTGGCTTTAATGGGCGCCTTTATTAAAAAGCATAAAGGAGGGGGTAGGATTGAAAATATGTGGATTGAATGGGTGCTTTTGTTAAAAAAAGTAAAAAAAAGGTGATGTGTAATTCTCATAGAATTTTGGGAGAAATTCAAATAATTCTCTCATTTTCTCTTATGCTATATAGTATACTAGTAAAAACACCCGTGCGATGCACGGGCCGACAAAGAACTGTATAGACCACATCATAGGTTGATCCAAACCGTCCATGTGATGGAACACAACAGAAATAGGTTGTGCCCTTAAAATCATTTCCATAGGCTGATCCTAGCCCTCCAATCTATAGAGGTTTCCATAATATGTTGTTCCTCTTAAGGTGCCATGAATTCCTCAATATTTTGAAAGGCGTCCTGAATCCGTAGTATTATGTAATATGTTCACAAAATCCGTAGTATTATGTAACATATGTACCCAATCCGTAATTTTGCAAAGAAAAAATGTCACTATGTTGACTTTGTCTACTTTTTATTTATTAAAAAAGCATAAAGGAGGGGTAGGATTGAAATTATGTGGCTTTAATGGGTGCCTTTGTTAAAAAGCATAAATGAGGGGGTAGGATTGAAAATATGTGGGTTCAATGGGTGCCTTTGTTAAAAAAAGTCAAAAAAGTGATGTGTAATTCTATTAGAATTTTGGGAGAAATTCAAATAAATGTTTCCTTTTATCTTCTCATATATATATATATATATATATATATATATATATATATATATGTATATGTATATATATATATATATGTATATGTATATACACACACAAGATTTATTAACCGAAACCGAAACCGAAATAAAAATAACTGAAATCGAAACCGAAATATAATTCGGTTCGTTCGGTTAAAACCGAATAGTGCACACCCCTACTTTGAATATGATATTCCCTCCACCATTATTAACGACTATTCTTTTAGCCTTTTTTATTCTGGTGGACAATCCTCCCCATTCGATTTTTCGGCTCTAAGCGAATTATTTTATAAAAAACCGACACCGAAACCGAAATATTGTTTAACCGAACTAAAATAACCGACTGAATTCGGTTCGGTCGGTTATTTTGGTTTTAACCGATTAATGAACACCCCTAGGTAGGATTGAAAATATGTGGGTTCAATGGGTGCTATTCTTAAAAAGCATAAAAGAGGTGGTAGGATTGAAAATATGTGGGTTGAATGGGTGCCTTTGTTAAAAAGCATAAAGGAAGGGTATGATTGAAAATATGTGTGTTGAATGGGTGCCTTTGTTAGAAAAAGTTAAAAAAGTGAGGTGTAAATTCAATAGATTTTTCAAAAAATTCAAAAACGCTTGGGCTTTTCCTCCTAGCTTATTATAGTAGATATATACTAGTAAAAAACCTCGTGCGATGCATGGGCCGACAAAGAACTGTACGGACCACATCATAGGTTGATCCAAACCGTCCATGTGATGGAACACACCATCAATAGGTTGTGCCCGTAAAATGATTTCCATAGGCTGATCCTAGCCCTCCAATCTATAGAGGTTTCCATAGTTAAAAAAGCATAGAGGAGGGGCGTAGGATTGAAATTATGTGGCTTTAATGGGTGCCTTTGTTAAAAAGCATAAAAGAGGGACTAGGATTGAAAATATGTAAGTTGAATGGGTGCCTTTGTTAAAAAAAGTAAAAAAAAAGTGATGTGTAATTCTCATAGAATTTTGGGAGAAATTCAAATAATTCTCTCATTTTCTCTTCTGCTATATAGTATACTAGCAAAAAACACTGACAAAAAATTGTTCATACCACATCATAGGTTGATCTAAACCGTCCATGTGATGGAACACAACATAAATAGGTTGTGCCCGTAAAATAATTTCCATAGGCATATCCTAGCCCTCCAATCTAGAGAGGTTTCCATAATTGTTGTTCCTCTTAAGGTGCCCAGAATTCGTCAATATTTTTACAGGTGTCCTGTATTTGTAACATCAAACTTTCCGTAATTTGAACCACACATAGTGAATAAGGAAAAGTAGTTTTTTCGTCATTCTTAGGGGCGCAACTTAGGTCTCAACCCGACCCAACCCGAGGAACCCATATTTTCCAACCCAACCCGATTTCCAACCCGACCCAATCCGATTTGCAATTTCCTTAACCCGACCCAACCCGATTTCCAATTCGGGTTGGGTCGGGTCGGGTCGGGTTGACCCGATTTGATATGGTACCAATTGTTGACCACCTCAACTCAAGCGGGTTGTTTTGGATTTGGAGAACCAATAGTGAGTCACCAATAATCAGTTTTTAACTCACAATCGGTTCTCAAAATCCAAACCAAATAGGGACTAACAATTAACAAAGGGAAATGTTATACGCACAACTATATTTTGATGATCACACTCCTCACTTTATTAAAGTACGGTATGGCCCTGTAGACACCCCCATTTTGCTCCGCTCTAATCAACAACGAAATTAATATTTTGCTATCAGTCTTTTTCAGTGTTTTCTATTCCCGTGTCCACTCCCTATGTTTTCTCGATCTTTTCAATTATTTCTGCCGTGTTTCGCATTTTTCGGTCAAGTGTCGAGAAGAGTTATTCAGAAAAATCCAAACCAGAGAGAATTGGGACCCGTTTGGTGGGCCCGCATTGAGTATTAATTTGGATCGAGAAAGTTGGCCCCTATAAAAATATCCAAGTTATCTGTGGAGTTTATCATGGATGTTAACAATCAAATTTTATAGGAATAAGTGTGCCCAACATGGAGTGGAGTTCATTAAGTTGAAGCAAGCGGACCCGCCTAAATTTTCGATGAATGGATCTCATGGAAAATTCGGCCAAGGAATAGGCCTGGCGTTTGGTTGAGGGATTTAAAATGGAGTAGCCCACTAAATAGGCGTGGGGCCCACCTAAGGTAATTCAATCGTATTCTTCGGGGTCCGTATTGAAATCTAATGGAAAAGATTTGCGGGCCACCAATTAAACAATATGGAGTGATTTAAGAGGTGGTGTAAGCAATCCACATTGTTGCCTACCAAATGAGCGGTATAGATCATCCCATGAAAGCGATTTTGGGGGAGCAACAAATTTGTGATGCGGTCCATTGATTGTACGGTTTGGATCATCCCATGGAATGATTTATGGAGGAGCAACCAATTCAAATTGGGGTAATCCAAATGGACTGTGCGGATCATATCATGGTGGCTACTTTCGACCGGCACGTTTTCAATTTTGAAGTGTAAGGTATGTCATGAGGGTTCATTGGTTGATAGAGATTACCCAAGAGCAATGTTTTTGTTGCTAACATGGGCAGTGGTAAGAAAAAGGAACTTTCTTGAATGGTAAGGTTGACACTCTCCACGATTTCTAATTATGACAATCAAAGATTTGGCTACTTCCTTGGTATGTAAGTCTCTCTCATCCTACTAAATAAAAAAAAAAGAAGAGCACTTCTTTCTTTTTATAAAATTTGAGGCAATCTTTAAATTTGGGAAGAATGCATTCATCCGGAATTATTTTTACAAAAAAACAGCAACTACGTGCGTCGAGGCATATGGATTTTTTTTTATTACTAAGAAGAGATGAAAGGTTACTGTAAAAAGAAAAGAGCTCACGGATTTTATTTCCAAAGAGACAAGATGGCATCTGGATGCTAAAAGGCAAAGATCTGCCGTGGCCAAGAAAAAGGAAAGAAAAAGGAAGAAAAAGGAGGAGAACAGCAGCGTGGAGGGGGGGGGGGGAGTTCTGGTTTTAAAAAAAAGAAAAAAAAGGAGGAGGGAGGTCTCGGCTCTCTCTGAACTTCGCTCTCTCCCCATCCCTCAGCAATTCTCTTCATCTCGTCTCTACAGCAGCTCTTGCACTCCCATCTCTCAAAGTTTCATCCCCATCACTCTTTCTCTCTATCTTCCTCAAGCTCTATCTCTGGTTTTCTCGGTTTTTTTTTTTAAAAAAAAGAAGAAGAAAAAAAACGTGAAAACAGAGTATTGTATACTCTGTTTTCTTCTTAGTTTCTCGTGGTCTCCCTCCCTCTCTGTCTCACTCCCTCTCACCCTCTCACCCTCTCTATATCCCTCTCACCCTCTCTCTGTCTCACTCCCTCACTCTCCCACTATCTCTACATCCCTCTCTGTCATCCTCTTAATCCCTCTCTCTCTGTCTCTCTCGCTCTCGAACCCTCTCTGTTATTTCACTCTCTCAATCCCATCCTTCTATCTTTCTCAACTCTCTGTGTATCCCTCATCTCCCTACAGATCTCTCTCTCTCTTATCTTTCACAGATCCTGCTCCACATCTTTCCATCTCTCGCTCAACAAGAGCTCTCTCCATCTTTACTCGTCTCTCTCATTCTCCTCTTTTTACACCAAACAGCCCACTCGTCTCTCTCTCTCTCCATACTTTCCAAACAGCCCACTCATATACCTCTCTCTCACTCTACCTCTCACACTCTCATCTCTCCACACTCTCTACAAACAGCACGCTCATCTCCCATCTCATATCTATCACTCTCCCATCAGCAGTGAGAAAGAATAAAAAAAAAAAAAAAAACAAAGAAAAAGAGAAGAATAAAAGCGGAACGGATCACACATCGGCGGGATATTTTCGGATTTTTCGGCTCTCGGATTCGGCGGAGATCTCCACCACAGGTAGGTACACTGTTCTCGAATTTTTCCCGAATTATTTGGTATTTTTAGATTTTTGCATGATTTTTAAACATTTAATTGAATTTAATTGAATATTATATGTGTGTGCTCAAAATCATGATCTGCATGGGTGTTTCAATTCCGTTTCGTCCCGAAATTTAATACAATGATCTACTTAAATAAACTAAAATAACTATCGGATCGGATCGGACATTGGATCAAAGGTTTTGGAAAATATTGAGTGAATAGTGGTATTTTATTTAAAATAATGGCTGAGTAATTACGAAATTCGAAAAAATAGCCATCTCAGGATGATCTATTTTTTGGAATTTTAAAATTTTCTTGTGTTCATCATATCAGAACAAGATTAAAGGATATTTTCTGGAGTCGTGATTTTCTCGAAAATCGTGTTTTAAAAATAGAAAACTCTTCAAAAATATCTTTTCAACGAAGAAAAATAAAGTATATACTAAACAGATTCCAAAAATAATGACATTTCGTGGGAAAATATTCTGTTACTGATACATTCTACCATGAATTTTTAAAGATTTTTGGATTCTGTTTGGTATATTATTTTATGCTTTCTTTGAAAATTATCAGATTTTGGGAGAATTTTTACTGTCATCAGATCACAGATAAAATTCTCAAAATTTTTACAGTAGTCTTAAATTCTATACTTCTTGCTTCTGTAAAATTTTCAATTCATTTGGATCTTGTTTCTTATAGGATGTAGTCTAAGTTCATAATCTGGTCTGAAAATTGAAAAATCCGAAATTGATAGTACATAATTCCTAAAATTCATGAAAATCTCACAGCATGCTATTTTTACTTATATCTTACTACTGTAGAAATTGCATTGAATTTAGATTTCTATTTCCAGTAGTTTCTGTGTTATTTTTGCAATCTGGTCAATTAATTGTTAAATCAAAATTAAATATGAGCTTAATGTAAAAATCTGTAAAAATCTTCCAGTAAGCTACATCTCATCATATCATGCTGCTGTAGAAGTTTCAACTCATTTCGAATTCGTTTACAACAGTTTCACTTGTAAAATCACTCATATGGTTTAAAATTGATAAAATCCATTAAAATATTGAAATTAATTGAAATTCATCTGAAAATCTCTAAAGAATCTTAAATCTCTGTCACATATTAACTCTTTAATCCGTTGAAACAGAAATCTTAGGATCTTTAGATTTTCCTGGAAAAATGGCCAGTGCATCCATAATCGTATCCCTATTCCACTCGATCTTTGACAATTTGAATATTTAAGCTATAGCATGTTGTTGGCTCCAAGGTTACTGTCCACGGAAATCCTGAGATATGCCAAGCAATAAGATGTTATAACCTAAGTATTAAATTGCGCAAGGAAAGAGTGCACGATTCCCTTCATTGATGCTATTCTGGGCCGAAATTGGTGAACCCTAGAGCCATTGGTAATCCTTAAATGTCCAAAAACTGAAAATCCTTGAAATATGAAATTAACTAACTTCAAGAGCTTAAATCGATTTGTCTCATGTCTTTCGGAACCATTGGATTATGGTTTCTAATATAAGAACCATTAGAGCCCAATTTAGGAACACTGGTGTTGTGTCTTGTCCTAAGTTTTAGGGAGTCTTAGGTTTTAGGGAGTCCTAGAGTTAGGAGTCCAGCCTCATCACGGACGCTTGCTATGAATAGCAACCGTGCCATAGGTCTAGTTACACTAGTCACCCAATCTTTCCTTAGGACAAGCCTAGTAAACTAGGATGTAGGTTAACCTGCATTAGTCTAAGGAACCACTTGCATTTAGATAAGAATCATATAGCATCTTAGATGAAATCCTAGGATAATAAAATCCTCAACTTGAATTAAATAACTTCTCTTAAAACTGTTGAAACAGTCAATCCCGTCTAGGTCGGTGTCTTAGTTGAGTTAGGCATAAGTAGCTTAGCTTAGGTGCACCGAACTACGTCGACTCTGATCCCAGTGAGGCTTGGGTACGTAGGCAGCTTGGATGTCTGATGGCATACCAACCGCGAGTCGGCTCTACAACAAATTGTGGGGTTTTGTATATTAATTTTCTTGTAAACGCTTAATTAAATCACTTAGGATTT
Source organism: Tasmannia lanceolata (assembly GCF_043159265.1). Taxonomy (NCBI): domain Eukaryota; kingdom Viridiplantae; phylum Streptophyta; class Magnoliopsida; order Canellales; family Winteraceae; genus Tasmannia; species Tasmannia lanceolata. The sequence continues at coordinate 52,689,722 of NW_027518680.1, read as the reverse complement.
TCCATGAAATTAGAATTTTCGGAGAACTGTCACTTAGATTGAATCCAGACAAATTAAGAAATCAAGATACACATCTAGGATTCACATTGAAATTAGATTTTAGGATGCATGTCACTTAGTTCGCACATTAACAGAGAGTTGAATGAGCAATTTAAAATAAATTTAAAAGAGTTAACTTTTGGAATTGAAGACCGATTATCGGGCAGGAATGGTGCATGTGGTGGATAAATCCCCATACCTTCCATTCTTGTAACCAGGTAGCGAGTCTAGATTTCTGGTTAATTATGGGTCTTAGATCCCACATCTAGGTGGCGACTCTGTCAGTTTCTTTTGTGTGGAATTCAGATTGTCTTAGCGATCCCAAGTTCACATAAAAGATGAATTAAAATCAACAATAAAAATGCACACGCCAATCGCGTGGGTATGAGAGACCAAGAGAAGGCATGGCGGCTCGCGCCCCACCCCTCTGGCGGGCTCGGGTCCCACAGTTTGGCGACTCTGCTGGGGATCACCTAACTTCATTAAAATTCCAAAAGATAACTCATTTGAATTTAATTTAACTGGCTCATAAAAACTCTATCTCTTATATACTTGTTAGATTAATTTGTATGCTTTATTTTCTCATCATATTTTATTCGAACTTAATCTAACAAAACATGAAGGTATCATAGATTGCGCGAACTTATTGCACACACTTACATCACTTGCATCTAAACCCTTGCATCTCCCATGCACACACGTCCTATTTTAGGAACCCGGAGTGTTATCTAGCATGGTTGACTGGGATTTCATCACCTGGTGCCTCTGTGCTAGAGAAGCATTCCACCCTTAGCCTAGCACCTTATGGTGCATAAACGGATCTCTTGTTCACGTACTGATACGCCGGACACTGGTACAGTATATCGAACATGGATTCGCGCTAAGGGAACTCTTGGCCTTACCCTTAGATTAACCCACACATGCATGTAGTATACGAATACATGTGCATCACATGTGTGAGCCTAGTTTAGGATATCTTACCCATTTGTGTCTAGATTAGGCCGTGGTCCATCTTCCAATGGTCACGATCGGTCCGTAGGTACACAAACAAAGTCATGAGTCGAGATCCTCTCTCCACTCCGTTAGATTAGGATTAGGGTTTGATGCCTTCAAGTAACACTGATAAAATGTGTGAAGATTAAAAACTTTCCCTTTGGGGTTAGGATATAAATCCCATCATTTTCAAAGATCTCATAGGATTAGTCATTCATGATCTATCCGTTGAAAGCAATCTTATGCTATCTCATCTCATCTCTTGATCGTACGTCTTTTAATCTTCTATTATGTGATTCGATCATGTATCCATACTTTCTCTTACTGGCAGGAACTTATCCCAATCTCGTGTTCATATAACCCTGATCATTCTTGTATCCTTTCTCTTGGCTTACAGGCACCATGTCTACTCGTACAATTCTTGATTGGATCCGTGGTACATTAAGAGAATCTCACATCTATGCCATAAGTGAGCAAGAGAAGAATCTCTTCGGCTACGTGGCAACCATCAAGCTCGATTGGGGATTACTCTATGCCGCATCAGAGTGTTGGGATCCCGATCATCATGTCTTCCGTTTTGGCAACCAAGAAATGTGTCCCACCTTTGAAGAATGGTGTGCCTTATTGGAATATCCTGTGGATGGCCCTCTAGTGAAGTCATCCGGTGTTCCAGATTATCGTCCTTTGTTCCTTCGCTTAATGAATAATCCGGATGAATCCATGAACTCTTTCATAAAAGGCCAAGAAGTGTCCATGCAACAATTGATTGACATTTACCGTCCTATTGGACACATTGGTGCTGTTGATATTCAAAAAGCCCGACGGCGCGCTTTGAGATTCTGTTCCTTTGCTAGGTTCCTCACTATCCAGCCTTCTCGCTTTGCGTCGGCTGTTCTTCTGGACTTCGTTGATCAAATGGATCGGGGCGCCAATCCAATTCCTACTATACTTGCAGAAACCTTCAATGGATTGGATGATATGGCTCGCCTTCGTGCCAGCTCAGGTCCAGGCTCTTATGTTCGCTCTTTCGTTGGGTCTTTCTCAGGATGTCCTACATTACTCTAGGTGTGGTTGTGCCACAAGCTAAAAATTGCAGCTCCTGTCCATTTCGATCATACGTTATACACCTTCAGTGAATGGCGTCATGATGTTTCTTTCGATCATAAAAGTGATTGGGTTGAATGGTTAAATTCTCGCCAACAAGATCAGATTTATTGGCAAATTCCTGGAATCCAAGAAGCTGTCTTCAACACCGGAGAAGCTAACTACGTTCGCCTTCTTGGTCTAAAAAAGACTTCCTTTTATGTTCCTGCCAGGATCCTGCGTCAGTATGGAAGGGAGCAAGCTATTGTGCCTCCTCTTCGTCATTTTTATCCGCCTGAGGATCTAAAGCCCAAGATTGTCAAAGCCATTTCGTCTGCTTGGGATGTCAGAATCATCAAACCTTTAAAAGAGTCAGCTGAGGAAGATTGTCGTCCGAAGAAGAAGTCTAAAAATAATGCTTAGTTCCATGTTTAATCTTATCCGTTTATCTTTGAAAGAATGAATCATGTACTCAAACTTTAATGATTGATCAATAAAGTTCATCTTTCTTTCTCATTATCTTGGTCTATGCGTACATCATCGTCTACTTCTTTCTGATTTTAAAATATATCTTTCAAATATTTCAGGGCAGTAAACACCATAGCTAACCCCACTGCTCCTTGGGTTCGGGTCTCTTCACGATTGGAGAGGAATTCTGTCTCTCCACCACCCTCTCTGAGACCCCAGCATCCTTGATAACTCGCTTCTCTTCTTTGAGTTCTTGAAGCTGCTGGAGAATCAAGGTAAGAGTATCGGTAATAGCAGCGGGTGGAAGGCCATCTTGGTTGTCTGCCATTGGTGAGGATGAGAAAGAAGGAGATGCTGGGGTTCTCAGAGAGGGTGGTGGAGAGACAGAATTCCTCTCCAATTGTGAAGAGATCCGAACCCAAGGAGTAGTAGGGTTAGCTATGGTGTTTACTGCCCTGAAATATTTGAAAGACATATTTTAAAATCAGAAAGAAGAACAGATGATGATACACACATAGACGAAGATAATGAAAGAGAAAGATGAACTTTATTGATTATCATTAAAGCTTGAGTACATGGTTCACTCTTTCAAAGATAAACGGATAAGATTAAACATGGAACTAAGCATTCTTTCTAGACTTCTTCTTTGGACGACAATCTTTCTTAACTGAATCTTTTAAAGGCTTGATTATTTTGACATCCCAAGCAGATGAAACGGCTTTTACAATCTTGGGCTTGAGATCCTCAAGCGGGTAGAAATGACGAAGGGGAGGCACAATGGATTCCTCCCTTTCATATTGATGCTGAATCCTGGCAGGAACATAGAAAGAAGTCTTTTTGAGGCCAAGAAGGCGAACATAGTTAGCTTCTCCAGTGTTAAAGACGGCTTCTTGGATTCCAGGAATTTGCCAATAAATCTGATCTTGTTGGCGAGAATTTAACCATTCAACCCAATCGCTTTTATGATCCAAGGAAACATCATGACGCCATTCACTGAAGGTGTATAACGTATGATCGAAATGCACAGGAGCTGCGATTTTTAGCTTGTGGCATAACCACACCTGAAGTAAAGCAGGACATCCTGAGAAATAACCAACGAAGGAGCGAACATAAGAGCCTGGACCTGAGCTGGCACGAAGACGAGCCATATCATCCAATCCATTGAAGGTTTCTGCAAGCATAGTAGGAATTGGATTGGCGCCACAATCCATTTGATCAACGAGGTCCAAAAGAACAGCTGACGCAAAGCGAGAAGGCTGGACAGTGAGGAACCTAGCAAAGGAGCAGAATCTCAGAGCGCGGCGTCGGGCTTTCTGAATATCAACAGCACCAATGTGTCCAACAGGAGGGTAAATGTCAATCAATTGTTGCATGGACACTTCTTGGCCTTTCATGAACGAGTTCATGGATTCATCTGGATTATTCATTAAGCGAAGGAACAAAGGACGATAATCTGGAACACAGGATGGCTTCACTAGAGGGCCATCCACAGGATATTCCAATAAGGCACACCATTCTTCAAAGGTGGGACACATTTCTTGGTTGCCAAAACGGAAGACATGATGATCGGGATCCCAACACTCTGATGCGGCATAGAGTAATCCCCAATCGAGCTTGATGGTTGCCACGTAGCCGAAGAGATTTTTCTCTTGTTCACTTATGGCGTAGATATGGGATTCTCTTAATGTACCACGGATCCAATCAAGAATTGCACTAGTAGACATGGTGCCTGCAAGCCAAGAGAAGGGATAAAGAATGATCAGGATTACATGAACACGAAATTGGGATAAGTTCCTGCTAGTACAAAGAAAGTATGGATACATGATCGAATCACATGATAGAGGATTGAAAGATGTACGATCAAGAGATGAGATGAGATAGCATAAGATTGCTTTCAACGGATAGATCATGAATGGCTAATCCTATGAGATCTTTGGAAATGATGGGATTTATATCCTAACCCCAAAGGGAATGTTTTTAATCTTCGCACATTTTAACAGTGTTACCTGAAGGCATCAAACCCTAATCTTAATCTAGCGGAGTGGAGAGAGGGTCTCGACTCATGACTTTGTTTGTGCACCTAGGGACCGATCGTAGCCATTGGAAGATGGACCACGGCCTAATCTAGACACAAATGGGTAGGATATCCTAATCTAGGCTCACACACGTGACGCACATGTGACCGTATACTACATGCATGTGTGAGATAATCTAGGGGTAAGGCCAAGAGTTCCCTTAGCGCGAATCCATGTTCGATATACTGTACCAGTGTCCGGCGTATCAGTACGTGAACAAGAGATCCGTTTACGCACCATAAGGTGCTAGGCTAAGGGTGTAATGCTTCTCTAGCACAGAGGCACCAGGTGATGAAATCCCAGTCAACCATGCTAGATAACACTCAGGGTTCCTAAAATAGGACGTGTGTGCACGTGAGATGTAAGGGTTTAGATGCAAGTGATGTAAGTGTGTGCAATAAGTTCGCACAATCTATGATGCCTTCAGGTTTTGTTAGATTAAGTTCGAGTAAAATGTGAAGAGAAAATAAAACAAGACAAACTAATCTAACAAGTATAGAGTTTTTATGAGCAAGTTAAATTAAATTCAAATGAATTATCCTTTGGAATTGTAATGAAGTTAGGTGATCCCCAGCAGAGTCGCCAAACTGTGAGACCCGATCCCGCGAGAGCGGGTGGGGCGCGAGCCGCCACTCTCTCTTGGTCTCTCGTACCCACGCGATTGGCGTGTGCTTATTATTATTGATTTTAATTCATCTTTTATGTCAACTTGGAATCACTAAGGCAATCCGAATTCCACACAAAAGAGACTGACAGAGTCGCCACCTAGATCTGGGATCTAGGACCCATAATTAACCAGAAATCTAGTGTGGACCCCGATCCGAGAGGACGAGCGCCGAGGGACACGAGATCCCTCCTGCAATCCTCTAAGATCTCCACAACGGAAGAGAGCTCTGCCAAGGAACTCTCGAAACGGATGCCACCCTCACAGCATAGCATGAGTGGCGACATAAAAAGAAAGATACATCCTGATCCGGAGCCAGAGCTCGAAACCAAGATATATCTGAAAATATAACTCAGAGTCGCCATCCATGGACACGCCATGGAACCAAAACAAATGCTCTGTTTGCAATGGATAACCAGAGATACAGAAGGTCCGTGCCTGATGACGAATGGAGAAGGTCCGAAGAGCGCCCCCAATTCGCCCGAGTGCGAACACTTGGTCTCTTATGCCATTTATTATTAACCTCGAAGAGTTTTGGGCGAAAATCATATGAAATGGGAACACACATCTCCGAGAAAACGTCTATCTAATCATGCATGTCTCGGAGATGAAAATAAGCACACACAAAAGAACCGAAATAAATTTCACCTAATGACAACTAGGTTATGAGTGACAGGCCTAACAGGTGTCTAAGTTCCGGTGGACGAACGCATGCATGCTACAGCTAAAGGTATAGGGTCTGCACAAGAAAGTAAGAAAACACAACAAAATACACAATATAACAACACAACAAATCCTAAGACTCTAAACGATTTAGCCCGAGTCCTCGGATGGTCTGATATTCATCCAAAAAAGCCTACGTATCCCCGCCTCCACGAGAATCAAGGCAACGTAGTTCTTCGCGCCTATTCTAAGCTAGGATGCCTAAGACACCTAGACCTCTATCTTAGACTCGATCTAAAAGACCAGACTAGTTATTAAAAGCTTCTTGTACGATTATTTAAATTCCAGTGAATTGTAGATTTTAGGACACCCTATATGCCCTAACTAAATGCAGATTAGCCTTAAGCTAATGCAGGTGGTTCCTATAACCTATGTGTAACTAGGCTGTATGCCCTAAGGAAAACAATAGGATTGCTAACGCATCTTAGACCTAGTCATCAGTCGGCGATGTGAATCGCCAACTGACCGGACGGAGGCGCAACAAACCTCTAACTCTAACACAAACACAAACAAACCACACAACAAATCAAAGACGAACTCCTAACTCTAAAACTCTCTATCTAGGACAAACTCCTAACTCTAGAGGAAGATTTTTGTTAAAAACAAGGTTTTAAAGTTGAAGGGTTAAAGCATTTTTTATTTACAAAGTTTGGTTGGACTTGGGATGAAGATCCCAAGCTGCACTACGTACCTCGTGGAAGAGGATCAAGCCAACGTAGTTCGAAAATCGAACTCGCCTAATACGCTTCTAAAAGAAACACTCAACACTTTAGATTTTTTAAAGGTTTTTTATGTTTTTCAAATGTTTTTGATATTTTTAAAGTTTTCAAATGTTTTTGAGTTTTAAATTTCTAATGTTTTTGGATTTTAAAGCTTTTCCAATGCTCAGGACCTTTAAATGTTTTCAATCTTAAAGGGAACACGCAAGTAATACCACAAACTAGGGCAAAGCCCTAAAGCAAAAAGGGGAAACCCCGGATAAGCAACTAGCGTCTCAAAGAGACAAACCACAACACGTAAAGAAGTGTCCCAAGAACAGAGAAAACAATCTAAGATCCCAAGCAGGGAAGGCTCTATATGACTGAGTTAGTCTCAAACAAGAATGAATGACAACAAATCTAAAGGCGAACTACTAACTAACACACTAAAAAAAAGGAGCACAAATGAGTCAGAGACTCACTAAAAACACTACCAAGAAAGGGGGAAAAAATGAGTCAAAGACTCGCCAGGAGGAAGGGTTATTCTAACATGAGGCTAGGAAAGCCTCCTAAAGGAGAAACTCTCTACAGGAGACAAGGCTTGTCTCCGAGACACAAATGACGTAAAAAGGAATAAGAGACCCTGTGCATATTTGGCAAAGGTAAAACACCCAGCCGGGCCGGACAGCTACCTAGCCGTAGGGTGCAACAAATGTGCAACCCAATACCCATAAGGGTAGGGGTATGCTGCCAAGCCGAGTAGGGTGTTCTCCCAAAACCAAACGACACACAAAGAGGAGGTTTAGCAAGAGAATGAGACCGGGCGGGTCTAAAAGGAATACGAGACCTTGTGCGTATTTGGCAAAGGTGAAACACCCAGCCGGGCCGGACAGCTACCTAGCCGTAGGGTGCAACAAATGTGCAACCCAATACCCATAAGGGTAGGGGTATGAAGCCAAGCCGAGTAGGGTGTTCTCCCAAAACCAAACGACACACAAAGAGGAGGTTTAGCAAGAGAATGAGACCGGACAAGTCTCCTATATACAAAGGAGGGGTATGCTACTTGGACTGAGCAAGTTCCCTAAGGATGGGCTTGGGCTAGCGCCTTCATCGCCCTCGCAATGAGAGGGGATTCTAGTATCTAAAGAAAATTAACAGAAATCTATAAGACTGTGTTAGTCTATCAAAGAGAGAAGAAAAGGCTACCAGATAATCTCAAATTTTTAATCAATTATTATAAAAACAAAACAAATATCCGCAAAGTATGATTTACAACTCAAGAGTGCACAATCTGTAAGAATATCAACCATAAAATGGTAAACAACATTAATTAGTCCAGACCAGCCGCTGGATAGCCTAATAAAGCAAGAAACAACATTAAACACTTCTATGCCCAACCACAAGTACCACTGCCCCAATATGGGGGTGAAATCAGATGATGCTAAAGTAATCATCTGATATCACAAATACACAGGATAATATTTCTAAGCCCGCCTTGAGATCAGACAGTACTCATGTCGATAATATCGAATAGAGTAGTCATCTGATCTCCTTCTTTCCTAAAACAATTTATTTAAATAAAAGACAAGTTTATGAACCTCAAGAGAGCCTCACCTGAGCAGTCCATTTATTATCATCTTTAAAACCTAACTCAAAGATTAGTACAAGAGAAGAATATATAAAAAAAATATCAAAAGATTATGATAATTCCAATTTATTAAAAATTTCAGTGCATACATGGGACATCAACTTGTGCAGATCCAAGTGTGAAGCGGTGAGCCATAAAACATAAAGACGGGCTCCAAGTAACCTTATCATTGCCCAGAGAAGGGTTCTTTTTAAAAAAAAAAAAATATGGTTAAAAGAAATCCAAAAGGTTGGGTAGGCCTACTAAACAAAAGAGGGGAGCGCTACTTGGATTGAGCGAGTCCCCTAAAGATTGGCTTGGGCTATCGCTTTCATCGCCCTTGTCTTGCAATGACAAGGAAATCTAACGTCTAAAACTACCTATAAGAGGTTATCATAAATTGGCTGATTATAAGTCTCAAAACAGGAGCATAGTGAGTGTCCATATGCTAGAGCTATCAGTAACAAAATCATCCAGCACAATGATCAGAATATAAGAAGAGTACAAATGAAACCAAAGAAAAGGATAACCTGAGCATTATAAAAATAGAAGATCTGCTCCACTCCCTTACAAGATATACAACACTGGTTGCAATCACGGCATAACAAATCGAAAACCTCCTTTCCCCCTTGAATATGTACATTCCCTAATCAAAGATTAGACTAATATGGGCTTTGAGGCTCATAACCCACTCATGCGCTCTTCTCCTTGCCAAAGATGTAAATTCCCTGCAATTGAGACTCTACAATCAGAAACTGAGATAAGAACAACCAAATTCCAAAATAGAACCCTGCACCCACCCCCTTCAAACCGGAACAGGGAAGAAATGCAAACTATGTTTTTTTTTTCTTTGCTCTCCCAGTCCAAGGGTGGAGATACAACAACAAGGTGCAACATATGCCTTACAGCTCCCACTATTTTCTTCGACTTGTAGACTTTCCAAGTTAAATAAAAAAAACATGAAAGAAATGAAGCTGGAACCAAACCAATCCAATGAAGGCAAAATTCAAACCATGCGTCAAAAGAGAAATTTACAATCTACAGACCACGCAAATTAAACAAGGAATTGAATTGAGAGATGAAGAAGAAAAAAAAAAAAAAAGACAATGAAAATTACCTTTCTTGCGACCTCTCCTCTATGCTAACCTAAGATTTTTGGCCTAAGAGGTTAAGCTCCTGCTTCTTCTTCTCTTTAGCTTCGAACAAACAAGTCCAAAGCTGAAAACCTTGCCGGAATAGTTGACGATTGCCGGAGATCGGGAAGAGGTCGTCAAACGGGGTTTGCAGGGATGGTGAGCGAATGAGGGTTTGATGGTGGAAATGCAAATCTCAAAAAGAGGGTAAATGAGAAAGGGTCGAATGTGATGGAATCTGTTGGAATTGGGATTACAGAGAGTTGAGATGGGAATGGGTTTAAGGGGTAGTGATGAGGGTGGAGGTGAATCTGATAGAAGAAGGTTTCAATGGTGGTTAGGTAATGGCTGAAAATTGGGGGTAGGGGGTGGTCGGATTTAATGGTGGCTGAGATTCAATGGAGCTTTGCCGGATTTAATGGTGTCCGGTTGGATTCCGGTGAGTTTCCCGGATCCCGATTGGGGGTTGGCCGGATGCGGCTGGTAAGGTGGAGGAGATGGAAGAAGGTGGTGGTGGAGCCGAGGGTTTGGGAAGGAGGTGCCGGTGCCGGATTTAATGGAGGTCGGAGGGAGATGGCTGCGAGAGTGATCGGAGGAAAGGGGTTTGGTGATTTGGATGGGTAGAGGACCGGATTAGATGGGGAAATGGGAATGGGGTGGAGGCAAGGAGGTGGTTCAATGGAGGTGGCCGGCCGGAAGTTGGTGGTGGTGGTGCGGATAAAACGAAGAAGAAGAAGAAGAAGAAGGAAAAGAGGGAGATGGCTGACCGGAGATGATGGCCGGAGATGGGGATGACGGTCGGCGGCTGCAACTCTTCTTCCTCCCCTCTCTTGAACGAAAAATGAGGCTCCCCTCTAAACCCTAGTTCGCTGGGGCTTTATAAAGTGAAAAAAAAAACGTAAATTCAACCCCCCCAATTGCTTACTGGACCACCCCATGCAGCGTCTTTGCGACTAATCCTTTGTTCTATGGGGGGGGGGGCCTCGGGTAAGATGAATCTAGGCAAAACTAAAAATGTATTCGACCCCTCCTTTTCCAGGACAGCCCCCTATTGCATGGTGACTACTCTTTTGCCGGATAAGTGATTACATGGTAATGGCACCCTTCTTTTCTGTAATACGAAGCTATACCAAGGGCACAAACTCGGCTTGTCCTTTTAATTACCATGCTTCGCTCGATTCACTTGAAACCTTGCTGAGACCTACATAGGATTTGGAACTACTCTATAACTGATTTTGGGACACAGATTCAATTGCTTTAAGGAGATTTATTCAAACATGCTTATTTGGGGTTCGGTCAAAATGGGGTGTCTACAGATGCCCCTCTTTGGCAGAGCGTGTGCAACACGCGAATGGCAAAGCTTAACAGACAACACATTTTGATCGACCCGAAAACAAAACAAAGCAAATTTTTGGGTTTTGATTTTGAAACACAAAGGTAAACTGGCAAAAAGACTATTCAAAAGACTCAAGGTCTGCAAGCATTGGTGAGATAGCCTCTCTCCGACTCTTAACTCAAGAAAACATATCATGATATATCAATGAGATGGCTTCTCTTTAAACTCTAAACTCGACAAAACATATCATATTGGTGAAACTACTTTTCACCTCACGCATTCAAAACAACGGGGAAACTGCTTTCAAACAAGCACTCTAAATCAAAAGAAACTACTTTTCTCTCAAATAATCAAAACCAAAAGGAAACTACTTTTCCGACAAACATTATAAACACGAGAAACTACTTTTCTCCAAAACTTTCTATCTCTGAGAAACTACTTTTCTCTCTAAAATCTCTATACCTGAGAAACTACTCTTCTCTCCAAAAACTTCAAATAATCGAGAAACTACTTTTCTCTTCCAAAACCCTCCAATCAAAGGGGAAACTACTTCTCGCCCAATCTTAAAATGAACGGTGAAACTACTTTTCACCCAATCTTCCAAACAACGGGGAAACTACTTCTCGCCCGATCTTAAAATCCACGGGGAAACTACTTCTCGCCCGAACTTCAAATCCACGGGGAAACTACTTCTCGCCCGATCTTCCAAACAACGGGGAAACTACTCCTCGCCCGAACTTCAAATCCACGGGGAAACTACTTCTCGCCCGATCTTCCAAACAACGGGGAAACTACTTCTCGCCCGAACTTCAAATCCACGGGGAAACTACTTCTCGCCCGATCTTCCAAACAACGGGGAAACTACTTTTCGCCCAATCTTCCAATCCACGGGGAAACTACTTCTCGCCCGATCTTCCAAACAACGGGGAAACTACTTCTCGCCCGATTTTCAAATCCACGGGGAAACTACTTCTCGCCCGATCTTCCAAATAACGGGGAAACTACTTCTCGCCCGAACTTCAAATCCACGGGGAAACTACTTCCCGCCCGATCTTCCAAACAACGGGGAAACTACTTCTCGCCCAACCTTCCAAATCAAAGGGGAAACTACTTCTCGCCCAATCTTTCAAACAACGGGGAAACTACTTCTCGCCCGATCAACAATTCAAAGGGGAAACTACTTTTCACCCAAACTTCCAATTCAAAGGGGAAACTACTTTTCACCCAAACTTCCAATTCAAAGGGGAAACTACTTCTCACCCAAACTTCCAAATCATGGGGAAACTACTTCTCACCCAAACATTCAATACGAAGGCAAAACTACTTTTCACCAAGCAACAAATAAACAGGCCACTACTTGGCACCTCATTGATTAACAATCAAAAGATTTTTTTTCTCTTTTTTTTTTAAAAAAAGCCCCTTGTTTGGGTTTAATAAAGAAAAATATTTTTTTAGGCCCAAAGGGCTTGCAAAAATGATTGATGGGTTTATCGATCTTATATCGAGCTCATTGATAGCATAGCTATCTCCTGCCGAGAATAAATGGGAGTACATGATCATTGCTGAAAACCAGACTCGAAAAACTTGATGGGATTTTTGGATATTGACTCTCTTAAAGAGAGGAAAAGCATTCTGCTAAGATTTGAAAACTGCAAAAGCAGGAATTCTAGACTCCGTTGGGTACTAGATTTTCTGAAACATTGACTCTTTCAAAGAATGAGTTCAATTGATGAATTTGATTCAAGAGAGCGTTCAAGCTTCTTTTGCTTCTATCTGCTGAGAAAGTTTATCTCAATTATCTTGTATTTGATATCTTTTATGACGCAAGTCATAAAAGATGCCCCTAGTATGATTACTTTCATGACAGGATTCATTGGAGAGCAAAACCAGGACAGGCAATAAAGCTTGAGCTTGCTGGGTTCTTTCTTTGGTATATAAGCAAAAGGATATCCACAATGGATGAGTCTGAGAGAAAAAAATGTATATGGGTTTTTTTCATTGCTCACTACTTGAGGCTTTGATGTATCCGGCAAGTTTGAACAAAATGTCCCTTGCCCTTTCCTTGATTTCTAAACCAAGATCTACTCTGAATTTTTTCTCGCATTTCAGAAGGTGAACTCTCGCTCTTCCAGTGCCAAACACTTCGGACATTGAGAGAGAAAAAATGATAAAAATAAGAAAAAGACTTACAATGACTATCAAAGAAGACTCAGATTACTCAAGGGACTTGACTCACTTTTGATTCACCCTTAGATAAAATGTGTTATTTGTTATGGTAAGGCTAGCCACTCTTAGAGTACTCTCGAAAACCAAGTCAAAAGGCTCTAATTTCCTTCATCGGGACTTCCGTCATGGTTATTACCCCTTTCGGATTGCTCAGTCTTAATGCCCATAGTTTAAAAGGATATCAAAGTAAGTCTTGTCGACACTACTCGGATTCCCGGATCCTGCCCTGTGTAGAGGTTGTTTCTCCGTCTCCTTGATTTCTTTCTTCACAGGAAGTCACAACATTGCCTTCCAGTATTCGGTCCAAAAGACCACTTGTCTCAACTTTCGCTTGCACTAGAAGGACTTTCTAGGAAGGCTTCAGTTCAAAAGGGTAGGATATTTAAAGTTCAAACAATTTGGACCGAATCTGGTCTAGCCAGACTACCTACGTACCCCAAAAATGGAGGATCAGATCCGCGTAGTTCGCTTTGGGGTTTTTCAAAGAATGGTTTAGCATTTAGCTTCAAAATTTTGAAAGGGATTTTATCCCAAGGTTTGACCGAACTTGAATTAATCAAGTTGCCTACGTACCCCTGAAGAAATGAGGATCAGGTCCGACGTAGTTCGGGCGCATAAATGCCCCGGGTTTATAATGTGTTTGAAAAGAAATAGTTTCATTTTACTTTAGGCCCAAAGGGTTTACAAAAAGATTTTTAAAACATTAGGATTTTGGCTATAAAAGCTCAGACTATCAAGGATGGCCTCCTGGTATACTTGGCGTACAAGCTCTTTTGCTTAAGATTCAAAGACTTAAATTTTTTTTCTAGGAGTCTGAAGACATGTCAGGCAAAACTTCAACCACTGCGCTCCACTCTCATCTCGAAGATCTTGAATTTATGCTCAAGATTCCACAACTCCTTGTCTCTTTCTTTCTTTCTTTTTTCCTTTTTTTTCTTTTTTTTTTCTTTTTCTTAGGGCTCAAATTTATCATACAACTTCCTTGCCCGAAAATCTTCTCTCAATATTTCATCAGCTCCATAGGATGTCTGATGTTTCACTCTTTAAAAAAAAAATTCTCTTCAACTGGATGTCTAAAGACAATGAAGTCTTGCTTTGCTCAACGACAGGGCATTCCCCTGGTTTATCCTTATAGGATCAAGCAAGACTACCTCAAACCCCTCTAAACAGGTTTATCAATTCTTTGCGCTTCTCGGGAGATAAAGTTTTGCCACTCCATCTTTCCTGAGTTTCGGATTTCGATACCACTATCAATGACTTCGATTTCTTCTTTAAGTGGCTATGCTCGACGCTCTTCCTCTCGTTTGACCTTTTTTCAGATCTCGAGGAGAATTTCGTCTGCATTCTCCTCCGAGAAGGGTGTCTTTAGTTGTTTTAAACATTAAATCCAAGAGTGAATCATAAAAATTTGAAGATACGAAACCAAATGCTTAATTGGATTGAAAACTTTGAAGTACCAGATGACTCACAGACACGCCTCTATGGGCTTTACATTTGATTTGACAGAAGATAAAACACTGACTCTGCATACCAAAGACTTAACAAACACGACACACATTCTTTCTTTTCTTTTTTCTTTTTTTTTTTTTTTTACATTGACACTACAAGACTTACCAACTTTCAAGCTAGGAGTTGATATAAACTTGACAAAGGACGAATCTTGAAACAAGATACTTGACATATGACTCTTGAAACATAATAGGTGAATAGAGGCAAGGAATTGGCACTGAAGTTCACAAGTAGTACGCCTTCCTCCATGATAATGCTGGCTAAGGAGTTCGACCCTGGTTCAGAAACCTTGGAAAGGGTGGTCCTATGAAGTCCTGTTGACTTGGCCCAAATTGTCTTTGAAAACTGGCTGGTGACATCACCTTCTCTGCCTGAACATTCTCAAGATATTCAAACTCTGACATTTTTTCTTTTCCCTTCAACTTATTCTCTGGCTCTGGAGTGACATAAGTGACGGGGTCTTTGCGAGGTTGAATGGTTCGTTCAAGTGCCTGGTTCACAAAAGCATAGATTTCAGCGAGAGCAGAAGAGTCTTTCTCTATCCGGCTCTGGATTGCATGTTTCAAAGCTAAACAATTCTCCGTCAGGTGACCCGGGCCTCTATGATACTCACAGTATTGATCCATCCTCCAATTGTTGGGGAATGGTACAGGCACAGGTTTAATATCTGGAAGCCTCAAACAACCTTCACTGACCCATTTCTTCATGATGACTATAAGAGAACAAGGCATTTGAGTGAATTCTCTTTCTCGCTTCTGACCCATCTTTTCTTCCTCTATCACTGGCTTCTTTAAAGGTTGGTGAGAAGGTCCAACATTCTTAACCTCCCTCGGAGCAATGAAAGCCTGTTTAAGAGGTTGACGAGAAGGTCTAACACTTCTAACCTCCTTCGGAGCAATGTAAGGCTTTTTCCCATTATGCAAATCAACATATCTATCAAGGATTAAACTCTGAACAGAGGCCTCTTCTGTCATAGTACCCATATCCACAAGTTGCTTTGGAGCAGAGTCACATTTAATGGACAAGTGCTGCATCTGAATTTTCATCTCTCTTACTTCTTCAGTTAGCATAGCCATCTGACCAAAGAGTTTGACCATCCAGTTTTCCATTTTGACAAGTGTAGTCTTCTCAACAGATTCTTCTACAGATTGGGTGCTTGATGGGACAAATTGCGTCTCAGAAATAGGGTGAATGAGAGATGCAGGATCCAAGATGGGTCCTTCAATAGAAATGACATTTATCGAAGCTGGTGGCGAGATAGCATGAGCATCGAAAGGCTCTTCAATAGTGAGCTTGTCTCCATCGATCATATCTTGCACTTTATGCTTCAGAGTATAACATTTATCAGTCGTATGGCCCGAACCACGATGATATGCACAAAATAAATCCTTTCTCCAATTCTTAGGCAGAGGATTAGGTAGGACTCTTTGTTCAGGCAATTCAATCTTGTTGTCCTTGATCAATCTCCTGAGAATGTAGGATAACGAGCAAGGAAGCGGAGTAAATTTTCTTGTTTTCTTTTCTGCTGATTCTTTCCCTTCCAATACTGTTTTGACTGGAGTCCTAACAGAATTGACATTATGTACCTCCTTTGGCTCGACCATAGGTCTTTTCCCCTCTGTGGTATCAGATAAAGTCTTGGACCTCAGGCCTTTTACCAAAGCATCTTCAGTTTGAGTTCCCGTCTTTATCAGATGATCAAAACTTGTGTAGTGCTGAAGTGACATGAAATGAAAATATTCGGAGGATAGGCTCTTTACTACCAGCTTGATTTGATCTGCCTCTGAGAGTGTCTGACTCAATTGCGCTAACATTCTCTTCCATCGCCGGATAAAAGAGGTAAAGGTCTCCTGCGGCCCTTGTTTCAACTGCTTCAAATCCCTCTTCGTAACCTCTATTCCGTCCTCCATCGAAAATTGCTCGACAAGTTTGTTTGCTATGGCCTCCATAGTTCTGACTTCTTCTGGTTTCAGGCGCAAGAACCACTGTTTTGCGATTCCCACAAGGGACACAGGGAATAGGTGTGCCATCTGCTCGGGGTTGAGTCCATGTTGTTGGGAAAGCTTTATGAACCATCCTACATGACCCCGAGGACACCCAGTCCCATCATATTTATCATAGTCAGGGGTTTTGAATTTGGGTGGCAGAATAGCCTCAGGAGGTATCATAAACTCAGAAATATCGAACTTCTTTGGTCCCTGAAATTTCATATTCTCTACATCTTGAGCCAACTTTTTGAACTTGTCGTACATCTCCTTCTCTAACTTGTCATACATCTCTTTTTCTTTATTGACCATAGGTACACAATATTCCTCAGCATACTGCCCATCCTCTAAATTGATTTCAAATGGTGAAAAGGTTGGTCTGCTCGAATCTGGAGACGCAACTTGAGGAAATTGGGGTATTGGCTCCCTAGAACTGGGGGCCTTGTCAGTACTTTGAACTTTCATATGGGTAATCTCCTCCTTCATGCTCGCCATGTCACGAGTGAGATTTTCAGCATCTCCTGAATGGCTATCATAGGATCAACTGGGTCAGCCATTGAATGAACCTCTGGTAATTCAGACAGCTCAGACAAAGAGAGTAAAGGTATTCTCGATGTAATGAGAGGATCAACTGAGTCTAGATATCGAAGATGATCTAGACCAAGCAGGTTTCAATTGGTTATCTCTTTTGAGGGTGATAACGATAGTTGCTCACCTTAAGAATCACTGAAATGGAAGTTAAAACACTAGGTTAAATGGATGATAACGGAGATAAAATATCCTCTACAAATAGAGACAAAAATAATCCTGAACATGTTTGAATTACAAAACAGGTAAATCAATCTATGAAGGTCAAAGAAAGGTAGGCATTGATAATATGACCTACACCAACAAGATCTTAAGGGATCTTCAATTTGTCCCTTTAAGTCTTTTTGAGATATGGCTGCTCTCTTTTGAGGTATGAAAAAGTTAAGAATGATAAACACCCCTAATTCTAAATGAGTTTAGACCTCAGCAATAATCATGCACTTGCGACAGATAGGCAAGATTTAGCTAATCCATCAACGATCATGGTATAAGAAGGGTAAATCCATGACGGAAAATATGAATCAATTATATGCACAAAAGATTAAAAAAAATAGAATATGACAAAAGTCAAGAATCTGATGATAATCCACAAATGGATAAATAGGAATAAACAAAAAGATCACGATACAACAAACTCATGGTCTATCCCTGACTTTGAAGAGTAGCAGTCGTGCTCAAAAATGTTCCAGGTAAAATCCGGCAGCATAACAGCTATACAAGAAGGTCGAAGTAAGGTAAACTCATGGTTTAGCTAACCCTAAAGGATAGCCGTCATGCTCAAAATATTCTGCGAAAAATTCGGCAGCATAACGACTAGATAAGAAAGCCAAGGTAAGGTAAACTCATGGTTTAACTAACTTTAAAGGATAGCGGTCATGCTCAAAATATTCTGGACAAAATCCGGCAGCATGACGACGCTACAAAGGATTCCCACCACTCAACCAAAGGTATATGAATAACGGTGGTAAGATAACTCGAAATATGGTTACCACAGAAGGGTAACTGGAGGACTGACCATAGGTGAGGACATACAACAACGGGTCAAATCCTATAATCAACAGATCAAGGACTAAACACGGCCAAGGTAACGGCGATCAAAAGCCACTGACTAGATCCAGATCCGAATACGGAATGGATATAACCGATTGAAATGAATAAAGAACTCTAACTAAGAGGAGAACTCTAATATACATAATCAGTATATATAAGTATATATACATACACATATATCCTAACCAGGGGCACCAGCCCTAATTCTAATCTAGAGGAGTCGAGAAAGTCTCGACTCGCGACAGACCAGTGAGTGTGCTAGGACCGCGTTGTAGCCATATAAAATGAGCTACCCTAGTCTATAAATGGGACAAGGCTCCTAACTCTAGGCTCCACATGTGTGAGCAACACATGTTCGACCCCATATGAATGCAAAATATACATATATAAACACGGGTACTTCCTAGTTGGATTTCACTAAGCCAGTAAGTATATACATAATATATAAAACAAAGTAGGACTCCGGACTCAATCTATCAGGTACTATGCGTATGAAGTATACCTAATATGTATAACACAAGTACGCCCCATGTTATACATAGTATGCTTCATTGCTCATCGGCTGCTGTAGACAAAAGTACGCCCAATGTCTACGGCTGCAGCACCGGCGCATAGCTTGGAAATAGATTCAACAGTACCATCAGAGTGTAATAACATCCCAGTCGGGCACGCATTGAATCTATCCCGTGGAGCCAATAATGAAAAACAACGAAAGAAGTAAAGAATAAACAATGCGATAACATATGATGTGCAGTGTGTGAATCCCTTGTTTTAATTACGCACCTATCTGGTGCCCCTGGATTCTAACGATAGAATTCCCATTTAAAATGATTTTAGTTCAAACTTCTCCAAAGTTAATAAAAATGGCATTATTAAAGAGTTAGGCAATGTTTCAAGAACTCCCCAGCAGAGTCGCCAGCCTGTGGACCCCGATCCGAGAGGACGAGCGCCGAGGGACACGAGATCCCTCCTGCAATCCTCTAAGATCTCCACAACGGAAGAGAGCTCTGCCAAGGAACTCTCGAAACGGATGCCACCCTCACAGCATAGCATGAGTGGCGACATAAAAAGAAAGATACATCATGATCCGGAGCCAGAGCTCGAAACCAAGATATATCTGAAAATATAACTCAGAGTCGCCATCCATGGACACGCCATGGAACCAAAACAAATGCTCTGTTTGCAATGGATAACCAGAGATACAGAAGGTCCGTGCCTGATGACGAATGGAGAAGGTCCGAAGAGCGCCCCCAATTCGCCCGAGTGCGAACACTTGGTCTCTTATGCCATTTATTATTAACCTCGAAGAGTTTTGGGCGAAAATCATATGAAATGGGAACACACATCTCCGAGAAAACGTCTATCTAATCATGCAGGTCTCGGAGATGAAAATAAGCACACACAAAAGAACCGAAATAAATGTCACCTAATGACAACTAGGTTATGAGTGACAGGCCTAACAGGTGTCTAAGTTCCGGTGGACGAACGCATGCATGCTACAGCTAAAGGTATAGGGTCTGCACAAGAAAGTAAGAAAACACAACAAAATACACAATATAACAACACAACAAATCCTAAGACTCTAAACGATTTAGCCCGAGTCCTCGGATGGTCTGATATTCATCCAAAAAAGCCTACGTATCCCCGCCTCCACGAGAATCAAGGCAACGTAGTTCTTCGCGCCTATTCTAAGCTAGGATGCCTAAGACACCTAGACCTCTATCTTAGACTCGATCTAAAAGACCAGACTAGTTATTAAAAGCTTCTTGTACGATTATTTAAATTCCAGTGAATTGTAGATTTTAGGACACCCTATATGCCCTAACTAAATGCAGATTAGCCTTAAACTAATGCAGGTGGTTCCTATAACCTATGTGTAACTAGGCTGTGTGCCCTAAGGAAAACAATAGGATTGCTAACGCATCTTAGACCTAGTCATCAGTCGGCGATGTGAATCGCCAACTGACCGGACGGAGGCGCAACAAACCTCTAACTCTAACACAAACACAAACAAACCACACAACAAATCAAAGACGAACTCCTAACTCTAAAACTCTCTATCTAGGACAAACTCCTAACTCTAGAGGAAGATTTTTGTTAAAAACAAGGTTTTAAAGTTGAAGGGTTAAAGCATTTTTTATTTACAAAGTTTGGCTGGACTTGGGATGAAGATCCCAAGCTGCACTACGTACCTCGTGGAAGAGGATCAAGCCAACGTAGTTCGAAAATCGAACTCGCCTAATACGCTTCTAAAAGAAACACTCAACACTTTAGATTTTTTAAAGGTTTTTTATGTTTTTCAAATGTTTTTGATATTTTTAAAGTTTTCAAATGTTTTTGAGTTTTAAATTTCTAATGTTTTTGGATTTTAAAGCTTTTCCAATGCTCAGGACCTTTAAATATTTTCAATCTTAAAGGGAACACGCAAGTAATACCACAAACTAGGGCAAAGCCCTAAAGCAAAAGGGGAAACCCCGGATAAGCAACTAGCGTCTCAAAGAGACAAACCACAACACGTAAAGAAGTGTCCCAAGAACAGAGAAAACAATCTAAGATCCCAAGCAGGGAAGGCTCTATATGACTGAGTTAGTCTCAAACAAGGATGAATGACAACAAATCTAAAGGCGAACTACTAACTAACACACTAAAAAAAAGGAGCACAAATGAGTCAGAGACTCACTAAAAACACTACCAAGAAAGGGGGAAAAAATGAGTCAAAGACTCGCCAGGAGGAAGGGTTATTCTAACATGAGGCTAGGTAAGCCTCCTAAAGGAGAAACTCTCTACAGGAGACAAGGCTTGTCTCCGAGACACAAATGACGTAAAAACGAATAAGAGACCCTGTGCATATTTGGCAAAGGTAAAACACCCAGCCAGGCCGGACAGCTACCTAGCCGTAGGGTGCAACAAATGTGCAACCCAATACCCATAAGGGTAGGGGTATGCTGCCAAGCCGAGTAGGGTGTTCTCCCAAAACCAAACGACACACAAAGAGGAGGTTTAGCAAGAGAATGAGACCGGGCGGGTCTAAAAGGAATACGAGACCTTGTGCGTATTTGGCAAAGGTGAAACACCCAGCCGGGCCGGACAGCTACCTAGCCGTAGGGTGCAACAAATGTGCAACCCAATACCCATAAGGGTAGGGGTATGAAGCCAAGCCGAGTAGGGTGTTCTCCCAAAACCAAACGACACACAAAGAGGAGGTTTAGCAAGAGAATGAGACCGGACAAGTCTCCTATATACAAAGGAGGGGTATGCTACTTGGACTGAGCAAGTCCCCTAAGGATGGGCTTGGGCTAGCGCCTTCATCGCCCTCGCAATGAGAGGGGATTCTAGTATCTAAAGAAAATTAACAGAAATCTATAAGACTGTGTTAGTCTATCAAAGAGAGAAGAAAAGGCTACCAGATAATCTCAAATTTTCAATCAATTATTATAAAAACAAAACAAATATCCGCAAAGTATGATTTACAACTAAAAAGTGCACAATCTGTAAGAATATCAACCATAAAATGGTAAACAACATTAATTAGTCCAGACCAGCCGCTGGATAGCCTAATAAAGCAAGAAACAACATTAAACACTTCTATGCCCAACCACAAGTACCACTGCCCCAATATGGGGGTGAAATCAGATGATGCTAAAGTAATCATCTGATATCACAAATACACAGGATAATATTTCTATGCCCGCCTTGAGATCAGACAGTACTCATGTCGATAATATCGAATAGAGTAGTCATCTGATCTCCTTCTTTCCTAAAACAATTTATTTAAATAAAAGACAAGTTTATGAACCTCAAGAGAGCCT
The DNA here is from genome assembly GCF_043159265.1 of Tasmannia lanceolata. Taxonomy (NCBI): domain Eukaryota; kingdom Viridiplantae; phylum Streptophyta; class Magnoliopsida; order Canellales; family Winteraceae; genus Tasmannia; species Tasmannia lanceolata. Next base: position 52,667,716 of record NW_027518680.1, on the reverse strand, counting down.
CACCTGAGCAGTCCATTTATTATAATCTTTAAAACCTAACTCAAAGATTAGTACAAGAGAAGAATATATAAAAAAAATATCAAAAGATTATGATAATTCCAATTTATTAAAAATTTCAGTGCATACATGGGACATCAACTTGTGCAGATCCAAGTGTGAAGCGGTGAGCCATAAAACATAAAGACGGGCTCCAAGTAACCTTATCATTGCCCAGAGAAGGGTTCTTTTTAAAAAAAAAAAAATATGGTTAAAAGAAATCCAAAAGGTTGGGTAGGCCTACTAAACAAAAGAGGGGAGCGCTACTTGGATTGAGCGAGTCCCCTAAAGATTGGCTTGGGCTATCGCTTTCATCGCCCTTGTCTTGCAATGACAAGGAAATCTAACGTCTAAAACTACCTATAAGAGGTTATCATAAATTGGCTGATTATAAGTCTCAAAACAGGAGCATAGTGAGTGTCCATATGCTAGAGCTATCAGTAACAAAATCATCCAGCACAATGATCGGAATATAAGAAGAGTACAAATGAAACCAAAGAAAAGGATAACCTGAGCATTATAAAAATAGAAGATCTGCTCCACTCCCTTACAAGATATACAACACTGGTTGCAATCACGGCATAACAAATCGAAAACCTCCTTTCCCCCTTGAATATGTACATTCCCTAATCAAAGATTAGACTAATATGGGCTTTGAGGCTCATAACCCACTCATGCGCTCTTCTCCTTGCCAAAGATGTAAATTCCCTGCAATTGAGACTCTACAATCAGAAACTGAGATAAGAACAACCAAATTCCAAAATAGAACCCTGCACCCACCCCCTTCAAATCGGAACAGGGAAGAAATGCAAACTATGTTTTTTTTTTCTTTGCTCTCTCAGTCCAAGGGTGGAGATACAACAACAAGGTGCAATATATGCCTTACAGCTCCCACTATTTTCTTCGACTTGTAGACTTTCCAAGTTAAATAAAAAAAACATGAAAGAAATGAAGCTGGAACCAAACCAATCCAATGAAGGCAAAATTCAAACCATGCGTCAAAAGAGAAATTTACAATCTACAGACCACGCAAATTAAACAAGGAATTGAATTGAGAGATGAAGAAGAAAAAAAAAAAAAAGACAATGAAAATTACCTTTCTTGCGACCTCTCCTCTATGCTAACCTAAGATTTTTGGCCTAAGAGGTTAAGCTCCTGCTTCTTCTTCTCTTTAGCTTCGAACAAACAAGTCCAAAGCTGAAAACCTTGCCGGAATAGTTGACGATTGCCGGAGATCGGGAAGAGGTCGTCAAACGGGGTTTGCAGGGATGGTGAACGAATGAGGGTTTGATGGTGGAAATGCAAATCTCAAAGAGGGTAAATGAGAAAGGGTCGAATGTGATGGAATCTGTTGGAATTGGGATTACAGAGAGTTGAGATGGGAATGGGTTTAAGGGGTAGTGATGAGGGTGGAGGTGAATCTGATAGAAGAAGGTTTCAATGGTGGTTAGGTAATGGCTGAAAATTGGGGGTAGGGGGTGGTCGGATTTAATGGTGGCTGAGATTCAATGGAGCTTTGCCGGATTTAATGGTGTCCGGTTGGATTCCGGTGAGTTTCCCGGATCCCGATTGGGGGTTGGCCGGATGCGGCTGGTAAGGTGGAGGAGATGGAAGAAGGTGGTGGTGGAGCCGAGGGTTTGGGAAGGAGGTGCCGGTGCCGGATTTAATGGAGGTCGGAGGGAGATGGCTGCGAGAGTGATCGGAGGAAAGGGGTTTGGTGATTTGGATGGGTAGAGGACCGGATTAGATGGGGAAATGGGAATGGGGTGGAGGCAAGGAGGTGGTTCAATGGAGGTGGCCGGCCGGAAGTTGGTGGTGGTGGTGCGGATAAAACGAAGAAGAAGAAGAAGAAGAAGGAAAAGAGGGAGATGGCTGACCGGAGATGATGGCCGGAGATGGGGATGACGGTCGGCGGCTGCAACTCTTCTTCCTCCCCTCTCTTGAACGAAAAATGAGGCTCCCCTCTAAACCCTAGTTCGCTGGGGCTTTATAAAGTGAAAAAAAAAACGTAAATTCAACCCCCCCAATTGCTTACTGGACCACCCCATGCAGCGTCTTTGCGACTAATCCTTTGTTCTATGGGGGGGGGGGCCTCGGGTAAGATGAATCTAGGCAAAACTAAAAATGTATTCGACCCCTCCTTTTCCAGGACAGCCCCCTATTGCATGGTGACTACTCTTTTGCCGGATAAGTGATTACATGGTAATGGCACCCTTCTTTTCTGTAATACGAAGCTATACCAAGGGCACAAACTCGGCTTGTCCTTTTAATTACCATGCTTCGCTCGATTCACTTGAAACCTTGCTGAGACCTACATAGGATTTGGAACTACTCTATAACTGATTTTGGGACACAGATTCAATTGCTTTAAGGAGATTTATTCAAACATGCTTATTTGGGGTTCGGTCAAAATGGGGTGTCTACATCTAGACTCGTTACCTGGTTACAAGAATGGAAGGTATGGGAAATTATCCACCACATGCACCATTCCTGCCCGATAATCAGTCTTCAATTCCAAAAGTTAACTCTTTTAAATTTATTTTAAATGGCTCATTCAACTCTCTGTTAATGTGCGAACTATGTGACATGCATCCTATAATCTAATTTCAATGTGAATCCTAAATGTGTATCTTGATTTCTTAATTTGTCTGGATTCAATATAAATGAAAGTTCTCCTAAAATTCTAATTTCATGGAAAATCCTAAGTGATTTAATTAAGAATTTATAAGAAAATTAATATACAAAACACCACAATTTGTTGTGGACCCGACTCGAGGTTGGTATGCCATCAGACATCCAAGCTGCCTACGTACCCATACGTACCCAAGCCTCACTGGGATCAGAGTCGACGTAGTTCGGTGCACCTAAGCTAAGCTACATATGCCTAACTCAACTAAGACACCGACCTAGACAGATTTGACTGTTTCAACAGTTTTAAGAGGAGTTATTTAATTCAAGTTGAGGATTTTATTATCCTAGGATTTTATCTAAGATTCTATATGATTCTTATCTAAATGCAAGTTGTTCCTTAGACTAATGCAGGTTAGCCTACATCCTAGTTTACTATGCTTGTCCTAAGGAAAGATTGGGTGACTAGTGTAACTAGACCTATGGCACGGTTGCTATCTATAGCAAACGTCCGTGATGAGGCTGGACTCCTAACTCTAGGACTCCCTAAAACCTAAGACTCCCTAAAACCTAGGACACGACCTGACACCAGTGTTCCTAAATTGGGCTCTAATGGTTCTTACGACGGAAACAATAATCCAATGATTCCGAGAGACACGAGATGAATCGATTTCAGTTCTTGAAGGTTAATGAATTTCAGATTTCAAGGATTTTCAGTTTTTGGACATTTTAAGGATTACCAATGGTTCTAGGGTTCAGCAATTTCGGCCCAGAATAGCATCCACGGAAGGGAATCGTGCGCTCTTTCCTTGTGCAATTTAATACTTAGGTTATAGCATCTTATTGCCTGGCATATCTCAGGATTTCCGTGGACAGTAACCTCGGAGCCAACAACATGCTATAGCTTAATGGTCAAATTGTCAAAGATCGAGTGCAATAGGGATACGATTATGGATGCACTGGCCATTTTTCCAGGAAAATGTAAAGATCCTAAAATTTCTGTTTCAATGGATTTAGGAGTCAACATGTGACAGATATTTAAGGTTCTTTTGGAAGCTTTAAATTGATTTTTAATTAATTTCAATATTTTGATGAATTTTATTAATTTTAAACCATATGAGTGGTTTTAGAAGTGAAACTGTTGCAAATGAATTCGAAATGAGTTGAAACTTCTACAGCAGCAAGATATGATGAGATGTAGCTTACTGGAAGTTTTTTACAGATTTTTACATTAAGCTCATATTTAATTTTGATTTAACAATTAATTGACCAGATTGCACAAATAACACAGAAACTACTAGAAATAGAAATCTAAATTCAATGAAATTTCTACAGTAGTAAGATATAAGTAAAAATAGCATGCTGTGAGATATTCATGAATTTTAGAAACTATTTACTATCAGTTTCGTATTTTTCAATTTTCAGACCAGATTATGAATTAACACTACATCTCATATGAAACAAGATCTAAATCACTTGAAAATTTTACAGAAACTAGAAATATGGAATATAAGACTACTGTAAAAATTTTGGGAATTTTATCTGTGATCTGATATCTGTAAAAAGTCTCCCAAAATCTGATAATTTTCAAAGAAAGCATAAAAGAATATACAAAACCAGTTCCAAAAATTCTCAAATATTAATGGTAGAATGTACCAGTATCATATTATTTTCCCACAAAATTTTATTAATTTTCGAATCCGTTTATTATATAATTTATTTTTCTTCGTCAAAAAGATATTTTTGAAGAGTGTTCTATTTTTAAAACACGATTTTCGAGAAAATTACGACTCCGGAAAACGTCATTTAATCTTATTCTGATATGATGAACACAAGAAAAATTTAAAATTCCAAAAAATAGATCATCCTGAGATGGCTATTTTTTTGAATTTCGTAATTTCTCAGCCATTATTTTAAATAAAATTCTACTCTTCACTCAAATTCTAAAAAACCGTTGATCCAATGTCCGATCCAATCCGATAGTTATTTTACTCTATTTAGATAGATCATTGTATTAAATTTTGAGACGAATCAGAATTGAAACACTCATGCAGATCATGATTTTTAGCTCACACATATAATATTGAATTAAATTCAATTAAATGCTTAAAAATCATGCAAAATACATAAAAAATACCAAACAATCTTGGAAAAATCTGAGAATCGTGTACCTACCTGTAGTCGAGATCCTCGCCCAATCCAAGAGCCGAAAAATTCGAAAGTCGCGCCGCCGCTCGATCCGCTCCGTTTCCTTCTTCTCTTTTTCTTTTTTTTTAATTTTTCCCTCTGTGGAGAGAACGAGAGAGATGAATAGAGAACGAGAGAAAGTGAGAGAGAAAGGCCAAGAGAGGTGGAGTGAGATGGGATGAAAGCCAAGGAACAGAGGGGTAACAATGGAGAGAAGAAAAAGAACAAAACAAGGAGGGATAGGCACTTTGTTTTTCGAATGGGAGAAGGTGAGAGGGGATGGTGTGTGAGAGGGATCGTGAGAACGGAAAATATAGAGTGAGGAAGACAGAGAGAGGGTGAGAGAGAGAGAGAGAGAGAGAGAGAGAGAGAGAGAGGAAGAAGAAAAACAGAGTATCGGTGAAAAACCGATACTCTGTTTTTTTTTTTTTTTATATATATCCTTTTTTTTTAGAGGCTGCTGTTGGGGGGTAGATGAAGGAGAGTGAGGGAGAAAAGTTAGAGGGATGGAGGAGAAGCCGAATGGGAGAGTGAGGGAGAGGGAAAGCAGAGAGAGAGAGAGAGAGAGAGAGAGGTAGAAGACCGTTTGCGCTCTATTTTTTTAGCGTGGGAACGGGTGAGATGGAGAAGGCCGTTCGTGCTCTGTTTCTGAGCGTGGGAGAGGATGAGATAGAGAGGGGAGACCAGAGTTGCAGTGGGGAGCGAGAGAGATGATTAGAGTAATCGGAATTCTCTAAAAAAAACCGACCCCTTTCCATTCTCATATTAATGGTATTTATATCCTCCCTCTCCTTTCTTTTAGAATCAAGGCAACATTCTTTCCTTGACCAAACTCACACAGCAACTTTCTTATTTCTAGAGTCACTCTTTTAGGCATGGCAGCAATCTACACCAAAGAAGAAAATCCAACCTTTCTATTTCAATGACATGCTATTTCGGTTGAGATATGACCAACTAGCATACCCACGTATGCAAACCGTGAATGTCTAATTTTGAGAACCTTTCCATTCACTCGGTATCTTTCCCAACAGGTTCCCATGCAATGCATGCAATAATACGTGAGAGGGAGAATATCCTCCTTTTTAAGGATAGATGGTTGATAATATAAACCGTCCATTTAAATGAGCCATGGTTGTGCCCTGCCAATTGAATCCATAGGATGATCTGAACCGCTTAATTGATTAACCACGATTTGAATTGGTCATGCCCCGTGAACTCTCTCAATAGCATGATCTAAACTGTCTATTTGATGGGGCCACTTGACAATCTTGACCGTTGATTGTTGGACTATAATATGAATAGGACTGCACCCCCTCGAACTATTCCCAAAGACTGATCTGAACCGTTCACTTTGACAGGCCATGGCATGGATAACTTGTATCCTCCAAATATCACCCCCATGGGATGATCCAAACCATTAATTTATAGAGCTGTGCCTCAAAAATTATTTCCAAGGGTTATCCAAATAGTTTCATTTGATAATCACAACAAAAATTGGTTGCTAACACGACCTCTCTGAGATCTTGACTGCTCCTTTGATGGACATCTTTATGCATTAGATCGACGTAGGCTCGAATACTCATTTTTCATTAAAACAATATGCGCGGGCCCCCTGCTTGATCCAAATCTAAACAAATGTTCAATGTGGGCCTACCGACGGGTCCAAATTCTCTCTTGCTTTAATTCTTGCGAACAACGCCTCTCAACAATTATCAGGACGACGCAAAACATGACAGAAATAACCGAAAAGATCGAGAAAACAATAGGAGCGGACACGGGAAGGAAAGACATTGGAAAACCGATGGAAAAACATTAATTTCTTTATTGATTAAGGCAGAGCAAAATGGGGTGTCTACACATGCATGTGTTTGTCCACCAGAACTTAGACACCAGTTAGGCATGTCACTCATAACCTAGCTATGCTTAGGTGACACTTCTTCCATTTATTTTGTGAATGCTTATTATTTCATCCCCGAGTCATGCATGTTTAGGTAGATGTGGACCCCGATCTCGAGGACGAATGGGCGAGGGACACGAGATCTCGCGCCGATCCTCCAAGATCTCCATAATGTGCAGGAGAGCTCTACCAAGGAACTCTCGAAATGGTGCCACTCACAGCATGGGTGGCGATATAAATGAGATACCTCTCGATTCAAGGACTAGCCCGGAACCCAGATGTACCTATAACAAAGATGAGTCGCCATCCAAGGAAGTAGGCCCTGGATCCCATGAAATACTCTGTTGCAACGGATAACCAGAGATACAAAAGTCCGTGCCTGATGACGAATGGGGAAGGTGTTAAGCGCCCCCAATTCGCCCAAGTGCAAGCACCTGGTCGCTTATGCCATTTTTAATTAATTTTGAAGAGTTTTGGGCTAAAATCATGTGAAATGGGAACGAGTATCTCCGAAGAAACGTCTAGCTAAGCATGCATGACCCGGGGATGGGCAAAAGAAAATAAACATCCAAATCCTAACTCACCGCATCTACTCCTAACTCATCACATCTAGGAAAGCAGTAACATCCGCATGCACAGCTACAGCTAACCAAGTAATATCAGATATGATAAGCAGAAAAGCAGTAAATATCTACAGCTAAGCATATGATCATGATAAATAAGCAAATAAAGGTCACAGCTAAGCATGTGAAACTAAACGCACAAGGAATAAGCAAGCTGCAAATAAACACACAAGGAACCAAAGACAAACACACGATAAGCTAAAAGATGCGAGGAAAGAAATGAATCAAAAAATCAACGGTACATGAGGACCGAGAATGCCAGGGAAAATAAAAGGGAGCGTACGATAAGCTCAGGGAGCGATTCTAATTAATCAAGCTCAGCGATCCTGATCCGCTGAAGATCGGATAAGTCTCACGATCATCATAGCCTATCGTTGGGCTCAGCGAGGGCAATCCCTGTGAAGGGGCCACGCTACGTCGTCGCCCGTCCCAAAACCCGATAAAACATCGGAAAACCGATAAAACCGGCAAACCATGATCAAAATCGGAAATGAAATGAAAAGAAGGCTCCGAGTGACCTGGCAATCACCATCCTTGCCCATTTTGGTTTTTGTATTTTTGAGAAAGCTTGAAAGATATTTTTGGATGCTGAAATGATTTTTTTCAAGGATTTAAATGATTTTATTGAAAAGTTTGACTGAACTTGGGATGACGATCCCAAGCTGCCTACGTACCCTGTGAAAAGGGATCAAGCCAACGTAGTTCGAAAAGCTTTTCGAAAAACGCTTTGAGTGCTTTTTGATATTTTTTGGATTTTTGTTATTTGATTTTTATGAGTTTTTTTTTATCCCTTTCGATTGAAAGGGGTTATGGCTCAAGAGGTTGCCGTCCGTTGTCACCTAAACCCGAGAGAAGTGTTCCCAAAATCGATAGAATCCCGAAACTCGAATAGGATCCCGAGGAACGCGAAGATTATGGTCCCGAAAAGAAAGGAAACGCCTCAAACCCTGTGAAAACCCCGAGATGGGAAAAATGATAGGAAGGGCAAGGGGGTTGGCTCAAGAAACATTCCGTCATCGCCCGAACCCGTCGAAACAATGTCGAAATGGATGGGATACTCTGAGTCAGAGAAGATCCCAAAACGCGAGAAGTGTGCAATCACGAACACCAAGATGGATCCCAACAAACAAAGATCTCGAAAATCCTAATGGGATCGCGAATGTCAGATCATGATTTGAGGGAGAGCAAAAGAAAGGAAGAAGGGTAACTTGTAGATAGGGTTTTGTTCTCGGATCAATGCAATTTGTTTTATACTACAAGAATACATGGCTCCTGATAATGTGAATGCACCTGGGTAGACAAGACTTCATGCAAGTATGCACAAGAGGTTGCTTAACATGCAGGAGTAGAGGGCAATTTAATGATGTAAGAACCTGAATGAAACAAGAACACACATGGTCTGGTGGCGGATTGCAAGAACATCTTGACTGTGGCTACCATGAGCCTCGATTTGCTAGATACGCATAGCTCCAGTGACTAATAGATTAATGGAAAGAGATTATAACCAAGCCATGTGACAACTAGCCTAGCAATACTAGGAGCTAAAAGGAATTACCGGATCCAAGCAGTTGTTACACTATTAACCCGCTCAGAGGCAAGTAACCAAATCAGGTGCCGTTACCACAAAAATGGCAATACCTTTATTGACCTAAGAGCTGACTTAGACACCACCTCATTTGGGAAATGACACCCTTTTCGCCTTACTCCTTACTTCCAAAAGATCATTGCAGATTTTTCTATGGGGAGCTAAATCAAGGATAAACAATTAACAGGGAATAGACAAACGAATTTCAGAATTCTGATTTTAATAAAAAGAAAGAAATCAAAGTTGAACCGATCCGGGAATTCTTAAAGCCAACCCACAGGGTGAAATTAAACAGAGTAAATTGAGAAATCCATCAAAAGACCCACTCTAAGTATAATATCAACATTCAGAGGACGAGATAAAACTTCAGTAAATTAAGATTTGAAGACTAAACAACCATCAGGAATGGTAAAAATAAGGAAGGAAAACAACGAATTACCTCGTATTGATGCCCGTCTTGACACCGCGAGTTGACGGAATTAAATAAGGGTGGAGGTGATAGTGGTTGCAAATCTCTATTCTCCCACCTATTCAAAATGGAGGCGATTGAGTTATTCACGGAGATGAGAGTTTGAAATAGAGTCTGTTGGATCAAGGGGATGGGAAAATGGAAATGATGAGTGGAGAGGGGCAGATGGCAGAGGTCGAGAGAGGAGGATCGGATTTAATGGGGTTTCGGTCAGATTTGAGATGGGTAGACAAAATGGGTCGGATTTGGGTGGGTGGAGGTGGCACGGCCGGAGCTCCGGCAACGGAGAAATTGCAGAGATGGTGATGGGTGGTGAAATGGGTTTAGGTATAAAATGGAATTGGGTTAGAGATGGTGAGGATGATGGAAAAGGGGTTAGAGAAGAAGAAGGTGGTGGTAGGGTCGGATTCGCAGAGATGAAGGTGAAACGGCCGGCACCGGCAAAACCGCCGGAGAAGAAAGCCCAAATCCTCTCTCTCTCTCTCTCTCTCTCTCTCTCTCTCTGTTCTAATGGAAACTCCAAAATCTGGGATGAACGAATGATGGTGGCTATGAAAATGGGTTTTAAGATAGTGGAGAGGGGCAGATGGCAGTGAGCGGTGGTCGGATTCCGGTGGGGCTTGCCGTGGAAGATGACCGGATTCCGGCCGGAGGAGGAGGCGAAGATGGTGGCTCCCTTTTTCTCTTCTCCCTCTGTTTCTCCTCTACAACTTCAAAACAAGAGAATCAAATGGGTTTTTGGTTAAAACAGAGGGTGGGTTTGAGATGATGGTGAAGAAGATGAAGATGGTTTGGATATGGCTTTTGCCGGATTTCGGCCGGATTCCGGCTTGGACGGTTGGGGAAGACGACCGAGATGGGTTTGAGAGTGAGGTGGGTTTGGGTGGTGGTGTATAGAAGAAGAGGATGATGGTAAATGGTGAGATGGGTTTGGTGGGTGTGAGGTTGAAGGAGAAGAAGATAGTGATGGCTTGCCGGAGGTGGGGAAAATGGGTTTGCCGGATTCGGCTGGAGCAGACGAAGATGGCGGCTTTGCTTTTCTCTTCTCCCTCTCTCTCTCTCTACTGTGTGGAAAATCCAGAATCCCTTTCCTCACAAGCTCTCTCCTGGTTTTATATTCTTTTTTATTTTTTTTAATTCAATCCCTACCCTCCATTTGGTATCCTATTCTTCTTGATTACCCCTAGCCCTTGATCCTTGTCTTTGCCCTAAGGCAATTTTAGAAACCCTAAAAATCTAAAAGCCTATAATCTAATCCAAGCCCTACACTTCATTTTTTAGATCCTAAAGCCCATGCTCATTACTTGTAGGGGAAGGAATACTCCTTTTACTAAAATATCCCTAGGGTAAGGTGATTTTACCCTCCTATCATTAGGCCCTACTTTCCTTTTTCTTCTTATCAATGAGCACCCTTTCTTTGCTAATTCACCCCAATTCTAAAAAATACATCTGCCTCTTCTTTCTTCCTCAAACAACCCTCCTTAACATATTTTATGGCTACAGGGGGGTGGTCTAAGCAAGAATAGGAGAAGAATGAATTTTTCTGTTTTTTTCTTTTGTACATTTCTTCTAGGAAAATGACATCGGCACATCCATAGTTTGATAATTACACTCTCCCTGCTTGTCTTTTCTCATTTATGGAGTATTTTGAAATGTAAAAACCGTTCGATAATCCTTTAAATCTCAGAACAAGCCGGGTTATCAAAAATATAAAAATATGACTGTGCCGATACACATTGGAGTCCGGGGTTCACACAGGGGGGGCCACTACCAAAACTCAAGGGTATTGTGCAAATTTTGTAAATTCCGGAAAAAAATGCTGGGAAAGCTGGGGTAATTGACCAGAGGATATCAGTGGGGTTTCGGGATCACTTGGGCTTCCAGAATATTTTGAAAATTAATTTTCGAACGGGCAATTTCGGATTTTCATGTTCTTTTGCCATTGGTCCTCAAATTTTAGAAACTTCGGGGCTCAGCTTTCAGGGCATTTCGGGAATCGGTTTCAGGAACTTGAAAGTTTGATTTTGGGGACTCGAGGTTCGATATCAGGACTCAGGCTTCGGGAATTTTACCTGATTCCGGAAATTTATTCGACTTTGGGAAATTGGGGGAAATTGGGGGTCAGGTCAAAATGGGGGGTCTACAGTAGACATTCTCTTGGGGATATTAGTTCCCATTTTACTTGATTTTCGCCCAAAATTTTTCAAAGTTAATAATAAATGGCATAAGAGACCAAGTGCTTGCACTCAGACGAATTGGGGGTGCTCTTCGGACCTTCCCCATTCGTAATCAGGCACGAGCCCATATATATTTCTAGTTATCCATTGCACAGATGATTTGTTTTGGGGTTCCATGGCCTATCCATGGATGGCGACTCTGAGTTATTTTAGGTGCGTCTTGGTTTCGAGCCTTGGCTCCGGATCAAGAGGTATCTCTTTCTTTTTATATCGCCACTCGTGCTATGCTATGAGGGTGGCACCTGTTTTGAGAGTTTCTTGGTAGTGCTTTCCTTCACATGTGGAGATCTTTGAGGATTGCAGGGGGATTCATACATCGGCTCTCGTCCTCAAGATGGGGTCCACAGATACATATCTTTACACATGATTTAATAGAATGTATTTTTGCCCATAGTGCTTTAATGATCACATCATATACATGCTATAGTCTATAAGCAAAACAATGTTATACATGTTGTAGACTATATCTCCGTACTTTATTGAATATCATTCTAGAATTTTTAGTTTAAGTGCACACACTTTGTCTCATATCCTCTTGCACTCAGTATTCATCCACAAAGAAAATCCACAATATAAAACCTCATAGTGAAAACCCTTGAGTTCAACTTGATCTATCAAGTCCATTTTCTCCATATTTGAACTCTATCTAAGACAATTTTGGCATTTGCTAGATCTTAGAATATTCAACTTGGTTTAAATATCATTTCTAGCTAGATTAAGAAGTTTAAAGCCATGTATAAGGAAATCCACTCAAATCCTTTCCTGAACATCTCTTGTGCCCTAGGTGAGTTGTCATGTCTATTACTTTGAACCTAGTTGTCCTTCAAACCCATTCTTGTGTACTTAATGATTATCATTAATTGCATAAGAAATCTTGATGGGTTAAAATATACGTGTTCCAAAAGTTTTAAATGAATATCCTCTCATGACTAAGATGAAATTATCAAGTCATAGTAGTTCATTTTAGAATGCATTTGCCCAAGGGGTTCATCTCTTAATATACTCTAAAAGAGTCATTGGATCTCTCCCTAAATTCATATAAGAATATATTATATAGGGAAGTTGAAAATGAGTCTACATTCAATATATGAAACTCATATTGAGTAAAATTAAAAATGTCATAGGAATCTAGTATCATTGTTGAGCACTCACACATTATGGTGGTTGACATGCAATACATTGTGATGGGAACACTTGCCTCCCTCACATTTTGGTTTTCTATGGGCTTGTGCACTTTGTGCTTAATGCCTTGCCCTTTCATTAGTGGTTTGTGGATGTAGATGCAGAGGTTTGGACCATGAACCTTATGTGTCATGTTACTTGTGTCCAATCTCCATAGACTATCCATGGAGGCTTAAAATGACATATCTTGCTCATGTTTACCCATAAGTGATATATTATCACTTGCATAAGCCATGGATGTCTCTCACAGGCATAATCCTTTATAGTCTACTTGTCATTTGTCTGAGTCTTATGGATTTGTGCTAAATAGACATATGTATATAATCAATAGTTAATTTCCCTTGTGTGGTATTAGCTACATGGTAAAGATGGTAAACTTAAAATTAAAAGCTACTCAAATGATACTCTTAGTCCTCTTACCTAGTAAGTTGGAGAGTGTACACTCACCTTTAATTAAAACATCTAATCTCTTTGACTTCTAGCCAACATCTTCACCATGATAAGCCATATGTGCATTAAAGTGTCACTTATACATGTAATATATATATATATGCACATGTTTAGGGGGAGCATGGTTTGCTAGGTTGTCATCTCCTTTGGTATCACATAACTACCTCCAGCAATCATGCATTTGTAGCCAAGGGTGGTTTGTCAATCATTCACCTCTAAATCCCTTGGTGCTTTTGATAGGACAACCATTTGGATTCATACCATGTATGAGTCTCTAACAAAGGGGGAGCAATACATGAAAATATCTGTCCTATCCATCTTATCATAGATAGATTGCTATGGGTATCACACTACATGTAATGAGTTCACTCATATGGAGCTTTATTGCTTCATATGTGTGGTAGTTGGGATTTGTCTTATGCTTACATTTTGAGATCATCTCTCATTTTTGACAAAATCCTTTAGCCTGTGCCTCAATGTCATATCTTCTTAGGCTTTATACTTATCTTGGATGTACTCCTATGGTTTCATCATTTCCAATGATAAGTATCTTGTTCTAGAGTTTCAAAAATCTCTAGAACTCTCCTTCATAGGATAGTGGTTAAATTTATCATTTCATTGCCTATGAAGTTGTTTCTTATCATGTGTTTTTGAAGATAAAGATATCTTTCATTATGATAAGATCATGTGGCTATACTTAACATTTATATCTATAGCCATTCTATATTGTCATGCCTTGCCTCATAGGTTTTATCAAATGCCACTAACAATCTCTCGGGAGAAAGAATTGATTCTATGAGCTTGTCATATCCCATTATCTCTTTCAAGAGTTTAGCTTCGGAGGACTCAAGTTGATTGATTTCAAATAATCAGTCTTTCGCAGCTTGTCTATGGGTACTTGTCTCCTTCTATCATGCCAGATGTAATAAGATGGTAGATGTACACAATTTTTCTCTACTTTCTTCCGCAGTAAAGGATGAACAGAGACTAAGAAAATTGAAGATTCATGTCTAAAGGCTGGCATGTGCACTTCATGTTCATCCTCTCAAGGATGACCTTTTGATGAAGGAGAAGAATTAAAACAAGTACCCAATCTCTTAATCCGAGAAGATTTGTAAAGATGTTATCCTTAAATGGAAGAAAGGATTAAGCATTGATCTAAGCTCTTCTTGGCATTCATCAGTAATCTTGTACACATTCATCTGTAGAAGAGTTCCGGATATATTCTTTCGAGAGATTTTCAAATACCACTTTTATCATTTAAGAAACATTAATTGAAGTGTGGTATCAATCTTCCATCATTTGATCATGTATATGGAGTATTATAGTTTCATCTATATATCCATGATCTTTGGTTGCCATGGATATGTACCCTAGTGGTTTAATTCTCTTATCCATGTGTTTATTAGACTGTATTTATTTCATTTAGTAATCTAAAGTCTAATAATCATCCATTCCAATTCAAATTGTAATCTTCTTTTGAATGGACCAACCCAAAATGTGATTAATTAAATCAGGGGCTTATGTGCTTAAACTCTAACATTTATATTAGATGCACATAGTTAGGAGGAGCTTTCACTTTGATATATGTGAATCTCTATAAGCAAGAAACAAGTAATCTCAAAAAGGCATATTATAGTTCAGAGCATATCAATGCTCTGGAAGAAGAGTTGTCTGCTTATTGTCAAGAGATCCCCCACATAATGCAACTTATGAACTTGAAAGTTATGTCTAAGACTTGAGCATATCCTTGCTCAGGTAGAGACTTATCTGCTTCAAAAGTTGCAAATGTAGCCCAAGTATTCAAATCACTCACCTTTTCAACCATTTTGCCTTGTCATGCCCTATATCATAGGTTTCATCTAGGGCCTCTGACAAATTCATAGGAGGAGAGTCAAATGGTTATCCATTCATATTTATATAGATCATTATGATATGCTCACATGATCTATTGCCCCCATACTTGTGCTTAACTGGCAAATCTTTAGAACAAAAAAAAGGGGAGCTTATCATGCACTCTACTTTGTTTTCTAATTTGATAAGCATTCTACGGGAAAGAATCGGTTCAGTTGGGAATGAAATGTTTGAAGCAAAACTTTGTATTTTCTAGGAGGAAGGAAATCGGTCTACAGAGGAGGCTTTGGACGGCATAGGATTGCCTTGAAATTCTTCAGATGTGAGTAAATTCAGTTGGGGAGAAAACGGAATGCGCATGCACCCCTAATTGTATTTGACACGGCATGGGGCTCGCTAAGAGTGTTTGGCCTTTGCCAGGGATGATGTATGATGTGCTGGAAATTCTCCAAGGATCTCGGGATCCTGATATAGAGGATTTTTGACAGGCTTTTGTTGCCTTAAGCGCTCCGTGCGGACTTCATGAGGAGAGACGCGCGACTTGTTGTTTATTTAGGAGTTCGGGAAGCCCGATTCTGCCTAAGATACTCTGAATAAACATGTCTGAAAGACCTGGGGATTTCCCAGAGAGTTAATTTGATCCACATATGGAAGATTGGTTGAATTCGCGGACGAATTGCAAGCGAAACGGGTGAAAAACTACAAAAACGATCGAATGAGGGGGAATATTCCCGAAATTGGGGAAATATTCCCCCAAATTCGTCCCCAACGAATTGGGAATTCGTCCCAATCGAATCCCAATTCGTTTGGGACGATTGGGAGGGGCTTGTACGGGTTTTAAATACCCGTACAAGCCTCATTTCCCTCATTTCTTCTTCTTCTTCTTCGTTTTTTTCTCTAGGGTTTTTGGGTTTTCTTCGAGCTTTCGAAGTTTTTCTGAGTTTTCTTCAGTTTTTTGGAGCAGAGATGGTGCGTCGGCCCCATGTTTGTGGGAGAGACATAGAGCGGGAGTCCTCAGGGGACGAGAAGCGGGATCGTGCTCCGTAGTACCAGGGTACCCTTCTGAGAGGTGCGGCTGGTCACATCTCGTGATTGTATCGCGCTGGAGAGGTATGCCTTTGAAATTAGCTTTTTATAATTCCTAGATTTTAGGAATATATAGGTAGCTTTAGTGTTTGCTCTCCTTTCAGTGGTGTACCTTTTTAGACATTTCCTGTCGTCCTTGGTACAGGCTCTTCCTGATATGATCACGAGATGGTCCGTGAGAGATACCTGGAGTAAATGGGAGGCCCTACACCCCCAGGCCCGAGCCTATATCGAGGGGACGGGTCTAGACCTTTTTGTCCAAACCGATTATGGAGGAGTCAATTCAGGTTTTATGCTGGCTCTTGATGAGCGGTGGTGGGAGTCGACCCACACTTTCCACTGTGGACCCTGATCCCGATGACGGTGGGCAAGGACACGAGATTTCCGTCAATCCTCTGAGATCTCCACACGTGAAGGAGAGCTCTACCAAGAAACTCTCGAAAGAGTACCCCTCACAGCATGAGTGGCAATGTGAGCTTTACTGTAATAATACGTTGACCAGGCTTAGTCCCATATGGATATCTCAATTCGAAGTTATTTTTCGTTATAATCACAATATATTGGGTTCAAGTCAGCTTACCAGTCCAAAAAAGAAGAACCTGATTGGATGATCTTGGCCACTGATTAAAAAAACCCTGCATCAGATATCAGATTACAATGTGACCAAGACCATGTGGGTCATCTCGTGATGTTCTACAAGATCAACGGTCTCGAATTCACATGATCCCCCTCTAGGGCCAAAGACGGCCTTTTACTATTGATGGTACAAGTTGATCCTCTTTTAGCTTACCTAACGAAGGGAGGGGTTTTCACCCTGATCAGAAAGATGCGTGTGTTACTGATCATAACAAAGCTATGGTTCGACTTATGTAAGCCAACTACATCAACGGTTCCGATCATCATAAGGTGCCACGTGTACGGTCGATGAGGGTGTCCTACATTTTCTTATTCCTCGTAGCCAGGCGCTTGCTTTTCGCTGAGAAACAAAGGTTGATGATAAATTCGCACCCCTTATAACGTGAATAGTGGCAGACTTTAACGCGTTTTGAAGTCAAATCACGTTACATATGGTGCGAATTATCCTATGGAGGTGCGAATTTATCATCACGCGAAAAGAAATGACCGTAGCTTTTTCTGGCCTATTGAACCATCAGAACACAGACTTCGAATCTGACACGTGTCAATAAGAATCCGGCACGCGCTCTCCACACTCCCCCTTCATATTTGTCCTTCGTATTTGTCTCCATGTCTCCTTTTTTAGCCCTAAGCACCAACTAGAACGCGTTCTTTCTTAAACCCTAGGTACTTTCTCTTCCATTTCTCTTAAAAATCTTGATACTCTTCACATAATTGAAACCGTTTTCTGCTTTCTAGGGTTTTATTTTATATCTATGATCGTCAGAAGCTTTTCTCTGGAATCCATATCTCTGTTTGCTTTTTCTTAGTCTCTGTTGCTTTATCTACCCTAATTTTCCAGATTCATCTGAACACAGGCATCTCCTTTTCGGATTCTCTGAGCCTCCGATTCTTTTATTCGTTTCTCATTTCATGATTTGAATCTTTTCTCCTTCTATCCATGTGCATAACTCATATGTTTTTATGTTTAATTTTTTTCTTCCTTTTCTTTTTCGTGTCCTCTGATTAATTTCACTAATTTTAATGGCATCGTAGTATTCAGAGCGGTTGATGTTGCCATAGAACTTTTATGTAGAATGCAAATTAGGTTTCGAATAGAATCTTGGTGAAGTTAGCAGATATCGATTTCATGTCAATAAAAAAATTGGGAATTTGGATATTGAGTTCATTTGAATTTGGTGATTGATGCAGTAGAAAACACATTGTTACACTTCACCAAGAAGGATTTCACCCTAGGTTTGAGTTCTGTATCCTAGATAGTTGAGAATCACGTTTTGGGTGGAATACTAATGAGAATATTTGTCTCTTGATTTCATGTGAATTTCACAATTGGAAGTTTCACGGCATAGAATATAGTATATTAGACTTGGAATGAAACTTAGAGGTCTTTTTCATCAAATCCTTTATGAGGTTAATAAAGATGCTGATGCCGTAGCTAGGATGTGATAAGAATTCGATGACAATGGGAAATTATATTCCTTTGTGATTTCAAGAGGAAGCACCTAAGTGCCCCGATTCTTCTCTTTGTCCTCTGAACTTCTCTACCATTTTCTATTTGTTTCCAATTTATAATTAGCAGATAGTGAGAGAACACCTTAATGGCTATCAAGAAATTGAATACTCAAATCCTGCCCAAATGAACTTCCATCAAAGTTCTTTATTACAGCTCGGATCCACAACACCAAAATTGAGCAAATCAAACCAAATTTAATTTGAAAAAATGGAATAACATTTTCATAAGGCCTAGAAAAGTTACAACAATAATAATATTGTTTTTTGTATTATTCAGTAAGCAGAACTTGGGTGGAAGTAAGGGTGCCCTAGGGATACCAAACCCTAACCATGGTTTAAAATTTAAAGCATCTGAAATCTTATACATACTGGATACCCAAAAATTTGGTACATATCATACCATAGTTTTAAATTTCCATCGAAACATACACGAAACGACCAAAATGTCTCCGTTTTCATCCCCACTGAAATGCATACCAAAACCAAAATTGTAAGCGTATTAGTGGCATACTATACCAGTATCTATTACATAATTATATTTATATAAACTGTATGTGAAATGTGGTGTATGTATTATGTATAAATAAATCTATATACATGTGAAATTTGGTATGTACTTAATTATTAGACATGCGCGACAACACATATCACTAAGGGTATGTTTGGGTGCACGCTTGGAGGGTAGTGGAATAAGAAGTCAAAAGGGAGGAGGCAAGTATTACCTCTCGGAGAATATTGGAATAGAGTTACAGTAGTGTTTGGTTACGTGACATAGACTCGGAGAGTAGGGGAATAAGTAGAGGTCATTACCAATACAGAGAGTGAAGAGAGGGAAGAGAGAAAAAGGCATCATTCCCAAGATTTTTCAACCAAAATTCTACCGTTTTTGTATAATTTGCTTTGAAAGTTAGAAGGGGACATAACTGCAACCTCAACAGACTTGAACTAATTACATAGGACATGTGTCTTGGAGTCTGGATTTTTTTATTATTTTTTTTAGCAATGTTGGCAACCAAACAAGGAATGGAATTTGAAGTTATTTCAAAATCCTAACGGCTGCCGAGACAATGTGCAACCAAATAATGTAGTCTCTTCCAATCAGCAAGTTTACTCTCCATCCTCTCCACGATGGGATTCCAAAGCGATGTTGACAAAATCTACTATGGATGCTCTGATACCAAATAATGTAGGCCCAATACCAATTTATGATAAATATAATTCTCAAAACTCTCAACCATCAAAAACCCTTATAATAAGATTTTTGTGAATCAAGAAGTGTATCAAAAACCCTTTTAACAGAGAACATGATCTTGGATAGGATAGAATGGAAGAAAATGATCCACGTAGAAGAACCCAACTAGAGCCGGGATTAGAGCCGGGTAGATTCCTTTCACCTTCTTCATGAAATTTTTCTAAAGAATTCATTTTAGCCGACCCCAACTGGTTTGGGACAAAGGCTTTGTTGAGTTGAGTTGAGTTGAGTTTAGGCCTAGGTTGATTACATTTGTAAGTTAGATCTTTCAATTCTGTAGAAATATGATGTAAGAAATTTTCCAGTTGAATCTCTTCCTTCAAACTCCCCCGTTTAGAAAAAAAAAACTACAACAAGAACACACGGAAAAAAAAACCTCCAAATCTTCTTTATATCATGTCATAGGATGCTCTAAAAAGTGAGCTTACATCATATTTATAACCAGGGTTTTAAATTTCAGTTTCAATCGGCACAGAAACGAAAATATTTCGATTCCGGTGGGAATCTTGTAAAATCACGGAAACGTATGGCAACATATGCAAATGAAGGACCCCAATTCTATGTCAATACCACAGACTTACGAGATATTGTTTGTCTCATGCCGATATGACATCCCATGCATAAGATACGGTTACTCTGTGGTATTTCCTCTAAGGACCCCAACTCTGTGTCAATATCAGAGTTAGGAGATATTGTTCGTCTCATGCCAATCTGACACCCCATGCATAAGATACGGTTACTTTGTTGTGCAGTTCAATTATGTTGCCTACCAAATATCATTCTCTACATTAATGAAATACAAATCACATCTTTCCATTTTTTTGTCGTTTCGACCATTCAGTCGAATTTTGGGAATTTCGGCCGGATTTCAGAAATTTCGAGAATTTCGGTCGAATTTCGGGAATTCCGGTCAAACTTTCGGAGAAATAATGATGTGAAAGGAAATCATGTAGATTTTGTTTCTGTGAGGATGAAAATATAAATATTTCGGGGAAATTAAACCCATATTTCAAAAGCCACTTAATTTACTACTTCCTAATGACTTAAAATAAATAAGAAATAATGGGCTCTATCAACTTAACTTAAGCAACATAAACAAACTCCAATGAAATAAGAGATTGGACCCCAATTTTGTGAGCCATGAGTTCCCTTTCCTTTGAGTAACCTTTGATATTTCTACCCCTCTTTCTCTCATGCCTTGGTTCTTGTCTTGGATCTTCAATGCTTATGGGAGAATGCACTTCATCATAGAGGCTCTTGGAAGGAATGTCAAAGCCGAGCCGTAGGTCCAAATAGGAGATAGGGAAGAGCTCCTTTCCACACCAAAAGAGAATGCCAAATGAGCTAAGTATGCATCCACATTGCACCCCACCATCGGAGTGTTCCCAATGTTCACTTTCAAACCAGAGACCAATTCCACCCACTTAAAAAACCCCTCTTAAGGTTAGTGATTTGTTGAGACCACCTGGCAAAAGTTGAGTGTCTTTGCCGAATTGGAGATGTGTGTTGGAACCTATGTCATTCTTTATAACTCTTTCAAATATACCACTTCCCTTTGCCTTTATGATTAATCTATTTCATACCTTCTCCCACTATGCTAAACAATGAGAGGGGTCTCCTTCCCTTATGCCCATCGAGCTTTATTCCATTCAGTGAACCGTGACATGCATATTCATGTCTTACTGAACTAGGCTTTTTCTTTTATTCAATCCATTTGAGACATGCTTAGAACTTGATATGCATATCTTAAATGTTATCAAGAAATTGAAAAATTAAATCCTGCTCTTATGAGCTTTCATCGCCTCAAAACTCCATCAAAGTTCATTATGACACCTCAAATCAATAGCACCAAAGTTGAACTGTTCAACTCAAACCAAATTTAATTTCAACAAATGAACAAACAACTTCACTTTCTTTCTTGTTTTTAAATGGTAAACAAACAAGTTCACTATCCCTTGAAAACTTGCAGCAATAAAAAAATTGTTTTTGGCATCGTCCAATCAGTAAGGAAATTGGGCGGAAGGAGTGGAAGGAAGGGTGCCCCAGAGGTTCATTGTCTATAACACGTGTATCGGACCACATTGTATAATACATGTGTCTTGGATGAGATAGACTTGTTTGTTGGGTAAACAGTTAGTGTATGGATGATACAACCATTGTTCACTGTATATCGTTCAACACAAAGTCCAAAATGTATCAGTGCATCTCGCATCGGACTATGCTTTAGCTTGATCCTGATTAAAAAACAGAAAGAAAAAGGGTTGATTACCAGCACCCGCTTCAATGGACCTCTTTAGTAAGAATGCAATGAGCTCTGTTAAGAACTCTTTAGAGCATCTTGGAAAAAGCCAGTTAACACTGAGTATAAAGAATTTGCGGAGTTAGAGAAAGTGAGATGCTATAACCTTGTGCTGGTACCAAGAGAGTCTGCGGGAGAGTAAATGAGGAGAATGTGGAAAAACTATTCTCCACTTTGGGCTTCCATTAACTTATACATACGGTACAGCTAAAAGTAAAGATTATATTTCTACACTCACTGTGCAATAGAAAAAAAAGAATGATACTTATCTTACGAAGAACTTAATATGCATACTGTGCTCTCTTTTTCAAAAAATTTATTAGATACAAAGCTACCAGTTAGAATAAATCAACCCTTTTTCTTTCTGTTTTCCCTTTTACAAAGCTAAAAGTAAAGATTACATTTCTACCAAGTTAAACAAAATTTATTAGATACAAAGCTACCAGTTAGAATAAATCAAAATGACAAAAGGTATGTTTTGCCTCACTATTACAAGTGGGCATGTAATGTCAGGTAGCTAACAATCTAACATAATACATTCAACAGTATAATTTATCAATTTGTCTGTCTCCTTATCGAAAAGGGATAGCAATCAAGGGTCCAAATGATTAGAGAATCTAGATGCGGAAACGGGCGTTTACCATTCTTAGAAACGTGTTTCTAATAATGGGAAACGTGTTTCACAGACGTTTCCCATACGTTTCCAGTAATTGAAAAGTGCATTTCACAAGAGTTTCACACGCGTTTCACATTTTTTAAAAGCGCGTTTTGTTTCAGTTTCCGTGGAAACGCGTTTCATAGTTACCCTAGGCGTTTGCGGCATCTATGGTCTAAAGAAAACAATAACTTGAGGGGGAGTGTTAGAAATACTCATTTCGCCTATTTCTATAGATGTTTAGTTGACTACTCTTCATTATGGCTAGTTTAGTCATTTTGTTTATTTTTTGTATAGAAGGCAATGCGATGCTCATTTGTAGAAAACATATAATTCTTCTCTTTGCACAATTGCTCATCTCTCTCTCTCTCTCTTTTATACGATTAATAAAGATTTTGCATGCAATAGCAGTATTAAGGATGGTGAGCTTAAGCGCCCAATCACATGGGTCCCACATTTTCTGTGGTGATCCAAACCATTCATTTGCAAGGTCCTATCGTAGATAGGGGGTGTACCAAAAATCAGCTCCATAGGATCATCCTAACCCCTCCATTTGTGGAGGACAAAACTGGGCAAATTTGTGGATGGGTTAGGATGATTCTCCAAAAATGGATGGGTTAGGATGATTCTATGGAGCTGATTTTTGGTACACCCCCCATCTATGTAAGGACCTTGCAAATGAATGGTTTGGATCACCACAGAAAATGTGGGACCCATGTGATTGGGCGCTTAAGCGCACCATAAGGTTGGTGAGCTTAAGCGCACCAATAGTTTCCTCATATATATATATATATATATATATAGAGAGAGAGAGAGAGAGCGAGATATATATATAGAGAGAGAGAAAACGGTTCCTACACATATGTGTAGATAAGTTATCTACACACTAGCTTAAAATACAGTGGGGGCCACATTATTTGGGTGATCCAAACCATTCATTTTTAAAGACATCCATTTTACCTCCACAAATCGTAGGGTTGGGATGATCCTATGGATCTGATTTTTTGTAGACACCCTATCTATGTGAGGGCCTTTAAAATTGATGGCTTGGATCACCCAAACAATGTGGGCCCCCACTGTATTTTAAGCTAGTGTGTAGAGAACTCTCTACACATATGTGTAGGAACCGTTTTCTCATATGTATATACACTAGCAAAAAACCCCGTGCAATGCACGGGCCGACAAAGAATTGTACATACCACATCATAGGTTGATCTAAACCGTCCATGTGATGGAACACAACATAAATAGGTTGTGCCAGTAAAATAATCTCCATAGGCTGATCCTAACCCTCCAGTCTATAGAAGTTTACATAATTGTTGTTCCTCTTAAGGTGCCCAGAATTCGTCAACATTTTTACAGGTGTCCTGCATTCGTAATATCAAACTTTCTGTAATTTGACCCGCACATAGTGAATAAGGAAAAGTAGTTTTTTCGTCATCGTTAGGGGTGCAACTTGGGTCTCAACCTGACCCAACTCGAGGAACCCATATTTTCCAACCCAACCCAACCCAACTCGATTTCCAACCCGACTGGGTTCAACCCGACCTAACCCGATTTGCAATTTCCTCAACCCGACCCAACCCGATTTCCAATTCGGGTTGGGTTGGGTCGGGTTGACCCGATTTGATATGGTACCAATTGTTGACCACCTCAACTCAAGCCGAGTTGTTTTGGATTTTGAGTAGTTAGTCACCAATAATCAGTTTTTAACTCACAATCGGTTCTCAAAATCCAAACCAAACAAGGACTAACAATTAACAAAGGAAAATGTTATCCGCACTATTATATTTTAATGATCACACTCCTCACTTTATTAAAGTACGGTATGGCCCGCACCATAGGATTATCCAAACCGTCCATTGTGGACTATGGAGAGTATTTCAATGTTGAAAAAGAAAAACACATATATAGAACTTCTTCCGATGGAACCCAAATTCGGGTTTCGGGTCGGGTCGGGTTGCCTGACAGCCCGACCCGACCCGACCCGATTTCCAATTCGGGTTGATTTTTCCCAACCCAACCCAACCCGATTTGCGAAAGAGCTTAACCCGACCCAACCCAAATTCGGGTTGAACCCGACCCGCGTGGGAACACCCAAGTAACAACGATGGTTTCAAATTATACATAGTGCTAATGTCCTCACTACCATATTTTATAATGGCACTACTCACCGTATTTTGATGATCGCACTCCTCACTTTATTAAAATGTACGGTATGGCCCGTTCCATAGGATGATCCAAACCGTCCATTAGATGGGCCACTGCCTACATAGGTTGTGCCCCAAAAATAATTTTCATAGGTTGATCCGAACCCTCCGATCTATAGAGGGTTATAGGTTGATCCAAACCGTCCATGTGATGGAACACAACATCAATCGGTTGTGCCCGTAAAATCATTTACATAGGTTGATCCTAGCCCTCCAATCGATATAGGCTGATCCTAGCCCTCCAATCGATAGAGGTTTCCATAATTGTTGTTCCTCTTCAGGTGCCCAGAATCCGTCAATATTTTGCAAGTGTCATGCATGAGTAATATAAAGTAGTTCTTTCGTCATTATCATATGTCTTTACCTCTTTTTGGTAGTTTTTTTCCGTAATTGTCATAGACAAGTACCGTGTCGGTACTTTTCGTATGTAGATTACAATTTTACTCTCAAATAATTTCTCATAGAGATAGATGTTAGATATCAGCAAAGGGGTTAACAGTAAAAGAGTAATGCTGACGTGTAAATCTCCGATAATAAGAAAAGAAATTCCTTTTTTTCTCTAATTATATATAGTGTGTGTGTGTATATATATATGAGGAAAAAGATTGTATGCTCGAGTGTACCAAGCTTATAGTACGCACGAGTGCCCAATCACATGTGGACTCACTTTGTTAGGAGGATCCAAAGCATTCATTTGAAAGGCCCTTACATAGATGGGATGTGTACCAAAAATCAGCTCCATAGGATTATCCTAACCCATCCATTTGTGGAGGTTAAAATGGACAGACATTGTTTGTCCACAAATCTGCCCATTTTTGCCCTCCACTTTTGGAGGGGTTAGGATGATTCAATGAAGCTGATTTTTGGTACACACCCTATCTATGATAGAGCCTTGCAAATGAAAGCTTTGGATCACCACAAAAAATGTGGGACCCATGTGATTGGGCACTCGAGCGTACCATAAGCTTGGTACGCTCGAGTGTACAATCATTTTCCTCTCTCTCTCTCTCTCTCTCTCTCTCTCTCTCTCTCTCTATATATATATATATATATATATATATATATATATATATATATATGGAAAGTTTTTCTAGTCGGCCGCCTAGAGAACCTTCTCTAGTCCGCCGACCAAAAAACACAGTGGTCCCACATTATTTGGATAATCCAAAACATTCATTTGATAGGCCCGTATCATAGATAGGATGTGCCCAAAAAATCAGCTGCATAGGATCATCCTAACCCTTTGATTTGTGGAGGTTAAAAATGGACAGACTTGTGAGTTTATAAACGTCCATTTTAACATCCATAAATCGAAGGGTTAGGATGATCCTATGGAGATGATCTTTTAGGCACATCCTATCTATGTCAGGGCCTATCAAATGAATATATATATATATATATATATATATAGCCATAATAGCGTAAGAAAAAAAAGAGGCACGCATTATCAAACAAGATAGTTCAGATCTCATTTTCCCGCACACAGACACACACACACAATATCTCATCGCTTAACTAAATGAAATGGATTTTCAATATATTTTAATTGTTTGGCCCACGCATAAAGCTAACCTTGTAGGCAACTAACTAGAATTTGTGAAAATCTAACTTTCTAAACACCAGCAGGCAGTTATTAAAGAATAAATACCCATAAAATCCAGTCAATATGAAAATGTTTAGCGTACCTGTATATGGATCCTTTACCAGATTCTGCAAAATTTCGGGTAGTGAAATGATGACATCAGAAACTATTTAGCAAACCAGAAAAATGCCAGTAAACTAGTCACTGGTTTACAACGATGGTGTGAACCTGAGTCCAAATGGAGGTTCTTGAATGATTTCATAGATAACCAAAACGATCAAAGAAGTTGCTGGGACCCTTCTTTCTCCCAAAACTACCATCAACAAATTTAATTCTAACTTTAAGGTAATGTTAACAAGTAATCCTCTTTTTTTTTAGTATTCCTTTGCAAACTCTGAAGTAGAGAACTCTGCCCTAGCGCCAAAGTCTTCTCTGATCTACTTCCAGTCAATTGCTAGCAAAAGTATTCACCAATAAGATACAATGAGCTCAGATGGAATGACCCCTTGGAGCTTTCTTTATGGATACCGAAAAGCATGTGACGAGATCAAATGGTCTGCATTATAGACAAGCTTTACTTGGGGCTGAACAAAGCTTAATATTTAAGCTTTAGTTCTCCTCCAATGCAAGACAATAAGTTACTGTTACCTTCAATGCAGTTAAAAACAAGTATCGCCAACCTTCTCAAAGACAAAAAGGGCATTTCATGTTCGAATAGTCATCATTTTCTTCCATACTTCTTTGCAAACTGTGAGAGTAGTAAAGTCTGCCTGAAAGCCAAATATTTATCTAAACTAGTTCCAGCCCATTGCTGACAAAAGCATTCATCAGTAGGAACAAATGAGCTCAGAGGAAATGGTCCCTTGGGTGCTTTCTTTAGGGCAACCAAGAACCTGTGACGAGGTCGGATTCTCTGCTCTAGAGACAAGCTTAAATACATGGGGTATTTTGTCAAGGACTGTACCTCATTACGAAGTTCATTGACCAAATATAAGTACTTAGGCTTCAGATTTTTTTCCAACGACAGGGACAATACCTGCAAAGAAATTATTGTTATCTTCCACACAAGGAAACACACACAGTTTTAAATTTCAGTTTCGGTGTCAGTTGAAATATTTCGACTGAAGGTTTCTGTGGAGATTTCGGCTGAAATCATGTAAATTCTGTTGAAATTTTCGGAATTTTAAATATTTCGGTGGATATTTTCGGCAATTTAAGTGAAAAATTTTAAATTTCGGTGAACATCTTTAAATTTTTGGTGGAAATCTTTAAATTTTAGGTGGAAATCTTGTAAATAAGTGTGGAAACGAAATTTCGGCAAAATCTTGTAAAAAAAATGATTCATTGTGTATTTCGTTTCAGTCTTGGTAGAAACCAAAATATTTCGGCCGAATTTTCAGATTTCGGCCAAAATTTAAAATCATGGAAACAAGTAATTGAATGACCCAAGGCCAAAAATAATGATACTAGAAATTCCAATAAAACAGGAAGGAGTGCAGATTTTGACCTGAGTAAGACTTGTTAGCACTTTCAAGATGTCAGAATTCTGCATCCCTATACTTCTCAAGAAGTTGATCCTTGGAAGTATTCCATCCTCTATGCTGTAATGTAGAAGCTGTGGGTGTTTTGTGACCATCTTAACTATGCTATCTCTGGGCGCAGCCAATTCCTTCGAAAGAAACCCAAAGCGCGAAGTCCATGAATTGTCGATCCGCTGAACCAGAATTTGGGGACTCAGCTGTACAACTTTGCTCACATCATTTCTTTTAATACCAACTTCCTCAACTAAATACTGGATGGTGGGTTTTAAAGAATGCTCCACGCTGTAAGACAATAGAGATGGTGCGGCAGTGATTATGTGTCCCACACGGGAATCAGGGACACCTAAACTCGCCAAAAATGCAACATGAGACTTCAAATTGTTCTCCACAGTGTATTCTAAAATTTGTGGCTGCCTTAAAAGTATCCTTCTGATATCTCTATGTTTGACACCAACACTCAGCAAGAACTCCAACCTTTCTTGGGCAGAAACAACATTTATCTTAAGGCAAGGCATATGCCTCTCGTAGATTTGGATAAAGTGAGATTCCTTCAATCCAAATGTGCTCAAGTAATCAATAAGAGGAAACCATTTCTCATCAAAGTCTAAATCTTCTGAAAGCTGACAAAAGTTACTTTTGTTAAGGTTCCCATTATTTAGCTGCAACCAAAAGAAATAACATGGATCAGGAGAACATATTTGATAGAGCATTCAAACTGAAGTGATTAAGACTGTGTTGCATCAAAGGGTACGAGTGTAGGAATCCGACACGGGTATCGAGTGTCGTATTTGGTGAACCTCAAAAGAAAGATTCGTGGATTCGCTAAAATATTTTAATTAATTCTGAAAATTTAATTATAACGTATAAAACATTAAAAAATTTAGTACTATTCAAAAAAAATTAGCAGGTTGAGTAAATATAATGTTTTATTTTCATATAATAAAAACCTACTATTAGGATAGATAAACTTAAAACATACAATAATTGTAAGGTTGTGTCAGCATTATTCAAGAAAAAAAAGAAGTAAAAGAGACCTAGAAGTGTCTGTGAATCCTAAAGTATTGGAATCTGATCCGTGTCTGACACGGATTCTTCGCTCATTCAGAAGAATCCATGTACTTCGCTCATACATAAGAGTTACAAAAGAGACCTTTCCTCTGCCATCCGTATCTACAGGGTCCATGTTTTGCAATCTGTTGGTAGCATGATAAACAACTCCAGGATTTCTCTTTTCTGGGATATCCTTTCCATGTCTCACATCCGAGGACCTGTATGTAACTTTCAGGTTCCGTTCAGTTTTCAGTAGCCTTCCGTCCTGTCCCGCCAATTTTGGTAGTGTCAAGATGGCTGCACAAACAGCAACATATTGAGTTTTTAGGAAACTCTCTTAAATGCCCTTATAACATGCTTTGAAATAATTTTTTAAAAAAAAAAAAACATGCTTTGAAATGTACCTGGTTTTATACTGGCAACATCCTCTGTTAGCAAGCTTGACGACTTCGGATCAGTATGTAAATCATCATTGAATTCACTTATTTCTGGAGATTCATCCTGAAAAGATTGAATATAATCAAAGTCTACACTTGATCAATTTGTTGAATATAAATTTGAATTTTTTTTTTTTTTAAAAGCAATGGCCATTCTTGACAGCAATTTGGTTTCGAGGTCCTGGGAAAAGTGCAATGGTGTGCCTACTGTCAACCTAGAGAGTCTTAAGAGTTACATGCCAGGGATATATATATATATATATATATATATATATATATATGAGGAAACTGTTGGTGCGCTTAAGCTCACCAAACTTATGGTGAGCTTAAGCGCCCCAATCACATGGGGCCCACTTTGTTAGGTGATCCAAAGCATTCATTTTAAAGTCCCTTACATGGATAGGGGGTGTACCAAAAATCAGCTCCATAGGATCATCCTAACCCCTCCATTTGTGGAGGACAGACACAAATCTGCCCATTTTTGTCCTCCACAAATGAAGGGGTTAGGATGATCCTATGGAGCTGATTTTTGGTACACCCCCTATCTATCATAAGGCCTTTAAAATGAATGCTTTGGATCACCTAACAAAGTGGGCCCCCATGTGATTGGGGAGCTTAAGCGCACCATAGGTCACCAACAGTTTTCTCTCTCTCTCTCTCTCTCTCTCTCTCTCTCTCTCTCTCTCTCTCTCTCTATATATATATATATATATATATAGAGAGAGAGAGAGAGAGAGAGAAAATGGTTTCTACACACAAGTGTAGATAAGTTATCTACACGCTAGCTTAAAATACAGTGGGGGCCCACATTGTTTGGGTGATCCAAAGCATTCATTTGATGAGCCCTCACATAGATAGGGTGTCCACAAAAAATCAGATCCATAGGATAATCCCAACCCTACGATTTGTGGAGGTAAAATGGACGTCTTTAAACCTTCACAAATTAGTCAATTTTTTGCCTCCACAATTCGAATGGGTAGGATGATCCTATGGATCTGATTTTTTGTGGACACCCTATCTATGTGAGGGCCTTAAAAATGAATGGTTTGGATCACCCAAATAATGTGGGCCCCCATTGTATTTTAACCTAGTGTGTAGATAACTTATCTACACCAGTGTGTAGGAACCGTTTTCTCATATTCGCCCTCACATAGATAGGGTGTCCACCAAAAATCAGCTCCATAGGATCATCCCAACCCTACGATTTGTGGAGGCAAAAATGAACGTGTAAAAACCTTCACAAATTTGTCCATTTTTGCCTCCACAAATCGTAGGGTTGGGATGATCCTATGGAGCTGATTTTTGGTGGACACCCTATCTATGTGAGGGCCAATCAAATGAATTCTTTGGATCACCAAAACAATGTGGGCCCATTGTATTTTAAGCCGGCGGTGTAGCTAAGTTAGCTACACCGGCGGTGTAGCTTCACTTTCCTCATATATATATATATATATATATATATATATATATATATATATATATATATATATATATATAGTGTTTCTGAGCTAGAGCTCAAATAAGCTTATCTGAGCTCAAGCTCAAAAACAGGTGTGGGCCCACATTGTTGGGGGATCCAAAGCATTCATTTGGAAGCCCCTATCATGGATAGGGTGTTCACAAAAAATCAGCTCCATTGGATCATCCTAACCCTTCTATTTGTGGAGGGGAAAATGGGTAGATTTGTGGAGAAACAGTATCTGTCCATTTTTCCCTCCACAAATGGAAGGGTTAGGATGATCCTATGGACCTGATTTTTGGTACACACCCTATCCATGATAGGGCCTTTTAAATGAATGCTTTGGATTCCCCCACAAACATGGGCCCACATATTTTTGACGCTCGAGCTCATATAAGCTTCTGAGCTCAAGCTCAGAAACACTACTCTCTCTCTCTCTCTCTCTCTCTCTCTCTCTCTCTCTCTCTCTATATATATATATATATATATATATATATATATATATATATATATATATATATTATTCAAGACCTGTTCAAAATTTTCCAGTCCTATTTGTGCATGCATAAAACTCAAAGTGAAGTGAAACAAGCAAGTAAAAAACAAAGTGGAAAATAGCCTCAAGGGTTTAAGAGTAAGCATCATTTTGGAAAAAACAAATACAGAGAGAACAAAATTGTGACTCAAAGCAAAAGGGGAAAAAAAGGAAAGCATAGGGATTATGAAATATAAAATGAGAAAAGGAGAACAAAAAGGACACAAGTGTGAAGTAGGACTGCCGGGTCAAAGTGCATGACAAACACTCAGCTTTCATATCTACAGATTAAAAAAGGAAATATTTTTCAGTTTGATTCATACCAAAAGTTACATAGAATTTAAGATGTGCCCTCTCCCATCACAAAGTGCATGTATATCAGTATATACATAACCAGGGTTCAAGCAATGTTTTTGAAATTAACCAGTGTAATCACTTCCACAGGAAGTAGTCATAATGACCATCAAGATTGATGATTACTAGGAATAAACTCAATTGGAAAAAATATTTGGAATGAGCGCAGCGCACAAAAAATGTTTAGGGAAATCATAAATGCACCCCTTTTCATCACATGGGACACCCAACTGCAGTGTACGTGGCAATCAAATCTGTTGAATCCTTCTGACGTGAAGTACATCAGCCCCTCTGCAGTCATTGATACACTGCTGCTGGGTGTCCCAAGTGATGAAAAGGGGCTCATTTATCAGTTCCCAATGTTTATTGGTGGCCGAAAGAATTTAGGTTGCATAACCAAAAAGGTTAAAGAATCAATAGAAAAGGATCCATCCCATGACGATTGAAAAAGTGAGAACCGTACTGTTATGGCATTTGATGGAACCGGGTTTTAGTAGAAGCCTTTTCTCTGAAAAACTGCAAAAGACATGGGATACCGTAGCTAGAACTTATTCAGGGATTTAGCTCTGCTTCATTGGGAGATCACAAATATGCAACAAGGTACTTTATCGAATGAATAGTACTTTGGCATCCTCAGACAAAAAGGGAGGAACTTGATAGTTACCAACCCAGAAGCCCCCACTACCGACAACATAAAGAAGACAGAACGACATAGGATCTTTGAGCTCCTTGCTGGTTTAAATCTACACTTAGAACTCCAACATGTTCAAGTTCTCGGGAAAGATGAGTTACCTCTCTTGGATCAGTTTATAACTATATTAGAGATGAAGCTAGCAAAAAAGCTACTAGTCTGGGTGCTGGTCTAGAACATTCAGCCTTTTCCGTGGACCATAAGGGAAATAAAGGGGCTTGAAATGAAAAGATGAGTTACCTCTCTTAGATCAGTGTACAACTATATTAGAGATGAAGCTATCAAAAAAACTATTATTATGGGTGCTAGTCTAGAACATTCCGCATTGTCAGTGGACCATAAGGGAAATAAATGGGTTGGGAATGGTAATGGGAGAAATCAGCCATGTACAAGAACTTCCACGGTTGTTAAAGATAAGTAAAAATGAATTCACTTTGGGAAAAGGCACACCAAAGAAACGTGCTTGGATCTTCCGCTGCATCTTCAGTTAATCGGAAACAGGCAGTTACATTAACAATCAGAGTACTACAAGAAGCTCAACGACAGACCCAAGGGATCATGCTATCAAGGAACTAAGTCAAAATTTGCTGCCCTCAAAGCTTCAATTAGCACATTTCTCACAAAGGAATCGGAATTGTCAGGTAAATGTGCGCATGCCTACGTTAATCATACTTCCACCCAGTCACAATCTTCTACTTCATAAATCATTAATTCAGGAGATGTAAACCATATGACGGGTAAACATGATGCGTCTTTTTCTCTTATTTATGGTCGGATTAGACTTGGAAACGGAGCCTTTTCTAAATCCTCATGGAAAGTGACCTATCAACTTTCCTATTCAATGGTGTTTCCATCGGTTATTCATCTTCTAACTTTTCCTTCTAAGTTGACAACAGAATGAGAGGACGACGGGGGTGACTAGTGGGGGCCTTCTCTGACCCTATCGCGGAGAAGGACTCTAACAAGGTGGAAGTCAGAGCAGTGGTTCATGGTATTCGGATTATCCATATACATGACTTAAGTCATCACATTCTCGGGGGAAACTCCCTCAATGCTATCAGGTGGCTAGATGGTTCACATTTTCATCCACGGAGATTTATGCAGTTTTTTTAATGAGATCCATTACCGAGAGGACGGTTTCCCTGTCCGCTTCCATCATGTGAGGAGAATGACTCGCTCTGGTATTTCCCAGGCAAGATTAGAGATTCTTTTACTTACTTCCTCCATGATTTTCTTATGTTTTTGTGTTTTTATCGGTTTGTTGTTCTTTCTGCTATAACTCCGACCACGCCGGCTGCAAAGACATCTTTTTTATTATTAAAGTGGTCATCATTCAAACCACATGTTTATGCTCTGTGCACACATCATTTCATGACGATTGATGGGCTCATTCGATACTTAAGAGGAATTGTCGATTCAAGCCTATTCTTTCCATCCACATCTTCATTGGAGCTGACTGCCAATGACGATGCTTACTCGGCCAAATGTCCACACAAATGTTGTTTCACTATTTAGGAGATTCTCTAATCTCTTGGAAATCTAAGAAACAAACTGTTGTTCCCAAATCCTCCACTAAACCAGGATACTGATGAATGTCTGAAGCATCTAGCAAAATGGCCTGGCTTCGGGCACTTCTTTTGAACTTTGCTTATTTAAATACCTCCATGCACCTCTTTTTGGAGACAATAAGAGTGATATTTAGATTGCTACCAATCTAGTTTTTCGGCCTTGCGGAGAGAAATTCTGGTCCAAGATAGGGGGATTCCAGCTAGCTGGCAGGTGTCCACTATGTAGCAGCCAGCCCTATTAGTAAGGATCAGCAATATGAAGCTGTAAGGGGAAAGGGGACCATGCTTATTTAAATTCCTCCATCCACCTCTTTTTTGAGACAATAAGAGTGATATTTAGATTGCTACCAATAGTTTTTCATGAGCCAACAAAGCATGTTGAGGTGGACTATCATTATATATGTCAGTGCTATTCAAGAGGGTGGATCACCTTACCATATGTTCCACCAGCATATTAGCTCGCATATACCTTCACACATGCAATGACTCGAGCCACGCATTACTTTCTGATTAACAAATTGACGTTTATGACTCAGTGCATCAATTTGAGAGGGAGTGTTGAACATTGGACACGTATCTACACCATTATAGAGTGCATATAAGTCGCATGGAAGGATCTTCGTAAGCATGTGTATACATACAACTTAAGTGTATATAACTAGATAGTAATACACCTTTAAGCCCCTTAGTCCATATACAAAACAAATCGGGTATACTTGTACTCGGCTCAACGAATAGTCTAAGAGACACGTCGTGGAGGGACTTGGAATCGTCATTCCCCCTTTTGTTTCCAAGGCTTAGGCATCTTCTTCCTCCTCCTTCCCCCTCCTGTCAATTTTACCCTAGACCTTAAGGACTTAAATTTTCTATATTGCCCTTTAGAAAAATCGAGAAATACCTTCTCAAATAAGGTCAAACACGATATGCAGCAAGCAACAAGAAAGAGATACAAGAAACATAATCACACAAAAAACAAGAACGCAAGAACTCTCCTCCTCGGCCAAGAAAAACTACAGAAAACCTCACTTCTCGTAACCCTAATATGTTGCTTATATATCAATACCACTACCATCAAGAAAATCACCGAAATATCCTTTAGCGCAACACACCTAATCTCATCGACAACCATATGTTTCCAAATGCAACTGATAGCATAGGGCTCAAGAATGGTCCAAAAGTATAAGCTCTTCGCTGTGGGTCAAATGCTTCTCGAGCTAATTATTGGGTGTGACTATTCTCAGAGGCTTTTCTTACATTTGTGTAGCTCCTATCATGAAAAATACATGTACCCAAAACTTTATAGAAACTTCTCCTCCCATCATCTTCTTCTTTTCATCTGGGAACTTTTCTTTTTCTCTTGTTCCCTAGCCTGTGAGCTTGACGTACTGAAGCTGCCAGAGAATTCAAATGTCTTAGCATTTTCTTTTCTCAGACAATGCCAAGATATTTGAATTGATGAAGATTTATCTTACAAACTTAGTTCCATCAAATGCACCAGAAACTTACAATGAGTGCTTAGACGTACATAAAGAAATTTCATCTCTAAATCCAACTTCCTTCAGAAAAACATGGTTAGTAAATTCCATTTACTAAACTCACGACTACAATTCACTAAACTCACACAAAACTCAAACAATACTAAGCTAATCAGCTCAATTGAAACATGAACCAGAAATTCAAAAACCTCAACCACACAAAACTTGAATCGAACATGAACTTCGTGTTAGAGTATGAAAAATCTCACCGTCAAGAAGGTAAGTTAGATGAGACAAGCTAAATAAATTAGGATATTACATTTGATTTGAATTAGTGGTAAATTAAGATACGTAGGCTTAGAATGGAAGACAATGATCCATGTAATTTATCACTTCAAAATCAAAATTCTAAAACAAGAACGTAAAATAGAAAAAGCAAAATCTCTTCACAATACAAAAGAAAAACTATACTCACAAAAGAAAATCGAGAATCCTTCAAATCTTCTTCATCATCTTCATAGGGAGAGAGCTGATGTCCGTACGGAGATCTTCGATTGGATTTGAGAATTCTAGAGCTTGAATGCGTGGAAAAAACAACGAAATCTCTGTAGAAAATTCTTTTGCTTCGTATTTTCGTCCTTCCTTCGAAGATTTTGAGTAAATGTTCGCCATTGAAATTTGAGGGAGAGAGATTTTGAGAAGGTGAAGTGGGAGAAAGAGAAGAGAGAGGGTTTGAATTGAAATAGTGAGAGAGACTAGCCATTGTAGAGAATATCCTAAAACCCTAAAATTTGTTCCTAGTTTATCCGCATTTTCTCTCGCATAAACCTGAAATCCAAAGAAGAAGCCATTTAGTAATTGCATTGACTCATCTTGTCTTTTATTATTTAAAAAGCTCTCAAAGGTTACTACAGTTACTCGTTAAAAAAAAGGTTAGTGCAGTTCCCAAAAAGGTGTCGGAAGCTAATTAACACACAAAAGACAAGATGAGTTTTTGCACTTAACAAAACATGGTATTGCCAATATCATTAGCCTGAGAAGTTGAGTTTGTGCAATTATCAAAACTTGGTAGTGCAAATATCAGTTGCCTGACAAGCTGGATACTGATATTTGCTGGATACTGATATTTGCACAACCATGTTTTGATAATTGCACAAACTCAGCTTGTATTTTTCTTTTTTACTTGCTTCAGAGAGGTTGTTGGGAACTGTAATAACACTTTACAGCTGTTTAAATAAGAAAATACAAGATGAGAGTTCGTGCAGTTATTAAAAATTGTAGTGCCAATATTAGTTGCCTACGGCAAAAATATCTCCAGCATTCTCCTTTTCTCTCCGGGCTTTGTTATCAACGAATTGTCGGTATCTACACCCCTAAGTCTTGGTAACAACACCCACTTCTTTAGTATCTTCCACCGCTTATTAGACCTTCAACCTTTACCATTAGCGGTAGTGGATGCATGCATATGAAATCCAGATCGTTGATCTTTATAACATCATGAAAGGCCCACATGTTCATCCCATGCATGAGATAAAGATATACAAACGTCAATGGACAATGGTTAAGGACTTAAGGGTGTGTTAGGCAAGGCTTCTCATTCTTAGACCAATAACCAAGTGAGAAACGGGTTGATGAGATTTGGGAAGTGACTCTGAATCCCTCCTCAGAATCCATCTTTTAGGGTATAAAATGTGCAAAAGTGAAAATATTTAGAAACGGGCTTGTGGTGGGTCGGGAGAGAAGAAAAAGATTTTTGGGATTTCCCTATTTTCTCTCATTCTTTTTTTTTTTTTCATGACGTAGGATCCCCACCCCACTTTGTAGAGTGGGACTAATTTCCTCCGATGCGCGCAATCACCCATAAACCACGCGCATCGGGTAAGCCCAGGAGGATTTGAACTCTCGTCTCTGGGGAGCATACCCAAGACTTTAAGCCAAAGAGCTGGTTTACTCGCATCGGGTAAGCCCAGGGGGATTCGAACTCTCATCTCTGGGGAGCATTCCCAAGACTTTAAGCCAAAGAGCTACGCCTGTACGGGTTTTTTTGTTGAGCCAACAAAATAGGCTATAACAAATTTTATAATTGTTGCCGAGGCTTGATGGATCAAGGGCTTAGATCATCCAATCAAGATGTTTAGATCAACAATCAGATCGCATAAGTGAATCAGAAGTGGGGCCTGATAAATGTATTTTACAAAGGAGCCTATTAGTGACTTTCTTTTGCTTTTGGGTCCCATGTGCAAACATGTATGGGTAATGTCGATTGTTGATCATGTAAAACGTTGTGAGGCCTCTTTGGTCGAATGAGTATCCAAAATCAACTGTTTAGATTGTCTTGGCGGAATCCTAGATGAGGCTTGATGGATCGAGAGTCTACGATCATCGGATAAATATGTTGTAAATAGAAATCCTCTAATTAAAAGTGGTTTCAGGTTGAATCAACGGATTTGATCATGTCAAAGTGGCGCACATAGAGCCAAACAGTGGCTATTTAGGAAAAGCATAACTATCACTTTCTTTTTAGCATTTTTTTTAAGATTTAGGGGCCGTTTGGATACGCAGATTTTGGAATCAGGGATTTCTTCAAAATTGTAGCTAAGAGACAAGAGAAGAAGCGGACCAACCGTCGTTTTTTACTTCTCACCCTTCTTTCCATCAACAAGAGAGTAGCAGATCCTCCCATATTTCCAGGTTTTAGAAATCTCAGGATGCAGGAGAGATTTTAAAAACCTGAATTTCTCACTAAAAATCTAGGAAATGCTATCAGGGCAGCATGCAACAGCTTGATCATGAACCCTCTTTTACACTATTTTCAAACTAAAACCTGGATTCTAAAATTCGCGGATCCAAACAGCCCCTAGGGGTCGTTTGGATACACAGATTTTAGAATCCAGGTTTACTTTGAAAACAGTGAAAAAGAGAATTCATGATCAAGCTCTTGTATGTTGTCTCGACAGTGTTTTCTGGATTTTAAGTAAGAAATCTAGGCTTTAGAAATCTCTCCCCCTTCCTAAGACTTATAAAACCTGGAAATGGGACGATCTCCTGCTCTCTAGCTCGACAGAAAGAAGGGCGTGAAATTTGAAGTGGAAATCCAGGATTCTATGATCCGCGTAATTAAACGACCCCAAATCACAAAAAATAAAAAAAGGGTGGAAATATCAATCTAAGTATAACATCCTCTCCACATTGCAAAATTTGAAAAGTGGAATGGAATTATGCCTAACATTCAAGATTGGATCTCCACACTTGTCTGTAATCAAGATTGTTGGTTTGGTGGACCATCACGGGCAACCCACAAGAATATGGTCCCACGCAGAACACACACCACATCCATCAGATTAAGGGTTAGAAGAATCAACGGTTTAGATTCTCTCGGCAGAATCTGAAACAAAGCCTTATAGGCAAGGAGCTACGATCATCCGATCAAGATGGGGCAGATGGAAACACACAAGGCATGTGTTTGATGGTCAGATCAACGGACCAGATCATGTCCACATGGCACATGTAGGACCTAAAGGTGACTCTTAGAAAGAACCTAATAATAGTGAAGTTCGTCTCAGCATTTTCCAATTGATAATAATGTTGGGTCCGGGGGATCTTCATGTCGAAGCCCACTGGCTGGATAAAACTAAAAGGCATTGAAACCGTGGGCCAGGGGCTATTAATTTGAGCATATCAGCATGTCATCTTGATCTAATTTGTCTTGACCACTGTATTTTGAGGTATGATATTTCCACCCTCTTAGTGACCATTTTCACCCCTTTTGTTTGTAACTTTTCTGAAAATGAAGTAAAAGAGTAAAAGACAAACAAAAGAATGTGAAAATACAGCCATTTTTAGGAAAATACAAACAAGAAAGCGTGGAAACGATAGAAAAGAGGTGGAAATATCATTTCCCCCCCCCTTTTCCTACATATTATGTTTGATCCAAAATTCCCATTTCTTCTAGAAAGGACAGATTGAAACTATTCGCAAAAACATGGGTTGGAAGGGAGAACGGGGCTATTGGTTTTCTTTCAATAAGAAAACTAGAAATGGGTTACAATAGTAGGAGAATTTTTTTTCAATAAGAAAACTAGAAATGGGCTACCAATATGCCAAAGATAATTTTGAGCATACAACTAATTTTCAATCCTAGTCTGACCTAACTGTTGAGCAAATTCGCCGGGCAAATCCGATCCGATCATGCACAAGTTAAACAAAAAAGTAAAACAATAAAACAAGCCACAAGATAAACACTAAGATTTTATGTGGTTCTGCCAAGCCGATGTCCACGGGCGAGAAACACATCTTCTACCATGATAAAAGCAATATACAAGGATTACAATGGATTAAACCCAAAAATTCAAAAAACGCAACCCTTTTCATTTCGTCTCAACCTAAGAGCATACCCAAGAGTAATCCGAGAGAAAACCCCAGGGAACCAAGAGAAAAACTGATGCAATCCAAAAATCTGGACGCTCTTCGTGGCGCAGCAGTAGATGCAAGATTAATAAAATAAATGAAAAAGGGGTCATTCGAACACCGTCGTAGGGAATAGAATACTTCAATCACCGTCGAAGGTGATGTGATTTACTTCGATATCGTTGAAGTCAAGTTTCTCAGAGCGAAACTAGAAAAATACTCCTGCAGGTGCTAATCCAAGCAACCAAAAGTTCTAAAAAAAAACTCAAAAGCCTAAAGGCAAATTTCCTCCAACAATCAAAAGTCCATTACAATGCTTACATAACATATATTTATAAGTAAAGAAATCCTAAAAACTAACTTAATACCCAAGCAACTAATCATAGCCGTCCTTCTAAAATAACATAAATAAAACTTGACTAAAACTTGATTAAAACTTACCTAAAATAG
Organism: Tasmannia lanceolata; assembly: GCF_043159265.1. Taxonomy (NCBI): domain Eukaryota; kingdom Viridiplantae; phylum Streptophyta; class Magnoliopsida; order Canellales; family Winteraceae; genus Tasmannia; species Tasmannia lanceolata. Next base: position 52,627,369 of record NW_027518680.1, on the reverse strand, counting down.
TAATCCCGTAATAGACACTTATCATATCCTAAAATTGTCCATAACTTAGCCAAATCAAGTCCAAATCGCGTAATCTTGGGCTCTTTAGATAGGTAATCGAAAAACCTTTCTAGAAACACCAAAATCAGGCCAAAAGAACAAGATTTGATTCCCTAAAAAATACAACAAATAAAATGACGAAAATACAAATTAAAAAAATAAGAAACCTGTTCCACGCCAACGAACAGAACTATTCTTGGTGATTTTCGTCCTCATCATTACTCTCCTAGTTCAAAAAAACTCGTCCTCAAGTTTTAAAGTGTCGAAGAACATTCATCAATTGAATCCCTCGAGGATCAAACCCTGCTTCATAACCTTAAAGACAAATAGATAATCTGTTATGATCTTGAATAGGCTTGAAGTCACGAATATCCACGATAAGCTTGAGCATATGATCTAATAAAAACGGATTAATATAAATTGATGAAAAAATTAATTTATTGTTTTCTCATTCACCCATCTCTTCAAACTCCATTAGTTCACCTAATATATTATCATATCCAATTTCTCTTGGTTCTTTGTCCATGATTTCAAGCGGCACAACAATCATCGCTTCAAGTGATTCGGTGAATCGCTTCGTCACCAGCGAAAGATAATGACTCCTGATCTGAACTTTTAGCAATAATCAAATATCCATCTTCCGAATATTCATCTTAAGTTGGTGGGGATTCTTAATTTATGATTTTCTGCTCTAAGTAATAATAAAACGATTTTAAGTATGGTGTTACCTCCCAATCTTGGCATTTGGCAACTCTAGTGATCAAAGATAATCTGTAGTCATCACGAATCTACGCAAACTTCGCTACCAATCTTTTTCTTCAAGCCAAGGAAGGAATCAGCCTTGATACCAACTGATGCAATCCAAAAATCTGGACGCTCTTCCTGGCACAGCAGCGGATGTAAGATTGATAAAATAAATGAAAAAATGGGCCCTAAGAATATTGTCGTATGGAATAGAATACTTCGATCACCGTCGAAGGGGATGTGATTTACTTCGAACCCGTCAAGTCAAGTTTCTCAGAGCGAAACTAGAACAATACTCCTGCAGGTGCTAATCCAAGCAACCAAAAGTTCTCAAAAGAACTCAAAAGCCTAAAGGCAAATTTCATTCAATAATCAAAAGTCCATTACAATGCTTACATAACATATATTTATAAGAAAAGAAATCATAAAAACTAACTTAATACCCAAGCAACTAATCATAGCCATCCTTCTAAAATAACATAAATAAAACCTAAAATTTGACTAAAACTCACCTAAAATAGTAATCCCGTAATAGACACTTACCATATCCTAAAATTGCCTATAACTTAGCCAAATCAAATCCAAATCGCGTAATCTTAGGCTCTTTAGATAGGTAATCGAAAAACCTTTCTAAAAACACCAAAATCAGGCCAAAAGAACAAGATTTGATGCCTAAAAAATACAATAAATAAAATGACGAAAATACAAATTAAAAAATAAGAACCTTGTTTCACGCCAACGAACCGAACTATTCTTGGTGATTTTCGTCCTCATCAAAAACCCAAGAGAAACCGATGAGAAGAAACACACAGGAAGAACCCAAGAAAAAATTCTCTTTCTTGCCTAGGTTTCCTAAGACCTAAAAAGTTATGATGCATTTTTTAACCATCCAAAAGAGTGCTTTTTCATTTTTTTTAGCCCAAAAATATTGAGAATTATGTTCCTTAACGATTTCCACAACGTGCCTAAGGATTCATCCTAATTTTTAGGCTTTATTTTCTGGAGCTAAAGTTTCTCGCTCTGGGGAATTCAATCCAAAAGATTCTATATCTCACGATCTTCCCTTCTCTCAACTCTCCTATTTTTTTGCATCTTACCAAATAGAAGTAAACCACGTTACCTCACCTTCCACACAAAATCGAGAACTCCACTCTCCTACTTTTTCACCTCTCCTCCTATAGAAGCAAACCACATTTTCTAGCTTACTTACTGCACAAAACCAAGAATACTGGGATTTCTGAATATTAGAGAACGTAATTCCGATTCAAAAGATAAAAATTCACTCTAATTTTTAAAATGAAAATTACAAGAATGGCTAAAGAACGCACCCTTTGTTTCTATTTTTGCTTTCTTGCCTTTCCACTAAAGCAATCCCACCGTGGGTGGGAAATAAGCCAACTATCCGAACAATCTCCTTCTTGGCTGATTTCCCAGCCACCTAAAGATTTTCTGTTGATGTCGCCACTAGTCCGCTAATGCCACAAACCACCATTGGCCTTCCGAAGTACCAGCTGCACACCCTCGAATCACCTTGGTTCTGACTCTTTCCAATTTGATCAACACGGCCAATGCACATGTGTAACTGCAAACCTGCTGACTTACAATCAACCTTAGAGAGGGATCTCGATCCATCCTCCCCAACACAGGTACTCTCACCTTCTCACCGTCGTCTCCAACCTGTAAACATGTCGCTGCACCAACTGTGAGACTATAAGTCATGATCCTCTTCAAGGCAGGCGGGTAAGTCAACTCCGAGCTGATCACTTGAGAGGACGATGACCGACGTGCAGGAGCACAAAGGGAACGCCCAGGAATCGTGACCTTTCGGAAAGCATGGTAGGGTGTGTTTTCTCTCCATAAAGCGCCAAGTGAGGAAGCTCGGATCCGACCAAAGTTCAGGGGTAGAAGAGCTTGGCCTCATCTCCAGATTCTCCACACAAGCTCCACTGGTTTGACCCTTAAGTAAACCAAGGAGGCCTTGCCAATGACAGCTAGGAATTAGGGTCTGCACGGACCACCTAGCTCAACAATTAAAAGAAAGAATAATGTTACACCATAGGAAGTAATAGTACCAAAAAACTTCAGTATTTATAAATAAAGGATTACATATGTTTGATCCGAGTCTCAAAAAAGACTGTGAATACAAGAAAAATAAAAGATAAAGGGGGAACAAAAGAAGAGACAACACCCCTAATCATCAACTGCTTGGTTGAGGGGCTCTTCTTCAATCACCTCACCACCTTTGGGAACGACCAACCGATCTACTTGGAACTTCATATCGATCTCCATTACCTACTGACGGCACTTCGAGAAGCCTTGAGCCTCGAACTCCAGTGCATGGTAAGCAACGACAAAAGAGAACTGTTCAGACTTCTTGAATTTCTCCACTATCTCTTTCGCTACCAAGTCCTGAGAGTCTAAAGCACTCGCTAGGTTCTTCTCAGCCTCCAATTGACTCGCCCGGGCCTGCTCAAGTTCGCCTTTGAGAGCGTTGATGAGATCCTCAAAGACTTTGTTCTTCTCCAATAAAGCCTTATACTTTTCCTTGAGCACACTCATCTTCTCTCTTAGGCCAGCATTATCGGTATGAAAATCTAAAAGGCGAGCCGAGATGGCAGCGCTAGTTGAAGCACGGAAAAACAATGGATGATTACCCTCTTCGCGTCACTGAGAATAGCTAGAGCCAACACATTGGTTCCCATCCGGCTAAGTTCAGCCATATCCTTTGGGAGTACGCCCATGAAGGCCATCTCCTTTGCCACCCTCGAGTTGTGAAAACCCGAGTCTTCTGTTCCAACCTTCCAATCAGATCTAAAGGGGGACCATGGATAAGAGCATCCTCCTTTGGCATCTCTCGGAAGAGTTGCTAGGTCCACATACAACCTTCAATCCTGACTAAAGGCGTTGGTGGGCTCGGTTCAGTCAGAGGCTCGTAGACCATCCCAATCACTGATCCGGTCTCCTCTGTTTCTTACTCGGGGCGAGTTCTTCCACCACTAGCTAGCCTTTTACCAGTGTGAATCTCTTTCTTCTTAGTAGCCACTACTGCTTGTTCAGCTCAGAAAGCCTTGGCTTTCTCCAGAGCTTCATTGGTCAGAACAACACTAGCACATGTCTGCTTCGACGCCATGCCTGTAGGAAGCACAAAGGCGAATTTGGTAATATGAAAAAAGCGTATGAGAAGTAGCCAACAAAATCTACAAGAGATAAAGATCTGTGACTATCCAAATGGATTTCGAGTTAGGCCAATCCTCTATAATTCCTCCATTCTTTGATGGAACAAATTATAGAGCTTGGAAAGTAAAAATGCTTGCCTATCTCAAATCCATAGATTTTGACATCTTAGATGTCATTGAAAGGGGATTTTCTATTCCAAGGAAGTGCACTAAAAATGATACAAAATTATTTTTATTAAATTCAAAAGCTATTATTATATTATGTTGCGGATTATGTCCCAATGCTTTTGATAAAATTTCATCATGCACAAATGCAAAAGATATTTGGACTAATCTTGAAAATTTTTAGGAGAAAAATAGTAGTCTATCTTCAATTGATAAAAATATTATTTTTGAATAAAAAGAGACTCTACAAAAATCTTTTGCAATGGAAAACTCTTTCAAACATTCAATTTTCGATTTGAAAAAACAAATTGAAAATTTGAAATCGGAGGTTAATGAAAGTTTGAAAAGAAATGACAAATTATGTCATTTCAGCAAAATTTTGATAAACAAAAATGATGACTTAATTAAACAATACAATATCCTTGGAAAAGAAAAAGAAAGCCTTACAAACACAAACAAGAATTTAAATGAAAAATACACACATGTTTGTGAAAATGAAGAAAAATTAAAAGCTAGTTTATCTCAACAAACAAAGTGCTTTGAAAGTAAATTAAATGAGATTAAATTAGTTAATAAAAAACTCTCTATGAAGAACCAAAGAATATAAGAAGAAAAGGACAAACATGTTTGTCATCAGATGTATTCTCATGGTTCTAATTGCTCATCATCTACCCATACTTATTCATGTTCATATTGTGGTAGATTAGGGCATCACAAATCTAGGTGTAGGCTTAGATTTGTAAAATCAAACAAGTTTGTGTGGGTAAGAAAAGATTCACTTCTACACACAAACTTGGTTGGAACCAAAGTGATTTGGGTTCCAAAATTCACCCCTCAATCTATTCATTGAATATGCTAACATATATGGGGTTGTGCTTTAATTGCTATATTATATGAATTTACTCTCTAGATACTATATTTCAAATAATGATTCTCTTGTATCTAGATAACATGTGCTTAAATGATATATCATTTCAATTTGAAAAGTTAGATACATATAATTGTACTTGTTTAAGATAGATTGTATCCATGCTCTTATGTACTTAATGGCAACATCATATTCATGATATAGTCTAAAACCAAATCACTCGTGTATTTACATTAGACTATATTTTGTGTTATATTGAAAATCTCTTAGGAAAATCCATCTAAGTGCAAAAACACACACATATGCACTTAGCATCCACAACTAGAAGATCCAATATGTCAAACTTTGCTATACATGGATCAAATTGTATCACATTTTATATCTAGCAAAATCCATCAAAAACACATCCACAAAGACTTTCATTGAAAACATATGTCCAATCATCCATTTGAGCTAAATTGTTAGAAAAATAGAAATGAATTTTTAGATATCCTCACATAGCCTAGGGATCAAGTTTACATGTTCATTAGAATCTCATAAATGCAAGAAAAATAGGATAAAATGAGTTAGACCACAAAATCCCTTGAAAAATATGGAAAAATCCAGTATGGGCTTTTATGACTGTTGTGGATGTTGCCCTAGATGGGCTTGTGGATATTGTGATTGTAAGCCCAGTGTGGGCTTGATATTTTGTTTATAGATGTATGGATGGTGCCCATAGGGGCTTTATGCTTTATGATTTATTTTGGTTCATATCTCAGAGTGTATGCGTGTATCTATTGTGGTGATGTGAGTTCTTATCCCTCACATCCATTTATATACCTCTGATGATTGTTTGACAGGATGTGAAGAGGGTGTGTCTCTTCCATTCTCTATTCATGTATATGGAGACTCATTTTGCCCTATCTATATGTACATGATCTTTCTTTTTGCCATGGATATGTACTCTTTTGTTGTTCATTATTTTGTATCCATGTGTTTATTAGACTGTGCTCTATTCTTCATTATTGTGTTTTGTCTAATAATCATCCATTCATATAGTTATCCTATGAATGGAGCAAATGGTGGTTACATTCAAATCATAGGTTCTATGTGCCTTAAACTATTACAGTTACACTAGATGCACATAGTTAAGGGGAGCTTTCACTTGCAATTGTATAATCATCTAGGGTCAAACAACTTCAACTCAAAAGTTATTTTATAATTCTGAGCATGGTCATGCCCAGGAAGAGACTTGTCTGCCCTCTGACAAGAAAACCCCCATATGAAGCAACTTGTGAACCCAAATGGTTCTATCATAGATCTGAGCATATTCTTGCTCAGGTAGAAATTCACTTGCTGTAAAAGTTGTCAATGAAGCCCAAGTGTTTACATCATTCACTTTTTTCAACCATTCTGCCTTGTCATGCCCTATTACATAGGTTTCACCTAGGGCCACTGGCAAATTCATAGGGGGAGAGATAAATAGTTATATATTCATATTTATATAGATCAGTGTGATATGCTCACAAGATCTATTGCTCCATTACTTGTGCTTAGACTTGCAAATCTATAGATAAAAAAAGGCTTATCATGCATGTCACTTTTGTTTTCTCTTTGATAAGCATTACTAGAGCTTGAATGGTATATTATATACAAGGCACATAGCTTCGACAAGCTATTATTCACCTTGACACCCCACTTGCACTCTTCTATTCCTTCCTTTTTGTTATTGCCAAAAGGGGGAGAGTTGTTAGAATTGATTAGGTAGTCCATGGTTATATGCACCACATGCTTTACATTCATATATTTAGGGGGGTAAACGGATCGAATTCAGATAGGATATGGCTATATCCGAATTTGAATTCGATTATAATCTGTACTATCTAAATTCGAATTCGAATTCGGCGGATATTTAATTTCTTCTACCGAATTCGAATCTGACGGATATTATTCGAATTCGAATATTATTCATATCCGTTTATCCGATAAAGTCGAACATTCGAATTCAGAACCGAATGTCCGAATTCAAATCTGAATCCGAATTTGGTAACCGAATTCATATCCGAATGTCCGAATTCATATCCGAATTCGAAAAATTCATATCCGAATTCGGCAATTTCATATCCGAATCCGAATAATTCATATTTGAATTCCTATACCAAATATCAGATGAGAATAATGTCACCTGTACTGAACGAAGGCAATGGCAGTGATTGAAGATGATGATCTGGGCCGCACGACGATGACGCTTCCTAATCTCCTTCTTCTTCTTCAAAGAAACTCCGAACTCCTGTGATATATGAACTCCCCTTCTCCTTGTTCTTTTCTTAAAACCATGAGAAAGAGAAAGACCAAACCCTCATCATGTCTTTTGCAACCTTGCAAAATCTGAGAAATTAAAGAGAGGGTTGTATAAATGGGCTTAGAGAAATAGAAACAGAAAAGGGAAGAGATCTAGTAGTGTGCGGTGGTGGAAGTGATGGTGGAATGGAAAGGGGGTTCGAATCTTGGGGTAGGTTAGGGTTAGATCTAGGGTTTGGGGGTAGAAAATGGTGGCGGTAGATGATGGCTATGGGGTTTTGAGGGAGGAGATGAGTGCGGTCAGCAGCTTGAGATGTCGGATCTCCGGCGAAATGCCGGGGAAGATGAAGTGGCCTCTCTCTCTCTCTCTCTCTCTCTCTCTCTCTCTCTCTCTGCTAGTATCTTATTATCTCTGATTTTTCTTGCAAAATGAGAAGGTCCCCTCTAATGCCCTAATCCGATGGGCTTTAAAGAAAAGGAAAATGATATATTCTGCCCCCTTCTTCTTACTTGGACAGCCCCCTTAAGGCCTTAAGTGTATTTCTACTCACTGTTTGTTGTATAAAGGGGGTGTTCTGAGTAAATGGGGAGCTAAAATGAATATGCCTCATCTTTGCCTCCTCTTTTCTTCACTGGACAGCCCCTCCAAATGTAATTTGCTTTGCTTTATAACCACTAAGGGGTAGTCTAGGGTAGAAACAGACCCTAATGGAAATGATATCAGCACAACTACACCTTGATAATCATACTAACTCACTTGTCTTTTCTCTTTCGGGTTAAATGTACATGGGAATTGATATGGGAACCCCCTCTTCTTTGATGAGCCACCCTCCTTCTACATTAAATGAAGGAAAATGATATCAGTACAACTATGCTTTGATACTTGCACAAACTCGGTTCGTATTATTTGCCATTTCTTGTCCGATTCTTCTGAAAATTTACGAACACCTTCCTCAAGGTATCAACTATCTCTCATGAATTTTGTACTTGTTAATTCAGAAGGTCGATCAATGAAAATTAGGGCTCTCTCCTCGTTTGGGGTCCACTTCCTCGGGAATTTATTCAACTTTGGGACTTCGACTCAACTTCGGGTCCTTAGGGCTGACTTTAGGGACCGGTTCAACTTTGAGATTTTTATTCAAATTTGAGATTTAGGGTCGAGGTCATAAAATGGCCATGATTAACGGTTTGGATCGTCAAATACATGTACCCTACTTATACTTTGTTCCCTATGTGAGCATGATCTAGACCCTTCAACATAAGGCCTCCTACTTGTGAGCGTCAAATACGTGGACCCTACTTATTTTACTCAGTTTTTTAGAGTATTTGGGGAAATGTAATACCCTTTAAAAATTATTTTTAAAATAACAAAATGAATTCGAATATCCAAATTCGAATGCAAATTCGCACATTCGAACTCGGATATCCAAAGTCGAATTCAAATTCAGATATCCAAATTTGAATACGAATCCGGATATCTGGATATGGATACGGATTCGGATATACGGATCCGGATCCGGATATTCGGGATAAACGGATGTACTTCTCGGATTCGGATGTTAAACGGATCGGATGTACCATTTACCATATTCGCATCCGCTAAGAGCCGGATATCTCATAAACGGATTCGGATAATATCCGCTTGAAACAGATTCGGATAATATTCGCTTTAAACGGATTCGGATGCGGACGGTAATCAAATTTTCGAATGTCCATTTACACCCCTACATATATAATACTTGTGCATATAGTGAGGGGGAGCATTACTCCATTATTTATATCATATTCATGCTTAATGTCTTATTATCTTGATATCTCCTACCTTCCTAATCAATTTGTTTGCCATCATCAAAAATGGGGAGAATGTAAGCCCAAAGGTTCCCGTGGGTTAATCATTCACCTTACCTTCTTGTTTTGATGCTAGCAAACCAAATTGATTAGCATCTATGGACTAATGCGTTGCTTTGAGGTGTTGTGTTATATACATGAATTTCATGTCATAATCGCCATTACACAACTCTTCTAAACATATGGCTTGTGGATCAAGAAAGCAAAGGAACCAAGAGCTTGCATCTACATTGGTGATATCCGACATAACCTTAAATTTTGGCCATGGAGAGGACACCGGCAGATTCCTGCAATTGTTGATTAGGTTCGGGATGTTTGCTAGATCCAAGAATTTTTCCTCTTTTGTCCCCCAATTTTGGCTTCACCATCTCACCTCTAGCCACCGGAGACGCAGGAACGGGAGATATGATCCCTTTCCGGAGCACTTCTTTTCCTTTCCTTGACCCTCTCATTCGCATAGCCACTAGTTCTCCGGTGTGCTCACGATGGTCATCTTCCCCTTCCGGCGGAGTGTTAACTTCCACTACCGGAATGATCATCGTCGTTTGATTGAGGGGATTGGTTTCTTGCGACATGATGATGAAAGAAAACAAAAACTCAAAAGGAGAAGAAGGAGGTGGCTGATGAGGGAAAAAATGAACCCCAAACCCCTTTAAATTGACAAGGATGTGAGTGGGAAAAACCGGGTGGGATAATTACGACGGTTGAAATCCGCCACCTCCTAGACATGTGTCGCAATAATATGAAGCCACGGGAATAATGCCTCCTAATTAGGGTATCTTTTCCCATCAACACCATCATTAACTTAAACTGCTGTTTCATGTTCCAAGACGACACGACGTTCCAACTTCTCATCGTTTAAAATCTCAAGGTTCCCGCCCGGTGATTCTTCGTTTCCATCAGAGTTGACTGACCGACTGAGTCTGTCATTCCGCTCGGTACTAAGTGATTGATGATAGCTATAGATAACTCACCCGACTCATATCATGACTCAGATGAGTGGGGGGCAATATGTTAGGGGTAAAATCGGTACCTCCCTCAATGTTCGACATGTGGCTTCATCATGAGATTAGAAATTGAGTCTGCCTCTTAAAGGTAGAATCCCATGAGGATTCCCCGTATCTCGAATTTAGCAACACCTCCAAAAAAGGAAAGCACCGCCAATGGAAAATCCTACCCAAGGACGGAAACTCTCCAATAGTGTCGCTCGCCCAAGATAGAAACAGGGTCCGGTAAGGAAACTTGGTACTTATCTCCCTAGGAAGTCACCCAATAAGGAAAGACTCCTATTGAGGTAGGTACCCTAAATAGTTGTGGACTCCTCCTCTATAAATAAGACCCAAAGGTACACATTCTACAATCTCTAGCAAGAGTTATAATCTGTCTTCAACCTCTCGCCTTGTTCTCCTGTTGTGCTGATTACTGACTTGGGCAACGGAGTGGTCCCCCAGAACCACAACTCCAGGGCCCCCAACGCTTTCTCTGTGAGCGCAAGTGGATCACAGATCATAGCTCTACCAACCATTGATCTTAGAACTAGATTTCGACATCATCAGGTAGGAAGATGGATACTGGCTTCTCTTTGTTTTTCCTCATGTAGAACAAGAAAGTAAGCCTTTTGAAGATTAGGACAAGAATTTGGCCCCAAATGTGACCATAACTATCATGCAATCCCATGAGGAACTGTAGGACACACTCATTTTGCTGGAGGTGATTAAAAAGTTTCATTGCTCCACAGAAGCAAGTGAGAAGAGGAACAAGGGAAGAAAGTTCATCCCAATACCTCTTCAACTTGGAAAAATAGCTGGAGACATATTGAATACCTTGAACTTGAGGGCATATGGCTCTACGCATTTGAAAAATGTGTGGTGCATAGCTTGGAGTAAAGCGATCCTTGAGATCCATCCAAACTTTTGGAGCGGTAACGACAAATATGACGCTATCGGCAAGATCTATGGAGATGGAGTTAAGAAGCCACGATAGAACCAAGAAATTGCAGTTGACCCAATTAGTGTAATCAGGTGAAGTTTCTTGTAGGGTGTGAAGAGATCCATCAACGGAACCCCATTTGTTCTTTGCATGTAATGCCATTGCCATGGCTCTAATGGCTCTGCTCCAAGTTGCATAGTTGTCCCCAGTTAAGACTTGAGAAACTAGGACGAATCCAGGGTTGTCAGAATGATGAATATAGAACGGACTTGTGGGATCAATAAGGCCTTCAACAGGGACGACACTATGATTTGGAGATGAGAGGTTCTCAGAGGTTGGAGATGCAACATTGCTTGGTTGGGGATTGTCAATCGGTGGAGTAATGGCATCCATGGTGGAGAAAAGGTTATGGGTGGGCGTACAACAAGAAAGGAGGAAGGTGCTGGCTGAAGATAAAATGGGTGGGCGTCTCTCTTTGAATTTCGGTCTCTGATACCATGTAAAATTTGATAAAACTTTTCTATTGAATTTCATTCTGACGTGCTTACATTATATAGCAATTTACAATATGTAAAACGTGAAGAGATAAGAACAAAAAGTTATAGATAGAATCGGTTGTTCCAACGACAAAAAAAAGAGAATAATATAGATAGATTGGATAGGCTATTGGCAGGTGGATTGGCTTGGATTTGCTTGGACGTCGTCTACTTTGGAGATAATGCATGTGCTATTATCTGATTGGATATGAGTTGTTGAAGAGAAATATTCTTGGAGATAAATCGGTTACTTATAGTAGACTTGGAGATACGCCACAATCAAACTAGAATCTCGTCTAACAAACTAGAATCTTGTCTAACAACTGGGTTTACCTCAAACTATAGCCCTTTAGGCAAGCAACGTTATCTTTACAAAGGAACCTCGAGTCAAAGGAACCTCAAGTTATCTCCTAAGTATTGCGGCCCATATCAGGTTGTCAAAAGGATAGGACTTGCCAAAAATGCTCGCATTCACCTAGTTTTTCATGTGCCTCTACTGAAGAAGAAAGTTGGAGATGGCACTAAGATACAAGTTGACTTGCCGATGGTACATGAAGACAATGAGACTCTCCTTTCAAAGCCGCAAACCGTACTTGAACGACGAATTCACAAATGGAAGAGACAGGTCCTTATTCATTGGCAGGACACGTCACCCGCGAAAGCAACTTGAGATTACCGTGAAGCTCTGAAGAAGCAGTTTCCAGAATGCGGTCTTGAGGAGAAGATCGAAAGTTAAGGGAGAGGGAATTGTTACAGTCATCTTTTATTCTGCTAATATCCAGTTTTGTATGTAATATGGTATGTTGTGTTAGGAGTCTCAACAATAGAATGTGTCTGATAGTTGTCCAAGTCTGTAGGCATTGGTTTGAGTGGCTTGTGTGGGTGGTTTGAGTGGCATGTGTGGATGGTTATTTTGTATGCAACACATGTGTTTGTAGAGGCCAAGTTTCCTTTGTAAAACCTCCATTGTTGTTCCATTCTTCTAATATTTGTCGCTGTGTGAGGCAACAACATAGCCACATAGGTACATCCAAGAATAAGAGATCTACGGCCCAGTACTTACCAATTTCCCTCAAATGCACCAGAAACTTACTATGAGTGCTTAGACCTACGGAGAGAAATTTCAGCCCTAAATCACATGGTTAGTAAATGCCATTTAGTAAGCTCCTGTCTACAATGCACTAAAAATCCACAAAACACGAAAAATATGAAACGAAACAAAATCAGCTCAATTGAAACATGAACAATCCTACCAAAACCTAGATGAATACCGAGAATCATCCACTTATAATTCGAAATTCTTCTATACCCTCACTTTTCAGTATATCTCGTCTAAAATTTTCAATACTAAATGAATACTATGCATATCACCAAGGCAAAGGGCATGACACAGACTGCACTGCTAAGCTGCCCGATGGAAGCATACTATCCAAACTCTACTTGAAGTAGACAAGGTTGTGTTGTGCACCACATCACACTCACTGAAGCAAATTTGAAGGGCGCCCTTTAATTAATTGCACTTTGGTGATGTGAATTCAATCGGGTGCCCATGCGTCTGGTTTGTGCAAGGGTGCCCTCTTTAGTTTAGCATTTTTTTAATCAATAAATATACTAGTAGAAGAGGGATGCTAAACTGAAGGGTGCTGCTGAAAATCCCAGCCTCAAGGGGCACCCCATTGGGGATCCCCCCTTTAACGGTTTCTGTGAGTATGGTTCACTGCTTGAGGATAAATTCACCCCCTTTAACATTTCTCTTTGCCCTTGAAACTTAACGAATAACGTTAAAGGGGGGGATTTTATCCGTCAGAGGGGAAAATATCATTGCCCATTTTTATCTTTCCTTTGATTTTACATTTTTCAGTGCCCTTATAAATGGGGTTTGGTAGTGACGTAGATCCAATAAAGCTCTCTTGTGACTTGCTTTTTTAAACGTTGCCCTTCACTTTAGCATTCCTCTAAATATAATGATACTTACAAATAAAAATATTAGTAAAATAAAATTTTACTTACAATTGCCAATATAAAATGCTAAAATGGCTATACCCTGACGAACATATGACATTTTAAATAGGCTATTCATATTGGCACTACCATGTTTTGATAATTGCAATAATTCATGTTGACTTTATTATTTAAACAGCTCTCAAAAGGAATTAAAGTTCCCAAAAAGCTCCAAGAAGCCAATTAAAAAGAAAAGACAAGCTGAGTTTGTACAATTATTAAAACACTAATATTCCAGGCTTGCAATACATATGGTTTAAAATGGTGGGCGCCAGCCCATTAGGATATGAGGTGTAAAATGGTGGGCCCCACCCTAATGCATAGATTTGGGTAGAAAGGGAGAGCCCCACCCTATCAAAAACAACAAGGGTAAAATGGTAGGGCCCACTCTATCAAAATTGAGGTGTACAATGGTGGGCCCCACCCCCATAAAATGGTGCCTCATCCTGTAATAACAGGAGGTGAGAAATGTTGGGACGCACACTATGTAAAATTAGTGCTAAACTATATTTATAGGAAAAGGTTTCCCAATAAAAAAAAATTCTTAGAAAGAAAATGAATGACAAAGGAAATAAACATGGTTAATATTCCTCATATTATAGATAGATAGATAGATAGATATGTAAATGAAGATACAATTTTTTTTTTTAAAAAGGTGAAAACAAATTTTTGGCTCTAGAAAAGTTAAATAAAATTGAAAACGAAAATAAATAAATAAATAAATAAATAAATAGAATATGATATTTTGTGAAATAGAGTGAATATGATTAATTGGTAAATGAAATATAAATAAATAAATAAAGAGAATAAATTAAAAGGAACCAATACTTCCCTAATCCTTGTGTTTTGCCATTTCGATTGTTGATGGCAGAATTGGGGTTTGTGAAGAAGTAGGTGGGTGGGCCATAGGTATGAAGATCAAGATGGATGTCGGCGATGCAAATATGCTGCCTCGGAATGTGAGATCGAGCGGATATTGAAATAACGGTACGTGTAAAGTAACGAATAGGAAATGATATTGTAGAGAAAAATGAAAAGTGAAGAACTTTGCCTCGTAGAGAAGTATGTATGAGAGAGTTAGAGAGAAGCCTTAAGCCTTCTCCATTGCCTTTCAAGAGAGAATGAAAAGTGAAGATTTTGTCTGTTTGTATTAGAGAAATGTAGGAGAGAGAAGAACTTTTGATTTTTGTCTTTTTGTGTAATGAAAGAGGGAGTGAATGAGTAGTGAGAGAAGAGAAAAATGAGACGTTGGGGAATGCCAAACTTTGAGGAAAAGATTCCTCAATTTCTGAATTGTTTGTCTTTTCCTTTTGAGAGATATCTTAGTTGCAAAATATAGAAGAGAGAGGGAGAGAGAGAGAGAGGATTTCTTGCTAATAAAGAGGAACCTTTGAATAAAAATGGGAGAAAGGAAATCATGCTTGGTTCGGTAAGAAGATCTTTGGATTTAACTTGAGTATATAAGTATTAGAAAGGAAAGAAAAGGGACATCTATAATTTTTTACTTTAAATAAACTTTTTTTTTATTTTTAGGTGCTTACATTTGCCCATCTTTGTCACTTTTTGTGTGCAACAAGTGGGAAAGAAGTAAACACGCGAGTTAAAGATGGTCTCAGTTTTGAATAAGGTGTGATTGGGGGAACGGGACGCCTATAGGATGCCCCTCTTGGACACCCCATGTGGAAGCATGGGGTAGCCAAGAAAACAAAGGCTCGAAAATAATAGAAAGTAAAGGATTGGTTGATAGACAATTTGAAATGAGTGGTAAAGGAAAGAAGTGACTGATAAACAATGTGAAAATGGTGGAAAAGAAATGAGAAGGATACGGGGCAACAACATTTATCAGCATCCAGTGAATTGTGATCTTCATTTGATTTGACAAGTGTTGTAGGTGAGAACAACAAGAATGTTGGCTTGATATCCTATACTTGCCTTGTAAAAGCCATGATAATTAGAACAAAGTAGAATGAAAATAAAGCTAAAGAATAGTAATAATGAAAATATAAGATTATAAAAGCAATATCGTAAAGTTAAACAAATATGTATCTTAATTAAGAAGGTTCAATGAGAAGTGGTGTACATATGACGAAGAAAATTGTATAAAGCGGTGAGAGAAAATGAGATAGATTTGTAAACAATGACGAAATATTCGAATGGGATTTTCCCCGGGTGACATAAGAAATAAGAATAATGTGTTAAGAAAAAATAATTTAGTATGTAACGATGTAGTCTATAGTATGTGACTGCAAGTTAAACGTGCGTGGTGATGATAGATAAATAAAGGACATGTCAAAATGTGCTTTTATGAATATAATGAATGGGCATAAGGATGACTTAAATGACTTTGTAGATGCATATGTAATGGGTGAGAAAATGGGAGTGGATATGCAATCTAAGGTGATGTAAATAAAAGACTAGGTGAAGGATATATTGGATGTACAAAAAATGGGAAGTAATAGCTCATGGTTGATTTATGACAGTTGTGTCTTATTGGTGTTCTTTGAATTGTATGAGTATTATCAGCTTGAGTTCTAAGACATGTAGTGTTGATCATGGGTGTTGGATTTTTATTGAGAGTTTGTGTAGATGTGGAATGAGAGTGTTTTAGCATAAAATCTGAGTATATAAGATGAGGAGATGGAATGTGTGATTAGTTTATTTTTCTTATTTTGATATATTTTATGATCTTGTTTAGTTTGAAAGAGGGAGGTTGTGGACCCCGATCCGAGACGGTGCTGAGGGACGCGAGATCCCACCTGCAATCCTCTAAGATCTCCACAACGTGAAGGAGAGCTCTACCAGGGAACTCTCGAAACGGATGCCACCCTCACATCATAGCATGAGTGGCGATATAAAAAGAAAGAGTTACATCCTGATCCGGAGCCAGGGCTCGAAACCGAGATATATCTGAAAATAACTCAGAGTCGCCATCCATGGACACGCCATGGAACCAAAACAAATGCTCTGTTTGCAATGGATAACCAGAGATACGAAAGGTCCGTGCCTGATGACGAATGGAGAAGGTCCGAAGAGCGCCCCCAATTCGCCCGAGTGCGAACACTTGGTCTCTTATGCCATTTATTATTAACTCCAAAGAATTTCGGGTAAAATCATGTGAAATGGGAACAAATATCCCCCGGAAAACGTCTACCTAATCATGCATGACCAGGGGATGAAATAATAAGCACACAATAGTAAGATAAAAGATGTGTCGCCTAATGACAACTAGATTGTGAGTGACATGCCTAACAGGTGTCTAAGTTTTGGTGGACGAACACATGCATGCTACAGCTAAATGTATAGGTCTGCATAAGAAAGTAAGAAAACACAACAAAATATACAATATAACAACACAACAAATCCTAAGACTCTAAATGATTTAGCCCGAGTCCTCGGATGGTCTGATATTCATCCAAGGAAGCCTACGTATCCCCGCCTCCACGAGAATAAAGGCAACGTAGTTCTTCGCGCCTATTCTAAGCTAGGATACCTAAGACACCTAGACCTCTATCTTAGACTCGATCTAAAAGACCGGACTAGTTATTAAAGCTTCTTGAACGATTATTTAAATTCCAGTGAATTGTAGATTTTAGGACACCCTATATGCCCTAGCTAAATGCGGGTTAGCCCTAGACTAATGCAGGTGATTCCTACAACATATGTGTAACTAGGCTGTGCGTCCTAAGAAAAACAATGGGATCACTAGCGCATCCTAGACCTAGTCATCAGTCGGCGATGTGAATCGCCAACTGACCGGACGGAGGCGTAACAAACCCCTAACTCTAACACAAACACAAACAAAACACACAACAATCAAACAACATACCAAGGACGAAACGCCTAACTCTAAAACCCTCTATCTAGGACAAACTCCTAACTCTAGAGGAAGATCCTTTTGAAAACAAGGTTTTAAAGTTGTTTGAACGATTTTTTGAAAGATTTAAAAAAAGTCTATTTTACAAAAGTTTGGCTGGACTTGGGATGAAAATCCCAAGCTGCACTACGTACCTCGTGAAAGAGGATCAAGCCAACGTAGTTCGAAACGAACTCTCAAACTACGCTTATAAAAGAAAACACTCAACACTTTAGATTTTTTTAAAGGTTTTTTATGTTTTTCAAATGTTTTTGATATTTTTAAATGTTTTGGGATTTTTAAAGCTTTTCCAATGCTCTAGACCTTTAAATGTTTTCAATCTTAAAGGGAACACGCAAGTAACACCACAACTAGGGCAAAGCCCTAAATCTAAAGGGGAAACCCCAAATAAGCAACTAGCGTCTCAAAGAGACGAACCACAACACGTAAAGAAGTGCCCCAAGAACAGAGAAAACGATCCAAGATCTCAAGCAAGCAAAGCTCTAACAAGACTGAGTTAGTCTCTAATCAAAGTGAAGAAAAAGGTTATCAAGTAAACTCAGATTTCCATTCAATTATTATAAAAATAAATCAAGTGTTAAGCAAAGAAGAATTTTCAATTAAAAAATACACAACATATAGCAATCATAAAATGATAAACAACATAAATTAGTCCAGACCAGCCGCTGGATAGCCTAATAAAGCAAAAACAATATCAAACACTTCTATGCCCAACCACAAACACCACCCCAATATGGGGATGAAATCAGATGATGCTAAAGTAATCATCTGATATCATAATACACATGATAATATTTCTAATTCCGCCTTGAAATCAGACAGTACTCATGTCGATAATATCGAATAGAGTAGTCATCTGATTTCCTTCTTTCCTAAAACAATTTATTTAAATAAAATTAAACAAATATGATAAGCTTCAAGATAATCTCACCTGAACAGTCCATTCATTATTGTCTTCAGAACCTAACTCAATGCTTAAGATAAGAAGAGTATTAGAAATATCAAAAGATTATGATAATTCCAATTAGTAAAAATTTCAGTGCATACAGGGGACATCAACTTGTGCAGATCCAAGTGCGAAGCGGTGAGCCACAAAACATAAAGACGGGCTCCAAGTAACCTTATCATTGCCCAGAGAAGGGCTCTTTTAAAAAAAAAATGGTTAAAAGAAATCCAAAAGGTTGGGCAGGCCTACTAAACAAAAGAGGGGAGCGCTACTTGGATTGAGCGAGTCCCCTAAAGATGGGCTTGGGCTATCGCCTTCATCGCCCTACCCGACAAAGTGTTCCCAAAATCAAGAGAATCCTGAAACTCAAAAAGGATCCCGAGGAACGTGCAAAGAATAGTCCCGAAAAAGAAAGAAAACCCCTCAAACCCTGTGAAGACCCTAAGATGGGAAAAATAATAGGAAGGGCAAAGGGGTTGGCTCAAGAAATATTCCGTCATCGCCATTTTACCCCCTCTGAAATGCTGAGACCGAAACTCTAAACCATCTGAATTCAAAGGTCAAGCTTCACACCTGTGCTAGCAGGATTATACTTTGAGTCCAAAATTGTGGGAAGGTAGGAACTAAATATCACGATAGCATTATCCAGACAGGCATGCTAAGAACAACCAAATCAGGACAAACTGAAGCTCAAAGCCAAAACACGCCACAGCTCTTTGAATACAAAACCCAAGACCCAAAAATTCAAAGCGAGATCGGAGCTCCTACACATCACTCGGTCTAAAACTGAGATGAATAAAAAAAGAATTACGAAAATAAACAAGGTTTTGGATCAAATATAAAGATACACAATAATCTGTTTTGCATTTGCTAATGAGAATAGAAGAAGCTATGCGAGCCTAGGTAAATTCCCACACTGATGTCCGTCAAGGCCCCAACCAAATATCAATTCACCTCTTCTAATCACATTATACCCATTAATCCCGATTACTGTAGGCTTTTACAAGATTTTAAACAATAAAAACAAAAACCAATAGAAAGGTACATTCATGGCAAACACGGTGCTATTCATATCAATATATCAATGTCAAACTCGCCATTTTCAGATGACCATACTTGACCCACTTCAACTCTTATACCAATTCATGAACAAGCTCAACCAAGCCGAAGAAAATCCATTCTAATGACCACATGACAGATAGAGACTAAGGGTAATTACAAGACATAAAGCCAAATCACATGAACCAAAATAGAAATTAAAGCACAAAGGATCGGATAAGACATGTTAACTATGGATACCACCAGCCCAGTGAAAGAAATTAGACCCAAATAATGCAGATAACAGAGGACAAGTATGCTATTATCAAGCATCATCCTTGGAACCGAATGATGCTAATAACAATTCCTACAGGCACCTTTATTTTGGTGACTACACCACACTCATCTCATTTGTCATTATTTATGAAAGGAAAAATGAAAGACTAACAACCATTTCCAGCTCTAAACATTACTCACTATGAAAGAAATAGATTGATTTCACGAAACTTTTAGATCTTTAAACTGAAAATGATATAATCTAAGGATAGAACATTACCTGCTTGGAGCAAAATTGCTGAAATTTGGCGGAGATTGCCGGTAGCTGGGAATTTACAGAAACAGACCTGATTGGATCTTGAAATGGCGAGAGGCAGACGATGGTGCCGGAGATGAGAATGGACGAGGGTTTGGTGGCTGAAAATGAGAGAGGTTCCAGATGGGTTTGATAATGGGTTTCAATGGTTGGAGGATGGGATTGAAACAGAGGTGGAGGTTGGTGTTGAAGTTGCAGAGGTGAGGGTCGGTGGCCGGAGAAGAGGGTTTCGGATTTGCAGAGGACGATGGTGGTGGAGGTGGAAATTGGGGTTGGAACCGATTGGAGGTGGGTTAATGGCAGAGACAAGAAGGGGGTTTGATGGTGGCTGCGATGGTTTTGCCGGATTCCGGCAAACCCACCGGAGAAAATGGAGAAGAAGGTTCGGTCGGAGCTCCGGTTGGGGAAGATGGTCGTCGGGGACGAAGGTAGGTGGAGGAGGTGGTTGAATAAGATGGGAATGGGTTTGGATTTGAGGAGAATGGTGAAGATAATGGGTTTCTGTAAAAAAAATAAAAAAAATGGAGATGATGGTGGGATCGTGGTCACGGCCGGCGGATCGGGATGGTCGAAAAAATGGCAACCCAAACTCTTCCTTTGATCTCCATCTCAGACCTCTCTGCCTCTCTCTCTTTCAAACAGAAATGAAGATCCCAGACCCTCCTCCAATTCTTCTTCTTCTAACTCTCTCTGCAAACCCTTTTGATGAGAATGGGCTGATGGGAGGAGAATGGGGGTTTGAGATGGGTTAGAGGTTAGAAATGAGAAAAGGGTAGAAACAGGGGAAGTTGAAGGTGGTGGTGGAGATGGTGGCTGGCGGTATGGAGAGGGGCAGATGGTGGCGGCGAGATGTGGAGCTCGTCGGATTTCCGGCGGAATCGCCGGAGAAGAAGACTCTCTCTCTCTCTCTCTCTCTCTCTCTCTCTCTCTCTCTCTCTCTCTCTCTCTCTCTGTTTCTGTTTCTCCTCTTGGTGGCTGAGGGTGGAGAGTAATAAAAAAAAAAAAAAGAAGTGGGTTTGGAATGGGGTTTTGAGGTTGAGGATGGTGGCTGGCGGTGGCGCGGTGGAGATAAAGGTGGGTATGGGGTGGCTGTGAAGTAGATGAGAATGGGTTTAGGAGAAATAGGGGTTTGGAGGTAGCTTGGTGGCGGGTCACCGGAGGAGGTTGAAGAGAGGGTGATTGGCCGACGGCTCTGTGGTGGTGGCGACGGGTAAAGCTCGGCTGGGTTTTGGGGTTGAAGAAAACAAAGGGGTTTGGGATATTGGGTTTTAGAGAAGAAGATGATGATAGAAAGATTGAGGAGGGTGGAAGTGGTGGCCAGTCGGTGGGTGGCTTGCCGGAGGTGGAGGCGATTCTCTCTCTCCCTCTCCTCTGCGGCTGTAGAAATCCCTTTTTCAAAATGAGGCTCTCCCCTGGTGTTTTATATCTAGGGCTTTTTTCTCCTTCTAATCCTAGCCATCCATCTCTCCCTTTTTTCTAGAAAAACGAGGCATACCCCCCTCTACCCTAATTCGGTTGTCTTTTTATAAGGGGAATGATAAATTCGACCCCCCCCTTTTTGCATTTTGGACAAACCCTATGCTCATTTGCATTTTGACTACTCTTTTACTCTTAACAGCCCCTTCTAGTGTATAATGAATGCTCTTTTCAACTCTGCAAGGGGGCCAAGTAGAAAACAGGATACACTTTCTCTTCTTTAATTCACTTGCAGGGCACTCCTACGCATCTGATCCACCCCACTCTGCATTTCTTTATATTAAGCTCGGATTAAACCCAAGACCATGGGTTGGGGTGCGACTTGGGCCAATTTGCCGAGCTCAGGGGTCACTCGCGCTTCAGAAAGGCTTTTAGCAATAACTTGTAAATGGGCATTCTTCAACTTCGGGAATTTAATCATCTATGGGAAAACAAATGGGGTCGGTCAAAATGGGGTGTCTACAGAGGTTTGTAAAAGTGACGGTGGAGATGTTAAAATTGGAGGAGAGGGACTGAAAGTAGGTGCATGAGATTGTGGTTGAGGCATAACTTGAATGTTATTGATTGTGGGTCTTATGGGAAAAGCTATTGAAAATTGTGTGATGTTTTGTAAATCGGATGGTGCGATTGTTGGTGAAACAAAAGTGTTTGAAAGAATTTCATTGAAGGAAGATCGATGCGATCAGGGGCGGAGCCAGGAATTTACGGTTGGGGGGGCCGGATTAATTTACACTTGTCTTCATTGGTCATTGGGGGGGCAATGGCCACTAAACTAGCTTGGCATGCATGCATAGCCATGCACCATATAAAAGAATTTAGCAAGTCATGGGGGGGCCATGGCCCCCCTCATGCTCTATGTGCCTCCGCCCCTGGATGCGATGAAGAAGATTGGAGCAGGTGAAATAGGGAAATTTTATGAGTTGAGTTTGAAGTGTTTTGCATAGATTGTGTATGAGAAGGTTGTGAAGTTAAAGAAGATTTAGATTGTAAAAGATAAGAGGATAGTGAAGGTATTGTTGATGAGTGAGGGTAGTAGGAATGGGTTGTGATATTATGTATAGAATTGGGTTTGCATGTATTTGTGGTTAAGGGATCACCTGGAGTGTGTAGTTGCAAGAAGAGTTTCCATCAATGATTAATTTGTTTTTAGTAATTAAGGCTTGTACAAAATATTTAAAGGCAAAGATGTTTCCTAGTATGTGACCAGGTGTTTTATGAAATGGACAATATTGTCTTCGTGATAATTTTTATGTTTGGGTGTGTTAGGTTTGATTTTTGGATGAGTAATCATATTTTGAGAGAGTAGGGTGTGAAAGATATCAGTATAATTAACATTTAGGGGTTTGAGATGTGGTTTTTCTCTTGGAATTTGATTGGATTTGTTTAATATTGGCAACATATGTTATTAATTGAATGTGGTTGAGAGTGAGTTTTAAGAGAGATATCGATATTGGATTCAAAAGGAAAAGTCTTGTTAGCTTCAAAGGCTTTTTGAATTGCAATACCGTGTTGAATGACTTTATCGAAAGATGTGAGACAAAGGATTGAGAGTTGAAAATGGAATTCTGGCGTGAGAGAGCGAATAAATATAGAGATGAGGAATGATTCAGGATAGTGGCATGGTAATTGATTTATTAGTGTTCTCCACCTAAAATAGAATTTGGGAAATTGTTCGTCGTGTCTTTGTTTAGTGTACGTTTAAGAGGTCCTCAAGTGTAATTTCGGTATCTATGTTATATGCGAAGTAATCTCTAAAAAGTTGAGCTAATTGAGTAAAAGTGGATATTGAAAGTGAGGTCTGTTAGGCTTTGTGGAAAGAGATGTAACAATAGTGCATCGTTATGTTGAAAAGTCATACATTTATTTCCAGTGCCGTCGTATAAAATGAATTGAGGGATACTAAAGTTTGGTGTGAATGTCACAAATGTGATATATTGAGGGTACGGAAGAGAGCAAAGTTCATGAAGCGATGTAAATTGAGTGATATCATTTTTGTTCGCAAGTTGTTCTTCGATTGTATTTTTTATCATTTGTTTAAGTTGATCATTTGCAATAATTTTAGTAGACATAGC
Source organism: Tasmannia lanceolata (assembly GCF_043159265.1). Lineage (NCBI taxonomy): Eukaryota > Viridiplantae > Streptophyta > Magnoliopsida > Canellales > Winteraceae > Tasmannia > Tasmannia lanceolata. The sequence continues at coordinate 52,603,782 of NW_027518680.1, read as the reverse complement.
ATTTGAGGGGAAAGTATCATAAGGTATGCCTGGCATGGTTAAATGTCCTGTCATAGTGCTGCGCTAATGAAGTTATAGAAGAATAAGTATTTTTTGAATAATGTGAAGCTAACTAGTTGGAGATAATATAATTTAAAAATGAGAATAGTAAAGGATGTGATTATGAAACCAAAGAGCATAATAAAATGATTGAGTAATCAGGAATGTGGGAGAGCTCGGGCGTGCCAAATTGAAGATAAAAGATTTTTTTTTTTAAAAGATAAAAATAAATTTTTGGCGCTAGAAAAGTTAAATAAAATTGAAATGACAAAAATAAATAAATAAATAAAATATGATATTTTATGAAATATAGTGAATATGATTAATTGGTAAATGAAATATAAAAGAATAAATAAAGAGAATAAATTAAAAGGAACAAATCCTTGCGCAATCCTTGTGTTTTGATCGTTGATGGCGTAATCGGCGTTTGCGGAATTGGCATTTGCGAAGAAGTAGGTGGGTGGGCCGTAGGAGGCCTGTATGAAGACCGAGATGGATGGCGGCGATGCAAATATGTTGCCCCAAAGTGTAAGATCGAGCGGATATTGAAATAATCGTGTAAAGTAACGAATAGGAAATGATATTGTAGAGAAAAATAAAAAGTGAAAAACTTTGCCTCGTAGCGAAGTATGTACGAGAGAGTTAGAGAGAAGCCTCAAGCATTCTCTATTGCCTTTCAAGAGAGGATGAAAAGTGAAGATTTTGTCTGTTTGTATTAGAGAAATGTAGGAGAGAGAGCTTTAGATTTTTGTCTTTTTGTGTAATGAAAGAGGGAGTGAATGAGTAGTGAAAGAAGAGAAAAAAAGACGATGGGGAATGCCAAAGTTTGAGAAAAAGATTCCTCAATTTTTGAATTATTTGTCTTTTCCTTTCTAGAGATATCTTAGTTGCTAAATAGGGGGAGAGAGAGAGAGAGAGAAGATTTCTTGCTAATAAAGGAGGAACATTTGAATAAAAATGGGAGAAAGGAAATCATGCTCGGTTCGGTAAGAAGATTTTTGGATTTAACTTGAGTATATAGGTATTAGAAAGGAAAGAAAAGGGATGTCTATAATTTTTTAATTTATATAAACTTTTTTAAAAAAAAATTTACGTGTTTACAGTATATAGATGGTAGTGCCAATATTAGTAGCCTTTAAATAAGCCAATGAAATAAATTTTGTATATAATTGGTATTATATTACAAGGGTATTTGCATGGCAATTTCGCAGAAAGCCATTTAGTGGTTTTTTTTTTTTTTTTTTTTTTTTTTTTGAGTAGGTGCAGGAGAGAACAGCCGCACAAGTACTTTTCCGGTCCAATCAAAACATGAGGAGTAAAATGGTGGGGGCTACCCTATTGCATATGTTTGGACATAGATGGTGGACCCCACATATTCAATAACAATAATAGGGGTAAAAAGGTGGGATGCACCCTATGAGTAGGTTTGGGTAAAGATGGCGGGCCCAACGACCAAAAGTTAAGGTGTAAAATGGATGATCAACGTTGGCCCATCCCATCAATAACAGGATATATAAAATGGTAGACCCCACCCTATGCATGGGTTTGGAGGAGATGGTGGGCCCACCACTTCAAAACTTGAGTCATATTAGTGGTCCCCACCCATGCTAGGCATGGTTAAAAAATGTTGGGCCTCACCATCATAGCATGTGGCGTAAATTGTTAGGCCTCATCTTATCAAAACAAAACATGAGGTATAAAGAAAAGATTTTCCAATAAAAAATGTTCTAAGAAACAAAGCGAATGACGGTGGAAAGTAACATGCTCAGGCCCTTTTCATTTAGGAATTAAGGTTATGACAACCAATTGTGGAGAAATTATACGGTGGCTGTCAGTGAAGTCCGGCCAGGATATTTGATCCAACAGCAGCCTCTTAAAAAGTGGTCTGCTATTGGATCAAATATCAAGGTTGATACAGCTTTGACGGAACTTTACGGTCGGGCACCATATAAAAAACTCCCAATTGTGATGCCAAACCTATTATTGGACTCAAAATTATGTTTAAATTTGAGTCCGATGATAGGTTTGGCATTCACAACCAATTGTCATAATCTTAAATAAACAGAGCATTAGTGTATATTATAGATAGATAGATAGATAGATGGCAGTGCCAATATTAGTAGCCTTTAAATATGCTTATAAAGAAATTTTATATAGGATTGTTTTATAGTACTAGGGGATTTGCTTGGCAATTTTACGGAAAGCCATTTAGTGGCTTTTTTTGGCAGGAGAGAACAACCATGCAGGTCCTTTTTTTATCATAGCTTGTCTTATTCATTTAATTCATCTGAGGGGGCTGTTCTATCCTACAAAAGTGTGAAACACCCAATTTCTCCAAAAGCTTAAGCTGTGAGATTTTGGTGTAATTTACTCATTTATAATTCAACACTGAAGCATGAGCAGATAGCGGAAGCTTGGGTATCATTGGATTGTTTGTTGAGAGTCATCACTGACTCATCTACAAGGTGCCAGAGGGGAAGGGCAGCGCGTATGCAGAACCGACGAGTTAAATCCTAGTTAAACTAGGAATCCTGGTAGCTTTAGGTCTTGCTGTTTCTAGGAGGGTTATTTGTGTTAGAAAAGGAGTCTTCGTAGAAAAGATAAGATAACATATATATGGGATTTTATATTTATCAGTTAATGGGTTAGATGAGTTGAGTCCTGTTGGGATATCGTTTGGGATAGCTCACCCAAAGATACGCCCACATAGGTTCGTGGGCCCCAATAACTAATTGGATAAATCCTAATTAGTAGGATGTGATATTGGAATTATCTTTCGCCTTATCTTGATAAGGCATTGGAGTGAGATTTGGGTAGGATTCCTAGACTCCTATCTTGAGAGGGAGTTGTAGAATCCTAGACTACTATTTCTATTAGTAGTCAAGAGGCTCTAAAAGTAATATGATGATGAAACGTCCATTCTCTCATTCTCTCTCCCAAGTTTTTCCTTCTCTCTCTCTACTCTCTCTAGAGCCATCATCCATAGGCTCTTGAATTTGTGATCGTGAAGAACGAAGGAGCAACTCTAGTAGCCTCTCCTACGACAAACAACAAGATCGTTACCAGATCGATTGTGATATCAACGGGCTCGTAACATCAAGCCAAGATCCTCACTTCCACGTTTGGGTTGCGTATATAAGGTATGACTCGCTAACCCTTTATTGTTTGTGTGATTAGTGATTGCTTACTTTTCCATAACAAGTCCTTAATAGAATAGGTGTTTAGGTGTGGTGTTTGCCCATAAAAAGAGGGCCAAGTGCAAAAAGTGAATAGCAGGGAGAGAATTGAGAAAACATTGAGCATTGCAGAGAGTAGATAATAGAAGAGGGTGTACGGCGTGGTGCTTTGAAATTTTTATTAAATATAAAAAAAATCTATCTCTCTATCTCTATCTCTCTCTCCATTGGTTTGTGTATGTGAGTTTTTGCTTCTTGCTGTGATTTTGGTTTTGCGTGAACAAGTGTTATCAAAAGATTGGTTCTTTGATCCTTGATTTTCAACGTTGTTGTGGCACGTGAAAAGGGCATTGAAAAGGGATGGGACTCAAGGTTAATGGGCTCTTAAAATCAAGAAAGAGAGTTTTCAAAGTGGAAAATTAATGAAATGTCAATGGGCTTAATTAAGAAAGTCAAGTAGGTTGAAGGATGGTTACTCGGTTAAAATAACGGATTAAGAATGGGTGGTTAAAGATAAAAAAGAAAGACTTATGATGGAGGTTCCGTTGGGTAAGAATAAAGAATGGGGTTAAGGAAACAAGGGGCTATGGGTAGTTTGAGAGAAAAGGGTTAGATCGTTCGTGGTAGTACGAGGAGACGCGGATGTTCTTCTTCGCTACAGAAAGTAAGGTAAATTATATCTTCTATATTTTATTTTGATTACCATCAGATCATCTAGCCCTAGGATTCCTGGACTAAAGGGCAAAATTGAAGAAATTGTTTTTAATTCAATAAAAAGTGATATGGGAAAGGGCTTTCCACTAAATTGCCAAGCAAATCCATATTACTGGAGAGGGTTTAGGCCATTTCGTGAATCACATTCCACCGTCCTCTCTTTAATGCAAAATAGCAACCTATTGAATGAATTAATTAATGAATAACTTAAAGTCAACCACAAGGTTTCTCTCTTGAAAAAGAGGTCTCATGATGGATTTTGTTGAGTTGGAGATAGATATGGTTTTGTTGGAGAGGGGGGGAGATGGTTTCTTTGTGGTTTTCATGAAAGACAGATACGTCTAAGGAGGGAGAGGGAAACGCGGTAGGAGAGGGAGGGAGAGACATGTTGGTCGTTAAGCATACTGTACAACAGTAAAGATTGAAAAGAAAGGAGATAAAATAAGACAAACTACAAAAATCTACGTGGGATTGTCGTCATAATATTATAGTAGATAGTGATGCATGGCAATATATGGAAATCCTTATATATATGCTAAAAAGACAACAACTGTTGGGCTCTTTTCTACCAGTCTTTTTTAAGCCACACATGTGCGACGTGAGTGTGATTGTTTCCACTGATCCACCACATTACCACAACACCAACACATTTTCATCAACCTCACCTTGATCGGATAATCCTAACCCTTGATCCATCAAGCCTCATTTAAGGATTCTTCCAATACGTGACAAATGGCATTTTGGTTCCGTATGGGACCAGAATTACGTGATGGTCAACGTGATCAACGGTCTCAATTACACACATGTATCTTGTGGGACCCAAAATTAACCGTTAGGATTGATCCACAATGTCGGCCTAGTCAAACTTGGTTTAATGGTCCATGAAAATTGTGTGATACAATTTACTTAATTAAGAATGGTAATGGGATCCACATCTTGATGGGGTCGTTTCTTTGACTTTGACTAATCTTACTACTGTCAAAGTGTTGAGGACACTCTTCTAGAATCTATCCAAATGGCCCGCAGTTTCAAACTACTCTGTCAAAATTGTTTTGGAGACCACCCTTTTGCTACATAGCAAGGACATGGACTCCAACTAACAAATTTAGAAAGACTAGGGCTCACATAGTCACATGCATAAAATTAAAAGGTTGATGATATCCTCAATCACTTTTTCAATGATGCCACGCTTCTCTTTATCTTCACTTTTCTAATTGGGTCTTTAAGATTTCAAATTTCCAAAATGTTATCAAGTAAATAAAAAAAAATTTGAACAAAATGAGTGTCATTATCAAATGAGAGAGTGAGGATATCATTTTTTAATTAAAATGTAGAACTAGATCATACAACTATAATTTAAATTAATTTTATTATATAATCGAATTGATCAAAATATCTTGGGAAAATCATTACAAAAATGCAAAGTTTATGCGAAATTGTGAAAAAAGGGTATTGATTTGAAATTTATAAAAAATGTGTTGTCATGTGAGAGAAGATGGGTTTTAGGACAAATATACCCCTCCTAAATCTTTTTTCTCTCCACCTTTTTGCACCTATCATTATGCACTTATTTCCTTCTCATCTACCACCTTCTTCTTCCTCAAGACTTTTCTAACGTGGAAAACTCCATTGAAGGGTTTTGAAGGTTACCATTTACAACAGGGTTTGGTAATCATGAGGGTTTATTCATGATAAACTTATCGAAGCAGTGTTACAAAATGCAAATAAAATGAATTTTAAGCTTAAAACTGAATTTTGTTGTTTCCCCCATTTTCAAGATAAATCCATTTTCTTTGCATTTTTTTATTCTAAAACATCAAAATCAAGCTTCAATTTATGGTTGCCTGCATGACACTAAGATCACAATGTATATCCCTATTATCCTTCGAATTTTTACTCAGTTTGAAAATAAAAATCTTTGGAATTATCCCTATCCTACTGGCTTCCGTCGGAAGTCCGAAGGGTTGGTTCCATTCGGAAGTCCGAAGGTTTGTTCGGACTTCCGAACAAACGTTCGAACTTCCGACGGAAGACAGTCAAACTTTGTAGTTCGGTAATTGTCATATGTTACTGCATCCTTTTGGTATTTTTTTTGTAATTTTAATACTTTGCTTCCATTTTTTCGTAATTTTCCATTTAAAACTTAGCACTTCAGCCACAAATCCGTAATGATTACTATTTTTTGCAAGTAATGATTACTATTTTTTGCAATTATGCTTTTGCTAGCCACCTTTGCACCCATATTACTTCTGCCAATCTTTGCATCAAAGGATGGGCCACAAGCTGAGAAGTTGCCTCGGCAAAGGTGGCTAGCAAATTCCCATACAAAAAAAGGGAAATGTTATCCACACTACTGTATTTTGATGAGGGCACTCCTCATTTAATTAAAAGTACGGTATGGCCCCCCATAGGATGATCCAAAGCGTCAATTAGATGGGCCACAGCCTAAATTGGTTGTGTCCCAAAAATCATTTCCATAGGTTGATCCTAACTTTCCGATCTATAGAGGGTTAGGACCAACCCTCTAACATTCTAATCAGAGGGTTAGGATAAACCTACGGAAATGCTTTTTGGGGCACAACCTATTTAGGCTGTAGCCCATCTAATGGACGGTTTGGATCATCCTATGGTGCGGGCCATACCGTACTTTTAATAAAGTGAGGAGTGTCCTCATCAAAATACGGTAGTGCGGATAACATTTCCCAAAAACATCTTAAAAAATACGGCAAAAATTCGGGTGACACGCGGGTCGACCCGGCCCGTACGGGCCCGGCGTGGGAACCACTAGGGGTGTAAATGGATATTCGGAAATTCGATTACCATCCGCATCTGAATCCGTTTAAAGCGAATATTATCCGAATCTGTTTCAAGCGGATATTATCCGAATCCGTTTATGAGATATCCGACTCTTAGTGGATGCGAATCTGGTAAATGGTATATCCGATCCGTTTAACATCCGAATCCGAGAAGTAAGTCCTTTTTATTTATTATTAATAATATCATTAATATTTATTTTTAGCAATGACACACTATCTTTTGTTTCTATAAGAAAAGTGAATATTCTTTTTAGAAAAAATAAAATAAAAACAAAAATAGCCCAAACCCATTCCATCAAAATAACCCAAACCCATTCCATCATATTAAAAAAAAAAAGGAAAAACCCAAAGACCACTATCATCCATCCCCATCGCCTCCCTCTCTCTCTCTGCCTTTGTTTTATAAGGAAGAAAATGATCTCATATATTTTAGGATTTGAGAGTTAATTTTGTGAAGAGAATGTAGAGGTCTAGTTTTAGGATTTGAAAAATTCATTCGAGTAAGTAGGAGAAAAAAGATAAAGTGCTGCAATTAAATGTTCAAATTTACCGGATAAACGGATACGGATAATATCCGAATTCGAACAATATCCGATGGATACGAATTCGGTAATAGATATTATATATCCGTCGAATCCGAATCCGAATTCGGATAGTGTGTACTGTAATCGAATTTGGATATAGCCATATCCGCTCCGAATTCGATCCGTTTACACCCCTAGGAACCACATTTTCTACCCCGGAACCACTAGGGAACCAAATTTTATACCTCGGAACCACTAGGGACCACATTTTATACCCCAGAACCACTAGGGAACCACATTTTCTACCCCGGAACCACTAGAGAACCACATTTTATACGCCGGAACCACTAGGGAACCACATCTTATACCTCGGAACCACTACGGAACTACATTTTATACCTCGGAACCACTAGGGAACCACATTTTCTACTCCGGAACCACTAGGGAACCACATTTTCTACCCCGGAACCACTACGGAACCACATTCTATACTCCGGAACCACTAGGGAACCACATTTTATACCTCATAACCACTAGGGAACCACATTTTATACCCCGGAACCACTAGGGAACCACATTTTCTACTCCGGAACCACTAGGGAACCACATTTTCTACCCCGGAACCACTACGGAACCACATTCTATTAGGGTTGCACACGGTTCGGTTCGGTTTAGGGGGATTTCTGGAACCGAACCGATGCCATCGGTTTGGAAGAATTCCAAACCGTAACCGAACCGTTTGGGGGGTAGAACTGAACCGAACCAAACCGGTTTTGATCGGATCGGTTCAGTTCGGTTCACGGTTTATCCGAATCCAAAACACAAGGCAAAAAGGGCTGCAAATGTGACTAATCCAAATCCAAATCTTCTTGGAAACCAAACAATTTCTGAACAGTGTAAATGTAAAGGGCTGCAATGCATAGTTTTCAACATGAAATTCATAATATTTTATATTTTTCGCCCCTTTATTTAGTTGGGACACCCATTTGGTCCTCTTTCCAGTCAAAGATACACTAGATTTGGGTGTGCCAAGTAAAGAAAAGGGGCTGATATATGTGTATTTTTCGCCCCTTTACTTACTTTGACACTCATTTGGTCCTCTTTCCAGTCATAGATATTAGATATACTAGATTTGGGTGTGCCAAGTAAAGAAAAGGGGCTGATATATATGATTAAATAAATAAAACAAAAATGGCAAAAATGCCATCGGTTTGGTTCGGTTTTTCCGGTTCAAAAATTTTCTAAACCGTGACCGAACCGATCCAATCGGTTTATGAATAACGGAAACCGCGACCAAACCAATGGCACTAAAAACCAAACCGAACCGAACCTAAATGCCCGGTTCGGTTCGGTTTATCGGTTTAGACAGTTAAATGTGCAGCCCTACATTCTATACTCCGGAACCACTAGGGAACCACATTTTATACCTCATAACCACTAGGGAACCACATTTTATACCCCGGAACCACTAGGGAACTGCATTTTCTACCCTCGAACCACATTTTATGCCTCGGAGCCACTAGGGAACCACATTTTCTACCCGACTAGGGAAACACATTTTATACCTCAGAACCACTAAGGAACCACATTTTCTTCTCCGGAACCACTAAGGAACCACATTTTACACCTCGGAACCACTAGGGAGCCACATTTTATACCCCGGAACCACTACGGAACCACATTTTATACCCCGGAACCACTACAGAACCACATTTTATATGCTGAAACTACTACGGAACCACATTTTATACCTCGGAACCACTACGGAACCACATTTTATACCTCGGAACCACTACGGAACCACATTTTCTACTCCGGAACCACTACGGAACCACATTTTCTACCCCAGAACCACTACGGAACCACATTCTATACTCCGGAACCACTAGGGAACCACATTTTATACCTCATAACCACTAGGGAACCACATTTTATACTAGGGAACCACTAGGGAACCACATTTTCTACCCTGGAACCACTACCGAACCACATTTTATGCCTCGGAACGACTAGGGAACCACATTTTCTACCCCGGAACCAGTAGGGAACCACATTCTATACCTCGGAACCACTAGGGAACCACATTTAATACCCCGGAACCACTAGGGAACCACATATTATACCCTGGAACCACTACGAAACCACATTTTATACCTCAGAACCACTAGGGAACCACATTTTCTACTCCGAAACCACTAGGAAACCACATTTCATAACCCGCAACCACTACGGAACCACATTTTCTACCCCGGAACCACTAGGGAACCACATTTTCTACCCCGGAACCACTAGGGAACCACATTTTATACCCCGGAACCACTACAGAACCATATTTTATACCTCGGAAGCACTAGGGAACCACATTTTCTACCTCGGAACCACTTCGAAACCACATTTTATACCCCGAAACCACTAAATTCTAACATGTAATCAAATATGATTGTATACATAGAGAGAGAGAGATAGAGAGAGGTCAAGATAAACATTGCAACCAAACAAAGAGTCTCATAAATAGGGTGAAAAAACCAAAGCACAAAAAACATGAAAACATGAAGAGAATATGTTAAACCTAACCGAAGCTATGTTTATCACCCAAATAAGCAATGGGGATTTTTTTTTCCAAACTACAATGGCAATGGTAACATAGCTTGGAAACATTGGCAATGGAGCTTGGAAACGTTGGCAATGGAGTTTTTTTTCCAAAACTACAATGGCAATGGCAAGCTTCAAAAACCTTCCATGAAGCCTTGAGGAAGAAGAAGGTGGTAGGTAAATGGCAACCTTCAAAACTTTCTCATGGAGTTTTCCACGTTAGAAATGCCTTGAGGAAGAAGGTGGTAGGTGAGAAGGTAATAGTGTATAGGGATAGGTGAAATAGTGGAGGGAAAAAAGAGGTAGGAGGGGTATATTTGTCCTAAAAGCCATCTTCTCTCACCTGACAATACCTTTTTTATAATTTTCAAATCACTACCCTTTAAAGTATTCGGTTATTGGGGAACAATCAATATACTTCTAATGTCGAATCAGGATCAACTAGGACAGAAATAAAGCATTGGGTCACAATTTAGACAAAAGTTTGCATTTTTTTAATAATTTGCCCAAATATCTTTACATCTAAAAAATTTAATAATCTAACATTCGATCTATGATTAATTTTAGATCTTACTTTTTTTTGCCATTGATCAATATGTTGATGGTTTATCGACGTCTTGGATCTTCCACTAATTATGCTAGCTTCTTGATCTGATCTTGCAATGGGGCTAGATCACTTCAGTCAATAGATGGCAGTGGTGACCAGTGCCATAGAAATACAAAACCATGCTGAGTGTTCTCCCCAGCATAGAATTCTAACAAGGTACAACAATTACTCAGTTAACTTTAAAATCACTCCCTGATTATGGGTATTCTTGTTAATTTCACATCTAATATCTTCCTCAGTCTGGATCATTAATTAGCTCATAAGCCCAAATTAGGCCTTGCATAAAATAAAAAAACCCAAAAGGAAATGATATTTCCTCCCCTTTTTAGTCCCCTTTGTTTGTGTTCCTGAAAATGATTAAATTGCATGCCTTTTTATTTATCTTTTTCTTAAAATGAAGTCAATTTCAGACCAGAATAGCCAAAAAAACAAGGACAAAAATCTAGAAGTGGACCCTAGTCTTTAAAACCTCCGCTCCCTTTTGTTGTCTTTTCCTTAAAATGAAGTCAATGTTAGGATTATGACAAACAAAAAAAATATTATCTACTAATGGTGCAAAATCAAGAAACAATGGTAGAAGGAGACCCTTGTCCTTGGAATTTCATTAGTCAATCTTTCCCACAAAACCCAAGAAGGTTTTTAGGTCGGCAAAGCCATAGTGGCGTAGTAAGATGTCAAAGATCATTATAACTTTCTTTGTCAATTGTGCCTTGCAAACTTGTAAGAGCTTGGACTTTTGGGTACAAACAAATTCTATATGACTCGAATCTTATTAGATTTTATTCACTACAAAAAGGATCTTCCCATTTCATTTTTCTCCTCAGGTTCAATAGATTAATGCAATTTGACAGGGAGAATGTCAAGGAAATTACAATATTTTCTCTTCTTTGAATTTTATAAGATAGACGGAGACAGCTACTTCTCATTCCATTGCTAAGTTCATTTGGAATTTTGGAATCAGGAATTGGATTCGGCATCCTATTCCTATTCGTATTTTAATATCCTTGTAAATGAAATGAAAATAAAATAAAATAAAATTAATTAAAAATTCAGATAAAAATTTATTCCGATCGGGACAGAATCAAAATACCCTCTCTTGGGAGGAAACAGATTCTATTATTTCCCTGCTTTGATCTTCCCCAAGTGTCAATTCTATCCCCCTAATTTTTTTTTAACCAAACGCCAAAATCGGGCAAGATCAGAATATGATGCCGATACCAGAGTATGATTCTTGCAATCCAAATGCAGCCAAAATTAATGCATTTCGATTAGAAGAATTTCAGTAAGATTACAATGCGTTTCTTAGAAACCAAATACATGATTTGATGATATGAGAGTTGGGTTTTATAGTTTATGTCTATATAAGTCTCAGGCGCCCTTATTTTTCTGTTTATTTTCTTGTATTTTCCCCATTTCCCTTTGGTTTGAGCTGTTAAAATATAAAAGATAAATAATGCCTTTCTCCAACAGCTTAAGCTATTGAAGAAGTTGGTAAGTTAACATGGTATCAAAGCCAAAGGTCTCGAGTTCAAACCTCCCGGATAGCAAAAATCCACATGTGATGGTCGGCCCAAAGTGGGACCACATGTGCCACGTGTTTGCCAAGTGGGCCACACGTGCGGGGGAGTGTTAAAATATAAAAGATAAATAATGCCTTTCTCCAACAGCTTAAGCTATTGGAGAAGTTGGTAAGTTAACAGGTTGAGGATTGAGACTTAAAAACTAATGGTTGACATTAATGCGGACTAATTATTGGAATGTTCGATGCTTAATTACATGTAATCCATCCATTGAAATTTATTTTGTTATTTGTAAGGAGCAACATGTTCTTATAGTGCATAGACTCAATGTCAATGTATGCGCTTGTTGCCACAAATTAGGTGGTGGGGGGAAGTGTGGGGGTCTGAGAACCAAAGGTTGAGATGTAAAGCACAAAATTGTTTCTATATCTGGTGGTCCCACGATGTTCATTTTGTTAATCTACAAGGAAATAATGACATGGTTTAGAAGTGCATACACAAATGAATTGGTGTATGCACTTGTTGCCACCACCTGCCGAAGGAACAGCCTGGTTGGACCCTGCCCTCACCATAACTATCTGATCAATGAACAAATGCGATGCGTGCATACACTGGTATTCGGTGTCTACTCTATAATGGCAGCCTTGATCATTTCATTTTAGTTCCAATATTATTAAGAGTAATAATTCCAGTCAATCATTGTCAAAATCAATGGTAACAACTCCTGGGGTCCCACACGGAAATATTTATATGCAATTGGGACGACGACATCACGAGGTAATCCCACAGGATTTAGATTTGGATTTAGTTGATATTATTAGGGAAAAATACACTTAGACCCCTGTGGTTTTTGGCACATTCAACTTAAACCCTAATGTTTAAAAAGTTACAAATAGACCCCCTGTGGTTTCAATTTGTATAAGGTAGGCCCCCTCTTTTGAAACACTATCAATGCTAATGAAGACCCCATACACCCCTTCAGACCCCATACCCGAATCCAAACACCACCAAAAACATAATGGCCCACATTGTTTGGATGATCCAAAGCGTTCATTTAATGGGCCCTGATATAAATAGGGTGTGCCCAAAAAATCAGCTCCATAGGATCATCCTAACCCTTCAATCTGTAGACGAACCGTCAACTGGAGGTTCACTTGTAACTTTTTAAACATTAGGGGTCAAGTTGAATGTGTCATAAACCACAGGGGGTCTAAGTGTACTTTTCCCTTATCATTATTATTATTATTATTACCATGTAATGTCTTAAAAGGGATGTCCAAGATAAGGAGATGGGGCCCACATAGAGCAGATAATCTTCCACATATGATTCCAAAATCCAAAGCATATTTATGAGGGCTTTGCTACGAGATAAAAAGATAAAGCTGTCTTTCCCTCCCTTATTAATTTAAAGCCCCGGGCCCACGTTAACGTTTACCATAATAGAAATTCACGTTTACGAAAATGCCCCTACACCTTTTCCAAACCGTGTGAACTTAACGAGGAAGATGAAGAATTCTGTGTGGTACCCACCCCAAATTCAGACCGCGTCATGCGGCAATTACACAAAAAACGTACGTAAACGATTACTACGTGTGAGAATGTGTTGTGCGTGAGCGTAAGAGTCTAAGAGAGAGAAGCTTCAGTCCTTATCCACAGAGCGACCGAAAAAAATAAAAAAGGGTTTTTTCATGGAAAATAAAATTCTATGAATAATAGCTTCAAGGAAATTTTAGGGGCCGTTTAGATACGCATAATTTAGAATCTTGGATTTCTTCAAAATCATAGTTGAGAGACTTGAGAAGGAGACCGCTACTTCACTTCTCCTTAGAATCTTGGATTTTAAGTAAGAAATTCAGGTTTTAGAAATCTCTCCCACATCCTGAGATTTCTAAAACATGGAAACATGGGATGTTCTCCTACTTTCTTGCTGACATAAAGAAGGGCGAGAAAACAGAAAACGACGGCTGATCTTCTTTTTCTCTTGTCTCCTAACTACGATTTGGAGGAAATCCAAGATTCTAAAATCCGTGTATCACGACGGCTGATCTTCTTTTTCTCTTGTCTCCTAACTACGATTTGGAGGAAATTCAAGATTCTAAAATCCGTGTATCACGACGGCTGATCTTCTTTTTCTCTTGTCTCCTAACTACGATTTGGAGGAAATCCAAGATTCTAAAATCCGTGTATCAGACGGCTCCTAAACTTAGGGGGAAAAATTTGATGGAAATTGAGCTTCTCTAAAGATTTATTTTATGTGGAAACATTTTGCAATTAAAAGTTTTCAACCACCATACAAGCAGAATAATTACGCAATCCTAGCAATCTGATCAATGACTAGAAAATAAAATGATAAATGACTAGGCAGATTGTTGTCGGGATCAATGGTCACGATGAATTTTATGGTTTCTCGCACAGGTTTGCATGTGCAATCAAGGACTGATCAAGTTTAGGGTGCACCATATAAGCATTCTTTGTGAAATCAGGACCGTTGATTTGTAGAATGTCAAGATTAAACCCATTTAGTCATGTAATTTGAAAAGCAAAAATCGGCTGAACCCTAAGAGACTAGGAACATCCGGTTAAGGTGATGTTGATGGCATTTGGTTGGAATTTTGATCATCTATTAGATCAACGGATCAGATCACATAGACATAGTACAAGTGTTGCAAGAGTGTCATAGTACAAGTCTTGCAAGAGTGTTTGTTAAAAGGGAAAAATGTTTCTACGCCGACGGAACAGATAAATTATCTAGTATGTTGACCAGAAATAGAGTGGGTCCACGTCGTTGTTTGGGTGATGCAAACCATTTATCTGATGGGCCCTAAAAGAGATAGGGTGTCCCCAAAAAATCATCTCCGTAGGATCATCCTGACCCTTCGATTCATGGAAGTTAAAATGGGCGGGTTTAAACCCCCACAAATCTGTCCATTATAAACCTTCACAACTCGAAGGGTTAGGATCATCGGAGATGATTTTTCGGGCACAGGGCCTATTAGATTAATGGTTTGGATCACCCAAACAATATGGTCCCACCTTATATCTAATCTAGAGACTAGTTAACTTTTCTAGCCCGACGGATAGACCTGGCAAACGGGCGGGCCGGGCCGGATTTGACCCGGCCCGTACGGGTCCGGGTCAAACGGGCCGGGTCAAAGTGACCCCGAAAATTCTACGGGTCATTGACATTGGGCCCGCACCCGGCCCGTACGGGCCGGGTCGACCCGCGGGTCACCCGGATTTTTGACGTATTTTTTAAGAGTTTTTTTATTTATTTAGGAATTTGCTAGCCACCTTCTCCTGGGCTATTTTTCGGCTTGTAGCCCCTCCTTTGCTGCAAAGATTGGGTGAAGTACGGCCTGGGCAAAGGTTGCTAGCAACAAAAGAATAAAGAGAAGTAATCATTACGGATTTTTGAAATATTCTCAGAATTTCTAAGTTTGAAATGAAAAATTACCGTAAAAGGGTCCAAAGTAAAAAAATTACATATAAAATATGACAATTACCGAGAAAACTACGGAAAAAAGTAAAAAAACCGTCTTTTGCACTTTTTTACGGGCACCCGCGGGTCCACCCGACCCGGCCCACTTTTGACGGGCCGGGTGGACCCGCGGGTCAATTTCTAACGGGTCACCAACAGGTGACCCGGACCCGTAAATTTACGTGCGGGCCGGGTGGACCCGCGGGTCCGGGTCACTTTTTGCCAGGTCTACCGACGGAGTAGAAAATGTGAGCCCTTGTTAAAAAAGATCCCAACAACAATAGTCTTTTTAGCACTTTTCTAGTTAAATAAGTGGACCCACATGAGATCCCGGAGAACTTGACCTTTACCATCCAAGCTTAGGTAATTTTGTAAATTTACAGGGGAATTGAGGTAATCTGGTAAACATGATTTAAGTGGGACCGGGCCCACCTGTTAAGCTGATGATGTGATGAAGTGGAATGCACTAAATTCCACGTCATAAAAGCTAAGACTTTTATTTTTGTTTGGTGTTTCGAGGAAGCGTGTGGGTCAATATGACAATATCCCATGTTGACGCCATACACCGTCCAAAGTGTATTTTGTTATTCAGCAAAATTAATAAAATGCCCCTCGCTTTCTATTAAACTAAAGAGAAAGCCCCTGGGTTTTATTTTTGGAATGATTTAAATCTCTATTCTAGGCGAACCTTTTCTTTTGGTACATCCATCTGAGGAAAATGTCCAAAACAACCCTTTTCCTCAAGTTATTTGAAGCATTTACTTTTAGTTAGGGATTCATTCTTTTGTACCTTAGTACCTTAGACCATAATCTCATAACTTCATTTTAACCTCCCTTTTAGCCTTGGTTGCTTTCTTGTCTGAGTCCGCGTTTGTCCTTCGAAGTCAAATCAAAATGACTTTGAATCTCCCAGCCGCCGAGCCACATATAGCGTGTTTGGGGGGAGGGTTGCACGGCCCCCCAATGACTTGCAAAATCCGTAATATGTGCAGAAATTTCAAGTGTAAATTCCAAAGTGATATGGCCACGGCCACCCAATGACTAATGCAGGCAAAGTGTAAATTAGTCCCTCCTAGTCTAAATTCCTAGCTCTGCACCTATCTCACAACTTATGATTGTATCAACTAAGTACTTAGCCAAATTAGCCAAGTACTCGATGGGACAGTGCTGAGCCAACTAGGATTTGCTTTGGCCACGTTTTAGCTTGTATTCGTGTTTAGAAATATTGGGGTGAGTGGGACAAAAACAAATAATGTGTATCCTTTGGAACGTCTTATGTAAGACAGAGAGACAATCCTTGTTTAATCAGAAGAGCCTGGTATAATATCGAGGAAAGTCCGTTGAGCGGTCCTAGATCCGAATATATTTGTTATAGAATAAAAAAATCTTTTATATTTTTTACTTACAAGCTAAATATGAGGGGTATTTTTGGTATATAATATTTAGCAAACCAAAAAAAAAAAAAAAATTCTAATTTGAATGAATCAAATCGAACTAACAAAGAAATGAAGTCTTCATCTCCTCTCTCTTGTTGAACCCTAAAACCCTAAAGACCATTCACAATTATCGGTGGATATGCCGCATCTTCATTTGACAATATCGAATTATGCTTGTAGATGAATAACAGCAACGTACACATGTTGAAAATTTAAAACTCAACTCAACCCAACTAAGCCTTTGTCCCAAACTAGTTGGGGTCGGCTATTGAATCTACCCGGCTCAAATTAACTAAGTCTAATCCTGACACTAGTTGAGTTCCTCTCGTCTAAATGTTGAAAATTTAAACTTTGTACAAAATTTTAACTGGGAAAATAATTTTAGGACCCTGATGCTATGATGGGTGCTCTTATTCTTAATGTTACTGCGATGTAGAATTTGAAAGTAAGGATCATAGGATCTGACTAAGTGATCTGACTAAGTAGGACCCAACCAAGTTAGGATTCAAATGGACTGTGAAACGGACGTAGGTGGAATCGATCTGAATTAGGTTAGTTGACAGCTCTAAGTAGGGTACTTTAGATTTATGTCCAGGAGTGTGATTTCTAAAGCAAGGAAACACACAATCTAAGGACATTTTGGATGTTTGAGTTGATCCACAACTTTAGTACATGAATGCCCTTGATACTTTTTGAGGAGGATTTCTGGCATCGCATCCGCGGATCCCCTCCGTCCAAATTGTGGGGCCCACTAGTTTGAAGGGCTAATTTCTTTGCCCCGCAAATAGATGCAGGGCCAAGTAATTATGAGAAATTACATGCTGTGTGGGGGTGAAGTCCAGTATTATTCTAGAAGTATAGTGGTGCCCACTTCAAAGGATGATCCAAACTGTTCATTTGTTGGGTCACAACATAAATAATGGGCAGTCCTTCAACAGATAAAAGAGTTAGGAGCATCCAATGGGGATGATTTACATGGTACAACGTATTTACATTGTGGCCCAACCGATGAACGGTTTGGATCATCCTTTTGAAGCGGGACCCATGTACTTTTCGAGAAAAAAAAAAAAAAAAAAACCTGGACTTCAGGCTCAAACCATATAAATACCAGTAATTATAAGAGTACACAGCTTAAGATGTGCTTAAACTAAACAAAAAGATGTTGACTGAGGGCATTTTTGTCATTCTATAATATTAGGTTTCGTTCTTAGTTCTTACCTTGTACAAAAAATCTAAGGGTAGTTTTGTAGTTTTTGAGAAATCTATAGGCAATTTTGAGTGTAGTATTATTATAATAACAGCTTGGCAGATGATTCTCTCAGAAAGGGAGTATGTATGTACTTAAGACTCTTCTCTCAAGTTTCTGTTTGAATCTATTTGGAAATCTAAGACCCTTCTAGGTATGGTTTGAAACCCATATTTTCTCATTAAATTCCTCTGTTTTGATTGTTTTAGATCTGGGTTTTATCCATTAAACAATTTCATAAACTATATTGATATTTTTCTTTTTCTTTTTTCAATTTTTTCTAAGTGGAAATGGGTTTGTTTGAGCTGAAATTTCATGTTTGAGTTGAAAATATTGATGAGCTGAGATTTTTGTTTCTGTATATGTCCATGATTTTCTAGAATTAAGGTTGGTGACATATGTGAAAAATCTTGTGGGCATGCATCTATGTTGGAATGAGATTTTACTTAGATTTTTTTTTTAATGCTTTGTGAGAGTTAGGTGGTGAATTCAGCACTCTTGGTTGAATTTGTGGCTTTGGGTTTTTTTTTTTCCTATTTAGGGTTTTACTGATTCTTCAAGAATTTTCTGTTATATAGGCTTTGATTTGCTGGTTTCAATTGACGATTTAGCTGTCAATCCAAATGTTTTGAGCTGAGATTAAGTATAGAAGTCCTTAATTTTGTTTTGTTTTGAAAATAGTATGTTTTGCAAAATGGGTTGGTGAGTGATTTGTGGAAGTTGTTATTGGTTTGCATGTGGAGGTTTTTCTTTGGAATATGCGCTCTTCTTTTGATGGGGATGCCCTTTTTAGGGTTGGGGTGGCTCAGGTGATGAATTCAGCCGTTTAATCTTGAAAATTAGGAATTGAAATGGTTTGTTCTTTTACAGTTTTGATGGTTTTGAAAGTGGGTTGGTCAGTGATTAGTAAATGGCGCTGTTAATTCACATTTGAGATGGAATTTCGGCAGAAAAAAGGTCTTTTGAATTTGTGGATTTATTAGGGCTCTGTTTCTTTCGATGTAAAATAGGCGCCTATTTTTAAGTGGGACAATAAGTGTAAAATTTGTTTTACACCCATTTTTCATCGAAAGAAATAGAGCCTAGGTGGTTTTTTTTGTTTGGTTTCGTTTTCTTTTATTATTTTTTTCCTTTGGGTTGTTTTTTTTTTTTTTGGGTGGTGGTGGTCGCGGGGGTGGGGTGGGGGAGCTCATGAGCTTCTGCATATATGCTTGGATTTTGATCATTTCTAAGTTTTCTTAAGTTTTGTATGCTCTGTTTGCTTCTTTAAATATGATGGGATATAGTTCCGAATAGTAAGTTGATAATGAGTATATATACCTAATCAGAACTGTTAAATGCTGTTTACGATTGTGGAAACTGGTCAAAATTTCGCAATATGAAAGGAGCTTGTTCTTGTACTTTGGCATGCTAGTTAGATAGCATATGTTCCAAACCTTGAGTGGTAATGAAAATGTCTACTGCTCGTAGTTATCTGGTCTGCAGTTGGTATCATTTTCATGAATTACATTTTGTTGCATTTCACATGAAATTGATAGATAAATAGCCGGGATTTTCTAACTTGTTTGCTAGATCAGTTCCCGTATTGTTAAGGTTTTTAGAGCAAACTTGTTACCAAGGGCCAAGGTTTTAAATTTCTACCGAAATCCAAAATTTCGGATTTCAGTCAACACCAAAACCGAAATTCCCGAAACGAAATTTCGGGATTTCTGATAAAATTTCGGTTTCGGATAGGACCGAAATTATCTCCGAAACCGAACTTTAAAACCTTGTGAATGGCTATGCTATAATTCATTATCATACATTTGAGTTTCTTTGACGAAGTTGTAACTGGTTATTACTTATTACCATGGTTTTAAATTTCTGCCGAAATACCGAAATTTCGACCAAAATTTTGGATTTCGGCTGGGACCGAAATTTAAAACCGAAACCGAAATTATAAGATTTTCACTGAAATTTCCACCGAAACCGAAATTGCCTCCGAAATTTCCACCAAAATTTCGTTTTCGGCTGAGGCCAAAACCGAAACCGAAACCGAAATTTCAATCCTTGGTTGTAACCATGATAGGGATCTGTTTTATATAGCTATTCAGGCTTTCATGTTTCTTATTGGTTTACCACTGGTATTTTCTTTCAATCAGTTAAGCTCATCCAGAACGAGTAGCTCCAAGATAAGCCTCTCTTGGGGCTCTGCCTATGTTTATGTGAAAAAAAATGAGTATATTATATGGTAAAATCCATATGAGGGTCTGGGAACGAGTATTCAGAAACACTCTAATCTTTCTATGTAAAATTGCTGAAGTTTCAGATGATGATGAAACAATCAAATATCGGCGAGGGTAATGTTGCTTATGCCAATAGATTCTGTGTGTTATTGAATGTGCAAGTTTGCTTAAGTACCTTTAATTCCATTGGAAGATCCAATATTTTGTTGTTATTTATAGCATTTCATGATCTATGTCTAGGGTAGATGTTCAATTCTTATAGTAATCACTAGAAATTTGCTACAAGCTGGAGATATAGAAGATATGCCTCCTTGTTAGGAAAGTATAGCAGTTATTGTAGGTAAGATATGCTTATTAAGGTAGCAGTTAGGAAAGCATCCATGCCGTCACAATGAATTGACTTTGTTTGGGCCAAGCAATCCTACCTGGAAAATAGCTGCATAATGAATCTCCAAGTTTGTATGGGAAAGGTGATGACTTGGCAGGTATGGCACCACATTCTTCGTCGATTCAGATTGGTCTGGGTTTTCCTAACCCGGCTTATCGATCTTTTGGAGGGTTGGATGGGCACTTCTTTGAGTGTGGGTGATTTGGAAAGAAACAACTGGATCTTCAGAAGCGTCGACAAAGGTTATCACTCTATTTATACGAAGGTCAAGTATTTGACAAGTAAATGGGTGTAAGTTCTTCCGTGCTTTAGAGATGTTTCTAGCTACGCCTTGGTCCAAAGTTGGAGGGAGTCACGTATGCGTTTAGAGAGCAACGATGTCCGTACTCCTAAGTGGACACTTCCGATCCTCGGAAAACTGAAACTCAACTTTGACGGGTTGAGTTTAGGTAACCTAGGACCATCAGGAATCATAGGGAATCTTAGCGATTAGTATTGTCAAGCTAACTGGGTGTTTTCTAGGCCAATCGGTATTAAGGACGCCAATGAGGCGGAGATGATGGCCATTTTACATGGTATTAGGCTCACTGAAGGTGGAGATGTAGATTGATTGATTGTGGAAGAAGACACTAAGGGTCTGTTTGGTTGCCACATGCCTGGCATCCTCAAGGATGTCCCAAGTATAAAAATGTTTTTTTGGTAACTTTTATGGTGTTTGGTAGCCAATTTAGCATCACAATAGCTAGAGACTACTAGACAAGATTCAAAGGTAATAAGTGCTTGTCCTACGACATTGGCAACCAAACACTACTTATCACTATTCTACCCAGTAAATCCTATACATGGCTTCTATATTAATGCCACCTCATAACCCTGCTTGTGCGTAGAGCACATTAATCTGCCCGGGTGATCAATTACTGCCAGAATACAATATATCTGCACAATAGGATATGGTGATGTTAGGAAACCTAGAGAGCCAAAGTTTTTATGTAAGCATCCGAAGGTTTTGGGTGTAGCTGAAAAGCATTCATTGTGTAGGTTAAACCACAAAATATATAATATTTTGATAATGGTCCAACGACCAAAATACCAATTTCTTTTAAACAAGTATAATTAATAGAGACTGGAAACCAGAAAGTAGGTTTTACCACAGAAGCATTTGAAGTATTGTAAACCACCCTGTCATGAACCATAGAGAGACATGCTCTTCCCTACTATCAGTACAAACTGCGAAACAAATTCTTCTGCTGGAGTTGTTCTAGTGACATGTGCTGTACCGCTTGATGGAAGAGATCTTGTTTATTATACACATGGATACTACCATTGAAAACAAAATTATACTCATGAATACTCATCTATATAGTGACCAAGTAGTCGCCATAGGTTATAGTTATAGGTGGCAACACTTGGTTAATTGATCTTTTTCAAAAACTTAACCTGAAAGCAATCAAACCAATCGGGCAGCTAGTTCGAACCAATCATACAACTTGATTGGGGCATGCAACGTCTTCTTGTAGCAATCGCGAGATGACAGTTAAGATCTAATATCCTGGAGGTGCTAGGACACACTTAATTACATACCCTTTAATTACATTGGAAGATCCAATATTCTGCTGTTAGTTATAGCTTTACATGATCTACCTCTAAGGTAGATGTTCAATTCTTGTAGTAGTCACTCTCAGAGACAATGTCTTCATATAAATAGAATGCATTGATATTTTAGTAAAAATCGAATATAAATAGAACATTTATATTCGATTATAATTTTAATTTTTAAAATAGAACATTTACTTATTTATGATTTTGCCATTTATTTTCAAACAATGTGTTATTCTCTCTTCCCTCCTAAAAGTTTAGTCCCTTAATGTAAAGTGGGAGAGGTGTGCATGAGTATATAAAGCATTCCTATGTCCTTGCATAGTGAATGAGGAGGAAATAGGGACCCTACATGCATGCGGCGAAACGAAATATTTTGGCCGAAATTTAAAACATGATTGCATATGCAGGAGTACTATGTAGATATACTATCTGTCCTAGTATAGAACAATCGAATGCCATGTCATGTATTATAAGATACCTTAAACACACCATCAAATTATAGTTTTCACTATCAGAGATTTCCTGCTGTCCTATGACGTAGGCGGAAGCGTGCGGAAAAGGCGAAGTACACCGTCTTCAACCCGATAGAAGAAGAACACCGTCTTCTTTGATAAAACCCTTGAATCCACAAGGAAAGAAGCATTAGAAATAATTTTATTCAATTCAATATCCCTTACAAGATCCCAATACCTATATTTATAGGCACCATTACTTTGTGCACAAGCTAATGACAAGCAAAAAATGGAAAATGCCATACTAGCCTAGAAAGTGCTAGAAATACAATAAAATGGAAAGTTAAGAATACTCTAGGATTCAAGACCGAGATTCCTACTAACTAAAGACCCTCTAATTAAAGAAAGAAAAGATATTAATCATGTTGCCCTACGTCATCCTAGAAGGATTTATTTATGTTGAATGGAATAATCTATCAGAGAATTTCTAGGCTGTCAATCGTTAAATAAGTGATTGTGCATTTTCTTAGAGATCCAAGAAGCAAACTATAATTGTTCAATCCACTAGGGAATCCAAGCTTATTGTGCTAACCTGTGCAGGCAAAGGGGCTAGTTCATTGAGAAACTTTTAGGTGACATATCCATTTGGGAAAGACTTAAACGCCAGTTATAAGACATTGTGAAAGTACAAAATAAATACCATAATGGCAAGTCTAGACAAATTCGTTGAAGGCACAATGCTCTGAGAGAATTAATCTCTAATGGCTCTATTGCCATTATATTTGTGAGATCTAATGATAAAATATAATATATTCCTTTACTAAGGCCTTATCAAGGGAGAAATTCTATAATACATCTAGGGGGATGACACCAAAGTCCATAAGTCATTGCATGGACACTCAAACCTAGGAACTGGAGATTCTAAGGGCGAGGTTCAAAAGAAAAAATAAGTTATAGAGTAATTGTTGAACAGTCATGCTAATTGTGAGATTATCTCAATGTCCTTCCCTATGGTGTAATTAAAGCATGATATTTTGCAGCATTTTAACATTGAGTTAATGCCTAACCATATATACATGCTTATTTTCAATGATAATATGGGCTTATTCTTTTATGCTTATAAGCATATAGGGATTTAGCGTATGGGCTTAACCTGCTAGTTTTATGAACCATATTGAACACTTTAGTATGAATTGTGCGTTATACTTTTTCTTGTACTCAAGGGTTGTATTTTAAGATATAGTCATTATAAATTTTTTCCTATGAAAATAAGTGGGAGATTGTTAATATTTTAATAAAAAGTTGAATATAATTTTTTTTTTCAAAATTACTTATTTATGATTTTGTCAACCAATTTCAAAACGTGTGTTTTTCTATTGTCCTTTCCGAAAGTGTAGTCTTACATTGGAAAGTGGGAGACATGCTCATGGGTATATAAAGCATTCCTATTCTCCTTGCATAGTAAATGAGTAGAGGAAAGGGGAACCCTATTTGCATGGGCTGCCATGTGGGCCCATAGGAGGTATTTGGAATAAATGGTCCAAAAACCAGTTAATCAGGTGTGTGCGTGCAATATCACACGTGCGCTTGCCCGGCTCGACTTGGTTGGTTCATGTGCGTGTGGTCAAAGCTTTTCATTTTTTGAATTTTATTTTAAAAAATTAATAAAAATTTATTTTGAAATCTGACCATTGAAATCTCTATAGAGACGACTGTTAATTTTTTCCAATGATCCGATTGTTGGTTCACACAACCATTGAACCTCCTACTGATTTAACATGTGTTTTAACAGTCCAAAACGTCACATATTTGACGGAAATGTTTTGAAATCTAAAGGACATTTTCGAAGGGTGTTTCCAAAAAGTTATGTTTAGCATATAATTAAAGGAAATATGTGTTTTAACAGTTGAAAACGCCATGTGTTTGATGGAAATGTTTTGAAATCTAAAGGACATCAAAAATTTAAGTTTAGGATATAAATATAGTTGTTTTCCTCAGTTCTAAATATAGAACATACAGTAGTTGATATGATATTGCTTTATTCTTTTTCTTCTGCGTGATCTCTTGCATGGTTCAAATCTCTCAGAGCGTGTAGATCACGTAGAGTATGATATTGCTTTATTCTTTTTCTTCTGCGTGATCTGAAGAGTTGCTCTTGCATGGTTCAGATCTCTCAGACTGTGTAGATCACGTAGAGATCGACAGTGCATGTTGGGCTATTGTTTCCTAGGGGTGATTGTGGCAAAATCTGCTACATCAGAGTCACTGCAGAGGCGAAAATTCACCTTAAATTGAGCATCCTAGTTTTTGCCTCATCTCTCCTCATCGAAAGATTAAACTCATGGACTTTCTATATTTAGAGATTTCATTTCTTAAGGAAAAACACCAACTGAAATATGCTACAAGCTGGAGATATAGAAGACATGTTACCTTGTTACAAAAGTTTATTAGTTACTACAAACAAGATCTGCTATGGATTGCTAATATCTTTTTTAACTTGATCTCTTGCTTTCTATGTAACACCTGAAATTGTACAAATGATGTTGACATGGTGTTATTGGTAAACCTAGAGAACCAAAGCTTTTTTGTAAGCAGCTGAAGGTTTTGGTGCAAGTGAAAGGCATTCATTAGGTAGGTTAAGCAACACAAAAATAAAATTATGATAATGGCCTAAGGACCAAAACACCCTTCATTTATTTTAAAAAAAAAGGTATAATTAATGGAGACCAGAAAGTATTTTTTAAAGTATAAGCATATGAAGTATTTTTAACCGCCCTTTCATGAACCACTGGGAGATAGGCTGTTCCCTACTCTTAGTACAAACTGTGAAACACATTTCTTTTGTCGTAAGAATTGTCCAAGTGACCTCTGCATGCACCACTTGAGGGAAGCGATCTTATTTATTATTGTACACCTAAATATTCATCAAATAAAGTGACCAATTAATCACCATAGGTTATAGTGATAGGTGGCAACACAGTTAGTTTTCAAAAACCTTGCATGAAAGCAATCAAACCAATTGGGCAGCACATTTGAAACAATTGTGCAGCTTGATTGGGGCTAGCACACACTTTTGTCTGAAAATTGCCTTTGTAGGAAGCATTTTAAATCTTTTCTAAAAGATCAAATGAATGCTAAGGCTAAGCAATCAATGTCCAGAACTTTGGATAATCTTCTCTTAATAGCAAGCTTTATAGTTTACCACTATGAATTTAAATTTTTACAAATTCTTAAATTTAGAAATTGTTCCAAACCAAACTTTAGTAATCATGATAATTAAAATATAGATTTGTCTCTGTTGGGGTTCCACGCAAAAGCAAATAGTCCCACATCGGTAAGTGATGGAGATGGGGATGGGTTGTAAGGGAATGGGCACCCTCCCTCTAACGGCTAGCTTTTAGGGGCGAGTTCTACGCAGTTAAATTCCCTACAAATGGTATCAGAGCTCAAGGCGTGGTAACCCCGGTTTGCCTCCGAGGGAGGGAATGCCCCTCGGGGAAGATCTCGGAAACCCCGGTGTAGTATCTCGCGGTTCCCCCACATTGCCGCTGTGTGGATGGGCGAGATTGTCCACGGTTCTTCTGCGTGGAGAGGGAGATTGTTGGGGTTCCGCGCAAAAGCAAATAGTCCCACATCGATAAAGTGATGGGGATGGGGATGGGCACCCTCCCTCTAACGGCTAGCTTTTAGGGGTGAGTTCTACCCGGTTAAATTCCCTAAAGTCTCTGTGCTTTTATTGTTTTATATATTCTTTTGTTTATGTTAGTTGCACTGATTGGTAGGAACTCCTCTCACTTTTTCTCTCATTTTTGGCTTTCTTCTCATATTTTTATGAACTAATTATAATTTATAGTGATGGCTAATAAATTATTCACTTTCATTTCGACTTAAATTTTTTTCTTTTGATTTGCATTCTTACTATAGATGTAGGGACCTTCCTATGCCCCATATTTTAATTTCAATTGTCATTTAGGTGTTTTTAGTCCTTTAAGTTATAGTAAGGATACCGCCATCTTTCCCCATCAGTTGTTAGTGTCATTTAGTTTATTTTAAGTTATATGCATTTAAAAATGGGGCCCACAAGTGTAATACGAAGATCTTAAGTGCTAACGGTGATTAAGTTATTTATAATTAATCACTTAAGTTTAAATGACCCCAAGGGCCCACCCTTGCAACTTAAAGAAGTCTTTGTCTATCAGTGGTAGGAGATATCCATGTAGGAAGTTCAAGTTAGGAATTCTAAATCAAGAATTTCTTTAAGTTATATGCTTTTAAAATGGGGCCCGCAAGTGTACTACGAAGATCTTAATTGATAAGGGTGATTAAGTCATTTGTAATTAATCACTTAAGTTTAAAAGACCCCAAGGGCCAACCCTTGCAACTTAAAGAAGTCTTAGTCTATCGATGGTAGGAGATATCCATGTAGGAATTAACTTGGGAATTCTAATTTGTTTAGAGTTAGTATTTGGGTTCAATTAGCATTAGTAGATTAAGTCTTGAAGCCCAAGTTTTCTTTTGTCTATAAATGCAAGGCCTTTGGCCACTTTTGACATGACAAAATAGAGAAGTAGGTTTTTACTCCTAAGCTTGGTTGAACCATACCCCATGAGAAAACCCTCAAGGGCACTCTCTCTCTCTCTCTCTCTCTCTCTCTCTCTCTCTCTTTTCTCTGAGTTTTTTCTTTAATTTATTTGCTTTAATCCTCCTTAGTTTCAGTTTTTTTATCTTTACACATTATTCCTTAATCCATGCCCCCATTAGTCTTACCAAAAACCCTTGCCTGCACCTTCCTAGGCATGTCTGCACCTTCCTGGCATGTGTCTGCATCTTTTGGAGGCTCATTCATTCTTTATGATGCCGCCCTCCCTATACACGAAATAAGTCGCTAACGAGGGACAAAGGTTAGTTATGAGAACCTGGTCCATCGTGGAAAATTGGCTCAACGAAGTTTAGACAGATTACCAATTAGAATCTGGTGGCCTGATTTTTGGCCCACCGTTCCCTGTGAGACTCAATACGACACCAATGGTCAAGAAAAGAGGCAGCAAACCGAGGAATTAGAGAGTCGAATAGGAAAGAAGCCGGCATACGTCAACATCTTTCTAAATCTACTCTAAACTTAAAGTTTTCTAATCTAACACTTATTTTAGGATCCAAAACAATAATTTTTAGCATTCCCTTTCACCCATAATGTTTCTTCGTCCTAAACCAACTTTGTATTAGAGCGACATGTATAATGATCTTTCCGCACCGTCCTACATCGTATTGGTATCAGAGCCTAGGTTAGAATCGCTATTCATCATAGCGGGATTTTGATGGGAAGATCAGATCCGAGGTTTTACCATGACTACTAGAACTGGTAAAACTTACTAGCAAGTACCACCGTAAAACCTAGAGTTGGCAGAGATGATTCACTATCTGGCCGAGAGATTACAGACCGTGGAGCAGCAAATAGGGAGACTTAGTCATTCTCCTACCCTGGGTACGACCCCACTGCAAGAGGAGGTGATCCGATTGAACGGGAGGCCACTCATGATATGGCCACAATCACTAGAGCAATCTCAGTAGCAAGCTCCAAGTCTGTGCACATGGCCATCTAGGACGAAGAAGAAAAAGCTTTTGAGGGAATTCCTACTAACAGAGAAGGCGAGTTCTTTAATGAGGAGTCACCTTTAGAGGTGGATAATTCCCTATCTTGCGTCGTTTGATGTATTTTAACTGCCCTTAAAGGAAGAGTTAAAGGAGTACTGGTTACGTAATGCCATCTTCCACATCCTTGTCAAAAGCAAAGATAAGTGATGCAAGCTTATCGTCGACAGAGGCAGCAATATGAGTGCAATATCGCGAGCGATTGTTGATCGACTACAACTCATGGCACATCCACATCGCAGAACATACAAGATTGCATGGGTAGATAATACAACCATCTCGGTAAATACGCGTCCTCGTCACTATCATCTGTGGCTCCATATAATCTGATATTGTGCCCATGACCGTTACTCACACACTCTTGGGATGTCCTTGGATGTACGACCAAGACGTATATTATAATGAGCGAGCGAACACCTATAGTTTCATGCATAAGGGAAAGCGCATCCTTCTGCCTCCCATGTCTCGTGAGAGTCTTAAGAGCCATGCAAAGGTGAAGCCCAAGACTCCAGCTAAGAAAACCAACACGCATGAAGTGAGGCAATCCATTTGTCTAAGAATACAATAGGCTTGGCAAATCTATGTTGCCAAGAGAGCATACAAGATGCTACTTTTGTTAGTCACTATTATCCAAACTTGCACGCGGGGCTTGCTAGTGCGACGAGAACTTGACTTGAAGTGTTGAAGAAGAGCCGCCCTAGCGATCCACCAACAATTTGGTCTGTACGTGGCTCATTTGAAATTTTGAACTACTTATTAAGAAAGCGGCCGACGTCATTAAGAATTGGGTTTGCCAAAAGATGGTCCATGAACATCATTCAGAATTGGGCTTGCCGGTTGATAATCTTCTTTCCACCCTTTCTACGATTGGATCCCATGCTCTCTTTTTTAGGACGACCCTCACCGACAGATAGTCCTATTTGGTAAGAAGTCTTTCATAGGGCACCGTAGAAGCCCAATCAATCTTGCTTCTTCATTAGCGGCACGATCCCAAAGAGTTTGAATTTCCGGAAATTGGATCTTTTCCATCAATATCACTTAGTTTCTTTAAGTGATAGGTGTTTAAAATAGGGTCCACAAGTGTATTACGAAATAAGTGATGAGGGTAATTAAGTTATTTGTAATTGACCGCTTATGTTTAAATGATCTCAAGGGCCCCCCCTTGCAACTTGAAGAAGTCTATTAGTCTATTGGTGGTAAGAGATGTCCATGTAGGAAGTTCTAGTTAGCTTAGGAATTTAATGTATTTAGAGTTAAAATTTGGGTTTTATTAGAATTAGTAGATTAAGTCTTGAAGTCTGTTTTATTTTGTCTATAAATGCAAGGAGCGTTTGGCCACTTTTGACATGACAGAATGGAGAAATTAGACTTTGTTGAACCATAGACCAGGAGAAAACCCTTAAGGGTACACTTTATTTCTTTTTTCTGAATTTTTGCTCCCAAGCTTTGTTGAACCGTAGACCAAGAGAAAACCCTTAAGGGTACACTATATATCTCACTCTTTGTTTATTTTTTCTGACCTTTTTCTTTAATTTCTTACTTTAATCTTCTTTATTTTCACTTCTTGATCTCAACATATTATTCTTTGTTCCCCGCACTCCTTATTCTCACCAAAAACTCTTGTCTGCACCTTTCCCAGTATACATCTGCACGCTTCTTAACCCACCTAAAACTAAAAGAAATATTTTTCCAATCTAACTACTTATTTTAGGATCCAAAATCCTAATTTTACCCATAACTTCTCTCCCACAGATCGTCCTACACCAACTTGGTATCAGAGTGGATAACGATCTTTCTATACCCGTCCTGCATCAATAGAGGTCCTTGTTTGGTATCCCTGTTGATATATAGTGGTTTGTTCTGTGAAGGTTGGTGCAGAGCTCTCCTGGTATGCTATACCTCCACGACGACAACATTTTTCTCTTTGGTGGTCTTGTAGCGTTTGTTATCTCTTTAGATACAAAGTAAAAGCTGAATTCCAAAATCTGAAGCTTGTTAAATTTCTGTTTTAGTGTAAGAAACTCGTAGAAGGCATTGTACTAGACTGTCCATCATATTCAGGCTGTTGTGTTACATCCATTTTTTCATTCTTTATGACCTATTTCACAATCTGGATTGCACTTATCCTTTTTAATCTTCACTGCAGATTGCATCAAATCTTAACCTATCCTTTCTCCAAAGCAAAAGAGATTTAGAAACTAGAAAAGATGACATTGGCGTCTCCCTTTGCGGATGACTGAGTTCTGTCTGATAAAGACTTGAAACGAAGATGCTGTTCATTATAGAAGTGTAACCAAGATGCTTTATACTTTTACGGATTCGTACAAGGTAGTCATCATAATGAAATTTCTTCAATGATAAAAGCTTTCCCTTCAGATGAGTTCTCAGATAAGGACGGAGAGAGGGGCTGCTGGGCAGGGAAACCAGTATTTTCAGGACTATTCCCTCAATTTTTCTGGTGTAAATCAATTAGTGGATAATCCATCGATGCAAGCTTCTAAAAAACACGAAAGTACAGATGGGTCCCAGAGATTGTATTATCAGGGCAATTCGCTTCCCCTGCAAGATATGGAGACCTATTGCTTGCATCAGAACTTCCAACCTTCAGACAACCCTTACTCCGATGATGGGTCCCAAGGAGGCAACTTTTCTGTTCAAACTCATGGAGAGTTCTGCACCCTAGACTCATCTTCAGCAACTGCCAGTTACACTGTCTACAACTCTCCGTCCACTCTTAGTTTCTCTCCTAATGGGAGCCCTATATCCCAGCAAGATTGTCAGTCTTATCTCTCAGACCCACACCATTCTCCTGACAACACCTATGGATCTCCCATAAGTGGTTCATGTGTAACAGACGATGTAACTGATCTGAAGCACAAGCTAAGAGAATTAGAAACCGTAATGCTAGGACCTGACTCAGATATTCTTGACCGCATTGAAAGCTCCTTTCAGGACAATGTCTTATTGGAGCCCGAGAAATGGAAAAATGTGATGGAAATCCCCAGAGGAGACTTGAAACAAGTCCTCATCACGTGTGCGAGAGCTGTTGCAGATAATGATCTTTTGACGGCAGAGTGGTCGATAGCCGAGTTAAGAAAGATGGTATCGGTTAATGGGGAGCCATTTCAGAGGTTGGGCGCTTACTTGTTAGAAGGGCTCATCGCAAGGTTGGCTTCCTCGGGCAGTTCTATATACAAAGCACTGAGATGCAAAGAGCCAGCGAGTTCCGACCTACTCTCTTACATGCACATTCTTTATGAGGTCTGCCCTTACTTTAAATTTGGTTACATGTCTGCAAATGGGGCCATTGCTGAGGCCGTAAAGGACGAAGATAGGGTACACATAATTGACTTCCAGATTGCACAGGGTAGCCAGTGGGTAACCCTAATTCAGGCTCTCGCAGCGAGGCCGGGTGGGCCCCCGCACATACGTATAACAGGCATCGACGATTCCATAAATGCATATGCCCGAGGTGGGGGGCTTGAGTTAGTGGGGCGGAGACTGTCGGGACTTGCTAAGTCGTGCAATGTACCTTTTGAGTTTCACGCTGCTGCCATGTGTGGGACCCAAGTCGAAGTTGACCATCTCAGGGTTCTTCCGGGGGAGGCTTTGGCCGTGAACTTTGCATTCCAACTCCATCACATGCCAGATGAGAGTGTAAGCACCACAAATCACCGCGACAGGATTTTGAGGATGGTTAAAGGCTTGTCCCCAAAAGTGGTAACTCTGGTAGAGCAAGAATCCAACACCAACACCACCCCATTCTTTATCAGGTTCATGGAGACTCTGAATTACTACACTGCAATTTTTGAGTCGATAGATGTGACTCTCCCGAGGGATAGCAAGGAAAGGATTAGTGTTGAGCAGCACTGTTTGGCTCGTGATATTGTTAACATTATTGCGTGTGAGGGTGCCGAAAGAGTGGAACGCCACGAGCTTCTTGGGAAATGGAGGTCGCGCTTTATGATGGCTGGATTTAGTCCTTACCCGTTGAGCTCACTGGTAAACGCCACTATCAAGACACTGTTGGAGAACTACTGCAAGAACTATAGACTTGAAGAGCGAGATGGCACTCTCTATCTTGGTTGGATGAACAGAGACCTAGTTGTCTCTTGCGCATGGAGATGAACGCCCAAGATTTGCTCCTTGGTCCGCAGCTTAAATGCCAAGGTAAGCCTGTACTTTTTCAGTACTAGTTAGTTATACATGCATGGACATCACTTCTTAGATGGTGTTTTTATTTTCTCTTCTGCTAGTGCTCTGCCAATCTGAAATTTGTAGAACATCAATCGTGAAATGAGACATGGAGAGCTTCGGATAAGAGTAAAATCAAGTGTCCTTTGACTTGTACTTCCTACTTCATATGTTTTGTCATTTAATGCTTCATTTAACTGTTTTAGAGGATGATCTTCACCACTCATTTGGTTAGGCCCTGTTTGTTTTGGATGTTGAGAACAGATTGTGAGTCTAAAACTGATTATTGGACTCAAATTTACGTTTAATTTTGTGTTCAGTAATCAGTTTTGGACTCACAATCGGTTTTCAAAATCCAAAACAAACAGGCCCTTAACTAATTAAGAGATTATATCCACGGCGTCGACTCTTTATGAATGGTTACTGAAGGGCGACTTGGGATGTTTAAAATCATCGATTTCAGACGGGCATTTTTATGTTTTTCTTTATGGTATTATGGTTGTGTTAGTCTCATCATTGGCAATGTAACACTGAAGTCATAAACCCTTGGTTTCAGATGGTTTTATGCTTTTATTTTTGGGCTTTTATGGTTTATGGTAGATCTCAAGTCCTAAAAGAAGTGTCTGGTAACTGAATTGTGTGGAACACTTACCACCCTCAGGTGTTTTTCTCATTGTGATGTCCTTGTGATTAGCAATGTAACAACACCTGTGAACTTAGTTGTTAATTGTGTTCTGTATGTTTTCATCACATTTCGGAACGGGAAATCTCAACAGGGAATTCCTGTTGATTCCGGATAATATGACTTTTAATTTGAACAGCATGTTCCAGAATTTCTGTTCAGAACACATTGTTTCAGGAACTCAGGAAACACTAATCCTCGGTTTGGTTGCATCACTTTCTTAGGAAAGTCGGTGGAAAATGGATTTTTGACGGTCGAAAATACAAAAATCTAGCAACAAGCTATCCTGCCGTGATTGTACGATGGATCAAGCAATTTAGTGGGCAAGAACCCATAAAAAAAAATCCACTCCACATTCTTTGTGGAAAGTGATGCAGCCAAACGGTCCTGAAAGAGAAGTCTGTGATGAACATTTTTTTAAGGAAAATGATGGGGTAGCCGAGAGTACTACCGATCATAGGCACCTGTAACAGGATGGTTTGCGACCTCTACCGGTTTATTAGATAAAGATAAAAGATGCTACATTTTTTTTTGAAAAGGATAAAAGATGCTACATTAGGAACAAGATACCATCCAGCTGCAGTGTATCTATTACTGCAAAAGTGCTGTAGATCTTCACATGGTAAGGATTCAACGGATTTGATTGCCACATATACTACAGTTGGCTGTCCCATGTAATGAAGATGGGCGCATTTATCATTTCCCTTATTTTTCTCTTCTTTCAAACAATGAATAGGGCTGCAACTCGGGTCGGGCGGGTCGGGTTTTGGAGAACCCAACCCTACCCGAGAAATATCTCGGGTCGGGTCGGGTTTTTTTTCGGAAAACCCACGATTCCCAAACCCGGCCCTACCCATGATAAATCTCGGGTCGGGTTTTTTCACGTTGACGCAATTTTTTAAGGAAAATTCTTGTTTGGCAAGGCAACTCAACTCATAGAAGTAGAAATTACACTCACATTACACTTGAATCAAACAATGATGTAATTACACTCACATTACACTTGAATCAAACAATGCCGTAATCAAACAATGTTGTAATTACAATCAAACAATGCTGAATCAAACGCTTGAATCAACTCAACTCATAGAAGCAAAAATTACACTCACATACAATAACAGTGGGTGCGTGGGTTTTCACTTTTAACTTGTAACTAACAATAGAAAAAAATGTACATACTATAACTTATGTAACTCGGGTCGGGTCGGGTCGGGCCCCTTCAAACAGGGCTCGACCCGAGATTCATGCGGGCTTTTGAATGCTCAACCCGGCTCGACCCGAAACCCATGAAACCTGAACCCGAGCCAGGTTATTTCCGGGTTGGGTCGATGCGGGTCGGGTAAAACCCGGCTCGAGTTGCAGCCCTAACAATGAAGTATGCCATGTCTCTCTCGCGCTAATATGGTCGACACCACCGGTCGGGACCCCTATGGAAGCAATGGCAACTTGATGTTAGATCCTTCTCTTTATCACGACATTGTAGGGAGGCCTGATATATCTCATCACTTTCTCACAACCTGACCATCGCCTTTTCGGTTCCTAATAAATTCTGCCTTTCATGCATAAGCTGCCCCTACAACCAACGTTTGTCATGTTGTTTGTTCCTTCTTTAGGCTTAACAACACTCTCACAGCACCTGCGTCTAGAAGTCAACCATGCAACCAGCCGGAACTGTGCCCATCACTTGAGAAAGAACCTTCTCTTTGATCGTACGCTTTGAGCCTGCTTCCCTGTTGGAACTAGAGCTGAAACTATAAGTGAACTTCACCTGTAACGGAAAGAGGGATTGACCTTCAACTCCTTGAACAATTCGCATCGCTCTCTTCTCTTCTGTGCCGGTTTCCTATAAAAGATCAAACTTAGGTTTCCTTTCTATTTATCTGATCTACCGCTTGAGCATGTCCTTGGGTTACCAATCACCTCTATTCACATGCGATGATCAAAGAAGCGGCTAGATATAGGTGAAAGGTAAAACCGTTATCCCCAGTAGTATTTCCTTGCTTTACTAACGAGCAAACCTACGAACCGTTCCTGCTACGGAAGCTAGAAGAAGAAAGCAGAGTTGGACTATCACAGCTAGGGATGCAACACGGGTCGGGTTCAACCCGAAAAAAGGTCGGGTCGGGTTGAATTCGGGTTCGGGTAGAGAGTTTGGCAACCCGACCCGAGTGAAACCCGGCATTTTTTTTTATAATTTTTTACTTTTTTATGCTTAAAAACTTGGGTTGGGTCGGGTTTGGGTTGGAAAAATGGTTCCTCGGATCTGGTTGGGTTGGAAATCGGGTAGGGTGGGGTTCGAGTTGGAAAAATGAGTTCCGACCTCAACCCGACCCAACCTGACCCGAGTTGCACCCCTAATCACAACACCTCTCTGTCTGCTATGCCATCCCTTGTCACAATATGAAACGAACTGTTACGAGCCCGAATCGGTTCGCAACAGATTTGATCTTTTCAGAGGGAAAATCAGCATCTTGATCCACTTCGAGGGAAGGGTCGGTCTTCCTCCTTGTGCAAAAACACATTTTCTAGAATAATTTCTTCATTGAATTATAGAGAAAGTAATGACTAATGAGTGTTTATATAAAACACTCAAGGAAAAAACATAGAAAGATCTAGAAAGATCTTGTGATAACAATGAAAATAACTAAATAAAGACTAATCTAATCTTCTCTACTATCTAAATAAATCCTAATTACTTAATCTACCCTACCTCTCTAATCCACCGTACAAGCAATACAAAAAACAGATCTTCTAAGATCCGACGTATCCTAAATTCAAACTGATTTATTCTACCATAGCAGACCCATCTAGGCACGTAACACGAGCAGTTCCTTAATAATTCCAATCTCAAGATCCTTGAGAAATTGGTAATCACCGATATCCAGATTGTATATTCTCTCACCAGCAGAGCCAACTTTTCTCTCAATTTCCCTTTACCACTTCAATCGAGACAATTTACAACAGGTCTGGTGTTGAATTTTTACGGTAGGGGAATATAAATACACATTTAGATTACAGTTGTCTACCCTGCTGCCATAGTTGCTCCTATGATTCAGCTCAGCTATGTCTAGGGATTTCGTCGTCGGCAAATCATTTTCCTATAGAGGGGATCGAGGTTGACGGCCCCAACCGATTATTGGACTCAAAATTGCGTTTAAATTTGAATCTAATAATTGGTTTAGCACTCACAATCGGTTGTGATAATCTTAAAGGAACAGGGCCTATGTGACCGATAAACAACTTGTTGTCCAATGAGACAGGTCCCTCTTTCATTGCCCTTTGCAATTTGGGCTTGTTGAAAGAAAGCAAAAGGAATCCAGTTAAGTAACTGAGGTTATACATTAAAATGGAAGGCAATGATGATTACAAAGCCAATGGTCATTATGGAGTAGGCAACAGAGAGGAAGGTGAGATCTACTGATTTGTCGTGGTGACTCGGGCAACAGGTATTTACTTAGATTTTGGCATAATACTGGAGACTAATGTTCCATTTTTTTTTTCTAGGCCCTACTTTCTGCATTTTATTTCAGTCCTGGTTTGTTCATATGCGTTTATCTTAGGATATTATATGTTTTGGATCAGTAACAGAAAACATTTTTAGTTCGGATTAATGGATGATAATGTAGATGAGAAATGATTCAACTTGGAAAACTGCGCTTCTTCTAGCTTGTGAGATTATTCCACATTGAGGTTCGACGTAAAAATGGACGTAAAATTTGTTTTACTATGAGCTCCGTTCCTTTTGATGTAAAAAAGGACGTAAAATTTGTTTTATGTTAAAAGGGATTTTTGCTGATTAGTCCCCACACGACAAAATAATTGCTTATTAGTCCCTAAGAAAAGCATATTATCTTAATAGTCCCTAACACTCACCTACGTCAATTTTCTCCGTTAAAAATTCTAATACGGCAAATTTACCCCCCAACCCATTGAATCGGTTTTAGCGTTTTTTTATTTCACTTCCATTATGTTCGGAAAAAAAACTAGGAAATAAGCAAAATGTTATTTCTTCCAATATTCTCTTCGAAAATCTTGTAAAATCTTTCAAAGTTGTTAACGTTTTAGCCCATTTTGACTTTCCTTTGACATTCTCCCTTCTTCTTCTCGTAGAATAGAAGCTAAACCAACGGTCGTGATCGAGAACACCAAGACCACTTACAAGATGCCTTCCACTTACAAGATGGATTGTAGGAATTTTATTGGAAAAGTTCGGAAAGGATGATCTGTGACCAGAGTTATTTTCTTACAATCCAACCAAGGGCGCTGATATCTATGAGCAAGGTAGGCCCCACCATAGGATGATCCAAACCATCCATTCGATGGCCCACAACATAAATAAGTTGCACCCCAAAATATAATTTCCAAAGAATGATCCTAGCCCTCTGATCTAAAGAGAAACTGCAAGTTATAGAAACCTCTATAGATTGGTGGGTTGCGATCATCCCATGGAAATGATTTTTGGGGCACAACCTATTTACATTGTGGCCCATCAAATGGATGGTTCGGATCATCCTATGGTTCGGATCATCCTATGGTTCATGTCGTATAGTAACATTAAGGCCCAATTGTAGGCCCTACTTATATTTTTCAAAATGAAGTGTATGGTCCACACAATAGGATGATCCAAGCTGTCCATTTGATGGGCCGCAACGTAAATAGGTTGTGCCCTCAAAATCAACTCTACAGGATGATCGCAACCTTCCGATCTAGAAGGTTTCCATAATATTTTGGGGTTCAACCTATTTACGTTGTGGGCCATCGTATGGATGGTTTGGATCATCCTATGGTGGGGCCTACCTTGCTTGATGTAGTATTGTATGGCTATAGAGTAGGCGGGGGGGGGGGGTGATTTTATCCTAGAAGGGCAACCAAGACAGGAATTTCTTGGAAAAGTTAGAAACGAAAAATATTCCTAAAATTTTGTATTTTATTCCGACTCTACTTAATTTACTTTAGAGAGATTTTCAATTTATTTAATTCCTGAATTGATTTTTTTGTTGAAGGATTTTTGAACAGAATATTGGAAGTGATAATATTTTGCTTATTTCCTAGTTTTTTTCCGGAAATAATGGAAGGGAAATAAAAAATGCTAAAACCCATTGACTGGGTTGGGGGTAAATTTGCCATATTAGAATTTTTAATGGTAAAATTGATGTATGTGAGTTTTAGGGAGTTTTTAGCAAATATTTTCTAAAAGTAGGACTATTAAGATAATATGCTTATCTTAGGGACTAATAAGCAATTATTTTACCATGTAGGGACTAATCAGCAAAAATCCCATGTTAAAAAATTGGACACAAAAAATATTTGGGAAAATTATTAAAAAAATGCAAAGTTTTGTCTAAATTGTGAATAAAGGGTAGTAATTTGATATTTATAAAACAGGTGCTGTCAGGTGAGAGATGATGGCTTTTAGGACAAATATACCCCTCCTACCTCTTTTTTCCCTCCACCTTTTTGCTCCTATCTCTATGCACTTATTACCTTCTCACCTACCACCTTTTTCTTCCTCAAGGCTTTTCTAACGTGAAAAACTCCATGGAAGGGTTTTAAAGGTTGCCATTTACCTACCACCTTCTTCTTCCTCAAGGCTTAAAAAATGTGGGAAACTTCATGCAAGGTTTTTGAAGCTTGCCATTGCCATTGTAGTTTTGAAAAAAAACTCCATTGCCAACGTTTCCAAGCTCTATTGCCATTGTAGTGTTGAAAAAAAAACTCCATTTGCAACGTGATAAAGCTCCATTGCCATTGTAGTTTTGAAAAAAAGCTCCATTGCCAACGTGATAAAGTTCCATTTCTACTGGTTTCCGTCAGATTTCCGACTCGGAAGTCCGACCTAACCTTCGGATTTCCGATGGAAACGAGTAGATTTGCCATTTCTCCTGGCTTCCATTCGGAAATCCGAAGATTGGTTCGGAAGTCCTAACCAAACTTCGGATTTCCGAAGGAATTCCATTAGGACACCAATTTAATGGTTCCACTCGGAAGTCCGACGGTTGGTTCAGACTTCCGACTCGGAGTTTAAGGCAGGGTTCCCGAGTGGTTTCGGGGTATACAATGTGGTTCCCTAGTGGTTCCGGTGTATAAAATGTGGTTCCCTAGTAGTTCCGGGGTAGAAAATGTGGTTCCCTAGTGGTTTCGAGGTATAAAATGTGGATCCGTAGTGGTTCCGGGATATAAAATGTGGTTCCTTAGTGGTTCCGGGGTAGAAAATGTGGTTCCTTAGAGGTTCCGGGGTAGAAATGTGGTTCTCTAGTGGTTCCGGGGTATAAAATGTGGTTCCCTAGTGGTTCCGGGGTAGAAAATGTGGTTCCTTAGTGGTTCCGGGGTATAAAATGTGGTTCCCTAGTGGTTCCGGGGTAGAAAATGTGGTTCCCTACTGGTTCGGGGGTATAAAATGTGGTTCCCTAGTGGTTTCGGGGTAGAAAATGTGGTTCCATAGTGGTTTCGGGGTATAAAATGTGGTTCCCTAGTGGTTCCGGGGTAGAAAATGTGGTTCCCTAGTGGTTCCGGGGTATAAAATGTGGTTCTCTAGTGGTTCAGAGTATAAAATGTGGTCCCCTAGTGGTTCCGGGATAGAAAATGTGGTTCCCTAGTGGTTTCGGGGTAGAAAATGTGGTTCCCTAGTGGTTCCGGGGTAGAAAATGTGGTTAGAATGAATGTATCCGATAGGATGATCTGAACCATTAGGATTACAGAGGGTTAGAATGAATCGATCCCATAAAAACAGCCTTAACAAATCAGAGGGTTATGATCATCCTGTAGAGAAGATTTTATGGCACTACATGAAAGGGCACAACAAGTAAATGGTTTAGAACACTCAAATAAGCAGGCCCCACTATATTTTTTTCCTCAGATCCTCCACCGTCTGTCTAACTATAATATGGGATTTGGTAGGGACTTTCGCATGAACATGCTCATACAATTGAAGAGGCTATTTTCAAAAAAACATCATCACCATTGCTAGGTCATCATAATTTCGAATGTCGTACAACAAGATTTGATATGGATTCTTGGAATACCCTGGAACCACATTTTATACCCCGAAACCACTAGGGAACCACATCTTATACCTCGGAACCACTAGGGAACCACAGCTTATACCCCGGAACCACTAAGGAACCACATCTTATACCTCGAAACCACTGGGGAACCACAACTTATACCCCAGAACCATTAGAGAACCACATCTTATACCTCAGAACCACTAGGGAACCACATTTTATACCTTGGAACCACTAGGGAACCACATTTTATACCTCAGAACCACTAGGGAACCACATCTTATACCCCGGAGCCACTAGGGAACCACATTTTATACCTCAGAACCACTAGGGAACCACATTTTATACCTCGGAACCACTAGGGAACCACAGCTTATACCCCGGTATCTCGGAATCACTAGGGAACCACATTTTATACCTCAGAACCACTAGGGAACCACATTTTATACCCTAGAACTATTAGGGAACCACATCTTATACTACGGAACCACTAGGGAACCACATTTTATACCTCCGAACCACTAGGAAACCACATTTTATACCTCGGAACCACTAGGGACCACATTTTATACCCCAGAACCACTAGGGAACCACATCTTGTACCACAGAACCACTAGGGAAGATCATCTTATACCCCGGAACCACTAGGGAACCACATCTTATACCCCGGAATCACTAGGGAACCACATCTTATACCACGGAACCACTAGGAAACCACATCTTATACCACAGAACCACTAGGGAACCACATTTTCTACCCCGAAACCACTAGGGAACCACATCTTATACCCTCGAAACCGCTAGAGAACCACATGTTATACCATAGAACCACATGTTATACCATGGAACCACTGGGAAACCACAACTTATATCCTGGAACCACTAGGGAACCACAGCTTATAACTCGGAACCACTAGGGAGCCACATTTTATACCTTGGAACCACTATGGAACCACATTTTATACCTCGTAAGCACTAGGGCACCACAACTTATACCCTGAACCACTAGGGAACCACATTTTATACCTCAGAACCACTAGGGAACCACATTTTATACCTTAGAACCACTAGGGAACCACATCTTATACCCCGGTACCACTAGGGAACCACATCTTATACCCCAGAACTAGTAGGGAACCACAACTTATACCCCGGAACCACTAGGGAACCACAACTTATACCCTGGAACCACTAGGGAACCACAACTTATACCTCGGAACCACTAGGGAACCACATTTTATACTTCAGAACCACTAGGGAACCACATTTTGTACCCAAGAACCACTAAGGAACCACATCTTATACCACTGAACCACTAGGGAACCACATCTTATACCCCGGAACCACTAGGGAACCACATCTTATACCACGAAACCACTAGGGAACCACATCTTATACCACGAAACCACTAGGGAACCTCATTTTCTACCCTGGAACCACTAGGGAACCACATCTTATACCCTAGAACCGCTAGGGAACCACATGTTATACCACGGAACCACTAGGGAACCACATGTTATATCTTGGAACCACTAGGGAACCACATTTTATACCTCGGAACCACTAGGGAACCACATTTTATACCCTGGAACCACTAGGGAACCACATCTTCTACCCCGGAACCACTAGGGAACCACATTTTCTACCTCGGAACCACTAGGGAACCACATTTTATACCCCAGAACAACTAGGGAACACATTTTATACTTCGGAACCACTAGGGAACCACATTTTATACCCCGGAACCACTAGAGAACCGCATTTTATACCCTAGAACCACTAGGGAACCACATTCCAAGAGGTTACATAGTGGTTCCAACACTCTAAATTGTGGTTCCAAGAGTCCAACCTGTGTTTGGCACATTATAATAGTATTTTAGTAGTTTTAAAAGTCATCATGGCTCTATCATTGGTGTTTAAACCTATTGGAACCATTAAGTAGGCCTCGGAACCACTATTTAGTGGTTAAATAGTGGTTCCAAGACCGTAAATTATGATTCCGAGGTGGTTGGTATATTGTAATACTACTTTATTAGTCTTCAAAAGGATAATGACTGTATCATTAGTGCTTGGAACATATTGGAACCATTACATAGGCCTCGGAACTACAATTTAGTGGTTCTGAGAGGTTACATAGTGGTTCCAACACTCTAAATTGTGGTTCCAAGAGTCAAACTTGTGTTTGGTACATTATAATAGTATTTTAGTGGTTTTAAAAGTCATCATGGCTCTATCATTGGTGTTTAAACCTATTGGAACTGTTAAGTAGGCCTCAGAACCGCTATTTAGTGGTTAAATAGTGGTTCCAAAACTGTAAATTATGGTTCCGAAGTGGTTGGTACATTGTAATACTACTTTATTGGTTTTCAAAAGGATCATGACTGTATCATTGGTGTTTGGAACATATTGGAATCATTACGTAGGCCTCAGAACCACAATTTAGTGGTTCCGAGAGGTTACATAGTGGTTCCAAGACTCTAAATTATGGTTCCAAGAGTGCAAGTTGTGGTTGAGACATTGTAACAGTATTAAATTGGTTTTACAAATGATCATAACTGTATCATTGGTGTTTTAAACATGTAGGAACCATTACGTAGGCCTCGGAACCACTAAAAATAGTGGTTCCAAGAGTGTAAATTATGGTTCAAAGAGCCTACTAGAGTTTGGTACATTTTAATAGTATTGTATTGGTTGTAAAAGTGATCATGAGTGTATCATTGGTGTTGTAAATATGTTGGAACCATTATGTATGACTCGGAACCATAATTTAGTAGTTCCGAGGGGTTAAATATTGGTTCCATGAGTGTAAAGTATGGTTCCAAGAGTCGAAGTAGTGGTTGGTACATTGTAATGGTGATCATGAGTGTATCATTGCTGTGTTAAACATCTTGGAACCATTATGTATGCCTAAGAATCATAATTTAGTTTCAAGGGGCTTAAATATTCTTTCCATGAGTGTAAAGTATGGTTCCAAGAGTCCAACTAGTGGTTGGTACATTTTAATAGTAATCATGAGTATATCATTGGTGTTGTAAACATCTTGGAACCATTATGTATGCCTCGGAATCATAATTTAGTGGTTCCGAGGGGTTATATATTGGTTCTGTGAGTGTAAAGTATGGTTCCAAGAGTCAAACTAGTGGTTGGTACATTGTAATAGTGATCATGAGTGTATCATTGCTATGTTAAACCCCTCCAAACCCCATACCCGTATCCAAACACTACCAAAAACACAGTGGGCCCACATTGTTTGGATCATCCAAGGCTTTCACTTGATGGGCCCTCACATATATAGGGTGTGCCGAAAAAATCAGCTCAATCGGATCATCCTAACCCTTCAATCTGAGGAAGTACCATCAGCTCCTAGCCCTACTCGGAAGTCTGAACAAATTTTCGGACTTCCGAATGGAGTCCAGTAGAATGGGCATTCTATATATGTGAGGGCCCATCAAACGAACGCTTTGGATGATCCAAACAATGTGGGCCCACTGTGTTTTTGGTAGTGTTTGGATTCGGGTATGGGATTTGGAGGGTTGTTTGGGGTCTTCATTAGCATTGACAGTGTTTCAAAAGAGGGGGCCTACCTTATACAAATTGAACCACAGGGGGTCTACTTGTAACTTTTTAAACATTAGGGGTTAAGTTGGATGTGTACAATCCTTGTACAAAATGGAGGGTTAGGATATTCAAGTGGAGATATGCAGGTACATCCTATATACGTCATGGTCCAACAAATAAACGGTTTGGATCATCCTTTGAAGTGAGCCCCACTCTTTGCAGCATATAAAATTCCTGCAGAGAGAGAGAGAGAGAGAGAGAGAGAGAGAGAGAGAGAGAGATGGGTAAAAATAAGGTTTTTAAAAGACAAGGGTATTCTTTTCATTTTCCATCCCTAACAAGACCTGACAGCAGAGAGAGATGGGTAAAAAGAAGGTTTTAAAAAGAGAAGGGTATTCTTGTCATTTCCTGTCCCTGACAAGACCTGACAGTCCATCTTTCATTATTTTGAAATGTCTGCCCTTCATTCACAATTTAACAAAAACTTTGCATTTTTTTAATAATTTTCCCAAAATATTTTACGTCCATTTTGACGTCCAAAGGAACGGCATACAAATTTTACGTCCTTTTTTACATCGAAAGAAAGGAGCCTAACAGTAGCTGCACACGTCTCACTTTTGCCTTTCTCTGCCACTCGTCAATTAATCTTTTCTCCGAAAGGCGGTATTCTGCTCTGCATTCTATGAATTTGTATCCATGCTCTGTCACTATTATCTGATGAGGATATCAGGTCTTAATATGCTTGATCAACTACTTTGT
The DNA here is from genome assembly GCF_043159265.1 of Tasmannia lanceolata. Taxonomy (NCBI): domain Eukaryota; kingdom Viridiplantae; phylum Streptophyta; class Magnoliopsida; order Canellales; family Winteraceae; genus Tasmannia; species Tasmannia lanceolata. The sequence goes on along the minus strand of NW_027518680.1, from coordinate 52,559,124 downwards.
TCGAAGTGTAGAATGTAGACCTCACAGGTTCCTTCGGTAATCTATTTGAACTTGGAGAATGCTTTATGTATTGAAGCGTAAATGGTTAAATAACACCAACTCTAACAGCTATTGCCACACGGGCAGGTCGTGAGTTCGTGGCACAACTCCATGATGTTAAAGTTCACTCGTATGACCAACCCCAATGCGGAACCACATGTGCTACATGTACCTCTAACCCAAAAAAGAGAGGCCACACGTGAGAGGGAGTATTGAAATGGAACAAAACTGGGCTCCTCAACGTTGAGGAGGAGACTCATGTGCAATTCAACGGGCCGACTAAGAGTCTGCCACGTTGAGGACTCTTTAGGAGAAAAAAACTAAACTTTCACCCGGACAATGGTACCCCTAAACCCTTGACTTAACTTTGACGAGAGGAATCATACCCCTAAACCCTCTTCACCCAACCCAACATATTAGACAAAAAAAACTTAACTTTTTTTTAGGACAATCGTACCCCTTGCTTATTTCATATTCATCCTAAACGTACACCACAGTCTTATTTGGACGCCGGAATTTTTTGCAATGAAATAGTTTTCCTGGGCTAACTCATTTTTCATGCTCAATTCTTTCAAAAATTAAAAAAATTATCCCCTTTCTAAGAAAATTGAAATCCGACTTTTTCCTGGAATATTTTTATAAGTCACAAAGAATTTACATAATTTTGTTTACCTACATCCAACCGGCTCCACCCTTAAGCCTTCATCCTTAACAGCAGATTACACATACTCCCTTGAAATTTCCCTCTTCAATTTTCTCTAGTTGCTACTGTGATGGGAGGAATGTTAAACTCAAGGACGCCCTTGCAAAAAAATACTACAAGGACACCCCCATTGGACTATCTCACCAAAGTGCATTTTATAATGGCATAGAAAAATATAAAATAATAGAAATAAAAGCACTTTGGTGAGAAGGTCCAATAGGGGGCCCCCATGTAGCTTGTTTTTGCAAGTGCACCTTCAGTTTAATAATTTTTGTCTAGGTGTTAGCTGACTGAAAAGGGTGTAGGGGTAAGATTGTCCTGTCAAAGTTAAGTAAAGGGTTTAGGGGTACGATTGTCCGGGTGAAAGTTTAGTAAAGAGTTCTGAACGTGGCAGACTCTTAGTTGGCCACGTTGAATTGCGCAGGAGTCTCCTCCTCAACGTTGAGGAGCCAAGTTTTGTTCATTGAAATGTAAATGATTATGTGACACCAACTCTAACAGCTTAATCTTTTGGACCAGCCACATGTGCTACTTGTATGGCGGATAAAAAAAAGAGGGGTCACACATGAGGCGGAGTATTGAAATGTAAATTATTAAATAACACTAACTCTAGCAGCTTAAGCTTTTGGAGTGATTGCTTATATTCACATTCTGCAGCAAGATCCTCAACTCGAGTGTGCCCCCAATTTTGAGTTCGTGTGACAGTAAAAAAGCGCTCTGAAAGTGCATGGCGGCATATGTTGAAACTTTTAGTGAGAAAAGAGGGAGAGAGGAAGAAGTGGGAGATAAGGATAGAGGAAGAATTAGAGTAAGAGAGCGAGAAAGAAAAGACAAAAATGACAAACAAGGAAGAAAGTCTTGGAGAGATGAGAAAGAATAAAAAGACGATCTGCGCCAGAGAGAGAGAGAGGCAAACCACCCTAAATAAACTACCAGATGCACCCCAACATATAAGCCTACCCAAGAACCACCATCTCTAGAGGCATGGATCTGCCCAGTTCCCCCCCCCAAAACTTGCAACCAGGCCTACTACAAACCCATCAACAACAAATGCCACCCCTCAAAGCCTCCCCAAAAGCACTACCATAGGCTTGGTGGAAACAGTCTCCAAACACCCTCACTAAGTATACCAAATCCCTCCCATCGACCCAAACTTTTCACTCCGAGATCCAATTTGATACAGACATATCTTTAGCCATATTCTTCTATTTTCATTGTAGTATTTTCAGTAGTTTTCTTATTCTATTTACATCAAGAGTGTTTTTAGTTTCCTTCTTCTATATTCAACAGTAGTATTCTAGTAGTTGTCTTATTCTATTTCGTAGGAGATCTATATTATGTAGGAAATTCTTTATGATAAAAACAAGCTGTAATCTTCTATTTGGGGAATCAATGGAAAAACGTCTTCTTCCCCTATTCTTCTATTGTTCTTGAGGTTATCCCACTAGACTTGGGATTAATTAAGTCTCTTCCAAGCGCTGTATTACAATTTGGCTAGACAAACTTCTAAGTCGTCCTTCTATAGCCTATCTACCCCTCCATGATACTTCTACCCATAGTTAAGATTAATCAATTTTGTAGGAGGGCAGCCGTCGAAAATCCTGACAAAGGTAAATCTCATTTAGGGATTGGACCAATTCGATGAAAGGATACATGTTTTGTTTGCAAAAGCAAAAGAGAAATCCTTTAGGTTGGCCGTCCACTCAGACAAAGACAAAGCAGGAATAAGGGTGTCAACGGATCCACTTCGGGTTGGATCCACCTATGTCACAGTCACGATCCATTCAAATTCCTTATTGATCGGTGAGGACCCCGATCCGAGAGAGATTAGGGACGAGCCCCCAAAAGTCTCTAGATCATCCACGCATGAAGGAGAGTTCTACCAAGGAACTTTCGAAAGAATGCCCCTCACAGCATGAGTGGCGATGTAAAATAAGATACCTCTCGATTCGGGGACTAGCCCGGATTCGAGACGTAACTTAAACAAAGAAGAGTCGTCATCTAGGGAAGTCGGCCTTGGAACCCATACTATGCTCTGTTGCAATGGATAACCAGAGATACAAAAGGTTCGTGCCTGGTTACGAATTTGGAAGGTCCGAAGAAGACCTCATCCGCCCAAGTGCAAGCACCTGGTCTCTTATACCATTTATGTATTGATTTTGAAGAGTTTTGGGTGAAAATCATGTGAAATGGGAACATATATCTCCGAGAAGACGTCTATCTAATAATGCATGTCTCGGAGATGAATAATAAGCACACACAAAATAAATGAAAGAAATATCACCTAAGAATAGCTAGGTTATGAGTGTCATGCCTAATTGGTGTCTAAGTTCTGATGTGCAAACACATGCATGCTACATCTAAAGGTATAAGGTCTGCACATGATGAAAAATCTAAAACTAGCAGTTAATCATGAAATGAGTTAAGAATACAGTAAACGAAATAAAGAAAAAATAAAATGATAGGCGGATAAAAGTATAATGAAATAAAACCTAGGGTGAACACATAACACCTATCTACATTAGGGCGAACACATAGCGCTTAATATAATATAAGGTCCTAACACGTCCCATCTAGAAAGCAGTAAATGACAGATAGGATAAGCAGTAAAGCAGTAAAGTGCTACAGTTAACTGATAATCAAAGCAGGTAAGTGCTACAGCTAAGCATGTAATCAAAACAATTAAGCAGGTAAATGCTATAGCTAAGCATCTAAGTAAGCAAAGAAATGAATACACACTTTCATGATCCTATGCAAAAATTATCATCAATATACAAACACAAACCCTAAAGTACTAACAACAGACCCTAAGACTCTAATGCTTAAGCCCGAGTCTTTAGATGACCTGATATTCATCCAAAGAAGCCTACATATCCTCGCCTCTTACAGGAATCAAGGCAACGTAGTTCTTCGCACACCTATTCTAAACTACAATCCCTAACACATCTAGGACTGCTATCCTAGACTCGACCTAGAAAACTTGACTTGTTATTAATAACTTCTTTTGCGATTATTTAAATTCAAGTGAATTATGAATTTTTAAGACTTCCTATATGCCCTTACTAAATACAAGTTTTTAGCCCTAGCTAATGCAGATGAGCCTTACGTCCTATGTATAACTAGGCTGTATCCCTAGGGAAAACGATGGGTTCACTAGCGCATCCTAGTCTAGTCATCAATTGGCGATGTGGATCGCCAACTGACCGGACAGAGACGTAACATACTCCTAGCTAGGACAGACTCCTAACTCTAAAACAAACACACATCTAGGACAAACTCCTAACTCTAAGACACCCCAAACATCTAGGACAAACTCCTAACTCTAGGGGAAGATATTTTTGAAAACAGTTTGAGAAGATTTGCTTGGAAGCTTTTTGTGCTTTTCAAAAGGTTTTTTAAATGATTTGAACATGTTTATTTTGAAAGGATTGACTAAACTTGGGATAAGAATCCCAAGCTGCCTACGTACCTCGTGAAAGAGGATCAAGCCAACGTACTTCATAACAGACTTTCCTAACTACTCCTAGCGACTCAAGACTTTTTCAAATGCTTTTGATGATTTTCAAATGTTTTTCAAGTGTTTTGTTATTTTTGACTCAAGCGGACAGATTCCTATCATCATAAGAATATGACAGACTTCTAATATCCCGCAAAGGTTGGACAGAATCCTATACTTTGAGGGGGGTGGACAGAATCCCGACTCTACAAGGGTTGAACAAAATCCTATGCGTTGCAAGGGTTGAACAAAATCCTATGCGTTGGACAGAATCACATGACTTGATGAAATGTTAGACAAAATTCTAGCTCCCTATGATGATAGGACAGACTCTTGAAAGACTGACTCTCTAGCTATGGACAGACACCTATGCTAATGGCTGACTCTTTGGCTAAGAACAGACTAATATGCTAATGAATTGACTCCTATACTAAAGGACTGACTCCTAATGTATAACCCTAAGGGGAGTGCTAATTAGACTTAAATAAGTCTCTAGAAGAAGATGAGGTAAAGAAAGGTGCTAGTGAGAATGGGCAAGTCTCCTAGACACAGAGGTGGGCTCTAAATATCCTTATCATCGCCCTTGCAATGATAAATGGAATTGACAATTAATAGACCAAGTTGGTCTCCAACTAGTAGAAGATGTTCTATTTGAGACTTAGACAGTCTCCCATTGGCAGACTCACTAATGAGACAAGGCATGTCTCCGAAGGGTAAGCTTTCTATGAGACAAAGCATGTCTCTCTAAAGGGTGTGACTTTCTATGAGACAAAGCATGTCTCTCTAAAGGGTGGGCTCTAGATAACTCTTTCATCGCCCTAGCAATGAGAAGGAGAATTAAAGATATCTAAAAGACTGGGCAAGTCTTTCAAATTAAAGAGGTGAGTGATATTTGGACTGAGCAAGTCACCTAAGGATGGGCTTGGGCTAACGCCTTCATCGCCTTTTGAGAAAGGGGATCTAAGGTTCAAGGATATCTAAGAGTCTAGGAATTCTCTACCTAAAGAAGAGAAAGGAAAAGGAATGAGAGTACTACCATGATCCGGTAAATCCCTCTAAGGATGGGCTTGGGCTAACGCCTTCATCGCCCTAATAATAATGACAACCAAGTACTCTTAGTGGCCAAACCCTAATAGTCTCACTAACCTCTCTTGCCTCCTAAAATTCATATTATAATAAAAGATATTTTAATTTGTCTTCTTAATTCATTCGATGTTGACAAGAGAACAAATCATGACTCTACAACTTATCTGCCAACTCTTCTTTCATAGCCTACAAAAAAATTCTCATATGCTACCCTATAAGGCGAATGTCGTGTCATCAATACGTAACAGTACAAATAACCATTCCAAAGAGTCTACTTGAAGAAGCAATAACATAATATATGCGTCTACTATCAGGCTAAAAATACAAAAGAATGAAAAGCAAATTTATTCTACTACACAACTATCCCAATATAAATTCATTCACTGAATAGAATGATAAGAGAGATATGTTATCTTACTGAACAAACTTCACAATGTAAAAGCTTTAACGAAACTTCAAAACCACTTTATAAAATTTTTCCCATGTAATTTCCCAAAACAATAATATTAACATCTAACATTTACACTAGCCTGTGTCATTATTTTTGAATGATCTTTTACCTATGTTTATGATTTATGTAAAGCATTATAATCGTCAAAATAAAGAAAGTGGTACACATATACATTTCACCCTCCTATTGCATAAAAGAGTAACAAGCTCTGATGAATTGATCGAATAAAACCCAAGCTCTCTTATTGACCACTTTCAACTTATTCCTATGTGTCAGAAGCATCACCCTCTCAACAAACCTACTGACACACCCTTCATTAATGTACTCTATTTCCATTCTCAACACTAAAAAGAAAGACATTAATCTGCTTTGCAACTCTCATTGCTCAACTCACATAAAAGAACTATCATGTCACAACACTTAAATATCCTAAGCTATCATCATTGAAATTTACACAATGCAGTTCAACAAAGATAAATCATTCCAAATTTTAAAAATGAAATTTCTCACAAAATTGAAGGTAACTAAGATCACTTCTCACTATTATCACAACAAAACTTAACTCAACCCTGCCTGATTATATGCCTTCCACAAGAATAAAACTTACTGATATAGAATGAGGAAGGTAATGGAGTGTAAGGGCTGAAGAAGGTCTGTTGGATTTGGGTTAATGCGAGTGGGGTCTGTTAGTGGATCAAGGGAGAAATGGCGGTAAGTGAACTACTGATGAAAGGATTGAATGGAGAGTAGTAGCAGATGGGCTTCAATTCGAATGTATAAGAGGAACTGAGCTACATAGGATCAGAAACATGGAATTTGGACAGGCAAGACCTTTGAAAATCGAATCTCAATAAATAACAATGCATATCAGACATAATTCCATCCTCATTCGAATCTAGCAGAATGTATGAACAAAGACATCAGCACTTATAGATAACACCAACTATTCACCAGGTTTAATATTCGTATGTATAATTGCTCTAATAAGAAAAGAGGGACAACCATGTGGTAGATCAACCCCTGTAATGCCTCCATTTAATAGTGATTTTATCATGAACCTTAAATCTTCTCTACCTATACAGAAAAGAGAAATTCCAATGATGTACTAGCACTTACAACATAGTAACAATTATTTCTAGCCTCCAACTTTGGTCCTTTAACTCAAACGAGCTTATGAGAATTTTCCTAGGGTAATCAAGAAGCAGACTAATATAAGAAAGTCTAGCAAGGTATAATGACAACTCTCTCACTAGGCCATATTCCTACTTGTCTATGAATAAAGGAGTGGATACTAGGACATCATTTCCATTCTCAGGGAGCCTTGCAAACCAACTCTAGATTACAACAGGTTTGTAAAAAATAACTCCATGACCAACAAGTTAACAGACCATGACAAAGAAGGGAATAACTATTGTGAGTATCACCTTTTGGTAGATGCACAGAATTCAGCTTATCCATTGACAATTTGTAGTTTCTGAGACTTATCTTCAAGGAATTATAGCATCCATTGCAAAAGAAAAAAAAAACAAGCTAATCCTTACATCAGTCTTACTGGCCTAAAGCAACATCCAACTCATTGTGGCAACGAGATTAACCCTAATGTAGGGCAAATAATTTCCAAGGCAATGTTCAGTCCTAATCATTTCAAAGTCACTAACATTAATGCACAACAAAAGAAAATCTTCTATTCCATACAAGCAGATTCAACATGAAGAAAATAATCCAAGACCTACTCCACAAAGAAAACAAATCAACCTGATGTAAGTACAAGAAAGAATTTTTTTATGTATCCTGAAAGACTAACACAAATTAAGCTACACCTTTTCTAAAGCATCCCTTGAAATAGAGTTATACTACTAAAGATATGTCATACGTTTCTCCTGTCACAATTTATGAAGCAGAAAGATGATAAAATCGATCATAACTGTCTTGGTGAAACGAAATAATAATCAATTTATTTCAATAATATGATGAATGATTATGAACTGTTTGATTTTAGCATCAGCAAATAAGAATATCACAATTACTTAAAAAAAAAACATGCATACAGTCACCTCATCAGACATGCTCAACAAATGGAATGTAACATCCAATTGAACAAATATACTAACAAACTATAGGTAGACCTTAAAATTCAAGAAAAATTGCAGAATTTGAATATTAGCATATCGTCATATGACAACAGCCTTTCAAGAAAACTTTTCACTGAAAATTAGTACAACAGACACACAATTCATAAAAATATCCTAGTCTTACAAAATATTCTATTCTCAAATAATGAAAATTACATGATAAAAATGAGTACTCAACCAATTGAAGGAAAATCAAAGCTTAAATGGACAGATCTTTATGTAAAATAAAAGAAACAAAAAATAAATTTGACTCGATGGTGGAGACAAAAATCAACTCATTACAGATTATCCATCCCAAAAAAGAAAAAAAAATCCTAAATCATAAGAAAAAGATATCAACACAAGAAAATCCAGTCACAAAGAACATGTGAAAAGAAATTACCTGAAATTTTTAGTGCACAAAAAGTTGCCGTTAGAGATTTCCGAATCTAAAGATCCAAATACAACCAAAGATATAGATCTGTAATTGGAGAATGAACATGGAGATGCAGGCTGAAGGTTAGCCGGAGCTCCGGCAAGAACGGCCAGAGAAGAAGAAGAATCGAGAGCTAGGGTTAGGGCTAGAGATTTAGGAATCTCTCTCTCTCTCTCTCTCGCTCTCTCTCTCTCTCTAATTAGAAAAAAACTAGATTACTTGAGAAAATGAGTTTAAGTAAGTATTTATAGGCAAATTTGGAAGTTGATATTGGCACTGCAAGTTTTGATGGGCAAGCGGTTGCGCAAAGAAAATGATAAGCGCGCGGTTTTGCGTGTCTTATATGGCCAAGCACATCATTTTCAGGATAAATTCACCCCCCTCTGCATTGCACTACGCATACTATCTCAGCTCGTTTGCTAGGTAAACGTGCTCGGATTTCGACGGAATTTTGCAGGGATCCTGATGGGACCCTAACCTAGCTTAGGGTGTAATTTGAGATGCCAAAATACTGAATTGAAGAGGCTTAGCACAAACATGGAGGGTTTAGGGCCTGGTCAAAATGGGGTGTCAACAGTCGGGTCGGAGTCAGATTGTTCTTCGGATCCTACTTTCCACATCATGATCACGATCCATTTTAATTCGGATCGTCCATCGGGGTATCCTATTTTGTCCCACTAAGCTAATTAACAATTAATTTTTTAAAAAGAGATAGAATGACAGTCCACTATTAGTGTGTCTCTATGCATTTTCTTCAACTAAATTAAAAATTTATCTATGTTTAATCTATGTGTACAATAATGCTTGTAAATAATAAAACTAATCAAAATCACATACACAAATACAATGTATAACCATTATCAAAGAATATGATGCATAAAGAACAAAACCCCTCTTTCTTTTCCTTCGTGAAAGTATGAAATGAAACGACTGAAATGAGTGAAATCGCATTCCCATCTGATTCATTAAGTGATAAGAGAGGTTATGACCAAAACACCCTTCATAGAACGATTAGCAATAACAAAATTTGGAGGGCTTTTTTGTAAACCATTTCAGATCGTGACCATCCAATGGGCATCTGTGGCGTGCCATACACAATCCAAAATTTTTCGAATCCCAGATTTGATGATATGAAATATGCCCATGGATCCTATTCATATATTTAGATCCCGTTCATTAACATTCAGATTCGGACGATCCATTGGACCGTCTAGATCCATTGACACCCCTAAGCAGGAACACTCTTGGAAGAAATTCAGAGTGAGCTAGTAGAAGATCAAATTTCAAATAGGAAATCATCAACACTCTTGGAAGAACTTCAGAGTAAGAGAGGAATTGATCAAGCTTCAGCTAGAAAGACTAGTAAGAGGAAGGATCAACAATCAACTGGGATGAGAACCCAGTTAGGAAAGTCTCTTGATGCAATATCTCAATGATCAGTGGCCTAATATGGAAACATTAGAGGCGTCAGGAATAAGCCAACAAGCATAAGACTTAAGACTATAATCGACACTCACAAACTCAATTTTGTGGCGGTGATGGAACCTTTCCTAAATGAATCGGATGGGAACCCTGTTGAATTTGAAAAATAAAATGTCAAATAATATGAATTTGGTTTCTATTCAACTCAACCTACCCTCCTCCAACTCACAGGCTGTGATTGTGAAGATGATTGTGGGGCCAGGTGGCAACCCAAGGAGGCGGGGTGGAAGTGGTGGTGAATTGAGATTTTAAAAACTTTTGTTGTAATTAAAAGATCTAACAAATGAAATCAAGAACAAAGAAAAATTAAAATTAGGAAGACAAAATAAATGCGCACAAGGAAAAATAAAGAGATAAGGAAAATATGCACCAATTTTACAGTGGTTCGGCCCAATCCCGACCTACATCCTCTCACGAGATATTGCCTCCCGTGGCTCCACTATCTCAGTCTTCTTATGGGTAAAGACCAAACCGTTACAAGCTTCCAAGCTTCACCAAGGGTTGATCCGGTGCCCTCCACCAATCCTAAGCTTTGTTCTCAAGCTTAGCCTTCCATGGTTGAAACGATGCCCTTATCACCAATTTACTAGATAGGAAGCAAGCAAATAAAAGAACCCTTCAAAAGGGCACGTGTAAGCCTAAGGGTTCCCATGGGTTCAATCATTCACCTTACCTTCTGGTTTTGATGCTAGCAAACCCAAATTGATTAGCATTGATGGACTAATGTGTTGCCTTGAGATGTTGTGCTATATACAGGAATTTGATATATCATATTGCCATGACACAACTCATTACAACACATGGCTTGCGGATCCACACACACAATGATCAAGGAGCTTGCACTCATAGTGAAGACATCACTATTTGGAGATGTTCAAGTCAAGAAGCTCGAGATGAAGATCTCATAAGTTCCCTAGCAAGTGTCAAGTAGAAGCTTGGAGATAAACCAACATGGTGACACCTCAGGTACCTCTCAACATGTCTTGAAGATTGGAGGGAGTCACAAGAACCAAGTCAAGTTCAAGATGTTCACTCACAAGTCAAGGCAGTCCAAGAAAGTGCAAAGGAGCGAAGACATTGCAACAAGACTCATGGTATACACGTTTAGAATGTATTGTGGAGTCCTCTTGTTTAGATGTAGATTGCACTTTCAAAAGGTTTTCAAATGGTTTTCCTAATCAAGTTTTATATCTTTGGAAACCATACACACACCCAAAAATGTGTTTTGAAAACCTAGGACTAAAGTCAAAAGACCATGGCCCAAGTCCCTGAATTTTCAAAGTTAAAAAGAATTTTCATACAGGGTCGGTCGACTGGGGTGTCCCGGGCGACCGCAGAAGCAGTGCTGGAAATCCAGCACTTGCATTCCAAAGGCGGACCGGTTGACCGGGGTAAGCCGGGCGACTGCGAAAATGGTTCGGTTGAAATAGAATCATTGCGACATAAGTTTAGGGCGGGCGACCGCCAGAGGCCGGTCGACCTTGGATAGTGTTTTTGCACTTAAATTTAAATCAAACAGATAGCCCTCGTCGGACGACCGCCATAGGCCGATCGACCTCGACGGTTTGAAATTTGAATTTGCAATAGTGAACCCGATAAGGGCAAGCGACCGGCATAGCTCGGTCGACTGCCGCGGCCTGAAAAACTAGCCGTTGGGGCTTGCGAGCCTTGACTTTTTCAACCCAGTTTTTTACAGTTTTACCCCCAAACGGTCATATTTTCAAGTGGGCTATATATACACTATCTAAACCTTTCTAAACAACCTTTTGAAAGATCAACTCTTATCTTTTTGAACCTAAACTTTCATATCAAAGGTTTAACCTCTTTGAATTTAATTTTTACATTCTATCAAGAGGATCTCCGTAGGCTTCTACATTTGTATTTTTATTTGGAGAGTTTGTGAGCTTAAAGGTTTGTACTCCGCCTATCAAGAGGCAAAGAGAGAGTTTTATATTTTTTAGTTTCTTCATTGTATTGAGGGTCTCTGATTCGGCCCGTTAAGAAAGGCAAATCTTGGAGTTGTATTGAGGGTCTTCGATTCGGCCCGATAAGAAAGGTGAATCTAGAAGAGGGTTTTCACTTTGGCCTGAAGGAGAAGATTGATTGTAAGAGGGTCTCTGATTCGGCGCGGTAAGAAAGGAGAATCTATTGTAAGAGGGAGTGTCCCCTCGCAAGGCTTCGTGCAGAAATGGTTTGTCCCCTTTGGAGATTGGAGAAGGCGGTTGTACGGCTTGGAGATTCGCCATTGAAGAATCTCATCTTTTAGTGGAGTCCCCAATGAGGTAAAACTTGGAAGAGTGGAGTAGGTCTTGTGATAGACCGAACCACTATAAATCTCTTGTCTTGTGGTTGCTTCTTCTTCTCCTTTTCTTTGCACATTGGTGATTGGTAATCTCTACCCTTAGTTATATTTATTGTTGAACAAGGGTTAGAGCACATAAAGGATAAAGTAATATCTAAACCCTAACTTTTATTATCTTTCTCATTGTAACAAAGGTTAGATTAATAATTGCTTAATTGATGAATTAATTTTTAACACCAAATCTAATTAAGCCAAGATTTTTTAATTAGCCAATTCACCCCCCTCTTGGGTTGTCACACTTGCATTTCATTTGGTATCAAAGCTATAGGCTTTTAAAAAGATTTTTAAATTCAAAATCTAAAGAGATAAAAATCCGTGACAATCCAAATGGAATTTGAGGAAGGCCAATCCGCTCTATTTCCTCTATTCTTTGATGGAACGAATTTTAGAGCTTGGAAAGTGAAAATGCTTGCCTATCTCAAATTCATAGATTTTGACATGATAGAGGTCATTGAAAGGGGATTTTCTATTTCAAGGAAATGTAGTAAATCTAATTTAAAATTATTTTCCTTGAATTCAAAAGCAATGATTTTATTGTGTTGTTGTTTAACTCTAAACATCTTTGAGAAAATTTCAACATGCTTAAATGTAAAAGACATTTGGACAACACTTGAAGATATTTATGAGAAAAATATGTGTCTCTTTTCAAATGATAACATTCTTGAACAAAAAGAGACTTTAAAGAAATCTTTTGCAAATAAAGAAAATGTTGAAAGTTCAATTTCTAATTTCAAGAATCAAATTGAAAGTTTAAAAATAGAAATTGATGAAAGTTTAAAAATGAATGAAAAATTAAGTCATTTAAGCAAAATTTTGATAAATAAAAATGATGACTTAATCCAAAGATGTAATGTTTTTGAGAAAGAAAATAAAAGACTTGAAAACACAAACAAGGAATTAAATAAAAAATGCTAACTTTTTGTGAAAATGAAGAACAATATAAAATTAATTCTTCTCATCAAATAGATCATCTTAAGAATGAAATAAACAAGATTCAATTAATAAATAAAGAACTCTATTTAAAGAATCAAAGAATACAAGATGAAAAGGATAAACATGTTTGTTTATATTCAAAGTCTTGTGATTCTATTTGCACCTCATCTACCAATCATTATTATTGTACTTATTGTGGTAGATTAGGGCATCACAAATCTAGGTGTAAGCATAGATTTGTGAAGTCAAGTAAGTTTGTTTGGGTAAGAAAAGACACACTCCCACAAACAAACTTGAGTGGAACCAAAGTAATTTGGGTTCCAAAGTCCCCCATTCAAACTATTCATTGAATATGCTAATATAAGGGGTTGTGCTTAATTATTACATCATATGTAATTTCTTCTAGATACTTGACTTCATGATTAATATCCTTGTATCTAGATTGCATGTGCTTTAATGACATATCATTTCATAGTTGAGCATTAGATACTCATGATTATGTATGATACAATAGAATGTATCTATGTTCTAAGAGCTTAATGATCACATCATTTATCAGCTATGGTATATAATGAAAATAATGTTATATTTATCTTAGACTATATTTTGTACTACATTGAATATCTCTTTGAAAAATCCATCTAAGTGCAAAAACACATCATTATGCACTTAGCATCAACAAATAGAAGAATCAACATGTCAACACTTTGGTAGACATAGATCAAACATGTGTCATTTTCTTCATCTAGCAAAATCCATCAAAATCACATCCACATGAAACATCCAAGAGAATCATTTACATGTGCTCAAACGAATAGATTATATTTTGGTGATGGATGTTGATGGGGCCCAGTAGGGGCTTTGATGTCTATGTAGTATGTGGATGGATATGCCATATGTGGCATACTTATGGATGTACAGGATGTTTGCCTAGAGGGGCTGTACATTTTATTTTGGTATCATGTTCAGAGTATCATGTGTCTCAATTGTGTAGTGGTGATGAGTTGCACTAGGCTCTCATACCCATATGTGTATCTCTGACATGTTGTTAAGATGAGAAGAGGGTGTGTCTCTTCCATCTTCTGATCATGTATATGGAGTTGTATTTTATTTTATCTATATATACGTGACATTTTGCTTGCCATGGATGTGTACTCCTTTGTTTTTCATTCTCTTATCCATGTGTTTATTAGACTGTATTCGCTTTAAGTTCATAATCTTTTGCCTAATAATCATCCATTCTAATCCAAACTGTAATCTTCTTTTGAATGGAGGAAATCTGAATGGTTAAAGGCGAGTAAATTTGAATCAAGGTCCTACGCGCTTGGAACTGTTACATTTAGTATAGATGCACATAGTCAAGGGGAGCTTTCACTTTCATATGTGTAAACCTCTAGGGGCAAGTAATCTCTAAAAGTTATATTATAGTTCAGAGCATATCCATGCTCTGGAAGAGACTTGTCTGCACCTTGTCAAGGAAACCCCTATATGAACCAACTTGTGAACCTAAATAGTTATGTCATAGATCTAAGCATATCCATGCTCAGGTAGAGACTCATCTGCTTCAAGAGTTGCAAATGTAGCCCAAATATTCAAATAATTAACCTTTTCCACCATAGTACCCTGTCATGCCCTATCACATAGGTTTCACCTAGGGCCAATGACAAATACATAGGGGGAGTGCCTAATGGTATCATATTCTTGTTTATATAGATAATTGTGATGTGCTCACAAGATCTATTGCCTCATTACTTGTGCCTAAACTTGCAAATCTATAGATAAAAAAATGACTTATCATGCATTTTACTTTATTTTCTTTTTGATAAGCATCATTTAAGCCTAAATGTCATATCATATATTATATAAATAGCTTATATAAGCCATTGTACACTTTCACACCCCATTTGCACTTTCACAGTTATATCCTTCCTTTTTGCTGTTGCCAAAAGTGGGAGAGTTTTTTTGGAATTGATTAGGCAGTCCATGTTTTATTTGCACCTTATGCCTTATAGTAATACATTACAATTGTGCATATAGTGAGGGGGAGCACTGCTCTATTTTTATGCTATTTCTAGTTATCTCCTACCTCCCTAATCTATTTGTTTGCCCTCATAAAAAAGGGAGAGAATGTAAGCCCAAGGGTTCCCATGGGTTCAATCATTCACCTGATCTTCTTGTTTTGATGCTAGAAACCCAAATTGATTAGTAGTAATGGACTAATGTGTTGCCTTGAGATGTTGTGCTATATCAGGAATTTGATATATCATATTGCCATTACACAACTCATTACAGCACATGGCTTGCGGATCCACACACATAATGATCAAGGAGCTTGTACTCATAGTGAAGACATCACTATTTGGAGATGTTCAAGTCAAGAAGCTCGGGATGAAGATCCCACAAGTTCCCTAGCAAGTGTCAAGTAGAAGCTTGGAGATGAACCAACATGGTGACACCTCATGTACCTCTCAACATGTCTTGAAGATTGGAGGGAGTCACAAGAACCAAGTCAAGTTCAAGAGGTTCACTCACAAGTCAAGGTAGTCCAAGAAAGTGCAAAGGAACGAAGACATTCCAAGAAGACTCGGTATACACGTTTATAATTTATTGTGGAGTCCTCTTGTTTAGATGTAGATTGCACTTTCAAAAGGTTTTCAAATGATTTTCCTAATTAAATTTTATTAGACACCCATTAGGCATGACACTCATAACTTAACTATGATTAGGTGACACTTCTTTTATTTATTTTGTATGTGTTTACTATCCCTGGGTCATGCATGTTTAGGTAGACATTTTTCTCGGGGATATTTGTTTCCGTTTTACATGATTTTCTCCCAAAACTCTTCAAATTTAATAAATAAATGGCATAAGAGACCAAGTGCTTGCACTTGGGCGGATTGAGATGCTCTTCGGACCTTCCTCATCCGTAATCAGGCACGGACCCATATATATTTCTGGTTATCCATTGCACAAAGGATCTATTTTTTGGGGTTCCATGGCCTATCCATGGATGACGACTCTGAGTTATTTCGTGTACGTCTTGGTTTCGAGTCCTGGCTCCAGATTAAGAGGTATCTCTTCATTTATTGCCACTCGTGCTATGCTGTGAGGGTGTCACCTGTTTCGAGTGGTCCTTGGTAGAGCTCTCCTTCATGTGGTGATCCAAAGGACCGACAGGGGACTCGTTCGCCCGCCGCCTCTCCAAGATCGAGGTCCACAAGGATAAAATTATAAGTTATCCCGATTAAATTCTTCAAAAAATGCCAAATCAAGTCAAGAGACCGGATTCGTCTGGGCAAGAGGGGTGCCTAACACCTTCCCCAATTGTAACCATAACCCTTACCCAGATATCTATAAGGACCATGCCTTAAACAAATAGAGCAAAATGTAGGGTTCTAGGCCCAGAGCAAAAGAACCCCTTTGGTTACTATTCCTCTAATGAAACTCGGGTAACACTCCCCTATTCATCGAAAGAACAGGCAGGGGTCCTTGGCCCTGACCTAGGTGGCGACTCTGAGTTTCTCTTTCTTACGGAGTCAGGAAACGGTCACGAGTTCGCAAGAAACGCAGATCAACTAACACTCCCAGAGAACCCGATGTGGTAACCCCCTGCCACCTCGTGCGTGTGGAAAAATCCTGTCTCCCACAGACTGACGACTCTGTTGGGGATAGATGTGTTCTATCGGCAGACTTGTTTATTGAAAATCAAAAGGTTATAGCTCTATATTGACTTGACTGGGCATTTTCAAAAAATTCAATCTATTAACTTGGCCTTTTCCACCTTTATTAGGGTTATCCTTAACTCGATGTAGCTTTAGGGGCACTCGTAAGTTGTGGACACTTCGCAAGTTGCGAATACTCCTAACGAGCGAAATAAAACAAGTGTTAGAATTACTTTTCAGTACTATACGCTTGTTTTGCAGGGATTGCTTAACCCAATGCTCTAAATTGCCGCCAAATTGCATGAAAATTCCCCGGGAGGCACCTAGGCTTAGCTATTTTATTTTATGCAAACACTGCACACACCATGTTTTGCATACCTATTACCCTAAGGAGTAACTAGCACTTGGGACGGATGGGTGGCGTTTGGGATTTCATCACCCGGATTGTTGTTTGTCACAACTCCATTTGATGTGAAAGCACCAGCTCTTTGAACGCCGCCCTTGTGGTGGCATTAAAACGATGATGTATCGAACTTCCCGCTGCGCTGGGGACCACCTGGCAAGGGTCGTTCGAGGAACTCGGCGAGAGGGATCTTCAAGCCTTCATCACAATGCATAAGCCCAGGATACGTACCTAGATGTATACCATGCCCACATAGGGTATGCTGAGCTTAGAGTTAGGCAAAACCAAAACCAGGTACTCTTGAGAGATGTGAGCATATTCCCAAAATAGGACTACACTAAACCTCTGGCCCATTTCGGGGATGTCGAGCGAGTCTAGAAAGGTGTCCCTAGGTTGCCTTAATTCTTACTAGGGATGTCATTACCCTAGCCCGATGTACACCAGTCGCAACTCATTTTTACCCAAAACTAGGGGTTATTCCAAACCTTTCGTTTTGTCCATAGTCATGGTTGCAAACCCATATCATCACATTCCTTGGATAAACAACTATGGTACTTTGGAAGAATGTCCGTCTTACGGTTAACACGATTAACCAAAGGACCCCCATTCTGGTTCCATCATTCAAAAATAAAGGTCATTATTTCTTTTTGAAACATTTACCCCTCATTCATCTTTCATCTTGACCATCGTTATGGTCAAAGCAGCGAAGCTCTGCCCAAATCCATCCTTGTACAAAGATAGACTTGTCTTGACCGTCTTGGTCACAGCCTCATTAGGCTCTACAATCTTGTTGAGTTAGACCCGTCCCGACCATCATTATGGTCAAAACGGCGAAGCTCTGCCCAAATCTATCCTTCCATATAAGGTGGATATGGCTAGACCATCTTGCTCTCAGCCTCATCAGGCTCTACTGTTTATCGAGTTTAGATCCGTCCTGACAATCATTGTGGTCAAGACGGCGAAGCTCTGCTTGGATAAATCTATCTCTTCATAGACCTGTCCTGACCATCCCGGTCAAACCCCTCTTTGAATCTATCTTTCTATATAAAGATAGACCTTTTCATACCATGGTCATGGTCAGGGCGGCGAAGCCTTACCCAAATAAACCCGTCTTCCTGTATGAAGGCAGTCTTGTTATCACCATTGTTATGGTCACAGTACACGAGCTCTGCTCATATCAAGTCAGTTTTCCTGAAAGATTAGATTCATCCCAACCATCTGTTACTGTCAAAACAGCGGCGGAACTCTGCCCAAATTGTCCCTGGGAAGATAGGCTCTTTTCTGACCAATGTCATGGTCGCAACTCAGGAGTCATGCCCAAGTCAGGTTGTCTTCTCCTTTGGAGACAAACCTATTCCAACCACTTTATATGGTCAAAGCATCAGGGCACCATTCAAATGAATATATCCTCTCACGAGAAGATATACCCATCTCAACCTTTGTCATAATCAAAGTGTTGGACCCCTGTCCATTTGTCATCTCGAGATCAAGGTTAGATCTTTATCTTAACCCTGATCAAATTCAATCTTTCCAGGGGTGTCTTCCCAAGTCACAGACCACAGGGGCAGGCCTTCTCTCAACCCCTCGCCTGTCCAGGATCCGCCCTCAATTTGTAAAATGTACAAAACCACAACAAAAATACAAAAACAAATTGTTTTACGTAGCTTTTTGCAGTTGTTTTACCGTGTTTTGTTCTCTGTCTTCCGTGTGGGTAGGTCAAGGACCTGGGGAAACTAGATGGTTGGATCCATAATTTCTACTCCGTGGAAAGTCTTGACTTTAACCGATGGTTCACTAGTCCATTCGAACAGTTCTTTCCTTTACTTTCTTCCAATTAGATCGATTGGAATATCCTCAGAGTTGGTGCTCTATGTTGGGATAAAGAGAATCATGTCTTTCAATTCGGATTGGAAGAAATTTGTCCCACCTATGAGGAATTTTGTACCTTACTCGGGGTACTGGATGAAGGACCCTCTACCAGGCCTATCATCAGGCCGGGTTATGTACAACGAGTCAAGCGACTTTTCTGCATCCGAGGGCAAGACCCTTTGGAGTTCATGACCTCATACGGTGTTCTCGTCAACCAACTGATCGACACCTTTTCTCCTGTTCAAGATGTGGAAGATCTTTCTTATCAAGCAGCCCGACATAGGGCTCTCTTATTTTGAGTATACGCCAAATACCTCACAAGACAAAGCTCCGGCAAAGCTTCATTTGGCATTCTTAGTATATTGGATCAGGTTCCTGAAAAGCCAATCCAGTATCTATCATCCTAGCCGAAACTTCAAATGGATTAGACAACGTTCGAGATAATCCCTCTCATTAGTTTACAGGCTTCCCTATCTTTCTCTACATTTGGCTTTGTTCGAAACATTACATCGCCACCCCAGGTTTCCGATTAGATATTTCAATCTATAATTACCGTAATTGGCACCACTGTCAACATCTGGAGACGGTATTCGGCTGGTTTACATGGATGTCTAGCCTTAAAGCTGAGAACATTTGTTGGAGACTTCATGGATATTGTCCCAATGTCATGTCAACACTCGGATCTTCTTATGTCCAACTTCTTGGTTTGAAAGACACTTCTTTCTATATTCCAAAATGCATCATGCGTCAATACGGAGCCAAGCAAGAAGTCATCGAACCAATCGTTCGCTTCTTTCCTCCACAAGAGTTCTCCAACGATCTCGCTAAGACCATTTCTTCTAAGTGGAAGAGGAGAAAGACTCTTCGCACACGTAATTTGGCTACTCCATGTGCAAATGAAGTCGTAGTCAACTATTACACCATACTCAGAAGGGATGTCTTTCAGGGGACCACCACTATCAGGTTCTGATCAAATCTGTGCAGAAGACAGAGAACACTGTTTTCTTTTCTTTTACTGCTTTTGCTTTGTATATAGCATATTATAGGCCTTCGTGTAAAAGAAAAAGAAAGTGTGAATAAATAAAATTATGTGCATAGGTATTGTACTTATCTTTTTGTTTGTCTAAAAACTTTCTTGTTATATTCTGTACGAAGCAAACCATGACTGTAGAAATGATGTCCGAATGGAACCTTCTCAAAGCAGCGACTAAGTGTTAGGATCCCCAATACCATGTCTTTCGCTTTGGTCTTCAAGAGATCTGTCCAACCTTCGAGGAAGGTTGTACCTTAATACAGTACCTACAAAATGGACCCATCATCTGTCCTGAGAGGAGTTACAGATTCATGTGTCTTCGGCTACTTTGTATGCCGGAACAAGACTCAGATGACTTTATGTCATCAGATGGTGTTTACATAGATAGGCTTATTGAAATACAAGTAGGCAACCCAAGAGGGGGGGTGAATTGGTCAGTTAAAAATTTTGTCCTAATTAAGTGTATTGATAAAATCAATTTTAACAATTAACAATTAAAAGTTTAATTAGGATGTTTAAAACGTATTATTGGTTTGAATCTAACCCTTGTTCAAATATCAAGATAATATATTTGGGTTTAGATATTACTATCAATTATATTCTCTAACCCTTGTTAATATAGATTAAAAATAAATAAATACAAAGGGAAAGAAGTGTAGACACCCCATTTTGACCGTACCCTAAATCTTCTTTGTTTGAGTAAAACCCAACCAAATCAGAGTCTTAGAGGCCTAAATTTCACCCTAAGCTAGGTCAGGGTCCCACCAAGGTCCCTGCAGAATTTTGTCAAAATCCGAGAGCGTTTGCCTAGCGAACGAGTCAAGCAATGTCGTAGTGCAAATACAGAAAAGGGGGGTGAATTTATCCTGAGAGGGGGGCGAATTTATCTTGGAAAGGACGTGGTTGGCCAGATAGGACACGCAAAACCGCGCGCCTATCTTTTTCTTTGCGCAACCGCGCACTTTATCAAAATGGGGTGCTGATATCAATTCATAAAAAAAAACTATAAATATCACTTAACTCTCATTTTTCAGCAGATCTAGGTTTTTCTAAAAAAATTAGAGAGAGAGAGAGAGAGAGAGAGAGAGAGAGAGAGAGAGAGAGAGAGAGAGAGCTAAGAGGGAAAATTTGATCCAATACCTTAAACCTGCTATCATTTCTTCCCCGGTGAGATTCCGGCATTATTCCGGTCGATTTTTCGGCCAAGCTTGATCTGATCATCTTGTTTTTATCAATTCAAACTCTAAAGTACTCATCAAGCTATCAAATCCTACATCATCTTTACCTCTAAATTCCAAACTTTAACATTGCTCCTCCATTTCCCGGTCATTCTTCCGCCAAAGTTCCGGTCAACATTTCTTTTGCTATCTTCTTTTCTGTTTTTCTGTAGAAATCTTAGATTTTTCTCTTTGCTTTTGTGTCAAACCCTAAATCTGAGTTTAAAACCTTAGATTCGAAGATTGTAAATCCTAGAAATTAAGAATAATTACCTCAGAGATCATGTTCGATCATGTTCAATCTGAAGCAAGAGAGAAAAAAAGGGTAAAGTCGCATATTTTGTTTGTATTTTACATAAACCTAAGGATCTAAGGTTCAGAATATCACAGTAGTTCAGATCTTTGCAATAGTCATCCATTCCATTAAGTTCAAGAAAATCGTGAGATTGAAACTTTGAATCAAGCTGAGATCAGCATAATCATTTGCAAATCTCGTTTTAACAAGCAGATCAAAGAGTAAAGGTAAGGAAAAGTTGCTATTCTTTCTTTAATTAATAAATTTTGTTTTTATGTGCGTTTTTTTTATTCTCTGGTTCTATCTGCATGTTTTGTTTGTGTTGAGAATCATTCGATTCTCTGATTATGTAGTTGGATGTAAAGTTCACTGAAAATTATCTAAAATATTTTTTTTTATATTTTTCTAGTTTTTATAAGCAAAGATATAAATAGAAATTTTGTTATTTGTTTTGGGAAATCTGGCTTACAAATTTGAGGCTTTAATTTTATATCTATAATTTTCTTCTGTATCAATAATTATGTTAATGGCTGAAAAATGAGGTTTGTAATTTCATTTATCATAATTATGGTTCTGTATTTGTTTTAAGGTTTTAGAAATCAGGTTCTATGTTTTTTCCAAAACTTTCTAGCATTGTATTTCTTTGATGATCACAAACAGGTGCTGACTTATAACAGTTTGAAATAGAAATTCTAGTTTCTTTAAGCTTTACAAGAAAATTGGATAATTATTTGTCATATAGAATCTTGCATGCCCAGAACCTGTACAATTTTTTTTCTCCTCCTTTGTAGCATTACAAATTGCTCAAAGTCATTTTTTTTCACTGTACCTACGACATTACAAGTTGTACAGATTTAGTTTTCATCTTCATATTCAGCACTACAGGTTGCACAAAGTTCAATTCATGTTCTGTTTGTTTAAAAAAATTAGCCCATACATACTTAGGCGTTAAAGTATGTGTAGGAAGAGAGAGAGAGAAAGGAGGGAAATATTTATTGTAAAATGGTAAAATACTTTCTAAAAGATTTCTTTTTTTTAACTATTGCTAAGGATTTTGAGAAAAATCGGTTTTTAAAAGTCATTTTGTGATTGAGTCCATGTTCTGCTCCAAGTATGTGTCCACTTTTTGCATATTAAATAGTCAGTTAATCATATTCTGTAATTTTTTTATTATTAAAGGTGTATTCACTTTATAGAAGGATGGATATAAATTGAAATAAGAGTAGTTTTGTGTAAATAACAAATTAAGCATTTTTTTAACTCAAAGAATATAAAGAGACATCTATTTTTCTCAAGGGATGAACTTTCAACATGTAATTAGAAGATTTTATATGTAGTGCAGTTAGGCTGGGAGGTTATGCCATTAAATGTATTTAATCCAGCTAAGGGTATTATTAGCATAGTTACATAAGGATTTTAGGATAGAAATATGTTCTTATACTGATTAGATGTGGGCATGCATGAGAGTAATAAAGGATCATTTCTTCATCCAGTTGTGAATTGAATTTTGGAATAATCTCCATAGTATTGGTAGTTTGGGTTCAGTTACATATTGTTGTTGCCATCTTATGTCCCTGGGCTCTTTGGTGGTTGTTGTTATTTGTTTAGATGTGTATTTCTCAAATTTTTTGATAGGCTTAGCTGGAGGCGTATGAAGGTCCAAATGATTATACTTATTAATTATAGCTGTTGTTATTCATGGTACTATGTTAATGCTTGGCTTACTAATCATGCATGTATGAACTAAAATCTGCTATGGCACCTCTCCATTGTGCTGAAATAAAAATTGCTATGGCTCACCTTTATTATGCCTGAACCAAAAATTACTATGGCTCATCTCTGTTATGCTGAAACAAAAAAATTACTATAGCTCATTTTCATTATGATGAACTGTTGCATACGTCCAACAAATTATTTTTCTTAAGAATATAATATATATGTATTATAATAGTTTGATTGGTATGAAAGTCTGTTCTTTTGGCTTGCTAAAAATATGCATATTAATGACATATGTATATAAGTATGATAGTCACTGCAACAATTACATTATTAGTTGTATTAGCACATGTCAAGTCATTTGCCATTTTATATGATTACGAGTTTAAATAATATTTGTACAATATAGCTACTTATTTTTTTGGTAAGGTTACTATAACAATTTGTTTGGTATGTCTTTATCAGTATAACAATGTAGATTTTTGATGTGCACTGATCTTGATTATTTTGTCATATGCTCGATCTATATCAAACAGTTTTTGACAAAAATATATAATCTGTTTGTTTTTAATATGTCAATATGGACATGGTGTTAGTTCAATATTTTGTAAAGCGTGTTCAATGGAGGATAGAGTACGATTCATTTTGAGTTCTTAGGTACACCTTGATTTATTTTGAACCCTTTGCATACATATCCCTTGACTTATTCATGTATCTGATTGGTAAAAGTTGTTGACATGTTTTGATGGCGTGTGTGTGCTTAAAGGATGCAATAATAGGAATAAGATATTTTTTTTTCAGGGAGACAGTTTTGCTCTCATATGTCAAAGATATTGGAGTGAGTTTATTATTTAGTTACCAAATGAAATCATTTGATAATTTCTCAAGTCCTATGAATTTGTATTTTGTGCCTCGTATGGGTTTGTTTCAGTCATATGGGCTGTAGGGTCATGAATACATCTCTTTTGATTTTATGGGTATATGCTAGTGTCAGTTTATTAAGACTTAGTTTGCACATGATGTGATTCATTCATATGTATTATGATGCTTTGGTAATAACACTATTACATTTTGAAAATGGCATTACTCCTCATTGTTTCTATAATAGTCGATATTGGAGGAAACTTCATATGCACAGTAGTGGTATGCATAGTAATGGTGTCATTTACTTATTGTTTACTGTTACAATTAATAATAAAAAGGTCCTAAAATTGTACTAGAAGCATACCGACACTTGTTCCAAAAGTTTGTCATTTTCTTGATGCTTTGGCCTTGCGAATGTGAATATAAGGAAATTGAGCTTGTTACAAGATCCACTTTTTCAAGCACTGCACCACCATTATTCTCTTCAACACTCAGAACCCACCCCAATCTACTTCTATTTTGACATCCACCATAATCATTACAGCAAGTCATGCTTCCCCCTGTTCCCTTTGCTCGGCCACAAAGCTATTGCTGAACCTCATTTTTTTTCCATTCATCTCCCCTCTCAAGAGACCTCATTTAACCTTTCATTTCTCATTTCCATCATTTTCTTTTGATGATGATAGTAGTTGATAATAGGATTTACTCATATGAGGATATTGGTTTTATTTGGCTTATACTATTAGATTAAAGTACATAGAGGTGTTTTATTTTATTAATATCTTGATGTTGTGGCTATAGATGGGAATTTCATTTCATGGCGAGCAGCTATATATATATATGTGCATTTGTTCTCATAGCCTGTTAATGGATGGATTCAGTAGAAGTGAATTCCAAACGGTTTTTAGATAAGAGTTTGTGTTCATCCTTCCGTGTGACTTAGGGGAATTATTTAGTAGCATGTACTTCTTTGTAGATATTCATTTTAGTTACAGAATAGAATTGAACAATTACACTGTGTCTTCTTTTTAATGTGATTTTTTTTTGATTGACAACGGCTACTCAGATTTTAGCATTTTCTTATTGGCATTGACTTAAAATGAAAGTAAGAAACGTGTAATAAGGTCATACATTTCTTTTAGAAATAGTATTATGTTTAAGATTTTTAGCAAGTTGTTTCTCAATAGTTATTGCTAGGATATAGTATGAACTGATGATATTCGAGTAATTCATTGATTGATTTTCACAAGGTTGGCTCATTGGATGATTCCATGATAATAACAGACACAATCTGGTGACATTTAAATTTTTTTTTTTTTTTATTGAACACCCTTTTGCTGTAAACACTTATAAAATGATGCTTATTCCTACATTAGATACATCATACATAAACTTTAACTTTTCTGAATTCTCTTTAATTGTCTCATAAAAATACTTGAGCTTTTCTGGTCTTAAACAATATGCAGGATTTATTCTAATATTTAAGACATTTATAACATGCATACAGCTGACTTGAATTGTAACCTTAGGTATCAGAACTATACTAATACTCAATTTGTCCTGGCTTAACAGTAAACATAGGGATAATATATTTAGGAGGAGTTTTTGTTTAGGTGGTTGATTCCCAAGGTATGAAAAATTGTATAAAGGGGTGGTAAATTGGAGAAATATATGTTATGCCTTGAGGGAATATACTACTCATATGTTTTCTTTCGGAGAAATTATATAATAAGATCTTATGATGAGATAAGTTTATTATTATTATTATGATAGGAGTATTTTTAAAGAAGTCTATTCAATTTGTTAATATTTAGATGTAAAAATTCGTCTCCTTATGTGATTGGCTTTGATTAAAATAAAGTTTTACTTACGATTAGGTAAGCTCATATTATATTGTGCTAAGATTCAACTTGTTACAGAGGGGACAGGCTATATTATTTCATTAAGGTTTTGGTAATTAACCATATTACTTTAGAAGAAAATATTAATTGCCATATTCCGTTTGATTCATTCTTTCTTTGTGTGCTTTAGTTAGTATTTTTCGTTTCAGGTTTTTAGTTAGGGCTATGATGGCGTTAGCCGGAGCCTCTCTTTTTAGGAGACATGAATTGTGTCATTAGACTAGTTTTCCCTTTAGGTTACCATTTTGGTCTCATTAGTAAGGTCACTCCTAGAATGCTTACATAGCCTCATCTAAGTAGTTCTCCTTTTTTTTTTTTTTAGTAGACTAGCCTAGTCTTTTAGACACCCTTAAGTATTAGAACCCTTTCTCATTGCAAGGGCGATGAAGGAGATATCCCAATCCCATCCTTTAAGGGACTTACATAGTCCTTATAGCATTCCTCTCTTTATTAGGTAAACTTTCTTAATCTTTTAGACATCTTTAGACATTGGTCCTCTATCATTGCAAGGGCAATGAAAAAGCTATCTAAAGCCCTTCTTAGGAGACAGGCCGTGTCTCATTTATCCTAGTGGTTATCACCCTTTTGGAGGAGACAGGCTTTGTCTCTTTCACTCTACTTGTCATATCTTTTTAGGGAGACTTGTCCAGTGTCATTTTTTTATTTAGGGAGACTCGCTTAGTCTCATCCTTTTCTTTTAGGAGACTTGCTCAGTCTCATTCTCTAGTTGATTCTTCCCTTTTAGGAGACTTGCCCAGTTTCATTCTCTAGTTGATTCTTCCCTTTTAGGAGACAGGCCATGTCTCATTGAATCTAATGGTCATTTTCATTTGAGAGACATGTCTTGTCTCATTTGCATACTCTTTCAGAGAAGAGCAGTGCAAGACTTCATTTTAATTTCGTTCTTCTCCTTTCTCTTAGGGTTTAACTCAGTTTTTTTAGGTTTTCACACCTTCCAGGGATTTCATCTATTCTATTATCTATTTGAGACACCGATTTGCCCGTTTAGGACAACCCTTAGGCTAAAAGGGTTCTGTCTTTCCATCTAACACTTCTCCAGGCTATGGATCACAGGAGTGTTCTTCTCATTCTAATTGTCTCCTTGTTTCCCCTTTGGCTAGAAGGGAGAATCTTGTAAAAAAAAAACATCCGAAATTCGAAATATAAAAAACATTGAAACATTTTAAAATCCAAAAACATCTGAAAAATCCAAAATTTGAAACGTCAGAGTGTGGACCCCGATCCGAGATAGGCGGCGAGAGAACGGGTCCCTAACACCATCTGGATCATCCACGTGTGAAGGAGAGCTCTACCAAGGAACTCTCAAAACGGATGCCACCCTCATAGCATAGCACGAGTGGCGATATAAAAAGAAAGAGATATGTCTCGATCCGGAACCGAGGTTCGAAACCGAGACATACCTGAAATAAACTCAGAGTCGCCATCCATGGATATGCCATGGAACCCTAAAATCAAATCCTCTGTGCAATGGATAACCAGAAATATATATGGGTTCGTGCCTGGTTACGAATGGGGAAGGTCTGAGAGCACCCCCAATTCGTCCGAGTGCAAGCACTTGGTCTCTTATGCCATTTTTAGTAACTCCAAAGAAGTTTGAATAAAAATCATGTGAAATGGGAACAATCCTCAGGACTCGTCTACCTAAGCATGCATTTCCTGAGGATAAAAATAATAAACACATATAAAATAAAATGAAAGATGTGTCACCTAAGCATAGCTAGGTTATGAGTGACAAGCCTAATGGGTGTCTAAGTTCTGATGTACAAACACATGCAAGCTATAGCTAAAGGTATAAGATCAGTACAATAAAGTAAGAAAACATATCAAATCCCACAATAACAGCACAACAAATCCTAAGACTCTAAACGAATTAGCCCGAGTCTTCGGATGGTCTGGTATTCATCCAAAGAAGCCTACGTATCCCCGCCTCCACGAGAATCAAGGCAACGTAGTTCTTCGCGCCTATTCTAAGCTAGGATGCCTAAGACACCTAGACATCTATCCTAGACTCGATCTAAAAGACCGGACTAGTTATTAAAGTTTCTTGTACGATTATTTAACTTCCAGTGAATTGTGGATCTTAAGACACCCTATATGCCTTAACTAAATGCAGATTAGCCCTAGACTAATGCAGGTGGTTCCTACAACCTATGTGTAACTAGGCTGTGTTTCCTAAGGAAAACAAAGGGTGGACTAACGCATCCTATTCTAGTCATCACTCGGCGATGTGGATCGCCGACTGACTGGACGGAGGCGCTCCTATAACTCTAGGATAGACCCCTAACTCTAAAACAATCACCAACAAGCACACAACAAAACAAAGATCAAAACCTAACTCTAAACTCTCTATCTAGGACAAAGTCCTAACTCTAAAGGAAGAGCTTTTCGAAATCAAATGCTGTTTATTCAAAAAGGTTTAAAACGCTATTTACAAAAGTTTGGCTGGACTTGGGATATAAATCCCAAGCTGCACTACGTACCTCGGAAGAGGATCAAGCCAACGTAGTTCGAAACGAACTCTCTAACTACTAATTCTAAAACACTCAACACTTTATGCTTTTTAAGGTTTTTCAGATGCTTTTTCGTATTTTTAAAGTTTTCAAAAAGTTTTTGAAGTAAAGAGTTTTCACCCTTTTGGTCAAAGACCTAAGGGAAAATACAAAGCAAAACCTTAGGGCCAAACCCTATGGCAAATAAGGGAAACCCCTAAACAAGGCAAAATAAGCTATCGATGACAACAAAAAGATCTACGATCTCAAAAGGCAAAGCTATAATGAGACTGGGCTAGTCTCCAAAGAAGAAGGAATGACAACAAGACTAAGGAGAAACTCCTTACTAACAGTATCAAAGAAGACAAATGAGCCACAGACTCTCTAATACTACAACTTAAAGGAGAAATGAGTCAAAGACTCCCAAATAACACCAACGGAAGAACCAACGAGTCAAAGACTCCTTAGTAATATCACAAAAGAATGAATGAGTCAAAGACTCTCTAATAATATCAACTAAGAAAACGAAGTGAGTCAAAGACTCTCTAAAAGAAATGGAAATATGAGTCAAAGACTCCAATAATACCAACTAAAGGATAAATGAGTCAAAAACTCTCTAAAAGAGAATGAAACACGAGTCAAAGACTCCACTAACACCAACTAAAAGATAGATGAGTCAAAGACTCTCTAAAAGAGAAGGAAACACGAGTCAAAGACTCCACTAACACCAACTAAAGGATAGATGAGTCAAAGACTCTCTAGAAAAACCAATAAGAGAAAGATTGAGTCAGAACTCTTTAATAACACCACCTGAAAGACAAATGAGTCAAAGACTCTCTTATAACACCACCGAAAAGGCAAATGAGTCAAAGACTCTCCTATAACACCACCTAAAAGGCGAATGAGTCAAAGACTCTCTAATAACACTATCTAAAGGATGAATGAGTCAAAGACTCTCTAATCAAGACTGACTCCTATGCGAATGGACTAACGACTAAGGAGAAGCTTACAAGCAAAAGGAATAAGAGACCTTGTGCATATTTGGCAAAGGTAAAACACCCAGCCGGGCCGGACAGCTACCTAGCCCTAGGGTGCAACAAATGTGCAACCCAATACCCATAAGGGTAAGGGTATGAAGCCAAGCCGAGTAGGGTGTTCTCCAAAAAAACCAAACAACGCACAAAGAGGAGAACTAGCGAGAGAATGAGACCGGGCGGGTCTCCCAAACACGCACAAAGATGGGCTCCAAGCAACCTTATCATTGCCCTTGCAAGGGGGAAGCAAGGTTAAGACAACTAATTGACCAAATTGGTCTTTAATTTACAGAGACACAAATTGAGGTGCAATCTCAGCGAGGATTCTACAAATGAGACCAAGCAGGCCTTCTAAAGGCTAATCATTTATCAAAATCAAAGCAACCTCCCTGAGGTTAAGCTAAAAATGAGGCTTGCCTCCAAAGGAGGATCGCCTAACGAGACAAAGTATGTCTTCTAGTACAGGTTCTAGTATCTAAAGAAGTCTAAAAGAAATCTAGAAGACTGTGTTACTCTAATCAAAATAGAGAAGAAAAAGGCTACCAGATAATCTCAAATTTCCATTCAATTAAAATCAAGTATTAGCAAAGTATGATTTACAACTAAAGAGTGCACAATCTGTAAGAATAGCAATCATAAAATGATAAACAACATTAATTAGTCCAGACCAGCCGCTGGATAGCCTAATAAAGTAAAAATAATATCAAACACTTCAATGCCAACCACAAACCCCAATACGGGGACTCCAATGAAATCAGATGATGCCAAAGTAATCATCTGATATCCTACACGTATAATATTTCTACAAACCGCCTTGAAATCAGACGATATTCGTGTCAAGGACATCGAATAGTGCAAATCATCTGATTTCCTTCTTCAATTAAACAATTTATTTAAAATAAAATTAATTAGCCCAGACCAGCCGCTGGGTAGCCTATGACTTCAACATTGAGACATGTTAGATAACACAAAGATCATTGTCAAAGATAACATCAGTCTTTACACCTTTGTTAATAGCATTAAAGCACAAGTTTCCACATTCCAGTTACTATCATTGCCAAAGTGAAATAACCCATATAGTGGATGTAAACAACATTATGAAATTAATCGCCTGAAAAAGAAGTTTGTAGGACAAAATCATTGCAATCCCAACAAGATTTTCAAATGAAGCACTGATTTCTAACACAACTCAGAGAACACTAACAAACAATCAACGAAATTGGAATACCATCAAAAGACCATTTCAATGATTATTACATATTCTGAGGAAAATCATCTACACAATTAGAGAAATCAAAACAAAGGCATATAGTCTGATTCCTAATTACTGTTGTATTCCACAAATAACCAAGAATTCAATATGATGAGGGAGATTCAATCTTAAGCTACCACCAGATTCTAAGGAAATCACTATAAAATCACTGAAATCTAAGTAGAGCTTCTAAAATCTAAGCATCAGGCTATGGTAATACCAATGAAATCACAGGAAAATCAATAGAGATTGAAATAGTGTTTGTACAATTTGTGAAGGGTATTTTTACCTGTCCTAAAAAACAAAACTCAGAAATCCAACATGCAGAGCAACACATTTCTCATTTTAAATCAAAGAGATAAAATATATATATATATATATATATATATATATATATATATATATATACCTCATGAGATGATTATCTGAACTACTGAATGAGGATTAGAGCTAGATAAACAGAGCAAAACGCAAATGACCCCTAGCTTGCAGTTCATCGGAATTTGAAGGGGATTTGCCGGATTCGATGAGAGATCACCAGGGATGGTGATAGACTAATGGAATCTACTGATAATGGTAGATGTTAGGGTTGGTTGCAGAGAAATGGGTTTCGATATTCATAAATAGAGGTAGGGATATGGAGTTAGGGCTTAGAGATTGGGATAAAAACAGAGAGAAGAAAAACTAAAGGAATGAGAACAAAGTCTTGTCGGAAATTGACCGGATCTCCGGCATGAAACGATCGGAGAAAAGGGGTTTAAAGAATTTAAGGATTTTAAATGATCTAGATGAATCTGTGGTGTAAGTCTGGGGGAAATCACAGATCTAGTATTAATGGAAATAGAGAAGAGGATCGAAATAAACACACAGATCTAGGATTTTATAAAAACAAAGCTTCAGATCTAGGATTTGAGGCAGGAATATGGAGTTAGGGCTTAGAGATTGGGATAAAAGAGGAGGTATTGTGATCGGCAATGACGAAAATAGGTGCGAGTGTATAAACTTACGGAAGTTGGTGGCCGGAACTCCAAGAATCCGCCGGAGAAGATGAAGAAGCTTTCTCTCCCTTCTCTCTCTCTCTTACATTCATTCTTCCTCTCTCCCTCTTTTCTCAGATTTCAGATCTCAGATCTGGAATCTAGCAAGGATACGGCCGGAGCTTGGGTCACCGGAATCAATGGTGTTTGCCGAGGTTAGGGTTTGGATTAAAAGAAAAATGGGTTTGCCAAACAGGGCCAGCATATAAGGATCGAAAGAGGAGAAGTTTTAACAGAGTAATGGAGGCCACGGCGGTGGAAATCGGGGTTGGAACTGAGCTCTGGCAATGTTGCCGAAGAAAATAGATCCAAAATCCCCAACTCTCTTTCTCTTTTACGCTCTCAAAGTGCAGAAACCCTAAAAATCAGATCTCTCCTCCTCTCACGAGCTCTCTATCTCTTCAATATATAGGAAAATGAAAAGTTTCGAACCTCTTTTCCCCTTTGGACCACCTTATTTCAGATGTTTCACCCCCCATTCGCATCATAGATGCTCATGATGAGCTTGTC
Source organism: Tasmannia lanceolata (assembly GCF_043159265.1). NCBI lineage: Eukaryota > Viridiplantae > Streptophyta > Magnoliopsida > Canellales > Winteraceae > Tasmannia > Tasmannia lanceolata. The sequence goes on along the minus strand of NW_027518680.1, from coordinate 52,526,722 downwards.
TACTTCCAGACTTCGGAATCACCCCTCAACTCGGCTAACCTACCCCTCTTTCATCATTAGACAAGGGAAATGATATCAGTTCAACCCAGCTTTGATAACGACACAAACTCGGCTTGCCTTTTCTGCCCATTTTCGTTCATTTCACTTAAAATTTTGCGGGTACACTCTTGAGACCCCAACCCATCCTATGGCACAAATAGGGACTCTAAAACACTCATTTGATAAGATTTTTAACCACATAACACTATTAAGGGTACGGTCAAAATGGGGTGTCTACACAGAGTCATAGGAGTGTAGTTAAGAAATTATATTCCGAACTACGTTGGCTTGATCCCTTTCCACAAGGTACGTACTGCAGCTTGGGATCTATATCCCAAGTCCAGCCAAACCTTTAAAAATAAACATTTCAAACCTTCTAAAAATACAAAAATTCTTTAAAATCTTTTCAAAAGATCTTCCCCTAGAGTTAGGAGTCTGTCCTAGATATTTGGGGTATTTTAGAGTTAGGAGTCTATCCTGATTGTGTTGATATGTTGTGTCTTGTGGTGTGAGTGTCCTTAGACTTAGGAGGCCTCGAGTCGTAGTTGGTTAGACATTTAGTCGAACCGATGGCTAAACTAAGAAATATTTAGTTAGCCCATGGTTTTCCTTAAGACACACAGCCTAGTTACACATAGGATATAGGAACCACCTGAATTAGCTTAAGGCTAACCAACTTGCATTAGTTATGGCATATAGGGAGTCATAAAAAGTACAATTCACTTGAACTTAAGTAATCGCACAAGAAGCTTTAAAAACTAGTCAAGTCTAGTTGATCGAGTCTAGGGTAGCAGTCTTAGATGGTTAGGCATCGTAGTTTAGAATAGGTCATCGAACTACGTTGATTCTGATTCTTCCTGAGGCCGGGATACGTAGAGCAGCCGGGATGGATGGCCATCTTGGTCCGAGTCAAGTACCACATTAGAGTCTAGGGTTTGTCGTGTCGAGTCGTGTGTGGAGTTGAGTTGTGTTGTGTTGTGTTTTCTTACTTTCATGTATAGACCTTCTACCTTTAGGTGTAGCATGCATGTGTTTGCCCATCAGAACTTAGACACCAATTAGGCAGGACACTCATAACCTAGCTATTGTTAGGTGACATTCCTTTCATTTATTTTGTGTGTGCTTATTATTCATCTCCGAGACATGTATGATTAGATAGACGTCTTCTCGGAGATATATGTTCCCATTTCACATGACTTTCGTCCAAAACTCTTCAAAATCACTAAATAAATGGCATAAGGGACCAGGTGCTTGCACTTGGGCAGATGAGGTGCTCTTCGGACCTTCCAAATTCGTAACCAGGCATGAACCTTTTTATATCTTTGGTTATCCATTGCAACAGAGCATAGTATGGGATCCAGGGCCGACTTCCTTGGATGACGACTCTTCTTTGTTTAAGGTACGTCTCGAATCCGGGCTTGTCTCCAAATCGAGAGGTATCTTACTTTACATCGCCACTCATGCTGTGAGAGGCACCTTTTTGAGAGTTCCTTGGTAGAGCTCTCCTTCACGTGGATGATCTAGAGACTTTCGGAGGCTCGTCCCCCGCCTCTCTCGGATCGGGGTCCACAGGCTGGCGAGTCTGCTAGGGATTTCTTGAAACATTGCCTAACTCTGTAAAAATGCCATTTTTACTAATTTTGAAGAAATTTGGGCTAAAATCATTTTAAATGGGAACCTTTTATGTTAGAATGCCAGGGGCACCAGATAGGTGCGTAAATAAAACAAGGGTTCACACATTCACTTTCATCCCCTGCATATATTATCTATTTTGTGGTTACTTTTCTGCTGTGGATGTGCTATCAGATTACTTACTTCCGAGAGATACTATGAGCAGGAGACGTGAAGGCTATACCCGCCTTCTAGAGCCACCGCACTAGTAGTATACTCAGCACCTGGACACTTCGTGTGTAAAATGGACATAGTTTGTATACTGGAGGGAACTCACGGTATACAAGTAACTATGAAACCAGCCAGGTGAACCTCGCAGCTTTACACTTCTATATATATTGCATTGTCCTTTTGTTTGCATATAGGGACGAACATGTGTTTCTTACACATGTGGAGCTTAGAGTTAGGAACCTTGTCCTATCTATATACTAGTGTAGCTCACCTTATGTGGCTACAACACGGTCGTAGTACACTCACATGTCTGTCTTGGGTCAAGCATCTTGACTCTGTGGATTATATTTATGGCTGGTGCCCCTAGTTAGGATATATATATATATATATATATATATATATATATATATATATCGATTATTAGATTGGAGCCTACTTATCTAGTGATCCCTGTCTAATCTAATCAATTATGATAATCCATCTTTCAAGTCTAGACCTACCTAGTGGCTTCTATCCGCCACTCTCATAGGCATGGTCTATCCTTTGACTCGTTGGTTATAAAGTCAATTTCTATATCCGTTATACATTCATTCATCCTTCAGATATAGATCTGGTCACTTTTATGGCCATGGTTTGTCCTGGATTTATTAATGATAAATTCAAAATTATATCCCTTGAATATTAAATTGAGGCCTATGCATTTCGTTGTTCATTTTCAAATTTAGGTTTGGCCACACTCATGGCCATGGTCTATCTCTTGATCCATTGATGATATATTCCATATCCATATTCTTTGATTATTTTAAGACTTACTTTTCAGTAAAGTCTTTTGTCCAAGTTAGCCAATCACTTTGCTCCAATCATTAAAGATTAGATATGGTCCATGGCCTTACTTTGCTATACTTATGACCATGGTCTATCCTTTGATCCTTTGATTGTCACCCCGATCCATGTATATCTACCATTGGGTTTGCTTACCCTTGGATCATTTTGAAATCAATGTTGGAAAATTTTGACCCCAGCTGTATCCTTTCAGTATATCAGTTATTGCCGATATCATTCTTCTTTGTAATTCTGTATTTTGAGTTAGCCCTTATCTCTATCTTATTATTTTTTTCTAATAAGCAGGTCTTTCTTCATGTCGAACGAGGTTCTGAAGAGTTGGATTTCTGATCCTCGAGGACGTCGTCTCAGCTCTGCTGGTCATAATATTTCTAATTTCTACTATCTGGCCTCCATTCCAGTAGACTGGAATTTCCTTGAAGCAGCCATCGAGTTTTGGCGGCCAAATCTCCATGTATTCCGTTTTGGTATGCAGGAGGTTTGTCCGATTTTCGAGGACTAGTGTTGGCTGATGAATCGCGATCGTACTGGTCCCCTGATTAGAATTGACAAAAAATTGGGTCATCATACCACTTTCAAAAAGCTAATTCCCCCTACTGTCGCACCCATGAAGTCCATCCTAGGAGAGAAGGGTGTGTGTATCAAACAACTGGTTCAACACTTTCGTGAACCTGGAAAGCTTACTCCTGAATACCGAACCAGTCATCACCACGCCTTGGTATTATGCGTTTATTCCAAGTGGCTGCTCAGAGGGGACACCCATTATGCTTCCCCTTTACTCTTAGACTTTGTATACCAAATTTCTAAAGGGGCAAATCCAATTCCAACAATCCTTGTTGAAACCTTCAATGGATTGGATAATCTAGTTAACAAGGTCCCAAAAGCTTTTCTCACAGGTTCCCCTGTTCTTTTGTATGTCTGGCTTTGCTTAAAACTTCGAATTTTCATACCCCCGACACACAAAGATATTGTTTTGTCCAACTACCACACATGGGAGCGCAAAACTTTCAATTTTACAAAAAAGGAAGAATGGGTCAATTGGTTAAGTTCCCTGCAAGCTGACCAAATTACCTGGAGGCTTTTCATGATCATTGGGTATTAATCCAAACCCGAGATAGTCGATACATTCAATTCCTTGGTTTGGAAAAAAACTTCTTTCTACATTCCTGACCGTATTTTTCGTCAATATGGAGGAGTTCAATCTACATGTCCACATGGGGGCATTACAACTGAGTTTTATCTGCCAACACCAGTCCGTCCCATCGAAAAATCTAGCCGCGACTTTGCCAAAAGTATCTGCGAGGATTGGGATCATAAATCTAAAGTGCTCTCACATCCTCTGCGAGACAAAACCATTAAAAGAACATATGGAGGAGCAGTACTTGGGGAAGGAGTACATGCTGGAGTGTCCCCGGGTTATTATCAGTGGCTGATTGAGGACATCGAAAATCGTAAGCCTAAGAAGGCCAGATTGGAGGAAAGAGATGATTGAGAATCTTCATCTATCTTTTGTCATAAACATCTTATTATCCAGAGTTTCATTTGTTATGACATGCTATCTTTCATTTTACCTGTTATTATCTTTGTAACCCGTTCAGACATCATCAATGAAATATGTTCTTGCTTTATCTTATTTTTATTTAACCAGAATACATTATCTCGATTATCAATGTTTTAATCTAGTGTTTATACTTCCATTTCAGGATTCCTGAGTGAGCAGTCATTGCTTCTAGGAAATCTCATATTTCAAAACCAACCTGGTCCCGTCAGACATCTGATTCCAGGCTGAGTAGACAGTCTTTATCACCACCTTCTTTTACTTCTCCTCTGTCACCCATTTCAAATTTACAGAAAATTCTTTCACCCATTCTACCCACACCTGAACCAATGGCTGAGAATGGACATAATACCCTAGACACCAACGAGATGATGAAGGCTATCCTATCACAATTAGGCACCATCAATGAAGAAATTGCTCGCTTGAAAAGTGATAGGAGTTCTACTTCCAGAGAACATGCACCCCAGCCCCCTTCAGCTATACCTCCTCCACCTCCTGCGGTGACCAGACCTGCCGTCCTGACTGTGGAAGATGACTTTGATGATGAGCAGTACGCAGAAGAGAATTGTTTTCCTCATTTTGATAGGTCTGATAAAGGCAAAGTGATATCAGACAGATTAGACAAGCTGACTCAAGAGATGGAGAACATAAGATTTCAGGGACCGAAGAAGCTGAATATGGCTGATTTCATGATATATCCAGGGGTCACACTGCCTCCGAGATTCAAAGTACTAGACATGGATAAATATAATGGGACATGGTGTCCTAGAAGTCATTTAATGTCTGTTCTTCCGCTTCTACAATAGCACGGTCTATCTCCAGAGCAGGTTGCTCTCCTATTCCCTCGATGCTTAGTCGGAACGGCTAAGAAGTGGTTCCTGAGCCTGAAAGCAGAAGAGATCAGAACTCTAGAGAATATTGCAAATAAGTTCGTCGAGCAGTTCTCCATGGAGGAGGGGATCGATGTAACCAAAAGAGATCTGAAAGCATTGAAGCAGGGCCATAATGAAACCTTCACTTCCTTCATCCGCAGATGGAGAAGGAAAGCTACGCAGATGACTCATCGTCTGTCAGATGAGGATCAAATCAAGATTGTGGTTAAGAATCTGTCTCCACAATATTACCATTATATGGTTATCCAGTATTTCCTTGATTTCAACCATCTCATCAAGACTAGGACCTAGATAGAAGATGCATTGGCTAAAGGTCTAAGGTCAAGAAATTCTTCTGATGTCAGAGAGGGGAAGAGACCTGTGATAGCTCCAAAAGAGGTACATAATGTCAATTGTGTTAGACCACCACCCAAAGCAATTACTGAAATGAGAAGACCGCCGATGGACCAAAAGCCACCTCGTTACTTTGATCCCCTCCTATATTCTTTGTCCGTAGCTTTGAAGAACTTGTTGAAGGATAGAAAGATCAAACTACCTGACATTAAGCCTTTGCCCAATCCGTTGCCAAGATCCTGGAGGGAGGATCAATTTTGTGACTATCATCGCAATACGGGCCATATCACTGATAGGTGTTTAGCTTTGGAAACACCAAATACAGAACATGATCGATAGGAAGGAGCTTGCAATTGAATTGCCAAATGTAACCAGAAACCCCCTTCCGACACATGCAATGCCGCCTCCAGCTTCGATCAATGTCATTTGCGCTGAAGAGTCTGTCATTGATCCTGCTTCTTTCATATGCACCGTTGAATTTGAGGGAACTTCTGTCTGGAAATTTGAAGAAGAAGATGAGTGGACAAAGAAGGAAGAGCCATATGTCTTGTCATGAAATGACCCTGATGAAGTTGGGTCGTCAAACCGGTCATATGTTCTCCATTGTGAGGATAAAAAGAAAGAAAACGAAGCTTTGTACGTCTTAAGGGTGAGTGATGATGAGGAAGAAGAGATGGAAACCCCATACATCCTTAAGATAGAAGATGATGATTTGCTACTTCTGAATGATCAATGCGATGAACTCCGTCATGTTACACGTGGGGGACGAGTTTTCAAACCACCCGAGCTCAGAGTTCAGAATCCTGCTGAAGTTGCAAGAGCTGTTGATAATCAGAAACAGAAGCAGAGACTCAATGAAGAAAAAGATAATTTGTTAAATCAGCTTAAGAAAACCCAGGCTAATGTTTCCATTTGGGGTGTACTGATGGCATCCCCAAAACACAGACAGGTTCTGCTTCGTGCGCTAAATGCATCCCAGGTATCAGTTGAAATCACTCCAGATGAGTTGGTCAACGTAGTGGCCATGGCGAAAGCTTCAAAAGCTTTATCTTTCTGAGACGAAGATTTACCGTCAGAAGGAAAAGACCATACTCGTCCTCTCAAAATTACCCTTCTTTGCAACAAGAAGAAAGTATCGGAAGTGCTAGTAGACAATGGGTCAGCTTTGAACGTATGTCCTTTGAGCACTGCCACTACTTTAGGGTTCGGGCCTGAAGACTTCATACCATCCGAACAAGGTATACTGGCATATGATGGCACCCGAAGGGACGTTATAGGAACATTGGCTACTGAGATTGTGATTGGAGGAGAAACCTTTGACATCGAATTTTAGGTGCTAGATATCAAAACTTCCTTCTGTCTTTTGCTTGGCCGACCTTGGCTGCACAAGGTCGGAGTTATTCCTTCCACACTTCACCAAAAATTGAAATTCATTTGAAACAATCGGGTGATCACAGTCAGGGAAGATCCTAAGCCAGAAATCGGACAGATATCTCAGGAGCTCGTTACCGAAAACATAAGAGATATTAGTCTGACAGGATTTTCAGTGGAGGTTTCAGCTATCACTGAAATCAGCAAGAAGCTATGAGTGAAGAAATTATGTTTCTCTCTAGTACCAATACTCGGGTGATTAAGATGATGCGCCGATATGGATATATCCCGGGAGCTGGTCTGGAAAAGAATCTGCAGGGTCCGACTGTGAGGCCAGAGATGAAAGCAGTTGACGGATTGTTTGGGTTAGGATACAAGCCAACTCGCAAGGAGGTGCAGAAAATGAAAGCTTACATGCTAAAATGGGCTGAATGCCGCCGTAGAGGCTTAGAATTTCCGACGGGACCATACAGTATGGTCATGAATGGCCGATTCAGAAAAGAGGGCTGATTGCCCTTATTACGGTTTCTCAGAGCCATGGTATGATGAAACCGGGACAAATCTGCCGGGTCTTGAGATCTTCTTCCTAGATGAGTTGCCAGGGGACTTCTACAATGAACAGATTGCAGTGACAGCAGTGACAGAGGAACCAGACACAGATTGGGTTGAGAACTTCGAATCAGAACTCCTAGACTCCCTGTTTCAGGTCGAGGCACCAGTCATTGCGATGATTGGAGGAGATACACCTTTTGTGAACGCAAAGAACTGCATTACCCCAGCCGAGGGACCTTTGGATAACTGGACCTCACAGGTTATACCCCAAGTAGTCCTTCAGCATAATCGAGTCCCTTCAAAAGAGTCGGTCATTTCAAAATCTGTGTCAATTTCTGAGTTTGACTTAGAGTCTGTCATTTCTAACTTTTCTTTTGATGCAGGTACTCTAGAGGTCGGGTCTATTTCTGGAGTTTGTGATGAGTCTATCTCTGGTGGCGTCGAGTTTGAGTCTGAGGACGTCTTCATTGATGTTTCGTCTGTACATAATTCTGATTGTATTGACACTGATGTCAATTTGTCTTTTCATTCTGTTTCAGAGTCTGTAAAGCTTGTTGTGGGCTATCTTACTGATGTAATCATTGATCCTGATGAAATAAAAGACCCTTTTGCGTATATTCCTGTACTTGTCTCTTCTACTGATTCTGCTTCTAAACATGATCAAGTAACTAATAATGATAATCAAGACTCCCCCTCTAATGAGGAAGCCGACGAAACTCCCCTTGAAATCAAACACATGATTCAACAAGAGGAGAGTCGCCAGGCAAAACCACTTGAAGAGAAAATTGAAACTGTAAATATAGGTGATGAAGCCTTCATTCGGGAGATACGGATTGGTAAAATTTTATCTCCTGAGGAGCGCGAAGAATTAATCACCTTGCTCAAAGAGTTTAAGGAGGTTTTTGCTTGGTCTTACGATGACATGTCAGGATTGAGTGAGGACATTGTCCAACACAAATTACCTCTAATCCCTGGCATCAAGCCGAAGAAGCAAAAACTCTGGAAACTTAAAACAGAATGGGAGTTGAAAGTTCATGATGAGGTTAAGAAACTACTGGAAGTAAAATTCATCGAAGTAGTTGAATATCTCGATTGGCTTGCAAGTATTGTACCGGTGCCCAAAAAGGACGGTAAAGTTAGGATGTGTGTCGATTTCAGAGATTTGAACAAGGCAAGTCCGAAAGATGACTTTTCGCTTCCGAACATTGATCTCTTGGTTGACAATACAGCGGGACATGCACTCTTATCTTTCATTGATGGATTCTCAGGGTACAACCAAATTAAAATGGCGCCTGAGGATATGATGAAGACAACGTTCATTACTTAGTGAGGCACATATTGCTACAGAGTAATGCCGTTTGATCTTAAGAATGCTGGTGCTACCTATCAGAGGGCTGTGACTATTCTTCTTCACGACATGATTCATAAAGAGGTCGAAGTCTATGTAGATGATATGATTGTCAAGGGAAAGACTCGACTAGAGCATACAGTTGCCTTAAGAAAGTTCTTCGAGCGAATCCGAAAGTATCAGCTTCGCTTGAACCCCAATAAATGTGTATTTGGGGTCACATCAGGAAAGTTGCTTGGATTCATGGTCAGCGAGAGAGGAATCGAAGTGGACCCTCAAAAGATTAAGGCCAACCAGGAAATGCAACCACCAAAGACGGAAAAGCAGATTCGTGGATTCCTTAGGAAAGTACAATACTTGAGGAGATTCATATCTCATTTAACTATGACGTGTGAACCCTCCATCTTCAAGTTATTAAAGAAGAATTCTCCCAAGAAGTGGAATGAAGAATGTCAGGAAGCATTTGAAAAGGTCAAGCAGTGCTTGTCTTTGCCTCCTGTCCTATCCCTGGTCGTTCCAGGTCAACCGCTGTTGTTGTACTTATCCATCACAGATACGGCAATGGGTTGTATGCTTGCTCAGCAGGATGCAGGGTCTAAGAAAGAAAAGCCTATCTACTATATCAGTAAGAAAATGCTTGAGTATGAAATCAAGTATACTATCTTGAAAAAGACTTATCTAGCATTGGTTTGGGCAACTCAGAGGCTTAGACATTATCTGTTATCGAATAAAGTACTTTTGCTCTCACGGATGGATCCGTTAAAGTATTTGTTCAAAAAACCCGCTCTTACTGGAAGAACAGCTAGATGGTTGTTATTGTTGTCTGAGTTTGACATCACTTATGTCACTCAGAAATCAATTAAGGGACGGGTCATCGCTGAGCAGTTGGCTGATGCTCCTGTTGAGGAGAATGCTTTTCTAAAGGCAGACTTTCCTGATGAAGAGATAGTGGATGTCGAAGAAGTGATTCTGAGTATCAAGTGGTTAATGTACTTTGACGGAGCCGTCAATAACCATGGTCAAGGAATAGGGGCAGTTTTAGTATCTCTAAAGAAGGAGTATATCCCTATATCCATCAAGTTGCAGTTTGAATGCACCAATAATATGGCAGAATATGAAGCATGCATCGCAGGACTTGAGGCAGCTTTGGCTTTGCAAATTTAAGATATAGATGTGTTTGGGGACTCAATCCTGATCATTTGTCAAATAAATGGGGATTGGAAAACAAAAGAGGTGAGGTTGATCTCATATCACACATATCTCGAATCCCTGGTCAAGAAGTTCAGACGTGTCACTTTCACTCATCTGTCAAGGACCAGGAATCACTTTGCCGATGCTTTGGCTACTCTGGCGTCAATGTTAGACATTTCTGCGAGGATGGAGGTTCAACCTTTAGCTGTGAGGTTACAATGGGCTCCCGCACATGTGAATGCTATAGAGATATCTGCTTAGATGTCCGGACGGAAAGCCGTGGTACACAGACATTAGAAATCTCATTTCAGGCAAGGGGCATCCGCTTGAGGCTTCCAGCAAAGAGAGGAAAAATCTTCAAAGATTCGTTGCCAACTTCATCATTTGTGGTGAAGAATTGTACATAAGGTCATTTGATGGGATACAGCTTCTGTGTGGGGATGAAGATCAGGCTGCAGAGCTTATAGAGCAAACATATGAAGGTGTTTGTGGCCCTCACATGAATGGTAAGATGCTGCCAAGGAAAATCCTAAGACTTGGATTCTATTGGCCCACAATGGAAGCAAACTGCTTCGCATTCATGAAGAAATGTCATAAATGCCAAGTCTATGCGAATCTCATTCATGTGCCTCCATCAGAGTTACACTTTATGACCTCACCATGGCCATTCTCAGTATGGGAGATTGATATCATTGGCAAAGTTTATCCAAAGTCGTCAAGTGGACATGAGTACATTCTAGTAGCCGTTGAATACTTCACAAAGTGGATAGAAGCCGCTTCTTATGCTTCCATAACTTCAAACACAATTACGAAGTTCATCCGTGCAAATATCATTTACAGATACGGAGTACCTCATGAGCTAATTTTTGATAATGGGTCACATTTTAAGAAAGAGGTAGTACACCTGTGTGAAGAGTTCAAGATAAAGCATCACAAGTCATCTCCTTACAGATCTCAGACAAATGGGGCTGTAGAGGCAGCAAATAAGAATATCAAAGTCATAATCAGTAAGATGACCAAGACTTATAAGGACTGGTTGAACAAACTTCCTTTTGCTTTGTGGGCTTACAGGACATCAATCAGATCCTCTACAGGTGTAACTCCGTACTCTTTAGTGTATGGAATGGAAGCAGTCCTCCCTGTTGAGCTGAGAATTCCATCCTTACAGGTAATGATGGAAGCAAATCTGCCAGAGTCTGAATGGGAGAGAGCCAGACATCAGGAATTACAGATGATAGATGAAAAGAGGCTGAGAGCCTTATATCACATCCAAGAGTATCAGCGAAGAATCGAAAGGGCCTTCAATAAGAAAATCCGACTCAGAGACCTGAAACCAGGAGATATTGTTTTGAAATCATACAGGGCACCGGTATTTGATCCCAGAGGGAAGTTCAGGTCAAACAGGTCTGGTCCTTACATTGTTGATAAAGTCCTGCCTGGAAAAGCCGTAAGACTCCTCGATGAAAATGGAGAAAAATTAACCGAACCTACAAATCTAGACCAACTAAAGAAGTACTATGCTTAGATACACCAGGAGGCCGTCCTTGGTCGATTAGAGCTTAAAAGCCAATAACCTCAAAGTCAAAAACCGTTTGCAAACCCTTTGGGCCTAAAAAAAACAAACCTTCTTTCTTTGATAAACTCAAACCAGGAGCATCTTTTATGACTTGCGTCATAAAAGATATTAAACCTGGACTACGTCATGACTTGATCCCTCTCTTCAGGGTACATAGGTAGCCTGATCAATTCGGGTTCGGTCAAATCTTTCAAATCTTCAAAAAAGAAAGAAACAAATCAAACAATCTTTGAAACCCCAAATGGGCGAACTACGCAGACCTGATTCCCATTTCTTTGGGGATACGTAGGCAATCTGGAGGGCCAGATTCGGTCAAATACATGAAAACTTACCAAAGGTTAACCTGTTTGAACCCAAGCTTACCTAAAAGTCCTTCTGATGTAATTAGGCACAGGTTTGTAGAGAAACATAAAGAAAGAAAGAAAATGATGGAGTCTTAGACCCGCTAGACTGAAAACCCGCAAGGGCGGTCTAGGTAAAAGTTAGGGTCATTCACCCGCTAAGCTGAATACCTGAAAGGGTGGCTTAGGCAAAAATTAGGGTGCTGAGCCTGCTGGATGGAAAACCTGCAAGGGCAGGCAGTCCAGGCAAAATATAAGGCATGCCGTCCGCCAGATTGAAAACCTAAAAGGCGATTTGGTCAGGGCAATGACTTCATAAAGGACAAAACCTCTGGAAGCCAGCTGGACTTTCATTTTTGTTGTGGCATCATTTCAATGTTTGAGTAAGTGCTAGTGAGGCTTCTTTAAGACTTCTCAAGGCTAAGGGGGTTAAGACTAAGCAATCCAAATGGATAATAACCATGATGGAAATACCGGAAAGAGGAATGAAACACCTTTAAATATGGTTTTCAAAAGAATCTAAGAGTGATAGACTGTACCATTTTAAAACACTTATCAGGCAAAGAAGCAGATTCAGTCTCTCTTAGAGTTCAAGTCATGTCATCATTGGAGTTCTTGATATCATTGTCAAAGTCCTTTCTTTGTTGAGTCAAGGTCAAGTTTCAGAGTTTTGTTTGGGGAGTTCTGTGTGGCAAGTATCCTTCCCAAGGCTAGGGTGATAAAAAAATGAAAGATGAAGTTGTGTCTCCTTGGGGGTGAGGCAGAGCAGAATAGAGTTCAGAAGAATGGCAGGTTCTCAGACCCATTCGAAACTCTAGCAGTAGGCAGAAATGAAAGAAAGATGTCAGTCAGATTCAGTCTGTTGTATATGAGAAAAGTTGTGTAACCTCAAACATTCAAGAAATGAAAGACTTTTGTTGTTCCTTGTTATGTTTGCTCTCTATTGAATTTGTCATGGAAGTAAAATCATACTAGGAGCATCTTTTATGACCTGAGTTATCAGGTCATAAAAGATATCAAGCAAATAATGGTGATTGAGATGGCTATTCTCAACAAATGAACACAAGAAGAGCTTGAGCATATTCTTTGAATCCTGCTTTTCAGCAATTTTGTTTTCAGCAAAGTCAATGCTTTTGAAAATTAGTTTTCAAAATAATCTTTACATCAGTAGAATGCAGTTTTATTTTGAAAGTGGAAGGGGGGGCTAATACCCAAAACCCTATCAAGTCATTTAAGTTTTGTTCTCAGCAGAGAGCGAATTCTCTTTTTCTCTCAACAAGAGATGGTCAATCGATCCCGCGTTGAGTCAGTTGGAATCAACTTCTAATTTTGAATCCAATCCGGTTTCTTTGATCATTCAGCATTTGCTTTCTACAGCATCCATCCTCACTTCGCCTTTCACGGCATTCTAAGTCTGTTTTCACACATCATTCTAAGTCCATTTTCACACAGCATTCTAAGTCCGTTTTTACACGGCATTCTAAGTCCATATTCACACGGTATTTAAGTCCGTTTTCACACGGTATTCTAAGTCCCTTTTCACACGGCATTCTATGTCCGTTTTCACGCGGCATTCTAAGTCTGTTTCTACATGGCATTCAAGTCCATTTTCACACGACATTCTAAGTCCGTTTTCACACAGCATTCTAAGTCCGTTTTCACACGACATTCAAGTCCGTTTTCACACGGCATTCTAAGTCCGTTTCCACACGGCATTCAAGTCCGTTTTCACATGGCATTCTTAGTCCGTTTTCACACGGCATTCAAGTCCATTTTCACACGGCATCTAAGTCTGTTTTCACATGGCGTTTAAGTCCATTTCCACACCGTATTGAAGTCCGTTTCTACACGGCATCCAAATCAATTTTCTCTTCAAATGCCAAGATCATCCATAACCAAATCAATCCGTTAAAGTTTTGCAAGAGAGGCTATCTCGCTAATGTGTGTTGAGTTAAGAGTTGGAGAGAGGCTATCTCACCAGTGTTTGCAGAGTTAGAGTCCTGTGAAAGGCTATTTCACCGTGTTATCTTTGTGAATATCATTTTCAAAACCAAAAATCAAAATTTGATTTGCTTCTATTTTGGGTCAGCCAAAATGGGTTGTTTGTTCAGCTTTGACATTCGCGTGACAAGCACGCTCTGCCAAAGAGGGGCATCTGTAGACACCGCATTTTGACCGTACCCAAAATCTTCCTTGTTTGAGTATAACCCAACCAAATCAGAGTCTTAGAGGCCTAAATTTAACCCTAAGCTAGGTTAGGGTCCCACCAAGGTCCATGCAGAATTTCGTCTAAATCTGAGAGCGTTTGCCTAGCGAACGAGTCAAGCAATGTCGTAGTGCAAATACAGAAAAGGGGGGTGAATTTATCCAGAGAGGGGTGCGAATTTATCTTGGAAAGGACGTGGTTGGCCATATAGGACACACAAAAACACGCGCCAATCTTTTTCTTTGCACAACCGCGCGCTTATCAAAATGGGGTGCTGATATCAATTCATAAAAAAAACTATAAATATCACTTCACTCTCATTTTTCAGCAGATCTAGGTTTTTCTAAAAATATTAGAGAGAGAGGGAGAGAGCTAAGAGAGAAAATTCGATCCAATACCTTAACCCTACTATCCTTTCCTCCCTGGCGCCTATCTTTTTATGTGCATTTTTTTTTATATTCTCTGGTTCTATCTGCATGTTTTGTTTGTGTTGAGAATCATTCGATTATCTAATTATGTAGTTGGGTGTAAAGTTCAATGAAAATTATCTAAAATATTTTTTTTTATATTTTTCCAGTTTTTATAAGCAAAGATATAAATAGAAATTTTGTTATTTGTTTTGGGAAATCTGGCTTAAAAATTTGAGGCTTTAATTTTATATCTATAATTTGCTTGTCTGTATCAATAATTATGTTAATGGCTGAAAAATGAGGTTTGTAATTTCATTTATCATAATTATGGTTCTGTACTTGTTTTAAGGTTTTAGAAATCAGGTTCTATGTTTCTTCCAAAACTTTCTAGCATTATATTTCTTTGATCTGCATTAGCTTGTAAGTTTAGATTCCCTTTGTCTCAATTTATTTCCCTTCTTTGAGATTTTTTTTTATCAAAAGATGATCACAAACAGATGCTGACTTATAACAGTTTAAAATAGAAATTCTGGTTTCTTTAAGCTTTACAAGAAAATTGGATAATTATTTGTCATATAGAATCTTGCATGCCCAGAACCAGTACAATTTTTTTTTCTTCTCTTCATTTGTAGCATCACAAATTGCCCAAAGTCATTTTTTTTCACTGTACCTATGACATTAGTTTTCATCTTCATATTCAGCACTACAGGTTGCACAAAGTTCAATTCATGTTCTGTTTGTTTAAAAAAATTAGCCCATACATACTTAGGCATTAAAGTATGTGTAGGAAGAGAGAGAGAAAAAGGAGGGAAATATTTATTGTAAAATGGTAATATAGTTGCTAAAAGATTTCATTTTTTTTACTATTGCTAAGGAGTTTGAGAAAAATCGGTTTTTAAAAGTCATTTTGTAATTGAGTCTATGTTCTGCTCCAAGTATGTGTCCACTTTTTGCATATTAAATAGTTAGTTAATCATATTTTGTAAATATTTTTTTTATTAATGGTATATTCACTTTATAGAAGGATGGATATATATTGATGTTTTGTGTAAATAACAAATTTAGCACTTTTTTTAACTCAAAGAATATAAAGAGACATCTATTTTTCTCAAGGGATGAACTTTCAACATGTAATTAGAAGATTTTATATGTAGTATAGTTAGGCTGAGAGGTTATGCCATTAAATGTATTTAATCCAGCTAAGGGTATTATTAGCATAGTTACATAAGGATTTTAGGATAGAAATATGTTCTTATACTGATTAGATGTGGGCATGCATGAGAGTAATAAAGGATCATTTCTTCATACAGTTGTGATCTGAATTTTGGAATAATCTCCATAGTATTGGTAGTTTGGGTTCAGTTACATATTGTTGCTGCCATCTTATGTCCCTGGGCTCTTTGGTGGTTGTTCCTATTTGTTTGGATGTGTATTTGTCAAATTTTTTGATAGGCTTAGCTGGAGGCGTATGAAGGTCCAAATGATTATACTTATTAATTATAGTTGTTGTTTTTCATGGTACTATGTTAATGCTTGGCTTACTAATCATGCATGTATGAACTAAAAACTGCTATGGCACCTCTCCATTGTGCTGAAATAAAAATTGCTATGGCTCACCTTTATTATGCCTGAACCAAAAATTACTATGGCTCATCTCGGTTATGCTGAAACAAAAAAATTATTGTAGCTCATTTTCATTATGATGAACTATTGCATACGTCCAACAAATTATTTTTCTCAAGAACATAATATATATGTATTATAATAGTTTGATTGGTATGAAAGTCTGTTCTTTTGGCTTGCTGAAAATATGCATATTAATGACATATGTATATAAGTATGATAGTCACTGCAACAATTACATTATCAGTTGTATTAGCACATGTCAAGTCATTTTCCATTTTATATGATTAGGAGTTTAAATAATGTTTGTACAATATAGTTACTTATTTTTTTGGTAAGGTTACTATAACAATTTGATTGGTATGTCTTTATCAGTATAACAATGTAGATTTTTGATGTGCACTGATCTTGATTATTTTGTCATATGCTCGATCTATATCAAACAGTTTTTGACAAAAATATATAATCTGTTTGTTTTTAATATGTCAATATGGACATGGTGTTAGTTCAATATTTGGTAAAGCGTGTTCAATGGAGGATAGAGTACGATTCATTTTGAGTTCTTAGGTACACCTTGATTTATTTTGAACCCTTTACATACATATCCCTTGACTTATTCATGTATCTGATTACTAAAAGTTGTTGACATGTTTTGATGGCGTGTGTGTGCTTGAAGGATGCAATAATAGAAATAATATTTTTTTTTCAGGGAGACAGTTTTGCTCTCATATGTCAAAGATATTGGAGTGAGTTTATTATTTAGTTACCAAATGAAATCATTTGATAATTTCTCAAGTCTTATGAATTTGTATTTTGTGCCTCGTATGGGTCTGTTTCAGTCATATGGGTTGTAGGGTCATGAATACATCTCTTTTGATTTTATGGGTATATGCTAGTGTCAGTTTATTAAGACTTAGTTTGCACATGATGTGATTCATTCACATGTATTATGATGCTTTGGTAATAACACTATTACATTTTGAAAATGGCATTACTCATTGTTTCTATAATAGTCGATATTGGACGAAACTTCATATGCACAGTAGTGGTATGCACAGAAATGGTGTCATTTACTTATTGTTTACTGTTACAATTAATAATAAAGAGGTTCCAAAATTGTACTAGAAGCATGCAACCACTTGTTCCAAAAGTTTGCCATTATCTTGATGCTTTGGCCTTGCAAATGTGAATATAAGGAAATTGAGCTTATTACAAGATCCACTTTTCCTAGCACTGCACCACCATTATTCTGTTCAACACTCAGAACCCACCCCAATCTACTTCTATTTTGACATCCGCCATAATCATTACAGCAAGTCATGCTTCCCCCTGTTTCCTTTGCTCGGCCACAAAGCTATTGCCAAACCTCATTTTTTTTCCATTCATCTCCCCTCTCAAGAGACCTCATTTGACCTTTCATTTCTCATTTCCATCATTTTCTTTTAATGATGACAATAGTTGATAATAGGATTTACTGATATGACCATATTGGTTTTATTTGGCTTATACTATTAGATCAAAGTACATAGAGGTGTTTTATTTTATTAATATCTTGATGTTGTGGCTATGGATGGGAATCTCATTTCATGGCGAGCAGCTATATATATATATATATGTATATAAATATGTGCATTTGTTCTCATAGCCTGTTAATGGATGGGTTCAGTAGAAGTGAATTCCAAACGGTTTTTAGATAAGTGTTTGTGTTCATCCTTCCATGTGACTTAGGGGAATTATTTAGTAGCATGTACTTCTTTGTAGATATTCGTTTTAGTTACAGGATAGAATTGAACCATTACACTGTGTCTTCTTTTTAATGTAATTTTTTTATGATTGACAACTGTTGCTCAGATTTTAGCTTTATCTTATTGGCATTGACTTAAAATAAATGTAAGAAACGTGTAATAAGGTCATACATTTCTTTTAGAAATAGTATTATGTTTAAGATTTTTAGCAAGTTGTTTCTCAATAGTTATTTCTAGGATATAGTATGAACTGATGATATTCGAGTAATTCATTGATTGATTTTCACAAGGTTGGCTCATTGGATGATTCCATGATAATAACAGACTCAATCTGGTGACATTCTAAAAAAAAATTTTTTTTTATTGAACACCCTTTTGCTGTAAACACTTATAAAATGATGTTTATTCCTACATTAGATACATCATACAGAAACTTTAACTTTTCGGAATTCTCTTTAATTGTCTCAAAAAAATACTTGAGCTTTTCTGGTCTTAAACAATATGCAAGATTTATTCTAATATTTATGACATTTATAACATGCACAAAGCTGACTTGAATTGTAACCTTAGGTATCAGAACTATACTAATACTCAATTTGTCCTGGCTTAACAGTAAACATAGGGATAATATATTTAGGAGGAGTTTCTGTTTAGGTGGTTGATTCCCAAGTTATGAAAAATTGTATAAAGGGGTGGTAAATTGGAGAAACATATGTTATGCCTTGATGGAATATACTACTCAGATGTTTTCTTTATTGTCTCCTTACTTTGGCATTCAGGTGCCTTGCACCCTCTAGCAAAGTTGGGCATCTGTAGGCACCCAATTTTGTCAAAAATGGAACTAATGAAAGGTTGTCGCAAGAAAGAGTCTCATGACGAGTCCAGAGCACCTGTTGTATTTCTCTCAATCTCTCTCTAGATTATGAAACTAGGGTAATTTTTCAAAAATGAACTTTACCTATAGGTGAAACAAAAGCCCGTCTTTACACGGTATCCCGCTTCTTACAGCACGGCCAAAAAGTCCGTTTCCACACGGCTTTTTAACTGAGAAGTTAGCTTTGGGGCAAACGATCGTGTTTACCCAAAAGTACATCGTATTTGAAAAACCACCGATATTGGGTTCATTGGAATCTCCTCGGAACGAACAATCCAACATATATGACCGCGTGCGATTCGGAGTCCAAACGGAGGAGTTACGGTCCGCCGAAACTTCCAAAAACCCTCAAAAGAGACGAAATATCACGTTTTTCAAAACCAAAAGAGAAGAAAAATCACATTTTCCAACTCTTGCCGACTTGACACTGTCATAGTGTCTGTGTGAGCCCTGCGAATTTGGATTTCTCCCAAATTCGCACGGTGCGAAAATTTCGCACCCTGAGAAATTCCTAGCCCGAACCCTATAAATAGGGGGGTAAGAGTAAAAATCTGATTTTAACTTGGTTTTAAATCTCTTTTTTGGTTATTTTTAACCTCTGGTTTCTCCCCTTTCTTGGTTTTTCAGTCTAAAAACCCTTATGAGAATCAGAAACCCCTAGTTTCTTTGCTCTAGAAGAGAGAAAGTAGAGAAATACTTAGGTAGCTCACATTGGGCGTCGGCATTTTGCCAAATTTTCGAAGACTCGAAGCGACATTCTCAAAATAGCATCGTTACTCTGCTGAATTTCGCAGAATTGTGGGTTACTTTTCCATAATAGCGCCGTTGTTCTGCCGAAATCTCGGCAAACCCGAAGCCTCTTCGTCCAAATAGCGTCGTTACTCTGCTGAATTTTGTAGAACTAAAGGCTACATTTTCATAATAGCGTCGTTGTTCTGCCGAACTCTCGATAAATCCTGAAGTTCTTTCATCAACATAGCTCTTTTGCGCTGCTGAATTTCGGAGAGCACGAGGCCCTATTGTCTAAATAGCGCCGTTGTTATGGCGAAATCTCAGCAAACCTGAGGCTCCCTCATCCAAGAAGCGTCGTTGTTCTGCCGAAATCTCTGCAAAACTGGTCTCATCGTCTAATCAGCCCCGTTACGCCTCCTGGTTCTCGCCAAGCCCTCTCGCATCACCGGTAAATTTACATTTATTTTCTGGCTTTCTGTATTAACATTACAAAACTCGGTGCAGGGTAGTTACAGGGTTTATGGCTCCTTTTGTCCTAAATCCTGTAACGTAAACCCTCTCTTTTTCTTTAAATAGGGCTACGTTTCCTCTCCTTATCCCACCACTCTGTCTCCAGTCCTACTATAGACCAACGAGACAGAGACGAGAGCCCTGGCGCTCCGCGGTGATGGACTTACGGAGGGAATCATAAACCCAGAGTTTCTTTTCCTTCCTGTACTATCTTTTTCGTTTGATTTAAGTTAACCTGATTGTGGTCAGCTACGAGATCTTTCAGGACTCATAAACAGCATACAATCTCAATCAAGATAACTACCGCTTATTTTTGTTCTTTTTGTAGATTCATTTTATTTATATTCTAGAATTAGGCGTAATCCGAATAAAGGATAAAAAGATAAGTTATCCTGGTTAAATTCTTCAAAAAATGCCAAATCAAGTCAAGAGAACGGATTCGTCCGGGCAAGAGGGATGCATAACACCTTCCCCAATTGTAACCATTATAACCCTTACCCAGATAACACCTTGTCCTTTCTGTAAGGACCACACCTTAACAAACAGAGCAAAATATAAGGTTCTAGGCTCAGAGCAAAAGAACCTCTTTGGTTACTGTTCCTCCAATGAAACTCGGGTAACACTCTCATTTTCATCGAAAGAATAGGCATGAGTCCTAGGCCTTGACCTAGGTGGCGACTTTGAGTTTCTCTTTCTTACGGAGTCAGGATCACGGTCCCAAGTCTGCAAGAAACGCAGGTCAACTAGCACTCCCAGAGAACCCGACGTGGTGATCCCCTGCCGCCTCGCGCGGGGAGGGGGGGGGGGGTAAAACCAGCTCCCGCAGACATTTTGAGGGCATTTTCCGTTGACTTGAAGCAGTCTTGCAATGATCACTTGCCACTGGTGAGTTATCAATAGAGTATTCAGATGGCTCCTTACAGAAAGGGGATTTGGTTTTCAATAACTTTTGGATTTGGTTTTTGGTTTCTTCGCCATGTATTTTTCACCCTTAAATCCTTCTAATGGTGAATTAAAACGTGATGATAGGTGATCGACCCTCAGATATGTGAGGCTACGAAATCTTTGGTTTTGGTACGTTTAATGGTGCATCTATGATCAATACGTATCTTAGAACAAAATCCTATTTTCCTTTGAATAGTGATTGAATTGAACATGTGCTACGTTATATGATGAGCACATTTATGTGTGAATTGTAGGTAGGAAAAACATGCATATTTTATTTTTAGAACGGTACTACTAAAGTATTTTGTGTGTTTTTTGTGTTTCAGGGATATTCTTGAATTTTCAAGAAAAATGGAGCTAAAAGATGAAATTTCAAAGAAAAGATCAAATACAAGAAAACCACCGTTGTGTCCCATCACTTGAAGGGTTTAGATCATCTCTGGTTCAGCAATTGGTTGGTTCGGAATCGCTTTGGGAAATAATTTCTGGAGTACAACCAATTTGTATTGTAGCCCATCGATTGAATGGTCTAGATCAACCTATGGAAATGGGCTATCAAATGGGTTTTGAGGGACAATTAATTTGCATTTGTTGACCGCCGATTGAATGGTTCAGATCAGCCAACAAAAAATGATTCAAGAGGTGCAATCATTGGTAAAATCGCAATTCCCACATCAGCCCATCAATTCAACGGTTCGGATAATCCCAATTTAAATTTGAACTTTCCATTATTGGCCCATTTCTGAGTTCCAAATTAGACAACTGATTGAACGGTCTGGATCATTCTATGGAATAAATGGGTGGTACAAGCAATTTACACTATAGCCACGTTTCATTATCTCCCATCATATGTATGGTTTAGATCATCATACGGCAATGTGTTAAGGTAGCTATTAATTTACGTTCGTAGCCCATCAAATGAGTGGTTTGGATCACCCTACAGAAAGGATTTGAGGAGCATGAAATTGCTCACTTTACAGCCCATCACTTGAACAATTTGGATCATGCCATGATGTGGTCCATACACAAAAAGTAGGGATGAAAAATGGCGGAATATATTATTTCCCTATTGAGGTGCAAGTGGGACACACCCTTGCCTTTAAAACAATCGATTTTCTAATTCAAGAATGGGTTGCACTCTTTCTTTTGGATGGTTTGTATTAACTCTTGATGTGCAATTTTGTATTCCGTAGCACTAAACACTAACGTAGAAATTACAAAGTCTGCATGGAAATAGTAGCAAAGATAATGACCGAACATACATGCCAAGAAAGAGAATGACCTGCTATGTTAGATGGGTTGGATGATATGCATTTGCATATTCATACAGGTGGCAATAAAAAGTGAGGCTCACTATTGCCAAATTACGAAGACATGGACGTTTATGAAATTAAGTAGTTCCGTCAAATTTTTGGATTATTATATCAAGCTGCTCTCAGTCATGAGGTGTCATTGTTGCTAATATTTTAAATATGGAGAGGGTGTGGTGTTACTGAAAGTACAAGGTGGAAATAAAGGAATAATTGATAGCAACACAATTGGAAACTTTCACCACTTTTGGCATCTTGCTACATGCATTAAAGACAAAGATGCATCTCCATAATGTTCGGTTCTCAACGTTTTACCGTTTTACCTTGGAAAAATAGTAGTTTCTACTTTATGCTCTTGTAAATGAATGCAATCACGTGGGACCCACTTGCCATTCTCTCTCTCTCTCTATATATATATATACTAGTAAAAAACCCGTGCGATGCACGGGCCGACAAAGAACTGTACGGACCACGTCATAGGTTGATCCAAACCGTTCATGTGATCGACACAACATAAATAGGTTGTGCCCCAAAAATCATTTCCATAGGCTGATCCTAGCCCTCCAATCTATAGATGTTTCCATAATTCCTCTTAAATCGGATGGCTAAGATCACCCTATAGATTTTTTATTAAAAAACCATAAAGGAGGGGGGTAAGATTGAAATTATATGGCTTTAATGGGTGCCTTTGTTAAAAGCATAAAGGAGGGGGTAGGATTGAAAATATGTGAGTTGAATGGGTGCATTTGTTAAAAAAAGTCAAAAAAAGTGATGTGTAATTCTCATATAATTTTCAAAAAAAAAAAAATTTTTTTTCCTCTTTTCCTCCCAGCTTATAATAGTATATATATATATATATATATATATATATATATATATGCATGCTATTTTGTCTTGTTTCCGAAAAGCAAAGTCACCCATTCCCACGAAAGAAAGACACAGAATAGAGGAAAAATTACCAAAAGTGAGTATAAAGTTGCTAAAATTGTAATTGAAAGAAGAAAAAGTTGCTGAAATTACAAGGCAAAGGTAAAAGTTGCCAAAATTATGAAAGCAAGGTGGTAGTGCCAAATATACAGCATTGCTAAGGTTCTCTTTGTGTAGACTTCATTGGGAGCTCAAAATAGAAGTGGATTGACTCTATATATTGATTTCAAGGCTCTTTCTCTTTCTCTCTACACTGTTAAACCCTCTCTTGTTCTCCCTTGCTCTCTTTCAAGTTCTCTTTCTTTTCTCTCTCAACTAAGGCTCGATCCAACCGTCCAAGATTCAATCCAAGGGTGACAACAAAGCTTGAAGGAGGACAAGAATTCAACAATTGCTTGAGGAGGAGAAAAAGAATAAGTTTCTTTGTTTTATTATTTAGTTTCAATTTCAATTCATGTACTTTAGCTTCTAATTTCAATTAAAGAAGAGTTCCCTTTGTTCTTTTTTCTTTTAAGTTAATTTAATGGCAATTCTAATTCTCCTCTCTATTTCTTTGTTTCTTTCTCTTTCTCCATGGGTAACTAAACCCATCTACTTAGGGTTTGGATGACGCCATGGGGAAGGAGAAAGATGATTAATTAAAATCAATGGCATAAAATAACATCATATATAGGGGTTTATATTTGTGGATTCTCAATCACTCATGCCATTGGCTTTCCCCTTTCGTATGAGTAATTGCCAATAAACAAATATAATTTCTTATATAATCCTTTAAATTGAGTAGTATATTTGATCAATCACTCATGGGCAATGACATTCATTGATCTTATTTTCCATTTACCGGATTTATCAAATACACTATCCAATGCAAAAATTGGTTTAATTGATTATTCAATCCCAACCCATGATGGATTCTAACCTCAGTAATCTTTTAATCAAATTAAGGTTTCTACACAATTTCCAATTCGATTTACAGTAGTTTTTCCAACCAAGTTTTCAATCAATTCGATTTTGGTTTCCTAATTGGATTAGATAATTAATAGAAATCCTTTATTGGTTGACTTTGCCTAAATATAAGGGTTAAAGTTGTAATTGTTTCTTTATTGTTTTCGATCCTTATCTACTTAGTTAATAGATTTAAATATATTGTTGGATCCGAGGTTGTAGTCCACAGAAATTCTGAGTTCATTCCAGGCAACAATATATCGTAAGTATATTTTCTAAGTAGTATAAGGGTAGAAATCACAATAAGCTCTTCCCTGAGTTCGACACGTATTTACACGATCGTGCACTTGCGTTATTTAATATCACAATCATTTTAACTCTTTGTCATCGATTCCAATGATGTGTTGGCATATGGAAACATGATTACCTATTGATGTTTGTACACTGATCTTCATAAGTTAGGACCCGGTATGCCATTGTGAAATTGTCAAGTTTCATAGTTGAGAAATCCATGTTAGCATATATTGTGGGTTCTGACTTGCTACGTCATTATATGCGATGCGTACTTCTGTTGCTATTAGTACACATGTATTCCTTTTACAAGCATGTGCGATGCATGGTTAGTGTTGTAGTTGTTTCAGACTTGTTATGTTACAACACACGATGTGTCTTTCTCATGTAAACGTACAAGGCGAAAGCTGACTGTTGATAACATTTTATAGATCCAATGAGTTAGATTTGGATCGTGGCTGAAGGCTGAGTTCAAGCCTAGCTGGATCACTTGGACTGTTAGACTTGCATTACTCTATTTACTATTGTTCGTGAGTATTGTTGGAGACTATGTAATTACTGATTATTTTATTTGGGTTCGGTTTGTGAGAATCGTGTTGATATATTCATTATTGGATAACGGTTATTTATGATGGATTGGAGTTCAAATGAATAAAAGTTAATTATTTTGCCTTGTGGTTAGGGCTGTTCATTCGGTTTAAACTGAACCGAATTCACCGAAAATAACCGAACCGAATTATTCCTTTTACGGAAAAAAGAAAACTGAAATCGAACCGAATTATTTGATAACCGAACTTGAACTAAAACCGAAAAATGAATTCGGTTGATCGGTTATAACTGAATTATATGAGTGTAAAATTCTGGATTTTAAAATGGAAGTAGATGTGGGGAAAATAGGTTACAGATGGCTGATTTGGGTAAGAAATAAAGGTTATAGAAACTCACTAGAAATAGGGGTGTCATCTTTGTGGTGGTTTCTCTCCACAGGTGCCTTTATGGACGATGGTTTGGACTCACCGGAAACCTAAAGCTTCGTCGGCAGGACTTCCAGCATCCTCGGGTGGGAGGTGTACGAATAGTGGAACCTTCATCGGAGCCAGGCCCGTTCTCCCAGATCTACCCCTCCCTTCCTGATTTTTCATAAGGAAGAGGACAATGAGAGATTAGAAATGTTATAAATATCACATGCCTTAATAATTTTGTCATCTAATACAACAAGAGAAGAGGGAAAGTTTAGATGGGTTGCAGAGAGCATTTAATATTTAAACGGCTTTCTTTGTGCCATACCTAGTCTAGCAATTTTTTTTCCTTCTTGAAAATAGCAAAAGGTAAAAGATCCTTCCTTTATGTCACGTCAGGTCTTTTCCCATTACTTCTGTTGGGAGGAGTGGGAGACACCGCCTTAGGGGACCAACTAGATAACATTACAATATTATATTATTATATTATTTTAGGGGTGAAAGGGAAAGGCCAAACCATTTTCTTTATTCACCCCCTTCTTTTACTCCGGCCACACCACACTAGTTTGTCACGACTCTGCTCGATTGTGTTGTGGGTTGTCCCGAGTAAAAAAAAATGGTAAATATGGTTGTGGGTTGTCCACTTGTCCCAACTCCCAAGTAAAAAAAAGAGGTAAAATGGTATATATGGCGATAAACGAACACAAAGTTCAGTTTTCGGGTTAACCGAAATTTTTGTTGTCACCAATCGAAACCGTAACCGAAAACCGAAATTTCTTTCGACCAATAACCGAAACCGAACCGAAGATAACAATTTCGGTTCAGTTGGTTCGGTTATTCGGTTTTACCCGAATAATGCACAACCCTACTTGTGGTGTCTTGATTACTTTTGCGTTGCATATATGTGAGGTTGCCTGCAGGTTTGTGGCTCTGTCATGTGCCCGTTTGGTGGCTCGGTTCGGGGCGTGGCAATTTTACCACAAGGGTTATTTCAAGATTAAAAGAACATTTACTCAGAATCTCATCGTGAGATTATGGTCCCCAATTTGGAGTGCTAATTCTGCACTAAATTTACCAAGCCGAGGTTAACAATTTGAGCCCATTAGCTTCTTGGTCAAAATTTCTCTTTAAGAAGTTACAGGTCAAAATGAATTATGAGATTTTTCACTCATTTGAACTTCACGTTCCAGCCAAGGTTGAAGCCCTTCGTTGCTCAGACCCGATTCCATACTTGTGGCCTTAGCCCAGAATTTGTTAGCACCCCTTTCATTGTCGTTGAATGGAAGTATAAGACACTATGTTGTTTCTGATTTCTTCAAGGAATCTATTTTGGGATGAGAACTCTAGCTACGGATTATTACATCTGGGTGGAATATAATTTCCAGCACTCCAATTCCCTAGACACACTGCCATCCGAGGGATTTAAGATTGGAATTAACCTCTTGAGCCACGGTTCTACTTAGAGGGATCCTGTTTAGCATTTGAAATTCACATAGACAGGATTGACTTTGTCCCATTGAGCGCCCCCATCTGTTGTTGGTATTGTTTGGAAAAAAACCCTTTTCCCGCTTTGATCCAACATGTGAGGAAACGATTGAACACAAACAATGGAAATATACTAACCACAAAAAATATCAACAAACAACCACAATCAACACAAGAGAATTTTTACGTGGAAAACTCCTTCAACATGAAGGATAAAAACCATGGGACCTTTCTCGGAGTCCACGCAAATCTCCACTATAATACTTTAGATACAAAACCTAATTCTCAACATCATCAATAGGATAAACATCTCTCATTCCAACAACAATAGAATCCACAAATATGAGTGAAGATAGAGCAACAATATCAACTCCAAACAAAGAAGAAAAAAGGTGAAAAAAATGGTGAAGATCTCACCCAAAATCTGTTGTCCGTAAACGACTCAGAAACCTGATTTAGAGAACTCCAAATCACAACCCAACCGTTCAGAATGTAGATCAAGATGTCACGAACCTGCTGTCCAAACATCAGCTGAATCGGACCACGGATCGACCTCCAATCGTCGGTTTGATCACTACTGTGCAGAAACCCTATTTCCTATGATTTTCACTTCTTCTTTTTTTCTATTTTCTATTGTTCTACAGTTGCCAAATATTAGGGCTGCACTTAGAGATATGCTCTAGGTATAGAAAAGCCATATTGTCCCTCTAGTTAAAACAAATTCCAAATAAGCCCTTATTGGGCTGGACTTAAACCCAACAAATCTCCCCCTCTAGCCCAATGAGGGAGATTCCAAAACTGACTCCTCAAGTGGAATCTATGCCAGCCAGATGCCGGCAAAATTCAAACTTCTCTCTCAGAAGTGCCTTTGTCAGCATATCTGAACCATTGGCTTCGATATGTACTTTCTGTAGTTCCAACTCTTTGGACTCTAAGATGTCTCGTATCCAATGATACCTTACCTCAATATGTTTCGACCTCGCATGAAAAGTGGAATTTTCACGAGGTGGATAGCACTTTGACTATCACAAAGTAGCACATACCTTTCTTGAGTGAGACCAAGTTCCTCTGTAAACCCTTTCATCCAAAGCAACTCCTTGCAAGCTTCAGTTGCTGCGATGAATTCTGCCTCGGAGTCCACCCAAATTTCCACTAAAATACTTTAGGTACAAAACCTAATTCTCAACATCATCAACGGGATAAACATCCCCCATTCCAGTAACAATAGAATCCACAAATATGAGTGAAGATAGAGCAACAATATCAACTCCAAACAAAGAAGAAAAAAGGTGAAGAAAATGGTGGAGATCTCACCAAAAGTTTATTGTCCATAAACGACTTAGAAACTTGATTTAGGGAACTCCAAATCACAATCCAACCGTTCAGAATGTAGATCAAGATGTCATGAACTTGCTGTCCAAAAATCAGCTCAATCGGACCACTGACTGACCTCCAATCGTCGGTTTGATCACTACTGTGCAGAAACTGTATTTCCTGCGATTTTCACTTCTTTTTTCTTCTTTTTTCTATTGTTATATAGTTGCCAAAGATTAAGGCTGCACTTAGAGATATGCTTTAGGTATAAAAAGACCATATTGTCCTCTAGTAAAAACAAATTCCAAATAAGCCCTTATTGGGCTGGGCTTAAACCCAACAGGTATGTGGGAGAAATAAAGAGTAATCCCCATCTTGGATTCATTTCATTCCCTTAATCTGTGAACACATATGAATTAAGAGCTCTTCAAAAGGAGTTGGAACCTGTAGACACCCCATTTTGACCAGGCCCTAAAGCCCCTAAGGTAGAGTCGAGGTTTCAGAGTTGAGTAATTCCCAGAGAGAGTGGGCCCGGAATGAGAGGAAAGCTTAAATTTTCGTCAGCATATGGCCCACATTCGTGGGTACAAATTCCCCGAGAGGTCGTTTGTGTTCCCAAGATTATCCCTGCAAAATTTCGGGGCAATCGGGCGAGAAATGGAAAATAAGACAAGCGGAGTGTGTGCTATAATCAAAGATGGATGTGTTGGGGTGAATTGTCCAGGCATGGGTGTGCAAATATCCCCCCCCCCTTTTATTATAAAAGCCAAAGGATTTCTATGGGATTCATTATCTTAAGAAGGGCATTTTTGTAATCCCTGCGTAGCTTTGGTAGGAAGCACCCCCTAAGGCCCCTTAGATCAAATAGAAGGCTAGGATTGTGCAAGAAAAAGGGAATCTTCCTTTTCATATCACCCATATTCTACCCGAGCCACCCCCTGCTAGTATAGAAGAATAGTGATAATGCATAGAAAGGGGCTGCCCAAGTGAATCGGAGGGGGGGGTAAATTTATTACTTCCCTTTGCTACAAAACCCAACAAATTAGGGTTTTTGGGGGGACCCATTTTCATTGAGCTGCAAGAGGGATAGCAGAGAAAGAGAGAGAGAGAGTCTTCTCCTCCGGCAACCCAACCGGATTCCGGCCACCTTCTCCGGCATCTGTAGACACCCCATTTTGCTCTGCTTTGATTAAAAAAGAAATTAGGGTTTCGCTATCAATTTTTCAATGTTTTCTATTCCGGTGTTCGTCCCTTACGCTTTTTCAAATCTTTCTGGTCATTTCTGCATTGTTCTGATTTTTTCCGCTAAAGTGCGGAGAAGGGTTATTCGTGAGAATCTGAGCAAGGGAGAATTTGTACCCGTTTGGTGGGCCCGCATTGAACATTTGTTTAAAATTGAATCAACCGGGGGCCCACAGTGTGGGGCCCACGTTGTGGGGCCCGCGTTGTGGGGCCCACGTTGTGGGGCCCGCGTTGTGGGGCCCGCGTTGTGGGGCCTCAATGGGGCCTCTTGTGAGGCCTCTTATGAAGAGCAATGATGGTAGCTCTCCACTAAGACAACATGATGGGCCCTCCACTAAGAACAATAATGATGGATTCTCCACTAAGAAACATGATGGGCCCTCCACTAAGAACAATAATGATGGATTCTCCACTAAGAAACATGATGGGCCCTCCACTAAGAACAATAATGATGGATTCTCCACTAAGAAACATGATGGGCCCTCCACTAAGAACAATAATGATGGATTCTCCACTAAGAGGGACAACATGATGAGCTCTCCACCAACATATCTCTCTCTCTCTCTTTCTCTCCCTATATATATCTTCCTTCCCATCCATAAAAAAGAAAAAGAGAAATTTATCTTCCATTATCTCTTTCTCTTCCATTATCTCTTCTAATCACTCCCTCCAATCCCTTTCCTCAATATATTCTTCCATCCCTCTCCCTAATATTCTTCTTCCATTATCTCTTCACTCCCTCAATCACTCCCTCTAAACACTCCAGAGAAAGCGAAAGACGGCGGAGCGGATCGGCGGCGGCAGGATTTTTTATATTTTTTTGGATTGGGCGGAGATCTTCACCACAGGTAGGTGCATTGTTCTCAAAATATTTCTGTATTTTTCCGAATTTTTCTGATTTTTTCCGCAAATTGTGTTTTAAAAATGGAAAACTCTTCAAAAAACATCTTTTGACGAAGAAAAATTAAATTATATACCAAACAGATTCTAAAATTAATGAAATTTCGTGGGAAAATAATATGTTATTGATTCATTTTACCATGAATTTATAAAGATTTTTGGAGTTTATTTGGTATATTATTTAATATTTTCTTTGAAACTTATCAGATTTTAGGAGAATTTGTACTAACATCAGATCATCATTAAAATTCATAACATTTTTACAGTAGTCTTATCTTCCATATTACTTGTTAATGTAAAATTTTCGTGTTATTTGGATCTGTTTTAATATGGGATGTAGTGTTAATTTATAATCTGGTCTGGAAATTGTAAAATCCGAAATTGGTAGTAAATAATTTCTAAAATTCATGAAAATCTCACTGCATGCTATTTTGATTCATATAGTATTTCTGTAGAAATTTCATAGAATTTAGAGTTGTATTTCTACTAGTTTATGTGTTAATTGTGCAATCTGGACATTTAATGGATTAATCAAGATTAAATGTGAATTTAATGTAAAAATATGCAAAACTCATCCTGTAAGCTACATACATTTTCATCTTGCTGCTGTAGAAATTTCAAATCATTTCGAATTTATTTGCAACAATTTCACTTGTAAAACCGCTCGTATGCTTAAAATTGATAAAATCCATGGAAAATTCGAAATTAATTGAAAATCATATAAAAATTCCTAAAGAACTTTAAAATTCTGTCACATGTTCACTCCTTAATCCATTAAAACAGAAATTTTAGGATCTTTAGATTTTCCTGGAAAAATGGCCAGTGCATCCATAATCGTATCCCAATTGCAACTTGATCTTTGACAATTTGAATATTTAAGTTATAGCATGTTGTTGGCTCCGAGGTTATTGTCCACGGAAATCCTGAGATTCTGCCAGGCAATAAGATGCTATAACCTAAGTATTAAATTGCACAAGGAAAGAGCGCACGATTCCCTCCTTTGGATGCCATTCAAGGCCGAAATTGGTGAACCCTAGAACCATTGGTAATCCTTAAATGTCTAGAAACTGAAAATCTTCGAAATCTGAAACTCATTAACCTCGAGAACTTAAATCGATTTATCTTGTGTCTTTCGGAACCATTGGATTATGGTTTCCAATCTAAAGAACCATTAGAGCCCAATTTAGGAACACTGGTGTCGTGCCGTGTCCTAGGTTTTAGGGAGTCCTAGAGTTAGGAGTCCAGCCTCATCACGGACGCTTGCTATGAATAGCAACCGTACCATAGGTCTAGTTACACTAGTCACCCAATCTTTCCTTAAGACAAGCCTAGTAAACTAGGATGTAGGCAAACCTGCATTAGTCTAAGGAACAACTTGCATTTAGATAAGAATCATACAGCATCTTAGATGAAATCCTAAGATAATAAAATCCTCAACTTGAATTAAATAACTACTTTTAAAACTGTTGAAACAGTCAAATCCGTTTAAGTCGGTGTCCTAGTTGAGTTAGGCATAAGTAGCTTAGCTTAGGTGCACCGAACTACGTCGACTCTGATCCCAGTGAGGCTTGGGTACGTAGGCAGCTTGGATGTCAGATGGCATACCAACCGCGAGTCGGCACCACAACAAATTGTGGTGTTTTGTATTTTAATTTTATTGTAAATTCTTAATTAAATCACTTAGGATCTTCTATGAGATTAG
The DNA here is from genome assembly GCF_043159265.1 of Tasmannia lanceolata. Taxonomy (NCBI): domain Eukaryota; kingdom Viridiplantae; phylum Streptophyta; class Magnoliopsida; order Canellales; family Winteraceae; genus Tasmannia; species Tasmannia lanceolata. Next base: position 52,494,715 of record NW_027518680.1, on the reverse strand, counting down.
AATCTTAGGAGAACTTGCACTTAGATTGAATCCAGACAAATCAAGAAATCAAAATACACATTTAGGATTCACATTGAAATTAAATCATAGGATGCATGTCCCGTAGATAACATATTAACATAGAGTTGAATGAGCCATTTAAAATAAATTTAAAAGAGTTAGCTTTTGGAATCGAAGACCGATTATCGGGCAGGAATGGTGCATGTGGTGGATAAATCCCCATACTTTCCATTCTTGTAACCAGGTAGCGAGTCTAGATTTCTGGTTAATTACGGGTCCTAGATCCCATATCTAGGTGGCGACTCTGTCAGTCTCTTTTATGTGGAATTCGGATTGCCTTAGTGATCCCAAGTTCACATAAAAGACGAATCTAAATCAACACTAAGAAGCACACGCCAATCGCGTGGGTATTAGAGACCAAGAGAGTGCATGGCGGCTCGCGCCCCACCCCTCTCGCGGGATCGTGTCCCACAGTCTGGCGACTCTGCTGGGGACCACCTAACTTCATTACAATTCCAAAGGATAACTCATTTGAATCTATTTTAACTGGCTCATGAAAACTCTATCTCTTTTATGCTTGTTAGATTAGTTTGTATGCTTTATTTTCTCATCACATATACTCAAACTTAATCTAACAAAACCTGAAGGCATCATAGATTGCGCGAACTTATTGCACACACTTACATCACTTTCATCTAAACCCCTGCATCTCACATGCACACACGTCCTATTTTAGGAACCCGGAGTGTTATCTAGCATGGTTGACTGGGATTTCATCACCTGGTGCCTCTGTGCTAGAGAAGCATTCCACCCTTAGCCTAGTACCTTTATGGTACGTAAACGGATCTCTTGTTCACGTACTGATACGCCGGACACTGGTACAGTATATCGAACAGGGATTCGCGCTAAGGGAACTCTTGGCCTTACCCCTAGATTAACCCACACATGCATGTAGTATACGAACACATGTGCATCACGTGTGTGAGCCTAGTTTAGGATATCCTACCTATTTGTGTCTAGATTAGGCCGTAGACCATCTTCTAATGGCTACGATCGGTCCTAGGTACACAAACAAAGTCATGAGTCGAGATCCTCTCTCCACTCCGCTAGATTAGGATTAGGGTTGATGCCTTCAGGTAACACTGATAAAATGTGCAAAGATTAAAAAACTTTCCCTTTGGGGTTAGGATTTAAATCCCATTCATTTCCAAAGATCTCATAGGATTAGTCATTCATGATCCATCCGTTGAAAGCAATCTTATGCTATCTCATCTCATCTCGATCGTACGATTTTTAATCTTATATTATCTGATTCGATCGAGTATCCATACTTCCTTTATATTGGTAGGAACTCATCCTAATCTCATGTTCATGTAATCCTGATTATCCCTGTATCCTTTCTCCTGGCTTACAGACACCATGTCTACTCGTACAATTCTTGATTGGATCCGTGGTACATTAAGAGAATCCCATATCTATGCCATAAGTGAGCAAGAGAAAAATCTCTTCGGTTACGTGGCCACCATCAAGCTCGATTGGGGATTACTCTATGCTGCATCAGAGTGTTGGGATCCCGATCATCATGTCTTCCGTTTTGGCAACCAAGAAATGTGTCCCACCTTTGAAGAATGGTGTGCCTTATTGGAATATCCTGTAGATGGCCCTCTGGTGAAGCCATCTTACGTGTCGGATTATCGTCCTTTGTTCCTTCGCTTGATGAATAATCCAGATGAATCCATGAACTCTTTCATCAAAGACCAGGAAGTGTCCATGCAACAACTGATTGACATTTACCCTCCTGTTGGGCATATTGGTGCTGTTGATATTCAAAAAGCCCGAGGTCGCGCTCTGAGATTCTGCTCCTTTGCTAGGTTCCTCACTGTCCAGCCTTCTCGCTGTGCGTCAGCTGTTCTCTTGGACCTCGTTGATCAGATGGATCGTGGCGCCAATCCAATTCCTACTATGCTTGCAGAAACCTTCAATGGATTGGATGAGATGGCTCGTCTTCGTGCCAGCTCAGGTCCAGGCTCTTATGTTCGATCTTTTGTTGGGTCCTTCTCAGGATGTCCTGCATTACTTCACGTGTGGTTATGCCACAAGCTAAAAATTGCAGCTCCTGTGCATTTTGATCATACGTTATACACCTTCAGTGAATGGCGTCATGATGTTTCTTTCAATCATAAAGGCGATTGGGCTGAGTGGTTGAGTTCTCGCCATGAAGATCAGATTTATTGGCAAATCCCTGGAATCCAAGAAGCTGTCTTCAATACTGGAGAAGCTAACTACGTTCGCCTTCTTGGCCTCAAAAAGACTTCCTTTTATATTCCTGCCAGGATTCAGCGTCAGTATGGAAGGGAGCAATCCATTGTGCCTCCCCTTCGTCATTTCTATCCGCCTGAGGATCTCAAGCCCAAGATTGTCAAAGCCGTTTCATCTGCTTGGGATGTTCGAGTCATCAAATCTTTCAAGGAGTCAGTTGAGGAAGATAGTCGTCCAAAGAAGAAGTCTAGAAAGAGTGCTTAATGTCATGTTTTCTCTTATCAGTCTATCTTTGAAAGATCGAACCATGTACTCAAGCTTTAATGATCTATCAATAAAAGTTCACCTTTTTCTTTCAGTATCTTCGTCTATGCATACATCAGTGTCTACTTCTTTCTGATTTTAAATATGTCTTTCAAATATTACAGGGCCGTAGACACCATAGCTAACCCTAATACTCCTTGGGTTCGGGTCTCTTCTCGATTACAGAGGAAATCTGTATCCCCGCCACCTTCTCTGAGAACCCCAGCATCTCATTCTTTCCCGTCCTCATCCTCACCAATGGCAGAAAACCAGGACAGTCCTCCACTCGCTGCTATCACCGATACTCTTACCTTGATTCTCCGGCAGCTTCAAGAACTCAAGGAAGAGAACCAAGTTATCAAGGCTCAACTTTCTGAGAAGTTCGGACAATCGTTGTCCAAGGATAAAGGGCCTGTGCACCAAGCAGCTACTTCAGCAGCACCTGTCCAGCCAGTGTTCATCAATATCCATGATAAAACCGAAGAAGATTTGGAAAAAGAGCAGTATAGCGAGAATCGCAGTAGACCTTCTCAGTCCATGGTTGATAAGTCTGTTATGGAGAAATTAGAGACTCTTACCAGAAAAGTTCAAGACATTCAGTTTCAAGACCAGGGTAGTTTCAATCCCAGTGATCTTACTCTATTTCCCGAAATCCGCCTTCCTGCTAATTTTCAAATGCCCGATTTCGACAAATATGATGGTGTGGGTTGTCCAATCACACATTTACAAATGTTCACCATCATGTGTCAGCCTCAAGGCTTATCTCCTGAGCAAATGGCTCAATTGTTCCCAGTTTCCCTAACCAAGGTTGCTAGGAGATGGTTCATGGTCTTGGACAAGACTCGTTACAGGACATGGAAGGATATCGGCGAGCAATTCATCAGGCAGTTCAAATATGATGATGGGACAGAAATCACCAGAAAGGATTTAGAGAGAACAAAACAAGACTCGAGAGAATCCTTTCTGATTTTTGTGAAAAGATGGAGGAGAATAGCAGCTCAGATGATGGAGCGCCCGTCTGAGGAGGAGCAAGTCCAGATAATCATGAAAAATATTTCCCCCCAGCTCCAGTATCACATGTCATTGCAATACTATCCAGACTTCAAACACTTCATTGTGGCTGGCACCCAGATAGAGGAGGCTATGGCTCAAGGTGTATTCAACTGTAGCAACCCAAATCCTAGAGATTTCAAAAAATCCCCACCAGCCCAAGTCAGTAGTATCTCCCATTCCAATGCTCAATCCTCTAAATCCCAGGAACCTCTAGTAATGGACTATGCTCAACCTGCGACCGCACCTCGGCAACAAGCCCGGGTAGAATTTACTCCTCTTCCCATTCCATCTTCGGAGGTGCTTAAGCAGTGTCTGGCTTCAGGTCGCATAACCCTACCTGCCACCCGGCCTCCCCCCAATCCTTTACCTGCCAATTGGCGAGCTGACCTACACTGTGAGTATCACAGGGGTCCTGGTCATCTTACAGACAATTGCATCGCCTTGAAATTCAGAATCCAGAAACTTATTGATGAGAAAGTCATTGCATTCCAACCAAGACCCAATGTTACCCAAAACCCGCTACCTGGTCATGCTAATCCTCCCGCTGCCGTTAATGCCATAACCATAGGAGATCCTGAGTTTGACCCTCTCACCCTCATATGTGCTTTAGAACCCATTTCTGAACCCGAAATCATCTTCTGTGATGAATCATACCTGAGGGAGTCTGTACCTCCCTTGGTAATCACCTATGAGCCACAAGTCCCTCAAATTATCACCTATGGTGAGCCAGAATTGGATGAAGTCAGACATGTGACAAGGGGTGGAAGAATTTTCAAACCTGCTGAATTAAGAGTCGAAAATCCAGGGGCATTGGCTCGAGGAGAGGAGCCGCAATACGTGAAGGACCCAGATGATGAAGTTGTTCAGCAGTTGAAGAAAACTCAGGCTGTCATATCTGTTTGGGGGTTGTTGATAGCATCGAAGAAACACAGAGAGGCTGTGTTGAAAGAACTGAATACCACACAGGTGTCCTCAGAAATATCTCCAGAGCAACTAGCTGAAGTTGTCGCTCTGACACACGCCACCAGGGCCATTAGTTTCTCAGACCAGGAGCTGCCTCCTCAAGGTCGGAATCATGCTAGAGCTCTTCATGTCACTGTTGTTTGCGAAGGCAAGAAAGTACCGTCTGTGCTGGTAGATAATGGATCCGCGTTGAATGTATGTCCATTAAGAACTGCCATTACCTTGGGTTTCGGTCCCACTGATTTTGCCGAATCAACCCTTGGTATCCTCGCATATGACAATACCCGCAGAAATGTGGTCGGAGTCCTTACCACCAGGATCGTTATAGGCGGTCAAGAATTTGAGGTGGAATTTCAAGTTATTGATATCAAGGCCTCGTTCAATATACTTCTGGGACGACCCTGGTTGCATAAGGAAGGTGTTGTTGCCTCAACCCTTCATCAAAAACTGAAGTTCATTAAAGAAGGAAAATTGATCACTGTCAGAGGCGACGAAGAGCCAGAAATAGGGCAGATAACAGGAGAAACTCGGATTCTTCCAGTTACAAAAGCAGATGATTACAACTTGAATGGTTTCGCATTCGATGTTACTGCTATTTCCTATGAAGATGCCTCTCGGGAGGAGTTGTATTTGCCTTTTGCCATCAGTCCTGTGGTTGCCAAGATGATGAGAAAAATGAACTACTTTCCGGGTATGAATTTAGGCCGTGATCCAAGCAAAGCGTCTCACTGGCGCCCAATCAAAGCAAACTCTGGAGCTTTCGGTCTTGGGTATATACCTACTGAGGAGGAGGAGGAATCCATGAAAGAATTGTTGAAATTGAAGGAAGAAATCCGCCGCACTGGAAGGATACTCCCGATGACTCCATATTCCTTATCAATGAATGGTCACTTTATCAAAGAAGGTGAGACTTCTCCATACTATGGGTTTTCTGAACCATGGTATGACTCAGTAACAGGGATCATGATACCAGGTTTTGAAATATTCAGTGGCCTTGCTCTCCCAGAAACAGAACCGCCGGTATATTGTGTTGAAAAAACTGTTGAGGATTGGATAGTCTGCCTTGAGCCAGATATGTTGGGGTCTTTGTTCGAAGAAGATGTGCCTGATGTTGTTTGTCAGGAGTTGCCCGTTTTAGATCATTCTAAAAAGCAAGAAGAGACTGACTGTGAAGATGTGCTGGTGGCAGTTATTCAGAGTAATGATACCTTTACTGAACCTCAGAGTCAGATTGCACCTGCAACAGAAAATCTTTCAAACTGGAGTTCTGATGTTTTTCCACCTTATTATATTGCTAAGTCAAGTCTAGTCAAGTCGAGTGAATCGGTGTCAGTGCCTAGTCCAGGCGAGTCATTTTCTGAGTTTATTTACTATGTGAATCCTGAGCCTGTTCAGGATGAGTCCAATGATAATGATGTAACTTCTTTCAATTCAATGAAATCTGATTCTCAGTATGTCTCTGTGTTTGCTTCTGACTTTAATAATAATGATAACACTCCCTCCTCAGACGAGGAAGAGGGGATCGACGAAACTCCCTTTGAATTACAGCATATGCTCAAACAAGAGGAGGAGCGCCGAGCCCAGCCTCTTAAAGATGAAATCGAAATTATAAACATCGGAACAGAAGATTTAATACAGGAAATACGAATTGGAAATACTCTATCATCTGAAGAGCGCGATGAATTAATAAACCTACTTAAGGAATATAAAGAAGTTTTTGCCTGGTCCTACAAAGATATGCCCGGGTTGAGCGAAGACATTGTTCAACACAAGCTACCTTTGTTGCCTGGGATTAAACCTAAAAAGCAGAAGCTAAGGAGAATGAAGCCTGAGTGGGTCCTGAAAGTAGAAGAAGAGGTTACTAAGCAGTTGAATGCTGGATTTCTGCAAGTGGTGGAATATCCAGAATGGCTCGCAAATATAGTACCTGTACCAAAGAAAGATGGAAAGGTGAGAATGTGTGTAGATTTTAGGGATTTGAACAAGGCAAGTCCAAAAGATGATTTCCCTCTACCACATATCGATATCTTGGTGGACAATACGGCCGGGCATGAATTACTATCTTTCATGGATGGTTTCTCGGGCTACAATCAAATTAAGATGGCACCCGAGGACATGGCTAAGACCTCGTTCATTACACAATGGGGGACATATTGCTATCGGGTAATGCCATTTGGTCTTAAGAATGCTGGTGCGACGTATCAAAGAGCAGCTACAGCCTTACTCCATGACATGATACATAGAGAAGTCGAAGTTTATGTCGATGATATGATTGTAAAAGCTAGGGAAAGGAGGGATCACATCCCGAACCTCAAGAAGTTCTTTGAAAGAATACTCAAATACCAGCTTCGCCTGAATCCTAGCAAGTGTGTATTCGGGGTTACCTCTGGTAAGTTGTTAGGATTCATGGTGAGTCAAAGGGGTATAGAGGTAGATCCTCAGAAGATTAAGGCTATCCAGGAGATGCCGCCGCCTAGAACCGAGAAGGAAATTCGGGGATTCCTAGGAAGGATACAGTTCCTAAGGCGATTCATCGCTCATCTGACATCAACTTGTGAACCTATCTTTAAGCTCTTAAAGAAGAACTCTTCCAAAGAATGGACAGAGGAATGTCAGCAGGCCTTTGAAAAGATAAAGCAAAGTTTGTCTGAACCACCGATAGTAGCACCAGTGATACCGGGACATCCATTGCTGCTTTATTTGTCAGTAACAGAAACCACAATGGGTTGTATGTTAGCGCAGCAAGATCCAGAAACCATGCATGAAAAGGCTGTGTATTATCTTAGCAAGAAGATGTTGGAGTATGAACAGAAGTATACTGTCCTAGAAAAAACCTGCTTAGCCTTGGTTTGGGCTACTCAGCGACTCAGGCATTACATTTTATCACATAAGGTCTTGCTCCTGTCAAGGATGGATCCTCTGAAATATCTCTTTGAAAAACCAGCCTTGACAGGCAGGACTGCCAGATGGTTATTGTTGTTGTCTGAGTTTGACATCACCCATGTAACCCAAAAATCAGTAAAGGGCCGAGTCATTGCTGAACAATTGGCAGAAGCACCCCGAGAAGAAAATCAGCCTTTCAAGACGATGTTCCCAGATGAAGAGATCATGATGGTAGAAGATGAATATCCAGAAACTGGTTGGACCCTCTATTTTGATGGAGCAGCAAACCAAACAGGGCAAGGAGTAGGGGCATTGCTTGTGTCACCCCGAAATGAGCATGTTCCCCTTGCAGTTAAGTTACAATTCAATTGCACCAACAATATGGCAGAGTATGAAGCATGCATTGTTGGGCTTGAGGCAGCATTGGCCTTAGGCATAGAGAATCTTGACGTATATGGAGATTCAATGTTAATCATTTGCCAAACCCAAGGAGAATGGAGAACCAAAGAAGAAAAGTTGCTGCCATATCATGAATACTTGGATATTCTCGCTAAGCAATTCCAGCACATCACTTTCAGTTATTTGCCAAGGTTGAAGAATAGATTCGCCGATGCCTTAGCGACGTTAGCTTCTATGATTGACATACCTCACAATATGAAAATGAGGCCCATCACGGTTCAAGAGCAATGGGCTCCTGCATATGTTGATGCTATAGAGATAGCTGCAAGATGTCCCGATGGTAAACCATGGTATACGGACATAAAGAACTACATCTCGGGCCAGGGGCATCCCAATGAGGCGTCGAATAAGGAGATAAGGACTTTGCAGAGATTGGCGGCTAACTTTGTCATTTGTGGAGGAGAGCTGTATCGACGGTCCTTCGACGGAATTCAACTCTTATGTGTCACTGAAGATCAGGCAGAAGAAATTCTCGCAGATGTTCATGAAGGGGTGTGTGGACCTCATATGAATGGGAAGATGTTGTCAAAGAAGATCCTACGTCTGGGGTACTATTGGCCAACATTGGAAGCAGATTGTCACACATTTGTGAAGAAATGCTATAAATGTCAGATACATGCGAATCTCATCCATGTACCACCTACCGAATTGCATTCTCTTACTTCTCCTTGGCCGTTTTCGGTTTGGGGAATTGACATTATTGGCAAAATTTCCCCTAAGTCATCTAGTGGTCACGAGTACATACTCGTTGCAATTGACTACTTCACTAAGTGGGTTGAGGCCGCTTCTTATGCAAAGCTTACATCCGCATCAGTTGCTAAATTCATACGAACCAACATCATATGCAGATATGGAATTCCCCATGAACTTATCTCAGATAACGGATCTCATTTCAAGAAAGAAGTTATCACTCTTTGCGAAGAGTTCAAGATTAAGCATCATAAATCTTCACCTTATCGGCCGCAGACAAATGGAGCGGTGGAAGCTGCAAACAAAAATGTCAAGACTATCATTAGCAAGATGTCAGAAACTTATAAGGATTGGTCGAATAAGTTGCCGTACGCATTGTGGGCTTACAGAACATCAATTAGAGCTTCAACTGGGGCAACCCCTTACTCTCTTGTTTATGGTATGGAAGCAGTGCTACCTGTGGAGATCCGTGTACCTTCGCTCCGAGTATTGACTGAAGTCAAGTTGCCAGAAAATGAATGGGCAGACGCCAGATATAAAGAGCTGAACATGCTAGATGAAAAGAGGTTAAAAGCACTTTACCATGTGCAGGGTTATCAGCGCAGAATAGCCCGGGCTTTTAATAAAAAGGTTAAAATCAGAGATCTCGAATAAGGCAATCTTGTTCTAAAAGAAAATCGAGCACCAGTGCTTGACCCAAGAGGCAAATTCAAGCCTAATTGGTCAGGGCCATACATCGTGGACCAAATCTTACCCGGAAAAGCCGTCAAGCTCCGTAATTTAAATGGAGAAATATTGCCGGAACCAACAAATCTTGATCAACTCAAGAGGTTCTATGCTTGAACACCAGAAGGCCGTCTTTTGGCCGAATAAAACCCAAATTCATAACCCAAAATCAAAAAATATATAACCTTTTGCAAACCCTTTCGAGCCTACATAAAATTTTCCTTCAAAACCCAATGTACTAGGGGCATTCCCCTGAACTACGCATGACCTGATTCCTACACTGGGATACGTAGGCAACCTGTTCACAGGTTCGGTCGAAACTCTTGCAAAACCTTAAGCCATTCTTTGAAAAGCTCTACCTCACCTGTAAAGTCCTTTTGGTGTTCAAAAAAAAAAAAAAAAAAAAAAAAAAAAAAAAAAAAAATGGAGCTTGAAAATCCGCTAGATTGAAAACCTGAAAAGGCGATCTAGGCAAAATTCAGGATCATTCCTCTGCTAAGTTGAAAACCTGAAAAGGCAGCTTAGGCAAAAGTTAAGGGGGTAGCCTGCTGAGTTGAAAACCTAAAAGGCGATTCAGGCAAAAGTTAAGGTTGAACGGTCCGCCAAGTTGAAAATCTAAAAAGGAATACTTGGTCGTGGTAAGATGGGGTTCACGCCAGAAGAATTACATCGACCTCTGAACTCTCAGTAGGTCAGGCAAAAATAACAATGATTCCCGAAACTAAGGGCATTAATTTCAAAACAATCCGAAAGTTGATAGAAGGATATATGAAGTATCACTGTCTTAAAAAATAAGTGAAGATGTTTATCAGTGGAGAAACATTCTTTAAAAGAGGCTAACCTAACCCAAAAGAAAATACTGATAAGTCAGAAGCATCACGAGATCACTTGAGTAATCTTTCTTATTTTGTCTTTTTATTACCAATGTCTGTGGTTCTATTTTTAGAAAAATTTACAAATGCTATTTTAAAGAATTGTTGTAGGGTGCAATCACTCTGAAGGCAGGTTCATTAACGGATTCCGAGAAACTTGGAAAAGGTGCGACTGTCACGAATGGTGAAAAATCGTTGCAAGAATGATCTCTGGTCAATGAATAGAAGAAGGTTAGAAGGCCTTAAACTGGGGCAGGTTGCTAATAAAGTGGCATCTCATATTCAAGCCTTGAAAGACCTTTGCTGCATGGTGGTATTGAATCATTTGCTTCCAAAATTGTTAATTGGAGATTCCAGTTCCCCCTTTCCTGATAATCTCTGTTATCATATACTCTCTGAGTCCATTTGAAAGTGGTCTTCTTTCTTTGAACATCATACAAATATGATATCTCATTTCCTTGGAACTCCGTAAAAATACGGTATTCCATTTTCTTCTAAGTCCATTCAAAAATGTTCTCTTATTCTCTTTGAGCATCATACAAATATGATACCTCATTTCCTTGGAATTCCGTAATTCATCAAATCCAATTCTACGTTAAAATCAAATTCCCAAAATTCATCAAGTCCAATTCTACGTCAAAATTCAAAATCCCAAAATTCATCAACTCCAATCCTACGTCAAATTCAAATTCCCCAAATTCATCAAATCCAATTCTACGTCAAATTCAAATTCATAAAAAAACCTCCAAATTCATTAATCTCAACCGAAGATTGAAGCCGTAAAAATACGGTATTTCATTCTGAGTCCATTAAAAAATGTTCTCTTATTCCCTTTGAGCATCATACAAATATGATACCTCATTTCCTTGGAACTCCGTAAAAATACGGTATTCCATTCTCTTCTAAGTCCATTCAAAAATGTTCTCTTATTCTCTTTGAGCATCATACAAATATGATACCTCATTTCCTTGGAACTCCGTAAAAAATACGGTATTCCATTCTCTTCTGAGTCCATTCAAAAATGTTCTCTTATTCTCTTTGAGCATCATACAAATATGATACCTCATTTCCTTGGAACTCCGTAAAAAATACGGTATTCCATTCTCTTCTGAGTCCATTCAAAAATGTTCTCTTATTCTCTTTGAGCATCATACAAATATGATACCTCATTTCTTTGGAACTCCGTAAAAATACGGTATTCCATTCTCTTCTGAGTCCATTCAAAAATGTTCTCTTATTCTCTTTGAGCATCATACAAATATGATACCTCATTTCCTTGGAACTCCGTAAAAAATACGGTGTTCCATTCTCTTCAGGTCCATACAACTATGGTCTCTTACTCTCTTTGAGCATCATACAAATGTGATGTCTCATTTCCTTGGAAGCCGTAAAAATATGGTATTTCATTCTGAGTCCATTCAAAAATGGTCTTTTCTCTTTGAACATCATATAAATGTGATGTCGAGCGGCACCGCAGCGGGATTTTTTTACTACATTCCAATTCTAGGACTTCGTTTTGGGTTTTACATTAGGTAGTAAATGCTTGCGTCTAGGTTCCGTAAAGTCTTTTGTCGATTAAAGCTACGCAAAATGGTTCTGTCATTTTGACTTTGGTATTCGATGACTACGTCATCTCTACCAAAGAGGGGCATCTGTAGACACCCCATTTTGCTCTGCTTTGATTAAAAAAGAAATTAGGGTTTCGCTATCAATTTTTCAATGTTTTCTATTCCGGTGTTCGTCCCTTACGCTTTTTCAAATCTTTCTGGTCATTTCTGCATTGTTCTGATTTTTTCCGCTAAAGTGCGGAGAAGGGTTATTCGTGAGAATCCGAGCAAGGGAGAATTTGTACCCGTTTGGTGGGCCCGCATTGAACATTTGTTTAAAATTGAATCAACCGGGGGCCCACAGTGTGGGGCCCACGTTGTGGGGCCCGCGTTGTGGGGCCCACGTTGTGGGGCCCGCGTTGTGGGGCCCGCGTTGTGGGGCCTCAATGGGGCCTCTTGTGAGGCCTCTTATGAAGAGCAATGATGGTAGCTCTCCACTAAGACAACATGATGGGCCCTCCACTAAGAACAATAATGATGGATTCTCCACTAAGAAACATGATGGGCCCTCCACTAAGAACAATAATGATGGATTCTCCACTAAGAAACATGATGGGCCCTCCACTAAGAACAATAATGATGGATTCTCCACTAAGAAACATGATGGGCCCTCCACTAAGAACAATAATGATGGATTCTCCACTAAGAGGGACAACATGATGAGCTCTCCACCAACATATCTCTCTCTCTCTCTTTCTCTCCCTATATATATCTTCCTTCCCATCCATAAAAAAGAAAAAGAGAAATTTATCTTCCATTATCTCTTTCTCTTCCATTATCTCTTCTAATCACTCCCTCCAATCCCTTTCCTCAATATATTCTTCCATCCCTCTCCCTAATATTCTTCTTCCATTATCTCTTCACTCCCTCAATCACTCCCTCTAAACACTCCAGAGAAAGCGAAAGACGGCGGAGCGGATCGGCGGCGGCAGGATTTTTTATATTTTTTTGGATTGGGCGGAGATCTTCACCACAGGTAGGTGCATTGTTCTCAAAATATTTCTGTATTTTTCCGAATTTTTCTGATTTTTTCCGCAAATTGTGTTTTAAAAATGGAAAACTCTTCAAAAAACATCTTTTGACGAAGAAAAATTAAATTATATACCAAACAGATTCTAAAATTAATGAAATTTCGTGGGAAAATAATATGTTATTGATTCATTTTACCATGAATTTATAAAGATTTTTGGAGTTTATTTGGTATATTATTTAATATTTTCTTTGAAACTTATCAGATTTTAGGAGAATTTGTACTAACATCAGATCATCATTAAAATTCATAACATTTTTACAGTAGTCTTATCTTCCATATTACTTGTTACTGTAAAAGTTTCGTGTTATTTGGATCTGTTTTAATATGGGATGTAGTGTTAATTTATAATCTGGTCTGGAAATTGTAAAATCCGAAATTGGTAGTAAATAATTTCTAAAATTCATGAAAATCTCACTGCATGCTATTTTGATTCATATAGTATTTCTGTAGAAATTTCATAGAATTTAGAGTTGTATTTCTACTAGTTTATGTGTTAATTGTGCAATCTGGACATTTAATGGATTAATCAAGATTAAATGTGAATTTAATGTAAAAATATGCAAAACTCATCCTGTAAGCTACATACATTTTCATCTTGCTGCTGTAGAAATTTCAAATCATTTCGAATTTATTTGCAACAATTTCACTTGTAAAACCGCTCGTATGCTTAAAATTGATAAAATCCATGGAAAATTCGAAATTAATTGAAAATCATATAAAAATTCCTAAAGAACTTTAAAATTCTGTCACATGTTCACTCCTTAATCCATTAAAACAGAAATTTTAGGATCTTTAGATTTTCCTGGAAAAATGGCCAGTGCATCCATAATCGTATCCCAATTGCAACTTGATCTTTGACAATTTGAATATTTAAGTTATAGCATGTTGTTGGCTCCGAGGTTATTGTCCACGGAAATCCTGAGATTCTGCCAGGCAATAAGATGCTATAACCTAAGTATTAAATTGCACAAGGAAAGAGCGCACGATTCCCTCCTTTGGATGCCATTCAAGGCCGAAATTGGTGAACCCTAGAACCATTGGTAATCCTTAAATGTCTAGAAACTGAAAATCTTCGAAATCTGAAACTCATTAACCTCGAGAACTTAAATCGATTTATCTTGTGTCTTTCGGAACCATTGGATTATGGTTTCCAATCTAAAGAACCATTAGAGCCCAATTTAGGAACACTGGTGTCGTGCCGTGTCCTAGGTTTTAGGGAGTCCTAGAGTTAGGAGTCCAGCCTCATCACGGACGCTTGCTATGAATAGCAACCGTACCATAGGTCTAGTTACACTAGTCACCCAATCTTTCCTTAAGACAAGCCTAGTAAACTAGGATGTAGGCAAACCTGCATTAGTCTAAGGAACAACTTGCATTTAGATAAGAATCATACAGCATCTTAGATGAAATCCTAAGATAATAAAATCCTCAACTTGAATTAAATAACTACTTTTAAAACTGTTGAAACAGTCAAATCCGTTTAAGTCGGTGTCCTAGTTGAGTTAGGCATAAGTAGCTTAGCTTAGGTGCACCGAACTACGTCGACTCTGATCCCAGTGAGGCTTGGGTACGTAGGCAGCTTGGATGTCAGATGGCATACCAACCGCGAGTCGGCACCACAACAAATTGTGGTGTTTTGTATTTTAATTTTATTGTAAATTCTTAATTAAATCACTTAGGATCTTCTATGAGATTAGAATCTTAGGAGAACTTGCACTTAGATTGAATCCAGACAAATCAAGAAATCAAAATACACATTTAGGATTCACATTGAAATTAAATCATAGGATGCATGTCCCGTAGATAACATATTAACATAGAGTTGAATGAGCCATTTAAAATAAATTTAAAAGAGTTAGCTTTTGGAATCGAAGACCGATTATCGGGCAGGAATGGTGCATGTGGTGGATAAATCCCCATACCTTCCATTCTTGTAACCAGGTAGCGAGTCTAGATTTCTGGTTAATTACGGGTCCTAGATCCCATATCTAGGTGGCGACTCTGTCAGTCTCTTTTATGTGGAATTCGGATTGCCTTAGTGATCCCAAGTTCACATAAAAGACGAATCTAAATCAACACTAAGAAGCACACGCCAATCGCGTGGGTATTAGAGACCAAGAGAGTGCATGGCGGCTCGCGCCCCACCCCTCTCGCGGGATCGTGTCCCACAGCATCCTCCCAGCCAACCACCGGAGCTCCACCGGCATCCCATCTCCTCCATCTCCAACCTCCCCTCCCTCCAAACCCAAAACCGAAACCCTTCCTTCCATACCCCATAAAACCAAAACCCATTAAAAAAAAATCTCAAAACCCCATCTCTGCAACTCCCAAAATCCGGCATCACCACTTCAGCCGCCATCAAAGCCGGCCATAGAGCTACCCTCTTCTCTATCTTCCATCACCGAGCCGCCACCTCCATTAAACCTCCACCCTCAGCCACCGTACCCCACCACCTCCTCCACAGCCACCCAACCACCACCGAAACCCCACCAAAAATCCATCTCTGCAACCGGCCAATCCCGCCTTCGGCCGGCCAACCCCTACCAATCCCCAACCACAAAACCCCATTTTCCAAAAACCATCAACCCAAACCCATTTCGGAAAAAAACCCGACAACCGCCACCGCCCACACCACCAACAAACCCCCCAACCCTTCGAAAATCCTCTTCCCTCTCCAACCTCCCCTCCCCCCAAACCCAAAACCGAAACCCTCTTTCCTACACCTAAGAAAATCAAAACCCATTCTAACCGAAAACTCCCTTTTCTCGGCAACCACCGCCACCATCCTCACCACCACCAAGCCGCCACCTCCATTAAACCCCCCTCCTCTTCCCACCTCGCCGCACCTCTACCATACCCGAACCACCACCCTCAGCCACCGTTCCCCACCACCTGCAACTCCATCGCCGACCCCCTTTCACCTCCTCCAGCCACCGAAACCCACCGAAACCCTCTCCCCCACCTCGTGGTATCTCCCAAACCCCATTAAACCCAAATCCCCCACCCCATTTCTACCCATTTCGAAAACCCATCCCACCTCCTTTTCTTTATTCCCATCATTTTATTTAACAGAGAGAGAGAGGGAGAGAAGAGAGAGAGAAACAGAGAGAAAGAGGAAGGGAGTTTGAGCCTCACCGCGTCACCACCAACCGCCGTGCCACCTCCGGCCGGCCGATCTTCCCTTCCACCACCGCTACCTCCCATTTTCAAAAAAAAAAAAGGAAAACAGAGAGAGAGAGAGAGAGAGAGAGAGAGAGAGAGAGAGAGAAAGAGAGAGGCTCGTTTTTTTTATTTTATTTTTTATATAGATATATATATATATAGAATAATATAAAAAAAAATATAAAAAATATTTTCCGCAGGAGAACTCGAGCCCCACTTTCCGGACACTCTCCGATCAACCCCGTTTCATCCACCGAGGCCCCATCTCCTCATTTCGTTGTCCGCCATCTGCTATTCGCTTAGGAGAACTCGAGCCCCACTTTCCGGACACTCTCCGATCAACCCCGTTTCATCCACCGAGGCCCCATCTCCTCATTTCGTTGTCCGCCATCTGCTATTCGCTTAGGTAACTCAAATATCTCGTCCATTCATTTATCTTTATTTTTATGTTTATTTATTTATTTATTTTTATTCTTTTTGTGTTTCTAATATTGCATTGCATGTGTGATTGTTCGAAGTTGATTTTTGTTTTGTTTAGCTTGGTTGTTTTGGTGAACTGTAATTGGATCCTAACAATGCCATTGGGTCATATTGGGAATTTGTAAATGTGATTGTGATGGGTTTAATGCTGTTTAATTTTATTGTTTCAAATTTTGTGAAGCCTGATTCATTATCTCCTTGCGTGAGTTTACTTCCCTTATCATCGGTGTCGATACTCATTAAACTCCATTTGGTCCGTGGAATACCCTTACTGATCCGGATTCCTGTGTGCTTACCTCGCCTTTGGTTATTATGGAACTTCAATCCTTGTGATCAGGAATGAATTTTGTTCCTTGACTCATTCATTAAACCTCAATTGTGGACAAAGAGAAGAGTCCGGCCTTGTGGTTAAATCTCATTCTGAGTTTCGAGCTCGTAGGCTATGATGAGGCTACTCGGAGCCCACACTAATCTTCCTCTTTCCTTCCCTTTCGAGGGTCCTCTTAGTTTTAGGATTTTTCCTTAAATCTTAGGGTTCTTATAGATTTTCAAGAGGTTGTCCATCGATTTCAGAGGTCACCTCGGCGGGTCCAGGCTATGACGGAACGCTTCTTGAGCCAACCCCTTCCCTTCCTGCCTTAGAGTTTTCGCAGGTTAAGGGATTTCTTCCTCTTTAGAGTCAGTCCTAGAGAGTTTAGGAGTCTGTCCTACCCCTGCAGAGTTTAGGATTCTGTCCTATCCCTTCATAAAATTTAGGATTCCGTCCCTCCATCTTTCAGAGTCGGTCATCGGCATAGGAGCCAGTCCTTCGGTCTTTCAGGAGTCTGTCCTATCATCGTAGGGGTTAGGATTTTGTCCATCCTCTCATCAAGTCACGTGATTTTATCCGCTCCTGCAAGGTATAGGATGCTGTCCAACCCTTGCAGAGTTGTTATTCTGTTCATTTCCCCCGCAAAGCATAGGATGCTGTCCAACCTTTGTGGGATATTCAGGAGTCTGTCCTCCCCTTATGATGATAGGATTTTGTTCCTCTTATGTCAAAAATTCCAAAAAACATTTCAAAAACACTTGAAAATTCAAAAACATCTAAAAATCAAAATCTCAAAATCTCGAGTCATTAGGAGTAGTCAAGTCCGAACTACGGATGGCTTGATCCCTAGCTGAGGGGTACGTAGGCAGCTCAGGCGTGCTGCTGGCATCCTGAGTTCAGTCACCATTTTGCAAATATTTCCCACAACTTCATAACTTTCACAACTTCAAAACCTTCCAAAACTACAAAAATTCTTCAAAATAACTTTACCAACAATTTTCAAAAGATCCTCCCATAGAGTTAGGAGTCAGTCCTAGGCGTTTGGGGGTGTCGTAGAGTGGGGAGTCTGTCCTGATTGTGTTGCTTTGTCATGTCCGGTCGTGTGAGTGTCCCTAGAGTTAGGAGGCCTCAGGTCGTGGTCGGTTAGACACTTAGTCGAGCCGATGGCTAGACTAGAACGCGCTTAGATAGCCCACGGTTTTCCTTAGGACACACAGCCTAGTCACACCTAGGGTGTAGGGTTCACCTGCATTACTTAGGGCATATAGGGAGTCCTAAAAATTACCATTCACTTGAACTTAAGCAATGGCGCAAGAAGCTTTAAAAACTAGTCAGGTCTAGTTGATCGAGTCTAGGACAGCGGTCCTAGAGGGTTAGGCATTGTAGTTTAGCATAGGTCGCCGAACTACGTTGGCTCTGATTCTTCCCGAGGCCGGGATACGTAGTGCAGCTAGGATGGATGGCCATCCTGGTCCGAGTCAATTATCGCATTAGAGTCTAGGGTTTGTCATATTGTATGTTTTGCTGTGTTTTCTTACTTTCATGTACAGATCCTATACTTTTAGCTGTAGCATGCATGTGTTTGTCCACCAGAACATAGACACCAATTAGGCATAACACTCATAACCTAGCTATTCTTAGGTGGCATGTCTTTCATTTCTTTTTGTGTGTGCTTCTTATTCATCTCCGAGATATGCATGATTAGCTAGACGTTATCTCGGGGATATTCGTTCTCATTTCACATGATTTTTGCCCAAAACTCTTCAAAGTTAATAATAAATGGCATAAGAGACCAGGTGCTCGCACTTGGGCGAATCGGGGGCGCCTAATCCCTTCCCCATTCGTCATCAGGCACGGACCTTTTATATCTCTGGTTATCTGTTGCGACAGAGCACAGCATGGGATCCAGGGCCCACTTCCTTGGATGGCGACTCTTTCTTTGTTCGAGGTGCGTCTCGAATCCGGGCTAGTCCCCGAATCGAGAGGTATCTCACTTCACATCGCCGCTCATGCTGTGAGGGGCACTCTTTCGAGAGTTCCTTGGCGGAGCTCTCCTTCACGTGGATGATCCAGAGACTCGCGTGGGGGCCCGTCCTCCCGCCTGTCTCGGATCGGGGTCCACAGATTGGCGACTCTGCTGGGGACCTTTTGAAACATTGCCTAACTCTGTAAAAATGCCATTCTAATTAATTTTGAAGAAATTTGGGTCAAAACCAAGCTAAATGGGAACTTTATCGTTAGAAATCCAGGGGCACCAAGTAGGTGCGTAATTAAAACAAGGGATTCACACACTGCACATCATGCATTATCATATTGTTTATTCATTATTTCTTTCATTGTTTTTCATTATTATTGGCTCCACGGGATAGATTCAATGCGTGCCCGACTGGGATGTTGTTACACCCTGGTGGTACTGTTGAATCTATTTCCAAGCTATGCGCCGGTGCTGCATCCGTAGACATTGGGCGTACTTTTGTCTACAGCAGCCGATGGGCAATGAAGCATACTATGTATAACATTGGGCGTACTTTTGTTATACATATTAAGTATGTTTCATACGCATAGTACCCGATAGATTGAGTCCGGAGCCCTACTTTGTTTTATATATTATGTATATACTTACCGACTTAGTGAAACCCAACTAGGAAGTACCTATGTTTATATAAGTATATTGCATTCATATAAGGGTCGGACAGGTGTTGCTTACACATGTCAAGCCTAGAGTTAGGAGCTTCGTCCCCTTTGTAGACTAGGGTAGTTCATTTTACATGGCTACAGCGGTCCTAGTACACTCATCACTCTGTCTTGAGTCGAGACATCCTTGACTCTGCTAGATTAGGATTAGGGCTGGTGCCCCTGGTTAGGGTGTATATATGTATATATACCTATTTATATTGATTATTAAATTATGGCCTACTTATTTAGTGAGGTTTCCTTATTTAGACCCGGTCTATGACTTACTTCTGTCATTTTGGGGTCGTGGTCTTCTTTCTGATCTACTGATCATCATTGATCATAGATGAAAAATTCAGTGTTGCCTATCATATCCTTCTCCTATGATTGATTCTGATCTGATTATATTTCACTTGTTTGATTGCGAGTTTATCTTGCTGACATTCATTCGAGTGTGTGTTCTTGCTGAGAGCCTTACTTTATCTTAACCTAGTTGCATACCCTTTGTGATTAGCTGCTCCAGACCCTCCCCTGCATAGCCGATATGCTGTCAAATTTTCTGCAAATACCTTGAGTTTGGTCATTATCCTGTAAACTTGTTGACAAACTCTATGTGCTTATCTTACCACATCTTCTTGCATAGATGTTATGCTGCCGGATTTTATCCATAGAAGATATTTTCGTATCATCTTTTGTCTCAGCTTGTATATGGGATTTTCATTTGATTGCCCTATATTGAACTCTAGTGTTTGTCAATTCCATGGCGAGAGTCTGACCGTGTTGACTTCACTCATTTGCAGTACCTATTTCTATTCAACCCACACCAGAACCTATGGCTGAATCCGGAAATACTCTGGCTGAAATGAATGAATTGATGAAGTCTGTGCTCCAACAGATGAATAGTATGAGTGAGGAGATAGTCCGTCTGAAAAGTGATAGAGGTTCTGCTTCTGAAGAACCTGTACCCCGGCAAATTCCACTTATACCTCCCCCACCTCCTGCAATGGCCAGGCCTGCTGTTTTGAATGTCGAAGACGATGTCGAGGATGAGCAGTATGCAGAAGATAATTGTCTCCCTCATCTGGAGAGAGCCAATGAGGGCAGAGCGATAACAGATAGGTTGGATAAGCTAACCCGAGAAATGGAAAGCATGAAGTTCCAAGGCCCTAAGAAGTTGAACATGTCCGACTTCATGATAGTCCCGGGAGTTGTTCTTCCTCATAAGTTCACAGTACCTGACCTTGACAAGTATGATGGGACGGGATGCCCCACCAGTCATCTGAAATCTGTCATTCCTCTTCTACAGCAACATGGACTTTCTCCACAGCAGATTGCCCTCGTATTCCCTCGATCTCTAGTCGGAACTGCAAAGAAATGGTTTTTGAGTCTGAAGTCTGAAGAGATCCGAACCTTAGAAGACATTGCCAGCAAGTTCGTGGAACAGTTTTCCATGGAAGCGGGAATCGATGTAACCAAAAGGGATCTGAAAATGTTGAAACAAGGGCATGATGAAACTTTCACTTTCTTCATCCGCAGATGGAGAAGGAAAGCTGCACAGATGACTCACAGATTGTCCGATGAAGATCAGATCAAAATTGTGGTTAAGAATCTGTCTCCACAGTATTATCATCATATGGCTATCCAATATTTTCTCGATTTCAATCACCTCATCAAGACGGGAACCCAGGTAGAAGATGCACTAACCAAAGGCCTAAAGACAAGAACCTCGACTGATGTCAGAGACGGAAAGAGGACTATGGTAGCAGCTGAAGAGGTCAACAATGTGGAGACCTCCCGTCAACCTTTCAAGAAGGTGGCTCAGAAAAGAAACAAGCCCATTCAGAAGCCAGATAAAGAGATTCCTCCATTGCCGAAGGATTTCGGAAAAGCTTTGAGAGAATTGGTCGAAGTGGGTAAACTTGATCTTCCTGAACCTTCTTCTCCTCCAAATCCTCTTCCTAGCAACTTTTATGAACAAGACTTCTGTGAGTATCATCGAGTTCATGGACATTCAACCAACAGTTGCCAAGCCTTGAAGCATAAGATCCTAAAACTTATCAAGGATGGTAAGGTAGTTGTTGGAGAACCCGGGGCTACCAAAAAACCAGTGCAAAGATCAGTTGGCCCTTTACCGATGGTAGGAGCTATCTCTACAGATGAACCATTATTGGATCCTGCATCCCTTATTCGTCCTATCTCAGAAATGCCACCTGTTCCATCAAGCTTTCGACCAATGGAGGAATCTTTTGAAAGGTCGGCCCTCATCCGAATGGAAAACTGGATGGTTAAACTCTTTGGTCAGATGTCCATGTTAACTGAAGAAGTGAAGGAGATGAAAACTCAGATACGATATCTGTCTACCGGATGTGATTCAGCTCCTAAGCAGTTTGCCGATATGGGTATTATGACAGAAGAAACATCAGTTCAGAGTTTAATTCTTGACAGATATGTTGATTTGCATAGTGGGACGAAGCCTGTATTTGTTCCCAGTGAAGTTCAGAATGTTGAACCCTATTGTCAACCTTTTAAGAAGCCAATCATAGAAGTGGAAGAGAGGATGGGTCAGAGATTGAGGAGGGAATACGCTCAGCTACCATGTTCTCAGGAAGTTATCTTGAAGAAATGGGTCAGCGAAGGTCGTTTGACACTTTTAGATCCGAAGCTTATTCCTAACCCACTCCCCAAGCACTGGAGAAGAGATCAGTATTGCGAGTACCATGGAGGTATTGGTCATACAACAGAAAAGTGCCTGGCATTGAAACACAAAATTCAGGACGAGATAGATGGAGACTCTTCCCTTCTTCCTGAACTCTGTGCTTTCATGAATTATGCACCGGTTAGACCTATTCAACCCTTCAAAGGTTCCACCACCTCTGTTTATGCTGCATCAAAGCAGAGGGATGAATCGAAAGGGAAAGAAAAAATGTCAGAATTTGAGCCTCCGAAGAATGTCAGGGCAGAGAGCATGATGCCACCAGCAGGTTTTCAGGGGCAGTTTGGGCCCGGTCGACAGAACTACATGGGACCACCTCTTCCGAGATTCCTATACCAGGACCGAAACCACTAGCCGACAACATCATGGAGGAAGACGTGTACTTCTGAACTTCAGTGCCTAGTCCTTGTCCGCGTCCAAGTGTCATGTTTCAAGTGAGGTGTTCCAAATGTCATGTTTCAAGATTTAACTTCTATCGAGTGTATACCAACTCTTGTGTTGAAAGTTGGTGAGTCATAGTGTCAATGTCAAAAAAAAAAGAAAAAAAGAAGAAGGGGGTGTCCTGTTTGTCAGTCTTTTTCATTTAGAGTCAGTGTTTTATTTTCTGTCAAGTCTGATGTAGAGCCCACTGAGGCGTGTTGAGAATTATTGATGTACTTGAAAGTTTTCAATTCAATAAAGTTTGATTTCAATATCTTCAATGTTTTATGATTCACTCTTGGATCTAATGTTTAAAATAACTAAAGACACCTTTCTCGGGTGAGAATGCAGACGAAATTCCCCTCGAGATCTGAAACATGATCAAACAGGAGGAAGAACGTCGAGCATAGTCACTCAAAGAGGAAATCAAAGCTGTTGATAGTGGTATTGAAATCTGAAACTCGGGAAAGATGGATTGGCAAAATTTTATCTTCTGAGGAGAGCGAGGATTTGATAAACCTGTTTATAAGGGGTTTGAGGTAGTCTTGTTTGATCCTATAAAGATAAACCGGGTGAACGCCCTGTGCAAAGCCAGACTCCATCGGTTTTAGATATCAGTTGTAAAGCAAAATTCAAAAGAGGGAAACATCAGACATCAAGTGAAGTTGATGAGAACATTGAGAGAAGGTTTTCAGATGCAAAGTTGTATTCATAGAACTTGATCCACAAGAAGAACATTCGAGTTGTACATCTTGGTGGGATTTCAAGTCATTATATTCATATAGTAGGGACAATTCTTATGTCCAAAAGAAAGAGTACATCTAGAAGAAACAAGAGCCTGGAAAAGAGAAGGGAATGTGTCCCTAAGACAACTCCTTAGAAAAATCAAAGACCCAAGTGATGGAGTCTATGAGATAGATTGGATATCAAAATTGTCTCCAACATTTGGAGATTATCGAGAGCGGTATAATCTTGAGCATAAATTCAAGATATTCGAGAAGCGCGCAAGTTTAAGTGGAGCACCGTGGTTGAAGTCTTGCTTGCAAATACCGCCAGACTCTCGAAAAAAAAAAAAAAATTCCAAGTCTTGAACCTTAAACATTCAAAAGCTTGTACATCAAAACACCAGGAGGCCATCATTGGACGTTTGAGCCTTTATAGCCAAAATCTCAGCGTTAAAAAAAAAATCCTTTTGTGCCTTTGAGCCACATTTTAAAACCAAACAATTCTTTTAACCATATTATAAACCAGGGGCATTTTATGCACCTGAACTACGTCATGACCTGATCCCCAACTCTTCGGGGGTACGTAGGCAACTTGATCAATTCAGGTTCGGTCAAATCCTTGGGGATAAAAGCTAAATCATCCCCTTTTCAAACTTTTGAAGCTAAAAAGCTAAACCATTCTTTGTTAAACCCAAAGCGAACTACGCGGATCTGATCCTCCATTTTTGGGGTACGTAGGTAGTCTGGCAAGACCAGATTCGGTCCAAATCGTTTGAACTTTTGATATCTAACCCTTTTGAACCCGAGCTTACCTGAAAAGTCCTTATGGTAAAACAAGCAAAGGTTCAAGGCAAATAGAACAAAAACAGAAAGAAAAGAAAAGAACGAGAGTCTGAAGACCCACTAGGTTGAAAACCCGAAAAGGGCAGCTTAGAGAAAAGAAAAGTCTTGCTAAGTCAACAACCAAAGGTGTTGGCTTATGCAAAAGCAAGGGTAGCGGTTTGCTAGATTGAAAACTCAAAGAGACAATCTAGTCAGCAACAAGATTTCCCATGAAAAAGAGCTGATGAGTTGTGGAAGGAGTTCCTCAGCCGTGAAGAACTCAAGAATGCAAGCAGCACAAACAAGAGTTGAGACAGACGGTCTGCAAGACTGAAAATCTGGAAGACATCCGTTTGACTTCCTAGAAAGAAGGAGAATTAAAGAGTTGGAGAAGCAGTCTTCAAACAGGGCAGGATCCCGGAATCTGAGTAGTGTCGGCGAGACTTACTTTGATACCTTTCTAAACTAGGGGCATTAAAACTGAGCAATCCGAAGGGGGTAATAACCATGACGGAAATACCGATGGAGGAAATTAGAACCTCTTGACATGGTTTTCGAAATTACTCTGAGAGTGGCTAGCCTCACCTTAAAAAAAAAAATAAAAAAAAAATAATAATGCATTGGATCTAAGGGTGAATCAAAAGTGAGTCGTCCCTTGAATCGTATAAATTTTCTTTGATCGAGTCATTCGAAGTTTATTCCTCATTCTTGTCCATGTTTCTGTCAAAGTCTCAAGTTCTCAAGGTCTAAAGTTGTCTGGCACTGAAGAGCGAGAGTACACCTTCCAAAATGCGAGGAAAATTTAAAGTGAATCCTGGTTAGGAATCAAAGAGGGGCAAGAGACATCTTGTTTAGACCGGCCAGAGACATCAAAATTTCGAATAGTGAGCATCGACAGAAGAAATTCTTAGCCTCAGCCATGGTAGAGATTGTTTTCCCTATTTCAAAGAAAGAACCCATACCCTATCTCAAAGAAAGAACCCATACAAATTCAAATTTCCCTTACCTATCCTGGTTCCGCTTCCTTAAGACTCTTCTCATGGAATCACAACACACTAGGGGCATCTTTTATGACTTGCGTCATAAAAGATATCAAGCACAAAAGGCAATCAGTGCCAATGTCTTCAGTAAGTTGAGATAAGAGATGTACGAGTATATCTCGAGCCAAACTTCCAACTTCTCAGACGAGTGCACTCTCTGAAAGGTCAACTTCCCCAGAAAATCAGTTTCTCCAGTGGAGTTTAGAATTTGCTCCCACAACCTTCAATCTCCAGTAGAATTCAGTTCTCTCAGAAAAAATGGTCTACTCAAAACCTCAGCACGTTACTTATGTCCGGTCCTCAGCAGAGACCGCACATTCCCAGAGTTCTCGGCAAGAGACAATCAATCTTGTAATGGAATTGATCGAAATCTCGATTTCTTGAATCAAAGTTGTTCCTTCTTGAGTTTCATGTTCTTGATTCCTAGAGTGGTTTGATCATGATGATTGTCTAATTATACCGCTTTGTTGATCTGTCAAGATGCTGTCTTCTCAGATCCTAAATTCAGGTTTGATCATGATGTTGTCTAATCATTCCGCCTTGTCGATCTGTCAAGATGCTGTCTTCTCAGATCCTAATTTAGGTTTGATCATGATGCTGTCTAATCATTCCACTTTGTTCATCTGTCAAGATGCTGTCTTCTCAGATCCCAATTTAGGTTTGATCATGATGCTGTCTAATCATTCCGCTTCGTTCATCTGTCAAGATGCTGTCTTCTCAGATCCCAATTTAGGTTTGATCATGATGCTGTCTAATCATTCCGCTTCGTTCATCTGTCAAGATGCTGTCTTCTCAGATCCCAATTCAGGTTTGATCATGATGCTGTCTAATCATTCCATTCTGCAAATTGTGAGAGTCTGTATCACCATTCCATTGAGAATCTGTCTCACCATTTCATTGAGCCTTTTACTCATTCGCAGTCTCGCTCATATCCTCGACCTTTCGGTTCATTCGCAACCAAGTCAATCCTTTGAGTTTTGACTCATTCGCAGTCTCACTCATATCCTCGACCTTTCGGTTCATTCGCAACCAAGTCAATCTTTTGAGCCTTTGACTCATTCGCAGTCAAGCTTCTATCCCTGACTTTTCGGTTAATTTGTAACCGAGTTTAATCCTGCAACTTCTGATTCTGTCAGATTATTATTTTTTGGTTCATTCGCAACCAAGTCATCATCTCGGCCTTTTGGTTCATTCGCAACCAGGTCAAAATCTTAAGCTTCCGACTCATTCGCAGTCAGGTCTATTTTCTAAATTCTTGTCTCATTCGCAGTCAAGTTAATCTCTTTGACTTCGGTTCGTTCGCAACCAAGTCATCATTCCGGCCTTTTTGGTTCATTCGCAATCGGGTCAAAATCTTAGACTCTTCGGCACGTTCGCTGCCAAGTTTCTCGCTGATTTCTTGATTCATTCGCAATCACGATAATCTCCCCGACTTTGACCCATTCACAGTCGAGTCAATCTACCAATTCTTAGCTCGTTTGCAGCTAAAATCAAATTTCTGACTTTCTGGTTCGTTCGCAACCCAGTCATTATTCTGGTCTCATAGTTCATTCGCAACTAGGCCAATATCCATGACTCTGTCTCATTCGCAGTCAAGCCAATCCTTTTGCTTTTTGGTTCGTTCGCAACTAAGCAAATTTCTGGCCTTCCGACTCATTCGCAGTCAAGTTCAATATCCGATCTTCTGGTTCGTTCGCAACCAAGATAATATTCATGATTCTTAAGCTCATTCGCAGCTAAAATCCAATTCCTGATTCTTTCCGGTTCATTCGCAACCGATCCAATTCTGACTTCGGTTCATTCGTAATCAAGTCATCGATCTGGCCTTTTGGGTTCATTCGCAACCAGGCCAAAATCTTAGACTCTTCGGCTCATTCGCTGTCAAGTTTCTCGCTGATTTCTTGATTCATTCGCAATCAACGTACTCTCCTTGACTCCGACTCATTCGCAGTCGAGTCAATCTTCCAATTCTTAGCTCGTTCGCAGCTAAAATCAAATTTCTGACTTTCTGGTTCGTTCGCAACCCAGTCATTATTCTGGTCTCATAGTTCATTCGCAACTAGGCCAATATCCCTGACTCTGTCTCATTCGCAGTCAAGTCAATCCTTTTGCTTTTTGGTTCGTTCGCAACTAAGCAAATTTCTGGCCTTCCGACTCATTTGCAGTCAAGTCCAATATCCGATCTGCTGGTTCGTTCGCAACCAAGATAATATTCATGATTCTTTGACTCATTCGCAGTCAAGTCAATTCCCCGGCTTCTGGTTCAGTCGCAACCAAGCCGATATCTTTCCCGGCTCTCTCGCAGCCAAGCTAACCTTTGAACCTTGACTCGTTCACAGCTAAAATAATTCTTTCAATATTTCCAGCTCGTTCGCAGCCAATCGATCCTGTCGATACCCTTTGCAAGGGATATCTGAGCAATGTCCCTTCAAAAATTTTCCATTAGATGCTAGAGTAGCGCCATCTAGAACCTTTCTCTTTGAATCATTTTCATCCAATATTTTGGGCCAGTCAAAATGTGTTGTCTGTTCGGCTTCGGCATTCACGCGACCAGCGCCCTCTGCCAAAGAGGGGCATCTGTAGACACCCCATTTTGACCAGGCCCTAAAGCCCCTAAGGTAGAGTCGAGGTTTCAGAGTTGAGTAATTCCCAGAGAGAGTGGGCCCGGAATGAGAGGAAAGCTTAAATTTTCGTCAGCATATGGCCCACATTCGTGGGTACAAATTCCCCGAGAGGTCGTTTGTGTTCCCAAGATTATCCCTGCAAAATTTCGGGGCAATCGGGCGAGAAATGGAAAATAAGACAAGCGGAGTGTGTGCTATAATCAAAGATGGATGTGTTGGGGTGAATTGTCCAGGCATGGGTGTGCAAATATCCCCCCCCTTTTATTATAAAAGCCAAAGGATTTCTATGGGATTCATTATCTTAAGAAGGGCATTTTTGTAATCCCTGCGTAGCTTTGGTAGGAAGCACCCCCTAAGGCCCCTTAGATCAAATAGAAGGCTAGGATTGTGCAAGAAAAAGGGAATCTTCCTTTTCATATCACCCATATTCTACCCGAGCCACCCCCTGCTAGTATAGAAGAATAGTGATAATGCATAGAAAGGGGCTGCCCAAGTGAATCGGAGGGGGGGTAAATTTATTACTTCCCTTTGCTACAAAACCCAACAAATTAGGGTTTTTGGGGGGACCCATTTTCATTGAGCTGCAAGAGGGATAGCAGAGAAAGAGAGAGAGAGAGTCTTCTCCTCCGGCAACCCAACCGGATTCCGGCCACCTTCTCCGGCATCCTCCCAGCCAACCACCGGAGCTCCACCGGCATCCCATCTCCTCCATCTCCAACCTCCCCTCCCTCCAAACCCAAAACCGAAACCCTTCCTTCCATACCCCATAAAACCAAAACCCATTAAAAAAAAATCTCAAAACCCCATCTCTGCAACTCCCAAAATCCGGCATCACCACTTCAGCCGCCATCAAAGCCGGCCATAGAGCTACCCTCTTCTCTATCTTCCATCACCGAGCCGCCACCTCCATTAAACCTCCACCCTCAGCCACCGTACCCCACCACCTCCTCCACAGCCACCCAACCACCACCGAAACCCCACCAAAAATCCATCTCTGCAACCGGCCAATCCCGCCTTCGGCCGGCCAACCCCTACCAATCCCCAACCACAAAACCCCATTTTCCAAAAACCATCAACCCAAACCCATTTCGGAAAAAAACCCGACAACCGCCACCGCCCACACCACCAACAAACCCCCCAACCCTTCGAAAATCCTCTTCCCTCTCCAACCTCCCCTCCCCCCAAACCCAAAACCGAAACCCTCTTTCCTACACCTAAGAAAATCAAAACCCATTCTAACCGAAAACTCCCTTTTCTCGGCAACCACCGCCACCATCCTCACCACCACCAAGCCGCCACCTCCATTAAACCCCCCTCCTCTTCCCACCTCGCCGCACCTCTACCATACCCGAACCACCACCCTCAGCCACCGTTCCCCACCACCTGCAACTCCATCGCCGACCCCCTTTCACCTCCTCCAGCCACCGAAACCCACCGAAACCCTCTCCCCCACCTCGTGGTATCTCCCAAACCCCATTAAACCCAAATCCCCCACCCCATTTCTACCCATTTCGAAAACCCATCCCACCTCCTTTTCTTTATTCCCATCATTTTATTTAACAGAGAGAGAGAGGGAGAGAAGAGAGAGAGAAACAGAGAGAAAGAGGAAGGGAGTTTGAGCCTCACCGCGTCACCACCAACCGCCGTGCCACCTCCGGCCGGCCGATCTTCCCTTCCACCACCGCTACCTCCCATTTTCAAAAAAAAAAAAGGAAAACAGAGAGAGAGAGAGAGAGAGAGAGAGAGAGAGAGAAAGAGAGAGGCTCGTTTTTTTTATTTTATTTTTTATATAGATATATATATATATAGAATAATATAAAAAAAAATATAAAAAATATTTTCCGCAGGAGAACTCGAGCCCCACTTTCCGGACACTCTCCGATCAACCCCGTTTCATCCACCGAGGCCCCATCTCCTCATTTCGTTGTCCGCCATCTGCTATTCGCTTAGGAGAACTCGAGCCCCACTTTCCGGACACTCTCCGATCAACCCCGTTTCATCCACCGAGGCCCCATCTCCTCATTTCGTTGTCCGCCATCTGCTATTCGCTTAGGTAACTCAAATATCTCGTCCATTCATTTATCTTTATTTTTATGTTTATTTATTTATTTATTTTTATTCTTTTTGTGTTTCTAATATTGCATTGCATGTGTGATTGTTCGAAGTTGATTTTTGTTTTGTTTAGCTTGGTTGTTTTGGTGAACTGTAATTGGATCCTAACAATGCCATTGGGTCATATTGGGAATTTGTAAATGTGATTGTGATGGGTTTAATGCTGTTTAATTTTATTGTTTCAAATTTTGTGAAGCCTGATTCATTATCTCCTTGCGTGAGTTTACTTCCCTTATCATCGGTGTCGATACTCATTAAACTCCATTTGGTCCGTGGAATACCCTTACTGATCCGGATTCCTGTGTGCTTACCTCGCCTTTGGTTATTATGGAACTTCAATCCTTGTGATCAGGAATGAATTTTGTTCCTTGACTCATTCATTAAACCTCAATTGTGGACAAAGAGAAGAGTCCGGCCTTGTGGTTAAATCTCATTCTGAGTTTCGAGCTCGTAGGCTATGATGAGGCTACTCGGAGCCCACACTAATCTTCCTCTTTCCTTCCCTTTCGAGGGTCCTCTTAGTTTTAGGATTTTTCCTTAAATCTTAGGGTTCTTATAGATTTTCAAGAGGTTGTCCATCGATTTCAGAGGTCACCTCGGCGGGTCCAGGCTATGACGGAACGCTTCTTGAGCCAACCCCTTCCCTTCCTGCCTTAGAGTTTTCGCAGGTTAAGGGATTTCTTCCTCTTTAGAGTCAGTCCTAGAGAGTTTAGGAGTCTGTCCTACCCCTGTAGAGTTTAGGATTCTGTCCTATCCCTTCATAAAATTTAGGATTCCGTCCCTCCATCTTTCAGAGTCGGTCATCGGCATAGGAGCCAGTCCTTCGGTCTTTCAGGAGTCTGTCCTATCATCGTAGGGGTTAGGATTTTGTCCATCCTCTCATCAAGTCACGTGATTTTATCCGCTCCTGCAAGGTATAGGATGCTGTCCAACCCTTGCAGAGTTGTTATTCTGTTCATTTCCCCCGCAAAGCATAGGATGCTGTCCAACCTTTGTGGGATATTCAGGAGTCTGTCCTCCCCTTATGATGATAGGATTTTGTTCCTCTTATGTCAAAAATTCCAAAAAACATTTCAAAAACACTTGAAAATTCAAAAACATCTAAAAATCAAAATCTCAAAATCTCGAGTCATTAGGAGTAGTCAAGTCCGAACTACGGATGGCTTGATCCCTAGCTGAGGGGTACGTAGGCAGCTCAGGCGTGCTGCTGGCATCCTGAGTTCAGTCACCATTTTGCAAATATTTCCCACAACTTCATAACTTTCACAACTTCAAAACCTTCCAAAACTACAAAAATTCTTCAAAATAACTTTACCAACAATTTTCAAAAGATCCTCCCATAGAGTTAGGAGTCAGTCCTAGGCGTTTGGGGGTGTCGTAGAGTGGGGAGTCTGTCCTGATTGTGTTGCTTTGTCATGTCCGGTCGTGTGAGTGTCCCTAGAGTTAGGAGGCCTCAGGTCGTGGTCGGTTAGATACTTAGTCGAGCCGATGGCTAGACTAGAACGCGCTTAGATAGCGCACGGTTTTCCTTAGGACACACAGCCTAGTCACACCTAGGGTGTAGGGTTCACCTGCATTACTTAGGGCATATAGGGAGTCCTAAAAATTACCATTCACTTGAACTTAAGCAATGGCGCAAGAAGCTTTAAAAACTAGTCAGGTCTAGTTGATCGAGTCTAGGACAGCGGTCCTAGAGGGTTAGGCATTGTAGTTTAGCATAGGTCGCCGAACTACGTTGGCTCTGATTCTTCCCGAGGCCGGGATACGTAGTGCAGCTAGGATGGATGGCCATCCTGGTCCGAGTCAATTATCGCATTAGAGTCTAGGGTTTGTCATATTGTATGTTTTGCTGTGTTTTCTTACTTTCATGTACAGATCCTATACTTTTAGCTGTAGCATGCATGTGTTTGTCCACCAGAACATAGACACCAATTAGGCATAACACTCATAACCTAGCTATTCTTAGGTGGCATGTCTTTCATTTCTTTTTGTGTGTGCTTCTTATTCATCTCCGAGATATGCATGATTAGCTAGACGTTATCTCGGGGATATTCGTTCTCATTTCACATGATTTTTGCCCAAAACTCTTCAAAGTTAATAATAAATGGCATAAGAGACCAGGTGCTCGCACTTGGGCGAATCGGGGGCGCCTAATCCCTTCCCCATTCGTCATCAGGCACGGACCTTTTATATCTCTGGTTATCTGTTGCGACAGAGCACAGCATGGGATCCAGGGCCCACTTCCTTGGATGGCGACTCTTTCTTTGTTCGAGGTGCGTCTCGAATCCGGGCTAGTCCCCGAATCGAGAGGTATCTCACTTCACATCGCCGCTCATGCTGTGAGGGGCACTCTTTCGAGAGTTCCTTGGCGGAGCTCTCCTTCACGTGGATGATCCAGAGACTCGCGTGGGGGCCCGTCCTCCCGCCTGTCTCGGATCGGGGTCCACAGAACCTTACATGGAGGGTCTGCTTAATTGGTTAAAATAGAGAGAAAGAGAGAATTAACAGCTTAATATATATATATATATATATATATATATATATTAAGCAGTTTGAACCTTACATGGAGAGGGAATACTGAGCCGGTAAAAATAAAGGGAGATGATATTTTCACCCCTTTGCAGTACGCATTCGCCCCCTTTTAACGTGATTTTGACGTCAAAAAGCGTTACAATTGCCCACCATTCACACTATCAGGAGCGAATGCAAATGCGTACTACAGATAGGGGTGTAAACGGATCGAATTCGTATCGGATAGTGTTATATCTGAATTTGAATTCGATTACAATATTCAATATCCGTATCCGTATCTGAATCCGACGGATAATTATTATTCGTTACCAAATTCGCATCCGACAGATATTATTCAAATTCGGATATTATCCGTATCCGTTTATCCGGATTCAAATCGTATTCGAATATCCAAATTCGAATAAATCATATCCGAATGTCCGAATTCGTATCCGTATCCAAATTCGATTCATGTCTGTAACTTTAAATCAACTGGTTAAATATCCAAAATTATCTAATTGAAGTTGAATTCGAATGCGAATATCCGCATCCGTAACTGGATAACCGAGTTTGCATGCGAATCCGTATATCCGAATTCGAATACGAATTCAGATATACGGATACGGATGCGGATATTCGGGATAAACAGATGTACTTGTCGGATTCGGATGTTAAACAGATCGGATGCACCATTTACCAGATTCGAATTGTTAAGAACCGGATATCTCCTAAACGGATTCGGATAATATCCGCTTGAAGCGGATGCGGATAATATTCGCTTTAAACGGATTCGGATGCGGACGGTAATCGAATTTTCGAATATCCATTTACACCCCTAACTACAGAGGCGTGAAAATATCATCGCCCAAAATAAGTAGGCAACCTTTAGGGGCTGAATATCACCAAGCAGTACATAGAAATTAACAACTTATCCGTTTAGTAGTAATCGGGGCGGAGGGACATATAGCATGGGGTTGGCCACGGCCCCCAGTACTTGCAAAATCCCTTTTATTGTAATATGTGCAAAAATTATTAGAAAAAGTTAGTTAAGCGGCCCCACAATGACCAATGCTGGCTCCGGATCGTTGAGAAGTGTGCCTTCACTGTAGTTCATGTAATAATAGTGCAAGAAGGGAATTGGCGTTTCTAATGATTTTATACAAAGATCGATTCTCAGTGCATTTTCTCCATTTGCCATCTTCTTGACCATCAAAACTGGTGAAGAAAAATTAAGCCAGGCATGAATAAATATATAGTGTCATTCTGACATTTCTCGAAACAAATGATGTATCTCTTTTCTTTTTCTGTATGGGCGGACAATAACAATGTCCACGCATGTAATTATTGCTCCTCAAATTATAACATAAATCCATCTCCCAAGGACCCTACGATTTGTTTGCTTTCTTTGTTATGGTAGCATGTTTACATTCTTTGAGAAAATGTCGACACATTTAGGTCACAAATGACCCGTAAGAGAATGACCCGAAATCTTACGGGTCACAATTTGGTGAACCCAAACCCCACCTGTATGGGCCGGGTGGACACACAGGTCACTTAGATTTTTTTTATTTTTTTGGCTGTTTTTATTACCACACTATAAGATGATCCAAACCGTCCATGTGATGGGCCATTACGTAAATAGGTTGTGTCCTGAAAATCATTTCCATAGGATGATCCTAGCCTTCTGATCTATGGAGGAATTGCATATTAATATTGATGGAAACCTCTATAGATCGGAGGGCTAGGATCATCCTATGGAAATAATTTTTGGGGCACAACCTATTTACGTTTTGTTTTATCACATGGACAGTTTAAATCATCTTATGATGTCGTCTGTACAGTACTTTCTAAAAAATAGGGGACTATAAGGGCTTTCACCATATAAAATCTCAATCATTTGGGATTTTACGGGCACCCGCAGGTTCCCCCGGCCCGGTCCAGTTTTGATGGGACTCGTACGAGCTGAGTCAAATTTCAACAAGTCACTAATTAGTAACCAGACCCGAAAATTACAGGCGGGCCGGGTGGACCCACGGGTCCGGGTCGCTTTTTGCTAGGTCTGCACACATTGCTGATTAGTGGGTCCTGCCCGCAGATATATTTTTACCGGCCTCAGGCCTTCCGTAATACCCGGCCAAACAACAACTAAATAAGATTTTATGTTAGTTATATAGAAATTAAATATGGAGTGGGGCCCACATGAGTGACACCTTCTGCTTTATGGGCCCTATAATTTTTTCGGTGTCCTGCATTTGCCATTATATATGCATATCAACTCATGTTGCACTCAACTCCACCCAACCCATAAGCCAAGGAAAATATGGCAGCATTGGATCTTGCTAGGGAGCTTATATCTAATGTTTCTTTTTGCCCGACAGAGGTCGGAAACCAGAAATCTGGCGCAAAAATATTGGTTTCCATTGCATTATTCTTGATTGCTTGGTACGTATGGACGGCCAAGAAATCGAGCAAGGGACATTTTCCTTTACCGCCAGGCCCACGACGGTTGCCCTTAGATGATCCTAGCCCTCCGATCCTAGCCCTATGTAGATCGGAGGGCTAGGATCATCCTATGGGAATGATTTTTGGGCCACAACCTATTTACGTTGTGTCCCATCACATGGATGGCCTAAAAGGGCTTTGACTAAATAAAATCTCGATCATTTGAGTTTTTATGGGCTCCCGTAGGTCAACCCGGCCAGACCAAGTTTTGATGGGACCGGTATGGCCTGAGTCAAATTTAAACGTACGGCCTAGGTCCTACCTGCTGATATATTTTTTCAGGCCTTGGGCCTTCGGTAATACCCGGCCAAACAACAACTAAATAAGATTTTCTGTTAATTATTTAGAAATTAAATATGGAGTGGTACCCACTTGAGTGTCACCTTCTGCTTTATTGGCCTTAGTTTAAAATTTGTTTAACACATACTTTTTTCTGTGCCCTGCATTTGCCAATATCTATTTATATCAACTCATATTGCACTCAACTCCACCCAACTCACAAGCCAAGGCAAATATGGCAGCATTGGATCTTGCTAGGGAGCTTATATCTAATGTTTCTTTCTTCCCGACGGAGGTCGGAAACCAGAACTCTGGAACAAAAATATTGGTTTCCATTGCATTATTCTTGATTGCTTGGTACGTATGGACGGCCAAGAAATCGAGCAAGGGACATTTCCCTTTGCCGCCAGGCCCACGAGGGTTGCCCTTAGTTGGATTCCTCCCCTTTCTCAACGAGGAACTCCACCATCAATTCGAAAAACTAGCCAAGATATATGGCCCTATCATGAATGTCCGTCTTTTGAACAAGAATGTCATCGTGGTTAGCTCCCCTAAGCTAGCCAGAGAGGTGATGGGAGACCAGGACCCCATTTTTGCCAACCGCGACGTGACGGCCGCAGCATTGGCCATGAACTATAATGGGGCCGACATTGGGTGGGCCCCCAATGGGCCCCACTTGCGCCTCGTGCGCAGGGTTTGTAGCCGAGAGTTGATGAGCAACAAAGCACTAGGCAATTTCTACCCGCTTCGGCGAAGGGAGGTTCGTCAGGCAGTGAGGGAACTGTATTCAAAGATTAAGACCCCCATCAACCTATCAGAGATTACGTTTCAAATTGTGTTGAACTTGCTTATTAGTACAACGTGGGGTGCAACCTTGGATGGAGAGGGGAGACGTACTCTCGCTAAGGAGTTTCGTCAATGGACGCAGGATGCTTTGGTGCTTCAAACTAAGTTCAATGTTTCTGATCTTTTTCCTCTTATTGCCCGGTTCGACATTCAGGGGATTGTGCGAGAAATGAATAAGTTGTCGGTTTGGCTTGACAGTGTTTTTGATTCCATTATTGATCAACGGAGGAAGATGGATAGCGCGGTAGGGGGTGATGAAAAGAAGAAAGAAGGCAAGGATTTCATGCACTTGCTTTTGCAGTTGACAGAGGATGAAGACCGGAAAACACCTTTCAATATAACCAACATGAAGGCAATGATAGTGGTATTCTCTCTCTCTCTTCCCCCCCCCCCTCTTTTAGAATGTCAATTCAGGAACTTTCCTTTTTGGGTATGGTGGATTTCAACTTTGTGTCGAGTAATAAGTGGATCAACAAAAATCAGCACATTCACTTTTCCTGAAACAGCCTCTTTTGAGTATGTTACTATGAGATGCATAGAAAATATATGCTGAAATGTGGGAGATGATTTTTGACGTCTAATCATGTTACAAGGGGGCGCATTCTCCTACAGGGTCGAAAAAATCATTTTAAAAATTGCGCTGCTGTCGAATCAAATATCAAGGTGCATTATATGATGAATAATGCACCTTCATCATATAATTTCTTTACAAATCAAAGTTACTCTGCATAATAATCCACTTTCTTTCTGGTTGTAATTCAAGTGTAGATCCCAGTTTACACAAATAGCACTCAAATCTAGTCTCTCTTTCTCTCTTATGTAGCAACGATTGGTTTAAAATCATGGCTGGCCATATTAGAGATGTTAACATTGCTACTTACAATGCACTGATTATTGTCTATATCAACCTTGTTAATAGGACCTATTGGTGGGCGGAACGGATACGACATCAACAATGGTAGCGTGGTCCATGGGCGAGTTGCTGGGGCATCCTCACATAATGAGAAAAGTCCAAGAAGAATTAGAACAAGTTGTTGGGAAGAATAGCATAGTAGAGGAGTCTCATTTGCATGAACTCCATTATTTGGATGCAGTCTTGAAGGAAACCCACCGCTTGCACCCTGCCCTCCCTTTCTTAGTCCCCCGAAGCCCAAGCGAAACGTGTGTCGTGGGTGGATATAGAGTCCCCAAGGGCTCCAAAATCTTTGTCAATGCATGGGTAATACACAGAGACCCCATGATATGGAAAGATCCTTTAGAGTTCAAACCAGAGAGGTTCTTAACTGAAGAATTTAAAAAATGTGATATTAGAGGCACGGATTATCGTTTTATACCATTTGGATCAGGGCGAAGAACTTGCGTAGGACTCCCTTTAGCTGAGAGAATGTACCCTTATGTATTAGCTTCTCTCATCCATTCGTTTGATTGGAGGTGGCCGGACGGGACGAACTACGAATTTGAAGATAAGTTTGGGATTGTTACTAAGCAAGCAGTGCCTCTTGTTGCCATTCCAACTCCAAGGTTATCCAACCCAAAGCTCTATTGTTAATATTGTTGGTGGAACCCCTACTTCTATTTCACTAAGAATGGGATCTATTCACCCAAGAGGTGTTTGTGGTGTTTAGCAAATCTCAATTCGGTAAATCTTGTAATCGTATTGTATATGTTGTTGTTCGTTCCACTTTTATGTAGTTCCCTATGTTGCTTCATTTCTTCTTTTCTTTTGAATGAAGTATTACCGAATTTCCTCTAGTGTCTCTTTAGACCCCCGGCAAAGGATTCCAATTCCAATGACTGTTTGGCAGTGTGGGACATGATCCCGCGAGAGGGGCGTGGGGCGCGAGCCGCCGCGCGCTCTCCTTTGGTCTCTCGTTCCCACGCGATTGGCGTGTGCATTTTAATATTGATTTGAATTCGTCTTTCCTGTGGACTTGGGATCACTAAGGCAATCCGAATTCCACACGAAAGAGACTGACAGAGTCGCCACCTAGATGTGGGATCTAGGACCCATAATTAACCAGAAATCTAGACTCGCTACCTGGTTACGAGAATGGAAGGTATGGGGAGTTATCCACCACATGCACCATTCTTGTCCGATAATCGGTCTTCGATTCCAAAAGCTAACTCTTTTAAATTTATTTTAAATGGCTCATTCAACTCTATGTTAATGTGCGAACTAAGTGACATGCATCCTAGAATCTAATTTCAATGTGAATCCTAGATGTGTATCTTGATTTATTAATTTGTCTGGATTCATTCTAAGTGAAAGTTCTCCTAGAATTCTAATTTCATGGAAAACCCTAACTGATTTGATTAAGTATTTACAAGAAAATTAATATACAAAACACCACAATTTGTTGTGGTGCCGACTCGCGGGTGGTATGCCATCAGACATCCAAGCTGCCTACGTACCCAAGCCTCACTGGGATCAGAGTCGACGTAGTTCGGTGCACCTAAGCTAAGCTACTTATGCCTAACTCAACTAGGACACCGACTTAGACGGATTTGACTGTTTCAACAGTTTTGAAAGTAGTTATTTAATTCAAGTTGAGGATTTTATTATCTTAGGATTTCATCTAAGATGCTATATGATTCTTATCTGAATGCAAGTTGTCCCTTAGACTAATGCAGGTTTTGCCTACATCCTAGTTTACTAGGCTTGTCCTAGGGAAAGATCGGGTGACTAGTGTAACTAGACCTATGGTACGGTTGCTATTCATAGCAAGCGTCCGTGATGAGGCTGGATTCCTAACTCTAGGACTCCCTAAAACCTAGGACACGGCACGACACCAGTGTTCCTAAATTGGGCTCTAATGGTTCTTAGATTGGAAACCATAATCCAATGGTTCCGAAAGACACAAGATAAATCGATTTAAGTTCTCGAGGTTAATGAGTTTCAGATTTCGAAGATTTTCAGTTTCTAGACATTTAAGGATTACCAATGGTTCTAGGGTTCACCAATTTCGGCCTTGAATGGCATCCAAAGGAGGGAATCGTGCGCTCTTTCCTTGTGCAATTTAATACTTAGGTTATAGCATCTTATTGCCTGGCAGAATCTCAGGATTTCCGTGGACACTAACCTCGGAGCCAACAACATGCTATAACTTAAATATTCAAATTGTCAAAGATCAAGTTGCAATTGGGATACGATTATGGATGCACGGGCCATTTTTCCAGGAAAATCTAAAGATCCTAAAATTTCTGTTTCAATGGATTAAGGAGTGAACATGTGACAGAATTTTAAAGTTCTTTAGGAATTTTTATATGATTTTCAATTAATTTCGAATTTTCCATGGATTTTATCAATTTTAAGCATATGAGCGGTTTTACAAGTGAAATTGTTGCAAATAAATTCGAAATGATTTGAAATTTCTACAGCAGCAAGATGAAAATGTATGTAGCTTACAGGATGAGTTTTGCATATTTTTACATTAAATTCACATTTAATCTTGATTAAACCATTAAATGTCCAGATTGCACAATTAACACATAAACTAGTAGAAATATAACTCTAAATTCTATGAAATTTCTACAGAAATACTATATGAATCAAAATAGCATGCAGTGAGATTTTCATGAATTTTAGAAATTATTTACTACCAATTTCGGATTTTACAATTTCCAGACCAGATTATAAATTAACACTACATCCCATATTAAAACAGATCCACATCACACGAAAATTTTACAGAAACAAGTAATATGGAAGATAAGACTACTGTAAAAATTTTATGAATTTTAATGATGATCTGATGTTAGTAAAAAGTCTCCTAAAATCTGATAAGTTTCAAAGAAAATATTAAATAATATACCAAATAAACTCCAAAAATCTTTACAAATTCATGGTAAAATGAATCAGTAACATATTATTTTCCCACGAAATTTCATTAATTTTAGAATCTGTTTGGTATATAATTTAATTTTTCTTCGTCAAAAGATGTTTTTTGAAGAGTTTTCCATTTTTAAAACACAATTTGCGGAAAAAATCAGAAAAATTCGGAAAAATACAGAAATATTTTGAGAACAATGCACCTACCTGTGGTGAAGATCTCCGCCCAATCCAAAAAATATAAAAAATCCTGCCGCCGCCGATCCGCTCCGCCGTCTTTCGCTTTCTCTGGAGTGTTTAGAGGGAGTGATTGAGGGAGTGAAGAGATAATGGAAGAAGAATATTAGGGAGAGGGATGGAAGAATATATTGAGGAAAGGGATTGGAGGGAGTGATTAGAAGAGATAATGGAAGAGAAAGAGATAATGGAAGATAAATTTCTTTTTTTTTCCTCTTATGGATGGGAAGGGAGATATATATAGGGAGAGAAAGAGAGAGAGAGAGAGATATGTTGGTGGAGAGCTCATCATGTTGTCCCTCTTAGTGGAGAATCCATCATTATTGTTCTTAGTGGAGGGCCCATCATGTTTCTTAGTGGAGAGTCCATCATTATTGCTCTTAGTGGAGGGCCCATCATGTTTCTTAGTGGAGAGTCCATCATTATTGCTCTTAGTGGAGGGCCCATCATGTTTCTTAGTGGAGAGTCCATCATTATTGCTCTTAGTGGAGGGCCCATCATGTTTCTTAGTGGAGAGTCCATCATTATTGCTCTTAGTGGAGGGCCCATCATGTTTCTTAGTGGAGAGTCCATCATTATTGCTCTTAGTGGAGGGCCCATCATGTTGTCTTAGTGGAGAGCTACCATCATTGCTCTTCATAAGAGGCCTCACAAGAGGCCCCACTGAGGCCCCACAACGCGGGCCCCACAATGTGGGCCCTCGGTTGATTCGATTTTAAACAAATGTTCAATGCGGGCCCACCAAACGAGTCCAAATTTAATCAAAATGCATCATGCGGCCCCACCAAATGGGTCCAACTTTCTCGATCCAAATTTAATCGAAGCACCCAATGCGGGCCCACCAAACGGGTCCCAATTCTCTCTGGTTTAGATTTTTCTGAATAATCCTTCTCAACATTTAGCGGGAAAATACGAAACACGACGGAAACGACCAAAAATATTTAGAAAGGTAACAAACGGATGCGGGAAAGAAAGACATTGGAAAACCGACGGAAAACAAACCCTAATTTCTTTATCGATTAAGGTAGAGCAAAATGGGGTGTCTACAGATGCCCCTCTTTGGTAGAGATGACGTAGTCATCGAATACCAAAGTCAAAATGACAGAGCCATTTTGCGTAGCTTTAATCGACAAAAGACTCTACACAAACGGAACTTAGACGCACACATTTACTACCTAATGCAAGGCCCTAAATGAAATCCTAGAATTAGAACATAATAAGAAATCCTGATGCGGTGCCGTTCACAAACGGGCAACGAGAGAATGAGATACCACTTTCGAATGGATTCCGAACAGAAAGAACAAAGATCGTTCTCAAGCGGTTTTTTTTTTTTTTTTTTTTTTTTTTTTTTTTTTTTTTTTTTTTTTTTTTTTAAAGAAAATGAGACATCTTTCACAAGCGGGCTCAAGGAGGATAAGAGACCATGAAATACCGTATTTGTACGGATTTCAAGGGAATGAGACATCATAGTTGTATGATGTTCAAAGGGGATAAGAGACCATAGTTGTATGGACTCGAAGAGAATGAAAATACCGTATTTGTACGGATTCCAAGGGAATGAGACATCATAGTTGTATGATGTTCAAAGGGGATAAGAGACCATAGTTGTATGGACTCGAAGAGAATGAAATACCGTATTTGTACGGATTCCAAGGGAATGAGACATCATAGTTGTATGATATTCAAAGGGGATAAGAGACCATAGTTGTATGGACTCAAAGAAAAGAGGCACCGTTCTCAAACGGGCTTGAAGAATTTAGAGATTTTTCATGAGCTTGAATTTGACGTAGGAAATGATTTTTATTTTTTTTTATTTTTTTTTTTTTGAATTGGGGATTGGATTTGATGATTTTTTTTTTTTTTAATTTTATTTTTGGGAAATGAGACACCATAGTTGTATGATGTTCAAAGGGGATAAGAGACCATAGTTGTATGGACTCGAAGAGAATGAAATACCGTATTTGTACGGATTCCAAGGGAATGAGACATCATAGTTGTATGATATTCAAAGGGGATAAGAGACCATAGTCGTATGGACTCGGAGAGAATGAAATACCGTATTTGTACGGATTCCAAGGAAATGAGACATCACATTTGTGTGATGGTCAAAGGGGATAAGAGACCATAGTTGTATGGACTCGGAGAGAATGAAATACCGTATTTGTACGGATTCTAAGGGAATGAGACATCATAGTTGTATGATGTTCAAAGGGGATAGGAGACCATAGTCGTATGGACTCGGAGAGAATGAAATACCGTATTTCTACGGATTCCAAGGGAATGAGACATCATAGTTGCATGATGTTCAAAGAGGATAAGAGACCATAGTTGTATGGACTCGGAGAGAATGAAATACCGTATTTGTACGGATTCCAAGGAAATGAGACCATAGTTGTATGGACTCGGAGAGAATGAAATACCGTATTTGTACGAATTCCAAGGGAATGAGACATCATAGTTGTATGATGTTCAAAGGGGATAGGAGACCATAGTTGTATGGAATCGAAGAGAATGAAATACCGTATTTGTACGGATTCCAAGGGAATGAGACATCATAGTTGTATGATGTTCAAAGAGGATAAGAGACCATAGTTGTATGAACTCGGAGAGAATGAAATCTCGTATTTGTACGGATTCCAAGGAAATGAGACCATAGTTGTATGGACTCGGAGAGAATGAAATACCGTATTTGTACGAATTCCAAGGGAATGAGACATCATAGTTGTATGATATTCAAAGGGGATAAGAGACCATAGTCGTATGGACTCGGAGAGAATGAAATACCGTATTTGTACGGATTCCAAGGAAATGAGACATCACATTTGTGTGATGGTCAAAGGGGATAAGAGACCATAGTTGTATGGACTCGGAGAGAATGAAATACCGTATTTGTACGGATTCTAAGGGAATGAGACATCATAGTTGTATGATGTTCAAAGAGGATAAGAGACCATAGTTGTATGGACTCGGAGAGAATGAAATACCGTATTTGTACGGATTCCAAGGAAATGAGACCATAGTTGTATGGACTCGGAGAGAATGAAATACCGTATTTGTACGAATTCCAAGGGAATGAGACATCATAGTTGTATGATGTTCAAAGGGGATAGGAGACCATAGTTGTATGGAATCGAAGAGAATGAAATACCGTATTTGTACGGATTCCAAGGGAATGAGACATCATAGTTGTATGATGTTCAAAGAGGATAAGAGACCATAGTTGTATGAACTCTGAGAGAATGAAATCTCGTATTTGTACGGATTCCAAGGAAATGAGACATCATAGTTGTATGATGTTCAAAAGGGGATATGAGACCATTCACAAATAGACTCAGAAAATGAAGTACCGTTCACAAACGGGCTTAAGGAGAAGATGGGACCATTTACAAATGGACTCGAGAAATGAGGCACCGTTCACAAACGGGCTCAAAGAAACAAGATAGCTTTGATTGATGAACTCAACAACGAAGAATTTAGAGTTTTTTCATGAACTTGAATTTGACATAGGATTGGATTTGATGAATTTTTGATTTTTCAGAAATAAGGCACCGTCCACAAACGGGCTCAAGGAGGACATGAGACCGTAAATGGACTCAGAAAAATGAGACACCGTTCACAAACGGGTTCAAGGAGAAGACGAGACCATTTACAAATGGACTCGAGAAAAGAGGCACCGTTCACAAACAGGCTCAAAGAAACAAGATAGCTTTGATTGATGAATTCAACAACGAAGAATTTAGAGTTTTTTCATGAACTTGAATTTGACATAGGATTGGATTTGATGAATTTTTGATTTTTCAGAAATAAGGCACCGTCCACAACCGGGCTCAAGGAGGACATGAGACCATAAACAAATGGACTCAGAAAATGAGGCACCGTTCACAAACGGGCTTGAAGAGGATATGAGACAATTTACAAATGAACTTCAGAAAATGAGACACCGTTCACAAACGGGATGAAGGGGAACATGAGACCATTTACAAATGAACTTCAGAAATGAGGCGCCGTTCACAAACGGGCTCAAGGAGAACACGAGACCATTCACAAATGGACTCAGAAAATGAGGCACCGTTCACAAACGGGCTCAAGGAAACAAGATAGCTTTGATTGATGAATTCAACAATGAAGAATTTAGAGATTTTTCATGAACTTGAATTTGACATAGGATTGGATTTGATGAATTTTTGATTTTTTGAACTTAATGAAATCGGGGATGTTACAGATCGTGCTTGACAAAGATATCGGAAACTAGGACTTTGACGAATGATGAAACGGCAAACCGTGACGAATGATGAAACGGCAAACCGAAGAACCATTACTAACAAGAATGGATTAGAAACACTTTTATTAAACTTCAACAAGATTTTTCTCAAAGAGACTGCTGGTCTTGTCTTTGGGGATTTGGATAACTGAAACCTTGAACAAGACACTTAAAATTGGTAATCTAGAACAACGGCTCTCTTGGATATAATCATGGAAAAGTGGGACTTGCCTCTTGATAGGTGTTTAGATAAACATTTCTTGACCAGGATAGTATTTAACTAACTGGAAGGAAATTCTGAATTTTAACGGTTCATCTTTCT
This sequence comes from Tasmannia lanceolata, assembly GCF_043159265.1. Classification (NCBI taxonomy): domain Eukaryota; kingdom Viridiplantae; phylum Streptophyta; class Magnoliopsida; order Canellales; family Winteraceae; genus Tasmannia; species Tasmannia lanceolata. The sequence goes on along the minus strand of NW_027518680.1, from coordinate 52,449,999 downwards.
GAGAAATTGGCTCGACCATCATTGCATCTGAGGCTCTTCCAAGCTTAAGATGCCTTTTTGAGGCATGATCTTTTTACGGAAGCTGGGCTTTCTGATGTTTCTACTTCTGAACTCTTCTGAGTTGATCATCTTTGAAATGAAGCTGTTTGACTGGATTCTCAAGCTCTTTCAGGTACAATCGAAGGGAGCTGACGAAGCCGGGCCTCCTTCACCGAGACAGTTGCATCATTTTGGACATAGGAACGACGATTGGCTCTTTCTAAAGAGAAAACTTAGATGAAAGGCACTACTCAAAGGATTGAGCAGCTCTGAAGGAGTGAACTTAGAATGACAAAGAATGACTAACGACACTGACAGACACAGTAATGCTTCTGACTTAGTTAACGTTTTATTTGGTAAGTCTATCCTTTTGAAGAATGCTTTTTCTTTTTTTTTTTTTTTTTTTTTTTGAAATCGTAAACACTGGACTTCTTCCTTGAAACAGTAATGCCTCAAGAATTTAATTATGACCCCTAAGATTGCTTAGCTTCAATGCCCCCAGTTTTGAGGATATCACTTGCATTTGCTTGAACTTCAGTTGATCTTCAGTCTTGATACCGGCTGTAGCCTTCTTATATCGATTCTCTTACCGTGACCAAGTCACCTCTTCAGGGTTTTTGACATGGCGGACCGCGCTAGCCTTAACTTTTGCCTGAACCACCTTTCTAGGTTTTCGATCCAGCAGGCTATCCCCTTAGCTTTTGCCTAAGCCGCCCTTTCGCGTTTTCAACTTAGCAGGGAATGATCTTAAATTTTGCCTAAACCGCCCTTTCAGGTTTTCAGTCTAGCAGATCTTCAAACTCCATTTTTTTTATTCATCATCATTTTTTTTTTTTTTTTTTTTGGGACCTAGATCATTAGTTCTGAACATCGGAAGGACTTTATAGGTAGGATAGGGCTTTTCAAAGAATGGCTTAAGGTTCAACAAAGATTTCGACCGAACCTGTGAACAGGTTGCCTACATATCCCAAGGTAGGAATCAGGTCGTGTGTAGTTCAGGGCGAATGCCCCTAGTTTGAAGATAAATTGTTCGAAGGTTTATTGATTTTTCTTTTTTTTTCTCTTCTTTCTGGAATAATTGACTTCTCTTCTTTAGGAACTTGTCCCTCTTTTTTCTGAAAGGATTGAATTTCTTTTTTTTTTTTTTTTGGATTGATTGAATTGCTTTTCTTTTTTGAATCGACCGAACTCAGTTTAACCGAGCTGCCTACGTACCCCAGTGTAGGGATCAGGTCTCGCGTAGTTCGGGGCGAATGCCCCTAGTTTGATGGGTTTTCAAGAAAATTTCATTTAGGCTCGAAGGGTTTGCAAACCAGTATTCTTTTGACGTTGGGTTCTGATTTTGGGATTTATTCGGCCAAAGGAGGCCTTCCGATGTTCAGATTGGGAGTCGATCTAGTTTACTAGAGTCCCTCTGGTACTGATTATTTATTTTTTTATTTTCTTTTTCTTTTTTTTACGGAGTTTGACGGCATTTCCAGGTAAGAGATAATAAATCTTCTTCTTTCAAGATTCTAATACGTGCCTTCGACTTTCATAGAGCGAAACTTGTTCTTCGACATCCTCCATCTATGGATTTGTAACTCTTGATATCTGATGATCACTTTTCAATGCTTGCTCTTGAACTTCTTATCTCGAATTTGATGGCTTCATGTTATGAATTTGAGAACCAAGGTCATTGATTGGTAATATGAAAGTTGTTTCCACTCCATGCCCCTTGCATAGCATATGATATTCACTTCATTCTTTCTTGAACCTTCTATCTGGGTCTTTCTCTTGGCATTAATGGTAACACTTACCGGACCATCTTTTTATCCTCAAAATGGGTTTACCAATTCTTCACACTTTTCAGAGGGTAATGTATTTTCAATCGGCATTTACTGGATCAAGGTTTCAGTGCCAGTGTTTACCACTTTAATTTCATCTTTGAAAGGCTGAGATTGGCGCTCCTCCTCTTGTTCAAGTAATCGTTGTGACTCAAGTGGAGTTTCGTCAATTTTGTCCTCATTTGATGAGGGAGTCTTATTTTAAGATCAGAAGCACACTTAAGAAACAGACACCAATGAACTTTTGGAACTGAAATTTTTATTTAAAGAAATGGCTATTACATCTGATGACCTATCCTGAACATTCTTAGGATTCACAACTCTAAATAAAAAAGAGAAGCAGAAGATATCTTGCCTGGACTAGGCATTGACCTTGAAATGTAAGACCGGACTCAACAATTGTACTGACCATGATTACTGATTCGCATAGGGGAACGCCCCTAGTTCAAGGATTATGATAGTGAACTCTGAAGGACTTAGCAAAATATTCTTGAAAAAGGTTGCCCTTAGAGTAAGAAAAGACCAAGGGTACAAGCAAGATTGGATCATCTGGACCAGGCATGATCAGATCATGAGATTGCATAATCGAAAGATTGTGAGATTCTGCTCCTGCCAGTTAGGGGATGGCATGAAGATACGATCGAATCGTATGACAGAAGAATGAAAGACGCACGATCAAGAGATTAGATGAGATAGTATAAGATTGCTTTCAACGGATAGATCATGAATGACTAATCCTATGAGATCTTTGGAAATGATGGGATTTATATCCTAACCCCAAAGGAAAAGTTTTTAGTCTTCGCACATTTTAACAGTGTTACCTGAAGGCATCAACCCTAATCCTAATCTAGCGGAGTGAAGAGAGGATCTCGACTCATGACTTTGTTTGTGTACCTAGGACCGATCGTAGCCATTGGAAGATGGACTACGGCCTAATCTAGACACAAATGGGTAAGATATCCTAAACTAGGCTCACACATGTGGTGCACATGTGTTCGTATACTGCATGCATGTGTGGGTTAATCTAGGGGTAAGGCCAAGAGTCCCCTTAGCGCGAATCCATGTTCGATATACTGTACCAGTGTCCGGCGTATCAGTACGTGAACAAGAGATCCGTTTACGTACCATAAAGGTACTAGGCTAAGGGTGGAATGCTTCTCTAGCACAGAGGCACCAGGTGATGAAATCCCAGTCAACCATGCTAGATAACACTCCGGGTTCCTAAAATAGGACGTGTGTGCATGTGAGATGCAGGGGTTTAGATGAAAGTGATGTAAGTGTGTGCAATAAGTTCGCGCAATCTATGATGCCTTCAGGTTTTGTTAGATTAAGTTTGAATATATATGATGAGAAAATAAAGCATACAAACTAATCTAACAAGCATAAAAGAGATAGAGTTTTCATGAGCCAGTTAAAATAGATTCAAATGAGTTATCCTTTGGAATTGTAATGAAGTTAGGTGGTCCCCAGCAGAGTCGCCAGACTGTGGGACATGATCCCGCGAGAGGGGCGTGGGGCGCGAGCCGCCGCGCGCTCTCCTTTGGTCTCTCGTTCCCACGCGATTGGCGTGTGCATTTTAATATTGATTTGAATTCGTCTTTCCTGTGGACTTGGGATCACTAAGGCAATCCGAATTCCACACGAAAGAGACTGACAGAGTCGCCACCTAGATGTGGGATCTAGGACCCATAATTAACCAGAAATCTAGACTCGCTACCTGGTTACGAGAATGGAAGGTATGGGGAGTTATCCACCACATGCACCATTCTTGTCCGATAATCGGTCTTCGATTCCAAAAGCTAACTCTTTTAAATTTATTTTAAATGGCTCATTCAACTCTATGTTAATGTGCGAACTAAGTGACATGCATCCTAGAATCTAATTTCAATGTGAATCCTAGATGTGTATCTTGATTTATTAATTTGTCTGGATTCATTCTAAGTGAAAGTTCTCCTAGAATTCTAATTTCATGGAAAACCCTAACTGATTTGATTAAGTATTTACAAGAAAATTAATATACAAAACACCACAATTTGTTGTGGTGCCGACTCGCGGGTGGTATGCCATCAGACATCCAAGCTGCCTACGTACCCAAGCCTCACTGGGATCAGAGTCGACGTAGTTCGGTGCACCTAAGCTAAGCTACTTATGCCTAACTCAACTAGGACACCGACTTAGACGGATTTGACTGTTTCAACAGTTTTGAAAGTAGTTATTTAATTCAAGTTGAGGATTTTATTATCTTAGGATTTCATCTAAGATGCTATATGATTCTTATCTGAATGCAAGTTGTCCCTTAGACTAATGCAGGTTTTGCCTACATCCTAGTTTACTAGGCTTGTCCTAGGGAAAGATCGGGTGACTAGTGTAACTAGACCTATGGTACGGTTGCTATTCATAGCAAGCGTCCGTGATGAGGCTGGATTCCTAACTCTAGGACTCCCTAAAACCTAGGACACGGCACGACACCAGTGTTCCTAAATTGGGCTCTAATGGTTCTTAGATTGGAAACCATAATCCAATGGTTCCGAAAGACACAAGATAAATCGATTTAAGTTCTCGAGGTTAATGAGTTTCAGATTTCGAAGATTTTCAGTTTCTAGACATTTAAGGATTACCAATGGTTCTAGGGTTCACCAATTTCGGCCTTGAATGGCATCCAAAGGAGGGAATCGTGCGCTCTTTCCTTGTGCAATTTAATACTTAGGTTATAGCATCTTATTGCCTGGCAGAATCTCAGGATTTCCGTGGACACTAACCTCGGAGCCAACAACATGCTATAACTTAAATATTGAAATTGTCAAAGATCAAGTTGCAATTGGGATACGATTATGGATGCACGGGCCATTTTTCCAGGAAAATCTAAAGATCCTAAAATTTCTGTTTCAATGGATTAAGGAGTGAACATGTGACAGAATTTTAAAGTTCTTTAGGAATTTTTATATGATTTTCAATTAATTTCGAATTTTCCATGGATTTTATCAATTTTAAGCATATGAGCGGTTTTACAAGTGAAATTGTTGCAAATAAATTCGAAATGATTTGAAATTTCTACAGCAGCAAGATGAAAATGTATGTAGCTTACAGGATGAGTTTTGCATATTTTTACATTAAATTCACATTTAATCTTGATTAAACCATTAAATGTCCAGATTGCACAATTAACACATAAACTAGTAGAAATATAACTCTAAATTCTATGAAATTTCTACAGAAATACTATATGAATCAAAATAGCATGCAGTGAGATTTTCATGAATTTTAGAAATTATTTACTACCAATTTCGGATTTTACAATTTCCAGACCAGATTATAAATTAACACTACATCCCATATTAAAACAGATCCACATCACACGAAAATTTTACAGAAACAAGTAATATGGAAGATAAGACTACTGTAAAAATGTTATGAATTTTAATGATGATCTGATGTTAGTAAAAATTCTCCTAAAATCTGATAAGTTTCAAAGAAAATATTAAATAATATACCAAATAAACTCCAAAAATCTTTACAAATTCATGGTAAAATGAATCAGTAACATATTATTTTCCCACGAAATTTCATTAATTTTAGAATCTGTTTGGTATATAATTTAAGTTTTCTTCGTCAAAAGATGTTTTTTGAAGAGTTTTCCATTTTTAAAACACAATTTGCGGAAAAAATCAGAAAAATTCGGAAAAATACAGAAATATTTTGAGAACAATGCACCTACCTGTGGTGAAGATCTCCGCCCAATCCAAAAAATATAAAAAATCCTGCCGCCGCCGATCCGCTCCGCCGTCTTTCGCTTTCTCTGGAGTGTTTAGAGGGAGTGATTGAGGGAGTGAAGAGATAATGGAAGAAGAATATTAGGGAGAGGGATGGAAGAATATATTGAGGAAAGGGATTGGAGGGAGTGATTAGAAGAGATAATGGAAGAGAAAGAGATAATGGAAGATAAATTTCTTTTTTTTTCCTCTTATGGATGGGAAGGGAGATATATATAGGGAGAGAAAGAGAGAGAGAGAGAGATATGTTGGTGGAGAGCTCATCATGTTGTCCCTCTTAGTGGAGAATCCATCATTATTGTTCTTAGTGGAGGGCCCATCATGTTTCTTAGTGGAGAGTCCATCATTATTGCTCTTAGTGGAGGGCCCATCATGTTTCTTAGTGGAGAGTCCATCATTATTGCTCTTAGTGGAGGGCCCATCATGTTTCTTAGTGGAGAGTCCATCATTATTGCTCTTAGTGGAGGGCCCATCATGTTTCTTAGTGGAGAGTCCATCATTATTGCTCTTAGTGGAGGGCCCATCATGTTTCTTAGTGGAGAGTCCATCATTATTGCTCTTAGTGGAGGGCCCATCATGTTGTCTTAGTGGAGAGCTACCATCATTGCTCTTCATAAGAGGCCTCACAAGAGGCCCCACTGAGGCCCCACAACGCGGGCCCCACAATGTGGGCCCTCGGTTGATTCGATTTTAAACAAATGTTCAATGCGGGCCCACCAAACGAGTCCAAATTTAATCAAAATGCATCATGCGGCCCCACCAAATGGGTCCAACTTTCTCGATCCAAATTTAATCGAAGCACCCAATGCGGGCCCACCAAACGGGTCCCAATTCTCTCTGGTTTAGATTTTTCTGAATAATCCTTCTCAACATTTAGCGGGAAAATACGAAACACGACGGAAACGACCAAAAATATTTAGAAAGGTAACAAACGGATGCGGGAAAGAAAGACATTGGAAAACCGACGGAAAACAAACCCTAATTTCTTTATCGATTAAGGTAGAGCAAAATGGGGTGTCTACAGATGCCCCTCTTTGGTAGAGATGACGTAGTCATCGAATACCAAAGTCAAAATGACAGAGCCATTTTGCGTAGCTTTAATCGACAAAAGACTCTACACAAACGGAACTTAGACGCACACATTTACTACCTAATGCAAGGCCCTAAATGAAATCCTAGAATTAGAACATAATAAGAAATCCTGATGCGGTGCCGTTCACAAACGGGCAACGAGAGAATGAGATACCACTTTCGAATGGATTCCGAACAGAAAGAACAAAGATCGTTCTCAAGCGGTTTTTTTTTTTTTTTTTTTTTTTTTTTTTTTTTTTTTTTTTTTTTTTTTTTTTAAAGAAAATGAGACATCTTTCACAAGCGGGCTCAAGGAGGATAAGAGACCATGAAATACCGTATTTGTACGGATTTCAAGGGAATGAGACATCATAGTTGTATGATGTTCAAAGGGGATAAGAGACCATAGTTGTATGGACTCGAAGAGAATGAAAATACCGTATTTGTACGGATTCCAAGGGAATGAGACATCATAGTTGTATGATGTTCAAAGGGGATAAGAGACCATAGTTGTATGGACTCGAAGAGAATGAAATACCGTATTTGTACGGATTCCAAGGGAATGAGACATCATAGTTGTATGATATTCAAAGGGGATAAGAGACCATAGTTGTATGGACTCAAAGAAAAGAGGCACCGTTCTCAAACGGGCTTGAAGAATTTAGAGATTTTTCATGAGCTTGAATTTGACGTAGGAAATGATTTTTATTTTTTTGAATTGGGGATTGGATTTGATGATTTTTTTTTTTTTTAATTTTATTTTTGGGAAATGAGACACCATAGTTGTATGATGTTCAAAGGGGATAAGAGACCATAGTTGTATGGACTCGAAGAGAATGAAATACCGTATTTGTACGGATTCCAAGGGAATGAGACATCATAGTTGTATGATATTCAAAGGGGATAAGAGACCATAGTCGTATGGACTCGGAGAGAATGAAATACCGTATTTGTACGGATTCCAAGGAAATGAGACATCACATTTGTGTGATGGTCAAAGGGGATAAGAGACCATAGTTGTATGGACTCGGAGAGAATGAAATACCGTATTTGTACGGATTCTAAGGGAATGAGACATCATAGTTGTATGATGTTCAAAGGGGATAGGAGACCATAGTCGTATGGACTCGGAGAGAATGAAATACCGTATTTGTACGGATTCCAAGGGAATGAGACATCATAGTTGCATGATGTTCAAAGAGGATAAGAGACCATAGTTGTATGGACTCGGAGAGAATGAAATACCGTATTTGTACGGATTCCAAGGAAATGAGACCATAGTTGTATGGACTCGGAGAGAATGAAATACCGTATTTGTACGAATTCCAAGGGAATGAGACATCATAGTTGTATGATGTTCAAAGGGGATAGGAGACCATAGTTGTATGGAATCGAAGAGAATGAAATACCGTATTTGTACGGATTCCAAGGGAATGAGACATCATAGTTGTATGATGTTCAAAGAGGATAAGAGACCATAGTTGTATGAACTCGGAGAGAATGAAATCTCGTATTTGTACGGATTCCAAGGAAATGAGACCATAGTTGTATGGACTCGGAGAGAATGAAATACCGTATTTGTACGAATTCCAAGGGAATGAGACATCATAGTTGTATGATATTCAAAGGGGATAAGAGACCATAGTCGTATAGACTCGGAGAGAATGAAATACCGTATTTGTACGGATTCCAAGGAAATGAGACATCACATTTGTGTGATGGTCAAAGGGGATAAGAGACCATAGTTGTATGGACTCGGAGAGAATGAAATACCGTATTTGTACGGATTCTAAGGGAATGAGACATCATAGTTGTATGATGTTCAAAGAGGATAAGAGACCATAGTTGTATGGACTCGGAGAGAATGAAATACCATATTTGTACGGATTCCAAGGAAATGAGACCATAGTTGTATGGACTCGGAGAGAATGAAATACCGTATTTGTACGAATTCCAAGGGAATGAGACATCATAGTTGTATGATGTTCAAAGGGGATAGGAGACCATAGTTGTATGGAATCGAAGAGAATGAAATACCGTATTTGTACGGATTCCAAGGGAATGAGACATCATAGTTGTATGATGTTCAAAGAGGATAAGAGACCATAGTTGTATGAACTCTGAGAGAATGAAATCTCGTATTTGTACGGATTCCAAGGAAATGAGACATCATAGTTGTATGATGTTCAAAAGGGGATATGAGACCATTCACAAATAGACTCAGAAAATGAAGTACCGTTCACAAACGGGCTTAAGGAGAAGATGGGACCATTTACAAATGGACTCGAGAAATGAGGCACCGTTCACAAACGGGCTCAAAGAAACAAGATAGCTTTGATTGATGAACTCAACAACGAAGAATTTAGAGTTTTTTCATGAACTTGAATTTGACATAGGATTGGATTTGATGAATTTTTGATTTTTCAGAAATAAGGCACCGTCCACAAACGGGCTCAAGGAGGACATGAGACCGTAAATGGACTCAGAAAAATGAGACACCGTTCACAAACGGGTTCAAGGAGAAGACGAGACCATTTACAAATGGACTCGAGAAAAGAGGCACCGTTCACAAACAGGCTCAAAGAAACAAGATAGCTTTGATTGATGAATTCAACAACGAAGAATTTAGAGTTTTTTCATGAACTTGAATTTGACATAGGATTGGATTTGATGAATTTTTGATTTTTCAGAAATAAGGCACCGTCCACAACCGGGCTCAAGGAGGACATGAGACCATAAACAAATGGACTCAGAAAATGAGGCACCGTTCACAAACGGGCTTGAAGAGGATATGAGACAATTTACAAATGAACTTCAGAAAATGAGACACCGTTCACAAACGGGATGAAGGGGAACATGAGACCATTTACAAATGAACTTCAGAAATGAGGCGCCGTTCACAAACGGGCTCAAGGAGAACACGAGACCATTCACAAATGGACTCAGAAAATGAGGCACCGTTCACAAACGGGCTCAAGGAAACAAGATAGCTTTGATTGATGAATTCAACAATGAAGAATTTAGAGATTTTTCATGAACTTGAATTTGACATAGGATTGGATTTGATGAATTTTTGATTTTTTGAACTTAATGAAATCGGGGATGTTACAGATCGTGCTTGACAAAGATATCGGAAACTAGGACTTTGACGAATGATGAAACGGCAAACCGTGACGAATGATGAAACGGCAAACCGAAGAACCATTACTAACAAGAATGGATTAGAAACACTTTTATTAAACTTCAACAAGATTTTTCTCAAAGAGACTGCTGGTCTTGTCTTTGGGGATTTGGATAACTGAAACCTTGAACAAGACACTTAAAATTGGTAATCTAGAACAACGGCTCTCTTGGATATAATCATGGAAAAGTGGGACTTGCCTCTTGATAGGTGTTTAGATAAACATTTCTTGACCAGGATAGTATTTAACTAACTGGAAGGAAATTCTGAATTTTAACGGTTCATCTTTCTGAGAAATTGGCTCGACCATCATTGCATCTGAGGCTCTTCCAAGCTTAAGATGCCTTTTTGAGGCATGATCTTTTTACGGAAGCTGGGCTTTCTGATGTTTCTACTTCTGAACTCTTCTGAGTTGATCATCTTTGAAATGAAGCTGTTTGACTGGATTCTCAAGCTCTTTCAGGTACAATCGAAGGGAGCTGACGAAGCCGGGCCTCCTTCACCGAGACAGTTGCATCATTTTGGACATAGGAACGACGATTGGCTCTTTCTAAAGAGAAAACTTAGATGAAAGGCACTACTCAAAGGATTGAGCAGCTCTGAAGGAGTGAACTTAGAATGACAAAGAATGACTAACGACACTGACAGACACAGTAATGCTTCTGACTTAGTTAACGTTTTATTTGGTAAGTCTATCCTTTTGAAGAATGCTTTTTCTTTTTTTTTTTTTTTTTTTTTTTGAAATCGTAAACACTGGACTTCTTCCTTGAAACAGTAATGCCTCAAGAATTTAATTATGACCCCTAAGATTGCTTAGCTTCAATGCCCCCAGTTTTGAGGATATCACTTGCATTTGCTTGAACTTCAGTTGATCTTCAGTCTTGATACCGGCTGTAGCCTTCTTATATCGATTCTCTTACCGTGACCAAGTCACCTCTTCAGGGTTTTTGACATGGCGGACCGCGCTAGCCTTAACTTTTGCCTGAACCAACTTTCTAGGTTTTCGATCCAGCAGGCTATCCCCTTAGCTTTTGCCTAAGCCGCCCTTTCGCGTTTTCAACTTAGCAGGGAATGATCTTAAATTTTGCCTAAACCGCCCTTTCAGGTTTTCAGTCTAGCAGATCTTCAAACTCCATTTTTTTTATTCATCATCATTTTTTTTTTTTTTTTTTTGGGACCTAGATCATTAGTTCTGAACATCGGAAGGACTTTATAGGTAGGATAGGGCTTTTCAAAGAATGGCTTAAGGTTCAACAAAGATTTCGACCGAACCTGTGAACAGGTTGCCTACATATCCCAAGGTAGGAATCAGGTCGTGTGTAGTTCAGGGCGAATGCCCCTAGTTTGAAGATAAATTGTTCGAAGGTTTATTGATTTTTCTTTTTTTTTCTCTTCTTTCTGGAATAATTGACTTCTCTTCTTTAGGAACTTGTCCCTCTTTTTTCTGAAAGGATTGAATTTCTTTTTCTTTTTTTTTTTGGATTGATTGAATTGCTTTTCTTTTTTGAATCGACCGAACTCAGTTTAACCGAGCTGCCTACGTACCCCAGTGTAGGGATCAGGTCTCGCGTAGTTCGGGGCGAATGCCCCTAGTTTGATGGGTTTTCAAGAAAATTTCATTTAGGCTCGAAGGGTTTGCAAACCAGTATTCTTTTGACGTTGGGTTCTGATTTTGGGATTTATTCGGCCAAAGGAGGCCTTCCGATGTTCAGATTGGGAGTCGATCTAGTTTACTAGAGTCCCTCTGGTACTGATTATTTATTTTTTTATTTTCTTTTTCTTTTTTTTACGGAGTTTGACGGCATTTCCAGGTAAGAGATAATAAATCTTCTTCTTTCAAGATTCTAATACGTGCCTTCGACTTTCATAGAGCGAAACTTGTTCTTCGACATCCTCCATCTATGGATTTGTAACTCTTGATATCTGATGATCACTTTTCAATGCTTGCTCTTGAACTTCTTATCTCGAATTTGATGGCTTCATGTTATGAATTTGAGAACCAAGGTCATTGATTGGTAATATGAAAGTTGTTTCCACTCCATGCCCCTTGCATAGCATATGATATTCACTTCATTCTTTCTTGAACCTTCTATCTGGGTCTTTCTCTTGGCATTAATGGTAACACTTACCGGACCATCTTTTTATCCTCAAAATGGGTTTACCAATTCTTCACACTTTTCAGAGGGTAATGTATTTTCAATCGGCATTTACTGGATCAAGGTTTCAGTGCCAGTGTTTACCACTTTAATTTCATCTTTGAAAGGCTGAGATTGGCGCTCCTCCTCTTGTTCAAGTAATCGTTGTGACTCAAGTGGAGTTTCGTCAATTTTGTCCTCATTTGATGAGGGAGTCTTATTTTAAGATCAGAAGCACACTTAAGAAACAGACACCAATGAACTTTTGGAACTGAAATTTTTATTTAAAGAAATGGCTATTACATCTGATGACCTATCCTGAACATTCTTAGGATTCACAACTCTAAATAAAAAAGAGAAGCAGAAGATATCTTGCCTGGACTAGGCATTGACCTTGAAATGTAAGACCGGACTCAACAATTGTACTGACCATGATTACTGATTCGCATAGGGGAACGCCCCTAGTTCAAGGATTATGATAGTGAACTCTGAAGGACTTAGCAAAATATTCTTGAAAAAGGTTGCCCTTAGAGTAAGAAAAGACCAAGGGTACAAGCAAGATTGGATCATCTGGACCAGGCATGATCAGATCATGAGATTGCATAATCGAAAGATTGTGAGATTCTGCTCCTGCCAGTTAGGGGATGGCATGAAGATACGATCGAATCGTATGACAGAAGAATGAAAGACGCACGATCAAGAGATTAGATGAGATAGTATAAGATTGCTTTCAACGGATAGATCATGAATGACTAATCCTATGAGATCTTTGGAAATGATGGGATTTATATCCTAACCCCAAAGGAAAAGTTTTTAGTCTTCGCACATTTTAACAGTGTTACCTGAAGGCATCAACCCTAATCCTAATCTAGCGGAGTGAAGAGAGGATCTCGACTCATGACTTTGTTTGTGTACCTAGGACCGATCGTAGCCATTGGAAGATGGACTACGGCCTAATCTAGACACAAATGGGTAAGATATCCTAAACTAGGCTCACACATGTGGTGCACATGTGTTCGTATACTGCATGCATGTGTGGGTTAATCTAGGGGTAAGGCCAAGAGTCCCCTTAGCGCGAATCCATGTTCGATATACTGTACCAGTGTCCGGCGTATCAGTACGTGAACAAGAGATCCGTTTACGTACCATAAAGGTACTAGGCTAAGGGTGGAATGCTTCTCTAGCACAGAGGCACCAGGTGATGAAATCCCAGTCAACCATGCTAGATAACACTCCGGGTTCCTAAAATAGGACGTGTGTGCATGTGAGATGCAGGGGTTTAGATGAAAGTGATGTAAGTGTGTGCAATAAGTTCGCGCAATCTATGATGCCTTCAGGTTTTGTTAGATTAAGTTTGAATATATATGATGAGAAAATAAAGCATACAAACTAATCTAACAAGCATAAAAGAGATAGAGTTTTCATGAGCCAGTTAAAATAGATTCAAATGAGTTATCCTTTGGAATTGTAATGAAGTTAGGTGGTCCCCAGCAGAGTCGCCAGACTGTGGGACATGATCCCGCGAGAGGGGCGTGGGGCGCGAGCCGCCGCGCGCTCTCCTTTGGTCTCTCGTTCCCACGCGATTGGCGTGTGCATTTTAATATTGATTTGAATTCGTCTTTCCTGTGGACTTGGGATCACTAAGGCAATCCGAATTCCACACGAAAGAGACTGACAGAGTCGCCACCTAGATGTGGGATCTAGGACCCATAATTAACCAGAAATCTAGACTCGCTACCTGGTTACGAGAATGGAAGGTATGGGGAGTTATCCACCACATGCACCATTCTTGTCCGATAATCGGTCTTCGATTCCAAAAGCTAACTCTTTTAAATTTATTTTAAATGGCTCATTCAACTCTATGTTAATGTGCGAACTAAGTGACATGCATCCTAGAATCTAATTTCAATGTGAATCCTAGATGTGTATCTTGATTTATTAATTTGTCTGGATTCATTCTAAGTGAAAGTTCTCCTAGAATTCTAATTTCATGGAAAACCCTAACTGATTTGATTAAGTATTTACAAGAAAATTAATATACAAAACACCACAATTTGTTGTGGTGCCGACTCGCGGGTGGTATGCCATCAGACATCCAAGCTGCCTACGTACCCAAGCCTCACTGGGATCAGAGTCGACGTAGTTCGGTGCACCTAAGCTAAGCTACTTATGCCTAACTCAACTAGGACACCGACTTAGACGGATTTGACTGTTTCAACAGTTTTGAAAGTAGTTATTTAATTCAAGTTGAGGATTTTATTATCTTAGGATTTCATCTAAGATGCTATATGATTCTTATCTGAATGCAAGTTGTCCCTTAGACTAATGCAGGTTTTGCCTACATCCTAGTTTACTAGGCTTGTCCTAGGGAAAGATCGGGTGACTAGTGTAACTAGACCTATGGTACGGTTGCTATTCATAGCAAGCGTCCGTGATGAGGCTGGATTCCTAACTCTAGGACTCCCTAAAACCTAGGACACGGCACGACACCAGTGTTCCTAAATTGGGCTCTAATGGTTCTTAGATTGGAAACCATAATCCAATGGTTCCGAAAGACACAAGATAAATCGATTTAAGTTCTCGAGGTTAATGAGTTTCAGATTTCGAAGATTTTCAGTTTCTAGACATTTAAGGATTACCAATGGTTCTAGGGTTCACCAATTTCGGCCTTGAATGGCATCCAAAGGAGGGAATCGTGCGCTCTTTCCTTGTGCAATTTAATACTTAGGTTATAGCATCTTATTGCCTGGCAGAATCTCAGGATTTCCGTGGACACTAACCTCGGAGCCAACAACATGCTATAACTTAAATATTGAAATTGTCAAAGATCAAGTTGCAATTGGGATACGATTATGGATGCACGGGCCATTTTTCCAGGAAAATCTAAAGATCCTAAAATTTCTGTTTCAATGGATTAAGGAGTGAACATGTGACAGAATTTTAAAGTTCTTTAGGAATTTTTATATGATTTTCAATTAATTTCGAATTTTCCATGGATTTTATCAATTTTAAGCATATGAGCGGTTTTACAAGTGAAATTGTTGCAAATAAATTCGAAATGATTTGAAATTTCTACAGCAGCAAGATGAAAATGTATGTAGCTTACAGGATGAGTTTTGCATATTTTTACATTAAATTCACATTTAATCTTGATTAAACCATTAAATGTCCAGATTGCACAATTAACACATAAACTAGTAGAAATATAACTCTAAATTCTATGAAATTTCTACAGAAATACTATATGAATCAAAATAGCATGCAGTGAGATTTTCATGAATTTTAAAAATTATTTACTACCAATATCGGATTTTACAATTTCCAGACCAGATTATAAATTAACACTACATCCCATATTAAAACAGATCCACATCACACGAAAATTTTACAGAAACAAGTAATATGGAAGATAAGACTACTGTAAAAATTTTATGAATTTTAATGATGATCTGATGTTAGTAAAAATTCTCCTAAAATCTGATAAGTTTCAAAGAAAATATTAAATAATATACCAAATAAACTCCAAAAATCTTTACAAATTCATGGTAAAATGAATCAGTAACATATTATTTTCCCACGAAATTTCATTAATTTTAGAATCTGTTTGGTATATAATTTAATTTTTCTTCGTCAAAAGATGTTTTTTGAAGAGTTTTCCATTTTTAAAACACAATTTGCGGAAAAAATCAGAAAAATTCGGAAAAATACAGAAATATTTTGAGAACAATGCACCTACCTGTGGTGAAGATCTCCGCCCAATCCAAAAAATATAAAAAATCCTGCCGCCGCCGATCCGCTCCGCCGTCTTTCGCTTTCTCTGGAGTGTTTAGAGGGAGTGATTGAGGGAGTGAAGAGATAATGGAAGAAGAATATTAGGGAGAGGGATGGAAGAATATATTGAGGAAAGGGATTGGAGGGAGTGATTAGAAGAGATAATGGAAGAGAAAGAGATAATGGAAGATAAATTTCTTTTTTTTTCCTCTTATGGATGGGAAGGGAGATATATATAGGGAGAGAAAGAGAGAGAGAGAGAGATATGTTGGTGGAGAGCTCATCATGTTGTCCCTCTTAGTGGAGAATCCATCATTATTGTTCTTAGTGGAGGGCCCATCATGTTTCTTAGTGGAGAGTCCATCATTATTGCTCTTAGTGGAGGGCCCATCATGTTTCTTAGTGGAGAGTCCATCATTATTGCTCTTAGTGGAGGGCCCATCATGTTTCTTAGTGGAGAGTCCATCATTATTGCTCTTAGTGGAGGGCCCATCATGTTTCTTAGTGGAGAGTCCATCATTATTGCTCTTAGTGGAGGGCCCATCATGTTGTCTTAGTGGAGAGCTACCATCATTGCTCTTCATAAGAGGCCTCACAAGAGGCCCCACTGAGGCCCCACAACGCGGGCCCCACAATGTGGGCCCTCGGTTGATTCGATTTTAAACAAATGTTCAATGCGGGCCCACCAAACGAGTCCAAATTTAATCAAAATGCATCATGCGGCCCCACCAAATGGGTCCAACTTTCTCGATCCAAATTTAATCGAAGCACCCAATGCGGGCCCACCAAACGGGTCCCAATTCTCTCTGGTTTAGATTTTTCTGAATAATCCTTCTCAACATTTAGCGGGAAAATACGAAACACGACGGAAACGACCAAAAATATTTAGAAAGGTAACAAACGGATGCGGGAAAGAAAGACATTGGAAAACCGACGGAAAACAAACCCTAATTTCTTTATCGATTAAGGTAGAGCAAAATGGGGTGTCTACAGGCAGACATGAATAGGGGTAGTAACTAGTAAGTAGGAACAATGGATAAAAAGTACGAGAGAGAGAAGAGAGAGAATCACTTGTTAAAAAGTAAGAGAGTGAGAGGTATAAGAGAAAGAATCTCTCCTCAAAAGTAAGACAGATATAAGTGAGAATCTGTTAGAAATTTAAAAAGAGATATATGAGAGAGAATTTCTCAAGGGAAATGGTTTCGGTGCTCCAATGATTTGATAAACACGCGCTCCCATGTTTGTCATGTAGAGTTTAAAGGGCTTTAAGAGCTTTTTGAGAACCGTAATATCCCCTGACAGCCCTTTAAATACTACACAAACATGTGTAACATCACATGTTTTCTAACTTCTTTTGTAACCTAGCTACATACTCAAATAAAACCAATCTCCTACATATCAATTATCTTATCTATCATTTTCCTGAAAAGGGAAACACGGCTCTCGCTATGCTCCCCGAGCTTCTCATACTTGGTGATAGGGCACAAATACGGCTACGCTCCCAAATATCACCACGTGTCATCCATGCACGAGCAGAGCCCAACCATCATGAAGAAGGGTGTTGGAAAACGGCAAAGACCACACATTCATGACACATGTCGCTCTCTCACCACCCAAACCTCATCATCACAAATTAGGGAAGGAAATGACCGCCAAAGCCACGCGCGCCGGCGAGGCAGAGGGACGGCCCAATCCTGCAAAGGAAGTTCTTCTCACCACCCAGGCCTCATCATCACAAATTGGGGAAGGAAATGGCCGCCAAAGCCACGCGCGCCGGCGAGGCAGAGGGACGGCCCAATCCCACAAAGGAAGTGTTTCCCTCCATAATGATGAAAAGGGCCGCACACCTCCCTTTAAAAGGGGAGGGAAAGGAAGAAGAGGGGGACCTTTTTTTTCTTTTGACCCCGGAAAAAGCAGGGAATTCACCCATCCTCCACCCCGCAACACCGGAAAAAGAGGCGAGGCAACAACAGAGGAGGCCAGGAATCCCATCCTGCCCTCCCTGCTAGTCCCCTCTGACTCACTCATTTACGCACCCAGAAATGTCTCCGCGCACCGGCCCTGGTAACCCTGGTCAAAACCCCCTCCCTTTCTAGCTGTTCTTTATATTGACTGGTCGAAGGATCTGACTTGGGTGTCGAAGTGGTCGTCCGGGACCCACCCCGGACCCCCTGACCCCCTTTTTGTTTGTGATTGCAGACCCCGCGGAGGCCCTCTACCGACCGCGCGATCGCAGACCCGGATCCAGACGCCATCATATTGGCGCCATCCGTGGGACTCGCCGAGTAACTGAACGCCTTATGGCGATGAGAAACCACACCCAACAGCCAGAAACAGGGGTAATAACCAGGAGTCAGGCCTAGCGCGCACAAGCCAGCTCCTCAAGCTCCCAAGAGCGAAACTCACCGCCTTCGGACCAACCCCGACCCTCCTCCAGCACGCCGCAGATGGTCCCCACCATGGAGATGTCCAACGAACTTTGCAACGAACTACTCCAGCGTTTGCCTCTCCCGGCTTCGAAAAAGCCCGGGACGACACAGGACTGGACAGAAGCCTACGACGAAGGCAACGAGGAACAATCAGGGGAACGACATCCCCGGCGAAAGCGAGCACCGACTCGCAGAACGCCGTCCCCATCAACAAATAGCCCCTTGCCCCACGCAGCCGGGGGACATCAGCGAGGCAGCAGGGGACAGGTTACTAATAGCCGCGCCCCCCCTGTCCAAGATACCCGTCTCCGGGAACCGCCTTTGGCTCGGGCAGAAGAAGTTGCAACCTCGGCGCAACCGCCCAGCTTGGATCCAATAGCGGACCTGCAAAGGCAAATCCGAGAGGTAAAACTAGAAATGAAAAAACCCTACGCCCACGGCATCCTCGATGAGTGGGAAAGGGAAACGGCATCCCCGTTCACCTCAGAGGTCTTAAAGACCCCCGCAGAAGCAGGCATAGACCTCTCCCGCTTCGGTCTATACGACGGGAGCACGGACCCCCTCGAGTTCCTCCAGACTTTCAAGAGAGTAATGACGCTTCGAGGCGCGTCGGATGGATTCATGTGCAGAGCCTTTGCATCCCTACTAAGAAAAACCGCCAACGACTGGTACATGAGATTGGAGCCCGACTCCATCGCATCCTTCCACGAATTCGGACGAAAATTCAGCACGAGGTTCGCCAACAACCGCCTCCGCCATGATCCTGCGGATGCCCTCCTAGCCCTCCGCCAAGGCAGAAACGAGACCCTAAGAGACTTCATGTTGAAGTTCAACGCCGAATTGGCCCAACTCTCCAACATGGACGTCCAGATAGCGGTCGCCACACTAAAGCATGCCACCACCGATCCGAATCTTAAGCTGCACCTCACCCTCAAGCCCCCGCGGGACCTACAGGAGCTTGAATCAAATGCTGATAAGTTCGTCCGAGCAGAGGAAGCCTGCGCTCGAGAACAGAATTGGCCCTGCCCCGACGAGAGAAAAAACGACGGCCGAAGGGCCATAAGGCCACGAACCGATGAAAGACAGACGGGCCGCAACCCCATCCCCGTCTTCGAAAGGCTGGGAACCGCCCCACTAAAGTTCCCCCTCTCCCACGTTCTATCGGCTATTAGGGATCAGGGTCTCCTGACCCCCCCCCAAGAAAATGGCCACAGATCCAAAGAAGAGGTCCGCCAGGAAATTCTGCGAATTCCACGGGGACCACGGCCACGAAACTGACCACTGCTTCCACCTCCGCCTCCAGCTGGAAAGGCTGGCCGAGGAAGGACACCTAAACCAGTACCTCAGGAGTCCTGACAAAAGCCCATGCGAGGCCCAGCGCCCGCTCGACGAACCCAGAGGTAGGCATCGGTCACCAAACCGCCGCCGGTCCACAAGCTGACACCGATCCCCCGGTAGGCATCACTCACGAAGCTGACGCCGATCCCGCAGCAGACATGACACGAGCCGCCACCAGCGCCCTCGAAAGGGCGAGCCCCCTGAACAGCCACAGGCTCGCGAGCAACCGCCTACCATCATAGGAAAAATCAACATCATCGCAGGCGGGCCCGCGGCGGGAGGGCCGACAACAGCCGGTCGGCGGGCATACGCGGAACGGGTATTCTCCATGGATATACCTTCCAAGAAGGCCCGAACAAATCCACCCCATGAAAACTAGATCATCACTTTTTCCAACAAAGACCTCGACGGGCTACAAGTCCCGCATGACGATGCACTGGTCATCAGGCTAGTCATCGCCAACTTCGATATAGGAAAAATCTTGGTGGACACAGGAAGCTCCGTCAATGTTGTACACCTCGAAACTTTCGAAGAAATGAAGCTGGGCAGGGAAAGGCTGGGACCCGCGGAATACTCCATCTACGGTTTCTCCGGGGCATCCGTACAGGTAGACGGCAAGATCGACTTGCCCGTGACTTTCGGAGCGTACCCCTTGCAGAAAACCATCCTGACCACCTTCCTGGTCGTAGACATACCGTTCACCTACAATGCCATCATTGGGCGCCCTGCTCTCAGAGACTTGGGAGCCGTAGTCTCCACCCCCCATCTCAAGATGAAATTCCCCACTCCGGACGGAGTGGGAGAGGTCAGGGGACAGCAAATGATAGCACGCCAGTGCTACGCGGCAAGCCTGAAAGGAACCAACGCCCCAGCCGAAAATTTCACCATCGGCAGTGAAGACCCTCGGCAGCGGGCTCACGCAATCAGAGGAGAGCCCGCCGAGGAGCTAGACTCCATCCCCCTGACCCAAGATCAGTCGGAGAGACAAGTCCGGATAAGTTCCATGTTAACAGGCCCCCTGCGAGACCAGATGATCAACTTCCTCAGAATAAACAAAGGCATGTTCGCATGGTCTGCCAAGGACATGCCCGGGATACCCAAGGAAATGGCCGTCCACAAGTTGAATGTGAACCCCGCCCTTAAACCCGTCCGGCAGAAAAAGAGGAACTTCGCAGTAGAGCGCCAAACTCACATAAAGGCCGAAGTGGAAAAACTGCTACAAGCCGGATTCGTCAGGGAAATCCGGTATCCCGAGTGGCTGTCAAACGTCGTGATGGTCAAGAAAGCTAGCGGAGGATGGCGGGCCTGTATAGACTTCACCGACCTCAACCGGGCCTGCCCAAAAGACCCCTATCCCCTCCCGCGCATTGACCAACTCATCGACGCCACCTCCGGACACGAACTTCTCACCTTCTTAGACGCGTTCTCAGGTTACAATCAGATCAAAATGCACGAGTCAGACATCCCGAAAACAGCGTTCATCACCGATCAGGGCGTCTACTGCTACACTGTCATGCCCTTTGGGTTAAAAAACGCAGGCGCCACCTACCAGCGGCTCGTGAATAAGCTATTCCAAACGCAAATTGGAAGGAACGTGGAGGTGTATGTCGACGATATGCTGGTAAAAAGCCTGGAAGCCGCCAGACACATCTCCGACCTTCAGGAAACTTTCGACACCTTACGACGAGCCCGAATGAAGCTGAACCCCGCGAAATGCGCCTTTGGGGTAACTTCCGGAAAGTTCTTGGGGTTCATGGTCAGCCAAAGAGGGATCGAGGCCAACCCAGAAAAAATCCAGGCCATCCTAGACATGGAACCCCCGACGACAGCAGTAGAAGTACAGAGGCTCGCAGGACGGATCACGGCCCTCGGCCGATTCATGCCCAAATCAGCAGAGAAGTGCCAACCCTTCTTCAAACAATTAAAAAACATATGGGAATTCGAATGGACCCCGGCCTGCCAAGAGGCCTTCGACTCTCTGAAGCAATACCTCCAGACACCGCCCGTACTCGCCAAACCCGAGCCGGGGGAAGAGCTGTTTTTATATCTGGCCGTCAGCCTCACGGCAGTAAGCGCGGTGTTGGCCAAACAAAGCGACAAAAAGGAACACCCTGTGTACTACGTGAGCAAGACTCTCCACGGTGCGGAAATCTGATATTCGAACATAGAGAAATTCGCCCTCGCAGTCGTCAGTGCCGCTCGAAAGCTCCGCCCCTACTTCCAGGCCCACCCCATAGTCCTGCTAATCGACAAGCCCCTCAGGAAGATTCTCCAGAAACCAGAGACCTCGGGTAGGATGGTAAGTTGGGCCGTCGAGCTGGGCGAGTTCGACATACAAGTCCGCCCAAGGCCGGCTATCAAATCTCAAGCCCTCGCTGACTTTATAGTGGAATTCACGGCCCCGGCCGAAGAACCAGCAACAATGGGGAGCAGCGAGGGCCCCACTGCGCACACGGTTTGCGACGACGGGATGCAGGACCCCTCGGAATAGAACAGCGAAACCCCTTGGATCCTGCACGTTGATGGCTCCGCCGGCAATAAAGGACACGCAGCGGGAGTGGTCCTCCACGGCCCAGAAGAGTTCACACTGGAATATGCCCTCAGGTTGGATTTCAAAGCCTCCAATAACGAGGCCGAATACGAAGCCTTACTAGCAGGACTAAGTCTAGCCGCGGAGCTCGGCGCAGGCAAATTGAAAGTCTATAGCGACTCACAGCTTGTCGTTAACCAAGTAAACGGAATATACGAAGCCAAGGGCTTCAGAATGAAAAAATACCTCCACAAGGTAAAAGAGAAACTGCAGGGGATGGGAGAGGTAGAGATCCTCCAGGTGCCGCGAGACATGAACAACCGAGCGGATGCATTATCAAGAATGGCCGCCGAAGAGACCCATGACTTCGGCACCGTGCTCACAGAAATCCTGCCCCACCCCAGCATCGACGAGATACGAGTTCTGGAGATTCCACCGGGGCCAAACTGGATGGACCCCATCATACGATACCTGAAAGACGGTATAGTACCCGCAGATAAGCTGGAAGCCCGGCGCCTAACCGCAAGAGCCACCCATTACGTGGTCCACGGGCCCAGGCTCTACAAACGGTCCTACACATGGCCGTACCTCCGATGCCTGGTGCCCTCCGAATCAGACTACGCGCTACGAGAAGTACATGAAGGGATCTGCGGAGACCATGGAGGCGGCAGGACCCTAGCCCAGAAAATCGTAAGGCACGGCTACTTCTGGCCCACGGTCCTTAGGGACGCCAAGGAATTCGTCAAAAAATGCAACCCCTGCCAAAGGTACGCAACCACCCCCCACCAATCGGCTACACCGTACACCGCGATAGCAGGACCCCTGCCTTTCGCCATGTGGGCCATGGATCTACTCGGACCATTCCCCAAGGCCCGCGGGGGGCATACAATGTTATACGTCGCCATCGACTACTTCACCAAGTGGGTTGAGGTCAAAGCCGTGGTAAAACCCAATTCCAAAGCGACGGAGAAGTTCTTCTATCACGACGTCGTTTGCCGTTTCGGCATTCCAAAGACCCTTGTAACAGACAACGGTCCCCAGTTCGCAAGCGCCGAATTTGGCAGATTCTGTGATAGCCTAAGCATCGAACACCGTTTCGCCTCCGTAGCACACCCGCAGGCCAACGGGCAGGTCGAGGTAACCAACAGGATTTTGCTACAAAGTCTCAAGAAGAGATTGGGAGAAGCAGGAAAAAACTGGCTGGACGCACTCCCTAGCGTCCTCTGGGCCTATCGAACAACACCACGAACCGCAACTGGAGAATCTCCTTTTAGCTTAACCTTTGGGACCGAAGCGGTCATTCCGCTAGAAATTGGCCTCCCCAGCTTCCGCACCGCGAATTACGACGAGCAGGGACATTCCGAACTCCTCCGGAACAACCTCGATCTCGTTCTCGAGAAAAGAGAGCAAGCCCTCCTCCGAACCGCCTCCTACCAGCAAAAGGTGGCATGATACTACGATGCCCGGGTTAAAAAGCGTTCGGTAAAGCCCGGAGATCTGGTGCTACGGCGTGCAGAGGTATCAGACCCCCGCAACACGGGTAAGCTCGCACCCAAATGGGAAGGACCGTACAAAGTCGTTCGGGCACTTCGACCCGGGGCCTACCAACTAGAACGCCTTGATGGGACCCCGGTCCCTCGCAGTTGGACCATGGACAACCTCCGAAAGTTCTATCAGTAAAACGACAGGGGAAGTTCTGTGCCTTTCTTTTAAAAATATGACAAGTGTTTTGGTTTCCTTTTTGTGTCCTAGAAGCAAAGATGTATTCTTATCAACAAATTAATGGAAAAGCACTTCTACAAAAGCAGCGTACATCTCCACTTTCCGGCCCACGATAAATGAGGGACCCGAAAGAAAACAGGGAGTGAGACAGAGGTAACATCGAGGCCGATCCCCCCGAGAATACCCTAAAACGCTCCCCATGAAAAAAAAAAAAGACCTCCCCCTTTAAGGGCAGGCGGGACCCATTAACCCCGAACTGATCATTCGAGGGGAAGATAGTCCTCCCATAAACAGACGCCCTACGGGGTGCACTAAGAATACTCTCACCAACACAATTCGCAAAGGCCTGAGGACCTCGAAAACCTCGCGGCGCATCGTGTATATGCAGAGATGTCAATACGGTTACACAACAAACAACACAAAATAGGTAGTTCAAAAGTTATTACAGACCAAATAACCAGGAACATTGAAAGAAAAGAGCAAGCCCCCCGAGGCATTCACAACATCACTGGGCCCCCCTCGGAAGTCTCGGCAACTACGCGATCCACCGGGGCGGGCACCTCCTCTCCTACCGGCTCCACCACTTCCGCCGGTGCCGGCAAAGGATCGACCTCAGACTCATGCATCAGCTTATCGAGAGGGAAGGAGGGATCGACCTCTTGAACGCGCCGCCGGCATTCAGCAAACGCATCAATATCCACGCTGAATGCAGCCGCAGCCTTAAAAAACTCCGCAGAGTCGCGCCATTCCTCCCGTGCCTTCGCCAATTCCCGGGCATGAGTTCGCCGGGCCAGCGCCAACTTGTCCGACGCACGACTCCTCCCCTCCACAGTTACCCGGAGATCTTCCCGGAGTTGAGCAACAGTGTCATCAAAGGTCGCTCTCTCCGCCCGGGCTCTGCCCAATTCCTCGAGTAACTGCCGGTTTAGCTCCCCCACAGCACTTATCTCAGCCTCATCCTCAAGAAGGCACTGCACCATCCTCCTGGCATAACTTTGGGACTACAAAAGGCAAGTTATCAAGAAAATTCCAACACACAATCTCGAAAACAGCGAGGAGAGAAAAATACCATCAGAAAACCGGCCACCCATTACTTACGCAGGAAATTGATTGAAAATACTGAGCCCCCAGGGCCCTACGATCATAGCCCTTCAGCTCAGCCTCGTCACAAGGAAGGGCAGTTGTCACCCCTAGCTCCACCCCAACCCGGGGATTCGCAAGAACGCTGTCCTCAACACCAATCCTCCAGCCAGGCTTAAACAGTTCCCCTCGCATCTGGAAACTTTGCGGGGGAAGCTCCGCCCGCTCCAGAAGAAGCTTGGTCATTACCGCCCCTTCCATCCGACTTGGCACGTCCTCCGCAAAGATTGAAGGACGCGCCACGCGGCTGGCGACCCTCCTGGCAGGATGCTCAGACCCCGGGGGTGAGGAACTAACCGGCCCTTTCTCTCCAACCGCTCGACCAGAGGGGCTGGAAGGCATAGATGTTGCGAGCCTCGCTTGCGACCGACCCAGTCTGGCCGCGGCCATAAAGTCAGAAGGAATTTTCTTCCGGCTCGACAAGCCCGTTGTCACCGCCGCAACCTCCTTCCCCTTACCAACGTCACTAGAAGAAGACATCTCTCCTGCCACAAACAAGAGAATAACAATCGCTCAAAGCAAAGGAAAACCAAAAAAAAAAAAAACAGAGATAGCGCCCGGAAGGGTCGGAGCATCGCCAATCCTTGCAAACACAGAGATTCTCCAACACAAGCCAAGAACAACATTAAGAGATATGGACCAAATACACATAAACTACCCATTAACATCCTCCTGGCCCATAGGCCTACAAAAATGAAGGGAAACCAAAAAATAAGCACAGGGCACATAGGCCTCAGAGATCCCCGCCAGAGAAGGGGATAGACACGCAGGCCTCAGAGATCCCCGCCAGAGAAGGGGATAGACACGCAGGAAAAACATAGAAAGCCAAAGCTTAATCGGAGAACGACTCCTCCCCAGAGGAGCTCCCCTCCTCCTCCCAAGAGGTCTCCAGCAGGGGTTCCACCTCATATTCCAACAGCTGCTCGTTGAGAAGATGAACTTTCATCTGTAGAACCTCGTTCTCCCGCTTCAAGTCCTCGATCTCCTGACCCATCTTCGAAACACGCCCACGCAGTTCCGTCCCCTGACGATAGGCTCGAGAGAAAAACGACCACTCCCGGGCAACGCGGGACCTGGACAATCTGTCCTTCCTAGGCAGGGAAGAAAGGCGAATGGGGGGGGAAGCCCGACGAAGCGCTCGGGCCCCTCTTAGCCTTCTTCCGACGAGCCACGAGATCCTCCCCCGGATCGGAGGACAAGTCAGGGTCGCTCGACGACTCCTGGAGGAGACAGGCCTTGCCCCTAACTCGTGAAGAAGAGCCAGACATGTTGCTGGAGAATATACGAAAAGAACCCCTACCGCAAAAGAAAGAAGAAAGAGCGATGAGGAGCCACAAAAAGACACCAGGGTAATTCTCCTCTTTTAAACTCGGGAAAGAAATCCTGGTGCCACGAGACAACGCAGCCTCCCTAACGACGCCGGCGCTTCCCAAGGACAGCTGCCGGATAAAACGGCACGTCTCCACGCACCCCGGAGCCCTCGTAAATATCCTCATCATGACTTAGCTCGAACAAAACGTTACTCCCTTGGCCCATTCAATGGACCAAAGGAGTAAGGGGGAGTTATGATGGGGCACAAATACGGCTACGCTCCCAAATATCACCACGTGTCATCCATGCACGAGCAGAGCCCAACCATCATGAAGAAGGGTGTTGGAAAACGGCAAAGACCACACATTCATGACACATGTCGCTCTCTCACCACCCAGGCCTCATCATCACAAATTAGGGAAGGAAATGGCCGCCAAAGCCACGCCCGCCGGCGAGGCAGAGGGACGGCCCAATCCTGCAAAGGAAGTGTTTCCCTCCATAATGATGAAAAGGGCCGCACACCTCCCTTTAAAAGGGGAGGGAAAGGAAGAAGAGGGGGACCTTTTTTTTATTTTGACCCCGGAAAAAGCAGGGAATTCACCCATCCTCCACCCCGCAACACCGGAAAAAGAGGCGAGGCAACAACAGAGGAGGCCAGGAATCCCATCCTGCTCTCCCTGCTAGTCCCCTCCGACTCACTCATTTACGCACCCAGAAATGTCCCCGCGCACCGGCCCTGGTAACCCTGGTCAAAACCCCCTCCCTTTCTAGCTGTTCTTTATATTGACTGGTCGAAGGATCTGACTTGGGTGTCGAAGTGGTCGTCCGGGACCCACCCCGGACCCCCTGACCCCCTTTTTGTTTGTGATTGCAGACCCCGCGGAGGCCCTCTACCGACCGCGCGATCGCAGACCTGGATCCAGACGCCATCAGTTGGTTTGCTGCGATAGACATTTAACCGGGTGTCGAACTCCGAAATCAAGAAAGGCGCGCATCGGTAAAGACATTATAGTTAGCGGTTCAGGACAAGTGGCATCAGTTCTTTGCCTTAGGGAAATTAGCCCGGTCCTTGAGAAAGGCCGAATCCCCGTGCTATTTTCTATTAGCATAGTATGCTTTTTTATTCAATAGTGTAGTGAGTGTACCATCCTTAATCAAACAAAATAACAAGAGAGCCGTAGTTTTCTATTGAAAAACTAGCAAGAGTACTACCCTTTCCACAATGCACCTCGCTCAGAAAGGCTGCTATACTATACCTTTTTACTCAACTCTACTCTACTATACTCAGCCTATTATACTCTAGTAGTCACTAGACTCACTATAGTAGTCCGTCCGGCTGCTCTTACTGAAATCATTACTCTTCATTCTCCCCTTCACGAGCCCTCTCCCTAACAGTCGAGTGGTTCCATCTCCTCAAAACTAGTCCTTCTATTCCATGTCCGATTCGTGAGGCTAGAGCTCATTCACCCTTCGGAAAGACATGTTCTTAGAAGCACCTTTTCTTAGTAGCTGTCTATCAAGCAACACACTTTGAAACAACGGCCTTCCCTTGAACCTTAAGCAAAGAGACCTAACAGACCATAATGGAATATAGCAATTCAAATAGCCGCCGTATATAGGCCTGTATTCCTTATTACCCGGGGCTCGTAGCACGGGGTCCCCCCCGCCTAGGCACAGTTCTCCGCAATACTATACTATAAACATCGTCTCCCTATAACATAGCTTCTCAACTCTATCTCAACCAAAAGATAAATATAGACTTCTAGAAGATTAATCCAAAACACATGTACATGACCGTCCAACACACATACCATTATCACATGGATTCTAAAAATCTAAACTTGGGTGGGGTTCTTTGGTGGACCCTACCCATTCACGTCTAAATTACTTCTTCTAACACTATTCTCTGAGGTAATTCCAAGCAAATCAACAAGACAGCCGCCACTAATGGAAAAGCTCTAAATATTAATGAAAATTGAATTTATTGATCTGAAATTAAGAATAGTTCTTACAGTCCCAAGAGCATTTAAATACTTGAACAAAATATTTTTGGAGATATCTAGGCCAAGCTCAAGCAAACATGGTAAAGAATTTGTAGATTACAAAGAAGAATTATCCTTTTTCCCTCTTCGTTGGAGGGTTTTTCCACGTAAATCTTTGTGTTCTTTTGTGTGATTGCTCTCTTGATTATTTGGTACTTAAAATCCACATATTTATTTGCTTCGTAATTAAAGTGGGTTTTCTTTGGCGAAAAACCGAACAAGTGGTATCAGAGCTGTGGTTGTTTGGAAGCATTGTTGTTTGTGTGGATTGAGAATGGAGAGTTCTTCAGGAACTATGATCAAGTTGACTGGGTCAAATTGGATGATTTGGAAACGAAAGATGAAGGATATTTTTTTTTGTAAGGATTTGTATGAACCCATTTAAGATGATGCGGCTAAGCCGACTAGCATGTCTGAGAGAGATTGGCAAAATTGAACAGAAAGGCTATCAGACATATTAGGCAATGGTTGGATGACAGTGTGTTCCATCATGTGTCTAATGAAACATTTGCACGTTCTCTTGGGACGAAGTTAGAGGGCCTTTATGAGAGAAAGACTGCTGGAAACAAAGCTTTCTTAATTAAAAAGCTTGTAAACATAAAGTTCAAAGAAGGTGGTTCAATTGCAGAGCATTTGAATGAAGTTCAGAGCATAGTGAACCAATTGTCTTCAATGAAGGTGGTGCTAGATGATGAGGTGCAGGTATTGTTATTTTTGAGCTCATTACTTGACAGTTGGAAAACTTTGGTGTTGTCACTTAGTAATTCTGATCTAGATGGTGTACTTAGTATGAGCCAAGTTACTAGTAGCTTGCTTAATGAAGAGACTAAAAGTAAATCAACGGGTATAGACCATGCACAGGCTCTTGTCATAGAGAACAGTGGAAGGAGTAAAAGCAGAGGGTCACAAAATCACAACAAATCCAAAGAATTTTTGAATTCAAGAGAGAAGAAAAAATGCTTCCACTGTGGCGAAGATGGCCATATAAGGAAGAATTGTTGGGTTTACAAAAGAGAATAAAAAGAAAGTAAAAATCAGAGAAACGATGATGATAAAGACATTACAGCTACCGTGTTTGATGAAGAAGTGATAACACTCTCTTTTGGAGAAGATGAGTGTTTATATGTTACAGATCAGGGTATAAAGTGGGTTGTTGATACAGGTTCTTTTTACCGTGCTAGTCTCAACAGGGAGTTCTTCACTTCATATAAAGTAAGTGACTTTGGTATGGTGAAGATGGGCAATACTAGTCTCTCAAAGATTGTTGGAATTGCTGATGTGTGCATAGAAACCAATGTTGGGTGCACCTTGACTTTGAGAGATGTGCGACATGTTCCTGATTTGTGCCTTTCTGATTTTTGGGATAGCCATGGATAGGGAAGGTTATGAAAGCTACTTTGGTAAGGGAGCTTGGAAGCTCACCAAAGTTTCACTTGTTGTTGCAAAGGGGAAGGTTTGTTGCACATTATACACGACTTATGCAAAAGTGTGCAAGGATATGGAAAATATTACTAAAGACATTTCTCCTAGCTTGTGGCATAATAGGCTTGCTCATATGAGTGAGAAGGAGTTGCAGATTTTGGCAAAGAATGCACTTATTCTATTCGTCAAAGGTACGCATCTTGACCCATGTGATCATTGTTTATTTGGTAAACAACGCAGGGTCTCTTTTGTTATGTCATCAGAAAGAAAAATTAATGTTTTAGACATGGAGTTTTCTTATGTGTGTGGTCCCTTTGAGGTGGAATCCCTTGGTGACAATCGGTATTTTGTCACTTTTATTGATGATGCATCCAAGAAAATGTGGGTTTATTTTTTGAAAACAAAAGATCAGGTGTTCAAATGTTTTCAGATATTTCATGCCATAGTAGAAAGAAAGTTAAGAAAACCTTTGAAGTGTCTCTGTACTGGTAACGGTGGAGAGTATATATCAAACAAGTTTAAAGGTTATTGTTCTAACCATGGTATAAGACATGAAAAGACACTTCTTGGTAATGGGGTAGCAGAGAGGATGAATCGCACTATTAGTGAGACAGTCAGATGCACAGTGAAGATGGCTAAGTTGCCAAAGTCATTTTGGGGTGAAGCAGTTCGCACTGCTTGCTACTTAATTAACAGGTCTTCCTCGGTTGCGTTAGATTTTGATATTCCAGAAAGAGTGTGGACAGGAAAAGATGTTTCCTACTCTCATTTGAGGGTGTTTGGGTGTAAAAGTTTTGCTCACGTGCCCAAAGAGCAAAGGTTAAAGCTTGACGTTAAAGCTACTCCGTGCATATTTGTAGGCTATGGAAATGAAGAATTTGGCTACAAACTATGAGATCTTGAAAAGAAGAAGATAGTTAGAAGCAGAGATGTTGTGTTCTACGAAGACCATACTTTTACAGATTTTGAGAGGGTAGAAAAATCTAAGAGTGTGGATGATGGTATTATTGATCTTCCATCTATTCGTTCTCCGTTCGAGCATGTTACACATGGGGGAGAAGTGCAAGGAGATGGTAGTGATCATGGATCAGATACCGATGGTCATGATACTGTGATAAATCAAGAGCAGGCATAGCAGCTTCCACAGACAGAGATAGTGGAATCTCAGGTTAGAAGATCTGCTAGAGAGAATCGACCATCAATTAGATATCCTACCTCAGATTACATATTGGTTACTAGTGAGGGGGAGCCAAAAAGGTTTCAGGAGATACAATCTCATAAAGGTAAAGAATATCGGGCAATAGTGGAATGGATTTTTAGGAACCGATGGATTCGTTATGTGATCGAAACACGGTTGGTGCAGTTGGAGAATATATGTATTGACAAGAATTCGTTTGATATGTTGACTATGATTGTTTCCACAGGAGAGCTTGAGCTATGCCTAGACATATCTCGTTTGGACTCCAAGTGAGAGTCAAGGTTGGTGTCTCCTCTTCATAGGCATGGAGGGGGAGATTGTAGTGGGTCTAGCCCATGTAGGGCCCACATACACATACACACATACTGATCCTATTAGAATAGGAAAGTGAGTTTTCCTATTTGTAAAAGGAAACTCGTGGGGTTGTTTCCGATTGGAAAAGTAAAAGGGCCGAGAGTTGTGTTGTTGACGTTTTGGTGAAAAACTTCAAGAGAGAGAGAGAGAGAGAGAGATAGAAGAAGAAGAAGAGGAAGAAGAAAACAAAAGGGTTTTTCTTGTGTTTTAGGGTTTTGGCTTAGGACCAAAATCTAGGGCTCTTTTTAGAGTGTTCTTCATGAAGATTTTCACTGCGCCGTTGAATCCTCTCGTTGCACGGAGACTTCGCGAGGATTTCAGTTTCTTCAACTTGAAGATCGAAAGTGGGATTTGTTGTTCCCTACGAGCTAACCTTTTATCTCTCTTATTTCTTGTATGGTCTCATGTTTTGGGTGAAAAACTTGAGAAAGGGACGTTGTATTACTTTTTTGATTAGTAAATATTTGGTCGGATTCGCCCTGTAGTTTTCCCCTCTTCGTTGGAGGGTTTTCCACGTAAATATGTGTTCTTTTATGTGAATTCTCTCTTGATTGTTTGGTACTTTAAATCCACATATTTACTTTCTTCATAATTAAAGTAGGTTTTCTTTGGCGAAAAACCCAACAAGTGGTATCAGAGCTGTGGCAGTTTGGAAGCATAGTTGTTTGTGTGGATTGAGATGGAGTGTTCTTCAAGAAAAACCATGGAGCGAATCCGGCGAAATATTCACTAATTTTTTGGGTTTTGTTAACGAGTGCCCACGGGGTACTCGTTAAGGTGCTTTTTGGAAAAGAAAATTCACAATCAATTTTCACCTGTTTGAGACTTCTATAAATGTTTTTAGCTTTTTCTATCAAGACATGTGTAAATTTCCTTTTGCAAAGCACCTTAACGAGTGCCCCGGGGGCACTTGTTAACAAAACCTTTTTCTCAGTGGCCATTGTCTTTGACCAGCAAAACTGGTGAAGAAAAAAGAGCCACGCATAAGTAAATAGTGTCATCCTGACATTTCTCGAAACATATGCTCTATCTCTTTCTTTTTATGTTTGGGCGGACAATAACATTGTCCCCGCATATGTAATCACTGTAGGAATTTTTAAGAAGTAAAAAAATCTATTATAATATCGCAAAATTGTTAGCAATATTGTTTTGCTGAAATTTGCTCGATTAAAATGGTACTGAGGTAGGGAAGAGATGTGAAAGGATAGTTAGCAAAATGGATTTGGTAGGGACCATTGCAGAAGGAATTTCACGGAACAGCTGTTGCATGTGAGTGCAGCCACATAAATTCAGATTTTGACTTGTTCATTTAATTCATATGAGGTGGTTGCACTCTGATGGAACAGCGGTTCCGTGAAATTCCTTCTGAGATCGTCCCTAGCAAATCCCATTCGTTTTATGTTACTTAATAGATCAGGGAAGTTTAGCCATTGGGCTAAAATTTAGCGTTTAATTGAAATGCTATTAAGAAGGATGCCACGTAGATCTCAATGAGGATGGGGAGGCTGTTCACGTGGGCGTGAACATGAAAACTCCATCCTGCTATATTATAATAGATAGATAATGGATTTGCTAGCCAATTTGAGGAAAGTACCAAAGTGGATAGGGATTTTAGTTTATAGGTAACTTTCTCTATACTGTCATGATTTTATTTGTCCTTTAATCAATATTTAAATATTGTGTATGTGATTGATTCATCAAACCTCTGTAGATCGGAGGGCTAGATTATGAAAACCTCTGTAGATCAGAGGGCTAGGATCATCCTATGGAAATGATTTTTGGAGCACAGCCTATTTACGTTGTGGCCCATCACATGGACGGATTGGATCATCGTATAGTGTGGCCCGTAGAGGACTATAAGGGCTTACACCATATAAACTCCATTTATTCAACCGACTTTTTTCTATGTAATGTCATGTTCTTTTATCAATATTTAAATACTGTCGATGTGAATATGTGATGGATTATCAATATCATTGTAGAAAATTAAATCATTTTGTTTCTCAAATAGCCTGTTCATTATACGATAATGATAGATAAGGCTTACAACTGTAAGGTATTTAATTTTCTTCGGACAAAAAAAATTGTAACTTTAAATTTTTGGTATTCCCCCCTAATTGCTCCTAGATATTTTAACGGATCTTCTTTGTATCATTTATTTTTCTTCGCACGCCATGCATCTCACGCCGACGCCCAATAACCAGTTTTGAACTCCAAATCAATTTGAAAAAAAAAAAAAGAGAATAAAATTGCAAATTCATGTCCTCTAACTACCGGATTCCACCTGCTTTCGAATTGAAAATGAAAATGATTTTTTCACCCCTACGATCTTTCAAATTTTCAATTACTCCATTTTCAAGAGAGAACAGACAAAAGAGGGTGGACATACTAGGAAATTACAAATAAAGGGCATCAAAAATTGATAAATTTGATTTTAGTGTTTTTACTGACAAGTGTCTCTCTCCCATGTTTGTCGTGTAGAGTTTAAAGGGCTTTAAGAGCTTTTTGAGAACCGTAATATCCCGCTGACAGCCCTTTAAATACTACACCACAAACATGTGTAACATCACTTGTTTTCTAACTTCTTTTGTAACCTAGCTACGTACTCAAATAAAACCAATCTCCTATATATCAATTCTCTTATCTATCATTTTCCTGAAAAGGGAAACACGGCTCTCCCTATGCATCCCAAGCTTCTCATACTTGGTTTGCTGGGATAGACATTTAACCGGGTGTCGAACTCCGAAATCAAGAAAGGGGCGCAACGGTAAAGACATTACAGTTAGCGGTTCAGGACAAGTGGCATCAGTTCTTTGCCTTAGGGCAATTAGCCCGGTCCTTGAGAAAGGCCGAATCCCCGTGCTATTTTCTATTAGTATAGTATTCTTTTTTATTCAATAGTGTAGTCAGTGTACCATCTTTAATCAAACAAAATAAGAAGAGAGCCCTAGTTTTCTATTGAAAAACTAGCAAGAGTAGTACCCTTTCCACAATGCACCTCGCTCAGAAAGGCTGCTATACTCTACCTTTTTACTCAACTCTACTCTACTATACTCAGCCTATTATACTCTAGTAGTCACTAGACTCACTATAGTAGTCCGTCCGGCTGCTCTTACTGAAATCATTACTCTTCATTCTCCCCTTCACGAGCCCTCTCCCTAACAGTCGAGTGATTCCATCTCCTCAAAACTAGTCCTTCTATTCCATGTCCGATTCATGAGGCTAGAGCTCCTTCACCCTTCGGAAAGACATGTTCTTAGAAGCACCTTTTTTTAGTAGCTGTCTATCAAGCAACACACTTTGAAACAGCGGCCTTCCCTTGAACCTTAAGCAAAGAGACCTAACAGACCATAATGGAATACAACAATTCAAATAGCCTCCGTATATAGGCCTGTATTCCTTATTACCCGGGACTCGTAGCACGGGGTCCCCCCGCCTAGGCACAGTTCTCCGCAATACTATACTATAAACATCGTCTCCCTATAACATAGCTTCTCAACTCTATCTCAACCAAAAGATAAATATAGACTTCTAGAAGATTAATCCAAAACACATGTACATGACCGTCCAACACACATACCTTTATCACATGGATTCTAAAAATCTAAACTTGGGTGGGGTTCTTTGGTGGACCCTACCCATTCACGTCTAAATTACTTCTTCTAACACTATTCTCTGAGGTAATTCCAAGCAAATCAACAAGACAGCCGCTACTAATTGAAAAGCTCTAAATATTAATGAAAATTGAATTTATTGATCTGAAATTAAGAATAGTTCTTACAGTCCCAAGAACATTTAAATACTTGAACAAAATATTTTTGGAGATATCTAGGCCAAGCTCAAGCAAACATGGTAAAGAATTTGTAGATTACAAAGAAGAATTATCCTTTTTCCCTCTTCGTTGGAGGGTTTTTCCACGTAAATCTTTGCGTTCTTTTGTGTGATTGCTCTCTTGATTATTTGGTACTTAAAATCCACATATTTGTTTGCTTCGTAATTAAAGTGGGTTTTCTTTGGCGAAAAACCGAACAAGTTGTATCAGAGCTGTGGTTGTTTGGAAGCATTGTTGTTTGTGTGGATTGAGAATGGAGAGTTCTTCAGGAACTATGATCAAGTTGACTGGGTCAAATTGGATGATTTGGAAACGAAAGATGAAGTATATTTTTTTTTGTAAGGATTTGTATGAACCCATTTAAGATGATGCGGCTAAGCCGACTAGCATGTCTGAGAGAGATTGGCAAAATTGAACAGAAAGGCTATCAGACATATTAGGCAATGGTTGGATGACAGTGTGTTCCATCATGTGTCTAATGAAACATTTGCACGTTCTCTTGGGACGAAGTTGGAGGGCCTTTATGAGAGAAAGACTGCTGGAAACAAAGCTTTCTTAATTAAAAAGCTTGTAAACATAAAGTTCAAAGAAGGTGGTTCAATTGCAGAGCATTTGAATGAAGTTCAGAGCATAGTGAACCAATTGTCTTCAATGAAGGTGGTGCTAGATGATGAGGTGCAGGTATTGTTATTTTTGAGCTCATTACTTAACAGTTGGAAAACTTTAGTGTTGTCACTTCGTAATTCTGCTCAAGATGGTGTACTTAGTATGAACCAAGTTACTAGTAGCTTGCTTAATGAAGAGACTAAAAGTAAATCAACGGGTATAGATCGTGCACAGGCTCTTGTCATAGAGAACAGTAGAAGGAGTAAAAGCAGAGGGTCACAAAATCACAACAAATCCAAAGAATTTTTGAATTCAAGAGAGAAGAAAAAATGCTTCCATTGTGGCGAAGATGGCCATATAAGGAAGAATTGTTGAGTTTACAAAAGAGAATAAAAAGAAAGTAAAAATCAGAGAAAGGATGATGATAAAGACATTACAGCTACCGTGTTTGATGAAGAAGTGATAACACTCTCTTTTGGAGAAGATGAGTGTTTGTATGTTACAGATCAGGGTATAAAGTGGGTTGTTGATACAGGTTCTTTTTACCGTGCTAGTCCTAACAGGGAGTGCTTCACTTCATATAAAGTAAGTGACTTTGGTATGGTGAAGATGGGCAATACTAGTCTCTCAAAGATTGTTGGAATTGCTGATGTGTGCATAGAAACCAATGTTGGGTGCACCTTGACTTTGAGAGATGTGCGACATGTTCCTGATTTGTGCCTTAATCTGATTTTTGGGATAGCCATGGATAGGGAAGGTTATGAAAGCTACTTTGGTAAGGGAGCTTGGAAGCTCACCAAAGTTTCACTTGTTGTTGCAAAGGGGAAGGTTTGTTGCACGTTATACACGACTTATGCAAAAGTGTGCAAGGATATGGAAAATATTACTGAAGACATTTCTCCTAGCTTGTGGCATAATAGGCTTGCTCATATGAGTGAGAAGGAGTTGCAGATTTTGGCAAAGAATGCACTTATTCTATTCGTCAAAGGTACGCATCTTGACCCATGTCATCATTGTTTATTTGGTAAACAACGCAGGGTCTCTTTTGTTATGTCATCAGAAAGAAAAATTAATGTTTTAGAAATGTGTTTTCTTATGTGTGTGGTCCCTTTGAGGTGGAATCCCTTGGTGACAATCGGTATTTTGTCACTTTTATTGATGATGCATCCAGGAAAATGTGGGTTTATTTTTTGAAAACAAAAGATCAGGTGTTCCAATGTTTTCAGATATTTCATGCCATAGTAGAAAGAAAGTTAAGAAAACCTTTGAAGTGTCTCTGTACTGGTAACGGTGGAGAGTATATATCAAACAAGTTTAAAGGTTATTGTTCTAACCATGGTATAAGACATGAAAAGACACTTCTTGGTAATGGGGTAGCAGAGAGGATGAATCGCACTATTAGTGAGACAGTCAGATGCACGGTGAAGATGGCTAAGTTGCCAAAGTCATTTTGGGGTGAAGCAGTTCGCACTGCTTGCTACTTAATTAACAGGTCTCCCTCGGTTGCGTTAGATTCTGATATTCCAGAAAGAGTGTGGACAGGAAAAGATGTTTCCTACTCTCATTTGAGGGTGTTTGGGTGTAAAATTTTTGCTCACGTGCCCAAAGAGCAAAGGTTAAAGCTTGATGTTAAAGCTACCCGTGCATATTTGTAGGCTATGGAAATGAAGAATTTGGCTACAAACTATGAGATCTTGAAAAGAAGAAGATACTTAGAAGCAGAGATGTTGTGTTCTACGAAGACCATACTTTTACAGATTTTGAGAGGGTAGAAAAATCTAAGAGGGTGGATGATGGTATTATTGATCTTACATCTATTCGTTCTCCGTTCGAGCATGTTACACATGGGGGAGAAGTGCAAGGAGATGGTAGTGATCCTGGATCGGATGCCGATGGTCATGATACTGTGATAAAGCAAGAGCAGGCACAGCAGCTTCCACAGACAGCGATAGTGGAATCTCAGGTTAGAAGATCTGCTAGAGAGAATCGACCATCAATTAGATATCCTACCTCAGATTACATATTGGTTACTAGTGAGGGGGGGCCAAAAAGGTTTCAGGAGATACAATCTCATAAAGGCAAAGAATATCGGGCAATAGTGGAATGGATTTTTAGGAACCGATGGATCCGTGATGTGATCGAAACACGGTTGGTGCAGTTGGAGAATATATGTACTGACAAGAATTCGTTTGATATGTTGACTATGATTGTTTCCACAGGAGAGCTTGAGCTATGCCTAGACATATCTCGTTTGGACTCCAAGTGAGAGTCAAGGTTGGTGTCTCCTCTTCATAGGCATGGAGGGGGAGATTGTAGTGGGTCTAGCCCATGTAGGGCCCACATACACATACACACATACTGATCCTATTAGAATAGGAAAGTGAGTTTTCCTATTTGTAAAAGGAAACTCGTGGGGTTGTTTCCGATTGGAAAAGTAAAAGGGCCGAGAGTTGTGTTGTTGACGTTTTGGTGAAAAACTTCAAGAGAGAGAGAGAGAGAGAGATAGAAGAAGAAGAGGAAGAAGAAAACAAAAGGGTTTTTCTTGTGTTTTAGGGTTTTGGCTTAGGACCAAAATCTAGGGCTCTTTTTAGAGTGTTCTTCATGAAGATTTTCACTGCGCCGTTGAATCCTCTCGTTGCATGGAGACTTCGCGAGGATTTCAGTTTCTTCGACTTGAAGATCGAAAGTGGGATTTGTTGTTCCCTATGAGCTAACCTTTTATCTCTCTTATTTCTTGTATGGTCTCATGTTTTGGGTGAAAAACTTGAGAAAAGGACGTTGTATTACTTTTTTTATTAGTAAATATTTGGTCGGATTCGCCCTGCAGTTTTCCCCTCTTCGTTGGAGGGTTTTCCACGTAAATCTGTGTTCTTTTATGTGAAGTCTCTCTTGATTGTTTGGTACTTTAAATCCACATATTTACTTTCTTCATAATTAAAGTAGGTTTTCTTTGGCGAAAAACCGAACAAGTGGTATCAGAGCTGTGGCAGTTTAGAAGCATAGTTGTTTGTGTGGATTGAGATGGAGAGTTCTTCAGGAAAAACCACGGAGCGAATCCGGCGAAATATTCACTAATTTTTTGGGTTTTGTTAACGAGTGCCCACGGGGCACTCGTTAAGGTGCTTTTTGGAAAAGAAAATTCACAATCAATTTTCACCTGTTTGAGACTTCTATAAATGTTTTTAGCTTTTTCTATCAAGACATGTGTAAATTTTCTTTTGCAAAGCACCTTAACGAGTGCCCCGGGGGCACTTGTTAACAAAACCTTTTTCTCATTGGCCATTGTCTTTGACCAGCAAAACTGGTGAAGAAAAAAGAGCCACGCATAAGTAAATAGTGTCATCCTGACATTTCTCCTAGCTTGTGGCATAATAGGCTTGCTCATATGGGTGAGAAGGAGTTGCAGATTTTGGCAAAGAATGCACTTATTCTATTCGTCAAAGGTACGCATCTTGACCCATGTCATCATTGTTTATTTGGTAAACAACACAGGGTCTCTTTTGTTATGTCATCAGGAAGAAAAATTAATGTTTTAGACATGGTGTTTTCTTATGTGTGTGGTCCCTTTGAGGTGGAATCCCTTGGTGACAATCGGTATTTTGTCACTTTTATTGATGATGCATCCAGGAAAATGTGGGTTTATTTTTTGAAAACAAAAGATCAGGTGTTCCAATGTTTTCAGATATTTCATGCCATAGTAGAAAGAAAGTTAAGAAAACCTTTGAAGTGTCTCTGTACTGGTAACGGTGGAGAGTATATATCCAACAAGTTTAAAGGTTATTGTTCTAACCATGGTATAAGACATGAAAAGACACTTCTTGGTAATGGGGTAGCAGAGAGGATGAATCACACTATTAGTGAGACAGTCAGATGCACGGTGAAGATGGTTAAGTTGCCAAAGTCATTTTGGGGTGAAGCAGTTCGCACTGCTTGCTACTTAATTAACAGGTCTCCCTCGGTTGCGTTAGATTCTGATATTCCAGAAAGAGTGTGGACAGGAAAAGATGTTTCCTACTCTCATTTGAGGGTGTTTGGGTGTAAAATTTTTGCTCACGTGCCCAAAGAGCAAAGGTTAAAGCTTGATGTTAAAGCTACTCCGTGCATATTTGTAGGCTATGGAAATGAAGAATTTGGCTACAAACTATGAGATCTTGAAAAGAAGAAGATAGTTAGAAGCAGAGATGTTGTGTTCTACGAAGACCATACTTTTACAGATTTTGAGAGGGTACAAAAATCTAAGAGTGTGGGTGATGGTATTATTGATCTTACATCTATTCGTTCTCCGTTCGAGCATGTTACACATGGGGGAGAAGTGCAAGGAGATGGTAGTGATCATGGATCAGATGCCGATGGTCATGATACTGGGATAAATCAAGAGCAGGCACAGCAGCTTCCACAGACAGAGATAGTGGAATCTCAGGTTAGAAGATTTGCTAGAGAGAATCGACCATCAATTAGATATCCTACCTCAGATTACATATTGGTTACTAGTGAGGGGGAGCCAAAAAGGTTTCAGGAGATACAATCTCATAAAGGCAAAGAATATCAGGCAATAGTGGAATGGATTTTTAGGAACCGATGGATCCGTGATGTGATCGAAACACGATTGGTAGAGTTGGAGACTATATGTACTAACAAGAATTCGTTTGATATGTTGACTATGATTGTTTCCACAGGAGAGCTTGAGCTATGCCTAGACATATCTCGTTTGGACTCCAAGTGAGAGTCAAGGTTGGTTTCTCCTCTTCATAGGCATGGAGGGGGAGATTGTAGTGGGTCTAGCCCATGTAGGGCCCACATACACATACACACATACTGATCCTATTAGAATAGGAAAGGGAGTTTTCCTATTTGTAAAAGGAAACTCGTGGGGTTGTTTCCGATTGGAAAAGTAAAAGGGCCGAGAGTTGTGTTGTTGACGTTTTGGTGAAAAACTTAAAGAGAGAGAGAGAGAGAGAGAGAGAGAGAGAGAGAGAGAGAGAGAAGAAGAAGAAGAAGAGGAAGAAGAAAACAAAAGGGTTTTTCTTGTGTTTTAGGGTTTTGGCTTAGGACCAAAATCTAGGGCTCTTTTTAGAGTGTTCTTCATGAAGATTTTCACTGCGCCGTTGAATCCTCTCGTTGCACGGAGACTTCGCGAGGATTTCAGTTTCTTCAACTTGAAGATCGAAAGTGGGATTTGTTGTTCCCTACGAGCTAACCTTTTATCTCTCTTATTTCTTGTATGGTCTCATGTTTTGGGTGAAAAACTTGAGAAAGAGACGTTGTATTACTTTTTTGATTAGTAAATATTTGGTCGGATTCGCCCTGTAGTTTTCCCCTCTTCGTTGGAGGGTTTTCCACGTAAATCTGTGTTCTTTTATGTGAATTCTCTCTTGATTGTTTGGTACTTTAAATCCACATATTTACTTTCTTCATAATTAAAGTAGGTTTTCTTTGGCGAAAAACCCAACAAGTGGTATCAGAGCTGTGGCAGTTTGGAAGCATAGTTGTTTGTGTGGATTGAGATGGAGAGTTCTTCAAGAAAAACCACGGAGCGAATCCGGCGAAATATTCACTAATTTTTTGGGTTTTGTTAACGAGTGCCCACGGGGTACTCGTTAAGGTGCTTTTTGGAAAAGAAAATTCACAATCAATTTTCACCTGTTTGAGACTTCTATAAATGTTTTTAGCTTTTACTATCAAGACATGTGTAAATTTTCTTTTGCAAAGCACCTTAAGGAGTGCCCCGGGGGCACTTGTTAACAAAACCTTTTTCTCATTGGCCATTGTCTTTGACCAGCAAAACTGATGAAGAAAAAAGAGCCACGCATAAGTAAATAGTTTCATCCTGACATTTCTCGAAACATATGCTCTATCTCTTTCTTTTTATGTTTGGGCGGACAATAACATTGTCCCCGCATATGTAATCACTGTAGGAATTTTTAAGAAGTAAAAAAATCTATTATAATATCGCAAAATTGTTAGCAATATTGTTTTGCTGAAATTTGCTCGATTAAAATGGTACTGAGGTGGGGAAGAGATGTGAAAGGATAGTTAGCAAAATGGATTTGGTAGGGACCATTGCAGAAGGAATTTCGCGGAACAGCTGTTGCATGTGAGTGCAGCCACATAAATTCAGATTTTGACTTGTTCATTTAATTCATATGAGGTGATTGCACTCTGATGCAACAGCGGTTCCGTGAAATTCCTTCTGAGATCGTCCCTAGCAAATCCCATTCGTTTTATGTTACTTAATAGATCAGGGAAGTTTAGCCATTGGGCTAAAATTTAGCGTTTAATTGAAATGCTATTAAGAAGGATGCCACGTAGATCTCAATGAGGATGGGGAGACTGTTCACGTGGGCGTGAACATGAAAACTCCATCCTGCTATATTATAATAGATAGATAATGGATTTGCTAGCCAATTTGAGGAAAGTACCAAAGTGGATAGGGATTTTAGTTTATAGGTAACTTTCTCTATACTGTCATGATTTTATTTGTCCTTTAATCAATATTTAAATATTGTGGATGTGATTGATTCATCAAACCTCTGTAGATCGGAGGGCTAGATTATGAAAACCTCTGTAGATCAGAGGGCTAGGATCATCCTATGGAAATGAATTTTGGGGCACAGCCTATTTACGTTGTGGCCCATCACATGGACGGATTGGATCATCGTATAGTGTGGCCCGTACGGGACTATAAGGGCTTACACCATATAAACTCCATTTATTCAACCGACTTTTTTCTATGTAATGTCATGTTCTTTTATCAATATTTAAATACTGTCGATGTGAATATGTGATGGATTATCAATATCATTGTAGAAAATTAAATCATTTTGTTTCTCAAATAGCCTGTTCATTATACGATAATGATAGATAAGGCTTACAACTGTAAGGTATTTAATTTTCTTCGGACAAAAAAAATTGTAACTTTAAATTTTTGGTATTCCCCCCTAATTGCTCCTAGATATTTTAACGGATCTTCTTTGTATCATTTATTTTTCTTCGCACGCCATGCATCTCACGCCGACGCCCAATAACCAGTTTTGAACTCCAAATCAATTCTATAAAAAAAAAAAAGAAGAATAAAATTGCAAATTCATGTCCTCTAACTACCGGATTCCACCTGCTTTCGAATTGAAAATGAAAATGAATTTTTCACCCCTACGATCTTTCAAATTTTCAATTGCTCCATTTTCAAGAGAGAACAGACAACAGAGGGTGGACATACTAGGAAATTACAAATAAAGGGCATCAAAAATTGATAAATTTGATTTTAGTGTTTTTACTGACAAGTGTCTCTCTCCCATGTTTGTCGTGTAGAGTTTAAAGGGCTTTAAGAGCTTTTTGAGAACCGTAATATCCTGCTGACAGCCCTTTAAATACTACACCACAAACATGTGTAACATCACTTGTTTTCTAACTTCTTTTGTAACCTAGCTACATACTCAAATAAAACCAATCTCCTACATATCAATTCTCTTATCTATCATTTTCCTGAAAAGGGAAACACGGCTCTCGCTATGCATCCAAGCTTCTCATACTTGGTTTGCTGCGATAGACATTTAACCGGGTGTCGAACTCCGAAATCAAGAAAGGGGCGCAACGGTAAAGACATTACAGTTAGCGGTTCAGGACAAGTGGCATCAGTTCTTTGCCTTAGGGCAATTAGCCCGGTCCTTGAGAAAGGCCGAATCCCCGTGCTATTTTCTATTAGTATAGTATGCTTTTTGATTCAATAGTGTAGTGAGTGTACCATCCTTAATCAAACAAAATAAGAAGAGAGCCCTAGTTTTCTATTGAAAAACTAGCAAGAGTAGTACCCTTTCCACAATGCACCTCGCTCAGAAAGGCTGCTATACTCTACCTTTTTACTCAACTCTACTCTACTATACTCAGCCTATTATACTCTAGTAGTCACTAGACTCACTATAGTAGTCTGTCCGGCTGCTCTTACTGAAATCATTACTCTTCATTCTCCCCTTCACGAGCCCTCTCCCTAACAGTCGAGTGATTCCATCTCCTCAAAACTAGTCCTTCTATTCCATGTCCGATTCGTGAGGCTAGAGCTCCTTCACCCTTCGGAAAGACATGTTCTTAGAAGCACCTTTTCTTAGTAGCTGTCTATCAAGCAACACACTTTGAAACAGCGGCCTTCCCTTGAACCTTAAGCAAAGAGACCTAACAGACCATAATGGAATACATCAATTCAAATAGCCGCCGTATATAGGCCTGTATTCCTTATTACCCGGGACTCG
Organism: Tasmannia lanceolata; assembly: GCF_043159265.1. NCBI lineage: Eukaryota > Viridiplantae > Streptophyta > Magnoliopsida > Canellales > Winteraceae > Tasmannia > Tasmannia lanceolata. Next base: position 52,406,039 of record NW_027518680.1, on the reverse strand, counting down.
TAGCACGGGGTCCCTCCGCCTAGGCACAGTTCTCCGCAATACTATACTATAAACATCGTCTCCCTATAACATAGCTTCTCAACTCTATCTCAACCAAAAGATAAATATAGACTTCTAGAAGATTAATCCAAAACACATGTACATGACCGTCCAACACACATACCATTATCACATGGATTCTAAAAATCTAAACTTGGGTGGGGTTCTTTGGTGGACCCTACCCATTCACGTCTAAATTACTTCTTCTAACACTATTCTCTGAGGTAATTCCAAGCAAATCAACAAGACAGCCGCTACTAATGGAAAAGCTCTAAATATTAATGAAAATTGAATTTATTGATCTGAAATTAAGAATAGTTCTTACAGTCCCAAGAGCATTTAAATACTTGAACAAAATATTTTTGGAGATATCTAGGCCAAGCTCAAGCAAACATGGTAAAGAATTTGTAGATTACAAAGAAGAATTGTCCTTTTTCCCTCTTCGTTGGAGGGTTTTTCCACATAAATCTTTGTGTTCTTTTGTGTGATTGCTACTTAAAATCCACATATTTATTTGCTTCGTAATTAAAGTGGGTTTTCTTTGGCGAAAAACCGAACAAGTGGTATCAGAGCTGTGGTTGTTTGGAAGCATTGTTGTTTGTGTGGATTGAGAATTGAGAGTTCTTCAGGAACTATGATCAAGTTGACTGGGTGAAATTGGATGATTTGGAAACGAAAGATGAAGGATATTTTTTTTTGTAAGGATTTGTATGAACCCATTTAAGATGATGCGGCTAAGCCGACTAGCATGTCTGAGAGAGATTGGCAAAATTGAACAGAAAGGCTATCAGACATATTAGGCAATGGTTGGATGACAGTGTGTTCCATCATGTGTCTAATGAAACATTTGCACGTTCTCTTGGGACGAAGTTGGAGGTCCTTTATGAGAGAAAGACTGCTGGAAACAAAGCTTTCTTAATTAAAAAGCTTGTAAACATAAAGTTCAAAGAAGGTGGTTCAATTGCAGAGCATTTGAATGAAGTTCAGAGCATAGTGAACCAATTGTCTTCAATGAAGGTGGTGCTAGATGATGAGGTGCAGGTATTGTTATTTTTGAGCTCATTACTTGACAGGTGGAAAACTTTGGTTTTGTCACTTAGTAATTCTGATCTAGATGGTGTACTTAGTATGAGCCAAGTTACTAGTAGCTTGCTTAATGAAGAGACTAAAAGTAAATCAACGGGTATAGACCATGCACAGGCTCTTGTCATAGAGAACAGTGGAAGGAGTAAAAGCAGAGGGTCACAAAATCACAACAAATCCAAAGAATTTTTGAATTCAAGAGAGAAGAAAAAATGCTTCCACTGTGGCGAAGATGGCCATATAAGGAAGAATTGTTGGGTTTACAAAAGAGAATAAAAAGAAAGTAAAAATCAGAGAAAGGATGATGATAAAGACATTACAGCAACCGTGTTTGATGAAGAAGTGATAACACTCTCTTTTGGAGAAGATGAGTGTTTATATGTTACAGATCAGGGTATAAAGTGGGTTGTTGATACAGGTTCTTTTTACCGTGCTAGTCCCAACAGGGAGTTCTTCACTTCATATAAAGTATGTGACTTTGGTATGGTGAAGATGGGCAATACTAGTCTCTCAAAGATTGTTGGAATTGCTGATGTGTGCATAGAAACCAATGTTGGGTGCACCTTGACTTTGAGAGATGTGCGACATGTTCCTGATTTGTGCCTTAATATGATTTTTGGGATAGCCATAGATAGGGAAGGTTATGAAAGCTACTTTGGTAAGGGAGCTTGGAAGCTCACCAAAGTTTCACTTGTTGTTGCAAAGGGGAAGGTTTGTTGCACATTATACACGACTTATGCAAAAGTGTGCAAGGATATGGAAAATATTACAGAAGACATTTCTCCTAGCTTGTGGCATAATTGGCTTGCTCATATGAGTGAGAGGAGTTGCAGATTTTGGCAAAGAATGCACTTATTCTATTCGTCAAAGGTACGCATCTTGACCCATGTGATCATTGTTTATTTGGTAAACAACACAAGGTCTCTTTTGTTATGTCATCAGAAAGAAAAATTAATGTTTTAGACATGGTGTTTTCTTATGTGTGTGGTCCCTTTGAGGTGGAATCCCTTGGTGACAATCGGTATTTTGTCACTTTTATTGATGATGCATCCAGGAAAATGTGGGTTTATTTTTTGAAAACAAAAGATCAGGTGTTCCAATGTTTTCAGATATTTCATGCCATAGTAGAAAGAAAGTTAAGAAAACCTTTGAAGTGTCTCTGTACTGGTAACGGTGGAGAGTATATATCAAACAAGTTTAAAGGTTATTGTTCTAACCATGGTATAAGACATGAAAAGACACTTCTTGGTAATGGGGTAGCAGAGAGGATGAATCGCACTATTAGTGAGACAGTCAGATGCACAGTGAAGATGGCTATGTTGCCAAAGTCATTTTGGGGTGAAGCAGTTCGCACTGCTTGCTACTTAATTAACAGGTCTTCCTCGGTTGCGTTAGATTTTGATATTCCAGAAAGAGTGTGGACAGGAAAAGATGTTTCCTACTCTCATTTGAGGGTGTTTGGGTGTAAAAGTTTTGCTCACGTGCCCAAAGAGCAAAGGTTAAAGCTTGATGTTAAAGCTACTCCGTGCATATTTGTAGGCTATGGAAATGAAGAATTTGGCTACAAACTATGAGATCTTGAAAAGAAGAAGATAGTTAGAAGCAGAGATGTTGTGTTCTACGAAGACCATACTTTTACAGATTTTGAGAGGGTAGAAAAATCTAAGAGTGTGGATGATGGTATTATTGATCTTACATCTATTCGTTCTCCGTTCGAGCGTGTTACACATGGGGGAGAAGTGCAAGGAGATGGTAGTGATCATGGATCAGATGTCGATGGTCATGATACTGTGATAAAGCAACAGCAGGCACAGCAGCTTCCACAGACAGAGATAGTGGAATCTCAGGTTAGAAGATCTGCTAGAGAGAATCGACCATCAATTAGATATCCTACCTCAGATTACATATCGGTTACTAGTGAGGGGGAGCCAAAAAGGTTTCAGGAGATACAATCTCATAAAGGCAAAGAATATCGGGCAATAGTGGAATGGATTTTTAGGAACCGATGGATCCGTGATGTGATCGAAACACGGTTGGTGCAGTTGGAGAATATATGTACTGACAAGAATTCGTTTGATATGTTGACTATGATTGTTTCCACAGGAGAGCTTGAGCTATGCCTAGACATATCTCGTTTGGACTCCAAGTGAGAGTCAAGGTTGGTGTCTCCTCTTCATAGGCATGGAGGGGGAGATTGTAGTGGGTCTAGCCCATGTAGGGCCCACATACACATACACACATACTGATCCTATTAGAATAGGAAAGTGAGTTTTCCTATTTGTAAAAGGAAACTCGTGGGGTTGTTTCCGATTGGAAAAGTAAAAGGGCCGAGAGTTGTGTTGTTCACGTTTTGGTGAAAATCTTCAAGAGAGAGAGAGAGAGAGAGAGAGAGAGAGAGAGAGAGAGACAGCTAGAAGAAGAAGAAGAGGAAGAAGAAAACAAAAGGGTTTTTCTTGTGTTTTAGGGTTTTGGCTTAGGACCAAAATCTAGGGCTCTTTTTAGAGTGTTCGTCTTGAAGATTTTCACTGCGCCGTTGAATCCTCTCGTTGCACGGAGACTTCGCGATGATTTCAGTTTCTTCGACTTGAAGATCGAAAGTGGGATTTGTTGTTCCCTACGAGCTAACCTTTTATCTCTCTTATTTCTTGTATGGTCTCATGTTTTGGGTGAAAAAGTTGAGAAAGGGACGTTGTATTACTTTTTTGATTAGTAAATATTTGGTCGGATTCGCCCTGTAGTTTTCCCTTCTTCGTTGGAGGGTTTTCCACGTAAATCTGTGTTCTTTTATGTGAATTCTCTCTTGATTGTTTGGTACTTTAAATCCACATATTTACTTTCTTCATAATTAAAGTAGGTTTTCTTTGGCGAAAAACCCAACAATTGGTATCAGAGCTGTGGCAGTTTGAAAGCATAGTTGTTTGTGTGGATTGAGATGGAGAGTTCTTCAGGAAAAACCACGGAGCGAATCCGGCGAAATATTCACTAATTTTTTGGGTTTTGTTAACGAGTAAGGTGCTTTTTGGAAAAGAAAATTCACAATCAATTTTCACCTGTTTGAGACTTCTATAAATGTTTTTAGCTTTTTCTATCAAGACATGTGTAAATTTTCTTTTGCAAAGCACCTTAACGAGTGCCCCGGGGGCACTTGTTAACAAAACCTTTTTCTCATTGGCCATTGTCTTTGACCAGCAAAACTGGTGAAGAAAAAAGAGCCACGGATAAGTAAATAGTGTCATCCTGACATTTCTCGAAACATATGCTCTATCTCTTTCTTTTTATGTTTGGGCGGACAATAACATTGTCCCGGCATATGTAATCACTGTAGGAATTTTTAAGAATTAAAAAAATCTATTATAATATAGCAAAATTGTTAGCAGTATTGTTTTGCTGAAATTTGCTCGATTAAAATGGTACTGAGGTAGGGAAGAGATGTGAAAGGATAGTTAGCAAAATGGATTTGGTAGGGACCATTGCAGAAGGAATTTCGCGGAACAGCTGTTGCATGTGAGCGCAGCCGCATAAATTCAGATTTTGACTTGTTCATTTAATTCATATGAGGTGGTTGCACTCTCATGCAACAGCGGTTCTGTGAAATTCCTTCCGATATCGTCCCTAGCAAATCCCATTCGTTTTATGTTACTTAATAGATCAGGGAAGTTTAGCCATTGGGCTAAAATTTAGCGTTTGATTGAAATGCTATTAAGAAGGATGCCACGTAGATCTCAATGAGGATGGGGAGGCTGTTCACGTGGGCGTGAACATGAAAACTCCATCCTGCTATATTATAATAGATAGATAATGGATTTGCTAGCCAATTTGAGGAAAGTACCAAAGTGGATAGGGATTTTAGTTTATAGGTAACTTTCTCTATACTGTCATGATTTTATTTGTCCTTTAATCAATATTTAAATATTGTGGATGTGATTGATTCATCAAACCTCTGTAGATCGGAGGGCTTGATTATGAAAACCGAGGGCTTGATTATGAAAACCTCTGTAGATCGGAGGGCTAGGATCATTCTATGGAAATGATTTTTGGGGCACAGCCTATTTACGTTGTGGCCCATCATATGGACGGATTGGATCATCGTATAGGCTTACACCATATAAACTCCATTTATTCAACCGACTTTTTTCTATGTAATGTCATGTTCTTTTATCAATATTTAAATACTGTCGATGTGAATATGTGATGGATTATCAATATCATTGTAGAAAATTAAATCGTTTTGTTTCTCAAATAGCCTGTTCATTATACGATAATGATAGATAAGGCTTACAACTGTAAGGTATTTAATTTTCTTCGGAAAAAAAAATTCTAACTTTAAATTTTTGGTATTCCCCCCTAATTGCTCCTAGATATTTTAACGGATCTTCTTTGTATCATTTATTTTTCTTCGCACGCCATGCATCTCACGCCGACGCCCAATAACCAATTTTGAACTCCAAATCAATTCTTAAAAAAAAAAAAAAAAAAAAAAGAATAAAATTGCAAACTCATGTTACCGGATTCCACCTGCTTTCGAATTAAAAATGAAAATGATTTTTTGACCTCTACGATCTTTCAAATTTTCAATTGCTCCATTTTCAAGAGAGAACAGACAAAAGAGGGTGGACATACTAGGAAATTACAAATAAAGGGCATCCAAAATTGATAAATTTGATTTTAGTGTTTTTACTGTCCTGCAAGTGTCTCTCTTCATATTATATTTTTACTTATTCATATAGGTACCTCTCTTCATACAAAATATAATGCATTGCTGCAAAAGTTTGGGCAACTCACAATGTTTATTGTAATTAGTCATTGTGGTTATTATTACTATGTGGCTCACTGACCGAAATTTTTCAAATTTGGACAGTTAACTACTAACAAACATTGGTACTTTTTTTTTACTTTATAATGTGTTATCTAATATGAACTTTCCAAGCCCAATTATTATCGTGAGACTCGCACGACGGTCCTTACTAGCAGGGAAGTAAAGAAGAATAGAAGAAGCACACGGAAGAGAACTTTTCTTTTTTATTTTTACTGATCTCTATATTAAACAAGGGATAAGTTAGGGCCCTCGTTAGGGTGCATTGGGAAAGGAAATCTCCAATCATTTCTCACGTCGTTTATACCAAGTTAGTTCCGAGAAGCCTGTGTCAAGCAGATTTTCAATTCATGTTATTGCGCTTCCAACTTTACACCAAGTTGGGATGTTAGGTAGAAGAAGAATCCAACTAAAAAAATTCAGAAATTGAATATCGGCGAGGAATGTACCTTGAAGAGATGGCATACCCATTCAGGAGAAAAGAAAACTGGATTGCTAAAAAAATAGGTAAGTTTCATAGAAAATAATTCTCCTTTTCCAGTCGGCACGTTTGGACTCTTTAGTGGAAATCACTATGAAAATAACAACAAGGAAATGTAAAAAACAGAAATTACCTGGCAATACTTGTTGTGGGGGAGAGATTTACCCATTCAGCTTGGGAAGTAGATCGTCAACACAACATGATATAATAAAAATAATCTTTAAACTGGCATAAGATATGGATGGTTGCTTCGGATGGCATATCTTCTTATGCCATCCATATTTTCACATCATTGTTTCAAGGAAGCACGATGTTTTCCCTTTGTCGGCCGTGAACCGAACCATCAGATCGCTGATGGGGCAAAAAATAAAATACAAAATTCCCATCTCTTATGGATGCTCTCGTGAACTATGTTCTATTCAAAGAGAGAGAGAGAGAAGCAGATGGCTAAAAAAATCCATTAAATTTGGGGGTACCTGGTGTTACATTATAAATTTGAAAGGAAACGGCCAGAATTGATGGTGGGCGTTGGCTGTTGGGTTTTTCGCCGAAGAAAACCCACAACATTGGCTATATTAATGAAAAGATGATATAGGAAAAGGCTGTATGGAATCCATAACCAGCCTATATTAAAGGAACGCTGGTAGGAAAGCAAAGGGACTCTCCGTTAGGAAGGGAAGCCCACGGAAGAGTCAATTTTAGAAATAAATCCATTAGTAGCCATTAATATGACCTAAAATCCATTAATATCTGGGAAGGGCGTTTCAATTGAGAAAGAGAGAGCCGGAACGAATTTTGACTTTGCATTGCCACGTTGGATATATAGATACGTTTATAAAGAAGAAGGGTGAGCCTTGATTTTAATCGAGCCTTATTAAAATCAAGGCCTTGAAAAAGGAAAATAAAACTTCCAAAAACGTATTGGGATTATTGACCATAAATATTGAATGCGCTGTGGATTTCTTTTTTAAATTGGGGGATAGAGGAGGGGCTGACATGTGGCAGCACCACGGCGTAGAGGATTCCGCTTTACTTATATATATATTAGTTGCAGTCCCGTGCAATGCACGGACGTAGAGAGAGAGCCCTAATTTCCAATTGCTGGGGAAGTATTTATTCATGCTTGGAAAGCTAAAGAGACGTGAGGTGAAGAGTTCGTTAGATGAAACATTTTGGGCTTTTAGTAGGCTTTTAGTAAATTCTCTCATTTAGCTTTTAATTGTGTAAATAGATTAAATTTGTTATTCAAGAAGCAACTTTTGAAATTCCAAACGTGTAAAATGGGATGCATAAAACGGGATGCATTGACTCTTGGAATTCAGACTTTTGTAATTCAGACTTTTGCACATAGGAGGTGCCTCGTGGCACTAGGGGTGTCAATTTTGGCTCGGGCTCGGAAGGAAGCTCGCTCGAGCTCGGCTCAAGCTCGGCTCGAATCCTTAACGAGCCGAGCCGAGCCGGCTGGCCAGGCTCGTTAAGCTTAACGAGCCGAGCCCGAGTTAGGCCAGGCTCGGCTCGGCTCCAGCTCGTTAAGAATTTAATATATTTCTCGTTAAGCTTAACGAGCCGAGCCCGAGTTAGGCCAGGCTCGGCTCGGCTCCAGCTCGTTAAGAATTTAATATATTTAAATATATATATATATATATATATATATATATATATATATATATATATATATATATATATATATATATATATTATATGTTAATATATACACTAAAAGGGTTGTCCAGGGAGTGAAAGGGGGAGGCAAAATATGTCACTTTTTTTTGGAACCCCATTTGTTACTTGGATCCAGTGTTTAAAAACTCGTTGACTCAGCTCGGAACTCGGCCGAGTTGACGCGGTTTCATGGTGATCGCGTCATGGAGTCACGGACTCGGCGAGTCCGAGCCATTTCCTTCGAATTCAAGACGAGTCAAACACGAATCCAGCTTTTTCTCGATGTGATCTACTATGGGATCCATTTTTGCCCATCTTTGACTCCCCACACCTCTAATCTTTTTGTATATTGCTTCTCTTAAGTATTAAAACAAAAGATCTGTTCAAAAAATCATACCTGTCTTTGGTCTGCAAGTTCCATTTCTGGTTTTACTCGTTTGTCAAACTAAGAAGAAGAAGCTGACCTAAAATGTTTACTTTTGAAAAGCAAATTTCTTAATGGTTAAGAAATGTTTGAAATCCCAGCCGTTCGATCAGTTTTGTAAAACCCAGAATTCTATGGGCGGCAAATGAAATTTCGAAGACTAAGAGCACTGTTTTGTATTTGTCCTTTAATTACTTGAGAGTTGAGAAAACCCTCTTTTGTATAAAAGAATAGTCCTAAATATAATACAGTAGGCTGTCCCAAGAAAAAAAATAAGGGAAACAGCTGAAGGCATAAAGATTTCATCATGAGGTTGGTGTGTCAACATCTGTTTTGTCAACATTATGAGGTTTTGTCTTTCTCGGAATGCCCACTAAATATTTGTTTACCCATCAATTTTATTATTTTTATAAAAAAGCGATGTAATGCACATTCCATGGGATGATCCATATCGCCCATTTGACATAGAGGGCTAGGATCATCCTGTAAAATATTTTATTGGGCACAGCCTATTAAGGTTGTGGCCAATCAAATGGACGGTTTGGATCTTTGGATCATCCTATGGTGTGTGTAGCCGTATAGTCCAGTTTTTTTTCAAAAAGTGCAGTACTACCCACACTAGGATAATCCAAACCGTCCATTTGATAGGTCACGTATAGTCCAGAATTTTTCCAAAAATGTTGTACTCCCCGTACCACAGGATGATCTAAACCGTCCATTTGATGGTCACATCTTGTATTTTTTTATATTTATTTTTTATAAAGAAAATTACATCTCAGGCTCTCAACTGCGTTCTTGGCCCCATCCGCGCCAAGTTGACAAGATTTTTCTTCGGCCGCATTCCGCGTCAGATCCGCGTTTTCAAACACTGCTTGGAGCCTTGGACCACCCCCCCGTAGTGTAAAAAGAGTAGTCAAATTACACTAGATAGAGCTGTCTAGGAAGACGAGAGGTGTGAATTTAATATAACCCAAGCTCGATAAGGCTCGTGAGCCGCCTGGCCGAGCCTGGTTCAAGCCCGAGCCGAGCTTTTGAGCTTAACGAGCCGAGCCGAGCCTGGCCAAGCTCGGCTCGGCTCGGCTCGGCTGGGCTCGTTTACACCCCTACGTGGCACAACCACGGCTTACTACATTTTGTTTTCGGGACCAACCGTGCGATGCACGGCGGTTTGGAAGTAATTTAAGATAAAAAAGAAATTAAAGTTGACTATAGAACAAAACAGATGGATAGATCAATAGAGAAACGTAGAACAATTTTCTAACATATAAATAGGTTAAATATAACAATTTATCGAGATTAGGAAGAAAACGAATACATATTGAACCTACAATCAATAATCCCAAATGAACAAATTAAGAATATGAGGTATCTATTTTAGATCGAAAAGTATATAATAGTGAAAAATAAATAGTGCAATCATTAAAATAAGTGATTATTGATATCATATCCTTAGATATGCAGATAGCATTCGCATTTGTTTTTGCCATTTGGGCCTACCACTTATGTAGTACCCTGTGTTGCCCATATGCTTAGATGACCAAAACCATTAATTTAGTCGACACTAACTTAAATATGCCCTAGCAAGAAAATAATTCTCATAGAACGGTCCTATCCCTCCCATCTACTGAGAATGAGACATTTGAAGAAATAAAGAAAAAAGAATCAAATAAAGTTATAATTTTGATTGTTAAGAAAACAATGAAATAGGCAGCAAAGAGAAAGCAAAAGAATCGAGCAAAAATTATTAGGACGACGGATACCAGGCGCTGCGGAATTTTTGAGGTTAACACTGTCCCTAGTTGTAACTCATTGCACTTGCATTTCATAAAGAATATTAAAGGTAATAATACTAACATTGGCATTTTTTTTGCCTTAAAATCTAATCAAATTCGAAACATATATATGGTGACAGAGAAGTAGAATCCATTCCTTCTCTTATCCGCTAGCCTATTGTGCAGTACGTTCATCGCTCACCCAAATATAGAATATTAAAAGAAGGCAAAAAACTAAAACAAATAAAGAAATCAATACCAATATATAGAAGGAAAGTAAACTTTTAAACTTAATAAGTGGGATTGTATTGCTAGTTTGCCGCTATAAAAATTTGGCATTATTTTTCAAAGAAAGAAAAGAAGATAAGAAAAGATGATAGTTTCCTACCTTTGCATCTCCATAACCGTTGTGATTTCCCTCTACGCAGCCGCATATATTGAATCGTGATATTTAATGCACAGAATAATTGAGGAGACGTGGAATATTTTATGGAATATGAAAACGGTTTAGGAATTTGGTAGGGCTTGACAGGATACACTGGTATTGTAATTATTGACCATAAAAATTGAAATAAATATACAGTGGTGTTTTTTAAATTTACGGGAAAGATGAGGGGCTGACACGTGGCACCACCACAGCTTAGAGGATTCTGCTTTACTTATATACTAGTTGCAGTCCCGTGCATCTCAGCCCCAAAAAAAGCTTTAGAACTTTCTTAATTTCTAAAAAAAGCTTTTAGAAAGCTTTAGAAAAATCATGCTTTTGATCAAATCCAATATGATCTTGATAAAAATCCGGATTAGTTTTAATCAACCCTTAATGTTAGGGGATTTCTCCATTCCTTGATTTTAGGCTTTTTGTCAATTCCAATATTAGATGCGTTTTACATTCCGGGTGCCACATCCCCTTTTCACGTTGGTACATTCCTTTATTGTAGGCGTTTTGTCAATTCTAAGATAAGGAGCGTTTTAAAATCCGGGTGCTACATCCCCTTAACACGTTTTCCAATTTCGTTAATTAAAGTTACGTGTGTTAGAGGAAAACGTGTGAAAACGTTAATTCAAGTTTCGTGGGTCCCACTGCATTCATAACGTAAAAACGTAAAAAGCTGAATGTGGTACGCAGAGGGGGTGCCACGTGGCACACCCTCGGCATACCACATTCAGCTTTATATATATAGTATCTAAAGAGCATTAAAGGAAATCTATACTTATATATAAAGCTGAAATTGGCAATTGAAATTAGCAATACCTTCTCTTTAAAAAGAGCAAGTGGCAAACATATGAATTTTAATTCTTGTCTTATATATCCATACAATGATTTATCTAGTCATAATTGATATTAATAACAAACATAAGTACTCTAGTCTATTACAACTAATAAAAAATGTATGTATATAAATCTATTCGTTAATAGAATTGGCAGATGATTTTTTCCTCCTGTTGAGCTGCGTTTTAAGTTCTTTGTAATCATTCAGTAAGTCTTCATACATATTATTGAGACGTTCAAAATGGAATTGTAGTAATTGAAGTTCTTCATAATTGTAGTCTTCTATCTCAAGATCATAGCTGTATAATTCCACTCTTTGCTACATCTTCCTCGGCATCGATCATATTCTTAAAAAGTTTCCCATAAAAATTCATTGTTGAACCCTTTTCAACTGTGTTTCTAATTTCAATAAATGCTCGATAATAGCCCGTATATGAAGATCGATCAAACGTGTATACTGGAGTTGGTAAACTTCGGTTATGTAAAATCTCATTCAGTAATATTTTGAAAGAGATTTTATGCACTTTTGTATCCATGCTATCTACAACAAAAATTTATAAATTTCTAGTTGAACATGTTAATATATTTTTAATTTTTTTAATAATAACATATTCTACCAGTGAATCCCAACAGAAAACGTAAGCCATGTTATAAGCCAAGGAAAAGTACTTAATAGACATGTTAAATTCCTAGAAAGTGCTTGTAGGCCCTTGCTCCTTAATTACTCAATTAAGATTCTATTAAGAAAACCTAAAATGTGATAGAATACCATCAACAAAAGTGAAGTTAATATCAAATTCAAGTGCTTGGACTCAATAAAGTATTTAAGGCAAGTCAAGTTTCTTTTATATCTTAAACAATAGGGCTGCAAAAAATTATCTTCGAATAAGTAACTGAATAAAAATTTTCACCACTTTTAACAACTTTTCATTCCCATATACCCTAGTTTATAGGAATACACCAATTCCAAACTATGATTACAACAGATAGAATGTATAGGATGAGGGCATCAAATAGCTCCATAAGACACAAAACTATTTAGATGCAATTCTAATCAACCATTCGGACTTAAAAAACAGAGTCACACAACAACAGATCGTCTTAAAAAGCTATGATTGTATTGTGAGTTTTTTTTATGGTGTAATCATAGGATCATAAAAACAGTCCATTTAATGGGCCACCATGTAAATATGTTTTACCTGAAAAATCAATTCCATAATAATCAATTTCTCTACATAATAGAATGGAGGGCTATGGTGTAAACATAGGATGATGGTGAGGAAACGTAGATGTTTAAGTAAAAATATATGGTTCCAGGTGAACAAATAAAAAAAAATCACCCCATATGACCTGCTACTCAACTCCAAATGCGAACTAAATCAAATCGACTCTAAAGAAACCATAAAAATTCATCAATGCATATAATCTATATACTTTATAGAGAGAAGATATTTTAAATCGATGATGATACTATTTCGTGGAATTTTATTTTTTTTTTGTTTATTATATTCCATATTTATTCATTAAATGAAAACAAACATACTGAATTGGTATGTAATTTAGCTCTCATATGACATAAACAGACACGTCGGAGATAAATTTTTTGGACGCTTATAATAATCTTCCTACACATTCAAGTCAGGAATAAATTTTTTGGAGGCTTATAATATTACTCCTAATATTCAGTTTTTTCATGTATGTTCACAGCAACCAAAAATGGCATGTTTCTGATACCTGCTACATATCTAAATTTCTACATATAAAAATTAATAACAGAATATATTTCAAATAAGGTAAATAGGTACATATCATCGAGACCTAATTTATTATAAAAAACGGATCTGAAGTTAATGCGGTACCTTTAAAAGTGTGTTGATATAGTAAATAGGCAGGGAGTGTACAAAGGTTCATAGTTTGCTGAATTTTTTTTGTTTTTTGTTTTGGCCTATGGAAAGGTGTGTGCCATGTACAATTGTTCACCCGAAAATATTGTATTAAAAAAAGTGGTGTCATTGGATGAATCAACATGATCTAGACCATTCAAGCAGTGGGGTCAACCTGTTCTTTTATTTCCTCTAGGATTGAACGCAGTGTTATGACTTATAATTGACAAAAAGATAATGGGACCCATCATTTATTCAGAAGACTTTTCTTCACAGATTTCTATCATTTATGACAGGTTGTTTGGATAGAGAGAAAATTATGAGATTTTGTTTTACAAAATCTATTTTTTTATTTTTATTTTTAAGGAATATTGCAAATGCCCTAGACCATATACTTTGTATTTCATGGAATGTTTTTTCCTTGGAAAAATTTCTTTTTCTTAGATACAAATGCCCCAATATAGGACTTTTCCTCTATTTGGTCTTTCAACCACACATGCTCACTTTGAACAGATTTTGTCTCCATTCATTTATTCATCTGACGTGGCTGCTCTCACATGCAACATACCATCCGCGAAATGCCTTCCAAAATTATAGCATGGTTAAAATTATAGCGCAGTGGAGAAATCAACGTAGGATTAAAACTATTCGGTTTTAAATTCATCGTAGGATTAAATCTATTTTGAGGAAATCCAAGATTCTAAAATCCGCGTATCCAAACGATTCCTAAATGTTCTGATCGCATCAAGAGATCTCAGAATCGAGAGATCTCAATAAATCTGTGTATCCAAACGAATCGAGGAACAAATCATTGCTTAGTTCTTCCTTAGCTTCATTGAAAATGTTGTATGTGTGTTGTGGTTGGCTCATGTAGGATCCTCTAGATCCTTTGTATCCTGAAAAATTGTAATTCCTAGGTCTTTGCAAACATCTCTAGAATTTTCAATGGTATGGAACTTGGAGCAGATTGGAGGGTTAGAATCAGGCTATGAAAATGATTTTTGGGGCATAACCTATTTAGCCTATGGCCCATCTAATGGACGGTTTGGATCATACTATGTGCGGGCCATACCGTACTTTTAATAAAGTGGAGAGTGCCCTCATAAAAAAACATTTCCCTTTTTTTTATAGGAATTTGCTAGCCACCTTCGCAGATGCCACTTTTTCGGCCATCTTTTGTGCAAAGATTGGCATGGGTGCAAGGGTGGCTAGCGAAAACATAAAATAGGAAAAAAGTAATAAGATTTGTATTACGATTTGCTAAGTTTTAAATGAAACATTACGGAAAAATGAAAGCAAAGTTGGAAAATTACGAAAAAAATACCAACCGGATGTACTATCTTACGACAATTACTTAGCAATCGGTGTACGCGTGGAAGGAAGAGGGCTTTATGGAGTTTTTTTTAATGAAATCCACCACCATTAGCTTGGAAATATTTTTTCTCTGCGTTAGGTAAGGAAGAAATATCCTCTTTCCATAATAATAAACTATTAAACTTCTTTTTAAAACTTCAATTCCACGCCCAACTCAAACGAATATAGAAACAATATAAATCCGTAAAAAATATCCAATTTCCTACACATTCATCTTTCATTAATTAAGAAGGAATCCCTTAATCCTCTCTATAATTAATCCCATAATTCCTCCAACTTTTAAACGTCCAACCAAAGGTAAATTCCTTAAATTTCTCTTGAGATTGCTATCTTTATTTCCACATAATCTTCAGTGAATATATGTAGAACTGCATTTTACCGTTCACTACAAGAAAAAGGGCATTCACCAACGTTCGTCATGTATAACGTACGTAATAATAGTACATGCACCGACGTTCACTGAAGGAATGACGGTGAAGGGTGACTAACCACTGAAAGTGATTATTTACCGACGTTTTACAATTAAAACGTCGTTAGATGTCTGTTTAAATAGAAGAGGAATTACCGACTCTCTCGGGCGTCGCTGGTTTGGTAAAACACCGGCGTGATTCTTTGAACGTCGATGAGGGCAGAGATAAAATATTCAGGAGACGAAAAAAACGAAGCCG
The DNA here is from genome assembly GCF_043159265.1 of Tasmannia lanceolata. Classification (NCBI taxonomy): domain Eukaryota; kingdom Viridiplantae; phylum Streptophyta; class Magnoliopsida; order Canellales; family Winteraceae; genus Tasmannia; species Tasmannia lanceolata. The sequence goes on along the minus strand of NW_027518680.1, from coordinate 52,390,570 downwards.
ATCTCGCGGGGAAGAAAAACCTAAGCGTTTATCGATTCTTTCGTGCCCTAAAAAAGTGAAGAGCCCTAAAATCTCCATTTTCTTCACTAAAATTTTCGATTTTGGTTGGTTTCTTCCCAAAAGCTTTTGGGATTTGCTTCCCTAGACCAGAAACTTTGGTTTTTTCTTTCCCTAAACCAGAAACTTTGTGGATTTCGACTTCAAGCTCAGCTCCTTGCCCTCAATCTCCACGGAAATCAAAGACAAGCTAGGGTTTCTGCATGTTGAGGTAAGCTGTGTGATTTATGGTTGGTTCTAACACGATTTTCACTTTGAATATCTTTGTTTCTGTCTTTCTCTTTGTATGTGAGACAATCAAAAGTCAATCTCGTTAAGATCAGTATAATTTTTAGTTTTTTCGTAAATTGATTTTTCCTTTGCTTGTTTGAGACTATCAGTCTGCGTGTGGAGGTTTTGAGCATGAAAATCAGTCCATCCTCAAGCTTGTCTCTTGTTCGCCTCGAGGAGATTTCGAGCACGAAAATCTGAGAAAACCCTAGGTGTGTTTGGAGGTAAGATATGGGTTTTTCCCTTATTTTCTATTTCATAATTGTAGCACTGCTTTCTAGGGTTTTTATGTTTCTCTTCCCTTTTAGTTTCATGTTTTACTGAATAATATGTGTTCTGAAAAGACTCTGTTACGAAGTTCCTTCAGATCTTGAAGATTGTTTTCATCTAGAAGCTTCGTTGTTATAGAATCTCTGATAAATTTGGTGTATTTGGATTCATACATTGGTTATTGAAGAGATTGTCTAGGGTTCCTTGTTGAAGAAAGGAAGACACAGATAAAAAGAAGATAATTACCTTTACTCTTCTATTTTTAAGTGGGGCGTAATATCAAGCCTTGTTTATTTTTTCTTCTTTGATTTTTTCTGCTCAGTTTCGGGTAATTTGAAAAAAAAGGAATATGGCTGTGTATTATAAGTTTAAAAGTGCAAAAGATTACGACTCTGTATCTATCGATGGTCATTTCACATCAGTTGCAAATTTGAAAGAAAAAATATTCGAATCGAAGCATTTGGGCAGGGGCACTGATTTTGACCTTATGGTCTCCAATGCCCAGACTAATGAAGGTTGGTTGTTATTTATTTTTTTCAAGACTAGATTTTGTTTATTCACATTATTCGTTCTGGTTAAATGGTTAAATTGATCAGTATTCAACTCAATAATAAATCCTAATCTAATAGATTGCAGTTTACACACGAGTTTCACACCCAAACTGATCATTTGTCAGAGAATTATGTTTCCTTTTTAAGGTGGATTTGTAGTTCCAACTAGTTTGGGACAAAGGCTTTGTTGAGTTGAGAAGGGGGATTTGTAGTTTTACCTTATCTGGTTAGGATAGGACCTGGCATTGGTCTTTTTCTGGTGAATCCCCTTGATCTGGGTCAGAATTTTAGGGTTGAATCACTGCCTTGATTAGGGTTACTGGGTTTTGAGATTATTATATTTAAAATTTATTATTGAGGAATACTATCTGCCGCTTGATCTGGATCATAATTTTAAGGTTGAATCACTGCCTTGATTGGGGTTACTGGGTTTTAAGATTATTATGTTTAGGATTTATTATTGAGGAATACTATCTGCAGTTGCCAAAGCACCCTGTGAATTGGGGCATTCATAGAGCAGAAATAGGCTGCCTGTGTTTTTTTAGTGCGTGTGTCCGTTTCGAACACCGATGCCCTAGTGACTGGGCTCTTTGGCTGCTGCAAACAACACAACTCCATGATTTCCCTAGGTTTATTAATTGGATGATTCAAATCGCGTTTCAGACATTCTTTATTTGGGTATATGGGTTGGACTAATCCCTCTGCATTATTTATACACTTTCTATGCCATGTTGAATTTCAGAGTATGCTGATGAAGCAACGTTGATACCAAAAAGAACATCTGTATTAGTTCGTCGAGTTCCTGGACTGCCTCGCATGCCCATTGTTACCAAACCAGACGAGTACTAACTTACACTTCACATCTTTATCATTTGTAATCATTTTCTTTTGCTTTATGTTTCAAGTACTTGATGAAGATGAATGTTGTTTCCGCTCTTCTTGTTTAGCGTGACTTGTATTCTTGGAGTTTTTGTGGCATATGGATCTTTGGTTCTATTGTAAATTTTTTTCCAGTACCATTACAATTGAATGTGACTACTTAAAAATATTGTAACCAAGGATCTTGAGGATGGGGGTCTGTGCTATGTTTGCAGGCCAACAGTTGTAGAGAATAATGTAGAAGTTCTTCAGCCAAAGAGCAGCTTCTCTGCTGCTGATTCATCTGCTATGAGATTTGTTAGCTTAAGCCCCTTCAAATTGCTTTGTTGAAAATAATTACCTCAAATGTTTAGGCCCTATTTTTTTAAGATCATTACAACCAATTATGAGGGACAAACTGATTATTGGACTCAAATATAAATGTAATTTTGAGCCCAATAATTGGTTTGGTGTTGACAATCAGCTGTCATAATCTTAAACGAACAGGGCTTTATTCTTTCCATCATGAGCTGGTCTTATTCAGTGCTTGCACGGAATTTGGAATGATATCCAGGTGCTGTGATTGTGAGTAAATTGCTAGCAATGGCAAGATGAAATAATGATTGGTTTTTACTTGAATTTGCAGCCTGAAGAGTCAGAGTGAGATGAATTTGGAAATGACTTACATGCTATTCCAGAAATGCTGCCAGTTCAGCCAGTCAATTCAATGCAAGTTGCTCCTCCTGATAGGGCTGATGAGGACAACAAGCTTAAGGCACTAATCAATACGTCTGCTCTGGACTGGCAAGGGTGAGATGTTTTCCACATTATCCCGTCTAATATGATAATGGATTTTCTGTTTTCCAATATGGATTTTTTTGTTTGCCTTGCCTGTCATGTTCTCATCAGTTTAATTTGGTATTGCAGGCAAACATCAGAAGCTTTTGGCTCTGGAAGAGGCTTTGGGAGGAGTATGGGTGGTAGAATGATGGCTGGCCGTGGTTTTGGTAATTCTTCCTTTCTACTTTTTAGTTTTAAAACATTGGGTTGTGATATAATATTTTCCTGGTATCTTCTTCATGCCACTCGCATGGTATTTTTCCTCTAGCTACTTTTGTGGGTGGTTTTTATACATGTCGGGTCCTCTTTATGTTGTATAAGTTTGTTCTTTCCTTTCTCTAAACTATCAAATGCTTTATCTTTCGGGGATTTCCATATGCTTTATGTGTTGTGTCCACTTTATGTTGTATAATTTTTGCATTCCTTTGGCTAAAGTCTAAACTAGCAAACATTTTATCTTTCTTGGATTTCCATATTCTCTCAATGTTTTTCAATGTGAATCAATTGTTTTTGCCTCTTTGGGATTGTGATATGTACAATTTTTAATTGCAGCCCGGGGTGGTGGCTGGGAACGAAAAACACCTCCACAAGGCTACATTTGTTATAGATGCAAAGTGCCTGGTACGATGATATTCCTGCCCACCAACGAGTCTTTCTGTGAATTAATACTGTGCTCATGATTTAAACATTTACTCTGCAGGGCATTTTATACAGCATTGCCCTACAAATGGAAATCCTAATTATGACGTTAGAAGGGTGAAGCCTCCCACCGGAATTCCAAAGTCAATGCTAATGGCGACTCCCGATGGTTCTTATGCATTGCCGAGTGGTGCGGTTGCTGTTTTAAAGCCAAACGAGTAAGCGGATGCTTTATTCTCGTGGGTTTGGTTTCTGTGTTTACATTTGAGGACTTTCAGGATATTTCACTTCATTTCAAATGTTTTTGGATTTGAAACAGAGCTGCTTTTGAAAAGGAAATCGAGGGCTTACCTTCTACCCGACTTGTCATTGATCTTCCTCCAGAATTGTGCTGTCCATTGTGTAAAGAAGTAATGAAAGATGCTGTCCTCACTAGCAAGTGCTGTTTCAAAAGCTTTTGCGACAAATGTATGTGTTATGATGTTTAGGCTTTGGATTTTTCATTGAAGTTTTGATATCTGTTTTATTCAGGCAAAGACATGGAAGATTTTATCTCCTTTATCTCTCAATGTAGAATCTCCCGTTATCAATCAAAACAGGAGATGGTGTTTTTTTTTGCTTTTTCTATTGCTTCACTCTTTCTAATGGAACTGAGAATTTTTTCTATTGTAAAATTGGAAATGAGACTTGATTCTGTATTACAGGTTTTAAAATTGTATCCCATATTACATGTATTACAAGTTATTTGTATAATAAGATTGTATCTCATTGTAGTGTGAGGTTGTTTGAATGCCATATTACAGGTTGTATCCCAATATGATGGATTGTAGTGTGAGGTTGTTTGAATGCCATATTGCAGGCTGTATCCCAATATTCTGATAAAGGGAATTTTAAAAAAAAAAATGTCTATATTTACCGACGGTCGGTGATTCTCACAATCAAACTACGGCCATACATTTTCACCGATGGTCCTTAACCGTCGGTATATACACCGACGCTCACAAAATGTCGCTAAATTTGCCATTCACGTTACTGTATTAACCGTTGCTAAAGACACATATCCAATGGCCATGTGGATCTTTTAGTGACGGTCTTGACCGTCGGTGTAATATTACATACACCAACGGTTTACTTAAAACGTCGGTGAAAGCCTTAACACCAACGTTTGTTTTTTATTTTTGACGACGTTCATAAACGCCAGTATAAAGCGCAGCACTGACGGTTTGCATTAAACGTCGGTAAATACCTTTAGGCACGGTAGTATCAGTGACGTTCACTAAAAGTGTCGGTGTAAGTTTCACCGACATTCATTGGCGTACACACGTGACCTTCGGTGAATGTCACTTTTTTTGTAGTGATTCCACGTTTCCACAGAATCCATGATTTTTTAGCAACCAAGAAAAATAAGCAAATATGGCCGAATCCTCCTTCCAAATTTAAGATTTTTAGCTCCTTCATTTCTTGGCTATGTAGAACTGATTTTTTGTATTCGAAAGATTCCATGATTTTTTGCAACCAAGAAAAAATCAAATCTGGCTGATTCCTCCTTCCAATTATAGGATTTGAATAAATTAAAGAAATGGGTTGTCAAATCTCATTACCAAATGTTTCATTCTAGCAGCTTCGTATTCCAAATATTCCATGATTGTTTTTATTAAAAAGGACTATCAATGTCCCTATTTTAAAATTAACAGAACCATGTAAAAAAAAATCTAAAAAAAAAACAGATAGGCACAAAAAAAAAATATAATTACCTTGCAAAGATGCCCTAGAGAGTTTCGGAAAGAGTTTTGTCGCTTGCCTATTAGAATAAAATTCTTTGCTAGAAAGAGAAGATATCTAAGAGGGGGTTTTAGAAAGAGTTTATATAAGAAACGTTGGATGATGAAGAGTGACAACGTTTGGGGGTTTTGGACGTTTGGAAAACCACGTGGAAAGATAGAAACGGAAGTAGAAAATTGTAACGCTCCGGATTTTTTGAAATACCAACTCGGTGCGTAGAAGAATATTACATCATCTTTCTCAAAACCTTTCATTATTCCCAAGATCTCAAATACAACAACTACGTTTAGAGGGTTTACAGAAATTAGGTCTAACTTATTACATCTTAATTCAAGACATAATTGATACATATTTAAAACATATTTGTCATTTAGATCAGTTCTGCATTCAACTCTAGCATTCCTCATCTTTCATCTATACTTCACCTGAGGGTTGGAACAATAAAACAAGAAAAAAAGGGGGTGAGCTCAAATAGCCCAGTAGGGTATAAACAACAAGTGATGTAGAATTGTCAAGCTCATAAGAATTGTCAAGCTCATAGATGCTTTCATTCATAGCCATATCTCGGCCCATTCATAGCCATACTTCGGCTCATAATCCTCTAGATTTACACTCTCTAGAGTTGTCTTTACCCACGTGCACATGGAGGACTATAACGCGTCCACCCGTCATCATATCATAACTCAGTCCATATTCAGAATTAGGGTATCACAAGATAAACTCTAAACATAAACATATCTCATGGAAACAAGTTTCGAGGATACAAAATAGAATTATAGCTTTATCAGTAAAATCATTTATCTGAAAGGAATGGGGTCTGAAAGAAAGGATCCCCCTTGGATTCTCATCAGTTGTGGATCTTAGAAGGATAAAAACTCTTATAGCAATTGCGTATAAAGAGAATCAAAGAATATGAAATATTCACATCCAGTATATCAAAAGAGAATCGATGGAGAAAACTCTTACATATAGCAAAAGAGAATCAATGGAAGAAAACCCTTACATATAGCAAAAGAGAATCAATGGAAAAAAACCCTTACATATAGCAAAAGAGAATCAATGGAACAAAATCCTTACATATAGCAAAAGAGAATCAATGGAAGAAAACCCTTACATATATTTTTCCGGTCACAGGTTTGTTTGAGCTTACACCTTGGAGTGGATAACCTGTAAATATATTCTAATTTTATCAAATTCATGTTTTAAGGCAGTGTCCTTTCTGTCCAGGTAATGTCCATCTATGTCCAAAATAATGTTCCCTGTGTTTAGTGTTCTTTCTATTAAATTTATAAGATCATGGGGCCCAGCATGCACTATTCATATGGACCCCACATGTTACTATTCATGTAGACCCCACAGGTTACTATGCTCAGCAGTTCACCATTCTTTGATTTAGTTTATTTCTTGGCTACTATGCTCAGCAGTTCGCCTTTCTTTGATTAAAGTTTACTTTACGGTTACTATGCTAGCATTTCACCGTTCAAATAAGATGAGCTACTATGCTCAGCAGTTCGCCTTTCTTTGATTAAAGTTTACTTTACGGTTACTATGCTAGCATTTCACCGTTCAAATAAGATGATAAAACTTGCATAATCTATAGCGAGTTATCGCCTCTTATGTATGCTTTATCCTAATATTTACATAGGTGGTAGAACCAACCATATTACCTATAATAAATACTTTAACTATCTATATGAAAGACTTACCTTGGTAGTGATGAAGTGAATTTTCTTTTCCTTCTCCTCTCTCTCTCTTTTTCCCTCTCTCTTACTCTTTCTTCTCTCTCGTTCTCTTTTCTCTCTCTCTCTGTTTTTTTTTTATTTTTTTTATTTTTTTCTTCCTCTATTTATAGGTATTTTTTTTTCAACTACAGTCTTAAATTCACAACTACTCTCTTAATTGCTTTTACAAAAATATAGGAATAGTAAAGGTATAAATAAATGAATAGTAAAGGCTGCTTGAATAGTAACAGGATGATTAATATTATTTAATTATTATTTTCGTCGGTGAAGCGCAACTACTCATTAATGATAGTGGTTGTGGAGTGACCCGCTTAACCAATGAGTTAATGAAAGTGGTTGCGGTGTGTCCTTCTGGTAGTGGTTCCCACTAGTGATGGGTCTCACTAGCGTTGGGTCCCGCTATTTGTGGGTCCTGCTTGTTGTGGGTCCCACTGGTGGTAGGACCCGCTTGTGTGGGGCCCGCTGATGTGGGACCCACTGTTGGTGGGACCCACTTGTGAATAGTACTCGGTGGGTCCTACTGTGAATAGTAATTTTGAATAGTTTATCTCAATAGTGAACTTGCATAGTATTTCTGCATAGTAATCTTACGTAGTATTTCTGCTTAGTAATCTTGCATAGTGACTATTGTGAATAGTAATTATGAATAGTGACTATTGGTAATTTTTAATATGTGTAAGTATCTACTCATTTTTAGTTGACATCTGAAGCGGTGGTTTAGTGGTAGGAAGCCGTTCAATCCTCGCTCAGCGTTGGGTTCGAATCGCGTACGCCCCATTATGCTAGATGTCCTCATGCTCGATTAACTCGGGAAAAAATGAGTAATGGCCGATGATTACCCACCTATGAAGCCATTTTTATTTATTTGTATATATATATATATATATATATATATATATATATATTTTACCGGTTATTACATTCTACCCCCCTAAAAAAAAATTCCGTCCTCGAAATTTTACGTACCTTAAGAAGTAAATAGATGAGGATACTTTTGTTTCATCTCCTCCTCCGGTTCCCATGTTGCTTCCTCGGTGGCTTGGCTCCTCCACAGAATCTTCACCAGTGATATTCTTTTTGTCCGAAGAATTTGTTCCTTTCGATCAAGGATTTGTACTGGTTGCTCTTCATAAGACAAATCTTGTTCCAACTGCATTGGTTCTGTTTGCAGTACATGTGATGGGTCCGCCAAGTATTTCCTTAAAAGTGAGACGTGAAACACATTGTGAACATGTGACAAGGCTGGTGGCAAAGCTACACGGTATGCTACTGGTCCAATTCGTTCAAGTATTTTGTATGGTCCAATATATCTGGGACTGAGCTTCCCTTTCTTTCCGAACCTTATCACACCCTTCTAAGGTGATACTTTTAAGAATACACGGTCACCCATTGCAAACTCCAGGTCTTGACGTCGATGATCGGCGTAGCTCTTCTGTCTGCTTTGAGCCGTCCTCATATGTTGTTGGATCATACGTACTTTGTCAGTAGTTTCTTATACTAACTCTGGGCCTAGAAGTTTTATTTCTCCGACCTCATCCCAACACGTTGGTGTTCTACACCTCTTACCATAGAGAGCTTCATAGGGTGCACTCTCTATACTAGAGTGATAACTGTTATTATAAGAAAATTCAACCAATGGTAAGTGTTGGTCCCAATTACCTTGGAAGTCTATTATGCAAGCTCTAAGCATATCCTCCAGTGTCTGAATTGTCCGTTCGGATTGACCATTTGTTTGAGGATGAAAGGCAGTGCTGAAGTTCAATTTTGTCCCCCAATGCTTTTGTATACTCCTCCAAAAATTCGATGTGAAGCGCGGGTCACGATCAGACACAATGGATGCTGGTATGCCGTGTAAACAGACTACTTCTTTGATGTAGAGCTTCGCCAATTGATCTAAGGAACAATTTTCTCTTATTGGGATAAAATGAGCTACCTCCGTCAGTCGATCAATGATGACCCATATTGCGTCATTTCCTTTCGTAGTCCTTGGTAGTCCCGTAACGAAATCCATTGCTATCATATCCCACTTCCATATAGGCACCTCTAGTGGTTGTAAGGCTCCCTTTGGTAGCTGTCGTTCTGCTTTAACTTGTTGGCAAACCAAGCATGTAGACACGGACTCAGCAATCTCTCTCTTCATATTATTCCACCAATAATGGGTTCGAAGATCTCGATACATCTTCGTACTCCCTGGGTGTATGGAGAATGCCGAACTATGTGCCTCAGTTAGCAACTTCCTTCTTAATTTTGGATCGGAGGGCACACACAGTCTTGTGTTGAATCTTAAGATGTCATCTTTATCAACATTGAATTCGGAAAGTTTGCCTTTCCGAACTGCTTCGATCTTTCCTTGTAATTCAGGATCGTCGACTTGAGTGGCCTTGATTTTCTCCAATAGTGATGGTTGAGCAACCATCTGTGCTATGTAGCCCTTGGTTCGCGGTTCTACTATTTCCATATCCAGTTTTCTCAGATCTTGGAGTAAATGCTTTTGAGTGGTTAGCATTCTTACCAAGGTTCCGGAAGTTTTTCTACTCAATGCATCTGCCACTACATTCGCCTTTCCAGGATGATAATGAATGGTGCAGTCATAATCCTTTAGTAACTCTAGCCACCTTCTTTGTCTCATATTCAGCTCCTTCTGGGAAAATATGTATTTGAGACTCTTGTGATCAGTATAAATTTCACACTTTTCCCCGTAGAGATAATGTCGCCAGATCTTCAGTGCAAAGATTACTGCCGCCAATTCCATATCATGCGTGGGGTAGTTTTGCTCGTGGTATTTTAGTTGGAGTGATGCATAAGCTATAACTTTATCATTTTGCATTAATACGCAGCCGAGCCCTTCCTTTGATGCGTCACTGTAGATCACAAATCCTCCGGTTGGTGTTGGTAATGCTAGCACAGGTGCGCTGACGAGTCTCTTCTTTAACGTTTGGAAGCTTTCTTCGCATTCTTTGGTCCAGATAAACTTTGCGCCTTTCCGAGTTAATTTCGTTAATGGATTTGCTAATTGAGCGAAGTTTTCCACGAACCTTCTATAATAGCCGGCAAGTCCCAAAAAACTCCGAATTTCTGTTGCTGTCGTGGGTCTTTGCCATTCTTCAACGGCTTTAGTCTTCGCTGGATCCACAGAAATTCCTTCTCGGGTGACTGTGTGACCCAAGAACGCCACTTGCTGCAACCAGAATTCACATTTACTGAATTTGGCATACAGCTTCTTCTGTCGAAGTGTTTGTAAAACAATCTTCAGATGTTCCTCATATTCTTCGCGACTCTTAGAATAGACAAGAATGTCGTCGATAAACACCACGACAAACTTGTCAAGATAGTCGTGAAATACTCTGTTCATTAGATCCATGAATACGGCTGGGGCATTCGTTAGTCCGAATGGCATGACAATGAACTCATAATGTCTGTATCGCGTGCGGAACGCCGTCTTTGGAACGTCTTCCTTCTTTACTTTCAGTTGGTGGTAACCAGATCTGAGATCGATCTTGGAGAAGTACATGGCACCTTGAAGTTGGTCGAACAAGTCGTCGATTCTGGGCAACGGGTACTTGTTCTTTATTGTGACATTGTTCAGTTCTCGATAATCAATGCACAACCTCATTGATCCATCCTTCTTCTTTACGAACAGGACGGGAGCTCCCCAGGGTGATACACTGGGCCGGATGAATCCTTTGTCTAATAGTTCTTGCAGTTGCTTCTTTGTTCCTCCAATTCTATCGGCACCATTCGATACGGTCTTTTGGATATTGGATTTGCTCCCGGTACTAGCTCGATAGAGAACTCCAGTTCTCGATTCGGTGGGGCTCCTGGTAGATCGTCAGGGAATACATCCACGTACTTTTGCACAATAGGCACGTCCTCCAATTTCATCTTCTTTTTACTCGTGTCCACAACTTGAACTTGAGCGAGATATCCTTCACAGCCCTGTTTTAATAATCGTCTTGCTTGGAACGATGATATTAGTGCTGAAGTTTTGTTTCTGTCAAGGCTTTTATATACAAGTTGGGGTTGATCAGGAATAGTAAACCTGACTTCTTTCCTGTAACAGTCTATGTTGGCATGGTTTAAAGTCAACCAATCCATTCCTAATATAACATCGAATTCTAAAATAGGTAAGGAGATAAGATCTACCGATAAGTTTCCACCACAAATATCAACAGAGCATGCTCGATAAACTCCTGATGTAACTAGAGAATTTCCACCAGGCGTTTTAACAGAAAGTTCAAGATCTAACTTCTGAAGTGGTATGCTCAAATGCTTGGCAAACTTTGGTGAAACGAAAGAATGCGTAGAGCTAGAATCAAATAATATATGTGCATTCTTCGAACTTAGAGACAAAGTACCTGTCACCACATCATTCGTTGCCTCCACTTCAGCAGTTGTGATAGCAAAAGTACGGGCCTGTCCTCTTGGCTGTTGTTGTTGTTCTTGACCTCCTCCTACTGCTCTAGGCTTGGTGCATTGATTTGAATAGTGTCCCATTTCATTACAATTGAAACACTTGATGTCTGGGTGAGCATTCAAAGTCTGCTTGAGGGTTGGCTGACTGTTCCGAGTCAAAGTTGGATTTTGTTCCCGTTTTGGGACCGTCTTGCAGTCCTTTGCCACATGTCCTTCCATTCCGCATTGGAAGCATTTTCGTGTCCCCACGTAACAGACACCTCCATGTCTCTTTCCACATTTTGAGCAATGTTGCTGGTCTCCTGCTTCCTTGACATTAGATCTCTTTGTTACAGATCCTCCTGGTTGGCTTTCATTCGTTCTCTTTACGCCGGTCAACTTGTTTTTGGACTGCTGAAAGTCCAAATGTTCAATTTCCACTTTCAAAGCACATCTCACCACGGCTTCGTAGCTTTGAAAATCTAAAGCTGCTAATGCTCGCCTGACACTAGGTTTTAATCCGTATTGGAATTTGTCCACCTTACTTTGAACGTCAGTCAGTAGGTGGATTGCATATCGAGCCAGTCTTGTGAATTTTGCTTCATATTGGGAGACTGTCTCTCCCTCTTCTTGCTTTAATGAAATAAATTCTCTCACTAGCTGAGCTTTTAGTGGTTGTGGGAAGTATTTTTCAAGGAAGATTCTTTTGAATTCATTCCAACACATTGCGTTCATTTCTTCTTCGGTTTTTGTATTTCGGACCTAATTCCACCACTGATTCGCGTCACCGTCCAATCTATACGTCGCCAATCTTACACGTTGTTGGCTGGTGCAGTCAATCACCGAAAAGATCTTTTCGATGGAGTGAATCCATCTTTCAGCTTCTAAGGGATCTGTAGTTCCCGAGAAGGCAGCAGGATGTTGCCTTATAAACTGTTCCAGTATAGCTCCTTCGTTTTGAAGTGGAGCAGATGGGGCTCGTTGTTGGTTCATGTTTGCTATCATTGTTTGGGCTAGCTGTGCCAATGCAGTGGCAATTGCATCATTTCCTGCGTGGCCTGCCACGTCCCCTCCTTGCCTCAGCCTCGATTGCAAAAATCTGTTCCTGATTCGCCGCCATCTTCATATCATAGTATCACATTAGTAATCTAAATTATAACTCATATTTAAAAGCATTTATATACAGAAGTATCACAGAAGTCATAAATAGCACATAAGTTCTATATTAACCAACGACTAGCGGTATAGTTAACATATTCTAACTTAACATTTAGATAGGGTAAATTCTAATCCTATCTTTTTGAATCCTAATTTTCAAAACCGACTAAACTTCGCTTTGATACCAAATGTAACGCCCCATATTTTTTGAAATACCAACTCGGTGCGTAGAAGAATATTACATCATCTTTCTCAAAAACTTTCATTATTCCCAAGATCTCAAATACAACAACTACATTTAGAGGGTTTACAGAAATTAGGTCTAACTTATTACATCTTAATTCAAGACATAGTTGATACATATTTAAAATATATTTGTCATTTAGAACAGTTCTGCATTCAACTCTAGCATTCCTCATTTTTCATCTGTACTTCACCTGGGGGTTGGAACAATAAAACAAGAAAAAAAGGGGTGAGCTCAAATAGCCCAGTAGGGTATAAACAACAAGTGATGTAGAATTGTCAAGCTCATAAGAACATGATATTTTGCAGATAGGACATCTCACATTATAAACATGGAAAGAAAGAATAAGCACAACATACTTTCCAAACATATAGAGAAAACTTACAGAAGTTGATATCAAGAATTATATATATAAAATTATATATATAGACTTCATTAAGCATAGATGCTTTCATTCATAGCTATATCTCGGCCCATTCATATCCATACTTCGGCTCATAATCCTTTAGATTTACACTCTCTAGAGTCGTCTTTACCCACGTGCACATGGAGAACTATAACGCGTCCACTCGTCATCATATCATAACTCAGTCCATATTCAGAATTAGGGTATCACAAGATAAACTCTAAACATAAACATATCTCATGGAAACAAGTTTTGAGGATACAAAATAGAATTATAGCTTTATCAGTAAAATCATTTATCTGAAAGGAATGGGGTCTGAAAGAAAGGATCCCTCTTCGATTCTCATCAGTTGTGGATCTTAGAAGGATAAAAACTCTTATAGCAATTGCGTATAAAGAGAATCAAAGAATATGAAATATTCACATCCAGTATATCAAAAGAGAATCAATGGAGAAAACTCTTACATATAGCAAAAGAGAATCAATGGAAGAAAACCCTTACATATAGCAAAAGAGAATCAATGGAAGAAAACCCTTACATATAGCAAAAGAGAATCAATGGAAGAAAACCCCTACATATAGCAAAAGAGAATCAATGGAAGAAAACCCTTACATATATTTTTCCGGTCACAGGTTTGTTTGAGCTTACACCTTGGAGTGGATAACCTTTAAATATATTCTAATTTTATCAAATTCATGTTTTAAGGCAGTGTCCTTTCTGTCCAGGTAATGTCCATCTATGTCCAAAATAATGTTCCCTGTGTTTAGTGTTCTTTCTATTAAATTTATAAGATCATGGGGCCCAGCATGCACTATTCATATGGACCCCACATGTTACTATTCATGTAGACCCCACAGGTTACTATGCTCAGCAGTTCACCATTCTTTGATTTAGTTTATTTCTTGGCTACTATGCTCAGCAGTTCGCCTTTCTTTGATTAAAGTTTACTTTACGGTTACTATGCTAGCATTTCACCGTTCAAATAAGATGAGCTACTATGCTCAGCAGTTCGCCTTTCTTTGATTAAAGTTTACTTTATGGTTACTATGCTAGCATTTCACCATTCAAATAAGATGATAAAACTTGCATAATCTATAGCGAGTTATCGCCTCTTATGCATGCTTTATCCTAATATTTACATAGGTGGTAGAACCAACCATATTACCCATAATAAATACTTTAACTATCTATATGAAAGACTTAACTTGGTAGTGATGAAGTGGATTTCTTTTTCCTTCTCCTCTCTCTCTTTTCCCCTCTCTCTTACTCTTTCTTCTCTCTCGTTCTCTTTTCTCTCTCTCTCTCTTTTTATTTTTATTTTTATTTTTTATTTTATTTTATTTTATTTTTTTCTTCTTCTTCTCTTCCTCTATTTATAGGTATTTTTTTTCAACTACAGTCTTAAATTCACAACTACTCTCTTAAATGCTTTTACAAAAATATAGGAATAGTAAAGGTATAAATAAATGAATAGTAAAGGCTGCTTGAATAGTAACAGGATGATTAATATTATTTAATTATTATTTTCGTCGGTGAAGCATAACTACTCATTAATGACAGTGGTTGTGGAGTGACCCGCTTAACCAATGAGTTAATGAAAATGGTTGCGGTGTGTCCTTCTGGTAGTGGTTCCCACTAGTGATGGGTCCCGCTATTTGTGGGTCCTGCTTGTTGTGGGTCCCACTGGTGGTAAGACCTGCTTGTGTGGGGCCTGCTGATGTGGGACCCACTGTTGGTGGGACCCGCTTGTGAATAGTACTCGGTGGGTCCTACTGTGAATAGTAATTTTGAATAGTTTATCTCAATAGTGAACTTGCATAGTATTTCTGCATAGTAATCTTACGTAGTATTTCTGCATAGTAATCTTGCATAGTGACTATTGTGAATAGTAATTATGAATGGTGATCATTGGTAATTTTTAATATGTGTAAGTATCTACTCATTTTTAGTTGACATCTGAGGCGGTGGTTTAGTGGTAGGAAGCCGTTCAATCCTCGCTCAGTGTTGGGTTAGAATCGCGTACGCCCCATTATGCCAGATGTCCTCATGCCCGATTAACTCGGGGAAAAATGAGTAATGGCCGATGATTACCCACCTTTGAGGCCATTTTTATTTATTTGTATATATATATATATTTTACCGGTTATTACAAAAATACTTTTGAAATTCGTTGGAAAGAGGGGCTGACACGTGGCACAAAATGTTTGATAATGAAGAGTCACAACTTTTGGGGGGGTTTTGGATGTTTGGACAGCGACATGCAAAGATAGAAACAGAAGTATAAAAAACTTTTGAAATTCGGTGGAAAGAGGGGCTGACACGTGGCACAACCACAGCGTACCACATTCAGCTTTATATATATATATATATATATATATATATATATAGAGAGAGAGAGAGAGAGAGAGAGAGAGAGAGAGAACATTTCCTACACACTTGTGCAGGTAAGTTACCTACACACTACTTTAAAATATAGTGGGGGCCCACATTGTTTGGGTGATCTAAACCTACACACTACCCTACGATTTGTGGAGGTAAAATGGACGCGTATAAACCTTCACAAATTAGTCCATTTTTTGCCTCCATAGTTTGAATGGTTAGGATGATCCTATGGATCTATTTTTTGTTGACACCCTATCTATGTGAGGATCATTCAAATGAATGGTTTGGATCACCCAAACAATGTGGGCCCCCACTGTATTTTAAGGTAGTGTGTAGGTAACTTACCTACACAACTGTGTAGGAAATGTTCTCTCATATATATATATATATATATATATATATATATATATATATATATATAATAGGATAGGATAGATATATAAAAAATCGGTTATGTATGCTTGGCCAACAAGAGAACATCTTGTTACTCACTCTAAAGCCGTGATTGAATTTTTTTTATTTGAGGGACCCCCTTTAGGTGGGCCGTGATTAAAGAAATTAAAGGGATCGATGATAAAAACCCCCTAATCTTTGTTATATTTTCCTCAACATCTTTTTTTTCAGATTATAAGTCAAGGGGTATGTTTGGAAATTTGATTGAAGCTTCTCTACAGACCAAAAAAAGACAAATTTAGTAAAATTCTGTGCGTGAAAAATAGAAGGGATGGGGGCACTACCATACAAGCCATTCATCTAGCTACTTTACTATAGCAAAAAGAAGAATTTTGTGTAGAGTTCTCCTGGTTTTGGTTTCAAATACTCAGTCTCTCTATCCTAAGACTCTTACCGGTTCTAATAAAGTGGGACCACTCGTCCAATGATCGAAGCCGTTCATCTGCTTGGACCTGCCATTGGTGGGCCGTGCCCTATATTATCCATCGTCAGATTATGGATGCAATGTATTTTGTGTATTGCTCATCACATAAATGTGCAGGGAAGGGACCCAAAAAATTTGATGATCCAATGGCCCATCATGGAGATCCATAGCCCCAAAATCACCCAAATCTAGGGGTGTTCATTATTCGGTTAAAACCGAATAACCGAACCGAACCGAATTGGTTCATTCGGTTCGGTTCGGTTTTGGTTTTTTTTTTGGAAATTCGGTAATTCGGTTTTGGTTTCGGTTATCTCAAAAAAAAAATCGGTTAACCGAAATAATGATAAAAACCAATATTTTTTCAAAAAAAAGTGTTATATGAGCACTCCGTAGGATGATCAAAACCGTCCATTTGATTGATCACAAGTTAATTAGGTTGTGCTCAAAAAATCATTTCGATTGGATGATCCTAGCCCTCCGATCGAAACCAAGATTTTGCTTTTTTCCCTCTTTTTCTCCTACTATTCGGTTATAACCGAATAACCGAATTTTTAATCGGTTCGGTTTCAGTTCGGTTTTTAAAAATTACGGTTCGGTTTCGGTTACCGAAATTTGATATGGTTATCAAATTTCGGTTATTTCGGTTCGGTTATAACCGAATAACCACCCCTACCCAAATCCGATATTTGATATCCGTTGGATTGGATCGGTTGAAATGGGAAATTCAGAACAAAAATGGAGCAATATTATAAATTCAAGATCTCGAAATTGGCATTGATGGTGAAGATTAAATAATGAGTGACTTTTTTTTTTATGGCATTCCATAGTGTCATTTTACTATGAACAAAATAATTATTTTTTGCCAAACTAGTTTGATGCATCCTGTCCCATCGAATTTTTCGAACTCTGGAACTTTGAAATTTGGAGGTAGCAAAACATCTAGGAATAGGGAGAACCCGTCTAGATCAATCCCCTTGGAATCTTGACTCTTGATATTTTGCACTTCCTGCTTGAATCTGTGCGTGAGTGCAAACGGTCCGGATGTGGGGGTCCTGTCTCCTGTCGGGTCCAACATGATGGTTCGACCAGCAACCTGCGTCCACAGACAAAAGATTAAGGACCACCCGGAGTCGGAACTCCAGAAGAACCCTTTGACATTCAAGTCAGACCGAGGCACCAAGAGAAGGAGAGCAGCGAGGAGAAGAGGCGAGGAAACTACTGTTAGCTGAGGGCAAAGACGTGCACCTGAGAGTACTTTTACCGAAAGAAAATGAGTTTGTTTCCTCTGGATGCCTGGTGTATGTGATGGTGTTCTATCAAGGGAGAGCTAAGTAGAGTTAGAGATAGCTTTGCGTCCCTCAAAAAGTCTTGATCTTTGAGTGAGGGGCTCCCCCTTTGTAGGTGGGAGTTCTGATTTCCTAGGCGCGATGTTGGGGTGATGTGGATCGCATATATCGCTGGAGATGCCGGCGTGGCAGGTCATGCGTGTACGATCCTGCAGAGGGATGTGATAGGATAGGCGGTCTATCCTTCGAGGTGGTGACAGAATGGTGGCTGGCATGTGTAGAATCTTTGCACAACGGAAGCGATATCTGCTTCGGGGGTAGTGTCACGCGGCTGGAGAGGCTTCCCTTGAAGATGTTGAAACCCGTCTACTAGGGCAGAAGGAGAGTTCACACACACACACACATGCTGAAACCCGTCTACTAGGGCAGAATGAGAGTTCACACACACACACACACACACACACACACACACACACACACACACACAGGGAAAAGGTTTCTGAGGTAAGGGTGCAACTGTGTCGGGTTGTGGCCAACCTAACCCGACCCGAGGAACCCATTTTTCCCAACCCCAAAGAACCCTTTTTTCCAACCCAAGCCTGACATGACCCGAGTTCAAACTAACCCATCCCAAGTTTTTAAGCTTACAAAAAAAAATTCATAAAAAATGTCGGGTTTCACTCGGGTCGGGTTGCCCAAACCGTCAACTCGAACCCAAACCGACCCAACTTTTTTTTTCAGGTTGAACTCGAAGGTTTTTGGGCTGAACCCGACCCGAGTTGCACTCCTATATAGCCCAGAGAATCTCTCCCTTTTCGATGTGGGATCTTACATTTGGACTCTTGCTTCAATTCATGATTCAATAATCACATCTTTTGCTTCCAAGGCCAGTTCTTTTGAGGATGGCCCATTCTTACTTCATGTAATCATAGAATAAGCCTTTTGATATTTGATACCACGCTTGTTCTTTTGGAAGCGAGTGAAAGGCATCCACCAGGAAATTGCTATGATATCAACTTGATAGAACATTGTTGTATCAACACAGAAAATAGGGAAGAAGATGATAGAACATTATTATATCAAAAAGAAAATAGAGAAGAATAGGAGGAGAATTGAAAAAACGATGAGTTAATTCAAGAAAATAAAGGCCTCCAATGTGCTAAGAGCACTCTACATGGTTATTGCCTTCCTCAATAGTCATACCACATCTAGAACATAATAGGAAATATTGAGAAGGAAACCTATTGCAATATAGAAACAAATTCTAAATAAGGAAAATTGGTTGTAACATAACCTTAAAAAAAAAAAAAAAACTTTCGCTGCAACTAGTGATAGTAGAAAAGTAAGGAAATCCTAAGTGAGAACAACTTTTACCTAGGAGGAGAGTGAACCCGAGGACAAGGGGACGTTTGCAACAACGATGAAAAGGGCAGATCACTCAGTCGATGAGTCGAGGAACAAAAAATTACGTCTGTGATTTGGATTTATAAATAATGAGTTTTAAAATCAAAATTACTCTTATAATTTCATTAAATTAGAAATAGATGAATGATAGACATGCCCATGCAAAAACCAATTACATGGATGCCCTTATTGGTCCATAGTAGGGCTGCAACTCGTTCCGGGCAGGTCGGGTTTTGAAGAACCCAACCCTACCCGAGAAATATCTCGGGTCGGGTCGGTCGGGTTTTTTTTTCGGAAAACCCACGATTCCCAAACCCAGCCCTACCCATGATAAATCTCGGGTCGGGTTTTTTTCACGTTGACGCGATTTTTTAAGGAAAACTCTTGTTTAATTTTAAGCAACCCACCAATGAAGAGCTACAACCTTTCAACCAGAAAAGCAAGTCTAAAAACCCAGATTACTCAGAAAGAACATCCACCATATGCTATATTATTACACAAATGCATACATATGTGTTACTTTAAACGAATGCAGATTACCTAAGTTGATAAGAGAAGCACAGTTTAAAATCTACACACACAACAGCAAGCACACATGGATGACTACAATTGCAGTCTTTATAGAGAAAACAACAAACACCTAGCAGTCACTCTTCATAGGCCAAATCGACTCAAAACACAAGAACGAAAAAGGAGTAAGCCACTAAGCCAGGAGAGAATATACATTTGGGTACCTGCACGGCTGCACAACTGCGCTACTTCGATGATCTCTTCGAGTAAAAGAAAAATCGTTTATCCAGGATTGCTTCTAAATGACCAAAAAGAAAATGAAAATTAACATTTCAGGCGAGGGGTAAAATCATCTCAAAACCAAAAAAAATGGAAGAAAAGAAAAGAAAAACTCTAGAAGGAAAAGAAAAACAAACCTAAACAAAATAAAAAAGCTAAAAAAGAGAAGTAGAGAACTACCCTAGAGACCTCCTTGTAGAAGGATACGGTGATCTTCCCAAACACACCAACGGTCGGATTTATAGAGGAGGAGATTTATAGAGGAAGAAGAAATCAGAGAAGGCTCTTGCAAACACAAAATCCACAGCCGCCATCATCTCCACCGCGGTGATTAACAAACCCTAATCGATTATTTGGTCGTGGGTTTCAACTCCTCTCTCCTTCTCTGTAATGGTCTTTTACTCTTTTCCCTCTTCTTGAAACCCAAGGGCTAAAGGGGGGAATGAAGAGAAGATGGAAAGAGGCGTGTGCGTGACTTCGAGCAACTCGGGTCGTTTATTACTTTATTTCTATTTTTTAACATTTGAAGTTTTAACTTTAAGGGAAAAAAAATACTAAGCTGACTTAAGCAACTCAGGTCGGGTCGGGTTGGGCCCCTTCAAACCCGGCTCGACCCGAGATTCATCCAGGTATTGGGAACCTAAACCCAACCCGACTCGACATGAAACCCAAGAAACCTCAACACGACCCAGGCTACTTTCGGGTTGGGTCGATGCGGATCGGGTTTTACCCGGCTCAAGTTGCAGCCCTAGTCCATAGCAAGAAATTGCACTAATTAAGGCATAAAAGAATAAAATTGAAATGAAGTTGACAACCATGACCATAAATGCACTTTGCTTGTAAGGACCAATAGAAGCACCCTGGTAATTGTTTTTTCTTTTTTCTTTTCTTGCAAGGGCGCCCCTTGTAGAAAACCAAGGATCAAAGGCAACTAGCTTTTGATCTACTTGTTAAACAAAGAGAATTTAACCAAGAAGCAATACCCACAAAAAGACCAAAGGACAAATCACAGATCAAAAGAGAGATGGAGAGAGAGAGAGCAAGAGAGAAATTTTGCTATGAATATATTATTTCAAAAATTGAAATCATCACCACTTCTTCACTAACTATTCACGTTTTTGCAATTTTCTCCTCTCTGACGTGCAACCTATTCACCTCGAAGTCAAACTCACGTTAACTCTCTATGCTTTTATAAACAGATAAAAGACATCCTATTCAAACTCCAACTATAAAAACAATTCTAAACAGACTTGGACTATATTGAAACTAAGCCATTAGAATCCTAATCTAATAACAACTCTAACCACAAACTGAATACCGGATTAAACTAGAACTCTTATTCAACTAAACCTCCTAGTTTAATTAGGATTCACCCATGTGGGCCCACACCATGTCACGCCAAGCCGCTTACGTCGCGCCACGCCAGCCCGTCGCCTCCGGCACAATATGTAGAGAGTCAGTGATGACTCTCAACACTCCCCCTCAGCGCTGACTCTCTACAGGTCACGCTAAGTTCATTTGCAAACTTCTTCAAAGTTGTCGGTTCTGCAATACCGACATCTCTACCTAATATTTCTGCATATGCTGCATCTGCAAACTTTGGATTTGGCTTCCGTATTGGTGAGGACCTTCTTGGCTTGATCACTTCAACATCAGATTCCTCTAGTTGAGACGGCCTCATCTCTTCAGCTGTTCTTGTCTCATGAACACCAGTTTTTCATAGACTTTGTTGCTTTGGACTTTTAGGACTCTCTTGTCTAGGCACCACCTTCTCCTGAGGTTTCATCGATTCGACACCATCTCCACTTGGAACATCTGCTTTTAACTTCTCTTGCAGATTAGTCTCTAACTTTGGACTATTTGGAAGAATAACTGTTCGAAAATATCCATATCTTAAGAAGCCCAAATATTATGATTCTTAAGACTGTTGGAAAAATCCATATCTTAAGAAACCCAAATATTATGGTTTTTAAGATTGTTGGATAAAATGGACAGATCAAATTTCTACATTTCTTATGAACAAATTATATATGGCTTAATCGAACCCAAAACAGAAAGTTGAAGTCAACACAAGTTTTTCGAACCTAAAACAAGTTACTTGAACCGAAAACATATTACTCGACCTCAAAACAGTGCAACTCGGAGCCAAAAATTCATGTATTGTAAATCAAACCATAATAGAAATAAAACATGGAAAAAACAGATTGCTATTATCTCTTTTGATGAAAACTGTTTGAAAAAATCAGATTTAAAGAGAGAAGGCTGAGTCGTGCCACTGGTCACTCTCCTTAAGAATCGAATCTGCCCCCTACCGATGCAACCAGGATCTGCGAACCGACGCTCTAAGATAAAACAGCCAAATATGGCTCCAGTCCACGTGCACTCGCTGACTGGTCCACCCAGAACCACCTTAGAACTGTGCTCAGACACGTAAGGAACGAAAGGAAGGAGATGAAGCAAAACCAGAAAACATAACCTTTTTTCTGTGTAAATCCCTTTCTTTTTTTACTGGCAAAAGCCACCCCAAACGTAGACCCCAAAAACTCTTAGCCTTACCCAAACCTTATTCTCTTCTCCTTTTATAGACACCAAATTAAGTGTCTGTTGGAAAGAGCCACCATTTATGGGTATTAATGTTGAGAAAAGCCACCATTAAGAGCCTTGAACGTTTCTCTTCCAACATTCACATTTGTGACCGTTGTAGATGAAACGGTTTTTCAACTTTAATGGGTGTTATTATCATAACCGTTTGGGGTGTCAATAAAAACATTTAGCAATTAATAGGGGTGTCCATAACATAAACATGGGGTAAAATATAAACCGTTTGTGCACTAAAAAGATCTCTTTATTTAAACCCAATATAGCAGTCAAAAGTCACTAGCTTTTGAAACAAGAGGGAAACCAAATTTTGAATCTTTCCCTCTAAATTTTAAAGACAAGGCAAAAATCACTTTTGACTTTTCAAATTCTTTAAAATTTCCAACAATCCCCCACAAAATTCAAAATACGGTTACAATTTGAAAACGGAAGCATCTGAGCATATTAGAAAAATAGAGTGGATTCATACCGGTGTCTTTTGGACTTCAACCGACATTTAGGATTAACAGATTACTTTACCGAGTGCGAGTAGAGTTAGACTCCTTCAACCTTTCCTCATAGGTGTAACTGGTTAACCTGTTACCCACACCTTACCGTCTATTCCTTAGTGATTCATTCACAATAATGGAACATTTTGGCCGTGTTCCTCTCTTGGTTCTCATGAATGTTCTAGAGAATTACCTGTTACATTCTTATAGGAAGAGGCCTCACCTCCACATTCACTTAGGTCAGTCATGAAGTATGCACTACAAGTAACATACCTTCCAATTCAGGTTATGAATTAATTGTCTCAAACTCATCCTACCTCATTTGCAGTGAACACTATCCTTCAACATTTTGCATCTAGGAGTAGGGGATGATAGTGTTAACAAATCATCCGGTGAATTGCTAGTACCCATTGAACCTAATTCCAGGGATCTCCTTTTGTTAAAGGCAATTGCAGCTCACTCGTGCCTTGTATGACATGTTGCCATTCCATTCATGCTTAGTATAGCATGATGCCATGATTGCCTATAGCCGATTGCATGCTTACCTTGCATGGCAATTGCTTTGTCTAGCCTTATTGCCCTTTACCACATGCTATGTATGTGTACTGTTTCCATCAATAGCCCATTCCCTATATAGACTCTTACCCAGGATTACAAGGTTGTAATATATGTAAAAGACATGTATCGTTTACACATTAAATTATTGAACAGAAACAAGGATCTTCATTCTGTGAAGTGAATTATTCACAATTCTCTTTTTCAGTATTGATTTGTTCACATGGTATCAGAGCCATTGGTCTAAGATCCATCGTGCAACTTCTGTTGTTGGGTGCTTTGCAAGAAACCCAACTCCTGTCAGGCATTTTATTCTCCATCTGCTGTCAAATTTAACAACGTTTCTGATTCGTTACCGGACACCATTGTTAGCTGCCATAGAGCTCAACAGAGAAAGAGAAAAGAGGATTGGGGTTGTCCTTCTTGGTACCTTGTCATCCCTTGTGTTTAATAATAACACCATTCTTTTTCTCATGATTCTATATTATGGATGTTAAAGCTTATATTTTACTTATCATGAAAGAAAACAAGCAAGTGTATAATTTAGCATGATAAGCCCCCTTTTGTTTTTGAAATTCCTATTAGAATCTTATCATGAGGTGATGTGGAGTTATAGATTCATCATGATAAGCAAGAATATATATTTTCAAGTTAAAAATATTTTCTTAAATTGTCATGCATATAAATGGACATTTGATCCTAATATGGTTAACTATTAGGATATATGGCATGACGGCTAGCTCTATCATGGACACAAGGATAACCAAGTAGAAATACACATGAGAAGCACTCAAATTCATAGAAACTAAGATTAACAATTTTAGTTTACTCCTATGAATGTATATCTAGAACGATATGCAATTTTTAGCACTATTAGTTGGGATATATTTGAATGGACAATGTGAGCATCTCACAATGATCCATGTGAACATAAAAATAGCAAAGATTAGCTCTCCCCCTTAGTATTTGTCATTGACCTTAGATAAACTTAAGATTTAAGGCATGACATGACATAATAGGCCAAAGATATGACAATGGAATACTTGGCCACCAAAACTTATTCTCGGAATCGATGACATCATATTAGATCATCCAAGATAAGTCAAAAAACCTAGAAGAATATGTCACTAAGACCTAGGCTATGGACTTCTTGTCTTAAACTCTAAAACACACATAAAAGCACAAGACAAGCCCGAACAACCCATGTGGAGCATCATGCTCCAAATGAGTGTACTTATCATATGTGAGGTGATAACCATATTAGAAATCATATGATAAGTAACTAAGGACAAATTTACCTTTAAGCCCCCCCTCTGAAAATGAATTATGCAATGCATGAATCCAAAGGGATGTCCTTGCATAGATTCTAAAGGTTTTTGGATATATTTTTCAAAAGATATCAAGTTAAACTCAACCCTTGGGCTACAATGACACTTACTCTCCAAGTGTTGGTTTATCATGATAAAATGATAGCTATAGTCTAGCTCATCATGATAAACAAGCATAGCACAAAAGATTTTCAATCTTTGGCTCATGCTCCCCCTAAATGTGATATAATAATTTTTTACATTCAAGCTTTACTTCCCTAAGTATGTAACATACATAACTGCTAGGGAGATCACATATAAATGTATACCTATTCATGTTTGAGATGTTGGCACAAGACCAATTTGTTAGATATTTTAATTAAGGTGAATGTACCATCTCCCTCTTAGAATCTAAGAAGGCTAAGGACACCAATTGAGTGACTTTAAGATTAAGGTTTAATATCTCATATGTGTAAATATAATCAAACAAGGGGTGATAACTATAGAATATGTATATACCAATTTGAGTTCAATTCTATAGGACTAAGACATAGTGAGAATGGTCAATAAAATACCATGTCTTAGAGAGACATCCATGATTCATGAATGTGAGAGTATACCTTATGAGAAAGATATGATCATCAAGGTTTTCATGAATAATCTACCATGTTTGGACACAAAGGACATGACACATAATGTGCATGGTCCAAACATTACATCTACATCCACAACCACATGTAAAATAACAAGGCATTAGGCACAAAGTGCATAAGCCCATTGAAAACCAAAAATGTGTGGGAGGCACATGTTCCCATCACAATCTAATGTATATGTAGACACCCCATTTTGACAAGGCCCTAAACCCGCATATTCGAATAAAATCCCGAGGTCAGACGGAAAATGAATGAAATTAATCCGAGCAAAAGAGAATGTGGGGCCCGCTTGTGTGGGACCCGTTTGTGTGGGACCCGCCTGTGTGGGACCCGCTTTTGTGGGGCCCGTTTGTGTGGGACCTGCTGATGTGGGGCCCGCTGATGTGGGACCCGCTTGCGTGGGGCCCGCTTGTGTGGGGCCCGCTGTTGTGGGACCCGCTTATGTGGTCAAAGAGAGAATAAGGACGGTCATCATTTTCTTCGTTTTTAAAGTGGGCGTAATGAGTGGTTTTGGTTTTCGCATGGCATCCAATGCCATTTGAAAATTATTTTTTATTTTGTTATTTATTATTTTGCAAAGAAATGGGAAATGGGGGGGGGACAAGAGGGGGACAAAAAATAAATGATGATTGCTCTCCTCATGATGAGTCTCCCCACTCAAGAGGAGAGCTCGGTTCTCTCGTAGAGGGGAAGAACCAGAGAGAAAAGGAGGAGCAAAAAGAAAAAAAACACAGTGGAAAAAAAGAGGGGAAACCAGAACGAAGAAAAAAAAAAAAAGGGAAATCGACAGTGGAGAAAAAGGGAGCAGAGGAGAAAAACCAGGAGGGGGAAAAAAGAAAAAAAAAAGAAGAAAATCGGCAGAGAGAGAGATCCGGCCAGTCATCTTCTCCGGCGAATTCCTTGCCGGAATCCGATCGCACATCTCTCATTACCAGTCACCTTCTTCATCTCCATCTACGCCACAAGCGTCTCAGATCCGGTGGTTTTATATTGATCCGGCGGATCTCCGGCAAATTTCTCCCTTCTTCGGTCAGTATCATCGGATTCCGTCGATTTTTACTACCTCCTGCAATGATTCCATCTCCGGCCAAGATCCGAGGTCTGCAAATCTGAAAGGAGAGAGGATCAAGCTGCTGATTTCAAATCTTTCCGAGCTTTGATCATTTTTTTTAAACTCGATTAGCAGTCCATGTAAGTAGTTTCTCTTGAATGTTTGTTTTTGTTCTTGAGTTTTATTTGGAGGCTTGAGTTGCTTGTGATTGTAGACACCCCGCTGATGTGGGACCCGCTGATGTGTGGGACCCGCTGATGTGTGGGGCCCGCTGCTGTGTGCGGCCCGCTGTGTGTGGGGCCCGCTGCTGTGTGGGACCCGCTGATGTGTGGGGCCCGCTGGTGTGGGGCCCGCTGATGTGTGGGGCCTGCTGATGTGTGGGGCCTGCTGATGTGATTTTCTTTGCATTTTGGAAGACACGCTCCCATTCTTCCAGCACCCGACAGTTTGGACTTTGCAAGGAAAGGGAACACAAATATGAAGGAGGAACAGATTTCCAAGGACTCAATCAAAGAAGACTCTTTTTGCTTTAAGGACTCGACTCGCTTTCGACTCACTCTTGGATCTGATGTGTTATTTTTCAAGGGTATGGCTTAGCCACTCTTAGAGTATTTCGAAGACCATGTCAAGAGGCACTACTCTCCTCTTTCGGTGTTTCCGTCATGGTTATTATCCCTTTCGGATTGCTCGGTTTCAATGCCCCTAGTTTAGAGGAATGTTAAAGTAATCTTGCTGGCACTACTTGGACTCCGAGATTTTGCCCTGGTTGAAGACTGTTTCTCCATCTTGATGATTCGCTTTTTCGTTGGAAGTCATTGCCATTGACCAGATTGCCTTTTCAGGTTTTCAATCTGACGGACCGCTTGCCCTAACTTTTGCCTGGTTCGCCCTTTCGGGTTTTCAATCCAGCGGGCTTGATACCCTAATTTTTGCCTAAGCCGACTTTTCAGTTGTCAACTTAGCGGGTGAATGACCCTAAATTTTGCCTAGACCGCCCTCTCGGGTTTTCAGCCTAGCGGGTCTTCAGACTCCATCGTTTTTTTTTTTTTTTTTTTACTTTGAACCTCTGCTTGTTCACCAGAAGGACTTTCTAGGCGGGATTGGGTTCAAAAGGGTTGGATATTTCCTTTGGATTTCAAAGTTTCAACCGAACCTGGATTGGTCAGGTTGCCTAAGTACCCCAAAAATGGAGGATCAGGTCCGCGTAGTTTGCTGGGGTTTGGAACACAATGATTTGGCTTTAAGCTCAAAAGTTGAAAGGGAATAATTTGATTTTTATTCCAAAGGTTGAAAGGGAATAATTTGACTTTTATTCCAAAGGTTGACCGAACCTGAATTGATCAGGTTGCCTACGTACCCTATAGAAAGGGATCAGGTCAGACGTAGTTCGAAACGAACTACCCCTGGTTTGTGGGTGTTTGAAAAGAATGTTTGATTTTGTTGAGGCTCAAAGGTGTTTGCAAAAGGATTTTTCAAACTTGGGATTTTTGGCGTTTAAAGCGCAGGCGTCCAAGGATGGCCTTCTGGTGTTTTGGCATACAAGCTTTTTGAATGGCTAAGGTTCAATGGCTTTGAACTTTTTTCTCTTTTTTTTTTTAGGAGTCTGGCGGCATTTCCTGGCAAGACTTCATCTGTACTGCGCAAACTTGACTGATTGAATTCCCACTTTGTCTTTGGGATCTTGCACTGATGCTCAGTATTCTAAGACTCAGGGTCTTCTCTATATGCTGAAGATGCTTTAAAACCGACTCAAATTCTCGGGATTCTGATATTTCTAAGGAGTTGACGTGGGGCATGCTCCCTTCTCCTTTCGTCTCTGGATTCTATCTTTCTTTTTATTGGATGTCGGGGAGGCCCCTACTCCTTGAATGTTCTAACTTGAAATTCCATCGGAATGTATAGCCCAAGTATTCTTTTTGGGGTTCATGTTCTATGCTCATGACTTTGTTGTCCGAAAGTCTTCTCTCAATTTTTCATTAACTTCACTTGATGTCTGGTATTCTTCGTTTGAAATTTTCACTTTTTCGACCCGATGTCTGAAGCTGAGGGTGACTTACGTTGAACAGTGCCAAGGCATGCTTCTGGTTTATCCTCATAGGACCAAGCAACACTTATTTGAACCCTCTAAATAGGTTTATCGATTCTTTGCGCTCTTCGGGAGATTTTGCCAATCCTTATTTCCCGAGTTTCGGATTTGGATACCACTATCCACGGTATCGATTTCATCTTCGAGTGGCTTTGCTCGACGCTCTTCCCCTCGTTTGATCAGCTTTCAAATCTCGAGGAGAATTTCATCGGCATCCTCGTCTGAGGAGGGTGTCTTAATTTGTTTATTAACATTAGATCCAAGAGTGAACATATACAAGAATAATGACGACACTGGAATCAAATGTTCGTTGCATTGAATGTTTGAAGTACATACATTGATTTTTGACGCGCCACGATAGGCTCTCCATCAAATTCAACAAAAGATTGGACATTGGTTCACAATGAGAGAGACCAATAAACACAACGTACGTAGAATTGATATTGACATGGTTAGGCTTACCAACTTTGACAGGAGGGTTGGTATACACTCTTCCAAACAAATTTCAAAGATGAGACACTTCATCGGAGGCAACGGATTGGCGCTGAAAGTTCAAGGACAACGTGCCTTCATTGATAATGATTGGAGAGAGCAATCCTGGAGTTAGAATCTCAGAAGAGAGGGCCTCTTTGGTTTCTGTTGATCCAGCTCAAATTGTCCTTTAGCACCTGACAATGGCAAGGCTTTCTCTGGTATAATGTTTTCAAGGAGTTCAAGCTCTGACATTTTTCTTTTCCCTTCCTAATCATTTTCCAGCCCAGAGGTGGTATAGGTAGAGGTGGTAAGATCTGTGAAGGGTTGAATGAGTTGAATGGTTCCCATGGTGGGTGAAAGAAGTGCAACACGGTTATGTGCAGGGTTCTCAGAAGTATTTGAGTTCGAGAAGACTGAGGGGATCCCCGTCTATCAGGTCATGGATGTCATCACCATCTCTCTCATTTCTCTCAAGACGAGACTTTCAGCATACTCAGCCATCTGGGCAATGTGAGAGGAAAAAGGTATAGCGGGCTAGACCAAGCGAGTTTAGAGATGAAAGCTTTTTGGGGTTGATGGTAGACGAGTGACTAAGACTCCTGTCATGGACACCATAAACACTAGGCTCAATGAGAATTAATCGCATGACAATGTAATGCGCAAGTTGAGACAAAAGGTAGCGCCAACACATCCTTCCCTTGGATCAAAATCCGACAGCTTAATGGTTGTACATGAAGATGTGGTACGACAAGTACATGGTTTGTCAACAAGCCTAAAAGGATGATGACCACACTCAAGGTATTTGGAGAAAATTCGGCAGCATAACAGCTATACCAGGAGATGTGGTAAGGTAAGCACATGGTTTGTCAATGAACCCAAAAGGATAATGATTACGCTCAAGGGTTCTAAAAAAAATTGGCAGCATGACGGCTATACTAGGAGGGTCTCAGCAACTAAACATGAAGAGTATGCCGTTGTGGGACCCGATCCCGCGAGAGGGGTGGTGGCGCGAGAGCCGCCACACACTATCTCTTGGTCTCTCGTACCCACGCGATTGGCGTGTGCCTTTTATTATTAATTTTAATTCATCTTTTATGTGAACTTGGGATCACTAAGGCAATCCGAATTCCACACAAAAGAGACTGACAGAGTCGCCACCTAGATGTGGGATCTAGGACCCATAATTAACCAGAAATCTAGACTCGCTACCTGGTTACAAGAATGGAAGGTATGGGGATTTATCCACCACATGCACCATTCCTGCCCGATAATCGGTCTTCAATTCCAAAAGTTAACTCTTTTAAATTCATTTTTAATGGCTCATTCAACTCTCTGTTAATGTGCTATCTATGTGACATGCATCCTATGATCTAATTTCAATGTGAATCCTAAATGTGTATCTTGATTTCTTAATTGGTTTGGATTCAATCTAAGTGAAAGTTCTCCTAAAATTCTAATTTCATGGAAAATCCTAAGTGATTTGATTGTTTCAACAGTTTTAAAAATGATTAGCCCGAGTCCTCAGATGATCTGGTATTCATCCAAAGAAGCCTACGTATCCCCGCCTCCACGAGAATCAAGGCAACGTAGTTCTTCGCGCCTATTCTAAGTTATGATGCCTAAGACACCTAGCCCTCTATCCTAAACTCGATCTAAAAGACCGGACCAATTATTAAAGTTTATTGTACGATTATTTAAATTCCAGTGAATTGTGAATTTTAGGACACCCTATATGCCCTAACTAAATGCAGATTAGCCCTACGCTGATGCAGGTGGTTCTTACAACCTATGTGTGACTAGGCTGTATTTCCTAAGGAAAACCAAGGGTGGACTAGCGTATCCTACTCTAGTCATCACTCGGCGATGTGGATCGCCAACTGACCGGACGGAGGCGCTCCTATAACTCTAGGACAGACCTCTAACTCTAAAACAAGCACACAGCAAACAATCAATCAAACAACCTATCAAAAGAAAAACCCTAACTCTAAAATTCTCTATCGAGGAGAAACTCCTAACTCTAGAGGAAGGTCTTTTGAAAACAATATTTTAAAGGTTTTTGAAGAAGGTTTAAAACGTTTATTTACAAAAAAAGTTTGGCTGGACTTGGGATGTAAATCCCAAGCTGCACTACGTACCTCGGAAGAGGATCAAGCCAACGTAGTTCGAAACGAACTCTCAAACTACGCTTCTAAAAGAAACACTCACACTTCAGATTTTTTAAGGTTTTTTTATATTTCAAATGTTTTTGATATTTTTAAAGTTTTCAAATGTTTTTTGAGTTTTAAATTTCTAATGTTTTTGGATTTTAAAGCTTTTCCAA
Source organism: Tasmannia lanceolata (assembly GCF_043159265.1). Taxonomy (NCBI): domain Eukaryota; kingdom Viridiplantae; phylum Streptophyta; class Magnoliopsida; order Canellales; family Winteraceae; genus Tasmannia; species Tasmannia lanceolata. Next base: position 52,359,091 of record NW_027518680.1, on the reverse strand, counting down.
TGCTCAGGACCTTTAGATGAATTCACTCTTACAGAGAACAAACAAGCATAACCATAAACTAGGGCAAAGCCCTAAAGCAAAAAGGGGAAACCCCAAACAAGCAACTAACGCCTCAAAGAGACGAACCACAACAAGAAAGATAGCGTCCCAAGAAGAGAGAAAACGATCCAAGATCCCAAGCAAGCAACGCTTTAATAAGACTGAGTTAGCCTCTAATCAAAGCGAAGTAATCAACAACTCTAAAGGAGAAACTCCGAACTAACAACACTAAAGAGGGGAACAAATGAGTCAGAGACTCTCTAATACTACAACTTAGAGGAGGAATGAGTCAAAGACTCCCAAAAAACGCCAACAGAAGAACCAATGAGTCAAAGACTCCCTAGTAATACCACAAAAGAACGAATGAGTCAAAGACTCTCTAATAATACCTACTAAGAAAACGAAGTGAATCAAAGACTCTCTAAAAGAAAAGGAAACACGAGTCAGAGACTCCACTAACACCCACTAAAGGATAGATGAGTCAAAGACTCTCTAAAAGAAATGGAAACATGAGTCAAAGACTCCACTAACACCAACTAAAGATAAATGAGTCAAAGACTCTCTAAGAGAAAAGGAAACACGAATTTGAACATTTGGCAGAAGTAAAACACCCAGCCGGGCCGGACAGCTACCTAGCCCTAGGGTGCAACAAATGTGCAACCCAATACCCATAAGGGTAGGGGTATGAAGCCAAGCCGAGTAGGGTGTTCTCCCAAAACCAAACGGCGCACAAAGAGGACTAACGAGAGAATGAGACCGGGCGGATCTCCCAAACAAACACAAAGATGGGCTCCAAGTAACCTTATCATTGCCCTTGCAAGGGGGAAGCAAGGCTAAGACAACTAATTGACCAAATTGGTCTCTAATTAACAGAGGCACAAATTGAGGTGCAACCTCAGAGAGGATTCTACAAATGAGGCAAAGCAGACCTTCTTAAGGAATTAAGATGTGACAGAATTTAAGGTCCTTTAAAGATTTTAAGATGATTTTCAATTAATTTCGGATTTTCAATGAATTTTATCAATTTTAATCATATGAGTGATTTTACAAGTGACGTTGTTGCAAACGAACTCGAAATGAGTTGAAACTTCTCCAGAAACAAGATATGATGAGATGTAACTTACTGGAATATTTTTACAGATTATTACATTAAACTCATATTTAATTTGGATTTAAAAATTAATTGACCAGATTGCAAAAATAACACAGAAACTACTAGATATAGAAATCTAAATTCCATGAAATTTCTACAGTAGTAAGATATAAGTGAAAATAGCATTCTGTGAGATTTCCATGAATTTAGAAAACTATTTACTATCATTTTTGGATTTTTCAAATTTCAAACCAGATTATGAATTAACACCACAGCTCATATGAAATAAGATCAAAATCACTTGAAAATTGTACAGAAGCAAGAAGTATAGAATTTAAGACTACTGTAAAAATTTGGAGAATTGTATCTGTGATTTGACATCAGTAACAATTCTCCCAAAATCTGATAATTTTCAAAGAATGCATAAAATAATATACCAAACAAAATCCAAAAATTCTCACAAATTCATGGTAGAATGTATCATTATCATATTATTTTCCCACGAAATTTCATTATTTTTGGAATCTGTTTAGTATATCTTTTAGTTTTCTTCATTAAAAATCATGCAAAAATCCGAAAATATACCAAATAATTCTAAAAAATTCTGAAAACAGTGTACCTACCTGTGATGAGTTCCTCGCCGAATCCAAAAGCCGAAAAAAGACTCAAAAATCCCGCTATGTGCGATCGATTCCGCTTTCTTCCTTGTTTTTTTCTTTTTTTCTCTCTCTCTCTCTTATTTTCACTCCCTCTCTTATTTTCTTTCTCCCCTTCTCTTTTTTTTTTCTCCTTCTCTCCTCCTTATTTTCTTTCTCCCCTTCTCTCCTTTTTTTCCCTCTTTCTTTTTTTCTTCTCATCACCTCTCTTTATATAGTGAAAAACTTAGTGGAGAGGTGGAAATAAATAATGAGAATGGTGGGTGTGGTGGAGAATAATGGAATATATAATGGTAATGGTGGGAATGGTGGTGGGAATAATGGAATATATAATGGTAATGGTGGGAATGGTGGTGGGGATAATGGAATATATAATGGTAATGGTGGGAATGGTGGTGGGGATAATGGAATATATAATGGTAATGGTGGGAATGGTGGTGGGGATAATGGAATATATAATGGTAATGGTCCTTATTTTCTTTCTCCCCTTCTCTCCTTTTTTTTCCCTCTTTCTTTTTTTCTTCTCATCACCTCTCTTTATATAGTGAAAAACTTAGTGGAGAGGTGGAAATAAATAATGAGAATGGTGGGTGTGGTGGAGAATAATGGAATATATAATGGTAATGGTGGGAATGGTGGTGGGAATAATGGAATATATAATGGTAATGGTGGGAATGGTGGTGGGGATAATGGAATATATAATGGTAATGGTGGGAATGGTGGTGGGGATAATGGAATATATAATGGTAATGGTGGGAATGGTGGTGGGGATAATGGAATATATAATGGTAATGGTGGGAATGGTGGTGGGGATAATGGAATATATAATGGTAATGGTGGGAATGGTGGTGGGAATAATGGAATATATAATGCTAATGGAGATAATGGTGTTATTTTAAAGGGAAAAATGAAGTTAGTGGAAATGGTAGAGAAAGTTAAGTCATGCTAGTGGTGAGTCCCACTTTGTGGGTTCCGCACAAGCGGGTCCCACATCAGCGGGTTCCGCACAAGCGGGTCCCACATCAGCGGGTCCCACACAAACGGGTCCCACACCAGCGGGTCCCATATCAGCGGGTCCCACACAAACGGGTCCCACACTAGCGGGTCCCACACAAACGGGTCCCACACCAGCGGGTCCCACATTCTCTTTTGCTCGGATTCTCATGAATAACCCTTCTCAATATTCAACAGAAAAATACGAAACATGGCGGAAACGACCAAAAATATTTAGAAATGTAACAAACGGACGCGGAAAGGAAAGACATTGGAAAACCGATGGAAAAACCCTAATTTCTTAAGGCAGAGCAAAAATGGGGTGTCTACACGTCCAAGCATAGCGAACTTGGGTCCGGTCAAAATGGGGTGTCTACAGATGCCCCTCTTTGGCAAAGCGTGTGTAACACGCGAATGGCAAAGCTGAACAGACGACACATTTTGACTGACCCGAAAGCAAAGCAAATTTTTGGGTTTTCAGTTTTAAAACGATATTCACAGAGATAAAACTCTACCAACAATAGGGAGATAGCCTCTCACCGACTCTTAACTCGGCAACGACAACTCAAAGAGATAGTCTCTCCCTAATACTCATGACTCAACTGTTTAAATCAATACGCAAAGACTCTATTAAAGCAAACACAAACATACTCTGTTAAAACAAAGCTTTTAAGAAAACGAACCCAATAAAATTACCTCAAAGAAAGCAGACCACTATCGATGCAGACGTAAATCAACCCTTCAAAGAATATCAAATCAAATTACTCAAAGAGTATGTAACACTCATAGAGTCTCAAATCAAACACTCAGAGAGCTTCAAACACATAGAAATCTTTATACTCAAAGAGCCTCAACCACCCGAAGAGTCTGTAACACTCAAAGGGTCTCAACTACTCAAAGAGTCTCAAACACATGCAAAAACCTTTATACTCGAAAGAGTCTCAACTACATAGAGAAACCTTTATACTCAAAGAGCCTCAACTACCCGAAGAGTCTGTAACACTCAAAGGGTCTCAACTACTCAAAGAGTCTCAAACACATCAAAGAAACTATTTATACTCAAAGAGTCTCAACTACCCGAAGAGTCTGTAACACTCAAAGGGTCTCAACTACTCAAAGAGTCTCAAACCAACACAAAACATTTATACTCAAGGAGTCTCAACTACCCGAAGAGTCTATAACACTCAAAGGGTCTCAACTACTCAAAGAGTCTCAAATCAACACAAAAACATTTATACTCAAAGAGTCTCAACTACCTGAAGAGTCTGTAACACTCAAAGGGTCTCAACTACTCAAAGAGTCTCAAATACACACAAAAAACCTTTATACTCAAAAAGTCTCAACTACCCGAAGAGTCTGTAACACTCAAAGGGTCTTAACTACTCAAAGAGTCTCAAACCGACACGAAAATATTTATACTCAAAGAGTCTCAACTACCCGAAGAGTCTGTAACACTCAAAGGGTCTCAACTACTCAAAGAGTCTCAAACCAACACAAAAACATTTATACTCAAAGAGTCTCAACTACCCGAAGAGTCTGTAACACTCAAAGGGTCTCAACTACTCAAAGAGCACAGCATGGGATCCAGGGCCCACTTCCTTGGATGGCGACTCTTTCTTTATTCGAGGTGCGTCTCGAATCCGGGCTGGTCCCCGAATCGAGAGGTATCTCACTTCACATCGCCGCTCATGCTGTGAGGGGCACTCTTTCGAGAGTTCCTTGGCGGAGCTCTCCTTCACGTGGATGATCCTGAGACTCGCGCGGGGGCCCGTCCTCCACGCCGCCCGTCTCGGATCGGGGTCCACAGGCTGGACCCCGCGATCCGAGAGGGGCGGGGGGACGTGCCCCCGCGCGCGTCTCTCTAGATCGTCCACGTGAAGGAGAGCTCCGCCAAGGAACTCTCGAAAGAGTGCCCCTCACAGCATGAGCGGCGATGTGAAGTGAGATACCTCTCGAATCCGGGCTCTGTGGACCCGGATCCGAGACGGGGCGGGGGGACGTGCCCCCACGCGAGTCTCAGGATCATCCACGTGAAGGAGAGCTCCACCAAGGAACTCTCGAAAGAGTGCCCCTCACAACATGAGCGGCGATGTGAAGTGAGATACCTCTCGATTCGGGGACCAGCCCGGATTCGAGACGCACCTCGAACAAAGAAAGAGTCGCCATCCAAGGAAGTGGGCCCTGGATCCCATGCTGTGCTCTGTCGCAACAGATAACCAGAGATGTAAAAGGTCCGTGCCTGATGACGAATGGGGAAGGGGTTAGGCGCCCCCAATTCGCCCAAGTGCGAGCACCTGGTCTCTTATGCCATTTTTAATTAATTTTGAAGAATTTTGGGCGAAAATCATGTGAAATGGGAACGAGCATCCCCGAGAAAACGTCTATCTAAGCATGCATGACCCGGGGATGGGCAAAAGAAAATAGACATCCAAATCCTAACTCACTGCATCTATTCCTAACCCATCACATCTAGGAAAGTAGTAACATCCGCATGCACAGCTACAGCTAAACAAGCAATATCAGATATGGTAAGCAGAAAAGCAGTAAATAGCCACAGCTAAGCATGTGAAACTAAGCGCACAATAATAAGCAAGCTGAAAGTAAACACACAAGGAACCAAAGACAAACACACGATAAACAAAAGATGCGAGGAAAAAAAATGAATCGATAAATCGAGAATGACAGGGAAAATAAAAGGGAGCGTACGATAGGCTCAGGGAGCAATTCTAATGAATCAAACTCAACAATCCTGATCTGCTGAAGATCGGATAGGTCTCACGATCGTCATAGCCTAGCGTTGGGCTCAGCGAGGACAATCCCTGCAAAGGGGCTACGCTACGTCGTCGCCCGTCCCAAAACGTGATAAAAACGTCAGAAAATCGATAAAACCGGCAAACCACGATGAAAACCGGAAATGGAATGAAAAGAGGGCTCCGAGTGACCTGGCAATCACCGTCCTTGCCCATTGTTTTTTATTTTTTTTTTGCTTTTGTTTTGAAATGTTTGAGAAATATTTACAAAAATGGTGACGAAAAGAGTGGAAAAAATAATGGTGTGACTGCACTCAGGATGCCAGCAGCACGCCTGAGCTGCCTACGTACCCCTCAGCTAGGGATCAAGCCATCCGTAGTTCGGAAGGAAAGGTGAGAAATATTTACAAAAATGGTGACTGCACTCAGGATGCCAGCAGCACGCCTGAGCTGCCTACGTACCCCTCAGCTAGGGATCAAGCCATCCGTAGTTCGGACTGATTTTCCTAACTACACTCTAATGACTCGAGATTTTTGAGATTTTTGATTTTTCAGATGTTTTTTGAATTTTTCGACACAAGAGGACAAAATCCTATCATCACAAGGGGAGGACAGACTCCTGATATCCCGCAAAGGTTGGACAGCATCCTATGCTTTGGGGGGGGGATGAACAGAATAACAACTCTGCAAGGGTTGGACAGCATCCTATACCTTGCAGGAGTGAATAAAATCACGTGATTGGATGAGGGGATGGACAGAATCCTAACCCCTATGATGATAGGACAGACCCCTGAAAGACTGAAGGACTGACTCTTATGCTGAAGACTGACTCTGAAAGATGGAAGGACGGAATCCTAAACTCTCTATGACAGACTCTAAAAAAAAAAGAAGAAAACCACACAAACGGGCCCCACATCAGCGGGCCCCACATCAGCGGGCCCCACATAAACGGGTCCCACACACAGCGGGCCCCACACCAGCGGGTCCCACACACAGCGGGTCCCACACACAGCGGGCCCCACACATCAGCGGGCCCCACACATCAGCGGGCCCCACACATCAGCGGGCCCCACACATCAGCAGGCCCCACACATCAGCGGGCCCCACACAGCAGCGGGCCCCACACACAGCGGGCCCCACACACAGCGGGCCCCACACAGCAGCGGGCCCCCCACAGCAGCGGGTCCCACACCAGCGGGTCCCACACCAGCGGGTCCCACACACAGCGGGCCCCACACATCGGCGGGCCCCACACATCAGCGGGCCCCACACCAGCGGGCCCCACACCAGCGGGCCCCACACATCAGCGGGCCCCACACAGCAGCGGGCCCCACACACAGCGGGCCCCACACATCAGCGGGCCCCACACATCAGCGGGGTGTCTACAATCACAAGCAGCTCAAGCCTCCAAATAAAACTCAAGAACAAAAACAAACATTCAAGAGAAACTACTTACATGGACTGCTAATCGAGTTTAAAAAAAATGATCAAAGCTCGGAAAGATTTGAAATCAGCAGCTTGATCCTCTCTCCTTTCAGATTTGCAGACCTCGGATCTTGGCCGGAGATGGAATCATTGCAGGAGGTAGTAAAAATCGACGGAATCCGATGATACTGACCGAAGAAGGGAGAAATTTGCCGGAGATCCGCCGGATCAATATAAAACCACCGGATCTGAGACGCTTGTGGCGTAGATGGAGATGAAGAAGGTGACTGGTAATGAGAGATGTGCGATCGGATTCCGGCAAGGAATTCGCCGGAGAAGATGACTGGCCGGATCTCTCTCTCTGCCGATTTTCTTCTTTTTTTTTTCTTTTTTCCCCCTCCTGGTTTTTCTCCTCTGCTCCCTTTTTCTCCACTGTCGATTTCCCTTTTTTTTTTTTTTCTTCGTTCTGGTTTCCCCTCTTTTTTTCCACTGTGTTTTTTTTCTTTTTGCTCCTCCTTTTCTCTCTGGTTCTTCCCCTCTGCGAGAGAACCGAGCTCTCCTCTTGAGTGGGGAGACTCATCATGAGGAGAGCAATCATCATTTATTTTTTGTCCCCCTCTTGTCCCCCCCCCCATTTCCCATTTCTTTGCAAAATAATAAATAACAAAATAAAAAATAATTTTCAAATGGCATTGGATGCCATGCGAAAACCAAAACCACTCATTACGCCCACTTTAAAAACGAAGAAAATGATGACCGTCCTTATTCTCTCTTTGACCACATAAGCGGGTCCCACAACAGCGGGCCCCACACAAGCGGGCCCCACGCAAGCGGGTCCCACATCAGCGGGCCCCACATCAGCAGGTCCCACACAAACGGGCCCCACAAAAGCGGGCCCCACAAAAGTGGGTCCCACACAGGCGGGTCCCACACAAACGGGTCCCACACAAGCGGGCCCCACATTCTCTTTTGCTCGGATTAATTTCATTCATTTTCCGTCTGACCTCGGGATTTTATTCGAATATGCGGGTTTAGGGCCTTGTCAAAATGGGGTGTCTACAGATGCCCCTCTTTGGCAGAGTGTGCTTGTCGCGCGAATGTCAAAGCTGAACAGACAACACATTTTGACTGGCCAAAAATTTATTTTACAAAGATTGAACTCGTGGAGGGAACAGATGTCTCAGGGGTCTCACTCGAATTGGAGGGAAGGGATGCCTCAGGGGTTTTGAATGAAAAGGATTTTGATTATTGGCTTGATGCTCTCAAAGATGCTCTCAGAGAGACTTTCGTTTTAAAATTTCACATTCAACATGACTTAATATTAATTTGGTGAAATGCTGGACACATAACTCAGCATTCAAAACATATTGGTGAGATAGCCTCCCACCAGAGAAATAACTCGAGTGTATACAACCACCTTAGTGAATTTTAATTTTACTCAAGTGAGTAAATGCCCAAATATGATTCTAGATTTCTATGATATTTTCATTTCAAGTCACACATTGAATCTAGATTCATGATTTAACTTTCCTATATAATATATATCATTTTAGGGAAAGATCCAAGGATTTTATAATATATATGTATCAAATGATGCAAACTACCTTGGACAGATGTATTCCATTTATGAACTTTCATGACTACTTGAACAAAATACATATAACATATCTATACATATTAAGGTTTATCTTAGTCATGAGATTATCCAATTAAAGCTCTTTTGAAAATACACTAATTTTTAACCCATCTATGATTCTTATTAGATTTGATGAAAATCATTAAGCATGTAATAGAATGGGTTTTGATAGGACAACTAGGTGCAAAGTAATAAATATGTTTGTTCACCTAAAGCACAAAAAGATGTCTAAGAAGGGATTTGAGTTGTTTTCTTAGACATGACATTTAATACCTTAGTTTTGTTAGAAATGATATATTAGAACAATTCAAGTACATAATTATCTAGCAAGTGCCGCATTTGTCAAAAATAGTGTTTAAAGAATGATACTTTGGCATTTTCTCAAATTTTTGTAAGTATTATTTGATTGCCAAAAATTTTCATTTTAGTTCAAGTCTTTAAACCTATGTGTTTCTTCTCTTTTTGGTTTTGCTAGAGAGATGTGATAGATCGTACAACCTAGCTTCTAGCAACTACCAAAATAATGTTCAAATATGATGATATACTTGTGAGTACAATTTGAACACAAGGGCACAAAGGTGTGGTTGAATATTCTGTAAGCACAATTTATGATTTTCACATTAATGTTCTCTAGAGCGACTTTCTTTTGTGGATGATCACTAAGTGCAAGAAGATCTAAATCATAATGTATGCACATAGAGATGTTTCTAATTATGATATTCAATTAAGCTCAATATATCAAAGTCTCATATTAACTACATTTAAGCATCTAGACTTTGAATTACAAGAAGATATATAGATACATGTTATTCAAACAAAGATAGGCATATAGTATCTATACACTCATTTTTAAAATTTTTTTTTTTTCAAATTAAGCACATTGAATATTGATACAAAAAAGGTTAACCAACTATAAGCATATTGTATCAAAAATTCATTTTCAAATGATATTTCATTTTAAGCTCATTACTCCTAAATCTACTAATCATATGATGTGATTCAAGTAAGGGAATTTTAGAACTCAAAGCATGTTGGTTCCAAGCAAATTTGTTCTAGTTGATGTATCTTTTCTAACCCAAACAAACTTATTACTTTTTACAAATCTAAACATACATTTAGATTTATAATGTCCAAATCTACCACAAAAATCACAAGACATATATGAGTAGGTAGATGGACGGGATGAGCAAGATGATTTACAAGAATGACTATGATGAAAACTATGTTTTGCACTTTCTTGTAAATAATGATTTTCCAACATTAATGTTTCATTCTTGATGTTTAAGTCATTGATTTCCATTTTTAAATTTATCAATTCAAGAGATGAAAGCATTTTGATTTTCTCTTCTTCTTCTTTAAGGAGTTGATTTTCCTCTCTTAGTGAAGCAATGGTATCACTTAGGTCAATAAAATCTTTTTTAAAAATTTCATTTTCTTCACTAAGATGTGCATGATCTATTTCTACTGACCTAAACTCCTTGCGAATACTAGCTAAATTATTTTTCAAGTTTGAATTCTTAGCTAGTTGATCCTCAAGTTTCTTATGTAATTCTTGGACATTTTCAACAAGTTCTTCAAATGTGAATTTGGCATTATCCAATGGGTCTTCATTAGATAATCCCATTAAGCACATGTTTTGATTTTGAAGATTTTCAATAGAGTCTAAAACATTTTTAGCATTTTTACAAGAGAATACTTTTTCATAAATGTTAGGTGGTAATGTACAACATATTGCAATTAGGGCTTTTATATTTAGTAAAGATAATTTTTTATCATAATCATTTAATCTTTTAGATTTAATATTTAAAACAAAACCATTTTCAATTATCTTTATCATATCATTATCTAGACCTTTTAAGTATGTCTTCATATGGATCAACCATGATCCATAATTCGAACCATCCAAAATAGGTAGTCTAGATCACATCTTTTAAGTTGCCAAAAAACTAGATCGTTTAACTCTTAACCGATTATGGTCTTAATCAAGAACCCAAGCTCTGATACCAATTGAAATCCAAGTAGTGACTTGGTTTGGCAACCTAGAGGGGGGTGAATAGGATGTTTATAAAACTTTTATCTTTTAGAAACTTTTCCTAAGATTTCACCCAAGACTTATCCCTTGGTTAATTAAGTTGAATTAGTTAAGCTTAACCAATTTTCACAAATGTATATAAGCTTAAAAACCATGTTTAAACAACCAACTTAATTAGGAGATTTAGTGGGCTAATTAGCAATGTAAAGATATTCACGTTGGATGGCAATGCTAACTCACTCAATTCTAAATAATAAGACAAGCACAAATAAGAGAGTGAGAGAGGGAGTGAGAAATCGAGAAATACCAACGCAAGCGACACAAGGATTTATAGTGGTTTGGCCAAAGGCTTACTCCACTCTACTCATGGTCGCACTTGAGGATTTCCACTATTGAGACCTCCACGACGCCCGGCTCCGAGGCTTTTACACTTCAAGGAAATTAAATGTGGATGCCCTTCCACCTTTACAATGACTCTCCTTCTCCGCCGAGTTCTAAGCGCTTCACCCAAGTGAATTAAACACGGATGCCCTTGCCACCGATCGAATGAAGAAGAAGAAGAAGTATTAGCCTCTTACTAGGCTTGATTACAAGTTGTAGCTCACACTTTCTCCCAAGAATAATTTGCAAATGAAAGCCTAAACCAATCTCAAATGATTTTTTCAAAATCAAGGCACAATGGATTGGTGAGAAAAATTAACCAAAAAAATTGTTGCAAATAATTTTCTAGGGTTTGTTAAGGTTGGAACATATTCATCAAATCTTTTGAACCCATACAATGGGTATATATAAGTTCCCAACTCAATATTACCGTTTTAGGGGCAAAACAGCAATTTTCAGGTCAAACAATCAACTAGCTGTTGGGCCTCCAACGGCTATAATATTTTGAGTTCACAGAGAACTCCGAGAACATTTCTCGGAGTTCCGAGAACATTTCTCGACCAGAAAGTGAAATTTCATTCCCTGGACCATTTCTCGGAGTTCCGAGCTTGGAGCTCCGAGAAGCCTAGAAACAGTAAGATATTCCTGTTTTTAGAGCTGTTTTGTTTTAGGCTTTTGGAACTCAATTTTATCATGTTAAATGGAATGTCATGAGGGTTCCACAATGATGGAACACCACATGGTCATTCACTAATCCAATTAGGCTCTAAGTGTGTGTTGTAGTCTCTTTGGAAAACATGATTTTTCACTAGTTTTAGGGGTTTAAAACAATGTGCCTTGACAAGAGGAAATGCAAGAGAGATAGGAATACATTCTACCCTTTCTATCACTCTCTTGAACTCTTCTCTTGAGCTGGGATCTTCTATGGTTGAGCTTCAATGCTTGACATCTTCAAGTTGTGGTACAAGCTGCTTGGTCCTTTGCATTAGGTTCTTGATCCTCCAGCTTTGGCCTTCATGAACTTCTCTGTATGTTTAATGCCTGATATGGATGATGTTGAGCTTCTCCTTGGTGGATCCTCCAAGGTGTGATTTATCCAAGAATGCTCTAGCTCCTTTGTCCATTGGTTGGTTCATCTTCAAGCATAGGCCAACAAGGTGTGTGCTAGTATGATTTGACTTGTGTAGGACCTGTCTAAAGCACAGCACTCAAGGCAAATATTTAGTCCATAAATGACTAATCAATTTGAGTTTGTTAATCATCAAAACAAGGTGATTGAGTGAACTCATGGAAAACCCTTGGGCTAACACCCACTATGATAGCAAGATTATAGCCTTGTCCCTAGTAGGAGGTGGAGCCAAATGGCTCAAGTTATGTTTTTATGGCAGATGGGTTGTTATTGCCAAAACCGGTTCCCTCGGTAATTTTATATAGTGTCTGCCAAAAAATGCTTTAGCCAAGGCCAAATATAAGACCTTAAATGACAAAAGGGGCATGTTGGCCTCAGGCATAAGTTGGTAAAGTAGATGAGGGACAATAACACTCGACTTTGTAAAGTTGAAGAGGAGTCTGTAGATCCTCTCGTAAAGCCACATAAAGTAGTGTATAAGGCATCGGAAAGGAAAGGGGTTAAAGCCCGAGGCATTAACCATTAGTGAGGGACACCCAACCTATGTGAAAGGTGTGAACAAATCAGTACTAAAAAAGAGAATTGTGAATAATTCACTTCACAGAATGAGGATCCTTGTTTCTGTTCAATAATTTAATGTGTAAACGATACATGTCTTTTACATATATTATAACCTTGTAATCCTGGGTAAGAGTCTATATATGGAATGGGCTATTGATGGAAATAATACATATACAGAGCATGTGGTAAAGGGCAATAAGGCTAGACAAGGCAATTGCCATGCAAGGCAAGCATGCAATCAGCTATAGGCAATCATGGCATCATGTTATATTAGGCATGTATGGAATGGCAACATGCCATACAAGGCACGAGTGAGCTGCAATTGCCCTTAACACCCCCCCGCAAACTCAAGATGCTGTTGAATGCATTTGAAGTTTTGAAACAAGAAAACGCAAACGAGGGGATGAATGAGACTTGGTAAATAAATCTGCAATCTGATGTTCTGATGGTATAAACGGCAAGGAAATTGTCTTCCATAACACATGATCACGAATAAAATGACAGTCAACTTCAATATGTTTGGTGCGTTCGTAGAAGACATCATTGTGATCGATCTGAATAGAGCTTTTGTTGTCGCAGAAGAGAGGAGTAGGATCAGAAAGAGGAACACCCATGTCATGGAGGAGCCACCGCAACCAAATAACTTCTGTAGTAGAATGGGCAAGAGCACGATATTCAGCTTCGGCACTGGATCGAGCAACGACTGTTTGCTTCTTACTCTTCATGAGATAAGAGAATCTCTAAGAAAGACACAAAATCCAGTTGTGGACCGTCGATCAGTATCACCGGCATAGTCACCATCAGAGTATGTGCGAAGAGTGAGGGATGACTTGGAAGAGTAAAGTATCCCGTGAAACATCGTGCCCTTAAGATATCGTAAAATCCTGAGAACGGCAGCAAAATGAACAGAGCGAGGTTCGGCCATAAACTGACTGACAATCTGAACTGCATGAATGATATCAGGTCGGGTAATAGTGAGATAGTTGAGACTCCCGACCAGCTGGCGATACAAAGTAGGATTAGGAAGAAGGTTGCCATCAGAAGGTCGAAGCTTCACATTCAATTCAAGAGGAGTGTCTACTATCTTAGCATCAGTAAGACCGGCTCGACTAATAATATTAGATGCATACTTCACTTGTGAAAGGAAATATCCAGTAGGGGTGGAATCAATTTCTATCCCGAGAAAGTAACGAAGAGGACCTAGATCTTTCATCTCAAAGCATTTGTGCAAATGATTCTTAGCATCATTAATGCCACATACATCATTACCAGTAATAACCATATCATCGACATATAAAAGTAGAATGACGAGGCCACGAGTTGCTCTTTGAATGAACATAGCATAATCATATGCACTTTGAGAAAAACCGTAGTGGAGAATGGCAGTACGGAATTTCTCAACTAGGAGCGAGAGGCTTGTTTGAGACCATATAAGGCACGCCGAAGTTTGCAAACTTGTCGAGCCTTGTGCGAAGACCTGGAGGAGGCTGCATGTATACTTTTTCATGAAGATCACCATTGAGGAAGGCATTTTTAACATCCATTTGATGCAACGACCAGTGTCGAGTAGAGGCAACAACAATAAGAGTACGTACAGTTGTCATACGAGCAACATGGGCAAATATTTCCTCATAATCGATCCCGTACTCTTGGGTGAATCCTCATTCAACAAGACGAGCTTTGTACCGTTCAATAGATCCATCCGACTTGGTTTTGATCTTATATACCCATTTGCTTCCAGCAACACTCTTTCCAGGAGAAGATCTACAAGATCCCATGTATTGGTATTTTGTAAGGCTGCGAGCTCTTCTTTTATAGCGTGCTGCCATTTTGGGTCAGAGGCAGCCTCTCGATAAGATTGAGGCTCATGTAAAGACAGAATAGAAGACAAAAAATAATGATAATCTTTTAGTTTAAGAGGAGGATGGTGCTCTCTTTGTGGGTAGTGATGCGTACGTGCAACGGGTCCTGGATCACTTGTAGAGGTAGTGTTGTTGATGGCAGGCGTAAAATGGTCAGTATTGGAATCATTAGGCACAAATTCATCTGGGGGAGGAGGAGTCAACTCAGAAGAATTTTCATAAGGAGCATTGGAAAAGGGATCCACAAATTGAAGAGGCTCATATGATGGCGTAGAGGACATAGAATAAAATGGTATTTTCTCCCAAAAGACAACATGACGAGAAATGCATAATTTTCTGGCTACAGGATCATAGCAACGATATCCTTTTTGTTGAATACCATAGCCTAAAAGTACACAAATGACACTTTTTTTCTCTAACTTATGTCGCTCTCGTGTTGGAAGAAGCACAAAACATGTGGACCCAAACACACGAAGTCCAGCGTAATCAGGAAGAGAGTGATAAAGACGTTCAAAAAGTGATATCCCATCAGTGATAGATGAGGGAATCCGATTAATGAGATAAACTGAAGTGTGAACAGCTTCACCCCAGAATTTACGAGGAACTAAAGAGGAGAGAAGTAACGTTCGAGCTGTTTCAATAATATGACGATGTTTGCATTCCGCTACACCATTCTGTTTAGGTGTATCAGTGCATGATAATTGGGAAAGAGTACCTTCAGATTTTAAAAATGCATGAAACGCAGAGGACATGTATTCCCCACCAGAGTCAGAACGAAATATTTTAATAGATTTGGAAAATTGAGTTTTTACCATGGTGGCGAATTCAACATAAATACGTAAAAATTCAGAACGAGACTTCAACAAATAAAGCCAAGCATATCGAGAATAATCTTCCACAAAAATTATATAGTACTGACTACCACCCATAGAAGGAATATTAGTAGGCCCCCAAACAAAAAAATTTCCTTCCATGATAACATCAGAGGAGAAGAGAGAGAAGTTGGCTCCTACTCCAATAAAAGCTCCAAGGTAATCTTCCCGCTCATCTCTACAATGGGATGACTCACTATAGATCTAAATGTGGTGCTCGAGCATGGCTAGAAAGGGTTTGATCTAAACAAACTACCGACGAAGTTTGATGAGAATACGTAGAACTGGATGGTTTCAGTTCTTTGGTATTTTTTGCTCTAGTCCATTTATTTTGTTAGTTTTCATGGGTTTTGTGATGTTTCTTATAGTAAAAGTACTTCGGTTCTTCAATAAAGTTTATGCCACCCACCGAGGCGTTGGCTCTTTGGCATAAAGTCATGGGTTTGCTCCCTATTGACGAGTGTTCGAGTCCCGCCCCCGACTTACCTGATACCCATGGTGAGTGGGTCGTTGCGTGTATCCGTAGGGACTAGTCCTACTCCAGAAGGGGGTGGGGACATCCTACGTCATCAAAAATAAAATAAAAAAGTTTATGTCGAAGTGGTGTTCATCTGAGCAAATTATGATCTTCTGTATTGTGTCTTGGGTTTTTGGTCTAAGTTACGAGTTTGGTGTGAACAAAATTATAGCTCTCAAACCGTGGTGTTTAAGCTAATACTGTAATGTTTGGATTGAAGTTCGTGCACAAGTGGAGTTCCTATGAGAAATCATGTTATGATGTCTTGTGTATTGGGTATTGGGTCTTGAGTGATGAGTCTGTGAGTTTGGTGTGAACAAAATCTTAGCTTTGAAGTCATGGTGTTCAAGTTAATACTGTAATGCTTCGATTTTGTTCTCACCTAATCATTTTTTCCTTTGTTTTAATAAATATTAGCAAATTAAAAAGGGAATTGATATTTCCGCTCCCTTTTTAGACCAATCCACTCCAACTTGGAGTGGATTGGTCTAAAAGGGGAGCGGAAATATCAACTCCCCTATGCTTTGGATATTTCCACTCCACTTTTAGACCAATCCACTTCAAGTTGGAGTGGATTAGTCTATAAGTGGAGCGGAAATATCAGCTCCCATTAAAAATTATGATGTTGTTGATGATGATGTGGATGTCGATGTTGATATTATAATGGAAAATGTTATCAGCATTACTGTATTTTGATGAGGCACTCCTCACTTTATTAAAAGTATGGTATGGCCTGTACCATAGGATGATCCAAACCATCCATTAGATGGGCCACGGCCTAAATAGGTTGTGCCCCAAAAATCATTACCAGAGGTTGATCCTAACCGTCCGATCTGAATGTTAGAGGGTTGATCATAACCCTCTATAAATCGGACGGTTAGGATCAACCTTTGAAAATAATTTTTGGGGCACAACCTATTTAGGCTGTGGGCCATCTAATGGACTGTTTGGATCATCCTATGGAGCGAGCCATATAATGCTTTTAATAAAGTGAGGAGTGCCCTCATCAAAATACAGTAGTGCTGATAACACTTCGCATTATAATATGATTATTATTATGATGATGAAATAAGATGTAGTTCTATGCAAGGCTTAAAATTTCGACTGAAATCCGAAATTTCGGATTTCGATGGGGACTGAAACCGAAATTCACCGAAATTCAGAATTTCGCCAATTACCAAATTTCGGTCCAAAATTTCGTTTTACTGCCATTTTTTTAATAAAAAAAAAATTGCTAAAAAATTTCGGCCGAAATTTCTTCGAAATTTCAAACCCAAATTTCGATGCTTAATACCAAATTTCGGACCAAAATTTTGGATTTCGCTGAAATTTCGGTTTTCTGTGGGGTCCGAAACGGTTACCGAAACCAAAATTTTAAACCATGGTTCTATGATTGATTTTGATTTGATGCGAGGAATAAAAAAGAAGAAAAAAAATAGAGAGACAGAAAAAGCATACACAGTTTGAATGAAACTAAAAACAGGCAAATATTAGAATCAACAACCACCTTGGGTTTGATGACCGGCAAGAAAGCTAAACATTGTTAAATGTCATTTATGAGGCTCTAAGAAACATCTTTTCATTTTCAAGCAATTAAAAGTTTTAAAAAACTTCTATAATTGTTAATCTCAATGAAAAGATGTATGATGTCTCTTATTTTCTTATGGAAAAGTTAGGCTTAGGGTCATTGCTACTAATCCAATTAAATTAAATTACAGAGAGGTAAATCTATGGAGTTCAATGTAATTAAATCTTTCTCATAACAACACATAAAAAACATCCTAGAGGCTTACAAAAATTGTGGTAGAAATTATGATCTGCACAGTTTTCCTTTCTTTTAAGGTAGGCAAAAAACATATATTTTACAAAGGCTTAACAAGTAGATGCCCAAAAAGTGATATCTCTGAGATCTCAAGTTTTTTCGTTAGTAAGGCTAACAATTTTATTCACTATAGGAGTTATCTCAGTCTCTGTAACTAAACATACATAGTGATAGTACTGACATGTGGAATGGAACTAATGCCATTGACTGTAGTGATTAGCTAAACAAATTAACAAAAGGAAACAACCCTGGTAATTTTTTAAAATGTAATGATTACATACCTTTACTAAATAATCCTAATATACATTTTGTAGTAAAATGAAAATTTGTGAGCAGATTTTTCAATTAATTAAAATTAATCATTATTTAGATTAGTTCGAAGACTAGAATGAAAAAAAGGGGAATGTCAACGCATCTGGGAATAAACGATTGATCTCTATCAATAGACCTACTAAAGACCCGAACCATAGCATAGTTAGCACAGGTGCCACGGAGAGATATGTCTTAAGTAAGGCTGCTCAGCAGCATTTCTTTCTCTTCTCGCAAGTTCTTCTTTTCTTCCTTAAGCACTTGAGCCAAACATCCATCTTTGATCTGAACATCCATCCATCAGCTTCATTTGATTGCTTTCTTGAATCTGTGAATGTGTAACTCTCCTCTCGCTCGCTAGGCTCCAATAAACCGGTAACAGGAAGAGGAAGTACTATCCTAGACGCTGGAGTGGATCCTAAAGAGATACCACTTCCTCATGAGTTTATCTTGAATCGGGATCTTTTGGCCTAGTACAACATTAGATGGTTCTCCGCGGGGTCAGCCTTTGATTACAAGTATAGCTTAGCTCATAGCCCCCTTACCAATGAGACAATGCGGTAAAGCGTGACCGTTCGCCACCATAGAACTCAACAGTTACACCTACTTGTTCGACACGATACTTCGATTCTGCCCTTCTAAAAGGAACATCCGCTCTCACAATTCCGTCTCCATCTACCAAAACCACCAGAAATGTTTCAAAAAAAGTAGGCATATCTCGCACGGCTCCTAAGTGATAAAAGAAAGAAGAAGTCATCTTCTTTCTTTTTTGATTACCTTCCTCGCGTATGTATAAGACCGAATCCATTCGATTTCGAAAAAGGATTACTAATCATTCACTTTTCGAGGAATCCTTCATCAGTGGTTGTGAATGACTGACCTTTTCAATCTTTTCGACCTTGGTTCCGTAGGAGCAAGTCAGAAAGATTGAGAAATAGAACCATCTGCTTTGCACTCTAATTTCTTCCTTATACACCTAAGGAAAACTCTTAATTGGATCTAAAATTGACATGTTTAACATTTCTAGATAAGGGGATAGTGTCTTCAGTTAAGAGAATCAATGTTGACTTTCAATAAATTCATTATTTATCACATCAATGAATGTGCAATTACTACTGAGGGCTATAATGAATGACTAAGCATAAGTAATGATAATAATGACCAAGGTTATTTTGTAAAATATAATTATTACATTCATTTTTTTAATAACCCTAATTATACATTGTTAGTGTGTATACCATAAAAGCCAATTACCATGTAATATATTTTAAGAGAAAAATGATTGTGAGCTTGAAGCTCATATAGCTTATATGAACTTGAGGGCCCAAACACATGGGTCCCACATTTTTTGTGATGATCCAAACCATTCATTTGCAATGCCCCATCATAGATAGGGTGTGTACCAAAAATCAGATCCATTGGATAATCCTAACCCTTCGAAAAGCGGAGGGAAAAAATGGGCAGATTTGTGGCAAACGGTGTCTGTCCATTTTGCCCTCCACATTTGGATGGGTTAGGATGATCCTATGAAGCTGATTTTTTGTACACATCCTATCTATGTAAGGGCCTTGCAAATGAATGGTTTGGATCATCACAAAAAATGTGGGACCCATGTGTTTGGGCCCTCAATCTCATATAAGTATATGAGCTTCAAGCTCACAATCATTTTCCTCATATTTTAATTAATTAATGAATTTCATGACACTTATTGGATACTTTTAAGGAATGTATAACATGCTTGTCATATTGAACACATGTTTTACGCTAGGTGACAAAGTAGGAATATCATGCCATGGATTCACAGATCCTAAGGGGAAGGAGATATGACATTCCAGTTCTTTGCAGGCCTAAAACGTTCCTAATTGGAGTTTAGATTGGACATCTCTCTTCCTGTACACAACTAGCATCAGACCTCGCCTTCATACGTGCATTGCGGTGGCTTATCTTAGCCACTAGGGTAGTCAGGTAGCATGGGTGCAATAAATGGTCTATGTATTGAACATGATCACCATATCTTAGTGTAACTTGTGGACAAGGAGTAAGGGTAAGGTCTTTTTTTTTTTTCAGGCAGAGCCCTTTTGTAGACTCCCCCATTTTGCTACACTTTAACTTACAACATTCCATAAAAGATCCGTGGAATTTCTCCAATTAGTCCAAAAATGGTAATGGAATTTACCCTGTAAGCTAATTTGACCCGAAAATTTTGCAAAAAGCCCAATTAAATAATATATACTAAATCATGCAAGAGACCCATTACCATGAACTTGTGTACTCTGGCTCATTTAAACAATGATCCAACCATACCGATCGTTAATCGGATCAAAATTAGCTAGGGTCACTTCATAGCCCGAACCATGATTCCATCCCGAGACTTGATTTTTGGAAAATCACCAAATCGAGGGCTGATATTAATTTGGGTGTTTTTATTAATAATTTGGTGTCATTTGGTCAATGTTTAATTAATTAAGGTCAATCCCAACTAGGATTAAATGTTGGATCATTTAATTAAAGAAAAATCCTCCTTAGGTAGGAGAACATCTCAATCCAGCCAATAACTCAAATATCATTTTTTAAAATGTAACAAGAATTTTGTTAAAATGGTATAAAATAAAATACATAATCCGGGACGCCTGATGCTCTCACAGTTGCACCATAACCCTACAAGAAAAGACCGCTTCATGCATCGCCAACCCAAAGCCCCACACCCGCTAACGGAATTCAAATGTAATAAAGATAGCTGACGAATATACAAGAAACCAGTGAAATATAGTACTGTATCCAATTCTTCGGGTGTTAGCCCAAGGTTTCAACCTAGTGAAATATAGAACTGTATCCAATCCTTGGAGTGTCTGTGCATTAGACATGTTTATAGTGAAACATTGATTAATGTTTTATAGACTAAAATTGGGCCTTGGAGTGTATTGCACTACAACACTGCCAAAGCTTGAGGATCAACCATGAACTAGTCAAAGGAGCTGGACCTAAAAGGAAGACTGTCATTCTTAAAGATGTCAATTAGAAGAGCTCAAACTCAAGTCTACAGAAGCAAAGGCAAGAGTTCAAAGTTGAAGATCATTTAAAGGCCAAAGTCATAGAGCACGATCAAGGAACCAAGACGAAGCTTTGCAATTCACTGAGGACCAATGGAGGTGAAGCTAAAGTTCCAAGAAGTGCCCAAGTTTGAAGACAAGCTCACACAAGGCAAATTCCAAGTCATTCAAACTTGAAGACCAACTTTGAGGAGAAAAGAGCTAGAATGTATATCCTCACTTTCTAAGTCTGTCTCCAAGTTAAAGGCACTCAAAAGACCCCATAGAGTTTTTAAAAGAGACCCAAAATCATAAGCCCAAAGTTTCAAAAACAAGTGAACTCAAAGCCCAAGTGCCAAATTGAGTTAAAATGTAAAAATGCATCAAATTGGCACTTGCATGGTTTGTCATACACCTTAATCATATAATAATTGGTCCAAGGAATTTTATAAATACTTTTGAAACTATTTTTAACATATAGATCTTGTTCTTCACATATCTATAGAGTACAAGAACATCAAAATCGGATAAGAAACGAGAGAGATGAAATTTGGAAGCTAACTATGCAAAACCAGCACAGAACTGGAAAGCCTTGCAGACGTCTATCGGGCATATTTTTTTTGCCCATAACGGCTAGTTTTTAACTTTTCCAAATATTTACTAGTTTGCCCTGCAACAACTATATCTTCTTTGGGGCTATAAATACCATATAAAAGGAGACATTTGGTAACTTTTAATGATCCAAAATCTCCCTTAAGCCTTGTATTTAACTTGCAAA
Source organism: Tasmannia lanceolata (assembly GCF_043159265.1). Taxonomy (NCBI): domain Eukaryota; kingdom Viridiplantae; phylum Streptophyta; class Magnoliopsida; order Canellales; family Winteraceae; genus Tasmannia; species Tasmannia lanceolata. The sequence continues at coordinate 52,337,207 of NW_027518680.1, read as the reverse complement.
CGTTCTTTTTGCTAAAATATCTCACCCAAACCTCTCGTGCCTTAATTTGGAGAAACATCTTTGAGAGTTTGGTTTAGGCTTCAACTTGCAATCTTTTGTGAGGGTTTTTCTTTTATCTTCATTGTGAAAATCAAGCCTACAAGGAGGCAAATCATTGTATATTCTTCTTCATTCTTTAAAAACATTGTAAAGGTGGAAAGGGCAACAATATTAAATCCCTTGGAATTGGCGAGTGCATGAAAACGTGGAGCCATCTTTGTGGGCAAGTGTTGAAGACGCGGAGCCATCTTCGTTGTATCAAGAGCACTTTTAGTGCATTGTCTCAAGGAGACAAAACTTGACAAGAGTGGAGTAGGCCTTGAGTTTGAAGACCGAACCACTATAAATCTTAAGTGCAATCTTTCTTCTATCTTGTTGTACTCTCTAACCCTAAACTATTCATTTGTTTATTCTTTTATTGATGGGATGATCTTTATCTTGATTGCTTTGCATATTGATTGATTTAGTTGAGCTATTGTTGAGTGATTGTTAATGTTAATCATTTTAACTCAGCAAATTAACTAGTGATTATTTGTTCATTAATGGTATAATCTTAAGATAATTTGTCTATCTAGTGGTGAATACATATAGGTAATAATCAACTTATCTTATTTATTCTACTAAAAGCAACACTAGGATTCAGTTGGAAAAAAAGTTTTTAAAAGGCAAATTTTGATAATACAACCAATTCACCCCCCTCTTGGTTGCCCCAACTGGGATTTCACCTTGGAATATAGGACTGTATCCAATTTTCCCCAATAGAACCTTAGGTTTTTTGCTACTATCAAGTGGCCCATGGATGATGCCCTTTATATATGTGATATATCATTTACCATAACTTGTACCACGCCATGTCCGCTCCCTTTTTTGCCAATGTGTCTGCTGATTCGCTTGTCGATCTCCTCTTGTGCTAAATTTGAGGATCAATGATACACATGAGGTCCCTAATTTTAAAAATGATAGGGTCCAGCTTCCATGGACCATTCATTTCCGTAGATGCCCATACTATTACATTGCTTGAGTCTCCTTCAATCATTAGAGGACTAAGGCGAGCTTCCACACACCACTTAAGGCCCCATAATAAAGCTTTAGCTTTGTTTCGTTGAGTAGCAAACCCTAGCTAGTCTTGAATAAGGCATAATTGTCCTCCCATTTGAGTAATTCCACCAATCCATTCTGGACCTGGCTTGCCTTTGGAACTCCCATCAAAATTTGCTTTTGAACCACCCTTTAAGAGAATTGCTACCAATTTGGAGTGACAGTTTGATGCAAGAGCATCTCCTGGAATATCTACATTGGCCCTTTCATGTTCATTAGCATAGGAGTTCTTTTCATTTGTTGCATTTGTTCATTCACACTTGTAGTGGTAGTTTGGTAATTTTGTGGTCTTTTCATGCTTTGTAGTCATTTGTCACAAGTAGGGATAGCTAAGTCATTGTTGCTATCTTTCATGTCCTCTTTTGTCATTTTGAGTAAGTAGGGGTATTTGAGTCTTTCCTTATGTAAAGGTTCTATAAATAGGCCATTTCCCTCAATTTGTAACGTGACCTAGATTTTTTAGGGTAATGATAAATTCACGCCCCCCTGTAATACGCATGCGCCCCCCCTTATGACGTGATTTGACATGAACAGTGCTCAATTTTAACGCTTTTTGACGTCAAATCACGCTATAAGGGGGTGCAAGTGTACTACAGGGGGTGCGAATTTATCATTGCCCATTTTTTCTTCTGAAATAAAATCGGGGATCTTATTTTCATTTGGAAGCAAACGTCTTGCGAAAAGAGGAATTTTTGGCACCATTCGACCAAGAAAGGGATCATGAGCTTGCATCAAAGTTCTTATATTGAAGTAAAATCATCAAAGAAAGAAGCACATCATTAGAAGTTACTGTTCGTGAAAGAAAGGTGGAAAAGTTGTTGGAAATTAATGTCATTGATGAATCTTTTGTTCAATTACAACTATAGTTTAGCTTGGTAAGTGATCTTCAACTTTCCTTTGATATACATAATAATTCGGTGCAAGATTCCATTTAAATTTGTTCGGATCGTGCAATGTAGTAAATCATGGGGTTTTGGCTTCCCCTTGTTTAGCAACACAAGATCTGAGATATCAGGCCTTTAATCGTATAGCTTGTTTAAGCTCTGATGCTGAAGAGTTTCTATTCTTGTTGGAAATGCCACCTACATGGTGAAAATTAAGACCAAGGTTTAAAATTTCGGTTTCGGACCTTGAAATTTTGAAATTTTGACTGAAATTTCGGTCGAAATCTGGTACAAAACCCGAAAACAATATTTTATTCATTATTAAATTTCGGCCGAAATTACCAAAATTTCGGTGAAATATTAAATTAATATTAAAAAAAAAACAGATTTTTTGGGTCAAATTTCAGAAAAACCGAAATTCGCCCGAAATAAATGACCGTTTCGGTTTTGATCGATTTCGGTGTCGGTCGATTTCGGTCCGAAATTTCGGATTTCGGTCGAAATTTAAAACCATGATTAAGGCTCAAATGGCACAAAAACTGGAAGCAGTTTCTCATTGGTGACTGTGCTCAACTATAGAGCATTAGTAAATTTGGAATCCCTAGATCTAGTACATGCCTATTTGAATAGCTTGTTGTTCATTATTAATCTTTAGTTGCTTAATCAATGTTCCGGAAAAAATATTTGCTTTTCGGGCATATAATCTAATACTAACTCTAACATTATTTGCAAATAACTATATTTAACTTGGAAAATTTTAGCATATATATATATATATATATATATATATATATATATATATATATATAGAGAGAGAGAGAGAGAGAGAGAGAGAGAGAGAGAAGAGAACGTACACCCTGGAGTAAATAGGGCGTGTGTTCCCTACTTAAAAATTAGGCGCTTATTCATTTCAACCATCGGATCACGATGATCTGGACCGTACGTTCATTAAAATGAGAAAAAAGCCAACGAAATAGGGCCTCTTACATATTCTTCTCTGCCTCGTTCCAAAGAATCCAAACCCAAAAAAACCCTAGTTTTTCTCTACCGAGCACACACACCATCTCTCTCTCTCTCTCTCTCTCTCTCTCTCTCTCTCTCTCTCTCTCTCTCTCTCCCCCCCCCCAATCTATATACGATTCACGCGAGGGTTTCTTCTCTGCCTCCTTCCAAACAAAAAAAAACCCCACTTTTTCCCTACTTCGTCTAGAAAGATTACTGCGTGCCTCCAACGGTTCTCTTTTTCCTCAGCTTCTTCAATTTGCAGCTTTCTTAGAGGTATCAAAAAAATCTCTTCTTCTTTTTCCATTGTTTGTTTTGTGCATCAGAAAAATCTCTTCTTCTTTTTCCATCGTTTGGGTTTAATGCTCTGCTCTTCGTACTGATTGATAAAGGCAACAGACTCGATGCATTTTATTTATTGTTTTTCTGTTCAATTGGATTCGGATTTGAATTTCGATTTCTCAAGTTTTGGTGGTGTTCATGGAATGTTTACTGTTAGGCCTAAAATCGGTAACAGATATGACAGTGACGTAAGAGCCGAGCTGGAGGGCCCGAGGAGCTGAAGTGGAGGAAATAGAGTCCGAACGAACTGTGTTCTGCACAAAAGCAAACGAGGTCAGAATGACGGACTCGGAGTGTACTCCGGACAGGCCCTTCGACACTCAAGTCAATATGAGCCGGAGTGAAGAGAGAGTTTTAAGAGTGGTGGTTGGGAATTCAATACCCCGATTTATGAGCTTTGGAAGCCCTTTTATAGAGGAAATTTGGGGTAGGTGGGGAATTAATGCTCCAAGGCAGGTGTCCACCAGCTATAGGTTCAGGCTCACCTACTCTGTGATAATTACCGAACTGCCCCTGCCGACGCGGGGTCTACAGTGGTTCCCCCTCGAGACACGTGCCGGCAGCTGATAGGCTGACCTGCGGTGGGCCCCCTCTAGCCACGTGTCAGCAGCTAACAGGCTGCTGTGCTTTTACACCCCATCAGTTGCCCCCCAGTTCTCCAAGTCGTTACTGTGACTTGGGGAAATGTGGTAGAGTACATCTCTGATTGATGGTGGTCGAGGGGCCTGCGAGGCAGTCCGGAATTTGGAGCGGTCCGGAGATTGGAGCAGTTCGGAGACTGGGGCAGTCCGGAGACAGAGGCAGTCCGGATTTCGGAGCAGTCGGGATTTTTGGAGCAGTCCGGATTTTGGAACAGTCCGGATTTTTGGAGCAGTCCGGATCTTGGAGCAGTCCGGATTTTGGAACAGTCCGGATTTTTGGAGCAGTCCGGATCTTGGAGCAGTCCGGATTTTGGAACAGTCCGGATTTTTGGAGCAGTTTGGATCTTGGAGCAGTCCGGATTTTGGAACAGTCCGGATTTTTGGAGCAGTTTGGATCTTGGAGCAGTCCGGATTTTGGAACAGTCCGGATTTTTGGAGCAATCCGGATCTTGGAACAGTCCGGATCTTTGGAGCAGTCCGGATTTTTGAGCAGTCCGGATTGGGCCGGACTGTGTTTTCGACGTTTAGCGAGATGCGTCATATCCAGTCCGGCTTGGGTTGGGCTGTTTTTTGTCGTTTAGCGAGATGCGTCATATCCAGTCCGGCTTGGGCCGGACTATTTTTTGTCGTTTAGTAATCCAGTCCGGCTTGAGCCGGACTGTTTTTTGTCATTTTGCGAGACGCCTCATATCCAGTCCGGCTTGGGCCGGACTGTTTTTTTGTCGTTTAGCAATCCAGTCCGGCTTGGGCCAGACTGTTTTTTGTCGTTTAGCAATCCAGTCTGGCTTGGGCCGGACTGTTCTTTGTCGTTTAACGAGACGCGTCATATCCAGTCTGGCTTGGGCCGGGCTGTTTTTTGTCGTTTAGCGATACGCGTCATATCCAGTCCGGCTTGGGCCGGACTGTTTTTTGTCGTTTAGCAATCCAGTCCGGCCCAAGCCAGACTGTTTTTTGTCGTTTTGCGAGACGCGTCATATCCAGTCCGGCTTGGGCCGGACTATTTTTTGTCGTTTAGCAATCCAGTCCGGCTTGGGCCGGACTGTTTTTTGTCGTTTTGCGAGACGCGTCATATCCAGTCTGGCTTGGGCCGGACTGTTTTTTGTTGTTTAGCAATCCAGTCCGGCTTGGGCCGGACTATTCTTTGTCGTTTAGCGAGACACGTCATATCCAGTCTGGCTTGGGCCGGACTGTTTTCCTTTGTACGAGCACTTGCATGAATGTCCTTGGTCTTTTGGAGGTACGCGCGTATTTTCGCTTATGCCCTTGCTTCGAAGTTCGTGCCTTTCATCAATAAAAGACACGCGGCACCACTCGGGCGTCCTCGAAATGTGTGCCCTTCATTTAATGTCCACCGCCTCAGAAAAATCTATAAAGAGGAGGTTTTTACCTTCTCATTTTTCACTTTTAACTTCTCTTTTTCTTCCTCTCCTTTTTTCTGCCAGTTCGGCCCGAGTAGTTTCCAGTTGGGGACGGCGGCGGATTCGGAAGCTTCCAGTTCGGTTCCTTGAGACCAGTTTAGACCGGTAATTTTCTTCAGCGCGTCTCATTCATTTCTTTTCTTGCTTTCATGTCAAGTCGTAGCTCTAGTACTGAGTCCAGTTCGGGGGAGTCGTCTTCTAGTTGTTTAGGGTCTAGATCGTCGATTAGAACCGAGGACAGGCCTACCTTTCCAGCCCCGAAAATGGCAAGTCCCGATGTCAGTGTGGATATCATATGTAGTGATGAGGAAGTGGAGGACGAAGTGATTTTGGACTTAAACGCCATCCCGCTTCTGACAGATAGTTACGTCCCACTGGAGGGGAGTGTTGGTAGTGACGCCGGCGAGGCGTCCACAACGTTAATCCCTGGCCGGGCCGTTGAGGTCGTGGCGAGGGCCCGGATGGATTCCAATCCCAAATACAACATACAGGCTCTCAACGAGGAGAATCACCTGGATGAGTCCATGTTGGTGGTGATTAGGGATAGATACTGTATTCCGTCCAGGTTCGGGCTGAGGGAGGCGACGGAGGGAGATAGGGCATGTAACGAGAGCTCTGACGTTTGCATATACGATGAGTCATTGAGGGCCGGACTCAGCTTTCCTATGCACCCATTCTTCGCCTCGGTGCTTCAATACTGCGGGCTGGCTCCGGCTCAGGTAGCGCCGAACTCATGGAGGCTACTGACAGGGTTCGTATACCTCATTCAGGGCCGGCTTCAGAGGAACTTGTCCGTGCCGTTGTTCAGCTCGTGTGCGCAATTGAAGAGGCACAAGGGCGGGGGTTGGATTTACATTAGCCAGCGCTCGGAGGTAAAAATGATTACTGGCATCCCGTCCTCGATACACTTGTGGAGAAACAGATTTTTTTATGTCGAGGACAGGGAGTCCAGCGAGCCCTGGCCGGTCCCTTTGAAATGGGGAACCCCGGATGCAGTCGCGATGAGTCGCAAGCCGCTCCTTGAGGGCGAGGATGAGAGGATGCTTGCCTTACTTCGGGTGGTGCTGGACCGTGAGGGACCTATCGATTGTTCGAACTTCCAAGGGGAAGAGGTTCTGGTTGGGTTGGGCCTTAGTACTGCGACCCGGGCACGTACGTGGCTAGTCTCGTATAAACTCATTTCTCCTCCTCCTGTTTCTGACTGGTTTTGTTTTTTCTTTTTTTTTGTCTATCTTTCAGAGATGCAGCAGCAGTCTTTAGTTGATAAAATGAGGAAGGGGGCCTTTGGGACGGTCCGTCAGGGTCAGAAAAGAAAGGCCTCGGAGACAGCGAGTCCGGCCCCAACCCAGGACGCACCGCCGCCACCCAAAGCTAAGAGTTCGGTGAAGTTGGTGAGTTCCTCTGGCCGGGGTGCAGGGTCCTCGAAGACGGTGGGAACATCTGCTGGGACCCTTCCTCCCCCGGCGAGGTCCGGAGATAATGTTTTTCGGCCCAATTGGGCCGTCCAGAAAAATGACACCGGCCTCGGTGAGAGCCGGGTAGCTGTTGAGATCCAGAGCAAGTGTATTCTCAACAAAGACAAGGAACAGGTTCTCCACGAGCCGCCAGTTACGGCCGAAGAGGCCGTATTTTCTTCACTTTATCAGGTAAGATGGCCAACGAGTACGCTCACCCTCTGTCCGTCTTTCACTTCGTCTACCTGTATTAACATTTGCTCACGTGTATCTTGTAGATTGGAGTGTACTTCAATGATCTTCAGCTGAAGAGTAAGAAGTTCTCTACAGCAATCACGAAGTCGGAAGCGGAGAATGGGAAGTTGATCCGGGAGACAAAGGAGCTACAGAAAATCATTGACACGTCGGCCGAGGAGAACAAGCGGCTGAAAGAGGATTTTGCCGCTCAGCTGGCCGCGCAAGGAGAAAGCGACGGAGGCCCTCAACGCCCAGAGGGAAAGAGCCCTAACGAGGCAGGCGACGGCCGTTCAAGAAAAGGAGGACGAACTCCTTCTTCTATCCAGTGAAGCCTATATCAAAATCCGATGTAGGGGGGTCCCAAGTTATACTATAATGGCAACACAATGAGGAGGGAGAATACGGTTGTTTAAGAAAACTAGAATTTACCAATTTGAAAACCTTAAACCGATTAAGAGATCAAAAACAATATTTAAGCATACAAGTTAAATCTAATGGTGCAATGCAAATAAAAGAGCAAAGAGATAGAAGGAGTGCACCCGAGATTTAAAGTGGTTCGGTCCTCAAATCCGAGGCCTACTCCACTCCACCAACCAAACCCGTTGATGGCTTCACTATTTGATCTTCTTAACCTTGGCGAAGATCGAATGCCAATTTACAATAGCTTTAACCTTGGTGGCTATCCTCACCCCAATAGCTTTAACCTTGGTGGCTATCCTCACCACGGAGAATGGGCTCTGCTTCTTCGAATACTCGCCCGAATACAACACTCGAAGGTTGAAAGAAAGAACTAAAAAATCCCTTCACAAGGGTTACAAAAGATGTACAATTGAGAGCCTATGATCCAAATCCTAAAGATGGTGATGAGAGGCACAATTGAGGTTTGATTCACTCTTGGATATTCAAATGAAGTTTAAGAGTGTTAGGATTGATCGTTTGTATGTTTAGAACACCCATATTTATAGGAAAACCAAAATATGATCGTTCAATGGCATTGAGGTAATTCCAGCAAAATTCCAAACGGCTCTTTTTCAGACCGTTGGAGTGTTCTCGGAGTTCCGAGAAGCCACACAGAAGTTGGAAAAAGTCTACTGGACCATTTCTCGGAGTTCCGAGAATAATTCTCGGAGTTCCGAGAAAAACTCTCGGAGTTCCGAGAAGCCTATGCAGAGTAGATTTTCAATTCTATTTTGGGCTTCCAGTTTTCAACCAAGATGGGATTGCTATGAGGGTTCCAAGGTGTTGGAACTCCACAAATACAATCACTTGTTTATTTAGGGTGTGTGAGATTACCTTAATTATGCCTCTAAAAAACCTAATCTAGGTTTGGATCAATTACATTCTAAAAGACAAAAAATGGTTTTCAATATGAATTTCTTCATGTCTTCAAGTCTTCATGACTTCTTGCTTGATGACTTTGGCCTTCCAATTGGTGGTCCAATGTGGGCTTCCTGGCCTTCAATCCAAGCATCCTTGATCTTACTTTATCATGATCTACAACTTAGACAATCAAACACATTAGTGATAAATGATCACTTGTGTATTGGAATCATCAAAACAAGATGGGAATGCCAACGTAAAAACCATTGGGCTTACAATCTCCCCCTTTTTGATGATGACAAGCACAAGAGATTTGCAAATCAAAGCATATACTCTTTTCACATTTTTCTTACTCTAGAGTCTTTACTCTAGATTCTTCTCCCCCTTTGTCATCAACAAAAAGAAGGGGTAAGAAAAACAAAGGGTTTAAAATTTACAATTTTAAAGCTCCCCCTTTTTCAAAAAATTTAATTTTAACTCCCCCTAGTTAAAATAATTTTACAATACAAGAGGGGTTATAAAAAAAACCATACAAATGAAATATATTCAATTTTAAGTTCAAAAACCCCTAATATACACAATATGAATAACATCATATGGGGGTTTTGGGAACCCAAGATTTCTTGGTCCCACATCTAGCCCTACTCTTGGATGCACATTGGAATTGGTAATGACCATTCATTCCACAAAAATGGCATCTAACAAGAGGGTTAGATACACTAGTCCTATCATGATAAGCATGTTGAGGTCTAAGACTAGTTTTACTTAGGATTATGTCAATAATTTTATTTCCATTTAGAAATCCATGTAAACATAATCTAAGTCTCTCATTTTCATTATGAAGATGGGATGTTTGAACTAAAAGCTCATTTCTTTCATCTTCATAAGAATTGGAGGAGCTTGCCATATTTTGAAATTTTAAAAGTTGGCAAGTTTTCTCATCCAAACTACCCTTAAGGGTATCAATCTCAAGTTTATGATTTGCAAGATTAACTTGTTCTTGAGATATGGAAGAAGATAAATCTCTTTTCAAAAAATCAAGTTCTTTTTCTAATTTTAAAATGGATTTTTTAAGAACCTTGTTTTTGGAAATTTGGGTATGCAAGGTTTCACATAATTCATCATAAGGTATGCTATCACTTTTACTACTAGATGAAGAATATGAGGGATTAGAGTTTACCTCAACTTCATGGGTGAATGTCATGAAGCAAAGATCATCTTTTTTATTTTCTTCCCCTTCACTTGAGCTTTTGCCCGATGTGCTTAACGCATCCCAACCGGCGGCAAGAGCCTTATGCTTCTTCCAATCCTTCTTACCCTTGTACTTAGAGGAAGTTGATTTTAGAAGTGGACAATCCGGTCTTTTGTGTCCAATCTTCTTGCAATTGAAGCATCTTAAGGCTCCATCAACATCACTTTCTTCTTTCTTTTTCTTATCTTTCTTATGCTTCTTTCTTCACAAGCTCTTAAATCTTCGTAAAGCTTCTTCTTCGTCACTATCCGCTTCACTTGATGAGTCTTCCTTGGAAGCCTTGAGTGCTAGGGATCTAAATTCCCTCTCCTTCTCCTTTAGCTTCTTTTCCTCTTGTCGGCTAGTAAGGAGCATCTCATGGGTGATGAGAGATCCTACAAGCTCCTCTATGGTTAGCGTCTTGAGATTTTTTGACTCTTGAATCGCGGTCACCTTTGGATCCCAATGGGGAGGAAGAGACCTAAGTAACTTACTCACAAGCTCATCGTTAGGATAAGATTTACCAAGATTAGCTAGTTCGTTAGAAATAATAGAAAAACGAGTATACATTTCCGAAATACTCTCGTTTGGACTCATTCTAAACATTTCATACTTGCTCTTTAACAAGTTTATTTTGGAATCCTTGACTTGTGATGTTCCCTCATGGGTAGTCGCAAGGGTATCCCAAATAGTCTTGGCGGAATCAAAAAGAGCAACTCTATTAAACTCCTCGGTAGCTAAGGCACAAAACAAGGAATTTATTGCTTTGTAGTTCAAATTAGCTTGCCTTTTCTCTACCACATTCCATTCTTCAAATGGTTTGGAAGGTACATTGTATCCATTTTCAACAATGTACCAAAGTTCCACATCTATCGAAAGAAGATAGATGCGCATCCTTGTTTTCCAATGTCCATAGTTTGACCCATTGAAGAAAGGAGGTCTAGTTGTGGAATGGCCTTCCGGAAGTCCGGTTCCAATTTGGTGTGCCATTTCACAATTAGAAGTTGCAAAATAAAATCTTTCCCTAGTTAGATTTTGAAATAACTTTTACAAAAATTTTAAAATCTTTTAAGAGCCAAGGCTCTGATACCAAGTGAAAATCCGATGTAGGGGGGTCCCAAGTTATACTATAATGGCAACACAATGAGGAGGGAGAATACGGTTGTTTAAGAAAACTAGAATTTACCAATTTGAAAACCTTAAACCGATTAAGAGATCAAAAACAATATTTAAGCATACAAGTTAAATCTAATGGTGCAATGCAAATAAAAGAGCAAAGAGATAGAAGGAGTGCACCCGAGATTTAAAGTGGTTCGGTCCTCAAATCCGAGGCCTACTCCACTCCACCAACCAAACCCGTTGATGGCTTCACTATTTGATCTTCTTAACCTTGGCGAAGATCGAATGCCAATTTACAATAGCTTTAACCTTGGTGGCTATCCTCACCACGGAGAATGGGCTCTGCTTCTCCGAATACTCGCCCGAATACAACACTCGAAGGTTGAAAGAAAGAACTAAAAAATCCCTTCACAAGGGTTACAAAAGATGTACAATTGAGAGCCTATGATCCAAATCCTAAAGATGGTGATGAGAGGCACAATTGAGGTTTGATTCACTCTTGGATATTCAAATGAAGTTTAAGAGTGTTAGGATTGATCGTTTGTATGTTTAGAACACCCATATTTATAGGAAAACCAAAATATGACCGTTCAATGGCATTGAGGTAATTCCAGCAAAATTCCAAACGGCTCTTTTTCAGACCGTTGGAGTGTTCTCGGAGTTCCGAGAATAATTCTCGGAGTTCCGAGAATTCTCGGAGTTCCGAGAAAAAATCTCGGAGTTCCGAGAAGCCACACAGAAGTTGGAAAAAGTCTACTGGACCATTTCTCGGAGTTCCGAGAATAATTCTCGGAGTTCCGAGAATTCTCGGAGTTCCGAGAAAAACTCTCGGAGTTCCGAGAAGCCTATGCAGAGCAGATTTTCAATTCTGTTTTGGGCTTCCAGTTCTCAACCAAGATGGGATTGCTATGAGGGTTCCAAGGTGTTGGAACTCCACAAATACAATCACTTGTTTATTTAGGGTGTGTGAGATTACCTTAATTATGCCTCTAAAAAACCTAATCTAGGTTTGGATCAATTACATTCTAAAAGACAAAAAATGGTTTTCAATATGAATTTCTTCATGTCTTCAAGTCTTCATGACTTCTTGCTTGATGACTTTGGCCTTCCAATTAGTGGTCCAATGTGGGCTTCCTGGCCTTCAATCCAAGCATCCTTGATCTTACTTTATCATGATCTACAACTTAGACAATCAAACACATTAGTGATAAATGATCACTTGTGTATTGGAATCATCAAAACAAGATGGGAATGCCAAGGTAAAAACCATTGGGCTTACACTATAAGATAGGGTTTTTTGACTGCCTGGGGCAGGTCAAGGATTCCGACCCGGGCGTTGATTTGTCCAAGATGGTTCTACCTGACCCACCGACAATTACTGATGATGAGCCGGCCACAGCGGACGCACCCTTGGCCCCAGAGGCAGATCCAGCGCCGGATGACGGCAACGAGGTGTCTTGAGCTCTTCTCCTCCCCTTTTTTGGTGATTTCTTGATTCCTTTTTGTAATGGCCCCGTGGAGGCCCAACTTTTTGTCACAGCCCGTTGAGGCGTTGTTTTTGTAACGGTCCTCTGAGGCCCCCAACATATGAAATGGAAAGCAAACTTTTATTGTCTACCTCTTCTCCGCTTCCGTCTGTAGTTTATACTGTTTGGCCACATACCGTGGAGCTATTGCTCCAGGCAGGCGCCATAGGCTTGGGTTGACCCCAACGTGCTTGGCTTCTCAAGATACTGAGTCTCAACATCCGGGCTGGTTCCGGACCAGGAGTGGGCTCCCAGTCTTTGCGGAGACGAGCTGTGGCGAACCAAGCGTCGAGTACCCTAGTTTTAGTGAACTGGGTTTCCAATTTGACGAGTACCCAAGTTTTAGTGAACTGGGTTTCCAAGGAGCCTTGGTTTTTGCGTCCGGGCTGGTTCCGGACCAGGAGTGGGCTCCCAATCTTTGCGGAGACGAGCCGTGGCGAACCAAGCGTCGAGTACCCTAGTTTTAGTGAACTCGGTTTCCAATTTGACGAGTACCCAAGTTTTAGTGAACTGGGTTTCCAAGGAGCCTTGGTTTTTGCGTCCGGGCTGGTTCCGTACCAGGAGTGGGCTCCCAGTCTTTGCGGAGACGAGACGTGGCGAACCAAGCGTCGAGTACCCTAGTTTTAGTGAACTGGGTTTCCAATTTGACGAGTACCCAAGTTTTAGTGAACTGGGTTTCCAAGGAGCCTTGGTTTTTGCGTCCGGGCTGGTTCTGGACCGGGAGTGGGCTCCCAGTCTTTGCGGAGACGAGCCGTGGCGAACTAAGCATCGAGTACCCTAGTTTTAGTGAACTGGGTTTCCAATTTGATGTATACGAAGAGATTTGCGAACGAGCTTCTTTCATTAACATTTAGTATATTTACAAAGTCATTTTTATGTCGGTCAGCCCGCTACTGATGGTATTTGCGAAGGTTCTTTGAGTTCCAGGCATGGGGTAGTAGCTGTTCCTCGAGTGTCTCCAGTCTATAACTTCCCGGACGAATCACTTCTTTTACTCGGTAAGGCCCCTCCCAGGTTGGGGAAAGTTTTCCGACCTTCTTGGGTTGGGAGATAGCAGCTTTCCTTAAGACCAGATCCCCAACTCGAAACTCTCTGGGACGTATCTTGGAGTCATGATAGCGAGATACTTTCTGCTTGTAGGCCTCGACTCTTATTCGGGATTCTTCTCTGGCCTCCTCCAATAAGTCGAGATTCAGACGGAGCCCGTCTTCGTTGAGCTGTTCGCTGAAGTTGGTGACTCTAGCGGACGGGGTGCCTACATCGACAGGTATTACCGCCTCTGTCCCAAAGGACAGGTTGAATGGTGATTAACCCGTTGGAGTGCACGGGGTGGTGTGATACGCCCAAAGGACATGATAGAGCTCATCCGCCCATCAGCCAGCTTTCTCGTCCAATCTTTTCTTTATCCCTTGAAGTAGGATTCGGTTTGTGACATCTGTCTGCCCATTGATCTGTGGGTGGGCTACTGAGGTGAACCTCTGCTCGATTTTCAGGTCGGAGCAAAACTTCCGAAAGTTTCGGCAGTCGAACTGTTTGCCGTTATCTGTTATCAAGGCGTGAGGAATCCCGAATCTGCAGACCACTGATTTCCAAAAGAAGTTCTGCACATTCTACTCGGTGATCTGGGCTAGAGGTTCAGTCTCCACCCATTTGGTAAAATAATCAATGGCCACTACTACGAAGGTGCGCCTTCTAGAGGCCGGTGGAAAGGGGCCCAAGATATCCATCCCCCAAATCGCGAAGGGTAACGGGCTGATGATTGGAGCCATAGATACAGCGGGCTGATGAATGGTGGGGGAGAACTTTTGGCATTTTTCACACCTCTTGACCAGGGTCAGTGCGTCTTGTCTCAATGTCGGCCAGTACAGACCTCTCAGCAAAACTTTGATCGCCAGGGCCTTGCCCCCCAGATGCTCTCCGCAAATACCTTCATGTGTCTCTTGCAGGGCGTACGTGGCGTCGCTGGGCCTGAGACACTTTAAGTATGGGAGGGTGTAGGACCTTTTGAACATGTTCTCGCCATCGAGTGAAAACCGGGCTGCTCTTTGGATCACCTTGCGCGCTTCTCTCTTGGCCTCGGGTAGCCTCCCACTACGCAGGTAGTTGTGGACCCCGATCCGAGGACGGTGAAGGAACGAGTCCCTAACACCCTCTGGATCTCCACAACGTGAAGGAGAGCTCTACCAAGGAACTCTCGAAACTGTTGCCACCCTCACAGCATAGCATGAGTGGCGATATAAAAAGAAAGAGATACATTCTAATTCGGAGCCAGGGCTCGAAACCAAGATATATCTAGAAATAACTCAGAGTCGCCATCCATGGATGCGCCATGGAACCAAAAACAAATGCTCTGTTTGCAATGGATAACCAGAGATACAAAAGGTCCGTGCCTGATGACGAATGGAGAAGGTCTGAAGAGCGCCCCCAATTCGCCCGAGTGCGAACACTTGGTCTCTTATGCCATTTATTATTAACCTCGAAGAGTTTTGGGCGAAAATCATGTGAAATGGGAACAAATATCCCCGGGAAGACGTCTACCTAATCATGCATGACCAGGGGATGAAATAATAAGCACATACAAAACAAAATAAAAAATGTGTCGCCTAATCACAACTAGGTTATGAGTGACTGGTGCTAAGTTCTGGTGGACAAACACATGCATGCTACAGCTACAGGTATATGGTCTGCACAAGAAAGTAAGGAAACACAACAAAATACACAATATAACAACACAACAAATCCTAAGACTCTAAACGATTTAGCCCGAGTCCTCGGATGGTCTGATATTCATCCAAAGAAGCCTACGTATCCCCGCCTCCACGAGAATCAAGGCAACGTAGTTCTTCGCACCTACTCTAAGCTATGATGCCTAAGACATCTAGACCTCTATCCTAGACTCGATCTAAAAGACCAGACTAGTTATTAAAATTTCATGAACGATTATTTAGATTTCAGTGAATTGTAGATTTTAGGACACCCTATATGCCCTAACTCAATGCAGGTTAGCCCTAAGCTAATGCAGGTGGTTCCTACAACCTATGTGTAACTAGGTTGTGCGTCCTAAGGAAAACAATGGGATCACTAGCGCATCCTAGACCTAGTCATCAGTCGGCGATGTGAATCGCCAACTGACCGGACGGAGGCGTAACAAACCCCTAACTCTAAAACAAACACAAACAAGCACACAACAAATCAAAGACAAACTCCTAACTCTAAAACTCTCTATCTAGGACAAACTCCTAACTCTAGAGGAAGATCTTGTTGAAAACAAGGTTTTGTAAGATTTTTGGTATTCTTTTTAAGGGTTAAATGATTTATTTACAAAGTTTGGCTGAACCTGGGATATAAACCCCAAGCTGCACTACGTACCTCGTGGAAGAGGATCAAGCCAACGTAGTTCGAAACGAACTTTCCCAATACGCTATAAAACTCAACACTTTAGATTTTTTTTAAAGGTTTTTTATGTTTTCAAATGTTTTTGAAGTGCTTTTATATTTTTGACGATTAAAAGTGTGTTAACACCCTTTCGGCTAAAGGGGATCCGATAGAAGAGCCTCCTTACCCACCATATCGCGGTAGAGTAATTTAGAGGGAAACAGGATCCCTAAAGCCAAAAGGGAAAGAAAATATATGAGGGAACTAAAAATCCGATACGAGAAAACAATCTCAAAGAGACGAAAACGAAACTAACCTTCGAGGGAAGACCCTGAACAAACGAGAGATGAAAAACTTCTAACCCTAAGGGTAGACTTCTAAACAAAAGGAACAGACAAAACCCTATAAAAAGAACTACTAAATCGATAGAATCCTGAAACTCGAAAAGGATCCCGAGGAACGTGCCAAGAATAGTCCCGGAAAGAAAGGAAATCCCTCAAACCCTGTGAAGGCCCTAAGATGAGAAAAATGATAAGAAGGGCAAGGGGGTTGGCTCAAGAAACATTCCGTCATCGCCTAACCCAAAAGACATGCTCAATCATATTCATTTAGACTTGAAGATCAAGGTAAGAATGTAACAAGAAGAAACAAAACCCAAGACTTGCGTGAATTAGTATACTCATGCAAATTTTCCAAACTGATGCAATGGTAGGATGGGATCTAAATCATATCCTTTGTATCAGATATATGCACATCAGAGAAATGAAAAACTGAACTGAAGCTGAAATGACAAGATGGCAGTTAAATTCTGTCGTAAGCTACTTTGGGATATAAAGACAACAATCTCATTGAAACTAAATAAGGAAAGGGCCTCGGCATAAAGATATTGACAAAATTGTCTTTGGGAAGAATGCTGACCAATAACTCATGAAATTTGTATAAAAACCTCCTTGCAGAAATACTCCAAAAATAATTCCCAAGAAAGTCTCGAATGGGAGAATAATAACTCGTGCATTTAGATTCACTTGTTAATTATCCGACAACAAAGCCCTAGTGATCACTCGAATCATTTGGCACGCACAAAATCTGTTACTTGCCATTTGACACCAAAAGAATGTGGAAATTCGGATTCAGCCTAAAAGGTAAGAAATGAAACCACAGGGGCTGCAAGATCAAATCACGAAATCTATCATGGAATTATCATCAAATCAAAGAAAATGCAAATCCCAAAGCTAAATGAAAATACCGACAACTCTCTATTCAGGTTAGTCCTTAGAGAATGATGACTAAGGTCTCAATCTAAATCAAGCAGTCAAAGTTTGCAAGGTATTTAAGGAAATCCACATAAAGAAACCGTGATAAAGAAACCAAACCATTCCAATCATCGAAACAAATGAACTCGTATTTTTCAGAAGAAACAATCAAGACTGATGAGTAACCTTCAAAGAAGATAACCAACAAATACATAGCAACATCAATTTTGAGAAAACTACAGGTACTTTGAAAATATACAAAGGGAATGAGATCACATAGTTCATACAACCAAACCCTCGACATGAGGTCTCCTGTGAAATCAGATGATACTCCTACTCATGACGTGGAGTAGAGTAATAATCTGATTTCCTACATTAATTAAGCCCACATCCCTCCACCATCCATCCAAAAAAAAAATCAGATTATCACTTCAAATTCAAGAGCCCAATTAGCACCAACTCATGAACTAATGCTACTATATCAAAGAGACAGAAAAACAACCACATATATATCCCAAAGATGCCACGGAATGTTAGGAATGTTACCTGAATCCTTAGGAGGGAAGAACAATTTTGAGAATATCACTATGACGGATCTGCTGCAGTGACCGGAGAAGGTCAGATGGAGCTCGAATATGATGGCCGTGAAGAGGTGGTTCCGCTCAGATGGAGGTGATGGCAATGATTCCAGTATATGACCAAATCACTTTCCTCTACAAAATCCCCAATAACCAAACCCTCAAGAGATCGACCAACTATTCTTCTACTACTCTAATTTCTCTCTGCTTTTATACTCTTAATTCCCAAACAAAATGAAGGGGTTTCATTTCACATGAAAATCAGAAAGAGAGACATGAAGATTAAACCTTCTTCTTTCTTCTTTATACCTTGCAAATCACAGGAATTAAAGAGAGGGATATATTTCAAGGTGAGAAACGATGGAAGGCTGCAAATGGGGTAAAGACAAAAAAAAAGAAAAGAAAAGATGAGGTACGATTGAGGTGGGTTTGGAACAGGGTATAAGATTAGGAAAGTGGGTTTGCAGAGGTTAGGGGTGGTGGCTGTGGGGAAAACAGGGGTGGTGCTGATTTGGTTAGAAGAGATCGGATTCCGTCAAGCTTGCCGGAATCGATGGAGATGGCGGTGGTGTTGGCTGACGGAGATGGAGGAGAAGGTGAAGGTGGAACGAGAAGATGGATTGAAGTAGAAGATGGTGGTGGTAGGAGAAGATTAAGAAGAAGAAGAAGAAACCCAAACCCTCTCTCTCTCTCTCTCTCTCTCTCTCTCTCTGTTTCTCTCTTTGTTTCTAATAAAATGGGTTTCGAAATGGGTTTGATGGAAGAAATGGGTTTGAGGTGGGAGGCTTGAGTGATGGTGGCTTTGACCGGATTCCACGGTGGTAATGGCAAAGGTGGAGGTTGAGGCAATGGAAGCTCAGGTTCGGTGGAGAATGGGTTGGATCTTGGTGATGGAGGGGATAATGGAGATGGGTTAGATTGCAGAGATGGGGTCGTTTGGAGATGGGTGGTTGAGGGTTTAGGGTTGCAGAAATTAGAAATGGAAGTGGGTTTTGGGTTCAAGGGAAGAGGTTCAAGGAGGTGGCTGAGGGTGGTGGTCGATGGTGTCGGCTGAGATGGGTGTAAGGGTTTTGGATTTTGCAGAAGAAAAGAAAAATGGAGGTGATGGTGGTGGTGTTGGTGGTCGGAGGACCGGAGAAGATGGCGTGGGGCCGGATAGAATGGGTTTGGCCCGATTCCCGCAAGGATGGTCGGACGGTTGGGGAAGATGATGATGGGGCGAGCTCCTTCTCCTCCTCCCTCTCCTCACTTGCGGCTGCAGATGGGGCTCCCTCTTCCTCGAAAACCCTAACTCGATGCGTTTTAAAGAAGAAGGGAAAATGGTAAATTCGCCTCCCCCCTCTTTCCTAATGGACAGCCCACTCTAGTGTATTTGACTACTCTTTTAATCTCAGAGGGGGGTGCCTGGGTAGAACAGACCCCTGAGAGAAATGATATATTTGACCCCATTTATTCCTTGGACAACCTTCTCTAATGTATCATCTCTTCTTTAATTCACTTACAGGGCACTCCCTCTTGGATGACTTAACCCCCTATCTGAATTTGCACCGCGACACTATCGAGGCTTGCTCACTAAGCGAATTAGCTCAGATCTTGACGAAATTTCACAGGGACCTTGGTGGGACCCTAAGCTAGCCTAAGGTGCAATTCGGGGTCCTAACGCACTGATTTGAAAAAGTTATGCATAAAACATGGAGGTGCAGGGCACGGTCAAAATGGGGTGTCTACAGATGCCCCTCTTTGGCAGAGCGTGTACAACACGCGAATGGCAAAGCTGAATAGACAACACATTTTGATTGACCCGAAAACAAAGCAAAGCAAAAATTATTATTATTATTATTATTTTTGGGTTTTGACTTTGAAAACAAAGGTAAACTGGCAAAAAGACTTTTCAAAACTCTAAAACTGCAAGCAATAGGGAGATAGTCTCTCTCTGACCCTTAACTCTGCAATTGGTACATCTCAATGAGATGGCCTCTCTTGAAACTCTTAACTTGGCAAAACATATTATATTGGTGAAACTACTTTCCACCTCAACCATTCAAAACAATGGAAAAACTGCTTTCAAACAAGCATTCTAAATCAAAAGAAACTACTTTTCTCTCAAACAAACAAAACCAAAAGGAAACTACTTTTCCGACACATAAACACGAGAAACTACTTTTCTCCAAAACTTTATATCTCTGAGAAACTACTTTTCTCTCTAAAACCTTCCAATCATTGAGAAACTACTTTTCTCTCCAAAATTCTATTTTTGAGAAACTACTTTTCTCTCTAAAACTCTATATTTGAGAAACTACTTTTCTCCAAAATCTCTATTCATGAGAAACTACTTTTCTCTCACAATCTCTATTCATGAGAAACTACTTTTCTCTCACAATCTCTATTCGAGAAACTACTTTTCTCTCACAATCTTCATACTCACGGGGAAACTACTTTTCGCCCAATCTTACAATCAACGGGGAAACTACTTCTCGCCCGATCTTTCGATTAAAAGGGGAAACTACTTTTCGCCCGATCTTCCAATTCAAAGGGGAAACTACTTCTCGCCCAAACTTTCAAATCATGGGGAAACTACTTTTCGCCCAAACTTTCAAATCATGGGGAAACTACTTTTCGCCCAAACTTTCAAATCATGGGGAAACTACTTTTCGCCCAAACTTTCAATTAACGGGGAAACTACTTCTCGCCCGATCTTCCAAACAACGGGGAAACTTCTTCTCACCCGATTTTTCAATCAACAGGGGAAACTACTTTTCGCCCAAACTTTCAAAACATGGGGAAACTACTTTTCGCCCAATCTTTCAATCAACGGGGAAACTACTTCTCGCCCGATCTTTCAAATCAAAGGGGAAACTACTTCTCGCCCAATCTTTCAATCAAAAGGGGAAACTACTTTTCGCCCAAACTAAAAATCAACGGGGAAACTACTTTTCGCCCGGCGATAGCTATACAGACTATTGCTGAAAATCCATCTGTTTAGCTATCCGGGTAACTCTGACTCCTCTCTTTCAAGGTAGCGAATCACCCAAGATTTATATGGTCCTGCCAAACAGTTCCATATAAATCCACGCAGATATACCCGACTCCTAACTCGTTAGGTAGCGGTGCATTGCGAAGCGATGATTAAGCAAGTCACTACTTGACATTTCATTGCTAATCATCTGGGTATTCAAATATTTGAGGAAACTACTTCTCGCCCAAACATTCAATACCAAGGCGAAACTACTTTTCACCAAACAAAAAATAAACAGGCCACTACTTGGCACCTCACCAAACAAAAAATAAACAGGCCACTACTTGGCACCTCACCAAACATCAAAAGATTTCATTTTTTTTCTGAAAAAAAATGCCCCTTGTTTGGGTTTAACAAAGAAAGAGATTTTTTTGGGCCCAAAGGACCTGCAAACATGATTGATAGGTTTATCGATCTTATATCGAGTTCATTGATAGCATAGCTATCTCCTGCCGAGAATAAATGGGAGTGCATGATCATTGCTGAAGACCAGACTCGAAAAACTTGATGGGATTTTTGGATATTGACTCTTTTAAAAAGAGGAAAAGCATTCTGCTAAGATTTGAAAACTGCAAAAGCAGGAATTCTAGACTCCGTTGGGTATTAGATTTTCTGGAACATTGACTCTTTCAAAGAATGAGTTCAATTGATGAATTTGATTCAAGAGAGCGTTCAAGCTTCTTTTGCTTCTATTTGCCAAAAATATTTATCTCAATTATCTTGGATTTGATATCTTTTATGACGCAAGTCATAAAAGATGCCCCTAGTATGATGTACTTCCATGACAGGATTCATAAGAGAGTAAAATCAGGACAGGCAAGAAAGCTTGAGCTTGCATGGGTTCTTTCTTTGGTATATAAGCAAAAGGATATCTACAATGGATGAGTCTGAGAATTTCTTTTTCTTTCATTGCTCACTACTTGAGGCTTTGATGTATCTGGCAAGTTTGAACAAAATGCGTCTTGCCCTTTCCTTGATTTCCAGACCAGGATCTGCTTTGAATTCTCTTTACATTTCAAAAGGTATACTCTCGCTCTTCCAGCGCCAAACACTTCGGACAATGAGAGAAAAAAGGATAAAAATAAGAAAAAGACTTCCAAAGACTCAATCAAAGAAGACACAAATTACTCAAGGGACTTAACTCACTTTTGATTCACCCTTAGATAAAATGTGTTATTTTATTATAGTAAGGCTAGCCACTCTTAGAGTACTCTCGAAAACCATGTCAAGAGGCTCTAGTTTCCTCCATCGGGACGTCCGTCATGGTTATTAACCCCTTTGGGTTGCTCGGTTTTAATGCCCCTAGTTTAAAAGGATATCAAAGTAAGTCTTGTCGACACTACTCGGATTCCAGAATCTTGCCCTGTGTCGAAGTTGCTTCTCCGTCTCCTTGATTTCTCTCTTCCCAGGAAGTCACAACTATTGCCTTCCAGTATTCGGTCTAAAAGACCACTTGTCTCAACTTTCGCTTGCACTAGAAGGACTTTCTAGGAAGGCTTGGGATCAAAAGGGTGGGATATTTAAAGTTCAAACGATTTGGACCGAATCTGGTCTAGCTAGACTACCTACGTACCCCAAAAATGGAGGATCAGATCCGCGTAGTTTGCTTTGGGACTTTTCAAAGAATGGTTTAGCATTTAGCTTCAAATTTTGAAAGGAATTTTATTCCAAGGTTTGACCGAACCTGAATTAATCAAGTTGCCTACGTACCCCTGAAGAGTTGGGGATCAGGTCCGACGTAGTTCGGGTGCATAAATGCCCCGGGTTTATAATGTGTTTGAAAAGAAATTGTTTAATTTTGCTTTTGGCCCAAAGGGTTTATAAAAGGATTTTTAAATGTTGGGATTTTGGCCATAAAAGTTCAGACGTTCAAGGATGGCCTCTCGATGTATTTGATGTACAAGCTCTTTTGCTTAAGATTCAAAGGGTTAGAATTTTTTTTTTTCGAGGAGTGTGACGGCATGTCAGGCAAAACTTCAACCGCTGTGCTCCACTCCCATTTCGAAGATCTTGAATTTATGCTTAAGGTTCCACAACTCCTTGTCTCTTTCTTCTTCTTTTTTCTTCATTTTTTTTAGGGCTCAAATTTATCATACAACTTCATTGCCAGAAAGTCTTCTCTCAATATTTCATCAGCTCCACAGGATGTCTGATGTTTCACTCTTTAAAATCTTCACTTTTCCACTGGATGACTAAAGACGATGAAATCTTGCTTTGCTCAACGACAGGGCATTCCTCTAGTTTATCCTTATAGGATCAAGCAAGACTACCTTAAACCCTTCTAAACAGGTTTATCAATTCTTTGCGCTCCTCGGGAGATAAAGTTTTGCCACTCCATCTTTCTCGAGTTTTGAATTTCGATACCACTATCAATGTCTTCGATTTCTTCTTCAAGTGGCTATGCTCGACGCTCTTCCTCTCATTTGACCATCTTTCAGATCTCGAGGTGAATTTCGTCTGCATTCTCATCCGAGAATGGGGTCTTTAGTTGTTTTAAACATTAAATCCAAGAGTGAATCATAAACATTGAAGATACAGAACCAAATGCTATATTGAATTGAAAACTTTGAAGTACATAGATGACTCACAAACATGCCTCTATGGGTTTTTCATCAGTTCTGATAGAAAACAAAGCACTGACTCTATATAAGAAAGACTGACAGACATGCCACTTCTTTTTTTCTCTTCTTTTTTGACATTGACACTACAAGACTCACCAACTTTCAACCATGGAGTTGGTATAAACTTGACAAAGGACAAATCTTCAAACAAGATACTTGACATATGACTCTTGAAATATAATAGTTGAACATAGGCAAGGAATTGGCACTGAAGTTCACAAGTAGCACTCCTTCCTCCATGATAATGCTGGGTAAGAAGTTCGACCCTGGTTCAGAAACCTTGGAAAGGGTGGTCCTCTGAAGTCCTGTTGACAGCCATTGGATGAACCTCTGGTAATTCAGACAAAGAGAGTAAAGGTATTCTCGATGTAATGGGAGGATCAACTGAGTCTAAATACCGAAGATAGTCTAGACCAAGCAGGTTTCAATTGGTTATCTCTTTTGAGGGTGATAACGATAGTTGCTCACCTTAAGAATCACTGAAATGGAGGTTAAAACACTAGGTTAAATGGATGATAACAGAGATAAAATATCTTGTGCAAATAGAGACAAAAACAGTCCTGAACATGTTTAAATTACAAAACAGGGAGGTCAATTTATGATGGTCAAAGAAAGGTAGGCATTGATAACATGACCTACACCAACAGGATCTCAAGGAATCTTCAATTTATCCCTTTAAGTCTTTTTGGAATATGACTGATCTCTTTTGGGGTATGAAAAAGTTAGGAATGATAAACACCCCTAATCTAAATGAGTTTAGACCTCAACAATAATCATGCACTCGTGATAGATAGGCAAGATTTAGCTAATTCATCAATGATCATGGTATAAGAAAGGTAAATCCATGATGGAAAATATGAATCAATTATATGTACAAAAGATTAAAAAAAAATAGATTATGACCAAAGTCAAGAATCTGAGGATAATCCACAAATGGATAAATAGGAATAAACAAAAGGATCACGATACAACAAACTCATGATTTATCCCTGACTTTGGAGAATAGCAGTCATGCTCAAAATGTTCCAGGTAAAATCCGGCAGCATAACAGCTATACAAGAAGGTCGAAGTAAGGTAAACTCATGGTTTAACTAACTCTAAAGGATAGCGGTCATGCTAAAAAATATTCTGGATAAAATCCGGCAGCATAATGGCGCTAGACAAGAAAGTCAAGATAAGGTAAACTCATGGTTCTCCTAACTCTAAGAAATAGCGGTCATGCTAAAAAAAAATGCTCCGGATAAAATCCGGCAGCATAACGGCTATACAGGGGATCCCCACGACTAAACAAAAGGGTATATGAATAACGGTGGCAAAATCAACTCATAATCGGTAAACGAAAATAGGTTACCAAAGAAAGGTAAGCAGACGAAGGACGGACCAAAGGTGAGAACATATATGACAACGGGTCAAATTCTATAATCAACAGATCAGAGGACAAAACCGGGCCAAGGAAATGGCAAGCAAAAGCCACTGACTAGATCAAGATCTGAACAGGGAATGGATATAACCAATTGAAATGAATAAGGAACTCTAACTAAGAGGAGAACCCTAATATACATAATCGGTATATATAGGTATATATACATACACATAAATCCTAACCAGGGGCACCAGCCCTAATTCTAATCTAGCGGAGTCAAGAAAATCTCGACTCAAGACAGACTGATAAGTGCACTATGACCGTGTTGTAGCCACGCAAGGTGAGCTACCCTAGTCTACAAATGGGACAAGGCTCCTAACTCTAGGCTTCACATATGTAAGTAACACATGTTCGACCCTATATGAGTACATATGTATAGTGTCCTAGCAAGGGTTCCCTAATTTTGGTTCTAAAGGGAGCAACTAATATATATATACATAATATAATGAAATAAAAGTAGGGCCCAAGCATATCTACAGGGTACTATGCATATGACCATACCCTTGATGTATAACGCCAGCACACCCAGCATTATACAGAGTATGTTCATCGCTCATCGGCTGCTGTAGAACACCAGCACACCCAGTGTCTATGGCTGCAGCTCCGGCGCATAGCTTGGAAATAGATACAACGGTTCCCTCAAGGTCATAATTACCCGTCTGGTACGCGTCATATCTATTCCCTGGGGCCAATAATGAAAACAATGAAAGAAATAAAGAATATGCCAATGTATGATGTGCAGTGTGTGAATCTCTTGTTTTAATTACGCACTTATCTGGTGCCCCTAGATTCTAAGTGAAAAGGTTCCCATTTAAAATGATTTTAACCCAAATTCCTCCAAAGTTAGTAAAAATAGCATTTTTATAGAGTTAGGCAATGTTTCAAGAACTCCCCAGCAGAGTCGCCAGCTTGTAGACCCCGATCCGAGGACGGTGAAGGAACGAGTCCCTAACACCCTCTGGATCTCCACAACGTGAAGGAGAGCTCTACCAAGGAACTCTCGAAACTGTTGCCACCCTCACAGCATAGCATGAGTGACGATATAAAAAGAAAGAGATACATCCTGATCCGGAGCCAGGGCTCGAAACCAAGATATATCTAGAAATAACTCAGAGTCGCCATCCATGGATGCGCCATGGAACCAAAAACAAATGCTCTGTTTGCAATGGATAACCAGAGATACAAAAGGTCCGTGCCTGATGACGAATGGAGAAGGTCCGAAGAGCGCCCCCAATTCGCCCGAGTGCGAACACTTGGTCTCTTATGCTATTTATTATTAACCTCGAAGAGTTTTGGGCAAAAATCATGTGAAATGGGAACAAATATCCCCGGGAAGACGTCTACCTAATCATGCATGACCAGAGGATGAAATAATAAGCACATACAAAACAAAATAAAAAATGTGTCGCCTAATCACAACTAGGTTATGAGTGACTGGTGTCTAAGTTCTGGTGGACAAACACATGCATGCTACAGCTACAGGTATAGGGTCTGCACAAGAAAGTAAGGAAACACAACAAAATACACAATATAACAACACAACAAATCCTAAGACTCTAAACGATTTAGCCCGAGTCCTCGGATGGTCTGATATTCATCCAAAGAAGCCTACGTATCCCCGCCTCCACGAGAATCAAGGCAACGTAGTTCTTCGCACCTACTCTAAGCTATGATGCCTAAGACATCTAGACCTCTATCCTAGACTCGATCTAAAAGACCAGACTAGTTATTAAAATTTCATGAACGATTATTTAGATTTCAGTGAATTGTAGATTTTAGGACACCCTATATGCCCTAACTCAATGCAGGTTAGCCCTAAGCTAATGCAGGTGGTTCCTACAACTTATGTGTAACTAGGTTGTGCGTCCTAAGGAAAACAATGGAATCACTAGCGCATCCTAGACCTAGTCATCAGTCGGCGATGTGAATCGCCAACTGACCGGACGGAGGCGTAACAAACCCCTAACTCTAAAACAAACACAAACAAGCACACAACAAATTAAAGACAAACTCCTAACTCTAAAACTCTCTATCTAGGACAAACTCCTAACTCTAGAGGAAGATCTTGTTGAAAACAAGGTTTTGGAAGATTTTTGGTATTTTTTTTAAGGGTTAAATGATTTATTTACAAAGTTTGGCTGGACCTGGGATATAAACCCCAAGCTGCACTACGTACCTCGTGGAAGATGATCAAGCCAACGTAGTTCGAAACGAACTTTCCCAATACGCTATAAAACTCAACACTTTAGATTTTTTTTAAAGGTTTTTGATGTTTTCAAATGTTTTTGAAGTGCTTTTATATTTTTGACGATTAAAAGTGTGTTAACACCCTTTCGGCTAAAGGGGATCCGATAGAAGAGCCTCCTTACCCACCATATCGCGGTAGAGTAATTTAGAGGGAAACGGGATCCCTAAAGCCTAATGGGAAAGAAAATATATGAGGGAACTAAAAATCCGATACGAGAAAACAATCTCAAAGAGACGAAAACGAAACTAACCTTCGAGGGAAGACCCTGAACAAACGAGAGATGAAAAACTTCTAACCCTAAGGGTAGACTTCTAAACAAAAGGAACAGACAAAATCCTTTAAAAAGAACTACTAAATCGATAGAATCCTGAAACTCGAAAAGGATCCCGAGGAACGTGCCAAGAATAGTCCCGGAAAGAAAGGAAATCCCTCAAACCCTGTGAAGGCCCTAAGATGAGAAAAATGATAAGAAGGGCAAGGGGTTGGCTCAAGAAACATTCCGTCATCGCCTAACCCAAAAGACATGCTCAATCATATTCATTTAGACTTGAAGATCAAGGTAAGAATGTAACAAGAAGAAACAAAACCCAAGACTTGCGTGAATTAGTATACTCATGCAAATTTTCCAAACTGATGCAATGGTAGGATGGGATCTAAATCATATCCTTTGTATCAGATATATGCACATCAGAGAAATGAAAAACTGAACTGAAGCTGAAATGACAAGATGTCAGTTAAATTCTGTCGTAAGCTACTTTGGGATACAAAGACAACAATCTCATTGAAACTAAATAAGGAAAGGGCCTCGGCATAAAGATATTGACAAAATTGTCTTTGGGAAGAATGCTGACCAATAACTCATGAAATTTGTATAAAAACCTCCTTGCAGAAATACTCCAAAAATAATTCCCAAGAAAGTCTCGAATGGGAGAACAATAACTCGTGCATCTAGATTCACTTGTTAATTATCCGACAACAAAGCCCTAGTGATCACTCGAATCATTTGGCACACACAAAATCTGTTACTTGCCATTTGACATCAAAAGAATGTGGAAATTCGGATTCAGCCTAAAAGGTAAGAAATGAAACCACAGGGGCTGCAAGATCAAATCACGAAATCTATCATGGAATTATCATCAAATCAAAGAAAATAAAAATCCCAAAGCTAAATGAAAATACCGGCAACTCTCTACTCAGGTTAGTCCTTAGAGAATGATGACTAAGGTCTCAATCTAAATCAAGCAGTCAAAGTTTGCAAGGTATTTAAGGAAATCCACATAAACAAACCGTGATAAAGAAACCAAACCATTCCAATCATCGAAACAAATGAACTCGTATTTTTCAGAAGAAACAATCAAGACTGATGAGTAACCTTCAAAGAAGATAACCAACAAATACATAGCAACATCAATTTTGAGAAAACTACAGGTACTTTGAAAATATACAAAGGGAATGAGACCACATAGTTCATACAACCAAACCCTCGACATGGGGTCTCCTGTGAAATCAGATGATACTCCTACTCATGACGTGGAGTAGAGTAATAATCTGATTTCCTACATTAATTAAGCCCACATCCCTCCACCATCCATCCAAAAAAAAATCAGATTATCACTTCAAATTCAAGAGCCCAATTAGCACCAACTCATGAACTAACGCTACTATATCAAAGAGACAGAAAAACAACCACATATATATCCCAAAGATGCCGATGAATGTTAGGAATGTTACCCGAATCCTTAGGAGGGAAGAACAATTTTGAGAATATCACTATGACGGATCTGCTGCAGTGACCGGAGAAGGTCAGATGGAGCTCGAATATGATGGCCGTGAAGAGGTGGTTCCGCTCAGATGGAGGTGATGGCAATGATTCCAGTATATGACCAAATCACTTTCCTCTACAAAATCCCCAATAACCAAACCCTCAAGAGATCGACCAACTATTCTTCTACTACTCTAATTTCTCTCTGCTTTTATACTCTTAATTCCCAAACAAAATGAAGGGGTTTCATTTCACATGAAAATAAGAAAGAGAGACATGGAGATCAAACCTTCTTCTTTCTTCTTTATAGCCTTGCAAATCACAAGAATTAAAGAGAGGGATATATTTCAAGGTGAGAAACGATGGAAGGCTGCAAATGGGGTAAAGACAAAAAAAAAAGAAAAGAAAAGATGAGGTACGATTGACGTGGGTTTGGAACAGGGTATAAGATTAGGAAAGTGGGTTTACAGAGGTTAGGGGTGGTGGCTGTGGGGAAAACAGGGTTGATGCTGATTTGGTTAGAAGCGATCGGATTCCGGCAAGCTTGCCGGAATCGATGGAGATGGCGGTGGTGTTGGCTGACGGAGATGGAGGAGAAGGTGAAGGTGGAAGGAGAAGATGGGATTGAAGTAGAAGATGGTGGTGGTAGGAGAAGATTAAGAAGAAGAAGAAGAAACCCAAACCCTCTCTCTCTCTCTCTCTCTCTCTCTCTCTCTCTCTCTCTCTGTTTCTCTCTTTGTTTCTAATAAAATGAGTTTCGAAATGGGTTTGATAGAAGAAATGGGTTTGAGGTGGGAGGTGGAAGGCGTGAGTGATGGTGGCTTTGACCGGATTCCACGGTGGTGATGGAAAAGGTGGAGGTTGAGGCAATGGAAGCTCAGGTTCGGTGGAGAATGGGTTGGATCTTGGTGATGGAGGGGATAATGGAGATGGGTTAGATTGCAGAGATGGGGTCGTTTGGAGATGGGTGGTTGAGGGTTGCAGAAATTAGAAATGGAAGTGGGTTTTGGGTTCAAGGGAAGAGGATCAAGGAGGTGGCTGAGGGTGGTGGTCGATGGTGTCGGCTGAGATGGGTTTAAGGGTTTTGGATTTTGCAGAAGAAAAGAAAAATGGAGGTGATGGTGGTGGTGTTGGTGGTCGGAGGACCGGAGAAGATGGCGTGGGGCCGGAGAGAATGGGTTTGGCCCGATTCCCGCAAGGATGGCCGGACGGTTGGGGAAGATGATGATGGGGCGAGCTCCTTCTCCTCCTCCATCTCCTTCTCACTTGCGGCTGCAGATGGGGCTCCCTCTTCCTCGAAAACCCTAACTCGATGGTGTAGACACCCCATTTTGCTCCGCTTTAATCAACAAAGAAATTAGTATTCTTGTTATCAGTCTTTTTCAGTGTTTCCCATTCCCGTGTCCGTTCCTTATGCTTTCTCAATCTTTCTGATCATTTCCGCAATGTTCCGTATTTTTCTTTTCACTAAGTGTTGAGAAGGGTTATTCCGAAGAATCCAAACTAGGGGAGAACTTGGACCCGTCGGTGGACCCGCATTGAACATTTGCTTAAATTTGGATTAAACAGGGGGCCCGCGCATTGTTTTATTGAATAATGAGTTTTGAACCTACTTCGATCCAGTGCATAAAGATGCCCGTCAAGGGAATAGTCAAGATCTCAGGGAGGTCGTGTTAGCAACCAATTTTTGTTGTGATTGTCAAATGAAACTATTTGGATAATCCTTGGAAATGATTTTTGAGGCACAACTTTATAAATTAATGGTTTGGATCATCCCACGGAGGCGATATTTGGAGGATACAAGCTATCCACGCCATGACATGTCAAAGTGAACGGTTCAGATCAGTCTTTGGGAACAGTCTGAAGGGGTGCAATCTTATTCTTATTATAATCCAACAATCAAAGGGGTGCAATCTTATTCTTATTATAATCCAACAATCAACGGTCAAGATCATCATGAGAAGTTGGCCCACATATCGTTCTTAATGAGAAAATGCTTCCTTTTATTTGAACCCACTAATTAAAATTGAGTTTTATGTAGAACCCCATTATGTTTGCTTCAGCCAAATGGATGGATCATCATGAGAAGTTGGCCCACATATCGTTCTTAATGAGAAAATGCTTCCTTTTATTTGAACCCACTAATTAAAATTGATTTTTATGTAGAACCCCATTATGTTTGCTTCAGCCAAATGGATGGACCCACCGAATTTTAAAAACCAAGTTATTACCAAATGAGTTTCAGGCACAATGAGGAAACCATTAGATTTTCAAAAGGAGGATTCGGTCATGTTAGAAAGAGCCTATATTTAATTGCCTAAGATGTTAGTGGGCCCAAGGTTTTGCAAGAATTGAGCTGCATGGGGAAGAGATCTATGATTCTTCCTTTTTGTGGAGGAAATTAGTAACCACGTGCATGCATGCTGTTTTTGATTGACACTATTCTTAGAAGCTTCTATCTTTCCAACAGCTTATGTAATGAAAAGGCTAAGATCTTGGGATTCGTTGATAATATTTTTGAGCGTGCCATCAATAGGATGTTAATTTGTTGCTAAAATTATCATTGTGGCTGATTTAGAGGCTAATTTGAATGAAGTTTAAATTAAAAAATACAAGGAGAATGGTAACTGCCATTTCGGTTTAAGGGTTGTCTTGAAAAGAAGAAGAAGAAAGTGTCGTATATAAAGGTAAGATATTTTATGTGGGTAGGATTTCCTTCCTCAAGCATCAGCCGAGTATTCTTCTCTCTCTTTTACAAAAAAAAGGCAAGCCTTACTCTGTTGAAAAAAAAAAAAAAAAAAAAAAGGAAGGCATGCATGGAGGGGGGGGTGATCATAGCATCCGATTGGTTATTTCTTTTTTTGGGGACGGACGAATACAAGAGGGGCATCAGTCTCCTCTGATTTGGGAGAGATCTCTCTTCCACTAGAGAGCTCTCTCTACATCTTTCCGCTCTCCCTTTACATCTCCCTAAACCTCTCACCACCCTCATATCTTCCTCAACCTCTACACCCACCCAAAACAGCAGCCTTGTCATAGCACTCTCTCCCTCACCTTCTTCAGTACGCAAGAGCCGAAGCAAGGAAAAAAATAATCAAAAAAAAGAAAAAGAAAAAGAAAAGAAAAACAGAGGCTGCTGTTTCCTCTCTTTCTCTCTGTTTCCTCTCTTTCTCTCTACACATCTCCATCTCCTCTCTATCCCTCTTCCCATTTAGAATATCTTTTTTTTTTTTTAAAAAAAAAGAGAAGGAAAAAACGTGAAAAAAACAGAGCATTGCATGCTCTGTTTTTCCCACGTTTTCTCTCTCTCTCTCTCTCTTAGTCTCTCTCTCTCTCTCTCTCTCTATCTCTCTCTCTCTGTTTTCCACCATCCTTAACAGCAGCCTTTCCCTCTCTCTATCTCTCATCTCTCCATCAGCAGTGGTGAAGAAAAAAAGAAAAAAATAAAGAAAGAAAGGGAAGAAGGGACATCGGGTCGAGCGTTGGCGAGGTTTTTTCGGATCCTTCGGCTCTTGGACTCGGCACAGATCTCGGTTACAGGTAGGTGCACGATTCTCAGATATTTTGGGGATTATTTGGTATTTTTTCGGATTTTTGCATGATTTTTAAGCATTTAAATGAATTTAATTGAATATTAAATGTGTGTGCTTAAAATCATGATCTACATGGGTGTTTCAATTCCGTTTCGTCCCGAAATTTAATACAATGATCTACTTAAATAGACTAAGCTAACTATCGAATCGGATCGGACATTGGATCAAAATTTTTCAAAAATTTGAGTGAAGAGTGGTATTTTATTTAAAATAATGGCTGAGTAATTATGAAATTCGAAAAAATAGCCATCTCAGGATGATCTATTTTTTGGAATTTTAAATTTTTCTTGTGTTCATCACATCAAAACAAGATTAAAGGATGTTTTCCGGAGTCGTAATTTTCTCGAAAATCGTGTTTTAAAAATAGAAAACTCTTCAAAAATATCTTTTCGATGAAGAAAAATAAAATATATACTAAATGAATTTCAAAATCAATGAAATTTCGTGTAAAAATCATATGATACTAATACATTCTACCATGAATTTTTGAAAATTTATTGAATCTGTTTGCTATATTATTTTATGCTTTCTTTGAAAATTATCAGATTTTAGGAGAATTTTTACAGACATCAGATCACAGATAAAATTCCTGATATTTTTACAGTAGTCTTATATTCCATATTTCTAGTTTCTGTAAACTTTTCAAGTCATTTAGATCTTTTTTCATATGGGATGTAGTGTTAATTCATAATCTGGTCTGAAAATTGAAAAATCCGAAACTGATAGTAAATAGTTTCTAAAATTCATGAAAATCTCACAGTATGCTATTTTTACTTATATCTTGTTACTGTAGAAATATCATTGAATTTAGATTCCGATTTCTAGTAGTTTCTGTGTTATTTTTGCAATCTGATCAATTAATTGTTAAATCAAAATTAAATATGAACTTAATGAAAAAATCTGTAAAAATCTTCCAGTAAGCTATATCTCATCATATCTTGCTGCTGTAGAAGTTTCAACTCATTTCGAATTCGTTTGCAGCAGTTTCACTCGTAAAATCACTCATATGTTTAAAATTGGTAAAATTCGTTGAAAATCCAAAATTAATTGAAAATCATCTGGAAATCTCTAAAGAACCTTAAATCTCTGTCACATATTAACTCCTTAATCCATTGAAACAGAAATCTTAGGATCTTTAGATTTTCCTGGAAAAATTGCCAGTGCATCCATAATCGTATCCCAATTACAACTGATCTTTGACAATTTGAATATTTAAGCTATAGCACGTTGTTGGCTCCGAGGTTACTGTCCACGGAAATCCTGAGATATGCCAGGCAATAAGGTGCTATAACCTAAGTATTAAATTGCACAAGGAAAGAGCGCACGATTCCCTTCCTTGGATGCTATTCTGGGCCGAAATTGGTGAACCCTAGAACCATTGGTAATCCTTGAATGTCCAGAAACTGAAAATCCTTGAAATCTGAAATTCATTAACTTCAAGAAGTTGAACCGATTTGTCTTGTGTCTTTCGGAACCGTTGGATCGCGGTTTCCGTCGTAAGAACCATTAGAGCCCAATTTAGGAACACTGGTGTCAGGTCGTGTCTTAGGTTTTAGGGAGTCTTAGATTTTAGGGGGTCCTAGACTTAGGAGTCCAGCCTCATCACGGACGTTTGCTATGGATAGCAACCGTGCCATAGGTCTAGTTACACTAGTCACCCAATCTTTCCCTAGGACAAGCCTAGTAAACTAGGATGTAGGTTAACCTGCATTAGTCTAAGGAACCACTTGCATTTAGATAAGAATCATATAGCATCTTAGATGAAATCCTAGGATAATAAAATCCACAACTTCAATTAAATAACTTCTCTTAAAACTGTTGAAACAGTCGATCCCGTCTAGATCGGTGTCTTAGTTGAGTTAGGCATAAGTAGCTTAGCTTAGGTGCACCGAACTACGTCGACTCTGATCCCAGTGAGGCTTGGGTATGTAGGCAGCTTGGATGTCTGATGGCATACCAACCGCGAGTCGGCACTACAACAAATTGTGGTGTTTTGTATATTAATTTTCTTGTAAATACTTAATCAAATCACTTAGAATTTTCCATGAAATTAGAATTTTAGGAGAACTTTCACTTAGATTGAATTCAAACAAATAAAGTAAACAAGATGCACACTTAGGATCTACATTGAAATTAGATCATAGGATGCATGTCCCGTAGTTAGCACATTAACAGAGAGTTGAATGAGCCATTTAAAATAAATTTAAAAGAGTTAGCTTTTGGAATCGAAGACCGATTATCGGGCAAGAATGGTGCATGTGGTGGATAAATCCCCATACCTTCCATTCTCGTAACCAGGTAGCGAGTCTAGATTTTTGGTTAATTATGGGTCCTAGATCCCACATCTAGGTGGCGACTCTGTCAGTCTCTTTTGTGTGGAATTCGGATTGCCTCAGTGATCCCAAGTTCACATAAAAGATGAATTAAAATCAATAATTAAAATGCACACGCCAATCGCGTGGGTACGAGAGACCATAAGAGAGAGCGTGGCAGCTCGCGCCCCACCCCTCTCGCGGGATCGGGTCCCACAGATGGGTTTTAAAGAAGAAGGGAAAATGGTAAATTCGCCTCCCCCTTCTTTCCTAATGGACAGCCCACTCTAGTGTATTTGACTACTCTTTTAATCTCAGAGGGGGGTGCCTGGGTAGAACAGACCCCTGAGAGAAATGATATATTTGACCCCATTTATTCCTTGGACAACCTTCTCTAATGTATCATCTCTTCTTTAATTCACTTACAGGGCACTCCCTCTTGGATGACTTAACCCCCTATTTGAATTTGCACCGCGACACTATCGAGGCTTGCTCACTAAGCGAATTTGCTCAGATCTTGACGAAATTTCACAGGGACCTTGGTGGGACCCTAAGCTAGCCTAAGGTGCAATTTGGGGTCCTAACGCACTGATTTGAAAAAGTTATGCATAAAACATGGAGGTGCAGGGCACGGTCAAAATGGGGTGTCTACAGTAGTCGACGATCTCGTCCATCCAACAGGACTCGTGTTCCACCTGCATTATCTCAGCAGCCTTTCTTTCGATACTGGATGCTTGTAAGAACTCCATGTATATATTCCCGAGAGTCGTGTATCCGGATGCGGCCAGCTTAGACAGTACATCTGCCTTTGTGTTTTCCGTTCTGGGGATTCTGACGACCTCAAAACTTTTGAACTTGGAGGATAACTGTCGGACCTGGGAGAGGTATTTAAGCATACGCTCGTCGCGGGCTTCGTATATCCCTTGGATCTGGTTGGCGACCAACTGGGAGTCACAGTAGGCTCTCAATCTCTGGGCGCCAGTCTGGGACTGCAAGATTCATTCCGGCGAGGAGTGCTTCATACTCAGCCTCATTGTTAGATGCACGAAATCCGAACCTTAAGGCGTTGTCTAGGGTGAAACTGTCCGGCCCGGTTAAAACCAGACCTGCTCTGCAACCGGCCTTGTTTGAAGATCCGTCCACGTGCACTTCCCAGAGTGATTCGGCGGTTGAAGGATCCTGTTCAGCTGGTGGTACGGGGATGATCCCTGTTCCGGCTCCATCTTCTGCCGGCTCCCCGGTTGCGATTGTACTTTTCGCTGCTGGGGCTTGGGCGGCTTCAGGTTTGGTGATCTGCTGGGGGATGGAGCATTCAGCTACGAAATCTGCCAATACTTGAGCCTTGATTGCGGGCCTGGGCATGTACCGGATGTCAAATTCACTCAGTTCCACGGCCCATTTAACGAGTTGTCCCGAGGTGTCCGGCTTATGGAGAACTTGCCTGAGCGGCTGGTCGGTTAGGACCTTTATCGTGTGAGCTTGAAAATACGGTCTCAGCTTCCTGGCTGCGATCACCAGCGCGTAAGCCAATTTCTCGACCCGCTGGTACCTTATTTCAGCATCGTGCAGGACTTTACTAACGTAGTAGACCGGCTTTTGTTGGCTGTGCTCTTCCCGAACTAGGACTGCTGCCAGAGCCAGGGGGCGTATAGATAGATACAAGAGTAGCTCCTCACCAGGCTCCGGTTTTGTCAATAGCGGTGGAGAGGACAGATATTGTTTTAACTCCTCGAAGGCAGCCTAGCATTCCTCTGTCCAGGGCGCGGTCTTGAGCCCTTTGCCTGCGTTGAAGAAAGGGAGGCACTTCTCTGCAGATTTTGAGATGAAGCGCCCCAGCGCGGCTATCATCCCTGTCAGTTGCTGCACTTCTCTAATGGTTTTCGGCGGAGTGAGTTCCACCATGGCCTTGATTTTTTTCGGATCGGCCTCTATGCCTCTTTGGCTAACCATAAACCCTAAGAATTTTCCCGAGCTGACACTGAAGGTGCACTTGGTGGGATTAAGCTTCATCTTATTGTCTCTTAGGACTTGAAATGTCTCTTCTAGATCGGAGGCATGATCTTGCGCGCTTCGGCTTTTGACCAGTATGTCGTCAACATAGACCTCCATGTTGCGGCCGATCTGGTTCCGGAAGAGCTTGTTTACGAGCCTCTGATACGTGGCCCCGGCGTTTTTCAGGCCGAAGGGCATGACGCGGTAGCAGTAGGTCCCCTGGGCCGTTACAAAGGAGGTCTTCGGGATATCTGACTCACACATTCTGATCTGATTATATCTAGAGAAGGCGTCCATGAAGCTCAGTAACTCGTGACCTGCAGTGGCGTCGATGAGTTGATCGATCTTCGGAAGCGGGTAGCTGTCCTTGGGACAGGCTTTATTCAGATCAGTGAAATCGACGCAGGTTCTCCATTTCCCATTTGCCTTTTTCACCAGGACTGCGTTTGCCAACCAGTCCGGGTACTGGATTTCTCGAATGAAGTCAGCCCTTAGGAGCCTCTCCACTTCTTTTCTGATCGCCGCCGCCTTTCGGGGGCGAAGTGTCTTCTTTTTTGCTTCACCGGCCTGCAGGTTGGGTCAGGACCTAGTCTGTGCGTGCTGACCTCTGTGTTAATACCGGGCATATCCGCGGGGGACCCATGCGAAGCCATCTGCGTTGTCCTGAAGAAACCGGGTGAGGCTGCGCCGGGTGCCGTTGTCTAGGTAAGAGCCGATCTGAACGACCTTCTCATCATCATTCTCGCACAGGGGGATGGAAATAAGGTCTTCGGCGGGCTGAGTCCCCTGAGCTTCATCCCTCAGGTCCAGTTGCTCGATCGGCAATGACTCCGTCGCATTTTTGCCCTTGAGTGCCATTGCATAACACTCCCTAGATTGCAGCTGGTCCCCCCTTACCTCTCCAACGCCGTTTGGCGTAATAAACTTCATCTTCTGGTGATAAGCAGACGCGACGGCGCGGATCAGGTTCTGGCCAGGCCGTCCTAAAATAGCGTTATAGACCGAAGTGGCCCTCACTACTAGGAAGTTGACCATGGCGAAGGCTTGGCAGGGTGGCTCTCTGACGAGGACAGGAAGCTCAATTTGTCCTTCAACCTTGACCACCTCCCCTGAGAAGCCGAAGAGATCTGAGTTTGCCGGCCTTAAGCAGTCGTCACCTATCATCATTCTCTCGAAGGCGTGATAGTACAGAATGTCGGCTGAACTCCCATTGTCTACCAGGATTTTCTTTAACTCCCAGTTTGCGATGAGCATGGTTAGGACTAGGGCGTCGTCATGTGGTAATATCAGGCCGTCGAGGTCCGCATCTGAGAAGGAGATCTCGTTCTCCGTCTTCATCTTCTTACTGCAGGCGTGCACGACATTGACTCGGCGTGCGTATGCTCTCCGAGCAGCGGATGAGGCGCCTCCAGCTGCCGGACCACCCATGATTGTGCCAATGACTCCCCTTGGTTGGGAGCAGTGTGCCTCTGGTTGTGGACTAGGCAGCGGAGGAGATTGTCCTCGGGCTGGGGGTGGCTGAGATCGCTGAGGGCTCCGGCCCTGGGGATCTTTCTCCTTGGGCTCGCTCCTGCGGGTGTCACCTCGGACATATTTTTTCAAATAGCCCCGGCTGATCAATTGCTCGATCTCCTCCTTTAGTTGCCAGCAGTCGTCCGTGTCGTGGCCCTGGTCCCTGTGGAACCGGCAGTATTTTGACTTGTCTCTCCTGTTTCCCTTGGAGATCATTGGGGTTGGCCACTTTATGAACTCCTCTCCGCTGATGGCAGCCAGTATATGTCTTCGGGAGGTGTTGAGAGGGGTGAAGTTTTCCTCCCTTCTTTGGGGGGACTTGTCTCTTCTGACGACCTTGTCATCCTTGCGCTGCTTAGCTGGGTACTTGTCTTGATTCTTGTCATCAGAGGTTTTCCTCCGACTCGAGTCCAGAGCAGCCAGTGTCTCTTCCACTGATATGTATTCCTCTACCCCGGCCATTAGGTCTGCTGGTCTGCTAGGGAGTGAGGATTCCGGCGGGCCACTGCTCGGTGGAAATCATTTGATCTGGCACCTGCGAGAAGCGCGTTCGTAGCGGCCGAGGGGTCTAAATTTGGCACTTGGAGTGCCTCCCTGTTGAAGTGGCTGACGAAGGCTTTGAGAGGTTCATTATCCTCCTGCCGCAAGGTCATCAGGGATGCTGTTGTTTTTCTCGGCCGCGGCTGCTCATGAAGTGGCAGACCAGGTCTTCCCCGAAGTCATCGAAGTTGCTGATGGAGTTCGGTCTGATCCTTGTGTACCAGTCCCTTGCTGCACCTGTCAGGGTTGTCGGGAATGCTCTGCAGAGGAAGCCGTCTGACGCACCGTGGAGGAGCATCATTGTCCGGAACGTCTCCAAGTGGTCCACGGGGTCAGTGGTCCCATCATACTGCGGGATAGTTGGCATTTTAAATCCCCTGGGTGCTGGGGCACCCATCACGTCGTCGGTGAACGGCGTTCTGCTTGAGAACGCCCTAGACATAGGCCGGCTTTGATCCTTAGCCAGCTCTTCAATTCGGTGGTCCATCTCTTCTATTCTCTGCAGCATCGGGTCAGTTCTACGGTCTGGTGACCTATTTCTTTCCACAGATTGGCTCACCGCGGAGCCGGAGTGGCTCTCCGGACTCCTACGACGGGACCGGGATTTTGCCTGTGGTGCGTTTTCTTCTTGAGCTCGGCGCCTTTGCACAGAGCGAGACCGCGACCTCCGACGGCGGTGCGGCTCTGTCTGTGCATGCCTGGCTGTGGGGCGACGGACTTGCCCGGGGGAATGGTGAGTTCGGTCCTCACCATGGCGCGACGACTCTTCCCTGTGGATATCTAGCCTTTCTTGGACAGGTCGTGGAGCTTCCGAAGGAGGTTGGGGAGGTGCCTGGAGTAGCTGCTGGTACTGACCAACGAGAGTTGTCATTTGCTGAAAGAGAGCTTGGACTTGCTCAGGAGTGGGCATGGGGTTCAGGTGTTCCGAACGAGGTTGGCTCTGTTCGGCCGTAGCAGAAGCTGCCACCACCACCGAGGCGATTCGCTCACTCCGGGTCCTGCGGGGCAGGACGGCTCGGGCAGTCCGCGCGGTTGGCACCCGCGCACTCCTGCGCCCTGTCATTTTTGTTTATAGGGGATCTGAATAGCTTTTAGTTCCAGGTCCCACGGATGGCGCCAAACTGTTAGGCCTAAAATCGGTAACAGATATGACAGTGACGTAAGACCCGAGCTGGAGGGCCCGAGGAGCTGAAGTGGAGGAAATAGAGTCCGGACGAATTGTGTTCTGCACAGAAGCAAACAAGGTCAGAATGACCGACCCGGAGTGTACTCCGGACAGGCCCTTCGGCACTCAAGTCAATATGAGCCGGAGTGAAGAGGGAGTTTTAAGAGTGGTGGTTGGGAATTCAGTACCCCGATTTATGAGCTTTGGAAGCCCTTTTATAGAGGAAATTTGGGGTAGGTGGGGAGTTAATGCTCCAAGGTAGGTGTCCACCAGCTATAGGTTCAGGCTCACCTACTCTGTGATAATTACCGAACTGCCCCTGCCGACTCGGGGTCTGCAGTGGGTCCCCCCTCGAGACACGTGCCAGCAGCTGATAGGCTGA
Source organism: Tasmannia lanceolata (assembly GCF_043159265.1). NCBI lineage: Eukaryota > Viridiplantae > Streptophyta > Magnoliopsida > Canellales > Winteraceae > Tasmannia > Tasmannia lanceolata. The sequence goes on along the minus strand of NW_027518680.1, from coordinate 52,297,124 downwards.
CCTGCGGTGGGCCCCCTCTAGCCACGTGTCAGCAGCTAACAGGCTGCTGTGCTTTTACACCCCATCATTTAGTATTCTCTCTCTCTCTCTCTCTCTAACTTATGTAGAACAGTTTATTGAATTTTTAGATTCCCTACTGGTTTTTGAATTGTTAATTTGCTTAAATTAGTGTCCTAGTTATTCTAGATATGAGTCCTACAAGTCATGGGAAATGAAATTAGTTCATCTGTAACTTTGTATGAAATTCGATTAATGTAATCTTGTCCTTTTTTTTTAAATTTAAATTTTACAATCATCTTTAGCCCTACCTACCTGTACAGTATTAAGGCCCTGTTTGTTTAAGATTATGACAACAGATTGTTACCTCCAAACCAATTATTGGGCTCAAAATTACATTTTGAGTCCAGTAATCGGTTTGGTCCATATAATCAGTTGTAATAGTCAGTTTGGTCCATAGAATCAGTTATAATAGTCTTAAGCAAACAGGGCCTAAATGATGTGGTGCCATCCAAAATATGGGTTAATTTGATCCTATTTTATGAGTGAAAATGCTAGACAATTTTTCAACATCATGCACAACACAAGCAAGAAAATAATGATCAAGTGAGAACCTGGGGCAAGCAAAAATATTAAACATCAAAACCATTTCAAAACAGATTAAGTGGCATAAATATCAATAATAAATTTTGACTCAAAACCATAAAAATTTCATAAAATTTCTAAAACGCGAATCATATAATTTCTTTGATATATAAACATGTTATTCGTTAAAGTTTAATTGTTATATTTTTATAAGAAGCTGTTGAAATTGATTGATTTATCATCATTTTCATGAAACTCTCCATTTCTGTCAAATAGCTCAATGTCTATTTAGGGCAGTGTATCAATTTTTTTCTATAATATGGGTTATATCTTGTCCTTTTTATCTGTCTGTGATTTTTTTTTTCATCGAAGGGTATGCAACTTGTCTAGAGTTAATGGATCCGTTGGGGCTATCAATTGAGGAGGTCAACGAGAATATGTTAATTACCTTTGATGATACGATGTCGCAAGTTGATGGATTATATGAAGCTATTGGGAATAGAGGAATGTTTGTTGATGAGGAGGAAGCTGAGGAGGCTTTAGTTACTGTTGATAATGAAGGGGGATGTAGTGGTACCGTCAAGACTCCTAATAAGGATAAGGGTGGGAGCATTACAGTTAACAAACCTTTTGTAGGGCAACTCTTTGACAATACTGAAGAGGCATACGCATTTTATAATTTTTATGGCTTGGCGACCGGCTTTGGAGTAAGAAATGCAAGACTAATAGGTCGATGGCAACAGGAGATATTATACGGAGAAGATATGTTTGTGATAGAGAAGGATGGAAAAAAAATTAATGACAAGATACCGACGGATAGGGAAGTGAAGCGGCGTCGCACTGTAAGGGAGGGTTGTAAGGCGAAGATGGAAATCAAGTTAACAAAAGATGAGAAGTGGGAGGTGAGAACCTTTATAGATGATCATTGTCATGATCTTACATCTCCAACTAAAAGACGGTTGCACCATTCGCACAATACATTACACAAGAAAACCTCAGTTAAGAATTTGATGAACACACTTCGTAGAGATGGGTTTGGTCCTACTGGCATTGCAAAGGCAGTTAATGCTGCACACGATGGTTCAATTAGTGCTATCACACCAAGTCAAGTGAAAGGACATTTGAGAGCATTGAGGGCCAACAATATGGGGCATGAAGCGGTTACACTAGCAACACAGTTCCAAGAAAAACGAGCAGAAGATCCGAATTTTCATTTTTCCATGGAGTTAGATGTTGACGGGAACTTGAGATCATTATTTTGGGCAGATTCGAGGGCGAGAGATTCATATCGAATCTTCAGCGACGTGATTGTATTTGACGTTACATAAAAGCAAATCGGTATAGAATGCCATTTGCCCCATTTACAGGAGTTAACCACCATAGACAATCTACACTTTTTGGTTGTGCCCTCTTAGCAGATGAGACGGAAGAGACATTCACATGGTTGCTTAAGGAGTGGTTAAAATGCATGTTCGACAAAGCTCCAGGATGTATTATAACTGACATGGATGGTGCGATGCGAAATGCAATTAGGCGTGTTTTTCCAAATACTCGGCATCGCTTTTGCAAGTGGCATATTGATAAGCATCTAATTGAGCACGTTCCCGCTAGTCGAGATGAAAATGGCGAGTTTTCTAAAGATTACAATCGTTGGTATTATAAAAGAAGTAGGAGCGATAGTGAGAAGGAATTGAAAAAGTTGACGGAGAAATATAATATTAATGAAAGACATTGGCTAGGTAAAATGTGGGAGTTACGAGAGCACTGGATTCCTACTTATTTTAGAGATGTATTCACAGCTGGCATGACATCTAGTTCTCGTAGCAAAAGCATTAACGCTTTCTTTGATGGATTTGTTAATCAGAGTACGACTTTACAGGAATTTGTGGTGCAATATGACAATGCTCTTGTCGATCGGCGGAAGAAGGAAGCTGAAGAACAGGATCACATGCTGTATGTCTTTCAAAGAGCACATTGGAAGAAGATGCTGCGAAGCGTTACACGAGGCAATGTTCGAGAAGTTCGAACTAGAGTTTAAGGGAAGCATCGATTGTTGGGAAAATTTGGTGTGTGATAATGGATACTTGACAGAATACATGGTAGGCTTGGGTAATGAGCCGGAGTGGAAGTGGTACAAGGTTGTCTACGATATATCCGACGGTATAAATGTTTCCTGTGAGTGTGCTATGTTCGAAACCGACGGGAATTTATGCAAACACATCATTTGCATAACGGAGAAGAAGCGTTTAGCAGCCATTCCAGAGAAATATATGTTAATAGATGGACGATTGGGGCTAGATATAAAGTGAATCATTTGGAATTTACAAGCACAGGAGATAGTAACAAACTTACTGCATTTGAGAAATGGTGCATCACATCAAGGCTCCAAAGAGTGCTAGAAGAACATCCGGGATGTAGGACTGTTTTTAAGAAGATGACTGAAGACCTTGATTTATGGGTGGCGGAATGTGACAAACCAAACAAAGACAAGGAAACTATTGTGGAAACAAGTGGCAGCCAAGTGCAATCTAATTTTTTGGTGGAAGGTAACGAGATATTTATTCGTGACCCAAATGTCGCGAAGACGAAGGGTCGACCGAAAACTACAACAAGGTTTAAGTCTCCAATAGAGGTCTCTCAATCCCAACCGAAGCAACTGACGTGTAAAAACTGTGCAGGAAGAGGTCATTATACGACAACGTGTAAAAATATGCCCAATGAGCTATTTATTGAACCAACCGAAGCAGTGGACCTGTGGACCTGGTAAGGATCAATGAGCTTTATTACATGCATCTTTATGACATATTAGTGTGGACCCCGATCCGTGATAGGCGGTGAGGGAACTAGTCCCTAACACCCTCTGGATCATCCACGTGTGAAGGAGAGCTCTACCAAGGAACTCTCAAAACGGATGCCACCCTCATAGCATAGCACGGGTGGCGATATAAAAAGAAAGAGATATGTCTTGATCCGGAACCAAGGTTTGAAACCGAGACATACCTAAAATAAACTCAGAGTCGCCATCATGGATATGCCATGGAACCCTAAAATCAAATCCTCTGTGCAATGGATAACCAGAAATATATATGGGTTCGTGCCTGGTTACGAATGGAGAAGGTCTGAGAGCACCCCCAATTCGTCCGAGTGCAAGCACTTGGTCTCTTATGCCATTTTCATTAACTCCAAAGAAGTTTGGGTAACAATCATGTGAAATGGGAACAATCCTCAGGAGTCGTCAACCTAAGCATGCATTTCTTGAGAATACAAATAATAAACACACATAAAAGAAAATGAAAGATGTGTCACCTAAGCATAGCTAAGTTATGAGTGACATGCCTAATGTGTGTCTAAGTTCTGATGTGCAAACACATGCAAGCTATAGCTAAAGGTATAGGATCAGTACAAGAAAGTAAAAAAACACATCAAAACATATGATGACTACACAACAAATCCTAAGACTCTAAATGATTAGCCCGAGTCCTCGGATGATCTGATATTCATCCAAAGAAGCCTACGTATCCCCGCCTCCTGTAGACACCCACATTTTGCTTTACTTTAACCAACAATAACCTAATATATTGATCCGTAGAATTTCATTGGTAAAGTATGCATCCTCAAATTTTTTGAAAAAAACAAAATGATAAAGAGATGTACCTGGTGAGATGATTAGATCCGAAAAATTGAAAAATACCCTGATTGGTGAATTTAGTGTGTTAAATCCATGTGAGAACCCCCTCTATCATTGATTTATATGTTTTAGGTCATTAATATCTTGATCTGACATTACGGATCATCAATCGGGACAAAATAAGCTAGGGTCACTTCATAGCCCGGACCCTGATTCCATTCCGAGACCCGATTTCCGTAAATCGTTAGATCAATGGCAGATCTTGACCTGGGTCTAACCATCCAAAACCACCTAACCTCTCCTCTCATCCTAACCATCCAAACCTCACCTAACCTCACCTAACCTCTCCTCTCATCCTAACCATTCAAACCTCACCTAACCTCACCTAACCTCACCTAACCTTACCTAACCTCACCTAACCTTACCTAACCTCACCTAACCTCACCTAACCTCCTATCCCATTCTCCTATAAATACCCTCTCATCCCACCATCCAAGAGAAGAAGAAAAGGAACCCCTCTCTTAGAAAATTCATCCCTCTCCCTCATCTCTTCAAGGGTTCGGCCATCCTTGCCGGATCGGGTGATTTTATACGTTGGGTGATATATATCAAAAGCAGTCATTATCAAGCAAGGAATCATCTTCAAGGAATTAACATCAAAGAAAAATCAAACACAAAGTGGATTTTCAAAGAGGTAGGCATTTATTTCAATTCTATGTAGGGTCTGCTTTCATGCATATCTTTTACTTTAAAAGAAAAACCATGTTAGGAAGCATCTAGGATCAATCCTTAATCATATTCTTCTTGATGGTAGACTTTGAAGTTATACATGTTTCCCTCTTCTCTTAACCCATCTTATCTTCATTTTTATTTTTCCCTAATGGTTCACACCCTGGTTCCCCCTGGTTAGCCTCTGGTTAGACCCTGGTTGCACCCAGGTTCGTTGCTGGTTGCACCCAGGTTCGATGCTGGTTGCACCCTGGTTCCCTGCTGGTTCGCACCCTGGTTCCCTACTAATTCGCACCCTGGTTCGCACCCTGGCCAGCCCCTGGTTGTACTCTGGTTCGCACCCTGGTTCACACCCTGGTTCCCCCTGGTTAGCCTCTGGTTAGACCCTGGTTGCACCCAGGTTCGCTGCTGGTTGCACCCAGGTTCCCCTGCTGGTTCGCACCCTGGTTCCCTGCTGGTTCGCACCCTGGTTCACACCCTGGTTCCCCCTGGTTAGCCTCTGGTTAGACCCTGGTTGCACCCAGGTTCGCTGCTGGTTGCACCCAGGTTCGATGCTGGTTGCACCCTGGTTCCCCTGCTGGTTCGCACCCTGGTTCCCTGCTGGTTCGCACCCTGGTGCACCCTGGTCCGCACCCTGGTTTGTACCCTGCTTCCTCCTGGTTAGACCATGGCTAGTCTCGGGTTTGCTCCTAACTTAGACCCGACTCACTAAACCCCATACCCATAAGCCTTAAACCCTATAACCATAGCCACACATCAACCCAAGCCATACCTTTGTCCACTCACTGAGGCACACCATTTATCCATAAATTTGGTTACATTAAATCTAACCCAGCCAGGCCACCTGCAGCTTAAGTCAAATCGCCCCAATACAATCCAACCAAGTGGGATCCCAACCCAGCTCAACTGAGTCAACTCTAGCCAACCTCCCTAGTCGAGTTGACCCAACTCTCTAGTCGAGTATGCTCAACCTCTTTAACTAATTGGACTCTCCCCTTAGTTGACTCAATCCAATTCCTTAATCAACCCATCCCAATGCAACCGAGTCGCATTCGACCAAGTTGCGGCCTTCCATGTCACAACCGAGTCATTCCCCTATTCTACTAATGCCCTTTTACACCTAATAGAACTTCCTCCCTTTTGCCTAACCAAGTCATATCCCAACACAATCTGAGTCGCATGTTTGAATCCATTTGGCCGAATCTCATAAGCCCGCCCATTTTGAATTCCCAAAATTCAAACCCTTGATGATTCCTGTATGCTCAATTCTTTGATGCAAATTCCCAATTCCAAAATCCCATTGCTAAATCAATGTTTCTGAATCTCAAGTCCAATGCTCAAATACAAACCCGATTCCTGATCCAAATACCAATCCTGTTTTCCAAAATCCAAGCAACCTCCCCAGCGGAACTACGTGTGGCTTGATCCCCATCGCGGGGTACGTAGGCAATTTGGTACTCCCAAGTTCAGTCGCACCTTTCTCTATCTTTCTCATTCCCTCACACTATTTCATCATCTCTTCCATCCCTTTTTTCACTAACCTCAAGAGCTGAAATCGATTCACCTCGTGTCTCTCGGAACCGTTGGATTACGGTTTCCGTCGTAAGGACCCTTAGAGCCCAATTTAGGAACACCGGTGTCGTGTCGTGTCCTAAGTTTTAGGGAGTCTTAGGTTTTAAGGAGTCCTAGAGTTAGGAGTCCAGTCTCATCACGGACGTTTGCTATGTATAGCAACCGTGCCATAGGTCTAGTTACACTAGTCACCCAATCTTTCCCTAGGACAAGCCTAGTAAACTAGGATGTAGGCAAACCTGCATTATTCTAAGGGACCATTTGCATTTAGATGAGAATCATATAGCATCTTAGATGAAATCCTAAGATAATAAAATCCTCAACTTGAATTAAATAACTTCTCCTAAAACTGTTGAAACAGTCAATCCCGTCTAGGTCGGTGTCCTAGTTGAGTTAGGCATAAGTAGCTTAGCTTAGGTACACCGAACTACGTCGACTCTGATCCCAGTGAGGCTTGGGTACGTAGGCAGCTTGGATGTCTGACGGCATACCACCCGCGAGTCGGCACCACAACAAATTGTGGTGTTTTGGATATTAATTTTCTTGTAAATGCTTAATCAAATCATTTAGGGCTTTCCATGAAATTAGAATTCTAAGAGAACTTTCACTTAGAATGAATCCAGACAAATTAATAAATCAAGATACACATCTAGGATTCACATTGAAATTAGATCATAGGATGCATGTCACTTAGTTCGCACATTAACATAGAGTTGAATGAGCCATTTAAAATAAATTTAAAAGAGTTAGCTTTTGGAATCGAAGACCGATTATCGGGCAGGAATGGTGCATGTGGTGGATAACTCCCCATACCTTCCATTCTCGTAACCAGGTAGCGAGTCTAGATTTCTGGTTAATTATGGGTCCTAGATCCCACATCTAGGTGGCGACTCTGTCAGTCTCTTTCGTGTGGAATTCGGATTGCCTTAGTGATCCCAAGTTCACATGAAAGACGAATTCAAATCAATAATTAAATGCACACGCCAATCGCGTGGGTACGGGAGACCAAGAGAGAGCGCGCGGCGGCTCGCGCCCCACCCCTCTCGCGGGATCGGGTACCACAGTTTGGCGACTCTGCTGGGGATCACCTAACTTCATTAAAATTTCAAAAGATAATTCATTTGAATTTAATTTAACTGGCTCATAAAAACTCTATACTTGTTAGATTAGTTTGTCTTGTTTTATTTTCTCATCACATTTTACTTGAACTTAATCTAACAAAACCTGAAGGCATCATAGATTGCGCAAACATATTGCACACACCTACATCACTTGCATCTAAACCCTTGCATCTCACGTGCACACACATCCTATTTTAGGAACCCGGAGTGTTATCTAGCATGGTTGACTGGGATTTCATCACCTGGTGCCTCTGTGTTAGAGAAGCATTCCACCCTTAGCCTAGTACTTTTATGGTACGTAAACGGATCCCTTGTTCACGTACTGATACGCCGGACACTGGTACAGTATATCGAACATGGATTCGCGCTAAGGGAACTCTTGGCCTTACCCCTAGATTAACCCACACATGCATGTAGTATACGAACACATGTGCATCACGTGTGTGAGCCTAGTTTAGGATATCCTACCTATTTGTGTCTAGATTAGGCCGGAGTCCATCTTCCAATGGCTACGATCGGTCCTTAGATACACGAACAAAATCATGAGTCGAGATCCTCTCTCCACTCCGCTAGATTAGGATTAGGGTTGATGCCTTCAGGTAACACTGATAAAATGTGTGAAGATTAAAAACTTTCCCTTTGGGGTTAGGATATAAATCCCATCATTTCCAAAGATCTCATAGGATTAGTCATTCATGATCTATCCGTTGAAAGCAATCTTATGCTATCTCATCTAATCTCTTGATCGTGCGTCTTTCATTCTCCTGTCATACGATTCGATCGTATCTTCATGCCATCCCCTAACTGGCAGGAGCAGAATCTCACAATCTTTCGATTATGCAATCTCATGATCTGATCATGCCTGGTCCAGATGATCCAATCTTACTTGTACCCTTGGTCCTTTCTTACTCTAAGGGCAACCTTTTTCAAGAATATTTTGCTAAGTCCTTCAGAGTTCACTATCATAATCCTTGAATTAGGGGCTCCCCTATGCGAATCAGTCATCATGGTCAGTACAATTGTTGAGTCCGGTCTTACATTTCAAGGTCAATGCCTAGTCCAGGCAACTCATCTCTCTTTTTTATTTAGAGTTGTGAATCCTGAGCATGTTCAGGATAGGTCGTGTCCAATAATTCACTTGTGTCTGTTTCTTAAATTTGCTTCTGATCTTAAAGTAAGACTCCCTCCTCAAATGAGGACAAAATTGACGAAACTCCACTTGAGTCACAGCAATTACTTGAATAAGAGGAGGAGCGCCAATCCCAGCTTTTCAAAGATGAAATTGAAGTGGTAAACACTGGCACTGAAACTTTGATTCAGTGAATGCCGATTGAAAATACATTACCCTCTAAAGAGTGTGAAGAATTGATAAAATTATTTCAAGAATAAGAAGATTGTCTAGAAAAGCTACAACCGATACCAGGGGCAAGATATAGATGGAAAGCTCAAAGAAAATGAAGAAAGTGAGAAGATATATGCTATACAAGGGGCATAGAGTGGAAACAACTTTCATATTTCCAATCAATGACCTTGGTTCTCAAATTCATAACATAAAGCCAACAAATTCAAGATAAGAAGTTCAAGAGCAAGCATTGAAAAGTGATCATCAGATATCAAGAGTTAAAAATCCATAGATGGAGGATGTCAAAGAACAAGTTTCGCTTTATGAAAGTCGAAAGTACGCATTAGAATCTTGGAAGAAGAAGATACATTATCTCTTACCTGGAAATGCCGTCAAACTCCATAAAAAAAAAAGAAAAATAAATAAATAATCAGTACCAGAGAGACTCTAGTAACCTAGATCGATTCTCATTCTGAACATCGGAAGGCCTCCTTTGGCCGAATAAATCCCAAAATCAGAACCCAACGTCAAAAGAATACCGGTTTGCAAACCCTCCGAGCCTGAATCAAATTTTCTTGAAAACCCATCAAACTCGGGGCATTTCCCCGAACTACGCGAGACCTGATCCCTATACTGGGGTACGTAGGCAACTCGGTTGAACCGAGTTCGGTCGATTCAAAAAGGAAAAGAAATTCAATCCTTTCAAAAAAAAAAAAAAAGAGAGGGACAAGTTCCAAAAGAAGAGAAGTTAATTGTTCCAGAAAGAAAAGAAAAAAGGAAAAAAAAAATCAAACAATTTATCTTCAAACTAGGGGCATTCGCCCTGAACTACACACGACCTGATTTCTACCTTGGGATATGTAGGCGACATGTTCACAGGTTCGGTCGAAATCTTTGTTGAGCCTTAAGCCATTCTTTGAAAAGCCCTATCCTACCTATAAAAGTCCTTCTGGTGTTCAGAACTAATGAGCTAGGTCCTGAGATACAATAAAAAAATGAAATGATGATGAATAAGAAAAATAACGGAGTTTGAAGATCTGCTAGACTGAAAACCTGAAAGGGCGGTCTAGGCAAAATTTAAGATCATTCCCCTGCTAAGTTGAAAACCCGAAAGGGCGGCTTAGGCAAAAGCTAAGGGGATAGCCTGCTGGATCGAAAACCTAGAAAGGTGGTTCAGGCAAAAGTTAAGGTTAGCGCGGTCCGCCAAGTTAAAAACCCCGAAGAGGTGACTTGGTCACGGTAAGAGAATCATTACAAGAAGGCTACAGCCGGTATCAAGACTGAAGATCAACTGAAGTTCAAGCAAATTCAAGTGATATCCTCAAAACTGGGGGCATTGAAGCTAAGCAATCTTAGGGGTCGTAATTAAATTCTTGAGGCATTACTGTTTCAAGGAAGAAGTCCAGTGTTTATTATTTCAAAAAAAAAAAAAAGCATTCCTCGAAAGGATAGACTTACCAAATAAAACGTTAACTAAGTCAGAAGCATTACTGTGTCTGTCAGTGTAGTTAGTCAATCTTTGTCATTCTAAGTTCACTCCTTCAGGGCTGCTCAATCCTTTGAGTAGTGCCTTTCATCTAAGTTTTCTCTTTAGAAAGAGTCAATCGTCGTTCCTATGTCCAAATGATGTAACTGTCTTGGTGAAGGAGGCCCGGCCTAGGCAGCTCCCTGCAATTATACCTGAAAGGGTTCAAGAATCTAGTCAAACAGCTACATTTCAAAGAAGATCAACTCAGAAGAGTTCAGAAGTAGAAACATCAGAAAGCCCAGCTTCCGTAAAAAGATCATACCTCAGGAAGGCACCTTAAGCTTGGAAGAGCCCCAGATGCAATGGTGGTTGAGCCAATTTCTCAGAAAGATGAACCATTAAAATTCGGAATCTCCTTCCAGTTTGTTAAACACTATCCTGGTCAAGAAATGTTTATCTAAACACCTGTCAAGAGGCAAATCCCACTTTTCCATGATTATATCCAAGAGAGCCATTGTTCTAAATTACCAATCTCAAATGTCTTGTTCAAGGTTTCAGTTATCAAAATCCCCAGAAGACAAGACCAACAGTCTCATTGAGAAAAATCTTGTTGAAGTTTCATAAAAGTGTTCCTAATCCATTCTTGTTACTAATGGTTCTTCGTTCATAAGGTTGGTCGTCTCATCATTCGTCAAAGTCTTGGTTTCCAATATCTTTACTGGGCACGATCTATAATGTCCCCGATTTCATTGAGTTCAAAAAAAAAAAAAAAACAAAAAAAAAAAAAAAAAAATCCAAAATTCATCAAATCCATTTCTACGTCAAATTCAAATTCATGAAAACCTCTAAATTCTTCGAGCCCGTTTGTGAACGGTGCCTCTTTTCTCGAGGCCATTTGTGAATGGTCTCGTCTTCCCCTTGAGCCCGTTTGCGGACGGTACATCATTTCCCAAAAATAAAAAATTCATCAAATCCAATCCCCGATTCAAACAAATCCAATCTTACGTCAAATTCAAGTTCATGAAAAATCTCATGTCCTCTTTGAGCCCTTTTGTGAAAGGTGCCTCATTTCTTGAGTCCATTTGTGAATGATCTCGTCTTCTCCTTGAACCCGTTTGTGAACGGTGTCTCATTCTCTGAGTCCATTTGTGAATGCTCTCATGTCCTCTTTGAGCCCGTTTGTGAACGGTGCCTCTGTTCTCAAGGCCATTTGTGAATGGTCTCATCTTCTCCTTGAGCCCGTTTGCGGACGGTACCTCATTTTCCAAAAATAAAAAAATTTATCAAATCCAAATCCTTAATTAAAAAAAAAAATAAAAAATCCAATCCTACGTCAAATTCAAGTTCATAAAAAATCTCTAAATTCTTCAAGCCCGTTTGTGAACAGGGTCTCATTTCTCGAGTCCATTTGTGAATGGTCTCGTCTTCTCCTTGAACCCGTTTGTGAACGATGTCTCATTCTCTGAGTCCATTTGTGAATGGTCTCATCTTCTCCTTGAGCCCGTTTGTGAACGGTGCCTCATTTTCTGAGTCCATTTGTGAATGGTCTCGTGTCCTCTTTGAGCCCGTTTGTGAACGGTGCCTCATTTCTCGAGTCCATTTGTGAATGGTTTTGTCTTATCCTTGAGCCCGTTTGTGAATGGTGCCTCTTTTCTCGAATCCATTTGTGAATGGTATTGTCCTCCTTGAACCCGTTTGTGAACGGTGCCTCATTTCTCGAGTCCATTTGTGAATGGTCTTGTCTTCTCCTTGAGCCCTTTTGTGAACGGTGCCTCTTTTCTCGAGTCCATTTGTGAATGGTCTCGTCTTCTCCTTGAGCCCGTTTGTGAACGGTGCCTCATTTTTTTGAGTCCATTTGTGAATGGTCTCGTCTTCTCCTTGAACCCGTTTGTGAACGGTGTCTCATTCTCTGAGTCCATTTGTGAATGGTCTCATCTTCTCCTTGAGCCCGTTTGTGAACGGTGCCTCATTTCTCGAGTCCATTTGTGAATGGTCTTGTCTTCTCCTTGAGCCCGTTTGTGAACGGTGCCTCTTTTCTCGAGTCCATTTGTGAATGGTCTCGTCTTCTCCTTGAGCCCGTTTGTGAACGGTGCCTCATTTTTTTGAGTCCATTTGTGAATGGTCTCGTCTTCTCCTTGAACCCGTTTGTGAACGGTGTCTCATTCTCTGAGTCCATTTGTGAATGGTCTCATCTTCTCCTTGAGCCCGTTTGTGAATGGTGCCTCATTTCTCGAGTCCATTTGTGAATAATCTTGTCTTATCCTTGAGCCCGTTTGTGAATGGTGCCTCTTTTCTCGAATCCATTTGTGAATCGTATCGTCCTCCTTGAGCCCGTTTGTGAACGGTGCCTCATTTCTCGAGTCCATTTGTGAATGGTCTTGTCTTCTCCTTGAGCCCGTTTGTGAACGGTGCCTCTTTTCTCGAATCCATTTGTGAATGGTATCGTCCTCCTTGAGCCCGTTTGTGATCGGTGCCTCATTTCTCGAGTCCATTTGTGAATGGTCTTGTCTTCTCCTTGAGCCCGTTTGTGAACGGTGCCTCTTTTCTCGAGTCCATTTGTGAATGGTTTTCTATCCTCCTTGAGGCCGTTTGTGAACGGTGCCTCATTGTCCAAGTCCATTTGGGAATGCTTCTTATCCTCGTTGAACCCGCTTGTGAGCGGCGTCTCATCTCCTTCTAAAAACTGTTTGAGAACTATCTTTGTCCTTTCCCTTCAGAATCCATTCGAAAATGATATCTCATTCTCTAATTGCCCGTTTGTGAACGGCGCCGCATCGAGTTTTTTTATTCTAGGATTTCATCTAGGGTCTTGCATTATAGTAGGTTGCATTATGTCTAGGGAGTCATTTGTCGATTAAAGCTACGCAAAATGGTTCTGTCATTTTGACTTTGGTATTCGATGACTACGTCGTCTCTACCAAAGAGGGGCATCTGTAGACACCCACATTTTGCTTTACTTTAACCAACAATAACCTAATATATTGATCCGTAGAATTTCATTGGTAAAGTATGCATCCTCAAATTTTTTGAAAAAAACAAAATGATAAAGAGATGTACCTGGTGAGATGATTAGATCCGAAAAATTGAAAAATACCCTGATTGGTGAATTTAGTGTGTTAAATCCATGTGAGAACCCCCTCTATCATTGATTTATATGTTTTAGGTCATTAATATCTTGATCTGACATTACGGATCAATAATCGGGACAAAATAAGCTAGGGTCACTTCATAGCCCGGACCCTGATTCCATTCCGAGACCCGATTTCCGTAAATCGTTAGATCAATGGCAGATCTTGACCTGGGTCTAACCATCCAAAACCACCTAACCTCTCCTCTCATCCTAACCATCCAAACCTCACCTAACCTCACCTAACCTCTCCTCTCATCCTAACCATTCAAACCTCACCTAACCTCACCTAACCTCACCTAACCTTACCTAACCTCACCTAACCTTACCTAACCTCACCTAACCTCACCTAACCTCCTATCCCATTCTCCTATAAATACCCTCTCATCCCACCATCCAAGAGAAGAAGAAAAGGAACCCCTCTCTTAGAAAATTCATCCCTCTCCCTCATCTCTTCAAGGGTTCGGCCATCCTTGCCGGATCGGGTGATTTTATACGTTGGGTGATATATATCAAAAGCAGTCATTATCAAGCAAGGAATCATCTTCAAGGAATTAACATCAAAGAAAAATCAAACACAAAGTGGATTTTCAAAGAGGTAGGCATTTATTTCAATTTTATGTAGGGTCTGCTTTCATGCATATCTTTTACTTTAAAAGAAAAACCATGTTAGGAAGCATCTAGGATCAATCCTTAATCATATTCTTCTTGATGGTAGACTTTGAAGTTATACATGTTTCCCTCTTCTCTTAACCCATCTTATCTTCATTTTTATTTTTCCCTAATGGTTCACACCCTGGTTCCCCCTGGTTAGCCTCTGGTTAGACCCTGGTTGCACCCAGGTTCGTTGCTGGTTGCACCCAGGTTCGATGCTGGTTGCACCCTGGTTCCCTGCTGGTTCGCACCCTGGTTCCCTACTAATTCGCACCCTGGTTCGCACCCTGGCCAGCCCCTGGTTCCCTGCTGGTTCGCACCCTGGTTCACACCCTGGTTCCCCCTGGTTAGCCTCTGGTTAGACCCTGGTTGCACCCAGGTTCGCTGCTGGTTGCACCCAGGTTCGATGCTGGTTGCACCCTGGTTCCCCTGCTGGTTCGCACCCTGGTTCCCTGCTGGTTCGCACCCTGGTGCACCCTGGTCCGCACCCTGGTTTGTACCCTGCTTCCTCCTGGTTAGACCATGGCTAGTCTCGGGTTTGCTCCTAACTTAGACCCGACTCACTAAACCCCATACCCATAAGCCTTAAACCCTATAACCATAGCCACACATCAACCCAAGCCATACCTTTGTCCACTCACTGAGGCACACCATTTATCCATAAATTTGGTTACATTAAATCTAACCCAGCCAGGCCACCTGCAGCTTAAGTCAAATCGCCCCAATACAATCCAACCAAGTGGGATCCCAACCCAGCTCAACTGAGTCAACTCTAGCCAACCTCCCTAGTCGAGTTGACCCAACTCTCTAGTCGAGTATGCTCAACCTCTTTAACTAATTGGACTCTCCCCTTAGTTGACTCAATCCAATTCCTTAATCAACCCATCCCAATGCAACCGAGTCGCATTCGACCAAGTTGCGGCCTTCCATGTCACAACCGAGTCATTCCCCTATTCTACTAATGCCCTTTTACACCTAATAGAACTTCCTCCCTTTTGCCTAACCAAGTCATATCCCAACACAATCTGAGTCGCATGTTTGAATCCATTTGGCCGAATCTCATAAGCCCGCCCATTTTGAATTCCCAAAATTCAAACCCTTGATGATTCCTGTATGCTCAATTCTTTGATGCAAATTCCCAATTCCAAAATCCCATTGCTAAATCAATGTTTCTGAATCTCAAGTCCAATGCTCAAATACAAACCCGATTCCTGATCCAAATACCAATCCTGTTTTCCAAAATCCAAGCAACCTCCCCAGCGGAACTACGTGTGGCTTGATCCCCATCGCGGGGTACGTAGGCAATTTGGTACTCCCAAGTTCAGTCGCACCTTTCTCTATCTTTCTCATTCCCTCACACTATTTCATCATCTCTTCCATCCCTTTTTTCACTAACCTCAAGAGCTGAAATCGATTCACCTCGTGTCTCTCGGAACCGTTGGATTACGGTTTCCGTCGTAAGGACCCTTAGAGCCCAATTTAGGAACACCGGTGTCGTGTCGTGTCCTAAGTTTTAGGGAGTCTTAGGTTTTAAGGAGTCCTAGAGTTAGGAGTCCAGTCTCATCACGGACGTTTGCTATGTATAGCAACCGTGCCATAGGTCTAGTTACACTAGTCACCCAATCTTTCCCTAGGACAAGCCTAGTAAACTAGGATGTAGGCAAACCTGCATTATTCTAAGGGACCATTTGCATTTAGATGAGAATCATATAGCATCTTAGATGAAATCCTAAGATAATAAAATCCTCAACTTGAATTAAATAACTTCTCCTAAAACTGTTGAAACAGTCAATCCCGTCTAGGTCGGTGTCCTAGTTGAGTTAGGCATAAGTAGCTTAGCTTAGGTACACCGAACTACGTCGACTCTGATCCCAGTGAGGCTTGGGTACGTAGGCAGCTTGGATGTCTGACGGCATACCACCCGCGAGTCGGCACCACAACAAATTGTGGTGTTTTGGATATTAATTTTCTTGTAAATGCTTAATCAAATCATTTAGGGCTTTCCATGAAATTAGAATTCTAAGAGAACTTTCACTTAGAATGAATCCAGACAAATTAATAAATCAAGATACACATCTAGGATTCACATTGAAATTAGATCATAGGATGCATGTCACTTAGTTCGCACATTAACATAGAGTTGAATGAGCCATTTAAAATAAATTTAAAAGAGTTAGCTTTTGGAATCGAAGACCGATTATCGGGCAGGAATGGTGCATGTGGTGGATAACTCCCCATACCTTCCATTCTCGTAACCAGGTAGCGAGTCTAGATTTCTGGTTAATTATGGGTCCTAGATCCCACATCTAGGTGGCGACTCTGTCAGTCTCTTTCGTGTGGAATTCGGATTGCCTTAGTGATCCCAAGTTCACATGAAAGACGAATTCAAATCAATAATTAAATGCACACGCCAATCGCGTGGGTACGGGAGACCAAGAGAGAGCGCGCGGCGGCTCGCGCCCCACCCCTCTCGCGGGATCGGGTACCACACCTCCACGAGAATCAAGGTAACGTAGTTCTTCACGCCTATTCTAAGCTAGGATGCCTAAGACACCTAGACCTCTATCCTAGACTCGATCTAAAAGACCGGACCAATTATTAAAGTTTATTGTACGATTATTTAAATTCCAGTGAATTGTGGATTTTAGGACACCCTATATGCCCTAACTAAATGCAGATTAGCCTTAGGCTAATGCAGGTGGTTCCTACAACCTATGTGTAACTAGGCTGTATTTTCTAAAGAAAACCAAAGGTGGACTAGCGTATCCTATACTAGTCATCACTCGGCGATGTGGATCGCCGACTGACCGGACGGAGGCGCTCCTATAACTTTAGGACAGACCATTAACTCTAAAACAAGCACACAACAAGCAAACAAACAAACAACCTATCAAAAGAAAAACCTAACTCTAAAACTCTCTATCTAGGAGAAACTCCTAACTCTAGAGGAAGATCTTTTGAAAATGAGGTTTTAAAGGTTTGCTTATTCAAAAAATAAAAATTTAAAATGCTATTTACAAAAGTTTGGCTGGACTTGGGATATAAATCCCAAGCTGCACTACGTACCTCGTGGAAGAGGATTAAGCCAACGTAGTTCGAAACAAACTTTCCTAATTACTACCTAACAATTCAAAAGATTTAAGGTTTTTAATATTTTTCAAATGTTTTTGACATTTTTTAAAGTTTTCAAATGTTTTTGTTTTTTTTTAGTTTCGAATTTCTGATGTTTTTGGATTTTAAAATATTCCAATGCTTTTGGATTCTTAAATGTTTTCACCCTTCAAGGGGACACGCAAGCATAACCACAAACTAGGGCAAAGCCCTAAACCAAAAGGGGAAACCCCGAACAAACAACAAGCGTCTCAAAGAGACGAACCACAACACGTAAAGAAGTGCCCCAAGAATAAAGAAAAACGAATCTAAGATCTCAAACAAGCAAAGCTCTAATAAGATTGAGTTAGTCTCTAATCAAAGTGGAATAATGATAACTCTAAAAGAGAAACTCCTAACTAATAACACTAAAGAGGGGTGCAAATGAATCAGGGACTCTTTAATAACACCACGAAAAGATGAATGAGTCAAAGACTCTCCGATAATGCTACTAAGCAAGATAACTGAGTCAAAGACTCCCTACAAAAGACAAATGAGTCAGAGACTCTCTAATAATCAGCAAAAGACAACTGAATCAAAGACTCTCTAACAACACTACCTGAAGTACGAGGGAGTCAACGACTCTCTAATAATGCCATCCAAAGGACGAGTGAGTCTACAACTCACTAATAAAAACCACTAATGAAGACAAATGAGCCAAAGGCTCTATAATACTACAACTTAAAAGAGGAATGAGTCAAAGACTCTCTAAAATGAGCAGCTCCAATATAAGGCTGGGTAAACCTTCTAAAAAAAAGGAAAACCTCTAAATGAGACAAGGTTTGTCTCCGAATAGGGGCTCTATAAATGAGGCAAGGCATGCCTCCTATGGGTACATTATCTATCAAAATCAAGGCAACCTCCCTGAGGGTAGGCTCTAAATGAGGCTCGTCTCCAAAGGAGCATGGCCTAATGAGACATAACATGTCTCCTAGTAGGGGTCTAATTTCTATCGGTGTCTAAAAGACTATTAAAGTCTACTATACAAAGGGAGGGGAGCTCTATTTGGACTGAGCAAGTCCCCTAAGGATGGGCTTGGGCTAGCGCCTTCATCGCCCCAGTAATGAATGGGGCTACTAATATCTAAAAGACATCTAAAAGACTAAGCAAGTCCCCCTAAGGAATGCCAACCCATACAAAGTCATCATAACTCTTCGAACAGACTAAAACCTGATGCAATTTATAATACCAGCACATTTTGTTTTATATACATGGTATTGATACAATTGAACATTCAATCATCCCCTACCCAAGGACTAAATATCAAATGAGGCTCTGTTAAGGGATTCCATAGAAAAGTAATTCACAGCCATTTATCAACTCATTCAACAGACATACATGAGTAGCACTATACCATTTCCAAAATGCAACACCATACTTATTCCATCCTGTTCATAGCATAAGCATTATCTGTTGTGAAAGGAATGGTATAATAAGAGAATTCATTATGGACTATTCAGAACATCTCAACAATCAATGAACTTCCAACTGAAATGAAACCATAGCCTTCAATTCAGACGCTAGACTGCATTAATTTTCAGCTAATTAAAGAAACACAATAAAGTGAATTCATGCTGTATCCTTTCGACTCAGTAATGAAGGAATATGAAAGCTTCAGTTCTACTGTACAAACACTATGAGAGAAGCATCACTAGCATATAATACTATCAATAAGCTTCCAAAATACCGAGCATATGACTGACAATTTGGGATCAAATCTGCAACAATGCCCTAGCCACTTTTTAACTGATGGGGCATTTCTCTTCCAAATAAACAAACCGAACTAAATCAATTCATGTCAACTTGCTATCTTACTACTTACAGAATAGTGATGTATTTCAGCACTTCTAAACAATTCTCACAACAGATCAAGTGGAAGAACATGATTGAATATGAGTAGCTACAAAGTTATACATTTGACTCCAAATTCCCACAATATTAATTTCAATGAATATTCATTCACACATCATTAAAGGAAATCATAGAACCTGACCAAATGAAATTCAGATCTAGAAATTTTGCAAGGAAATGACCAATCCAAGTGTAACAATATCAAGCTTGAATAAACCCAAGAATGTTCTAAAGATAAAAGAAAACAAAAGGATCAAATAATTCCTACTCCCGCACCCTCGACATGGGGTAAAGAAACGAGATCAAATAAAGCACACAATCAAACCCTCGACAAGGGGTCTCCTATGAAATCATATGGTACTCATACCCTCGACATGGAGTAGAGCGATCATCTGATTTCCTACAGCCATTGAACACACATAACTTTCCAATTCATCTCCAACACAATTTACACCATACCAGCAAAACCACGGATAATCAATGGCATGCAATGAACAGAAATTAACATAACTAAAGCTATTTTGGGATTAAAAGGAAAAGCATATGAAGAATACCTGAAATATGAGATTTCTTCCCTTTGATTTTTCTTTTATATCTACAGATCTCCTCTTTTGGACAAATTGCAATCGGACCTAGGCGAAAACCACGGTGAAGGTGCATGATATGACCGGAGATAATGGTATCTTGTCCAAGATAGCGATGATCAGCAAGGGAGATGAAAGTAAAGACAATCAGAGATATGATCCAAGGCAATCTGAGCTTAGATTAGGCTATTAGCAAAGGTAATCGGATTCCGGTGAAAATTTTCGGAATCAATGGATATCAGATCTGGATCAGAAATAGAAATGGTTGGATCTAAGGTTTAAAATTGGGAATTGAAAAATAAAACTCAGATCGGGAATCAAAGAGGTGACAACATGCGGGTGATAGTAACCGGATCCAGCTTAAATGGAGGTAAAAGATGAACCGATTGTAAGCGGATCTGAGACTTGAGTCGCCGAATTCCGGTGGAAACTATCGAAGAAGATGAAGACTTAGGGTTTCATATGGCTGAAACAGAGAGGCTATGGTATCTGAAAGAGTCATGATCAAATCTACAAGAGATCAACACTGGCAAGCCGCCGGAGAAGAGGGAAAACGAACAAGATGTAAGTCTCTCTCTCTCTCTCTCTCTGAAACCCTCTGCAAATGAGAAAATCCTTGATCTCCTTTTCTCCTCTCTCTGCTAATCTCTCATCTCTATTGTCTTTTCAACGAGAATCAGAATCCTCTCCCCCTCTGCTTTTCTCCTCTGATCTCAGATCTCAGATCTGAGATAGCAAGGATCGGCCGGAGCTTGGAGATTCTAGATGGGGATTTGGGTTTAATGGAGGTGGAGGAAGCTGGAAGAAGAAGAAAAAGGAGAAGAGGAGTCGGGGATTGGGATGGAGAGATGGTGGTGCAGACCAGAGCTCCGGCACCGTTGTCGGAGAAGAAAAACCTCCCTCTCTCTGCAATCTCTCTCTCTCTCTCTCTCTTAGTCTCCCTCTCTCTCTCTCTCTTTCTCTCTCACAACTTCCGATCGGAAGTATGATCTCCGGCAAACGATCGGAGAAGACGATCGGTGGAGGAGAGAAAAGAGAAAAAGAAAAGAAAAACCCAAGTCCCCTTTGCTCTCGTTCTCTCCGTGATTTTTCACGAAAATGAACAGATCCCTCTTTCCTTTTGATTTTTTTTATATATTAAAGGGAAACGATATATTGAAACCCCCTTTTTCTACCCGGACAGCCCCCTTATAGTGTTTATGGCTATTCTTTTATACCAACAGGGGTGGTCTCAAGTAGAAAACGGAGATGGATATTACCCTCATTGCAATCAGACATGGAATTGGTAATGACACACCTTTATTGCGATAACTCACTCCCCTTTCCAGATTTGAACTGCACTTCTATCACGGCATTGTTCACTACCCAAACTAGCTCAAATTTTGACAAAATTTTAAGGGGAACCTGGTGGGACCCTAACCTATCTTAGGGTAGAATTTGGGATCCTAACTCATTGGTTGAATAAGGCTTCTCACAAACACCGCGAACTTGGGTCCGGTCAAAATGGGGTGTCTACAATTAGTTTATTGAATTAATGATTTGTACTGATTTGTTTTTTCTTTGATTGTCGTAGAGATCTTAATTGCGATGTTTCATTTTGAGGACACCAGAGGCTGCTCCAGTTGATGTTTTTCTTGTTCGTTCCAGTTTGTGATTGTTTTATCAGGGAATAATCCCATTTTTGTGATACATTGAAGGCATCAGGGAATAATCTCATATTTGTGATGCATTGAAGTTATCACGGAATTTTGAATCTTTTTTGTGATACATTGAGAAATTAGAAGCTCGTTTGCTGCTTGAATCCATTGAGAAATTGGTTGACTAAGATTGTTGGTGTATTGGAACATGCAGGGGAGGGAAGGAGAATCAGCAGCAGCTAATTTTTCTTTGAAAATGGAAGGAGCATCAGCAGCAGCCAATACATATCTATACCGATGGACCACCAAAGTTTTCCCATTATATATAGATTTTAGTGAATTGTGATTAGGAAATATCTAGAGATGTGATAATTGTGCAAAAGCAAATGTCTCCAATTTCACTAAATTTCGACTTGAACTAATTCAATATAATGGGGCAGAACTCAACCTACACAATGCAAAAAAAATAAAAATAAAAATGGATCAATGAACAAGAGCTTGAAACAGATTATTGGAATGGATCAATGAACAAGAGGCCCTGTTAGTTTTGGATTCTGAGTACCTATAGTGAGTCTGAAACAGATTATTGGAATCAAAATTTTTGTTTTTATTGAAGTCACTGTCATCTCTCTTCTACCCATTTTAGCCGGAATCGAATATAGTTTTGAGTCCAATAAATTGTTTTGGGTTCACAATCAGTTCTAAAAAACCAAGACAAACAGGGCCTAAATAAAAATCTAGTTGTGCAAATAAACATCCAGTTGCAAATAAACATCCAGTTTCGTGTCATAGTCTCTTACTATTTCTGTGAATTTGATGTTGCTGTTTGTGCTGAATCTTGCATTCATTTTTACCTTGGTTCTACTTATAGTGACATTTTGTTTTGTGATGCAGACTGATATTTTCTTCCGGATCCGTGAAATACTTGCAAGAGGTTACAGACACCACTCTCTGACCAAATATGCCGCCCAACTTTGTTTATGTTTGTCAATTTTTGTAGGCTTTCACTACCAAATGAAGAAAGCACAAGAACATTAATGATTTTTGTGTTTTTTATTAGAGCTGTAATGAGATGTGAAGAAAAAACAAATGGATGTTTTTTATTTCAGTTGTATTGAGATGTGAAGAAAGCACATGATTCAGCTGATATTTCACTTGAACATTAATGAGATGTTTTTTTACTACAATGTTACTTTGTATCAAAAAGGTTGAAGGATTTGGAGGTTAGAGTTGAAGGTTTGGAAGTTGGATTAGACTGCATTTTTAGGTTTGTAAGCTGGATTAGCTTGCATTTTACTACAATGTTACTTTACAGTGCTGTGTAAGCTGAAATTTACCAAGAAAAAGGGGAAAAATGGTGCCTTTAGTTTCAAGTGGCTTATGGATCCATGTCTCCTCCAGACACCACCACACTGTCTCCCCCCTCTCTTTATAAACAACTCAAAAAAGGCCTTGTATGTACTTGTGGGAGCCAGATCCCGCGAGAGGGGCGTGGGGCGCGAGCCGCCGCGCGCTCTCTCTTGGTCTCTCGTTCCCACGCGATTGGCGTGTGCATTTTATTTGTTGATTTGAATTCGTCTTTCCTGTGAACTTGGGATCACTAAGGCAATCCGAATTCCACACGAAAGAGATTGACAGAGTCGCCACCTAGATGTGGGATCTAGGACCCATAATTAACCAGAAATCTAGACTCGCTACCTGGTTACGAGAATGGAAGGTATGGGGAGTTATCCACCACATGCACCATTCTTGCCCGATAATCGGTCTTCGATTCCAAAAGCTAACTCTTTTAAATTTATTTTAAATGGCTCATTCAACTCTATGTTATTGTGCGAACTAAGTGACATGCATCCTATGATCTAATTTCAATGTGAATCCTAAATGTGTATCTTGATTTCTTAATTTGTCTGGATTCAATCTAGGTGAAAGTTCTCCTAAAATTCTAATTTCATGAAAAATCCTAAGTGATTTGATTAAGCATTTACAAGAAAATTAATATACAAAACACCACAATTTGTTGTGGTGCCGACTCGCGGGTGGTATGCCATCAGACATCCAAGCTGCCTACGTACCCAAGCCTCACTGGGATCAGAGTCGACGTAGTTCGGTGCACCTAAGCTAAGCTACTTATGCCTAACTCAACTAGGACACCGACTTAAACGGATTTGACTGTTTCAACAGTTTTAAAAGTAGTTATTTAATTCAAGTTGAGGATTTTATTATCTTAGGATTTCATCTAAGATGCTGTATGATTCTTATCTAAATGCAAGTTGTTCCTTAGACTAATGCAGGTTTGCCTACACCCTAGTTTACTAGGCTTGTCTTAAGGAAAGATTGGGTGACTAGTGTAACTAGACCTATGGTACGGTTGCTATTCATAGCAAGCGTCCGTGATGAGGCTGGACTCCTAACTCTAGGACTCCCTAAAACCTAGGACACGGCACGACACCAGTGTTCCTAAATTGGGCTCTAATGGTTCTTAGATTGGAAACCATAATCCAATGGTTCCGAAAGACACAAGATAAATCGATTTAAGTTCTCGAGGTTAATGAGTTTCAGATTTCGAAGATTTTCAGTTTCTAGACATTTAAGGATTACCAATGGTTCTAGGGTTCACCAATTTCGGCCTTGAATGGCATCCAAAGGAGGGAATCGTGCGCTCTTTCCTTGTGCAATTTAATACTTAGGTTATAGCATCTTATTGCCTGGCAGAATCTCAGGATTTCCGTGGACAATAACCTCGGAGCCAACAACATGCTATAACTTAAATATTCAAATTGTCAAAGATCAAGTTGCAATTGGGATACGATTATGGATGCACTGGCCATTTTTCCAGGAAAATCTAAAGATCCTAAAATTTCTGTTTCAATGGATTAAGGAGTGAACATGTGACAGAATTTTAAAGTTCTTTAGGAATTTTTATATGATTTTCAATTAATTTCGAATTTTCCATGGATTTTATCAATTTTAAGCATATGAGCGGTTTTACAAGTGAAATTGTTGCAAATAAATTCGAAATGATTTGAAATTTCTACAGCAGCAAGATGAAAATGTATGTAGCTTACAGGATGAGTTTTGCATATTTTTACATTAAATTCACATTTAATCTTGATTAAACCATTAAATGTCCAGATTGCACAATTAACACATAAACTAGTAGAAATATAACTCTAAATTCTATGAAATTTCTACAGAAATACTATATGAATCAAAATAGCATGCAGTGAGATTTTCATGAATTTTAGAAATTATTTACTACCAATTTCGGATTTTACAATTTCCAGACCAGATTATAAATTAACACTACATCCCATATTAAAACAGATCCAAATCACACGAAAAGTTTACAGTAACAAGTAATATGGAAGATAAGACTACTGTAAAAATTTTATGAATTTTAATGATGATCTGATGTTAGTAAAAAGTCTCCTAAAATCTGATAAGTTTCAAAGAAAATATTAAATAATATACCAAATAAACTCCAAAAATCTTTATAAATTCATGGTAAAATGAATCAGTAACGTATTATTTGCCCACGAAATTTCATTAATTTTAGAATCTGTTTGGTATATAATTTAATTTTTCTTCGTCAAAAGATGTTTTTTGAAGAGTTTTCCATTTTTAAAACACAATTTGCGGAAAAAATCAGAAAAATTCGGAAAAATACAGAAATATTTTGAGAACAATGCACCTACCTGTGGTGAAGATCTCCGCCCAATCCAAAAAAATATAAAAAATCCTGCCGCCGCCGATCCGCTCCGCCGTCTTTCGCTTTCTCTGGAGTGTTTAGAGGGAGTGATTGAGGGAGTGAAGAGATAATGGAAGAAGAATATTAGGGAGAGGGATGGAAGAATATATTGAGGAAAGGGATTGGAGGGAGTGATTAGAAGAGATAATGGAAGAGAAAGAGATAATGGAAGATAAATTTCTCTTTTTTTTTTTATGGATGGGAAGGAAGATATATATAGGGAGAGAAAGAGAGAGAGAGAGATATGTTGGTGGAGAGCTCATCATGTTGTCCCTCTTAGTGGAGAATCCATCATTATTGTTCTTAGTGGAGGGCCCATCATGTTTCTTAGTGGAGAATCCATCATTATTGTTCTTAGTGGAGGGCCCATCATGTTTCTTAGTGGAGAATCCATCATTATTGTTCTTAGTGGAGGGCCCATCATGTTGTCTTAGTGGAGAGCTACCATCATTGCTCTTCATAAGAGGCCTCACAAGAGGCCCCATTGAGGCCCCACAACGCGGGCCCCACAACGTGGGCCCCACAACGTGGGCCCCACAATGTGGGCCCCATAATGTGGGCCCCCGGTTGATTCAATTTTAAACAAATGTTCAATGCGGGCCCACCAAACGGGTACAAATTCTCCCTTGCTCGGATTCTCACGAATAACCCTTCTCCGCACTTTAGCGGAAAAAAACAGAACATTGCAGAAATGACCAGAAAGATTTGAGAAAGCGTAAGGGACGAACACCGGAATAGAAAACACTGAAAAATTGACAGCGAAACCCTAATTTCTTTTTTAATCAAAGCAGAGCAAAATGGGGTGTCTACAGATGCCCCTCTTTGGTAGAGATGACGTAGTCATCGAATACCAAAGTCAAAATGACAGAACCATTTTGCGTAGCTTTAATCGACAAAAGACTCTACGGAACCTAGACGCAAGCATTTACTACCTAATGTAAAACCCAAAACGAAGTCCTAGAATTGGAATGTAGTAAAAAAATCCCGCTGCGGTGCCGCTCGACATCACATTTATATGATGTTCAAAGAGAAAAGACCATTTTTGAATGGACTCAGAATGAAATACCATATTTTTACGGCTTCCAAGGAAATGAGACATCACATTTGTATGATGCTCAAAGAGAGTAAGAGACCATAGTTGTATGGACCTGAAGAGAATGGAATACCGTATTTTTACGGAGTTCCAAAGAAATGAGGTATCATATTTGTATGATGCTCAAAGAGAATAAGAGAACGTAGTTGTATGGACTCGAAGAGAATGGAACACCATATTTTTACGGAGTTCCAAAGAAATGAGGTATCATATTTGTATGATGCTCAAAGAGAATAAGAGAACATTTTTGAATGGACTCAGAAGAGAATGGAATACCGTATTTTTTACGGAGTTCCAAGGAAATGAGGTATCATATTTGTATGATGCTCAAAGAGAATAAGAGAACATTTTTGAATGGACTCAGAAGAGAATGGAATACCGTATTTTTTACGGAGTTTCAAGGAAATGAGGTATCATATTTGTATGATGCTCAAAGAGAATAAGAGAATATTTTTGAATGGACTCAGAAGAGAATGGAATACCGTATTTTTTACGGAGTTCCAAGGAAATGAGGTATCATATTTGTATGATGCTCAAAGAGAATAAGAGAACATTTTTGAATGGACTCAGAAGAGAATGGAATACCGTATTTTTACGGAGTTCCAAGGAAATGAGGTATCATATTTGTATGATGCTCAAAGGGAATAAGAGAACATTTTTTAATGGACTCAGAATGAAATACCGTATTTTTACGGCTTCAATCTTCGGTTGAGATTAATGAATTTGGAGGTTTTTTTATGAATTTGAATTTGACGTAGAATTGGATTTGATGAATTTGGGGAATTTGAATTTGACGTAGGATTGGAGTTGATGAATTTTGGGAATTTGAATTTAACGTAGAATTGGATTTGATGAATTACGGAATTCCAAGGAAATGAGGTATCATATTTGTATGATGCTCAAAGAGAATAAGAGAACATTTTTTAATGGACTCAGAAGAAAATGGAATACCGTATTTTTACGGAGTTCCAAGGAAATGAGATATCATATTTGTATGATGTTCAAAGAAAGAAGACCACTTTCAAATGGACTCAGAGAGTATATGATAGCAGAGATTATCAGGAAAGGGGGAACTGGAATCTCCAATTAACAATTTTGGAAGCAAATGATTCAATACCACCATGCAGCAAAGGTCTTTCAAGGCTTGAATATGAGATGCCACTTTATTAGCAACCTGCCCCAGTTTAAGGCCTTCTAACCTTCTTCTATTCATTGACCAGAGATCATTCTTGCAACGATTTTTCACCATTCGTGACAGTCGCACCTTTTCCAAGTTTCTCGGAATCCGTTAATGAACCTGCCTTAAGAGTGATTGCACCCTACAACAATTCTTTAAAATAGCATTTGTAAATTTTTCTAAAAATAGAACCACAGACATTGGTAATAAAAAGACAAAATAAGAAAGATTACTCAAGTGATCTCGTGATGCTTCTGACTTATCAGTATTTTCTTTTGGGTTAGGTTAGCCTCTTTTAAAGAATGTTTCTCCACTGATAAACATCTTCACTTATTTTTTAAGACAGTGATACTTCATATATCCTTCTATCAACTTTCGGATTGTTTTGAAATTAATGCCCTTAGTTTCGGGAATCATTGTTATTTTTGCCTGACCTACTGAGAGTTCAGAGGTCGATGTAATTCTTCTGGCGTGAACCCCATCTTACCACGACCAAGTATTCCTTTTTAGATTTTCAACTTGGCGGACCGTTCAACCTTAACTTTTGCCTGAATCGCCTTTTAGGTTTTCAACTCAGCAGGCTACCCCCTTAACTTTTGCCTAAGCTGCCTTTTCAGGTTTTCAACTTAGCAGAGGAATGATCCTGAATTTTGCCTAGATCGCCTTTTCAGGTTTTCAATCTAGCGGATTTTCAAGCTCCATTTTTTTTTTTTTTTTTTTTTTTTTTTGAACACCAAAAGGACTTTACAGGTGAGGTAGAGCTTTTCAAAGAATGGCTTAAGGTTTTGCAAGAGTTTCGACCGAACCTGTGAACAGGTTGCCTACGTATCCCAGTGTAGGAATCAGGTCATGCGTAGTTCAGGGGAATGCCCCTAGTACATTGGGTTTTGAAGGAAAATTTTATGTAGGCTCGAAAGGGTTTGCAAAAGGTTATATATTTTTTGATTTTGGGTTATGAATTTGGGTTTTATTCGGCCAAAAGACGGCCTTCTGGTGTTCAAGCATAGAACCTCTTGAGTTGATCAAGATTTGTTGGTTCCGGCAATATTTCTCCATTTAAATTACGGAGCTTGACGGCTTTTCCGGGTAAGATTTGGTCCACGATGTATGGCCCTGACCAATTAGGCTTGAATTTGCCTTTTGGGTCAAGCACTGGTGCTCGATTTTCTTTTAGAACAAGATTGCCTTCTTCGAGATCTCTGATTTTAACCTTTTTATTAAAAGCCCGGGCTATTCTGCGCTGATAACCCTGCACATGGTAAAGTGCTTTTAACCTCTTTTCATCTAGCATGTTCAGCTCTTTATATCTGGCGTCTGCCCATTCATTTTCTGGCAACTTGACTTCAGTCAATACTCGGAGCGAAGGTACACGGATCTCCACAGGTAGCACTGCTTCCATACCATAAACAAGAGAGTAAGGGGTTGCCCCAGTTGAAGCTCTAATTGATGTTCTGTAAGCCCACAATGCGTACGGCAACTTATTCGACCAATCCTTATAAGTTTCTGACATCTTGCTAATGATAGTCTTGACATTTTTGTTTGCAGCTTCCACCGCTCCATTTGTCTGCGGCCGATAAGGTGAAGATTTATGATGCTTAATCTTGAACTCTTCGCAAAGAGTGATAACTTCTTTCTTGAAATGAGATCCGTTATCTGAGATAAGTTCATGGGGAATTCCATATCTGCATATGATGTTGGTTCGTATGAATTTAGCAACTGATGCGGATGTAAGCTTTGCATAAGAAGCGGCCTCAACCCACTTAGTGAAGTAGTCAATTGCAACGAGTATGTACTCGTGACCACTAGATGACTTAGGGGAAATCTTGCCAATTATGTCAATTCCCCATACCGAAAACGGCCAAGGAGAAGTAAGAGAATGCAATTCGGTAGGTGGTACATGAATGAGATTCGCATGTATCTGACATTTATAGCATTTCTTCACAAATGTGTGACAATCTGCTTCCAATGTTGGCCAATAGTACCCCAGACGTAGGATCTTCTTTGACAACATCCTCCCATTCATATGAGGTCCACACACCCCTTCATGAACATCTGCGAGAATTTCTTCTGCCTGATCTTCAGTGACACATAAGAGTTGGATTCCGTCGAAGGACCGTCGATACAGCTCTCCTCCACAAATGACAAAGTTAACTGCCAATCTCTGCAAAGTCCTTATCTCCTTATTCGACGCCTCATTGGGATGCCCCTGGCCCGAGATATAGTTCTTTATGTCCGTATACCATGGTTTACCATCGGGACATCTTGCAGCTATCTCTATAGCATCAACATATGCAGGAGCCCATTGCTCTTGAACCGTGATGGGCATCATCTTCATATTGTGAGGTATGTCAATCATAGAAGCTAACGTCGCTAAGGCATCGGCGAATCTATTCTTCAACCTTGGCAAATAACTGAAAGTGATGTGCTGGAATTGCTTAGCGAGAACATCCAAGTATTCATGATATGGCAGCAACTTTTCTTCTTTGGTTCTCCATTCTCCTTGGGTTTGGCAAATGATTAACATTGAATCTCCATATACGTCAAGATTCTCTATGCCTAAGGCCAATGCAGCCTCAAGCCCAACAATGCATGCTTCATACTCTGCCATATTGTTGGTGCAATTGAATTGTAACTTAACGGCAAGGGGAACATGCTCATTTCGAGGTGACACAAGCAATGCCCCTACTCCCTGTCCTGTTTGGTTTGCTGCTCCATCAAAATAGAGGGTCCAACCAGTTTCTGGATATTCATCTTCTACCATCATGATCTCTTCATCTGGGAACATCGTCTTGAAAGGCTGATTTTCTTCTTGGGGTGCTTCTGCCAATTGTTCAGCAATGGCTCGGCCCTTTACTGATTTTTGGGTTACATGGGTGATGTCAAATTCAGACAACAATAACAACCATCTGGCAGTCCTACCTGTCAGGGCTGGTTTTTCAAAGAGATATTTCAGAGGATCCATCCTTGATAGGAGCAAGACCTTATGTGATAAAAGGTAATGCCTGAGTCGCTGAGTAGCCCAAACCAAAGCTAAGCAGGTTTTTTCTAGGACAGTATACTTCTGTTCGTACTCCAACATCTTCTTACTAAGATAGTATACAGCCTTTTCATGCTTGGTTTCTGGATCTTGCTGTGCTAACATACAGCCCATTGTGGTTTCTGTTACTGACAAGTAAAGCAGCAATGGATGCCCCGGTATTACTGGTGCCACTATCGGTGGTTCAGACAAACTTTGCTTTATTTTCTCGAAGGCCTGTTGACATTCCGCCGTCCACTCTTTGGAAGAGTTTTTCTTTAATAGCTTGAAGATAGGTTCACAAGTTGAAGTCAGATGAGCGATGAATCGTCTTAGGAACTGTATCCTTCCTAGGAACCCCCGTATTTCCTTCTCGGTTCTAGGCGGCGGCATCTCCTGGATAGCCTTAATTTTCTGAGGATCCACCTCTATGCCCCTTTGACTCACCATGAATCCAAGCAACTTACCAGAGGTAACCCCGAATACACACTTGCTAGGATTCAAGCGAAGCTGGTATTTGAGTATTCTTTCAAAGAACTTCTTGAGGTTCGGGATGTGATCTCTCCTTTCCTTGGCTTTTACAATCATATCATCGACATAAACTTCGACTTCTCGATGTATCATGTCATGGAGTAAAGCTGTAGCTGCTCTTTGATATGTTGCACCAGCATTCTTAAGACCAAATGGCATTACCCGATAGCAATATGTCCCCCATTGTGTAATGAACGAGGTTTTAGCCATGTCTTCGGGTGCCATCTTAATTTGATTGTAGCCCGAGAAACCATCCATGAAGGATAGTAATTCATGCCCGGCCGTATTGTCTACCAGGATATCGATATGTGGTAGAGGGAAATCGTCTTTCGGACTTGCCTTGTTCAGATCTCTGAAATCTACACACATTCTCACCTTTCCATCTTTCTTCGGTACAGGTACTATATTTGCAAGCCATTCTGGATATTCCACCACTTGTAGGAACCCAGCATTCAACTGCTTAGTAACCTCTTCTTCTACTTTCAAGACCCACTCGGGCTTCATTCTCCTTAGCTTCTGCTTTTTAGGTTTAATTCCTGGCAACAAAGGTAGCTTGTGCTGAACAATGTCTTCGCTCAACCCGGGCATATCTTTGTAGGACCAGGCAAAAACTTCCTTATATTCCTTAAGTAGGTTTATTAATTCATCGCGCTCTTCAGAGGATAGAGTATTTCCAATTCGTATTTCCTGTATTAAATCTTCTGTTCCGATGTTTATAATTTTGATTTCATCTTTAAGAGGCTGGGCTCGGCGTTCCTCCTCTTGTTTGAGCATATGCTGCAATTCCAGGGGAGTTTCGTCGATCCCTTCTTCCTCGTCTGAGGAGGGAGTGTTATCATTATTAAAGTCAGAAGCAAACACAGAGACATACTGAGAATCGGATTTCATTGAATTGAAAGAAATTACATCATTATTCTTGGACTCATCCTGAACAGGCTCAGGATTCATATAGTAAATAAACTCAGAAAACGACTCGCCTGGACTAGGCACTGACACTGATTCAGTTGGCTTGACTAGACTTGCCTTAGCCATAAAATAAGATGGAAAAATATCAGAACTCCAGTTGGAAAGATTTTCTGTTGCAGGTGCAATCTGACTCTGAGGTTCAGTAAAGGCAGCATCGCCCTGAATAACCGCCACTAGCACATCTTCACAGTCAGTCTCTTCTTGCTTTTTAGAATGATCTAAAACGGGCAACTCCTGACAAACAACATCAGGCACATCTTCTTCGAACAAAGACCCCAACATATCTGGCTCAAGGCAGACTATCCAATCCTCAACAGTTTTTTCAACACAATATACCGGCGGTTCTGTTTCTGGGAGAGCAAGGCCACTGAATATTTCAAAACCCGGTATCATGATCCCTGTTACTGAGTCATACCATGGTTCAGAAAACCCATAGTATGGAGAAGTCTCACCTTCTTTGATAAAGTGACCATTCATTGATAAGGAATATGGAGTCATTGGGAGTACCCTTCCAGTGCGGCGGATTTCTTCCTTCAATTTCAACAATTCTTTCATGGATTCCTCCTCCTCCTCAGTAGGTATATACCCTAGACCGAAAACTCCAGAGTTTGCTTTGATTGGGCGCCAATGAGACGCTTTGCTTGGATCACGGCCTAAATTCATACCCGGAAAGTAGTTCATTTTTCTCATCATCTTGGCAACCACAGGACTGATGGCAAAAGGCAAATACAACTCCTCCCGAGAGGCATCTTCATAGGAAATAGCAGTAACATCGAATGCGAAACCATTCAAGTTGTAATCATCTGCTTTTGTAACTGGAAGGATCCGAGTTTCTCCTGTTATCTGCCCTATTTCTGGCTCTTCGTCGCCTCTGACAGTGATCAATTTTCCTTCTTTAATGAACTTCAGTTTTTGATGAAGGGTTGAGGCAACAACACCTTCCTTATGCAACCAGGGTCGTCCCAGAAGTATATTGAACGAGGCCTTGATATCAATAACTTGAAATTCCACCTCAAATTCTTGACCGCCTATAACGATCCTGGTGGTAAGGACTCCGACCACATTTCTGCGGGTATTGTCATATGCGAGGATACCAAGGGTTGATTCGGCAAAATCAGTGGGACCGAAACCCAAGGTAATGGCAGTTCTTAATGGACATACATTCAACGCGGATCCATTATCTACCAGCACAGACGGTACTTTCTTGCCTTCGCAAACAACAGTGACATGAAGAGCTCTAGCATGATTCCGACCTTGAGGAGGCAGCTCCTGGTCTGAGAAACTAATGGCCCTGGTGGCGTGTGTCAGAGCGACAACTTCAGCTAGTTGCTCTGGAGATATTTCTGAGGACACCTGTGTGGTATTCAGTTCTTTCAACACAGCCTCTCTGTGTTTCTTCGATGCTATCAACAACCCCCAAACAGATATGACAGCCTGAGTTTTCTTCAACTGCTGAACAACTTCATCATCTGGGTCCTTCACGTATTGCGGCTCCTCTCCTCGAGCCAATGCCCCTGGATTTTCGACTCTTAATTCAGCAGGTTTGAAAATTCTTCCACCCCTTGTCACATGTCTGACTTCATCCAATTCTGGCTCACCATAGGTGATAATTTGAGGGTCTTGTGGCTCATAGGTGATTACCAAGGGAGGTACAGACTCTCTCAGGTACGATTCATCACAGAAGATGATTTGGGGTTCAGAAACGGGTTCTAAAGCACATATGAGGGTGAGAGGGTCAAACTCAGGATCTCCTATGGTTATGGCATTAACGGCATCGGGAGGATTAGCATGACCAGGTAGCGGGTTTTGGGTAACATTGGGTCTTGGCTGGAATGCAATGACTTTTTCATCAATAAGTTTTTGGATTCTGAATTTCAAAGCGATGCAATTGTCTGTAAGATGACCAGGACCCCTGTGATACTCACAGTGTAGGTCGGCTCGCCAATTGGCAGGTAAAGGATTGGGGGGAGGCCGGGTGGCAGGTAGGGTTATGCGACCTGAAGCCAGACATTGCTTAAGCACCTCTGAAGATGGAATGGGAAGAGGAGTAAATTCTACCCGGGCTTGTTGCCGAGGTGCGGTCGCGGGTTGAACATAGTCCATTACTAGAGGTTCCTGGGATTTAGAGGATTGAGCATTAGAACGGGAGATACTACTGACTTGGGCTGGTGGGGATTTTTTGAAATCTCTGGGGTTTGGGTTGCTACGGTTGAATACACCTTGAGCCATAGCCTCCTCTATTTGGGTGCCAGCTACGATGAAGTGCTTGAAGTCCGGGTAATATTGTAATGACATGTGATATTGGAGCTGGGGGGAAATATTTTTCATGATTATCTGGACTTGCTCCTCCTAAGACGGGCGCTCCATCATCTGAGCTGCTATTCTCCTCCATCTTTTCACAAAAATCAGAAAGGATTCTCTCGAGTCTTGTTTTGTTCTCTCTAAATCCTTTCTGGTGATTTCTGTCCCATCATCATATTTGAACTGCCTGATGAATTGCTCGCCGATATCCTTCCATGTCCTGTAACGAGTCTTGTCCAAGACCATGAACCATCTCCTAGCAACCTTGGTTAGGGAAACTGGGAACAATTGAGCCATTTGCTCAGGAGATAAGCCTTGAGGCTGACACATGATGGTGAACATTTGTAAATGTGTGATTGGACAACCCACACCATCATATTTGTCGAAATCGGGCATTTGAAAATTAGCAGGAAGGCGGATTTCGAGAAATAGAGTAAGATCACTGGGATTGAAACTACCCTGGTCTTGAAACTGAATGTCTTGAACTTTTCTGGTAAGAGTCTCTAATTTCTCCATAACAGACTTATCAACCATGGACTGAGAAGGTCTACTGCGATTCTCGCTATACTGCTCTTTTTCCAAATCTTCTTCGGTTTTATCATGGATATTGATGAACACTGGCTGGACAGGTGCTGCTGAAGTAGCTGCTTGGTGCACAGGCCCTTTATCCTTGGACAACGAAGGTCCCAACTTTTCAGAAAGCTGAGCCTTGATAACTCGGTTTTCTTCTTTGAGTTCTTGAAGCTGTTGGAGAATCAAGGTAAGAGTATCGGTAATAGCAGTGGGTGGAAGACCATCTTGGTTGTTTGCCATTGGTGAGGATGAGGACGGGAAAGAAGGAGATGCTGGGGTTCTCAGAGAAGGTGGCGGGGATACAGATTTCCTCTGTAATCGAGAAGAGACCCGAACCCAAGGAGTATTAGGGTTAGCTATGGTGTCTACGGCCCTGTAATATTTGAAAGACATATTTAAAATCAGAAAGAAGTAGACACTGATGTATGCATAGACGAAGATACTGAAAGAAAAAGGTGAACTTTTATTGATAGATCATTAAAGCTTGAGTACATGGTTCGATCTTTCAAAGATAGACTGATAAGAGAAAACATGACATTAAGCACTCTTTCTAGACTTCTTCTTTGGACGACTATCTTCCTCAACTGACTCCTTGAAAGATTTGATGACTCGAACATCCCAAGCAGATGAAACGGCTTTGACAACCTTGGGCTTGAGATCCTCAGGCGGATAGAAATGACGAAGGGGAGGCACAATGGATTGCTCCCTTCCATACTGACGCTGAATCCTGGCAGGAATATAAAAGGAAGTCTTTTTGAGGCCAAGAAGGCGAACGTAGTTAGCTTCTCCAGTATTGAAGACAGCTTCTTGGATTCCAGGGATTTGCCAATAAATCTGATCTTCATGGCGAGAACTCAACCACTCAGCCCAATCGCCTTTATGATTGAAAGAAACATCATGACGCCATTCACTGAAGGTGTATAACGTATGATCAAAATGCACAGGAGCTGCAATTTTTAGCTTGTGGCATAACCACACGTGAAGTAATGCAGGACATCCTGAGAAGGACCCAACAAAAGATCGAACATAAGAGCCTGGACCTGAGCTGGCACGAAGACGAGCCATCTCATCCAATCCATTGAAGGTTTCTGCAAGCATAGTAGGAATTGGATTGGCGCCACGATCCATCTGATCAACGAGGTCCAAGAGAACAGCTGACGCACAGCGAGAAGGCTGGACAGTGAGGAACCTAGCAAAGGAGCAGAATCTCAGAGCGCGACCTCGGGCTTTTTGAATATCAACAGCACCAATATGCCCAACAGGAGGGTAAATGTCAATCAGTTGTTGCATGGACACTCCCTGGTCTTTGATGAAAGAGTTCATGGATTCATCTGGATTATTCATCAAGCGAAGGAACAAAGGACGATAATCCGACACGTAAGATGGCTTCACCAGAGGGCCATCTACAGGATATTCCAATAAGGCACACCATTCTTCAAAGGTGGGACACATTTCTTGGTTGCCAAAACGGAAGACATGATGATCGGGATCCCAACACTCTGATGCAGCATAGAGTAATCCCCAATCGAGCTTGATGGTGGCCACGTAACCGAAGAGATTTTTCTCTTGCTCACTTATGGCATAGATATGGGATTCTCTTAATGTACCACGGATCCAATCAAGAATTGTACGAGTAGACATGGTGTCTGTAAGCCAGGAGAAAGGATACAGGGATAATCAGGATTACATGAACATGAGATTAGGATGAGTTCCTACCAATATAAAGGAAGTATGGATACTCGATCGAATCAGATAATATAAGATTAAAAATCGTACGATCGAGATGAGATGAGATAGCATAAGATTGCTTTCAACGGATGGATCATGAATGACTAATCCTATGAGATCTTTGGAAATGAATGGGATTTAAATCCTAACCCCAAAGGGAAAGTTTTTTAATCTTTGCATATTTTATCAGTGTTACCTGAAGGCATCAACCCTAATCCTAATCTAGCGGAGTGGAGAGAGGATCTCGACTCATGACTTTGTTTGTGTACCTAGGACCGATCGTAGCCATTAGAAGATGGTCTACGGCCTAATCTAGACACAAATAGGTAGGATATCCTAAACTAGGCTCACACACGTGATGCACATGTGTTCGTATACTACATGCATGTGTGGGTTAATCTAGGGGTAAGGCCAAGAGTTCCCTTAGCGCGAATCCCTGTTCGATATACTGTACCAGTGTCCGGCGTATCAGTACGTGAACAAGAGATCCGTTTACGTACCATAAAGGTACTAGGCTAAGGGTGGAATGCTTCTCTAGCACAGAGGCACCAGGTGATGAAATCCCAGTCAACCATGCTAGATAACACTCCGGGTTCCTAAAATAGGACGTGTGTGCATGTGAGATGCAGGGGTTTAGATGAAAGTGATGCAAGTGTGTGCAATAAGTTCGCGCAATCTATGATGCCTTCAGGTTTTGTTAGATTAAGTTTGAGTATATGTGATGAGAAAATAAAGCATACAAACTAATCTAACAAGCATAAAAGAGATAGAGTTTTCATGAGCCAGTTAAAATAGATTCAAATGAGTTATCCTTTGGAATTGTAATGAAGTTAGGTGGTCCCCAGCAGAGTCGCCAGACTGTGGGAGCCAGATCCCGCGAGAGGGGCGTGGGGCGCGAGCCGCCGCGCGCTCTCTCTTGGTCTCTCGTTCCCACGCGATTGGCGTGTGCATTTTATTTGTTGATTTGAATTCGTCTTTCCTGTGAACTTGGGATCACTAAGGCAATCCGAATTCCACACGAAAGAGATTGACAGAGTCGCCACCTAGATGTGGGATCTAGGACCCATAATTAACCAGAAATCTAGACTCGCTACCTGGTTACGAGAATGGAAGGTATGGGGAGTTATCCACCACATGCACCATTCTTGCCCGATAATCGGTCTTCGATTCCAAAAGCTAACTCTTTTAAATTTATTTTAAATGGCTCATTCAACTCTATGTTATTGTGCGAACTAAGTGACATGCATCCTATGATCTAATTTCAATGTGAATCCTAAATGTGTATCTTGATTTCTTAATTTGTCTGGATTCAATCTAGGTGAAAGTTCTCCTAAAATTCTAATTTCATGAAAAATCCTAAGTGATTTGATTAAGCATTTACAAGAAAATTAATATACAAAACACCACAATTTGTTGTGGTGCCGACTCGCGGGTGGTATGCCATCAGACATCCAAGCTGCCTACGTACCCAAGCCTCACTGGGATCAGAGTCGACGTAGTTCGGTGCACCTAAGCTAAGCTACTTATGCCTAACTCAACTAGGACACCGACTTAAACGGATTTGACTGTTTCAACAGTTTTAAAAGTAGTTATTTAATTCAAGTTGAGGATTTTATTATCTTAGGATTTCATCTAAGATGCTGTATGATTCTTATCTAAATGCAAGTTGTTCCTTAGACTAATGCAGGTTTGCCTACACCCTAGTTTACTAGGCTTGTCTTAAGGAAAGATTGGGTGACTAGTGTAACTAGACCTATGGTACGGTTGCTATTCATAGCAAGCGTCCGTGATGAGGCTGGACTCCTAACTCTAGGACTCCCTAAAACCTAGGACACGGCACGACACCAGTGTTCCTAAATTGGGCTCTAATGGTTCTTAGATTGGAAACCATAATCCAATGGTTCCGAAAGACACAAGATAAATCGATTTAAGTTCTCGAGGTTAATGAGTTTCAGATTTCGAAGATTTTCAGTTTCTAGACATTTAAGGATTACCAATGGTTCTAGGGTTCACCAATTTCGGCCTTGAATGGCATCCAAAGGAGGGAATCGTGCGCTCTTTCCTTGTGCAATTTAATACTTAGGTTATAGCATCTTATTGCCTGGCAGAATCTCAGGATTTCCGTGGACAATAACCTCGGAGCCAACAACATGCTATAACTTAAATATTCAAATTGTCAAAGATCAAGTTGCAATTGGGATACGATTATGGATGCACTGGCCATTTTTCCAGGAAAATCTAAAGATCCTAAAATTTCTGTTTCAATGGATTAAGGAGTGAACATGTGACAGAATTTTAAAGTTCTTTAGGAATTTTTATATGATTTTCAATTAATTTCGAATTTTCCATGGATTTTATCAATTTTAAGCATATGAGCGGTTTTACAAGTGAAAGTGTTGCAAATAAATTCGAAATGATTTGAAATTTCTACAGCAGCAAGATGAAAATGTATGTAGCTTACAGGATGAGTTTTGCATATTTTTACATTAAATTCACATTTAATCTTGATTAAACCATTAAATGTCCAGATTGCACAATTAACACATAAACTAGTAGAAATATAACTCTAAATTCTATGAAATTTCTACAGAAATACTATATGAATCAAAATAGCATGCAGTGAGATTTTCATGAATTTTAGAAATTATTTACTACCAATTTCGGATTTTACAATTTCCAGACCAGATTATAAATTAACACTACATCCCATATTAAAACAGATCCAAATCACACGAAACTTTTACAGTAACAAGTAATATGGAAGATAAGACTACGGTAAAAATTTTATGAATTTTAATGATGATCTGATGTTAGTAAAAATTCTCCTAAAATCTGATAAGTTTCAAAGAAAATATTAAATAATATACCAAATAAACTCCAAAAATCTTTATAAATTCATGGTAAAATGAATCCGTAACATATTATTTGCCCACGAAATTTCATTAATTTTAGAATCTGTTTGGTATATAATTTAATTTTTCTTCGTCAAAAGATGTTTTTTGAAGAGTTTTCCATTTTTAAAACACAATTTGCGGAAAAAATCAGAAAAATTCGGAAAAATACAGAAATATTTTGAGAACAATGCACCTACCTGTGGTGAAGATCTCCGCCCAATCCAAAAAAATATAAAAAATCCTGCCGCCGCCGATCCGCTCCGCCGTCTTTCGCTTTCTCTGGAGTGTTTAGAGGGAGTGATTGAGGGAGTGAAGAGATAATGGAAGAAGAATATTAGGGAGAGGGATGGAAGAATATATTGAGGAAAGGGATTGGAGGGAGTGATTAGAAGAGATAATGGAAGAGAAAGAGATAATGGAAGATAAATTTCTCTTTTTTTTTTATGGATGGGAAGGAAGATATATATAGGGAGAGAAAGAGAGAGAGAGAGATATGTTGGTGGAGAGCTCATCATGTTGTCCCTCTTAGTGGAGAATCCATCATTATTGTTCTTAGTGGAGGGCCCATCATGTTTCTTAGTGGAGAATCCATCATTATTGTTCTTAGTGGAGGGCCCATCATGTTTCTTAGTGGAGAATCCATCATTATTGTTCTTAGTGGAGGGCCCATCATGTTTCTTAGTGGAGAATCCATCATTATTGTTCTTAGTGGAGGGCCCATCATGTTGTCTTAGTGGAGAGCTACCATCATTGCTCTTCATAAGAGGCCTCACAAGAGGCCCCATTGAGGCCCCACAACGCGGGCCCCACAACGTGGGCCCCACAACGTGGGCCCCACAATGTGGGCCCCATAATGTGGGCCCCCGGTTGATTCAATTTTAAACAAATGTTCAATGCGGGCCCACCAAACGGGTACAAATTCTCCCTTGCTCGGATTCTCACGAATAACCCTTCTCCGCACTTTAGCGGAAAAAAACAGAACATTGCAGAAATGACCAGAAAGATTTGAGAAAGCGTAAGGGACGAACACCGGAATAGAAAACACTGAAAAATTGACAGCGAAACCCTAATTTCTTTTTTAATCAAAGCAGAGCAAAATGGGGTGTCTACAGTACTAAACAGATTTCAATTAGTTTAAAAATGCAATTGCCAACACCAAAATTGTGGCCTTCATGGCTTGTCTCCACCTAAGGAACCATGAACCATTGACCCCCAAATAACCAAATTCAAAAGATGATAGGGCCTGAAAAATTATATGAACCTGATTTTCCATGTCTGGCTCTAATCTCTTGGGAGTAAAGAAAGAGATAGCAATAAAGTTTGTTGGCAGAGGGGTCATACCTCACATATCACAAGATCACCTTATAAAAAGGTAGACCAGCATTGACAACACATGCTTGATCACAGAGACTACCATGCTAGCTCACACCACCTCAGATGCAAGCAGCCACACTGAATAAATTCAAGACTGAGGAAATCTTCCATTCTTCCTATCAGAGCAAACAATGGGACCAATGACAAAACAGGGGAAGTGTGCCATATCATGTTAGGAAGGTCCCAACTCCCAACACTCACTCAATGAGATGGGCAAAGGACTAAACTTTGCCCATAATACCAAAACAGCAGAAACTAATCTTTAGAAACTCATACATGAGCAAAATTGGTCAATATATGAGAGTCAGTGATGGAGCCAACAAGTTATTTGATTAAATTGGCCAAGTCTAACAAGTCTTCGTCTTCACAAACTAGGCATGAAAGATTTTATTAATGTATTGTCGTGACTTGTTGATAAATACTTATGGGCAGCCTTTGGATTCTCTCACCATTTTTCATGCATGAAATCTCTGTATATCTGCTTTCAGAAAATATGAGGACTCCCCATAAAAATTCTGTCTAAGAACAATGAAAGGGCTTCTTCACCATTTCCTTGAAATTGTTGTCAAAATTCCAGTACATATCTATACCGATGGACCACCAAAGTTTTCCCATTATATATAAATTTGAGTGAATTGTGATTAGGAAATATCTAGAGATGTGATAATTGTGCAAAAGCAAATGTCTCCAATTTCACAAAATTTCAACTTGAACTAGTTCAATATAATGGGGCAGAACTCAACCTACACATATATGGATCAATGAACAAGAGGCTAATAATAATATGATCCGAAAGTGATTAAGGATCTTGGTGGATTCGAACCACCATACTCTCGAGAAACATAGGTTAGGCAATGTTTCCCAAGTGCTCTTCCATTTGAGCTAAAGATCCAGAAGAAGATTGTTGCAAGCAAAAGCCTCTCAAAGTGAATCAATGAACAAGAGCTCGGTGCAACCATAAATAACATGTGCTTAGAGAAAAAAATCTCTTCAATGGACAACACTCAGCAAACGCTACAAGGCAATACTTTAGAGAACCAAACCTCATTAACTCCAAATCACTGAGGCATTTCATCAAACACTACAAGGCATTTAATCAAACACTGAGGCATTTCATCAAACAGTAGAAGGGATTGAGGCATTTCATCAAACACTACAAGGTCATGAGCATCTAAAAATTTCAAAACATTGAGCATCTCAACTTTCCAAATCCATTGCAATATGACCACGACAAAACTCACCACTTTCAGCCCCCTCAAAAATTTTCAACATTTATAATAATAAAAAAAAACCAATGAAATGTGCTAGTGGTTTCACTCTTACTATGCTGAGTTGCTGAAGCACACTCCCTATTTGGAGTAATGTTAGTTAATAAATAGAGGAACCTCACCAAACAAGGCCTTAGGGTTTCACAGGATCTTCCACAATGATTTCGTAGTGGGATTTTCAAAGGATCTTCCATTTCCACCAACATCCACAGTTAGGGATTCGTATTAAAAAAAACCCAAATGTCAAAAAAAAAAAGAAAAAAAGAAAAACCTAAACCCCATCAGAAGATAGGGAGTCATAACAGAGGTCCCTAAAAACCTAAACCCCATCAGCAAATAGGCCCTGTTTTGAAATGGTTTTGGTGTTTAATATTTTTGCGTGCCCCAGCTTCTCACTCGATCATAATTTTCTTGCTTGTGTTGTGCATGATGTTGAAAAATTGTCTAGCATTTTCACTCATAAAATAGGATCAAATTAACCCATATTTTGGATGGCACCACATCATTTAGGCCCTGTTTGCTTAAGACTATTATAACTGATTCTATGGACCAAACCGACTATTACAACCGATTATATGGACCAAACCGATTATTGGACTCAAAATGTAATTTTGAGCCCAATAATTGGTTTGGAGGTAACAATCTATTGTCATAATCTTAAA
This sequence comes from Tasmannia lanceolata, assembly GCF_043159265.1. Taxonomy (NCBI): domain Eukaryota; kingdom Viridiplantae; phylum Streptophyta; class Magnoliopsida; order Canellales; family Winteraceae; genus Tasmannia; species Tasmannia lanceolata. The sequence goes on along the minus strand of NW_027518680.1, from coordinate 52,254,348 downwards.
CAAACAAGGCCTTAATACTGTACATGTAGGTAGGGCTAAAGATGACTGTAAAATTTAAATTAAAAAAAAACGACAAGATTACATTAATCGAATTTCATACAAAGTTACAGATGAACTAATTCCATTTCCCATGACTTGTAGGACTCATATCTAGAATAACTAGGACACTAATTTAAGCAAATTAACAATTCAAAAACCAGTAGGAAATCTAAAAATTCAATAAACTGTTCTACATAAGTTAGAGACAGAGAGAGAATACTAAACATTCCATGAACACCACCAAAACTTGAGAAATCGAAATTCAATTCCGAATCCAATTGAACAGAAAAACAATAAATAAAATGCATCAAGTCTGTTGCCTTTATAAATCAGTACGAAGAGCAGAGCATTAAACCCAAACGATGGAAAAAGAAGAAGAGATTTTTCTGATGCACAAAACAAACAATGGAAAAAGAAGAAGAGATTTTTTTGATACCTCTAAGAAAGCTGCAGATTGAAGAAGCTGAGGAGAGAGAGAGAGAGAGAGAGAGAGAGATGGTGTGCGTGCTCGGTGGAGAAAAACTAGGGTTTTTTTGGGTTTGGATTCTTTGGAACGAGGCAGAGAAGAATACGTAAGAGGCCCTATTTCGTTGGCTTTTTTCTCATTGTAATGAACGTACGGTCCAGATCATCGTGATCCGATGGTTGAAATGAATAAGCGCCTAATTTGTAAGTAGGGAACACACGCCCAAATTTACAGAGCATTAGTAAATTTAGAATCCCTAGATCTAGTACATGCCTATTTGAATAGCTTGTTGTTCATTATTAATCTCTAGTTGCTTAATCAATGTTCCGGAAAAAATATTTGATTTTCGGGCATATAATCTAATACTAACTCTAACATTATTTGCAAATAACTATATTTAACTTGGAAAATTTTAGCATATATATATACATATGAGAGAAGTGTTTCTACGTAGGTGCATAGAGACGTTATCTGCGCACTAATGGGGTTTTTGGGTTTCCATTCGCCCAAATCAGTGGGTCCCATTTAATGTGAGGTTTACAAACCACAAAAGAGGATTTTAAAAATTACAGCCGTGTCCCCACATCACGTTTTGAATTTTGAGAAGTAAAAATCCCAAAAATTCAAGATCGTCTCCCTCCCCCTCTCTTTCCAGCGTAAAAAAAACCCCAAAAAAACAAGGGTTTGGGTTTTGGTTCTCTCTCTCTCTCTCTCTCTCTCTCTCTCTCTCTCTCTCTCTCGGGTTTCCCTCTCTTCGGATTATTTTTTTTGGGTTTTGCTGCTTCACCTCTCTCTGCTTCCTCTCTCTCTCCCTCTCAGCTTCTCCTTCTTCTTCTCTACGGATTCAACAGGTATGTATTACTTTCTGTTTATTTTCATTTTTTTTTGTTCAAGATTAGAAATAAACAAATCAGATGTTGTGATTAACACAGGAAATGGGTTTTTCACAGGAAATGGGTTTACATGAATTTCTTGGGGGTTAACACTGCTGATTTTTTGGGTTTAACACTGTTGATTCACTTTTAGATATGATTTATCTTCTCTCATATATTTCTTTCTTCATTGAGATTTGGGTTATTTAAACCCAGATTTCCTCTTGGTTGTGGTCATCGAGATTTCTCTCATATTTTTTTAGTTTGTGTTTATTTTGGTGTTAACACTGCTGATTCACTTTTGTTTAAGATTAGGGTTTATTTTGAAACCCAGATTTCCTATTCAAACCCGTATTTTTATTTTTTATCGATAGGAAACATCCTTAGGCCCTATTTCTTTTAGATTTTAAGGATTAATTGGGAGTCCAAAACTGATTATTGGACTCAAAATTAAACGTAAATTTGTGTCCAATAATCAGTTTTGGACCCAACTTCCACGATAAAAAAAACCCTAAACTCCCTAAACTCATCAACCTTTACTCGAATTTTTTATTCTGTTCGATTTCATTATTGTCTATCTGGGAATAAAAGAAAGCAGAAATTTGCTTCAAATGACAGAACTTCATTCTATCAAGTGAGCAGAATTAATTATTTGGTTTAATTCAACAATCTGAAAATGCAATTTTGGAAAATTATGGCTTATATGTCAGTATGTGTGTTCCTATTTAAACTCCACTCAGTTTTTGTATTCTGATTTATACAAGTTGCAGAAAGGACTATGGATTGCTGAACGTTTAGAAATTGTTCCTCATGACTTGTTCTTCATGTTATTAGGAATTAACATGGCTTCCTCTGTCTGTAGTACTGAATTACTGATAAGGGGTAAGGCGTATATTTTGTCCTTTATGTCCGAGAGGAAAAGGGCCGATGGAAGTTTACATATCAAGAACAACGAAAAATACAAGCAGGCCCCTTTACACATGTTCTAACTGGAAAGTAAGTGCTAATTTTATCTGCATCGATTGACTTTATTTCTTTCTTTCTTATTATCACCATATTTTCTAACGGAAATGTAGATGATAAAAAATTATAGGGTAAAGATGGTTGTGGATATTTCCAATGGGTCGATGAGATGCCTACAGGAGTCGGACATGAGGAGCAAGTTGAATATGATGTGCCTTCGCCAGATCATCAACAGAACATTCAGATGCATCTTATTAGGATTATATATCTGGTCTTTTTTTTTGTTTTTTTGGTGGGATATGCTATGAACTCCTTGTATCTTGCTCACTAATAAGTGAGCAGCTAGAGTTGTTGTAGAAAGAAGACCTTTATTGCTCTCTTTATGCATATATTTTGTGTTTGATTTGTCTTCTTTTTTTCTATGTACTTTCACCTCAGGTTCTGTCTTCTGTGTGTTTGATATACACACTCGGCAATGTTGTTATACACCTGATGTATGTAATGTGAAGTGGCCTCACAACTTATAATCCATTGGATTTGATTTTAAACCCTAAGTTGGATTGATTTTTGTATAAAACCAAAGGGACAAGGGCCTTATGATTCAACTAGCAAATAGGCTGTACCCAAAGTTAGATAGTTGTCCACTCACTTTTTCCTATGAGACATGATCACTACCTTTGTTTTTTTGGTCAACTTCTTCTCTATTGTCTTGGGCCATTGTTTAGATGACTAAGATTATTTTAATTAATTGTTGTAATTTATGAACTCTGGCCCATCTAAACCTCACAAGATCAATGGTCCACCAATGATGCTACTACTTGTTGGGCAAGGATGAATGGCTAGTAATACAAGAACAACTTGTAATGACTCCAAAATACTATATGGGGTGAAGCTCTCATAATTAAACACATTTTCTGATTGGCTGTCATAACCTTTTGAGAATTAAAATAGCCATTCACTACTATGGAGCTCTCATAATTATCAATCCATAAATTTTTAGGGCGATGATATTTTCACCCCCATTGTAGTACGTTGCCCACTGTGGACCCCGATCCGGGAGAGAGGTGGGGGATGAGCCCCCAGCGGCCTCTTGGATCATCCACGTGAATGGAGAGCTCTACCAAGGAACTCTCGAAACGGATGCCACCCTCATAGCATAGCACGAGTGGCGATATAAAAGAGATACCTCTCGATTTGGGAACAAGTCCGGATTCGAAACGTACCTAAACAAACTCAGAGTCGCCATCCATGGTATATGGCCATGGATCCTTTAAACAAAAATATGCTCTGTATACCATGGATAACCAGAAATATATATGGGTTCGTGCCTGATTACGAATGGAGAAGGTCTGAGAGCACCCCCAATTCGTCCGAGTGCAAGCACTTGGTCTCTTATGCCATTTATTATTAACCTCAAAGAGTTTCGGGCGAATATCATATGAAATAGGAACAATTCTCAGGAATCGTCTACCTAAGCATGCATTTCCTGAGGATAAAGAAATAAGCATACAAAATAAAATGAAAAATGTGTCACCTAAGCAAAGCTAGGTTATGAGTGACATGTCTAATGGGTGTCTAAATTCTGATGTGCAAACACATACAAGCTATAGCTAAAGGTATAGGATCAGTACTAAAAAGTAAGAAAACATATCAAATCATATAATAACTACACAACAAATCCTAAGACTCTAAATTATTAGCCCGAGTCCTCGGATGGTCTGGTATTCATCCAAAGAAGCCTACGTATCCCCGCCTCCACGAGAATCAAGGCAACGTAGTTCTTCGCGCCTATTCTAAGCTAGGATGCCTAAGACACCTAGACCTCTATCCTAGACTCGATCTAAAAGACCGGACCAATTATTAAAGTTTCTTGTACGATTATTTAAATTCCAGTAAATGGTGGATTTTAGGACACCCTATATGCCCTAACTAAATGCATATTAGCCCTAAGCTAATGCAAGTGGTTCCTATAACCTATGTGTAACTAGGCTGTATTTCCTAAGGAAAATAATGGGATCACTAACGCATCCTAGACCTAGTCATCAGTCGGCGATGTGAATCGCCAACTGACCGGACGGAGGCGCTCCTATAACTCTAGGACAAACCCCTAACTCTAAAACAAACACAAACAAGCACACAACAAATCCAAGACAAACTCCTAACTCTAAAACTCTCTATCTAGGACAAACTCCTAACTCTAGAGGAAGATCTTGTTAAAAACAAGGTTTTGAAGAAAAAAAGTTAAAGCATTTATTTACAAAGTTTGGCTGGACTTGGGATATGTATTCCAAGCTGCACTACGTACCTCTTGAAAGAGGATCAAACCAACGTAGTTCGAAACGAACTCTCCCAATATGCTATAAAACTCAACACTTTAGCTGATTTAAGGTTTTTTAATGTTTTTCAAATGTTTTTGATATTTTTAAAGTTTTCAAATGTTTTTGAGTTTCAAATTTATAATGTTTTTGGATTTTAAAGCTTTTCCAATACTCTGGACCTTTAAATGCTTTCAATCTTAAAGGGAACACGCAAGCACAACCACAAACTAGGGCAAAGCCCTAAATCCAAAGGGGAAAACTCCGAACAAGCAACAAACGCCTCAAAGAGACAAACCACAACACGCGAAGAAGTGTCCCAAGAACAGAGAAAAACAATCTAAGATCCCAAGCAGGGAAGGCTCCAATGAGACTGAGTTAGTCTCGAAAGGAAAAACTCCTCACTAATGACACCAGGGAGGGAGTACAAATGAGTCGGAGACTCTAATAATACTACTAAGAATGGGGTAAAAATGAGTCAAAGACTCACTAGAAGAAAGGGAATATGAGTCAAAGACTCTAACAATACCAACTTAAAGGATAAATGAGTCAAGGACTCTCTAAAAGAAATGGAACAAGAATTTGCACATTTGGCAGAGGTAAAACACCCAGCCGGGCCGGACAGCTACTTAGCCCTAGGGTGCAACAAATGTGCGCCCAGTACCCCATAAGGGTAGGAGTATGAAGCCAAGCCGAGTAGGGTGTTCTCCTAAAACCAAACGACGCACAAAGAGGAGAACTAGCGAAAGAATGAGACCGGGCGGGTCTCCCAAACACACACAAAAATGGGCTCCAAGTAACCTTATCATTGCCCTTGCAAGGGGTAAGCAAGGATAAGACAACTAATTGACCAAATTGGTCTCTAATTAACAGAGGAACAAATTGAGGTGCAACCTCAGAGAGGATTCTACAAATGAGGCCAAGCAGGCCTTCTAAAGGCTAATTATTTACAAAGCCAAAACAGATGACTCCCTAATAACATCAATAAAGATCAAATGAGTCAAAGACTCCCCCGATAACATCACTACACAAACGAAAGATTCAAAGGCTCTCTAAATGAGGCAAGGCATGCCTCCTATGGGTACACCATTTATCAAAATCAAAGCAACCTCCCTGAGGTTAAGCTAAAAATGAGGCTTGCCTCCAAAGGAGGATTTTCTAATGAGACAGAATATGCCTCCTAGTATAAGTTCTAGTATATAAAGAAGTCTAGAAGACTGCGCTAGTCCAGCAAGAGAGCAGAAAAGAGCTACTAGGCAATCTCAAATTTACATTCAATTCTTATAAAAATAAATCAAGTGCTAAGCAAAGAAGAATTTTCAATAAAAAAATACACAATCTATAGCAATCATAAAATGATAAACAACATTAATTAGTCCAGACCAGCCGCTGGATAGCCTAATAAAGTAAAAGAAAACAATATCAAACACTTCTATGTCCAACCACAAACACCACCCAATATGGGGATGAAATCAGATGATGCTAAAGTAATCATCTGATATCATATACACATGATAATATTTCTATATCCCGCCTTGAAATCAGACAGTACTCATGTCGATAATATCGAATAGAGTAGTCATCTGATCTCCTTCTTCCTATTAAACAATTTATTTAAATAAAAAAGAATGAGTATAATAAGCTTTGAGATAATCTCACCTGAACAATCCATTTATTACCATCTTCGAACCCTAACTCAAAGCTTAGTATGAAAGAGAAGAATTAAATTTCCAACAGATTATAGAAACACATTAAATGATATTTTCAATTTGTACGAATTTTAATACATAACAGGGCATCAACTTGTGCAGATTCAAATGTAAAAACTGTGAGAGTGAAATATAAGCAGATTTGTGCCAACAGTAGGGCCGAAATGTGAACTTATTTGTACCAAGCAAATGGGTTAAAATATGGACTTATTTGTGCACAACAGGAGACAACAAGGTGTGAATAGATTATGTGCATCACAGGCGGGAATACTCACCACTATACTACAACGATAGATTTATGTGCAATATTTAAGACAGATTTGTGCATGAACTAATGCCAAATAGGGACAGATTTACGTGCTGAAATGAGCAGAAAATTGTGTTAAAACAGAGGGCTAAAATGAGGCTGAATTATGGGTGAAATCTGTGCTCAACCAGGGGCTGAAATTGATGGACAGAATTGCGCAAAAACTGGGCTGAATTATGGACAGATTTTGTGTAAAATTATGCTCAAATGTAGACAGATTCTGGTGAAAACTGTGTTGAAAAAGGGGCTGAAATGGACGAAAACTGTGTTGAAATAGTGGGGGCTGAAATGTACAGAAACTGTGTTGAAAAAGTGGGCTGAAATATTAAAAATTGGGTTGAAACAATGGGGCTGAACTGTGGACAACTTTCGTGTGAAAACTGGGGCTGAAATGTACTAACACAGGGGTTGAATTGTGCAAAACTGGGTTGAAACAAAGGCAGCAGTGGGGTTAAATCTGTGCCCAACAAGAGGTGAAGTAAGTGGACAGAATTATGCCAGAATTTAGGCCAAAACAGAAATAGATTTTGTATGCATAAACCTGTGCTGTACAGAAACAGAATTCTGTGTGTGTGCACTGTATTAAACAAAGACAAATTTATGTGTGTGCACTGTGTGTTGAAACAGGAGCAGCAATGGGTGAAAAAATGTGTTGAAACAGGGGGATGAAGTGGGTGAAAATTATACTTAAACAAGGAGTGAAGTGGGTAAATCATAATGGACAACAGCTATATACAAAAATGGACAGCAGCTATATGGAACTGTGAAATGCATGAGCATGACAAAATTAACTTTCTTGTTGCAATCCTATGATCAGATCATGAATTAATCAATATAAATGATCATCTAAAAATGCAATCTGACACAAATTCATCTATCCAGTAGTGTCCTAAACACTACAATTGCTACAAGATAATTTCAAGCAGTGCTATATAAAAAAAATGAGACTTATAAAATGAATCTTTTATTTCAGTGGCAATCCATGACTCATAATTTTTCTCCTTACTAAAAAAAAAACATATCTGCACCAAGCCTATCAGAGAATAAATGTTCAAATCCAATTTTGAGTAAAGGTTTCAAAATAACAAACAGCTGAAAATCTAAAGATCTTTTAAATTCATAAAGTAAATAAGAATATAAATAAATAGCAAATTTGACATATTGTCCGAATCAATCAAAAGTAATACCAGGCCAAAATATTTAAATTCAAATGCATTAATCACACTAAAATAGAGATTTGATAAACTAATCATATTTTCATACTTGGGCCAGCTACCTATAATGTGTTTTTTTTTTAAGAAAACAACAAGAGATCCTTTGAATTTAAGAGTCATCAACACGCAAAATTCCACCATTACAGACCACATGATCCGAAGTGAAAACTCATTGACATACAATATTAAGGTCCAGATGAGCCAAATTTATAAGGAAACATTCAGATCTAAAGAAATTGTGCCCGATCTTTCTAGATCTATACCATCAGCAATAGTAATTTTCTTGATAGAACAAAGAGCAATCAAGACTTTTTGTTTCTCAATTTTTTTTACCAAATTCTGACTAAATTGATCACATGTACCGAAATTACAAGCAAATGTTGAGAACTCTTACCAAATCTGCGATGCTAGGGTGAGTTTCTCACCTTTCTTCACAAAGCTCATGCACACCAACTGATTTTTTCCAGCGTTTTGACGCTAGATCTGAAGCAGATGACACCTCCTCGCAACCTCAAGGATCTAATTTGAAGGACAAGAACCGAAGCTGGAAAATCTAGCTTCCTTGCACTTAAATGAAATTCAAGAATGATAGGAAATTTTCCCCAAAATTGGGCTTTCCTCCAAAGAACGAAAACAACTTTCTAATTCAATGTCAATTGTCAGATAATGAAATCAAAAAAAAAAAAAAAATTGCAATGATCAGATCTGCCTTGCTAATAAGCAGAGAATAACCAGAATATGACTGGAATCTGGCAAAGGATGATCGGAGAAGATGAAAAATTTTGAGATTCCCACGCCAAAAATTCAGATCGAGGCTTAAAAATGATAGAGATGCACTATGGACCTGTAGATCTAGGATTATATGTAAAGAAACAAGAGGGAGGATAGAGATAGTGAAGCTTAAAGAAGAAGAAAGGTTCGGCCGGAGCTCGGTCGGAATTTGGGTAGGAAAAAATGAAGGTTAAGATTTTAGATCCAACAAAAAAAATCTTATATCTGGAAAATGAACGAAAGGAAATAGAGAAAAGAATGAAGAAAGGAAAATGGGATGAGCTCACCGGAATCCATGGGACTTGCCGGAGTTTTTACCAGTGCTAGGCCGGAGAAGATGATCCAACAGAAAACCCTCCCTCTTTCTTTCTCTCTCTCTCTCTCTCTTTCTCTCTTCTCAGATCTCAGATCTCAGATCTGAGATCTCACAGGGATGTGATCGGAGGTAGGAAGACAATCGGGGAAGATGATCGGAGAGGGGAAACGGATTTTTCTCTTTTCTCCTCTTTTCTCTCTGATTTTTCACGAGAAAATGAATAGTTTTTTTTTTCTTGATTTTTCATATATATATGAAAATAAAAGCTGCTGATATTGGCACTCCTATGATTGATAAACGCACAGAAATTGATGAGCGCGCGAACTTGGCTCGGCTTTGAATAGGCTAATTCACCCCCCTCTTTCCTTTATATATACATGATACATTTACTTCCTTTTTCCCGAGGACAACCCCCTTTTCAGATGCTTCACCCCCCTTCCGGACTCGCACCACGACACTATCACAGCTCGTTTGCTAGGCAAACGTGCTCGGATTTCGACGAAATTTTGTAGAGACCTTGGTGGGATTCTAACCTAGCTTAGGGTGAAGTTTGGGACCCTACCTAGTTGATTTGATGGGGTTTCGCACAATCATGGGAGGTTTAGGGTACGGTCAAAATGGGGTGTCTACACCCACTGTTCACGTCATAAGGGGGCGAATGCGTACGAAGAAGGGGTGAAATAGTTTCAATTTTGAGCATCATTAATATAGAGAATTTATATGATGGGTGGCCGTGAAAACAAGTGAAGTCTAAAAATACTAGGTACAACACACTTTTTTTATGATCCAAACCGTTCATTTATCTGGGCACAACGAAATAGGTTGTGCCCAAAAAATCATTTCCATAGGATGACCCTAACCCTCCGATTTGTAGAAAATTCCATAAATGATTTTTGGAAATCTCCATATTCAGAACAGTTCAGATCGGAGGGTTAGGATCATCCTATGAAATGATTTTTGGGGCACAACCTGTTTACGTTGTGCCCAAACAGATGAACGGTTGGGATCATCAAAAAAAGTGGGCCGTACCTAGTATTTTGAGACGAATAATTGTAACTTTCTGCTTCTAATTTGTAGAGAATATCAGATGATAGAAATTTCATAATAATTATATTCAATAAAGTTCTAGTTCAATCCATCCATCTCTTGGCCCATATTACTTGAAATAAAAAATTACATTACACCTGTGAATTGCAATGTTGAAATAAACAACAAATACAACCAATACATCACACCTGTGAATCATGTTGGAAAATTTAATCCAAAATATACATGTGAATCATGTGCTAACATTTAATCCAAAATGCACATTTATTCATGTGGGAAGATTACATCCAATGGAACAAAACATCCAAATAACACCAATGTTTGAAATCAAAACATCTTATTCAAATCCATTGCCACCTTTATGAAGCTCACAGCATCTGCCTGAAATCAAACAGAGAAGGAAAATCAGGCACACTGTACAAATACGAAGCATGTTATTACAAAGTCAACGTACCAAATGCGAAGCATGTTATTACAATATCATCCATACATTTCACGAAGCGATATCTTCGTCGTCCGCCGCTTCCTCTTCCTCCTCCTCCAGTGTACTCATCTATTAGAACCAATAAAAATTTACTTATAATTGGAGACAAAAGTACATGGAAAAAAGAGTGTAAGTGCATATAGAGGAGAACTGAAGATCAAACCTTGGCTTTCTTTTTACAGGTTCTTAGATTATGTCTCAACTCCCGACAACCTCCGCACTTCCGTTTCCCCATATTGGATTGGGAGAGCTCTAATGAAGACTTCAAGCGTGATGCTTCCCTTGGCCCGGCCCTTAGTTTTAACAACTTTGGGGTCTCGAATACATATCCCAAGTACTTGAGTGGGAAGAGAGTTAGACTGCACTTGGCTAGCCAATACGGGTATGTGAACTTGCCTCTCTTTCTTTCTCTGCTCAATCTCAACCACCAATTCAGAGTAAAATTCATCTAACTTCTTTAAAATAAAGTCGTCATTATCGAGCTCCTCATTCACTATTCATCGTTTTGCCATTACGGACCACTTTCTAAACGGGGTTGCACCTTCGTTACCTACTTGACTTGTAGGTTTTCCACCCAACAACTGATATCTAGAATCAATTGTCCATCTTCTTAGAATGTAACGCTCGGGAATGGAATTTAATTGCTTCTGGTCAAATACGGCCAGAATATGCCTGCATAATATACCTGAAGTCTCAAACATGGAGCAATCACAAGTTGCACTAACAGCATCGAAATCGTTGTACACAATAATCATATGCCCTTTTGACATTTCATTATCCCCACGTTTCCTTCTTACATTGAAGGTAGTCTCATTGCCAATTTTACTATGTTTCTTACCCTAATATAATCTACTACCATTAAGCTCAGCCAAAAAAAGGCCAAAAATTGTTCTTGTATAGTATTTTCCAGGATCATCTTCCAATGGGCTACCTGTAGTCATTGTCGGCTTTGAATTTTTTGACTTGAAATCCTCTTCTGTTTCTTTCCTACGACGGTCAGCAAGCGCTTTCTCATATTGATCAACAAAATCACGCAGAGAAGTCTTCTGGTTAACAAAACCATCGAAGAAAGCATTCTTGCTTTCACTGCGTTGACTAGAAGTTATGCCTCCAGTGAAAGTACCTTTCCAATAGGCCGGGACCCAGTGAATCCTTAGCTCCCACATCTTACTTAGCCAATCATTCTCATTAATTTTATACTTCGAACATAATCTTCCCCATTCCATCTCACATTCATTTATATCACCCGTGTTATACCAATGGTAGTAATCCTTTGGAAAGTCACCATCTACCTCTCTCATTGCAGGAACATGCTCAACTAAGTGCTTTGTTATGTGCCAAGAACAAAACTGATGACGTGTATTGGGGAAGACATTCTTAATTGCATTTCGCATCGCCAAATCCATATCCGTAATAATAGTTCCTGGAGCTTTTCCATGCATACATTGCAGCCACTGCATAAACAACCAAGTGAAGGTCTCCTCAGTCTCATCAGCGAGGAGCGCACATCCAAACAATGTAGATTGCATGTGATGGTTGACCCCTGTAAATGGTGCAAATGGCATCAAATACATATTGGTCCTATAAGTCACATCGCTGAAGGTCATATAAGACTCTCTGGCCCTCGAATCAGCCCAGAACATATATCTCAATGTACACTCTGAGTCCAACTCAATAGAAAAAAAGAAGTCATGCTCTTCAGCTCGTTTCCGTTGGAGACGGTCGGCCACTATCCCAGCATCTAACCCCATATTATTTTTCTTCTTCAATCTCAAATGGGACTGCACTTGCTGTGGTGAGAGAACACCATCTGCGCCATCGGATTGGACATTAATGACTTTTGTAATTCGAGCAGCCTGCAACCCAATTCCATGGTAACTATCCATCAAATTTTTAACAGTCTCCTTATATAGTCGGTTGTGTGAACGATGCATGCGTCTTCTAAGTGGAGAAGTGAGTTCATGCGAATATTCGTCTTCAAAGACTGACACTATCCACTTCTTGCCTTTCACGTTAATCGCCATCTTCGCCTGACAATCAAACCTAACAGTGCGACGCGGAATCACTTCCTTACCTGCCTGTCTCTTGTCATTAGGGTTTTTCTTCCCCTCCTTGTCACACACATACTTTCTGAATATCACTTCCTTTGTCTTGGTCGACTTGTTTGTAGTAGATTTTCGCACTCCAAAACCTTTACTCAAGCCATAGGTATTATAACATATGTAAGCATCTTCAAAGCTATCAAACTCCTGCCCAACAAATGGCCTTTTGTCTACACTCTCCTCGTCATTCCTTTCCTCACCATCTTCTACTTGGTTACCTTCATTTAAATCTTCCCCTTGATCTTCTAGTTGGTTACCTTCATTTAAATCTTTTCCTTGATCTTCTACTTGGTTACCTTCATTTAAATCTTCCCCTTGATCTTCTACTTGGTTTCCATTATTTAATTCTTCCCCTTGATCACCTAGAATGAAGGCGTGTTCATCAATATCATTTATCGATAGGCCGCATACTTGCGACACAGCGTCCTCAACAAACCCTAAGGATGTGCCACATACTTCATCAACATCAAACATAGAAGCGAGCAACGAAGCATCATCCATTTTACTAGGTCACAACACTAGATAACAAACCAGCCAACTACCACAAACCACCCATAAATCACCACCAAGCCACCCATAAACCACCACCAAGCCACCCATAAACCACCATAAACCACCACCAAAGCAGTCATAAAGGAAGAAATATGTCAGAAAACGAAAAAAAAGAAGTTAATACGCAAAGAATGGAAGCAACTATTCAAAAAAAAAAAACCATAACTAGCAATTCCATAATTCAGTGTATCATTTACACATGATTCCATCCCTATCCCCTTAGAGACAAACTACAAGTAAAGAAACATGTCCATAGGCACTCCAACCCATCTTCCTCATATCATCAACTAGCAAAACAGATAACCACTTGAGCTTAAAATCATATTTGCCAAATGCCCTCTAGCACCAGAAAATTATTTTGGAAAAATTACTGTATAGGTATGTAATCATTTTGGATATTTTTTTTTAAATGACGAAATATTAATAAACGGAACCGAGATGGTCCTCTGATTTTAAGAACTGATTTGAGTCTTTGGGACTCATAATCGGTTCATCTCTCTCTCTCTCTCTCTCTCTCTCTCTCTCTCTCTCTCTCTCTCTCTCAGTCTGTTTCAGCATTTTTTTATTTTGGATTTTGAAGACCTATTGGGAGTGGGCCTTTGGATTTTGAGAACTGATTGTGAGTCCTCCAAACCAATTTGAGTCTTTGGGAGTTGGGATTTGCAATCAGTTCTCAAAATACAAAAAGAACAGTGGCTTCAATATCTATCCCAAATTGAAAGTAAATTGGGAATATTTGATTGTGGCATATTCCTTCTATCTGTTTGTTTGTTTGTTTTGAAAACCGATTGGTACAAGGCTAGTTTAGAAAATGTATCCCAAATTGACAGTAAACAGTGTTCATTTCTTAGCCTTTCATAGTTCAGAAAATGTGAGTTTTTCTTCCTATCTATTTGTTGGTTTTGGATTTTGAGAACTGATTATTGGACACAAATTTACGTTTAATTTTGAGTCCAATAATCAGTTTTGGACTCCCAATTAATCCTTAAAATCTAAAAGAAACAGGGCCTAAGGATGTTTCCTATCGATAAAAAATAAAAATATGAGTTTGAATAGGAAATCTGGGTTTCAAAATAAACCCTAATCTTAAACAAAAGTGAATCAGCAGTGTTAACACCCAAATAAACACAAACTAAAAAAATATGAGAGAAATCTCAATGACCACAACCAAGAGGAAATCTGGGTTTAAATAACCCAAATCTCAATGAAGAAAGAAATATATGAGAGAAGAGAAATCATATCTAAAAGTGAATCAGCAGTGTTAAACCCAAAAAATCAGCAGTGTTAACCCCCAAGAAATTCATGTAAACCCATTTCCTGTGAAAAACCCATTTCCTGTGTTAATCACAACATCTGATTTGTTTATTTCTAATCTTGAACAAAAAAAAATTGAAAATAAACAGAAAGTAATACATACCTGTTGAATCCGTAGAGAAGAAGAAGGAGAAGCTGAGAGGGAGAGAGAGAGGTGAAGCAGCAAAACCCAAAAAAAAAATCCGAAGAGAGGGAAACCCGAGAGAGAGAGAGAGAGAGAGAGAGAGAGAGAGAACCAAAACCCAAACCCTAGTTTTTTTGGGTTTTTTTTTACGCTGGAAAGAGAGGGGGAGGGAGACGATCTTGAATTTTTGGGGTTTTTACTTCTCAAAATTTAAAACGTGATGTGGGGACACGGCTGTAATTTTTCAAATCCTCTTTTGTGGTTTGTAAACCTCACATTAAATGGGACCCACTGATTTGGGCGAATGGAAACCCAAAAACCCCATTAGTGCGCAGATAACATCTCTATGCACCTGCGTAGAAACACTTCTCTCTCTCTCTCTCTCTCTCTCTCTCTCTCTCTCTCTATATATATATATATATATATATATATATATATATATATATATATATATATATATATATATATATATTAGTAAAATGATATTTCATCCCCTTTTCGTGTATTTCCACCCCATTGGCTTATTCTTTCCAAGAAATGATATTATTTTGTGGATAGTCAAATAGGATGAGGTAAACATATTTGAAGAAACCCATTGCCTTTTTCTTTTTATAATCCTAAAAAGCACAAAACACAAATCTAGAAGTTCTTCTATTGTGAAGATATCTAACAAGTCTCATAGAAGGGAATTTGATGAAAATATAAAGCACCTTTTAATGCGCATTGTATTTAAAATGTAGAAAAAAAATTAGAAAGAAAAAACGTTCTAGAAAGGAAAATGAAAAGAAAAAGAATACTCCTCATTGTAAAGAAAAACTATCCATACACCAATGCTCTATCATTAAGAATGTTTTCCAGCTCTAAATATTCTAACATCAAAATTCTTAAGCTATTTGCAAAAATGAGAGAGAGAGAGAGAGAGAGAGAGAGAGAGAGAGAGAGATTTTATGGTGTCACTCAAGTGAGCTAGCCAAGTGTGTTGTAGGAGCCTTGCCCCTTCTAGTTCTTGGGTCTTGGCAACCATGGACGAGCGCTATTATTTAAGTATTGCTCCACCGGTTGCGAGGTGCTATCTGGCGTCCCCATTCCTTCCATTGGTGATGCCCCAACATATTGTTGTATCACTAGCACCGACGCCGTTGCAGCGAAATCTGATGATGCCAATAGATCCCCTACCGCCCCTAGCTCTGGGCACTCACTCCACTCTGTCATCCCAGTCGTCAACAGCGATACCATCCCCTGCCCCCTCCCCACAATGTAAAGATCGTTGATGATGTCCAAACAGCTGTTGAAAAAAGTGTGTGTCAATTGTTTAATATGTTAATCTTGAACCACAGTCAAAAGGTGTGAAAAATTGTAAATGTCATATCTTGGAAAGTAGATGCTGAAAAAATGGTGCATTGAAAAGTGTTGAATAGATAAGAGTCCTTATGTATTCATTAAAATCTCATTAGTGCTAAGTTTATTTCATCAAAGAGTCTTATGCGGAATTCTAGTTATAGATTATATTATCAAAGCTATTTCAAAAAAAAAAAAAAAGATTATATTATCAATGTGTCTTATGAGAACAACTACGTTGTTTAATCTAATTTGGAAAAGCAAAAAGATTTAAGGAGTCTAGGAGTCGGGTGTCTTATGGTGTACCTATGAGTCAAATAAAAAGAATAAGAAGAAAATAAACAAGGCAAGTAGAAAGAAGAGAAGAACAGAAGTTGTCTTGTAAATCTATTGATTTCAAAAAGATTCAAGGAGTCTAGAAGTCGTGTGCTCTTAAAATTTGGTGTATCTATGGGTCAGATAAAAAGAAGAAGAAGAAATAAGACGAATAAAAAGAAGAGAAGAAGAAGAGAACGGAAGTTGTTCCATAAGTTATTTGATATATATATATATATATATATATATATATATACTAGTAAAAACCCCCTGCGAAGCACGGGCCGATCAAGAACTGTACGGACCACATCATAGGTTGATCCAAACCATCCATGTGATGGAACACAAAATCAATAGGTTGTGCCCGTAAAATCATTTCCATAGGCTGATCCTAGCCCTCCAATCTATAGAGGTTTCCATAATTTGTTGTTCGTCTGAAGGTGCCCGGAATTTGTAAATATTTTTACAAGTGTGCTGAATTCGTAATATCCTCAAAAAATTAATAAGGAAAAATAGTTTTTTCATAATTGTCATATTTTGATACCTCTTCTTTGTAGTTTTTCCGTAATTGTCATATCGAGGTACCCGTTGTCCATAATTTCCCTCCCAAACTTTACTCGGTAATGATTATTATTGCTAGCTTCTTTCTTTACTTATTATTGCTAGCAACCTTCCAAGAAATAGTATTTACGTGCAGCTTTTCATCACATCTAATAAGACCAATCTCTGAATACATACAATTGCAAAGGATGGGCAAGACATAGCGTTTGGAGAAGGTGGCTAGAGAACATTCATACCTTTTTTACCCTCACATAGATAGTATGTACAGATATGTGGGGAGGGCAAAAAACTGTAAAAATCATCCACATTGACGTGTTAAATTGACAAAATTCTCTCCTTTTCTCTTCTGCTATATAGTAGTATATATATGTATATCTACTACTATATAGCAGGAGGAAACAAAATTTATTTTCTTTTTATCTCGGATTTACACGTCAGCATTACTCTTTTACCATTAACCCCTTTGCTGATATCCAACATCTATCTCTATGAGAAATTATTTGAGGGAAAAATCGTAATCTATATAGCAGAAGAGAAAATGGAGAATTATTGTCCATTTAACACATCAATGTGGATGATATTTACCGTTATTTGCCCTCCCCACATATCTGTACATACTATCTATATGAGGGTAAAAAAGGTATGAATGTTCGCTAGCCACCTTTTCCAAACGCTATGTCTTGCCCATCCTTTGCAATTGTATGTATTCAGAGCTTTGTCTTATTAGATGTGATGAAAAACTGTACGGAAATACTATTTCTTGAAAGGTTGCTAGCAATAATACGTAAAGAAAGAAGCTAGCAATAATACGTAAAGAAAGAAGCTAGCAATAAGAAAGAAGCTAGCAATAATAATCATTATGTGGTAAAGTTTGGGAGGGAAATTACAGACAACGGGTACCTGGAATGACAATTACAGAAAAAACTACAAAGAAGAGGTATCAAAATATGACAATTACGAAAAAACAACTTTTCCTTATTAATTTTTTGAGGATATTACGAATTCCGAACACCTGTAAAAATATTTACAAATTCCGGAAACCTTCAGACGAACAACAGATTATGGAAACCTCTATAGGGAGGGCTAGGATCAGCCTATGGAAATGATTTTACGGGCACAACCTATTGATGTTGTGTTCCATCACATGGACCGTTTGGATCAACCTATGATGTGGTCCGTACAGTTCTTTGTCGGCCCGTGCATCGCACGAGGTTTTTTACTAGTATATATATATATATATATATATATAGAGAGAGAGAGAGAGAGAGAGAGAGAACGGTTCCTACACATATGTGTAGAGAGTTCTCTACACACTAGCTTAAAATACAGTGGGGCCCCACATTGTTTGGGTGATCCAAGCCATCCATTTTAAAGGCCCTCACATAGATAGGGTGTCTACAAAAAATCAGATCCATAGGATCATCCTAACCCTACGATTTGTGGAGGTAAAATGGATGTCTTTAAACCTTCACAAATTAGTCCATTTTGTGCCTCCACAGTTCGAATGGTTAGGATGATCCTATGGATCTGATTTTTTGTGGATACCCTATCTATGTGAGGGCCTTAAAAATGAATGGTTTGGATCACCCAAATAATGTGACCCCCACTGTATTTTAAGCTAGTGTGTAGATAACTTCTCTACACATATGTGTAGGAACCGTTTTCTCATATATATATATATATATATATATATATATATATATAGAGAGAGAGAGAGAGAGAGGAAACTGTTGGTGAGCTTAAGCTCACCAAACTTATGGTGAGCTAGCTTGCCCAATCACATGGGGGCCCACTTTGTTAGGATGATCCAAACCATTCATTTGAAAGTCCCTTACATAGTTGGGGGGTGTACCAAAAATTAGCTCCATAGGATCATCCTAACCCCTCCATTTGTGGAGGACAAAAAAGGACAAACACAAATCTGCCCCATTTTTGTCCTCCACAAATGGAGGGGTTAGGATGATCCTATGGAGCTGATTTTTGGTACACCCCCTATCTATGATAAGGCCTTGCAAATGAATGGTTTGGATCACACCCCAAAATGTGGGACCCATGTGATTGGGCAAGTTAGCTCACCATAAGTTTGGTGAGCTTAAGCTCACCAACAGTTTCCTCATATATATATAGAGGAATAAGATTGTACGCTCGACCGTACCTAAAGTTAGGTACGGTAGAGTGCCAAATCACATTGGTCCCCCATTTTTGGTGGGCATCTAAACCATTCATTTGCAAGGCCCCATCATAGATAGGGTGCATACCAAAAATCAGCTCCATAGGATCATCCTAACCCATCCATTTGTGGAGGCCAAAATGGACAAACAATGTTTGTCCACAAATCTGCCCATTTTGGCCTCCAGTTTTGGAGGGGTTAGGATGATTCAATGGTGCTGATTTTTGGTATGCACCCTATCTATGATGGGGCCTTGCAAATGAATGGTTTAGATGCCCACCAAAAATGGGGGACCCATGTGATTTGGCACTCTACCGTACCTAACTTTAGGTACGGTCGAGCGTACAATCCTTTTCCTCATATATAAATAAATAATATATATATATATATATATATATATATATATATATATATATGTATGTGTGTATGTGTGTATGTATGTATGTATGTGTGTATGTATGTATGTATGTATATGTATGCATAAACCAAAATAAAGGTTTGAAAATTTATACGATGAACGAGTGGACATGTTCACACACGACGGAAGTACCACCCTTGATATTTGATCTAACAGCAGCATCTTAAAAACTGTGCTGCTGTCGGATTAAATATCAAGGGCGAGATAATGAATATGAGCATGTCCACTCCTACAGCATATAATTTCTCAAAATTTAAAGCACTTTGTAACAAAACCTTATCGCTGATACCGTCTCCTCGCCGTTGTTCACCACCTTCTCCGTGTACACCACCGACTTATCATTCACATTCTTCAGCCGAAACTCGTTAATATACTCGTCGTCGAGCTGCCTCTCCCTCTCGTAATCGGTCATCACTGTCAATATCTTCGAGTCATCGGCTCCGACGTCCGACGGCTCCACCACATCCTTCCCCGCCACCAATCGGAGCACCGTTAGACTCACTCCGGGGTGCTCTGACATCCTCCAAGCATAAGCAAGAGCCTCCCTATCGTCGGGCCCACCAAAGAACAACATCACCACGTGGTGGGCCACGCACACCACGGTCCCACCGCCACCTCCGCTGAGCCCACGGTCAATGAGAATCCCCACTGAGCACGGCGCGTTCACCAGCAAGTTCTGGTTGACCGTCCGTACAGCTGGATTGGTGGCCTCAAGAACGCCGTCCACTGCCTGTTGTCATATAATAAGATAAGATATCACAAGATTTGACTGTTGGATGATTGGTTATTAGATTAAGATTATGCTTAGATGAGAAATTATTGTTAGAGAAAATGTGTTGGAAATGGTTGGAAATAGAGAAGAAAGAGATGCTTCAAGGCACGTTGTCGCTTTCCTTACGACAATATTCGCCCCTTGCACAAACAGTAACAAGAGGTCTCACATACTTTTTTATCCAAAGGTGAATCGAGGTTTGATTCCATTTAGTGCAAAACGACATCAAACATTTGGTCTAATACCGGACTTCATTGTATCTTGGAGGCAAATTTGTGGTACCGCTTGCACACTAACTGGTAGTGGCGAATATCGTCTTAAGGAAAGCGACAACGCGCCTTGAAGCATCTCTTTCTTCTCTATTTCCCACCATCTCGAACACATTTTCTCCAACAATTATACGGTGCCCAAGCGTGTAGTACGATGAAAGTACCGCCATTGATATTTGATCCAACAACAACCTCTTAAAAAGTAGGCTGTTGTTAGATAAAATATCAAGGGCATAGAGTCCCTAGGGACTTTGCACCATATAAAATCTCATGCTTGATTAGGTAACTAGATTAGATTAGCAATTAGGCCAGAAGATTTTATCACCTGTTCCTTGTGGAATGGGGCAATAATTAGCGCCACCCGCTTCTCCTCGGCGATATTACAAATATCCTCATGCATCGAAGAGTAGGAGGAAATGGCCGACAATGGCTGAACGGAAACGCCCGTAGATTGGTCGACGTAGTTTTGGAATGCATTTGCGATGTGCTCGGAATTTTCCAGGGCCGGACTCACAGCGGCCCTGGACTTTCGAGTGCTATGGACGATCATCATGGCCGATGCTCGGCCGACGAGTTCTACCAAGTGAAGGGCATAAATGAAGATTGGAGATTTCTTTGTTGGGTAAGTAGATTCAACTAGGTTGATAATAGTAGGAACATTTCTAGGGCTGTGGATGCAGGCTATAAGGCGGAGCTCGGCATCAGGTTTTAATCCTTTTATTGTTCGGCGCTTGTTAGGGACTATTCGGCGAGATGGACCATAAACTGCAATCACCACCGGCGTGATCATGCTGGTAATTGCAACCGACGTGAGCACTAGGACTGCGAAGGACGACTCATCCAAGATCTGCCCATGCAAAAGTATCACTAATTTCGTATCAGTAAAATTATATTTTCACCCCCTTTTATTTGTCTTTTCTTGAAATAAAGGCAGTTTTGGGGAAAAAAAGACAAACAAAAGGTGGCAATGTTTTTTTTTAAGATGGTTAAGCTCGGGTTACGCGGGGACCCCGGCAATCTTGTTAGTTTTGGGGGAAAATCAAACAAAAGAGGGTTTTGTCTTTTCTTAAAATAAAGCCAATTCTCATGATTGAGAAGCTATTTACATGAGACTAGGTACAAAACTTAAGTCCCTGTTTGTTCTGTCCCTGTTTATTTTGGGTTTTCAGAATTGATTTTGAGTCCAAACTGATTATTGAACTCGAAATTAAGGGCCCGTTTGGATGCCGAAAAGATTTTGATTTGGATTTCTCACATTTGAAGCCCATTTTGCGTTGTGATTTGGATTTGGATCAAATCCTTGGATTTCCAATTCACTGACTGACCATGAAAAAATCAGATTTCCAAATATGTTGTGGAAATAAGTAATTGGAAGTCCACAGATTGGCAGTTTCCTTCATCCTCTTTGCTCCTCAACCTCTCCCCTCCAATAGGAAGTACCCCCTTCCCCCTCTCTCTCCCTCAACATGAGCTGCTAGATCTATTCATTTTGTATTCAAAACTCAATTCCAAATCCAAATACAAAGTACGAGGTATCCAAACAGGCCCTAAGTGTAATTCTGAGTCCAACAATCATTTTTTAACTCAAAATAGAAAACAAACAGGGCCTTTGGATTTTGAGAATTGAATCTCTGTCCAAAACCGATTATCGGACTCTAAATAAGGCCGATTTCATTTAGATTTTGAGAAGTGATTTAATTTTAGCCGAACCTGATTATTGGACTAAAAAATAATGCTATTCTTAGTCTATAACCAGTTTTACTCAAGAACGCTATTCTTAGTCTATAACCAGTTTTACTCAAGATCACTTCCCAAAATTCAAAACTAGCAGGGCCTAAACATAATTTTGAGTCCAATAATCGGTTTTGGGTTCAAAATCAATTTTCAAAATCCAAAACAAATAGGGAATTGTATTTTGAAAAGTGATCTACCTTTTGGTCCCTTCCAACGTTGAGGACTATCATTTCAATGAGACCTCTGGTATTCATGAGCATTCCAAGTGTGATGCCTTCCCTGAAGGGCATCTTATAGAAGAGGGCAACCACCATGGTTCCCACCACTTTCCCTGCAGATGCCAAGAGGATTACAAGTAAAAGAAATCCCCACGTCGACGGATCACTGAGCAAATATACATTTATTCTCAGACCACTGAGAGCGAAATAGAGTGGCAACAACAACCCCGAAACGAAATCCTCCAACTTCTCCATCAAAGACAATCCCAATGGCCCATTTGGTATGACCTGTTGTTGCGGAAAATAGTTCGATTTCAGATTATAGCAATGAATCGGATGTAATTGCAGTAATAATGGAAATGTTATCAACACAATCATATTTTGATATTTGCACAAACCCAGCTGTCTTTTCTTCATTAATTGTCTTATGAGAGCTTTTTGGGAAATATAATAGGGAAAATTACACTTACACCCTCTCAACTTTCTGACAGTTTTAAGTTGGACCTCTCTAATTTCAAAGTCATCAACGACACCCCCTGACTTTTCTATGTGTCTTTTTAACATGACCGAGACGACAGAAACGATGAAATATCCATAATGCCCATCAACTAACCCTAACTGGAGGGGTCCAACTCACTGCCCATCAACTAAACCTAACTAGAGGGGTCCTAACTAGAGCATCTATTAAGTTGATGGGCACGATGAAATATCTATAATGCCCATCAACTGATGAGGGTAATTCTGTCATCAGAATATTATCCCAATATAATAACCTTATGACTGCTCTTTAAATATTAAAAGACAAGATGGTTTGTGAACATATCAAAATATGGTTGTGCTGATAACATTTCCCAGTAATAAACCTAAAGAAAATAAAAGTAAGCATTACCAGCCCAAACACGAAGGCCCCGAAAATGGAATGAATCCCAAGCGCATCCGTTATGAACCCACAAGTCATCACACCTGTCAAGATGCTACACACATAGAACTCGTTCACCGGCTCTCCCTCCGGCGTTCGGCGAATAACCCATCGGATTGCCGGCCTGATGGCATATATGCAAAAGAAGACGAAGGCTACCCCGGACAGAATTACCTGTTAAAGTATAAAAGATTAAATAACAGCATCTCTAACAATTTACGCTTTTGAAGTAATTGGTTGTTTCACATGGTATCAGAGCAATCACTCCGGTTTCAAAACTCCTTGATATTAAAAATCCACAAGCAATGGCCAAAAAAGGGAGCTACATGTGCCACATGCAGGCCAACCCTAAAAAAAGAGGGGCCACACGTGAGGGATAGTGTTAAAAGCATAAAAGATTGAATAACGCTATCTAGCTTAAGCTTTTGGAGTAATTGGTTGTTTCACACTACCCATATAGAAGCCAAAATGGCGCCTTTATTTTCCGCAATGGCGATTACTAGGGCAAGTAGGACCCATGCTGCTACGTCGTTAATGATGGCCGATGCCATGGCGACCCTTCCAAGATCGGTGTTGAGGAGTTTGAGCTCGGTTAGGATTCGTGCGAGGACGGGGAATGCAGTGATGGAGAGGGCCACACCTAAGAAGAGGAGGAAGGTGCCTTGATGGATGTTCTTGGACATGTGATTCTTTAGGAAGAAGGAGGAGCTGATGCCGACGACGAAGGGGATGGTCATGCCTGCCAAGGCTATTGATATTGCCCGCCATCCTGTCCTCTTGATCACTATGATATCCATCTCGACGCCCACTAAGAAGAGGAAGTAGTGAAGTCCCACATTAGCCATGGTCTCCATCACTGAAACACTCTTCAAGGGGAACAACTTGGAGGCCAGCCACGCGTTTTGCCCTAGGCATGATGGACCCAATAGTATGCCACCCTACAACCACCACCACCAAAAACCAAACATTCAAGCACGGAATAATAAAAGGGATCCTTAACTACAACAATATTCCCTCAAATTTCTTCTTCTTCTGATCCCTTGTTAAAGGATAAGAACGAAGAGGTGGTTTCTTTTCTAAATACATTCTCTCTTTTTTCCTTTGTTTTTCTTTTTGTTTTTGCCATGGCACTTAGGTTTGCTCACCGAAGGAACCCAACTAAACAGAGCCCAGAGTGTCCTTTCTCTTCCATCTTTATCCATGGCCGAATTTGCACGTGGGACATGATTGAGGTGATCATGATTTCATTTATCTTGTGAGCTACCACCATGAGATCGCCCAATTCAATTGGAGTCTCTTCTGCTCAATCAAGGTTGATAAATATCAATCATCGAAATTTCTCGAGAATGCCATGAGGAATCCTCCTTGGGCGTGCATGGAATAATCTCGTCGTAGCTCACAAGATGAACAGTCCTGATCACAACACCCATATGCCAGGTTTACCAATGAGCCCGGATAATGATAATGGAGGAGTAATAGAAACCGATAATAATAATAATAATAATAAGAGGAAGAAGAAGAAGAGGAAGAGGCTTACAATGATCTCAGCGACCACCCGAGGCTGTCGGAAGGGCTTGAGGATGAAGGACAATGCCCGAGTAGTTAAGACGACAAGAGTGATTTGAACAAGGATAAGAGGGAGTGAATAATCGAGAGGGTCAGCTCCCATCCAAATCCCTTGGGTTGTAACCATATTTGGCGCAAAACACACCACCATGGTGTCTGTTATGCTCTCAGTCGCAGTCTGATTTATACCAAGCGTCATCTTCTTCAGATCTAAACTCGCCATGACAAGACTGATGCAGTCCGAAAACCCAAAGGTTAATTCGTGGCCTAGCAGCGGAGGCAAAATAGACAAAAGAAGACAAGACCCTTCAAATTAGAACTCAACATAAATTAAATTTCCTAATTGACGATTATGAGACTTGTTTCACGGTGCACGTTCTTGATTGTTTTCGTCTGCATCAAAGGCCAATTCTATTGCACATCGCTCTCGTAAGAAACAAAAATGATCAAGAGGTATAGAAGAAGAAGAAGAGGAAAAAGAAGAAGAAATGAAAATGTCGAGAGAGAGAGAGAGAGAGAGAGAGAGAGGTGTCAGGAAGGAAGAAAAGTAAGCAAAAGCAAAAAAAAGGGTCAGACTCGATAGTTTTTACCACAAGTTGAATTAGTTGTTGATGTTTGAGGAATTCACGGAAAGTTTAGTGGAGGGACTGTTTTTTCAATTGCAATGCAAATGCAAATGGACCTCCTTGAACCCATTTCTTCATGTTTGGAATTACAACTCACAAGCGCGGAGCCATCTGATTGATTTTTCAAGTCATCATTCATGTTTGGCCATCATGAAATATTTGTCATCTCAATTGTGAGGGACTGGGGAGAGACAAGAGGTCAGGAGTGGAGAGAGCACGAGAAATCCCTATGGTGGAAAAGAACAGGCTACATGAAATTGGGCTTTTTTCTAATTTAGGGGCTTTATACACTAGTTAGAAGTGGATTTTTTTTTTCTAATATGGTTTGGGTCCAATAATCAGTTTAGGACTCACAATCGGTTCTCAAAATCCAAATGCCCTGTTTGTTTTGGATTTTGACAAATGATTGTGAGTCCAAAACCTTTTTTTTTATTGAAATGGAGTTCAAAACTGAAATATTGGACTCAAATTTATGTATAGGCCTTGTTTGTTTTGGATTTTGAGAACGGATTGTGAGTAAAAAGCTGATTCTTGTTCACAATCGGTTCTAAAAATCCGAGTCAAACAGGACCCAGATCACCACCAAAAACGCAGCAAGACATGCACATAACTCAGATTGCCCTTGTCTTCCATCTGAACACTTTGCCAACCTAAGAAGGGTACCAGAATTGTGGGCTTTGGAATGTCTGAAATCAATTTTTTTTGGGCACAAGAGGCTTTACTTAATCTATAAAAAAAAGACCAAATAGCCTTATTATTTCAAAAGTCAATTTTCAAATGAAACCATCAACTTAAATTCACCGTAGCATCTTTACAGAACAAGCAAAGATCAGACTTGTACGTTGATTTTCCAGTCAATAGGCCCACTGAGATCATATTTGCCAGGGGCAAGAGCAAGACTGACCCACATGCTTGCTAATCGGATCCAAATCTCAGCTAATAATCGGGTCAGAAGCAGATTCTTGGCAAAGCCCGTTTCCGAGTCCAGGCCATGGAACACTTTGATGTTTATCAATTACAAAGAAATTGATTTTCTCATTACATTATCAATCCCAAAAAAATGAATTCAAACGATTAAAACTTTACACACAAGTAGAGTCTTCATCAAAGCCAGAGTCCAAAATAAACACCAAAACCAAACAAGCAAGCAAAGTGGGCCGTGAACAGAGAACTTGGTTACACTTCAACATTAGATAGACATACAAACGACTCAGAGAATACCAAGTGTCAGTTATGAAGTCCAACAAAGGGGTTTAATGGGAGAGCTTAAAATAAAGGATTAAGATAATTGCCAGGACCAAAACAACAATGACACCCCCAATGATCCACTTGTTCCTGCTCATCCTTCTTGACATGGCAGTCAAAATTCTCTTACTCTTGCCAATGTTATCATCCACCCCATGGAGCTGCATATAAACAAAGTTAAAACATTGAGAGAGGAGGGTCATTGGGTCATTGTGTTGTTCAACCTCCAATGGTTGTACAGAAACGAATGAATTAAAAGTAATTTTTTGTAACATCCATTATTTATCCGTTTTAGAAAGCTATAAAGGAAATAAAGATTGAATGGAATAGGATGTGTTACCAAGTCGAGTAAAACAAGACGTGACGGCAAAAACATCAAACACCTAGGGCCGTTTGAATATCAATATTTTAAAATCTCGGATTTCCTCAAAATCCTGGATGGGAGATGAGAAAAGGAGACCGTCCGTCGTTTTCTAATTTCCCACCCGTCTTTTGGTCAAGCAAGAGAGTAGGAGATTGTCCCGTGCTTCCAAGTTTTAGAAATCTCAGGATGGGAGAGAGATTTTTAAAACCTGGATTTCTTACTATAAAATCCAGGATAATGACTTGTAAAATCCTGAATTTTACACTGCTTTCAAACTAAAACCTGGATCTAAAATCCATGTATCTAAACAGCCCCCTAAGATTTATGACAGTAAGAAATCATAATGTGAAATGCAAGGTGTGGAAGGGCGTACTGTGTTATGGGCATGCAAGAGAGACTGGCGTTGCTGATGCAAGTCTTGAAGAATTGAGACACCAAGTTCTTCAGTCTCGAGCATGGTTCTTCTGCCCTCCTTGATTCTTTCGCCAGACTGGTTCAATCTATCTGTCGACATCAAAAGCCTTCCTCTTTGATCAGCAGACGCCTGCACCGTCCACCAGTACAAAAATAGTGCAACCAACTCAAGGATGACTTTTCCCATAACAATTATGCAGAAAATATGAGTTATAAGGATGATAGATCCATCGCTCCAAGTATGTCAATAGTGAAGACAAAACTTACATAACTTTTACACCTTGCAAACAAAACATACATTTACACCTTATAAATGGACAGTTATAATAGATTTTTAAAGTTAAACTATTTTATTAAAGATATTCTTCTACTTAGTCATACAACAGAGATGAGGCATCCCACAAAGTATATACAGCAGAAAATCCCAAGAACCCAACTGCCTAATCGGCTAACCCTCCAACCTTCATCTAGATTTGAGGCGGTGATCACCTTCTCTCCCTTCTCCACTCCTTTTGGCCAATTTTTCAGCTTGCTCGTAAGCTGACCGCTTAAATAGTAAAAGGTACTCCTAAAAGGTAATCCAATCAGATAGGATCGTCAAATCAGTGACATTTTGTCTATGATTCTAGATTGATAAACCAATTTCTCCATATCGCAGAAGGAGATAAATGAATTTCCTTTAAACTTTTGCAATTAAACATATAATACCTTACTAGTGTATCATATTCATACGTTAAATCAATTATCATGAGTGTAAGCAAACAACTTTATCGGCACACCCAATGCATTCGTATCTTTGCAAACTGCTGCTATATTGCTCCCGCTTACTTTCAGCTCCATCATTGACATCTGGAATTCAACCCCACTGTTCTTAAACATATCTGATTAAAGCTAATTACTCATATTTCTCACGAAGTGTTCTTATGATCTCATGTATCAAAACTTTCCCTGTTAACTTCCAGATTGGTTCCACCATCACTTGATAACACTACATTGCTTGGCATGAACCCCATAATATTGTTTTCTTTGTTCAATCTTTTTACAAAGTAAAACTAACAACCTAAACAAAATGATAAAGTGTTAGAATGTGAGAAGAGGAGAGAGGAAGAAGAAGAAGAGTGACGAAGAAGATGGTGAGTCTCCCCTTGTGAGCTCCTCATGAATATGATGTATATATAGGCCCAACTTAGGGCTACATGGTACAAAGCCTACAATACTTCTCAAACATACACATAATGACCAAAATACTCTTCAACACTCCCCCTCAAGCTGGAGTGTATATACCATACAACTCCACACTCCAGCGTGTTACAACGAAAACTACAATGCCCTTCACCTGCAAACAGCTACAATACCCATACAACAACAAAAAAACAATAATCCCATACACACACCAGCTTCGTACAACACTCCCCCTCAAGCTGGTGTGGTGAATACATAGTGAAAAACATAACAAAAAAGGACAACGGACACAGTGAGTACAATGACGAGATCAACAGCCATAAAAAAACAACAGCTCCCCTTGAATCAGCACTACCTCGAGAACGATCACTATAGCCCCCCCACCCCCCCACCCCCACCCCCAATCAGAGCAACGGCCAACGAATCTGCATACCAACCAACAACAATCGAACAGAGGGGCCTCAGCAGGAAAACAATAATGAACTACCAACCAAATAAGCACACCAAAGGGGCGCACATCGAACAACAGCGAAGTACCACGAGCAGAGATCAGCTAAACAGCACGTCGCCAGCAGAAGAAAAACCTCAACCACCAAAAAGAGAGGAACCAACCACCAACGAACAAGGCGATCACAACGGGGCATACGACAACCAACCAATGACGGCCGGACAGCACATCGCCTGGGGAGACGACCAACCAATGACAGCGGACAATCTCACCTGGGGGGATAACCGATCAACGACGGCGGACAGCACGTCGCCTAGAGAGACAACCGACCAACCGGACAACACGTCGCCTAGGGAGACAACCAACCAACGACAGCAAACAGTATGTCGCCCGGGGAGACAACCAACCAACGACAGCAAACATCACGTCGTGGAGAGACAACCAACCAACGATGGCGGACAGCACGCCGCCTAGAGAGAGAACCAAGCAACGATGGCGAACAGTACATCGTCTGGGGAGACAAGGCCGAAAGCAACGCTAACGACCGGACATATAGCCCCAGACAATGATAAGGAAGAAAGCAATGCTAACGACCGAGCATATGGCTATAGACAACAACAAGATGGATTGCAACGCAAACCACAATAACCACAATGAATGCGAAAATACTATGCAAAGCGACTACACACACATGTAGAAGTACCAACAAACACGACTCGCAAAGCGAGTCTACCAAAAACACCAAGCGGAAGGAAACAACTAGCAACACGAAGAAGCAACCAACCGACCAACAAAGAATGATGAACAACATAAAAGGAACCACATCAACAAACATGAACTATAAAAGGAACCAAACCAACGAGGCGAACCACCAAGAAAGAGGGCGATACCACATCAGCCTGGAGACGACAACGACACAACACTCCATCCTTGGAACTACATTTGGCTTAATGCTTTCAACTTGCAGCGGAAAAGACAATTTCAAGGCACCACACCTTTCTTAGACATTTCATCAAACAGTTGGTGGGCAGTGGTCATTTTTTTTAATGGTACAGGCAATGTTCATATTAACAAAAACTCCATAAAATATAACTCCGCTATTGCTACCAAAACACTAACCAACACCGCCAAGACTTACAATTTGCATCTCATAAAATTAGATTAAGAGTCTCCATGAACCACCCACCTTGCACATATCCGGCGATCATGGCACTCCAAGAAACCAGATTCCTCTCCAGCATAACATCAAACAATTGGTGAGCCAGATCCAAATCCCCCAATTTCGCATACACGGAAAGAAGAGACGTTCGAGCCATAACATTTGGTTCAAGCATTTTGTCAAATAGATGGTGTGTAGACTCAACAACTTGCAAAATTGACGTCTAGGTGAAAGAAAGGAGATGATGATTTTGAATTCCCTTCTTAACATGGTGAAAATAAATAAGGTGTACAAACAAAATAAAAACTGGAAAGAAAAGAAGTCAGTGGGTACTAAGAAGTTCCCATCAAAACCCAAATGAAGAAAGAGTAAAAAACAATAAAAACCCACCAAAAGTTTTAAAAGAAATAAGATGATATTGGAAGATTTGGATCAAAACCCAAATATAAGAAATGGAAAAGCATAAGAAAATAAGAGATTACAGAACTCAAGAAGCACCATCAGTACCTAAAAATGAGACTAAAAACTGGGTAGAAAGGGGGTTTTACGTGATATAGATTAGATCTGCAGGAGAGAGAGAGGGTTTACGGGGTTAGGAGAGAGAGAGAGAGAGAGAGAGAGAGAGAGAGAGAGAGTACAGAGAGAAATGGGGATTTGAGAGAGTACAGAGAGAGATGGGGATTTCCTAGAGAGAGATTACAGAGAGCTTCTAACCTAACCTGACCGGAGAGCGATGCTTATAAGGTTGTGGTCAGCACAGGATCGGAAGCTCTAATACCATGTTAGAATGTGAGAAGGGAAGATAGGAAGAAGAAGAGTGAGGGAGAAGACGGTGAGTCTCCACTTCGGAGCTCCTCATGAATATGATGCATATATAGGCTCAACTTAGGGCTACATCGTACAGAGACTACAATACCCCTCAACATATACGTAATGATCAAAATAGTCTTCAACAATAAGATTCTAGAAAGGGCCAACAATTGGTGGTGTTCATATGTATTTATCGCCCTTCCGTCTAAATGCAACTATCATATGTTCAAACAATTATGTAGTTTGAGCTAACCCTTTATGCAATTAAGCATAAATAATATTGAAACCCTCACACTGCAAAACCATAGCAATCTCTAGAATTTCAATGAAATATCATGTGACATCAATTCAAATGGCTTTAATCAATCCATACTTTTTCGAAATGATAAATTGATTAGGACGTGAACCAAGAGTCCAAAAATTACAGCAGGAGCCGAGATGACCCTAACAGAGCAAGAGACTACTTTAAACAATTCATTTCTTTCTTTGAAAAGTAAAGAATGCATTAAAAGAACAAAGAAGATTATACAATGCTACAAGAAGTCACTCAACTTGTCAAGAATCCCCAACACATAATGACAATCTCAAGACACCTTCCTCAGCCAAAGACTCGGCAGCCTTATTAGCCTCACACGTGAGTGACAAAAACATCCAAGACCCCCCACTAGATCAAGCCTCTCACCATTAATGGATGAAAACCTCCAATGACCCAGCCATTAGTGGCAACACACAAAATCAAGTTAAGTAAATCATCCTCCACAATATGGTACTCAACAGAATGAAAGCTTGATGAAGGAAATTTTGCACACATTAAGTTTATGAAGGAATGATGTGTCTAACATTAAAGCAAACTTCTCATAAATTTAAACGAAAATGTGGGAAAGATGCAAAGAATTGGATGCTTTGGTAACTAGGAAATACCCAACCCAGCAGAAAACCAGTTGAGAAGAAATTAAAAAACTCATTTTTCTGGGAGGAAATCACACAAGCCACTGTTCCTACAGCTTTTACTCAATCCGTCTATTGACTAACAAATCAAAATCACAGAATTATAGAACCTCTCTTTAAGTAAAATGACAAGCAACCCCAAAAAGACTCTTCTCTATACAGGGTAGAAAGTAGAAACCATCTCAGTTTAGGTTTAAAACCAAGACTTTTGAGACTCAAGAGGCATAACAAAGAATAGAAACTAAAATTGAATTCAAATCAGGTGAATTTATATTGGAATTGCAATCAAGTACATATCAATTCTCAACACATAAAATAGTCATGTAGAACTGAGACACTAGTGACATAACATGCACGGATGTACCTCAAGAAACATAACAGATGAGTAGCATGTATTCAAGCACATACTTTGGGATCCTAGAATGGTGTCCTTGTGGCAATCTATTTGATAGTATCAAAACGCCCAATGAATTGGGATTTACGAAAAGCAAAAAATGATTTATAATCAAGTGAATCAAGTCAAAGAGAACATGACCTTGGATAGGAGAGAATGGAAGAAAATGATCCATGTCGACGAACCCAACTAGTGTCAGTATTAGACCTAGTCAATTTGAGCCGGGTAGATTCTTTCACCTTCTTCATGAAAATTTTCTAAAGGATTCATTAGCCGACCACAACTAGTTTGGGACAAAGGCTTAGTTGAGTTGAGTTGAATCAAGTCAAAGAGTCTCTGGCACTTTTTGACCCTCTTCCTCCGTGACCTTTTATTGTAGGTTTTTTTTTTTGTATCTTTCTTCTTTTATGTTTCTTTCCCCCTTGCATCTTGACCATCTCAGTCTCTTTTTCAATAAAATTGGCGATCATTAGAAAAAATCAAGTGAATCTAAAATAAAATACATTCCATAGCACCAACACAGATAAAAGGCAGATCACACCATCTGACTGGTTCAGTAGAGCAAACATCCAGAAGAGCTAATGGACAAGAGTTTAGAAAGTTGAACTTGCATTAAGAAACTGCAAAATGACATGAAATTGTAGTGTGTGATGTTCTTGACACCAAGAGTCCTCAAATGACTTCTAATCGATGCAGCAATATTTTCGTAAGTCATCACATAATATATAAAATGACATGGCACTTTTGGAATAATAAGCATGAAAAATGGCCCTGACATACCATCAGTGTATCTGACATTCCTGACTCCAACAATTCATCTCTTGAAACCTGATTAGCATTAGTTGATGTGATCCTTTTAAGTTCAGTTTTTATATTGTTGAGATCTGATTTGTACTCCCTTAACTTGGCAAGAAGTGTGGCCTTCAAACTCGGCTGTAAACTTCTAGCCTCGAGGTCCATTTTCCGAATCTAGAAAAATTCAGGGAAGATTGAAACACGTGTGAATATTGTGAACACGAGAATAAAAAAACATCAACTGCTAATAAATATTGATCATACTATACCAAGGCCTCAGCATCATCAATTCCAGATTTTACTTCTGAGACTTTCTGTTTCTTTTGTTCTGCAAACAAAAAGTTAAGAAAATATTAGAGCATGTAACTAAGGAAAAGACAGGAAAACATGGTCTTCTTACCTCCATCAAGAAGACTAGCAGATGTACACTTTTTAGAGAGATTTGCAGAAATCTCGCAGTATTGGCGCTCGTAACCTTCAAATACTTGACTCATTGTGTCCAAGAACTCGTACCAGAGACAGAAGTATCCTGTAAGTTGATGAAAGACTATAAGTGAATTTTAGTCAAATCATACAAGAAACCCATTTCTAAACAACTAATCATTGAATACGAACATAAAAAGATTTAGAAAAATGACCCACATCTTAGCCAAGTAGAGCGGAATTGTGCATGTATTTAATGACGTGATTGGGTTTATTACCAAATTGCACTTTGGGATTTTTAGATTGCAGAAAAAAAACATAAACTGAAATATGAAAAGTCTCAAAGTCTACCCAAATTGCATTTCACGTTTACATCCAAATGCAGAAAAAAAAAAAACATAAACTGAAACTCGAAAAGGCTCAAAGTGTACCCAAATTGCATTTCACGTTTACGTCCAAATGCTCCCAATTCAAAGATGATAAAGAAAAATTAGTTGTTCTCCTCAAAAAGTAAAGGCCATTTCTTTTTGAAAAAATTTACTTTCATTTAAAAGAAAAAGTACAGAAGAAACAACTGTAAGGAAGATATCTCCTGTTTAAATAAGGGTGCAACTCAGGTCAAGTTTTTGGGAATTCGGGTAGAGTTTAACCTTAAAATTGGGTCGGGTTCAGGTTGATTCTAATTCATTTTTTTAGCAAAATCTCAACCTGACCTGACCCAAGTTGCACCCCCAAGTTTAGAGAAAAAAAGGAAGATATCTACAATTTAGAGAACTATTTCTACTAGTAAGTTAAAATATGTTTTGCTGGTCCAACGTATCAAAATCAAAGCAAGGAACCTACATAATGAAAACAAGTGAACTTAAAGATATCACTCCAAATCAAAGGAAAAAATTGTTTCTCCCCAAATAAAAGCATTTTACGCTACTTAAAGGAAAACATACAATAACATGCATGATATGAGGAGGAACAACGGTTTTCTGTATTCTTCGCAGCTGATATTCAAACACACGATCATCTTCAGCATAAGAAACTTGGATTCCCGAGAATGTGCATTTTTTTGAAGAAACTGGAAGAGAATGCTTATCATCTAATAAACCTTAGCGTGATGGAGCGGAAAGTATGGAACTTCTTTCCTGATATAATTTAAAATTTGTTGGATACGTTGAGGATTTGTTTTTATGGCAAAAAGGTCCTTTTGGCATCAGAGACACAATTTATGGAGACTCAATCTAGTTCCAGACTTCAGGGAATGCAGACTCAATAGAGTCTCACCTTAAAGGTTACAATATCTATGTTGTCTTGTTTGTGTAGATGTCGTATTGAATGAATTTTGTTGATTATTTGACAGTAACCAGATCTCTTGAATTCTTTTTGTGTTTTTTCCCTTGTTGTACAAGCTTCTAACAAGGTTCTTGCCTATATTAATTTATTTATAGTTCTGATAATGAATAAAAAAAACATCAGAACAACTGGTAAACAAAGTGTACCCTAGATGTTGGGTCACCACCTTAGTTGTCAATTTTGTTTTGGTGAGCATTTCTCAATGGAACTATACGTTTCAGTCATTTTGTTCTGCTGTTGGTCGAAACTTTTCCTTCCGCTATGACAAGGGAAAAAAAATTTAATAGTTAAAAGTATAAAAAAATCCAAAAAAAATCAGAAATTGTTAAAAAATATATATAAGAAACAACTAAATGAACCAAGTATGTAAAAGATCCAACATTTACTTGAAGGAAAATCACTATCAGCCAGTTGCCTGTGTTGACTGTTGACCAGTGTGTTGACCAGTGCCTGACAAGATGGATGAAAAATTTTAGAGACCAAATTATGAGATTTTTTATACCGGAATTTTGGGATTTAATAATGTTTCAACATGATATAATTTATGAATTTTTAAAATTGGAAGAATATCCCACCGTTTGGAAGTTAGATTTCGACCCGACCCATTTTTCGAATTTTGAACTAGAACTAGAGAGTTGAGTTTTTATCTTTTTACATTTGGGTCTTGAAACTATTTTTATAGATCTACATGGAGGGCATTCCCTTATTTACGTGTAAATCTTAAGTAAATGGACAATAAAAATAGTAAAGACATTTGTTTCGTTCTGGTTTTCGGCCGAAATGAAACGAAACGAAATTGACAACTAAGGTCACTACCCATGTTGTAAATCAGAATGCAAGTAGCATCATTAGGCACATTCTTTTAATTCATATTATGGGATGCGGATAAAAACTATCAACTCAGTCCAATAAGTGGCTTTACTACCTTCCCTGTAAACATGAACACCATTCCTCCAACTCTGATATCGTCAACTGCAATCTAATGAAATCATCTCTAGTTTTCAATAAGATTTATTCGGTGAAAGTGATTCTAATTGTTGATTATGATTTTCCTATGGCTAGTTTACGGATCAAACCTTAAGCTATAAGTTGCAATCCTAGCGGAAGTTTTGTTTTTCTTTATTTGAAGATGGTAACAAAATTCATTATAATAAAGAAAGATTACAGGAGAATGAGGTTGCCTAATAAAAGTATCTAATCCATCAACACCACTCTTAGCTAGCCTATCAACAAGGTCATTTGCACCTCTAGGAATGTGCCGAGAGGAGATGCCCTTTCCGCTACATCTGTCCAGGATTTCATCGCTGAAAGAATCCAAGCTCCAAGGATCTCAGCGGTCCTAGCAGAAGTTGTTTAGCCATCACAATAGCATTGAACTTGGCATATATAGGAAAAGGAGAGTGCATGAATTAGTAGGAATGAAATGACAACCCAAGTATGCAACCAATATTTGGCCAGTGTTTGGGCTAACCTTAAACTTCCTCGGGTCAGCCTCAGGCCTATTCCTAAAAGCCAGGTACGCTTGAGTATACCTTTTTCTACCCACGAAACCAACCCAGATCATGTATAAGGTTATAGATGGTAAACTCATTACTATTGTACCTAGACAAGCAATAATAGTAATATATTAGTAAAAAGATATTAGATTGCTCCAAAATTTCATGGAAACATCCTTGCAGATTCTTATTAGATTGACCCTCCCTCCTTCCCTTGTGTTAGTGCATCTTGCATGAATTTTAATGAGTAGACAAAAAAGCCGAAAGTAAACAAACAAATCAAGCAAAAAGAGGTCTAGATCTAAGCCAAAAAACCAAGAGAAGAGAACCACAACATATATTGCGCTGGCAATGACTTTAAATAAACAAAAAGAGTTATATACACTGTAGGAAAGGAAAAAATGGGAGAAGGGAACAACAAAACAGGTCTAGGCCAAAAAACAGAGAGAGAGAGCATGCTTGGCCTCTATGAGAGCATGCTTGGCCTCTATGCTTGAACTAGAAAAGAGAACTATGCATATCTATATACCATCAAGAACTATGGCTGTCAACTATAAATGTAATGGGAAAGAGAAAATTGGAAAAAATGCAAAAATCATATAATATTCATAAATCATAAGAGGGGGATCTAGAACTCTTCCGGGATCTTCAGTGTTGAGTCTTTCTATAGCCAAATTGTTCCTTGCCCATCATCATCGCACTTGTCTAAAGTCTGGCACATCCTAGTTCCGCCTAGAGTTTGTGCTTTTGGGTGGAGTCTGCCATGATAAGATCCTAATGGTTAACCATATGTGAAAGCGTAAGATCTTAATAGTTGATCATTGTTCCCTTTGTGTGGAGGCAAGCGAGAATGGATCTCATATTCCTCCATTGCAGGATTGCTAGAGTTGTTTGGAGCTGCATTTTAGAGAGATTTGGGTTGTCATCTAAGTTATAAATTCTATTTCGTTCGCCGTTTTGTTTTGGCTACTGGAACGGAACGTTTTAGTGTTTCGTCCGTTTCCTTTGATGTATCGTTCGAAACTTTTCGTTCCGCTCCGGAGAGGAAATTTTTTTTAAAAAAATAGTTAAAATGTGAAAAAATCCAAAAAAAAATTAGAAATAGCCAGAAAAATATATGAAACAAATAAATAAACTAAAAGACATCTTTATTACTTAAAAAACAAAGTTTACTACAACTAAGACATAAAAAAGTAGAACATACAAGAAAAAAAAGCCAAATACATCTCTAAATCACTACCAACCACATCTCAGATCATCTCTAAATCTAAATCAGCATGGTTATGGTGGTGAATCGTATGGTTGAAGAAACTCAACTAAGCCTTTGTCCCAAACTAGTTGGGGTCGGCTAATGAATCCTATGGAAAATTTTCATGAAGGTCTATCATTTTGCATATGTTTCCATGATTTTACAAGATTTCTACTGAGATTTCCAATCGAAACCGAAACGGTTCTGTTTCCGTGTCGACCGAAATTTAAAACTTTGGAGAGGACCGACCATATTGGAGATTTTCAACTTCCTTCCCCTTAATTTGCTCATGTCTGTTGTTTCCAGTTGTTTAGCTGTCTTGATGTATCTCTCCTTTCATGTAATGACCATCTCGATTGCAAAGATTTCCCTTTTTCTCTCTAATAAAAATAATCACCATTCAAAAAAATGCAAAACCCAAAAGCCCAAATGCAAATTGAAACA
Organism: Tasmannia lanceolata; assembly: GCF_043159265.1. Lineage (NCBI taxonomy): Eukaryota > Viridiplantae > Streptophyta > Magnoliopsida > Canellales > Winteraceae > Tasmannia > Tasmannia lanceolata. The sequence goes on along the minus strand of NW_027518680.1, from coordinate 52,216,132 downwards.
CACATGAACCGTGGCTTCACAGATCACATATGAAGAGAAAAAAACCCAAAGACCTAATGCAAATTTTTTTTTTTTTATTTTTTTTTTTTTTGGAAAAGTAACAATTTTATTCCATTCACAAATCCAAAACTTACAAGAGTTAAGGGACAATTTTTTAATTTTTTTTTAAAGTAACAATTTTAGTCCATTCACAAATCTAAAACTTACAAGAGTTAGGGGATAAGCGGTCCCCCAACAGTAATCTTAAAAAACCAGGATAAAACAAGAGACTGGGGATGAAAGGCACAATAGACCCTGTACTTTGGACTCATCAATAACAACACGGTTCTACAACAGAAGGACCCCATCCTTTGCCAAAGCATCTGCCATTGTATTAGCCGACCTCCTCCTGAGCTCGAGTTCAGGGCAAATGATACAGATCAAATCCCGGATTTCATCAAGGATGCTAGCGATTCTCCATGGGCCGGAGCACCGATTTGCAGCCCATGCAATCGTGTTTGCACAATCACCTTCGACAATAAGAGGACAAAATTATGATGTGCATACCACTTCAAACCAAATAGACGATCCCTACCCTTAGCTTCATCTGCATCACAGATTCTCGCCGGGCCCGATAATAACATAGTGGGCACGCCCTTTGCATTACGCAGTACACTACCAATTTCGGCGTTGCCAGGATTCCCCATTGAGCTACCATCGACATTCAATTTGAACCACCCTTCCGGTGGTGGTTTCCACTGTGACATAATTTTTAAAGAAGATTTTTTTTCAGCTATCATCGAATATGCATTTCGGAGTATGTTACCGATCAAATACGGAATTCCGACAGTAGCTTTGGACCCCGCGACAATGGCCGTTTTGGTATCAAGTGCAATATGATGCCAACTTTTCTGCTTATCATTAAAGATTCGGTTATTCCTCAACATCCAAATGAACCAGATAATAGCATAGGGCATTGATATCCACATCGAACTGCCAAAGCACCCATGGAAGGCACCACTCCGAGTAATTGAGACCTTTGAGATGCTATTTTGAAGGGCCCATGACATACCGAAGAATTTGAATACGCTCATTCGGATTGCAAATGAAACTCAACTCAACTAAGCCTTTGTCCCAAACTAGTTGGGGTCGGCCAGATTGCAAATGAATAGAGACACAAAATGAATAAATGATCCAAGGACTACTCGGCATTACGACAAAGTACGCAAAAACTTGCTAATTGAAATGACCTCTTAAATCGGTCACAGGTGTTGATGCATCGGTGAGACGCGGTCTAGGCGAAACCCGTGATGGGAGGAGGGATACATGGTCTCCATATTTTGGCCCGTCTCGATGCGGGTCTGCTACACTTGTCCAGTTTTTGAAAGAATGATTTGACGAAGAACCCACCTTGTGAGTCTGGAGTCCATATCCATCTATCAGCTTCATGGTGAGGGTAAGATGCATCTAATATACTCAGGAGTGGCACAAATCTAGCAATTTCCCCATCTTTTAGGTCCCGAAGTAGATGTAAATCCCAAAATAACTTCCCAGAGTCATTCTCCCTTATCAGGTAATCAGAAATTTTTGAATCAGGGCTCACAGCAAGGCGGTGCAAGTCAGGGAAGGAGGAGCATAGACAGGTCTCACCCACCCACATGTCCGACCAAAATCACACCTCATCACCACGTCCCGCTCTAAATGGAACAAATGGTTTGAATAACACCCGGGTGAAACATATGGAACGCCAAGCACCTGATCCCTTGCCAACCGATGGATTCACACATTCCCAGTCACCCCAGCCCCTCCCATACTTGTCCCTATAATATTATGCCACAACGCCTTTTTTCCACCCCAAATCTCCAAAGCCACTTGCCGAGTAATGCCTTACTGCGTAACCGAATTTTACCAATGCCAAGTCCACCGTGCCGCTTAGATTTACATAACTTGCTCCAATTTAGCAGATCTCTGAGTATTCTTTTGCCTTCCCGCATGCCTTCCCATAAGAAATCCCTTTGTAGCTTTTCAATGCGTGAAGCCACCTTTGCCGGTATCTTATATAGAGACATATAATAGACTAGCTTATTAGATAGTGCAGACTTGATAAGTGTAATCCTACCGCCAAAAGATAGATACCTTTTTTCCCATGTCGCCAGCTTCCTCTCTATTCTCTCAACGACAGTGTCCCATTGCGCCTGTTTCGGGAAACTGTATCCTAGCAGAAGACCGAGATAGGTAATAGGAAGACTTTCCACCGTACAACCCTGAATATCAGCATGTGTTGCTCTAGATTAATACCCGCAATCGAACTTTTGGTAAGATTGATCTTCAAACTGGAGACCATCTCAAACCACCGGAACAGTCATTTAAGATTAGTCATCTGCACAATACCATCTTCCAAGAACACCAAGGTATCATCCGCAAATTGAAGATGTGTCACCGTAGGAGCATTTCTACAAGGTTTAAGGCAGGTGAAATAACCTTTATCTTCAGCCTTCGTTATTAGCAGGCTCAGCGCCTCCACCACTATAATAAATAGATAGAGAGAGAGTGACTCTCTGCTTGAGTCCACGAGTGCTTCCAAACAGTCCCACCGGTGATCCATTAAAAAGAACCCAAAAAGACAGATGATACAAGAATTCATCCATCTCCATGTAACCTCGAATGCCATACGGTCTAAGAAAAAATCAAGTACCTTCCAATCAACATGATCATAAGCCTCTTTTTTTTTTAATATTAACAGGATTGTAAGCCTTCTCCAAATCTATCCGGGCTATGACAGCGCAGCCCCCATCTCTTTTCAAGGTGTACAAGATCTCATTGTCGATGAAAATTCCATCCAATATCTGCCTCTCCGTGACGAATGATGCCCCTTGGATTTAGAAATAATATCATCCATTACAACACATAACCTGCAAGCCAAAACTTTTGCCAGTAATTTATATAAAGTATGCACCAAGCTAATGGCATCAGAGTTATGAATGCAGTATTTGCCTCCTTATTTTAGTATTCCCCTCTCATGAAATTCCTTAAAAAATGCCATTACATTGGACTTTATCATTTCCCAGTATCGATGGTAGAATGCCATCAGTTAAATTAAATGAATAATTTAAAAAAAAATGGTAGAATGCCATTGGGAAGCAGTCCAGGCCAGGTGCTTTATCTTTCTTCATGGCATTCAATGCGCCTTCTACTTCCTCCAAAGAGAATTCCCTATCCAACCACTCCATCTTGTTATGAGATAGCCTTTTGAAATCCAGCCCCCCAAGCTCGGGACGCCATTTGTGTTGACATGCGTATAGATTGGAAAAGATAATAACAATCAAAGTCTTGATGAAGTGCTTATCTTCGACCAGTTTCCTGTCTACTGAGAGGCAGTTGAGTGAGTTGATTCTACATCGTGCACTGGCCATTTTGTGGAAGAATTTTGTATTGTTGTCCCCAACCTTAAGCCATGTAGCACGGGATTTCTGCCTCCAGTTAATTTCTTCACGACAAGGAATCTCTTCGAATTCCAATTTCAGATCCATTCTTTTCTCATGATCCACATCCTCCAAGGACAGGTTCTCTTCTTTTTGCTCCAATAAACCCAATTCCACAATAATATCTTCCTTCCGTTTATTTTTCATGACATTTTCCATCTTAGCCCATTCTTTGATCTCCATCTTTAGTTTTTTCAACTTTTGGCAGAAGATGTAACCCATCCATCCATCAATTTGTTCGGCACTCCACCATTCCTCAATCTTAGCGTCGAACACCGGATGCTCGCATAGTGACATGTCCAGTTTAAAAGGTCAAGGCCCGTTCGAATGTTCTGCAAGATCCAATAGTATCGGGTTATGATCATAGGTTGGTTTGGGCAGTGCGTGTTGATAGATGCTTTGAAAGATGTCATCCCATTCCTTCGATAGTAGTATCCTGTCCAATCTACATTGAACAATTTCTTCCTCATTAGTGGTCCAAGTATACCTGGCACCCTCCAACGGTAGATCAATTAGTTCACAATCCAGAATTAGGTTGGACAAATTCTGCATGCTAGTAGTCATCCTTCCCGTACGGTTCTTCTCATGCAGGAATCGTCTGGTGTTGAAATCCCCACTAAGGATCCAAGGTCCCGGCCAATCCTCCCTTATTTTCCTCCATTCGGTCCATAGTGCAGATCGATCGCAGGCTCGCCGGACCATAAACAGCCGTCAATAGCCAGCAACAATTTAATTTGGGAGAGGAAAATCGTATTGATACACAATAATCACAGATAGAGTGCTGCTCCATAGTGAAAAGATTCTCCTTCCAAACCACAACGATACCCCCAGCTGAGCCCCCAGCGTCCTTTTGCAATCCATTGCCTATTTGTTCTTCCCCTAATTTCGTTTACAGCGGTGTCACCTACCCCCATCAATTTGGATTCAACGATTGCGAGTATATCAGGTTTCCTTTGCATGCATAACTCCTTTACAGCCAATTTTTTCCTCTCCGTCCCCAGACCCCTTATGTTCCAGAAAATGATCTTCATTAGAAACTATTATCACCCCAAAATACCGGAAATCCTTGCTTAACGCAGGGATTTCAATGCCCTCTTGTCCCTCCCCGACCATCTTACCTTAGATTCAGCTGGCCAGTCCCGGGTCTCTATTTCAATGATGAGTTGTCTCGTACTTGATATGTCGTCCTCATATTGAATGCCCAATTCTTTGCCCATGTTCGTCATTGCCACAAATTCCACCGATTGATCACTGCCCTCGGTATGGACGTCGCTTTCACAGCGAAGTAGACAGGAATTCATATTATTCCTAAGCTCCATGTCCAAGGTATCTTCAATGGAAGTCGACCTGTTTTCTGTGGCATTTACGTCAGTGCTGGCACACCCATTCGGGGATGCCGAATCCCCCACCTCTGCTTCCGTCCCCACAACAACAGGACCCGAATGTTCCTTCTTACACGGCGCCTCTTCAACTGGTTCCATCTGCTGGGTTGGAGTTTCGACGATATCCCGATTCGACTCACGCCTCACCAAATTGATAGATGGAGGCGTTTGGTTCCCCATTCTCTTCCATTTTAGGGCAAGATACTCTTGAATAACCTCGTCTATACAAAAGTATTTTGTTGTGGTGGTTCGTTCGCCCCGACTCCAATTCCCTTGGATTCGATTTGTATTGTATGCTTCCCTCTTGCACATCCATGGCTTTTCACCATACCATGTCGAGTAATTGATCATAGTTCTCAAGGTTATCAGGATTGACTAGATCAACCTGAGCCATTTCAGCAAGCCTATCCTTTTTCTTCTTCACATATGCAGTTAGTGTTCTTTATTTTCCCGGGCCAATAGAAAGAGAAACAAAGAAAAAGAAGGAAATTGAATGGGAAGTCTTCTGCTGCAATTCAATCTACCACTAAAAGTAAGGGATCTTAACTGAACAAACTGAGAAGCAGAAAAATGATCAAAGAAGAAAAAATCAGAGTGCCTGAGGGTTTTTTATTTGACCAACGTAGGCCCAACAAGAAATCAATATGAACATTAAGCATCTTATTACTCAATCAGTGTAAATAATGGTCATATAGAAAAAATAACAAAAAAATAAACTATGGTTTATGATAAATACAGAAAATTAGAGCTAAAAAAATAGCATATCCAATTCAGATGGATACTCTAATCCTAAAACAATCTAAAGCAACTTCATATAGTGCACCCAAATAGAAAAGCCTAACAAGGACAAAACAATGTGGAAAAGATCATGCAAAGCATCACTGAATATGCGCAGAAAATGGTTACTTAAAATAAAAAAAGGGAATTGTGAAAACATGATAGATTAATATCAATAATTTGTGCAACCAACACCAAATCCAAACAAAACATTCATGATTTCGATACATGAACCATCGAAATCACCATTATTGCCAAAATGTTGGAATAGGTAAAAAAATCTAAGCTTTAAGATACATAGAGCAGGCCAAGATGTAAAACAACAATACACGACTCAAATGGATACTCTAATCCTAAACAAAGTAAATCAACTTTACAAAGATCCAAACGTTGCCAGCCTATAAGATCAAAAAATGTCAAAGAGTCAACCAAAGCACAATTAAATATGAGCTCAAAATGGTATATTAAAATTAAAAAAAGAAGGAAAGACCCAATAAAGCTTGGATTAGTATCCAAAAAAATTACACTACCAACTCCAAAGCCAAACACACCGTGCATGATTTTGATACCCAAAACATCAAAAACACCATGCTGTTAAAATGTTTAAAATCATAGAACAGCCAACAGATACGGCTCAAAAGAGCCCAAGTTTCAACAGTAATTTAGTCCGACTAGGGTTCAATCAAAGATGCAACTGGTTTTTTTTTAAACCCGAAAAAATCCACATTGATTCAAATAGTAAGTCAAGAAATTGAAAATGATTCCAAATATCACAGTAAACAAATATTACAAAACTACTACCAAAGCCTTTCGAAATGAGCAAAATATAAATTATCTAAACCATTGAAAAACAGCCTTGCATATGAAGAATGAAAAAATCAGATAGATATAAAGAACATATACAAATTCAATATCAAAGTATCATGTCATACAATTTTCGGAGTTTAGATGAGGGAAGAAGATTGGCAATGCCCTAGTTGTCGCTATTATAATTTTGGATGGCGGTTTAGATGCAGAAGATGCTCACAGGTTAGATTGACTCCCTCCCCTCCTCTTGTTTGGGGTAAGGAAGGCGTATCTCTAGCGAGACCCAAACATGTCCAAGATAAAAGGCTTGGGGCATGGTTTTGTTCTCCTTGTCAATACCTAAACTATCAATGGCGGGTTGAATGTCGATGGTGTCATTCGACCAGATCATCATTAAAATGGATTCCTCGATCTCCTAAGGCGCAATCTAAGGATGATGAAGATAGTATGTGGCATGATTCGGGTAAAACTTATCACAACAGAAACTCCGCGATTCCAATTTTATCCATTTCAGGGCAGGAAATAGATGTGCGATTAAGTTCTCACAGATCCTGCTTGGTTGTGAAAAAGAAAAACCATAATGAGTCTTTGCAGGAGCTGTGGAAGTGGGCACAAGCATCCTGGGAACTCCCATCGTTACATTGCCCTTCTGACAAAGGATGAAGTCCTTTTTATGTTTGAATCAGAATTGCAGGCTTCACAGATCATTGCTAAGGGACCTGTGGCCTTGGACAACCGTCTGCTCTCCCTCTCACCATGGACAAAGGAATTTATTCAAGGAGAAGAGGCACTTTGGATTCATTTTTATGGCATCCCTTTGCATGCCTGGGCTGTTTCCAAGATGGAGGCTTTAGGGGGGCCTCTTTGGCAAGGTTGTAGAAACCAAGATGGAGGGCAACCATCAGAATTGTATGAGCTTCGTCTCGGTTAAGATTTTAGCCCCTTGATGGCTCTTCCCTACCTCTGGTGTAAAGCTCAAAATCTCTGACCAGGTCTATCCGATTGGGGTTGAGCTCTTGAAGGAAACCCCTGAATCTGTCGTACCGGAATTAGGTTCCTCCTTAGCGGTGGACCGGCTCCATGCGACCTCAAGGCCACTACCTGGTGAACAGTTGGGCCCCATTGAGAATTCAAATTCAAATTCAAAGTTCCTTGCTAGGGGGTCTGAGATAGAGCCGTTAGCCTTTACAGAAAAAGGCTTGATGGGACCTGAACAGAGGCATGAAGATTTTTGGGGATTGTGGGTAAAGCCCAAGAAACCTACCCCTCACATCAGACGAAAGTTTGTTCCACGTCAGGAAGAATTTCGTCAATCGTGCCTCTGGCGGTTCCTTCCCAGTCAGGGTTTCAAGTTCCAAAGACCACTTAATTATGAATAAGATAAGCTCTATCTTGGATTCCAAACTGGGTGTAGCAAAAAATTTAGCAGATTGTTTAGACTCTTAAGGTTTTATTTCAAGCCTACTAGATTTGGCCCTATCTATAACTAAGTCTATAGCTGGGGTTCCCAGGGTTGGACAAGGCTATGACAATTAAAAATACCTGTCGATTTTCTGTATTTATTGGTTGCTAGGGAGGCGTATTGTCAGATTCATAGCACTCCTCCCTAGGAGTGAAGGTTCCAAGGCCATATACTCGCTTTGCTATTAAAAGGCCCTCTCCATTTAGTTTTTGAACGCAAGATCCTTAACAAAGTAGCAATGGCTTTCGTTGAGAAACCGGGAAGGCCAGTTTCCCTAAGTAGTCAGCTCTCCCTTATTTTGTTCTGGGACTTCACCGGGATCTTGGGAATCGGATTTTGTATTGAAGGGAGCCTAAAACGTTTCCACATTAAGGCGATGGGTAGCCGTATGGTAAAGGAAGTTTCGGTGATCAGTGACCCTTCTGAAATCCAAATCCTGTTCTTTGGGGTTGTATATCTGCTTGATACCCAGATTCAGCATAGCATGACTGAGTCTCTTCTGGCTTTGATGGCTTGTATAGATCACCAAACTAAATGACTATCTAAATGGTGATGACAAGTCTGTTTTGAGAAAACCCTTGCATGAGAAGCCCCCAAGTTCAGCACTTTTTGTTGGATTCGGTCGGATGGACACCCTGGGGCAGTGCTATGGAGTTTTGGGGGAGTGATGAAGACTTGGTAGGAGGACAGTGCATGGATGGGTGGTCCTCACTGTAGCGGCTGAATTAGTAGATTTTCCCCTTTGTTTTAAATGGTCTAGGAGTATGCTCCTGGCCATCCTTAATTGATTCTATTTATCGCAAATTGGGACCGCCGGTCCCCAATGTGATTTCCATAGTATCAATAAAATTGTCAATTTTCAAAAAAAAAAATATCATGTCATACATCTCAAAGTATGATGAGCAAGAAAAAAAAATACTTCATCAATGGAAGACAGCCATTGTCCCATAAATATAAGGAACATGTACAAATTTAATACATACGTATGATGCCATGCACCTCAAAGTAAAATGAGCAAGATAAAAATTTACTTCAGCGATTGAAAACAGCCCATGTTCCTGCTCTTATCGTTTAAACCAAAGAGCAGATATCAAACAAAAATCAAAAGAGACAAAGAAATCACAAAAAATAAAAAAATAAGGCTACTGATATTTGCATGACCAGGCTTTGATTGATAATGGGCGAACTTATCTTGTTTTACACTTTGGAAATGGCTAGTGAAATCTTTTTTGGGAATTGTAATAGCCTTTTAAAGCTGGTTAAACAATCTAAAACAAGGTGAATTCGCCCCATTATGAAAACATGTCATGTGGATATCAATAACAAAAAAATAATTAGTAAATTACAACCAACGATGACGTAAAAACATAGGATGAAACTCCAAAACTGCTTAGGAAACCCTTCTTCTCCAACCCTAAAACACTTTGAATCGATATAGCAGCCAAAAACCATGAAAAAGGTAGAAAGAAAACACAATTGAATGAAATCCCTACGAAATCGAAACCAAAACACTATGGCACGATGGAAATCTCGCGATATCCAACGATCTGCAGGTGTTGTAAGAAGAAATTCAACAGAACGCATCTCAAAGCAGAAATTTTTTTTGGAATAGTTGAAAGAATTGAGATCTAATCAGGGTCCTGGATGAATTAGCTAACAAAACAAATAGGAAAACCCTAAAAATCTGTTACAATTTCCCGAGAACACAAAGGAGACGATGTTTTGGAATACAAATCCTATGCTCCTTTGAAGATCTGTCGATTTCTAGGGTTTTAGAGACCTAAAATGTTCCCAATTCAAGCATATGAGAAACCCTAACTTTCAAATTAGAGAGAAAGAAAAGAGCTTACCTTTCGTTTGTGAGAGCGTCCAAGGGGGGCGAGAAAGGATCGAATATGTGGCTCTTTCTGCGCACTTTGAAATGGAGTTGGATTTTGGTTTCTCTTGATTAGTATTATGGTGAAGGTTCTGCTGTTGGTTATTTGGGGGTTAATTTTTAATACTCTTGTTGGCACCAACATGTTTTGATAATTGCACTAACTCTTCTTGTCTTGTATGATTTAAACAGCTGTCAAAAGGTTATTAACTTATCATAGTTCCTGTATACTGGTGCAACTCGGGTCAGGTTGGGTCGGGTTGGGTTGAGGCCGACCCAACCCGAGATAGTATTCCCTCAACCCTAACCCAACCCACCTCCAAAGCGGTCCGGTTGGGATCAGGCCATGTCATCTACAACCAAACAAAAAAAATATAAGAAAGAAAAAGTATAATCCTAAGAAAATCATGATAAATTTAGAAGACGGAGGTCGGGTCGGGTTGCCAAGGCCTCAACCCTAACCCAGCCTGAATTTAAATCGGGTTTGTGCCAATATCATTGGCCTACCTTTTCTATGTTTCCCTATTTTTATTTTTATTTTTATTTTTATTTTTTTGTGTGAAATACTTTTTGTAGGGGCAAGGTGTGAAGATGCACCTCATATGTGCAGATAAATTTTTAATGAAAACAATTATATTTGTTTTAGGGGATTAGCTAGGGACCATTGCGTAAGGCATTTCTCAGACCGGCTGTTGCATGAGAGAGCAGCCAGATAAGCTCAGATGAATTGAATGAATGAGACAAAATATGAGCCTATCTGGCTGCTCTCTCATGCAACAGCCGGTCCGCAAAATGCCTTCTATGATGGTCCCTAGCAAATTCCTTGTTTTAGAGGTGCTAATTGTGTTGAGTTGAGCCCGAACACGACCGATTTTGGCTCAGGTAGGTTGGGTGTTTCCTCGAGCTGGGTTAAGTTAGGGTTGGGATTTAATTTCAATTTGGGTTAGGTTTGCAGCCTCAGGCAATCCAACTAGAACCTGACCTCCGTGCTCTAATTTTATTATAATTTCTTAGGGTTATGATTTTTTGTATTTTTCTGTCAGGCCCTAGGTTGACCATAACCCAACTCGACTCAATTTGGAAAAAAGCATGTTAGACGACGTGTTGGGTTAGGATTGAGAGATTTAGAGGGGAGTTGGGTTAGGGTTGACCATCCTTGAGCCAAGGCTCGACTTCGGTCGGGCTAGGGTTAAGGGAATGTTAACTTGGGCTGGGCTAGGCTAGGGCTGGGCTGGGCTGGGCTAGGCACCCTTACCTGGGTTGCACCCCTAATTTGTTTCAGTGGCTAAGAAGACATGCCAATGTCACTCACGTGTGTCCCCCAACCATGGTTTAAAATTTCGGTTTCGGTAACCGTTTCAGACCCCACCAAAAACCGAAATTTCGGTCCGAAATTTGGTAATTTGGTTCCGAATTCCGAACCGAAATTCTGACCGAAATTCCGAAATTTCAGCCGAAATTTTGTAACACTTTTATTTTTTTAATAAATAATGTCATTAAATCGAAATTTCAGACCAAAATAATGGCGAAAATTTGAATTTCAGAAAATTTCGGTTTCGGTCCCCACCGAAATCCGAAAATTTAAACCATGCCTCCCCCCCCCCCCCCCCCCCCAACAAACCCTTCACATTGCACCACAAACCAAATCATTTATCTATACGACAAAAAACTATGGAACAATTACGAATGGGGGACACAAAAATGACGTAATTCTCAACAGGACCCATGCTTTTCTGAAATTATCAACGAGGGACAAAAGAGGTCTTGCAGTATAAGCTGGATGAAAATGCCCTTTGGCATCTACAACACGTTTTCACCTTGCTTTTTTCCTTCTTCCCTCTTCTTTTACTTTTCCATTTTCAACTTTTTGATTTTTACACTACTAATCATCTTCCTCCTAAGTCAGCCACCATTGTTGCTAGCATGTCTTGAAAACTTGAAAGTTGAGTTCTTACCGTCCATCTCTCTATATCTAGGTTTTGTTTTTCTTTTCTTTTTTAGGGTTTTGCACTATTTTTCATTCCTCTGTTTTTTATTTATCTTGTTTAGGGTTTAAGTGCTTTGTATTTTAAGGTATGTTCTAGAGATAATGCATGGATGGCTTCACTCACTTTTTGGAAGAGAAGTGGTTGTATAAGAAAATTTTGATGTAATACATGAATGGATGGCTACACATTTTTTGATGTACTTAAATTTTATTGTAAGGCACGAATTGGGATGTAATACATGAAGCACATTTAATGAACACAACATCCATTTCTTTTATTATGTCTACCATGAGCAGAATTGTAATGCCATTAGAAGAGTTGCTATAGGCAGAGGGTTTTGTAGGAGAAGGGGTTTATCAACTCTCTAGAAGGGGGTTAGTAACTCTCAAAAGTAGGGTTACCAATTTCCGAATGGGCTTATCAAGTTCCTGAAAATTGGCTGAGGGTACTGGAGTTTTGGAAGAGGGTTTTCAGGTCTTTAGGATTGGGTTTATCTAGTATAAAAAAATAGGGTTAGCAATTTTCGAATGGGCTTATCAAGTCCCTCAAAATTGGCCGAGGGTACTGGAGTTTTGGAAGGGGTTTTTTAAGTCTCTGGGATTGGGGTTATCTAGTATAAAAAATGGGGTTACTAATTTTCGAATGGGCTTATCAAGTGCTTCAAAATTGGCCGAGGGTACTGGAGTTTTGGAAAGGGGTTTTTAAGTCTCTGGGATTGGAGTGATCTAGTATAAAAAATGGGGTTATCAATTTCCGAATGGGCTTATCAAGTTCCTGAAAATTGGTCGATGGAACTGGAGTTTTGGAAGGGGGTTTTCAAGTCTTTGGGATTGAGGTTATCTAGTATAAAAAATGGGGTTACCAATTTCCGAATGGGCTTATCAAGCCCCTGAAATTGGCCGATGGTACTGGAGTTTTGGAAGGGGGTTTTTTAGTCTCTAGGATTGGGGTTACCAATTTTCGAATGGGCTTATAAAGTCCCTTATGAACACTTTTTTACTTCCTGTTTTTTTTCACTTGTTCATTTTCACCGTTTTTTTCTTTCTACCCTACGATTCATCTTCCTCATCCGCCATTGAAAGGGAGAATGAGAAATGCAAAACCATAGAACAAATGAAAAACAAAACCTAGATACAGAGAGATAGATGGGAATGAACTCACGTTTCAAATTTTCAAGACTTCCCGGCGACAATGGTGGCTGAAGGATGAGGAAGATGACTCTGGTAGGGTAAAAAAACAAAATTTAAAATGGAAAAGTAAAAAAAAAAGAGTTAAGAAGAGAGAAGAGGGAAAAGTGGAAAAGTAAAACTTGTTGCTTAAGAAAAGGGCATTTTCATCCAGCTTTTACTGACAAGACCTCTTTTGTCCCTCGTTGATAATTTCAGAAAAGCATGGGTCCTCTTAACAATTTCGTCATTTTTGTGTCGCTCATGGATAATTGTTCCAAAAACTATTCTGAAGACCAAAAAAAGGCAAATGATATATAGGCACGATTATATTTTGAAAATGGGCACAAAGTCAACTTGTCTTATAGCGTTCAAAAGCTGTCAAAAGGCTGCTGCCAACTTTTGGGGAAGTGTAACATATGGTTAAAGTATATAGGACATGATGAGTTAGTGCATATTATCAAAACATGGCTGTTCTGATATCATTTCTAGACAAAAAATACTCGCATCTCTTTTATAGACTGACAATGGTTTCCCTACTTTCGTACATGTGGAAATACTAGAAGGGATGTTGGGATGATCTTGAGACGTGTGTCTTCTTCATTGCTATTTGTTTTAAGGGATTTGCTAAGCTCCATCGCAAAAGGCTTTTCATGGCTGGTCAGTCGCACTTCGGACCAGCTACCCCATGAATGGAGACTGACCAGCCTCTCCATTCACGAGGTGGCTGGTTTGAAGTGCAACAGACCACGAAAAGCCTTTTGCGATGGACGCTAGCAATTCCCTTGCTTTAATTGCTCTTTAATGTGAAATCATATGAATGCAGTCTCTATCGGCATACCTGATCAATCATAGACATATTCAACTAATTAGTCACATTTTTATCCATCGGTCAAAGAAGACTGCGATTGGTCAGCAACAAATTAGTATTCAAATAAACATTTTATTATGGCCCTGTTCGTTTCAGATTATTGCAACCGATTGTGAGTTGATTATTGAACTCAAATTTATGTTTAAATTTGAGTCCAATAATCGGTTTGGCACTCACAATCGGTTGCCAAGATCTTAAATGAACAGCACCAAAAAACTAAGGCCCTGTTCGTTTAAGATTATGCTAACTAGTTGTGAGTCCAAAACCAATTATTGGACTCACAATCGGTTGGCATAAACTTTTGTTTTAGATTTTCACAATCGATTGTGAGCCCAATAATCAGTTTTGGACTCAGGATTGGTCATCAAAATCTAGAACGAATAGAGCCTAGGAGAATAAGTTTGATCAAACTTTTTCTCTGTTTCATGCTTCCAATAAGCTTAGGACCATAATTAGGCCTGTTTAAAGTCTTATTAATTAGCACCCAGCAACTGGCTTTTGATCCTAGCCTTTGATTTGAACCAAAAAAGAGTGTTTTTAGCTCGAAACACCCCTAAACCTAAGTTTTAGAGCCTACCCATGTGTAAGTCCAAGTTGACCTCGTTAGGGCCCAATGCCATATATGGAGAGCAATTTTTAGCACAAAATATGAGAGAAAATATAGTAAGAAGAGAAGATGCATTTAAGAGTTGTAACATTGCTCCCATGTGACTTTAGTATTCTTCTTCTTCCATGATTTAAGTTTTTCCTAGTTTCTTCTTCTTCCCATTTTTTAGGTTTTTTTCTATTCTTCTTCTTCTTCCCTAGACTGAGCAAGAGAGGGTGCATAGAGAAATATGGAGAGAGAGAGAGAGAGAGAGAGAGAGAGAGAGAGAGAGAGAGAGAGAGAGGAACCATCCTAAAAAAGGGATTTCTACATGGAAAAGGGTATTTTAGTATTCTTATTAGACAAACTTTGTGAATTCATTGTTTTATTAAAAGCTTGGCAACTTGGTAGTTTCATTAAAGTTGCTAGGCAACTTTAGAATTATTAAATTGATGCGATGATATATTTGTTTAGTCATTTTTTTTCTTTATTATTGATGTCCTTTGTTGAGTTGAGTTGATGTCCTTTAGACTTTCTAGTGACTAGATCTCCACTGAAATTGTTGCAGCCATCTCCAATCTCCATCACCTCTCAGTTATTAGAACAATCAAAAGGTGGGCCCATCATGAATGGATCATGGGCTGACACCCGTCTGAATATCCTACCCATACAATCAAAAGGTGGGCCCATCATGAATGGACCATGGGCTGAAACCCATCTCAATATCCTACCCATGTAACGGTGTAATTCTACAACCTAAGAAAAAACATATAATTAGTGAAGTGCATATGGATACAGGAGAAGCTAGGCATCTTCTCCTACTAAAGAACATCAGACGGTGCTAGTAAGAAACTTGAAAAAGTATTTAGTGAAAAAAAGAAGCTAATCAATGGATACAATTAGGCCTTGTTAGTTTAAAATTATGCCAACCGATTATGAGTCCAAAACCAATTATTGGACTCAAATTTATGCTTAATTTTGAGTCCAATAATTGGTTTTAGACTTGGTTAGCATAATCTCAAACGAACCGGGCCTTAGTGAGAAATTGAAAGATGTATGCACCAAAAACCAGAGTAACTTCGCTGTAAATATTGTTATAAGAAAGAAAGATTAGAAACATCTGTCTTGTATCATCTTCTCGTTTTAGGCCTCATGAATTTCCACAGAATATGCAATGAAATTAATCAAATTAAGTGAGAACTCTCTATCCAGACGATGATTTTTGTCAATTTCGAGCTCCATAGAAGAATTTATGGTAGAATCAATAATGCATTGCATGAAATCCGAGTTTATTGAGATAAGTAACTATAGATCTTCAATTTCTTCCTCAAAGAACCCATGGTTGGACTAATATAATGTGTTGGATATTTGGGGTATATAAATCAATTCAACAATCTAAATAATATAGATCGAGTAGCTAATCAAAATGTTGCAGGAGCCTCCCTAGCAATAATGACTCATTATCATGGGAATTTTGCTTTTGTTTCTGTAGACCCCGATCCGAGATAGGCGGCGAGGGAACTGGTCCCTAACACCCTCTGGATCATCCACGTGTGAAGGAGAGCTCTACCGAGGAACTCTCAAAACGGATGCCACCCTCATAGCATAGCACGAGTGGCGATATAAAAAGAAAGAGATATGTCTCGATCCGGAGCCAAGGCTCGAAACCAAGACATACCTGAAATAAACTCAGAGTCGCCATCCATGGATATGCCATGGAACCCTAAAATCAAATCCTCTGTGCAATGGATAACCAAAAATATATATGGGTTCGTGCCTGGTTACGAATGGGGAAGGTCTGAGAGCACCTCCAATTCGTCCGAGTGCAAGCACTTGGTCTCTTATGCAATTTTTAGTAACTCCAAAGAAGTTTGAATAAAAATCATGTGAAATGGGAACAATCCTCAGGACTCGTCTACCTAAGCATGCATTTCCTGAGGATAAAAAAATAAACACATATAAAATAAAATGAAAGATGTGCCACCTAAGCATAGCTAGGTTATGAGTGACAAGCCTAATGGGTGTCTAAGTTCTGATGCGCAAACACATGCAAGCTATAGCTAAAGGTATAGGATCAGTACAAAAAGTAAGAAAACATATCAAATCATATAATAACTACACAACAAATCCTAAGACTCTAAATTATTAGCCCGAGTCTTCAGATGGTCTGGTATTCATCCAAAGAAGCCTACGTATCCCCGCCTCCACGAGAATCAAGGCAACGTAGTTCTTCGCGCCTATTCTAAGCTATGATGCCTAAGACACCTAGACCTCTATCCTAGACTCGATCTAAAAGACCGGACTAGTTATTAAAGTTTCTTGTACAATTATTTAAATTCTAGTGAATTGTGGATTTTAGGACACCTATATGCCCTAACTAAATGCAGATTAGCCCTAGGCTAATGCAGGTGATTCCTACAACCTATGTATGACTAGGCTGTATTTCCTAAGGAAAACCAAGGGTGGACTAGCGTATTCATCACTCGGCGATGTGGATCGCCGACTGATCGGACGGAGGCGCTCCTATAACTCTAGGACAGACCCCTAACTCTAAAACAAGCACACGACAAGCAAACAAACAAACAACCTATCAAAAGACACAGCCTAACTCTAAAACTTTTTATCTAGGAGAAACTCCTAACTCTAGAGGAAGATCTTTTGAAAATGAAGTTTTTAAAGGTTTTTAAAGAAAGTTTAAAAACATTATTTACAAAAAAGTTTGGCTGGACTTGGGATGTAAATCCCAAGCTGCACTACGTACCTCGTGGAAGAGGATCAAGCCAACGTAGTTCGAAGCGAACTCTCTAACTACTAATTCTAAAACACTCAACACTTTAGGCTTTTTAAGGTTTTTCAGATGTTTTTTCGTATTTTTAAAGTTTTCAAAAGTTTTTGAAGTAAAGAGTTTTCACCCTTTTGGTCAAAGACCTAAGGGAAAAAACAAAGCAAAACCTTAGGGCCAAACCCTAAGGCAAATAGGGGAAACCCCTAAACAAGGCAAATTAAACTATCGATGGCAACAAAAAGATCTACGATCTCAGAAGGCAAAGCTATAATGAGACTGGGCTAGTCTCCAAAGAAGAAGGAATGACAACAAGACTAAGGAGAAACTCCTTACTAACAGCATCAAAGAAGACAAATGAGCCACAGACTCTCTAATACTACAACTTAGAGGAGGAATGAGTCAAAGACTCCCAGATAACGCCAACGGAAGAACCAATGAGTCAAAGACTCCCTAGTAATACCACAAAAGAACGAATGAGTCAAAGACTCTCTAATAATACCAACTAAGAAAACGAAGTGAGTCAAAGACTCTCTAAAAGAAATGGAAATATGAGTCAAAGACTCCAATAATACCAACTAAAGGATAAATGAGTCAAAGACCCTCTAAAAGAGAATGAAACACGAGTCAAAGACTCCACTAACACCAACTAAAAGATAGATGAGTCAAAGACTCTTTAAAAGAGAAGGAAACATGAGTCAAAGACTCCACTAACACCAACTAAAGGATAGATGAATCAAAGACTCTCTAAAAGAAAAGGAAACACGAGTCAAAGACTCCACTAACACCAACTAAAGGATAGATGAGTCAAAGACTCTCTAGAAAAAACCAATAAGAGAAAGATTGAGTCAGAACTCTTTAATAACACCACCTGAAAGACAAATGAGTCAAAGACTCTCCTATAACACCACTGAAAAGGCAAATGAGTCAAAGACTCCCCTATAACACCACCGAAAAGGCAAATGAGTCAAAGACTCTTCTATAACACCACCTAAAAGGCGAATGAGTCAAAGACTCTCTAATAACACTATCTAAAGGATGAATGAGTGAAAGACTCTCTAATCAAGGCTGACTCCTATGCGAATGGACTATCGACTAAGGAGAAGCTTACAAGCAAAAGGAATAAGAGACCTTGTGCATATTTGGCAAAGGTAAAACACCCAGCCGGGCCGGACAGCTACCTAGCCCTAGGGTGCAACAAATGTGCAACCCAATACCCATAAGGGTAGGGGTATGAAGCCAAGCCGAGTAGGGTGTTCTTCCAAAACCAAATGAAGCACAAAGAGGAAAACTAGCGAGAGAATGAGGCCGGACGGGTCTCCAAACACACACAAAGATGGGCTCTAAGCAACCTTATCATTGCCCTTGCAAGGGGGAAGCAAGGCTAAGGCAACTAATTGACCAAATTGGTCTCTAATTAACAGAGGCACAAATTGAGGTGTAACCTCAGAGAGGATTCTACAAATGAGGCCAAGCATGCCTTCTAAGGGTACACCATTTATCAAAATCAAAGCAACCTCCCTGAGGTTAAGCTAAAAAAAAAAATGAGGCTTGCCTCCAAAGGAGGACCTCCTAATGAGACAGAATATGCCTCCTATTACAGGTTCTAGTATCTAAAGAAGTCTAGAATACTGCGCTAGTCTATCCAAAGAGAGAGGAAAAATGATACCAGATAATCTCAAATTTTCAATCAATTATTATAAAAAACAAATCAAATATCAGCAAAATATGATCTACAACTAAAGAGTGCACAATCTGTAAGAATAGCAATCATAAAATGATAAACAACATTAATTAGTCCAGACCAGCCGTTGGATAGCCTAATAAAGTAAAAACAATATCAAACACTTCAATGCCAACCACAAACCCCAATACGGGGACTCCGATGAAATCAGATGATGCCAAAGTAATCATCTGATTTCCTACACGTATAATATTTCTACAAACCGCCTTGAAATCAGACGATATTCGTGTCAAGGACATCGAATAGTGTAAATCATCTGATTTCCCTCTTCAATTAAACAATTTATTTAAAATAAAATTAATTACCCAGACCAGCCGCTGGGTAGCCTAATGAAATAAAAAAAATGATATTAAACACTTCAAAGCCAACCACAAAGCACAAAGAGGCAAAAATCAATTTGTAAACCTATAGCATCAATGAATCGAATTAAAAATACCTTGTATTAAAACCTCTCTGTAACAGAATTATGATCTCCTTTTCAGAAATTCTCATATAGAAAGATAGTATCAAAGTAAAAATTTATGCATATATAGATCAAAAATTTCCAAACATGAGGCAAACAGGCAAACAGATATAGATCCAGATGAATTACTCATACAAAGAAACTTACCTAATCAAATGGAATTTGAGCTGAACTACCTTTTCTTTTGAAAGTTGGATTGAAACCTGTGGGTTAAGCTGAGGACAACCAAAGATTGAGAAGCCCATCCTTTCTCTATGAATAAGTGATTGAGAACGACCTGTTGGGGTTTCGAAGAAACCTCTGCGTTCTCCATTCCAAAAACCATGAGATGCAGCTGAGGTGGAACAGCCAACGGCTCCCTTGCAAAGTCCTCTTCTACTGGGAAAGGTTGACCGTAGCTTGAATCTGGAGAGGGAGGGAGCTCAAATTCGGCAACACTTTCGAGGTTTTCTGGCACATAGTCATGAACATCTAGGAGATTTGTAACACAGCCCATCTCATCAGCTATAAAAGGAAAATCCAGAATGTATCTCCATTCACCATCCACAACGAACTTATACTGGTAGATGCCAGATGGGAGGACCAACAGAATGGAATGATCCTTGCCTGATCTTTGCAAAATTTTCCTTGAGGACCAATTGTCCCATGATCCCTTCACTACAACATCATTACCTCCATAGTTCATTATGATCATTGTAAGGATTCTTTGCTCTGGGGAATGATCCAGAGGATCATGGGTGTCATTCATCCATGGTTGGTTGCAAACTGGGGGAACATCTGCAGCCCTCTGCAAGGGCGCTACAGGAACCTGAGGAGTAAGCATAAGAGGAGATTGAATCCTTCCAGGACTTTCAGGTGGCGCATTCCCCATCAAATCCAATGACAAAACACGGGCCTTCCGATTCGAGCTCTCTGGAAAATCATTTCTAAAACCTAGATAACGATCGGATCTTCTAGAAGGCTCTTCTCCTCCATTAATACCATCTTCTCTTCCATTCACATTCCCTATATTTTTTTTTTTTTAAAAAATATGAAGATCTGAAGACCAAGGCTTAGAAAATAACACAGAGAGAAGGATTTTCAGAAAATGTCACCGATCTTTGGGTTATTTATGGAGATTGACACGCCGGAAATTGGTTCTCCGACAAGCAGTTTTCAGAAAACTGGGTTTTGAAGATACAGAGATCGGAAAAGGGAGCTCTCCCTTTCTCTGCAATCTCTCTCCCTCTGTTATGAAAATGAAAAACCCCCTAGATCTCTCTCTATTTCAAATATAAAACAAAATCAGATCTGGAAAAATACCTGAAAGGAAATCAAGGTTTCCATGGAGTGGAGCGGCTCTTTATGCCAGATTCCGGCATAAATTGCCGGAGAAAGTGAAGGCCGGCGAGCTCTCTCTCTCTCTCTGCTAGAAACAAAATAATGAGGGGAAATCGTCGGATCTGGTTTGGGTTAGGAAATAGAGAAGAACATGGGGAAGGGATTTGGCCAGAGATGGTCGACGATCGTGGTGGTGATCGGAGATGGGAATATGACCAGAGCCTTGGGGAAGATGATCGGAAATCTACCGAAGCTCCAAGGTCTGGCCGGAGATACTAATCGGAGAAGAAAATCCCCCAAAACCCCTTTCTCCCTCTCTGTTTGATGAAAATGAATCTCTCCTTCCCGATCTTTTTATTTACCCTTCTTTTGAGCAAAGAGGAGGGGAAGGCGAGCCGGATTCCGGCCAGGTCTTGTCGGAGAAGAAGATGGGAGAAGAATCCGATCTAGGGTTTAATTTTTTTTTTTCGCACTCTCTCTCCTTTCTCTTTTCTACCAAAAAATGAGATCCCTCTTCCCGATTTTTCATTTGATTTTTTTTTATATTAAAAACTAGGTTGCTGATATTAACACTACCCGTTTGATGGGCGCACAAATGTTGATGGGCGCGCGAATCAAGCGCGGCCCGGACGGGATTATGCACTCCCCTTTTTATATGAAAATGATATATTTGTCTCCTTTTTCCCGTGGACAACCCCCTTTTCAGATGAATTCACTCCCCTTTTTGGTATGCATTGCGCTCACTCTCTTGACCTGTTCACTGAGCAAACGCGCTCGAATCTCGACGAAATTTTACGGAGGTCTATGGGAGACCTCAAGCTACTCCAGGGTTCAATTTGGGACCCCAACTCACCGATTTGACGAGGTTTTGCACAATCGGCACGAACTTGGGTCCGGTCAAAATGGGGTGTCTACAGTTTCACTCGCATCAACAAAGTAGGGGTAGTTTAGCCATTTCAGTCTTTCCCATGTCCTTTTAAGTCACTTAATCCTAGCTAAGGGTAGATTAGGCATTTGACATTTATGGGCAGCCTATGAAAGGGAACTTTCCCGCTCATTTTTTTTCAATTTTGGTGTAATTTTGAATGTTTAATTGAATTCAAAAACTAGATCTTAGATCTAGTAGGATTTGGAGGGAAAGCTTTCTTGGAGAAGCTTCCTTTGATGCAATTTCGTGGAAGGAGAACAGAGAACTGGTTTTCTTGAGTTCCACCTCCATTTTACCGGATGTATTACCTTGATTTGGAAAGGTTTCTTTCATGTAAGATGTGTTTCCCGAGGATCTTCCCCATGAGTTACCTCCTGTGAGAAAGATACAACATGAAATTGAGTTGCAACCAGTTCTATTTTACCCAATCGGCCACATTACCGCATGAGCCACAAAGAACATGAGGAATTGCGTCGTCATGTGGAGGAATTACTTGACAAAGGTTTCATTAGAGAGAGTACCAGCCCATGCGTTGTTTCGGCACTATTAGTTCCAAAGAAAATGGCATTTGGCGCATGTGCATTAATAGTAGAGCTATCAATCGCATAACGGTAAAGTACCGCTTTCCGATTCCGAGGCTAGATGATATGCTCGATCAAATAAGTGGGGCAAATGTGTTCTCTAAAGTGGACCTAAAGAGTGGTTATCACCAAATTAGAATAAGACCCGGTGATGAATGGAAGACGACATTCAAGACACGAGAAGGCCTCTTTGAGTGGCTAGTCATGCTATTCAGACTATCAAATGCACCTAGTACTTTTATGCGGATCATGAATGAACTTCTAAGGCCTTTTATTGGCTGTTTTGTGGTCGTATATTTTGATGATATACTTATCTACAGCAGCGACATGGACAACCATTTATCACACCTTTGACAAGTTTTCTATACACTAAAGGACCAACATCTTTATGCCAACTTGAAGAAGTGCAACTTTTGCACTAGTCGATTGATCTTCTTGGGCTATGAAATTTCAAATGAGGGGCTAAAACCGGACATGTCTAAAGGGCAAGCAATCATGGAATGGCCGATTCCAAAAGCTATACGGGAAATTAGAGCATTTCATGGGTTAGCAAGCTTCTACGGCCGGTTTGTTAGAGAGTTTAGCACTCTTATGGCACCGTTGACCGATTGTATAAAGAAAGGGGACTTTAAATGGTCCAAGGCAGTCCAAGAAAGTTTTGAACCTATCAAAAGAGCCTTGACAACTGCTCCGGTACTTGCCTTACCAAACTTTGATCTTTTGTTTGAATTGGAGTGTGATGCAAGTACGGTTGGAATTGGTGTGGTTCTAACTCAAGAGAAATGTCCCGTGGGATATTTTAGTGAGAACGTGGATGGTGCTAAAAAAAATTACAGCACCTATGATTTAGAATTGTATGCCATCGTGAGGACATTGCACCATTGGAGGCATTATTTGGTGCAAAGGGAGTTTATCCTATTTTCCGACCATGAAGCCTTGAAGTACCTTAATATGCAACAAAAGTTGTCTCCAAGGCATGCAAAATGGGTGAAATATCTCCAAGAGTTCACTTTCACACTCAAGCATAAAGCCGGGTTTCAAAATAAGGTTGCCGATGCCTTAAGCCGGAGGTACACTCTCTTAAATGTTTTGCAAGTTCAACTTCTTGGCTATGAAATGTTGAAAGAAGAATTGAAGCATGATCCACACTTTAGCAAGCTTCATGAGGAAGTTGAAAGTGGAGGAAAACCAGATTTCTTGCTACTAGATGGTTATCTCTTCAAAGGAAATGCATTGTGCTGGCTAGATACTTCATTGAGGTTGATAGTGTTGAAAGAAACTCATGAAGCGGGACACTTTGGCAAGGACAAGACTCTAGCTGCCTTGAAGGAACGTTTTTATTGGCCGGCTATGGACAAAGATGTTGACCGGTTTGTGAAACGGTGTTGGAAATGCCAAAGTAGTAAGGGTCACACTTCAAATGCCGGATTATATCAGCCTCTACCTATTCCAACAGCCCCTTGGGAGGATATTTCTATGGATTTTGTGTTGGGACTACCCAAGACACCTAGGGGATGGGATAGCATTTGTGTGGTTGTTGATCACTTTTCAAAGATGGCTCACTTTATTCCTGCAAGACGACTCTTGATGCCACAAGAGTTGCTGATTTGTTCTTCAAAGAGGTGGTCCATTATCATGGTCTTCCACATTCCATAGTGTCGGATTGTGACTCGAAGTTCATAAGTCACTTTTGGCGGTGTTTATGGAAATGGCTTGGTACCACTTTGAAATTCTCTAGTCTGTACCATCCTCAAAGTGATGGTCAAACGGAAGTGGTTAATCGCTCTCTTGGGAACATGTTGAGGACCAGTGTGAAGAGTTTTGGCAATTGGTGTTACCAAAGATTGAATTTGAGTTCAATGGCTCCAACAACCGTAGTACCGGTTTTACTCATTTCCAAATTGTTTTGGGAAAGAATCCTAAAGGTCCCTTGGACTTGCTTTCACTACCTATTTCAGGTGAGAAAGCCCCTAAAAAATTGGAAGAAATTTGGAAAAGTTTGCAGCAAATTCACTCCCAAGTGAAGG
This sequence comes from Tasmannia lanceolata, assembly GCF_043159265.1. Lineage (NCBI taxonomy): Eukaryota > Viridiplantae > Streptophyta > Magnoliopsida > Canellales > Winteraceae > Tasmannia > Tasmannia lanceolata. The sequence continues at coordinate 52,191,911 of NW_027518680.1, read as the reverse complement.
CCAACTTGCTTAAGCACAACACCAAATACAAAGAAAAGGCTGATTTGAAGCGGAAAGATGTCTCTTTTGAGGTTGGAGACAAGGTTTGGGTGTATGTACCACCGGAGAGGTTCCCTACCGGTCAATATAACAAGCTATAAAGCAAGAAATTCACTTCCGTGATTCTTGCCAAGATCGGTGACAATGCTTATCGAGTACTACTTCCGGAAGATTGGAAGATTGATAATCTTTTTAATGTGCATCATATATTTCCATTGTATGATGAAGATAGTGAGAACTCGAGGTTGAGTTCAAACCAAGAAGGGGAGAGTGATGCAGGGGCATCTCCCGAAGTTGATACAGCGTAAGAACTAGCCAAGGAGGTGCAACGGCAATTTGAGCACTCCAAATAAATCCGATGGTCTGACCACATCCGAAAGTAACACAAGTGATGTGCATTTAGGATGCGATGGCAAGCTAGTAATTTTCAGTTGTCTTTTGGATTTTAGTTGAATAAGGGGTATAAAAGTCTGTCCACTAGAATCGTTTGGGGGAGCTGGTCATTTTTTCATTTGAAAAATTGAAAAGGGGATCTGGAAAGGGGAGAAAATAATCTTCTTCCTAGAGAAAACTCAAGCCATTGAAATTCATTGCACAAGAGAAAATTAAGCTTGCTGATTCAAGCTTTTCATCTTGTTCAATCATTTTCTTCCTTGTAAATTGCAAGGATTCAATCAATTGCATTGGAAATTGGATTCCTCCTCATCCAAGTCTCTATATTCTCTGAAATTTCATTGAATAAAGAACAGTTCTATCATTGTTTCTTGTGTTCTTATCTTGTCAATCACTGCTGATTCAAATTGAGGTGTTTTTGTGTGCAAATCCTCTCCAATTGCAAGCTAGAGATCACCTGAACACGTCTGACCACCATTCTACGCTTCCGACTGCATCAATTCCCCTTGCTCAGTCACAACTCGTTAAATTCAAACAATACCAAGGAAAAGGATGAATCTTCTGCTACTGCTTTTCATTCTTCTTAAGTGTGGTGTTGTCATTTGCTGGTTTTGAAAGAATTCAAATCAAGGAACATAGTAAAATTCGGCATTCACTGTTTGTATGGTATTCTCCAACTAATAGTTATCTTTCATATGAAGTTTATGGACAAATCTCTCCATAAATCACGAATTAATAAAGGCTAATTGAAGATTTTTTTCCATGAAATCAAATGCCTATCTGAAATTTGAAGAAGCATGTTAGAAGTCTGACTATAGAAGGCAGTATTGATGTGTTCATGCTTCTATCTTACTGCCTTGAGAATGTTTCATGTGAATTTGCTTTGGAATTCTGCTAGGTTGTGTTCTGTTACCCAACTTAGGCGTGAAAGGAAAAGGAAAATAACCCACTTTCCATGGAAAGATTTTAAAATAGTTGTTCTTTTGCCCTAAAAGTAGAATCCCGCGATCCAACGTGTAATCCGCTCCATCCTATGTGTAGCCTCAGAATCAGCGCTCAACTTTCCTCTTCTCAAGAGCGGAAAAGAGTTAAATTCCGGTGGAATCTAGACTTGTCGGGCTCGACACTCGTTATGAAAAAAGAACATAAGCACATCTAAAACCCTAACTCCATTGAACAGAGCTTCCATCTACCTGTGTCCTGCATAAAAAATCGGCTTCTTTTTTCTCAGGCAAAAACCACCAGATATTCTCTTTCTCCCTCCTCCCCTCTCCATCTCTCCATCCCTCTGTTTTTCTCTATAAATCATTCAGCCATGGCTGAAATTTCACTTTCCCCCTCCTTCGCTCTCTCTTCTACTTTCATTTTCGTTCTTTGAAATTTTTTTATTTTTGGGTTCTCTCTCTCTCTCTCTCTCTCTCTCTCTCTCCCCCCGTGATCATTTCAAAAACAGAACGGAAATCGGTCTAGCAAAAAGATCATGATCAATGCTTCAAAGGTCCGTGATAGGTCATTAGTATATGAGAAAATCTAGTTAGACCAATTCCAGATCATCAACAACTACAGCAAGTCTACCATAGAATCCGAAAATCCTTGGTAGTTTATCTTGGATTCAAAAAATAGGAATTTTACCTTAAAAAAATAAATATATATATATATATATATATATATATATATATATATATATATATGTGAAGTCATGCATGTCTTCTTCTTTAAATGTATAGCTTAAAACAATATTAGCTTTGATTGTGATATTATAAATAACCGCAAGTGCACGGATTGCCTGTAGATACGGGTCGAACTCAGGGAAGAGCTTATTGTGATTTCTACCCTTATACTATTTGGAAAATAAACTTATGATATATTGTTGCCTGGCATGTACTCAGGATTTTCTTGGACTACAACCTCGGATCCAGCAATATATTTAAGTTTATAAACTAAATAAATACGGGTCGAAAACAATAAAGAAACGATTACAAATTCAACCCTTATATTTAGGCAAAGTGAACCAATAAAGGATTTCTATTAATTATCTAACCTAATTAGAAAACCAAAATCTAAAGCCTAAATTTGATTAGAAAATTCAATTGAAAAACTACTCTAAAGTGAATTGGAAATTAATTGAAAAAGTAATTGGAAATTTAATCTAAAACCTTAATTCAATTCAAAAGATTACTTAGGGTTAGAATCCATCATGGGTTTGGATTGGATTATTAATTAAACCAATTTTTGCATTGAATCGCATAATTGATAGTTATGTCTATGAGAGATAAGATCAAAGGATGTTATTTCCCATGAGTAATCTATTAACTATACTATCCAATTTTATTGAATATATAAGTATTTATAGTGTTTATCGGCAATTACTCATACGAAAGAGAAAAACTAATAGCATGAGTGATTGGGATCCAACAATTACAAATCCTTATATAAGTTACTTTTTTACTCCATTGAATTTAATAAAAAACCTTTCTCTTTCCCCATGGTTTAATCTAAACCCTAAGTATGTTGGGTTTAGTTACACATAGAGAAGTAGAAACAAAGAGAACTCTTCTTTAATTCAAATTGAAAATAAAAATACATCAAATTGAAATTGAAAAAAAGACAAAAATAAAGAAAACTTTGTCTTATTCTTCTCTTCAAGCTTTGGCCAAGTCCTCCTTCTCCTTCCTTTATGTCACCTTGGTTTGGATGGTGGATGATTGGTTTGGTTGAGAGAGAAAGATGAGAGAAAATAGGGTAAGAGAGAGAGAGAGAGAGAGAGAGAGAGAGAGAGAGAGAGAGAGAGAGAGAGAGAGAGAGCAAGAGAGCATAGAGTAAGAGAATATTTATAGAGCTATGGGTGGGCAAAAGTTGCCATCTTGAGGAACATCTCTTTTAATTTAAGAAATCCATGTTGTTGCTTTGACTAGAGCCATTGATTAACAAGTGCCAATTGCCATATTTGCAACCCCTAAGTGGGTCCCATTAATGGCCATGATTTGATAAAAAGAGATGAATTCTGAAGCAATTCCAATCCGTGGCCTACTTTCCCAAAATGTTCCAATCATGGGGCCCACTTGCATGTGCCGAATAGGTAGTTTCCTCCCCCAATTAATAGCTTGTACTGAATATATCTTTTCATCTCAAGTTGGCATCTCCACCCCCACGTGAGAATAGCTGCTGTGAATAGAATGTAATTGCAAGTCCAAGTGGGTCCCACATGTAATGCATGCATTTGCAATAGAATTAATTAGAAACTACTTATTTTTTGGGAAAATGACCAAATAGAAGGGGTTTCTACTGACTATAACATTTGAAGAGGGGTGTTTTCTAAATCACCAATCAAGAGTGCATATGACTAAAATGCCCTTGACTCTCTCTCTCTCTCTCTTTCCCCCTATCAAATCACTTTTTTGAAATGATTACATTTAGAAAACAAATCCCAAAACCCACCTTTTTCCCTCTTCTTCTTCTTCCTCCCACCTACCAAAAAAAAAACGTACGTATGAAAAACCCAAAAACCTCCATTTTTGAAACCCAAAAACCTCCATTGTAGATGCCAAAAGCTCCATTCTATTGCTGAAAACCTCATTTTTAGATGTGAAAGCCTTCCTAACCCTTCATTACATTGCACAACGCTTCCATTTACAACAAGTATTGGAAAAAAACATTATTGGATTTGGAAATCGCAAAAATCTTCACTAGAAACCACCATTCCATTGCACAGAGCCTCCATTGAATGGAAAGGTGTGTATTTTTACCCCTCTCCCTTCTCTTTCCATTATAAGGTATGTTTATAAACTTGAATGAAAGTTTTTCATGTTAAACTACTATCTTCCATTGCACAAAGCCTTGAATCAGTATTTAATCATATTTAAATTACTTTAAACACTTTATAATCATTGTTATTTTACTGTAAACCACTAATTTTTTAAGTTAAACCAGTATTTCACTACCATAAACCACTACTGAAGTGGGTGTTTATAAGTGGTTTATATGGCTTCTTTGGTTAAGAATCCTCAGTAGTGGTTTATAATCGTAAGTAGTGGTTTATTAAGCCTTACCAGTGGTTTAGAGTGTTTATAATTGGTTTATAAGGATTAACAATGGTTTAAAGTGTTTAGAAGTGATTTATACAGGGTGAGCAGTAGTTTATAGTGTTTATAAGTAGTTTATATAGGCTTATCAGTGGTTTAGAGTGTTTACAATTGGTTTATATATGGTAAACAGTGGTTTATCTAAGCATATCAGTGGTTTAGAGTGTTTATAAGTGGTTTATGTAGGCTTATCAGTGGTTTAGAGTGTTTATACATGGTTTATACAGGGTAAGAAGTAGTTTATAGTGTTTATAAGTGGTTTATATAGGCTTATCAGTGGTTTAGAGTGTTTACAACTAGTTTATATAGGGTAAACAGTGGTTTATCTAAGCCTATCAGTGGTTTAGAGTGTTTATAAGTCGTTTATGTAGGCTTATCAGTGGTTTAGAGTGTTTATACATGGTTTATACAGGGTAAGAAGTAGTTTATAGTGTTTATAAGTGGTTTATATAGGCTTATCAGTGGTTTAGAGTGTTTACAACTGGTTTATATAGGGTAAACAGTGGTTTATGTAAGCCTATCAGTGGTTTAGAGTGTTTATAAGTGGTTTATGTAAGCCTATCAGTGGTTTAGAGTGTTTACAACTGGTTTATATAAGGTAAACAATGGTTTATCTAAGCCTATCAGTGGTTTAGAGTGTTTATAAGTGGTTTATGTATGCTTATCAGTGGTTTAGAGTGTTTATACATGGTTTATATAGGGTAAGAAGTAGTTTATAGTGTTTATAAGTGGTTTATATAGGCTTATCAGTGGTTTAGAGTGTTTACAACTGGTTTATATAGGGTAAACAGTGGTTTATATAAGCCTATCAGTGGTTTAGAGTGTTTATAAGTGGTTTATATAGGCTTATCAGTGGTTTAGAGTGTTTACAACTGGTTTATATAGGGTAAACAATGGGTTATATAAGCCTATCAGTGGTTTAGAGTGTTTATAAGTGGTTTATGTAGGCTTATCAGTGGTTTAGAGTGTTTATACATGGTTTATACAGGGTAAGAAGTAGTTTATAGTGTTTATAAGTGGTTTATATAGGCTTATCAGTGGTTTAGAGTGTTTACAACTGGTTTATATAGGGTAAACAGTGGTTTATCTAAGCCTATCAGTGGTTTAGAGTGTTTATAAGTAATTTATGTAGGCTTATCAGTGGTTTAGAGTGTTTATACATGGTTTATTCAGGGTAAGAAGTAGTTTATAGTGTTTATAAGTGGTTTATATAGGCTTATCAGTGGTTTAGAGTGTTTACAACTGGTTTATATAGGGTAAGCAGTGGTTCATATTTTCTTGTCATGACTTAGTAGTGGTCTAGAGTGTTTTAAAGTGGCCCGAATTATCTTAGTAGTGGTTTATGTTGTTTTATGGAGACTTAGCAGTGGTTGAAGTTGTGCATAATTCTAAAATTGGTGCTTTACTTGTTAATTGGAATGGTTTTTTTTCAATTGGTTATTTTGACAATGGTTTAATTTTGTGTAAACAGAAGAACGGTAGAACGAAGAGCTTCTTTCATCTTATACGTCGACGGCTTTGTAAAGGATACGGTATCATTTGAATACGTCGGCGGAAAAAAGTTGCCATTAATTGTAGGTCAGAAAATAAAATTTAGAGAATTTGGCACTCTAATTCACAGCAAAATTGGGACTAATCGAAGTAATGTTTCTTTATCTATCAAGTGTCGATATATTTTAGACCCATATCAGATCATCTTATACGATATTCGAGATGATAACGACCTTGATCTGGTGATGATGCTTTTTTATAGTACGATTATTAATTCTTTGAGCTTGTTGTGGACCCCGATCCGGGAGAGAGGTGGGGGACGAACCCCCTAGCGGCCTCTTGGATCATCCACGTGAATGGAGAGCTCTACCAAGGAACTCTCGAAACGGATGCCACCCTCATAGCATAGCACGAGTGGCGATATAAAAGGGATACCTCTCGATTCGGGAACAAGTCCGGATTCGAAACGTACCTAAACAAACTCAGAGTCGCCATCCACGGTATACGGCCATGGATCCTTTAAACAAAAATATGCTCTGTATACCATGAATAACCAGAAATATATATGGGTTTGTGCCTGATTACGAATGGAGAATGTCTGAGAGCACCCCCAATTCGTCCGAGTTCAAGCACTTGGTCTCTTATGCCATTTATTATTAAATTTAAAGAGTTTCGGGCGAAAATCATATGAAATAGGAACAATTCTCAGGAATCGTCTACCTAAGCATGCATTTCCTGAGGATAAAGAATTAAGCATACACAAAATGAAATGAAAAAAAATGTGTCACCTAAGCAAAGCTAGGTTATAAATGACATGCCTAATGGGGGTCTAAGTTCTGGTGGACATACACATGCAAGCTACAGCTAAAGGTATAGTATCAGTACAAGAAAGTAAGAAAACACATCAAAACATAAAACACAAATCAATCCTATATATGACAGGACAAGACAAATCCTAACTCTAATGCGACTTGACTCGGACCAAGATGGCAGTCCATCCCAGCTGCTCTACCTATCCCGGCCTCGGGAAGAATCGAAGTCAACGTAGTTCGATGACCTATTCTAAACTACGATGCCTAACCGTCTAGAACCGCTATCCTAGACTCGATCCACTAGACTCGACTGATTTTTAAAGCTTTTTGTACGATTACTTAAGTTCAAGTGAATTGTAGTTTTCAGGACTCTCTATATGCCATAATTAATGCAAGTTGATTAGCCTTAAACTAATGCAGGTGGGCCCTACATCCTATGTATATCTAGGCTGTGCAACCTAATGAAAACCATGGGCTGACTATATGCTCCCTAGTCTAGCCATCGGTTCGACTAAATGTCTAACCGATCGACTCGAGGCCTCCTAACTCTAGGGACACTCACTCGACATGACACATCATATCAAACAAATCAAGACAGACTCCTAACTCTAAAACAAATCAAACGGCTAGGACAGACTCCTAACTTTAGGGGAAGATCTCTTTGAAAAAGGTTTTGAAGAAGTTTCTACATTTTTGGAAGGTTTGACAAATTTATTTTTAAAGTTTTGGCTGGACTTGGGATAAAGATCCCAAGCTGCACTACGTACCTCGTGAAAGAGGATCAAGCCAACGTAGTTCGAAACGAACTCTCCTAATTACCACTAAAAAGCTTAACATTCCAAATGATTTAAAGCTTTTGATATTTTTTTTAAAAGTTTTCATATGTTTTTGAATTTTAAGATATTTTCAAATGTTTTTGTTTTAAATTTCAAAGTATTCAAATGTTTTTAGATTTTTAAAACGTTTTCACCCTTTTGGTCAAAGACCCAAAGGGAACACACAAAACAACAAACTAGGGCAAAAACCCTAAAGCTACGGGGTAACCCCGAACAAGCAAACTAGTGTCAAAGACACTTGAACTAAACCACAAACAAGTAACTGAAATCTAAAGTAAAAGAGAAATGATAAGGTCTTTAACAAAACAAACTCGAACAAGACTATGCCAGTCTCTAAGGATAAACCTCTAAACCAAGCGACACTAAAAAGGGATTACAAATTGAGGTACAAGTAGGGGAGGTTCTATAAATGAGACACTGTATGCCTCCTATGTGTATCTCTCTAAATGAGACAAGGCTTGTCTCCTATGGGACTCCAGAAATGAGGCATGACATGCCTCTTATACTCAAAGGATAAAGACAAAGGATCAATGAGACTGGGCAAGTCTCCTAAACAAGAGAGGGCTCCAAGTATCCCTATCATCGCCCTTGCAATGAGAAGGGTTCTAATATCTAAAAGGCATCTAAAAGACTAGGCAAGTCTACTATACAAAGGAGGGGTATGCTACTTGGACTGAGCAAGTCCCTTAAGGATGGGCTTGGGCTAGCGCCTTCATCGCCCACTTGCAATGAGGAGGAGGAATAACAACCCTAAAAAGAAATGCTAATCACATTATCATTATTATTATCATTTTATTTAATGGAATAGAATCAAATAAACTTTCATATTGTAATCAACACTACTATATAGAATGCAAAGAAACCAAACACATATGACTTTATTATTATCAATAAACCTGTAGCAAAGATATAGCTAATAATATGAATGTCTGTGAAAGAAATTTAATTAAATTTTATACTACTAAATGAATAGATCAAATGTTAGATAACTCAATTGATCCTCTGAGTCATTCCAGGGATAAATATCTATCTGAGACTATATACTACTATACTACCTCTAACACATTTCCTTCATCAAAATAACAATTAAACAAAAGAAATTTCCTAAAATATCACAACCTGTTGAGAGAAAATAAATAAATAAAAATAAACATGATTATAAGACTATAACATATAGAAAGACTATCATCAAGCCGATTCTTTTATTCCCACAGCTGTCAATATTTAACAAGAATTCTGATTTGTAACACTTGTGATCCACCATTAAAACGACTAATACAGACATATATTATATTCATACATAATATGGTAATATGGATATCACTTCCTATGCCATAGATTATGAAAATAAAATGTCCCAAGGCTGTACCCAACAAGGCTTAACTATTAATAAGAACAACCATATAACGAGGATTATTGCAAAGGACTAATACAATCAGATATAAACATGTGTCCACACAGCCACAAGAAATTCACTTTATAAGAAATGTACTTAACCTCGAAACCTGCAGAATTAGATATCTGTCTCCAAATTTTGAAATCATAAGATTTTGAAGTAAAGACATGGCAAATGTCTACTCTAATATGAAGAACAACTCAACACAGGTAATCACAGCATAAACCACATTACTATCCCGAACGAATAAAATCTTTGAACAAAAAGATAGAATCATTGAGCTGAACTGTGCCAAAAACAGGGCAGAGTTGCGGGTATAATGTGCACCAAAATAAGGATTGAATGCATGGACAAAACTAGGCCAAAACAGGGGCTGATTATGGATAGATTCGCTCTTAAAAATGCATAAAACAGGGCTGACTTATGGACATAATTGTGCTGAAACAGGGGGGAGCAACAGGGTGGTGAGAGGGCTGCAATATGGATGAATCTGTGTGCGAATCTGGGCAGCAACATGGACTGGTACTGTGCTGAAACATGGGCTGATTTTAATCCAAAACAGGGGGGGAAATTTTTGGGACAGAACCTGGGACCAAACAGGGCAGATTTTGTGGACAAAATCTGTGCAGGAATTGGGACAGATTTCAGGGGCTGAACTGGGGAAAAATTGGGACAGATTTCGTGGGCTGAACTGGACAAAAATTGGGACAGATTTCATGGGCTGAACTGGACAAAAATTGGGACAGATTTCATGGGCTGAACTGGACAAAAATTGGGACAGATTGTGCTTCGAAACGTGCATGGAACAGGGGATGGATTATGCTTCAAACAAGGACTGAAATGTGCTTAAAAATGGGAGGTCGCTGTCCATATCAAATGGGGTGTGGCTGCCATTATCAAGGATGTAGGGGTTGTCCATATATATATATATATATATATATATATATATATATATATAAATGAGGGCTTCTAATATCACAAAAGTGTAAGGGTTATCTAGTCATTTCAAAAGTTTGGTGTCACTATTTGATAGCTAAAAGTTAGCATGGCCACAGTATTTAACAATCTCAAATATTCATCCATTTGCTGCACCCAAACATGAATGTGGAAAATCTTCCCTATAAAGTGACCCTTATTGTCCAACCTATAGTCACAGTGGCATATTTTCAGCCACAAGATTTATGAGCAGGGACCAAACAAATAAGCTTACAATCCCCCATTATTTGACAACCCAAACCATTCATTTATTTGCTACACAATATTTCAAACTCAAATCTGTATAGCTATGCCCTGTGCAAGCAATTAGCAAATATTAAAATAAAAATAAAAATAAGCAAACCATTTCAAAAACATGAGCAATATGAAAGCCTGATTATAGCACTTGAACTAAAAGAAAAGAACTGTTCAAAATCTCTTGAACCCCAAGCACCAAAGCTATTCAGACAAAAGTAAAGAGAAATATACGTTTTGTAACTTCATGTTCACACAGATGCTTTTGGAATATGATGTAAAAAAAAAAATCAGGTTTCACCCTCCATAGAGGAAGCTAGCATGTTTATTCTTAACCCTATAAAAAAAAATTATGTAAATTATTTTCCATGAAAAGCGAACTTATATTGATCTCAGATTAAGCTAAAGGAATTTATCTTTCCACACAATAACACATATATCTTGAATATAGATCATCCATAACCGTGCAACAAAGGCAAATTTACACAAGGTTCTAAGTACAGATTCCAATAAGCAAAACAAAATAACTACATACAGCTTCTATACGTGATAATATAGATGTTTAGAAGTTTAAAGTTTACAAATGAAATGAAATTATGACCGATGCCAAAGACAACATGATAAAAAAAAATCTCTGAGATTACAATAAACTGAAGCAAAACATATTAATGCATGACATATGTATATGTGTTCACAGTGAATTTATAACATGGAAACCATAAACCTAGCCACTTGATGAGAAATTGTATAGCACAATCAGACCTTGATATTTCCTTTAAAAGAAATAATCATAATATTTAGAAAGTATGCCCCTATATTGAGGCCTGATGGAAATGACCCCTAATGAAATAATTCTATACTTAAAAGAATCAGCCATAATAATCCTAATATATGTGAAGAATCTACATAGTTACACAACCCATTTGAAAAGTGCAGTAAGTCTAGAAGATAAAGAAATTACACATCAACAAATGTTATGATCATAATGTTTCAAAACAGAAACAAAAGCATAGAGATATAACACCCCAGACATCAAACCCTTTGAAGTTTACTCTAATCTTAAACCTTCATTCTCAAACAACACTCGGTAGCTTCTTAAGGAAGTAGAACAATTATAGAATATTGAAATCATTTTTTTTTTAAACCTTATGGATACAAATTGAAACATGAAATCTTTTCCAACAAGCTGACTTGACCAAGATCATCTTGTTAACTCCTTGAGAAAAAATAAAATAAAAATCAACAAAGTCACAATTAACAATTTCATAATTTTTACGAACGCTTCTTAGCTCCCTAAAACCGAATTCCAAATTGTTCCAATGCTCCTTTTTTTGTTTAGAAAAACTTAAGCTAACAGATCATCATCTGTTAACCATTTAGTTAATTCTCTTTCAAAACATACAGTTCTCCCCATAAAGAATCAGAAATTGTGCCCTATACATATAACTTTTTTTTTTTTACACAATATCAATGAGCACGAATTTTCACTATTCTGAACCAGATAAAAATCAACTATATGAATTTAATCATCAAGGGTACAAAGCATCTTTCACCTTAATCTTATTACAAATCAAAACAACAAAATCTGACACACATAATAGAATTTATTCAATATCTCTTCAATTCCTCAAGAAATTTCGATTTGAATGAATTATCAGAAATCAATACTTATTTAGCAAGATTCATCAAAGATTATCAATTATAAATGCCAGATCAACAGAGTAAAACATCAAGTCTAAACTCTATCAGTTAAAAAAAAAATTTATATTCCACTAATCAACACATAATTTCTTACCTGTTCATAAACATATACTTATTTTAAAGTATGAAATATAGAAGATCCCTCATACCTCAAGAGATATAAGCAGAGAAAAAACATAAGTCATAATTCTCATATCAAGGCCTTGGCTACAGTTATCTCATGGAAATCAATATAATTAAAACACAAGCGACGACTTATATCTTTTTAGAAGGATAAAAGATTCAAGAATTCTATGATTAAAATAAGTACTCTTCATATTCTAACAAAATTTAAAAATAACACTCACCTGATCCTTGAACAAACTTACGATCCTCGGCAAATAATAGAACCTTCACTTAAATCGACTAAAACAGAGCATTTCCTCCTCACAAATCTGAGATAATCACACTCTCTTCTTCTTTTGAAAACCTCTCTTTATTCTTCGATCAAATAAAAAAAATCGAACTAGATCTAGATTCACACCAAAAGGATGCTGAAATTCGAGCCTTGATTGAGTAGATCTTTGATACGGCAAAGGAAAGGAAAACAAATGAAGTAGAATCTGTGTGAACTCCTCTGATCTTAAGAATAAAGAGAATCTGAAGAAAGAACAAGGCCGGCTGGAGATGTTGAGCTTGTCGGAGAAGAGAATATGACCGGAAAATCAACCGGAAAAACGATCGGAGAAGAAAGAGGAACGGATTTAGGGTTTGGATCGCACGAGATCTACTCTCTCTCTAGCTTCGCAGAGTTTCTCTCTCTAGAAGGGGAAAATGAAAATTCTCTTTAAAAAATAAAATGAGCTTAAACATATATTTATAGCGAAATAGGGTGCGGATATGGGCACTACCATTTGATAGGCGCACAAAATTGATGAACGCGCGCGCGCAATCCGCGTCTTTTTAGGCCCAGATTCGTCATTTCCAGGATAAATTCGCCCCTCTCTCAGGATATATTCACCCCCCTTTCTGGTTTACACTATGATTCTCTCTCAGCTCGTTCGCTAGGCAAACGCGCTCGGATTCCGATGAAATTTCGCAGAGACCTTGCTGGGACTCTAACCTACCTTGGAGTTAAATTTGGAGTTTTAAAACATTGATTTGGTTAGGTTTTGCTCAAACATGAGAGATTTAGGGTACGATCAAAATGGGGTGTCTACACTTGTATGTAACTAAAGAGTACAATTTTGGAGGAAACAATTCTCCTCACCCTACGAATGTCGGTCTGCCGTATCGGTGTGGAGATCTTCCTGATGAACGAGGATGTTGTGATGGATATACGAGTGATAGGTAAAATAGTTGATTGTTTACAATCCATTCGTGAAATTGCCTTCCCTTTATTGTTACTCACCTTTGCGCAGATGTCACACCAACTTAAGTGAAGTTTATGAAGATCCTATTTGTTACCAAAATGTTGGTGTCGCAACGATCCCTACCTCATTTGCAGACTCTTGGAGGCCGAAAATTAATTCTGTCCCTGCATCACCGAGTCCATCGGCTGTTGCTCGAATGGGAAAAAAAAGAAGACATAGCGGTAGTCATAACATACATCGGTAAATTATAGTAGAGACCAATTGTTGAGTGCTATTCATATTCCTTCCTTTCATTTATGAATCAATTATTTTATCTCTAATTGCTACCCGATGTACAGCTACGAAGTGGACTTGAATCGGGATTTTGATGATCCCAATTTTAATGAGACTGACACCACTGAGACCGAGTTTGAGACAACCCACCCAGGCCAATACGATGCGGAGTTGTCTCGGAATTTTGGAGGTGATGTTCATGCTAATGATTTCATTGGACCGAACGATGGCAGTAATAACGATGATGATGACTTTGGTGATGATGAAGAGGACTTCAGTGACGGTGAGGACATGGGTGATGAGCAGGATGAACCTACTAATTATCTAGGCAATGCTTTGGGAAATACCTATGAAAGGCAGCTGATGGAAGTAGATGAAATGGTTGTAGGGGCTGATGAAGTAAATGAGATTGTGCGACTTGAGGAGTTCACGGTTGGGGCAATGTTCCCAAATCTTAAAGTCTTTCAAAAGAAAGTCAGAGACTATGCAATCCAGCATCATTTTGTGTTTCTCCCACAGGAGACAAATCCCACAAAGTATGGCATTAGATGCAAGGAGCGTAGTTGCCCGTGGCGTATCACAGGGATCACTTACACAGATTATGTTAAGGTAAAAACATTTATCCCCCAGCACAGATGCTCAGGCACAGTGAAAGGGAACGATCATCCCATGGCGACTGCAAAATGGGCTGCTGAAAATTGTGTAGCCTTATTCCCCCGCCCAGAAGACGTGAAGGCTACTTTGATAAGAGAGTACATCAAGGTCCAGTGGGGTATAACATTGTCCTATCGAAAAGCCCACATGGCGAAGGAGCTTATACACGAAATTAAGTGCGGAAATCTCGAGGCATCTTACTGCATCCTGCCTGCGTATACTGAGGAGTTGGTAAGAAGGAATCCTGGCACAATAATGCGGTTGTGCCGACCCCGAGAGTTACGGCCAAGAGGGGATGATACTTTCGCCCGTTTATTTTGGTCATTTGGCCCTAGCATACGTGCGTTCAACCGAACAGTTAGGCCCCTGGCCCTAATTGACGGGACCCATTTGCGAGGGAAGTACAGGGGGACTCTACTAGCCGCAATTGGGATAGACGGCAACGGTGGGTTATTCCCACTGGCATTTGCAGTAGTCGAGGGTGAGACGTATGAAAGCTGGGTATGGTTTCTGCATTTGTTCCGTCATAATTTTATTTCAGCGGGCCGAGATATCATCACTATTGGGTCCGACCGGATGAAGGGGTTGCCTAGAGCCGTAATGGAGTTTTGCCCAGGTCACACCATAGCTATTGCATCCATCACCTCAGTGCCAACTTCCATTCAACCTTTAAAAATGAAAAGCTCCGGAAACTCTTTATGACAGCTGCATATTCCCTAAGGGAGGGTGCTTTTAAGGATGCGATGGAGAGTATTAAAAGTCAGAGTAAAAGAGCACACCAATGGATATCGGACATTCCTAAAGAAAATTGGGCGAGCACTTATTTTGAAGGTTGCAGATATAATGTGTTGACAACTAACACATCTGAGTGCTTCAATGCCGTTTTAAAGGGAGCAAGGGAGTTGCCAATTTCAGCACTTGTTGAACACACAAGATGGAAAGTTTGTGACTTCTTTCAGTTCCGTCAGAAGACATGTAGCAAATGGACGACTCGTTTGACACCAAAAGCGGAATCCTGGTTGGCGGAAGCACGTAAAGAAGCAGGTGGCTATATGCCGAGGCAGTGTAGTTGGACCGAATTTCAAGTAACGTCCAGGTATCACGTTGACCAGGTGGACATAGGTAAGCAAACATGTACGTGTCGTATGTTCCAAACGATAGGAATTTAGTGCGGGCATGCAATAGCAGCCATGGGACTAAACCACCAAGATCCATACAGTTACTGCCAGGATTGGTATCTGGCCGATGCATATCGGAAGACTTATGATGGAGTAGTTTATCCCACGTTAGATCGATCGCAATGGCCAGATCCTTCACATACTTTGCCGTTGGTATTGCTGCCAAAAGTAAGACGACAGCCAGGGCGACCGAAAAAAGTCAGAGTGGAGAGAGGACTGGAAAGAGGAGTGCATCATAAGTGCGGTACCTGCGGGCAACTTGGACATAATAAGAGATCGTGCAAGAATCCTCCCATCGTAAATCGTCAGCAAAACGAGGCTCCAATCGGGCCTTCTGCACCAATGGAGAACATGTATGATCAATCTAACATGTTTTTCGAACTAGTCCTCCATACAACCCGTGCGGGCGTTAATCGATTCTTGCAAATTTTATTGCAGGCTTGGTCTATCCTGCCTGCCTCCGTTTTTTCTATAAGTATGAGTTGCAGGCCCGGCATTTTTTGGAATACATAAACATTTTTTGGAATAATTGTTTTGGAATACATGTATGTTTTTTGGAGTACATGTATGTTTTCTGTAATGGGGTGCTATAATTAATGAGAAATTTTTTTTTACGAAGCAAAGGGGAGCACGTAGAATAGACACAAAAACAGCAAGCTGAATCTAAAGAGTCTGAGCAAAAAAGTATAAGCATACGAAATACATTATCCAAATTATCATCCAAGAAGATAAGCCTAATACATCATATGTCAGTATATATAAAGAGTCTGAGCAAAAAAGTATCCATCATCATCAGAGAACTGAAGCCATCTACTGCTCTGGAGGTGGTGGTGGAGGATATGAGGAACTGACAGGCTGCTGACTCCACTGACCACCGGAGAGGTACTGGTAATAGGTGGTCCACTGGTCATCAATGTGTGTAATAAGAGTCTGAAAGCGACTGCCCATCTCTGTGTCAACGTGAGTAGTGAGCGCCTGAAAGCGACTGGCCATCTCCGTGTCAACTTGAGTAGTGAGCGTTTCGAAGCGACTGTCATCTCCCTGTCAACGTGAGTAGTGAGCTTCTCAAACTGAAAAGCCATGGATAGCTGAAGGGCCTCCTGCATAGCGGTGAAATCCTGAGATGCCCGTGGTGCCACAGGTGCCCGAGTATCCTGATCCGTCTCTTCTTCTTCATCATCATCTTCTTCTTCTTCTTCCTCTCCTTCTTCTTCTCCTTCTTCGTCTTCGTCTCCAGGTGCAACTTCAACTACTTCTTTGTTTAGAGCCATGCGCCGGAAAGACTTATCATCAAATGGAGCGGTAGGAATGATGGTCGCCTCACTATCCAGAGCAATGCCAAAGTTGCGGAAGATACACGTAAGGAGTATGCCATATGGCAAGGAGGCTCTAGACCGCTTAAGTGTTTGGAACATAAAACGGAAGATGATATAGGGTAGGCAAACCTTGCGACGCTCAAGAATACAATAGATGAGGTAGGCCTCTAAGGGCCTTAGAGCATCGGTCATGCCCCTGCGAGGGGTGAAGTTGCTGAACATGAAGTTGTGAAGCATCTTAGCTTCAGGAATGAGATGGGAGGCTTTCACTATCATGTTGGATCTATAACTCCGGGTAATCCGACCATACACAGTGTCGTGATCAAGATCATTAAGTGAATGGATCCCATTTCCAGGCCAAAAGTAATGCTCAAAACCATCAGGACTAATCTCAAGCATCTCAGCAAGTTCATGATAATTGAGTTGAATCGTTGTTTTCTTCACGCGAGACTCAATTTGGAAGTACGAAGGAGTGATTGTGAGATTGGCATAGAAAAGACGTACCAATCTAGCATAGATAAGCTCATCAAGATGAAGAAATTGTGTCCATCCAAGAGCGTCAAACCGAGCTTGAAGGTCGAAGTGTTTGAGGACGTCGGGCTCTATGAAGCGTCCGGTGCGGACACCACGATTAGCCATTTTCGGCCATGCCTTCTTGGCTTGTGCAGAGGAGAAGTAGGAATTTGGAATAAGCTCCGGTTTGGGAGCTGTAGCTTTCTTAGACCGCTTCCTCGATGGTCCTTCATCGTCTTGGCGTTGGGAAGAACCTCTGATTTGGACATTTTTGGTTCGAGGCATGTTGAGAACAATTAGGGAATAAGAGAAGTTGTAATGGAGGGTAAAACGGAATATGGGAAACCTTAGATTTCTGAAATTGGAGAAAATGAAAGAAAATGGAAGAGAAATTGATTCTAATGGAAGAGATGACAAAGAAAATGAGGAATGTGGAAGAAAAATAAGAGAAAATGGAAGGATAAGGAGTGTTAATGGAAGAAAATGGACAAAAGGAGGGGGAAATGGAGGAATAGGAAGAGAACTACGGGGTTTTAGCAGGGATGACGCATTTTATGGGTTTTTGGGTAAAAAAGAGGGTTTTGGAGGATGAAGATGATGCATTAGGGTTAGATTTGAAGGGATTTTGAGGGAAAATGGTTAATGGAGTTAGGATTTGGAAAGGGTTTTGAGAGAGAAGGGAAAAAGAAGGAAAATTAGAAGAGGCAAATTAAAAAAAATTGCATGGTCGAGGGTTTAAACGCGCTTTGAGAAGTCTCGGAATTCTGAGACTATCTCTCGGAATTCCGATTTTTTTTTTTAAAACCATCAAAATCTCCGCGAAATTCCGAGAGAAACTCTCGGAATTCCGACGACATACGTTTTTCATTGTTAAAAAGTTCGATGTTTACTGCGGAATTCCGAGAAAAACGGTCGGAATTCCGAGGAAAATGGTATATATTAACTACGGAATTCCGAGTAAACATCTCGGAATTCCGAACTTTTTTTTTTCAATTGCGGAATTCCGAGAGATATTCTCGGAGTTCCGACCAGTGGTAATGTTTTTTTTTTTTTTTTCCTAAAAAAAAAAGCATATGTACCCTAAGGTGCTATATTGGATTTGATTGACCGCCTCCATTATGTCCATTATTTTGGAGCCTTTTTCAATCCATCCTATCCCCATGAAAACAAATAAATTGAATTTGTTTCGAATAGTGTATCTCACTGCAAGCAGCATATGTGAACTCATGACCATGCGCAACAATCAAATCCTAATCCAACCAATTATTAGATGCCAAGGTCTTGAAAGTTACATTCGATTTGAACCTGCGTTGGAGTTGCAAAATGGAAGAGACGGTCTGATCCTTACACAATGGAGAAATTTACACATTAAAATTTGGAACTGAAGAAATGGAATAAGTGGTCTAACAATCAGCATAATACATTACAATTTACACACATTACAATTTGGAAATGATATGTCTGGAGAGCGTCGACCCACCATAAGCACTCGGCCTCACAATCAGCATAACAATCACTGCCCTCTAAAAGTGGAACATAAGGTGCCTAACCCTTCAATGGTTCCCTCCGTAACAATCACCTGCAACAACACCACCACAGCCCCTACAAGTTGACAATCATGCCACACCGGCCATCTAAAAAATTCTCCAGTAGTTGGCTTCTCATGACCGTGATCTCTGCCTGACTGAACTTTGGCGGAACATCACGTGCCAGGCAATCTATCTCCTTCAGCACAAACAACCCACAATCATTGCTGCAAAAGTGGAACATAAGGTGCCTAACCCTTCAATGGTTCTCTCCGTAACAATCACCTGCAACAACACCACCACAGCCCCTACAAGTTGACAATCGTGCCACACCGGCCATCTAAAAAATCCTCCAGTAGTTGGCTTCTCATGACCGTGATCTCTGCCTAACTGAACTTTGGCAGAACATCACGTGCTAGGCAATCCATCTCCTTCAGCACAAACAAGCCACAATCATTGCTGCAAAAGAAGAAGACATCATCGACCAAGCTCGTGGAGCGCAAATAAGAGGCACACTGAATTTAAGTTTCCTAACTCCTGATTGTAATGAAATTTAGTACCTGTTTCTCTGTATGGGCCTATTGTCAAATTCTTCCACTAGAAACTTACTTACATCCACCTTCCACTTTTCTAAGTATAGCCCCTCGAGGTATCGAACCTATGAAACAATCATTATAGGGTAACAGTTTTATATACTTACAAATTTAAGGAAGGAAGGTGAGACTCGAACTCACCAATGGTCAAACCTCTATCCAGTACTTAACATCTTTCAAGGAGTTGTAGATGTAGAAATTTTCGTCCACCATATCAAGGACCAGAAGAATCCAATGCTGAGGGACAAGCACCGGGAAGAGGACTCTTTTTAGGCTATCCGGCGGGCATTGATTCAAGCGCCAAACGTACTTCTCAACGGAGTCGGGGCCGGCGTAGCCCTTGTCAGTTAAACAATCCTACAGAAGCAATACAAGCAAAGTAATTCATGAGCAAAACACATTCAAAGCTTCCTAAAAAATTATAAAAAGAAAGTTTGGGAATGAAAAATGATTTATTCTTACGAGAGGTAGGTGCTGATGGAAACACAGGCTCTTTCTCCAGGTTTTCTATTCCGTTCATCCCGGACGTTCAGATACTCGGCGTATACGTTCATAAGCTACGTAAGATAACATATAGATATTAGAGACGAATATCACTAGTGAAAGAAGTCAGTATTACAAAAAATAACCAAAACACTTACCGGAGAAGTTAACCACGCTACAAGGTCGTTAAGAATAACCAAGTCTTCCGCACACATGTACTCGTTGTTGATTTGTATGACTCGGTGGCTGCAAAACTCCGGATTGTTTAGCATTTACAAAGGCTAGATAACTATATTACAGAAGAGCTTCAATCCAATTTACCTTTTGGGAAGTGCAAGAAGCGGTCCGAGCAACCGATGGTTTTGCGGCTCTGTCACCATCTGTTTATTGTTCGTCTTCTTACGCCCAAAACCTGTATACGGCGAACAAGTGTATTGAGAGGCTTTCTTCCTTCTTAAACCCAGCTTCACTGCTCTCTCAATACTCCAAAGTTTCGGACCCACAGGTTTTACTGGAGGGTCGTGGATGGAAATTACTACCGGCTCTATTCCCTCCCGTCGGTGTTGGCTTCCAAAAACGAGCAACTGCCGGTCGTCCCCTCCATCCGGGCCTTCACCTTCAACCACCTCCGGTGTATCCTGGCTGAAAATGATGACCAACTGTCGGTCATCCCCTCCTTTCATCACCTCCCCCCTCCTTCATCTCCATCCTGGCCTTCGGTCTCCTGCTCCCCTTCAGCCTCCTGGTCCCCTTCACCCTTCTTCCTCTTCAACTCAGCTACTTCATCTTCCAACTCAGCTACTTCATCTTCCAACTCAGCTACTTCATCTTCAAGTTGTCTTAACCTCCCCACTATGAAATTAAATTCAGCCCTGCTTATAGGCTTCTCTTCTCCATCCACTTTATTCTCTCCCCTATCAGTTTCTCTTTTTCTCCATCTTCTTCTCTTAACAGCTACGTTGCTCTGAAAAACGTAAATGTGAAGTTAATAACATATGAAATATATAGTTATTGAAAATGAAGTTAAAAGACCGTACCAGTAGACTCAGAGACGCTATCGTTTCTTCCTCTGAAATCTGAATGTCTTGGAGGCTATCCTTGTCTCCAACACCTTTTCTCTTATAAACCTACGAAGATTAAAGAAAATTTAGATAACTTGAAAACAATGACCCTATGTAAGCAAGAGAGTGATGTTCCTTACCACTGATATCGGAGTAGAATATTTTGCGATCAAAACATTGTCGACATCTAAGACATCATCTTCTATGACGGACTGCCGCTGTCCCTCTTCTCGAGGAAGAAGAGGATCGTCGAGATTGTCTACATCATTTGCTACGATGGATAAGAGACTCTCTTCTTCAGGAATAGGTAGTAGGCACTTCAGAACCTGAAATCGAATAGTTAATTTCGGTTAGAATAAGTGAGACCTAGAGGAGTACAGAAGCTTTAGGTCTCACCTCCTTCTTCTTTAGCTTCCTATCACGGATCAGGGTAATGAGGGTTGTCTGCTCCTTCATCCGTGTATCGATCCTCGCGGTCCACTTCAATAGGCGTGGATGCGCACTAAAGGTTCCCACATGGTAGTATGCTCGAATAGCCACACCTGGAATGAAGACGTACGATGATTAGAGAACAAAAAATTAACTTACATATGGCTTATATGGTACGTACTATATGTACTCTTTACCTGTAGCACAATAGCACATCTGGTGCTATATCCCATCCCCTTCTTCGAATATGAATCCAATGACTCTATGAGGAAGTCATAGACGGGGTATGCCCAACCAATTCTTCCGATGGTCTCTGTTTCTAAGTAGGGGAAAATGCAGGATTTCGTCTTGTGATCCGTAGAGTCGGCATGTGCAAAAAGCACAGAGCAGTACAGGAGTAGCAACACATGTCTCACTGTCGCCTGGATCAATAAAATCTCGTCCGACATGGACTCTGCCCTAATAACCTTCGTAATCTCAGCGAATCTTGCCGTTGGACTGCCAAACCTCCAACCTTCGACCTCCTCTGTCGAATGCCAGTCTATCCGTATTCTATCCCCTATAAGGCTTAGACCTAATGCTAATGCTACATCCTTAACCTCAAAGGGGACTACGATGCCGCCTACTCTAAATGCCCTGGACTTGGGTATCCAGGATTGCACGAGGGTGGTCAAAATTGCCTTGTGCAATTTTACACCTTCTAGGTTAAGCAAGCCCCCAAATGGGCTTCTACTTAGGATATTAGTATGTACATTCCTCAACTGCAGGGACTGGAAGAAGTCGTAAAACTTGGAGGGGCAGCATCTTGACGTAACATAAGACGGCTGGAAAATAAAGCATTATTAGATATATAGCACATTACCAGAAATACAACACTTAAAAGAATAACAGGAGGCATTACCATGATTTCACGAGATGATTACTATATGCAAAAGATGAATTCGAATCCAAATAATCAGATGTGGACCTGTTCAAACACAATGAGTGGAAACAAATTAGCAAATATCCATTTAATTTCTTAGAAGCCTATTAGGGTGTTCAGCAAATCTCTAAGGAGAATTAAACCCCTAATTTATCTATTAAACCACTGTTAACATGAAAAATTAGGGGTTTAAACACCTGATTGCTCGCAAACTCAAACCCAATATACCAGTGAAATGTCTATTCTATTTTTAATAGCCTAGTAGGGTGCTGAGCAAATCACTACGGAGAATAAACCCCTAATTTATCAATTAAATCACTGTTAACATGGAAAAGTAAGGGTTTAAACAACTGATTTCTAACAAATTCAGCCCCTATAGAGCAATCACATGTCCATTCATTTTATTACAAGCCTATTAGGGTGTTGAGCAAATCACTATGGAGAATAAACGCGTAATTTATCAATTAAACCATTAATTTCTCCCAAATTAGGTTTTTAAACCATCAATAGTTAGTTAAAACACCTTATTTATCAATTAAACGACTGATTACTCACAAATTAGGTGTTTCAACAAATAATTTCTCAGAAATTAGGAGTTTAAACCACCGATTTCTCACAAATTAGGTGTTTAAACCACTGCTTTCTAACAAATTAGGGGATTATAACCATCAATAGTTAGTTAAAACCCCTCATTTATCAATTAAATCACTGAGATCGGTTTAAACCACTGCTTTTTCATAACCCTAACTGAGAAAACGACTAAATAACTGATTTATCAAAACCCTAAAAGACAAAACGACATAGAGAGTGAGAGGGAGAGAGTCATAGTGACAGAGATGGGTTATCAACCTGTGAGATTTTCCGCTGAGATTTGCAGAGAGAGAGAGAGACAGAGAGAGAGACAGAGAGACTTGCCGGAAAATTTCCGCCGGCGAGGGTATTTGCAGCGACAGAGAGAGAGAGAGAGTAAAAACTGTTTAAGAGTAAAAAGTAAAAAAAAAAAAAAACAGAGAGTAAAAACCGTCTTTTACACCTGAGGGCATTTTTGTCCGGTAACAATCCAAACCAGTCAACATCACTTCAATTTGGTGATTTAGAAAACACCCCTCTTCAAATGTCATAGTCAGTAGAAACCCCTTCTATTTGGTCATTTTCCCTTTAATTCAAACCAAAACATGAGAACTGAAGAGAGAGCATGCATGCTGGACGTTAATAGGCAACATGCCAAAATTGTTGAATGTGAATAGCAAGATTCACAAGTAGCCAAAACTGAGGTCCTTTAGCCTCTTCCTTCCACACAAGGCCTTCAACTTGCCTTATTTACTAAATTGCCATAATTCTTGCAATTAGCAACAACACTTGGCAACTTCCATCTTTTTGCTTATGGAAATTTTCCACCTCACACATGATGGCATGCCCATATCATCACTATATTGGACGTTTGTCTATTCTAAGGAACCCCACTTTCCTTTGTTTTTAAACTATGAGATAAAGGCAAGTCGGCATCATGGAATAATCCAAACTGTTCATTTTATGAGCCATCATGTACTTACTCCCGCCATTAAACCATTTCCAGTAGTTGATCTTAACCGTCTAAATTGTTAGCTTTGATGAACTTGGCTCAAACCATTTCTATGGGCTGATTCTAACTGTCCAATTGGTGGGTAGACCATCACATTGACGTGCACTTGGAAAATTCTAGCTGAGTCCCTCACTGAAATTCCGTCCACCATGTGAGAACCATATGTGGGGCCGACTATCACATGCTTAAACCACCAAAACAATCTTCAAAATTAGTGGGTCCCCCAACAACAGCCGAACCACATCTTGGGCCCATTCAAGCCCAATTGACAAACCAGCACATCCATTTAATTGATAATAACAGCTAATAACTTTCTAAATTGGCAATAGTGGATCCCACTTTAGGTTGGAATGATCCAAACCGATCAATTGATTAGGGTTGTACCTTCCAATCCTTTCCTTAGGATAATCCAGACCATCCATTTGGTGAGCCATAAGATGATGATCCCATACTTGCTTTCAGCCCATAGTTATTCTCACACTTGAATTTTTCTTTGGAATTTCATCTCTTTAGCTCCATTTTCTGGAAAAATTCATAAATAACCCTGAAACACACAAAAACAAAGAGAATACCTTAGTAGTACCCTTCTAAATAACAAAATATGCATGCTTTTTCTACCTACAATTCACACATAAATGTGCTCATCAAGCTTCGACAGATTTGGTACAACAGAGATATGTCTTACAATAAATTGTGAGAATAGCTGTGGGGTTGTTGTTCTTACAATAAATTGTAAGAATAGCTATGAGGATGTTCAATCTGTGCAGTTGCATGGAGGACATAACGCATCATTTTATAATTTCTGCTTATTTTTCTTACAATTTCTCGGCAGCAGAACGCTCGTTCCCCTGCTCTTTCGTTCAAATTTCTTTCCATTTCCTTTCAATTTGCCACGTCATTTCCTTTTCTTTTCGTGTAAAGTTATATTTTTGGAACTTTGCGTAAACTTATATTTTTGGACCTTTGTGTATGTTGTCAGATTTGTGGTTGAGCTTTAGAGGGTCTAATTAAACAAGAAATTTCTTTCGAGCAAAAATATTCCTTTAGCAATTGTGGTTTCAATTTTCCACTATGCAACAAGAAAATTAAGTCAACATGTATTAAAATCTTAACAAACTGCAAACATAACTCTCTAATTGAATAGCTCAAGGAGTTGTAAAGTAGCAAGCTAACCAAGAGCATGTTCAAAGCACCTTTGGGAATCCAGTTCAAAGGACACTTGGGAATAAAATTGCTTCGAGAAATGCCTTAATAAGTTGCTTGAATGATTCCAGTTCGAAGTCTACCAAAGCTTGCCAACTATGTTCACATTCATAACTGCAACATTGCTTCGGCCTGCCGAAGCTTGCCAACCTGTGGACCCCGATCCGAGAGAGGTGGGGGGACGGCCCCCCACGCGAGTCTCGGGATCATCCACGTGAAGGAGAGCTCCGCCAAGGAACTCTCGAAAAAGTGCCCCTCACAGCATGAGCGGCGATGTAAAGTGAGATACCTCTCGATTAGGGGACCAGCCCGGATTCGAGACGCACCTTAAACAAAGAAAGAGTCGTCATCCAAGGAAGTAGGCCCTGGATCCCATGCTGTGCTCTGTCGCAACAGATAACCAAAGATACAAAAGGTCCGTGCCTGATGACGAATGGGGAAGGGGTTAGGCGCCCCCAATTCGCCCAAGTGCAAGCACCTGGTCTCTTATGCCATTTATTATTAACTTTGAAGAGTTTTGGGCAAAAATCATGTGAAATGAGAACAATCATCCCCGAGAAAACGTCTATCTAAGCATGCATGACCCGGGGATGGGCAAAGAAAGTGAACATCCAAGTCCTAACTCATCGCATCGAATCCTAACTCATCACATCTAAGAAAGCAATAAACAATCGCATGCATAGCTACAGCTAAGCAGATAATGACAGATATAATGAGATAAGGAAAGAAAATATCTAAGTTTAGACAGATAATCAAGCTAAGACGAATGAATAAACGCTATAGCTAAGCAATCAAAGCAGTAAAGTAAACATACTAGCATGCAAGCCTATGCAAGAGATAAGACTAAGAAAATGGCAATCGATCACACGCTAGAAGAACAAACAAACTAGAATGCATGAGAAATCTATGATAAGCACACAGCAAGCTAAAAAGTGTAAGAAAATAAAGAAATCGGAAAATCAACGGCATGTGAGAATAAAAAATGCCAGGGAAAAGAAGATGGAACACACGATAGGCTCGGAGGGTGATTCAAAAGGAATCAAGCCCAGCGATCCTAATCTGCTGAAGATCGGACAAGTCTCGCTATCGTCATGACCTATCGTTGGGCTCAGCGAGGACAATCCCTGTAAAAGGGCCACGCTACGTCATCGCCTGTCCCAAAACCCGATAAAACGTCAGAAAACCGATGGAAACCGGAAAATCATGATGAAAACCGGAAATGGAATGAAAAGAGGGCTCCGAGTGACCTGGCAGTCACCATCCTTGCCCATTTTTGCTTTTGTTTTGAAATGTTTGAAAATATTTATTAAAAAGGTTTGACTGAACTCGGGTGGACGAAAAGGTGAGAAATGTTTGTAAAATGGTGATTTAAAAAAATGGTGACTGGACTCAGGATGCCAGCAGCACGCCTGAGCTGCCTACGTACCCCTCAGCTAGGGATCAAGCCATCCGTAGTTCGGACTAGGATTTCCTAACTACTCCTAATGACTCGAGATTTTTGGGATTTTTGATTTTTAGATGTTTTTGATGTTTTTTGACACAAGAGGACGGAATCCTATCATCACAAGGGGAGGACAGACTCCTGATATCCCGCAAAGGTTGGACAGCATCCTATGCTTTGCGGGGGGAATGAACAGAATAACAACTCTGCAAGGGTTGGACAGCATCCTATACCTTGCAGGAGCGGATAAAAATCACGTGATTTGATGAGGGGATGGAGAAAATCCTAACCCCTATGATGACAGGACTGACTCCTGAAAGACTGAAGGACTGACTCCTATGCTGAAGACCGACTCTGAAAGATGAAAGGACAGACTCCTAAACTCTCTATGACAGACTCTAAAAAGGAAGAAGGAATCCCTTAACCTGCGAAAACTCTAAGCAGGAAGGGAAAGAGTTGGCTCAAGAAGCATTCCGTCATAGCCTACCCAAAGGAAATTAGTTCTTTGAATCGATGGAACTTTAGACCTTGTAAGGAACCTTAAGAATGGCATATATGCGAGGTATCCGAGACACGAAACATATTGCGAAGATGATTGTAATTTCAAGGCCTTAAAAAATATGAACCCAAGAGTAATATGTAAACATTGAAGGGATGAGCAACCAAGCTCCTAGGGAGGAATAAAGACGCAATCAATGGACATTGCCGCTCAATACCTCCAAACTGATAGGTAATCAAGGTGGATTCATAGCCAATGAATCATGATAACACAGGTACTTAGGGTACTGTTCGAAAGATGGAGAAGAAATGGGTACCAGGTTCAACACATCTGAAAATGAATATATGATGGAATGAGGTGGGCCCCAAGAGTACTGTACGAAAATATACAGAATCCAATAAATTTAAACATTGAGCTTCGCATAGTTTGTAAAACCCAACATACAGACATTGTTAGTACCTTGAAGATAAGATCATTTTCCCAAATTTACTCATCCTACTACAGTGAAATGGTACACACCTCTTGCGGAAATGATGTTTGATATAAGAAGGCAACCACTTCGAGAGCTCACAGAAATTAATTGCAATAGAAAACAAAACGAGTTTTGTGCAATCGTGATGAACTCTCAATGCAAATATTGATAATTCTAAAAAAAGTTCAGAGAAGAAACAGCTAGCTGAATTTATGCGATCAAAAGAAATGAAGAGAGTACTTCATTACTTGGGATTAGGACTTAAGAGATTAGAGCAATAGCATTATCTTACTTCCCAAATCTGCAAGACTATATGATGGTAAAAATAAATGCAGGAGAAACGAATATCACATTGATCCTCACTACGAATATATACCAAAGGAAGAACAAAGATGTTACCTGACAGTGCTCAGAGTCTCTCTCTTCTTTTTTTTTATCCAAATCAGCTCCACAGCCTTGGGACCTGAGACTCCCGGGATGGGATCTCTTACCACAAATACAACTCTACGACGAAGGCGGCAGTGGAAGTGAATGTCCACCGAATTTTGCGGGTTTGCCGAGGTGGACCCGGATGATGGTGACGATGGGTTACAAAAATTGGAATAGGAAGAGGTTTAAAAACGAAATGGGTTTTGACCCAACGAGGGGGTGGCTGGAAGTTGAGGGGTGGGAGAGATGTGATTGAAGGAAGCAGAAGAAGGAGAAGACACTGGTGATGAGGGTTTGAAGGGGTTTTGGGTAGAGATGGGGGTTATGGAGGCTCGGTGGAAGGGGCTTGGGGAAGAAAACGGGTTTTGGTGGTGTGGCAGAAGAAGAAGAAATGGATGGGGTGGTGGTGGTCTGTCGGATTCGTAGAGGTGGAGGTGGGTGGAGGTGGTTTTTTTTTTTGTTTTTCCGAAATGGGTTTGGGTTTAATCGGTGGAAATGGGCGGTGAAGGAGATGGGTGAACGGCAGATGAACAGAGGAGGTGGCGGTGGTAGAATGGAGGTGGAAGAAGGTGGATATGGGTTTGCAGATTTGGGGTGGAGGTTTGGGGTTTAATGGGGATTAGGAAAAATAACGAGGTGGAGGAGAGGGTTTCGATGAGTTTCGGTGGTTGGAGGAGGTGGAAAGAGGTTGGGGATGATGGCTCGGTGGAGCGGCCGGAGTGACGTTGCCGGATTCCGGCAAGGTAGGTTGCCGGAGCACTCCCTCCCCTCTCTCTCTCTCTCTCTCTCTCTCTCTCTCTCTGCTGCCTTGACCTCTGTTTTTTTTTTTTTTTTTTGGTTTTGGGGGGTGGAGGAGTTGCAGAGGGGGTTCGGCCGGGGGTGGGTTTGGAGCTGGGTTTTGGGTAGAGATGGGGGGGGGAGAGGAGTTTGAAGGTGGAAATGGAGGGGATGGAATGAGGGGGATGGTGGCTTGGATTTCGGTGGGTCTGCCGGCCGGAGATGGGTTTGGCCTCGCCGGATTCCGGCTGGCCATGGTGGTGGAGAGGGTGAAGATGGGGGAGGTGGTGGAGAAAATGGGGGAAGAAGAGGTGGAGAAAATGAAGAGTGGAGAAAGTGGGGGTGGGAAGCGGCTTGCCGGAGAAGAAGGTATTTGGTTTTTTTTTTTCTTCTTTTTTTTTGTTTTTGAAATGGGTTTAGCTGGCCGGTGGTGGAGGCTGCGGGAGAAATGGGGTATGGTGGCTGTGGGAGAGGCTTGGCCGGAATAAGAGAGGCTTGCCGGATTCCGGCCAGAGGTTAGAAATTGCAGAGAAGGGTTTAAGGTCGGGGAAAAATGGTGGAGAAATGGAGGTGGTGGATTTGGAATGGGGAAATGACAGATGAGTAGAGGAGATGAAGGGTGACCGGAGGATGATAGCCGGAGCTTCTTCCCGTCCTCCTTTTTTCTTCTCTCTGTGTTTCCTTTGCAAGAAAAGAAAAAAATGAGCTCCCCTATCCTTTTTCTCCCTCTC
The DNA here is from genome assembly GCF_043159265.1 of Tasmannia lanceolata. Taxonomy (NCBI): domain Eukaryota; kingdom Viridiplantae; phylum Streptophyta; class Magnoliopsida; order Canellales; family Winteraceae; genus Tasmannia; species Tasmannia lanceolata. Next base: position 52,162,497 of record NW_027518680.1, on the reverse strand, counting down.
TATTTTTTTTATAACTAGGGGTAGAGACCTAGTTCTAATCCTCACCATCCATTTCCTTTGATGGCCTAGATCACTTCTTTTTGTGCTAAGAGCTTGAAACCCTAAACATGCTTTCCATCATGGCCCTACACTTGTCCTCCTTTTGATTTTAGGGTCCTTGCTCATTGCTTATAGAGGAAGCAATGAGCACATCCAAGAATACCCTTAAAGATGGGTTTATTTCCTTCTGGCCCCACACCTCTACTTTTGATTTTTTTATTAGAGAAGAAAGAAATACCCGACCCCCCTCTTTTGCTCTAGACAGCCCCCCATCTAGTGTATTTTAACTATTTTCTCTACAGGGGGGGTGGCTCGGGTAGAAAAAGGGGGCGGAATAAATTTTCTCCTTCTTTGATTTGCCCATGGTAAGCTAGTATTGGCACACCCATGCCCTGCTAATTCATCCTCCCTTTTCACATTCCTTTAAACTACGCCCAGCTCGAGCTCGAGACACGGGTTGGGATGCGACTTGGGTCGATTCATGAAATTCGGGTTGAGATTTTCAACTGCCAATCGGGTTAGGCTCGGATTAATTCCATTCATTTTCCACCTGACCTCGGGATTTCATTCGAATACGCGGGTTTAGGGCCCTGTCAAAATGGGGTGTCTACAGATGCCCCTCTTTGGCAGAGTGCGCTTGCCGCACGAAAGCCAAAGCCGAGCAGACAACACATTTTGACTGGCCCAAGGTTTCAAACGGAAGGGATGCAAGGGGGCGACGAGATGGATCGACGAGACAGATTCTCATCGAGAATGAATGATAAGATGAACTGAGGAGACAGATTCTCGAACAGAAAACTGAGACGGACTCTCAAGGGATAGTGAGACAGACTCTCACAAATTGCAGAATGGAATGATTAGACAGCATCATGATCATTCCTAAATTAGGATCTGAGAAGACAGCATCTTGACAGATCGACAAAGCGGAATGATTAGACAGTATCATGATCAAACCTGAATTAGGATCTGAGAAGACAGCATCTTGACAGATGAACAAAGCGAAATGATTAGACAACATCATGATCATTCCTAAATTGGGATCTGAGAAGACAGCATCTTGACAGATGAATAAAGCGGAATGATTAGACAGCATCATGATCAAACCTGAATTTAGAATCTGAGAAGACAGCATCTTGACAGATCGACAAATCGGAATGATTAGACAGCATCATGATCAAACCTGAATTTAGAATCTGAGAAGACAACATCTTGACAGATCGACAAAGCGGAATGATTAGACAGCATCATGATCAAACCTGAATTTAGAATCTGAGACGACAGCATCTTGACAGATCGACAAAGCGGAATGATTAGACAGCATCATGATCAAACCTGAATTTAGAATCTGAGAAGACAGCATCTTGACAGATGACAAAGCGGAATGATTAGACAGCATCATGATCAAACCTGAATTTAGAATCTAAGAAGACAGCATCTTGACAGATCGACAAATCGGAATGATTAGACAGCATCATGATCAAACCTGAATTTAGAATCTGAGAAGACAGCATCTTGACAGATCGACAAAGCGGAATGATTAGACAGCATCATGATCAAACCTGAATTTAGAATCTGAGAAGACAGCATCTTGACAGATCGACAAAGCGGAATGATTAGACAGCATCATGATCATTCCTAAATCAGGATTTTTGATTTGAAAAACGCGTTCAAGCTTCTCAAATCCTGATTCGGTAAAACTGATATCTCAAACATCAATGCGTGCTAGGTATCTTTTATGGTCTCACTTTCATCAGGATATAAAAGATGCCCCTAGTATAATTTCGCTTCCAGTTCAGGAGTCTTAACAAAACTCAAACAGATTCAAGCTTTCTTTCATGAAATTTGGATTACAAAGATTTTGAAGGTACAAGAGACTGACTCTTGCTGAAAGGTCTACCACTTTTATGCCAATAGCAGGGCTCCGGGCCTCAAAGGCTTTCAAAATGCACAAGAGACTGATTCTGTCTGAAACACTTTCAATTTTCTACCAACTGTCAGAACTTCAGGTTGCAATGGTTTTCAACTTCCAAGCAGACTGATTCTGCCTGACACATCTTCAACCTCCTGCCTGCTGCAGAAATTTCAAATGGGCCTGAGAGCTTGCCGCGCTTCTAGACCATGTATAGGTCATTTCGCCTTTTGGAGATGCGACTTTATTTTCTGGTACCCATTACCCCAGCTTTTGAAATGATACTGGACCAAACAGGTCATTTTGGGGCACACCTGACTCGACTGAGTACATGACTTTGACTTGACAAAGAATGACCTTGACAACTGCTTTGACAAAGGACTTTTGGTGAGTACCCAACCGAGTTACAAGACTGACTTTCAGGAAAGACTGAATCTGCTTCTTAATTTGATAATTATTTTAAGAGGGTACAGCTTACCACTCTTGGAACTCTTCGAATACCGTGTTTTAAGGTGATTTCGCCTCTTTCTGGTATTTAGTCATGGTTATTATACCCTTTGGATTGTTCGGTTTTAACCCCTAGCTTAGAGGAATATCAAAGGAAGCCTTACTGGCACTATTCAGACCTTGAAGTGATGCCGATACCGGTATGAAGGTCTTGCTAGCTTCTGAAATTTAGTCATTTACGAGAAGTCGCTGCCATGACCAGATTGCCCTTTTGGGTTTTCAATCTGGCGGACTGCTTGCCTTAATTTTTGCCTGGACTGCCTGCCCTTGCAGGTTTTCCATCCAGCAGGCTCTGCACCCTGATTTTTGCCTAAGCCGCCCTTTCGGGTTTTCAGCTTAGCGGGTGGATGACCCTAACTTTTGCCTAAACCGCCCTTTCGGGTTTTCAGTCTAGCAGGTCTAAGACTCCATTATTATTTTTTCTTTTTCTGTTTCTCCACAAACCTTTGTCTTATCACACCAGGAGGACTTTTAGGTGGGTTAGGGTTTGAAAGAACTGGATCAGGGTGTTTGCATTGACTGGACCGAATCTGGACCCTTCCAGATAGCCTACGTACCTCCAAAGAGTGAGGATCAGGTCCGCGTAGTTCGCCCATTGGGGACTTTGGGTTGAGATTGTTTTGATTTGACTTCTTTTTTTTTCTTTTTGAAAGTTCTCTCCTTTGTTTTTTCTTTTTCTTCTTTTCAACCGTTTTGAAAGATTTGACCGAACCCGACGTTGTCAGGTTGCCTACGTACCCTGTGGAAAGGGATTAGGTCATGGCGTAGTTCAGGCTTTGCATCTTTTATGGCGTAAGTCATAAAAGATGCCCCTGGTTTGAGGGTGACAAAGAAATTTTGATTTTGCTTATTAGCTCAAAAGGTCTGCAAACGGTCTTTGACTTTTCTCTTTTGTTTTTCAATTGGATTTTTGGATTTGAAGCTCAGATCGACCAATGACGGCCTCCTGGTGTCTTAGGCATAATACTTTTTAAGTTGATCAAGGTTTGTGGGTTCTGTTAGTTTTTCACCATTTTGATCAAGGAGTCTGACGGCTTTTGCAGGCAGGACTTCATCGACAATGTAAGGACCCGACCAGTTTGGTCTGAACTTCCCTCGGGGATCATGGACCGGTGCCCTGTAGGATTTCAAAACGAGGTCACCTTTCTGGAGATCTCTGATCTTCACCTTCTTGTTAAAGGCTTTCTCAATTCGACGCTGATATCCCTGGACATGATACAGAGCTCTGAGCCTCTTCTCATCAATCATCTGTAACTCCTGATATCGGGCCCTTGCCCACTCTGATTCTGGCAAACCAGCTTCCATCATTACCCTTAACGAAGGAATTCTCAGCTCAACTGGTAGGACCGCTTCCATCCCATACACTAGTGAATATGGCGTAGCTCCCGTAGAGGCCCTGATCGACGTTCTGTAAGCCCACAAAGCATATGGTAGCTTATTTGACCAGTCCCTGTACGTCTCTGTCATCTTGCTGATGATGGTTTTGATGTTCTTGTTTGCAGCTTCGACGGCTCCATTTGTCTGGGGCCTGTATGGTGAGGACTTGTGATGCTTAATCTTGAACTCCTCACATAGGCGTACTACTTCTTTCTTGAAGTGTGATCCATTGTCTGAGATCAGCTCATGCGGTACCTCATATCTGCAGATGATGTTCGCTCGAATGAATTTGGCAACTGAGGCTGAAGTCAGCGATGCGAAGGACGCGGCTTCGATCCACTTGGTGAAGTAATCGATGGCTACCAGGATGTACTCATGCCCACTTGAAGATTTCAGAAACACCTTTCCAATGATATCGATTCCCCAGACTGAAAACGGCCATGGCGAAGTCAGAGAATGTAACTCAGAAGGCGGCACATGAATGAGGTTGGCATAAACCTGACATTTATGACACTTCTTCACGAACGCAAAGCAGTCAGCTTCCATGGTTGGCCAGTAGTACCCAAGTCTCAGGATCTTTCTCGACAGCATCTTCCCGTTCATGTGAGGCCCACAGACTCCTTCATGCGTCTGCTCTATGAGATTAGCTGCTCGATCTTCATCTACACAAAGAAGCTGGATTCCATCAAATGACCTCCTGAAGAGCTCATTGCCACAGATAATGAAGTTAGCCGCCAACTTCTGGAGAGACCTCCGCTCTTTTCCTGATGCTTCAGGAGGGTGCCCTTGGCCTAGAATGAGATTCCTTATATCAGTGTACCAGGGCTTTCCATCTGGACATCGGGCTGCTATCTCTATAGCGTTCACATGCGCTGGAGCCCATTGTAACCGCACTGCTAGAGGCTGAACTTCCATTGATGCAGAGATATCTAACATTGAGGCCAGTGTAGCCAAAGCGTCCGCGAAATAATTTCTTGTCCTCGACAGATGAGTGAATGTAACATTCTTGAATCTCTTGACCAGGGAATCCAGATGCATGTGATACGGGATCAATCTATCCCCCTTTGTTTTCCATTGACCATTGATCTGACAAATGATCAAGATTGAGTCCCCGAAAACATCTATCTCTTGAATATGCAAAGCTAAGGCTGCTTCGAGACCAGCAATGCACGCCTCATATTCGGCCTCATTGTTGGTACACTTGAACTGCAATTTGATGGATACGGGGATGTATTCTTTCTTCGGAGATATCAACACTGCCCCAACCCCTTGACCTCAGTTGTTCACAGCACCATCGAAATACATCAACCACCTGGTGCTTGGGACCTCATCTTCTATTGTCATGATCTCTTCATCAGGGAAATCTGCCGTCAGAACTGCATTCTCATCCACAGGCGCATCAGCCAACTGCTCAGCTATCACACGCCCCTTAACTGATTTCTGGGTTACATAGGCAATATCAAATTCAGACAATAGCAGCAACCATCTGGATGTTCTCCCGGTGAGGGCGGGCTTCTCGAACAAGTACTTCAACGGATCCATCCGTGAGAGTAAGAGAACCTTGTTTGATAGCAGGTAGTGCCTGAGCCTCTGAGTTGCCCAAACCAGTGCCAGACAAGTCTTTTCCAAGATAGAATATTTGATTTCGTACTCCAGCATCTTCTTGCTGATGTAGTAGATAGGCTTTTCTTTCTTTGACTCAGGGTCTTGCTGGGCTAACATGCAACCCATAGCTGTGTCGGTGACAGATAGGTACAGCAACAGTGGCTGATCTGGAATAACTGGTGACAGGACAGGAGGCAAAGTTAGACACTGCTTGACTTTCTCAAATGCTTCCTGACACTCATTATTCCACTTCTTTGGAGAATTTTTCTTCAGCAGCTTGAAGATGGGTTCGCACGTCATTGTCAACTGATTTATGAACCTTCTGAGGTACTGAACCTTTCCCAGGAAACCACGGATCTGCCTCTCGGTCCTCGGTGGCTCCATCTCTTGGATTGCTTTGATCTTTTGAGGATCTACCTCGATCCCTCTTTCGCTGACCATGAATCCCAACAACTTCCCTGAGGTGACCCCGAATACACACTTGCTCGGGTTCAAGCGAAGCTTATACTTCCGGATCCTTTCAAAAAACTTCCCCAGGACTATGGCGTGCTCTGGTCGAGTCTTGGATTTAACGATCATGTCATCGACGTAAACTTCGACCTCTTTATGAATCATGTCATGCAATAAGGTGGTAGCCGCCCTTTGATAGGTTGCCCCAGCATTCTTCAGCCCAAATGGCATCACTCTGTAGCAATATGTTCCCCATGGAGTGGTGAACGCGGTTTTTATCATGTCCTCAGGGGCCATCTTGATCTGATTATATCCGGAAAACTCATCCATAAAGGATAGCAAAGCATGACCAGCTGTATTATCCACCAGGAGATCGATGCTCGGCAAAGGAAAGTCATCCTTGGGACTCGCCTTGTTCAAATCTCTGAAATCCACGCACATTCTGACTTTTCCGTCCTTCTTGGGCACCGGTACTATGTTAGCCAGCCATTCCGGATATTCAACCACTTGAATGAAGCCCGCATCTAACAGCTTCTTGACTTCATCATGGACTTTCAATTCCCATTCTGGTTTTAATTTTTGAAGTTTTTGCTTTTTCGGGTTGGCACCTGGGATTAGGGGAAGACGATGCTGGACAATGTCTTCGCTTAATCCCGGCATGTCATCATAGGACCAAGCAAAAACTTCTTTGTATTCCTTAAGCAAAGTGATTAATTCTTCACGCTCCTCCGGGGATAACGTTTTGCCAATCCGTATTTCCTGGATTAAGGTTTCATCACCTATGTTGACGATTTCAATTTCTTCTTCAAGTGGTTTAGCGCGACGCTGCTCCTCCTGAGTAAGAAACAGAGACAGAGACAGAGACAGAGACAGAGACAGGAAGTCTTGATCATTGTTATGTGTTTGATCTCAGGGGGAGTCTCGTCGGCATCCTCATAAGAGGGGGAGTCTTGATCATTGTTATTAGTTTTATCAATTTGAGAAGCAGAAACAGAGACAGAGACAGGAAGATACTGAAATGAGTCTTTCATTTCATTCATAGAATCAAAATTTACATCATTGATCAATTGGCCCACAGCAGGCTTTACAGTATGCTCAAAAGAAAAGTTTGTATCGTCAACTGAAATGTTGACACCTGACTCAACTGGACTATGTATGGACTTTGTGGTATATTCTATAACAGACTCATCTTCATAGACAGCATCTATACCGGAGGACTCGCCACCCACACCAGGAATGTCTAAGCTTCTTAAGGTACCTGCATCCAAAGAATTGTTAGAAATAACAGACTTTATATTTGACTCGGAAACAGACACATACTCAGAAACTTCAGACTCTTTTGGAGGAACATGACCATACTGAAGAACTAATTGAGGGATGACCTGAGAGGTCCAGTTATCAAGGGGTACCTCAGCTGGGGTAATTCGGCCCTTAGGGTTTAGGATGTGCGCATCTTCTCCGATCATGGCAATGACCGGTGCCTCAACCTCGAAGAGGGAGTCTAGAAGGCGCGGCTCTAAGTTCTCCGCCCAATCAGATTCCTGTTTTTCGACAGCTGTAATCTGCCCATGGAAGTACTCATCCGGCAATTCATCAGCGAAAAAGATTTCAAAACCTGGCAGCTCTTTCCCAGACTCATCCAACCACGGCTCGGGGAAACCACAGAACGGGCGATCAGCTCCTTCTTTCCTGTACCTACCATTCATCAACAGACTGAACGGTCCCATAGGCAGCTCTAGGCCCCGACGACGCACCTCTGCCCACTTCAGCATGTACTGCTTCCTTTCCCTGATCTCCTTTCGGGTGGGTTCATATCCTAACCCAAACAAATTGTTCGCGACCTTCAGCTCCGGCCACTCAGTTAAACCCTGCAGATTTCTCCCTAGACCAGTTCCAGGAATATATCCATATTTGCGCATTATTCGGGCTACCTGCGCATTTGCACTGGACATAAACAGAATTTCTTCGCTCATAGCTTCTTCCATAGTAATGGTCGAAACTTCGAGTGAAAACCCAGTCAGACTGACATCTATGGTGCTTGAACCAATCTGCTCTTCGGATATCTGTCCAACCTCTGGTTCTGGGTCCCCTCTAACTGTGATAATTCTGTTATTCTTGATGAACTTGAGCTTCTGATGGACAGTGGAAGGAACCACTCCGACTTTGTGAAGCCAAGGTCGGCCGAGAAGGAGAAAGAAGGAGGTCTTGATATCCAGAACTTGGAATTCTATGTCAAATATTTCACCTCCAATCTCGATTTCGGTGACCAAAGTTCCAATGACATCCCTTCTGGTCCCATCGTAAGCCAATATCCCCTGCTCTGACGGAATGTAGTCATCTGGCCCAAACCCCAAGGCAGTAGCGGTGCTCAAAGGACACACATTCAAAGCTGACCCGTTGTCAACCAAAACCTCCGGCACTTTCTTCTTATTGCACACGACGGTAATTCTGAGAGATTTCGTATGATTCTTACCCTCTGGAGTCAGATCTTCATCAGAAAAAGACACGGTCATAGCTGCTCTGGACATAGATACGAGTCCAACCAGTTCATCAGGGGTTATATCAACGGACACCTGCGCTGTATTCAATTCACGAAGTATAACCTGACGGTGCTTAGGAGATGACATCAACAGACCCCAGATGAAAACATTAGCTTGGGTCTTCCTAAGCTGCTTCAACAGAATGTCTTCATCTTCTCCAGGACTCAACCTCTGATTCTGGTTTTCAACTGCTCTGGCAATCTCAGCAGGATTCTCTGCTCTCAACTCAGGAGGCTTAAAGACACGCCCACCACGGGTAACATGGCGAACTTCATCACAGGGATCGTTCAACAGCAGCAAGTCCTCATCCTCAAGCTTAAGGACATATGGGACTTCGCTTTTCTCTTCTTCCCCCTCGAATCTGAGGACATAGGGACATTCAGAGGATTCCCCAACTTCTTGCGCAGAGGACAAGACATAAGGCTTTTTGCATTCGACCTCCTCATCATCGGATTCCCATCTCAAAATATACGGCTCATCAGAAATAACGGCACATATACGAGAATGGTCCAGGACAACCTCTTCAGTAAGAATTGCATAGACATTCGGAGGAGGCATAGCATGCGTCGACAATGGATTCCTGGTGACGTTAGGGAGAGCTTCCACCGCAATTTCTTTTGCCTCGATCTTATCCTGGATCCTATGCCTTAGTGCCATACATCTGTCAGTCAAATGCCCAACACCCTGGTGATATTCACAGTACTGATCTTTTCTCCAATATTTCGGGAGAGGATTTGGGGCTTCCCGGGGTTCCAGTAGAGTGATCTTCCTGTCCCTCAACAGCTTTTTGAGAGCCACTGTGGGACATGATCCCGCGAGAGGGGCGTGGGGCGCGAGCCGCCGCGCGCTCTCTCTTGGTCTCTCGTTCCCACGCGATTGGCGTGTGCATTTTATTTGTTGATTTGAATTCGTCTTTCCTGTGGACTTGGGATCACTAAGGCAATCCGAATTCCACACGAAAGAGACTGACAGAGTCGCCACCTAGATGTGGGATCTAGGACCCGTAATTAACCAGAAATCTAGACTCGCTACCTGGTTACGAGAATGGAAGGTATGGGGAGTTATCCGCCACATGCACCATTCCTGCCCGATAATCGGTCTTCGATTCCAAAAGTTAACTCTTTTAAATTTATTTTAAATGGCTCATTCAACTCTATGTTAATGTGTGAACTAAGTGACATGCATCCTAGCATCTAATTTCAATGTGAATCCTAGATGTGTATCTTGATTTATTAATTTGTCTGGATTCATTCTAAGTGAAAGTTCTCCTAGAATTCTAATTTCATGGAAAGCCCTAACTGATTTGATTAAGTATTTACAAGAAAATTAATATACAAAACACCACAATTTGTTGTGGTGCCGACTCGCGGGTGGTATGCCGTCAGACATCCAAGCTGCCTACGTACCCAAGCCTCACTGGGATCAGAGTCGACGTAGTTCGGTGCACCTAAGCTAAGCTACATATGCCTAACTCAACTAGGACACCGACTTAGACGGATTTGACTGTTTCAACAGTTTTAAGAGGAATTATTTAATTCAAGTTGAGGATTTTATTATCTTAGGATTTCATCTAAGATGCTATATGATTCTTATCTGAATGCAAGTTGTCCCTTAGACTAATGCAGGTTTTGCCTACATCCTAGTTTACTAGGCTTGTCCTAGGGAAAGATCGGGTGACTAGTGTAACTAGACCTATGGTACGGTTGCTATTCATAGCAAGCGTCCGTGATGAGGCTGGACTCCTAACTCTAGGACTCCCTAAAACCTAGGACACGGCACGACACCAGTGTTCCTAAATTGGGCTCTAATGGTTCTTAGATTGGAAACCATAATCCAATGGTTCCGAAAGACACAAGATAAATCGATTTAAGTTCTCGAGGTTAATGAGTTTCAGATTTCGAAGATTTTCAGTTTCTAGACATTTAAGGATTACCAATGGTTCTAGGGTTCACCAATTTCGGCCTTGAATGGCATCCAAAGGAGGGAATCGTGCGCTCTTTCCTTGTGCAATTTAATACTTAGGTTATAGCATCTTATTGCCTGGCAGAATCTCAGGATTTCCGTGGACACTAACCTCGGAGCCAACAACATGCTATAACTTAAATATTCAAATTGTCAAAGATCAAGTTGCAATTGGGATACGATTATGGATGCACTGGCCATTTTTCCAGGAAAATCTAAAGATCCTAAAATTTCTGTTTCAATGGATTAAGGAGTGAACATGTGACAGAATTTTAAAGTTCTTTAGGAATTTTTATATGATTTTCAATTAATTTCGAATTTTCCATGGATTTTATCAATTTTAAGCATATGAGCGGTTTTACAAGTGAAATTGTTGCAAATAAATTCGAAATGATTTGAAATTTCTACAGCAGCAAGATGAAAATGTATGTAGCTTACAGGATGAGTTTTGCATATTTTTACATTAAATTCACATTTAATCTTGATTAAACCATTAAATGTCCAGATTGCACAATTAACACCTAAACTAGTAGAAATATAACTCTAAATTCTATGAAATTTCTACAGAAATACTATATGAATCAAAATAGCATGCAGTGAGATTTTCATGAATTTTAGAAATTATTTACTACCAATTTCGGATTTTACAATTTCCAGACCAGATTATAAATTAACACTACATCCCATATTAAAACAGATCCAAATCACACGAAAATTTTACAGTAACAAGTAATATGGAAGATAAGACTACCGTAAAAATTTTATGAATTTTAATGATGATCTGATGTTAGTAAAAATTCTCCTAAAATCTGATAAGTTTCAAAGAAAATATTAAATAATATACCAAATAAACTCCAAAAATCTTTACAAATTCATGGTAAAATGAATCAGTAACATATTATTTTCCCACGAAATTTCATTAATTTTAGAATCTGTTTGGTATATAATTTAATTTTTCTTCGTCAAAAGATGTTTTTTGAAGAGTTTTCCATTTTTAAAACACAATTTGCGGAAAAAATCAGAAAAATTCGGAAAAATACAGAAATATTTTGAGAACAATGCACCTACCTGTGGTGAAGATCTCCGCCCAATCCAAAAAAATATAAAAAATCCTGCCGCCGCCGATCCGCTCCGCCGTCTTTCGCTTTCTCTGGAGTGTTTAGAGGGAGTGATTGAGGGAGTGAAGAGATAATGGAAGAAGAATATTAGGGAGAGGGATGGAAGAATATATTGAGGAAAGGGATTGGAGGGAGTGATTAGAAGAGATAATGGAAGAGAAAGAGATAATGGAAGATAAATTTCTTTTTTTCTTCCTTTTTTTTATGGATGGGAAGGGAGATATATATAGGGAGAGAAAGAGAGAGAGAGAGATATGTTGGTGGAGAGCTCATCATGTTGTCCCTCTTAGTGGAGAATCCATCATTATTGTTCTTAGTGGAGGGCCCATCATGTTTCTTAGTGGAGAGTCCATCATTATTGCTCTTAGTGGAGGGCCCATCATGTTTCTTAGTGGAGAGTCCATCATTATTGCTCTTAGTGGAGGGCCCATCATGTTTCTTAGTGGAGAGTCCATCATTATTGCTCTTAGTGGAGGGCCCATCATGTTGTCTTAGTGGAGAGCTACCATCATTGCTCTTCATAAGAGGCCTCACAAGAGGCCCCACTGAGGCCCCACAACGCGGGCCCCACAATGTGGGCCCTCGGTTGATTCGATTTTAAACAAATGTTCAATGCGGGCCCACCAAACGAGTTCAAATTTAATCAAAATGCATCATGCGGCCCCACCAAATGGGTCCAACTTTCTCGATCCAAATTTAATCGAAGCACCCAATGCGGGCCCACCAAACGGGTCCCAATTCTCTCTGGTTTAGATTTTTCTGAATAATCCTTCTCAACATTTAGCGGGAAAATACGAAACACGACGGAAACGACCAAAAATATTTAGAAATGTAACAAACGGATGCGGGAAAGAAAGACATTGGAAAACCGACGGAAAACAAACCCTAATTTCTTTATCGATTAAGGTAGAGCAAAATGGGGTGTCTACAGATGCCCCTCTTTGGTAGAGATGACGTAGTCATCGAATACCAAAGTCAAAATGACAGAGCCATTTTGCGTAGCTTTAATCGACAAAAGACTCTACACAAACGGAACTTAGACGCAAACATTTACTACCTAATGCAAGGCCCTAAATGAAATCCTAGAATTAGAACATAATAAGAAATCCTGATGCGGTGCCGTTCACAAACGGGCAACGAGAGAATGAGATACCACTTTCGAATGGATTCCGAACAGAAAGAACAAAGATCGTTCTCAAGCGGTTTTTTTTTTTTTTTTTTTTTTTTTTTTAAAAAAAAAAGAAAATGAGACATCTTTCACAAGCGGGCTCAAGGAGGATAAGAGACCATTCACAAATGGATTCAGAAAATGAGGTACCGTTCACAAACGGGCTCAAGGAGAAGACGAGACCATTCACAAATGGACTCGAAAATGAGGTACCGTTTACAAACGGGCTTAAAGAGAACACATGACCATTCACAAATGGACTCGAGAAACGAGGCACCGTTCACAAACGGGCTCAAGGAGAAAATGAGACCATTCACAAATGGACTCAGAAAATGAGGTACCATTCACAAATGGGCTCAAGGAGAATAAAAGACCATTCACAAATGGGCTCAGAAAATGAGGTACCGTTCACCAACGGGCTCAAGGAGAAGACGAGACCATTCACAAATGGATTCGAGAAACGAGGCACCGTTCACAAACGGGCTCAAGGAAAACATGAGACCATTCACAAATAGACTCAGAAAATGAGGTACCGTTCACAAACGGGCTCAAGGAGAATAAAAAGACCATTCACAAATGGGCTCAGAAAATGAGGTACCGTTCACCAACGGGCTCAAGGAGAAGACGAGACCATTCACAAATGGATTCGAGAAACGAGGCACCGTTCACAAACGGGCTCAAGGAAAACATGAGACCATTCACAAATAGACTCAGAAAATGAGGTACCGTTCACAAACGGGCTTAAGGAGAAGACGAGATCATTCACAAATGGACTCGAGAAACGAGGCACCGTTCACAAACGGGCTCTAGGAGAACATGAGACCATTCATAAATGGACTCGAGAAATGAGGCACCGTTCACAAATGGGCTCAAAGAAATAAGATAGCTTCAACCACGAAGAATTTAGAGATTTTTCATAAACTTGAATTTGACGTAGGATTGGATTTGATGAATTTTTGATTTTTCAGAAATAAGGCAGCGTCCACAAACGGGCTCAAGGAGGACATGAGACCATTCACAAATAGACTCAGAAAATGAAGTACCGTTCACAAACGGGCTTAAGGAGAAGACGGGACCATTTACAAATGGACTCGAGAAATGAGGCACCGTTCACAAACGGGCTCAAAGAAACAAGATAGCTTTGATTGATGAACTCAACAACGAAGAATTTAGAGTTTTTTCATGAACTTGAATTTGACATAGGATTGGATTTGATGAATTTTTGATTTTTCAGAAATAAGGCACCGTCCACAAACGGGCTCAAGGAGGACATGAGACCATTCACAAATAGACTCAGAAAATGAAGTACCGTTCACAAACGGGCTTAAGGAGAAGACGGGACCATTTACAAATGGACTCGAGAAATGAGGCACCGTTCACAAACGGGCTCAAAGAAACAAGATAGCTTTGATTGATGAACTCAACAACGAAGAATTTAGAGTTTTTTCATGAACTTGAATTTGACATAGGATTGGATTTGATGAATTTTTGATTTTTCAAAAATAAGGCACCGTCCACAAACGGGCTCAAGGAGGACATGAGACCGTAAATGGACTCAGAAAAATGAGACACCGTTCACAAACGGGTTCAAGGAGAAGACGAGACCATTTACAAATGGACTCGAGAAAAGAGGCACCGTTCACAAACAGGCTCAAAGAAACAAGATAGCTTTGATTGATGAATTCAACAACGAAGAATTTAGAGTTTTTTCATGAACTTGAATTTGACATAGGATTGGATTTGATGAATTTTTGATTTTTCAGAAATAAGGCACCGTCCACAAACGGGCTCAAGGAGGACATGAGACCGTAAATGGACTCAGAAAAATGAGACACCGTTCACAAACGGGTTCAAGGAGAAGACGAGACCATTTACAAATGGACTCGAGAAAAGAGGCACCGTTCACAAACAGGCTCAAAGAAACAAGATAGCTTTGATTGATGAATTCAATAACGAAGAATTTAGAGATTTTTCATGAACTTGAATTTGACATAGGATTGGATTTGATGAATTTTTGATTTTTTTGAACTTAATGAAATCGAGGATGTTATAGATCGTGCCTGACAAAGATATCGGAAACTAGGACTTTGACGAATGATGAAACGGCAAACCGAAGAACCATTACTAACAAGAATGGATTAGAAACACTTTTATGAAACTTCAACAAGATTTTTCTCAAAGAGACTGCTGGTCTTGTCTTTGGGGATTTGGATGACTGAAACCTTGAACAAGACACTTGAAATTGGTAATCTAGAACAACGGCTCTCTTGGATATAATCATGGAAAAGTGGGACTTGCCTCTTGATAGGTGTTTAGATAAACATTTCTTGACCAGGAAAGTATTTAACTAACTGGAAGGAAATTCTGAATTTTAACGGTTCATCTTTCTGAGAAATTGGCTCGACCATCATTGCATCTGAGGCTCTTCCAAGCTTAAGATGCCTTCCTGGGGTATGATCTTTTTACGGAAGCTGGGCTTTCTGATGTTTCTACTTCTGAATTCTTCTGGGTTGATCATCTTTGAAATATAGCTGTTTGACTAGATTCTCGAACTTTTTCAGGTACAATCGCAGGGAGCTGACGAGGCCGGGCCTCCTTCACCGAGACAGTTGCATCATTTGGACATATGGATGACGATTGACTCTTTTTAAATAGAAAACTTAGATAAAAGGCACTACTCAAAGGATTGAGGAGCTCTAAAGGAGTGAACATAGAATAACAACGATTGATTAACTACACTAAAAGACACAGTAATGCTTCTGACTTAGTTAACGTTTTATTTGGTAAGTCTATCCTTTCAAGGAATATTTTTTTCAATTGGTAAACACTGGACTTTTTCCTTAAAACAGTAATGCCTCAATGATTTAATTACAACTCCTAGGATTGCTTAGCTCCAATGCCCCCAGTTTTGAGGACGTCACTTGAATTTGTTTGAACTTCAATTGATCTTCAGTCCTGATACCGGCTGTAACCTTCTTATAAATTTGCTTGAACTTCAGTTGATCTTCAGTCTTGATACTGGCTGTAGCCTTCTTATAATGATTCTCTTACCGTGACCAAGTCACCTCTTCAGGGTTTTTAACTTGGCGGACCGTGGTAGCCTTAACTTTTGCCTGAACCGTCTTTCTAGGTTTTCGATTCAGCAGGCTATCCCCTTAGCTTTTGCCTAAGCCGCCCTTTCGGGTTTTCAACTTAACAGGGGAATGATCTTAAATTTTGCCTAAACCGCCCTTTCAGGTTTTCAGTCTAGCAGATCTTCAAACTCCATTTTTTTTTTATTCATCATCATTTTTTTTTTTGTTTTGTTTCGGGACCTAGATCATTAGTTCTGAACACCGGAAGGACTTTATAGGTAGGATAGGGCTTTTCAAAGAATGGCTTAAGGTTCAACAAAGATTTCGACCGAACCTGTGAATAGGTTGCCTACATATCCCAAGGTAGGAATCAGGTCGTGTATAGTTCAGGGCGAATGCCCCTAGTTTGAAGATAAATTGTTCGAAAGTTTATTGATTTTTCTTTTTTTTTCTTCTTTCTGGAATAATTGACTTCTCTTCTTTAGGAACTTATCCCCTTTTTTTTTTTTCTGAAAGGATTGAATTTCTTTTTTTTTTTTGGATTGATTGAATTGCTTTTCTTTTTTGAATTGACCGAACTCAGTTTAACCGAGCTGCCTACGTACCCCAGTGTAGGGATCAGGTCTCGCGTAGTTCGGGGCGAATGCCCCTAGTTTGATGGGTTTTCAAGAAAATTTCATTTAGGCTCGAAGGGTTTGCAAACCAGTATTCTTTTGACGTTGGGTTCTGATTTTGGGATTTATTCAGCCAAAGGAGGCCTTCCGATGTTCAGATTGGGAATCGATCTAGGTTACTAGAGTCCCTCTGGTACTGATTATTATTTTTTTTTTCATTTTTTTTTTCGGAGTTTGACGGCATTTCCAGGTAAGAGATAATGGATCTTCTTCTTTCAAGATTCTAATACGTGCTTTCGACTTTCATAGAGCGAAACTTGTTCTTTGACATCGTCCATTTATGGATTTGTAACTCTTGATATCTGATGACCACTTTTCAATACTTGCTCTTGAACTTCTTATCTTGAATTTGTTAGCTTTATGTTATGAATTTGAGAACCAAGGTCATTGATTGGAAATATGAAAGTTGTTTCCACTCCATGCCCTTTGCATAGCATATGATATTCACTTCATTCTTTCTTGAACCTTCTATCTGGGTCTTTCTCTTGGCATTAATGGTAACGCTTACCAGACCATCTTTTTATCCTCAAAATGGGTTTACCAATTCTTCACACTCTTCAGAGGGTAATGTATTTTCAATCGGCATTTACTGGATCAAGGTTTCAGTGCCAGTGTTTACCACTTTAATTTCATCTTTGAAAGGCTGAGATTGGCGCTCCTCCTCTTGTTCAAGTAATCGTTGTGACTCAAGTGGAGTTTCGTCAATTTTGTCCTCATTTGATGAGGGAGTCTTATTTTAAGATCAGAAGCACACTTAAGAAATAGACACAAGTGAACTCTTGGAACTTGAAATTTTATTTAAAGAAAAAGATACTACATCTCACAACCTATCCTGAACATGTTCATGATTCACAACTCTAAAAGAAAAGCAAAAGATAACTTGCCTGGACTAGGCATTAACCTTGAACTGTAGAACCGGACTCAACAATTGTACTGACCATGATGGCTGACTCAAAATAAAATAATAAACGACTAAAACTTTAACTGCCGCAACTGTCTAGCTTCGGAGGCTCGACGAAAGCTGGCTCATAAATGGTACTTTCAACTTCTGATTCTTTTCATTGCAACCGGACCTGTGCCCCTTTGAACCTTCAGTTATTTAAGCATTGCGAACGGCTGGCGGCAGTACTGCATGATTCGGTAATGGGTTATTGGTAGCAACGGGACTTGGCTCAAACACAAGGCTTTTATTGTCGAGCAACCTCTGGATTCTGAATTTTAGGGCAATGCAATTATCAGTGAGATGGCCAGAATTTCTATGGTATTCGCAGTGTTGATCTGTTCGCCAATTTGCTGGTAAAGGATTAGGAAGAGCCCTAATGTCGGGCAGGATTATGCGACCTGAGGCTAGACACTCCTTGAGTATCACAGATGGTGGAAGAGGGAGAGGGGTAAATTCTGTCTGGGCCTGTGGCCGAGGTGCGACAGCAGGTTGGGTATAATCCATCACCATGGGGTTCTGAGGTTTTGAAGGCTGAGGCTTGGAGCGGGAAAGGTTATTAATTTCAGCTGATGGAGGCTTCTTGAATTCTTTGGTATTCGGGTTACTTCGGTTGAACACACCTTGAGCCATAGCCTCCTCTATTTGGGTGCCTGCCACGATAAAGTGTTTGAAGTCCGGATAATACTGCAACGACATGTGATACTGGAGCTGGGGGGAAATATTTTTCATGATTATTTGGACCTGCTCTTCCTCAGAAGGGCGCTCCATCATCTGAGCTGCTATTCTCCTCCATCTTTTCACAAAGGTCAGAAAGGATTCCCTCAAGTCTTGCTTTGTCCTTTCCAAATCCTTTCTGGTGATTTCTGTCCCGTCATCATATTTGAATTGCCTGATGAACTGCTCGCCGATATCCTTCCATGTCCTGTAACGAGTCTTGTCCAAGACCATGAACCACCTCCTGGCAACCTTGGTTAGGGAAACCGGGAACAATTGAGCCATTTGCTCAGAAGATAAGCCTTGAGGTTGACACATGATGGTGAACATTTGCAAATGTGTGATTGGACAACCCACACCATCATATTTATCAAAGTCCGGCATTTGAAAATTGGCTGGGAGACGGATTTCTGGGAACAGTGTGAGGTCACTTGGATTGAAACCACCCTGGTCCTGAAACTGAATGTCCTGAACCTTCCTGGTAAGACTTTCTAATTTCTCCATAACTACTTTATCAACCATGGACTGAGAAGGCCTGCCGCGATCTTCGCTGTACTGCTCTTTTTCAAAATCTTCTTCAGTTTTGTCAGGGATAGGAATGAACACTGGCTGGGCAGGTGCGGCTGAAGTAACTGTATGGTGCATGGACCCTTTATCTTTGGACAACGATGGCCCCAACTTTTCAGAAAGCTGGGCCTTGATAACTTGGTTCTCTTCTTTGAGTTCTTGAAGCTGCCGGAGAATCAAGGTGAGAGTATCGGTAATAGCAGCGGGTGGAAGACTACTGTTCTGGTTTTCTGCCATTGGGGAGGATGAGGATGGGAAAGAAGGAGATGCTGGGGTCCTCAGAGAAGGTGGCGGGGAGACAGATTTCCTCTGCAATCGAGAAGAGATCCGAACCCAAGGAATATTAGGGTTAGCTATGGTGTTTAGTGCCCTGTCATGGAAATAATGAACACGAGGTATATGAGCTTGACATTCATGGAGTGTTTCTTCTCAATGACTGAAAAATATTACATATTTAAGCAAGTAATTGGGACAATAGAATGAATCCAAATGATGAGGGGAATGCCCTTAGTTCAAGGATTATGAGAGTAAACTCTGAAGGATTTAGCAGAAATATTCTTGAAAAAGGTAGCCCCTAGAGGAGGAAGAGATCAAGGGTACAGGCAAGATTGGATCATCAAGATTGCACGATCAAATGATTGAGACACAATTTCCGCCAATGAAGACACAATCGAATCCCACAAGAGACGAATGATAGACACATGATCAAAATGTGAGATTGCATAGGATTACTTTCAACGGGTAGATCAAGAATAACTAATCCTATGAGATCTTTGGAAATGATGGGATTTATATCCTAACCCCAAAGGAAAAGTTTTTAGTCTTCGCACATTTTAACAGTGTTACCTGAAGGCATCAACCCTAATCCTAATCTAGCGGAGTGGAGAGAGGATCTCGACTCATGACTTTGTTTGTGTACCTAGGACCGATCGTAGCCATTGGAAGATGGACTACGGCCTAATCTAGACACAAATGGGTAAGATATCCTAAACTAGGCTCACACATGTGGTGCACATGTGTTCGTATACTGCATGCATGTGTGGGTTAATCTAGGGGTAAGGCCAAGAGTCCCCTTAGCGCGAATCCATGTTCGATATACTGTACCAGTGTCCGGCGTATCAGTACGTGAACAAGAGATCCGTTTACGCACCATAAAGGTACTAGGCTAAGGGTGGAATGCTTCTCTAGCACAGAGGCACCAGGTGATGAAATCCCAGTCAACCATGCTAGATAACACTCCGGGTTCCTAAAATAGGACGTGTGTGCATGTGAAATGCAAGGGTTTAGATGCAAGTGATGTAAGTGTGTGCAATAAGTTCGCGCAATCTATGATGCCTTCAGGTTTTGTTAAATTAAGTTCGAGTAAAATGTGATGAGAAAATAAAACGAGACAAACTAATCTAACAAGTATAGAGTTTTTATGAGCCAGTTAAATTAAATTCAAATGAATTATCTTTTGAAATTTTAATGAAGTTAGGTGGTCCCCAGCAGAGTCGCCAGACTGTGGGACCCGATCCCGCGAGAGGGGCGTGGGGCGCGAGCCGCCGCGCGCTCTCTCTTGGTCTCTCGTTCCCACGCGATTGGCGTGTGCATTTTATTTGTTGATTTGAATTCGTCTTTCCTGTGAACTTGGGATCACTAAGGCAATCCGAATTCCACACGAAAGAGACTGACAGAGTCGCCACCTAGATGTGGGATCTAGGACCCGTAATTAATCAGAAATCTAGACTCGCTACCTGGTTACGAGAATGGAAGGTATGGGGAGTTATCCGCCACATGCACCATTCCTGCCCGATAATCGGTCTTCGATTCCAAAAGTTAACTCTTTTAAATTTATTTTAAATGGCTCATTCAACTCTATGTTAATGTGTGAACTAAGTGACATGCATCCTAGCATCTAATTTCAATGTGAATCCTAGATGTGTATCTTGATTTATTAATTTGTCTGGATTCATTCTAAGTGAAAGTTCTCCTAGAATTCTAATTTCATGGAAAGCCCTAACTGATTTGATTAAGTATTTACAAGAAAATTAATATACAAAACACCACAATTTGTTGTGGTGCCGACTCGCGGGTGGTATGCCGTCAGACATCCAAGCTGCCTACGTACCCAAGCCTCACTGGGATCAGAGTCGACGTAGTTCGGTGCACCTAAGCTAAGCTACATATGCCTAACTCAACTAGGACACCGACTTAGACGGATTTGACTGTTTCAACAGTTTTAAGAGGAATTATTTAATTCAAGTTGAGGATTTTATTATCTTAGGATTTCATCTAAGATGCTATATGATTCTTATCTGAATGCAAGTTGTCCCTTAGACTAATGCAGGTTTTGCCTACATCCTAGTTTACTAGGCTTGTCCTAGGGAAAGATCGGGTGACTAGTGTAACTAGACCTATGGTACGGTTGCTATTCATAGCAAGCGTCCGTGATGAGGCTGGACTCCTAACTCTAGGACTCCCTAAAACCTAGGACACGGCACGACACCAGTGTTCCTAAATTGGGCTCTAATGGTTCTTAGATTGGAAACCATAATCCAATGGTTCCGAAAGACACATGATAAATCGATTTAAGTTCTCGAGGTTAATGAGTTTCAGATTTCGAAGATTTTCAGTTTCTAGACATTTAAGGATTACCAATGGTTCTAGGGTTCACCAATTTCGGCCTTGAATGGCATCCAAAGGAGGGAATCGTGCGCTCTTTCCTTGTGCAATTTAATACTTAGGTTATAGGATCTTATTGCCTGGCAGAATCTCAGGATTTCCGTGGACACTAACCTCGGAGCCAACAACATGCTATAACTTAAATATTCAAATTGTCAAAGATCAAGTTGCAATTGGGATACGATTATGGATGCACTGGCCATTTTTCCAGGAAAATCTAAAGATCCTAAAATTTCTGTTTCAATGGATTAAGGAGTGAACATGTGACAGAATTTTAAAGTTCTTTAGGAATTTTTATATGATTTTCAATTAATTTCGAATTTTCCATGGATTTTATCAATTTTAAGCATATGAGCGGTTTTACAAGTGAAATTGTTGCAAATAAATTCGAAATGATTTGAAATTTCTACAGCAGCAAGATGAAAATGTATGTAGCTTACAGGATGAGTTTTGCATATTTTTACATTAAATTCACATTTAATCTTGATTAAACCATTAAATGTCCAGATTGCACAATTAACACCTAAACTAGTAGAAATATAACTCTAAATTCTATGAAATTTCTACAGAAATACTATATGAATCAAAATAGCATGCAGTGAGATTTTCATGAATTGTAGAAATTATTTACTACCAATTTCGGATTTTACAATTTCCAGACCAGATTATAAATTAACACTACATCCCATATTAAAACAGATCCAAATCACACGAAAATTTTACAGTAACAAGTAATATGGAAGATAAGACTACCGTAAAAATTTTATGAATTTTAATGATGATCTGATGTTAGTAAAAATTCTCCTAAAATCTGATAAGTTTCAAAGAAAATATTAAATAATATACCAAATAAACTCCAAAAATCTTTACAAATTCATGGTAAAATGAATCAGTAACATATTATTTTCCCACGAAATTTCATTAATTTTAGAATCTGTTTGGTATATAATTTAATTTTTCTTCGTCAAAAGATGTTTTTTGAAGAGTTTTCCATTTTTAAAACACAATTTGCGGAAAAAATCAGAAAAATTCGGAAAAATACAGAAATATTTTGAGAACAATGCACCTACCTGTGGTGAAGATCTCCGCCCAATCCAAAAAAATATAAAAAATCCTGCCGCCGCCGATCCGCTCCGCCGTCTTTCGCTTTCTCTGGAGTGTTTAGAGGGAGTGATTGAGGGAGTGAAGAGATAATGGAAGAAGAATATTAGGGAGAGGGATGGAAGAATATATTGAGGAAAGGGATTGGAGGGAGTGATTAGAAGAGATAATGGAAGAGAAAGAGATAATGGAAGATAAATTTCTTTTTTTCTTCCTTTTTTTTATGGATGGGAAGGGAGATATATATAGGGAGAGAAAGAGAGAGAGAGAGAGATATGTTGGTGGAGAGCTCATCATGTTGTCCCTCTTAGTGGAGAATCCATCATTATTGTTCTTAGTGGAGGGCCCATCATGTTTCTTAGTGGAGAGTCCATCATTATTGCTCTTAGTGGAGGGCCCATCATGTTTCTTAGTGGAGAGTCCATCATTATTGCTCTTAGTGGAGGGCCCATCATGTTTCTTAGTGGAGAGTCCATCATTATTGCTCTTAGTGGAGGGCCCATCATGTTGTCTTAGTGGAGAGCTACCATCATTGCTCTTCATAAGAGGCCTCACAAGAGGCCCCACTGAGGCCCCACAACGCGGGCCCCACAATGTGGGCCCTCGGTTGATTCGATTTTAAACAAATGTTCAATGCGGGCCCACCAAACGAGTTCAAATTTAATCAAAATGCATCATGCGGCCCCACCAAATGGGTCCAACTTTCTCGATCCAAATTTAATCGAAGCACCCAATGCGGGCCCACCAAACGGGTCCCAATTCTCTCTGGTTTAGATTTTTCTGAATAATCCTTCTCAACATTTAGCGGGAAAATACGAAACACGACGGAAACGACCAAAAATATTTAGAAATGTAACAAACGGATGCGGGAAAGAAAGACATTGGAAAACCGACGGAAAACAAACCCTAATTTCTTTATCGATTAAGGTAGAGCAAAATGGGGTGTCTACAGCCACAGATAGAGAATAGGGTAAAGGGGTGAATTGTCTGGGCTCGGTTCTTTCCTGACAAACTCCTCCGGGACCTTCTCTCCTAACTGGACGAGCAGTATTCACATTGTTAACATCCTTCGGAGGCGCCATAGGCCTTTTCCCCTCTCTGACATCTGATGAGGAGGCCCTAGTTCTCAGGCCGCCCTTAGCCAATATGTCTTCGATTCTAGTCCCGGTCTTGATCAAGTGATCAAAGTCATTGAAGTACTGGATTGACATATGAGGAAAGTAAAAGGGGGAAAGATTCTTGACGGCAATCTTGATAAGATCGTCATCCGGTAACTTGTGGGTCATTTGGGCTGCCTTTCTCCTCCATCGCCGAATGAAGGAAGTAAAGGTCTCATTGGGTCCCTGCTTCAGCGATTTCAGGTCCCTTTTTGTCACGTCAATCCCCTCTTCCATGGAAAATTGCTGGACAAATTTGTTAGCCACACCTTCAAGGGTCCTGCTTTCTTCTGGCTTCAGATGCAAAAACCACTTCTTGGCTGTCCCAGTCAAAGTCCTAGGGAACACTAAAGCAATCTGCTCTGGGGATAAACCGTGCTGCTGCAACAGAGAAATGACTGACTTGAGATGGCTACGAGGGCACCCCATTCCGTCGTATTTGTCAAAGTCTGGCATTTTGAACTTGGGCGGAAGTACGACTCCCGGAGCTATCATGAATTCAGACATATCCAAATTTTTGGGACCTTGGCACTTCATGGTTTCCATATCCCGGGTCAACTTCTCAATTTGGTCAGCCAATTCCTGTGCTTTATCAGGATTTCCTAGGTTAGGAAGACAGTTCTCTGCTGCGTATTGGCACTCATCAAAGTCTTCGATTTCAGGCAACACAGCTGGCCTGGGAGAAACAAGAGGTACGGAAGGTATAACTGGGGACTGCTGATTGGCCGGGTCTTTAGAGGTAGAAAGACGATCATTTTTCAGGAGGGCTATATCATCCTTCATGGCACTCAACTGAAGGAGAATAGCCTTCATCATTTCATTCGTATCAGGACTGTTATTTCCGGTCCCTTCCATTGATTCAGATGCAAGTGGAGAGGATGAAAGAATTTCTGGATGACCAAGGAGAAGCGGCGCAGGAGAGGTGAAGGATTCTGGAGAAAAAGAAAGTCTATTCAGCCTGGAATCTGAAGACTGACGGGACCAGGCCGATTTCGAATTGACTTTCTTGGGAGCGATGATGTCCCGCTAAGACTCCTGAATGGAAGTTAATAAGTTAGATTGCACATTTGATAATTGAGATGGAACACTTCACACAAATTCAAGACGAGAGAAATAGAAGAGAACACATTTTCATTTATCACAAATCAAACTGCAGTTACGATTGATAAAACATGTCACTTTTAATTACAAGTAAATGGAACCAAGTGAGCATAATGAAACTTGAAATTAATATGACAATTGTATGAAAAGGGTCTTCAATGCTCCATGATCCGAGCTCTCTTTCCCGCAGGCTCTTCTGGTAACTCCTTTCGTTTGACTTTAGATGATAGAGCAAATCTTTTAACTGTAACCTTGTTTCCCCAAGCAGCTACAATAGACTTTATGAGACCGGGAGTAAGCTTTTCGCAAGGAGGAGGGGTTACAAATCCGGGAGGACATGGATTTCCCGTGATCTGATAAAGCAAACGAGTGGGTGCATAAAAGGTTGACCTTTCCAAACCCATAAGATACACAAATGGATGCGGGCAGGTGCTAGTGATGACATGTAAGCATGAATGACTCACCCAGTGAAATTGATCCTTCTCCACGTGTTGCAACCAATTATGCCACTCATCAATGGATTGGGGTTTACTGGCCATTGGTTGCCACGAAAGATGATCCTTGAGGGTGTATTGAAGGGAGCTCTGTGGCCGAAGGATGGTGAGTTTTTCACTGAGCCATAAATAAAGTAGCTTGACGCACCCATGGAAATTATCCTTCACCTCTTGCCGAGCAATTAGATCCAGCCCAGAGAAGGTTTCTGCTAGCATGATTGGGACATGATTCCTTCCTTCGCTAATTTGATCGACTACACTCAGTAAGGTCACAGGGGCAATACTGGAGTCTTCACGGACGACGTGACGTGCAAGGACACCAAAGATTAGGGCACTGCGTCGACAATTTTGAAAACGGGAATCGATAGGGTCAACGTTTTTAGAAAAACGCTCAATGAGGTCATCGAATTGCACGTACGTGTCCTTGAAATAGGGTATAGCATCAACAGTTTTGTTCTCGAAAAGCTTACAGAAAAGGAAAGAGGAGACGCTACACTTGAAGGTTGGATCCAGAGTCCCTCAGGTGGGAGTTCTAATAGGGCGCACCAATCCTCGAATATAGGACAAATTTCAAAGGGACCAAATTGAAAAACATGAAGAATAGGATCCCAGAGTCTTGTAGCTGCTTGAAGAAATTGCCAATTCACACCGGATGCGCTCAAATTATTAAACGTGCTGATGAACCTGTCGGCCATACTCCACGCTGCACGCTCGCGCGGGAGAGCTTGAATTGACTCACTTATCCAAACCCTCATTACTTTGTTCGACATGATTTAACCTAATCACAGATAGGATAAGATCAGAAGAGAGTGAAGATAACCTCGAATATCGAAATAATAAGGATAAATTTGACCGATCATATGGGAAGGATACAACGGGTGACACTGATTTTGTTCATCAATAATCATAGACTTTCGAATAGATCAGAAAGGTAGACTACGGCCACAAAATGACAGAAGTAGGTCATAGACTGGATCTCAAATCTGATGATGGACATTGACAACTGTATAATCAAGAGGATCGATAATGATAGATCATGGTCATAGAGACAGCGGACAAGCCATCAACCACATCTAAGATAGAGCATGCAAGTAGCGAAAATCTAACCCATCTTGTACGCGTCATATCTATTCCCTGAGGCCAATAATGAAAATAATGAAAGAAATAAAGAATAGGACAATGCATGATGTGCAGTGTGTGAATCCCTCGTTTTATTTACGCACCTACTTGGTGCCCCTGGATTTCTAACGATAAAGTTCCCATTTAACTTGGTTTAGACCCAAATTTCTTCAAAATTAATTAAAATGGCATTTTTACAGAGTTAGGCAATGTTTTAAGAAGTCCCCAGCAGAGTCGCCAATCTGTGGACCCCGATCCGAGAGAGGCGGGGGGACGGGCCCCCACGCGAGTCTCGGGATCATCCACGTGAAGGAGAGCTCCGCCAAGGAACTCTCGAAAGAGTGCCCCTCACAGCATGAGCGGCGATGTAAAGTGAGATACCTCTCGATTCGGGGACCAGCCCGGATTCGAGACGCACCTTAAACAAAGAAAGAGTCGCCATCCAAGGAAGTAGGCACTGGATCCCATGCTGTGCTCTGTCGCAACAGATAACCAGAGATACAAAAGGTCCGTGCCTGATGACGAATGGGGAAGGGGTTAGGCGCCCCCAATTCGCCCAAGTGCAAGCACCTGGTCTCTTATGCCATTTATTATTAACTTTGAAGAGTTTTGGGCAAAAATCATGTGAAATGAGAACAATCATCCCCGAGAAAACGTCTATCTGAGCATGCATGACCCGGGGATGGGCAAAGAAAGTGAACATCCAAGTCCTAACTCATCGCATCTAATCCTAACTCATCACATCTAAGAAAGCAATAAACAATCGCATGCATAGCTACAGCTAAGTAGATAATGACAGATATAATGAGATAAGGAAAGCAAATATCTAAGTTTAGACAGATAATCAAGCTAAGATGAATGAATAAACGCTATAGCTAAGCAATCAAAGCAGTAAAGTAAACATACTAGCATGCAAGCCTATGCAAGAGATAAGACTAAGAAAATGGCAATCGATCGCACGCTAGAAGAACAAACAAACTAGAATGCATGAGAAATCTATGATAAGCACACAGCAAGCTAAAAAGTGTAAGAAAATAAAGAAATCGGAAAATCAACGGCATGTGAGAATAAAAAATGCCAGGGAAAAGAAGATGGAACACACGATAGGCTCGGAGGGCGATTCAAAAGGAATCAAGCCCAGCGATCCTAATCTGCTGAAGATCGGACAAGTCTCGCGATCGTCATGACCTGTCGTTGGGCTCAGCGAGGACAATCCCTATAAAAGGGCCACGCTACGTCATCGCCCGTCCCAAAACCCGATAAAACGTCAGAAAACCGATGGAAACCGGAAAATCACGATGAAAACCGGAAATGGAATGAAAAGAGGGCTCCGAGTGACCTGGCAGTCACCATCCTTGCCCATTTTTGCTTTTGTTTTGAAATGTTTGAAAATATTTATTAAAAAGGTTTGACTGAACTCGGGTGGACGAAAAGGTGAGAAATGTTTGTAAAATGGTGATTTAAAAAAATGGTGACTGGACTCAGGATGCCAGCAGCACGCCTGAGCTGCCTACCTACCCTCAGCTAGGGATCAAGCCATCCGTAGTTCGGACTAGGATTTCCTAATTACTCCTAATGACTCGAGATTTTTGGGATTTTTGATTTTTAGATGTTTTTGATGTTTTTTGACACAAGAGGACGGAATCCTATCATCACAAGGGGAGGACAGACTCCTGATATCCCGCAAAGGTTGGACAACATCCTATGCTTTGCGGGGGGAATGAACAGAATAACAACTCTGCAAGGGTTGGACAACATCCTATACCTTACAGGAGCGGATAAAAATCACGTGATTTGATGAGGGGATGGAGAAAATCCTAACCCCTATGATGACAGGACTGACTCCTGAAAGACTGAAGGACTGACTCCTATGCTGAAGACTGACTCTGAAAGATGAAAGGACAGACTCCTAAACTCTCTATGACAGACTCTAAAAAGGAAGAAGGAATCCCTTAACCTGCGAAAACTCTAAGGCAGGAAGGGAAAGAGTTGGCTCAAGAAGCATTCCGTCATAGCCTACCCAAAGGAAATTAGTTCTTTGAATCGATGGAACTTTAGACCTTGTAAGGAACCTTAAGAATGGCATATATGCGAGGTATCTGAGACACGAAACAGATTGCGAAGATGATTGTAATTTCAAGGCCTTAAAAAATATGAACCCAAGAGTAATATGTAAACATTGAAGGGATGAGCAACCAAGCTCCTAGGGAGGAATAAAGAGGCAATCAATGGACATTGCCGCTCAATACCTCCAAACTGATAGGTAATCAAGGTGGATTCATAGCCAATGAATCATGATAACACAGGTACTTAGGGTACTGTACGAAAGATGGAGAAGAAATGGGTACCAGGTTCAACACATCTGAAAATGAATATATGATGGAATGAGGTGGGCCCCAAGGGTACTGTACGAAAATATCCAGAATCCAATAAATTTAAACATTGAGCTTCGCATAGTTTGTAAAACCCAACATACAGACATTGTTATTACCTTGAAGATAAGATCATTTTCCCAAATTTACTCATCCTACTACAGTGAAATGGTACACACCTCTTGCGGAAATGATGTTTGATATAAGAAGGCAGCCACTTCGAGAGCTCACAGAAATTAATTGCAATAGAAAACAAAACGAGTTTTGTGCAATCGTGATGAACTCTCAATGCAAATATTGATAATTCTAAAAAAAGTTCAGAGAAGAAACAGCTAGCTGAATTTATGCGATCAAAAGAAATGAAGAGAGTACTTCATTACTTGGGATTAGGACTTAAGAGATTAGAGCAATAGCATTATCTTACTTCCCAAATCTGCAAGACTATATGATGGTAAAAATAAATGCAGGAGAAACGAATATCACATTGATCCTCACTACGAATATATACCAAAGGAAGAACAAAGATGTTACCTGACAGTGCTCGGAGTCTCTCTCTTTTCTTTTTTTTTATCCAAATCAGCTCCACAGCCTTGGGACCTGAGACTCCCGGGATGGGATCTCTTACCACAAATACAACTCTACGACGAAGGCGGCAGTGGAAGTGAATGTCCACCGAATTTTGCGAGTTTGCCGAGGTGGACCCGGATGATGGTGACGATGGGTTACAAAAATTGGAATAGGAAGAGGTTTAAAAATGAAATGGGTTTTGACCCAACGAGGGGGTGGCTGGAAGTTGAGGGGTGGGAGAGATGTGATTGAAGGAAGCAGAAGAAGGAGAAGACACTGGTGATGAGGGTTTGAAGGGGTTTTGGGTAGAGATGGGGGTTATGGAGGCTCGGTGGAAGGGGCTTGGGGAAGAAAACGGGTTTTGGTGGTGTGGCAGAAGAAGAAGAAATGGATGGGGTGGTGGTGGTCTGTTGGATTCGCAGAGGTGGAGGTGGGTGGAGGTGGTGGTGGTTTTTTTTTTGTTTTTCCGAAATGGGTTTGGGTTTAATCAGTGGAAATGGGCGGTGAAGGAGATGGGTGAACGGCAGATGAACAGAGGAGGTGGCGGTGGTAGAATGGAGGTGGAAGAAGGTGGATATGGGTTTGCAGATTTGGGGTGGAGGTTTGGGGTTTAATGGGGATTAGGAAAAATAACGAGGTGGAGGAGAGGGTTTCGATGAGTTTCGGTGGTTGGAGGAGGTGGAAAGAGGTTGGGGATGATGGCTCGGTGGAGCGGCCGGAGTGACGTTGCCGGATTCCGGCAAGGTAGGTTGGCGGAGCACTCCCTCCCCTCTCTCTCTCTCTCTCTCTCTCTCTCTCTCTGCTGCCTTGACCTCTGTTTTTTTTTTTTTTTTTTGGTTTTGGGGGGTGGAGGAGTTGCAGAGGGGGTTCGGCCGGGGGTGGGTTTGGAGCTGGGTTTTGGGTAGAGATGGGGGGGAGAGGAGTTTGAAGGTGGAAATGGAGGGGATGGAATGAGGGGGATGGTGGCTTGGATTTCGGTGGGTCTGCCGGCCGGAGATGGGTTTGGCCTCGCCGGATTCCGGCTGGCCGTGGTGGTGGAAAGGGTGAAGATGGGGGAGGTGGTGGAGAAAATGGGGGAAGAAGAGGTGGAGAAAATGAAGAGTGGAGAAAGTGGGGGTGGGAAGCGGCTTGCCGGAGAAGAAGGTATTTGGTTTTTTTTTTTTTCTTTTTTTTTTGTTTTTGAAATGGGTTTAGCTGGCCGGTGGTGGAGGCTGCGGGGGAAATGGGGGAAATGGGGTATGGTGGCTGTGGGAGAGGCTTGGCCGGAATAAGAGAGGCTTGCCGGATTCCGGCCAGAGGTTAGAAATTGCAGAGAAGGGTTTAAGGTTGGGGAAAATTGGTGGAGAAATGGAGGTGGTGGATTTGGAATGGGGAAATGACAGATGAGTAGAGGAGATGAAGGGTGACCGGAGGATGATGGCCGGAGCTTCTTCCCGTCCTCCTTTTTTCTTCTCTCTGTGTTTCCTTTGCAAGAAAAGAAAAAAATGAGCTCCCCTATCCTTTTTCTCCCTCTCTATTTTTTTTTATAACTAGGGTTAGAGACCTAGTTCTAATCCTCACCATCCATTTCCTTTGATGGCCTAGATCACTTCTTTTTGTGTTAAGAGCTTGAAACCCTAAACATGCTTTCCATCATGGCCCTACACTTGTCCTCCTTTTGATCTTAGGGTCCTTGCTCATTGCTTATAGAGGAAGCAATGAGCACATCCAAGAATACCCTTAAAGATGGGTTTATTTCCTTCTGGCCCCACACCTCTACTTTTGATTTTTTTATTAGAGAAGAAAGAAATACCCGACCCCCCTCTTTTGCTCTAGACAGCCCCCCATCTAGTGTATTTTAACTATTATCTCTACAGGGGGGTGGCTCGGGTAGAAATAGGGGGCGGAATAAATTTTCTCCTTCTTTGATTTGCCCATGGTAAGCTAGTATTGGCACACCCATGCCCTGCTAATTCATCCTCCCTTTTCACATTCCTTTAAACTACGCCCAGCTCGAGCTCGAGACACGGGTTGGGATGCGACTTGGGTCGATTCATGAAATTCGGGTTGAGATTTTCAACTGCCAATCGGGTTAGGCTCGGATTAATTCCATTCATTTTCCACCTGACCTCGGGATTTCATTCGAATACGCGGGTTTAGGGCCCTGTCAAAATGGGGTGTCTACACAACCATTTGCACAGGAAAAACTACAACATTGCTTCGCCTACTGTAGCTTGCAAACCATTTTCACACATTGCTTCGGCCTGTCTAAGCCTACCAAAGCTTGCCAACCATTTTCACAATCATAATTGCAACATTGCTTCAGCACGCCAGAGCCTGCCAAAGCTTGCTGAAGCCTGCCAACCATTTGCACAGGTAAAACTGCAACATTGCTTCGGCATGACGGAGACTGCCGAAGCTAGCCAAATCTTGCGAACCATTTGTAGAGGCAAAAAAACAACATTGCTTCAGCCTCTTGAAGCTTGCCAACTATTTGCACAAGCAAAACTTCGACATTGCTAGATAGGTAGCGCAACAGAACAGACCCCTATGGATTTGTAACGGCCAGGATTTTCAGAGGTCCCGAAGTCCGGCCCGTTAACTAAAAGGCATCATTTTTTTTTGTGAGATAAAAACCAACACTAAGTAGACTAAACCATTAAATAAATTTAATCATTGTCTTAATATCTCTACAAGGGTAACATAAAAATAAAATAATCTCCAAGTCCAAAATAATACACAACTAAAAATTTAAGATAATACATAAAAATAAACTGCCCTTAGAATCTCTAGAACGCCGCTCTTTCACTAGTTCTCATCCTCAGCCTGATCCTCCTGAACGTAAGTAGCGTCCACCCTGAAAGTATTTTTGGTGTGAGTTTCAACCACGAAAACCCAATAGAGAAAATAAAGTTTTATATTGTAAGCCCAAGGGTGCACATGGGTTCAATCATTCACCTTACCTTCTTGTTTTGATGCTAGCAAACACAAATTGATTAGCATTGACAGACTAATGTGTTGCTTTGAGATGTTCTGTTGTATACAGAACTTTCATGTCATAATCGCCATTACACAACTCTTCACAACACATGACTTGTGGATCAAGGATCAAAGGAACCAAGAGCTTGCACCTACAGTGAAGACATCCTCATTTGAAAATATTCAAGTAAAGAAGCTCATCATGAAGAAGATCCCACAAGTTCCCTAAGCAAGTGTCAAGAAGAAGCTTGGTGTTGAACAAGTCATTGGTGGCACCTCATGTACCTCACAACATGTAGTGAAGATTGGAGGATGTCACAAGAGTCAAGAAAAAGTCAAGATGTTTACCCAAGCCGAAGAAGTCCAAGAAAGTGCAAAGGAGCCAAGACATTCCAAGAAGACTCAAGGTTCTTATTTTAAGAATGTATTTGGAGTCCTCTTGATTTTATATAAAATGCATCTTCAAAAGGTTTTCAAAATGGTTTTTATACTTAACATTTTACATCTTTGAAAACCATCAACACACCAAAAAATGTGTTTGAAAACCTTGGACTAAAGCGCAAAGACCATAGCCCAAAAGCCCTTGGATTTTAAAAGTAAAATGGAATTTTACTCAGGGCCGGTCGACCGGGCTAGGCCGGGCGACCGTGGGATAGAACCTAGAAATCCAGGCCATCTCGAATTCTTCTGGCCGGTCGACGGGGGCAAGCCGGACGACGGCGGATACGTTTCTGTTTCAAAAAGAAACAATCCAGTATGGTGTGGGCGGTTGACCTCCATGGGTCCGGTCGACAGCGATAGTGTTTTGAGCAAAAAATTAATTCAAACAGTAAGCCCTCGCCGGGCGACCGCCATTGGGCCGGTCGACCGCATAGGTATGAATTTTGAATTTCAAAAAAGAGCCCGATAAGGGCGGGCGACCGCCGTGCCTCAGTCGACCGCCGCAACTGGGAAATAGATTCGTTGGGGCTTTCGCAGGTTGACTTTTTCAACCCTGTAAATTATAGTTTTACCCTCAAACGGTCATATTTCCTTGTGGGCTATATATACAGTATCAAAAACCTTTCTACACAACATTTTGCAAGATCAAATCCCATCTTCTTGAACCTAAATATTTATATGAAAGGTTAAACCTCTTTGAACTTGTAATTTTACATTCTATCAAGAGGATCTCCATAGGCTTTACATTTGTATATATTCCTTGGAGAGTTTGTGAGCTTTAAATGTTGTAATCAGCCTATTAAGAGGCATTGAGAGTTTCTTTCTTTGTATTTCTTCATTCTATGTTTGAGGGTCCGATTTGGCCCAGAAAGAAAGGTAAATCAATTATACGAGGAAGATGTCCTCGGAAAGGCTTCGTGCAGAAAATGGTGTGATCCCTGTGAATAAGGAGTTAGTGTAAGGCTTTGAGATTCGCCCTTTGAAGAATCTTATTGGTTAGTGCAGAATCCCAAGGAGGAAAACTTGGAAGAGTGGAGTTGGTCAAGTTATGACCAAACCACTATAAATCTTGTGCCTTATGGATGCTTTCTTCTTCTCATTCTCATTTGCACATTGTGGTGATTGGTAATATGTAACCCAACTTATGTCTATGTTTTAATTGAACAAGGGTTAATGAATGCATATTTAAAGTAACATCCAAATCCTAGTTCTTAATATCCTTATTGATTGATCAAGGGTTAAACTTGTTAAGGCTTAATGTGTAAATTAATTTTAGTAACTTAATTAATTAAGCCCCAAATTTCCAAGTAGCCAATTCACCCCCCTCTTGGGTTGTCACCTTGTATTTTACTTGGTATAAGAGCTAAGGCTCTTAAAGAGATTTTTAAATTCAAAATCCATAAGAGATAAAGATCCGTGACAATCCAATGGATTTTGAGCTAGGCCAATCCGCTATAATTCCCCCATTTTTTTATGGAACAAATTTTAGAGGTTGAAAAATTAGAATGCATGCTTATCTCAAATCCATAGACTTTGACATCTTAGATGTCATTGAAAGGGGATTTTCTATTCCAAGAAAATGCACTAAAATGATGCAAAATTATTTTCATTAAATTCAAAAGTTATTTTTATAATATATTGTGGACTATGTCCCAATGCTTTTGAGAAGATTTCATCATGTTCCAATGCAAAAGATATTTGGACCAATCTTGAAAATGTTTATGAGAAAAATGATACTCTCTTTTTAAATGATAAAAATACTGTTGTTGAACAAAAAGAGAATCAACAAAAATCTTTTGCAAAGGAGAATTCTTTCAAACATTCAATTTCCGATTTAAAAAAATAAATTGAAAATTTGAAATCGAAAGTTAATGATTGTTTGAAAAGAAATGAAAAATTAAGTCATTTGAGCAAAATCTTGACAAACAAGAATGATGACTTAATTAAACAGTGCAATATTATTGAAAAAGAAAAGAAAAGCCTTGAAACCACAAATAAGAATTGAAATGAAGAATATAAACTTGTTTGTGAGAATGAAGAAAACTTAAAAGCTAATTTATCTCAACAAACAGATTGCTTTGAAAATCAATTGAATAAGATCGAATTAGTTAATAAATCTCTATGAAGAACCAAAGAATACAAGAAGAAAAGGACAAACATGTTTGTCATCATATGTATTCTTGTGGTTTTAGTTGCTCTTCATCTACCCACATTTATTCATGTTCATATTGTGGTAGATTAGGGCACCATAAATCTAGGTATAGGCTTAGATTTGTGAAATCAAGCAAGTTTGTGTGGATAAGAAAATATACACTCCCACACACAAACTTGATTGGAACCAAATGAATTTGGGTTTCAAAATCCCCCACTCAACTTATTATTTAAAATTATTAATATATAGGGTTATGCTTCAAGAGCAAAGTGTTCCTGCGCAGCTGCTCAGTTAGCTTAACTGAGCAGCTGCCCCAAAAAACTCATGTGGCCCCATATTTTTTGGGTGATTCAAAGCATTCATTTGATGGGCCCTTCCATGGATTGGGTGTGTACCAAAAATCAGCTCCATTGGATCACCAATGGGTGTCCATTTGTGGGGCCAAAAATGGACAGATACTGTTTCTCCACAAATCTGTCCATTTTTGCCCCACAAATAGACACCCTAAGGTGATCCAATGGAGCTGATTTTTGGTGGACACCCTACCCATGAAAGGGCCCATCAAATGAATGCTTTGGATCCCACCCAAAATGTGGCCACATGAGTTTTTGGGGCAGCTGCTCAGTTAAGCTAACTGAGCAGCTGCACAGGAACACTGCCCTCATGCTTCAATTGCTATATCATATGAATTCTATCTAGATACTATTTCAATAGTGCATTCATTGTATCTAGATCATTCGTGCTTTAATGACATATCATTTTATAATCAAGCATTGATACATATTATTAGTTATGTATTTAATAGAATGTATCCTTGCTTATTGAGCTTCATGATTATATCATATTTATCTCACAGTCTATGTAGAAAATAAAAAATTACCTCTGTAGACTATATGTTGTGCTTTATTAAAAATCGTTTAGTGAAATTCATCTAAGTGCAAAGATACACACACATATGCACTTAGTATCCACATCTAGATGAACTAACATGTCAAATATTGCTAGATATTGATCAAATATAATATTTTGATATCTAGCAAAATTCACCTAGATCATCTACAAAAAACTTCATTGAAATCATATGTCCATTCATCCATTTGAGCTTAAATGATAGGAAAATAGAAACGAATTTTTTAGGAGGCCTCACATTGTCTTGGGATCGACTTTACACGTTCATTAGAATCCTATAAATGCAAGAAAAATAGGAGAAAATCGATTTGTCCACAAAATTCCTTGAAAAATATCAAGAAATTGAAAACAGGAGTGTGGCGGTCGACCGAGCCTCGGAGGGGGACCGTGGAAGGCAATCTGGACAAAAATAAAAAGGAAAACAGATTTGTCTCGGCGGACGACCGCGGTAACCCGGACGACCGCGGATGGTCGCGAGTGAAAAATAAAAATGGACAGTAGCATCACGGCGGGCGACCGCGATAGCCCGGTTGACTGCGATAGCCCTATCGACCGCGACGATCAAAAACTGCTTTTAAAAGGGCTTCCGCAGTTTCATTTTTTTCACTCCTGCCATTTGTTTTTCTCTTAGATTTTTTGCTCCTCTTCATCTCTAAATCAATTCTCAGTGCCAAAGCTTCAAGATTAAAGGGTTCTAGTGAATTATCTTTCATTTCCTCCTCTTATTCTCTCACTTTCTCTTTTCCATTTCTCATTCTCTTTCCCTTTTCTTCATTTCTCTTCCTTGAATCTCTCCATTGTTCTTGTTCTTTATTTCCCTTACCATATCTCTATTAATCTCTCATCTTCTTTTCATTTTCATCTATTCATTTCATTCTTCGTCTCTCATCTCTCTCTCACAAAATCCTAACCCTAGAATGGAATCGTGAAGAACTAAGATGCTTGCGCATAAAGATAAGAGGCCAAGATGCAAATCAAAAGAAGAGGAATTTCCTAATGAACATTTCTTCGACCAACAAGCACAAGAAAAGTACAAGCTTCTCAAGGATAGACCAATCATCTCAGGAAGGAAACTCGAGATTAGTGACCTTATAGAGTTTGATCTCTTCAATCTCTTTGCAGCACAAGGATGGGTAACATTTCTAGAATCTAACTCCTTAATCTTCCCTGAGCTTGTAAAGTTCTTTTATGCAAATATCTCAATATCATATGGATGTGCAGTAATGAATAGCTACTGCAAATCAGAGCTTGTGTTGAATGTGGCAGAAATTTATAATATTCTGGATGTCCCTAATAGTGGGAAGAGAATATTCTTTTGGGGAAAAGATGACATTGAGAATCATCTCTTCCCATGGAAGGATGTTTACGAAACTCTAGGAACCTTCCCCCCTACAGGTGAAAATTTTAATGTCATGTCTAATCAAATGAATCAGCAGGCCAGAATAATCCACAAAGTTATGATTCACAATCTTACTCCAAGAGCCGAAAATCTTGATACAGTCAAGCCATTTGAAGCCTTTTTTAACTTACTGTATTATTAAGAAGATTCGACTGAACCTCGGTAACATTATCTTAGGATTCATGGATAAGGCAGTCAAGAAAAGAAAAAGGAGGTTTACCCTATGGAATGCCCATCACTAAGCTACTAAAGTATAATGGAGTAGATTTGATGAAGGCCCACTTCACACTTTCGGATCCTATAATCGATTCCTCTACCCTAATTCAAATAGGAATAATAAATATCCCAAGAGGAGATAGCAGTAGACTTGGTTCTAGTGAAGTACCAAGGGGTCAGACTGAAGATGAGCAATGTCAAACTACTCAGCCTCAGAGATCATATGAGCATCTTGTCAGATGAATTGACTAGATGGGCACAGAAATAGGGCGACTTGCTAGGGTTGAGACTCAGAGGGCTACTGAGTATTCTCAACTTATGGATACCGTAGCAACAGACAGGAAAGCAAGAGCTCGAGAGCATGACGAGCTATTAAAGGCTATATCAGGATTCCATCCGCTTCGATATTACTCCTCTACTCCTCTAAGTGATCAACCTCCTTCAAAGACATGATGGACTCTCCAGTGCATTTTGTGTTAGCAGATGAACTGTAGTTAGTACACCAGAAATGATATACTATAGTGCTGCTAGGATATCCTTCTCCAGTTCCTTCTTCCTACCCAGTTTAGGCTTTTGGACATTGTATTTTCATTTTCATCATGGATGTTGTTTATGCCCGATGTGGGCTTTTATTTTGATTTGTAAATGCCCAGTATGGGCTTCATGATATATGGATGTATAGGATATCTGCCCAGTAAGGGGCCTTCTATGGATTATTTTGTTTTTCATGTCTCAGAGATTGTGTGATAATATCTATTGATGTGGTGATGAGCTCTTGTTCCTCACACCCATCATTTGTGTATCTCTGTCATGTAGTTGTGATGTGAAGAGGGTGTGTCTCTTCCATCATTCATTCATGTATATGGAAACTATTCCTATCTCATCTTATATATACATGAGTTCTTTTGGTTGCCATGGATATGTTCTCCTGTGATTGTTTATTATTTTGGTATCCATGTGTTTATTAGACTATAGTTATTTCAACTTTATAATCCTATGTCTAATAATCATCCATTCTAATTCAAAGTGTACTTCTCATTTGAATGGAGTAAAAACTGAAATGGGTAAGGTGATTAAAAATCATGGGCTTATGTGCTAGAGTCAATTACATTTAGATTAATTGCACATAATCAGGGGGAGCTTCTCACTTATAAATATATAATCATTTAGGGTCAAACAAACTTAAACTCAAAAGTTATGTTATAGTTCTGAGCATGTTCATGCTCAGGAAGAGACTTCTCTGCCCTATAACAAGAAATCTCCATCAAAATGCAACTTGTAAACTTAAATGACTAAGTCATAGATATGAGCATATCTTTGTTCAGGTAGATACTTATCTGCCTTCAAAAGTTGTAACTAAAGCCCAAGTGTTCAAATCATTCCCCTTGCATCATTGTACCTTCTCATGCCCTCCAACACAAGTTTCACCTAGTGCCTATGACAAATTCATAGGGGGAGAACTCAATGGTTATATATTCATGATTATATATATCAATGTGATGTGCTCACATGGTTTAATGCCCTTATTATTGTGCTTAACTTCCAAATCATTTGATAAAAAAAAAAATTCTGGCTAATCATGCATTTCACATTTGTTTTTCTTTGATAAGCATCCTTTTAGAGCTTAAATGTATTATCATGTACAAGGCACATAGCTTAGTAAAGCTATTATTCATCTTGACACCCCACTTGCACTTTCTCTTGCTGATTCCTACCTTTTTGCTGTTGCCGAAAGGTTGAGAATTTTGAAAATTAATTAGGAAGTCCAATTGTATATGCACCATATGTTTTATAGTTATTAATTATACAGTGCATATAGTGAGGGGGAGCTATGCTCTATTGTGTATATCATATCATGCTTATTCATCTATTGGTTGATATCTCCTTCCTCCCTAATCAATTTGTTTGCCATCATAAAAAATGGGGAGAATGTAAGCCCAAGGGTGCACATGGGTTCAATCATTCACCTTACCTTCTTGTTTTGATGCTAGCAAACATTAATTGATTAGCATTGACAGACTAATGTGTTGCTTTGAGATGTTGTGTTGTATACAGAACTTTCATGTCATAATCGTCATTACAAAACTCTTCACAACACATGACTTGTGGATCAAAGATCAAAGGAACCAAGAGCTTGCACCTACAGTGAAGACATCCTCATTTGAAGATGTTCAAGTAAAGAAGCTCATCATGAAGAAGATCCCACAACTTCTCTAAGCAAGTGTCAAGAAGAAGCTTGGTGTTGAACAAGTGAAGATTAGAGGATGTCATAAGAGCCAAGACAAAGTCAAGATGTTCACCAAAGCCGAAGAAGTCCAAGAAAGTGCAAAGGAGCCAAGACATTCCAAGAAGACTCAAGGTTCTTATTTTTAGAATGTATTTGGAGTCCTCTTGATTTTATATAAAATGCATCTTCAAAAGGTTTTCAAAATGATTTTTATACTTAACATTTTACATATTTGAAAACCATCAACACACTCAAAAATGTGTTTGAAAACCTTGGACTAAAGCCAAAAGACCATAGTCCAAAAGCCCCTGTATTTTAAAGTTAAAATGGAATTTTACTCAGGGCCGGTCGACCGGGCTAGGCCGGGCGACCGCGGGATGGAACTTGGAAATCCAAGCCGTCTCGAATTCTATCGGGCCGGTCGATCGGGGCAAGCCGGGGACACCGGATACGTTTCTGTTTCAAATAGAAACAATTCAGTATGGTGTGGGCGGTCGACCTCTATGGGTCGGTCGATCACAATAGTGTTTTGAGCAAAAAATTAATTCAAACAGTAAGCCCTCGCCGGGCGACCGCCATTGGGCCGGTCGACCGCGCCAGTATGAATTTTGAATTTCAAAAGAAAAGCCCGATAAGGGCGGGCGACCGCCGTGCCTCGGTCGACCGCTGCGACTGGAAAATAGATCTGTTGGGGCTTTCGCAGGTTGACTTTTTCAACCCTGTAAATTACAGTTTTACCCCCAAACGGTCATATTTCCTTGTGGCCTATATATACACTATCAAAAATCTTTCTACACAACCATTTGCAAGACCAAATCCCATCTTCTTGAACCTAAACTTTTATATGAAAAGGTTAAACTTCTTTGAACTTATAATTTTACATTCTGTCAAGAGGATCTCCATAGGCTTTTACATTTATATATATTCCTTAGAGAGTTTGTGAGCTTTAAATGTTGTAATCAGCCTATTAAGAGGCATTGAGAGTTTCTTTCTTTTTATTTCTTCATTCTATGTTTGAGGGTCTCCGATTTGGCCCGGAAAGAAAGGTAAATCAATTGTACGAGGAAGGTGTCCTCAGAAAGGCTTCGTGCAGAAAAGGGTATGATCCCTTTGAAGAAGGAGTTGGTGTAGGGCTTTGAGATTCGCCATTTGAAGAATCTTATTGGTTAGTGAAGAATCCAAAGGAGAAAAACTCGGAAGCGTGGAGTAGGTCAAGTTGTAACCGAACCACTATAAATCTTATGCCTTGTGGATGCTTTCTCCTTCTCCTTCTCATTTGCACATCTTGGTGATTGGTAATCTCTAACCCAACTTATGTCTAAGTTTTAATTGAACAAGGGTTAGTGAATGCATATTTAAAGTAACATCCAAACCCTAGCTCTTAATATCATTATTGATTGATCAAGGATTAAACTTGTTAAGACTTAATGTGTAAATTGATTTTAGTAACTCAATTAATTAAACCCCAAATTTCTAAGTGGCCAATTCACCCCCCCCCCTCTTGGGTTGTCACCTTGTATTTCATATATCATCTAAAAACATGAAAGAAAAGCGATAATGTATAATCTAATTCATATTCTTCGTAATATTAACATTTACCAATAATTATTAAAACATGGAACAATATTATAATATCATATCTTATGCTGAATTTTCTTTTATGCAACATTAGATTTTTTTTCTCAATTACTCTCAAAGTCTCTCTCGTCAACACCACTTTTCCTAACCCAAAGAGGCTACTAAATTTTCTCCATGAGTCCTATGATTTCTCCAACTTTCCCCCGTCCACCTCCTAATCACACCCAAAAGAATCCAAAAGATATTTATAGTTTAGATAAAGTGATGAAAGAAAGCCTAAAGATCTCCTAAATTCTCTCTTAACCAATATAACAAGAAAACTCAAGTCTACCTAATTCTCTCTCTACTAACAAATCTCAAAATAAGATGAAATCGATTCCCTAATTATAGGCGAATGGAAATCTTCTCCCAACTACAATCTCGTTTCCTAATAGAAGTGAACCTATCCTTCAAAGTATAGATGGAAGGTTTCTAAGGCCAATACGAAGCTCCTCAATTTAATACAATAGTCTCCTAAGGCATGCAAATAAGAAGCTACTCTAAGCCTATTAGAAAAGTTTCTTAATACGATGAAACCTTCTCTGTAGAGTTGCTTTTAATACCAATTCATAACCTTAAAAAAAAATTGGCGGTTTTATGTCTTCAATTGTATCTCTTCATTAGGGGTGGACATTCATTAGGGGTGGACATGGTTCGGTTTGGTTCGGTTTTGGGGTATACCCAGAACCGAACCATATATAATCGGTTCCCTAAAATTGGAACCAGAACCGAACCATATATGTTTGGAACCGAACCGAACCAGAACCATATATAATCGGTTCGGTTCGGTTCGGTTCTGGGTTTACCCAACCTTCACCAAATGTAGATATTTTGCCTAATCATATTTATAATCGGTTTGGTCCTGTTTATATATGAACTACAAAGACTAACATGCACGAATTTGGAATAATCAGACACAAATTTGCACAAATTTGGGCAATGCAAAAATTATATATGACCTACAAACATGCACAAATTGGAATAATCAAGCACAAATTTGGGGGGTGAATTAAAAGAGGGTGGGGTGATTTTATCAAGTGATGAGGTATTGGGTTTTAAGGTGAGGGTCGGTTCTCGGTTCGGTTTTCGGTTCCGGGATCCCAAACCCAGAACCGAACCGAATTTCCATCGGTTCCAGGATATCAGAACCGGAACCGAACCATATAAATATGGAACCGAACCGAACCGAACCATATGTGCCGGTTCGGTTCGGTTCGGTTCCTCGGTTCGAACCGGAACCATGTCCACCCCTACTCTTCATACCCCAAAATCTTCTCCAACTTTTTTTCCTATTATGGCACTTTCAACAACCTCTTTCGCCATTACAACCTTTGTATTTAGGCAATTCGGTATTGACTAATTTAGGGACTTATCCTAATTGGGGGTGGGGGGCGGGGGTGTGTGGTGGTGGTGGTGGTGGAGAAAGGAACCAATTAACTTCCATAAATAAGACTCTATAGGATTTATGATAAATATTTAATTACTATTGGCCATCTTATGCTAATGCCCTTAAAATTCTCTTACCCATTATTTCATTGAGAACGTCCTCGCATTCTTTATTAAATAATGTTTATTGCTTAAGGATGATGTTAAATTACATGTTTAATATGAAACTCCAACGTAAAAAGAGAGGCCTTTACTCTTCATACGTTTACATTAACTAATTGCTGATCTGACATATGAAAATGGTCCGATCACGGATCCCTTAATTTTTGCCCTTGATCTAATCACAAATCTTAAGGTTTTAGCCATTGATCTGGACAATCTGTTTACTCCGATTTCTATTGGAACATCTAGCTTATGATCATCTAAGGTGCACCAATATTACTAACTCATGGCGGGTCCGGGTATTACAGGATTCTCAATAGGTAAGCTCTATTATCCAGATGTGATCAAATTTCATTAAGTATAGGTAGCAAAACAAGGGGTCCAAGCAAGAGAAAATCCGATTCTTCAATGTTTACTTCTGACTTTGGTTTGGAGCAGCAGAAATGAGCAAAGGCAAACCAAGTTTGAAATAACCTGTATCATCACCAACCAAGAGATCTTAAGAAGGTGATATTAACATTCAGATTACAATTAGGAGTTGTTTCAATTCAGAGGGATTTAGGAAGCCTTGGAAATTTTTGGGCGTGATTTTGGGTTATCCTTTGCTAATTTTTTACCCTAAAGCCAGGGTTATCCTTGTGGTTTTCGGATATTTGTAGATTTAAAACTAGGGTTTTGCATATGATTTTGATCTTGGTATTGTAATGATGGATGTGGTGGAGGGATGGTTTGTGAATGGATGTTAATGTAGGATTGTGGAGGGATGGCTTCCTGTTAATCCTTTCATTCATTTTTGCTCTTCTTTGTCTTGCAGGTTGTTCGTGTCCTCATCTGAGCTTCCTTTTCAAGAACTTTTTCATTTATTGCAAGGTAATCAACACTCACACTTAATTTCTTCCCCTTTATTTCTATTATAAATGTA
This sequence comes from Tasmannia lanceolata, assembly GCF_043159265.1. Taxonomy (NCBI): domain Eukaryota; kingdom Viridiplantae; phylum Streptophyta; class Magnoliopsida; order Canellales; family Winteraceae; genus Tasmannia; species Tasmannia lanceolata. The sequence goes on along the minus strand of NW_027518680.1, from coordinate 52,118,886 downwards.
TTTACGTAGATGTGCTTGTATGTGTTTGGAGGATGGTTATGGATGGATATGGATGGATGGATTGTTTATGGAGGGAGGGTTTATGGATGGATTGTTTATGGATGGATGGTTTATTGAGGGATAGGTTATGGATGGATGGTTTATGGAGTGGTTGTTTATGGAAGGATGTGTGATTTGTGGAGAGTTTTATGGAGGGAGGGGGTTTATGGATGGTTTTATGGAGGGAGGGTTTATGGATGTGTGATTGTTTGTGGTTGTGTTTAAGATGGCTTGTTTTTTATTGTGTTGTCATTTCCATTGACTTATTAACTTCTTCTTTAGAGTAAGATGCCACGTCGTCCTATAAGGAGGAGGAAGAAAGAGTTGATGCGAAGAGATGAGTTGAAGCGTAGGAATGAGTTAGTTCGGCAAGCAGTCGCACTACTAATGGCTGGTGCTGCTGCCATATTAGTACTTTGGAAAGAGTACTATGAAAAGTATCTTCTCATAGCTCCCTATGAAAGCAATTACTTAACGCGTCGTACGTTCATTTCTTTTGTCATCGATTCAGATGAACATTGTCATAACTTGCTACGGATGAACGTCAGCTGCTTTCGTCAATTTGTTAAAATATTTAAACGGGCGGGAACCTTAGAAGATACAATCCATTGTAAGGTGGAGGAGCAAGTTGCCATCTTCTTGCATATTGTGGCACATAATCAGAGGGTTAGGACTATTAGAGCATGTGCTAGACGTTCAGGGGCAACTGTTTCGACGTATTTCAACAAAGTACTAAAGGCAATTTTGGGTATGCAAGATTTCTTCATCAAACCACCGACAGGTGAGACACCATCGCAGATAGTAGATAATTCAAGGTGGATGCCATATTTCAAGGATTGCATCGGTGCAATAGACGGGACATACATACGTGCTAAAGTACGTATTGAAGACAAACCTGCCTACTTTTGTCGTAAGCATTTTATAGCTCAAAATGTTTTGGCGGCCTGTGACTTTGACTTAAAAGTCACGTATATCCTAGCCGGATGGGAGGGTTCGGCTTCCGACTCGAGAGTGTTAGCGGATGCATTAATAAGGGCTGACAAGATTCCACTTATTCCAGGTACATTGTATATGACATAGTTACATTCTAGTAAACAAGTTCCCACTTATTACTAGTTGCTGATATAGAATATTTTTTTATTTGTAGGAAAGTTTTACCTCGCCGATGGTGGGTACCCTTTCTTACGACATTTCATTACCCCACATCGTAAGACCGCATACCACCTAAGTGAGTGGAGTGGGCGGCGTCCACGGACTAGTAATGAGTTGTTCAATCATAGACACTCGTCCTGTCGAAATGTCATTGAGCGCACATTTGGCGTCTTGAAGAAGCGTTTCAATATTCTTAATGAAGAACCAATGTACAGTATCGAGAAGCAGATTGACATCTTCTTAGCATGTTGTTGCATCCAAAATCATATTCGGCATTTAATGCCTAATGATTCAATACTAGAAGATGTGGACAACTTTCTAGCTAGACAACTCTTGCTACAAACTGTGGAAGATGAGGACATACCACGAGATCCTCCTGAATCAAGGGATGATGACAAAAGAGCAGGAGACGAAATTAGAAATACGCTTACCACACAGATGTGGAATGATTTCAGTAGACATCATTGACGTTAGAGGATTATAGTTTCACTCCATATATGGTTGGAGTAAATTTGTTATGTTTTCATAGTTATATGACTCTTTTACTGTTTCGAGTATCTTTATTATGTTCTGATGGTTGTATGTGTGTTTATTCAAGTAACTCTGTTGTTATTAGTGTGATGGATTAAAATTTTGAAGGAATATAGTAGCTATTTCTTTTGGATGATGTATGCTGTATCTTTTGATGGTTGTATGTGTATTTATTCAAGTTGTTATACATCTCAGGTTGTTATATGGAAGTATGACTCCTAACTAACATATATGTGTATATTGAATCAGAATGACAAGTGCGCCACAAACCTCGCAGAAGAGGGGGAAGAATGTCATTTGGAATGACCAAATGGACAAGGTGCTCGTAGATACCCTTCCAGTTCAAATCGCAGAGGGGTACAAAATCCCAAATGGTTTTAAGGATCATGCTTATGTAGCTGCGGCCACTACAATGAATGCCTTTTTCAACCTCCAATTCAATAAGGAGCACATAAAAAACCGCATCAAGACTATGAAAGAAACATACAAGAGTGTTTGCATCATCCTGAGTAGAAGCGGTTTTGGTTGGGACAATGAGACCAAAATGGTCACCTGCGAGAGAGAGGTCTACGATGACTACGTCGCTGTAAGAAACACTTCATCTCAAGATATAATCTTCTTATAGTAATACCATATCCAATATCTTCTAATTTTTTATGCTCCTTCTCACAGGCTCATCCAAAACATAAGAAACACTTCACTACCCATCATGTTTTGCATGACGATATGTGCAAAATCTTTGGAGATGAGTTCGCGAAAGGGGCCGGGGCTAGGACGCGTGAGAATCCAAGCATAGCAAGTTCGCAGCCAGTCAGTCTTGATGACATTGGGGATGACTTTGCGGATGACCATACCCCCATGTCTCACCACCCACCATCTCCAGAAGCAGATCCTACTAATGGTGGTAGTGAGACATCTCCCTTAAGACGGGAAGGAACCAGACGACAGAGGACTCGTCAGGGTGAGGCACATTTGGATAGTATGTCGCGTATCTCAACAAGCATGGACAGGGTTGCCGATGCCCTCACAGGTGATCGTCCCCCTGCTTACCTTGCACAGCTTCGTGAAGCTGTTAGAGGGGTTGGGGGTTTTTCGCAGGATATCTTGTTGAGGACCATGGAGTACCTCACAATAAATCCATCTCAGGCGCATCTTTTCATCATGTACGAGGAGGATGAGAGGAGGTCGTACATCCGAAGGAAGATGGCTCGTTTCATCAGGCAACAGATGGATGATTGAGGGTGGTTATGGTGGTAGTTACTGTTATATGAACAATGCTTTTTATGACACTTTTTGGGTGATGGTTATGGTGGTAGTTACTGTTATATGAACTTTACAATCTTTGTTTTATTTTGGATGGTGGTTATTTATTTTGGATGTTCGTAGCTATGGTGGTAGTTATTTATATCTGTATGGGATCTTTGACATTTGGATGGCGGTTAATGGCAGACGGTGCATATTTTCTATTTTGACATTTGGATGATGCTTTGATATCTTTTCAATGAAAATATGTTGTCTTTTTGTTAGGTGAGTATGGGGAAGCAGAAGTACTATGCTGTCTTTAATGGCAGGAGGCCTGGGATTTACTACAGTTGGCCAGAGTGCCATGAGCAAGTTGACAAATTTAGCGGAGCATGCTACTGCTCATTTGGGACGTTGGCGGAGGTCCTCATCAATTTCAAACACTCTCCTTCTATAATCGTAAGAGGACTCTTAACTGTTTTATCATCCTAGCCGTTCATCTACCTTTTGATTTAAGCTTATAAAGACAATTTTGTGTAAAATTCTGTTTTGCTTGAAAATAGAAAGAAATGGTTTCACAGAGGACTCTTAAGCCCTGTTTGGATTGGAGGAAATCTCTGGAAACGTTTGGAAAGGAAAGTTATTTCTAAAACAAGCCTAGGGCTGTTTCAACTAATAAAAAGGGGGGATACATCACCTCCCTATTGAGTAGGGCATTTTGGTGGCAGGGCCCACCAACCTATTTTTATTTTCCTTTGGCCTTTTTTTGTTTGTATAGTACACTTGTGAGTTGTGATTCTTGTGAAAGGGAAGTGATATATTCGAGCCATCTTTTCTTCCACAGGCCACTCCTTTGTGTATTTATAATCATGGTTTTAAATTTCGACCAAATCCGAAATTTCGGATTTCGGTGGAGACGGACACCGAAATCAATAATACCCGAAATGGTATTTTATTTCGTACAAAATTTCAGAATTTTGGTTGAAATTTTGTTTTTCCCTGAAATTTCAGAATTTCGGTATAAATTTCATTTTTTTTCCCGAAATTTCACCCAATAACCTGCTTTTTTTTAATTAAATTATTATTTTACGGAAATTTCTGTAATTTTGGCCAAAATTTTATACTGAATAAAATAGTGTTGTCATGGTTTCGCTAGATTTCGGTCAAAATTTTGATTTCGGTGGGGTCCGAAACCGGTACCGAAACCGAAATTTAAAACCATGTTTATAATTACTATTTTGACACTTTAGTGGGGTGGCCGGGGAACTCTGAATTCACCCCTAATATTAACTAGAGGTTTCCATAATATACAGTTCTACTATTGATAGGACGGTTTTGATCATCCTATGGAAAATTTTTTTGGGCACAACCAATTTACGTTGTGGCCCATCATATGGACGGTTTGGATCATCCTATAGTGCTGTCCGTACAGTATGTTTTGAAAAAAAAGGGGACTATAAGGGCTTACACCATATAAAATCTCAAAAAAAAAAAAAAAAAAAAAAAGTGGCATGCACTGTAGTTATTTAGAAAGCCTGGGGTCTTTTAATCAACCCTTAAACCCATACAAGAACGAAGTCCGTTGTTCTCCGCAATAGACACAAATTGGTAGGGTTTATAAAAATAGAAACAAAAAGAGTCCTACAGCTGTAGGATTTTAGGAAACAGAAAGAAAAAACAAGTATGATGATAAATTTGCACCCCCTGTAGGATAATTCTCACCCCTGTTAACGTGATTTTACCTCAAAAAGCGTTAAAGTCTGCCACAATTGACGTTATAAGTGGTGCGAATTATCCTAGAGGGGATGCTAATTTATGATCTCCCAAAAACAATTCCTGAATATAACAGATTAAACGACTCTCCTCTTTGTTTCCTATTTCATGTATGTTTCTTTGAAAGAAGAGATTTATAAGCAAAAGGAAACTCTGTTTCTTATGCTTCAATACCAATCAAAACCATATAAAGAAAAAACTCAACAGAGATAAGGGTATCTCTCTGTAACTTTTTTCTGATTTCCTCCTTTCTACAAGTCCATGGCAGATAATTCTGAAGACCCAACTCCTCCTTCGGAAAATAATTTGCTCCTCTCCTTTGAGAATTTGATTATCAGCTCACCTGATTCTGCCAACAACCAACGTTCTGTTACTAGTTCTGGTAATTTGTTCAATGCAAATTCTAGTCTTCCTGATGAACAAGTCCAAAACTCGTTTTCGTTAGACTCGATCGAAAGAATTTCAATGCCCGAGATTAGGAGTGATCAAGGATTGGGATTTGGTTCGATCTATACTTCAATCGGTGCGAGTGATACTCAGCCATTGATGCCTAGTCTTTCTAGTAATTCTGTAAGAAGTACTTCTTCCTTGAATCAGCTTAAGGAATTTGATTTTGGTGAGAGTTCTTATGGTAATCGCAATGGAGATTATTTAAATGCGGTTGCTGTTCCCAATCATGGAGCTAGGACGAAGCAGATTAACGAGGGGAATATGAATATGTGTAATTTGTTCAGTTCGAAGTCTAGTATCTCTGGTGATCAAGTCCAAAACTCGTTTTCGTTCGACTCGAGTGAAAGAATTTCAGGGCCCGAGATTAGGAGTGATCAAGGACAGAGAATTGGTTCGATTTATAGTGCAATCAGTGTGAATGATACTCAGCCATTGATGCCTAGTCTTTCTAGTAATTCCGTAAGTGCTACTTCTTCCTTGAATCAATTTGGTTTTGGTGAGAGTTCTCATAGTATTCACAATGGAAATTATTTAAACCCGAATGCTCTCTGCAATCATGGAGCTAGCACGAATCAGATTAACGAGGGGAATATCAGTATGTATAATTTCAATGATCACTACAACCATTCTGTTGGAATTCTAAGCAATCAAACCATGGTAGGGAATCCTTGGGCATTATCTGCCCGGGATTATTCACAGAATCCTAATTATGGTAGAAACCTGTTTCTATCAAATCAGTGTACTTCTGAGAGTTTACAACAAAACCATGTTGGGGGCAATGGTTTGGTTAACAATCTGGGAGGGATATCCATGTGGAGCAATAATGGTCTGCCATCAAATTCCGTTGGCGTTCAAAATTATGGAGCTTTTGTTGTACCCAATCAGTATATTTCTGAGAGTCCGAACCGAAACCGTGATGGGAGCAATGGTTTGGTCGAAAATCTGGGAGGGATATCCATGTGGAGCGATTATCGTTTTCTGTCAAATTCAGTTGGTGTTATAGAAAATAGACAAGGGGCATTGTTTGGTTCCAATAAGGGACAAAACCTTTCTGTTCTACAAAATAGAAAGGGGGAATTGTCTGGTTGCAATGTGGGACAAAACCCATCTGTTGAGACTCCAACCAGAACACCCTCAAGTTCTGAACAAAGCATAAAACCTATTGAGGAAGAGGATATAATTAAGCTTTGGTTGAAGCATAGGGGGATTTCAGAAGATTTTCCGTGTATAAAGTATCAAGAGTATTCAAATATGCTTTCCAGTAGTGACCCATACTTGGTGATGGAAACTCGAGGTGATGAAATTTGTATGATGGCTAGGAACCCAAAGGGCTGCAAGTATTTGCAATGTGTTTTGGATAATGGTGACCATGAACATAAAATGAAAATATTCGTAGGAACACTGGGATCCATATTCGAGCTCATGACCGACAAATTTGGCAGTCGTCTGACTCAGAAGATCTTGGACTCCTGCAACACGAACCAACTAGTAAATATCATGTATATGATTATCTTACAGGAAGGTGCCCTGATTAAGGCGGCAAAAAATAAATATGGGTATGCCTTGTTTCCAGTTCATATAATGCTACTTTATTATTGGATTTGTATTGAAGTATTTGCTTCTGATTAAACATGTTATAATCCCTTTCTCTTATATTTTATTTTGTGTTTGTATATACTTGTGTCCTCTTTTTTCCTTTTACATATATTGAGTTCTCATTCTTCCATTTTCTTGAGCAGCATGCGTTCGGTTCAGAAGCTTATTACGAAGGTAAAAAAGGTGCCCCAATTAGTTCCAATTGTGATTTCAGCTCTCCTTCCTCAACTTTTAGCTTTGATGACCAATGAATATGGGAAAAATGTGCTCAAGCATTGCCTAACTCACCTAGATGATTTGCAAACTAAGGTGAGCTGATTGTAGTAAACTGTTTCATCTCAATCTTGTATTTTCCTGTTATGGTTTTCGAGCAAAAGACATATATTGGTTTTCCATCTTGACTTGTATGGGGAAGAAGAAAAAAATGAAGACCAATTCTTGTATTTGTCTTAAATTTCAGCAATGACTGGAGTGAACAATCTATTTCCATTAGCTGCTTTGTTGTGTTTTTTCCCCAATAACCTCATCTGCAAAACTAAATTGTATTTATTTTTCTATTTTGTGCATGTAAAATTTCCCTGTTAGACATCTATGGGCTTTTTGTTTCAAATCATAACTTGTCTCATCTTTTAACAGTTCATATTTCAAGTTGCTGTGGAGTATTGCCTATATTTGGCAATAAATGAACAAGGATGTCTCTTTCTGAAAGATTGCATCGACTGCTCCAAATTTGGATACAGACATGCCCTACTCAAAATAATCACAGACTACTCTGTGTTCCTCGCTCAAGACCCTTTCGGGTAACAACCTCTTTTATCTTTGCATTTCAAATCCTGAGCTAAGAAAACATAATATAGAAAATCGATGTTTATTTTTCTCCTTCTTTATCCTTATTTTTGCTTATAAAGCTTAGGCTTTCAGTCAAGAACAAAATACCAATTAACTCTCTCTGCAGAAATTATGCTGTGCAGAATGTTCTCTCACTTAAACACCCATTGTTTACCAAGGATATATGCGATTCTCTAGACGGATACTATGTGCAATTGTCAATGCAAAAATGCGGCAGCCATATTGTAGAAAAATGCATCATGTCGTCTGGGATTAAAGTCGTGATTAAGGATCTTGTGGGAAGTGACAAACTAGAACAAGTTGCCCGCAGCCAATATGGAAACTATGTCATCCAGAGAGCACTGGAAAATGCACAGGTGAAATTTTTTTCTTCCACACTGTCTCCATCTTACTATGATATTTGATTCTAAGTACAATTTTGAGAAGTATTCATTAGGTTAGCTACAATTCATTCTTATGAATTTACTGATTTTGCAAACAGGAAATGGATCTTTGTGCTCTGGTAAATGCCATCAGACCATTTTCCGAAAGGCTCAAATCCCATCCATATGGAAGGAATATATTCAACCTCATTAATAAGATTTGAGTTGGATGAAGAGCCTGGTGAATCATCCTCACTCCAACAGAATTTTACTGTTTCATTGAGAATAACTACAGCTTGTTTGAGTCATGTAGTCTTTTAGATAATGTTTTCCTCTTTCAAATTGTTTGGCAAATGTCTGCATCAATTGTTTATATAAAGAGTCCTGTAGTGTTTAGGATTGTTTGGTAAATACCATTGTTACACTGATGAGTATCACTATTTGTGCAATTCAAATTTGTTAATTTGTGTGGGCTTCGAGTTTTTTTTTTTTTTTTGGGTGGGTAAGCTGGGGTTAGGCGGACCCCTACCAGTATATTAAGTAAAGAAAGAAGACGCAATAGCAGGAACAAGACCACTGCCCAATCCTTAGAACAATGTCTAAGTTAAAGGGCAGAACAACTAGGGCCATGATACCCTTGAAGATAAACTCAAAACAAGCAAAAGAAGAGAAATACATGAGCTGGATTTGTGCAATTGGTGAGGCTTGGGACACACGTGATCCCTAGAGCAAGACCCCATCCCCGTACTCAGGCTTGGAGTTTAATCTTACATACATGTCTGTTCTCTTGAATGCATTCATACAAAAAATTTACACAAACCAAGACTGCCAGTAGAGAAATAATCTGTGGTGCTCTTCATTGTGGTTTGAATGTATTGCATCCATTTTATGGGTGAGTTCCAAATTTGATCAATATTGACCATCCACCTTTGTGGGTTCACCTTGGATTTTTCTTCTTCTTAATAATGTAAATATCATAAAACAAAAAATGGAATAACAGCAAGACCAAGGAGGCCCAAGGAAACAAAGCCAAAAGTTCAAAAAAAATAAGGCAAAATACAGGGCAAAAAAATGGGAAAGCAGATCTTCTCAGGGGAGATGATGATAAGAATACCACTGCAACATTTTGCTTTGGTCATAAAATCTGAACAACAAAATATGCAATTTTGAGGATTGGGACTTGTGAATATCCAAGCATAGTGGTTTATTTCTGTTTCTTATTTTGAGAGGATATGAAGGCATTTATAAGGCAACTTTATCATTAATTCATTCAAAGGAAAATTTTCCATTTTTCAAAATAAAATGGAAGCTGATATCCTTTCCCCTACTTTGGATACAAAGCACCTCTCTCCCTCTCTATTACCATTCCTAATAAGCAGATGCAATAATGAAGTTAGTCTAAAATAACTTGTGTGGGGTGGTCTGTATGTATTTCTGTTGGTATCCTGAGTTTACAATTATTTCTGCCAAAAAAATAAAACCAAGCTTTCATAGCTCAGTTGGTTAGAGCACCCGTTTAGTAAGCGGGAGGTCTTGAGTTCAACTCTCAATGAAAGCACTTCTTTTGTTTTTTTTCTCACCTAAACAGCCCCATCACCACAAATGAGCACGAAAGTAAACATAAACCACAATTTCAAATTCAATCCAATTACCCATATATGGGGAAATGATATCAGCACAACCATGATTTGTTACATGCACGGCCCTAGTTTGTTTTTTCATTTTTAATTTGTATGTGAGAGCTGTTTGGGAACTGTAATAACCATTTGACAGCTCTTTAGATGCTTAAAGACAAGCTAGTACCGTGCATTAAACAAAACTTGGTTGTGCTGATGATATCATTTCCCTATGCAAAATAGTAAGAAGGAAGGATAAGAAGAAGCACATTCAAATTCAACCCAACAACCCAAGTGAATAGTAAAAACAATAAGAGAAACAAATATTTTAGGGAGATGATAAATTCATCCCTTTTCTTTACATGGGACAGCCAGCTCAAATGTACGTGACAATCAGGCGTGTTGACTCCTTCCCAGTTGAAGTACATCAGCCCTTCTGCTAGGGGCAGAGCCAGGAATTTACACTGGGGGGCCTACTATTACGGGGTTCTTGAATGCCGGTAAATGTATTTCTGCCTTTTAGCGGGTAAAACCCTTTTTGTTGGAATGATAAAAGGGATTTTGCAAGTCAATGGAGGCCGTGGCCACGCTCATGCTATATGTGGCTCCGCCCCTGCCCTCTGCAGTCATAGAAACATTGGAGCTGGCCGTCCCAAGTAAAAGAAAGGGGCGGACGTATCACCTCCTGGGACTTTTTTGTAAAGAAGATTTTATATGTTGTTAGCTTGTATGGTCCAATATAGGGGTGTTCGTTCGGTTATAACCGAACTGAATAGACCGAAATTTGATAACCGAAATTATTTCGGTTATCAAATTTTGATAACTGAAACCGAACCGAAACCGAACTAATTAAAAATTTGGTTATTTGGTTATAACTGAATAACCGAATAGTGGGAGAAAAAGAGGGAAAACGTAAAATCTCGGTTTGGATCGGAGGGCTAGGATCATCCTATCGAAATGATTTTTTGAGCACAACCTAATTAAGTTGTGATCAATCAAATGGACGGTTTTGATCATCCTAAGGAGTGCCCATATAGCACTTTTAAAAAAAATAAAATAATGGTTATTATCATAATTTCAGTTATTTGGTTAATTGAATTTTTTTTTGAGATAACCGAAACCGAAACCGAATAACCGAATTTCAAAAATATAATAACCAAAACCGAACCGAAAAGGAAGAAAACCGAACTGAACCGGCCAAACCAATTCGGTTCGGTTCGGTTATTCGGTTATAATCGAGTAATGAACACCCCTAGTCCAATAGTTTTAAAAAAACATTGTAGGATGATCCAAATTGTCCATTAGATGTGTCTCAACGTAAATAGATTGTGGCCCAAAATCAATTTCCATAGCAGTTCCTCTATAGGTCACAGGTAGGGCTGCAACAGGGTCGGGTTGGGTCGGGTTTTTCAAAACCCTAGCCCAACCCTGGATCTCATTATCTCAGCCCTGACCCGCCCTGACCCTGAGTCAGGGCCGGAAAACCTCAACCCATTACCCGCCCTACAGGGCATTGTGCTGGCCCTGGCCCGCCCTGATTGGCCCTAATTGGGCAGGGCCGGCCCGGCCCGGCCCTAATTGACCCTTGTGCATAAGAGTGCCAAAAATAAAGCAACCACTTATCATATGGAACAAAATGATCAATAAACAGAGAAAGGGAACAAAATAAGACAATATGAATTCAACAACATGACGGGCAACAGAGACAATTAATAATAATAATCTAAAGAAACATCAATCCAAGATAATAGAAAACATTAGCAAAAGAAACATGATGGTTCAATTCTATAATAGAAAACTCAGGGTCGGGCCGGGTCAGGGTACCCGAGGCATTAACCCAAAACCCGCCCGACCTGAGTCAGGGTCTAAAAAAATGAACCCTGACCCGCCCTCAGGGTTAGAAAATCCAGCCCTGACCCTGTTCAGGCTCAGAGCGGGTCAAGGCTGATAGGGCCAAACTTGCACCCCTAGTCACAGGGCTAGGATCATCCTATGGAAACAATTTTTTTGGGCGCAACCTCTTTACATTGTAGCCCATAATAATGGTTTGGATCATCCTATGGTGTGGGCTGTATAGTACTTTTTGAAAAATACTGGACTATAGTGGATTACACCGTATAAAAACTCAGTCATCGAATTCCCTCCTAGGGAGAATTCCCCTTACCCTAAAATCCCAGGTTAGCGCGGCTAAGCCAATGAACCAAAGGGGAACCTCCTGAAAGAGGACCTTGTTGCCAGACCTGATTCACAGTTGTACTGTTATTCCAGTAGGATTTATTGCCCAAGTGATCCATCCGGGGGAAGTTAGTCCACTTCTATACGTAATTTTGACAGTTCCATTGGATGGAATGTAATTCCAGTAGAGAAAGGTATTTAAATAGGGGACATCTTTGCAGGAATTGAAGGCTCTGGTAATGATAAATGTGAGAAAGAGAGGCATCAAAAAGCATAAAAGCAATATGTGTTTGAGAGTTATGGCCATGTTGATTGATTTTCTGCTGGATTAGGAAAAACCCAGTTCTTAGCTAAATTAAACATACCTGATATGCTCTAAGAAACTAGAGAGCTAAAAACAGAGTAGCTAGAAAATAGATGTTGCAGAAGGGAGAAGAAGAGGAAGAAGAGGAAGAAGAAGAAGTTAGAATAATATCTTTTTTCATCATTCTTTTTCAGATTTCTCCCACTCATATACGAAATATCCTAATGGCCTGACATTGGCATATCTGTCAGCTCTTGACATTTACCCTTACATCTGATTAACTAATTAACTATCCTTACTCCGACTAATTTCTGATATAATCAGACATCCACACTGGTTGTCGAATTACCCTCCCTGCTCTGTTTTGGGCTGTAGATTCGGACTGATCTTCTTTACCACTATTATCCGATGTTTGTTCAGTTGTGTTGCTATCATTGCCGACCCCTTCAAGACGAACCTTGTCCTCAAGGTTGAGAAAAGGATAATCAGACTGCAATTCTTGCAAGTTCTCCCACGATGTATCTTCAGGCAAGAGACCAGTCCACTGAACAAGTACCTGTTCGAGTTCCCACAATGGCTAGAGGTGAGATAATGGGTGAATTGTTTATACTTTGAACAGGCAATTCACAAACTGATTGAGGCAGAGGTCCGTAAAACGGTTTGAGTAATGAGACATGAAAAACAGGATGTATCTTACTATTGGCAGGAAGTTTCAGTCTGTAGGCCACTTTCCCCACCTTGGCTTCAATCTCATATGGCCCATAGTATCGCTTGCTGAGTTTTTGTGAAGTTCTGCGCACCACGGTTTGTTGTCTATAAGGTTGTAGCTTAAAAAAAACCCAATTTCCTACCTCGAAGTTCCTGTCACTTCTTTTCTGATCGGCCAAACACTTCATGCGAGATTGGGCGTGTTGCAAATTAGTCTTGAGAGTGGCTAATAGACTGTCTCTTTGCTTGAGTTCTGCATCAACAGCTTCAACCACAGAGGAATCTGCAATATATGGTGGAATGGAGGGGGGTTTTCTCCCATAAACCGCTTCAAAAGGGGACATTTTAATGGCTGAATGGAATGAAGTGTTGTAAGAATATTCAGCCCAGAGTAGATGAGTGTGCCACTGGTTCGGGTTATCCTGAGAAAAAGCTCTGAGATATTGTTCGACGCATCTGTTCAAGACCTCAGATTGTCCATCTGATTGCGGGTGATATGCAGGCGACAGATTTAACGACGTACCACTTAATTTGAATAACTCCTTCCAGAATCTACTTATGAAGATAGGGTCTTTATCTGATACGATTGTCCTGGGCATGCCATGAAGTTTGATAACTATTTCTGTGAACAATTTGGCTACCTTAACGGCATTATAGGTTCCTGGGAGAGCGCCAAAATGCGCATATTTTGACAGTCGATCAATGACCACTAAAATGGTGGAGAACCCGTTTGAATGTGGCAATCCAGTGATAAAATCCATCGCAATGTCTTCCCAAATCAACTGAGGTATTGGAAGGGGTTGTAAGAGACTCATGGGGGGAGAAGTACTGTACTTAGTCTGTTGGCAAATGATGCAATTTTTGACAAACTTTTTGACATCGGTCCTTAGACTTGCCCAGAAAAAACTAGCTGAGATTCGCAAGTGTTCTGAGTGTACCTCCATGCCCTCCTTGAGGTGTATTGTGAAATTCATGCATGATGCAGTGGCGTAATGGTGATGTAGACCCAATAAATAGCCGGTGCTTATGGAAAATGAGTCCATTTTGCACAGAAAATTTTGATCCAGCTAAGCCCTTCTGAATTTGATCATGTTTGGCGATTAATTCTGGATCGGTGACATTCTCCAGTTGGATTTGTGCTGCAATATCAAAAATTGGATATGAAGTAGTCATTTGTAGTTGAGATAAGGGACTTTCCATTGACTGAGCGATCGGTTCTTGGACTTTAGATAGTGCATCCGCTGCTTTGTTCTCACTTCCAGCCTTGTAAACGATAGAGTAATTGTACCCCAACAATTTGCAGAGATATTGTTGTTGAGCTGGTGTTTGAATAACTTGATTCATGAGATTTTTCAAACTCCTATGATCAGTGTATATGATGAATTTCCGTCCGAGCAAATACTGTCGCCATTTCTTGACAGCTTCTGTTATTGCAAAGAGCTCTTTTATGTATGCTGATGCCAGTGATAATGTAGGTGACATTTTCTTGGTAAAATACGCAATTGGGTGTTTCTGTTGCATCAAAACGGCCCCCAATTGCAATACTTGAAGCATCTGTTTCTAGTGCGAAATCTTGTGAAAAATCAGGCAAGGGTAACACAGGAATCTGAGTCATCAGAGTTTTCAATTCATCAAATGCTACCTGAGCTGCCGAAGACCATTGAAAAGCATTTTTTTCAAGAGATTAGTAAGAGGAAAAGCCACTGTAGCATAATGACGAACAAACCTTCTATAATACCCTGTTAAGCCGAAGAAATGATGATTGCAGAAAACCCAGAACAAAAGATTTTGCTCTGGAATCTAATAACCGTTACAGAGAAAACCCAAAAAAAACTTCCATGAAGAAACCCCAAAAAATCAGGCAATCTAAACCCCAGGAATCTTCCATTATGAAAAAGAAAAAACCATTACCTGGAAAACCCAAGATTTCTATTCTTCAGTTGCAAAACAGCCTGCAAAACCCAAACTAGCAATGAAGCAAAAACTTTGGCTGAAAAAAAAAAAAAAACCCCCTTCTCGCTTCTGCTCCGAGAGAGAGAGAGAGAGAGAGAGAGACCTTGGTTCCCGCCGTTGGTGAGATGAGAGAGGGGAGACGAAGGCGGAAGTCAGAGAGAGAGGGGGGCTAGGGTTACGAATTGATTTCTCCTTTTTTCGTTGGTGAGATGAGAGTTACGGGTTACCCATATCGATTTGACGATTTGTTATTACTTATTATAACTTATAGGTTATAATATTTAAAAAGTTAAAAATGCGGGTTTTCGGGTCGGGCCGAGTTTTCCACCCTTAAAACCTGCCCGACCCGAGAATCACTCGGGCTTTGCAAAATGAAACCCGACCCAACTACTTACCCGACCACTTTGAACCCGACCCATGCTTTTTTCGGGCCGGGTTGATGCGGGCCGGCTAAAGCCCGACCCAAGTTGCAACCTTAATAAATAGATATCCGATCTTTGAAAAAAAGGATCGTATCTTTTAGAGGAAAGAAGTTACACAAAGGAAGAGCAAAAGAAGGAAGCAAAGAAAGAAATAAAAGGTAAAGACTTCCAGAACTAACAATTCTTTTTTCCATTTTTGCAGACTTCATCTAAAAAGGAGAGAAATCCTTTTGAGTCTCTTCCAGGAGACTCAAAAGGCAAATAAGACCTTTCTCTACCGGGGTCCGGGGAGGAAGATGATAAAGAAACTCAAAGACCTTTTCTCTACGGGGTTCGGGGAGAAAGATGATAAATATGCCAGAAGACCTTTCTTTTCCGGTGTACAGGAGAAAGATGCCAGAAGACCTCTCTTTTTCGGTGTACGGGAGAAAGATGCCAGAAGACCCTTCTTTTCCGGTGTATGGGAGAAAGATGCCAAAAGACCTTTCTTTGCCGAGATCCGAGAGAAAGATGAAATAACTCAACGAAGAACTCTCTTACCAAAAAGTCTAAATAAAATCATCTGAGATGACTCAAAGGTTTCCGGTCTACAAAAGAGTCGAAAATAACTCAAACAAAAATCGTTAGAGTCAAATTCACTCTCTCTCCAGGATTAAAGGAAATTCACATTCACTAAGAGTTTCCATAAAGCTTCTCTTATTAGGATGATAATCAAAAGTTGTATTTAGATAGGGAACCTCTTGATTGATAATCAGAGGTGTTTTTCTTTCTTCAAGAAAAGTAATTAACGGCTAATAAAGCCAAAAGTGTACGATCCCTACCAAAATTAATAAAACCTCTTCTCGCAAGCGGGAAATTTGATCTAAGTGCATTTTATATGTGTGATTTCCCTTTTCATGCATGTGAAATTTGTTGCGAACAAATACAGTTAAGGGCAAAACGTCCATGGTTTTCCTTTTACTTCTCCAATTTGTACTAGTAAGTGTGATTATCATTCTAACCAGGTCAAACGTCCCTGCAAGCACAGTCAGGCTACATCATTTTGCCACAAAGGAAACATTTGATTTGTGTTGCTTTTGTGGCCAAGTGCTACTTCAAAAGATAACATGTGAGAGACATGGATCCATGGTTTAGAAGTATCGGACTTCTGGAATGTACCAGACATCTCAAAATCTGATACGTATTGTAACATTGTATCAGACAATACAGGGTGCCAAGAAAAACATTGTGTTTCAGCATTTCACTGGTGCAATTTTGCTAGTTTCCCAGACCGATAACCTAATGAATTGACTCTAGGAGCTTGCTTCCTAAAACAAGGGGATTTATTGAGGAATATATTAACTGAAACCAATCTTGCATTGCTTTGACCTTCTCTGGATCAGGTTGCACTCCATCCCGAGATACAAAATGCCCCAAGTAATCAATTTTGGTTTGGCAAAAATGACATTTGCTCAATTTAGCAAATTATTGATTGGATGCTAAACATCGCAAAACAGAGTCTAAGTGCTGGACATGTTCCTCCATAGATGAGCTATAAACCAGGATATCGTCGAAGAAAACAATAACAAAGTGCCGGAGAAATGGTTTAAATACTTGATTCATCGTGTTCTGAAATGTTGAAGGGGCATTAGTTAGGCCAAAAGGCTTAACTAAGAACTCATAATGCCCTTCATGAGTTCGGAATGCTGTCTTTGCACAATCTTCCTCCTTCATTCTGATCTGGTGATACTCGGATCTCAAGTCCATCTTTGAGAATAGATTTGTACCATGTAATTCATCCATTAGTTCATCTATAGTGGGAATGGGAAATCTGTCCTTAATAGTAATGGAATTTAAAGCTCTGTAGTCAATGCAAAATCGCCATGTATGGTCTTTTTTCTTGACTAACAAGACAGGGGAAGAGTATGGGCTATGGCTTGGAACAATAATGCCACTGTATAACATCTCCTGTACTAAACGTTCAATTTCATTCTTTTGGAAATGGGGGTAACGTTATGGTTTGACATTTACAAGAATGGAACCAGGTATAAGATGGATTTGATGGTCCATCTCTCTACAGGGAGGTATAGATGATGGCATTTGAAAAACGACAGCAAATGTGTGTAAAAGGTTGGAAATGGAGGGTGGTAGTTCAGCTGATGCATCAGTATTATATAGGGTAGCAGAAAGGTTGGTGTCAGGGATGGTTTTAATGCAATGAAGGGTGAAACAAGAAGTAATGGAATCGGTTTTAGTGAGGCCTTTCAGCTGAGTTGATTTCAATGGATATGGATTTAAAGCAGCTTCGCCAACTAATTGAACTGCTTGTCCTTTCCAATTGAATTCCATGGTGGATAGTTTATAATTGGTTATGATTGGACCGAGTTCCGCAAGCCATTGAACCCCCAAAATAACATCAGCTCCCTTAATGGGCAAAACAAACAGATCAAACTGAAATTCATGAGATTGTAGGGAAAATTTAACATTGACACATTTCCTGTTGCAAATTAAAGAGTCACCATTTCCAATGAGGACTTTGAATGAGTCGGTAGGAATAATGTTCCAATGTAATGATCTAGCAATTTTCTCTTTGACGAAATTATGTGTAGACCCACTGTCAATGAGAACATGAATGGAGTGGTGGTTACTTACCCCTGTAATGCGGATCGTACTTGGGTTTTGCTGGCCAACGATTGCATAAAAATTGACATCAGATGGTGTCTCCTCTGATGTTTCTTGAGGAATTTCAATGTTAGAATCCTCCATCACTGTCAGGTCTCCCAGATCGGTGCCATCGTCCATAGCAGTGAGATGATATAGGCGTTTTCTGCAATCATGTCCAGGAATGTACTTGTCATCACAAAAATAGCAAAGGTTTCCCGCTTTGATTTCATCTCCTCCTTCGTTAATTGTCTCGTACGAACTGGAAGTTGCCGTAGTGGTTGAGCGGCAATGGCTTTTAACGGAGGAATCGAAGGTGTAGGTAACAACCCTGAGCCATCTCCTCCTGATTTAGATCCAGTACTTTTCCAAGATTTTAGCAACCCTTCATACTTTTGCTCAAAAATTCGAGCGAGAGACATTGCTTGAAGCAGAGACGTAGGTTGAGCGACAAGTAATTCTCGTTTTAGATCTGGCTTTAAGCCATATACAAAGATGCTGATGAGGAAAGCTTCAGAGAGACCCGTTACCTTATTTGAGAGTTCTTCAAAGCGAAATTGATAATCTTCCACCGATGAAATTTGACGTATCTTCGCAAGAAGTCCTTTGGGATCTTCATATAAGGAAGGACCAAACCGCAATTTAATAGCATCTAAGAATCCTCGCCATGAATGTATCAGATTGTTCGATTTCACCCATTGGAACCAGGAAAGGGCAGGGCCGTCGAAATTGAAAGAACTGAGAAGGATCCTTTGATCTTCAGGTGTGCTGTAGTAGTTAAAGAATTATTCCGCTTTGAAAGAGCAGCCGATCGGATCAGATCCGTCGAATTTGGGAACATCCATTCGAATGAATTTGTGGTATGTTGGTGAAATGGCAACGATACCATCGTCGGCATTGCCTGCAGAATGCTCTGCGGTTTGAGGTTGAGAAGAAGAGGTCGACGAAGGTCGGATCTGTAATTGGTTGATCATATTGACCAGCTCTTCATGTTGTTGCGTCTGGATCAAACGAATCTCGTTAAGTTGCTGCTGATGATGCTTAAGTTGGTCGTCGATTTTAGCTTGCGCACACGTATTCTCCGCCATAGAAGAACAAGGGAATCAATGAAAGCGCCAATGATATGCTCTAAGAAACTAGAGAGCTAAAAACAGAGTAGCTAGAAAATAGATGTTGCAGAAGGGAGAAGAAGAGGAGGGAGAAGAAGAAGAGGAAGAAGAAGTTAGAATAATATCTTTTTTCATCATTCTTTTTCAGATTTCTCCCACTCATATACGAAATATCCTAATGGCCTGACATTGACATATATGTCAGCTCTTGACATTTACCCTTTTACCCTTACATTTGATTAACTAATTAACTATCCTTACTCCCACTAATTTCTGATATAATCAGACATCCACACTGGTTGTCGAATTACCCTCCCTGCTCTGTTTTGGGCCGTAGATTCGGACTGATCTTTTTTACCACTATTATCTGATGTTTGTTCAGTTGTGTTGCTATCAATACCCCAGTTGCCGATCAAGCTTCTGATGAGCCAGCATTACCCCACCTAGCCGAAGGTGTGGAGGAGGTCTAATCAGTACCTTATACTCCTATTTGAATCTGGAGAAGAATCGTAATACATCAAGCATCATATAATTTCCTTCTAAATTGTCGGAAGAAAAAATTATCCTGAGACAAAAGTTTACGCCGAAAATATTTTTCTTCGAATCCAAACAGGGCCTAATGGAAAATACTAAGGAATAACAGTCACTTTTATGCTTCTTCCTAAAAGATTTTTATTGGGCCACACTTCATTCTTGTTTACATGATCAAATCCATTAATCCAAACAGCAATTAAAGTCCAGCCAATTAGCTTCGAGAACACCTTGATCAGATGAATGGAAGAGATGTCCAATCTCGACCCCAACTAGGAACCTTTAAGGTCTGCAAAGAACCGGAATTCCAAATCTCCTTGCTCCCTGGGATTTGTGAATCCTTGAGCATGGGATTCCTACTTTGCTCCCTCAGGACATATATGTGAAAAACAATTAAGCACATCTCACATATTAATTAAATAACACCCAAGAATGTCATGACATGGAACTTTTATTAATTAATAAGCAAAGTACATTGAGTTTTAGGGCACTAACTCTAACACTGTCGTTCTCGAATGTCATTCTTTGAAAGATGCTTACACAATACAAATTATAACTTATTGCCATGAATCCTCTTGGATTTTGGAAATGGCTTGAGGTTTCAAATCTAAACATTGGGAGAGAAGTGTCTATAGTTAAGACTATTCAAATAAGCGAGAAAAGGAAGAAAGAAATCCCCTTTTGGAGGAGAAAACCCAAATCCATTACAACACAAATTAGATCTCTTATTGGAGGGTTACCATCCCTTACCGTTTCATCCCATTTTTGCAACTGATGCACCATTTTCATTCTGCAAATGCATTATCAACTTCTCTCCAAGTCATCATTGGTATAAAATATCACATAAAAGAGTCTGATGCTTACCTCTACTGCAAAGTTTCACCTTTTGCTAAAATGTGACGAGATCGTCACCCCATCTCATGTTGTTTTTTTGATAGGTAAGCTGGGGTTAGGCAGGACCCCTACCAGATATATTAAACAAGGAACAAAGATACAGCAAGAAAGCCCAAAGACCACCCCTAGCACAGTGCACAGGGTGAAACGAAAAAAAAGGCAACAAGCTCAGAGAGCAATGAAAACCACATAAACCAGAAATCACTCCAGCATTACCTAGAGCAAAACAAACATACAAATAGGCCCACAAAGACAAATCCACTGAAGGTCGATCTGTTTTTTTTTTCTCTGGACCTTATGCCAAACACCTTGCGACGAAGGGGACTGAAAGTCAGGATGGTCATCATGGCCAAATTGAATCTGTTTGCCTTTCTCATTAGCATGCTCGATTTCATCCTCTAGAACTGCAAATTTGTTCGGATGGATTTGATCTAGAAGAGCTGAAGATGAGGCCACAGAGGGTTGAGAAGTGAGATTTTTTATATGGCTTTCAGGTTGATGGGCAGATGGGGGGGGAGTAGTGACATCTACTGGACCAACAGTGAGAGTTCCAGAACTTTAGGTGAAGTCCATGAAGTTTGATCCAAATCGGAACTTCTGATATTTTCTTCCTCTCCATCGAAACATTCGGATCCCATCTTTGGAGAATCAAGGGTCTTCCTCCATAATTTTGGCCATTTTCTTCTAAAACCCGAGTGCAATCTTCTGCACAAGAAAACTTGAATAAAAAGAAACCATGGTCCATGGTAAAGACTTGTAGATTACCTTTCAGGTTCCATTTACGGCCGAGGGCTTCACGAAGAGATATAAAATATGGCTTTTTCCAATAAAATACCCGATAAGGCAATTTGCCCATTTTTTCCCTTGCTCTAAAATAACTTCATCATCAAAATGGAGTTTCATGGTAGATTTCTCTGAAGCATCTGGGATGATATGGTCCAGATTTAAGGAGGTTGTAGGTTTAGCAAAGAGATTCTTCCAGGGATTGGAGGTTGTTTGAACATCCTGGTTCCGAGCTTCAGGATGCAGGATTTTTTCTGAAGGCAAGGTCCTGAAGGGAAGGCCTCTGAGATGGAAAGAGGGGGTGAAATCAGAGATGGCCACATCTTTCCCACAACTAGAATCGGGAAGGAAAGATTTCAAAGGACTCTTAGAAGAGGGAGGATTGCTTAGATTCAGATTCCCATCAGGTTTGGAGGAATGGCTAACAGGGCTAGACTCAAAATGCAATGAGGGCTTATCAGGTAGGACATCAAGAAGAAGAGAGGAGTCTTCGTTGCAGATAATGGCTAGGGATGACGCGTTTAATGAGGAGAGTGACAGAAGGGGGACTGAGGGATAGCTGGATGGGCTTGACTTCTCTTTATTTTGAATTAAAGGAGGGCGGGAGAGTTGGGACTCAACTTTATCAAATGAAGGACTGGATAATGGGCAAGATTTCCTAAGAATCTGGGAGTAGTCTCGGGGAGATCCCGCACAAGTTCCAACAACATTTACTGCTATCCCTCTATTAGTACTATTAGGAGAGAAATCAGCGGTCTGGGCATGCGTACCTATCACCAGAGATGGAAAACCAGAGGCTCCTAGAATCGAGGTGGTATTGGACTCCATACTAGCAGATTTACTACCAGGGGAAGGAGCGTCTGGCTCAGAGTAGTATTCCTCCATGGATGAGTGCAGCTCTTTTGCACTGGCATTTATGAGGTCAAGAAAATTCACTTCATCTTCAAGCTTCTGTTTTAGATGGGATTTGGCCTTCTTCTTTGACTTTTTCCTCTTTTTACACACAGATTGTGTAAGAGAAGAACTTATTTCAAGATCTAGAAGCTTTAGGCACTTCATTTTCTCTTTCACGGAGATATGTTGAAGCTCAAGATCTCCGCTGGAGATTTGCTCTCGAAATTTCTTCAGCTTTTCAGAGGGGAAAGGAGTTGCATCGATTTTTATCTGAATCAAATCTGCAAAGGACATTGGTTCAGCTTCACAGCCAGAAATGGTGCTGGGATTAGGGACATTGGAAGCTGGCTGGTAGCTCGGGGACCAGAAGATGTTGAGATTTCCAAATGGCTGATGATCGGCATCTTCTTCCAAGGTCTCGAGAAGAAGGTCATTTCGGAGGGGATCAGAGGGGAGTGATTCGGGAGCTACAGAATCACCAGTCCCCAAAGAAGAATGGTCCAAGGCCTCCATTGCAAAACCTGAACTGTTCAGATCTAGAGGGATGGAGAAATGATAGAACAACAAACTAAGACTAAAACCAGGAAATAACTAATAAAAACAAGGGTAAAACCAGGGAGGAAGAAGCAGTGAAAGCTAACCCATCTCCAAAAGCTTAGGAGAGATTTGACGGCAACTACTTTCAAAACACACCCCATCTCATGTTCATGTTGTGTAGTTTGCAAACCACATCATTTTGCTGCGTAGGTCATCTCCCACTGCGGAGCCGAACACCGCGGTGTGACACTTTCTTTGAAGGAAGTAAAGATGATGGCTCAATGGCTTGAAAAATCAGAAAAAGGTACTTCTGATCACCAGGATAGTTGCAAACCAATCACAGATCTCTTATCAGGGGAGCAGACCCATATCGGTTCGAGCGTCTGGAAGGCCTCGAAGGATAAATCCAATTTCAAGCTACCTTAAAAGTAAGATTTTTCCCTTTTTGGAGTTATTTAACATTTGTTGCAAACTTATCTGGCTTTTGGATTGATTCAATAAAATAAATTGATTTTTTATTATATTCTCAAGAGTTTCTCTCCATTTTATAGATTTCTATTAGGGCAAATTTATTGAATTCATATTGTTTTTCCTTTTTGTTATTTATGAGCATTTTATATGTTTTCAACCTTGAAATGCATTTTATGTAGATTGGGAGCCAGCTTAGTGTTCAATTGTTAAATCCTTCCTTCTTTCTTTTGTATAAATATTATGGTCATATTTTTTGTTGTCCGATGTTCTTAAAAATTGTTAGGTTTCTGGTTTGAACCAATGAACCCATCTGGGTTCATCATCATTACTGTTTTGCTCTAACCATCCTCTAAAGGCTATACTGAATTTTCACAAGTAACCAGATTATAACGAGTGTGTACAGGAATCCATTTTCATCCTAAAAGTTTTCCTGCTAATGTATTTGTAGCATTTTAATGTGTACTTTCTGTATCATGGGATTTTCTGATCATACAGTTCTTTATAAGTTTATTTATTGACCTATGTTTATGCGTGCATGCTCAATTTCATCTCTCGTTTTCTTTTCTTTTTTTCCTTTTCACCTTTCTCTTTTTTCTTTGTTCCTTTTGATTTCTCTCGCTAACTCTTACTCACTAATTTTCTAATAATGTCGTGAAAAGTAGGAATGCCTGAGTTTGTAGATTTTCTTCTTCTTGAAAATTGACTTATATTCATTGATACCATGAAGGACATAGGGACTAGGAGTCCAAATTGTCATTACATAGTATCGGACAAGGCATTTCGGGGCATACCCTAAAATACCAAAAAGAGTCAAATAGGCCTTAAAGACCTAGACATTCCATTACCAACACATACTCTTTGGTTTTACTAGCATAACTATATCCCAAGAGCACCCAGATAGTCATCCAACCCCCCTGAAATTTTCAGACAACCATGCCTCTAAAAGCAAAAGACATGGTCTCTCAAGCTTAGGAGGAGCTGTATCTTTCTACTAGCACGTCTGAAATTAAAGTTATATGGCCCCGAACTTCGTTCTTAACTCCCAAATATCTACAATACCAGTTTTGAATCTATCATCAAACCTAGAACACTACTTATGTATACCACGATTCCACCATTGTCCACAAAAAACCAAAAAACCAAAAAATCCATATTCTCCAAAAACCAAAACTAAGGTTTACCAAAAGAACTGCATCCCAGATACTGCCAGTCAGACCAAAGCACACTTCCCTACCCTTCCCAGAAGAAATTCGATGCTAAGCTTCAGCTTTTTTTCCTTAGAGAAAAACGCAATCTCAAAACCTGGAGTTGGGACTTCCTCCATGGGATCCTCAAGGGTAGCTATTAATTCTTCCAGCTTACTGGGGCATAGGGACCGATCTGCCTCCCATTCCAAACGGCGCAAGAGGTCTTGGTAATGCACCTTGTCCTTAAAGAACTAAAGCTTATACACCGGCACACAAATATTCTCAATATTTCGAGAGCCTGTTAAAGAGAACAATTCCTCAACATTCCGCTGGGCACCCTCTTTCAACTGTTTCCATTCACTCTTCGCTTCCTACTTAGCAAGCTCACTAGGGGTGGGAATTTCAACAGAAGCTCTGGATCTGTCATACCTTAGAGCTCTAACCTTCCCTAAAGTGTGAATTCACTCCAAGCAATCAATCGTCTCCAATCTTCTTTGCCATATTGTTCGGGCTTCCTAGACGACAGAGTCCATTTTTACCACGCAAATAACCTAGTCCCGAATAGACTCAAATATGTCATAGCAAAAACTACTTTTAAAGAGAAGAAGACGAACCAACTAAGAGACATGTCAAGAACCTTAACTCCAGGCGAAAGGGTTGAAGCAACCGCCATCAATTAAAGGCAGAGAAAATACTTTTGGAACGAAAGTCGAGGTTATAATTATTCCTTATCTTGAACATCCTTTTCGAGAAACCAACTTTTGAATATCTGTCGATCTTTAAAAAGCCTTTTGTTTCCTAGGATTTATTCCTTGTCCAGAAATCTACACCTGGAAAGAGTAGGATTTTCTCCCGGCTTGATGACTCATTAAATGCTGCAAAACATGACGCAAGCGGGGCAGGTCAGACCTGGGGGATTGAAGGGAGACGTGGCCCAAGAGATTACGTAAATAATCCCCCAACAATTTATTGTCTTTGCGGTTTGACTTCCGTGATCTTTTTGTGACTTGACAATCTTTTTCCTGGCAATTAGAAGTACCTTTCGTGTTATGACCCTTGGATATGGCGTATCCACTACGGATGGACAAATCATTTTGAAATTTGAATTTCGAAGGAGGACCGCTAGAGTCACCCAACTGAGAGGCTTCGAGTTGGCTCAACTGAGTTAGAACTGGTCCCCAATTCTTCCCACTACCGCCCTCACTACCATCCTCTATCTTTGATTCATACGCCCATGGTGGGGTATTCCGCTCAACCGAGATCAATGGCTCTTGAGGTTTAACTAAGGGTGGCAAGTCCAGAGAATCCGAAGGAGGTGGGGGAACTCTCGTTGGTAATACCAAATGAGTGTTCTTAGGAACTCGAGATTCAATATCGATTCAAAAATTGATATCCTGAATTCGAATATAGACGAAAGGCTTGATTTCCACCATATCCGAAAGAAGGACCAGAGCTGAGGCAATTGTCATCCCTTCTAACTTTACTTTTAAAACTGTTCCAAAGAGATGACCTAAAGTCTCCACCGTGGATGTCGCCCAAGCATGCAGCGGAATTCCTGAAAAGTTAATCCAGACTGTCTTTCTCTCAGGCTTGATAATCAGGCTCCACACAGAAAGAGAGGAGAGGAAAGACCCAAAAGCATTTGCTCCCATCCATAAAACCTTAGCAGCCAGAGCTTCACTGGTGAACATGAATAAAATCATGTTATGACCGAGTTTACTTGGCCTTGGAAGGGATGGGATGTTCCAATAAGATCTAGCTCGATTCCAAATGTCCGACTGGCTCCAATTCTCCCATTTTGGCCTACCGACCACGCATGATTTTAGAAGGGACATCGATCCGCCACCTCTTTGCCAGAGATAGTTAAGGTTGGGATCCCATCAATGGAACTGGAATATTCCCAGAATTTGGCCAACAGCTCCCCGAGTTTTCCTCCTGTACCTCTCTCTGTCACCAGAATTTGCCTGTTTCTTTCCAAACCTTACAAACCCGGCATTTTTTCCAACATCTAAAGTTGTGGTATTTACAGTCGTTGCATACCCAGTCTCCAGCTTGGAAGCCTATGAGCTTTCTCCCCAACTTTTCAGCCTCTTGACTCTTTAGTTTGTAGATTTCGCTACTTCCATATGTCTTTTTTATTAGTCATTATCTGACTGCTTTTTAAAGCTAAGATTCTATGACTAATTTAGGTGTTGGGCCTAATGTGAACCCAAAAGTGAATGGCTTTACATTTCCATTGTGATTTCTGCATATAAACAGATTAGTTATTGCTCTGTTTTCTAAAGTTATTTCATGTTTTTTCATTCCATTTTTTTATATTTATCTGCAAGTGTTCTCCTAACTTTTCATTTTTTTGCACAATCCAGCTGCTCCTCTTGCTTCGACATTGCCAAGAAAATCTGGGAATAAACTTTTCATATCAGTGGAATATCCCCTCCATAGATCCGCAAAAGGTAAACTAATTTATAAGCAATCTTAAAATCCATGCCTTTTTACCCATTATTACATTTTCATGGATGGATATTTCTCAGTGTCTTAGGGGGGGTTAGTAGCGGTGTATTTACACGGCCCTTGGTGGATTTAATAAATCCGTCGTTAGTCGGGCGTGACTTATTTCGTGAACTCTCAAAAGCACCCTTAGTCGTAATTTGCATAAGTCACGAACTTTTTCCGTCGTGCGAACTTAAAGTCAGGAGTTATAAGTAAAAAAGCCGCTTCTAATGTTCGCCTCCATCAGGTGAAACATTAAAAAGTCCTCCACATCGCGCAACTCATCGCTGCCCTCATCTCTCGGGATGAAATTGTTGGTGGTATTTGTGGCTGATGGAGATTTAATATGAACAAGAAGTGATGCTTCAAGGCACATAATCGCTTTCCTTAAGACAATATTCGCCTCCACCAGTAGTGTTCAACAGGGATCTGCGAATTGCCTTCAAGATACAATGAAGACTTGTAGGAATGTCCTACAAGTGTTTGACGACGCTTTGCACAAGCGGAATCAAACCCAAAACGCCCTTTAAGAATTACAAAGCCTTGGAGAAATTCAGTAAAACAGTTTCTGCAGTAAAACAGTTTTTAGTGTATTGTTTTGTATAAAACTCATCCTTTAAAACATGAGAGGAAATAAGAGTAGGGAATTTCATAAGAGAAAAGTCCAGCAATAACTAATTCCAAAAAGACAGATTTTCTACTCTTTTTATAGAGCCATAGATATCTTTTCATTAAGGGAAACATCCCTTCAAGACATCTCTTGGATTGGTTTGAATAATAACCATTCGATCACACCTCTTTGCGATTTAAAGGTTTTGGATCATCCACAAGGTGTCTCTTGTGTTTGAAAATCATCCATGACTGTTGGGAATCAAAAGACATGAAGAAAGGTTAAAAAACGGAAGTGAAAAGCCATGTCTATTTTCTCCCAATGGATAGATTTTCGAACATTCGCGGTCGACTGGGCCACCAAGGTCGCTCGCCGGCATGCTTCTGTCCATTTTTTTTCTCGATCTAAAGAACCGCGGTCGACCGGCAATACCTTTCTGGAAATCACATATATTTCCAGGTTCCAATCTGCGGTCGCCCGGGAACCCCTGGTCGACCGGTCCTGTTTGAAAATATGTTTTAATTCTCTTTTTATTTTGATAAAACACTTCAAATATTTTGACTTATCCCAAAACATTTTGAAAATTTCCAACAATCCCCCACCATTTTCAAAATCAAAGAAAGTTTTCTCATCAGGCTTGGAAACCTTACGCATAAATGAAGATATCTTACGATTTGAACCATCACTTAGTGAAAACACATCAAAGTTAGCCAGAATTGCATAGTAGACGTGTCTTTGAACTAGCTATTCTATTCGGCTATAGACACCCTCATTTTGCTCCGCTTTAATCAATGAAGTGGTTAGTGTCTTTTCTATCGGTTTTCTAGTTTTTATTTATTTATTTTGTCCATCTCTTATAATCTCTTCGGTCGTTTCCGTCCTAATATGTATTTTTCCGCTAAGAGTTGAGGAGGGTTATTCACAAGAACTTAAACAAGAGAGATTTGGACCCACTTGGTGGGCCCGCATTGAGCATTTTGGTTTGATTTGGATCGAGCAAGGGTTCCCTGCATTGTTTTTAATGAGAGATATGAGTTTTGAACTTATTTGGGTCCAATAAAAAAAAACCGATTTTCATGATGAGCATAGTTTATTCTGGCTGATCCAGCACGGGCCCATTATTGTGAAAAAATGTAAGGTGACGGCCCATCAATGAAATGATTTAGGGTCATCTACTAGAATGATTTGGGGCACGGCCAATGGACATTTCCACCCACCATCTCGACGGTTAGATCACCCTACAAACATGATTTATGGGTAGGGGGGCCGCAACTAATTTTATATCATGACCCATGAATTGGAGAGCTATGATCGTCTTATGGAGGGGATTTTTTGAAACGCAACCAACTTGAATTGTGGCCCCACCAAATAGGCAATTCGGATCACCATATGGAACTAACTTTTTTTGCACATAATTATTGCCCATCAAATGAACGATTTAGATCATCCTATGAAAATGGTTTTGGGGCGTCATCTACTCGCATAGTGGATCATAAAATTGATGGTCGAGATCATTTTAGTGTATTTGCATGGTAGCCAATCAATTGGACGGTGAGGATTACTTCATGGCTCTCATTTCCACCCCCATTTAGCTGAATAGCCGAATAACCCAAACCCATGCACTATGTGCATTCACGTGATGTGCTCCCCTGAAAAGGCAAGAAAGCATGCAATATTATATTCCTATTCAAAAAAGGCTACAAAGCATGCAATATTGTATTCCTATCTAAAAAAGGCAAATTTTTTCTTTCTTTGGGATTCAAAAAGCTTAGTCTCTCTCTCTCTCTATAAAAAGAGTAGTCGATGACTCACACTTGGGGAAATTTTTAGAATGCTACCAATTGGAATGATAGCAATCGTTTTTTTTTTCTTCTCTCCAACAAGATTTAAGGAAAGTGGTGAAATCGGTAACTTCTCTTTTTGACCTCCATAAAAAAGACAAGCCCTCATAAAAAGAAAAGAAAAAGGAAACCTTTAGAGGAGAGCTGTTCAAGAGGGTTTGGGATAGTTGCTAAATGGAATAGCTCTAGCCTTCAGAGAAGCGAAAAGAAAATAGCAATGAAAAAATATATAAAATAAGGGACAGTAGTGGAAGGAGGGGTTGGAACGTTTGGCTTTTTAGGAGGCAATTTTGTTTCTCTCTACAGCCCTCTCATATACCTCTGTACAACCCTCACTCGGTACTCTCCCTCTCTACAGCCCTCTCTACAGCCCTCTCTCAATCTCTTCATCTCTCAACATCTCTCTCAATCTCACCCTCTCTACAGCCCTCTCTCAATCTCTTCTTCTCTCAACATCTCTCTCAATCTCACCCTCTCAACGTCTCTCTCTCATCTCTCAATCTCTTCATCTCTCAACATCTCTCTCAACGTCTCTCTCTCAATCGTCTCTCTCTCATCTCTCAAAGCTCTCTCTTCACCTCTCCACAGCCCTCTCTCAATCTTCATCTCTCAACAGCAAGCTCTCTCTCATCTCTCAAGCTCAATCTCCATCTCTCAACGTCTCTCTCTTCATCTCTCAACGTCCCTCTCTCTCTCCACTGAAGCTTGATCATCCTTTGATTCACATTTGGGAAAGGAAAATGTATTTTTCACAAACATTGGGAAAAGCCTTCGGATTCGATCTCGGAATTTCGGCATCAAATCATCATCCTCGGACTCTCGTGCTTTCGGATTCGGCTCGGACAGCCATCAAAGGTAGGTTCATTCTTTTCAGATTTTTCTAGAATTATTCCGTACTTTTTTTACGTATTTTTGCATGATTTTAGTATTTATGCTTATTTAATTCAATAATATATGGGTTGGCTCAAAATCTGGTTAACATGAGTGTTTCGAAATCCGATTCGTCTCAAAATTTAATGCAATGATCTATTTAATGGGACTAAAAGAACTATCGGATTGGATCAGACGTTGGATCTAAGGATTTCCAGAATTTCAATGAAGATTGAAATTTAATTTGAATTAATGACCGGGATATTAAGAAATTGAAAAAAACAGCTATCTTAGGATGATCTATTTCTTGGAATATTATAATTTTCTTGTGTTCATCATATCAGAACAACGTTAAAGGATATCTTCCAAAGTCATAATTTTCTCAAAAATCATATTTAAAAAATAGAAAACTCTAAAGATATCTTTTTGAAGAAGAAAAATAAAAAATATACCAAATAAGTTCTAAAATTAATAAAATTTCGTAGTAAAATAATATGATGCTGATATATTCTGCCATAAATTTTTAATGATGTTAGGATTCTATTTGGTATATCGTTTGATATTTTCTTTTAAAACAACCAGATTTTGTGAGGTTTTTTATTAATATCAAATCATGATTAAAATTGTCAAAAACTTTACAGTAGTATTATATTATAAATACAATGTTACAGTAAAAGTTTCAATTGATTTGGAATTTGTTTCCTAGGGGGATGCTGTGTAAATTCATAATCTGATCCGAATCTTTAAAAATCTGAAATTGATAGTAAATCGTATCTAAAATTCATGAAATTTTCACAGTATACTATATTCATTCATACTTTGCTATGGTAGAAATTTCAATTGATTTAGATTTCTATTTTTAAGGGTTTCTTTGTAATTTTAACAATCTAGTCTCATTGTTATTAAATCAAAAATTAAAAGCAACTTAATATAAAAATCTATGAAAGTTTTCCAGTAAGCTATATTCATTCATATCTTGTTACTGTAGAAATTTTAATTTATTTCGAATTTATTTGCAATGAGTTCATTTGTAAAATCATCCATGTGATCTGAAATTGATAAAATCTATTAAAAATCGAAATTAACCAAAATCATTATGAAAAATTCTAGGGAACTTTAATTTTCTGTCATGCATTCATTCTTTAAGCCGCTGAAACAGAAATCTTACGAGTCGGCCCCACACACAAATGGTGGAATTTTGTATATTAGTTTTCTTATAAATTCTTAATTAAAATATGTAGGATTTCCCTCAAATTAGCATTTTAGGAGAACTTTCACTTAGATTGAATTCAAACAAATTAAGAAATCAAGATACACATTTAGGAATTACATTGAAATTAGATCTTAGGATGCATGTCACATAGTTCGCACATTAATATAGAGTTAGATGAGCCATTTAAAAGAAATTCAAAAGAGTTAACTTTTGGAATTGAAGACCGATTATCGGGTAGGAATGGTGCATGTGGTGGTAACTCCCCATACCTTCCATTCTCGTAACCAGGTAACGAGTCTAGATTTCTGGTCAATTATGGGTCCTAGATCCCTCATCTAGGTGGCGACTTTGTCACTCTCTTTTGCGTGGAATTCGGATTGCCTTAGTGATCCCAAGTTCACAGAAAAGATGAATTAAATCACACCTTGCTAGGCTCGGCGGCTTACCCCTGCCCCTATGGGTACTGGGTTGCACGTTTGATTGCACCCTATGGCTTGGTTGCTGCCTGCTTGGTTGGGTAATTAAAATCAACAATAAAAAGCACACGCCATTCGCATGGGTACGAGAGACCAAGAGAGAGCGTGGCGGCTCGCGCCTCACCCTCTCGCGGGATTGGGCTCCACATCGGCTAACCGGACATATCTCACACATAAGTTTTCATCTCATTAAACAGTTTTTAAGAGCCAACATGTGTATTGGCCTTGTATCTATATCTCGGTTTCATGAGCGCTCTAGAGACTAGCCAAGTCTCATAGGTAGCGGCACCACTTCTACACTCACATAGGTAGGCTTAAGAGTGCCCCTGTAACTATAGCACCCTAACATCCTGTTACAAGCCTATTAAGAGCCAATTGCTCATCCTTCTCTGTTACACATTACAGGTACCAAGCACTTTCCCTTGGAATGATAAATAAAATATATTATAGTGCTTGCAACCACTCTGAATGATGTACTTAGGCTCATTGAACTCAAAACTTGATGTTTCTTCAAGCGTTGAGTCGAGTTTCCATCATTGGTTAATGGCTTTAACCCATCCCTTTATGGCATTTAACCACCATCCATCTTGCGAGATCTTTCAACCAAATTTTTGGTATAACCACACGTTACTTCACCGTCTGTAAGTAACTGCCTTACATAACCACCTTAAGTCATATATATCTTGACTTACCACTTGGTTATAGGCCTTCAATAGTGCAAGAACCTACTACTGAAATTTAAACAACATTGGCTTATTTAAAACTAGAATTTCCTTAGCCAATTTGCCTCTTTATCCTAAAAGCCCAATGCATTGAATTCTGACGCCATAGAATCAATTATGCATCTTTGCTTTTAGAGGGCCGGGAGATATACCCCCACCATGAGTGCATATCATTCACTCATTCATGTGTATTCAGTTATCTAACTGGCATTTCATATCATTTTTATCATTACAGGATACCAACTATAGACATTTCTATAGTTCAAAATTCTTTTCAGTAATTTGAAAATCCATACATGTTAATGTACTTGACCTGAACTTTGTAAACATACAAGTTTATATGTTGCTTTTGATTTACCAGGTCTAACAACTATCAAAGCATACAAAAACCATCAATAACATAATCTTACTTTGACTGAAAAAATAATTCTTCTACATTCAAATTTTGGGTTTGAACCAAAATTATATACCTTGGTGTATGTTCAAATGATTGAACCTTTGGGAATTTTCTATATAGAGACATAACATAACCATTACTCTTTCTCACATTTTCAATACCCAACAAAACATTTATAACACCAACATTTTATAAATGGCAAAACTCTTTGGGATTTTAATACACAATTTAATATCAGATTTTGATCATAAATTACTTATTGACATATATAATACCGATTTCAATATCAAAATCACATGGTATCCAAAACCGATAACAATTTTAGAATTTTAAATTTGCTATATGTACAATTATTGTATTATGTATCCTCAAATCATTTGATATTATAATCTTATCAAACATTTCTTATTCTATTTGGATATTTAAACAAAACATACATTGAGCAAATTATACAATGACTTGCAAATCTTATTTCTAGATAAGAAACAACTAACCTTCAAGTCATTTTCTATATATATTCAAAGCCATCAAGATTACTATTCAAGTTACTCTATCTCAATCATCCATTTAATAACTATGGATCTTAGAGATTATAAAATTGGTTTTAATCTTAGCATTCAAAGTCTAATTGTGAAAATAATTTATCTTATCATTCTTTATAAATCTTTACAACTATCTTGCTTCAGATTATTCTAATGACCTCTATCTCATGATCTTTGTATTGATCCTTTTAAAGACCCACTTATAGCAAAATAACTTCTACAACAGAGTCTACTTTATTACTATTTATTACTATCTCCATTCTACAATAGAATCTATATACATTAATTCATCTTTTTATCCTTGAGGATCAGATTCTACTCTTAGACTTATCAAGATGGAAGTTTAAGAGATTATTTAGTCTCTCCTAAATAAATTATGAAAACATGATTACATTCTCTTTTATACTGTTGTAATGATTCTAAAATGGATTAAAATCTTACAACTTTTGGATAGAGGAGAATTTAACCTCAAAAAATTACAACCCAAAGGTCAACAACTTTGTGACTTCACATAGAACATCAAGTTCTAATATCTAAGAATATGTACTCAACACCATTCCTTTCCAACTTCTTCTTGTATTTACGAATTTAAAATTAACCTTCTTATAATTTCTTTATTTGAGATCACCTAAGAATTCCTTTGAGATCACCTAAGAAAGGTTTTACTTTCTTTCAGATCTTATAAGGATATACAAGTATTCAAGAAGAGTTTAGAGATTGTTAAAACTTATCCACTAACTAGGATTTCTGTTAACATCTTATTCATTAGTTTTGCTTCATTACTTCATCTAAGTATATATAAGTCCAAACTTATTTCACATTTTTCAACAAAATCAAGAAAGAGGTAATTTCCTTAATATTATACATAAGATACTTGATCTTAATTTCATTTTGATTTTCTAAAAGTTTTTATTTTCTTAAAATTCATCTTTATAGAAAAGATGCATATACCAAACGTAGGTAACTTATCATGATTTTTCATATACTTTATTAAAGACCATCATATGCATATCACCATGAATAGATCAAATATTCATTTTGAAAATAATTTATACTTTAGAAAGTATAAAAATATGCATTTTCTAATGATAACCATGTTTCATTATGTGATATCATATTTGAAAT
Source organism: Tasmannia lanceolata (assembly GCF_043159265.1). Lineage (NCBI taxonomy): Eukaryota > Viridiplantae > Streptophyta > Magnoliopsida > Canellales > Winteraceae > Tasmannia > Tasmannia lanceolata. The sequence goes on along the minus strand of NW_027518680.1, from coordinate 52,084,382 downwards.
TTTCAAACAATATCAAGATTAAACATGCAATATATCATTCTTAATCATGACATAACACTTCCACACTAACAAGTATGTGAATTTACTTGTATGACATCAACAATTTACAACCGTTTATTCTCAAACTATCCTTGAGAGATTTCACTTGTTTTATTTAAAACAAGTTTATTCCCACTTTACCAAAAGTGTCACTAAAGACTACCATATCTTTAGTTTCAAACAAACAACTTAAATCAGAAATATCAAGGAATTTTCTTAGAATAAATTCTAATTCCAATATTCTTTATCCTTTAACTTCATTAGTGACTATTGCCTTTGAAGAGAATGCTTACATTCTCAATTTGACCACTAAGTCAAAATGGGCCATTGTCTTTTATAGACACTACTTGTCACACCCAAGTCATTTCCATCTTCGAGAATATAATCTCAAATTTCATGGCTTTCAAATTCCTTTACCAAATTGTGCATCTAACTTCTTCCAAGAAGTATGCACCAATTTAGGCTAACTTTAGCCACAAGGAAAACCAAGCCATACATGTTCTTATCAAGAACATTTACATGTTTGTTTCTCTTTCCTGATTTTCAGCCAAGGAATAATAGGTTATAACATAAACTATATCATACGTGGATAATATTCACTTTGATCAATTATTATTTGCATGTCCTAATGACATTTCAAATTAAAAGTGAACATTCTCATATGCCTTACATATATCTTCACATAAATTCCCTTCTTAACAAGAATTACATCTTTAAACAAGAAAGTGTTATTTGTACCCTTTCTTACTTATTCACCAATTAACCGTGTATACAATGGTAAGTGTTTATACTCTGCTTTCTCTAATAATTGACATTCAAGTCAATTTTCTTAAGAGATTCAACCATTATAGAGGTAAAAGTTTTAAACTCTACTTTTCTCTAAATATTAACATAAAGTCAAATTTTCAAGAGAATTAAACCTCCTTGAAACACAGACTATTGTGAGTCATTCCATTATAGTGGATTCCATTCTTTTAAGGGAAATATGAAGATATCACAAAACATATATAATTAAAAATAATTCCCTATGCTGAACTTGATTAAATCAAACATGATTTATAATCCAAAAAGCGTACCTTATGTAATCAAGTCCAACTAAAGTGATTCATACCATTGTATCCAATTCTTCATCTTGTCTTCTTGAAAGCATGCCTTGAAGATCTCCATAGAATATTGTCTTAAGATTGTTGGTGTGATTTATGGCTAATGGAGATTTAGTATGAACAAGAAGTGATGCTTCAAGGCGCGTAATCGCTTTCCTTAAGACAATATTCGCCCCCACCAGTAGTGTGCAACGAGGATCCACAAATTGCCTCCAAGATACAATGAAGCCTTGTAGGAATGTCCTACAAATGTTTGACGACGCTTTACACAAGCGGAATCAAACCCAAAACGCCTTTTAAGAATTACAAGCCTTAGAGAAATTCACTAAAACTGTTTTTACAGTAAAACAGTTTTTAGTGCATTGTTTTGTATAAAACTCATCCTTTAAAACATGAGAAGAAATAAGAGAGTAGGAATTTCATAAGAGAAATGTCCAACAATAACTAACTCCAAAAAGATAGATTTTCTGCTCTTTTTATAGAGCCATAGATGTCTTTTCATTAAGGGAAACATCCCTTCAAGACATCTCTTGGATTTGTTTGAATAATAACCATTCGATCGCACTTCTTTGCGATTTAAAAGTTTTGGATCATCCACAAGGTGTCTCTTGTGTTTGAAAATCATCCATGACTGTTGGGAATCAAAAGACATGAAGAAAGGTTAAAAAAGGGATGTGAAAAGCCATGTCTATTTTGTCTCAACGGATAGATGTTTGAACATCCACGGTAGCCCGCCGGCATGCTTTTGTCCATTTTATTTTTTCTCGATCCAAAGAACCGTGGTCGATCGGACCTACCGCAGTCGATCGGCTATACCTTTCTGGAAATCACATATATTTCCAGATTCTAATCCGCGGTCGACCGGCCCTATTTGAAAATCTGTTTTAATTCTCCTTTTATTTTGATAAAACACTTCAAATATTTTGACTTATCTCAAAACATTTTGAAAATTTCCAACAGAGATAACGCCATTGCAAGGGTCTCTCTCTCTCTCTCTCTCTCTCTCTCTCTCTCTCTCTCTCTCTCTCTCTCTCCTCGTTTTGTGCTTTCATCAAAGGCGTTCATCTCCCTCTCATTTTTTCATTCGTCAAATACAAATCAGAACGGAGGGGGTCATTGTACCTCGTTGGGGTGATTTTCCATTTTTTTCTTCTGTTAGTTTTTTTGGTTCTCCTTGATGTGGGTTGAATTCCTTCTTGCCTTTTGACTGAGAAGAAAATTACAGCACCATTTCTTCTTTTAAGTTGCAGATAAATGAACACCCCCTTTAATACCCCTTTTATTTATTTTTGTTTTTTTTTTTAAATCTTTTTATTTGAGTCTTTTGAAAGAGGTCTTGTTGAAAGAGAAGGAATTTTTTAGTTGAGGTTTTTACATCATGTTTTGAAAATTTGGGGAGGTTTAGTCTCCTTTCCTATAGATAGAAAACCGTTGGAAGAGTCAATAAAAAATTCCAAGTGACTGGAATTTGGTCACATAAAGGGCCTTAATGATATGAACCCAATTCAGCTTTCGTCGATTCCTAGAGTAGAGCTGGTCTTGCATTCAATGGGAAGTATATTTTTTTTTGTATTGGGGAATTGTGGGCATGTTTTGAGGTGAAGGCTTTGAAGGAAGTGAAGTCCTCAACCTGGTTTGTTTGCCATGGGGTTTTCGGAGTTGGATAAGGTTGTGATTAATGGAAATGCAGAGGAAGTTGCGGTGTTGAGGGAAAGGATGGAGGAGGAAAGAGTGAAATTGAGGTAGAAGAAAGAGAAGAAGGAGAAGAATAGGAATGGGGGGAAGATTGGTGAAGAGGGTGTTTGTTTGGGTTCTTTGCAGTTAAGTGGTACAAAACATGATGTTGATGATAAGGCTACGGTTTCGACTACAGTAAAGTGAAGGAAGTGCGAAGAATGCAATGGCAGGGGATTCTGTTAAAGGTGCAAATGGGAATGGTCCATTGAAAGAGTTCAAGGCTGCGGATAGAGTTCCGGCTAATGCTACGAAAGAAATCTATGCATCCATTTTCACATCTTCAAGGAAGTCGAGTTTAAGGAAACTTATATATATGTGCACATCGCTTCCACTGGGGAGAAACAGATGCTAATTGCTCTAAACGCAGCAAGGTTCTGCTAAGACTCTAGGAATGGCTGAAACTCATATGTGCACTTCGCTCCCCCTGAGGAGAAACTGTTTTCCCATCTAGTTATTTACACTCAAATCTTTGCTTGCTAAATCATGTGGTGAATATACCAAAAGGACAAAGGATTATTCAATGTTTATCAATTGTTGTTGGAAATGATAACTTGGGCAGTAAAATTCTTTGCAAAAAAAAAAAAAATTGCCAAGTAACTGAGCAAGAAAATTGCAGAGGATTTTTCTTTGAAGAATCCTCTGCAATAGCGTTCAATTCACCTCCAAGAATCCTGTGTGCGTGCAGAGTTTTACCAACTAGTTAGGCCTATAATTTTCCTTTATTTGGAGGCATAAACGAAACCCACAAGTGCAAAATAGTACTTCGATATGATAGTAAGGCCCACAAATCCATGGGATCATACTAAAAATTGATTATTAAAACTCTAGGACTTCAAATTCATGTATTTGTTGATGGCTTATGTGAGATTTTAATGTCCGCGTGACTCTAAAAAGTTCCCACTAGAGTCCCAAAGTCCCAAGTGTCCGCACAGTAAAGTCCAAGTCCCCAAAGAGTCATGGACAATTTGTCAAAGTCACGGACAATTTGTCCGCACATTAAAATCCCCCACGACTAAACCCCCCTTACGGCACATACTCTTCGATTGGAACACCTTAGTAGTAGGCCTTTTGACGCAAGTGTGGATGGTATCTTATGCATATTTATATTTTGTTAGCTATGGTTATAATTTCTTATTGTTTCATATTAAAAAAAAAATTAATTAAGCTGTAAATGATTAAAAACTATTGATCAGATTTCAATGATGTAAATTTATTTGCAAGAGATATGAATTTGGCTATGACAAGTCCGATTCTTCTATAACTCATGTTTTTTGTGTTAGTTGCAAGTAAATGCATCTTATCTTTGCTTTTATTGATTTTTATTAATCTTTTTCATATATGGATAAATAGTAATTCAAGAATATATTGCACTTTTTTTTTTTTTTTTAAATTTTTTGGTTTTCGATCTAAATTAACGATGCACGGGTTGCCCACTAGTATATAAGTAAAACGGAATGTCGCACAACGTGGTTGTGCCAAGTGGCAACCCCTCTTTCCACCGTCTAATTTGAAAAATTGCCTCCAAGTTCAAGTCTTTATTAGAGGGAAAAAATTGGAAGATAAGCATGCAAAAACTAATTGTTCCTAAATTTTGGGTCTAGCTATTAGACAACTTCATCATATATCCTTTCTTACTAGTGGGACACCCGTGCGATGCATGGGGCCAATGACCAAAACTAACATTTTAGAAAATTTTAAAATGGGCAACATACCAAAATGGGGGAGAGATTTCTAAATAAGAAATCTAGGTTTTAGAAATCTCTCCCCCATCTTGAGATTTCTAAAACCTGGAAACATGTCCAATCTCCTACTCTCTTTCTTGACGGAAAGAAGGGCGATATATCAGAAAATGACGGACGATCTCCTTCTTCTCTCGTCTTCCATCCATGATTGTGAGGAAATCCAAGATTCTAAAATCCGCCAATCCAAACAGCTCCTTAGAATCCAGGTTTGGATACACGGATTTTAGAATCCAGATTTTAGTTTGAAAGCTGTGTAAAATTCTTGATTTTACAATGGAAGAAGGTTGCAGATGTTTGGGAAGTAGGTTGCAGATAAAGGGTTTAAGAAAGCTCTCCACAGTCCACACTTGTAGATTTTATGTATAAGGGAACGATAATGAGAGTAAAAATGAACCCATGTTACTAATCATCAGTCAAAAGTCTCAAAACTGCTATCTTCCCTCTCCCATTTGTAAATTCTCAACTTCGATAAGCAAATTGTACAAAAATTAATAAAAATGGCCCAAGTTCAAATAAAAAAAACCTCAATCCAACTAATGAATCACATCTATTTTCATATAAACAAACATTAATAGCTTATACAACCCACCAAACAGTAACACAACTTTGCAATTGAAAATTCAATTCAAAAGAGAGCCAAAAATTGAAGAATCGATGCTAGGTTCTATAAATTATTGAGAATGGGAATCACAAAATTAAATTCATGAAAAATCTACATTAACAAAATTTGGGACGTTCTTATATCAAATTACATTATATATTTTTGGTATAATAATTAAAATATGAAAAAATTGAAAGGAAACACATAAAACTAAATAAGAAATAAATCTTCTCCTGCGACAAAGACAGGCTTTGTACTTATGAATTATTTCCTTCCTTAACCATGACTTCTTCCTACATCTTGTTATGGAAGCAAGGATATAAGGAAAATAGGGAAATTTATTATACACTACATGTAAGACAATGGGGTTACAGAAAATCAATTTGGTACTCTAATTTGACAGGTCTCTCTGTGTTCATGGTGGATGGTAGTTCATCCAAGTAAATTAGAGCATTAATTAAAGCAACTAAGTACCTCTATAATCAATTAAACTAACTAGTGGAGAACTCTGCAACCCCATTAAAACTGATGTCCACACCCATGATATTAAATGATAAAGTCCTTCCCATTATCCATAATAACAGTGACATGTCTCAAATAAAATAGTAAATCCAATAAATAGAAACTCCAAAAGCTAGCCTACGCAGGCACTCTCCCAGGTCCCACGCAAAATCAAGTGTCAGGATCTGAAAATAGAAAATAACACAAGTGAGCTTCAAAGCCAGTGAACAATATAGCACAACCCTAGTTTCATCTGAGCATGCCAATAGAAAAGGCTAAAACTAATTATTCAGACAAAGCAAGATCAGAAATGACTGGCCTCAGAACATGGTATCAGAAATCTCTGTTTTCACTGTTTTCAACAAAACTAATAAAATTTTGTCAACAAAACTGATAAAAACCAAGACAAAGCTATGCATAAGCATATATGAAAACAAATAATCTCATGTGCATAGACTGTAGATCATACTACTGAATCAAGTTTCCATTAAGCTGATAGCTCGGGGCACCCAAGGTATCGAACATCAACCGCTGCTACTAAGCCAGTAACACGGGGGCACCCAAGGTATGCTATTGCGCAGATAGCTCGGATTGAAACCGGTTTCTCATAATACAATTCGAGAGGGCCAATGTACTACCTCCCATTGGCGGGATCTCAGATCAAAGCCTTCATGAGATTTCGCATGCAAATCATATAAATAGATTTTCCCTCAATCATTTCACAAGACATACGTCTAACATGTCATAGTAACAATTGTTACGAACATATTCTAAATCATGTCACAAATAGTACATCAAGTTCGCAACACTAGTCATTTAAAGCTTTGATATACTTTTGGAACTTATCCTGAATAATATATCAAGATCTCAAAGCCGTTGTTCTGAATAATAAAAATCCAGATAATACAAATAATCTAAAATCATTTGGACAAGGCATGATAACACAAATAACTGGAATATTTGAAGAAGGCATGCTAGATCCTACATTAGCAAATAGGACATCGTACAAAACTGGCACGAATCACAAGGATTTTATAATTTCGCAAGTATTTTTCTCAAAATAGTTATCACGAGTCATGAAGCACAACAGGAACTTTCAGGGAACAAAACACTAAAGATGTGTCATATAACTTACCTCGAACGCAAATCCCCAATCCCTTGGAACTCTAAATCTAGTCTCCTAATGAATAGAATCACCCGTAAATCATAAACATGGACAAACATGCACATTCATAAAAGGTATAAAAGCTAGAAGCATGTCCACAGGTCAAAATCCAAAAAAGAAACGGCCGAAAATGAAGCCTCCTGGACAGTCGGCCGACCTGCACTACAGTTGGCCGAAAATAGGCAAAAAGGGGCCCTGGACAGTCGACCGTGCTCAAGAGACTGAGTCCCTTGACAGTCGATCAAGCTCAGTCCATGGTAGACCACAGTCGACCATGCTCAAATTTGTTTTCCCTACCAATTTCGTTCATTCATTTTTTCTACTGTTATACTCATGATGTTCCGATGACTCCATCTCGTCCACTAGCAACCATATCTACCATCCGATGAAGCAAAAAATCCACAAAAATGTTGGCATCTGTCTTCTTCCTCATTTCACTCAATCGTGTCAGTCATTTCTGAGTTGCAGGCAGAGGCGGAGCTACATGTAGCATAAGGGGGGCAGCTACCCCTCTTGAGTTGGGCCAAGCCTCTAAAATTTGAAGCCCGCCCATCCCCCCCCCCCACCCCATGTATAAATCCTGGCTCCGCCACTGGTTACAGACCACACAAACCGATGCTCTCTTTCTTCAGTAAAGCACATAATAATCAAAATTGAGGGCTATAGACTCTCCTATCAAGGAAAAGAGAAAAAGTGCATTCCAGCATTGAAAATCATCAGTATGAATTCATCTCTAAGCCTTAAGAACCTCAGTCAACAATTTCTGATCTCTAGGGGATCTCTAGTAGGATCAGACCAGATGAAATTCAGACTATCTATAATATTTTCACTACCATGTTTTGATAATGATAGAAACTCACCTTGTTTATTTCTTTTTTAATTGGTTGTTGAGATCTATTATGGGTATTGTAATAGCTATGGACAATTGATTAAGTAATAAAAACAACGTAGTTTGTGTCATTATAAAAATATTGTAGCGCAAATATTATTAGCCTAAAAAGTTTGCAACAAACAATAAGTGCTAATGGTAGACCGTCAAAATGAGCTTTTTCCATGATTTTTCAAGATGGATCCAACAAGTACACATAATACCCTATCCCGATAGTTACTGTTGTAGTTTTGAAGCCATTTAGAAATTGTTTTGCAACTTGTTCTGTGTCAAATATTTTCCATTGGTCGATCTTACCCTTTATGATTGTATTGTATTGTACCATGAATTATTTATAAATTTAAAAATAGTTATGATAGAGGAACCGTAAGTATAATCACTGCCGTGGGAATTAGAAAACTCCCAACTCAGAGGAACTCGGTTCTCATTTTTATTATGGAAAATAGTTCCAGAGCAAGATTTCGTTTGGAAAATAAAGACCAAAGTTAAATTGACCAAGGATTTGGTAATTTCCACAATGTGTTTGTTTGTTTTTTTTTTTTTTTTTTTTGCATTTTGTGGGGAATTGAGTTCACTTCCTTGTCTTCTTGCACGTGTGTCACAACATAGGTTTTAGTCTATATTTCCAAAGGAAATCCCATTTTCTAGCAGCCCACTTTTGACACTATCCTTTTTTTTCAATTCAATTTTCTAGCAGCTCACTGTCCATGCGAATCACTCCCCCACCAACTTTGTGACCGAACATCATGTGCACTTGAGAAAACGAGCACTTCTACTTCACATGGAGCTAATACAAGAGTAATTATTGAGATAAATGATATTTAATGTAAGACTACCCCCTATTTAACATACCTTGATAGACGCTGTTCCCAAGATATATGTCTTTAATCGCATGTAGTTCTATGACAACATCTCCCATCTCCATTCGTTCTCGTGGTGATTCTGTACAACAAGATACACCGATTTTGAACACTGACAACAAGCAATCTTGTATTCTATTTCTCATGATGCTATGAATTTCGTTGGTGGTGGTGGTAGTTTCAACTTCCGAAAGTAATTGTTGATCTGCAATCTCCATCACTCGAGATGGCAAAGCCATCTTAGCAAATTGGAAAAGACTTAGACCATCAGTAAATATGTTATCGGTAGGTCTCTTTCTTGTAAATATTTCCAACAAAAGGATCCCATAACTATACACATCTCCATGTGTAGATGCCTTTCCACCTATCCCTTGCTCTGCCATTTAAATATCAGTACAATAATTACAATTTTGATCTTGTGAGAAAGAAAACTTGGCAAAATGCAAATTTAAACTTCATCATGAATCCATGCCATTTAAAAGTTGGTTATCATGTGAGAGATAAATAAATAATAAAAAATAAAGTAGTTGTTTGATTACCTGGAGCAATATATCCTATAGATCCCTTTATACCAATTGAGTTGGTTTGATTTTCTGAGAGACTATCATTTGCTTTGAAAAGGAACTTTGCCAACCCAAAATCACCCAAATGGGCATTCATGTCACCGTCAAGAAGAATGTTGCTCGGTTTTAAATCGCGATGAACAATTGGTGTTTGGCCATGGTGATGAAGATAATCCAATGCAGAAGCTACATCAATGGCTATGTTTAGCCTTTGAACAAGGTTCAAGTTCTGCAATGGGTGCTGCCCATCTCCTCTTTGATGCAACCAATTCTCCAGATTTCCATTAGGCATGTACTCAAAAACTAAAGCCTTGAAATCATTGCCATGGAAATCAATACTTGAGCAAGAAGTTAAGATCCTAACCAGATTTCGATGTCGGATGTTTCTCAGAACTTCGCATTCAGCATCAAAGCTCTTATAAGCTCCTCGTTGTTGAAGGTTGAGTACCTTTACTGCAATGGTTGTTTGGCTGAGGTCCAAAATTCCTTTATATACAGAACCATAACTTCCCACACCAATCAAATTGTCCAAAGCGAACCCATTAGTTGCTCTCAGAAGCTCAGCATAAGAAACTTTTAAACATTGATACTCCAAGGATGATGTAGTGTCTTTTCTCGTTTTTTTGATAAAATAAAAAAAAGTGAAGAAACATGTGAATAAAATTAAGCATAAAATCATACTAGCAATGGAAATTATTACTCTTAGAGAGTGGGACCTTCCATGTTTCTTGTAAACTTGTACAGAGCAAGCAGGCAACTGTAGTTCTGCTATACCACCACAAAGTTTGCTATTTCCCTTGATTGAAATTGCACTTGCATTTTTGAAGATCCCTTCTTTTGGCACTTCACCCTCAAGATCATTAAAAGCGAGATTTAGAGACTCAAGGAAAGGAAACTTCTGCAAGTATTTTGGAATCATTCCTGACAAGTTATTGTGTGAAAGATCTAACTGCCGAATACATCTTAAAGTACTCAATGATGATGGAATGATTCCTTGAAGAAAGTTATTATCCATATAAAGGTATTCCAAACTAAGACAGTTACCCAATGTACTTGGAATTTGTCCAGATAAACTGTTGTAAGAAATGACCAATTTCCCAAGTTGGTTCAAGGTTCCAACTTCTGATGCCAGGGATCCTATGAAAGAATTATGAGACAAATCGAGTGATTTTGATAGGGAGGAAAGCATAAGAATTTGTTTCGGTATGGTACCAACAAGGTTATTTTTGGAAAGGTATAATTCTTCCATATGTTTGCACTTTCCAAGACTTGATGGAATGCTTCCTTGTAAGTTATTTCCATCTAAACCGAGTTCCGACAATTGACTTATATTTCCAATGGAAGGGGGAATTTGGCCAGAAAGATTATTTTGTGACAAGCTTAGTGCTATGAGTTTGTTAAGCTTCCCAATTCCAACAGGAATAGTACCTGTTAAATAATTCCCCTCCATACCCAGTTTGGTTAAGTTCACAAGATTCTCAATCCCTATAGGAATGCTCCCAGATATCTGGTTTCTTCCTAAAGTCAGGTATATCAGTTGGGTTGAGAGATTAGCTATGGAGTTAGGCAATACACCGTTTATGTGATTGGCAGCTAGACTTAACTCTTCTAGACTAGAGCAATTAGTCAAAGAAGTGAGAAAAATCAAGTCATCAAATTTGCCCTTGCTTCCGAGCTGATTATTTCCAAGGTTGAATAATTTGAGACCTTGAAGGGTTCCCAAATTCATAGGCAGGGATCCACTAAAGCTGTTGTTTCCAAAATCAATTTTTGTTAATTGTGAAGCATTGGCTAATGAAACTGGTATGGGCCCTGTAAATAGGTTGATATCAACAAAAAACTTCTTTAAATTGGGAAGAGTGAGTCCCATGTCTGGTGGAAGGCTACCGTTTAGTTGATTATCAACCACGCTGAAAAATTTCATTGAGGAGATATTAAAAATTGAGGGAGGAATCATACCAGACAATTTATTCCCACGAACAGAGAGAACCTTTAGGCCTGATAGTCGTCCTAGTTCATCCGGGATGGGTCCTTCCAAATTAATTGATCCTACATCGAGGGTCAAGAGACATGAAAGGTTACCAAGTGAAGGTGGAAGGCTTCCCGTGAGTTTGTTAGTATAAACCCTCAAAAAAGATAGCCTCGAGAGTGGGTGAAACTTGTCTGGAAGTATCCCAACAAGTTCATTGGAACTTAAATCCAAGTATTCTAGTTTTTGGCAATGGGCGGTTACATTGACTGGAAATTCTCCTTGATAAGAATTGTCAATGAGATTGAGATATCGCAATCGGGGCATGCGACTCATTTCAGCTGGGATTTGTCCATAGAAGTAATTGTTTGTAAGGTCAATTTCGCGGAGGTAGGAGAGGTTTGCTATGTCGGGAGAAGTTGTCCCCATCAAGCCTTGATGGGCAAGGTTCAAAACGATGACCCTTTGATGGCGACGACTACATGTGACTCCCACCCATTGGCAGAAATGGAGAGTATGGTTCCATGAACCCAAGGTACGCTTGGGATCTGAAGCTATTCGATCCTTGAAGCCGAGCAAAGCGAGTCGATCAGTTTCGTTTCCCATGGTGGCAGATTCTACTACTAATATGAAGAACAACAAGAAAGAGGTGACAATGAAGAGAAATGATGGCCCAAACATCCTAAGACTAATGTTATTTTAAAGCCCTATGAGAATTGCAGAGAAACCCAGATACCAACGGCTGTATTTACTGGCATTCAATAAGAAATTCTGGGATTGGGGTTGGGTGAGACGAAGTCTCGCAGAACGGACAACTCCAGGATTTCCGGCCATTGTTTAATAGACTTGGGTGGGCACAAAACTTGGCTCCCAAACGTGTGTGAGGTGCTTATTTCGGTCCCATCTTGGCTGAAATAAATCGGTTGAAATATTTGTTATTTTGAGATTTGCCTTGTAGTTATTTAGTTAGTTAGGAGTTTTAGAGGTAATGCTTATCTAGGTTAGGGATTTTTAATAAATAACTTGTACGTAACCTTTCTTTGTTCAATGAGAATTTTATCCCCAAAATAGTGTGTTTTGTGCACAGAGGAGGACAATCCTTCCCTCGAAGTGGGTCAAGAGGCTGATCTTCCCTCTAAGAAGATCAAATCCGTTACAAACCGATGATTTTCAGAAGATGAAAGTATCTGCTTCAAGAATGATAGAAGAGCAACGGTGATTTGCCGAAAGACCTCAACAAAATCAGCATGCTGATCAAGGAAATGGGTGAAGATGAAAGAAAGCAAATCGAAGAAAAGAAAGTTCCAAAAAAGAAATGGTGAAATAGAAAAAGAGGAGAAAAGAAGAATAGAGAAAGAAAGCAGATATTAGAAAAGGCGAAGGAGGCACAAAAGAGAGGTCATCACCGAAGAGTCTGCCGTTCATCTTCCCCTCAATCTGTCCTACATAATCGAAAAGACTCTCTTTCACGGCCATTCGTGTGTTATCATCTAAATCATTCCAAGAACAAGCACATAAGGATCTTTGATGAACGACACGATGAGATCAGTTGGAAGATGGAGTTGTTTCAACCATTGATTTCAAATATATTTTTCGTGAAGATGATGCCCACTAAGATTTGGGACCCCGGCGGAAGAAATTATCTTCTCCAATGATCCAACCTTGAGGACAAGGTTGATTTCAAGGAGGGAGGAATGTAACGTACTTATTTGGGTCCTACCTTGGCTGAAATAAATCGATTGAGAGATATTTATTGTTTTGAGATTTGCTTTGTAGTTATTTAGTTAGTTAGGAGTCTTAGAGGGCTTATCTATGATAAGAATTTTTAATAAATAACTTGTACGTAGCCTTTCTTTGTTCAATGAGAATTTTATCCCCACAATAGTGTGTGTTGTGCACAGAGGAGGACGATCCTTCCCTCGAAGTGGTTCAAGAGGCTAAGCTTCCCTCTAAGAAGATCAAATCTGTTACAAACTGATTTATTGTAACAACGTGTTGGAGGAGGTTCCTCCGAAAATCAAAGTGGCCCAGTCAGTGTCTGACATGTGGCCGATTTTTTTGATTTTTAAGAGAGGGGGAAAGTAATTTTCTTATGGACAATCGTACCCTTGCCCTGATTAGCAAGCACAACGAGATCTCATTGTTCTTTATGGTCTCCCTCAAAATGGGGATTTTTCCTTTCTATGTATTCTCTCTCTCAATCTCTCTTTGTAAAACGAACAAAATTTTTTTTTTTTGAAAGAGTGATGATGGGGTTTTAATCTTATAAAACAGCCGAGAGGACATATGAAAAAAAATTAGGGGAACAGAATTTTTAAAGACTCGTCTTTCTCATGATTTCTTTGTAGTTCTTTTCCCTTGAAACCCTGCAATTAATATCGAAAAAACAGAAGAGAAGACTTAAACATTCATTAGCTCAGCACTCTCTGGTTTCCTTTTTTCTAGATTTGGAGAGTAAATACCCCAAACTTTCAGAATTCAGACGAGGTATTGCTCATTATAACAAGCACCACCTGAATTTTGCTTTTCACATTGTCGATTTGTCGCTGCAAGCCGAGTGATAATAAAAAAAACTACAATCCATTTAGGGGTTTAGCATTTTAAAGATGAGGGTTGGGGGACTTACAGAGATGATGGGGAGGTATCAATTTGATACAGTGACAACCTGCCCTAAACCCCAATAAGAAAAATCAAAATCAACTTCAAGAGTGATCAACAAAGAGAAAAGTGTTTCTGCGAGCTCCCTGCGCACAAGTGGCTTAAAAAGCCACTGATTGGCCAATCAAAGGCCTTTTAAGCCACTTGTGGCCAATCATTGGCCAATCAGTGGCTTTTTAAGCCACTTGTGCGCAGGGAGCTCCCTGCGCACGTGCCCAGAAACACTTTTCTCATAAACAAAAATCTCCAAACCTTTTTGGGGTTTAGCGTCTTAAGGATAATAAGTGTTTGGGAAGGTATCAATTGGATATAGACAATAGAGATGGGTTGTGCCAAAGGAAAACCCAAGATAGGCTCTTCATTTTTGGGAAATTAGTGCAAGGGTACGATTGTCCTTGTGAAATTTACTTTTTTCTCGTCTTAAAATACCCACCATGTGGCAGACTTTGAGTGGGCCACATTGATTTTCAATCACGCTTACGAGCCAAGTTTTGTTCTTTTTTAGAGGGGGAAAAGTCATTTTCCTATGGACAATCTTGCCCTACCTTTGCCCTAATTTTCCCATTTATTCATAACTTCTCCCAAGAAATTGACCTTCCTCCCAAGAAATCTCACGAGGTAGCTTCTCTCCCAAGAAATCTCAGAGCTTCCTCCTGCCTTCGCCGGCGAAATCCTTGCTTCTTCAAGCTCCTCCTGCCATGGAGTCCATTCCCCCTGATCTGGGGAAACTTAAATCCATCGCCTTTAGTCCTGCTTCTTGTTCTGAAGGGAGTCTGTTATCTCCTCCCCCCAAATCTGTATTTGGTTTTTCCGGCAGTGGGAATCTAGGGATAACCTCGCCTTCCTCTCTGCTAACTCGTGATCCAGAGAACAGAAATCTTCTTGCTAAGTTTGGTCATGCTGGCCCAAGCACTTTCCGGAAAAATGAGGGATGGAAATCGCTACCAAACCCAAATCCAAGTTTCTTGGATAAGCTTCAGAAAGCTAAAGCCTGCGAGGAGGAATATTGGCCTTCTGGGCACCTGTGGACCCCGATCCGAGAGAGGGGCGGGGGACGGGCCCCCACGCGCTAACAGTCTCTCAGGATCATCCACGTGATTGGAGAGCTCTACCAAGGAACTCTCGAAAGAAGTGCCCCTCACAGTATGAGTGGCGATAAAAGGTGAGATACCTCTCGATTCGGGGACTAGCCCAGATTCGAGGCGTACCTTAAACAAAGAAGAGTCGTCATCCAAGGAAGTGGGCCAAGGATCCCATACTATGCTCTGTTGCAACGAATAACCAGAGATATAAAAGAAGGTTCGTGCCTGGTTACGAATTCGGAAGGTCTAAAGAGCACCTCATCCGCCCAAGTGCAAACACCTGGTCTCTTATGCCATTTACTTAATAATTTTGAAGAGTTTTGGGCGAAAGTCATATGAAATGGGAATGAATATCTCCGAGAAGACGTCTATCTAATCATGCATGTCTCGGAGATGAATAATAAGCACACATAAAAGAAATGAAAGAAGTGTCGCCTAATAATAGCTAGGTTATAAGTGTCATACCTAATTGGTGTCTGAGTTCTGGTGTGCAAACGCATGCATGCTACAGCTAAAGGTATAGGATCTGTACATGAAAGTAAGAAAACACAGCAAAACATACAACATAAATCAATTCTAAACATAAGTGGATAAAATGAATCCTAAAACTCTAATGCATTGACTCGGACCAAGATGGCCGTCCATCGCAGCTGCTCTACGTATCCCGGCCTCGGGAAGAATTGGAGTCAACGTAGTTCGATGCCCTATTCTAAACCACGATGCCTAACCATCTAGAACCGCTATCCTAGACTCGATCCACTAGACTCGACTAATTTTTAAAGTTTTTTATACAATTGCTTAAATTCAAGTGAATTGTAATTTTTAAGACTCTCTATATGCCCTAACTAATGCAGGTTGATTAGCATTAAGCTAATGCAGGTGGGCCCTACATCCTATGTGTATCTAGGCTGTGCAACCTAATGAAAATCATGGGCTGACTATATGCTTCCTAGTCTAGCCATCGGTTCGACTAAATGTCTAACCGATCGATTCGAGGCCTCCTAACCCTAGGGACACTCACACGATAGGACACACCATATCAATACAAATCAGGACAGACTCTTAATTCTAAAACACCCAAACGGCTAGAACAGACTCCTAACTCTAGGGGAAGATCTTTCTGAAAAGGTTTTGAAGAATTTTTGTATTTTTTTGAAGGTTTAAAATGTTTATTTTGAAAGGTTTGGCTGGACTTGGGATGTGAATCCCAAGCTGCACTACGTACCCTATTGAAAGGGATCAAGCCAAACGTAGTTCGGAACAGATTTCCTAGTACGCTCCTAATGACTTAAGATTTTTGAGATTTTTGGTTTTTCAGATGTTTTTAATGTTTTTTGACACAAGAGGACATAATCTTATCATCATAAAGGGAGATAGACTCCTGATATCACGCAAAGGTTGGACAGCATCCTATGCTTTGCGGGGGAATGAACAGAATAACAACTCTGCAAGGGTTGGACATCATCCTATACCTTGCAGGAGCGAATACAAAAATCACATGATTTGATTAGAGGCTAGACAGAATCCTAACCCCTATGATGATAGGATAGACTCCTGAAAGACGGACTCTCTAGCTAAGGACAGACATCCTATGCTAAAGGACTGACTCCTATACGAAAGGACTGACTCCTATACGAAAGGACTGACTCTTAATCCACAACCCTAAAAGGGGAGTGCCAATGAGACTAGGCTAGTCTCCTAAAAGAAGAGGAGAAAAGAAGGGTGCTGGTGAGACTAAGCAAGTCTCCTAAACACAGAGAACAACTATGACCAATGAGACAAAGCATGTCTCCTAAAAGGGGAGGCTCCGGCTATCGCCATCATAGCCCTTGCAGTGACAGAGGGGATCTAATATCTAGGGAACACGTATCTAAAAGACTAGGCAAGTCTTTTAAATAAAAGAGGGGAGCGCCACTTGGACTGAGCAAGTCCCCTAATAATGGGCTTGGGCTAGCGCCTTCATCGCCCTTGCAATGAAAGAGAAGGGATTATGTAAAAGACTTAATCAGTCTTTCTAATCTATAAAAGGAATAAAGGAAGAAGGAAAGATTCTGATCACACAAATTACTGTTTTGACTTCACAGTCAATATTCAAATTAATCTAACAATTACAAAGTAAATTCAAAACACCATATTATTAAACTAATTGCTGAACTTCTATTAAAATAAATTCACCTGAAACTATTTAGCATATGATAATGCAATTTAAACCACACATAAACTCCTATCACTAAAATAAACTCTCTTGTGTATTATCATTGTAACTTAAGTTTTCTCACAAACTCTTGACTAAACAGGCTTTATATCACTAACAGAATTGAATGATATTAAAGCTAAATTATAAACCATGTAATTTGACTATCCTTAGAGCCAGTAAGAATTACATTATTCATGAACTTGTACAGTATTGATCAGCGAGAAATTCATATACTTGATACCTTTTTTACACCAAACTATATTAATCTGAATAAGATCACTGCACATTAACCATATCAAAACTAGACACCATGTTGCACAAATAATTTCCACATAAATAAAGGTATACATTATGCTAAATAACTAGTAAAAACCAAACATGAATCATGTCAATATTTCAACCCAGCAATATCTAAACAAAATAAAGATAAAACATTGGCAATCCTAAAAAACACTTTATATTACATTTCATGCACCAAACAAATTCAAACACATACTCCTTATTACCTTAACCAAACATTTGAACAACACAGGTGCAAAACAATGAAATTTGTAAAATCTTCAACTTTGGGTTGTATGACTAGCATAGTAGAAGATACATATTAGCACCAAGTTAATATACATGTATATAAGTATTTTCTTATTTCCTGGTCATTTGAATAAGGACACGTACAACCAAGGGATTAAAACCAAACCTTTATCTACTTTTCAGAATAATAGATCTTAGGTATTTATCAACTATCAACCTAAAATATTGGTTGTACTATAATATTAAGAACTCTTACACAGACACTCGCATACCTAAACTAAAGTTGAACAAGGAAATTCAACAAAACAGAATCAAGACAAGTGACAAACAGTACGCACATTTCTGAACTCTCACATTGGAATTCTTAAACATGAACAAGATGTAACTCAAAAGAAACTAGATCAAATATTTTATCATATTCAAATGAATATATAAAAAAGAATTATTATTTCTGCATCACTATTTTCACTCCCTAAACAAAATATTTAAACATTTATCAGAACTCTGTTCTTCAAAAGATATCCTGACAATGGAATGCCCCACTTATGTAAAACATATTTCGTATTTCAAATAAAAGAAACAAATGTACTTTATCTATCATTCGGTTATAGTGACCTGATCAAATAAATTAAAAATAATTCATGAAGTAACCATCAATTAGACATTATTTCCCTAAGCATATATATACTGCAAACATTTACTCGAACACTGAACACATAAAGAACAAGGGTTCCAATTGCTTGAGAGTTCAATCATGTCTTTGCATTTGCATTTAAAAAAATTGATTACATTCAGGACCAACCAAAGAAAAGTGTCTTTATCAGATTATAAAACCTGTGTGTAATAAAACTCGAATCAACCACCATAGACTGTAAAATAAAAGACTGATGTTCAAAACCTTATGTTGAATAAAAGTAGCTACCTAACACTCTTAAGTATAAGTCATCATATTTGCACATGTAAAGGAACACTTGAGCCAGAAAAGAGTAAAGAAACATCAATTTTCTTCTACAATAACATCTAGTGACCATTTTTTACAACTGAGAAAAGTGAAGTGGTACAAATGAGACATACACCCATACACCTTTATGAATATAGAAATAAAACCTGACCACAACATCTGTATTCTTTTTAAGACCAAGTAGATAAAGGACTTCAAAAAGTAAAACATTTTACTCTTGCCGACTGAATTTCCAAAAAAAAAAAAAAAAACGAGGTATGGTGATTGGAATTTAATAGTATTGATATTAAACTCCAACTGAAAGATACAGCCATTTTGCACAACCATAATCACAAAGATTGAGAAATTAAGTCAAGATATTTTCAACCAATGAAATGAACTCAATTCAGCTCACATTTACTGCAGACAACATCGATACAGAACCAATGCATGTGAGATCAACTCAAAGTTCTGAAAGAATTTTCTAAATGGAATTTCATGACAGATACTCATAAAAGTGAAAGAAAATGAAGTATTTGAAATTATAATACTCGTTAAATAGAAAGATATTAAAAAAAAAAACAAATCCATATCTAAATAATTCTACACTCCACAAATCATGAACAAAATAAATAAATATATATAATAACAGCAAACACATAAAAAGGTAATAACATTGCACCTTTTTTAAATTGCCTCAATTTTCTCCTTACCAGACCTCTTCTTCAATCTTTCTTTTAAAGAAGACAATATTTCTCCATCAAAGACGCTCGGATCTGAAATTTGAGATATAAAACCACGGCTCCAAGCTCGAATCTAAGGCTTAGATTGAAATGCTGGCCGGCCGGAGCTCAGGTAAAGCTCAGATCCAGGTTGAAAAACCGAATGACTAGATCTACGATTCGGATCTAAGTATTAGGGGTTAGATCTAGGTAGCAAGAGGATATGAAAGATAGATTTGATATAAGAGAAGACTAAATCTGAAGTTTAGGGTTCTAGATCTACGGTTTAAAATTTAGGGATCTAGACTTCGAGTGATAGCAGATGACAGTTATAGCAATAGATCTGGTAAAAGCAAAGCAGACTTTGAAGGAAGAAGATTGTTCGGAATTTCGGCCGGAGATCCGACGAGATCTAACGGAGAAGATGACTGGAAAACTAGGGTTTGAAGCTAAAATTTAAAAATTTCTAGGGCTTGTGCAACAGAGAGGAGAAAAACTTGATGAAGAATGAAAGACAAAGTCGTAGCTGGCCGGGGTTTGGTCGGAACTTGACCGGAGAAGATGATCAGAAGCAAGAAAAAAGGGCAAATCTCTATTTCTCTCTTTCTCTGCGAAAATCCTCCTTTTCTTTTTTCTTTTTCTTTTTTTTTACGAGGATAAAATGGTTATATATAGAAAACAAAAGGAGCAGATATCGGCACCACTAGTTAATGGGCGCGCGGAAATTTGATATGGCGCGCCCGTCAATTTTGTCCCATTAGGCCCAGGTTCGGCTCCATCCTGGATAAACCACCCCCCTTTTTGGTTTACACTACGGTCCTTCTCCCATCTCGCTCACTAGGCAAACGCGCTCGGAATTCGACGAAATTTTGCAGGGACTCAGATGGGATCCTAACCTAGCTTAGGGTGAAGTTTGGGACTCTAGCTCGTTGATTTGGTTGGGTTTTTGTTCAAACACGGGAGGCTCAGGGTACAATCAAAATGGGGTGTCTACAACACCTCAACCTTCCGGAACCTCGTGTCTCTCCTTCAAGCAAAAATTTCTTCAACTCCCCATTTTTGGAAGATCTCGGAAAGTCCTCTGGAATCTCTCCCCATCATCTGGACTACGACCCTAGCACTCACTGGAGGAAAGGAACTAGACTCCATAAAATCTTCACAAAGCCTTTCAGATCCTTGCCCAGTTCCCCCTACTCCACTTGAGACAAAAAGGAGTCTCCTAAGCCTGCTCTTGCCCACCCATCTGATAACTCCAATATGGGAGCTCCCCAGAACCATACCCTTGGTGAATTCTTCAGCCCAAGCACTTTTTCTCCCATGGATTCTGGCCAGGGGTTGAAGACGATTACCATAAATGGTAAGTTGAAATCAAAGCAAGTTCCCATTGCCAAAATCGGCAACGACCCAGTGGTTGCTTCCAAGTACCCCAACCACCCTCTGTCCTCTCTGACTGTTCTTGATTGGCCTCTGAAATCCCGTGACTTTCCCTCATCCGTCGATCTTAATTCCCCCCAGATCCCGATGCAAGTTTCCCTCCAAACAGCTAGCCCACCAAAATATTCAAAACTTGCCAAGGCAGGAAAATTTGAATCTGTCTCCCACATGCAAAATGTGTTCCTCAAAATCCCTGGCCTTCCTTTTTCTGATAGAGACCTGAGAGACTCTAAATCTCCCCCCACTCAAATTTTGAATTCCTTTAATTTCCCGCCTCCTTCTACTCACTCTTTGGAAGATAATTCCACCGAAATGCTAGCAGATCCTATTCCCCCTTTGCTCCCTGACCCCAAGCCTACCTCCTGGGCAAAATTGCTCTCTACCCCTTCCCCTCCTCCGGTAGAAACCAATATTCCCTTCTTCACTCCAATCGTCTCGGAAAAGGGCAAGAAAAAAGCAAAATTTGATGAAGAGGATTATTTAGAGGCTAAGGAAAAATGGAAACATTGCCTCCTGGGTTTCTTTCTTGGTAGAAGGCCTTTCTTCTCCACTCTTAAACAGCACCTCCAGAGAAAATGGAAGCTAAAGGGAGACTTTCTTCTCTCTCCTCTTCTCAAAAACTTCATCCTTTTAAAATTTTCTCTTGAAGAAGATTCTATTAAGGTCCTGGAAGCGCCAATCACAACCTACGGTGGGAGGCCTCTTATTATTCAAAAATGGTCCCTAGAGTGTTCTTTGGAGAGAAGAAAGCTTTCTTCCATCCCTGTTTGGATTAGGTTCCCAGAACTCCACCTTAAGTTTTGGACTCCCAGGGGCCTTGGTAAGTTAGCTAGCACTATCGGTCATCCCCTCTTCATGGATACCATCACTGCTGACGGCACTCATCTGAACTTTGCCCGAGTGTGTGTTGAAGTCACCCCGGAGGACGACCTTCTTGACTCCATTGAAATTGAAACCCCCTTAGGCACTATATTCCAACCTGTGGAGTATGATTGGAAGCCCAAAGCCTGCCTCTCTTGCCGAGATTTTAGCCACTCTGCTGATCATTGTCCCACCACTCCTCTGCCAAATCCTAAGCCTAAGCAGGAATGGATAAAGAAAGCATCAAAAGCCTTAGACAATACCCATCCTGTTGCCCAGAATAATAGAAGCAAAACTCAGATCACTTTACCTATTTCGAATCCCGGTACCCAGGCTTCTTACACTCAGCTAAAAGTCAGTACTCACAATGATTTCAGCATTTTAGAAACCTTGGATCAAGAAAGCCCTGTTGAGACCAGAACATCTTCAATCATCCATATTCCCTGTTCGGAAAACACCTCCATTTCCCCTCCTGAACCCAGCCTCGATCCCCCTATTCTTGATCCCTTCAGCATTATCCTTGATCATTGTGTCAATTCTCAGACTAAGCAGAGCTTGCCTGATTCCTCTGTTCTGCTCTTGCCATCTCCCCTTTCTCCAGAACACCTCACTTCAACATCATCCGACCCTGTCACTGCTAGTCCTCTTCTGAATGGTACCCCTCCCTCCCTTTCTGCCTCCAGTGGAGCCGCGAATCCATCTGCCCTGGATTCTCAATGAAGCTAATCTCAGTTTGGAACACTCGGGGTCTCTGCTCCCGTACAAAACATAGAGAAATCAGAAGTTTTCTAAATAGTTCTAACACCTCAATCTGCTGTTTACTGGAAACCAAGGCTTCGTGTAACAAGATGAAAGACTATGTCAATGACTGTTGTGAAGGTTGGGAAGCCCATGGTAACTACTCTTGCGTTCTTAAAGGAAGAATTTGGATTCTCTGGGACAAAGCCAGGATTAACTTGAAGATTGTTGATGAATCTAGCCAGCACATTCACTGTGAGGTGGAAGTCATCCCGACTGGTATGGCCTTCATTTTGACTTCAGTTTATGCCCATAATTATTATATTTCTAGGAGAGATCTGTGGTCCAAGCTGGAAAATATTGCCTCATCAAATCAGGCTCCATGGTTAGTGCTTGGAGACTTTAACGCTGTTCGTAGCCAGGAGGAAAGGTATGGGTACCCCCCAAATATTGCTCAAATGGAAGAGTTTAATTCATGTCTTACCAACAGTGCTCTAACTGACCTTCGTTCTGTGGGTCTGAATCTTACTTGGATCAACAAAGGAAAGCTGGGAAACCTGAAAATGGCTAAGCTTGACAGATCCCTCGTCAACGAAGAATGGCTTCACTCCTTCCCGAATTCCTTTACTGAATTCATAGCTCCTGGAATTTCTGATCACAGCCCTTTCATTGTGTCCTGCACTAACCACCAATCTCTTGGGCCTAGACCCTTCAAGTTCATGGATATGTGGTTGGATGACCTTTCCCTTTACCCTATTGTTGAAAGAGCTTGGAATCTTAGAGTAAAAGGGAACCCCATGTATTCGTTTGTCCAAAAACTGAAAATGGTCAAAAATCATATCAAAACTTGGAACAGAGAGGTAGACGGTAGAATTGACATCAAAGTGCCTCTCATCAGAAAGTCGTTGTTACAGGTTCAAGAAAAAATCGAGAAAGATCCAACCAGCAATCATCTCCTTGATAAGGAAGCAAATCTTAGAGAGGAACTGATCAGATGCTCTTCCCTTGAAGAATCATTACTTAAGCAGAAATCTAGAGCCCAATGGCTTCAATTGGGAGACTCAAACTCAAAATTCTTCTATTCCCATTTGAAAGTTAGGCAAAATAAAAATAATATCCTTGCTCTGAAGAGAGAAGATGGCACTCAAGCTACTGCTCCTCATGATATCTCCTCCATCCTGATCAGCCACTTCCACAAGATTCTTAACAATGGAAAAATTCAGAGTGAAGCAACTCCTGACCCTCTCAGAAAGCTGAATGATGGGGATGCTGCCTCATTATCTAAGCCTATCTCCTTGGATGAGATCAAAGAAGTTGTTTGGAAAGCTAATGGTGACAAAGCTCCGGGTCCTGACGGATTTAATGCCTCCTTTTTTCAAGCCTTCTGGTACCTTATTGGAGAAGAGTTCATTGCTGCTATCCAAATTTTTTTCAAATCTGGTAAGCTCCTAAAATCCGTTAATGCCACTTTCATTTCCCTCTTTCCGAAAGGTCCTGATGCCTCCTCCCCTTCCCAGTACCGCCCTATCTCTCTTTGCAACTTCCTGTACAAAACTATAACCAAAATCCTGGCTAATCGTCTTAGGACTGTTATATCCAACCTTATTAGCCCATCCCAATCTGCATTTATTAGAGGTCGTCAAATTCAAGATAATATCCTTCTCACCCATGATCTTCTTCACAACTTTCATCTCCCCTCCCCTTCCCTATCATGTGCCTGAAAATTGATCTAGCGAAAGCTTTTGACAACATTAATCGTCAAGCTCTGTTATCTTTTATAGGTAAACAAGGGTTTGATTCTATCTGGCTAGGCTGGATTGAGGAATGCATTAGGAATCCTTCTTTTTCAATCCTTCTGAATGGCTCCCCCCAAGGTTTTTTCTCTTCCTCTAATGGTCTTCGCCAAGGAGACCCTCTCTCCCCCCTCCTCTTTTCTATCTCTATGGAAATGCTTTCGGTGCTTCTGGAAAATGCCATTTCTTCTAATGCTCTTTCTACTCCCTTCGTTCAAGGTCCTTTATCTATTTATCATCTGCTATTCGCAGATGATCTAATGATATTTGCCAAGGGATCTACCGAAAATGCATCTGTTCTCTCTTCCTGTCTTAAGCATTTCAAGAGTGTCACAGGGCTAGAGGCCAATCCCTCAAAATCTGAAATTTTTTTTCGTGGTTCTGTGCTCAAGGATAAGCAGGCGATCCTCGAAATCCTAGGGTTTAATGAAGGAGAACTCCCCATTAGGTATCTTGGTCTCCCGTTGTATACTTCGAGACTCACAGTTTCTGATTGTGCTCCTTTGATCACCAAAGTCTGTAAGCGCATTGCCAGTTGGTCTAGCAAATGCCTTAGCCAAGCTGGCAGAATTGAATTAGTAAAGACTGTGCTAAACAGTTTCATGATCTATTGGTCATCTGCTTTTGATATCCCCAAGGGTGCCATGGACACGATAGAGACAATTTTCAGATCTTACATCTGGGGTAGCTCTGAAGGCAAAAAATTCCCACCATTCAGTTTCGTGGAATGAATTGTGCAAACCTTTAAGGGAGGGAGGTACTGGCCTTAGGCTCATCAGGGACATCAATGTATCTCTCAGAATCAAGCAGGTATGGTCTATCATTTCTGGCACGAACAGCCTCTGGAACAGATGGTTCTCGCTGAAATACATCAAAAAAAAAACTTCTGGACCATTAACCAACCTTCTAAGCCATCCTGGGGGATTAGGAGTATCTTTAGGAGCAGGGATTTGGCTAAACCCCATATCTGCTACTTGGTGGGAAATGAAGCCGACATCGACTTTTGGAACCAGCCATGGCATCCGCGGGGGGTTTTATCATCCCTCATTCCCAGGCATAATACTGTCTCCTCCCTTTCATCCTTGACTTCCCTAGACCAAATTCACCTTGATGGACCTTGGAATCCAACTCTGAACATCGGATCTCTCGCCCGAGAAAAAGCCATTCTTTCCGAAGTCCTTTTCAATGATACAGCTAGCAACCTTCCTATTTGGAAACCAAACAGTAATGGCCTTTTCACCGCCAAAAGTGGGTGGGAAGTCACAAGACAGAAATTTGTTAAACCTGGCTGGGCCTCAAGAATTTGGTTCAGCTGTCATATCCCAAGGCATGCTCTTGTCTCATGGAAAGCTCTCAAAAATGGCCTAAGCACCACTGATAACCTCCCATTCCTGGACCCCTCTGTAAACAGGAGCTGTATTTTATGCAATTTTGGACTGGAATCTGTAACTCATCTCTTCTTTCAATGTAACTATTCGAAATGGATCTGGAATATTATTCTTGGGAAGCTTGGGCACAGGCGCAATCCAAATCCAGACCTTCTACAGGAAGAGCTGTGGCTTGCCAACAATTTCAAAGGTGCAGGTCAAACATCAAAATTGGCTTACATTGCTTTCGAAGCAGCAATCTACATCATCTGGATTGAACGGAATAATCGTGTTTTCCACAAAATTTCCCTCCCCAACTCAACGCTGCTGTCTGAAATTCTAATCCTGGTTAGATCAAAGGTCCTGGGTATGAAGATTGAGGAGGAGGACAATCCAAGCAATAGGGCCATAGCCTCTAACTTTGGCTGTACCTTAAGCCCCAAATTCCGACCTCCCGAGTTTTGTTCCTGGCTAAAGCCGGTTCAAGGGACTTATAAAATCAACTCTGATGCTTCTTTGGATGCTGAAGGATGAGGTATTGGCGGAGCAATCCGGGATAACAATGGATTCCTTGTTTCCATGTTCTCTGTTAATGTGGAGCGGGAGGAGATTCTTGCCCTGGAAATCCGTGCTGTTCTTGCGGGATTACAGATGGCCTCATCTTTGGGTCTTGTTAGTATTTGGATGGAAGTAGATTCTAAAAGTGCAGCCGATGTAATCAATGGAAAAACTAAAATTCCTTGGAGATGCTTCAATCGTATTCAGGTAATTCACCAGCTCTTATCCCAATTCCATAACTGGAGGATTACTCACATTTGGCGAGAAGGAAACAGTGTTGCGGATTTTCTTTCCAAACGGAAATGCTCATGCAAAGGGACAGACATCCCTCCTTTTCTGTCTCCCCCGACTCTCCTTCACCTCCTGGATACTAATAGGCAAGGAAATGAGTACTGCAGATTGTAATTCCTCCAAGCTTTGTAAGTCTGTCTTTTGGATTTACTGTTGTTGGGAGCTTGTTCCCTTTTGGTTGGCGTTTCAGCCCCCTTAGTTGTAACCTTTTTTCTTTCTTAATGGCTGGTTGGGTCCTGCCTAACCCCTAACCCCTGCTTACTCATCAAAAAAAAAAAAGCACAACAGGGATCTCATTGAATAAAACTTCGCTCCAGATCGGGTTGGAGGAAGTTCCTCCACACCCCTCGCTAATAGTGTAATATCAAGTTTTGTTTGCCTCACTCCCACCTCATCAAGTCTCTTCACCTCACGTACATCTCTCACAACTGGCCCCACAAATATTCCCTGCAATATTTTTTCACGGTGGCCATCTATATCACTTGCCTATATGGTACGTGGGCCAAACTATACGAACGGCTAAGGGACCATTGATCCAATTGTCTATATGGCGGGTCATACGGCATGATGGATGGGGCCGCTTTACCAAAGTGAGACATAGCTAGACCTGGCAAAAAGTGATCCAGACCCGCAGATCAACCCTGACCCGTGGCTCTGGGTATGACCAGTAGAAATTTGACCCGGCCCGTACAGGTCACGTCAAAACTGGGCTGGGCTTGGTGTACCCGCGGGTGCTTGTCAAACCCAAATGATCAAAATTTTATATTGTGTAAGCCCTTATAGTCCGGTATTTTTCAGAAAGTACTGTCCTGACCACATCATAGGATGATCTAAACCGTCCATGTGATGGAACACACCGTAAGTAGGTCACCCACCGAAAATCATTTCCATAGGATGATCCTAGCCCTCCGATCTGTACAGGTTTCCATAAATAATAATATGCAATTCCTCCATAGATCAGAGGGCTAGGATCATCCTATGGAAATGATTTTTTGGGCATAACCTATTTACATTATGACCCATCACATGGACGGTTTGGATCATCCTAATATAGTGTGGGAATAAAAACAGCAAAAAAAAAGAAAAGCGACTGACCAGGGGGTCCACCCTGCCCGTACTGGTGGGGTACAGATTCATAAAATTGTGACCCGTAAAATCCTGGGTCATTTTTTATGAGGCCCGGCCCGGCCCATCCATTTGCCAGGTCTACAAATAGCACATGTAGGCCATGTTCGGCAACAATGAATATTTTTTTCATATAATATTAGTTTACCAAGTGGTTAATTAGAGGTAGGGACGATGGGAGACTGAGAGACCTAAGATGGACAGAGTGACTATTAATGGTTGCCATCAGACTCATTTTGCCGTGTTTGACATACCATGCGACTTAGTGCCATAGCAAGACAAAGAGACCACATCTATTGAATACTAATGGTGTAGGATTACATCATTAGCGTGATTTTGGGGCCAGATATATGACCAATATATCAATGGTCTAGATCACCCGATCCTACATTAAAAATTTCAATTGAGTGGGCTTGCCAACGTTTACTTGACCTAGCTGCCGTGCAAAAAAGATTTTGATTGGAGGACCATCTGTGTCCAGATATTGAGTCAAGTCGACAACTCAAGTGCAAGTCAAGAGTGCCACTATCAAAAGGAAAATGTTATGTAAGTCACAATCATGCATGCTCTTTCATAAAAGACATATTGGACTCACTTCTTCCTTATCTACGTGATTCATAAGGCGGGGCAATTGACGTTGGGATCACATTGATCGGATGAATCTGATGAAGACCCATTTAATTTAAGATGGGGCAAGGATTCAATAGAGTAAAAATAACTTTGGAAATTCTAAATTTGGATGTCCCAGCTGAGGAATTCATATGTGCTCGAAATGGTAACTTTCTGGTCATTTTATAGACCTATTGATGTCTTTTCTGGGCGAAATACACCTTTACAGACCACCATATCAGATCGAGCTAACATCTGACTCTTAGACTCTTAAAACTGTGCTTGTTTATGAATCTACGGTCCAGATCGATCCTAGAGCAATGGTTAGTCTTAGTAAAACCACCACCTCCATCGTGACCAATAGATCGTGACTGATGGCTAATCAGCGACTCGGATCACACACAATCAGCCTTTGATGCTTGGTACGTCACTGGTCGTGATCCGACGATCCAGATTGCATCTGATCGAATACTATTTATTGTCACTCGATCCTATGCACTTCAAGTGCTAGCCATTGGAGCACATCCGATCACGATCCTATGGTCCAAATCATAGCTGTTGTGGATCCCCATCACATCACATAGATCTTGATCAACAACTTAGATCGAATCTCAAAAAATTTAATGCTCACTCCTCACAGCGATGCGTACGTGTAAATTGGATGTCACCCCCCCAAATCGTATACACAGTTGAGAACATAACAGCGTCGTACACCTGCAGAGTAACTAGTTGCTTTTTGGGGGTTCTTCTTATTAAAACTTGCCCAAACTACACTCAACGGCAATATTAGATCCTCGCCTATGAATATGAACTTAATTTTATCATTTTTTATCTTTTGACAATTTGGAAATCAAATATACAAGTGAACGTAAGAGTTTACAAAGATTTTCCATTGTACTCCTTCAAAGCTTTGATTTTGCTCATTCAATTTGTAAAGGAGATCTCCCTAGGCTCATTTTGTATTCTACGTCTGGAGAGATTGAGAGCATTCATTGTAACAGACGCCTACAAAGAGGCTTCGAGCATTCTTCTTCTTCCTTGAATCAATGTTGTAGTGAGATGGTGGAAGGCTTTCCATGAGTTTGTTCGTGTGAAACCTCAATAAATATAGCCTCCAGAGTGGGTGAAACATCCCAACAAGTTCATTGGAACTTAAATCCAAGTATTCTAGTTTTTGACATGGACTGTTAGATTGACTTGAAATTCTACATGTAGATGAGATTGAGAGATCGCAATTGGGACATGCAACTCATATCCGCTAGGATTTGTCCGTGGAAGTTATTGTTTGTAATGTCAATTTCGCGGAGGTAGGAAAGGTTTGCTATGTGGGCCGAAGTTCACCCCATCAAGCCTTGATGGGCACGGTTCAAAATGATGACCCTTTAATGGTGACGACTGCATGCGGAGGTCAATGCAAAGTGAGTTGATCGGTTTCGTTTCCTATGGAGGCAGATTATACTAGTAAGAAAAAGAAGAAGAAAGAGAAAAAAACTGAGATGATAGGTAAATGATAGACCAAACATCCTAAGATTCGTGTTATTTGGAATCCCTTTGAGAATTATATAGAAGCTAGGAAGGCAGTAGGGGAAGATAGAGGCAAGTCCTATGAGGATTTGTACCACAGGTTAGGGATGACAGAGGGTGAAAAAGATGTTTACAAGCTTGCTAAGATGAGAGAAAGGAAGAGCAAGGACTTCAATCATATAAAATGCATCAAAGGCGATAATCAAAGATTGTTAGTAAAAGAAAACGAGGTTAAAGAGAGGTGGAGAAGCTACTTCGATAAGTTGTTTAATGGAGAACCCGTAGCGAATTTGGGAGAACTTGATAACGGTTTTGATGATACAAACCGGAGGTTTGTTTGTAGAATCCGAACATCAGAGGTAAGAGTGGCTATGAAAAAGATGAAATTAGGCAAGGCTATGGGTCCTGAAGGTATTCCAATTGAGACTTGGAGATACTTGGGTGATGTGATTTTGGTTTAGTTAACTAGCTTCTTTAACAATTTTTTGAAGACCAAGAAGTTTCCTGATGAGTGGAGGAAGAGTACATTAGTACCTATCGATAAGAATAAAAGGGATATTCAGAGTTGCATCAATTACAGGAAAATTAAGCTAATGAGTCACACCATGAAGCTTTGGGAGAGGATAATTGAGCATAGACTAAGAAAAGAGACTAAGGTGTCAGAGAATCAGTTTGGCTTCCTGCCCGGACGATTGACTATGGAAGCTATCTTCTTGATTAGGCGGTTAATGGAGACATTTAGAGAAAATAAAAAGCACCTTCATATGGTTTTCATTGATTTGGAGAAAGCATATGATAGAGTTCCCAGGAGTGTATGTGGTGGTGGGTCCTTGAAAGGAAAAAAAAGCTTACTAAATATGTTGATATGATTAAGGATATGTACGATGGAGCAGTAACTAGTGTCAGAACTACGGATGTCACGTCTAGTGAGTTTCCAATTACAATAGGACTGCACGAAGGATCAGCTGTAAGCCCTTTTCTTTTTTCTCTAGTTATGGATGAGCTTATGGAAGGTATTCAGGACGAGATGTCATGGTGTATGTTATTTGCAGATGACATAGTATTAATTGACGAAACCAAAGGAGTTAATGCTAAGTTAGAGTTATGGAGAACTACTTTGGATTCCAAAGATTTTAGACTGAGCAAGACTAAGACAAAGTATATGGAGTGCAACTTTAGTAATGTAAGGAGGCGGGGCGAGGATGTAGTAAATTTTTATTTTTTTGAAATATGACGTATTATATTATAAATCATATGAATTTTACATAAGATCGGGACGAGGAGTGCCCCTATGCTTTACATCGTATGAAGACTTCCTGGGCATAGAAACAAAAAAACCAAAATTCCTTGAAACATTCCACCTTCACCCCATCCTTCGAGTTAGAAACTGCCGCCAACCAAAAGAGTCAATCCGCCTCTTTTCTAGAAACCATAAAAAACCTTGCAAAACCCTGATAGATACTTATCAAAATAACTTCGCAGTCTTCCCTTTAAGATGAGCATTTTCCCAGTGCCAATAAGAGATGCTCAACCTCGGATGCAAAATTTCTGCAATCTTAACAGAAGATTTAGAAGATAAGCAGGAGCACCCTTCTTTCGCTAAAATTCCTGATAAAAAACCACAAGGAATTTCACCCCTAAGAGGATCACTTCTCCATCTCTCCCAAAAGATGTTTGATTTGGAGGATGTAGTAAATATGACTGGACAGGAGGTACCTAAGAGAGATATTTTTCGCTATCTTTATTCAATTCCACATAAGGAGGAAGAGATTGAAGAGGATGTTAACAACAGAATAAAAGCAGGTTGGTTGAAGTGGAAACAAGCTTCAGGAGTTCTGTGCGACCGTAAAATACCTACCAAGCTGAAGGAAAAGTTTTATAAGATAGTTGTGAGGCCAACAATGATGTACGGCTCAGAATGTTGGGCCGCCAAGAAGTGGCATGTCAACCTCTCTTTTTCGGGCGATGGTTTCTCCATCGTTGGTAGGATCTTTTCAGACGACGATGTTCATGCCATCGACATAGTCTTCAGACGATGGTTTCCCCATCGTTGTTGGTTATCTTCTCCCTCATTTTCCGGGCGATGGGTTCCATATCCATCGTTGGTCAGATCTCTTATAGGCGACAATATTTTTCCTGTCGACCCTGTCTCCGATAGTTTCCCCATCGGTTGTTATTCTTTTCACTTGGCGTTGTGTTGCCTCGTCGATGTTCGTTGCGCGCAACTTTGGTGTTCCCCGTTTGCTTGCTAGATCCTACTTGTTCCTACCATGCTGCCTCCATTGCTCGTGATATGCAGATTTGTTCGTCCTACTCTCATTCAGGGGAAGGTTTTGTTTGATCAATCTCGTTGTTGTGCTACTTCAGGGGAGCTGCTCTTTTTTATGGCCATTGATCTCGATGCTGTTTACTGTGGCTACGCTGTCCTTTTTAGTATTATGCATTCATTATATACTCACCACACCAGCTTGGGGAGTGCTATATCAAGCTGGATGTGTATATCGGCTTTTTTTTTATTTTTTATTTTATGTATGGCCCTTTTTGTTGTACTTTTTAGTTGTTGATGTAGTCTCCCTCATAGCAAGCTGGAATTCCACAGTGTATACACTCCAGCTTGAGGCTGAGTGTTGAATAACATGTATTCATGGTAGTTTAGTCATTACTTATAGTGTAGAAGGTATTGTAGTCATTGTACATTATTGCCCTAGTTTGGGCCTATATATACTTCATATTCATGAGGAGCTCCATAGTGGAGACTCTCCATCCTTCACTCATCTTCTTGTACTCTCTTTCTAACCTTAATCTCATTTCTAACAAAATAAAAACAAACAAAAAGAATTCAAGAGATAGGGACTTGTCCTAGTTTCAAATACAAGACAGTACAAGCAAAATCTCATCCAACAATAAGACACAAAACTGCAGCAAAAACATTTGATTGATTATCAAAAGTTTACAAATTAAAAAAGATGACACATGCCTCAAACACATGATCAAGTCAATGGACATAAATTTAAAAAGGATGGCAAATTTCAAAAGAACATTATCAAAGGCAATGCACATAAGTACATAACAAAAGGTATCAGAATTGCAGAATAACAGTAACAACAAAGAGACCTGTAGAAAATGATTTGAGAGTTAAGAATCAGTTGTTAGAGGCTGGTAAAAAGATCAATATATTCTTCTTTGCCCACATTTCCATACGATATATTAAACTAGCAGTACAAAATTAGTTCAAAATTACTACGCCCCAGAAACTAAGAAAAGCACAGAAAACCAGATGCAATACAAAAATCAATCACTAATACAGGCCCAAAAGGATTACACCGAAGAGTTCTACAAACTCATGGCACATAATGATATTCAAGAGAGTGAAGATCAACTTGAGACAAGGTATGTTGATGATTTGAAGTTTCTGAGATGCCAGTGTGATAACAAAGAGAGAGGTGAATTGGTTGTTTTTTACAAAATTCTTGCCTTTTAAAGCTATTCACTAAGTTCACCCTAGTTTTAAACTTTTAATCAATCAAGCCGGTTTAGTTAATTAGGACTAATAGGCTTGATGCATGTTTAATACCCTAGTTGATTTACAACTTGATTAAGAGATGATTAGCAAGAATAGGTTTTCAATGTTGATTCAAATGCTAAAGTGGAGAAAAGCACCCCAATCATAAAAGAAATAGATAAAAGATAGAAAAAGATAAATATCACAAGAGGTGAACAAAACGATTTATAGTGGTTCGGTCTACCCAAAATACCTACTCCACTCTTCCAAGTTAGTCTCTTTGGGTATTCTCTCCTAAATTGAATCCGACTATAGCCGGATTCCGGGTCGTAGAATCTCCACTACACAAATTCAAGGGAACAAATCTTTGTCATCAAATACTAGATTCACCTTTCTTCACAGGCCGAATCGTAGACCCTCGATAACAATGATCGGCGAAGATTGAAGCACACTCTTTAACCTATAGATTAGGATTGATACAATTATGAAGCTCACAAAACTCTTCAAAGATAGAAAACAATAAAGCCTAAAAGCGATCTTCTTCAAATGATTGTCAAGTTCAAGCTCTTTGAAAAAATCAATGGGTTTTGAATGTTTACGCTCAAATGAGGTTTCCAATAGGTCAAAAAGTTCTAATATCTACGAGAAAGTATCATATTTCTAGCCCACAATGATTCATGGCCGTTTGGTGTAATCTGGGAAAAAAAGATCAAAACAGTCAAAAAATCGAGTAGCCGTTATGCCCCAATGGCTAGTTTCTTATGCAGACTCGGTCGCCCACGCCTAGTGCGCTGGAAATTTTTATTTTTGTGTCTCCGGACACGGCGGTCGACCGATCCGATCGCCCGCAGCTGTTAAAAACAATATTTTAGGTTTGTTTGTAAAGTTCATATCTCTCTCATTTCTCATCAGATTTTGATGTTCTTGTACTCTACGAACATGAGAAGAGTGAGAGGAATATGATAAAAATATTTGAAAATTATTTCGACCAATTAAAGTGGAATTAAGGTCTTTGGTCTACTATGCAAATGCCAATTTGATGTCAATTCACTTTTTACCTCAACTTGACACTTGGGCTTTGGTTATTGAGCTATGGACTTTTGTTTTAACAATGTCTAGGATCTTTAAAAATGAATTTCAATGAAATAGAAAGAGGTCTCAAGTGTGGTTTTGAAAAAGGTTTGAAAAACACTTTGAAATGCAAAAACCATTTGAATGAGATCTCCAATACAGTCTAAAAAGTGAAACTACTTACGAACCTTGATTGCATTGGCTTCAAAGGTCATCCTTGGGCTCTTAGCTTGTAAGTGAACACTTGAGAATGCTTGGTCCACATGAGTCTCTCTTGAATGGATTCTTCACTTTGAATGCATAAGTAAATCACCATCACTTGTTCAACTCCAAGCTTCACTTTGGCATTGTGCAAGGCATGCTTGTGGGATCCTCAACTTGAGCTCTTAACTTGGACATCTTCCAAAGATGATGCCCCCAATATGTGCAACCTCTCTTGGTTCATTTGTGCATGTTGATCCTCAAGCAATGTGTAGTGTTGAATTGTGCTAAGTTGTAATGAACAGTCAAATCCCTGTCTAAGGCACAACACTACAAGGAAACTCATTAGTTTATAAAGACTAATCAATTTGGGTTTCCAATAAATCAAAACAACAAGGAAAATATGATTAGTTGAACCTTTGGTTTTAAATTTCGGTTTCGGCTAAAATTTCAGACTTATCCAAAACTGAAATTTCAGCCGAAATCCCAAAATTTCGGGCAAAATTTGGTATTTATACGTGAAATCCCATTTTTTTGGATGAAATTTCGATCGAAATTATGAAATTTCGCCAAAATTTTTGTAATGTCAAACAAAATTCTTTAACGGAATAAAAAAATAATATTTTATTATAAATTCCGATGAAATTCCCTAAATTTATGAAATTTCGAACGAAATTTGGTAAATTTCAGGAATTTCGATTTCGGTACGTTTCGGTTTCGTTCCTCACCGAAATTTCTATCCGAAATTTTGGATTTCGGTCAAAATTTAAAACCATGGTTGAACCCATGGGAACTCTTGGGCTAACAATCTCCCCATTTTTTATGATGGCAAACCAAATTGATTAGGAGGCAGGAGATATCAAAAGGTTAGATAAATAAGCATTAGAAAGATACTTGCAATGAAGTACTACTCCCCCTCACTATATGCACACGTGTATTATGACAACATAAAGCAAGCAATCCATATAGAATATGAACTTCCTAATAAATTTCAAAATTATCCCCCTTTTAGCTAGCAAAAAGGGAGGTTTTAATAGTGAAAGCTCAAAATATAATGCCAAGCTATGCAATTATCACTCTCCCTAACTATTTATGATGAATATAAGATGTTTGTGTTGAAACATGCATGATAAAAGCGAAGCAATATCAAGAAGTGAAGTGATTGACCCTTTTTTTATGGGTGAGTAAAGATTTGAAGTTTAAGCACAGGAAAAGGGTGTTTAGTAGTGTGGACAATCTAAACACGACCCTATTATACTTATGATCAATAAAGATGCATAAAGTTAAGCTCCACCCCTAAATCTTTGCCATTGGTAATAGATAACTACTATGAAACAAGTCATGACAAGACAAAGATGATGCAGAGATATGTTTGTTGGGCACAGGAAAAGGGTATCAATAAAAACAACCATGTGACCCATGAAAACATGAATGATATATCCATTTAAGTCCTACTATTGCTTATCACAAAAGATTTTAGAAGCAAAGTGAAAACAGTATATGACAAGCAATTTTTTTGTAAAGATTTGCAGTTTAAGCATAACTAATGGGATGATGGACAATGTAAGCACATTACAATGATCCATATAAACATAGGAAATGAGACATCTAAGTACCCCCCCTAAGAATTTGCCATTGGCCTTGGATAAGAGACATAAGAGACAAGGCATGACAAGGCAAGATGGCCAAGGATATGACAGTGATTGCTTAGCCAGGGAGACTTATCATGGTGATTGATTCAAATAACTTCAAGAGCGCATGATAGGTTTGTGAATTCATAGATAACACAATAATTCTTTAATAAAATTGATTCTATGAAGGAGATTCCAGTATATTTAGAAGATAGGGCACAAGAGACAAGGTACTTGTTATTGGTGAAGTGATAGACACATGCTACAACCCAAGATAAGTCAAAGACAATGAAGAATAAGACATTGAAGCCTAAGAAACTGAGAGCACTTGTCATGAATGAGAGAGAATCTCAAATCAAGGATACAAGACAATCTTAACTAGAACAAAAAAAATGAAGCAATGAAGCTTCAAGTAAGAGTACTTATCAATGACAAAGCTAATAAACAACATGAGGCCATCCAAGATAAGTTAGTTTTGACTAAGAAGGATGTGACACTAAGGCTCAACCTACGTGCATCTGTCAGAATGAGAGATAATCTCTTATAAGAACAGATGACAACCCCAACAACATGCTCATTGAAGCAATAAAGATTCAAATGAGGATGCTTATCATAAGCGAAGTGATACACACATTAAACACCATATGATAAACCCAGAGAAGGAAATATTTGACAATTAGCTTCCCCTTTGTCTATGAATCATATAGTGTGACTCCAAAGGGCTGTCCAAAAAGGTTCTACAAGGGTTTTCGAATGATTAGTTGAAGATCAACCATTGGGCTACAATTTTCTTGTTTGCTAAGGATAATCAAATGATATCCAATGAAATGATGGAATAACCTAGCAAGACATGCTCCTCCTAAATAATTGCATATATATATATATATATATATATATATATATATACCAAGTTAAAGCACATAAAACTGGTAGAGGCTTAGATGCTACCACATAGTCAATAATTAAATGTTTTAATTAAGGTGATGGTACGGTTCCTTCAAAAGAAGGCATGAGCACCGACTTGAGCAGCTTTCAACATTAAGTTTTATCATATTTACCATGTAGCTAACACCAATCAAGGGGTGGTAAACATATATAGAGTGCTATAATACAACTAACAAGCAAATACACTTAGGATAGCAGATACAAACATTCAAACAATTTATCATAGGACAAGCAACTCTATCATAATGTAAAGACAACTAGTCTATTACTTTTTCCTACAGAATCAAGCTAGTTATCAACTTCATTGTCGCTTTCGTATCCCTTAATAAACTGTTTCATGTTTTTTGATGGATTAAGTCTAATTAGATGATTAAGCATGATTCTCAAAACACATTTCATTACAAGTTTTCTCTTTAGTGCCTATTATATTCATTTCTCAATTTTGAGCACAATTTAGGCTTTTGAGGTACATTCTCATGATTAGAATTTGAACATCATTCCTCTCACTCTCTTTTTCTACTCTCAGATCCAAAATCTCAGATCTGAAATTTCTCTTTTTATGGACAGATTTGTAGAGGGAAATCGGATCCGGACAATGGTAGAGGCGATGGCCGGCGGTTGATGACAGGAAAATGAGGCGAACTCACCGGAGTCTATGGGGCTAGCGGGCGAATACAATCCGATCGGAAAATCGACCGGAGAAGATGGACATGGAGATCGAGCTCTCTTTTCTCTCAAACCCTCTCTCTGAGAAAACAAAAAATGAACTCCCTTTTTTTTCATTTTCATATTTCTTTTTATACAATAAAGAGGCTATTGATATTGGCACTCCCATTTGATTGGCGCGCCGTTGCGCGGAAAAAGTGATGGGCGCACGACCAAATCGTGTCCCATCTGCCCCATAATTCGTCTCTCACAGGATAAGTTCACCCCACTCCTGGAAGTGTACTACGCTCATTGTTTTGATTTGTTTGCTAGGCTAACGCACTCGGATCACGACGAAATTTTGTAGGGACCCTGGTAGGACCCTAACCTAGCTTAGGGTAGAATTTGGGGTCCTAACTAACTGATTGGATGGGGTTTTGCACAAACACTGCGAACTTGGGTCCAGTCAAAATGGGGTGTCTACAATGAGCAGTTGAATGGTGGCTCGGTTTTGATGGGGAATGACAATTCTTTCAAGACAGTTGGGATGGGCACAGTAAACATAAAGATGTATGATGGAACCATTAGAACCTTGACATGAGTTAGACATGTTCCATAGCTAAAGAAAAATTTGATTTCTTTAGGTGCTTTAGACACCAATGGATGTCGGTTTATTGGAGATGGTGGAACTCTGAAAGTTGTAAAGGGTTCTCTTGTAATCATGAAGGCAAAGATGGTAAAAAATCATCTCTATGAGTTGATGGGAAATACAGTGGTAGGTGGAGTAGCCGTTTCTACAGAAGAAGATGGTGTGACTGATTTGACACAGCTATGACATATGTGGTTGGGGCATATGAGTAAGCAAGGTTTGAGAGAGCTCTGTAAAAGGAATCTACTCAAGGGTGTTAAAAGTTGCAAGTTGGACTTCTGTGAGCATTACGTATTCTGAAAGCAGTACAGGGAGAGTTTCAAAATGCCAGTTTATTGAAGCAAGGGCAAGTTAGACTGTGTGCACTCAGATGTGTGGGGACCAGCCCCAGTTGCTTCAAAGGATGGTTCTCTCTATTTTGTGACGTTCGTTGATGATTACTTTAAAAAAATATGGGTTTGCTTTCTAAGGAGAAAATCTGAGGTGTTTTCTACATTCAAGCAATGGAAAACGATGACTGAGAAGTAAACTGGAAAGAACGTAAAATGTTTGAAGACAGACAATGGAGGAGAATACAAGTCATCTGAGTTTATTGAGTTCTGCAACGGCGAAGGCATAGTTTGCCACTTTACTACACCGAAAACTCCACAGTAAAATGGAGTTGCAGAACGACTTAACAGGACTCTTCTAGAGAGGGCTCGCAGTATGTTGAGCAATAATGGATTAGAGAAGGACTTCTGGGCAGAAGCGGTTAATACAGCATGTTACTTGGTCAACAGGTCACCTTCAACAGTAATTTCTTGCAAAACTCTAGAAGTGGTATGGTCTGGTAAACCTAGTGATTATTCTATTTTGAAAATATTTGGTTGCCCTTCTTATATTCATGTTAAAAATGATCAACGCTCTAAACTTGACCCAAAATCTATAAAGAGTATCTTTCTTGGATATGCAAGTGGGGTCAAATGATTTATAGTCTGGGATCCTTCTTCTAACAAGCTAACCATTAGTCGAGATGTTATTTTTGATGAATCTTCTATGTTAAAGTCACATAAGCGGATTGGTGAAGAAGGAAAATAGGACACAGGGGAGACCATTGAGGTGGAGGTTGATACTCCAAGAGACTTACGAAAGAAAATATTCAAGTTGAATTTCCTGAAGCAAGATTACCTGATCAGCAGATGCACCAGTCAAAATTACAGGTTAGAAAATCTTAAAGAACTCATAAGCCACCTGTACGATATGGCTATGAGGATATGTTGACTTTTGCATTGGTCACAGAAAGTGGAGATCCGGCTACATTTGAAGAAGCAGTTGCATGCGAAAACTTTAAGTATTGGGAGGATGCAATGGGTGCAGAAATGGAATCTCTTCACAAGAACCAGACTTGGGATTTTGTAGAGTTACCAAAGGGCAAAAGGGCGACTGGATGCAAGTGGCTATACAGGAAAAAGGAAGGAAGCTCAGAAAATGGTGGAGAAAAATACAAAGCACGTTTGGTGGCAAAGGGATATGCTCAAAAGGAAGGAGTGGACTACAATGAGATATTTTCACAGGTAGGGAAGCATACTTCGATCAGAGTATTACTTGCCATGACAACATTATTTGATCTTGAGCTTGAGCAACTTGATGTGAAAACAGCATTTTTGCACGGGAATCTAGAAGAGGAAATCTATATGCATTAACCAGAAGGTTTCAAGGTAGAAGGAAAAGAAGACCATATTTGCAAGTTGAAGAAGTCATTATATGGCTTGAAGCAATCTCCTAGGCAGTGGTACAAGAGGTTCGATACTTTCATGATTGGACAGGGTTTCTACAGAAGTGAGTATGACTCATGTGTTTATTTCAAAGACCTTGGTGATGGCTCTATCATTATTTTGATCTTATATGTTGATGACATGCTTAAAGCTGCTACAAGCATGTTGGAAATCAACAAGTTAAAAGACAGGTTGAGCAAGGAGTTTGAAATGAAGGACCTAGGCACTGGAAAGAAGATTTTCGGAATGGAGATTCGCCGAGAGAGGGAAAAGGAAAAGTTATGGGTATCTCAAAAGGAGTATATTGAGAAGGTGCTCTCGAGGTACGAGATGGATAAAGCGAAGCCGGTAGCTACCCCACTTGGTGCTCATTTTAAACTTTCCTCTAAGTTGTCACCTACTACAGATGAAGAAAGGAGGTACATGTCTCGAGTTCCATATGCGAATGCTGTTGGCAGCATGATGTATGCTATAGTTTGTACTAGACCAGATATTGCACAGGCAGTGGGTGTTGTCAGTAGATACATGGTAGACCCAGGAAAAGAACACTGGCAAGCAGTCAACTGGATACTTTGGTATTTGATGGGTACATCGTCCATTGGGATTTTGTTTGATAAGAGCAATGTTGAAAAAGGAAATATCATGGGCTGTGTGGATTCCGATTATGCTGGAGATTTGGACAAGAGAAGGTCCACTACAGGTTATGCTTGTACGCTTGCTGGGGGACCTGTCAGTTGGAGATCCACTTTACAGTCGACTAAAGCTTTGTCTACTACATAGGCAGATTATATGACAGTAACGGAAGCAGTGAAAGAAGCCTTATGGCTGAGAGGACTCGTAAGTAAACTTGGGATCGAGCAAGGAAACACTAGTGTGTATTGTGGCAGCCAGAGTGCATTGGACTTGGCAAGGAAACAAGTTTTTCACGCGAGGACAAAACACATAGATGTCAGGTACCATTTCATTAGAGAGGTCATTGACGGAGATGAAATTTCTTTGGAAAATGTGGACATAAGAAACAATTCTGCGGATATGTTGACTAAGCCTGTGACGACGGAAAAGTTCAAGCATTGCTTGAACTTGATTAACATTCGACAAGTTGGGTCGAACTAGCACCCTTCAGGGTGTGGTGAAGTCTTTGTTATGGAAGATATTTACAAGTGGTGGTTGAATCAAATTCAAGCCAAGGTGGAGAATGTTGTGTTTACCTTGAATTTTTCGAAGACAGACACGTTTTCTCATGTTGGATTTCTTATCAAAGAAATCCTTTTATAATAGGACTCTTGCCTATTGTGATATACATCTTCACAAAACAAAATCGGATTGGACGCTTGGGTTATCTTTTGAGGCATTATACACATGTATATGTTTTTGAAAAACCAAGAGAAGAGGGGATACGACTTGGACTTTGAAAAAGAAGAAGAGAGAAAAACATCTTGAATGGCTAGAGATTGAAGGGCATGGTTTTTGTATCTCTCTTGGGCGAGGAAGAACAAGGAGCAAGGATATTCTAGGGAGCGAACGTACTTGGATCCTAGAGGGTGTAAAGATCAAATCTTGTGTAATCCAGAGAAATCTTTGAGCTTTTGTAATCCGGTGAGTGCTTCTTGTAACCCACTTATTTTCCACATAGTGAAATCTTTTGAAGTCTTCTCCCGTGGACTTAGCCACACACATCGTGTGGTGAACCACGTAAATCTTCTATACTTTTTTTGTGGTTTGGCTTGCACTATTATTTATTTGTTCTTGCAAATCTACTTCGGTAACGCTGTGTTTTGTTAACACGAAAATCCGAAAACACACTTTCGTGTTCGGATTGTTAACGGGTCACCGCATAGGGCTGATTTGAGCCCCAATTCCGCAACAAGTGGTATCATAGCTCAGAGCGTGGTAACCTCGGTTTTCCTCAGAGGGCGGGAATGTCCCTCGGGGAAGATCTCGGAAACCCCGGTGTAGTTATCTCGTGGTTCCCACGTTGCCGCTATGTGGAGGGGCGAGATTGTCCACGTTGCTTCCACGTGGAGGGGGGAGATTGTTGGGGTTCCACGCAAAAGCAAATAGTCCCACATCGGAAGAATGAATGGGGTGTGGATAGGTTATAAGGGAATGGGCACCCTCCCTCTAACGGCTAGCTTTTAGGGGTGAGTTCTACCCTGTTAAATTCCCTACAAATGGTATCAGAGCTCAGGGTGTGGTAACCCCGGTTTGCCTCCGAGGGCGGGAATGTCCCTTAGGGAAGATCTCGGTATGCCTCCGAAGATGGAAAAATCCCTCGGGGAAGATCTTGTAGTTCCCATGTTCCTGCCGTGTGGAGGGACGAGATTGTCCACGGTGCGTCCACGTGGAGGGGGAGATTGTTGGGGGGTTCCACGTGAAAGCAAAATAGTCCCACATCGGAAAAGTGTAACGATGTGGATGGGCTTATAAGGGAGTGGGTTCTTTCCCCTTAACGGCTATCTTTTAGGGGTGAGTTCTACCTGGTTAAATTCCCTAACACAAGGAACTGTGCATAAATGCAAAAAAAAAAAAAAACACTTGACTAATTATCCAAAGTTTACAAATTGAAAAAAGGATGGCGGAGGCCTCAGAATTGCAGAATGACAACAAGGCTTTGAAAGCCATTCAGTCCCGAAAGATGGTGTTTCTTAACATGATATCATCACTGGCTAACAATACTAAGACTCTATAGACGAATACTCATTCCTAGCACAGTAACAACAAGTTGAAATATAGAACAGTAAGAGAAAGAAAAAGAAATAACACCGAAGCATAAAAGCATAACATGATATCATCACTGGCTAACAATACTAAGACTCTATAGATGAATATTCAATGCTATGTTGATTAGTTCTGGTTTACCCTTGAACTTGTGGGGGGAAGCACTTTTTTCGGCTTGTTATATATATAACAGGATACCTCCAAAGAAAAAGGGTCAAATACCATATGATCTGTGGCATAACAAAATGCCTAGTTTAACTCACTTGAGAGTTTGGGGTTGTTTGGCTAAGGTTGGAATACCTGAACCAAAGAAAAGAAAACTATGACCTAAAAC
This sequence comes from Tasmannia lanceolata, assembly GCF_043159265.1. Lineage (NCBI taxonomy): Eukaryota > Viridiplantae > Streptophyta > Magnoliopsida > Canellales > Winteraceae > Tasmannia > Tasmannia lanceolata. The sequence continues at coordinate 52,041,336 of NW_027518680.1, read as the reverse complement.
TTGTGACTGTGTATTCATAGGATATGCTCAAAATAGAACTGCTTATAGATTTCTAGTTTTAAAATCAGTTGAAAATATCCTAGAATAAAACACAATAATTGAATATAGGGATGTTGAGTTCTTTGAACATCACTTCCCTATGAAGAAATTAATTCTTAAAGAACCTAGTAGTGATTCAAGAAATCAACAGGGTGTGCCCAAAAAATCAGCTTCATAGGATCATCCAAGCCAGTCCATTTGTGGAGGTAAGAAATGGGCATATTTATGAAGGTTTATACCCGTCGATTTTAACCTAAAAATTGGAAGGGTTAGGATGAGAATGATTCTATGAAACTAATTTGTTGGGCACACCATATCCATATGAAGGCCTATCAGATGAGTGCTTTGGACCATCCAAAAATTGTGGCCCTCTCCCTATGTTTGCGTGCTCTAGCTCATATAAGCTTAAATGAGCTCTAGCTCACAAACACTTTTCCCTTTCAATAAAATAAAATGGTAAATGGTTTATGAGCTAGAGACTGTAAATAGGGTGGGTGCCTATGTTATTTGGGTTAAGTTAGATATTAATTCTATAGGACCTAACATAGATAGGGTGCCCCTAAGAAATCATCTCCATAGGATCATGGTAAGCATTGATTTCTGGAGGTTTAAAATGGACGGCTAGAAAATGGGTCCATTTTGTGCACGTACAGATCGAATGGTTAGGATGATTGTCTAGAGATGGTTTCTTAGGAACACCCTATCTATGTCAGGTTGTATGGAATGAATGGGTTGGATGAGTCAAACAACTTGGGAGATGGTGTATATACATTGGCTAGCTCAGATAAGCTATCTGAGCTTGAGCTTAGATACCTAACACCCAAAAAAAAAAGCGTATATATTTGGTCACAAGAGATCCAAAGCCAAGTCCATCAAGTAGACGGTTCAGATCAATTGAAAGTAGGGCCTACTAATCTGTGCACAACATTATATTATAATGAAGTCCTTCTGTAGATGTTGAGATGCATTGTTGACATGAATTTTAGGCAACAGGACAGAAAAAGCCCAAATGGATCAATTCATGATGCGCCCCACTGTCTTTCAGATCAATTCATGAAGCGCCCCACAATGTTGTAGTTGTATAATAATACCAAACTGAGATTTTAGGTTGTGTTCGCCTGATGAAAAGGGACGCATTTATCATTTCCCTTCGAGTTAGAGGGGAAACTAATATGATTTCCAAAAGTCAGAAAACGTTAAAGAAAATTAGTACGGAATAGAGAGAGAGAGATTTGATATCCCCTGATTTTTTGTTTCTCAAAATAGGGGCAGAGATTTAGAGAGAGAGATTTGCAAAAAAAACGTAATGGAAGGAGAGAGAGTATGTGAGATCTAGAGAGATTCCATATCCCCTGATTTTCCTTTTTCATAACAGGGAGAGAGAGAGATAGAGAGAGAGAGAGAGAGAGAGACAGAGATTTAAAAATATTTGCAACAAATATCTCCCCTGATTTTTCGTAATAGAGATAGATTTACGGAATGAAGGAGAGAGAGTATGTGAGATCTAGAGATATTCCATATCCTCTTATTTTCCTTTCTCATAGTAGTGAGAGAGATTTAGGAAGAAAGATTTGGAAATATTTGCAACAAATATCTCCCCTGATTTTCCGTAAAAGAGATAGATTTACGGAATGAAAGCTTTGTCACTAGGGGTGTCAATGGATCCAGACGTCCGATGGATACTCCGAAAAGTGTTTGTGAACTAGAGCTCATATAAGCTTATTTGAGCTAGAGAGCTCACAATTTTATTTTATTTTTTTTGGCGTGGGGGGGGGGGCGGCGCAAAGTTTGGATAGTCCAAAGCATTCATGTGATAGGCTCTCATATGGATAGGATGTGCCCAAAAAATCAGCTTCATAGGATCATCCAAGCCAGTCCATTTGTGGAGCTAAAAAATGGGCAGATTTATGAAGGTTTATAACCCGTCGATTTTAACCTAAAAATTGGAAGGGTTAGGATGATTCTATGAAGCTAATTTGTTGGGCACACCATATCCATATGAAGGCCTATCAGATGAGTGCTTTGGATCATCCAAAAAATTGTGGTCCTCTCCCTATGTTTGCGTGCTCTAGCTCATATAAGCTTAAATGAGCTCTAGCTCACAAACACTTTTCCCTTTCAATAAAATAAAATGGTAAATGGTTTATGAGCTAGAGACTGTAAATAGGGTGGGTGCCTATGTTGTTTGGGTTAAGTTAGATATTAATTCTATAGGACCTAACATAGATAGGGTGTCCCTAAGAAATCATCTCCATAGGATCATGGTAAGCATTGATTTCTGGAGGTTTAAAACGGACGGCTAGAAAATGGGTTCATTTTGTGCACATACAGATCGAATGGTTAGGATGATTTAATAGAGATGGTTTCTTAGGAACACCCTATCTATGTCAGGTTATATGGAATGAATGGGTTGGATGAGTCAAACAACTTGGGAGATGGTGTATTTACATTGGCTAGCTCAGATAAGCTATCTGAGCTTGAGCTCACATACCTAACACCCCAAAAAAAATGCGTATATATTTGGTCAGAAGATATCCAAAGCCAAGTCCGTCAAGTAGACGGTTCAGATCAATTGAAAGTAGGGCCTACTAATCTCTGCGCAACATTATATAATAATCAAGTCCTTCTGTAGATGTTGAGATGCATTTTTGACATGAATTTTTGACAACAGGACACAAAAAGCCCAAATGGATCAATTCATGATCCGCCCCACTGTGTTTCAGATCAATTCATGATGTGCCCCACTGTGGTACCCTGATCCCGCGAGAGGGGTGTGGGGCGCGAGCCGCCGCTCTCTCTCTCTTGGTCTCTCGTATCCACGCGATTGGCGTGTGCATTTTAATGTTGATTTGAATTAATCTTTCCTGTGAACTTGGGATCACTAAGGCAATCCGAATTCCACACGAAAGAGACTGACAGAGTCGCCACCTAGATGTGGGATCTAGGACCCGTAATTAACCAGAAATCTAGACTCGCTACCTGGTTACGAGAATGGAAGGTATGGGGAGTTATCCGCCACATGCACCATTCCTGCCCGATAATCGGTCTTCGATTCCAAAAGCTAACTCTTTTAAATTTATTTTAAATGGCTCATTCAACTCTATGTTAATGTGCGAACTAAGTGACATGCATCCTATGATCTAATTTCAATGAGAATCCTAAATGTGTATCTTGATTTATTAATTTGTCTGGATTCAATCTAAGTGAAAGTTCTCCTAGAATTCTAATTTCATGGAAAGTCCTAAGTGATTTGATTAAGTATTTACGAGAAAATTAATATACAAAACACCACAATTTGTTTGTGGTGCCGACTCGCGGGTGGTATGCCATCAGACATCCAAGCTGCCTACGTACCCAAGCCTTACTGGGATCAGAGTCGACGTAGTTCGGTGCACCTAAGCTAAGTTACATATGCCTAACTCAACTAAGACACCGACCTAGACGGGATTGACTGTTTCAACAGTTTTAGGAGAAGTTATTTAATTCAAGTTGAAGATTTTATTATCTTAGGATTTCATCTAAGATGCTATATGATTCTCATCTAAATGCAAATGGTCCCTTAGACTAATGCAGGTTTGCCTTACATCCTAGTTTACTAGGCTTGTCCTAGGGAAAGATTGGGTGACTAGTGTAACTAGACCTATGGCACGGTTGCTATACATAGCAAGCGTCCGTGATGAGGCCGGACTCCTGACTCTAGGACTCCCTAAAACCTAAGACTCCCTAAAACTTAGGACACGACACGACACGACACCAGTGTTCCTAAATTGGGCTCTAAGGGTTCCTAAAGGAATTTTGAATCCACCGGCTCTTGGGAATCTCGAATTCTTTTGGGTTTGTGGAAACTTTTAGAGTTTTCTTGAAGCTTTTATTATCTGAAGGTATTTAGTGTGTTTGGTAGCTTTTAAAGTTGTTTATTTAGAAGGTTTTAGTTTCATTTGAAATTTTTAGTGGTCTTTTGGTTAATGGCTTTTAACGGATTTTTATCAGTGGATTTTAAATGGGTGAATTTTAGTTTTGTTAATTTTAGGTTGGATGTACTTTAGATTAATGTCTTTCGATTTTGGTTTGGAAAATGACGTTAACACAACCAAGTTTTGACAATTGCACAAATTCGACAAACCATTGACCATTAAAAGATCTGACAAATGCAGCCCACTAAAACTGTCGTAACTCTTTAACCGCTTGGCCAAATTCAACGTACAAACATGCGTTGGAAAGATCTTTTATAGGGCTACAACTTTGTAGTTCTCCATTGTTTGTAAATCTGTGATTTAGAGGTTCGAATTTGTGTTGCAAACAAAAGGACAGCAACATTAAACTGGAAATGCCTAAAGGTGTGCCGCAACCATTTTGGACTTAACTTTTTAACCGCTCGCTGTCTGATCTAGCACGAATACTCGTTGGAAACGGCACGAAAATATCTACGACTTTGTAGTTAACCATTTCCCACGATTCTGTTGTTTAGAGGTCGAAAAATCTGTTTAAAGTCTAACAGCTAGCACTATGACGGGAATGATATTGGCACCCCCATGTTTTCTTTTGATAGTTCTTATTTTTTTAGTGATTAAAAGACGGTGAATATGAAAAATGGCTTGAATGGGCCTGAGATTAGATTCAAATGGGATGTTTGAAAAAGGGGTTGTTTTTATCTACTTGGCAAGGTGGGGTATGGATATTGGGTTCTTGAGATTGAGTGGGGGCTGTTGTTATCAAATTGGAGTGGGGGCTGTTGTTATCAATTGAAAGATGGAGGTTTTGTAAGCCAAATTAAATGGGTTTTGATAATTCATGTAAAATTCAAGTTTTCTTTCTTGTAAATGTTCAAAATTTTTAATGAATTGTTTTCCCAAAAGAAATCTAAATTCCCTAACAAGCCAATGATTTCAACATCCCATTGCAAATAGGTTCTAATGACCCTAACACATTAATTATATTTAGCATAAGTGAGAACATGACCAAGGCCAAACTAGTACAAAATTAAACATGACATCAACCAAAATATACGCAAAACAACACTCAATCCTACAAATATAGAAAAGAAAATAAAATTCCAAAAGACATACCTTTTTGTAGACGATATTCCATGCAAACTTATGGAGAAGAGGGATTTGGTCTAGAGAGAGGGCTTGAATTTTCTAAGAGAGGGGTTCTCTCCTCTTTTCTTTTTTTTTTTTTTTTTCTTTGGTGAGATGAGAGGGTATTTATAGGAGAATGGGATAGGAGGTTAGGTGAGGTTAGGTGAGGTTAGGTAAGGTTAGGTGAGGTTAGGTGATGTTAGGTGAGGTTAGGTGAGGTTAGGTGAGGTTTGGATGGTTATGATGGGAGGAGAGGTTAGGTGAGGTTAGGTGAGGTTTGAATGGTTAGGATGAGAGGAGAGGTTAGGTGGTTTTGGATGGTTAGACCCAGGTCATGATCTGCCATTGATCTAACGATTTACGGAAATCGGGTCTCGGAATGGAATCAGGGTCCGGGCTATGAAGTGACCCTAGCTTATTTTGTCCCGATTGATGATCCGTAAAGTCAGATCAAGATATTAATGACCTAAAACATATAAATCAATGATAGAGGGGGTTCTCACATGGATTTAACACACTAATTTATTTGTTGATTAAAACAAAACAAAATGGGGTGTCTACAGATGCCCCTCTTTGGTAGAGATGACGTAGTCATTGAATACCAAAGTTAAAAATGACAGAACCATTTTGCGTAGTTTTAATCGACAAAGGACTCTCTAGACACAACGCACCTTAACATAATGCAAAACCTTAGATGAAACCCTAGAACTTGAATAATAATAAAAACTCGATGCGGCGCCGTTCACAAACGGGCAATTAGAGAATGAGATATCATTTTCGAATGGATTCTGAAGGGAAAGGACAAAGATCGCTCTCAAACAGTTTTTAGAAGGAGATGAGACGCCGCTCACAAGCAGGTTCAACGAGGATAAGAAGCATTCCCAAATGGACTTGGATAATGAGGCACCGTTCACAAACGGCCTCAAGGAGGATAGAAAACCATTCACAAATGGACTCGAGAAAAGAGGCACCGTTCACAAACGGGCTCAAGGAGAAGACAAGACCATTCACAAATGGACTCGAGAAATGAGGCACCGTTCACAAACGGGCTCAAGGAGGACGATACCATTCACAAATGGATTCGAGAAAAGAGGCACCGTTCACAAACGAGCTCAAGGAGAAGACAAGACCATTCACAAATGGACTCGAGAAATGAGGCACCGTTCACAAACGGGCTCAAGGAGGACGATACCATTCACAAATGGATTCGAGAAAAGAGGCACCATTCACAAACGGGCTCAAGGATAAGACAAGACCATTCACAAATGGACTCGAGAAATGAGGCACCATTCACAAACAGGCTCAAGGAGAAGACGAGACCATTCACAAATGGACTCGAGAAATGAGACACCGTTCACAAACGGGCTCAAGGAGAAGACGAGACCATTCACAAATGGATTCGAGAAATGAGGCACCGTTCACAAACGGGCTCAAGGAGAAGACAAGACCATTCACAAATGGATTCGAGAAATGAGGCACCGTTCACAAACGGGCTCAAGGAGAAGACAAGACCATTCACAAATGGACTCGAGAAATGAGGCACCGTTCACAAACGGGCTCAAAGAGGACACGAGACCATTCACAAATGGACTCAGAAAATGAGGCACCGTTCACAAACGGGCTCAAGGAGAAGATGAGACCATTCACAAATGGACTCAGAGAATGAGACACCTGTTCACAAACGGGTTCGAAGAGAAGACGAGACCATTCACAAATGGACTCGAGAAATGAGGCACCGTTCACAAACGGGCTCGAAGAATTTAGGGATTTTTTTATGAACTTGAATTTGACGTAGGAATGGATTTTTATTTTTATTTTTTAATTAAGGATTTGGATTTGATAAATTTTTTTATTTTTGGAAAATGAGGTACCGTCCGCAAACGGGCTCAAGGAGAAGATGAGACCATTCACAAATGGCCTCGAGAAAAGAGGCACCGTTCACAAACGGGCTCAAAGAGGACATGAGACCATTCACAAATGGACTCAGAGAATGAGAAACATGTTCACAAACGGGTTCAAGGAGAAGACGAGACCATCCCCAAATGGCCTCGAGAAAAGAGGCACCGTTCACAAACGGGCTCAAAGAGGGCATGAGATTTTTCATGAACTTGAATTTGACGTAAGATTGGGTTTGTTTGAATCGGGGATTGGTTTTGATGAATTTTTTATTTTTGGGAAATGAGGTACCGTCCGCAAACGGGCTCAAGGAGAAGACGAGACCATTCACAAACGGCCTCGAGAAATGAGGCACCTTTCACAGAAGGGCTCAAAGAGGACATGAGATTTTTCATGAACTTGAATTTGACGTAAGATTGGATTTGTTTGAATCGGGGATTGGATTTGATGAATTTTTATTTTTGGGAAATGAGGTACCGTCCGCAAACGGGCTCAAGGAGAAGACGAGACCATTCACAAATGGGCTCGAGAAATGAGGCACCGTTCACAAACGGGCTCGACGACACAAGATAGCTTTGATTGATGAATTCAACAATGAAAAATTTAGAGATTTTTATGAATTTGAATTTGACGTAGGATTGGATTTTTTGAATTGGGGATTGGATTTGATGAATTTTTGATTTTTTGAGAAATGAGGCACCGTCCACAAACGGGCTCAAGGAGGACATGAGACCATTCATAAATGAACTCAGAAAATGAGGCACCGTTCACAAATGGGCTCAAGGAGAAGACGAAACCATTCACAAATGGACTCGAGAGATGAGGCACCGTTCATAAACGGGCTCAAGGAGAAGACGAGACCATTCACAAATGGACTTGAGAAATGAGGCACCTTTCACAAGAGGGCTCAAAGAGGACATGAGACCATTCACAAATGGACTCAGAAAATGAGACACCGTTCACAAACGGGTTCAAGGAGAAGACGAGACCATTCACCAATGGACTAGAGAAATGAGGCACCATTCACAAACGGGCTCAAGGAGGACATGAGACCATTCACAAATGGACTCAGAGAATGAGAAACCTGTTCACAAACGGGTTCAGGGAGAAGACGAGACCATTCACAAATGGACTCGAGAAATGAGGCACTTTTCACAAAAGGGCTCAAAGAGGACATGAGATTTTTCATGAACTTGAATTTGACGTAAGATTGGATTTGTTTGAATCAGGGATTGGATTTGATGAATTTTTATTTTTGGGAAATGAGGTACCGTCAGCAAACGGGCTCAAGGAGAAGACGAGACCATTCACAAATGGCCTCGAGAAAAGAGGCACCGTTCACGGAAGGGCTCAAAGAGGACATGAGATTTTTCATGAACTTGAATTTGACGTAAGATTGGATTTGTTTGAATCGGGGATTAGATTTGATGAATTTTTATTTTTGGGAAATGAGGTACCGTCCGTAAACGGGCTCAAGGAGAAGACGAGACCATTCACAAATGGGCTCGAGAAATGAGGCACCGTTCACAAACGGGCTCGACGACACAAGATAGCTTTGATTGATGAATTCAACAATGAAAAATTTAGAGATTTTTATGAATTTGAATTTGACGTAGGATTGGATTTTTTGAATTGGGGATTGGATTTGATGAATTTTTGATTTTTTGAGAAATGAGGCACCGTCCACAAACGGGCTCAAGGAGGACATGAGACCATTCATAAATGAACTCAGAAAATGAGGCACCGTTCACAAATGGGCTCAAGGAGAAGACGAAACCATTCACAAATGGACTCGAGAGATGAGGCACCGTTCACAAACGGGCTCAAGGAGAAGACGAGGCCATTTGCAAATGGGCTCGAGAAAAGAGGTACCGTTCACAAACGGGCTCGAAGAATTTAGAGATTTTCCATGAACTTGAATTTGACGTAAGATTGGATTTGATGAATTTTTTATTTTTTTGAACTCAATGAAATCGGGGATATTATGGATCGTGCCCGACAAAGATGTTGGAAACTAGGACTTTGACGAATGATGAAACGGCAAACCTTTGGAACGAAGAACCATTACTAGCAAGAATGGATTAGGAACATTTTTATGAAACTTCAACAAGATTTTTCTCAAAGAGACTGCTGGTCTTGTCTTCTGGGGATTTTGATAACTGAAACCTTGAACAAGACATTTGAGATTGGTAATTTAGAACAACGACTCTCTTGGATATTAACATGGAAAAGCGGGATCTGCTTCTTGACAGGTGTTTAGATAAACATTTCTTGACCAGGATAACTAACCGGAAGGGAATTATGAATTTGAATGGTTCATCTTTCTGAGAAATTGGCTCAACCACCATTGCATCTGAGGTTCTTCCAAGCTTAAGGTGCCTTCCTGGGGTATGATCTTTTTACGGAAGCTGGGCTTTCTGATGTTTCTACTTCTGAATTTTTCTGAGCTGATCTTCTTTGAAATGAAGTTGTTTGACTAAATTCTCGAGCTCTTTCAGGTATAATTGCAGGGAGCTGCCTAGGCCTGGCCTCCTTCACCAAGACAGTTACATCATTTGGACATAGGAACGACAATTGACTCTTTCTAAAGAGAAAACTTAGATGAAAGGCACTACTCAAAGGATTGAGCAGCCCTGAAGGAGTGAACTTAGAATAATAAAGATTGACTGACTATACTGACAAACATAGTGATGCTTCTGACTTAGTTAATGTTTTGTTTGGTAAGTCTATCCTTTCAAGGAATAGTTTTTCAATTGGTAAACACCGGACTTCTTCCTCGAAACAGTAATGCCTCAAGAATTTAATTACGACCCCTAAGATTGCTTAGCTTCAATGCCCCCAGTTTTGAGGATATCACTTGAATTTGCTTGAACTTCAGTTGATCTTCAGTCTTGATACCGGCTGTTGCCTTCTTATACTGATTCTCTTACCGTGACCAAGTCACCTCTTCAGGGTTTTTAACTTGGCGGACCGCGCTAGCCTTAACTTTTGCCTGAACCACCTTTCTAGGTTTTCGATCCAGCAGGCTATCCCCTTAGCTTTTGCCTAAGCCGCCCTTTCGGGTTTTCAACTTAGCAGGGGAATGATCTTAAATTTTGCCTAGACCGCCCTTTCAGGTTTTCAGTCTAGCAGATCTTCAAACTCCGTTATTTTTCTTATTCATCATCATTTCATTTTTTTATTGTATCTCAGGACCTAGCTCATTAGTTCTGAACACCAGAAGGACTTTTATAGGTAGGATAGGGCTTTTCAAAGAATGGCTTAAGGCTCAACAAAGATTTCGACCGAACCTGTGAACAGGTCGCCTACATATCCCAAGGTAGGAATCAGGTCGTGTGTAGTTCAGGGCGAATGCCCCTAGTTTGAAGATAAATTGTTTGATTTTTTTTTTCTTTTTTCTTTTCTTTTTTCTTTTCTTTCTGGAACAATTAACTTCTCTTCTTTTGGAACTTGTCCCTCTCTTTTTTTTTTTTGAAAGGATTGAATTTCTTTTCCTTTTTGAATCGACCGAACTCGGTTCAACCGAGTTGCCTACGTACCCCAGTATAGGGATCAGGTCTCGCGTAGTTCGGGGAAATGCCCCGAGTTTGATGGGTTTTCAAGAAAATTTGATTCAGGCTCGGAGGGTTTGCAAACCGGTATTCTTTTGACGTTGGGTTCTGATTTTGGGATTTATTCGGCCAAAGGAGGCCTTCCGATGTTCAGAATGAGAATCGATCTAGGTTACTAGAGTCTCTCTGGTACTGATTATTTATTTATTTTTCTTTTTTTTTTATGGAGTTTGACGGCATTTCCAGGTAAGAGATAATGTATCTTCTTCTTCCAAGATTCTAATGCGTACTTTCGACTTTCATAAAGCGAAACTTGTTCTTTGACATCCTCCATCTATGGATTTTTAACTCTTGATATCTGATGATCACTTTTCAATGCTTGCTCTTGAACTTCTTATCTTGAATTTGTTGGCTTTATGTTATGAATTTGAGAACCAAGGTCATTGATTGGAAATATGAAAGTTGTTTCCACTCTATGCCCCTTGTATAGCATATATCTTCTCACTTTCTTCATTTTCTTTGAGCTTTCCATCTATATCTTGCCCCTGGTATCGGTTGTAGCTTTTCTAGACAATCTTCTTATTCTTGAAATAATTTTATCAATTCTTCACACTCTTTAGAGGGTAATGTATTTTCAATCGGCATTCACTGAATCAAAGTTTCAGTGCCAGTGTTTACCACTTCAATTTCATCTTTGAAAAGCTGGGATTGGCGCTCCTCCTCTTATTCAAGTAATTGCTGTGACTCAAGTGGAGTTTCGTCAATTTTGTCCTCATTTGAGGAGGGAGTCTTACTTTAAGATCAGAAGCAAATTTAAGAAACAGACACAAGTGAATTATTGGACACGACCTATCCTGAACATGCTCAGGATTCACAACTCTAAATAAAAAAGAGAGATGAGTTGCCTGGACTAGGCATTGACCTTGAAATGTAAGACCGGACTCAACAATTGTACTGACCATGATGACTGATTCGCATAGGGGAGCCCCTAATTCAAGGATTATGATAGTGAACTCTGAAGGACTTAGCAAAATATTCTTGAAAAAGGTTGCCCTTAGAGTAAGAAAGGACCAAGGGTACAAGTAAGATTGGATCATCTGGACCAGGCATGATCAGATCATGAGATTGCATAATCGAAAGATTGTGAGATTCTGCTCCTGCCAGTTAGGGGATGGCATGAAGATACGATCGAATCGTATGACAGGAGAATGAAAGACGCACGATCAAGAGATTAGATGAGATAGCATAAGATTGCTTTCAACGGATAGATCATGAATGACTAATCCTATGAGATCTTTGGAAATGATGGGATTTATATCCTAACCCCAAAGGGAAAGTTTTTAATCTTCACACATTTTATCAGTGTTACCTGAAGGCATCAACCCTAATCCTAATCTAGCGGAGTGGAGAGAGGATCTCGACTCATGATTTTGTTCGTGTATCTAAGGACCGATCGTAGCCATTGGAAGATGGACTCCGGCCTAATCTAGACACAAATAGGTAGGATATCCTAAACTAGGCTCACACACGTGATGCACATGTGTTCGTATACTACATGCATGTGTGGGTTAATCTAGGGGTAAGGCCAAGAGTTCCCTTAGCGCGAATCCATGTTCGATATACTGTACCAGTGTCCGGCGTATCAGTACGTGAACAAGGGATCCGTTTACGTACCATAAAAGTACTAGGCTAAGGGTGGAATGCTTCTCTAACACAGAGGCACCAGGTGATGAAATCCCAGTCAACCATGCTAGATAACACTCCGGGTTCCTAAAATAGGATGTGTGTGCACGTGAGATGCAAGGGTTTAGATGCAAGTGATGTAGGTGTGTGCAATATGTTTGCGCAATCTATGATGCCTTCAGGTTTTGTTAGATTAAGTTCAAGTAAAATGTGATGAGAAAATAAAACAAGACAAACTAATCTAACAAGTATAGAGTTTTTATGAGCCAGTTAAATTAAATTCAAATGAATTATCTTTTGAAATTTTAATGAAGTTAGGTGATCCCCAGCAGAGTCGCCAAACTGTGGTACCCTGATCCCGCGAGAGGGGTGTGGGGCGCGAGCCGCCGCTCTCTCTCTCTTGGTCTCTCGTATCCACGCGATTGGCGTGTGCATTTTAATGTTGATTTGAATTAATCTTTCCTGTGAACTTGGGATCACTAAGGCAATCCGAATTCCACACGAAAGAGACTGACAGAGTCGCCACCTAGATGTGGGATCTAGGACCCGTAATTAACCAGAAATCTAGACTCGCTACCTGGTTACGAGAATGGAAGGTATGGGGAGTTATCCGCCACATGCACCATTCCTGCCCGATAATCGGTCTTCGATTCCAAAAGCTAACTCTTTTAAATTTATTTTAAATGGCTCATTCAACTCTATGTTAATGTGCGAACTAAGTGACATGCATCCTATGATCTAATTTCAATGAGAATCCTAAATGTGTATCTTGATTTATTAATTTGTCTGGATTCAATCTAAGTGAAAGTTCTCCTAGAATTCTAATTTCATGGAAAGTCCTAAGTGATTTGATTAAGTATTTACGAGAAAATTAATATACAAAACACCACAATTTGTTTGTGGTGCCGACTCGCGGGTGGTATGCCATCAGACATCCAAGCTGCCTACGTACCCAAGCCTTACTGGGATCAGAGTCGACGTAGTTCGGTGCACCTAAGCTAAGTTACATATGCCTAACTCAACTAAGACACCGACCTAGACGGGATTGACTGTTTCAACAGTTTTAGGAGAAGTTATTTAATTCAAGTTGAAGATTTTATTATCTTAGGATTTCATCTAAGATGCTATATGATTCTCATCTAAATGCAAATGGTCCCTTAGACTAATGCAGGTTTGCCTTACATCCTAGTTTACTAGGCTTGTCCTAGGGAAAGATTGGGTGACTAGTGTAACTAGACCTATGGCACGGTTGCTATACATAGCAAGCGTCCGTGATGAGGCCGGACTCCTGACTCTAGGACTCCCTAAAACCTAAGACTCCCTAAAACTTAGGACACGACACGACACGACACCAGTGTTCCTAAATTGGGCTCTAAGGGTTCCTAAAGGAATTTTGAATCCACCGGCTCTTGGGAATCTCGAATTCTTTTGGGTTTGTGGAAACTTTTAGAGTTTTCTTGAAGCTTTTATTATCTGAAGGTATTTAGTGTGTTTGGTAGCTTTTAAAGTTGTTTATTTAGAAGGTTTTAGTTTCATTTGAAATTTTTAGTGGTCTTTTGGTTAATGGCTTTTAACGGATTTTTATCAGTGGATTTTAAATGGGTGAATTTTAGTTTTGTTAATTTTAGGTTGGATGTACTTTAGATTAATGTCTTTCGATTTTGGTTTGGAAAATGACGTTAACACAACCAAGTTTTGACAATTGCACAAATTCGACAAACCATTGACCATTAAAAGATCTGACAAATGCAGCCCACTAAAACTGTCGTAACTCTTTAACCGCTTGGCCAAATTCAACGTACAAACATGCGTTGGAAAGATCTTTTATAGGGCTACAACTTTGTAGTTCTCCATTGTTTGTAAATCTGTGATTTAGAGGTTCGAATTTGTGTTGCAAACAAAAGGACAGCAACATTAAACTGGAAATGCCTAAAGGTGTGCCGCAACCATTTTGGACTTAACTTTTTAACCGCTCGCTGTCTGATCTAGCACGAATACTCGTTGGAAACGGCACGAAAATATCTACGACTTTGTAGTTAACCATTTCCCACGATTCTGTTGTTTAGAGGTCGAAAAATCTGTTTAAAGTCTAACAGCTAGCACTATGACGGGAATGATATTGGCACCCCCATGTTTTCTTTTGATAGTTCTTATTTTTTTAGTGATTAAAAGACGGTGAATATGAAAAATGGCTTGAATGGGCCTGAGATTAGATTCAAATGGGATGTTTGAAAAAGGGGTTGTTTTTATCTACTTGGCAAGGTGGGGTATGGATATTGGGTTCTTGAGATTGAGTGGGGGCTGTTGTTATCAAATTGGAGTGGGGGCTGTTGTTATCAATTGAAAGATGGAGGTTTTGTAAGCCAAATTAAATGGGTTTTGATAATTCATGTAAAATTCAAGTTTTCTTTCTTGTAAATGTTCAAAATTTTTAATGAATTGTTTTCCCAAAAGAAATCTAAATTCCCTAACAAGCCAATGATTTCAACATCCCATTGCAAATAGGTTCTAATGACCCTAACACATTAATTATATTTAGCATAAGTGAGAACATGACCAAGGCCAAACTAGTACAAAATTAAACATGACATCAACCAAAATATACGCAAAACAACACTCAATCCTACAAATATAGAAAAGAAAATAAAATTCCAAAAGACATACCTTTTTGTAGACGATATTCCATGCAAACTTATGGAGAAGAGGGATTTGGTCTAGAGAGAGGGCTTGAATTTTCTAAGAGAGGGGTTCTCTCCTCTTTTCTTTTTTTTTTTTTTTTTCTTTGGTGAGATGAGAGGGTATTTATAGGAGAATGGGATAGGAGGTTAGGTGAGGTTAGGTGAGGTTAGGTAAGGTTAGGTGAGGTTAGGTGATGTTAGGTGAGGTTAGGTGAGGTTAGGTGAGGTTTGGATGGTTATGATGGGAGGAGAGGTTAGGTGAGGTTAGGTGAGGTTTGAATGGTTAGGATGAGAGGAGAGGTTAGGTGGTTTTGGATGGTTAGACCCAGGTCATGATCTGCCATTGATCTAACGATTTACGGAAATCGGGTCTCGGAATGGAATCAGGGTCCGGGCTATGAAGTGACCCTAGCTTATTTTGTCCCGATTGATGATCCGTAAAGTCAGATCAAGATATTAATGACCTAAAACATATAAATCAATGATAGAGGGGGTTCTCACATGGATTTAACACACTAATTTATTTGTTGATTAAAACAAAACAAAATGGGGTGTCTACACCCACAGTGTTGTAGTTGTATACTAATACCAAACTGAGATTTTAGGTTGTGTTCGCTTGATGAAAAGGGACGCATTTATCATTTCCCTTCGAGTTATAGGGGAAACTAATATGATTTCCAATAGTCAGAAAAAGTTAAAGAAAATTAATACGGAATAGAGAGAGAGAGAAATGATATCCCCTGATTTTCCGTTTCTCATAATAGGGGCAGAGATTTAGAGAGAGAGATTTGCAAAAAAAAATGTAATGGAAGGAGAGAGAGTATGTGAGATCTAGAGAGATTCCATATCCCCTGATTTTCCTTTTTCATAACAGGGAGAGAGAGAGAGAGAGAGAGAGAGAGAGAGAGAGAGAGAGATAGAGCGAGAGAAAGAGACTTGGAAATCTTTGCAACAAATATCTCCCCTGATTTTCCGTAATAGAGATAGATTTACGGAATGAAGGAGAGAGAGTATGTGAGATCTAGAGATATTCCATATCCCCTTATTTTCCTTTCTCATAATAGCGAGAGAGATTTAGAAAGAAAGATTTGGAAATATTTGCAACAAATATCTCCTCTGATTTTCTGTAAAAGAGATAGATTTACGGAATGAAAGCTTTGTCACTAGGGGTGTCAACGGATCCAGACGTCCGATGGATACTCCGAAAAGTGTTTGTGAACTAGAGCTCATATAAGCTTATTTGAGCTAGAGAGCTCAAAATTTTTATTTTATTTTTTTTTGGCGGGGGGGGGGGGGCGCAAAGTTTGGGTAATCCAAAGCATTCATTTCATAGGCTCTCATATGGATAGGGTGTGCCCAAAAAATCAGCTTCATAGGATCATCCAAGCCATTCCATTTGTGGAGGTAAAAAATGGGCAGATTTATGAAGGTTTATACCCGTCGATTTTAACCTAAAAATTGAAAGGGTTAGGATAATTCTATGAAGCTAATTTGTTGGGCATACCATATCCATATGAAGGCCTATCGGATGAGTGCTTTGGATCATCCAAAAATTGTGGCCCTCTCCCTATGTTTGCGTGCTCTAGCTCATATAAGCTTAAATGAGCTCTAGCTCACAAACACTTTTCCCTTTCAATAAATAAAATGGTAAATGGTTTATGAGCTAGAGACTGTAAGTAGGGTGGGTGCCTATGTTGTCTGGGTTAAGTTAGATATTAATTCTATAGGACCAAACATAGATAGGGTGTCCCTAAGAAATCATCTCCATAGGATCATGGTAAGCATTGATTTCTGGAGGTTTAAAATGGACGGCTAGAAAATGAGTCCATTTGGTGCATGTACAGATCGAATGGTTAGGATGATTGTCTAGAGATGGTTTCTTAGGAACACCCTATCTATGTCAGGTTGTATGGAATGAATGGGTTGGATGAGTCAAACAACATGGGAGATGGTGTATTTACATTGGCTAGCTCAGATAAGCTATCTGAGCTTGAGCTCACATACCTCACACCAAAAAAAAAAGCTTATATATTTGGTCAGAAGATATCCAAAGCCAAGTCCATCAAGTAGACAGTTCAGATCAATTGAAAGTAGGGCCTACTAATCTGTGCGCAACATTATATTATAATGAAGTCCTTCTGTAGATGTTGAGATGCATTGTTGACTTGAATTTTTGGCAACAGGACACAAAAAGCCCAAATGGATCAATTCATGATGCGCCCCACTGTGTTTCAGATAAATTCATGATGCGCCCCACAGTGTTGTAATTCTGTAATAATACCAAACTGAGATTTTAGGTTGTGTTCGCCTGATGAAAAGGGACACATTTATCATTTCCCTTCGAGTTATAGGGGAAACTAATATGATTTCCAAAAGTCAGAAAAAGTTAAAGAAAATTAATACGGAATAGAGAGAGAGATTTGATATCCCCTGATTTCCCGTTTCTCATAATAGGGGGAGAGATTTAGAGAGAGAGATTTGCAAAAAAAAACGTAATGGAAGGAGAGAGAGTATGTGAGGTCTAGAGAGATTCCATATCCCCTGATTTTCCTTTTTCATAACAGGGAGAGAGAGAGAGAGAGAGATTTGGAAATATTTGCAACAAATATCTCCCCTGATTTTTCGTAATAGAGATAGATTTACGGAATGAAGGAGAGAGAGTATGTGAGATCTAGAAATATTCCATATCCCCTTATTTTCCTTTCTCATAATAGCGAGAGACATTTAGAAAGAAAGATTTGGAAATATTTGCAACAAATATCTCCCCTGATTTTCTGTAAAAGAGATAGATTTACGGAATGAAAGCTTTGTCACTATGGGTGTCAATGGATCCAGACGTCCGATGGATACTCCGAAAAGTGTTTGTGAACTAGAGCTCATATAAGCTTATTTGAGCTAGAGAGCTCACAAATTTTATTTTATTTTTTTTTGGCGGGGGGGGGGGGGGGGGGCGCAAAGTTTGGATAATCCAAAGCATTCAATTGATAGGCTCTCATATGGATAGGGTGTGCCCAAAAAATCAGCTTCATATGATCATCCAAGCCATTCCATTTGTGGAGGTAAAAAATGGGCAGATTTATGAAGGTTTATACCCCTCGATTTTAACCTAAAAATTGGAAGGGTTAGGATGATTCTATGAAGCTAATTTGTTGGGCACACCATATCCATAGGTAAAGATTGATTTCTGGAGGTTTAAAATGGACGGCTAGAAAATGGGTCCATTTTGTGCATGTACAGATCGAATGGTTAGGGTGATTGTATGCAGATGGTTTCTTAGGAACACCCTATCTATGTTAGTTTGCATGGAATGAATGGGTTGGATGAGTCAAACAACATGGGAGAGGGTGTATTTACATTGGTTAGCTCAGATAAGCTATCTGAGCTTGAGCTCACATACCTCACCCCCAAAATAAAAAAAATTATATATTTGGTCACAAGAGATCCAAAGCCAAGTCCATGAAGTAGACGGTTCATATCGATTGAAAGTAGGGCCTACTAATCTGTGCGCAACAATATTTTATAATGATGTCCTTCGGTAGATGTTGAGATGCATTGTTGACATGAATTTTAGGCAATAGCACACAAAGCAAGCCCAAATGGACGTTTCAGATCAATTCATGATGCGCCCCACTGTGTTTCAGATCAATTCATGAAGCGCCCCACAGTGTTGTAGTTGTATACTAATACCAAACTGAGATTTTAGGTTGTGTTCGCTTGATGAAAAGGGACGCATTTATCATTTCCCTTCTAGTTATAGGGGAAACTAATATGACTTCAAAAAGTCAGAAAAAGATAAAGAAAATTAATATGGAATAGAGAGAGAGATTCGATATCCCCTGATTTTCCGTTTCTCATAATAGGGAGAGAGATTTAGAGAGAGAGAGAGAGAGAGATTTGGAAATATTTGCAACAAATATCTCCCCTGATTTTTCGTAATAGAGATAGACTAAAGGAATGAAGGAAAGAGAGTATGTGAGATCTAGAGAGATTCCATATCCCCTGATTTTCATTTCTTATAATAGCGAGAGAGATTTAGAGAGAGAGATTTGGAAATATTTGCAGCAAATATCTCCCTTGATTTTCCGTAAAAGAGATAGATTTACGGAATGAAAGCTTTGTCACTAGGGGTGTCAATGGATCCAAACGTCCGATGGATAATCCGAAAAGTGTTTGTGGACTTGAGCTCATATAAGCTTATTGTGGAACCAGATCCGGGACGGGCGTGGAGGACGGGCCCCCGCGCGAGTCTCTCTAGATCGTCCACGTGAAGGAGAGCCCCGCCAAGGAACTCTCGAAAGAGTGCCCCTCACAGCATGAGCGGCGATGTAAAGTGAGATACCTCTCGATTCGGGGACTAGCCCAGATTCGAGGCGTATCTTAAACAAAGAAGAGTCGCCATCCAAGGAAGTGGGCCCTGGATCCCATGCTGTGCTCTGTTGCAACGGATAACCAGAGATATAAAATAGGGTTCGTGCCTGATGACGAATGGGGAAGGGATTAGGCGCCCCCAATTCGCCCAAGTGCTAGCACCTGGTCTCTTATGCCATTTATTATTAATTTTGAAGAGTTTTGGGGCGAAAATCATGCGAAATGAGAACGAATATCTCCGAGATAACGTCTAGCTAATCATGCATGTCTCGGAGATGAATAAGAAGCACACACAAAAGAAATGAAAGATATGTCGCCTAAGAATAGCTAGGTTATGAGTGCCATGCCTAATTGGTGTCTAAGTTCTGGTGGACAAGCACATGCATGCTACAGCTAAAGGTATAGGATCTGTACATAAAAATAAGAAAACACGGCAAAACACACAACACAACACGACTCGACACATGACCCGACACGACAAACCCTAGACTTTAATGCAATACTTGACTCGGACCAGGATGGCCATCCATCCTAGCTGCACTACGTATCCCGGCCTCGGGAAGAATCAGAGCCAACGTAGTTCGGTGCCCTATTCTAAACTACGATGCCTAAAACTCTAGGACCGCTATCCTAGACTCGATCCACTAGACTCGACTGATGTTTAAAGCTTTTTGTGCGATTGCTTAAATTCAAGTGGATTGTAATTTTTAGGACTCTATATGCCCTAACTAATGCAAGTTGATTAGCCTTAAGCTAATGCAGGTGGGCCCTACATCCTATGTGTATCTAGGCTGTGCAACATAAAGAAAACCATGGGCTGACTATATGCTTCCTAGTCTAGCCATCGGTTCGACTAAGTGTCTGACCGATCGACTCGAGGCCTCCTAACTCTAGGGACACTCACACGACAGGACACACCACATCAATACAAATCAAGACCGACTCCTAACTCTAAAACACCCTAAATATCTAGGACAGACTCCTAACTCTAGGGGAAGATCTTTTTTTGAAAAGGTTTTGAAGTTTTTTTGTATTTTTTTGGAATATTTGAAATGTTTATTTTTAAAGGTTTGGCTGGACCTGGGATGTGGATCCCAAGCTGCACTACGTACCCTGTTGAAAGGGATCAAGCCAACGTAGTTCGGACAGAATTCCTAACTACTCTGCACATGACTCAAGATTTTTTGAGATTTTTGATTTTTCAGATGTTTTTGAATTTTTAAGTGTTTTTGAAATGTTTTTGTTGTTTTCAAGTATTTTTGAAATGTTTTTGTTGTTTTCAAGTATTTTTGAAATGTTTTTGTTATTTTTTTGACACCAGAGAATAAAATCCTATCATCATAAGGGTAGGGAGACTTCTGGAATCCCGCAAAGGTTGGACATCATCCTATACTTTGCGGGGGGAACGAACAGGAAAATAACTCGGCAAGGGTTGGACAGCATCCTATACCTTGCAGGAGCGGGTAAAGATCACAACTTGATGGGAGGATGGACAGAATCCTAACCCCTATGATGACAGGAAAAATTCCTGGACTGACTGAAGGACTGACTCCTGTGCTGAAGACTGTTATAATTACTATTTATAATTACTATACAAGATTACTATTCAAAAATACTATTCATAATTACTATTTATAGGTACTATTCAAAACTACTATTCATAATTACTATTTATAAGTACTATTCAAAACTACTATTCATAATTACTATTTATAAGTACTATTCAAAACTACTATTCATAGTAGGACCCGCTGATGTGGGACCCGCTGATGTGTGACCTGATGTGGGACCCGCCGATGTGGGACCCATTGATGTGGGACCCGCTGTGGGACCCGCTGATGTGGGACCCGCTGTTGTGGGACCCGCTGTGGGACCCGCTGATGTGGGACCCGCTGTGGGACCCGCTGTGGGACCCGCGGATGTGGGACCCGCTGTGGGACCCGCGGATGTGGGACCCGCGGATGTGGGACCCGCTGTGGGACCCGCTGATGTGGGACCCGCTGTGGGACCCACTGATATGGGACCCGCTGTAGGACCTACTGATGTGGGACCCGCTGTGCGAAGAATGAATAATTATAAAAAAAAAAATGAACTTACGCCACAAGAGATCCAAGAAGGTGTTGACAGAGTCGTGCTTGTGTGGGGCCCGCTGATGTGGGACCCGCTGATGTGGGACCCGCTGGAGGTGGGGCCCGCTGGAGGTGGGGTGGAGGAGATGTGGATGCCGGTGGAGCTCCGGTGGTTGGTTGGGAGGATGTCGGAGAAGGTGGTGGTGATCGGTGGATGGCCGGTCGGAAATGGGTTTGGCCTCGCCGGATTCCGGCTGGGTTGCCGGAGGAGAAGACGCTCTCTCTCTCTCTCTCTCTCTACAGATCTCTCCTCTCTCTCTCTCTCCCCTCTGCAGATCTCTCTCTCTCTCTCTCTCCTCTTTCTCTTTTTTTGTTTTTTTTTTTTCTCTTCCCTCTGGTTTTTCTTTTTTTCCTCTCTGGTTCCCTCCTCTGGTTCTCCTCTGGTTTTTCCTTTTTTTTTTTTTTCTCTCTGGTTTTTCCCTTGCTGTTTTCCCACCCGTTTTTTTTTCTTTTTTTGTTTTCTTTCTTTCTCTGCGAGAGAGAGAGATCAGAAGACCCATGATGACGAGTCATCATGAGGGGAGAAAATGAGAGTCTTTTGTCCCCCTCTTGTCCCCCCTAATTCCCTTAAATTTTGCAAAAAAATAAATAAAAAAATAGAAAACAATTTTCAAATGGCATCGGATGCCATACGAAAACCAAAACTACTCATTACGCCCATTTTTAAAAACGAAGAAAATGATGACCGTCCTTATTCTCTCTTTGACCACATAAGCGGGTCCCACAACAGCGGGCCCCACACAAGCGGGCCCCACGCAAGCGGGTCCCACATCAGCGGGCCCCACATCAGCAGGTCCCACACAAACGGGCCCCACAAAAGCGGGCCCCACAAAAGCGGGTCCCACACAGGCGGGTCCCACACAAACGGGTCCCACACAAGCGGGCCCCACATTCTCTTTTGCTCGGATTAATTTCATTCATTTTCCGTCTGACCTCGGGATTTTATTCGAATATGCGGGTTTAGGGCCTTGTCAAAATGGGGTGTCTACAGATGCCCCTCTTTGGCAGAGTGTGCTTGTCGCGCGAATGTCAAAGCTGAACAGACAACACATTTTGACTGGCCCAAAATTTATTTTACAAAGATTGAACTCGTGGAGGGAATAGATGTCTCAGGGGTCTCACTCGAATTGGAGGGAAGGGATGCCTCAGGGGTTTTGAATGAAAAGGATTTTGATTATTGGCTTGATGCTCTCAAAGATGCTCTCAGAGAGACTTTCGTTTTAAAATTTCACATTCAACATGACTTAATATTAATTTGGTGAAATGCTGGACACATAACTCAGCATTCAAAACATATTGGTGAGATAGCCTCCCACCAGAGAAATAACTCGAGTAACACATCGGTCACACTCGAGTAACACATCGGTCACACAGGTATTCCTGACTCCGCACTTGGGTGACGGCACACTGTGGAACGACGGACCATGACTTGACAACAAAATAACTAGAGAGAGTTGTTGTCCAGCTTTTCACCAAATTAGACAAGGAAGAACAACAGTTGAATGAAAATTTTGATCAGGGGTCCATGGTAATAAGCCATGAAGAGCCTTGCAGAAAACGAGGGTCCACGGTGGTGAACCGTGAAGAGCCAAGCAAACGGGAATCGATGGTCCATGGTAGTAAGCCACGAAGAGCCTCGCGGAACGAAATTTATTTATATTTTTTTATTTTTAGGAAACTAGAAATCGAGGGTCCACGGCAACAAACCGCGAAGAGCCAAGCCATAATCCGGGGTCCGTGGTAATAAGCCACGAAGAACCTTGCAAGAAAGATATTGAGTGATTAATGGATTAGAAAAACTGAGAATCAAGGGTTCATAGCCATAAGCTATGAAGAGCCAAGAAGTAATCGAGGGTCCACGGTGACCAGCCGTGAAGAGCCACGCAATGAATCTAGGGTCCATGGCAAGAAACCATGAAGAGCCCAGCAGAAAGGAATTTAGGGTCCACGGCAATACTCCGTGAAGAGCCAAACATTGAATTTGGGGTCCATGACAATAAGCCATGAAGAGCCCAACATGCAGAAACAAATGATATGTAAAAGATATGAATGGAATGACTATGAATAGTGGGTCCATGATATTTCTGGAAGGACATATCACGAAGAGCCAATCGGGGAGCATGGGTCCATAGTATACCTGAATGGTAGACCATGAAGAGCCAAGAAGTAATCGAGGGTCCACGGCAACAAACCGTGAAGAGCCACGCAATGAATCTAAGGTCCATGGCAAGAAACCATGAAGAGCCCAGCAGAAAGGAATCAAGGGTCCACGGCAATACTCCGTGAAGAGCCAAACATTGAATTTGGGGTCCATGACAATAAGCCATGAAGAGCCTAACATGCAGAAACAAATGACATGTAAAAGATATGAATGGAATGACTATGAATAGTGGGTCCATGATATTTCTGGAAGGACATATCACGAAGAGCCAATCGGGGAGCATGGGTCCATAGTATACCTGAATGGTAGACCATGAAGAGCCAAGAAGTAATCGAGGGTCCACGGCAACAAACCGTGAAGAGCTACGCAATGAATCTAAGGTCCATGGCAAGAAACCATGAAGAGCCCAGCAGAAAGGAATCAAGGGTCCACGGCAATACTCCGTGAAGAGCCAAACATTGAATTTGGGGTCCATGACAATAAGCCATGAAGAGCCCAACATGCAGAAACAAATGACATGTAAAAGATATGAATGGAATGACTATGAATAGTGGGTCCATGATATTTCTGGAAGGACATATCACGAAGAGCCAATCGGGGAGCATGGGTCCGTAGTATACCTGAATGGTAGACCATGAAGAGCCAAGAAGTAATCGAGGGTCCACGGCAACAAACCGTGAAGAGCCACGCAATGAATCTAAGGTCCATGGCAATAAGCCACGAAGAGCCTAGAATGAAATTTGGGGTCCATGACAATAAGCCACGAAGAGCCCAACAAGAATAACAAGTAATGGAGATGAATGAAATGAGCATGGAGAGCGGGTCCATGATATATCCTAAAGGACAGATCACGAAGAGCCATTCAGGGAGCAAGGGTCCATGATGTGCCTGCCTGACAAACCACGAAGAGCCTTGGAAGGACAGTGATATTGCTGAGAATTGATTGATTTCGAATGATGATTTTTTATTTTTATTTTTTTTTTTTTTTTTTTTTAGACTGATTGCCTCTTGCCGAGGAAATTGGGAGTATGAGTTCCTTGCTGAGAATTGGACTCAGATAACTTGCAGGGATTTGGATATTGACCATTTTTTCTGATTATTCCGGGGATTGAAGGCTGCGCGAGCAAATTCTAGACTCCGCTTGGGAAACTGATTTTCTTAGAGAATTGACTCTTCTGAAGAGAGGACTCAACTGAGGAGTTTAGAGGTTAGGCTTGAGATGTGCTTGTACCCCTCTTATCCTTACTTGCTTGAGACATTGTTACTGATTGCCTTTGTGCGCTTGACATCTTTTATGACGCAAGTCATAAAAGATGCCCCTAGTATATTGTGTTTCCATGACAGGAGTTTTAAGAAGGCAAGACAATGATGGTTGAAGAAAAGATGTTTCGTTTCATGAAGGCTTGAGGATGCAAAGTTTTTTTTTTTTTTTTTTGTATGGAGAGAATAGGACAATAAATATGATGACTGAGTCTGAAAATCTCTTCTTTCGCATGGCTCACTTTTGGAGGCTTAAGGTCTCGGGTAGGTTTGAACAAGATGTCTCCCGCCCCTTCTGATACCTAAACCAGGATTTACTCTGAATTTTCTTCGCAATTTGGAGGACACGCTCCCATTCTTCTAGCACCCGACAGTTTGGACTTTGCAAGGAAAGGGAACACAAATATGAAGGAGGAACAGATTTCCAAGGACTCAATCAAAGAAGACTCTTACTGCTCGAAGGACTCGACTCGCTTTCGACTTCGCTCTTGGATCTGATGTGTCATTTTTTAAGGGTATGGCTTAGTCACTCTTAGAGTATTTCGAAGACCGTGTCAAGAGGCACTACTCTCCTTTTTCGGTGTTTAGGTCATGGTTATTATCCCTTTTGGATTGCTCGGTTTCAATGCCCCAGTTTAGAGGAATGTTAAAGTAAGCTTGCTGGCACTACTTGGACCCCGAGATTTTACGCTGGTTGAAGGCTGTTTCTCCATCTCAATGATTCGCTTTTTTGTTGGAAGTCATTGCCATTGATCAGATTGCCTTTTCAGGTTTTCAATCTGACGGACCGCTTGCCCTAACTTTTGCCTGGTTCGCCCTTTCGGGTTTTCAATCCAGCGGGCCTGCTACCCTAACTTTTGCCTATACCCCCCTCCCGGGTTTTCAACCTAGCGGGTCTTCAAACTCCATCATTTTTTCTTCTTGACTTTGAACCTCTGCTTGTTCACCAGAAGGACTTTCTAGGCGGGCTTGGGTTCAAAAGGGTTAGATATCGAAAGTTCAAACGATTTGGATCGAATCTGGTCTTGCCAGACTACCTACGTACCCCAAAAATGGAGGATCAGATCCGCGTAGTTCGCTTTGGGTTTAACAAAGAATGGTTTAGCTTTTTAGCTTCAAAAGTTTGAAAAGGGGATGATTTAGCTTTTATCCCCAAGGATTTGACCGAACCTGA
Organism: Tasmannia lanceolata; assembly: GCF_043159265.1. Lineage (NCBI taxonomy): Eukaryota > Viridiplantae > Streptophyta > Magnoliopsida > Canellales > Winteraceae > Tasmannia > Tasmannia lanceolata. The sequence goes on along the minus strand of NW_027518680.1, from coordinate 52,015,319 downwards.
ATTGATCAAGTTGCCTACGTACCCCCGAAGAGTTGGGGATCAGGTCCGCGTAGTTCGGGTCGAAATGCCCCTGGTTTGCGGGTGTTTGAAAAGAATGTTTGATTCGGTTGAGGCTCAAAGGTGTTTGTAAAAGGATTCTTCAAACTTGGGATTTTGGCATTTAAGGCTCAGGCGTCCAATGATGGCCTTCTGGTGTTTTGGCATACAAGCTTCTTGAATGGCTAAGGTTCAATGGCTTTGAACTTTTTCTCTTTTTCTTTTAGGAGTCTGGCGGCATTTCCTGGCAAGACTTCATCTGTACTGCGCAAACTTGACTGATTGAATTCCCACTTTGTCTTTGGGATCTTGCACTGATGTTCGGGATTCTACGGCTCTGGGTCTTCTATGAATGCTGAAGATGATTTTGAAATTTTCAATCCATTTATCGACTCTGCTTCCTGCGATTCTGACGTTCTTGAGGAGTTGACGTGGGGCATGCTCCCTTCTCCTTTCTTCTCTGGATTCTATCTTATTTTTCTTTGTTCATTCTGATTTTTATTTTTTTGCTTGGATGTGGGGAATGCCCCTACGCCTGGAATGCTTTAACTTGAAATTCCATCGCAATGTATAGCCCAAGTATTCTTTTTGGGGTTCATGCTCTATGCTCATGACTTTGTTGTCTGAAAGTCTTCTCTCAATTTTTCATTCATTGCATTTGATGTCTGGTATTCTTCATTTGAATTTTTTTTTCTTTCGACCGGATGTCTGAAGCTGAGGGTGACTCACGTTGAACAGTGCCAAGGCACGCTTCTGATTTATCCTCATAGGACCAAGCAACACTTCCTTGAACCCTCTAAATAGGTTTATCGACTCTTTGCACTCTTCGGGAGATTTTGCCAATCCTTATTTCCCGAGTTTCGGATTTCGATACCACTATCCACGGTATCAATTTCATCTTCAAGTGGCTTTGCTCGACGCTCTTCCTCTCGTTTGATTATCTTTCAAATCTCGAGGAGAATTTCATCGGCATCCTCATTCGAGGAGGGTGTCTTAATTTGTTTATTAACATTAGATCCAAGAGTGAACATATACAAGAATATTGACGACACTGGAATCAAATGTTCTTTTCATTGAATGTTTGAAGTACATACAATGATTTTTGATGTGCCACGATAGGCTCTCCATCAAATTCAGCAAAAGATTGGACATTGGCTCACAATGAGAGAGACCGGTAAACACAACATACTTAGAATTGATACTGACATGGTTAGACTTACCAACTTTGACAGGAGGGTTGGTATACACACTTCAAAACAAATTTCAAAGATGAGACACTTTATCGGAGGCAACGGATTGGCGCTGAAAGTTCAAGGACAACGTGCCTTCATTAATGGCGATAATGATTGGAAAGAGTAATCCTAGAGTTAGAATCTCAGAAGGGAGGGCCTCTTCGGTTTCTGTTGACCCAGCTCAAATTGTTCTTTGGCACCTGACAATGGCAAGGCTTTCTCTGGTATGATGTTTTCAAGGAGTTCAAGCTCTGATATTTTTCTTTTCTCTTCCCAATCATTTTCCAGCCCAGAGGTGGTACAGGTAAAGGTGGTAAGATATATGAAGGGTTGAATGGGTGAAATGGTTCCCATGGTGGGTGCGGGAGGTGCAACACGGTTAGGTGTAGGGTTCTTGGAAGCACTTGAGTTCAAGAAGAATGAGGGGATCCCTGTCTATCAGGTCTTGAATGTCATCATCGTCTCTCTCATTTCTGTCAAGATGAGATTTTCAGTGTACTCGGCCATCTGGGCAATGTGAGAGGAAAAAGGTACAGCAGACTGGCTAGACCAAGCGAGTTTAGAAATGAAAGCTCTTTTGGGGTTGATGGCAGACGAGTGACTAAGACTCATTTCATGGACACCACAAACACTAAGCTCAATGAGAATTAATCGCATGACAATGTAATGCGCAAGTTGAGACAAAAGGTAGCGCCAACACATCCTTCCCTTGGATCAAAATCCGACAGCTTAATAGTTGTACATGAAGATGTGGTACGACAAGTACATGGTTTGTCAACAAGCCTAAAAGGATGATGACCACACTCAAGGTATTTAGAGAAAATTCGGCAGCATAACGGCTATACCAGGAGATGTGGTAAGGTAAGCACATGGTTTGTCAATGAACCCAAAAGGATAATGATTACGCTCAAGGGTTCTAAAAAAAAAATTGGCAGCATGACGGCTATACTAGGAGGGTCTCAGCAACTAAACATGAAGAGTATGCCGTCATGATCAAGATAAAGCAGGGCTCTCAGCAAGAACACACACTCCGATAATGATAATGGCAAGATAGACTCACAATCGACATGTGGAACACGGTCTGATCAGGATCAATCAAATGATCAAGCTCACGGAAGACAGATCATGACTAAAAGAGCCAAGAATCTGATGATAATCCACAGAATGGATAGATGGGGAAAAATTGATTAGATTAGAAGGAAACCTAACTAAGAAGCAAGCCCTAATCTAATAATAAATATATACATATATATATATATATACATCCTAACCAGGGGCACCAACCCTAGTCTAACTAGCGGAGTCAAGGAAGTCTCGACTCAAGACAGACTGATGAGTGTACTAGATAACGCGGCGGGTAACCACGGTGTGACTTACCCTTCTACACTACATGGGTAGGCTGACTTCTATCCTAGGCTTACATATGCTGGTCGCACATGTTCGTCCTATATGAGTACATATATATAGTGTCCTAGCAAGGGTTCCCTAATTTTGGTTCTAAAGGGAGAAACTAATATATATACATAATATAATGAAATAAAAGTAGGGCCCGGGCATTTCTGCAGGGTACTATGCTTATGACCATACCCTTGATGTATAACGCCAGCACACCCAGCATTATACAAAGTATGTTCATTGCTCATCGGCTGCTGTAGAACACCAGCACACCCAGTGTCTACGGCTGCAGCTCCGGCGCATAGCTCGGAAATAGATACAACGGTTCCCATCTGGTACGCGTCATATCTATTCCCTGAGGCCAATAATGAAAATGATGAAAGAAATAAAGAATATGACAATGTATGATGTGCGATGTGTGAATCCCTTGTTTTATTTACGCGCCTACTTGGTGCCCCTGGATTTCTAACGATAAAGTTCCCATTTAACTCGATTTTGGCCCAAATTTCCTCAAAATTAGTAACAATGGCATTTTTACAGAGTTAGGCAATGTTTCAAGAAATCCCCAGCAGAGTCGCCAGCCTGTGGAACCCCGATCCGGGACGGGCGTGAGGGGACGGGCCCCCGCGCGAGTCTCTCTAGATCGTCCACGTGAAGGAGAGCCCCGCCAAGGAACTCTCGAAAGAGTGCCCCTCACAGCATGAGCGGCGATGTAAAGTGAGATACCTCTCGATTCGGGGACTAGCCCAGATTCGAGGCGTATCTTAAACAAAGAAGAGTCGCCATCCAAGGAAGTGGGCCCTGGATCCCATGCTGTGCTCTGTTGCAACGGATAACCAGAGATATAAAATAGGGTTCGTGCCTGATGACGAATGGGGAAGGGATTAGGCGCCCCCAATTCGCCCAAGTGCTAGCACCTGGTCTCTTATGCCATTTATTATTAATTTTGAAGAGTTTTGGGGCGAAAATCATGCGAAATGAGAACGAATATCTCCGAGATAACGTCTAGCTAATCATGCATGTCTCGGAGATGAATAAGAAGCACACACAAAAGAAATGAAAGATATGTCGCCTAAGAATAGCTAGGTTATGAGTGCCATGCCTAATTGGTGTCTAAGTTCTGGTGGACAAGCACATGCATGCTACAGCTAAAGGTATAGGATCTGTACATAAAAATAAGAAAACACGGCAAAACACACAACACAACACGACTCGACACATGACCCGACACGACAAACCCTAGACTTTAATGCAATACTTGACTCGGACCAGGATGGCCATCCATCCTAGCTGCACTACGTATCCCGGCCTCGGGAAGAATCAGAGCCAACGTAGTTCGGTGCCCTATTCTAAACTACGATGCCTAAAACTCTAGGACCGCTATCCTAGACTCGATCCACTAGACTCGACTGATGTTTAAAGCTTTTTGTGCGATTGCTTAAATTCAAGTGGATTGTAATTTTTAGGACTCTATATGCCCTAACTAATGCAAGTTGATTAGCCTTAAGCTAATGCAGGTGGGCCCTACATCCTATGTGTATCTAGGCTGTGCAACATAAAGAAAACCATGGGCTGACTATATGCTTCCTAGTCTAGCCATCGGTTCGACTAAGTGTCTGACCGATCGACTCGAGGCCTCCTAACTCTAGGGACACTCACACGACAGGACACACCACATCAATACAAATCAAGACCGACTCCTAACTCTAAAACACCCTAAATATCTAGGACAGACTCCTAACTCTAGGGGAAGATCTTTTTTTGAAAAGGTTTTGAAGTTTTTTTGTATTTTTTTGGAATATTTGAAATGTTTATTTTTAAAGGTTTGGCTGGACCTGGGATGTGGATCCCAAGCTGCACTACGTACCCTGTTGAAAGGGATCAAGCCAACGTAGTTCGGACAGAATTCCTAACTACTCTGCACATGACTCAAGATTTTTTGAGATTTTTGATTTTTCAGATGTTTTTGAATTTTTAAGTGTTTTTGAAATGTTTTTGTTGTTTTCAAGTATTTTTGAAATGTTTTTGTTGTTTTCAAGTATTTTTGAAATGTTTTTGTTATTTTTTTGACACCAGAGAATAAAATCCTATCATCATAAGGGTAGGGAGACTTCTGGAATCCCGCAAAGGTTGGACATCATCCTATACTTTGCGGGGGGAACGAACAGGAAAATAACTCGGCAAGGGTTGGACAGCATCCTATACCTTGCAGGAGCGGGTAAAGATCACAACTTGATGGGAGGATGGACAGAATCCTAACCCCTATGATGACAGGAAAAATTCCTGGACTGACTGAAGGACTGACTCCTGTGCTGAAGACTGTTATAATTACTATTTATAATTACTATACAAGATTACTATTCAAAAATACTATTCATAATTACTATTTATAGGTACTATTCAAAACTACTATTCATAATTACTATTTATAAGTACTATTCAAAACTACTATTCATAATTACTATTTATAAGTACTATTCAAAACTACTATTCATAGTAGGACCCGCTGATGTGGGACCCGCTGATGTGTGACCTGATGTGGGACCCGCCGATGTGGGACCCATTGATGTGGGACCCGCTGTGGGACCCGCTGATGTGGGACCCGCTGTTGTGGGACCCGCTGTGGGACCCGCTGATGTGGGACCCGCTGTGGGACCCGCTGTGGGACCCGCGGATGTGGGACCCGCTGTGGGACCCGCGGATGTGGGACCCGCGGATGTGGGACCCGCTGTGGGACCCGCTGATGTGGGACCCGCTGTGGGACCCACTGATATGGGACCCGCTGTAGGACCTACTGATGTGGGACCCGCTGTGCGAAGAATGAATAATTATAAAAAAAAAAATGAACTTACGCCACAAGAGATCCAAGAAGGTGTTGACAGAGTCGTGCTTGTGTGGGGCCCGCTGATGTGGGACCCGCTGATGTGGGACCCGCTGGAGGTGGGGCCCGCTGGAGGTGGGGTGGAGGAGATGTGGATGCCGGTGGAGCTCCGGTGGTTGGTTGGGAGGATGTCGGAGAAGGTGGTGGTGATCGGTGGATGGCCGGTCGGAAATGGGTTTGGCCTCGCCGGATTCCGGCTGGGTTGCCGGAGGAGAAGACGCTCTCTCTCTCTCTCTCTCTCTACAGATCTCTCCTCTCTCTCTCTCTCCCCTCTGCAGATCTCTCTCTCTCTCTCTCTCCTCTTTCTCTTTTTTTGTTTTTTTTTTTTCTCTTCCCTCTGGTTTTTCTTTTTTTCCTCTCTGGTTCCCTCCTCTGGTTCTCCTCTGGTTTTTCCTTTTTTTTTTTTTTCTCTCTGGTTTTTCCCTTGCTGTTTTCCCACCCGTTTTTTTTTCTTTTTTTGTTTTCTTTCTTTCTCTGCGAGAGAGAGAGATCAGAAGACCCATGATGACGAGTCATCATGAGGGGAGAAAATGAGAGTCTTTTGTCCCCCTCTTGTCCCCCATAATTCCCTTAAATTTTGCAAAAAAATAAATAAAAAAATAGAAAACAATTTTCAAATGGCATCGGATGCCATACGAAAACCAAAACTACTCATTACGCCCATTTTTAAAAACGAAGAAAATGATGACCGTCCTTATTCTCTCTTTGACCACATAAGCGGGTCCCACAACAGCGGGCCCCACACAAGCGGGCCCCACGCAAGCGGGTCCCACATCAGCGGGCCCCACATCAGCAGGTCCCACACAAACGGGCCCCACAAAAGCGGGCCCCACAAAAGCGGGTCCCACACAGGCGGGTCCCACACAAACGGGTCCCACACAAGCGGGCCCCACATTCTCTTTTGCTCGGATTAATTTCATTCATTTTCCGTCTGACCTCGGGATTTTATTCGAATATGCGGGTTTAGGGCCTTGTCAAAATGGGGTGTCTACACTTATATGAGCTAGAGAGCTCACAAATTTTATTTTCTTTTTTTTTGGCAGGGGGGCGCAAAGTTTGGATAATCCAAAGCATTCATTTGATAGGCTCTCATATGGATAGGGTGTGCCCAAAAAATCAGCTTCATAGGATCATCCAAGCCATTCGATTTGTGGAGGTAAAAAATGGGCAGATTTTTGAAGATTTATACCCGTCCATTTTAACCTCCAAAAATATAAGGGTTAGGATGATCCTATGAAACTAATTTCTTGGGCACACCATATCCATATGAAGGCCTATCAGATGAGTGCTTTGGATCATCCAAAAATTGTGGCCCTCCCTATAATTGCGAGCTCTAGCTCATATAAGCTTGTATGAACTCTAGCTCACAAAAACTTTTCCCTTTCAATAAAATAAAACGGTAAATGGTTTATGAGCTACATACTGTAAATAGGGTGGGTGCCTATGTTGTTTGGGTTAAGTTAGATATTAATTCTATAGGACTTAACATAGATAGGGTGTCCCTAAGAAATCATCTCCATAGGACCATGGTAAGCATTGATTTCTGGAGGTTTAAAATGGACGGCTAGAAAATGCGTCCATTTTCTGGATGTATAGATCGAATGGTTAGGATGATTGTATGGAGATGGTTTCTTAGGAACACCCTATCTATATCAGGTTGTATGGAATGAATGGGTTGGATGAGTCAAACGACATGGGAGATGGTGTATTTACATTGGCTAGCTTAGATAAGCTATCTGAGCTTGAGTTCACATACCTCACCCCCAAAATAAAAAACATATATATGAGGTTGGGCCCGACGCTCCTCCTCTAGTTTGAACATATGCTGCTAATTAAGGAGAGTTTCGTCGGTATCTTTTTCCTCATTTGAGGAGGGAGTCTCACTTTTATTTATTAAGATCAGAAGCAATCACTGAAACATTATTAGGAAGCAAATTTCATTTAATAGAAAGACACTACAAATGATGACATATCCTGAACATGCTCAAGATTCACAATTTTTGAACTTGAAAATAAATGCAGAAAAAGACTCACCCGACTAGGCGTTGACTCTATAACCTTGTAAGACTAGACTCAATTTCTGAACTAACATATTGACTGACTCAACACAAAATAGTAAATGACTGAGACGTTAACTTTAAACGCTGCAAAGGTCTGGCTTTGGAGGCTCGGCAAAGGCGGCTCACATCAGGATAGCAGCTACTAGAACATCTTCACTGTCTGTATCTTCTTCTTCTTCAAAAGGATCTGACCCAGACAACTCATGGAGGTTCAGAGGTTGGGAATAATTTGTCGGCATTTGTTGCTTCATTTGAAGAACCTCATGAGCCTGGGCGGCCACTTGTCTAGAGAGATTCGCAATCATTTCTTCCATTTCAGAGCCATAGGATTTTGAGATGGCTCCAATGTATCCAGGAAGCTAAGACCTTTGTCTTTAGAAGTAACAACGGTTGAACCAAATTTCTCAGTCAGTTGAGCTTTGATGGATCGATTTTCTTCCTTCAGTTCCTTAATCTGCTGGACAAGCAGGGTCAAGGCTTCCATGATGTAAGAGAGCTGAAAATTTTCCATAGAGTCTACCATGAGTATGGAAAGAGGGGATTGGAGACACTTCCAAAGAAAATGGGGAATTAGCTTTCTTCCTAAATGCGAATAGATTCAAACTCAAGAAGCTTTTCTGAATTTTCAGTGGTGACCAATCCTGACATGGAAACAAAAAAAATGGTATACGTGCTTGACATTCAAGGAGTGTTTCATCTTAATGATTGAAAATGATTATGGAGTAAACATCTAATGGGGATGATAGGATGAATCCTAAATGACCGAGACATAACAATAATGATAGAACTGCGTAGGGGAATGCCCCTAGTTCAAGGATCATGAGAGTGAACTCTGAAGGGCTTAGCAAAATAATCTCGAAAAAGGATGCCCCTAGACTAATAAGAGACTAAAGATACAAGTATGATTAGATCATCAGGATCAGGATTGCATAATCAAAGGATTGAGACTCTGTTCCTGCCAATTAAGAGAAGGTATGCAGACATGATCGGATCACACAAGAGGGAAGAATGAAAAACACATGATCGAAGATTTAGATGAGATTGCACAAGATTGCTTTCAACGGGTAGACCAAGACTAGACAAATCTTATGAGTTCTTAGGAAAAATGGGATTTATATTATAATCCCAAAGGGAAAGCTTTTAATCTTCTTACATTTTAACAAGTGTTACCTGAAGGCATCAATCCTAATCCTAATCTACCGGAGTGGAGAGAGGAACTCGACTCATGACTTTGTTTGTGTACCTAAACCAATTGTAGCCATTGGAAGATGGACTACGGCCTAATCTAAACACAAATGGGTAGGATATCCTAAACTAGGCCCACACACGTGAAGCACATGTGTTCGTATACTATATACATGTGTGAGGTAATCTAGGGGTAAGGCCAAGAGTTCCCTTAGTGCGAATCCATGCTCAATATACTGTACCAATGTCTGACGTATCAGTACGTGAAGAAGAGATCTGTTTACGAACCATAAAGGTACTAGGCTAAGAGTGGAATACTTCTCTAGCACAGAGGCACCAGGTGATGAAATCCCAGTCAACTATTGTGGACCCCGATCCGAGGATGATGAGGAAACAAGTCCATACATCCTCTAGATCTCCACATGAAAAAGAGCTCAGCTCTACCAAGGAACTCTCAAAACAGATGCCACCCTCATAACATAGCACGAGTGGCGATATAAATGGGATATCTCTTAATCCAGAGCCAAGGCTCAAAACCAAGACGTACCTAAAAATAACTAAGAGTCACCATTCATGGATAGGCCGTGGAACCCAAACTCAAATCCTCTGTGCAATAGATAACCAGAAATATATATGGGCCCGTGCCTGATTACGAATGGAGAAGGTCCGAAGAGCACCCCCAATTCGTCCGAGTGCAAGCACTTGGTCTCTTATGCCATTTATTATTAACTTTGAAGAATTTTGGGTAAAAATCATATGAAATGGGAATGAATATCCCCGAGAAGGACATCTACCTAAACATTTATGACCCGGGGATAATAAGAACATACAAAATAAATAAAAGATGTGTCACCTAAGCATAGTTAAGTTATAAGTGTCATGCCTAATTAGTGTCTAAGTTCTGATGAGCACACACATGCATGCTATAGCTAAAGGTATAAGGTTTGCACAAGATATAGCAATATGATAAGCTATAATGATAAATGAACTACCGATAAGCATATGATCGAAGTAAGCAAGCAGGTAAATGCTACAACTAAACATGTGATCAAGACAAGTAAGTAAGTAAATGCTACAACTAAGCATGTGAGTGAGCAAAGAAATGCTGATACACTATCATATTCCTATGCAAGAAATCATAATCAATATACAAACAAAAATCCTGAAGTACTAACAACAAATCCTAAGACTCTAATGCCTAAACCCGAGTCTTTAGATGATCTGATGTTCATCCAAAGAAGCCTACGTATCCCCGCCTCCACAAGAATCAGAGTCACATAGTTCTTCGCACCTATTATATGCTAGGATGCCTAAGACTTCTAGACCTTTATCCTAGACTCGACCTAAAAGACCGGACTAGTTATTAAAGTTTCTTTTGCGATAGTTTAAATTCCAGTGGATTTGGAATTTTAGGACACCCTATATGCCCTAACTAAATGCCAGTTAGCCCTAAGCTAATGCAGGTGGTTCCTACAACCTATGTATAACTAGGCTGTGAGTCCTACGAAAAATAATTGGCAGACTAACGCATCCTAGACCTAGTCATCAGTCGGCGATGTAAATTGCAAACTGACCGGACGGAGGCTTAACAAACTCCTAACTCTAACACAAATACAAACAAACACACAACACATCAAAGAAAAACTCCTAACTCTAAAACTCTCTATCTAGGACATACTCCTAATTCTAGAGGAAGATCTTTTTGAAAACAAGGTTTTAAAGTTGTTTGAATGATTTTTTAAAGATTCGAATGATTTATTTACAAAGTTTGGCTGGACTTGGGATATGAATCCCAAGCTGCACTATGTATCTCATAAAAGAGGATCAAGCTAACGTAGTTCGGAAACAAACTTTCCTAACTACCACTCCTAAAACTCAGCACTTTTCAAATATTTTTAGATGTTTTAAATTTTTTTAAAAAGCTTTTGGACCTTTTAAATGTTTTCACTCTTAAAGGGAAAACATAAGTAACACCACAAACTAGGGCAAAGCCTTAAATCTAAAGAGGAAACCCCAAATAAGCAACCAGTGTCTCAAAGAGACGATTCACAACGATTAAATTAGTATCCCAAGAACTGAGAAAATGATCTAAAATCCTAAGGGAGCAAAGCTCTAATAAGACTGAGTTAGTCTCTAACAAAGGTGAAGTAATAACCCTAAAGAAGAAACACCTAACTAACAATACTAAAGAGGGGGCGCAAATGAGTCAGGGACTCTCCAATAATCCTACCAAAAGATGGAGCAAATAGGTCAAAGACTCGCTATAGATGAAGGGGTTACTTTAACATGAGGCTGGGTAAGCCTCCTAAAGGGAAAACTCTCTATACGAGACAAGACTTGTCTCCAAACAGGGACTCTATAAATGAGACAAGCATGCCTCTTACTAGAAAACTCCCTACCAAACTAAGATAACCTCCCTAAGGGTAAGTCCTAAATGAGGCTTGTCTTCAAAAAAGAACTACCTCAATGAGACAGAGTGTGTCTCCTAGTGGGGGCTCTAGATAACTCTTTCATTGCCCTTCTATAATGATGAAAACCCTTCAAAAGCTAAACTTATAGTCTAATTCTAAGAAAATAAGCTTAACAAATTAAAAAAAACATGGAATTACATATTAATAATACGGGTATTATTCATCAATTCAATTCTTAAACAGTAAGAATGCCACTCAATAAATTTAATGAACATAAGATGGAAGGAAACCATGGCACTATATCTGGCAGTGTAAACTATAAATATATTTATCAATGGACTCACTAAAAATGGGAACTATATAATCATCACAACAAAACAAATTAGATATCAGTTCATTAATATCACCCTGAATCTATGAAGTTTTTTCCAAATGAATCAAAAGAATACTATATATGTGAGCATTTTAAACAAATTCAACAAGTTTTATGACCCCTACTTGCATTTGACAATAGAAAAGATAAGATAGATTTTAAGCCATTCAATAAAGCACATAAGATTGATCAAAGCAGTAACAAGACCCATAGACTTTGTGCAATACTTTACGCTGTGTTGTACATATAACCTAAAAAAATGCTCATGACAGTATACATAAATAAACATAAATAAACTAAATTTGTGTAACTATAACAGCACATGCTAACCACTGATGGAGCTACTATAAGTATCGACATGTTTTAACCATGTAAGCCTTCATGTTATTATATACTATGTAGATCAAAATACACAAAGAGACACTCATGTAAGTATCCCTAAACCTGCTTCACATATCTTGCTCCTCTAATAGTGCAAATGCCTAAGAAATACATCTACAGTATTCCACTCTAATCAAAACAAAGAATTACTACAGCCCTTAGAAATGAATAAGACCAAAAGCTTTAGCATATATTATAACAAAACCCAAGGGTAAGAAATAATAATAAAAAAGATGAATCTGGTAATATTAACCTTTGAAAACCATACCTTAAAAGAAAATTTTTGATTTAAAAGGGGCTTCAACCTTAAATCTGATTTGGAAGAATTGCCACTAAAATAATAAATACTAGCAGAAAATATCAAACCTATTTTCTTCTTGATTACAAAACTACTACCATGAAGAACAAATACTTTACACAAAAATATTAAGCATAGTCTCAACTCATACACCTAGTACTTCAGCACGTACAACAAACAAGCTGATTTTGTATGATTGCCAAGGTATGACATCCCTCTTGTCATCAGCAAAAGGATAAACTGCTATGAAACATTGTCAGGTTTTGACAAAAAGAGGGACTGATATGGATAGAATTTGTGCCAAAACTGGGATTGAATTGTGGACAAAAATTATGCCACAACAGGGGCTCAATTATGGCTGGAAATTATGCTAAAACAGGGGCTGAATTATGGCTGGAGATTATGTAAAATAAGGGTTGAATTATGGACAGAATTTGTGCCAAAAACTGGGATTGAATTGTGAACAGAAAGTATGCCAAAACAGGGGCTGAATTATGGCTGGAAATTATGCTAAAACAGGGAACTACACAATGCTATAGAAACATAATTAGATAAAGGAACCTAAAGCACAACCAATTAGCAACAATCATTATTAACGAAAATAAGTAGGCTTAATGTATTTTTTGCAAAGAGACAGTGCCAACTGAACCTATATTCAAAGAAATCATGATGCCATGTCCTTAAGAATTTGAAAAAGTTAAAGGAAGAAATCAGTCAGTTAATGCTAAAGTTGAGGACATTAAGTGTAAATTAATGAAAGGCACCCGTTAAACCTACAATTCCATCTCTTAAACAATTGAAGTAACTCAACTCCTAACCTTAGGCTTGTCCAGCTCAACTAAACATACCATAGACCCTAGACCACAAACCTAAAACGAAATTGGAATCAAAGATCCAACAACACCACTACCATTGACACACACATTTTTAAAAAATGGATAAGAATTAGACCATTCACAAAGCCCACTCTTTCGGTCATTCTATGCACTACTTTTTACAAGTTTTCTAGCCCCCTCATTCTGCTCTAAAACTCTCCTCTCTTGCACTATATTTCAAAAACAGTAAGGACCAGCTCCTTCTGATTTTCTCCCTTTGCTGCACTATCTCTATCTCAAATCTGAACTGCTAAATAATAGCTTTATTTATCTTCTCTAAAGCAATAATGCTGTCGAAGAAAGTTATGAAAGCAATGACAATTGGACCCTCTTCTTCCCTTCAGATATATGACGCTATCAACTTTTTCAAACAATATAAATTCCAAGTTCAGTATAAACACTAACTCAACATATGCTGATATCAAATTCAATGTAGAAAATCATTTCAAAGATGTTGCTGATATCAAAAGCATGACTACCTTTTAAAGTCAATCACATAATTTCTGCACATTTGATGTGGAAAATTAATAGGCAACAACATCAGAGACTTCATTCAAGCAACAACAAAAAGAAAAAGATCGATGACTAACTTGAAAAACAGAGTTCAAGTATTTCAAAACTATAAAAGATTCATAAAGCTAGAAATATGCCTATATCTAAGATTTCAGAACTCAAAGTTATGATCGGAGTAAACAAACCTTGAAATTATAAATAATCAAAATAAAATTATGGATAGTCACCAATTGTAGACACCCCTATTTTGCTAGACTTTAAAAAAGTAAAAGATTTGGTAGTTTGTCAAGTTTCGAGTCCGTATTCCACTTAGGATTAGGCATCTGTGCATTTTAAGGTAGATTTCGCTTCATTGAAGGAATTCTGAAGTTGATTCGCAATCCTAAAGGTTTCTAGGGTGTTCCAATGGTATCTAGAAGATGAAAATTCAAGTTTCCAACCAACTGAAAAAACCAGTTATTTTTAGAATTTTTGGAGTTTCCTTCATTTTTGCCCATTTTTACACTACAGGGGTATGTTGGTCATTCCTGATGTGTGTTGTCTGACCCCGAGTTATATTTGAAAAATCTTGAGTGATTTTACAAATTTTGAAAAAACTGCTATTTTTAGAAACACATGGAGCTTCCACATTGTCATCATTTTATGGATATTTCAATCATTTCTCATATATCCAAAACCATCTTGAGGGTACGGCTGATGGATTAGGAGTAATTTCGTAAGATTTGGGAAACCTGCTAAATTTAGATCTCTCATGATTTTCTCTTAGTCTTGCACTTTGGAGGTATTTTAGACATTTTCAATATATCATATTCGGTCCCTAAGTTGTGTCTAAGAAATCTTGAGTCCGTTCATAAATTTTCGAAAATCTACTATTTTTGGAATTTCTCAGGGTTTTCCCTAGTCTCGCCAAATTCTAGCACCTCGGGGTAATTTGGTCTTTTCCTGTGTAATTCTTTTGATCCATGAAATATGTCTGAGAGATTATGAATGATTTTATGAATTTTGGAAAACTTGCTAAATTTAGAATTCTCAGGGGTTTCGCTTAATTTGGAAATTCTAAGTGTTGAGGGCATTTTGGGTATTTTAAGGGGATACCAAATGATCTTGTTTAATATTACTCACCGAAAGGACCCAATTTTAAAAATTTCTATTTTTGAAATTTGACCACAAAGACTTTCCATTTTTTATTTTTTCCTTTAGGGGTGAACCAATCTGAGGGTATTTTGGTCGCATTTGGATGTCTAACAGTCAAATAGGGGCATTTTGGTCTGAAAAGTTGTTTTCCAAAAAAGATGGTCCGATCATGTGTAAGGGATGCACCATAAATGTCAAATGGGTTGGGTCCATATATAGAATGTTGAATTTAGAAAGATTTTATTGAATTTTTACGAAAAAACCCGAAACCCGTGTGAAATGGCCCATTGGGCTAAAGCCCGAAAAGATGGAGCTCATGTGGGTTCACCCATATGGGTCGACCACCATGGTGGGCGCCCCACATGGCTGACCCACATGAGTTGAGCACCCAACCTTGATGATGTCACAATGGTGACATCATATTTGTTAAAAGAAAAATAAAAAGAATAAAAAAAAAAGAAGGAAAGAAGGAAAAGAGGAATGATTGCTTAAAAAGGTTTTCTTCCAAAGAAGCAATGTGGAATGATAATAGCATGTCTTGATTGACAAGAAATTAAGATTGGAATCAAATCCAATTTGGAAACAAGAAAGAAAGAAAGCAAGAGGGAAAAATTGGAAACAAGCCAAAAATGAAAGCTCTAACAATGGAAACTACCATTTCTCTCTTAACCCTAGCTTTTTTGTATAAAAATCAAAGCAAACAATCCTAGAAAAGATCCAAAAAAAAAAATCCAAATTCGTCCTTTTTCTCCCTCCTCCCAAGAAAAAAAAAAGAGAAAAAAACCTCTTCTCTCTTGAAGTGTGTTCATCTCTCTCTCAAGTGTTCTTCACAAAAGGAATTCTTGAATTTATTCTTCTTCTCCAAGGCATCACACAATCAAGGATTATTGGAGTGTTCTTTGGATCTTTTTTAGCCTATAAAAGGGTTGGACAAAGCGTATATCTTGGAACACCAACCCTAGAGACAAGGATCGCGATCAACGATAAGGATTCCTCATGTTTGTGAAGTAGAAAAAACATGCTAGGGTTTTAATTTTGATGGATCAAATCAACGAGTTTTTCTTTGAAATTCCAGTATGTTATAATATAGATTATGAGTTTTTAAAATCCAAAATTTGATCCAAAAATTAATTTTCCTCCATTTAAAAATGGTTTTCTTTTGTTTTTATTCAATATAGATTTAAATTAGATTATCAAAGCAAGTGTTTGAAAACATGGTTCTTTTTAAAAACTGATATTTTCTGGGTTTTATATAAAATACAAAACTACTGGAAACTTAATTTCCAACCGCGGTTCGGCCGTTTTATTTTTCATTCTATTTTTCAAAGAATAACCCCGAAAAGGGTTATTTCTTGATGAATGGAGCCAAAAGTATATCATATCATGTCCAAATTTAGTGAAAGTTTGTTTCCAGTAGTTTTACAAGGGTTTTAGATCACCCAAAAATTTTCATATTTTTTGGAGTTTATTTAATCGGAATATTAATTATTTTAAATTTTGGCTATTTTTAATAAATACCAAATCATTTTAAAAATTGATGAAACTTTTCAGAATTAAATCTTAATAATAAATGGAAGTTTCCATTGAAAAATATTTTAAAAAAAATATGGTTTTCACTATTTTCTAATCGCTTCCCTGTTTTAAGTGCCATAATTCTTTTTCTTATTAAATTAATAAATTTTCAAAATTTTTATTTACAAACTGGTAACTTAGGTTACGGGAATGTTAGAGAAATATTTTCAATTGATTTTGCATAGATTTGATAAGGTTTTAAAATTTATTTTAATAAACGGGTTTTAACGCCTAGGAAACAAATTGATCTCTTATATTTAAAAACCAATTTTATGGAAGAGATTTAATTTTTAAATTTTGAAATTTTGATAAAAATATTTATAATCTATTATATATCTACTGGAATTTTTTATTTGATTTTAGGATACCATTAGGTTTGCTTTTTAAGTAATTCTTTGGTTTCATCTGATTTTTGTGTGAATTTGAATGGGCATCGAATCGTAATAAAAATCCATGAAAGTTATAAAGTAGTATAATCTTATGATTATCTTTATACAGTAAGAGTTTGAGTTGATTTGAAATTGATATGCTATAGGTTGCTGTGTTAATCTATAATCTGATTTGCATTTTGAAAAATCAGAAATTGATATCAAATCTTAATGATAATTCAGGCTAATTTTTCAGTAAGCTCTAATCATCTATATCTTTAGTCTGTGAAATTATGGAGTAATTTAAAATTGATATGATATAGGTTGCTGTCTTAATCTATAATCTGATTTGAATTTTGAAAAATCAAATATTGATATCAAATCTTAATGATAATTCATGAAAATTTTCCAGTAAGCTACAATCATCCATATCTTGTTACTGGAAACGTTTTAACTGAGTTGGAGTTTGATTGCTTAGGGTTACTGTCTAATCCGAGCAATCTGGTCTTAATGATATTAAATCACAATTTAATAGCAAATAATTACAAAAGTCAGTAAAAATCTCCAAGAAACCTTAACTTTTCATCATAAATTCAATCCCTAACTTGTTTGAAATAGAAATCTCAGGGTTCGTAGATCTCCATTGTAAATTCGCTATACCGCGATAGTCTAACTGCTGAGATCGCAACCGTAATCGTATACTAATTGCGATTAATCCTGCATAATTGGAGTGCGTAAATTATAGTATGATATTGGCTCCGAGGTCCACTGTCCACGGAAATCCTGAGAAATATGCCAGGCAATAAGATACTATAATTTACGTGCTAAATTATACAAGTGTTGAGAGCACGATTCCCTTCCATGGTTGCGATTCGAGGCCGAAACTTGTGAACCATAGAGCCTTTGGTATTCCTTAGATGTTTAGGAATAAAAAATCCTTGAAATAAAAAATCATCAAGTTCAACAAATTGAACTAACTCACTCCATGTCTTTGGAACCGTTGGATTACGGCTTCCCATCGTAGGAACCATTAGAGCCCCATTTAGGAACACTTGTGTCATGTTGTATTCTAGGTTTTAGGGTGTCATAGAGTTAGGGAGTTCAGCTTCATCACAACCGATTGCTATTATTAGCAATTGAGTCATAGATCTAGTTACACTACTTATCATTTTTTCCCATAGGACAAGCCTAGTTACCTAGGATGTAGGTTAACCTGCATTAGTCTAAGGGACAACTTGCACTTAGATAGGATCATATAACATCTTAGATGAAGTCCTGGGATAATAAAATCTTCAACTTGAATTAAATAATTTCTCTTAAACTGTTAAAACAGTCAATCCAGTCTAGGTCGGTGTCCTAGATGAGTTAGGCATAAGTAGCTTAGTTCAGGTGTACCGAACTACGATCGACTCTGATTCCAGTGAGGCTGGGATACATAGGCAACTTGGATACTTGAGTGGCATACCAAGCCCGAGTCGGCTCCACACATAAGTGGTGGGGTTTTGTACATTAATCCTTAAATTAAAAGTAATTAAATCACTTAGGACTTTTCATAAAATTAGAACTTTAGGAGACCTTTCACTTAGATTGAATTCAAACAAATTAAGAAAATCAAGATACACATTTAGGAACTACACTAAAATTAGATCTTAGGATGCATGTCATGTAGTTCGCACATTAATATAGAGTTAAATGAGCCATTTAAAAGAAATTCAAAAGAGTTAACTTTTGGAATTGAAGATCGATTATCGGGTAGGAATGGTGCATGTGGTGGTAACTCCCCATACCTTCCATTCTCGTAACCAGGTAACGAGTCTAGATTTCTGGTCAATTATGGGTCATAAATATCTCATCTAGGTGGCGACTCTGTCACTCTCTTTTGCGTGGAATTTGGATTGCCATAGTGATCCCAAGTTCACGAAAAAGATTAATTAAATCACACCTTGCTAGGCTCGGCAGCTTACCCCTGCCCTTATGGGTACTGGGTTGCACGTTTGTTTGCACCCTATGGCTTGGTTGCTGCCTGCTTAGTTGGGTAATTAAAATCAATAATAAAAAGCACACGCCATTCGCGTGGGTACGAGAGACCAAGAGAGAGGGAGACGGCTCGCGCGTCATTCCCCTCTCGCAGGATCGGGTCACACAGTTTGGCGAATCTGCTGGGGACCACCTAAATTCATTAAAACTTCAAAGGATAACTCATTTGAATTTAATTTAACTGGCTCATAAAACACTCTATCTTATATCTTATACTTGATAGATTAGTTTGTTTGCTTTACTTTCTCGTCACATAATACTCAAACTTAATCTAACAAAACCTGAAGGCATCATAGATTGTGCAAACATATTGCACACACTTACATCACCTGCATCTAAACTCTTGCATCTCACATGCACACACATCCTATTTTAGGAACCCGGAGTGTTATCTAGCATGGTTGACTGGGATTTCATCACCTGGTGCCTCTGTGCTAGAGAAGCATTCCACTCTTACCCTAGTACCTTTATGGTACGTAAACGAATCTCTTGTTCACGTACTGATACGCCGGACACTGGTACAGTATATTGAGCACGGATTCGCGCTAAGGGAACTCTTGGCCTTACACCTAGATTAACCCACACATGCATATAGTATACGAACACACGTGCACCATGTGTGTGAGCCTAGTTTAGGATATCCTACCTATTTTTGTCTAGATTAGGCAGTAGTCCATCTTCAAATAGCTACGACCGGTCCTTAAGTACACAAACAAAGTCAAGAGTCGAGATTCTTTCTCCACTCCGCTAGATCAGGATTGATGCCTTCAGGTAGCACTTGTTAAAATGTAAGAAGATTAAAAAAAATTTCCTTTGGGATTAGGATATAAATCCCATCATTCCAAAGATTTCATAGGATAGCTTCCTATCGATCTATCTTGCACGATCTTGGTAAATCATATGATTATGATATCCTGATTTCTCTCTCTCAATGGCCTAGTCATGCTTGTGTCATTATAGGTCGTGTGACCTATCGCTTAGGCTTTCCCTAGGGCAGTTCATACATCTGGGATGTAGTTTACATATTCAGATTGTTTAGCCTAGATCATCCTTCTCTTAAGATCATTGCATCCCTAGCTTAAGGTCAATTCCTTCTTACTCTAGGGTGAACCTTTTTCAAGATCATCTTCTAAATTCCTTCAGAGTTCATTCCGATAATCCTTAAACCAGAGGCATCCCCATGTGCTATCATATCATCATTGTTATGTTTATTTGGTTTGAGGAACCATCCTTTTATCTCCCATTCCTTAACTAGTCGTATCATAATTATCATATCAATCATAGAAAAGAAAATTTTCTTGAATGTAAAGCTTACATCTCGTGTTTATTGTTTCTATGTCAGGATTGGTCATCACCGAGAATCTTAAAAAATTTCTTGGGTTTGAACTTATTCTGGATTAAGTGAGAAAATTTAACTCCCCATTTGTGTTGAAAGTCTCTCTATCCACTTTTTCCTACCTATGGCAGATTCTATGGAAAATTTCCAACTCTCTCATGTCACAGAAACCCTAGCTCTGCTTGTCCCAGATGAAAGAACTTAAGGAAGAGAATCAATATATTAAGGTTTAGCTGGATGAGAAACTTGGCCCAGCCACTATTGCTTCTAAGGACAAAAATCATAGCCTCTATGATGCATTGAAATCGTCTCAAAATGATGCGTTCATAAAGATGGAGAAATTCTTCATGAACCTCTCTCTGCAGACAGCCATGGTAGTTGATGAAGTCAGTCAAGTGAAGAATCAGATACATTATATGTCCACCCATTGTTGTTAATGTCAAAGTTCTGAGCACTTCTTCAACATGGATATTATGACTGAAGATGTCACTGTCCAAGGCAGTATTGCCCAAAATTGCAAAAAACCTCTTGAAACTCTAATGTGTAAGAGAAGCCAGCTTCAAAACAAAGCAGAAAATTCACTGATTTGCCTATCCCACGATGTGGTATCCTGAAAGGGTTTAAGGAAATGGAAAATGTGATTAACTGGTCATAGGAGCCTATGGTAATCGAATATGATCAATCAAGACCTACACCTCAACAAAAGCCCGATATGCAATTCACCCCCCTCCCGCTTCCACCATCTGTTATATTGCAACAAGTGTTGGCTTCAGGCGATATCTATTTACCTCGTATTAGGGATCCTCCAAATCCACTCCCCAGGATGTGGAAGGCAGATGAACACTGCGACTTTCACCGAAGATCAGGGCACACCACTGATTAGTGTATAACTCTGAGACATGTGATCCAAAAATTGATTGATGAGCGCAAGCTATCATTCCAGCAAACGCCAAATGTTGTGTGGAACCATGTCGCACCATTGCCAGATAAGGCTTAGACACATCGAAGTTTGAGAAGCTCAGGCTTATCTAAAGTAGAACAGGAAGAATCCAAAATTGAAAGTATCAGCCATGATGATGATTCAGAACGAACCAGCCTTCACCGAGCCTTTAACACCAGACAGTCGCAACTGTTAGAGTCTTAGTCCGTCTGCTATTTTTATTGAGTCTAGTCATCTAGTTTTGTCTTCTGAAGTTTGAATAAAATTTTATTTCGGTCATATCAGTTAAGTCACTGTCAGTGCCTTGTCCAAGCGAGTCCTTTTCTGATAATGTAAATCTTGAGCTTGTTCAGGATGAGTCCAATAATGATATAATTTCTTTCCATTCAATAAAGCATGCTTCTTTATACATTCTAGTGTGTTTGCTTCTAACTTTCATAAACAATAAAAATAAGACTCCCGTCTCGAATGAGGAAAAAAATGCCGACGAAACTCTCCTTAGTTTGTAGCATATGCGCAAACAAGAGGAGCGTCGAGCTTGGCCTCTTAAAGATAAAACTGAAGTGATAAACATTGGCACTGAAACTTTGATTCAGTGAATGCCGATTAAAGTACATTACCCTCTGAAGAGTGTGAAGAATTGATAAACTTATTTCAAGAATAAGAAGATTGTCTAGAAACGATACAACCGATACCAGGGGCAAGACATAGAGAGAAAGCTCAAGAGAATAAATAAAGTGAGAGACATATGTTATACAAGGGCATAGAGTGGAAACAACTTTCATATTTCCAATCAATGACCTTGGTTCTCAAATTCATAACATGAAGCCAACAAATTCAAGATAAGAAGTTCAAGAGCAAGCATTGAAAAGTGATCATCAAATATCAAGAGTTACAAATCCATAGATGGAGGATGTCAAAGAACAAGTTTCGCTCTATGAAAGTCGAAAGCACATATTAGACTCTTGAAAGAAGAAGATCAATTATCTCTTACCTGGAAATGCCGTCAAACTCCAAAAAAAAAGAAATAATAATAAAGAGAACTCATCAACCTAGATCAATTCTAAACCTGAACGTTGGAAGGCCTCCTTTGGCCGAACAAATCCCAGAATCATAACCCAATGTCAAAACAAATACCGGTTTGTAAACCCTTTGAGCCTGAATGAAATTTTCTTGAATATCTATCAAACTAGGGGCATCCGCCCCGAACTACGCGAGACCTGATCCCTACACTGGGGTACGTAGGCAGCTCGGTTAAACCGAGTTCGGTCGATTAAAAAAAAGAAAAGAAATTCAATCGTTCCAGAAAAAAAAAGGGACAAGTTCCAAAAGAAGAGAAGTCAATCATTCCAGAAAGAAAGAAAAAAAGAAAAATCAATTAACCTTCAAAAAATTTATCTTCAAACTAGGGGCATTCGCCCTGAACTACGTACAACCTGATTCCTACCCTGGGATACGTAGGCAACCTGTTCACAGGTTCGGTCAAAATCTTTGTTCAACCTTAAGTCATTCTTTGAAAAGCCCTATCCTACCTATAAAGTCCTTCAGATGTTCAGAATCAAAGATCTAGGCCTAAAAAAAATGAATAAGAAAAAGAACGGAGTTTGAAGATCTGCTAGACTGAAAACCTGAAAAGGCGGTCTAGGCAAAATTTAAGATCATTCCCCTGCTAAGTTGAAAACCATAAAGAGCAGTTTAAGCAAAAGCTAAGGGGATAGCCTGCTGGATCGAAAACCTATAAAAGCGGTTCAGGCAAAAGTTAAGGCTAGCACGGTCCGCCAAGTTAAAAATCCTGAAGAGATAACTTGGTCACGGTAAGAGAATCATTATAAGAAGGCTACAGCCAGTATCAAGACTGAAGATCAAAAAGAAGTTCAAGCGAGTTCAAGTGTCATCCTAGAAATTGGGGGCATTGAAACCAAACAATCCTAGGAATGGTAACCAAATCCTTGAGGCATTACTGTTTTAAGGAAGAAGTCCAGTGTTTATTAATTGAGAAACTACTCTTTGAAAAGATAGACTTACCAAACAAAACGTTAACTAAGTCAGAAGCATCACTGTGTCTGTCAATGTAGTTAGTCAATCTTTGTCATTCTAAGTTCACTCTTTCGGAGTTTCTCAATCCTTTGAATAGTGTCCTTTACCCAAATTTCCTATTTAAGAAGAGTCAGCCGTCGTCCTTGTGTCCAAATGATGCAACTGTCTCGGTGAAATAGGCCGGGTGTCATCAGCTCCCTGCGATTGTACCTGCGCCAAGTTAATCCTAAAGGAAAGTCTCGAGAATCTAGTCAAAGAGCTTCGTTTTAAAGAAGATCAGCTCAGAAGCATTCCGAAGTAGAAACATCAGGAAGTGGAGTTTCCATAAGAGGACCATGCCCCAGAAAGGCACCTGAGGCATGGAGGATTTCATATGTGATGATGATTGGGCCAGTTTCTTAGAAAGATGAACCCTTAAAATTTTTAATTTTCTTCCTGGCAGTTGAATATTATCCTGGTCAAGAAGTGTTGAAATTAACAAGAGGGGGGGTGAACTGAATTTTAACACTAAATTATCCCTTTTGACAATTACTTGTGAACCTAGTTAGAATTTTTCTTCTTTAAATTAAGTTTTTGGTTAGTGCAAGTAAGATTGAAAACAAAAGATATACCAAACCAAAAACAAGAATGAAAGTACAAAAATGAGAGATGACACACCGATATATAGTGGTTCGGGCAAAGCCTTACTCCACTCTTCTTAAGATCGTCCTTAAGGATTTCCACTGTTGGAGACCTCCACGATGCCCGACTCCGAGGCGGTTACACTTCCAAGGGATATTAAATAAGGATGCCCTTACACCTTTACAAAAGACTCTCCTTCTCCGCCGAGTTCTAAGCGGTGCTCCCTAGGGTATTAAGGTAGGATGCCCTAGCCACCTTTGTAAGAAATGAAGATTGAATAGCTTGGCTTCTTCTTGAAAGCTTGATGCTCTTTGTAGACCCTTGATTGATCTTCAATGATGGTAGTTGCAAGTGAAAGCTCTAAATATCCCAACTCAAGAAATTTGCAAGTGCAAGGCAAGTTTGGGAAGAAAACAAAATCTTTAGCACAAATGGATTACAAGTTTTCTTTAATGCTCAAGGAGGTTTTCAAATCATCAAGAGGGAGGAAATGAATCCTCGAGATGTTGTATATATAGCCTCTCTATAGAATATGACCGTTTGGGGGTAGCAATAACAAAAATAACAAATTTATTCAAATCCCAACAGCTATATTCTCACCTGTCGCGAGGTTCTCGGAGTTCCGAGAACCATTCTCGGAGCTCCGAGAAATATTCTTGGAGTTCCGAGAGAACGGCCAGAAGAAATAAAATTTCTACTGGACCATTTCTCGGAGTTCCGAGAAAATGTCCAGAAGCTACTGGACCTTTTCTCGGAGTTCCGAGGGAACTCTCGGAGTTCCGAGCTCGAAGCTCCGAGAAAAATCTCGGAGTTCCGAGAAGCCTAAAAAATCAGCAAATTTGAGATTTTATTGCTTGTTTGATTTTTGGCTTTTGGAACTCAACTCCTATGATAATTATGGAATGTTTATGAGGGTCCCAACATGTTAGTCCACCACATAATCATTCACTAAACCTTTAAAGTTCTTTAAGTGTTCTTTGAAAAACATTTTGAAAATACTTTGCCTTGACTTGAAAATCTAAAGAGAGGAGATGTACAATGATACCTATGCAACCTTCAATTTCTCTTTAGCTTTGGTCTTCAAGTTGATCTTCCATCTTTGTATGCTTGCTTGAGAGATGATGTGAGCTCCACTTAGCTCCTTTGACTCTTGTTGGGTACATCTTCAAGCATGACCATGTTGTGTGTTGGTTTCTTCAATGATCAATCATATCTTAAACACAACACTTCAAAGCAAATTGATTAGTATTCAAAAACACAATCAATTATGTTTAGAATCATCAAAACAAGATAGGAGAGTAGACCCTTGGGCTTACAAGGGTTTATCTAAACACCTGTCAAAAGAAAAATCACACTTCCCAATTTTCAGTATTCAAGAGAGCCGTTGTTCTAGATTACCAATACCAGGTAGTTAGATCAAGGTTTCAGTTATCAAAATCCCCAGAAGAAAAGACAGACAATCTCTTTGCCAAAAAAAATAAAAAATCATGTTGAAGCTTCCTGATAGCATTCCTAAACCATTCTCGTTAATCATGTTGCATAGTTCCTAAGGTTTATCGTCTCGTCATTCGTCAAATTCTTAGTTTCTCATATCTTCATCGGGCACGATTTCTATTGTGCCCGATTTCATCCTACATCAATTTCAAGCATCTAAAATTCATCAAATTCAAGTTTACCTTAAATTCAAGTTCATGAAAAATCTACAAATTCTTCATTGTCGAATTCATTAATTCATCTCAATCGAAGTTGTCTTATCTCTTTTGAACCCGTACAACTACGGTGTCTCATTCTCTTTGAGTCCTTATGACTGTGGACTCTGATCCTTTTAGGCCTGTATGACTACAGTGTTCTATTCCCTTTGAGGCTGTATAACTACAGTGTCTCATTCCCTTCAGGGTCCGTATAATTACGGCGTCATGTTCCTTCCGAGTCCGTACAATTACAGTCTCATTTCCTTGGAATCCGTATAAATATGGTATTCCATTTTCTTCGAGTCCATACAACTATGGTCTCTTATTCTCTTTCAGCATCATACAAATGTGATGTCTCATTTCCTTGGAATCCATAAAAATACGGTATTTCATTATCTCTGAGTCCATTAAAAATGGTCTCTTATTCTCTTTGAGCATCATACAAATGTGATGTCTCATTTCCATGAACTCCGTATAAATACGGTATTTCATTCTCTTCGAGTCCATACAACCATGGTCTCTTATTCTCTTTGAACATCATACAAATATGATGTTTTTTTCCTTGGAAACGGTAAAAATACGGTATTTCATTCTTTCTGTGTCCATTCAAAAATGGTCTCTTATTCTCTTTGAGGATCATACAAATGTGATGTCTCATTTTCTTAGAATCCGTATAAATATGGTATTTCATTCTCTTCGAGTCCATACAACTATGGTCTCTTATTCTCTTTAAACATCATACAAATATGATGTCTCATTTCGTTGGAATCCGTAAAAATACGGTATTTCATTTTATCTGAGTCCATTAAAAAATGGTCCCTTAAATCTCTTTGAGCATCATACAAATATGATATCTCATTTCCTTGGAATCCGTATAAATACGGTATTTCATTCTCTCTGAGTCCATTCAAAAGTGGTCTCTTATTCTCTTTGAGCATCATACAAATGTGATATCCCATTTTCTTGGAATCCGTATAAATATGGTATTTCATTCTCTTTGAGTCCATACAACTATGGTCTCTTATTTTCTTTGAGCATCATACAAATGTGATGTCTCAAAGAGTTTCAACTACCCAAAGAGTCTGCAACACTCAAAGGGTCTCAACTACTCAAAGAGTCTCAAACACCACCTCCAACACTCAAAGAGTCTGCAACACTCAATGAGTCTCTTCCTTTCTCTTTTGTTTTGGGCTTTATCAAAGCCAACACAAAATACTCAAAGAGTACAAAAACATACTAATCACTCAAAGAGTTTTTATAGCTATTTTAGAATTTTTGTCAAAAGAAATGCAAACTAAAGGTTTTTTTTTTTAAAAAGATGTAAGAAAGAAACTAGGCCATGAATCACGGATTCTAGTAATTTCTTCCTTATTAAAAGCAAATCAAAAAGATTATCTCAGATCGACTTTACTGATGGAAGAATCAATTCTCAAAGAGAAAAATGAGAGTGCATGATCTTTACCAAAGAGCACACTCAAGCAGCTTGAAGTAATTTTCGGGTTGTAACCCTTTTCAAAAGATGCAAAGCATTCTGCTAAAGGTTTAAAGATTGTAAGAATGAAATTTAGACTCCACTGGGGATAAGATTTTTCAAAAGACTCGACTCCAAAAGAGAACAAGCTGACTGAGGAATTCATCTTAAAGAGTGTTCAAACTTTCTCTAATCTTTATTTGATGGGAATAAACATCTCAAGTATCAATGAGTGTGACATCTTTTATGACGCAAGTCATAAAAGATGCCCCTAGTATGATTACTTCCATAATAAAATTTATTGGAGAGCAACACAGAAAGAATTGGCCAAAGGCTTTCATTAATGATCACTTGGGTTTACAAAGTTACTCAAGTACAAGAACATAGCTCTGCCCAAAATCTTCTTTCATCTATGCCATCTGCTGATGCTGAAAATGGGCTAACAGCCTGTCACCTTCTGAACTCTGCTTTGCTTCGCATTTTCTCCACAAGAGCCACAGGTTCTCTTTTTCTTTGGTTTTTTTTTGTTTTACTCATCACCCCGACATTGGGAGAACTTGGACTAACAAGACCTCGAAACTTGAATTCGACTCTACAAAGGAAGGACTTTGACAAACAATGAACAATGACATTTATAGACACCTGACTTTAACACTAAGAGAGACTGAAATCTGCTTCTTAGTCAGATAAATATTTTAAAATGGTTAAAAGTCTACCACTCTTAGAGTCTTTTGAATACCATGTTTAATGGTGTTTCATTCATCTTTTTGGTATTTCTATCATGGTTATTATTCCTTCGGATTGCTTAGTTTCAACCTCTCTAACTCAAAGAGTACCAAAGGAAGCATTGCTGGTGCTTACTCAGACAATGGAGAAGAGCCAAAGCAAATGAAAGTCTAGCTGGCTCTTTGAAGCTCTGTTCTTTTCTGCATGAAGTCATTGCCATGACCAAATTGCCATTTCAGGTTTTCGATTTGGCGGACCGTATGCCTTAATTTTTGCCTAGACTGTTTGCCCTTGTAAATATTCCATCCAGCAAGCTCTGCACCCTAATTTTTGCCTAAGCCGCCCTTTCGGGTTTTCAACTTAGCGGGTGAATGACCCTAACTTTTGCCTAGACCACCCTTTCGGGTTTTTAGTCTAGCGGGTCTAAGACTCCATCATTTTTTTTTCTTTCTGTTTCTCTACAAACCTGGGCCTAAAATACACCAAAAGGACTTTCAGGTAGGCTTAGGTTCAAGCAGGGTAAACATTGGTGTGTTTGAATATATTTAAACCGAATCTGGACCCTCCAGACTGCCTACGTATCCCTGAAGAAAATGGGAATCAGGTCCGCGTAGTTCGCCCATTGGGACTTCAAGAATTGTTGTTTTCAAAATGTTACGAAAGATGTGACCGAACCTGAATTGATCAGGCTACTTACGTACCCTATAGAAAGGGATCAGGTCAAAACGTAATTCAAAATAAAAAACAATAAACAATAAAAAATGCTCCTACCTTGCGGCTATCAAAGAAAACAAGTATTATTATTATTTTTTTAGGCCCAAAGGGTGTGCAAATGGTTTTAAAACATTTGGGATATTGGCTCGAAGGCTTAAATTGTCTAAGGATGGCCTCCTGGTGTACTTAAGCATAATATTTCTTGAGTTGATCCAGGTTTGTAGGTTCATTTAATTTTTTTCCATTTTCATCGAGGAGTCTTACTAGGGGTGTAAACGGATAGAATTCGAATCGGGTAGTGCTATATCCGAATTCGAATTCGTTTACAAAATTCAATATCCGTATCCGAATTCGACGGATGATTAAAATTTGTTACCGAATTCGCATCCGACGGATATTATTCGAATTCGGATATTATCAGTATCTGTTTATCCGGATTCAAATCCGAATTTGAATTCATAAACGGATATCCGAATTTAAATCCGAATTCGAACGTATCTGTTTATCCGGATTCAAATCCGAATTCGAATTCATAAACGGATATCCGAATTCGAATTCAGTGTCCAAATCCATATCTGAATGTCTGAATTCTTATCCGAATTCATATCCGAATAAATCATATCCAATGTCTGAATTTGTATCCGAATTTGAATTTGAATAACCGAATTCATATTATCCGAATCTGAACACCTATTATAAAGAAGAAATTAGAAACATCCAGTTCAAGTGTTTACAGATACCACTATGAAATCATTTAAAAGAAATTACAAACATTCAGTTCAAGAAGAAATTAATAAAAGAAGAGGATTCAACCACTCTAAAAAAAAAGAAGAGATTACAGATACCCCTACGCCCATCACTTCCTTTAGTACAACATTGCATTCTAATCCTATAATCCTCTATGGAAATCATCAAATCAATATAACAAAAAAAAGTAGCAGTTCAAGTGTTCAACCATCAAAACTCAAAGGGTCCACTCTCAAAACACATAAAGTTGCAAAACATGCTCATGTCAACCTACTTGGATCTTTGCCTCATGGCCCTCATCTTTCGGCGCTTTGAGCCTCCTCATGTGCTTCTTCTTCCACTGCAAAAATTATCAGATCCCACCATTAGAGAGATCAATGGGTAAAATAAATAAAACTTTTTCAATTAATGAAGACAAATCACAAT
Source organism: Tasmannia lanceolata (assembly GCF_043159265.1). Classification (NCBI taxonomy): domain Eukaryota; kingdom Viridiplantae; phylum Streptophyta; class Magnoliopsida; order Canellales; family Winteraceae; genus Tasmannia; species Tasmannia lanceolata. The sequence goes on along the minus strand of NW_027518680.1, from coordinate 51,985,859 downwards.
AGCCATGAAGAAGGAACAGAGTTACTTATATATGAAATGAAAAAAGGGACAAAGCAGCTAAGTTGTGAGTGTGTGGTGTGGTGTGTGTGTGTGTGTGTGTGAGAGAGAGAGAGAGAGAGAGAGATACCACCATTGATATGAAAAGGGACTTGATTGAAAAGAAGCAATATGAATCAGAAGCCCACCATCCTATCCTCCTAGAAAATAGATTCAAAACCTCTTCATCCTTTAAATTTCACCTAAGAGACCACGACCAAACAAACACCTAACACAGAAAAGAAATCATGTTCCAAAGTATACAATCTCTTTAATCGAGATGCAAGCATCATGTGTTACAGTAGAATATAACAGATCGTAGCAATTTTGTAAAATAACAAGTAAAGGTAGAAATGTAGAATATACCTGTCCAAATTCACTTGCAAAAGCATGGACCAAAACATCAATCAAGATTGAAAGCCTGAAACTGGTTTATAAAATAGAGAAAAAATTAGTCATTGTTAAAATTATCTTATAAACTAAGAACAAAAAACTAAATTAGTACTTTATTTACTTGCCCGTCTAGTTGTGGCAACCAATCTTTCGTACAAAGTAAGCTTTCCACTGTTTCAGAATTTAATGAGGCACGTGTATCCTCAATTACTCTACGTGCTTTACTGAAAGTTGACTCCGATGCAACTGTGGAAGCTGGGATTGCCAAAACATCTCAAGCAAGCTTTGAAAGTGTTGAGAATTTTTTTTCATAGTGCCTCCACCACTGCAATATATCAAATGAAAGAGCTTCGTCCTCGTTGAATGGAAACAAAGATTCTTCTAGGTATTGCTCTAATTCTGTCGTTTTAGCAAAAGATGACAAAGTGGAATGCTCTCTAACAAACCTCCTACAATCTCTAAAATCCAAGCTTGATTGAGTAGAAGCTTTAACTATACCAAATGAACGTTCAACTTGATCCCCAACCCCACAACTAAAAGGAGCTTCAAGTGAAGAGTCCTCATATTCTGAATAAAGTTCAAGGAGGACATTACAGACTTTATTTTTGTACACTTCAAAAGAAACTACCATAGATTTTCTCATAAAAATATTCAACAATATGCATCTTATAACGAGGATCAAGAATGATTGCAATTGTTAGCACCAAACTACATTCATCCCAATATTTATCAAACTTATCTTGCATAAAAAATGCCATCCTATGAATACAGTCAACATCACTCAATTGCCACTTCTTCAATGTCAATCGAATTTTGCACACCTCAATGAAATAAAAGTTGGCAGTTGGATATCTAGTACCAGAAAGTCTTTTAGTCACTTCATAAAAGAGTTTCAAACATTCACATATATTCTTTCCCATTTTCCATTCATCCTCAGTGGGTAGAAACTTATACTCATTATCTAAGTCAGCTAGACGCTCAAATGCCTCTTTGAGCTCCAAAGCATCTCGTAGCATCTCATATGTAGAGTTTCATCTCGTCTCAACATCCAAACCCACACGTTTTTTGGTAGTTAACCGAGTTTGACTCAATGCAAGACACAAATTTTCATCTCTGTATGGGGAGTGATTTATTTATTTGATACTTTTTCGAATTCCCTCAATTAACCCATGAATGACCTCCATCCCCTTCTTCACAATTAAATTCACGATATGGGCCGAACACCGAATATGGAACATGTCACCATAGTGGACAAGTAATCCCTTACCATTCAACCATGTTTTAACACCATCCAACATCCCTCCATTCGCATTAGCATTATCCACTACAATGATAAATAACTTTTTGTCAATGTTCCATTCCAAACTTCGATTCTTCAACCAATCACATAATCGGTCACCACGATGTGGGTATTCAACATCATGAATAGAAATTAATTTATTGTGCAACTTCCATTCCTCATCAATATAATGACAAGTCACAAAAATACCCACGGTTTTGATGTTCAGCTGTCCACCCATCAGTAGTGAGTACTAACTCTGGAGGATGTGTTTTCAATCTCTTTATAAATCCTTGCCTTCTCATCATTATAAACACCCACCAAATCAATTTTTACGGTATTTCTTGAACGAAATTTATAAGAAGGCATGCAATATGAAATCCAAAGCTGAAAGTACTCATACTCCGCTATAAGAAAAGGAAAGTCATGTTTCGCAATCATCTTAGCATACAAGGCCCTCTCAACTGCTGGGTCAAATTTATGTATTGCTAATTTGGGAGACGGGTCCGTCATTACTACTGCTAGTCTTTCAAAGATAATATTGGGTAAGGTCGTTCGTTTGCTTCTTTTTAGTACACGTTTTGAGATGATTCTTCAAATGAGTTGTTCCTATTGAACTTGACCCATCAATTTTTTTCTTGCAATGCATGCAAATGGCATCAATAACTCCACCACCCTTTACTTCCCTAGTAAATTCTGTCCATACAACTGATGTAGTCTTTCGACGCTTTAGGTCATTTTCAGGATTGGGATCTGAATCATCAGTGGCAGGTGGGGGAACACTTCTACTAGGGGCATCAGTACTTGTACCATGATTAGGACGTAGCATCAGCACTACTAGACACAGGAGTAGCCAAATTCTGAGGTTTAGATATTGTTATGCTGGGTAAGGTCGTTCTTAGCAGCCTAAAAGGCACAGAGTTGAGCACTACCCTGTTTCAATAATTGCACTACCATCAACACAATTATTACCACTCTTAAAGATAATGAGAAACTAATTAAGATAATAGGGACAAACCATCTATGGACAGACCTAATAGACAAGGACAGGTTCATGCATTCCTTGAGTTACTATTTTCATACTCGTTGCCTTTGTTCTTTAAGTTTAAAAAAACACAACTCTAAATATGCAATCAGTTTATAAAGGAGGACATTCTATATAAACAATACATAATTCATAAAGAAGGATCACATGTTTCGATGTCTTATTCAAAATAATGAACAGGAACACAGCATTTATAATAGCAAAAAGGAAAGGTTATTTATAATGGTACCTCTCCAAATTTCAAATAAGAAGGCAGGCTTGTTCCTGAATCCCTGAATCAATAGGACCAATATTAGATGCTTGGATTACAAAATATATAATGAAAATATTCAGTCAGATTCAAATTAAAATGCCCACACAGTTTATTTCGACATACCATGAATCAACACCCTTGATGAAAGTGGAAAAAATTCTGCATTTTCCATCCGTAGATGTTGTTACTACAAGAATCTGTAAACAAAAATGAGACATGAGCATTGAGAACAAAATTAATACATTACTAACATATGCTGCACACAGGAAGAAGTGCTGAAATTGCAACGCCGGTTAACCAATAGATTAATGCTTAAGTAGTTTGAGTTAATGAAGGATAAATCATGAATATTTCAAAACTATAATCATGTGAAGCAAGGAAACAATGCTTTTACTAATTCGAATTTGCAACCAATCAGATTGTGATAGAAAAATTCAGTTACAGCTACTCTATGATGAGAACGTCCAAGTTGAAAAGACATTTTATCATTAGCATCTAATTGCAAAATTTTAAGCTTCACAAAATGATAAATAGCATGTGTACCTACACATCCAAGAACTACTTGATATCGCGTGGTCAAATACAAACTCAATCACTGCTTTGGAGCTTGGAATGGTGAAATGCAGAACTAGTAGTAGATTGTTGTAAAATAAGAGCTACAATTCAGTGTCTATCAAGATGCCATTCAAAAAAAAAAAAGATGCCACAAATTTAAGAAAACTTTCAATCATCAATGTAAAAGATGTACATGTGTCAAATGATGTCAAAATTACCTCTTGAAATTGCCCCAAAAGCTCAGATCGGTTTGGAGAAGAAGAAGATCCTTGAGATCTTGGCCCCAAAAGCTCAGATCGATGCTCAGAAATGATGGATTCGAGACTAGCTTGTCTAGATCTGGATGGAAACTAACCAAAGTTAGCTAGGGTTGAACATGTCATGTTCTAAGGTTTTGCCTAAGTGTTTTATGAAGAGGGTTTGAAGAAGAGAAGGAGGTTTGGATCTGATGGAGTAGAAGATGGAGATGGGATCGGTGGGTTTTAGTTTAGAGATATGTTAGAGTTACATCTAGGAGGGAGTTAGGGAAAGGATGAGGTGGTGGTGCTGTTCGTGAGGCGTTCTGGTTATTCCGACGGAGAAGAAGAAGAAAATCTTCTTTGCCCTCTGCTCTCCAACCCCTTTTTCTTCTCTCCACGATCGCTCATTTTCTTCATCTTCATTGGAAACCCTAGTAGCAACAAAAAGCCTAAATGAGGGACCAAATGAAAAGCAAACTCATTTTAGGGTTTTAACTTTTATACAACCCTAAATGAGAGAAATGATCTGAGCCATCCATTTGGGTGAAAGTGTGAAACCCTCAATGGCTATGATTAATGGTTTTGGATCATCAAAGAACCCCAGTTCAAAAGCCAAATCGGCCCTAGGATCTTCTACAAAGTTGCCGTTTGGATCTAAGGAAAAAATTATAGAAAAAAATACATGGAAAAAATAATTACATGAAAAATAAAAACTTTAGAACTTAAATAGGAATCCAGTTTTCTTAGAAAACAGGGAAATTTTTTTATTTTGAAAAAAAAATCCATGAAAATGAATTAGCCAAATGCAACAAAGTCATAAAAATTATGGAAAATAATTCCATGAAGAAAATATAGAGTTTCATAGGAATGTGTTTTCTTAGAAAATAAGGAAAATTTTAATTTTGAAAAAAAAAATCCATGAAAATGAACTAGCCAAATTAGGAAGACTCATTTTCCAATATATATTCCCACCCATCAACCAAAACTTTCTAACTGCCAACTTAGGGTTTGCCATTGAAATTAACCAAAATGCCCCTTCACATCTAAGAAATTAGATATTATTTTACATTGTCCAATGTTAAAGATTATTTTTCGTGAAATGTTATCCGCACTACTGTATTTTGATGAGGGCACTCCTCACTTTATTAGAAGTACGGTGTGGCCCATAAAATAGGATGATCCAAACTGTCCATTAGATGGGCCACAGCCTAAATAGAATGTGCCCCAAAAATTATTTCCATAGGTTGATCCTAACCCTCCTATCTACAGAGGGTTAGGATCAACACTATAACATTCAGATAGGAGGGTAACCTTTGGAAATGATTTTTGGGGCACAACCTATTTAGTCTGTGGCCCATCTAATGGACGGTTTGGATCATCCTATAGTGCTGTCCATACCATACTTCTAATAAAGTGAGGAGTGCCCTCATCAAAATACATAGTGCTACTACTGATAACATTTCCCTATTAGAAAACTGAAAACCCATATGGTATTCCGAGTTTTTATATGATGCCCGACCGTGAAGTAACGTCAAAGCGGTGCCACCCTTGATATTTGATCCAACAGCAGACCACTTTTTAAGAGGCTGCTGTTGGATCAAATATCAAGGGTGATACCTCTGGCGTACCACCTTGACGTGACATCACGGTCGGGCATTAGATAATTTCTCTGGTATTTCAAGTTGGCTTTCTCTTAAATTAATTCCAATAAAAATGAAGGAGAAAAAGAAATGTAGATTTCATCTACTGTTATAGAGAGAAATTTTTCAAAAGAATAAGTAGACTTTTGTTCCCTGTATTAGCATGATCTAGACCCTTCAACAGGAAGCCGCCTACTTGTGAGCGTCAAATACGTGGACCCTACTTCTTCTACTCAGTTTTTAGGAGTATTTCAGGAAATGTAATACCCTTTAAAAATTATTTAAAAAATAATATATGAATCAGGATATCCGAATTTGAATACATATTGAATTTGAATTCAAATTTGGATATCCGGATACAAATACGAATTCGGATATATGGATACGGATGCGGATATTCGAAATAAACGGATATACTTCTCGGATTCGGATGTTAAACGGATCGGATGTACCATTTACCAGATTCGCATCCGCTAAGATCCGGATATCTCCTAAACGGATTCGGATAATATCCGCTTGAAACAGATCGGATAATATTCGCTTTAAACGGATTCGGATGCGGACGGTAATCGAATTTTCGAATATCCATTTACACCCCTAAGTCTTACGGCTTTTCCAGGCAAGACTTCATCAACAGTGTAAGGACCAGACCAATTTGGCCTGAATTTCCCTCTAGGATCAAACACCGATGCCCTGTAGGACTTCAAGACGAGATCTCCTGGCTTCAGGTCATGAACTCGAACTTTCTTGTTGAAAGCTCTCTCAATCCGCCTCTGATATCCTTGAATATAGTATAAGGCTCTCAGCCTTTTTTCATCTATCATCTACAATTCATTATGTCTGGATTTTGCATACTCAGACTCTGGTAAATCAGCTTCTATCATCACTCTCAAAGAGAGAATTCTCAGCTCGAGTTGCAAAACCGCTTCCATTCCTTACACCAAAGAATACGGAGTCACACCTGTCGAAGACCTGATCGATGTCCGATAAGCCCACAAAGCATATGGAAGTTTGTTCGACCGGTCTTTATAAGTTTCAGTCATCTTACTTATAATAACTTTGATATTCTTGTTCGCTGCCTCTACAGCCCCATTTGTCTGCGGTCTGTAGGGAGATGACTTATGATGCTTTATCTTAAATTCTTCACACAAGTGTACTACCTCTTTCTTAAAATGTGACCCATTATCGTAAATCAGCTCATGAGGTACTCCATATTTGCAAATAATGTTTGCACGGATAAACTTTCGCAACTGTGTTCGAAGTTATGGAAGCATAAGATGCAGCCTCTATCCACTTTGTAAAATAGTCAATAGGTACCATAATATACTCATGCCCGCTCGAGGACTTCGGATAAATCTTCCCAATTATATCAATCCCCCACATTGAAAACGGCCATGGTGAAGTCAAAGAGTGCAACTCCGAAGTAGGAACATGAATGAGATTCGCATAGACTTGGCACTTGTGGCATTTCTTCACAAAGGCAAAGCAATCTGCTTCCATTGTGGGCCAATAAAAACCAAGTTTGAAAATCTTTTTGGATAATATTTTCCCATTCATATGAGGGCCACGGACTCCCTCATGAGTCTGCTCAATAAGCTCTGCAGCTTTGTCCTCATCAACACATAGGAGTTGTATACTATCAAAAGATCGCCTATACAACTCTTCACCACAAATGATGAAATTGGCAGCTAATCTTTGAAGAGTCTTCCTCTCTTTACTTGAAGCTTCAGGAGGATGTCCTTTACCAGAAATGAGGTTATTTATGTCCATAAACCACGGCTTCCCATCTGGACACCTGGCTGATATTTCAATCACATTCACATGTGCAGGAGCCCACTGTAATCTCACAGCTAAGGGTTGGACCTCCATAGTTGCAGAGATGTCAAGCATCGAAGCCAAAGTAGCCAAATCATCAGCAAAATGGTTCCTGGTTCTTGATAAGTGAGTAAAAGTGATATTCTAAAATTTAGTAACTAGTGATTCCAAATATGTATTATAAGGAATCAATTTATCCTCTCGAGTTTTCCGTTGCCCATTGATTTGACAAATAATGAGCATTGAGTCCCAAAACACATCTATGTCTTGAACTTGAAGAGCTAAAGCTGCCTCAAGTCCTGCTATACAGGCTTCATATTTTGCCATGTTGTTCGTGCACTCAAACTGCAGCTTGATGGATATAGGAATATATTCCTTTTTCGGGGATACAAGCACTGCTCCTACTCCTTGACCTTGGTTATTGACAGCTCCGTCAAAGTACATCAACCACTTGGTACTTGGAGTCTCTTCTTCAATATCCATGATTTCTTCATCAGGAAATTCTGCCTTCAGAAAAGCACTCTCCTCAACAGGAGCATCGGCCAATTGCTCAGCTATGACCCGCCCCTTAACTGACTTTTGAGTGACATAAGTGATGTCAAACTCGGACAATAACAATAACCATCTTGCGGTTCTTCCAGTGAGGGCGGGTTTCTCAAACAAGTATTTTAACGGATCCATCCGTGAAAGTAAAAGTACCTTGTTTGACAACAAATAATGTCTAAGCCTTTGGGTCGCCCAGACCAATGCTAGACAAGTCTTTTCCAAAACAGTGTACTTTAACTCATATTCTAGCATCTTCTTACTGATGTAATAAATAGGCCTTTCCCGCTTAGATTCTAGATCTTTCTGAGCAAGCATACAACCCATTGCTGTGCCTGTGATTGATAAGTACAACAACAATGGTTCGCCTGGAAAAACAGGAGATAAAACAGGAGGCAATGATAAACAGTGTTTAACTTTTTCAAAAGCTTTCTGACACTCCTCATTCCATTTCTTAGAGGAATTCTTTTTTAAAAGCTTGAAAATTAGTTCACATGTCATAGTTAAATGAGATATGAACCTTCGTAAGTATTGAACTTTCCCAAGAAAGCCTCTGATCTGCTTTTCTGTCTTAGGCGGCTCCATTTCTTGAATTGCCTTGATCTTTTGAGGATCAACCTCAATTCCTCTTTCACTGACCATAAATCCAAGGAGTTTCCCTAATGTAACTCCAAATACACACTTGTTTGGATTCATATGAAGCTGATATTTCCTGATTCTCTCAAAGAATTTTCTCAAAGCAACTGTATGCTCTGGTCTAGTCTTTGCCTTAACGATCATGTCATCTACATAGACTTCGACTTCTTTGTGAATCATATCATGAAGAAGAGTAGTTACAGCTCTCTGATATGTAGCACCATCATTCTTTAAACCAAATGGCATTACTCTGTAGCAATAGGTGCCCCACTGAGTAATGAATGTTGTCTTTATCATGTCCTCAGGTGCCATCTTGATCTGGTTGTACCCGGAAAACCCATCCATAAAGGATAAGAGTGCATGTTCTGCCATATTATCCACCAGGAGATCAATGTTTGGTAGTAAAAAATCGTCTTTTGGACTTGCCTTGTTCAGGTCCCGAAACATTAGAACCTTCCCATCCTTTTTGGGCACCGGTACCATGTTAGCGAGCCATTCAGGGTATTCTGCTACTTGGATGACTCTTGACTTCTTCATAAACTTTCAACTCACATTCGGTTTTGAGTTTTCGGAGCTTTTGCTTCTTTGGATTAATGCCAGGGATTAAGGGTAATTTGTGCTGAACAATCTCCTCACTCAATCCCGGCATGTCATCGTAAGACCAAGCAGAAACCTCCTTGAACTCTTTAAGTAGAGTGATTAATTCCTTGCGCTCATCAGGAGATAAAGTTTTGCCAATCCGTATTTCTCAAATTAAGGTTTCATCACCAATATTCACGGTTTTAATTTCCTCTTCGAGTGGTTTTGCTCAGCGACTCTCCTCCTGTTGAATCATATGTTTGATTTCAGGGGGACTTTAGTCGGCTTCCTCATCAGAGAGGGAGTCTTGATTGTTATTATTAACACTATAAGATTTTAAAGCAAATTCAGTAGATGAAATAGAAACAGAAATATACACAGAAGAAGAGCCCTTTATTTCATTGAAAGTAGAATTGAATACATCAAATGATGAATGGCCCACATTAGGCTTTACAATGGACTCATAACTCGTATTTACAGGCTCGATTGACAAGTTTACCTCAGTGCAAACTGACTCAAACAGATGCAAAGAAGAAACATCAGGCTCATCAGCAAAAACAGCATCCAACTCGACCTCACTAGGAGAAGTGGTCCCATCACCAACTTCAGAAATAGACTTTACCTCTACGGTACCTGCATCAAAAGAATCATCAGAAAGAAAAGACTCTGAATTAGACTCAGAGACTGACACATACCTATGAACAACTAACTCTTTTGAAGGAAAATGACAGGACTGAAAAGTAACCTGAGGTAGGACCTGAGAGGTCCAATTAGTCAAAGGTCTCTCAGCCGAGGTAATAAGGTGAGTGGGGTTCAGTACGAGCGGGCTCTTGCTGATCACAGCCACAGTCTGTGACTTCTCATGAAAAAGGGAGCTCAATGCATCAGGTCCCATTGCATCTGCCCAATCTATTTCAGCCTCTGTTTCAGTTCTTGTGCCCTGCAGACTCATCAACTCATCATCAAGCTCTAAGTCAAAGAAAATCTCAAATTCCGGCAGCCACTGTCCGGTCGATTCATCTTTCCATGTCTCAGCAAAGCCACAGAATGGGATGTCAGATCCTTCTTTGCGGAATCTCCCATTCATAGTCAAATCAAGTGGTCTCATCGGCAAGTCCAAACCTCTACGGCGACACTCTGCCCATTTCAACATGTATCGCTTCATCTCTTTGACCTCTGCCTTAGTTAGCTTATATCCAAGCCCAAACAGACCATTGAAGGTATGAACAAGCGGCCATTCAGTTAAACCCTGATGGTTTCTGCCAAGTCCTGCCCCTGGGATATAACCCTGTAGACGTATCATCCTGACTACGTTCGAATTGGTACTACTTAAGAAAAAAATTTCTTCATTCACTGCTTCTGCCAGAGTTATAGCTGTCACCTCCAAGAAAAATCCAGTCAGACTAACATCCCTGAAGTTATCAACAAAGAGTTCCTGAGAGATTTGTCCCACTTCTAGGTCAGGGTCCCCTTTAACAGTTATCACTTTCTTTTTCCAAATGAACTTCAGTTTCTGATGTAATGTGGATGGGACAGCCCCAACCTTATGTAACCAAGGGTGGCCAATCAACAGCAGAAAGGAGGCCTTGATGTCCAAAACTTGGAATTCAATATCGAATTCCTCTCCACCTATTTGCACTTCAGTTATTAAGGTCCCTATCACATCACGCCTAGTCCCATCATAGGCCAAGATACCCTGTTCTGAAGGAATGAAGCTTTCGGGTCCAAAACCCAGGGTAATTGCCGTGCTTAGCGGGCATACGTTTAATGCAGACCCATTATCAACAAGTACTTCGGATACTTTCTTTTTGTTGCAAATAACAGTTATTCTGAGGGCTTTCGTATGATCTCTTCCTTCTGGTGGCAAATCACTGTCTGTAAACGATGGAGTTTTCGCCGCTCTAGCCATGGAAACTATACCGACAAGCTCCTTGGCAGTTATCTCAACAGACACCTGAGCAGAGTTTAGCTCTTTCAGCACCACTTTCCGGTGCCTTGAAGACGACATCAGGAGACCCCAAACAGAGATGTTCGCTTGAGTCTTCTTCAATTGCTTAAGAAGATTATCATCTTCTTCATCTATTACAAGCCTGTTCTACCTCTAGCCATCCGTGGCCCTTGCAATCTCAGCCGGATTGTCAGCGTTCAACTCAGGAGGCTTAAAGACTCGCCCTCCCGTAGTCATGTGACACATCTCGTGACACTGATCATCTAGCAGCAACAACTCATCGTCATCCATACTTAACACATAAGGAATTCCACTGACATTTTCTTCTTGGAAGTCATCCATCCCCAAAACATATGGAGTCTTCACTTCTTTCCCCACATCATCATAATGAGGGATATACGACAGAGATGAAGAGGACTCAGCAATCTCAATATCGCTAAATGACAATATATACTGCTGCTTTCCTTTCACATCCTCAAATTCTTCATCGTCAAATTCCAAAACATATATTTTATCGGACATGATAGTATATATAAGAGCAGAGGGATCAAGGATGGGCTCATCTACAAAGATGGCATTAGTTGCAGGAGGGGGACTAGAATGATGATTCGAGAGAGGATTCTGAGTAATATTTGGTCCTTTAACTGCGAGTTCATCCTTATCAATCATATTCTAAATTGCATGCTTTAAAGCCAAGCAATTCTTAGTTAAATGTCCCGGACCTCTATGATACTCACAATATTGATCTTTCCTCCAGTTTGGGGGTAATGGATTAGGTGCAGGTTTAACATCCGGAAGTTTGATCTTCTTATCTCTTATCAGCTTTTTAAGTATCATAGGCAGGGCATACGGTAATGGATCAAACTGTCTGAACTGCCTTTTTACTAAGGGCTTAGCAATTTCCGCGACAACCCTGGCCTCTGGTCTATAAGCAGGCTTGAAATAATTCACTGCATGGACCTCTTTAGGGGGGGCCATAGGCCTCTTGCCTTCTCGCACATTAGACAATGTCTTTGCTCTAAGACCCTTAGCTATAGCGTCCTCTGTCTGGGTACCAGTTTTTATCACAGGATCAAAACTAGGATAGTGCTGCGGTGCCATAAAATGGAAGTACTGTGGGGATAGACTTTTGATCACTAACTTGATCTGATCATCTTCTGGCATCCTCTAACTCAACTGTGCAGATTTGTGCCTCCAGCGCCTGATAAACAACGTGAAAGATTCTTGGGGACCTTGCTTCAGCTGCTTCAGGTCTCTTTTTGTTATTTCGATCCCCTCCTCCATTGAAAACTGCTCAACAAACAGGTTCGATATATCGTCCAAAGTTCTGGTTTCCTCAGGCTTCAGTCTTAGAAACCACATTTTAGCTATCCCTATGAGAGACATGGGAAATAGCTGGGCCATTTGTTCACGACTCAGCCCATGTTGTTGAGAGAGCGTAATAAACCATCTGACATGGTTTCTTGGGCACCCAGTGCCATCATACCTATCATAATCTGGTGCTTTGAACTTTGGCGGTAAAGTAACACTAGGGGTCTCAAAATATTCAGAAATATCGAACCTCTTTGGCCCTTGGAACTTCATGCTTTCAATGTCCCTAGCCATCTTCTGACACATACTGAATAACTCCTTATTCGTCTGCGGAGCGCAATATTCTTCGGCATATTGGTCCTCGTCGAGGTCAATCTCCACGGGAGGAATATGAGGTCTATTGGGGTTAGGAAATGTAGCAGGAGGAGGTTGGATGACAGGCGCTCTAGAAGTAGAGGTTTTGTCGGTATTCTGGGATTTTAGTATGGCTATTTCATCTTTTAATCCCGATATATCTCGAGACATGTTTCTCAACATTTCTTGTATGACCAACATGGGATCAGTTGAATCAGCCATTAGATCAGACTTAGAGGAGTTGGGTAATTCCAAGGTAGGGGATAAAGACTCTCTAGATGTTACAGGCGAGTCAAAATGACGGACAAGTCTAGAGACAGAGGAAGGTCTAGACCAAGTTGGTTTAGATTGATTATCTTTTGATGGACCGCTGGTTGCTTTCTTTCAGAATCCTGAATGGAAATGAACATATTAGATTAAACGAATCATAAGTGAAATAAGGCATGCTGATCAAATAAAGATAAGACAAAACAAGCACATTTTCATTGATAAAATTTGATTTGATTACAAAGATAAACTGGTAAAATAAAGGATAGCATGATCATAATATTGAAATTCTGGACTACAAGATGTTTAGGACATAAATCAGATGAAGACTCTCAATCATCCTTTTCCTTCAATCTTGCTTTCTTAGGCTTACGATTTTCGATGTTCTCCAATAACCACTGATAATACCCTTCGGATACTCCACAATAAGTCTTAACTCGCAAGCTCCACGATGATCGCATTACTTTATGATCCCAATCTCTACAGATTTCTTCCGCAATATGACGATTGAATTGTACAAGAGGACGATCAGGTGCTGGGAGATAAAACTCAGTTTGAAAATCCCCATGCGAACATTCAGTTTGAAGTCCTCCAAACTGACGGAAGATACGATCCGGGATATAGAATGAGGTTTTCTCCAAACCAAGAAATTGAACAATTCTATTAGCTTGGGTCTGGGTTACAAACTGATGATAAACAGGGAACCACCAAGCAATTTGGTCAGCTTGACGGGAAGCTAACCACTCAATCCATTCATCCTTAGTATAGGAAAAAGTTTTGTGTTCAGATTGGCCAAACTTGTACAAGGTAAAGTCTTTGTTTTGCAAAGGTACATAAATTTGGAGTTTTAAACAGAGCCAAACGTACAGAAGGACTGAGGATCCAGCAAAAGTGGTACGGACTCCATTGACAATGTCAGCTAATCCATTTAGGGTTTCTGCAAGCATGGTGGGGATTGATTACTCCCTTTGAAAATTTGATATACAAAGTCCAAAAGTTTAGGGGAAGCATAATGGATATCTTAGGAAAGTAACCATTTGGAATAGACAAATAAAACCAAGGCATGACTACGGCTGGTTTGGGATTCTTTGGTTAGCTTACCGGGCTGAGCAAAAAATTTGACCAATTGCTTAATGGACACGCCCTTCTCCCCTAAGATGGATTTAACTGGAACAACTTGAGGGGAAATAAGTTGCTCAAAGACATGATTATAACCTAACTTGGTATAATTTTTGACCAAGGGGCCAGAGCGATCGCGGTCCATCAAATAACACAATTCGTCAAAAATTGGGCAAACCTCTTTCATGCCGAACCGAAACACATGGACATCAGTTTGCCAAAAGGTGGCGGCTACCTTAAGGAGGTTCCAATCAATCTTATGGGTAGCAAGACTGTAGAAATGGGAAAAGTTATGAACAGAGAAGCTAAGGCAACCACCTCTACGATAAAAAATCCACTCTTTCAACACCTCATTAGACATGATAAATCACATGATAATCAAGGAAGGTAAATAAGATGAGAAAGAGGTCAACTCTAAATATTGAGTTACAAAAGGAAAAGTATTGACAAAAAAAATCATATACTCAAAGGAAACAAGTAGGATATAAGCAGGATCAAACTTTTCCATCAATGATCTCGATATGATCCAAGGGTAAAAAGATAAATGATAAACATGGATCAAATGGATAATCAATGGATGATAGACCATGGCCATAATAATGACAAAGTAGGGTCAAGGATCAGATCTAAAATCTGCATGATGGATGGATATATTTGATCAACTTAGACAAGAAGTTTCTACTAAGAAGTAGGTCATGGTCTAATAATCAAGAAATACAAAGATTGAATTTATCATCAATAAACAAGATATAGACCATGGCCATAAGAGTGTCAAAATAGAATCCACTGACCAGGTCTAAATTTGAAAGATGAACTGATATCAAGGATAGATTTAGACGAGGAAGCCTCACAAGATGAGTAGGCCCAAGCCTATAAGGATCGAATTTACCATGAATGAATCAAAAGATAGACCATAGCCACAAGGGCGACAAGGAAAGAGTCACATTGTAGGTCTAAATCTGAAAATTCGATTGATATAATTGATTGGATTAAATAAGGAACCTCACTAAATAAGTAGGCCCTAATCTAATAATCAATGAATATAGGTATATATATACACCCTAACCAGGGGCACCATCCCTAGTCTAATTTAGCAGAGTCAAGAAAATATGGACTCTTGACAGACTGATGTGTACTAGGACTGCGTCTGTAGCCACATGAAGTGAGCTACACTAATCTATAGATAGGATAAGGCCCCTAACTCTAGGCTCCACAAGTGTAACACATGTTCGTCCCTATATGCAAACAAGAGGACAATGCAATATATAGAAGGGGTACCGTTGCGAGGTCCACCTGGCTGGGTGCATAGTTACTTGTACACTGTGACATAAAGTCCAGTGTACGAACTATGTCCGTTTTACACACTAAGTGTCCAGGTGCTGAGTATACTACTAGTGCGGTGGCACTAGAAGGCGGGTATAGCCCTCACGGCTCCTACTCATAGTATTTCGAATAAGTAATCGGACACTATATTCACAGCAAACCATATAAGAAAGTAACCACAAAACAGATAATATATGCATGGATGAAAGTGGTGTGTGAACCCTTGTTTTATTTACGCACTTATTTGGTGCCCCTGGATTCTAACGACAGAGTTCCCATTTAACTTGATTTTGCCTCAAATTTCTTCAAAATTAATTAAAATGGCATTCATACAGAGTTAGGCAATGTTTGAAGAACTCTCCAACAGAGTCGCCAGCCTGTGGACCCCGATCCGAGGATGATGAGGAAACGAGTCCCTACATCATCTAGATCTCCACATGAAAGAGAGCTCTACCAAGGAACTCTCAAAACAGATGCCACCCTCATAGCTTAGCACGAGTGGCGATATAAATGATATACCTCTTGATCCAGAGCCAAGGCTCAAAACCAAGACGTACATAAAACTAACTCAGAGTCATCATCCATGGATAGACCATTGAACCCAAACTCAAATCCTCTGTGCAATGAAAAACAAGAAATATATATGAGTCTGTGCCTGATTACGAATGGAGAAGGTCCGAAGAGCATCCCCAATTCGTCCGAGTGCAAGCACTTGGTCTCTTATGCCATTTATTATTAACTTTAAAGAATTTTGGGTGAATATCATATGAAATGGGAACAAATATCCCCGAGAATGACGTCTACCTAAACATGCATGACCCGAGGATAGTAAGAACATACAAAATAAATAAAAGAAATGTCACCTAAGCATAGCTAAGTTATAAGTGTCATGCCTAATTGGTGTCTAAGTTCTGATGAGCACACATATGCATGCTATAGCTAAAGGTATAAGGTCTGCACAAGATATAGCAATATGATAAGGTATAAAGATAAATGAACTACAGATAAGCATATGATCGAAGTAAGCAAGCAGATAAATGCTACAGCTAAACATGTGATCAAGACAAGTAAGTAAGTAAATGCTACAACTAAGCATGTGAGTGAGCAAAGAAATGATCGCATACTATCATATTCCTATGCAAGAAATCATAATCAATATACAAACACAAACCCTAAAGTACTAACAACAAATCCTAAGACTCTAACGCCTAAACCCGAGTCTTTAGATGATCTGATGTTCATCCAAAGAAGCCTACGTATCCCCGCCTCCACAAGAATCAGAGTCACGTAGTTCTTTGCACCTATTCTAGGCTAGGATGCCTAAGACATCTAGACCTCTATCCTAGACTCGACCTAAAAGACCGAACTAGTTATTAAAGCTTCTTTTGCGATTATTTAAATTCCAGTGGATTGTGGATTTTAGGACACCCTATATGCCCTAACTAAATGCCAGTTAGCCATAAGCTAATGCAGGTGGTTCCTACAACCTATGTATAACTAGGTTGTGTGTCCTAAGGAAAACAATGGGCAGACTAGCGCATCTTAGACCTAGTCATCAGTCGGCGATGTAAATCGCCAACTGACTGGACGGAGGTGTAACAAACTCCTAACTTTAACACAAATACAAACAAACACACAACACATCAAAGACAAACTCCTAACTTTAAAACTCTCTATTTAGGACATACTCCTAATTCTAGAGGAAGATCTTTTTGAAAATAAGGTTTTAAAGTTTATTGAATGATTTTTTAAAGATTCGAATGATTTATTTACAAAGTTTGGTTGGACTTGGGATATGAATCCGAAGCTGCATTACGTACCTCGTGAAAGAGGATCAAGCCAACGTAGTTAGGAAACAAACTTTCCTAACTACCACTCCTAAAACTCAACACTTTTCAAATATTTTTAGATGTTTTAAAATTTTTTTTAACGCTTTTGGACCTTTTAAATGTTTTCACTCTTAAAGGAAAAACGCAAGTAACACCACAAACTAGGGCAAAGCCATAAATCTAAAGAAAAAATCCCAAATAAGCAACCAGTGTCTCAAAGAGACGATCCACAACGAGTGAATTAGTATCCCAAGAGCTGAGAAAACGATCTAAAATTCTAAGCGAGCAAAGCTCTAATAAGACTGAGTTAGTCTCTAACAAAGGTGAAGTAACAACCCTAAAGAAGAAACACCTAACTAACAATACTAAGGAGGGGGCACAAATGAGTAAGGGACTCTCTAATAATCCTACCGAAAGATGGGGTAAATAGGTCCAAGACTCGCTATAGAAGAAGGGGTTACTCTAACATGAGGCTGGGTAAGCCTCCTAAAGGGAAAACTCTCTATACGAGACAAGGCTTATCTCCAAACAGGGACTTTATAAATGAGGCAAGGCATGCCTCCTACGAGAAAACTCCCTACCAAACTAAGGTAACCTCCCTAAGGATAAGTCTTAAAAGAGGCCTGTCTTCAAAAAAGAACTACCTCAATGAGACAGATTGTGTCTCCTAGTGGGGGCTCTAGATAACTCTTTCATTGCCCTTCTATAATGATGAAAACCCTTCAAAAGCTAAACTTACAATCTAATTCTAAGACAATAAGCTTAACAAATTAAAAAAAAACATGGTTACATATTAATAATACAGGCATTATTCATCAATTCAATTCTTAAATAGTAAGAATGCTACTCAATAAATTTAATGAACATAAGATAGAAGGAAACCATGGCACTATATCTGTCAGTGTAAACTATAAATATATTTATCAATGGACTCACTAAAAATGGGAACTATATAATCATCACAACAAAACAAATTAGATATCAGTTCATTAATATCACCCTGAATCTATGAAGTTTTTTTCAAACGAATCAAAAGAATACTATAAATGTGAGCATTTTAAACAAACTCAACAAGTTTTATGACCCCTACTTGCATTTGACAATAGAAAAGAAAAGATAGATTTTAAGCCATTCAATAAAGCACATAAGATTGATCAAAGCAGTAACAAGACCCATAGACTTTGTGCAATAATTTACGCTGTGTTGTACATATAACCTAAAAAAATGCTCATGACAGTATACATACATAAACATAAATAAACTAAATTTGTGTAACTATAACAACACATGCTAACCACTGATGGAGCTACTATAACTATCGACATGTTTTAACCATGTAAGCCTTCATGTTATTATATACTCTGTAGATCAAAATACACAAAGAGACACTCATGTAAGTATCCCTAAACCTGCGTCACATATCTTGCTCCTCTAATAGTGCAAATGCCTAAGAAATACATCTACAGTATTCCACTCTAATGAAAACAAAGAATTACTACAGCCCTTAGAAATGAATAAGACCAAATGCTTTAGCATATATTATAACAAAAACCAAGGGTAAGAAATAATAATAAAAAAAATGAATCTGCTAATATTAACCTTTGAAAACCATACCTTAAAAGAAAATTTATGGCTTTTTCTGTCCGGGCCCGTTCCTGACCAGGAGTGCGCTCCCGGTCTTTGTGGAGACGGGCTGGGGCAAACTAAGCAGCGAGTACCCAAGTTTTAATGAACTGGGTTTCCAAGATGGTTTGCTCGGAGATTTACAAAGAAACAGTATCCTCTTTATCATTCATATTCGAGCGCTTACAACGGCATTCGCTTTTGTGCCAAGTGGCCATCTATTGATAGTATTTTCGGAGGTTCTTTAAATTCCAGGCATGGGGTAGTAGGTGCTCCCCAAGCGTTTCTAGCTTATAACTCGTCGGGCGAATCACCTCTTTCACTCGGTACGGCCCCTCCCAGGTCGGGGAGAGTTTTCTGACCTTCTTCGGTTGGGACACAGCAGCTTTCCTTAGGACTAGATCCCCTGCTCGGAATTCTCTGGGGCGTATCTTCAAATCATGATAGTTAGACACTTTCTGCTTGTAGGCGGCGACCCTGATTCGGGACTCTTCCCGGACTTCTTCCAGCAAGTCGAGATTTGCGCGGAGCCCATCTCCATTGAGCAGTTCATTGAAGTTGGTGACTCTGGGAGACGGGGCGCCCACATCGACGGGTATTACGGCCTCCGTCCCATAGGACAAGTTGAATGGTGATTCCCCCGTCGATGTGCGCGGGGTGGTACAATATGCCCATAGGACATGATAAAGTTCATCTGCCCATTGGCCAACCTTTTCATCCAGCCTCTTTTTGATCCCCTGAAGCAGGATTTTGTTCGTTACTTAGGTCTGTCCATTCGTCTGAGGGTGCGCCACTGAAGTAAATCTTTGTTCGATCTTCAAGTCAGAGCAGAATTTTTGAAAGTTTCGACAGTCGAACTGTTTACCGTTGTCCGTTATCAAGACGCGGGGTATCCCGAATCTGCAAACGACCGACTTCCAGAAGAAGGTCTGCACGTTTTGTTCTGTGATCTGAGCCAGAGGTTCGGCCTCCACCCACTTGGTAAAATAGTCAACGGCCACCATGACGAACTCGCGTCTTCCGGAGGCTGGTGGAAAGGGGCCCAAGATGTCCATCCCCCATACTGCGAAAGGGAGTGGGCTGATGATCGGGGCCATGGATACAGCAGGTTGGTGGATGGTGGGAGAGAACTTTTGGCATCTCTCGCACTTTTTGACCAGGTCCAGAGCGTCTTGCCTTAAGGTTGGCCAGTACATGCCTCTCAGCAGCACTTTGATTGCCAGGGCTTTGCCCCCTAGGTGTTCTCCACAAATCCCTTCGTGCGTCTCTTGTAGGGCGTATGCGGCGTTGCCTGGCCAGAGGCACTTTAGTTATGGGAGGGTGTACGACCTTTTGTAGAGGCTCTCACCATCGAGGGAAAATCGGACTGCTCTCTGTACCACTTTGCGGGCTTCCTTCTTCGCTTCGGGAAGCTTCCCGCTATGTAGGTACTCGATGATTTCGTCCATCCAGTACGGCTCGCGCTCGACCTGCATTACCTCGACGGCCTCATTCTCGATACTAGATTTTTATAGAAATTCCATACATATACTTCTGAGAGTGGTGTAACCGGATGATGCCAGCTTAGATAGCACATCCGCCTTTGCATTTTCCGTTCTAGGGATCCCGACGACCTCGAAGTCTTTGAACTTACTAGCCAACTGGCGGACCTTGGAGAGATATTTAATCATGCGCTCGTCGCGGGCTTCATAGACTCCTTGGATCTGGTTCGCAACCAGCTGGGAGTCGAAGTACGCCTTCAGTCTTTGGGCACTGGTCTGGACTGCTAGGTTCATTCCGGCGAGGAGGGCCTCATATTCTGCCTCATTGTTGGACGTACGGAATCCGAACCTTATGGCATAATCCAGAGCGAAGTTGTCAGGCCCGGTGAGAATCAAACCGGCTCCATAACCACCCTTATTCGAAGATCCGTCCACGTACACTTCCCAGAGTGGTTCGATGGTCGATGGATCCTATTCTGCCGGTACGGGGACAACTTCTGTTCTTACTGGTTCAGTCTCGGCTTCTGTTCGTTCCCCAGTTGTAGTTAC
Source organism: Tasmannia lanceolata (assembly GCF_043159265.1). Classification (NCBI taxonomy): domain Eukaryota; kingdom Viridiplantae; phylum Streptophyta; class Magnoliopsida; order Canellales; family Winteraceae; genus Tasmannia; species Tasmannia lanceolata. The sequence continues at coordinate 51,965,042 of NW_027518680.1, read as the reverse complement.
CTTCTCCACAACCGGGGTTTGGACAGTTCCGGATTCGGTGCTCTGCTGGGGGATGGTGCATTCAGCCACGAAGTCTGCCAGCACTTGGGCTTTTATTGCTGGCCTAGGCAGGTACTGGATATGAAATTCGCTCAGCTCCACGGCCCATTTTACAAGACGCCCCGAGGTGTCCGGTCTGTGGAGAACTTGCTTGAGCGGCTGATCGGTCAGGACCTTTATTGTGTGGGCTTGAAAATATGGCCTCAATTTTCTGGCCGCCATGATCAGGGCGTACTCCAGTTTCTCAACCCGCTGGTACCTGGTCTCAGCATCGTGCAGGACCTTGCTGACACAGTAGATCGGTTTCTATTGGTTGTGCTCTTCTCGAACTAGCACGCTGCCAATGCCATGGGGCATACGGACAGGTACAGGAGCAGCTCCTCCCCCGGCTCTGGCTTTGTCAACAGCAGTGGGGAGGACAAGTACTGCTTCAACTCCTCGAAAGCGATCTGGCACTCCTCTGTCCAAGGTGTTGTCTCGATCCCTTTGACGGCGTTGAAGAAAGGCAGGCATCTCTCTGCAGACTTTGAGATGAAGCGCCCCAGCGTGGCCACCATCCCGGTTAACCGTTGTACTTCTCTGATGGTTTTCAGTGGAGTGAGCTCCACCACGGCCTTGATCTTCTCTGGATTGGCCTCTATCCCTCTTTGGCTTACCATAAACCCCAAGAACTTTCCCGAGCTGACGTCGAAAGTGCACTTGGTGGGGTTGAGCTTCATGTTATGCTCTCTTAGGACTTGGAATGTTTCTTTCAGGTCGGAGACATGATCTTGTGCACTTCGGCTTTTGACCAGCATATCATCCACATAGACTTGCATGTTACGGCCGATCTGTTTCTGGAAGAGCTTATTGACTAGCCTTTGATAGGTGATCCCAGCATTCTTTAGGCCGAAGGGCATGACACGATAACAGTATGTTCCCTGATCTGTTATGAAGGAGGTCTTTGGTATAACCGATTCATACATTCTAATTTGATTGTATCAGGAGAAGGCGTCCATGAAGCTCAGCAGTTCGTGACCTGCGGTGGCATCTATCAGCTGGTCGATTTTTGGGAGCGGGTAGCTGTCCTTGGGACAAGCTTTGTTCTGGTCGGTGAAATCAAAGCAGTTCCTCCACTTTCCATTGGCTTTCTTTACCAAGACCACGTTCGCCAGCCAGTCCGGATATTGAATTTCCCGAATGAAGTCAGCTCTCAAGAGCTTCTCCACTTCTTCCTTGATCGCCTACCGCCTTTCCAGGGCAAAATGTCTTCTTTTCTGTTTCACCGGCCTACAGGTCGGCTCAACACCGAGTCTGTGCGTGCTGACCTCCGGGTCTATGCCGAACATGTCTACAGGAGCCCATGCAAAGACGTCTGCATTGTCTTGAAGAAACTGGGCGAGGCTATGTCGGGTGCTACAGCCTAGAGAGGAGCCGATCTGAACGACCTTCTCACTATAACCTTTGCACAGAGGGATGGAGATGAGGTCTTCGGCGGGCTGAGTCCCCTGGGCTACGTCTCTCAGATCGAGTAGCTCAATCGGCAGCGATTTCGACGCATTTTCGCCCTTGAGTGCCATGGCATAGCACTCCCTGGACTGTGGTTGATCTCCCCTGACTTCTCCCACGCCATTTGGCGTTATAAACTTCATTTTCTGGTGACATGTTGAATCGACGGCGCGGATTAGATTCTTGCCGGGTCGTCCCAAGATAGCATTATAGACCGAAGTGGCCCTCACTACCAGGAAGTTGACCATCGCGAAGGCTTGACAGGGCGGCTCTCCGACGAGGACTGGGAGTTCAATCTGTCCTTCCACTTTCACGACCTCTCCTGAGAAACCGAACAGATCGAAGTTCGCCGGCCTTAAGCAGTCGTCTCCTATCATTATTTTCTAGAAAGCATGATAGTACAGGATATCGGCCGAACTCCCGTTGTCGACAAGGATTTTCTTCAATTCCCAGTTCGCGATGAGCATTGTTAGGACCAGGGCGTCGTGAGGTAGTATCAAGTTGTCGAGATCCGCATCTGAAAAGGAGATTTCATTCTCCGTCTTCATCTTTTTGCTGCATGTGTGAACGGCGTTGACTCGGCGTGCGTATGCTTTTCGAGCAGCAGATGATGTGCCCCCGGCTGCTGGCCCGCCCATAATTGTGTTGATGACCCCCTTGGGCTAGGATCGGCATGCCTCTGGCTGTGGACTGGATGGCGGGGGAGATTGATTCCGCGCATGGGGCGGCTGTGACCATCGGGGGCTCTGGCCCTGGAGACTTTTCTCCCTACGCTCTCTTCTGTGGCCGTCATCTTTGACATACTTTTTCAAGTATCCACGACCAATCAGCAGCTCGATTTCTTCCTTGAGCTGCCAGCACTAGTCTGTGTCGTGCCCATGGTCCCTGTGGAACCAACAATACTTCGACTTGTCTCTCTTATTCCCCTTGGAGATCATTCTGGTCGGCCACCTTACGAATTCTTCTCCTCTGATTGCGGCTAGTATGTGTCTCCGGAAGGTGTTGAGAGGGGTAAAGTTTTCTTCCCTCCTCTGGGAGCCTCTCTCTTCTGGGGGCCTTATCATCCCTACTCTGCTTGGTAGGGTTCTTTTCTTCGGAGGTTCTCCTCCGGTTTGAGTCTAAGGCCGCTAGAGTCTCCTCCACGGCTATATATTCCTCGGCCCCTGCCATCAGATCCGCCAGTGAGTGCGGGTTCTGGCGAGCAACTGATCGGCGAAAATCGTTGGATTTGGCGCCTATGAGGAGTGCATTCATGGCGGCTGATGGATCCAAATTTGGCACTTCAAGAGCCTCTCTGTTGAAACGGCTGACGAATGTTTTCAGAGGTTCATTATCCTCCTGCCGCAAGGCCATCAAGGATGCTGTTGTTTTCCTTGGGCTCCGGCTACTCATAAAATGGCGGATCAGGTCGTCCCCAAAGTCCTCAAAGTTGCTAATGGAGTTCGGCTTGATCCTCGAGTACCAGTCCCGGGCTGCACCAGTCAGTGTGGTCGGGAATGCTCTGCAGAGGAATCCGTTAGAGGCGCCGTGGAGGAGCATTATAGTCCTGAACGTTTCCAGGTGGTCCACAGGGTCGGTGGTTCTGTCGTATTGCGGAACCGTCAGCATTTTGAACCCTCTGGGCGCTAGCGCGTTCATAACATTATCTGTGAACGGAGGTCTGCTTGAGTACGTCTTCGCAGCGGGCCGGCCCTGATCTTTTGCCAGCTCTTCTATACGGTGATCTATTTCTTCTATTCTCCATATCATTGGGTCAGCCCTCCGGTCTGCTCGGTCCAATGACTTGTTTCTCTCCACCGAAGGGCTCGCAGCAGAGCCGGACTGACTTCCGGACTCCTTCGATGAAGCCGGGATTTTTCCTACGTTGCGCGGTCTTCCTGGGCTCGGTGCTTTCGCGCGGAGCTGGACCATGACCTCTGACGGTGGTGAGGCTCTATATGGGCATGCCTGGTTATGGAGTGATGGACTCGCCTTGTGGAGTGGTGGGTCCAGTCTCCACTGGGGCGCGCTGGCTCTCCCCTGTGGGCATTCGACCTTTCCTGTACAGGTCGTGGAACTTCTGGAGGATGTTGGGGAGGCACTTGGATCAGGTGTTGGTATTCATCGACAAGAGCAGTCATCTGTTGAAAGAGGGCTTGCACTTGATCCGGAGTGGGAGTGGGATTGAGGTGTTCCGAATGAGCCGGGCTCTGCTCTGCAGTTGCAGAGGGAGCTACTACCTGCGAGGTAATTCGGTCACTTCGAACCCTGCGAGGTACTACAGCTCGAGTAGTTCGTGCAGTTGCTACTCGAGCACTCTTCCGCCCTGCCATTTTGTATAGGGGATTCGAACAGCTTTTAGTTCGGGGTCCCACGGATGGCGCCAATCTGTTAGGCCTAAAATCGATAACAGATACGGCAGTGACATAAGAGCTGAGCTGGAGGACCCGAGGAGCCAACCGAAGTGAAGGAGCTAAGTCCTGCACAGGAGCAAACGAGGTCAGAAGACCCGGACGGGCCCTTCGACACTCAAGTCAGTACGAGCAGGAGTGCAGAGCCAAATTTTTAGAGTGGTAGTTCCAGAAGTTATTATCCTTCACTTTGAGCCTAGAGAGGCCTTTTATAGAGGGAAGCCTGGGGTGGTTGAATTACCTACCCCAGGACAGGTGTCGGCCCTTCTGTGGGTTTAGGTTTACCTACTCTCAGGTAATTACCGGATTACCCCTGGGCAGGTGTCGATTTCGTGGTGGGCCCTTCCGGGGCCACGTGTCGACAGCTCATTAATCACTGTTTTTCGTACTCCATCACTTCCTATGATTTGTTCATGTCGACCTATATTCTTGGATAAAATATTAGCAGAAAAAAGTTGGTGAAAAGCAGGCAAGTTAATTTAGTTCATTCCAGTCATTGCTGTAATTTAAGACAAATACAGGAACTAATCTTTATTGTTTATTCATCTCCATCAATACCATCAGCTTAATACTTAAATGTTTAAAACATTTAAAGATTAGAAACATCCTTGTGGGACCCATTTGAGATTCCAAGACATACAACTCAGTGACAATAGAACATTAAAAGAACCCAAACATTTTCACATTTGGTCATATCATGCATATCGACTAATTCAAGACTCATTTGCATGCATTAGTCTACAGTATATGGTGAAAAGAAAACAAATCTAATATCATTTTATCATTAACAGGAAAATTGAAAGAGTAAAAAAAATTTGACCAAGGGACGAAATACCAAAATTGAATTAACACCTCCAAACCCAAAGATGAGAAATACTGGTTCTTTATCCAAATTTATAGCTCTCTTTGAACCTAGCAAAGTAGCACTTCTGATCGAGTATACTGTCTATATCATTACGAAATTCTCTATCATGACAGAGCCAAGCCATGTGTTCCATCATTTCTCTGTTTACTCTCTTCATTGACTTGCATTGCCAGAACGTATGCATATATGGTCTGATTTTGGTGCAGGTAGTGACTGAAATACTACTATACAATTGAAATTCAATCATAGGAAATTTAAAATAGTACTAGAGGTTCAAAAGTTTTTGATTGGCCAAGCAATATATTATAAAGATCACAACAAAATCCATAAACACAACCCAACCCACCCCAACAACCCCCCACACACACACACAACTGATTAATGAATTATTCATGATTAAAACACAACACTTCCCAATAGAACCTTACAGACCCATGAATTTTATCTGTTTAGTGAGATTGCACTCTCAAATCTACTGAGTCCTTGAATTATAATGTCTTTCCATTCTTTCTTAGCTTCTGAACTTTAAATGATCAAACCATCTTAAACTTTTTTTGAGGGAATTCAATCTAGAAGCTATAAGGATTTCTTTATTCATGAATAAAAACAACTCTTCTCAATAAAACCTTATGAATCCATGAATTCTATCTCGTACTCTCAAATCTACTAAATCCATTAGTTCTGATGTCTTTCAATTCTTGTAAATTTGCACTTGTCATGGTTCCCCATTGACCGGTTCAATTACTTGTTGGTCTCGGCTGATGAATATTTTTCACACGAATTTGATAGAACTTGTGAGAGATTCAAAGATTCAGATCCTAAATTTACTCAGGAATTAGGAGATTTAAAACAGAGTGAAGAGGCAATTTGAATTGAACAAATTATGACTAGTGGCCAAAAGCAAATATATCTTTAAGCAAGTTTTCTTTCTTTTCTTTCTTTTTTTTTATGTCAGGATCAACCTCAATCACTGAAGTAACTTGCATATTACAACAAGTACTCCTTCTAATTTAGCTAAGGAAGTGGCAATAACATGCAGATTTCAATTGTCTTGTGGATCTCAAATAGAACTTCCAGGGACTTTAAATCTTGTGGATTTCACAAAACTTTCATTGCAAAAACTCAAGAAAAATAACAGCAACTGAAGGAACAGTTTCTTAGAATAGAGTTTCAAACTCAAACAGACACACACTCAAAAAGACACCTACTCAATTATACCAACTACACATGACTACACACTACTATGCCCTTTTATATGCGCTTCTACATGTCTAATTATAGGCAAATGGAGAAGAAACACAACAGCCCTAGTAGGTGATGCCCATACGACAAGTTCTCCTTCTAATTCAGCTAAGGCAGTGGTCAGTAACATGCAGATTTCAATTGTCTTGTGGATCTCAAATAGAACTTCCAGGGACTTTAAATCTTGTGGATTTGACAAAACTTTCATTGCAAAAACTCAGGAAAAATAACAGCAATTGAAGGAACAGTTTCTTAGAATAGAGTTTCAAACTCACACACAGTTTCTTAGAATAGAGTTTCAAACTCACACACACACACACACACACCCACACACACACACACAAAAAAACACCTACTCAATTATACCAACTACACATGACTACACAATACTATGCCCTTTTATATGCGTTTCTACATGCCTAATTATAGGCAAATGGAGAAGAAACACAACAACCCTACTAGGTGATGCCCAAATGTGCCTTGGCTGGGATCTGCATATGTACCCTAAATCCACCCACATTTATATTTTAGGAAACTCAAACACCACCCACACTGATCTTTTAGGAAACCTCGATACCACCACTTCTCCAGGCTTTCTTGATGCTCTGAGGAGTGGTTTTCTTGATGCCCCAAATTGAGTTAAAAAATTTACACCATGGGTTTAAAAATAGAAACATGGGGGAGATAAATGGTAGTAGTGGTGGTGGTGGTGGCAGTGGTGGAGAGGTGGCATTTTTTTCTGAGGAAGTGGGTAGTGAAACACCAACAAATACAGTAAAACAAGGATTTTGCAAGGATGCGGATGAAGAAAATAGAGCCTTATGTTGCAATGGCAGCTTGGTGAATATGGAAACATCGTTGTTTAGTCAGGAAAAGATTATTAGAATGGGATTGGATCATCTTGGCATTGGCTTATGAACAGCCCTCTACTCTAGATTTTGAAACATGTCCTCTTTTTCCTAACAAGGCTCAAAGCTTGTTTCATCCCTTTGTATTGTATTAAGTGTTTAGAATTTTTTCCTCTTTCTGATGGTGGTTGGGTTTATAACTTGATATACTAATGAAAATTTAGATTTGTTTTCTAGCTAAGTAATGTGAGTTGAATGGATGCACGAATAGTTTTTTCTATTTTGAGAAAGAAGGAAAGAGAAGAGTACTGTTGCTTCTTGGGTTTTGTAGCATTGGAGTTTGTTAGGATTTTTATACGGTTGATGGGAGTGGGATGGTATTTCCAATAGTATGGCGTGTATATTGCATTTCAATAGAACATATAAGAGCTCAGGAAAAATACAAATAGGTAAGTAAAGATGCAAAACCAATATCTGTCATTTGCTCAAAAAACCATTATAGGAAAATTCAAGATCGAGATGAAACCAATTACTACCATCAACTCACCACACTTTGCCGATAATCTAGCTGACTTAAACAATGCTTGATCACATATCTCCCATATTGGTTGGTCATCAGAGCTAAAACTTCAGGAACGAGAGCTGACATCTGTAGACACCCCATTTTGACCGGACCCAAGTTCGCTATGCTTGGGAGAAACCCCATCCGATCATTTCCGCCATGTTTCGCATTTTTCCGTGAGAGGTTGAGAGAGATTATTCATAAGAATCCAAGCGAGGGAGAATTTGGACCCGTTTGGTGGGCCCGCATTGAACATTTGTTTAAAATTCGAATCAACCGAGGGCCCACATTGTGGGGCCCGCGTTGTGGGGCCCACATTGTGGGGCCTCAGTAGGGCCTCTTGTGAGGCCTCTTATGAAGAACAATAATGATGGATTCTCCACTAAAGAAACATGATGGGCCCTCCACTAAGAACAATAATGATGGATTCTCCACTAAGAAACATGATGGGCCCTCCACTAAGAAGAATGATGATGGATTCTCCACTAAGAAACATGATGGGCCCTCCACTAAGAAGAATGATGATGGATTCTCCACTAAGAAACATGATGGGCCCTCCACTAAGAAGAATGATGATGGATTCTCCACTAAGAGGGACAACATGATGAGCTCTCCACCAACACATCTCTCTCTCTCTCTTTCTCTCCCTATATATATCTTCCTTCCCATCCATAGAAAAAAAGAGGAGAAAAAGGAGAGATTTATCTTCCATTATCTTTTTCTCTTCCATTATCTCTTCCAATCACTCCCTCCAATCCCTTTCCCTATATTCTTCTTCCATTATCTCTCCCAATCACCTCCCAATCCTTCCCTCTAAGAGAAAGTGAAGACGGCGGAACGGATCGGCGGCAACATTTTTTTTGGGGGTTTTCTTTGCTAATTGAAAGGGTAAGACAAAGCGTATATCCGAGGATTACTTACCCTAGAGACAAGGAGAGCTAGCAAGGTTGGTATTCCAAAACCCTCTTTCATATATCTTAAACTAGAAGCATGCTAGGATTGAATTTGTGATTTATTTTTATTTTTTCTTATTGTTATTCAAAATATGTTTTTTTCAATCTCTGAGTGTTTTGAACATTAAGAAGTGTAGAAATCTGGAATTTCGAAGAATTTTGACTTCGTTTTGACCGTAATTTGACCTTTTGAACTTTACCCTCAAAGGGGTAAAATTCTAAAGATTGAATTTAAGAAGATGTCAACATAGATCCAAAATCAATGAAAATTTAAACATAACATAATTGTAAGATTTTGAATTAGTACGAATTTCTTTATGAATTCTTGATTTGATTTAAAGGGTTTAAAAATTCATTTAACTCTAGGGGTATTTTTGGAAAAAACCAATTTTCAAAAACTCTATAATGTTTTCAAAAGTGAAATTTGGATGAGATGCAAATTAAATCTAATCTAATCTCCCGTGAATTTTTCAAGATTTTTGGTTGCTGTTGGATATTTGTTTATGATTTTTTACGTAAAATCATGCATGCTGTATTAAATCTGATAAAAATAGTAAATTGCAATGAAAACTTCTGAAAATATTTGTTTGATAATTACTACTGGAATTACATGTTTTCATAAAGTTTAAACTGATTTGGATTTGATTTACTATGTGTTTCTTTGTTAATTCATAATCTGGATGGATATTTGTAAAATCGTAAATTAATAGTAAATCATTTTTAAAATTTATGAAACTTTTACAGTAATCCTTTCTTATTGTAATACACATACTATAGAAATTTCATATTGTTTTGAATTTATTTGCTATACGTTACTGTGTTAATTCACAATCTGGACAGAAACTTTCAACATTGAAAAACTAATAGCAAACCACATTTAAAATCTATGAAATTTTTATTATAATCTTATATAATTAAGGAGAAGTTACTGTAAAAATTTCATCTTGTTCTGAAAAGATTTGTTATATGTTGATGTGTAAATCTACAATCTGAATTGAAACCTTTTAAAATCCTTGAGTAAATTGAATTAAAATCAAATTGTTTTAAAAATTTCCAGATCATAATATTCCATCACATATTCAATCATTAAATTATCAAAATAGAAACCTTAGGAATCACTGATTTCCTTTGTAAAATCCTGATGCTGTGATTAGTTTGTATGTTTTATTTTCTCATCACATTTACTCAAACTTAATCTAACAAAACCTGAAGGCATCATAGATTGCGCGAACTTATTGCACACACTTACATCACTTGCATCTAAACCCCTGCATCTCACATGCACACATGTCCTATTTTAGGAACCCGGAGTGTTATCTAGCATGGTTGACTGGGATTTCATCACCTGGTGCCTCTGTGCTAGAGAAGCATTCCACCCTTAGCCTAGTACCTTTATGGTACGTAAACGGATCTCTTGTTCACGTACTGATACGCCGGACACTGGTACAGTATATCGAACATGGATTCGCGCTAAGAGAACTCTTGGCCTTACCCCTAGATTAACCCACACATGCATGTAGTATACGAACACATGTGCATCACGTGTGTGAGCCTAGTTTAGGATATCCTACCCATTTGTGTCTAGATTAGGCCGTAGTCCATCTTCCAATGGCTACGATCGGTCCTAGGTACACAAACAAAGTCATGAGTCGAGATCCTTTCTCCACTCCGCTAGATTAGGGTTAGGGTTGATGCCTTCAGGTAACACTGATAAAATGTGTGAAGATTAAAAAACTTTTCCTTTGGGGTTAGGATGTAAATCCCATTCATTTCCAAAGATCTCATAGGATTAGTCATTCATGATCCATCCGTTGAAAGCAATCTTATGCTATCTCATCTCATCTTGATCACAGATTTTCAATCTTGTATTATATGATTCGATCGCGTTTCCATATCTTTTAGAGAGTCTTTTGACTCATCTGTCTTTAGCTGTTGTCAGTGGAGTCTTTGACTCGTGTTTTCTTTTCCTTTAGAGAGTCTTTGACTCATATATCCTTTAGTTGGTGTTAGTGGAGTCTTTGACTCGTGTTTTCATCTCTTTTAGAGAGTCTTTGACTCATTTATCCTTTAGTTGGTGTTAGTGGAGTCTTTGACTCGTGTTTCTTTTCTTTTAGAGAGTCTTTGACTCATTTATCTTTTAGTTGGTATTGTTGGAGTCTTTGACTCGTGTTTCCATTTCTTTTCGAGAGTCTTTGACTCACTTCGTTTTCTTAGTTGGTATCATTAGAGAGTCTTTGACTCATTTGTTCTTTTGTGATATTACCAGGGAGTCTTTGACTCGTTGGTTCTTCCGTTGGTGTTATTTGGGAGTCTTTGACTCATTCCTCCTTTAAGTTGTAGTATTAGAGAGCCTGTGGCTCATTTGTCTTCTTGAGTGCTGTTAGTAAGGAGTTTCTCCATAGTCTTGTTGTCATTTCTTCTTCTTTGGAGACTAGCCCAGTCTCATTATAGCTTTGCTTTTTGAGATCATAGATCATTTTTGTTGTCATCGATAGTCTAGTTTGCCTTGTTTAGGGGTTTCCCCTATTTGCCCTAAGGTTTGGTCCTAGGGTTTTGCTTTGTGTTTTCCCTTAGGTCTTTGACCAAAAGGGTGAAAACTCTTTACTTTAAAAACTTTTGAAAAACTTTAAAAATATGAAAAACAACTGAAAAACCTTAAAAAGCCTAAAGTGTTGAGTGTTTTAGAATCAGTAATTAGGAGAGTTTGTTCCGAACTACGTTGGCTTGATCCTCTTCCACGAGGTACGTAGTGCAGCTTGGGATCCACATCCCAAGTCCAGCCAAACTTTTAAAAATAAACATTTCAAACCTTTAAAAATAAAAATTTTAAATATTTCAAAGTTACAAAAATATTCAAACCATTTTCAAAAAGATCTTCCTCTAGAGTTAGGAGTATGTCCTAGCTGTTTAGGTTGTGTTCTAGAGTTAGGAGTTTGTCTTGATTTGTATTGATATGGTATGTCCTGTCGTGTGAGTGTCCCTAGAGTTAGGAGGCCTCGAGTCGATCGGTTAGACATTTAGTCGAACCGATGGCTAGACTAGGCATATAGTCATCCCGTGGTTTTCATTAGGTTGCACGGCCTAGTTACACATAGGATTGTAGGAACCACCTGCATTAGCTTAAGGCTAATCAATCTGCATTTAGTTAGGGCATATAGGGTGTCCTAAAATCCACAATTCACTGGAATTTTAATAATCATACAAGAAGCTTTAATAACTGGTTCGGTCTTTTAGATCGAGTCTAGGATAGAGGGCTAGATGTCTTAGGCATCATAATTTAGAATAGGGCATCGAACTACGTGGGCTCCGATTCTTCCCGAGGCCGGGATACGTAGCGCAGCTAGGATGGATGGCCATTCTGGTCCGAGTCCAGTCCTGCATTAGAGTTAGGACTTGTCTTGTCCCGTCATACATAGCATAGATTTGTGTCTCATGTTTTGATATGTTTTCTTACTTTCTTGTACTGATACTATACCTTTGGTTGTAGCTTGCATGTGCGTGTCCACCAGAAACTTAGACACCCATTAGGCATGTCACTCATAACCTAGCTTTGCTTAGGTGACACATTTTTCATTTCATTTTACGTGTTTATTTCTCCATTCTCAGGAAATGCATGCTTAGGTAGACGATTCCTGAGGATTGTTCCCATTTCACATGATTTTTACTCAAACTTCTTTGGAATTAATGAAAATGGCATAAGAGACCAAGTGCTTGCACTCGGGCGAATTGGGGGTGCTCTCAGACCTTCCCCATTCGTAACCAGGCACGAACCCATATATATTTCTGGTTATCCATTGCACAGAGGATTTGATTTTAGGGTTCCATGGCCTATCCATGGATGGCGACTCTGAGTTCTTTTTAGGTACATCTCGGTTTCGAGCCCTGGCTCCTGATCAGGATGTATCTCATTCGTTTTGTATCGCCACTCGTGCTATGCTGTGAGGGTGGCATCCGTTTCGAGAGTTCCTTGGCAGAGCTCTCCTTCACATTGTGGAGATCTTAGAGGATTGCTGTGGGGACCTCGCGTCCCTCGCCGCACTCGTCCTCTCCGGATCGGGGTCCACAGGCTGGCGACTCTGCTGGGGAGTTCTTGAAACATTGCCTAACTCTTTAAAAATGCCATTTTTATTAACTTTGGAGAAATTTGAGCTAAAATCATTTTAAATGGGAACTCTATCGTTAGAATCCAGGGGCACCAGGTAGGTGCGTAATTAAAACGAGGGATTCACACACTACACATCATGCATTATCATTTTTGTTATTTATTTCATTGTTTTTCCTTCTTAGCTCCACGGGATAGATTCGATGCGTACCCGACTTGGATGTCTTCACCCTGATGGTACTGTTGAATCTATTTCCAAGCTATGCGCTAGAGCTGCAATCGTAGACATTGGGCGTACTTTTGTCTACAGCAGCCGATGAGCAATGAAGCATACTATGTATGACACGGGGCGTACTTGTGTTATACATGTTAAGTATGTTTCATACGCATAGTACCCTTTAGATTGAGTCCGGAGCCCTACTTTGTTTTTATATATTATGTATATACTTATTGACCTAGTGAAATCCAACTAGGAAGTACCCTTGTTTATATGAGTATATTACATTCATATAGGGTCGAACATGTGTTGCTCACACATGTGGAGCCTAGAGTTAAGAGCTTTGCCCCATTTGTAAACTAGGGTAGCTCATTTTACATGGCTACAACACGGTCCTAGTACACTTATCAGTCTGTCTTGAGTCGAGATTTTCTTGACTCAGCTAGATTAGAGTTAGGGCTGGTGCCCCTGGTTAGGATTTGTGTGTATGTGTATGTACCTATATATACTGATCATGTATATTATGGTTCTTCTCTTAGTCAGAGATTTCTTATTCATTTCAATCAGTTGTATCCATCTCGAATTCAGATCTAGATCTAGTCAATGGCTTTTTACCGCCATTACCTTGGCCAGGTTTAGTCTTTGATCTGTTGATTATAGGGTTTGACCCATTGTTGTATATTCTTACCTTGGGTTAGTTCATCTGTTGATCACCTTTTTATAGTAATCATTATTCATATACTTTCGATTGAGCTAGGATGATCCCTTGTATAGCCGTTATGCTGCCGGATTTTATCCAGAATATTTTTGAGCATAACCGCTATTTCTTAGGGTTAGTTAAACCATGAGTTTACCTTACCTTGACTTTCTTGTTTAGCCGTTGTGCTGCCGAATTTTTTCGCAGCACGTTTTTAAGCATGACGGCTACTCTTTAGAGTCAGTTTACTCAGTCAGGACCTTGACCTCCTCGTATAGCCGTTATGTTGCTGGATTTTATCCAAAAAAAGTATGTTAAGCATGATTGCTATCCTTTGGAGTCAGTCTGCCTTGTCTTGATTCTCATGTATACATCATTTAGTAGGATTAGATCCTTATTTGTCAACCTGTTTGTCTTGAGATCTGGCCGATAGCTCGTTTGCTGTCCTTATGACCATGGTCTATCATTTCATCTCATATTGATCGTACAGTTGTTGATATCCATCATTCAGATTTTAGATCTGGTCTTTGACCCTACTTTTGTCATTCTTATGGCCATGGTCTATTATCTGAGCCATTGATTTTTTGATCCATGTTTACCTATCATATATCTTTTACCCTTGGATCATATCGAAATCATTAATGGAAAAGTTTGATCTTACCTGTATTCTTTGAGTGCATGATCATTGCTGAGATCGAAATTTATTTTGATTAGGGATGTTTATCGTTCCTGACTCTTTCATTCCCAAAAAGAAGAGCAGTTATACTCAAATGAGACTTCAAGGTGTGGATTGAGAATTCATTGAAACCCTGTTGATGTATGTCATATTATCACTGTCTATTTTTCCTTGACCTTTATAGACAGTATTTCTTTGATTTTCAGAATAAAATACCCTTTGGTGTATTTCAAGATTACTCTTTTCTCTATTTGTTCAGAATCTTTATCCCATGACTATTGATCTAGTGTGTGTGCTTCCAAGTCAAGAGTCTGTGTTTAGCGAAAGACCATTCTTTCTAAAGACTGACCATTTCCAATCATACTTGATCCAGGCAGTCTATTGTTTTACCCACATTGTCAACATAAGCCTTTTGTTGCCCCATTTAACCTAGACCTTGTGGAGTTGCTTTTTCTGGGATTTCTACTCCGGGATTGAACTTTATAGTTATCATTATCATGAGGAAAGGTGTATCACCTATAAGCTTTCAGTGTCAGTTCACTACCTTTGAAGAAGTGTCCTGTATCTTTAGATTTGTCTTTTATTGAGCGTACATCAACTTTCTTCTCTCTAAGTTTAAAAAGTTCAGTTACGTAGATGTTAAAAGAAAAAAAAATGAAGTCATGTCTGTCAGTCTTTCTTATACAGAGTCAGTGTTCTGTTTTCTGTCAGAACTGATGAAGAGCCCATCGAGGCGCGTCAAAAATCATCAATGTACTTACAGTCTTCAATTCCATAAAATGGTTGATTTCGTATCTTTGATACTCTATGATTCACTCTTAGATCTAATGTTTAAATAACTAAAGACCCCCTTCTCGGATGAGAATGCAGACGAAATTCACCTCGAGATCTGAAAGATGGTCAAACGAGAGGAAGAGCGTCGAGCATAGCCACTTAAAGAAGAAATCGAAGCCATTGATAGAGGTATCGAAATCCGAAACTCGGGATGGATGTATTGGAAAAACTTTATCTCCTAAGGAGCGCAAAGAATTGATAAACCTGTTTAGAGGGGTTTGAGGTAGTTTTGCTTGATCCTATAAGGATAAACCAGGGGAATGCCCTGTCGTTGATCAAAGCAAGACTTCATCTGCTTTAGACATCCAGTTGAGGAATAAAATTTTAAAGAGATAAGCGTCAGGCATCCTGTGGAGCTGATGAGATATTGAGAGAAGATTTTCAGACAGAGTTGTGGTATCTTGAGCATAAATTCAAGATCTTTGAGATGGGAGTGGAGCACAGTGGTTGAAGTTTTGCCAGAAAACCGCCAGACTCCTCAAAAAAAAAAAAAAAAAAAAAAAATTCAAAGGCTTTGAACCTTAAACAAAAGGGCTTGTACATCAAATACATCAGGAGGCCATCCTTGATCGTTTGAGCTTTTATAGCCAAAATCCTAATGTTTTAAAATCCATTTGTAAACCCTTTGGGCCAAAAGCAAAATTAAAACAACTTCTTTTCAAACACATTATAAACCCGGGGCATTTATGCACCCGAACTACGTCGGACCTGATCCCCACCTCTTCAGGGGTACGTAGGCAACTTGATTAATTCAAGTTCGGTCAAACCTTGGGATAAAATCCCCTTTGAAAATTTTGAAGCTAAATGCTAAACCATTCTTTGAAAAATCCCAAAGCGAACTACGCGGATCTGATCCTCCATCTTTGGGGTATGTAGGTAGTCTGGCTAGACCAGATTCGGTTCAAATCTTTAGAACCTTAGGTATTCAACCCTTTCGAACCCAAGCCCACCTAGAAAGTCCTTCTGGTGAAACAAGCAAAGGTTCGAGGCGAATGAAAAGAAAAACAGAAAGAAAAGAATGAGAGTCTGAAGACCCACTAGGTTGAAAACCCGAAAGGGCGGCCTAGAGATATACATTTGCTAAGTTAACAGCCAAAAGAGTTAGCTTATGCAAAAAGTCAGGGTAGTGGTCTGCTGGATTGAAAACTTGAAGAGGTAATCCAGTCAAGGGCAAAGACTTCCCATGAACAGTTGAGTTGAATAGAAGCAGAAGGAGTTCCTCAGTTACGTAGAATTCCCAAGTTTGAGTACAAGCAAAAGTTGAGATAAGTGGTCTTTCAGACTGAAAGCTTGGAAAGCAAAAGTTATGACTTCTTTTGAAGAGAGAAATCAGGGAGACGGAGAAGCCACCTCTGCACAGGGCAGAATCCTGGAATCCGAGTAGTGTCAGCGAGACTTATTTTGACACCTTTTTAAACTAGGGGCATTAAGACCGAGCAATCCGAAAGGGGTAACAACCATGACGGAGATCCCGATGGAGGAAATTAGGTCATCTTGACATAGTTTTTGAGAGTGCTCTAAGAGTGGCTAACCTTACCATAACAAAATAACACATTTTATCTAAGGGTGAATCAAAATTTAGTCAAGTCCCTTGAATATTGTAAGTCTTCTTTGAAAGAGTCATCAGAAGTCTGTTTCTGGTTTATCATTGTTTTTCTTTTAGAATCAAAAGTGTTTGGCACTGGAGAGAATGGGTGTATACCTTCCAAAGTGAAAAGAAAATTCAAAGTAGATCCTGGTTTAAGAATCAAAGAAGGGCAAGAGATTTGTTATTCAGACCTGCCTGAAACATCAAAGCCTCAAGCACTGAGCAAAATGAAGAATTCTTACATTCAGCCTTTGTGGAGATGGTTTTACCACTATACCAAAGAAAGAACCCATGCAAACTCAAATTTTTTCTACTTACCTTGCTTTTGCCTTCTTAAGACTTTGTCATGGAAGCACATCATACTAGGGGCATCTTTTATGACTTACGTCATAAAAGATATTACACAATGATAACTGGGATATCTATTCTTAGCAAATAGAAAGCAGAGAAGCTTGAACATGCTCTTTGAGTTGAATTCCTTGATCCAATTGTTTCTTTTGGAGTCAGTTTCAGAAACTTTAATTCCCAGCGGAGTATAAAATCTACTCCTGCATCCTTCAAACCTCATCAAAATGCTTCTCACCTGTTAAAGAGAGTCAGCACCTGAAAATCTCATCAATCTATTTGAGTTTTGCTTTCAGCAAAGATCATGCGCTCCTAGTTATTCTTGGTAAGAGATGACTGGCCCATTAGTGAAATCGATCAAAGATGGTAAATTCTTCATTCCTATTGAAAGATTTTAACAGAGTTTGAAATTACCGAACTTGCGTTACGCGGTTTGGTCTTTTTGAAAGATTTTAACAGAGTTTGAAATTACCGAACCTGTGTTACACAGTTTGGTCGTTTTGAAAGTTTTTAACAGAGATAGAAATTACCGAACCTGTGTTACACGGTTTGGTCCTTTTGAAAGATTTTAATAGAGATGGAAATTATCGAACCTGTGTTACACGGTTTGGTCTTTTTGAAATGTTTTAATAAGGAAAATATTTCCGATCCTGTGTTACACGGATTGGTCTTTTCTTCCTTCTCCCGGGTATTTAGTACCCCGATGATTAGTAGTGTAATGTCAAGTAGTGACTTACCTAATCATCGTTCCGCAATGTGCAGCTTCTTAACGAGTTAGGAGTCATGTGTATCTGCGAAGAGGTTTGTAGGGGACTGTTTAGCAGGACCTACGAATTTGGGTTTATGTGGAACTGTTTAGCAGAACCGCGTGATCCAGAGTGATTCGCTACCTTGAAAGAGAGGAGTCAGAGTTACTCGGATAGTTAAACAGATTTATTTTCAGTAATGATCTGTATAACTATCGCTAGGCTTGAGACTTAGTCTCGCCTCTGGTACTTAGTACCCAGATGATTAGTAGTGTAATGTCAAGTGGTGACTTACCTAATCATCGTCCCGCAATGTGCAGCTTCCTAACGTGTTAGGAGTCATGTGTATCTGCGAAGAGGTTTGTAGGGGACTGTTTAGCAGGACCTACGAATTTGGATTTACGTGGAACTGTTTAGCAGAACCGCATGATCCGGAGTGATTCGCTACCTTGAAAGAGAGGAGTCAGAGTTACTCGGATAGTTACACAGATTTATTTTCAGCAATGATCTGTATAACTATCGCTGGGCTTGGGACTTAGTCTCGCCTCGGGTATTAGAAGTTTGAGTTTAGCTCGAATATTCGATTACCCTAGTAATTGGTCGAGTCTTTGACTGATCGGCATGATTTAAAAAAAAAAAAAAAAAAAAAAAAAAAAAAAAAAAAAAACTCTTTGAGTGTTTCGAATTATACTTGTCTTGGACAAATTGCAATGTGGTTTCTAAAAAATTTAAAAAGAAAATGGAAGCTCTTTGAGTGATTGAAGTGATTAACTTATTTCTTTGGTTGGTGCTCTTGGAGCAATTGTTATGTTTACTTTGGCTTAGCCTGATATATAAAAAAAAAGAAAAAGAAAAAATGTTTGTGTTTTTGTAATCGTTCGTTTGTTTTTTATTAATTAGTCGAGTCATGAGTATTAGGGAGAGACTATCTCTTTGAGATGTCTTAGTTGCCGAGTTAAGAGTCGGTGAGAGACTATCTCCCTATTGTTAGTAGAGTTTTATCTTTGTGAATATCGTTTTAAAACTGAAAACCCAAAAATTTGCTTTGTTTTGGTTTCGGGTCAGTCAAAATGTGTCGTCTGTTCAGCTTTGCCATTCGCGTGTTACACACGCTCTGCCAAAGAGGGGCATCTGTAGACACCCCATTTTGACCGGACCCAAGTTCGCTATGCTTGGGAGAAACCCCATCCGATCATTTCCGCCATGTTTCGCATTTTTCCGTGAGAGGTTGAGAGAGATTATTCATAAGAATCCAAGCGAGGGAGAATTTGGACCCGTTTGGTGGGCCCGCATTGAACATTTGTTTAAAATTCGAATCAACCGAGGGCTCACATTGTGGGGCCCGCGTTGTGGGGCCCACATTGTGGGGCCTCAGTAGGGCCTCTTGTGAGGCCTCTTATGAAGAACAATAATGATGGATTCTCCACTAAAGAAACATGATGGGCCCTCCACTAAGAACAATAATGATGGATTCTCCACTAAGAAACATGATGGGCCCTCCACTAAGAAGAATGATGATGGATTCTCCACTAAGAAACATGATGGGCCCTCCACTAAGAAGAATGATGATGGATTCTCCACTAAGAAACATGATGGGCCCTCCACTAAGAAGAATGATGATGGATTCTCCACTAAGAAACATGATGGGCCCTCCACTAAGAAGAATGATGATGGATTCTCCACTAAGAGGGACAACATGATGAGCTCTCCACCAACACATCTCTCTCTCTCTCTTTCTCTCCCTATATATATCTTCCTTCCCATCCATAGAAAAAAAGAGGAGAAAAATGAGAGATTTATCTTCCATTATCTTTTTCTCTTCCATTATCTCTTCCAATCACTCCCTCCAATCCCTTTCCCTATATTCTTCTTCCATTATCTCTCCCAATCACCTCCCAATCCTTCCCTCTAAGAGAAAGTGAAGACGGCGGAACGGATCGGCGGCAACATTTTTTTTGGGGGTTTTCTTTGCTAATTGAAAGGGTAAGACAAAGCGTATATCCGAGGATTACTTACCCTAGAGACAAGGAGAGCTAGCAAGGTTGGTATTCCAAAACCCTCTTTCATATATCTTAAACTAGAAGCATGCTAGGATTGAATTTGTGATTTATTTTTATTTTTTCTTATTGTTATTCAAAATATGTTTTTTTCAATCTCTGAGTGTTTTGAACATTAAGAAGTGTAGAAATCTGGAATTTCGAAGAATTTTGACTTCGTTTTGACCGTAATTTGACCTTTTGAACTTTACCCTCAAAGGGGTAAAATTCTAAAGATTGAATTTAAGAAGATGTCAACATAGATCCAAAATCAATGAAAATTTAAACATAACATAATTGTAAGATTTTGAATTAGTACGAATTTCTTTATGAATTCTTGATTTGATTTAAAGGGTTTAAAAATTCATTTAACTCTAGGGGTATTTTTGGAAAAAACCAATTTTCAAAAACTCTATAATGTTTTCAAAAGTGAAATTTGGATGAGATGCAAATTAAATCTAATCTAATCTCCCGTGAATTTTTCAAGATTTTTGGTTGCTGTTGGATATTTGTTTATGATTTTTTACGTAAAATCATGCATGCTGTATTAAATCTGATAAAAATAGTAAATTGCAATGAAAACTTCTGAAAATATTTGTTTGATAATTACTACTGGAATTACATGTTTTCATAAAGTTTAAACTGATTTGGATTTGATTTACTATGTGTTTCTTTGTTAATTCATAATCTGGATGGATATTTGTAAAATCGTAAATTAATAGTAAATCATTTTTAAAATTTATGAAACTTTTACAGTAATCCTTTCTTATTGTAATACACATACTATAGAAATTTCATATTGTTTTGAATTTATTTGCTATACGTTACTGTGTTAATTCACAATCTGGACAGAAACTTTCAACATTGAAAAACTAATAGCAAACCACATTTAAAATCTATGAAATTTTTATTATAATCTTATATAATTAAGGAGAAGTTACTGTAAAAATTTCATCTTGTTCTGAAAAGATTTGTTATATGTTGATGTGTAAATCTACAATCTGAATTGAAACCTTTTAAAATCCTTGAGTAAATTGAATTAAAATCAAATTGTTTTAAAAATTTCCAGATCATAATATTCCATCACATATTCAATCATTAAATTATCAAAATAGAAACCTTAGGAATCACTGATTTCCTTTGTAAAATCCTGATGCTGTGATTAGTTTGTATGTTTTATTTTCTCATCACATTTACTCAAACTTAATCTAACAAAACCTGAAGGCATCATAGATTGCGCGAACTTATTGCACACACTTACATCACTTGCATCTAAACCCCTGCATCTCACATGCACACATGTCCTATTTTAGGAACCCGGAGTGTTATCTAGCATGGTTGACTGGGATTTCATCACCTGGTGCCTCTGTGCTAGAGAAGCATTCCACCCTTAGCCTAGTACCTTTATGGTACGTAAACGGATCTCTTGTTCACGTACTGATACGCCGGACACTGGTACAGTATATCGAACATGGATTCGCGCTAAGAGAACTCTTGGCCTTACCCCTAGATTAACCCACACATGCATGTAGTATACGAACACATGTGCATCACGTGTGTGAGCCTAGTTTAGGATATCCTACCCATTTGTGTCTAGATTAGGCCGTAGTCCATCTTCCAATGGCTACGATCGGTCCTAGGTACACAAACAAAGTCATGAGTCGAGATCCTTTCTCCACTCCGCTAGATTAGGGTTAGGGTTGATGCCTTCAGGTAACACTGATAAAATGTGTGAAGATTAAAAAACTTTTCCTTTGGGGTTAGGATGTAAATCCCATTCATTTCCAAAGATCTCATAGGATTAGTCATTCATGATCCATCCGTTGAAAGCAATCTTATGCTATCTCATCTCATCTTGATCACAGATTTTCAATCTTGTATTATATGATTCGATCGCGTTTCCATATCTTTTAGAGAGTCTTTTGACTCATCTGTCTTTAGCTGTTGTCAGTGGAGTCTTTGACTCGTGTTTTCTTTTCCTTTAGAGAGTCTTTGACTCATATATCCTTTAGTTGGTGTTAGTGGAGTCTTTGACTCGTGTTTTCATCTCTTTTAGAGAGTCTTTGACTCATTTATCCTTTAGTTGGTGTTAGTGGAGTCTTTGACTCGTGTTTCTTTTCTTTTAGAGAGTCTTTGACTCATTTATCTTTTAGTTGGTATTGTTGGAGTCTTTGACTCGTGTTTCCATTTCTTTTCGAGAGTCTTTGACTCACTTCGTTTTCTTAGTTGGTATCATTAGAGAGTCTTTGACTCATTTGTTCTTTTGTGATATTACCAGGGAGTCTTTGACTCGTTGGTTCTTCCGTTGGTGTTATTTGGGAGTCTTTGACTCATTCCTCCTTTAAGTTGTAGTATTAGAGAGCCTGTGGCTCATTTGTCTTCTTGAGTGCTGTTAGTAAGGAGTTTCTCCATAGTCTTGTTGTCATTTCTTCTTCTTTGGAGACTAGCCCAGTCTCATTATAGCTTTGCTTTTTGAGATCATAGATCATTTTTGTTGTCATCGATAGTCTAGTTTGCCTTGTTTAGGGGTTTCCCCTATTTGCCCTAAGGTTTGGTCCTAGGGTTTTGCTTTGTGTTTTCCCTTAGGTCTTTGACCAAAAGGGTGAAAACTCTTTACTTTAAAAACTTTTGAAAAACTTTAAAAATATGAAAAACAACTGAAAAACCTTAAAAAGCCTAAAGTGTTGAGTGTTTTAGAATCAGTAATTAGGAGAGTTTGTTCCGAACTACGTTGGCTTGATCCTCTTCCACGAGGTACGTAGTGCAGCTTGGGATCCACATCCCAAGTCCAGCCAAACTTTTAAAAATAAACATTTCAAACCTTTAAAAATAAAAATTTTAAATATTTCAAAGTTACAAAAATATTCAAACCATTTTCAAAAAGATCTTCCTCTAGAGTTAGGAGTATGTCCTAGCTGTTTAGGTTGTGTTCTAGAGTTAGGAGTTTGTCTTGATTTGTATTGATATGGTATGTCCTGTCGTGTGAGTGTCCCTAGAGTTAGGAGGCCTCGAGTCGATCGGTTAGACATTTAGTCGAACCGATGGCTAGACTAGGCATATAGTCATCCCGTGGTTTTCATTAGGTTGCACGGCCTAGTTACACATAGGATTGTAGGAACCACCTGCATTAGCTTAAGGCTAATCAATCTGCATTTAGTTAGGGCATATAGGGTGTCCTAAAATCCACAATTCACTGGAATTTTAATAATCATACAAGAAGCTTTAATAACTGGTTCGGTCTTTTAGATCGAGTCTAGGATAGAGGGCTAGATGTCTTAGGCATCATAATTTAGAATAGGGCATCGAACTACGTGGGCTCCGATTCTTCCCGAGGCCGGGATACGTAGCGCAGCTAGGATGGATGGCCATTCTGGTCCGAGTCCAGTCCTGCATTAGAGTTAGGACTTGTCTTGTCCCGTCATACATAGCATAGATTTGTGTCTCATGTTTTGATATGTTTTCTTACTTTCTTGTACTGATACTATACCTTTGGTTGTAGCTTGCATGTGCGTGTCCACCAGAAACTTAGACACCCATTAGGCATGTCACTCATAACCTAGCTTTGCTTAGGTGACACATTTTTCATTTCATTTTACGTGTTTATTTCTCCATTCTCAGGAAATGCATGCTTAGGTAGACGATTCCTGAGGATTGTTCCCATTTCACATGATTTTTACTCAAACTTCTTTGGAATTAATGAAAATGGCATAAGAGACCAAGTGCTTGCACTCGGGCGAATTGGGGGTGCTCTCAGACCTTCCCCATTCGTAACCAGGCACGAACCCATATATATTTCTGGTTATCCATTGCACAGAGGATTTGATTTTAGGGTTCCATGGCCTATCCATGGATGGCGACTCTGAGTTCTTTTTAGGTACATCTCGGTTTCGAGCCCTGGCTCCTGATCAGGATGTATCTCATTCGTTTTGTATCGCCACTCGTGCTATGCTGTGAGGGTGGCATCCGTTTCGAGAGTTCCTTGGCAGAGCTCTCCTTCACATTGTGGAGATCTTAGAGGATTGCTGTGGGGACCTCGCGTCCCTCGCCGCACTCGTCCTCTCCGGATCGGGGTCCACAGGCTGGCGACTCTGCTGGGGAGTTCTTGAAACATTGCCTAACTCTTTAAAAATGCCATTTTTATTAACTTTGGAGAAATTTGAGCTAAAATCATTTTAAATGGGAACTCTATCGTTAGAATCCAGGGGCACCAGGTAGGTGCGTAATTAAAACGAGGGATTCACACACTACACATCATGCATTATCATTTTTGTTATTTATTTCA
Organism: Tasmannia lanceolata; assembly: GCF_043159265.1. Classification (NCBI taxonomy): domain Eukaryota; kingdom Viridiplantae; phylum Streptophyta; class Magnoliopsida; order Canellales; family Winteraceae; genus Tasmannia; species Tasmannia lanceolata. Next base: position 51,941,132 of record NW_027518680.1, on the reverse strand, counting down.
TTGTTTTTCCTTCTTAGCTCCACGGGATAGATTCGATGCGTACCCGACTTGGATGTCTTCACCCTGATGGTACTGTTGAATCTATTTCCAAGCTATGCGCTAGAGCTGCAATCGTAGACATTGGGCGTACTTTTGTCTACAGCAGCCGATGAGCAATGAAGCATACTATGTATGACACGGGGCGTACTTGTGTTATACATGTTAAGTATGTTTCATACGCATAGTACCCTTTAGATTGAGTCCGGAGCCCTACTTTGTTTTTATATATTATGTATATACTTATTGACCTAGTGAAATCCAACTAGGAAGTACCCTTGTTTATATGAGTATATTACATTCATATAGGGTCGAACATGTGTTGCTCACACATGTGGAGCCTAGAGTTAAGAGCTTTGCCCCATTTGTAAACTAGGGTAGCTCATTTTACATGGCTACAACACGGTCCTAGTACACTTATCAGTCTGTCTTGAGTCGAGATTTTCTTGACTCAGCTAGATTAGAGTTAGGGCTGGTGCCCCTGGTTAGGATTTGTGTGTATGTGTATGTACCTATATATACTGATCATGTATATTATGGTTCTTCTCTTAGTCAGAGATTTCTTATTCATTTCAATCAGTTGTATCCATCTCGAATTCAGATCTAGATCTAGTCAATGGCTTTTTACCGCCATTACCTTGGCCAGGTTTAGTCTTTGATCTGTTGATTATAGGGTTTGACCCATTGTTGTATATTCTTACCTTGGGTTAGTTCATCTGTTGATCACCTTTTTATAGTAATCATTATTCATATACTTTCGATTGAGCTAGGATGATCCCTTGTATAGCCGTTATGCTGCCGGATTTTATCCAGAATATTTTTGAGCATAACCGCTATTTCTTAGGGTTAGTTAAACCATGAGTTTACCTTACCTTGACTTTCTTGTTTAGCCGTTGTGCTGCCGAATTTTTTCGCAGCACGTTTTTAAGCATGACGGCTACTCTTTAGAGTCAGTTTACTCAGTCAGGACCTTGACCTCCTCGTATAGCCGTTATGTTGCTGGATTTTATCCAAAAAAAGTATGTTAAGCATGATTGCTATCCTTTGGAGTCAGTCTGCCTTGTCTTGATTCTCATGTATACATCATTTAGTAGGATTAGATCCTTATTTGTCAACCTGTTTGTCTTGAGATCTGGCCGATAGCTCGTTTGCTGTCCTTATGACCATGGTCTATCATTTCATCTCATATTGATCGTACAGTTGTTGATATCCATCATTCAGATTTTAGATCTGGTCTTTGACCCTACTTTTGTCATTCTTATGGCCATGGTCTATTATCTGAGCCATTGATTTTTTGATCCATGTTTACCTATCATATATCTTTTACCCTTGGATCATATCGAAATCATTAATGGAAAAGTTTGATCTTACCTGTATTCTTTGAGTGCATGATCATTGCTGAGATCGAAATTTATTTTGATTAGGGATGTTTATCGTTCCTGACTCTTTCATTCCCAAAAAGAAGAGCAGTTATACTCAAATGAGACTTCAAGGTGTGGATTGAGAATTCATTGAAACCCTGTTGATGTATGTCATATTATCACTGTCTATTTTTCCTTGACCTTTATAGACAGTATTTCTTTGATTTTCAGAATAAAATACCCTTTGGTGTATTTCAAGATTACTCTTTTCTCTATTTGTTCAGAATCTTTATCCCATGACTATTGATCTAGTGTGTGTGCTTCCAAGTCAAGAGTCTGTGTTTAGCGAAAGACCATTCTTTCTAAAGACTGACCATTTCCAATCATACTTGATCCAGGCAGTCTATTGTTTTACCCACATTGTCAACATAAGCCTTTTGTTGCCCCATTTAACCTAGACCTTGTGGAGTTGCTTTTTCTGGGATTTCTACTCCGGGATTGAACTTTATAGTTATCATTATCATGAGGAAAGGTGTATCACCTATAAGCTTTCAGTGTCAGTTCACTACCTTTGAAGAAGTGTCCTGTATCTTTAGATTTGTCTTTTATTGAGCGTACATCAACTTTCTTCTCTCTAAGTTTAAAAAGTTCAGTTACGTAGATGTTAAAAGAAAAAAAAATGAAGTCATGTCTGTCAGTCTTTCTTATACAGAGTCAGTGTTCTGTTTTCTGTCAGAACTGATGAAGAGCCCATCGAGGCGCGTCAAAAATCATCAATGTACTTACAGTCTTCAATTCCATAAAATGGTTGATTTCGTATCTTTGATACTCTATGATTCACTCTTAGATCTAATGTTTAAATAACTAAAGACCCCCTTCTCGGATGAGAATGCAGACGAAATTCACCTCGAGATCTGAAAGATGGTCAAACGAGAGGAAGAGCGTCGAGCATAGCCACTTAAAGAAGAAATCGAAGCCATTGATAGAGGTATCGAAATCCGAAACTCGGGATGGATGTATTGGAAAAACTTTATCTCCTAAGGAGCGCAAAGAATTGATAAACCTGTTTAGAGGGGTTTGAGGTAGTTTTGCTTGATCCTATAAGGATAAACCAGGGGAATGCCCTGTCGTTGATCAAAGCAAGACTTCATCTGCTTTAGACATCCAGTTGAGGAATAAAATTTTAAAGAGATAAGCGTCAGGCATCCTGTGGAGCTGATGAGATATTGAGAGAAGATTTTCAGACAGAGTTGTGGTATCTTGAGCATAAATTCAAGATCTTTGAGATGGGAGTGGAGCACAGTGGTTGAAGTTTTGCCAGAAAACCGCCAGACTCCTCAAAAAAAAAAAAAAAAAAAAAAAATTCAAAGGCTTTGAACCTTAAACAAAAGGGCTTGTACATCAAATACATCAGGAGGCCATCCTTGATCGTTTGAGCTTTTATAGCCAAAATCCTAATGTTTTAAAATCCATTTGTAAACCCTTTGGGCCAAAAGCAAAATTAAAACAACTTCTTTTCAAACACATTATAAACCCGGGGCATTTATGCACCCGAACTACGTCGGACCTGATCCCCACCTCTTCAGGGGTACGTAGGCAACTTGATTAATTCAAGTTCGGTCAAACCTTGGGATAAAATCCCCTTTGAAAATTTTGAAGCTAAATGCTAAACCATTCTTTGAAAAATCCCAAAGCGAACTACGCGGATCTGATCCTCCATCTTTGGGGTATGTAGGTAGTCTGGCTAGACCAGATTCGGTTCAAATCTTTAGAACCTTAGGTATTCAACCCTTTCGAACCCAAGCCCACCTAGAAAGTCCTTCTGGTGAAACAAGCAAAGGTTCGAGGCGAATGAAAAGAAAAACAGAAAGAAAAGAATGAGAGTCTGAAGACCCACTAGGTTGAAAACCCGAAAGGGCGGCCTAGAGATATACATTTGCTAAGTTAACAGCCAAAAGAGTTAGCTTATGCAAAAAGTCAGGGTAGTGGTCTGCTGGATTGAAAACTTGAAGAGGTAATCCAGTCAAGGGCAAAGACTTCCCATGAACAGTTGAGTTGAATAGAAGCAGAAGGAGTTCCTCAGTTACGTAGAATTCCCAAGTTTGAGTACAAGCAAAAGTTGAGATAAGTGGTCTTTCAGACTGAAAGCTTGGAAAGCAAAAGTTATGACTTCTTTTGAAGAGAGAAATCAGGGAGACGGAGAAGCCACCTCTGCACAGGGCAGAATCCTGGAATCCGAGTAGTGTCAGCGAGACTTATTTTGACACCTTTTTAAACTAGGGGCATTAAGACCGAGCAATCCGAAAGGGGTAACAACCATGACGGAGATCCCGATGGAGGAAATTAGGTCATCTTGACATAGTTTTTGAGAGTGCTCTAAGAGTGGCTAACCTTACCATAACAAAATAACACATTTTATCTAAGGGTGAATCAAAATTTAGTCAAGTCCCTCGAATATTGTAAGTCTTCTTTGAAAGAGTCATCAGAAGTCTGTTTCTGGTTTATCATTGTTTTTCTTTTAGAATCAAAAGTGTTTGGCACTGGAGAGAATGGGTGTATACCTTCCAAAGTGAAAAGAAAATTCAAAGTAGATCCTGGTTTAAGAATCAAAGAAGGGCAAGAGATTTGTTATTCAGACCTGCCTGAAACATCAAAGCCTCAAGCACTGAGCAAAATGAAGAATTCTTACATTCAGCCTTTGTGGAGATGGTTTTACCACTATACCAAAGAAAGAACCCATGCAAACTCAAATTTTTTCTACTTACCTTGCTTTTGCCTTCTTAAGACTTTGTCATGGAAGCACATCATACTAGGGGCATCTTTTATGACTTACGTCATAAAAGATATTACACAATGATAACTGGGATATCTATTCTTAGCAAATAGAAAGCAGAGAAGCTTGAACATGCTCTTTGAGTTGAATTCCTTGATCCAATTGTTTCTTTTGGAGTCAGTTTCAGAAACTTTAATTCCCAGCGGAGTATAAAATCTACTCCTGCATCCTTCAAACCTCATCAAAATGCTTCTCACCTGTTAAAGAGAGTCAGCACCTGAAAATCTCATCAATCTATTTGAGTTTTGCTTTCAGCAAAGATCATGCGCTCCTAGTTATTCTTGGTAAGAGATGACTGGCCCATTAGTGAAATCGATCAAAGATGGTAAATTCTTCATTCCTATTGAAAGATTTTAACAGAGTTTGAAATTACCGAACTTGCGTTACGCGGTTTGGTCTTTTTGGAAGATTTTAACAGAGTTTGAAATTACCGAACCTGTGTTACACAGTTTGGTCGTTTTGAAAGTTTTTAACAGAGATAGAAATTACCGAACCTGTGTTACACGGTTTGGTCCTTTTGAAAGATTTTAATAGAGATGGAAATTATCGAACCTGTGTTACACGGTTTGGTCTTTTTGAAATGTTTTAATAAGGAAAATATTTCCGATCCTGTGTTACACGGATTGGTCTTTTCTTCCTTCTCCCGGGTATTTAGTACCCCGATGATTAGTAGTGTAATGTCAAGTAGTGACTTACCTAATCATCGTTCCGCAATGTGCAGCTTCTTAACGAGTTAGGAGTCATGTGTATCTGCGAAGAGGTTTGTAGGGGACTGTTTAGCAGGACCTACGAATTTGGGTTTATGTGGAACTGTTTAGCAGAACCGCGTGATCCAGAGTGATTCGCTACCTTGAAAGAGAGGAGTCAGAGTTACTCGGATAGTTAAACAGATTTATTTTCAGTAATGATCTGTATAACTATCGCTAGGCTTGAGACTTAGTCTCGCCTCTGGTACTTAGTACCCAGATGATTAGTAGTGTAATGTCAAGTGGTGACTTACCTAATCATCGTCCCGCAATGTGCAGCTTCCTAACGTGTTAGGAGTCATGTGTATCTGCGAAGAGGTTTGTAGGGGACTGTTTAGCAGGACCTACGAATTTGGATTTACGTGGAACTGTTTAGCAGAACCGCATGATCCGGAGTGATTCGCTACCTTGAAAGAGAGGAGTCAGAGTTACTCGGATAGTTACACAGATTTATTTTCAGCAATGATCTGTATAACTATCGCTGGGCTTGGGACTTAGTCTCGCCTCGGGTATTAGAAGTTTGAGTTTAGCTCGAATATTCGATTACCCTAGTAATTGGTCGAGTCTTTGACTGATCGGCATGATTTAAAAAAAAAAAAAAAAAAAAAAAAAAAAAAAAAAAACTCTTTGAGTGTTTCGAATTATACTTGTCTTGGACAAATTGCAATGTGGTTTCTAAAAAATTTAAAAAGAAAATGGAAGCTCTTTGAGTGATTGAAGTGATTAACTTATTTCTTTGGTTGGTGCTCTTGGAGCAATTGTTATGTTTACTTTGGCTTAGCCTGATATATAAAAAAAAAGAAAAAGAAAAAATGTTTGTGTTTTTGTAATCGTTCGTTTGTTTTTTATTAATTAGTCGAGTCATGAGTATTAGGGAGAGACTCTCTCTTTGAGATGTCTTAGTTGCCGAGTTAAGAGTCGGTGAGAGACTATCTCCCTATTGTTAGTAGAGTTTTATCTTTGTGAATATCGTTTTAAAACTGAAAACCCAAAAATTTGCTTTGTTTTGGTTTCGGGTCAGTCAAAATGTGTCGTCTGTTCAGCTTTGCCATTCGCGTGTTACACACGCTCTGCCAAAGAGGGGCATCTGTAGACACCCCATTTTGACCGGACCCAAGTTCGCTATGCTTGGGAGAAACCCCATCCGATCATTTCCGCCATGTTTCGCATTTTTCCGTGAGAGGTTGAGAGAGATTATTCATAAGAATCCAAGCGAGGGAGAATTTGGACCCGTTTGGTGGGCCCGCATTGAACATTTGTTTAAAATTCGAATCAACCGAGGGCCCACATTGTGGGGCCCGCGTTGTGGGGCCCACATTGTGGGGCCTCAGTAGGGCCTCTTGTGAGGCCTCTTATGAAGAACAATAATGATGGATTCTCCACTAAAGAAACATGATGGGCCCTCCACTAAGAACAATAATGATGGATTCTCCACTAAGAAACATGATGGGCCCTCCACTAAGAAGAATGATGATGGATTCTCCACTAAGAAACATGATGGGCCCTCCACTAAGAAGAATGATGATGGATTCTCCACTAAGAAACATGATGGGCCCTCCACTAAGAAGAATGATGATGGATTCTCCACTAAGAAACATGATGGGCCCTCCACTAAGAAGAATGATGATGGATTCTCCACTAAGAGGGACAACATGATGAGCTCTCCACCAACACATCTCTCTCTCTCTCTTTCTCTCCCTATATATATCTTCCTTCCCATCCATAGAAAAAAAGAGGAGAAAAAGGAGAGATTTATCTTCCATTATCTTTTTCTCTTCCATTATCTCTTCCAATCACTCCCTCCAATCCCTTTCCCTATATTCTTCTTCCATTATCTCTCCCAATCACCTCCCAATCCTTCCCTCTAAGAGAAAGTGAAGACGGCGGAACGGATCGGCGGCAACATTTTTTTTGGGGGTTTTCTTTGCTAATTGAAAGGGTAAGACAAAGCGTATATCCGAGGATTACTTACCCTAGAGACAAGGAGAGCTAGCAAGGTTGGTATTCCAAAACCCTCTTTCATATATCTTAAACTAGAAGCATGCTAGGATTGAATTTGTGATTTATTTTTATTTTTTCTTATTGTTATTCAAAATATGTTTTTTTCAATCTCTGAGTGTTTTGAACATTAAGAAGTGTAGAAATCTGGAATTTCGAAGAATTTTGACTTCGTTTTGACCGTAATTTGACCTTTTGAACTTTACCCTCAAAGGGGTAAAATTCTAAAGATTGAATTTAAGAAGATGTCAACATAGATCCAAAATCAATGAAAATTTAAACATAACATAATTGTAAGATTTTGAATTAGTACGAATTTCTTTATGAATTCTTGATTTGATTTAAAGGGTTTAAAAATTCATTTAACTCTAGGGGTATTTTTGGAAAAAACCAATTTTCAAAAACTCTATAATGTTTTCAAAAGTGAAATTTGGATGAGATGCAAATTAAATCTAATCTAATCTCCCGTGAATTTTTCAAGATTTTTGGTTGCTGTTGGATATTTGTTTATGATTTTTTACGTAAAATCATGCATGCTGTATTAAATCTGATAAAAATAGTAAATTGCAATGAAAACTTCTGAAAATATTTGTTTGATAATTACTACTGGAATTACATGTTTTCATAAAGTTTAAACTGATTTGGATTTGATTTACTATGTGTTTCTTTGTTAATTCATAATCTGGATGGATATTTGTAAAATCGTAAATTAATAGTAAATCATTTTTAAAATTTATGAAACTTTTACAGTAATCCTTTCTTATTGTAATACACATACTATAGAAATTTCATATTGTTTTGAATTTATTTGCTATACGTTACTGTGTTAATTCACAATCTGGACAGAAACTTTCAACATTGAAAAACTAATAGCAAACCACATTTAAAATCTATGAAATTTTTATTATAATCTTATATAATTAAGGAGAAGTTACTGTAAAAATTTCATCTTGTTCTGAAAAGATTTGTTATATGTTGATGTGTAAATCTACAATCTGAATTGAAACCTTTTAAAATCCTTGAGTAAATTGAATTAAAATCAAATTGTTTTAAAAATTTCCAGATCATAATATTCCATCACATATTCAATCATTAAATTATCAAAATAGAAACCTTAGGAATCACTGATTTCCTTTGTAAAATCCTGATGCTGTGATTAGTTTGTATGTTTTATTTTCTCATCACATTTACTCAAACTTAATCTAACAAAACCTGAAGGCATCATAGATTGCGCGAACTTATTGCACACACTTACATCACTTGCATCTAAACCCCTGCATCTCACATGCACACATGTCCTATTTTAGGAACCCGGAGTGTTATCTAGCATGGTTGACTGGGATTTCATCACCTGGTGCCTCTGTGCTAGAGAAGCATTCCACCCTTAGCCTAGTACCTTTATGGTACGTAAACGGATCTCTTGTTCACGTACTGATACGCCGGACACTGGTACAGTATATCGAACATGGATTCGCGCTAAGAGAACTCTTGGCCTTACCCCTAGATTAACCCACACATGCATGTAGTATACGAACACATGTGCATCACGTGTGTGAGCCTAGTTTAGGATATCCTACCCATTTGTGTCTAGATTAGGCCGTAGTCCATCTTCCAATGGCTACGATCGGTCCTAGGTACACAAACAAAGTCATGAGTCGAGATCCTTTCTCCACTCCGCTAGATTAGGGTTAGGGTTGATGCCTTCAGGTAACACTGATAAAATGTGTGAAGATTAAAAAACTTTTCCTTTGGGGTTAGGATGTAAATCCCATTCATTTCCAAAGATCTCATAGGATTAGTCATTCATGATCCATCCGTTGAAAGCAATCTTATGCTATCTCATCTCATCTTGATCACAGATTTTCAATCTTGTATTATATGATTCGATCGCGTTTCCATATCTTTTAGAGAGTCTTTTGACTCATCTGTCTTTAGCTGTTGTCAGTGGAGTCTTTGACTCGTGTTTTCTTTTCCTTTAGAGAGTCTTTGACTCATATATCCTTTAGTTGGTGTTAGTGGAGTCTTTGACTCGTGTTTTCATCTCTTTTAGAGAGTCTTTGACTCATTTATCCTTTAGTTGGTGTTAGTGGAGTCTTTGACTCGTGTTTCTTTTCTTTTAGAGAGTCTTTGACTCATTTATCTTTTAGTTGGTATTGTTGGAGTCTTTGACTCGTGTTTCCATTTCTTTTCGAGAGTCTTTGACTCACTTCGTTTTCTTAGTTGGTATCATTAGAGAGTCTTTGACTCATTTGTTCTTTTGTGATATTACCAGGGAGTCTTTGACTCGTTGGTTCTTCCGTTGGTGTTATTTGGGAGTCTTTGACTCATTCCTCCTTTAAGTTGTAGTATTAGAGAGCCTGTGGCTCATTTGTCTTCTTGAGTGCTGTTAGTAAGGAGTTTCTCCATAGTCTTGTTGTCATTTCTTCTTCTTTGGAGACTAGCCCAGTCTCATTATAGCTTTGCTTTTTGAGATCATAGATCATTTTTGTTGTCATCGATAGTCTAGTTTGCCTTGTTTAGGGGTTTCCCCTATTTGCCCTAAGGTTTGGTCCTAGGGTTTTGCTTTGTGTTTTCCCTTAGGTCTTTGACCAAAAGGGTGAAAACTCTTTACTTTAAAAACTTTTGAAAAACTTTAAAAATATGAAAAACAACTGAAAAACCTTAAAAAGCCTAAAGTGTTGAGTGTTTTAGAATCAGTAATTAGGAGAGTTTGTTCCGAACTACGTTGGCTTGATCCTCTTCCACGAGGTACGTAGTGCAGCTTGGGATCCACATCCCAAGTCCAGCCAAACTTTTAAAAATAAACATTTCAAACCTTTAAAAATAAAAATTTTAAATATTTCAAAGTTACAAAAATATTCAAACCATTTTCAAAAAGATCTTCCTCTAGAGTTAGGAGTATGTCCTAGCTGTTTAGGTTGTGTTCTAGAGTTAGGAGTTTGTCTTGATTTGTATTGATATGGTATGTCCTGTCGTGTGAGTGTCCCTAGAGTTAGGAGGCCTCGAGTCGATCGGTTAGACATTTAGTCGAACCGATGGCTAGACTAGGCATATAGTCATCCCGTGGTTTTCATTAGGTTGCACGGCCTAGTTACACATAGGATTGTAGGAACCACCTGCATTAGCTTAAGGCTAATCAATCTGCATTTAGTTAGGGCATATAGGGTGTCCTAAAATCCACAATTCACTGGAATTTTAATAATCATACAAGAAGCTTTAATAACTGGTTCGGTCTTTTAGATCGAGTCTAGGATAGAGGGCTAGATGTCTTAGGCATCATAATTTAGAATAGGGCATCGAACTACGTGGGCTCCGATTCTTCCCGAGGCCGGGATACGTAGCGCAGCTAGGATGGATGGCCATTCTGGTCCGAGTCCAGTCCTGCATTAGAGTTAGGACTTATCTTGTCCCGTCATACATAGCATAGATTTGTGTCTCATGTTTTGATATGTTTTCTTACTTTCTTGTACTGATACTATACCTTTGGTTGTAGCTTGCATGTGCGTGTCCACCAGAAACTTAGACACCCATTAGGCATGTCACTCATAACCTAGCTTTGCTTAGGTGACACATTTTTCATTTCATTTTACGTGTTTATTTCTCCATTCTCAGGAAATGCATGCTTAGGTAGACGATTCCTGAGGATTGTTCCCATTTCACATGATTTTTACTCAAACTTCTTTGGAATTAATGAAAATGGCATAAGAGACCAAGTGCTTGCACTCGGGCGAATTGGGGGTGCTCTCAGACCTTCCCCATTCGTAACCAGGCACGAACCCATATATATTTCTGGTTATCCATTGCACAGAGGATTTGATTTTAGGGTTCCATGGCCTATCCATGGATGGCGACTCTGAGTTCTTTTTAGGTACATCTCGGTTTCGAGCCCTGGCTCCTGATCAGGATGTATCTCATTCGTTTTGTATCGCCACTCGTGCTATGCTGTGAGGGTGGCATCCGTTTCGAGAGTTCCTTGGCAGAGCTCTCCTTCACATTGTGGAGATCTTAGAGGATTGCTGTGGGGACCTCGCGTCCCTCGCCGCACTCGTCCTCTCCGGATCGGGGTCCACAACATCACACGTGTAACTAATTGTGGCACACTTTTGACCTGCATAATGAGCTGCTGAACCGAACGCATTCTGCTCAAAAATAGGAAGAAAATGAACTCAATATATGTAAAAGGAAAAAAGAGGACAACCATATTCAAACACAATAAAATATAACAAAGACGGATTATAACATGTTTAATCAAAAGCAAATACTTCAAGCAATTGCAAACAATAATACCAATCACATAAGAAAGTAACATTATGTGACCTGGAAACAAGGCATACCCATATTTATCATTCGCCGCCTTAATTAGGGCACCTTCTTCTGTGGTAACTATCCAAATGATACGTACTATTTGGTACCAGTTGCAGGATTCCAAGAGCTTCTTAAATAGAACATTGCCATTCCTGTCGATCATGAGCTCGACTATGGATCCAAGAGTTCCTTCGAATATTTTCATTTTATGCGAATGGTCACCTGTAACCAAAATTCTTTGCAAATACTCACAGCCCATTTGGTTCCTAGCCATCATACATATTTGATCACCCTGAAGTTCTATCAGTAAGCGTGGATCATCGTAAAGCAGATTTACATAAGCTCGAGACACTAAAATTTGACTATCTTCTGAAATCTCCCTATTCCTATACAGAAGCTTTATTATATCCTCTTCCTCAATAGGTTCTGTGATTTGTTCAGAACTTGTGGCTGTTCTGGTTGGAGTCTCAAAAGAAGGGTTTTGTCCCACATTGCAACCCCACAACTCCCCTTGTCTATTTTGTAGAACAAAAGAAGCTCCATAATCTAGAACACCAACTGAATTTGACAGCAAACGATAATCGCTCCACATGGATATCCCTCCCAGATTGTCAACCTGCTCCCAGCATGGTTTTGTTGCGAAGTCTTAGAAGTAACCTGATTTGGTTGAACAGAAGCTCCATAATCTTGAACACCAACTGAATTTGATGGCGAACCATAATTGCTACACATGGATACCCCTCCCAAATTATTAACCAAACCATTGCCTCCGACATGGTTTTGTTGCAAACTCTCAGAAGTATACTGATTTGGTAGAATGTTATTTCTACCATAAGAAGAATTCTGGAAACAATCCAAGGCCAATAACGCCCAAGGATTCGTTACCATGATTTCATTGGTTAGATTTTGGTTTCTACCATTACCAGGATTCTGAAAACAATCATAGACCGATAACGCCCTAGGATTCCCTTCTATAGTTCCATTGGTTTGACTTTGATTTCTACCATTATAAGGATTCCCTTCCATAGTTTTATTGGTTAAATTTCCCACAAAAAGGTTGTGATGATAATGAGATTATACACATCATAAGAACTCTCACCAAAACCAAATTGATTCAAGGCAGAAGTACCTCTTACCGAATTACTTACTGGGTCATGATTGTAAAGCCCCTGCGAAGTATGCGGCATCAATTTCTGAGTATCAGTCTCATGTATTGCACTATAGATTGAACCAATTCTCTGTTCTTGACCAATCCTAATTCCAGGCCTTGAAATTCTTTCGCTCGAAATCGGGTTCTTGACTTGATCATCAGGGAGAGTAGAATCAGTAACAGAATGATGGTTGTTGACAAAATCATGTGGGCTGATAATCAAGATCTCAAAGGAGGGTAATAAATCATTGTGTAAAGAAGGAGAAGGGTTTTTGGAATTTTCTTCCATGGACCTTAAAGAAAAGAGGAAAAATCAAAAGAGAAAAACGTTATAGAGAGAGTCTCTCTTTTACTCTGTTGAGCATTCTCTTTATAGAGTTGTGATTGGGATTGAAGCATAAGAAATATAGTTTCCTTTTCCCTCTCAGTCTTTTGTTTCAAAAAGGAAACATTGACGAAATAGGAAAGAAAAATCCAAAAAGAAAAACCCTTGTCTAAGAGGTCGTTTTATCTGTTATTGATGTATAGGTGGACTCTTTTTTTCTTTCTATTTCCTAAAATCTCTCACCTGGAAGCTTAAACCCTACTAATTTGTGTAAGGGTTTAAGGGTTAATTAAACAGCCTTGAGTTTCAATGGAACTACCGTACGTGCCACTCTATTTTATTAATAAATTATATTTAAAAAAAAAAAAAAAAACCCTTCTCGGTTATGTATGCTCGGGCAGCTTGGCCAACAAGAAAACTTCTTGTTACTCAATCTAAAGCCATGATTGAATCTTTTTTTATTTGTGGGACCCACTTTAGGTGGGCCGTGACCAAAGAAATTAAGTTGATCAGATGATACAAACCCCCAGATCTTTGTTATATTTAATGCTCCATTTGGTTGCTAGGGATGGCTCCTAAAGTAGTGGAATATGAAGTCAAAGGGAGTCAAACTGGATGAGACAAGCATTTTAATTTGTCTAGAATTACCTCGGAGAATAGTGAACCAGTGTTTGATTGCACGGTTCACTAGAAAATTCATTACCAATATAGGGATAAAGGGAAGAGAGAGAAAGAGAAAGCATCATTCCCTAGAAAATTCAACCAAATTTTTTTAGTCTTGGAAGGATTTGCTTTTAGAGGAGACAAGGAATCCACATCATCACACAAGTAATTATTACATGGGTGAAATCCAAGGGAGTCCAATGCTAAACCAAATTCTGACACTGCCAACTTTTATGCAACCAAACGAAGCATTAAATATAGATGTATTATTTCATATTATAAGTCAAGGGTTATGTTTTGCAATTAGATTCAAGCTTCTTTAGAGCCCGAAAAGGACATATTTTATGAAATTCTGAAGTTCTGTTGCTTTGATTCAAATTGGTTTCAAATACTCAGGTGGGACCACTCGTCCAAAGATCCAAGTCGCTCATCTGCTTGGACCGCCCATTGGTGGGCGGTGCACACCATTAGATGATGGTTGCAATGTATTTCGGTGTATAGCTCATCACATAAATATGCAGTGAAGGGGCCCATAAAATTTGGTGATCCAATGGCCCATCATGGAGATCCATAACCCCAAATCACCCAAATCCGATATCTGATATCCGTTGGATTGGATCAGTTGAAATGGGAAATTTATAACAAAAACGGAACAATGTTATAAATTCAAGATCTCGAAATGGGTATTGATGGTGAAGATTAAATAATGAGTGATTTTTATTATTATGGCATTCCAAGTGTCATTTTACTAAGAACAAAATAAGTTGTTTCTGCCAAACTAGTTTGATGCATCCTGTTCCAAAGCGTCATTTTACTAAGAACAAAATAATTTCGAAGAGAGTAGCCCTTCCCTGTTAGTCTTTTATTTCAAATTGGAAACATGGAAGAAATAGGAAAGAAAAGAAGAAGCCTTGTCTAAACAGGTCGTTTTATCTGTTATTGCTCTACAGGTGGACTCTTTTTTTCTTTCTATTTCCTAAAATCCCTCACCTAGACGCTTAAACCCTACTTAAACCCTACCAATTTGGGTAAGGGTTTAAGGGTTAATTAAACAGCCTTGAGCTTGTATAGAACTATCATACATGCCACTCAATTTTTTCGAGATTTTATATGGTGTATGCCCTTAGAGTCCCGTATTTTTCAAAAAGTATTGTACGGACCACATCATAGGATGATCCAAACCGTCCATGAACACAGCGTAAATAGGTTGTTCCCCAAAAGCCATTTCCATAGGATGATTCCAACCAAAAGCCATTTCGATAGGATGATCCCAACCCTCCGACCTATAGAGGAACTGCATATTATGGAAACCTCTATAGATCGGAGGGCTAGGATCATCTAATGGAAATGGTTTTGGTGGAACAACCTATTTACGTTGTGTTCCATTACACGTACGGTTTGGATCATCCTATGATGTGGTCAAAACAGTACTTTTGAAAAATATTCGGGACTATAAGGGCTTACACCATATAAAAACTCAGTTTATACATATTATATATATATATATATAGGGAAAATTACATTTACACCCCCTCTAGTTTCTAACACATCCACTTCCACCCCTATAGTTTAAAACGTGACAAATACACCCCTGTAGTTTCAATTTGTTTAAGGTAGGCCCCCTCAGTTGAAGGTTCGTCCATAGATTGAAGGGTTAGGATGATCCGATGGAGCTGATTTTTTGGGCACACCCTATATATGTCAGGGCCCATCAAGTGAACGTTTTGAATCATCCAAACAATGTGGGCCCACATTATTTGGATGATTTTTTGGTAGTGTTTGGATTCGGGTATGGGCCCACATTATTTGGATGATCCAAAGCGTTCATTTGATGGGTCCTGACATAGATAGGGTGTGCCCAAAAAATCAGCTCCATCGGATCATCCTAACCCTTCAATCTATGGACGAACCTTCAACTGAGGGGGCCTACCTTAAACAAATTGAAACTACACGGGTGTATTTGTCACGTTTTAAACTAAAGGGGTGGAAGTGGATATGTCAGAAACTAGAGGGGGTGTAAATGTGATTTTCCCATATATATATCTACTAGTAAAAAAACCCCGTGCGATGCACAGGCCGACAAAGTACTATACGGACAACATCATAGGTTGATCTAAACCGTCCATGTGATGGAACACAACATAAATAGGTTGTGCCTCAAAAATCATTTCCATAGGCAGATCCTAGCTCTCTAATCTATAGAGGTTTCCATAATATGTTGTTCCTCTTAAATCGAATGGTTAAGATCACCCTATAGATTTTTTATTAAAAAAGCATAAAGGAGGGGGGTAGGATTGAAATTATGTGGCTTTAATGGGTGCCTTTGTTAAAAAAGCATAAAGGAGGGGGTAGGATTGAAAATATGTGGGTTGAATTGGTGTCTTTGTTTAAAAAAAGTCAAAAAAAATTATGTGTAATTCTAATAGAATTTTGAGAGAAATTCAAATAATTCTCTTAATTGAATAAATTCTAATAGAATTTTGGGAGAAATTCAAATAATTCTCAATAATTCTCTTATTTGAATAAGAGAATTATTTGAATTTCTCCCAAAATTCTATTAGAATTACACATCACTTTTTTGACTTTTTTTTAACAAAGGCACCCATTCAACCCACATATTTTCAATCATACCCCCTCTTTTATGCTTTTTAACAAAGGCACCCATTAAAGCCACATAATTTCAATCCTAACCCCCTCATTCAAGTTTTTTTAATAAAAAATCTATAGGGTGATCTTAACCATCCGATTTAAGAGGAACAACATATTATGGAAACCTCTGTAGATTGGAGGGCTAGAATCTGCTTATGGAAAAAAATTTTGGGGCACAACCTATTTATGTTGTGTTCCATCATATGGACGGTTTGGATCAACCTATGATGTTGTCCGTATAGTTCTTTGTCTATAGATATAGATATCTATATAGTAGAAGAGAAATAAGAGAATTATTTGAATTTCTCCCAAAATTCTATTAGAATTACACATCACTTTTTTTGACTTTTTTTAACAAAGGCACCCATTCAACCCACATATTTTCAATCCTACCCCCTCCTTTATGCTTTTTAACAAAGGCACCCATTAAAGCCACATAACTTCAATCCTACCCCCTCCCTTATGCTTTTTTATTAAAAAATCTATAAGGTGATCTTAACATCCGATTTAAGAGGAACAACATATTATGGAAACCTCTATAGATTGGAGGGCTAGGATCTGCCTATGGAAATGATTTTTGGGGCACAACCTATTTATGTTGTGTTCCATCACATGGACGGTTTGGATCAACCTATGATGTTGTCCGTATAGTTCTTCGTCGGCCCGTGCATCGCACAGGATTTTTTACTAGTATATATATATATATATATATATATATATATATATATATATATAGGGGAAAGTGATTGTGAGCGGCCCCTCATATAAGCTTATATGAGGTGACCGCTAAAAACATGGTGGGCCCACATTTTTGGGGTGATCCGAACCGGCCCGTCCATTTTCTCCCCTTTCACCTCCACAGTTCGAAGAGTTGGGATGATCCTATGGAGCTGATTTTTTGGGCACCTCCTATCTATGTCAGGGCCTATCAAATGACCGGTTCGGATCACCCCAAAAATGTGGGCCCACCATGATTTTAGCGGTCACCTCATATAAGCTTATATGAGGGGCCGCTCACAATCACTTTCCCCATATATATATATATATATATATATATATATATATATATAGAGAGAGAGAGAGAGAGAGAGAGAGGGGAGAAAGTGTTTCTAGTCGGCCGACTAGAGATCATTCTCTAGTCCGCCGACCAAAAACACATGAGTCCCACCTTATCTGGGTGATGCAAAGCATTCATTTGATGGGCCCTGACATAGAGACGGTGTCCACAAGAAATTAGCTCCATAGGATCATCCCAACCCTATGATTTGTGGAGCTTAAAATGGACGGCTATAAACCGCCACAAATCTGTCCATTTTTTAACTCCACAAATCGAAGGGTTAAGAAGATCCTATGAAGGTGAATTTTTGTGGACATCCTATCTATGATGAGGCCTATCAAATGAATGCTTTAGATCACCACAAAATATGTGGGACCCATGTATTTTTGGTTGGTGGAATGATCTCTAGTCGGCCGACTAGAAACACTTTCCTCATATATATATATATATATATATATATATATATATATATATATATATATATAGAGAGAGAGAGAGAGAGAGAGAGAGAGAGAGAAAAGGGTTCCTAAGGGTGCCCTCATATAGCTTATATGAGGTGGCTCTTTCAAAACATAAGGGCCCCACATTGTTAGGATGATCCGAAGCATTCATTTGAAAGGCCACATCATATATATGGTGTGTACAAAAAATCAGCTCCATTGGATCATCCTAACACCTCCAAAAGTAGGGGCAAAAATGGATAGACACATTTTGTCCACAAATCTGCCCATTTTTTCCCTCACTTTTGGAGGGGTTAGGATGATCCAATGGAGCTGATTTTTTGTACACACCCTATCTATGATGTGGCCTTTCAAATGAATGCTTCATATCATCCTAACAATGTGGGCCCCCTATGTTTTGAAAGAGCCACCGCAACTAAGCTTATATGAGGGCACCCGCAGGAACTGTATTCTCATATATATATATATATATATATATATATATATATATATATATATATATATATATATATATCGGTTATGTGTGCTTGGCCAATGAGAGAACTTCTTGTTACTCACTCTAAAGCTGTGATTTAAAATTTTTTTATTTGTGGGACCCCCTTTAGGTGGGCCGTGATTAAAGAAATTAAAGGGATAGATGATAACAACCCCCTAATCTTTGTTATATTTTCCTCAAAGATGTGTGTTTTTTTTCAGATTATAAGTCAAGGGGTATGTTTGGAAATTTGATTGAAGCTTCTTTACAGACCAAAAAAGACAAATTTAGTGAAATTATGTGCGTCAAAAATAGAAGGAATGGGGGGCACTACCATACAAGCCATTCATCTAGCTACTTTACTATAGCAAAAAGAAGAATTTTGTGTAGAGTTCTCCCGGTTTTGGTTTCAAATACTCAGTTTCTCTATCCTAAGACTCTTAACGATTCTAATAAAGTGGGACCACTCGTCCAATGATCCAAGCCGTTCACCTGCTTTGATAGGCTCTCATATGGATAGGGTGTGCCCAAAAAATCAGCTTCATAGGACCATCCAAGCCATTCCATTTGTGGAGGTAAAAATGAGTAGATTTATACAAGTTTATACCCGTCCATTTTAACCTCCAAAAATGGAAGGGTTAGGATGATCCTATGAAGCTAATTTCTTGGGCCCACCATATGAAGGCCTATCAGATGAGTGCTTTGGATCATCCAAAAATTATGGCCCTCCCTATGTTTGCCAGCGCTAGCTCATATAAGCTTATATGAGCTCTAGCTCACAAACACTTTTCCCTTTCAATAAAATAAAATGGTAAATGGTTTATGAGCTAGAGACTGTAAATAGGGTGTGTGTCTATGTTGTTTGGGTTAAGTTAGATATTAACTCTATAGGACCTAACATAGATAGGGTGTCCCTAAGAAATCATCTCCATAGGATCA
Organism: Tasmannia lanceolata; assembly: GCF_043159265.1. Taxonomy (NCBI): domain Eukaryota; kingdom Viridiplantae; phylum Streptophyta; class Magnoliopsida; order Canellales; family Winteraceae; genus Tasmannia; species Tasmannia lanceolata. The sequence continues at coordinate 51,922,134 of NW_027518680.1, read as the reverse complement.
TGGTAAGCATTGATTTCTGGAGGTTTAAAATGGACGGCCAGAAAATGAGTCCATTTTCTGCATGTACAGATCAAATGGTTAGGATGATTGTATGGAGATGGTTTCTTAGGAACACCCTATCTATTTCATGTTGTATGGAATGAATGGGTTGAATGAGTCAAACAACATGAGAGATGGTGTATTTACATTGGCTAGCTCAGATAAGCTATCTGAGCTTGAGCTTACATACCTCACCCCCAAAATAAAAAGCATATATATTTGGTCACAAGATATCCAAAGCCAAGTCCATCAAGTAGACGGTTCAGATCAATTGAAAGTAGGGCCTACTAATCTGTGCGCAACATTATATTATAATGAAGTCCTGTAGATGTTGAGATGCATTGTTGACATGAATTTTAGGCAACAGGACACAAAGCAAGCCCAAATGGATCAATTCATGATGCGCCCCACTGTGTTGTAGTTGTATATACTAATACCAAACTGAGATTTTAGGTTGTGTTCGCCTGATGAAAAGGGACGTATTTATCATTTCCCTTCGAGTTATAGGGGAAACTAATATAATTTCCAAAATTCAGAAAAAGAAAATTAATACGAGAGAGAGAGAGGGAGAGAGATTTGATATCCCCTGATTTTCAGTTTCTCATAATAGGGAGAGAGATTTAGAGAGAGATTTGCAAAAGAAAAAAACGTAATAATAGAAATAGAGTATGTAAGATCTAGAGAGATTCTATATCCCCTGATTTTCCTTTTTCATAACAGGGAGAGAGAGAGAGAGAGAGAGAGAGAGAGAGAGAGATTTGGAAATATTTGCAACAAATATCTCCCCTGATTTTCCGTAATAGAGATAGATTTACGGAATGAAGGAGAGAGAGTATGTGAGATCTAGAGAGATTCCATATCCCCTGATTTGCCTTTTTCATAATAGTGAGAGAGATTTAGAGAGAGAGATTTGGAAATATTTGCAACAAATATCTCCCCTGATTTTCCATAATAGAGATAGATTTACCGAATGAAAGCTTTGTCACTAGGAGTGTCAATGGATCCAGACATCCGATGGGTACTCAGAATTCGAACTTTAATGGACGGGATATGGGCATACTAAAAAGACCCATGGACGTGTTTTGCATCCTCATCATAGGATCTGAAAATTTTTAAGATCTGATCCAGACATGCAAAGAAAATTCGATTGATCAGTACAACTCTTCCTCTTCCTCCATCGTTTTCTTCCCATAACCCTAATCCACCCGTCCAATCCATTCATATCATCGCTCGTCGCTCACCCATTACCCTAATCTACTAGGCCACTCCATTTCGTCGATAGTCACAATCTTGTCTTGCATGTGCTCCAGCAATAACTAGAAAGAAACAACCTGTTTGGATCACATTTTAGCCCATCGTCTATTTGCAATCTTCGAGTCTTAATCAAGATAAAAAGGAATCACTTTTTTAATCATTTGTGTACTCAAAAAACCTATTTGGATTTCTTTTGGTGAACATCTCTGTTCATGGATTGCCATCATTGTCCAAGTACTAGGGCTCTGAGTCATTTGGGAGATACTACATATCTTATGATCCAGTAAAGGACAGTGGTTTACTGATAATTGACTAAGCATACTAACTTTTTTTTAAATTTCATTTGTGTACAATGTTAGTAGAATGTACTAGGACTCTCCGATGGACGGTCCGGTTTGAAATGGATCGTTACCTGGACACGGGAAGAACGATCCAAAGAACACTGAATCCGACCCTACCAATAAGGGATTTGAATGGATTGGGACTGAGACATAGGTGGATCCAATCCGAAGTAGATCTGTTGACACCCCTATTTGTCACAAATCCAAAATCCAGAGATTAAGAGAGAGTGGCATGTAGACCTCAAGCGGGATGGGGGGGATTGTCCATGTGGGCGTGAACAGTGAAACCTTCCTGCTATATTATAATAGATTAAAGGGCAAATGATGAAAAAAATGCAAAGTTTATTCGAAATTCTGAATAAAGAGTAGTAATTTGAAAATTATAAAAAAGGGGTGTGAGGTGAGAGAAAATGCGTATGAAGACAAATATACCCTTTTTTAACTTTTTTTTCTTACTTTCGTTTTTTACCTTTTACACTGTTTTTCTCTTACCTTTGTCACCGTCGTACGTCAGCGTGAATCTCGGTGACGCACCACCTACTCGCCAGAAAGCATCCCCTCTTGCCGGAAATCAGTTTCGTCCACTATTCCAAGGTAATTTTTAAACATTTCATCTAGGGTTTTGTTAATTTTGGATTTTTTTCGTGATGGGTTGGATCTCACACACCACGAACTATGTTTGTTGGTATCTGAAGCTGTTTTAAGTACCTCTTTGGTAGTTTGTGAGAGGGATTTGCATGAGTATGTAGTTTTCAAGCCTTTGAAATGCTTTGCAAGGGGTTTCATTTGTATGGATTTAGAAATTTTTGGGTTTTAATGGGCTGGAACCATTAATTGTTAGAAACAAAATATTTTGATATAGGGTTTATAGGTTTTCAATGGTTGGGCTTTGATTTTGTGTTTGAAAGGGTTTCGTTGAGGGCTTTAAATGGGAATAATGAGTAGGAAAATCAGAGGAGATCTAAATCCCAAGGGTAGGAGAGAAGAGTATGGGCATGGAATAGTCCTGACCAGTTTCCAATCATGTCTTTTTATAAAGTCAACTCTCCTCTTCGGCAATCTATCACCTGGTGCCAAAGTGTGGCATGTCCGTATCCCTCAAAGAGGAGAAGCTTTCAGTTCCTGGCAGCAACAAATAACATTCTAACTTGCAATCATAACCAAAATAGGAAGATCCATCTGGGAAATTGGTGAACTCTTGTACGAAGGCAGCATAGGTGAGGAACCAGTTCTTCATTCATTGTTCAATCGTAAGAGTTGTTCAATTTAAGAGATTAGTTTTTTTTATCAATCTTTCCGCATGAGATGATATTTCATCAGTAGGATGGTTGAGAGGGCCACTAACCATATAACAAGGCGCATCTTTAGGAAACTATATCATATGCTATTATGTCATTTTGTTCAAAAACTTGAAAAGAGAATGGAAGATCGTTTAGCGATAAAGGCACATCCTTACTGGAGATGAAGATGTTAGTAATTTATAGGAAATTGTGAGGAAAGGGATTAGAGACATCAACATACAAGACTTGGAACAGAAATAGATGATGCAGCAGAAAGTCATAAGTCCTTGAAACAAGAAATTGGAGAAGGAAAGAAAAGCTCTCCATGGTGAAACTCATGATAAACCACGGCCCCAATTCCTCAATAGTGAAAAAAGGTGAACAAGAAGAATTTAAATACCAACAGAAGGAAGGGGTCACTGATAAAATAAAAAATGTCGCAGAACTTTTGGGCACACACGTCTTGGTTTGGACAAAAAAAGTAGAGAGTGGTGTTGTTTGATATATTTGGATTTATTGATTTTGCTTGAAATTGGATGAGTCTACGTTTGCATTTGGTGAGCCTTACCCAGAAAAACAAGAATAGGGGTGATAGGGTTGTTTGCTTTTACTTTTGAATTAGTGGTTAAAGTGTTATACAGAAGTTGTCTTAGGAAACGATTGAAGTCCAGACAGAGGAAGTTGTGTTTTTGGAGTTGAAAAAGGGTTTATTATGTTGAATTTAGCTATCTAAGTTAGAAAATAACATGCTTCCCAAGAGTGAATGGGACTGATATTAGAAAGCCATTGACGTCTAGGTAGGAGTTAAAACTTGTCGCAAGATAGTAGAAAGGCAAAATAGAAAGGTGTTTGCGATTGCCTTAAGTTATTATAAGCATATAAAGAGGTGTCATATTATTGATATAGACACTCAAGGTTTGAATCTGGAAACATCTTCAATAGATCATGGTAGCGCTCCCAGGTTGCATCTTCAACTTCAGCTCCTTGCCATTTCAGTAGCACTTCAGTCATGGTTCGATTCCCACGCTTCAGAACTCGACGATCTAAGATGATTCCAGGTTGAGGTTGGATTAATCCCTCATCAGTAACTGGTGGCAGCGAGGTCTGGGTTGGAATGCTCTCTCCCAACTTCTTCTTGAGCAAAGAGACATGAAAAGAAAATACTGGGTTGAGTGAAGAATGCCAATGGCCTCCCTTCTTGCATGAGGACACCACCGACCCCTTTTCCTGAAGCATCACACTCAATGGTGAAAGGTTTGGAGAAGTTGGATAGAGGCAATACTGGGGGTTCAGCCATTGCCTTTTTGAGGTGTTCAAAAGCTTCCCTTGCTTCATCGGACCATTTGAAAGAATCCTTCTTTAGCATAGCCGTCAAAGGTGCAGCGATTTTACCATAATCCCTTATAAATTTCTGATAATACCCACTTAACCCCAAAAACCCGCGTAATGCTTTAGTTGAAGTAGGTAAAGGCCAACTAAGTATGCAAGAAATCTTGTTTGGGTGAGCAGGTGATCCTTCTCTTGATATTACATGACGAAGGTACTCCACTTTGTGACAACCGAACCTACATTTAGACTCCTTTGCATAGAGCTTGTGAGATCTTAATAACTCCAAGGTGGTACGAAGATGTAAAAGGTGTGCATCCCATGATTGGCTTTACAGAAGTATGTCGTCAAAGAAAACAAGAATAAACTTGCGTAGGTAGGGTTTGAATACCTCGTTCATCAAACCTTGAAAAGTTGATGGTGCATTGGTGAGCCGAAAGGGCATTACAAGGAACTCGTAGTGGCCTTCATGAGTCCTGAAGGCTGTCTTAGAAATGTCGTTCGGATGCGCTCGAATCTGATGGTAGCCTGAACGAAGGTCAAGGTTGGAGAAGATTGTGGCACCATGCAACTCATCCAACAATTCTTCGACTACAGGATTAGGAACTTGTCTTTCACAGTAGCCTGATTGAGAGAACGACAATCCACGCACATACGCTAGCTTCCGTCACTTTTTCTCACTAGCAAGACAGGTGATGAAAAGGGGCTTTCGCTTGGTCGAACTATACCATGCTATTTCATCTCTCTTACTGACTTCACAATTTCTGATTTCTGACAATGAGGGTATCTATATGGCCTAACACTGATTGGCTGAGTTCCATTAAGCAAAGGAAATCTGTGGTCATTTGGCGTTGAGGTGGTAGTCCTTTTGGTTCTCGAAAGACATCTTGGAATTCAGCCAGCAATGTCTTGAGATATGAGTTGGGATTTACTTGCGGCAGACTCCCCTCCACACTAAATAATTGGAGAAGTACTCCTCTTGTTTCAGTTTTAGAAGCCTTGTTGATGCCATCCCCACTAGTGACAGTTACCTCTTTTGTCACCTCACCCTTAAATTGGTGAGTCTTCCCATCAATTGTAAATTGCATAGAGAGATTAGCAAAATCCCACAATATTGGGCCAAGGGTCCTCAACCAATGGGCTCCAAGAAGCACATCACAACCTCGTAAGTGTAATAAATAAAAATCAGTGATTATGGGAAAACCTTGTATGATTATAGTAACTCCCAAACAACAGCCTTCACTTGCAAGCTTTTCTCCATTCCCCACCATCACCCTTAAGGCCACCAATGAAGCAAGTTATGATAAATGACTCGTTCAAACCTTCGGTGCGGTTCGCGAGCGCTTCAAATTCTGTTTTGTACTCAGATACGCAGATACGCTTGTGGTCTGAAGCAATTTAGCAAGCGTTGTTGTAGGATCTTCAAACTCTGTCGGCCCAATTCGAACCTAAAGAGCTTTGGAGAAAGAGTCCAAATCTGTAAGAGCTCCGCTTTTTTCCATCCATCGAAACCATTGTAGCCCATTTCCTTCTAAATGGGAAGAAGGTAGTTGCAACTTTTGATTGGGGGGTGTTTGATTATAACGGAACAACTGTTCCGCATGATAAACCCACCCTCATGGATCCGCGCCTTCGAACCGACGAAAGTCCAGCCTGGTAGACCGCGTTTCGATCCCCTCACTCCCATCAGTTGGTGAACTCGTGAGTTGCCTATTCACGGATTGGCGGTTTGAATCCTCCGCTCTATCTTAAAAAGGCTGTCATGTAAGCTGTTCATAGTTGGAGTCTAGTGTGGAAAATCTTTGAAGGAAATCATTCATCAGTTGAAGCTGTAGAGTCCCCACTGTATTCTCATGGTGGTCTCCTTCAATTCTGTGACTGGGTCATCCAATTTCGTTAAGCGGGTTCCGTCCGCCAGACCAGAACCGTTTAGCTCTGATACGAAATCTGTTACGTTCTTTCTGTTGGATTTTCCTATCCTCAAATATGGCTACTTCGAGGGAGCCAACCTGCAGGAAAGAGTATACTTTTTAGGAGAAGAAAGTTGTCTGCCTTTCATTCATGAGAAAAGAGTTTAAGTACAATACAATTCTCCAAATGACAACTACCACAACTCCACAACTGACTCCACGTACTAGTAACAGGACTCCATAACTGACACCACAATCACTCAAAACCAACTCTATTACATACATGGGAGTGACCCTACATACACTTAACATAAAATAAAAGAAAAATTGTCAACTGGTGACAGAAAAATACGAAAATAGTGAATGGGTGACACCCTTTTGAAAGTTGGTGAACGGAGGTCGAAACACCTTTTTCTGACATGGCCTTTTACCCAAATACCCCTCATGGCAAAAAGAACACGTTATACTAGATTTTTCTCTCTCTTACTTTTCACCTACCAAAGTATACCACCTACCTCTTGCAAATTTCTCCATTAACGCCTGAAACCCACGAAGTGTAAGTGAAGGTTAGTAGCTTATCTACTCTCTTAGGATTAGTGCTTCCATTAATGCGTTTGAACCCTGTCTTTAGTGTGTGATAATAACCCTGTCTGTATTGTGTGTGATAACCCTATCTTTATTGTGATTGATAACCCTATCTTATAACCCTTTTAAAATGGTGACTTAGGGCTTCTGCTTCTATTATCTCTGAAACTGTTCTTATAGAGTTGGTACCCTACTAATAAAGTTGGTATTACTGTTTGATGACCCGAATATAGATGGTTTATGTAAACCCTTTTGTACATGAATCACAATTTTTTGCCCTTGATAATCCCTTATTTGCTGTTGGTAAGTCCCATATATTTACCTGATAAACTTGTTTTGACACTTGATACACCTCGGAGAGGCTTGGTAACCCCCTTGGAGAGTGTTGAAAAGCCCTTGTACATTGTTGGTAACTCCCCTTCTATGTACTTGGTAATCCCTTTAGAAACTTGAAAACCCCCTTGTGTAGAGAGTTGAAAACCCCTAATTTGCAACTTGATTACCCTTTACAGAAGCCTCCGTACGGACTTGAATCCCCCATTAGGTAGCTGATAATCTCTTAGAACACCTTGTGGACTGACTTTCAAACCCCCATTGAGGTAGTAAAACCCCATTTAGAGTCCATTATGAACTTGGTAACCCATTGTGTACACTTGAATACCCCTCAAGAAGATATGAAGATCCCCTTTTAGTAACAACTCTGTTTAGAACCCCTATTTAGAATTTTATAAAAATGTCCGAAACAATGGTTTCTCTTCTTTTACACTATGATGGAGATTTGAAGGATGATGTTTCTTGGAATACGTCGGAGGGAAGAAGACATTGTTATCTATCAGCCGCGGAATCAATTTCGACGAAAAATTTAAACCTGCAATCCGAAGAAGGATTGGTGTTATAGAAAGGCAGGTTTTACTATCAATAAAATATCGATATGTTGTGGATCCATATATAGTCACTATAATCGACGTCGATGATGATGATGTCCTCCAAACAATGTTAAGGATGTTTGACAAATACATGTTCAATTCTGTGATGATATACATAACTAAGAGCATAAATGACAAATGTATTAATTCCTTGAATTCGTCAATGCTTCCCCCAAACAAACTCTGCACTAGGAGACCTTCTCTTAATCGTAGCATTCCTTCTACTTCGATTCCGTCCCAAAAACGTCTTCGTTTTGAAGTGGACTTGCAAAAAGACTACGAAAGTGAATTTGATGGGAGATGTGTTAGTGAAGAGATCAGAGGTGCTCCAGCAGAACCTGTCATAAGGTATTGTAGTTATTTGGCAATGTTTGAATACTTCCATATTTCAATTTATAATTCATATGGATCCAACTTGATTATATATTGCCGAACTATGCAGTTCTGAAATTGACTTAAATGAAACATTGGCAAGTGATTTGTATGGCAACCATGTTTGTGGAGGTATTGATGACTTCCAAAATGTGGGAGATCTTGAAGTGGACTTCAGTAATGTTTTTGAAGACGGTTTCTGTGTGAGGGGTTTAGATTTAGAAAAAGAAAGAAATGATGATGATAATGACGATGGTAGTGATGATGATGATGAGGAGGAGGAGGAGGAGGAGGAGGATGATGATGATGACGATTATGGAAATATCGGTGTTAGTCCATGCGCTCAGCCTTTCAGTGCGGATTCTCCTATCAAAGAGGGATCTCAACCGGTTCCGACTAACAGTAGTCGGCCAATGAAAGCAGATGAGATGTTTGTTGGGGCCCATGATGTAGATACTAATAATCTTCAGTTTGAGCAGTTAACGGTTGGGGCAATATTTTCTATATGCAACACTTCAAAAAGGTTGTCAAAGAGTACGCTATTCGGCAGAGGTTTATGTTCGTGAGGTCAAAGTCAACACCGAAGAAGTATGCCGTTCGATGCAAGGTAGAGGGTTGGAAATGACGTATAACGGGTACTAATCATATGACCTGTGTGTTAGTGAAGTCGTTTGTCCCCGACCATACGTGTAGAACTAAATTAAGGGGCAATGATCACCCTCTTGTCACAGCAGCTTGGGTTGCTCAGACATGTTTACGCTTATTTGCTTGCCCATATGATGTGAGGACGAGGATGATACGAGAATATATCAAGATGCATTGGGGTATAATTATAAGCTATTGGAAGGCGTACAACGCGATGAACATCATACTTGAGATTAAGTGTGAGAATGTGGAGGACTCTTATCGAATATTGCCTGCACTTACAGTTCAGATGATGAGAAGAAATCCCGGCAGCTATATGCGTGTTTTCAGAGCCAGAGATTTACGACCTAGGGGAGATGATAGATTTGTTCGCTTATTTTGGACATTTGGTCCTAGCATACGGTCTTTTCATCGAACACTCAGGCCTATAATTTTGGTTGATGGGACACATCTGCGAGGGAAGTATCTATGAATCTTATTGATTGCAATCGGGGTCGATGGTAACAACGGTTTATATCCATTAGCATTTGGGGTTGTTGAGACGGAGAACGAAAATAGTTGGAGGTGGTTTTTTATGTTGCTGAGGCAGTACGTATTGGCAGCGGAGATGAACATATTCACCATATGCTCCGATCGACATAAGGGGTTGTTGCAGGCAGTGCCTAACATATTTCCCAATTCTCATCATAGTTATTGCATGCGTCACCTCGCCGCCAATTTGCGATCCGAGTTCAAAGATGTTCTACTTGAGAGATTGTTTTGGAAAGCCGCACGGACTTTGAGAGAGAGTGTGTTCAGAGAAACAATGGAGAAGATTAAGGTGAGGAATGAACGTGCACACAAGTGGATAAGTGACATTGCGAACGAACACTGGGCTAGTTTTTATTTTAAGGGGAATAGGTATGATGTATTGACTACAAATAGATCGGAGTGTTCCAATGTTGTCCTGAAGGATGCGAGAAGATTGCCGATTGCATCATTGGTAGAGCACAGTAGACATCAGACTACAGACTTCATTCAAAAGCATTAGAAATTGGGTCATAGTTGGCAAACAAAGTTGACTCATTACGCAGAAGAATGTATAACATTAGCGAGGGAAGAGAGCCATCAGTATACAGCTTATCGAGTTGGGGTTCATGAATATGAAGTACGGTCCCTTGAACATACAAACTTCTCAGATATTGTGATGACTTCTTTTTTGTTATTTTGTAAAGAATGGTTGTAATTGGAACATCAATACATAAACAATTTTTTTGGATATAGATATGCTATTTGTTCTCTATTTAGTTGTCGCTCTCCTACATCTAAACCATGAAAAGGGACTTATCAACAGTCAGAATTGGATTACCGGCACAAACAATGGGATTATCAACCAATTCCCTAGGTTATCAACCAAAATCTAGGTTATCGACTCCCCCAAAATAGGTCATCAACCAATCGGAAGTGAGGTTATCAACACTCAAAATTGGATATCAACCCATTCCCTTGGTTGATAAAGCTACTGGAATTCAAAATCCAGGTTATCGACTCCCTCAAAACGAGGTTACCAACATTCGAAAATGGGTGATCGACCGAAAAATTAAGGTTACCAACCTCCCATTTTTTTGGTCATTGACCTTGGAATGTGGGTTACCAACCCAGAAAAAGGGTCACCAACCATTTTTCCGTCTGAGGAGTGAAGCTGCTGGACTTGAAAATTAAGGTTACCAACATCCCATTTTTTGGGTCATTGACCTTGGAATGTGGGTTATCAACCCAGAAAAAGGGTCACCAACCATTTTTCCGTCCGAGGAGTGAAGCTGCTGGACTTGAAAATTAAGGTTACTAACCTCCCATTTTTTGGGTCATTGACCTTGGAATGTGGGTTATCAACCCAGAAAAAGGGTCACCAACCATTTTTCCGTCCGAGGAGTGAAGCTGCTGGACTTGAAAATTAAGGTTACTAACCTCCCATTTTTTGGGTCATTGACCTTGGAATGTGGGTTATCAACCCAGAAAAAGGGTCACCAACCATTTTTCCGTCCGAGGAGTGAAGCTGCTGGACTTGAAAATTAAGGTTACCAACCTCCCATTTTTTGGGTCATTGACCTTGGAATGTGGGTTATCAACCCAGAAAGAGGGTCACCAACCATTTTTTCAGCCGAGTAAAGCTGCTGTAATTGGAACTTAAGGTTACCAACCTCCCTTTTTTTGGGTTATTAACCTTCGAATGTGGGTTATCAACCCAGAAAGAGGGTCACCAACCATTTTCCAGCCGAGTAAAGCTGCTGGAATTGGAACTTAAGGTTACCAACCGCCCTTTTTTTGGGTTATTAACCTTCGAATGTGGGTTATCAACCCAGAAAGAGGGTCACCAACCATTTGTCCAGCCAAGTAAAGTTGCTGGAATTGGAACGTAAGGTTACCAACCTCCCTTTTTTGGGTTATTAACCTTCGAATGTGGGTTATCAACCCAGAAACACACATGTCTAAAACCTGTTTAAATTTATAAGTTCCAATATTCAAATTGAAACACAAACACAAATACACTTCCATAAAACCTACTTACATTTACAACTTCTCCACATTCATAAACAAGTTCACAATTTCATAAAACCTGCTTACATTTACAACTTCTCCACATTCATAAACAAGTTCACAATTTCATAAAACCTGTTTCACCAACCAAGTTCTCCACCCATTCACAAACACAAACACACTTCCATTAAACCTATTTCAATTTACAAGTTCTCCACCCATTCACAAACAAAAACACAGACCATAACAACTTCCTCTGTCATTTAACAAATCCCCTGCCAATCTCCATTAAAAAATAAAGTTTGATCATCAGAAAAAATAAACATCCATCAACATTAGAAGGTGTTCCTATATAAGTGTGCAGTCCCCAAACTCTCCTCGTAAAAATCTCTCACAGAGTTGTAGCCGAAATTCATGAATGTCTGTCGGCCCAAAGTTCAGTGGTTGACCATGGTAGAGATGCTCAATCGCTTTTAGGACAAAAGCGCCGCAATCAACCCTGTATAAAAGCATGCATTGAATGGAGTTACTTTTAAGCTAACTACGAATGAGATAGGAATACTAACAAAAAATCGAAAGTTTTAAGTTTGAACCCACCCATTGTTCTGCTTTCGGAAGCCATCCATCTGTGAATATGGAAAGTCATCGATGTTGCAACCCCGGCCCTTCAAATATTCCTTCATTAATGCTACCTGAATTTAAGACAATGAAGGAATATTGAGTGTTATACATATGGAAGTAACTTTAAATGTTACGGAAGATGTTAATTTACTTACAGTGGGAGATGATCGCTCCTGAAATGAGTCCTCTTCCATGAGTTGAACTCGACCATCTTTTTATTCACCATATCAACAAGCACAAGAGCTCAATGAAAGTCTTGACAGCATGGGATTAAAAGCATCCCAATATCTTCTGACGGGATATGGTCAAGTGTACGATGCAACAGCTCGTTCTCCAACCGATCGGAGTCCAACTTATTTTTGTCATCCATTGAATCACGCCCTGAAGTCTTATATCCCTGTACAATGAAATGAATTTTGTAGGAACACTAAATCATGGATAAGTTGTAAAGTAACATGTATAGCTACAAAAAAGCCTCTTACATGTACTGACGAAGGAATATATACAATCCGTCCAATCAAGGCATTGCTGGAGGCGCACAAATACTTCCCATATACATCCAACACCTACAACTACATCAAGTGTCAAAACAAGTTTATCAGGTAAATATATGAGACTTACCAACAACAAATAAGGGATTATCAAGTGCAAGAAATTGTGATTCATGTACAAAAGGGTTTACATAAACCATCTATATTCGGGTCATCAAACACTAATACCAACTTTATTAGTAGGGTACCAACTCTATAAGAACAGTTTCAGAGATAATAGAAGCAGAAGCCCTAAGTCACCATTTTAAAAGGATAAGATAGGGTTATCAATCACAATAAAGATAGGGTTATTACACACAATACAGACAGGGTTATTATCACACACTAAAGACAGGATTCAAACGCATTAATGGAAGCATTAATCTTAAGAGAGTAGATAAGCTACTAACCTTCACTTACACTTCGTGGGTTTCAGGCGTTAATGGAGAAATTTGCAAGAGGTAGGCGGTAAACTTTGGTAGGTGAAAAGTAAGAGAGAGAAAAATCTAGTATAACGTGTTCTTTTTGCCATGAGGGGTATTTGGGTAAAAGGCCATGTTAGAAAAAGGTGTTTCGACCTCCGTTCACCAACTTTCAAAAGGGTGTCACCCATTCACTATTTTCGTATTTTTCTGTCACCAGTTGACAATTTTTCCTAAAATAAAATAACTAAATAACTGGTACAGATTCTGCACGTAACAAGGATCCTCTATTTCGGCATTTTTCAATAGGTTCATCTTTGGTTTCTTTTTTGTATATAGTTGGAACCAATTTTGGTTCCAAAGGGTTTCAATAGTTTAATTTTTGGTTTGAAAGGGTTTCAATGTTTTAGGCTCGCATTTATGGTTTCAATGGTTTGGCTGGTTTCATTTAGGGTTTCAATGGTTGCATATAGGTTTTCAATGGTTTGAAGGGTTTCATTTGAGGTTTCAATGGTTTTCAATGCTTTTCAATGATTGCAATGTTTTGAATTTGTTTGAAGGGTTTCAATTAGGGGTTTGAAAGTTAGAACCGCTATTCCATGGAAGTTGAATCCATGAAACCACATATTCTGCCCAAGTTGGAACCAGTACTCCATGGACCCTGTATCCAGTATTACTGGTTCAAACTGTGTAATTTGTGGTTCCGTAGTTCCTCTATCCAGTTATTGTGGTTTGAACTTTCTAATATGTGGTTCCAATAATCGTATTTGTGAACTTTGTAATATGTGGTTCCGTAGTTCCTCTATCCTAACATTGGTTTCAAGTGGTTCGAAGTCTCTAAATAGTGGGTTTTGTACGAACTATCTGAAACATGATTTTCTTCGAAGTATCTTTATTTTCAACTTTTCAACTATCTTCTACTTGAAGTATCATCCCCTCCAAGTTTATTCTCCTGCTTTCTGCAGATAAGGACCGGAAGCGGGTCCCTTTTTACTTTGTGAACCCCACTAAGCACCTAAGCCAAAACCCCTATAGTCATGCAGCGCGCGAAGCAAAGAAAGAAGAATGTGAATGTAGATGAAGGGTCTTCCACCCGCAAACGGCGTGGGAAGGCTATCTGTGAGCCCTCCCCTAGTCCTCCTGCCTCTGACGCGGATATGGGCAATGAGGATGAAGATGTAGAAGTTGGGTCCTTCGGTCGTATAGAAACGAAGGGCATACTCCGAGGTAGGAAAGTCATTTTTAAAGATGTCGAAGTTTTTAATGTGAAACTCTTATTTCTGGCCTTTGGATGGGTCAATTTTCTCAAAATTCACTGTGACTCGTACCCGACTCTCGTGAAGCAATTCTATGCCAATTACAGATTCGACAGAGATTTGAAGGTGTTCCAATCCAGAGTAAACAATAAAGCCATCCATATGACACTTGAAAAGTTTTGTGAAGTTCTCTCTCTTCCCACCACAAGCGACGAAATCTACTTTTGGCCCAGTAATATGGATGACATTAGTGCCTATATACATGATCTGGTCGCCGCATATGGGGAGCTTGGTTGCGAAGGCCCACCTACTGACGGGTCAACCAACGTACCGTACAATTCCCTCAGCCCTATGTGCAACGTCCTACACAAGATTCTGACGAGCAATATCACGCCTCGCGGAGGCAATGCTGACACGGTCCGGCCTTTTGAGGCTTTTATTATGCACCGACTTCTTCACGGCACGCCCCTTCACCTTGGCTATATCCTCCTTAGGTTGATGGAGGACACGAGGACGAAGGCCTTAGCTAGTCTACCATTCGGGATGCTTCTCACGCATGTCTTCAACCATGAGAAGTTGATACAAGGTGGTGAAGAACGCCTTAGTCCCTCTACTATGTTCAATGCTAAAACTATAAAGGCCATGCGGCTTGATATACAGGGCCCTGCTCCCCCTCCTCGTCAGCCGGCTCAGCGTTTTGCATCACAGGAGTTTGTTGCGCAGGAGCTTCGTGCACATCGTCATTACCTTGACGGGCAGTTTACCGCAGTTCATCAGCTTCTAGAATCCCACCATCAGGACCAATTGGCGACTCAGGAAGCTTTGACTGGGCTACGCACCGAGGTTCCACCCTCCGCCAGGACTACGCCACGGCAGTGACCTCCCTCAGCCAGGACTACGGCACAACGGTCACCTCACTCACGGAGCAGGTTTCTTCACTCACCAACTTGGTCTGCCGTCTGTTGCCCCCAGATCATTAGACCGTTGCTGTGCAATTTTTTTTCCTTTACTGTTTTTGGCATGTATATGGATCGTATGTTATTATGGTTGTTGTGGTTAATTTATGGATTGATGGATGTTATGTTATATACGGGTTTCATATGTTATTATGGATGGATGGATGAAATGTTAGTATGGTTCTATTTCTGTGTCTTGCTTGCATGGTATGTTTCTGATGGTTCTTATGAATTTGATTGAAGTATCTATATAGCTATGGTTGTTTTAACTGATTTTTGGTGGTTTAAGTTTGAATGGTTTAGCTCGAGTCTCGTACGGTTTGTTATGGTTGCTATTAGTTGGGGAGCCGTATGTTGTTTGAAGCGATGTTTGATTGTTTAAATTTGAAGGGATTAGCTACGGTTGTCATATTTGGTGTTGATGATCTTTACGTATGGTTGTTTCAAGTTACTTGGGGAGCCCTGTGTTGTTTCAAGTGATTACATATGGTTTCTCTATCCTTGTTGTTTCGATGGAGTAATACTGTGTTTGAATAGACTAATATTGTGTTTGCAGTGATTGTTGCTGGTTTCGACAGATACAGACGAACTTAAGAAAATTGTTGATCTTTCCCATCAATTATTTCCATCTTCGTCATGGTGAGTAACTGTTCTATTTTCCATCTGCATCTCCTCATGTTTCTACCTCAACTGTTTAATAGTGCCATTTTTTTCAGGCAAAATATGTCTTATCTAGATGCTGTCCGTCACGCTTTCACGAGTCCCTACAAAATATTCGGTTACGGGATGTGCATAGGGATTTCATAAAGGAGACCCCATTTACAGATTTGATTCTGCATGAGGGCCTCGAAGATGTAGAGTTGCGGAAGAAGATTTTTACGACATTGGTAAATAAATGGGATCCCAAACGGAAAGCATTTCGTTTGGGCGGCATCGTACTCCCATTTCTAGTTAGTGATGTAGCGAAAATATTAGGTTTAAGTATGATTGGGGAAATGCCGCAATTTGATTGGTCTAGTAGGGATACTGTGAATGGTTGGAGGTTTGGGGCTCCAACCGCCACCTTTGACGAGGTGGTCAAGGTTATTCGTGCCGATATGGATTCAGACGAAGAAGACTTCGTGAAGTCGACTGTGAAGCATTTGATATTTTTATTCTGCAGCACTGTCTTGTTTGTGCAGAGGGACCATAAGGCATGTTCTTGCCTCTTCCCGTATATTGATCTGCAGACTATAGGAAATGTTGCATGGGCTTATCCCGTTCATGAGTTCTTGGTCAGATCATTAGATTCACATGCTGCACTCCGTGGAAAGGGACATATATTGGGTTGCTCTATCCTTTTACAGGTAATTTTCCATTCATTGCATATAGTTTTTTTCTTTCTATCTTATGCGGATCTAATCTAGTTTGATAGCAGGTATGGCTATTTGAGCATACCACGTTATGGGCACCTAATTCTCCTCATGCGTATCCGCGTCTATTTAAGTGGACCTCGAAGATGAATACGAAGAAGATGGAGCATCAACAGTTGATTAACTGTATTCTTCATGGGGCGGTGAAAGCCTCAGAGGTGAGAGTATAATGTATGTTGGTCGTTGTATGTCTTTCGTGTTATTTTTACAGTCGTATTTGTAATTAATAATATAGAATGTATTCCAGGTGGTTAGGAGGGTCGAAGCTACGGCAAGGGAAGAATCTCTACTTCGAGTCGATGATCAACACGACGATGTTAGTATTCCTTGCGATTCAGTCGGTTCAATTGTGGTTGCAGTGGGGGATTGCATGGGTCCAACTGTGCCTGTACTGAGGGTCAGAGGAGGGAACGAAGGAGGAGAAGTAGGAGAGGAAGAGGGGAACATGGGAAGTCTGAGGTACATGACTCCGTTACAAAGAGGTCAGTGGGGGATGGCATGGGTCCAATTGTGCCTGTAGTGGGGGATTCAATGGCGCCAACTGCAGCAGAGCAGGGGATGGAAAGAAGGAGGAGTAGGAGAGGAAGTGGGGCACATGAGAAGTCCGAAGTAGATGAATCTGTTACAAAGAGTTCATTGTTGGAGAGGTTAACCAAAGTTGAACGTGAAATGAGGGAAGTAAAAACTCATTTGTTCGGGAGAGATTCGAGAAAGAGGGAAGGTTTGGAGTCAGGAAATAATATCCCAACGAAGATAACGAGAAAGAGAGAACGAGAGGCCGACAATATAGATGGGGAAGCCGAGATAGTGAGTGCGAAGGGGGAAGTATGTAATGTTCCTTTTTAGGAACATTGATCGAGGACTGTGCTCCATCATGTTCAAGGGCCACCCTTTTGATCATTCTCAATAAGGCACCCCTTATAGTGCTAATGTGGGCATAAGCCAAGGGCCATCTTCGTGTGGGACCACTCAGTGGGCCGAAGATCAGATGAAGTTGCAAGGTTTGAGCGGTGTGGGGCCCCTTTTTATGTGTTTGGGCATCATCCGTGGGGCCGGACCGAGTGATGGTGGCCCAATTGTGGGACCATTGGAGTGGAAGTCCCTCTTTAGTGCATTGGCCAAGGAGCCATCTGGTGTCCAAATGGCCCATAAGATGGCCTTATTTTGTACTAATCCTCCTTGGCAAAAATGATACGAGCACCACTCTTTTTTAATATAAGTGCTTGACTTGGGATGAGGGTGGTATGCAATCAAGACATTCAAAGAACTTATCTCCTATGCTAGTGAAGCAACCAACTTAGAAGGCAGTGGGTTTTCTAATTGGACGGTGCAGTGAGCACCCCATCCATCCTCCATCCTCCATCCTCCTTGCAGCAGTGTGCCCTTGGAGATCACCCATATTCCACAACCATTGAAGAGAGCATCCCCTCCATCCAGCCAAGCTTCCCCATCTTGGACGTCCATCCCAAGCTTCCACGAATGTTATGTTTTTATTCTCTACTTGGTCATTGTTGATTTGGTAGCTTCCCAATCATCTCTTTATGAGAGCTATAGCTCTATTCTCTTATGTAAAGCCATTTTTGATGGGTGGAATGACATAGAAGTGCAAAACAATCCCTATAAATTGATGCAATTGAACTGTTTGATGAAATGTCTATGTGAATGGCCATTCTTTTTGTAGTTAAAAAGGTGGGTGATGGCTCACCATTCCTTTTGAAGAAAAGGGCCATTACAAGTGGTATCAAAGCATCATCCTGCCAGCCTTGGTGCCCAAGGGAACTTAGAAATGCGCTGCGAGAAAATTGGTCCACGTTTGGACAGCTTTTAGTGGCTTGATTGCTCCATCCACTACGCCTCCTAGGTGTTTGAGGAAATTCCCAAGTGAAGGTAACAGTTCTGGGCAGTTTAGAACTGCAGAAATACACTTGCAACAACGCCCACCAACTGTTTGAGAAAAGGCCCAAGAGCAAAAACATTTTTTGGTCGGTGTTTGGGCTGGAAAAAAAAAAAAAAAAGCCTAGCTACTGACACCTCCTAGGTGTTCGACGAATTGCGCAAGTGAGACTAGCAAATTTTGAGTTGTTGTGACATTCCTCCATTGGCGCCCCCTAGGTGTTTGAAGAAAGTCCTACAAGAACCATTCTACAAAGGGACAACTATCATCCGTGGTGTACCCCGACTGCTTGAAGAAAGGGCTATGCAAACCGTATAGGAAGGGGCATAACTCAAAACAGCACACCCCAATCTATAAAGCTTGCATGCAAATTGTTTGTTGTGTGCTCTGTGAGACATCAAAGGAGTTTGCACAACCATTATTGTTGGGAAGTTTGTGAGACTTCAAGCATCGCTCCTTGAAGCGGTGATTGCGTGGACAGAAATTACAAACACAAGTGTTGTATAAGAGCTACTACAACAAGGTATCAAGGTATTTTGGTAGGCACACCAACAATTCGTCGAGTTGTCTATGAGGGACTGCACATCCAAAATGGGACTGCACACCAACTGTTTGTAGAAAAGCTGAAGAGAAGTGCATAGCTCTGGCAGTTTTGGGCTGCTGAAATGCCAAGGCACGGACGCCCCTAGATGTTCGATGAAATGCTCCAATGCTGCAATGAGACTTGCTAACTGTTGATGATCAAGCTGTGGCGCCCCCTAGGTTTTTGAGGAAGGACTACAAGAACCCATATTTCAAAGGGGGGTGGCTCAAATCTGACGTTGCTCAAACCTGCATGCCAATTGTTTGTGTTGTACACTGTGAGACATCAAAGGAGTTTGCACAACTATTGCTTGTTAGCATTTTGTGGTGCATCAAGCATTGGCCGTTGAAGTGGTGATTGTGTGGCCTGGATACTTCAAACATGGGTGTTGTATAGGAGCTGCTACAAGGAGGTATCAAGGTCTTTCGCTATGCACACCAAATGTTTGTCGTGTGGTCCATGAGGGGACTACATAGTTGATTTGGGACTGCACACCAACCATGTGTCCGGTGGCCTGTAAGACAGCTTGAGAAATTAAAAGGACCGCATTCTCCATAGGTGGACAGATTTGCAGAGTCCCCATGGAGTCCACACAGAGACGGCCTATGAAAAATGATGCAGAGGAGAGGTTGGTAGCACGCTTTGCTTATGCTATTGACACCCGCTTTGCCCGCCTTGAGCGCACCCTACTCGAGGCTATAGAGTGCTTGATAACTCGCTCAAACAAGGGTAACAATTTTAGGGTGGTGACTATGCCCCCTGATTTGGAGAGTGCCTCTACATCCCTTACCATAGACATACCAACCCTTCATCCATGCCGACCAATAGTTTATGAGGATATTATGACATCATTTGAGAGCGAAGTTAGTGCCCTAGTGACTTGCAGTCCTACCCCAACACCACCCCTGCTGACTTGCACGCCTACACCACCACTACCTCCGCCCACACCGCAGATGCCAGCACATATTGATACCATTGGTGCTAAATCAGAGGCCGAGTGTGAAGAGGTTGTTGATGATCACAGTGATAGTAGGGATGGCACTTTAGGTGGGGGACCAAGCCTTCAGATGCAGATCATCAATGTGGCTCCATATGAGGTGGAGACAATCAAGGTGCTTTGTTTACCACTCCAGTCCATGTCCCATGATGAGGATATGGATTTGGATGCCCCTACCTTGATGACCCTCTTGCTGGGAGGGGCACCTATGGACATGATGCATGGAGAAGCTCTGCTAGTAATTATTCCCAATTTCGAGGAACCAACGCAGTACCCTTGGAACTCCAACATTGATCGACAATGTTGTTGTCAGTATTTGCTCGATGCTCATGGACTTCATCAAGCGCATCATCCCCATGTACCGCGCAGATTCCCATTTGACCGCGGACGACACAATGACAGTGTAGTATCATTTCTCTTCCAATTGCTTGGGGGCAAGCAATTTGGGAAGGGGAGATTTGTAATGTTCCTTTTTAGGAACATTGATCGAGGACTGTGCTCCATCATGTTCAAGGGCCACCCTTTTGATCATTCTCAAGAAGGCACCCCTTATAGTGCTAATGTGGGCATAAGCCAAGGGCCATCTTCGTGTGGGACCACTCAGTGGGCCGAAGATCAAATGAAGTTGCAAGGTTTGAGCGGTGTGGGCCCCCTTTTTATGTGTTTGGGCATCATCCGTGGGGCCGGACCGAGTGATGGTGGCCCAATTGTGAGACCATTGGAGTGGAAGTCCCTCTTTAGTGCATTGGCCAAGGAGCCATCTGGTGTCCAAATGGCCCATAAGATGGCCTTATTTTGTACTAATCCTCCTTGGCAAAAATGATACGAGCACCACTCTTTTTGAATATAAGTGCTTGACTTGGGATGAGGGTGGTATGCAATCAAGACATTCAAAGAACTTATCTCCTATGCTAGTGAAGCAACCAACTTAGAAGGCAGTGGGTTTTCTAATTGGACGGTGCAGTGAGCACCCCATCCATCCTCCATCCTCCATCCTCCTTGCAGCAGTGTGCCCTTGGAGATCACCCATATTCCACAACCATTGAAGAGAGCATCCCCTCCATCCAGCCAAGCTTCCCCATCTTGGACGTCCATCCCAAGCTTCCACGAATGTTATGTTTTTATTCTCTACTTGGTCATTGTTGATTTGGTAGCTTCCCAATCATCTCTTTATGAAAGCTATAGCTCTATTCTCTTATGTAAAGCCATTTTTGGTGGGTGGAATGACATAGAAGTGCAAAACAATCCCTATAAATTGATGCAATTGAACTGTTTGATGAAATGTCTATGTGAACGGCCATTCTTTTTGTAGTTAAAAAGGTGGGTGATGGCTCACCATTCCTTTTGAAGAAAAGGGCCATTACAAAGTAGGGGATGGTGTTTTTATAGATGATATGAGGAAACACATAGTTGATGATAGCGTAGAACATATCTCTATTGATAGCCTAATTACTAGGGATGTCAGGGATGCTGCAGCTAATATGGTTATCTTGCTTGACAGTCCTGATTTGAACCTCAGTCAGAGTTAGAAATCAAATAAGAAAGAAGATGAAAAACTGATTGGGAGCATTGAAAAAATGTGAAGCAACGTCGAAGGAAGTTACAACCTAGTAGAGCACTGAGTTCACCGTATGTCATAAGCAACCGAAAAAGCATTTATGCTCTTCGCAATGTCACCGGGCCTGCAGCGATGAAGGTGGATGCATTGGCAGCGCTACAACCTAGGTAAATTGTCGTACAACCTACGTTGTTTTGGAATTCTAATTTCTCCAATTAATTTCATACATAGGTTGTTTCAGTACAATTATATGACCAAAGGTCCATAGAGGTAGGTGACCTTTTACTCAATTTGCAGTGACAGAGTCATTCACAGTGATGGGTACCACATGTGTAAAGAAGACTTGCTTATACTAACCGATCGTAGAGGGTGGTTATCATCTCCGGTAAGATGTTATATGGTTCAGTTTGTAACGTAAAGAGTGAATAATGCGTTGCTACACATATCTTCTTAAATTCCTTCTCGTTGACCTATGGTCTGTTCTGTAGATTGTTAATGTATATACGGATTACTTGAACTTGCGGGAGGAATGTTTGCGAACAACAGAAAAGGGATCATGCATTTGCTTTACTACCCATCTAACTGTGAGATTAAATTCACTTATAAGTAATGGTTTTTATTTTTGAAGCTGCGGGCAATTCTAACATTTCTTTTTCTGGTTGCAGCAATTTATTCTTGACGAAAGATGTGAACGTCCCGATGCATATTCCAGATTCGTACATCGTCTACAGAACATCCCTCTTCAAGAGATACGAAAAGTACTCATTCCAATTAACATAGATATGGTTCATTGGGTTCTTCTAGTGTTGGATATGGGGTATCGTACCTTCCTTCTTTACGATTCTCTTTACAGTCGCACGGATTCTAGGAGGGTACAACCCCTTGTGAGTACTACTCTTAACTTCATTCGTAGGCCAATTATTAATTAATTTTTTCTTACTACTGCCCTAACGTACGGAATTTTTGATTTCTAGGTCGATTACCTTGTTAAATGATTCAGAATGGTCAAAGCCATTGATATAAGTGCATTTCCCATTGATGTAGTGGTCGATCAGCCCCTACAAGGTAACAGGTATGTTACGTGCAATTACTTCAGTTTACGAAACCTCCGTAACCGATTAATTCTTCTTCTTGCATATATTCTTCATGTTTTGCAGCCACGACTGTAGGCTGTTCGTTTTGAAAGAGATGGAATACATTACCCGTGACGCTAGCCTCGATTTCACCCAGAAAGATATTACGGCTATGCAAGCTTCGCTACATTCGGAAATGTTGAATGGGGTCTATGGGACAGTATCCCTATAAGTTGTTGACATTCTTACCTGGGAGACATTGTTGTTGGTTGTACATGTATTAGACTTCAATTGCTTGGCAGCTGATCCGATACTTGCTCTCTTCGTTTCAGAAGTAGGTGGCGGAAATCAACCTGCTAGGGTGAGTGGATATTTTGCAAACAATTGGGAAACATCAAAATGTTGTAGTTATTCATTATGGTAAGTGTGCTTGTTTGCAGGTAAGCCTTGTTCCAAATCCTGGCTCTCTTCAGCGTTAGTGGCAACTTGAAGAAGTCGTGGATGAGGAATGACTTCAACATCTGCTCCTTCAATAGCAAGCTTCTGAGTGACCAGGATCGGGAGAAGCGGAAGAAGTTGCAGGAAGAATGGGGGAGATGGGAGAAGCATTGGAGACAGTTGCATGAGATGGCGAACCTAGTGATGAAGAGGAAGAATATGAAGCCAAAGAAGTGGAAGTTAAAGAAGTCGTGGATGTTACAGAAGAGATTGTCTCATATCATTTTTTAGTAATAGTACTCATTGTTCACACTGAAATTATTTATTTTTTTTAACTTCTAAATGTTGATTGTATCTTTATTTTGAACCCATAGCTGACACAGCTGGGACTTTTTGTTTCAGTCCCTATGTTCAATGAAACCAAGAGGCAGGTGCTAATTTTTCCCCCCACCATTGGTCTCTCACTATTTATAAATGTAATCTGCAATTTATTATTTTCGCTGATATTGGCAGTACAATGTTTTGATATTAGGGCGAACTCCTCCTAAAGGTTTCATTTTGTATAAAGTAGCCCCTTCTTTCAAACACAAGCAATGGTAATGAAGACCCCATACACCCCTCTGAACCCCATTCCCCTTTCGAAACACTGGGATTTGAATTGGTGTTAGATAGGAAATCCGAAACTTTGTTTCGGACTTCGGAATGAAGTCCACTGAAATGGGCTTTCTATTGTACTGGTCATCAGTCGGAAGTCCGACAATGTGTTCGGAAGTCCGACGCATGGTTCGGACGTCCGATACGGACATCCGAATAACCTTTCGGATTTCCGATTGAAGCCCAGTGGAATGCCAAGTCAACTGGATTTCCTTCGGATTTCCGGACATTCTTTCGGATTTCCGACACGGAAGTCTGAACCATGCGTCGGACTTCCAAATCACTTCCAGTAGAGACGCAACTCCACTGGACTTCCGACGGAAGTCCGAAACTGTGGTCGGACTTCCGAGTCGAAAATTTGAAAAAATGTCCGAAAATCCGAATGAAGTCCAGTAGAGTTGCCATTCTAGTGGACTTCATTCGGAAATCCGAAGATTTGTTCGAAAATCCGAACCAACGTCTGGACATCCGAAGGAAGTCCAGTAGAGTTGCCATTCTAGTGGACTTCCTTCGAAAATCTGAAAATCTGTTCGGAAATCCGAACAACTGTTCGGAGTTCCGAATGAAGTCCACTAGAATGGCAACTCTACTGGACTTCCTTCGGATGTCCGGACGTTGGTTCGGATTTCCGAGTCGAATTTTCGAACACATTTTCGGACTTCCGACGGGAGTCCAGGGGAATTGCGCTTTCGCTGGAAGTCATTCGGAAGTCCGACGCTGGGTTCGGACTTTCGAGTAATCATACGTACACTTTGTTCGTCCACAGATGGAAGGGTTACGATGATTCGATGGACCTGATTATTTGAGCACACCCTATATATGTGACGGCCCATCAAATGAACGCTTTGGATGATCCAAACAATGTGGGGCGACTGACTTTTCGGTAGTGTTTCGAACCAATGATATTTCCAACACCAATGATACATTAATGATCACTTTTACAACAGTCACGATCAGCTGCACAACCAATGTATTACTATAAGTCTATAATAACGTTTAATTTATACAAATTCTGTGTGAGTAAATATCATGTGCAGTATGACGTGTCCCAAAATCAATGCCACTTTGTACAAACAAGCCAACAACTCCATCCCTAAGCAAAGAAAGGAGGTGCGAATGAGACACCAGACCTACAAGAAAAACTTGCAACAATCAATAAAATGATGGGTTTGATAGAGAAATCATATCGAGTGAGTAATAATGGAACATACCTATTTTCTGTAGGTGCGGATGGACCGATGGGCGTCATATTTAACTGACGATTTATAAGGGGGGGATTTTTGCACGTTCTTTTGTTGTGTCCAGGTTCCCCACATGATTTGCAGTTGTGATGTTGTCCAAATTGCAGCTCTTTTTCCATTCGTACTTTTTTGGGTCATCCAGGCTGTCTTCTTACTCGTGGTGGCAACACTACTTCTAAAACATGGGATGGCTCCGGCCATTGTGTGCGATCTAAAGTAGGGTGAATCACGTCATCATATGTAGTCCGATAAGTTGAAGCCAAAAACCAATCCTGGCAGTACCTATATTTGTCCAGCTTGTTTACTCCCATGGCTGCTATGGCATGCCCACACGGCAATCCCATAATTTGGAAAAGACCACACGTACACGTTCTCTTCTCTAAGTGCACACGATCCATATTAGTTGACGATATCACTTCATATTCATTCCAACTACACGGCCGGGGTGTAAACTTACTGCCATACAGACATGATCTGGCTTACCATTTTTCTGCATTATGGGTCAAATGCGTTTTCCATTCAGAAGCAGCCTTGCGGCGAAGGTGGAAGTACTCTTGTACTTTCCATCTAGTGTGATCGACTAGAGCCGCGATCGGTAACTCCCGTGCGCCCTTTAATACGTTGTTGAAGGACTCCGCGGCATTAGTTGTCAACATATTCCACCTAGACCCTTTAAAGTATACATTAACCCACTTTTCTTTAGGAATCTCAGATATCCATTTCTCTGCTTTTGCGTTCTTCGCTTTAATACATTCCATCGTCTCCTTATAGTCTCTCTCCCTTAAAGCATATGCGGCTCTCGAAAAAAGTTTGCAAAGTATTTGGCTCTTAAAGGTCTTCAAGAAATTGGCATTGAGGTGACGAATACAGTAGCTATGGTATGATCCCGGCAATGCTTCGTCTATAGCTCTAGGCAAACCCTTCATCCTATCAGAGGAAATAGTGAATTCGATGTTGTTTTTTTCTGCTGGTATCACCCTTTGGCGGAGTAAACGAAGAAACCATAGCCAGCTCTCATACATCTCATTCTCAACCACTGCATATGCTAACGAAAATAATCCACCGTCACCATCTACTGCAGTGGCAACTAATAAAATTCCTTTATACTTGCCTCGCAAATGTGTCCCATCAATTAGTATCAGTGGTCTAATTGTTCGACTGAAGGCGCGAATGCTAGGGCCGAATGACCAAAATAAACGACAAAATGTATTATCTCCACCCGTCCATAGGTCACGAGTTCGATATACACACATAATGGTGCCAGGATTGCATCTCTCCATCTCTTCAGCATATGCAGACGCTTCGGCATTTTCACACATTTTTTCGTGTATAATGACCTTCGCATTGAAAGCCTTCACATAGCTTATGGTTATACCCCACTTATCCTTGATGTATGCTCTTATCAAAGTAGGCATCACGTCTCCTGGGCAAGGAAATAACCCAAGGCAGGTGTCTGCTGCCCAAGCTACTGTGACAAGGGGATGGTCATTACCCCTCATAGTACATGAGCATGTATGCTCTGGCACAAACCTTTTTACCATAACATGATCCAAACAAATTCTCCCACTGATTCTGAAGGGGCAACTTTTATCCTTGCATCTAACAGCATACTTTGTAGGCTTTAAATCTACTGGGACGAATACAAACTTCCGTTCAATTGCGTACTCTTTCACTTTGTTCTTAAATGCTTTCAAATTCGGGAAGATTCCCCCCACCTTCATCTCCTCAAGTCCTATATGTCCCTCATTTAATTCATCTACAACCATCTCATCTACTTCCAACCGCTCCCTTCTATACGTATTACACAACGGCTCGCCCACAACGTTCTGTACACCAACGAGGGGGCGTACAGCTTCGCACTCATCTTCCTTACCAAAGTCACCTTCGCGCACACTGTCCTCAACGAAGTCATCATCACCAAATAAATCATCACCCTTTATACTGTTACCATCCCCACATTCAATGCCATCACTAACATGCATATCACTATGGAAATCCCTGCTGAACTCTGCATCGTGCCTGCACAGTAGGGAGTACGTTAGAATGAATATTGTATGAAAGAAACATAGAACTGGCGAAGTAAATGTAATTAGTAATTACAAGATTACATGGCAGTGCTCATATGTTGAGTTGTATTTTCCTCTGTCTCATTAAAAATAGGGTCCTCATAGTCTTGGTTCAAGTCCACTGAATATCTTTTCGGATTCCGAGGAATATTGGTATCTTCTCGGATTCTGCCCAATATTTGTATGTTCTTCGGACCACCAACGTCATTTTGATTAGGTGTTGCTAACGCTGCACGGATGGATTTATTTATGAGGTTCAATGGCGGTTCAAGAGGACGAGAAGAAGGTTCACAAATATTTCCATATAAAATATGATCTTCATAATGTTGAATTCGATCCCTCATATTCTTGATCAATGACAAATTTCACATCACCTAATAGTGTAATCGAATGAGAGTTCAAAGAATGAAAATTTCCACCTGACTGAATATTTTACCTCCGGATGAGGATCGATGCAGAACTAATTCCTCCTACTCTATACTCTTTGGTTATGTACAGGCTCATACAATTGAAGAGACTATTCTCAAAAAGCATCATCACCATAGCTAGGTCATCATCATTTCGAATGTCGTACAACACGATTTGATATGGATCCACGACATATCGACATTTAATAGATTGTGAGATACCGGTTGATGTTGTCTGAATTTTTTGGTTAACTAAAGACTCAAATTCTGAAAATTTTATATGCCGATTCACAATTAAAGACATCTTCGTCCCGCCAATATACTCAAATGATACTTTATCATTCAAGTACCCATCAACGTGTAACATAAAAGAAGCCATTCTTTCCACCATTTTCGCAAACCCTATTAGGATAAGAACCATTATTAAACCCACATCAAATTTGAATACAAACTAATATATGAACAACCATTTACAATGATACAACCACTTTAGAATGTTAGAACCACAATTGGAACAATAAATTAGACTCTTAGAACCACATTTTATTCCTTCGAACCACTGCGGATCCACATTTTATACCTCGGAACCACTAGGAAAGCACATTTTATACCTCGGAAGCATTACGGAACCACATTTTATACCCCGGAAGCATTACGGATTCACATTTTATACCTCCGAACCACTAACGAACCACATTTTCTACTCTGGAACCACTGGGGAACCAGATTTTCTACTCCAAGACCACTAGGGAACCACATTTTCTACCACGGAACCACTAGGGAACCACATTTTATACCCCCCGACCACTCGTGAACCACATTTTAACCCCATGACCACTCGGGAACCACATTTTATACCCTGGAACCACTAGGGAACCACATTTTATACACCGGAACCACTAGGGAACAACATCTTATACCCCGGAACCACTTGAAAACCACATTTTATATGCCGGAACCCTTACGACACCACATTTCATACCCCGTAACCAGTAGGGAACCATATTTTTTACCCCTGAACCACTACGGAACCACATTTTATACATCGGAACCATTAGGGAACCACATTTTA
This sequence comes from Tasmannia lanceolata, assembly GCF_043159265.1. NCBI lineage: Eukaryota > Viridiplantae > Streptophyta > Magnoliopsida > Canellales > Winteraceae > Tasmannia > Tasmannia lanceolata. Next base: position 51,893,759 of record NW_027518680.1, on the reverse strand, counting down.
TACCCCGAACCACTATGGAACCACATTTTATACCACACAACCACTATGAAACCACATTTTATACCTCGTAACCACTACAGAACCACATTTTCTACCCGGCAACCAGTCCGGAACCACATTTTATACCTCTGAACCACTAGGGAACCACATTTTCTACCCCGCAACCACTGGGGAACCAGATTTTCTACTCCAGGACCACTAGGGAACCACATTTTCTATCCCGCAACCACTAGAGAACCACATTTTATACCCCGTAACCACTAGGGAACCACATTTTATACCTCGGAACCACTACGGAACAAAATTCTATACTCTGGAACCACTGCGGAACCACTGCGGAACCATTACGAAACCACATTTTATACGCCGGAAACACTAGGGAACCACATTTTCTACCCCGCAACCACAACGGAATCACATTTTATACCTCGGAACCACTAGGGAACCACATTTTCTACCCCGGAACCACTAGGTAACCACATTTATTACCCCGTGACCACTCGGGAACCACATTTCATACCTCAGAACCACTAGGGAACCACATTTTCTACCCCACAACCAGTACGAAACCACATTTTATACCTTCAAACAATTACGGAACCACATTTTCTACCCCGGAACCATTAGGGAACCACAATTTATACTCCGTGACCACTCGGGAACCACATTTTATACCCCGGAACCACTAGGGAAACACATTTTATACCTCAAAACCAGTAAGGAACCATATTTTCTACCCTTCAACCACTAGGGAACCACATTTTATACACCGGAACCACTAGGGAACCACATCTTATACCCCGGAACGACTTGAAAACCACATTTTATACGTCGAAACCACTAGGGAACAACATTTCATACCTCGGAACCACTAGGGAGCAATATTTTATACCCCTGAACCACTACGGAACCACATTTTATACCCGGGAACCACTAAGGAACCACATTTTATACCCCACAACCACTACGGAACCACATTTTATACCTCCTAACAACTAGGGAAACACATTTTATACCCCGGAACCACTACGGAACCACATTTTATACCGCACAACCACTATGAAACCACATTTTATACCTCGCAACCACTACGGAATCACATTTTCTACCCCGCAACCAGTCTGAAACCACATTTTATTCCTCTAAACCACTAGGGAACCACATTTTCTACCCCGGAACCACTGGGGAACCAGATTTTCTACTCCAGGACCAATAGGGAACTACATTTTCTATCCCCGGAACCACTAGGGAACCACATTTTATACCCAGTGACCACTCAGGAACCACATTTTATACCCAGTGACCACTCAGGAACCACATTTTATACCCCCGAACCACTAGGAAAACACATTTTATACCTCGGAACCACTTGGGAATCACATTTTATACACCGAAACCACTAGGGAACATCTTATACCCCGGAAACACTTGAAAACCACATTTTATACGCCGGAACCCTTACGGAATCATATTTCATACCCCCTAACCACTAGGGAACCATATTTTATACCCCTGAACCACTACGGAACCACATTTTATACCCCACAACCACTATTGAACCACATTTTATACCTCGTAACTACTATGGAACCACATTTTCTACCTTGCAACCAGTCCGGAACCACATTTTCTACCTCTGAACCACTAACGAACCACTTTTTCTACCCCGGAACCACTAGAAAACCACACTTCATACCCCGAAACCACTAGGGAAGCACATTTTCTACCTCGTAACCTCGGGACCACTCAGGAACCACATTTCATACCCCGTAAACACTAGGGAACCGCATTTTATACCCCGGGAACATACCCCGCAACCACTATGTAACCACATTTTATACCTCGTAACCACATTTTCTACCCCGCAACCAGTCCGGAACCACATTTTATACCTCGGAACCACTAGGAACCACATTTTCTACCCCGTAACCGGTACGGAAGTACACTTCATACCCCAGAACCACTAGGGAACCACATTTTCTACCCCAGAACCAGTAGGGAACCACATTTTCTACCCCAGAACCAGTAGGGAGCCATATTTATACCCCTGAACCACTACGGAACCAAATTTTATACCCATTAACCACTACGGAATCACATTTTATACCCCACAACCACTACGGAACCACATTTTATACCTCCTAACCACTAAGGAAACACATTTTATACCTCGGAATCACTAGGGAACCATATTTTCTACCCTGGAACCAGAAGGAAGCACATTTTATACACCGTAACCACTAGAGAAAAATATCTTATACCAAGGAATCACTTCAAAACCACATTTTATACTGCGAAACCTTTACGGCACCACATTTCATACCCCGTAACCACTAGGGAACGATATTTTATACCCCTGAACCACTACGGAACCACTAGGGAACCACATTTTATACCCCGCAACCATTACAGAACCACATTTTATACCCCGCAATCACTATGGAACCACATTTTATACCTCGTAACCACTACGGAACCACATTTTATATCGCGGAACCACTAGGGAACAACAGTTTCTACCCCAGATCCACTTGGGAACCACATTTTATACGCCAGACCCACTAATGAACCACATTTCATACCCTAGAACCACCACGGAACCACATTTTATACCCTTGAACCTAGTATAGAACAACATTTTATACTCCGGAACCACTTGGGAACCATACTTCATACCCCAGAACCACTAGGAAACCATATTTTATACCCCTGAACCACTACAGAACCATATTTTACACCTCCGAACCACTAGATAACCACATTTTATACCCCGAAACCACTATGGAACCACATTTTATACCCCGAAACCACTAGGGAACCACATGTTATACTCTACAAACATTACGGAACCACATTTTATACCTCGTAACCACTAGGGAACGACATTTTATACCCTGAAACCACTAGGGAACCACATTTTGAACCCCGGAACCACTTCGAGACCACATTTTATACGCTGGAACCACTAGAGAACCACATTTCATACCCCAGAAACACTACGGAACCACATTTTATATCCTTGAACCTAGTACGAAACCAAATTTTATACTTCGGAATCACTGGGGAACCACATTTTATACGCCGGAACCAGTACGGAACGACATTTTCTACCCAACTAGTACGAACCAAATTAGGTAGAAACAAGTAATGGTCTTTTTTCAACAGAGAAAATGGTGGTTCTAACTTTCTTTTAAAACCCAAGAAAACAATGAAAACAATTATACAACCTAGAACAACTTCAGTAATTTCTCTGTTTTTTTCAACACAAAACAATTTTCTACTCTGGAACCCCTTCGGAACCACATTTTATACCCCGGAACCACTAGATTCCAACATGTAACCAAACATGATTGTATGCATAGAGAGAGATAGAGAGAGGTCAAGATAAACATTACAACAAAACAAAGAGTCTCATAAATAGAGTGAAAAAACCAAAGCACAAAAAACATTAAAACATTACCAGAAGAAGTTAAACCTAACCGAAGATATGTTTAGCACCCAAATAAGCAATGGAGATTTTTTTTTCCAAACTACAATGGCAATGGAGCTATATCATGTTGGCAATGGCCTTTTTTCCAAAAGTACAATGACAATGGACCTTTATCACGTTCCAAATGGAGTTTTTTTTCAACACTAAAATTGTAATAGAGCTTCAAAACATTGGCAATGGAGCTTGGAAACGTTGGCAATGGAGTTTTTTTCCAAAACTACAATGGCAATGGCAAGCTTCAAAAACCTTCCATGAAGCCTTCTGGAAGAAGAAGGTGGTAGGTAAATGGCAACCTTCGAAACCCTCTCATGGAGTTTTCCACTTTACAAATGCCTTGAGGAAGAAAAAACCCTACCATGGAGTTTTCCACGTTACAAATGGCTTGAGGAAGAAGGCGGTAGGTGAGAACGAAATACTGTATAGGGATAAGTGAAATAGTGGAGGGAAAAAAGAGGTCGAGAGGTATATTTGTCCTGAATGCCATCTTCTCTCACCTCACTACACTTTTTTTATAATTTTCAAATTACTACCCTTCATTCAGAATTTTGAATAAACTTTGCATTTTTTTCATCATTTGCCCTAGATTAAACTAGCAGTTCAAAATTACTACGCAAAAATAAACCTTTAGAAAGGACAAAAAAGTGATACGGAGTGAGCAAATGTAGTAAACACCAGGTGTTCAAGCCAAAAAGTATTAATTTAAGTATTCTACATAAAATCACTGATAAAATAGAAACGGGCAATTCAAAACACAATTAGAAGATACAACACCAAAACCACAAAAGCAAATAAAATGTGGATCGTAACACGGTTTAGACATGTCAAGGTGTCTACTCCATTACAAGGAGCTCACCAAGTAACTGAAAACATCTCCAGGACACAAACAAATTGCCTCACATGCAATCTACTCTACTTTAATAAGCATTGAAAGCCAACAAAAGATATAATATCTGTTAAGTTAAAAATTGGCAGCAAGTTACCTACCAACAGAATTTAAGCATCACCAGAAAGGGAACAAAATTAGAAGAAAAAATAGAACGAAAAACAAAGGCAATGCAAGAAGGCAAAAAAAAGTAGAACATTTGTCACATGGCCAGTCCCATGAGATAATGCTCTAATCAACCTAATCAAGGCCAAGGAATATGAGACGCCCTAATCAACCTCTAGAAACAACGGACACAGAACATCCGAGACTATCTGTGACAAGAAACAAATTGAACAATCCAGTTATAGATAGACCCACTATTTCCAAATGAAGTGAAGATATTTTTCATTAGCCAGACTATTGATAAACCAAAACGGCAAGTAACCTGAGTTTATCTAATGGCACTCTATGCCCCTCTCCTGTGCAGGGGAATTTAGCACAAAAAAGAGGCTAGATACAGCCTCTTCAGAAAGGATACTCAGCTTCCAGCCCAGATGAGTTTCACCCCTTTCTTGTAACTTCTCTCCAGCTAAATCAAATGAAGTAGCCATCACAAAATATTTGAATATCTCAAAATTAGGCTACACATGAGGTTCCAAAAATTGATAACTATGCCAATTCAGTTAGTTGAAGTATAAACCTCAACGGGAAGGACTCATATTCATAGTTTTAGATACAGAGGCTAGCTCTAATCAACCAATAAATACATGGCCGGTGTTATTTTACGAGCAAAAGTGGTGAAGAAGAATAATCAACCAAGATTAGATTTAGAGAGAAAATGCATAGAATGGGTAAAAATAAATAAATTGGTAGTCATTTAAGGGAAAATACATTCCTGGCATCAGCAAATACTAGGGGGAATGACCAAGCAATGATAGTATGTTGCCATTTACAGTCTACTTGACAAAATTGGGCATCAGTAGCCTCCTTTGGCTTTCAAAATCTAGGAAGCACTTCGGAAAATTGTAGCATTACAACCCAACCAAGAACCTAGGACAACTATAAACATGCTACAATGGGCATAAGAGAGAAATGACAATTCCTATCCATATAGTTGAATGCCTACAGCAAAATGGAGATACATACAATAAATGACATAAATGTAGGGATATGAAACCCAACCACAATGACAGCATGGAAAGACTTTGTAATCAAGATGTTTTTTTTTTTTTTGAATGATAAACAAGATGTTCTATTCAAAACAAAAGCAAAGGACAAAATCAACCAAATGCAAAGCCATGCGAACTAACTACACAAGAAAGTGTTAAAGAATACAACAGTCCAAACCGTCACATATAGTAAAAAAGACATACGTAAATATAATAAAAGAGCTAGTAAAAAAATCCAACCGTCACATACTATTGAAAACTTGAATAAAAAATCTCAAAACAAAATCGCCCAAGAGAAATAGTAGGCCTGTAGGAGTGTATCACCCCATCAAATATGGTGACAACATCAATGAACAAATGACATGAAAAACATACATGCAACCTATCAGAGAAGACCATAAGTGATAGTCAAAAGAATCAACTGAGCACAAAATAACAATAGAAACAAGAAAGTTGTAATTATCAGACAGATCAAAAAATGTATGTCTCATGGCCAGTCCCAGGAGGTAATGGCGTCAACACTGCTCCACAAGGTGAGGGAATATGATACCGCTGTACAAAAGAGAAGATCCCCAAAAAGGATCATCAAACTCAAAGACCTTTATCTATGACGTTTACAAAGGAATTTACAAACACAATTCTGTTTGCTCCAACATGGAAAGGAGACTTTCAGCCAGAAAAGACTTCCCTGTCAGATACAAGAGCCAATATCCAATAGAAATAACACCTATCAAAGTTCAATGTTTGCATATAGAAGCAAAATAAAGGAACCTTATAGCTAGTCACAAAACACTGAAAGTCCCTAGACAGTGACGTTTACCCGCTGTTTGGATACATGGATTTTATAAACCAATATTGTAAAATCCTGGATTTTACAAGCTAAAACCTACATTTTATAAGCTAAAACTGGGATTTTATGATCTTTCTGGCCAATACATTCTGAAACACAAAAAAATATGCATGAATATACGAAAAACAGATAACACTTAAACCAGATTGTAATAAGCAAAATCCTGGATATTACAAGCTAAAACCTGGATTTCATAAGCAAAAACTTGGATTTTACAATCCTTAAAATGTATAATCTAGGTTTTAGCTTACAAAATCCAAGTTTTAGCCTGTATCCAAACGGGAAGAAAATAGAAGGAATTTTACGCAATTTAGATATACCGGAGAACAAAAAATATAGCCAAAATATTAAAACCCTAACCCCAGATCGGAAAAGGAAAGAAGAAAAACAATGTGCAGAACCGAACGGAGATGAAAAACAACGCCGTAATGCTAAGAACCTAACGCTAGATCTGAAAAGAGATGAAGATCTATTCACTTGGGAAAAAATAACACTAAACCTAAAATGCAGTAAAACGAGTGTTTAAGACCAAACCCTAGAATGACGACAAGTAGAAGCATTGAAGCAACGATGGGTCGACCGCATTAATAGAATCGGGCAATCTGGTACAGTGTTCGCAATTTGGTACAGTGTTCGATACTTCTAATTAATCATTCTTTCTTTTAGTTGACTTGTGGACATGTAGCATTTTAGTTTTGATGCTTATATGTTGTTAGTCCTACATAATGACATTTGATAGATGGATGTTTCAATTTGACAAAAATCACCTTTCTTGGACTATGTTGAAGACAATTGATGCATGGATGTGGATGGGATAACATATTAATGCGTACTGATTAAGTTCTGAAAATATAGGTTAGTGGGCATAATTACATTTATCATTTAGTAGTAAAGTTATGGATATGAGGATTTCTTTTTTTTACGTTTTCAACAATTTGATTTTTAATAATGTGAGTACTATTAACATTTTCCATATGATACTAAAAATACACTAGATAACAAATTAAAGTAGGAGCCCTTTTACATTATTGGCCATTAAACTTTCATCGCATGCTCATCAAAAAAAATTGAGAAAAAAATTTTCTTTTTTAAACATAAACCAAATACATAAAGAGTTTTGGGAGATGATATTTCCACTCCCCCTGCATTACGTGCACGCTCCCCTTATAACGGGATTTGACGTCAAAAAGTGTTAAAGTTGCCCACTTTTCACGTCACATCAAGTTACAAGGGGAGCATGCGCGCATAACGCAGGGGGAGTGAAAATATCATCGCCCAAAGTTTTTCCTCAAAATTTTTTCCTTTTCAGTCTCGGTAATCTAAATAGTAGAAAAGTAATTTTTAAAACTGTTTGCAAAATCACTTATATGAGATTTTTTTTCTTTGGTTTTTTTCATTTTCATGATTTCCAGAACAATTCTAAGAATTACCTTTCTACTGTTTGGATTTTTGAGACTGAAAAGAAAAAAAAATGTTTCTAGAAAAAGCTTTTATGTGTTTAGTTTATGTTTAAAGAAAGAAAATATTTTTTCCAATGGACATGCAATAAAAGTTCAATATTCAATAATACAAAAGAACTCCTACATTTATTTGCTATTTAGTGTCTATCTTTATCTTATCACTATCTGGCATCATATGGGAAAAATTCAAAGTACCCATACCCATATTATTGAAAGGGAAAATGATATGAAGACCGACAGTACAACTGAGAGATTGAGAGAGAGAGAGAGAGAGAGACAAAAACAATGAGCATGCGTCATGTGTCCACAAAAAATTACTTTTTTGTGGATTATACATTTATACTAAACCTAAGAGCTGCCTCACGTCATTTGTAATGCTGTGACGAGATGCTATTTGTTTGGTCCCCTGCTTGGTCATATTCGCGGTATCCCTAGCATCAACCAATTGAAATCAAATTGTTGAAAGGGGTTTGCTAGCGTCCATCGCAAAAGGCATTTCGCAAATGCTCTGTCGCATGTCAGAGCAGCCACAGAGAAAATAATGACAATCTCTGACATAGGACAGAGAATCTGCGACATGCCTTTTGCAACGGACGCTAGCAACTCCCTTGTTGAAAACATCAAACAAATTGAAGTATAAAATCATGTTTCTATATCATGACTAAATAATAAATGAAATCACATCCACACATCAAAGCATCACCATATATTAAAGGGCCAACCGTTACAAATTAAAATGTCATCCTAACCAAAAAGATTCTTGTCAAAGTCAAATTGAAATATCTGCGCACATCAAATGTAATCACATAAGACTAACAACATCGAAGCATCAAAACTAAAATGCTACATGTCCAAAAGTAAACAGAAATCACTTGAACAATCCAATTATAGATAGAACCACTTATTACAAATGAAGTGAACAACATTTTATTTAGACAGACTATTCATACACCAAAACAGCAAGCAGCCTTAGTTATCAAATGGCACACTATACCCTAATTAACCTCTAGAAATGAAGGAAAACCAACATCAGAGACTATTTGTGAACAAAAACCATTGAAACAATCCAGTCACAGATAGAGCTAGTTATTCAAAATGAATGGAACAAAGTTTTATTCAGAGACACTACTCGTAAACCAAAACGGCCAATATAATGAGTTATCTAATCTAATGGCACTCGATACACCTATCCTGCACAGAAGAGGCTAGAAACCGCCTCTTTTCACGTACACAGCTTCCAACCCTGATAAGTTTCAACACTTTCTTGTGACTTCTCTCCGGAGTTGGTAAATATTTGAAGGTCACAGAACTAGGCCGCACATGAGGTTCTAAAAATTGATAACAATGCCAATTCAGTTAGTTGAAGTAACAACCTCAACAGTAAAGACTTATAATCATAGCTTTAGAGACAGAGGCTAGACTGAGCAACCAATTAATACATGGACAGTATTATTTTATGAGCAAAAGATGGGAAAAAAAACATCAACCAAGATTAAATATGAAGAAAAAGCATGGCACGGATAAAAAATAAATTGGTAGTCATTTAAGGGAAAATACATTCCTAGCATCAGCAAATACTACTGGGAACGACCAGGCAATGGTAGTATGTTGCCATTTACAATACACTTGACAGCATAGGGCATCAGTAGCCTCCTTTGGCTTTTAAAATCTAGGCAGCATCAGATATGAGTTATGGCATTTTTCTATTTCCTCTTTCGCGCTTTGAATTGACACTCAAGAAAATTGTAGCATTACAACCCAACCAATAACCTAGGTTGGCCAGTAGGACAACTATAAACATGCTACCATGGTCATGAGAGCGAAATGACAATTCCAATCCATATAGTTTTCTGCCTACAGCAAAATGGAGATGCATGCAATAAATTACAGAAATGTAGGGATATGACACTCAACCACCATGAATGCATGGAAAGACCAAGAAATCAAGATTCTCTAGATTAAAAAAAAAGGGCAATATATTCAAACCAAAGCAAAGGACAAGATCACCCAAATGCAAAGCCATGAGATCTAATACACAAGAAGGTGTTAAAGAATACAACAATCCAAAACAGATTCGATTCATCAAAGAAAAGTTTGAATAGAGAAATACATAAATATAATGAAACAACTAGTACAAAATCCAACCAGCACATATAGGCTATTGAAAACTTGGATAAAAATCTCTAAACAAAATAGCCCAAGAGAAATAGTAGGAGTACCACCCCATCAAATAAGGTTACAAAATCAACAGACAAATGACATGAAAACCATACATGCAAGCCTATCAAAGAAGACAATGTGACAATTAAAAGAATAAAATATCTAATCCAATAAAAAAGAATCATCTGAGAACAAAATAACGAATAGAAACAAAGATGGTGCACTTATTTGGAAGATTGAAAAATGTATGTCTCATGGCTAGTCCTAACAGGTAATGGCAGCAACGCCGCTCCTCAAGGCAATGGAATATGAGACCGCTCTACAAAAGAGGAGATCCCCAAAAGGGATCATTAACTCAAAGAGCTTTATCTATGACGTTTACCAAGGAATTTACAAACACAGTTCTGTTTGCTCCAATATGGTAAGGAGATTTTCAGCCAGAAAACCTTCTCCGTCAGAGACTAGAGCAAATATTCAATAGAAATAACACCTAGCAAAGTTCAAGGTCTGCATATAGAAGCAGAAAAAAGGAACATATAGTAATTACAAACAGCTGAAAGTGCCTAAACAGTGAGATTTATGGGCTGTTTGGATACATGGTTTTTATAGTCTAGGATTGTAAATTTCTTGATTTTTTAAGCTAAAACCTGCAATTTATGAGATAAAACTTAGATTTTATAAGCTAAAACCTGGATTTTACAATCTAATATCTAGCTTATAAATTCTAGGTTTTAGCATATAAAATCCAGGTTTTAGCTTGAAAAATCCATACAATCCAAAGCTAAAACCTGGATTTTATAAGATAAAACCAAGAATTTTTAAGAGATTAATGAATACAAAAAATGATTAGAAAAAAGGATAATGCAATTATTAGACAGATTGAAAAAATGTATGTCTCATGGCCTGTCCCAGGAGGTAATGGCAACAACGCTGCCCCTCAAGGCGATGGAATATAAGACCCCTCTACAAAAGAGGAGATCCCCAAAAAGGGATCATCAACTCAAAGAGATTTTATCTATGACGATTACCAAGAAATTTACGACCACAATTCTGTTTGCTCCAATATGGTAAGGAGATTTTCAGCCAGAAAACCTTCCCCGGCAGAGACTAATATTCAATAGAAATATTGGTTCCTCTTTGAGGAGCAGTTGGAGGGAGTCAGTAATGGTTGCCCAGCTGATCAATTCTGTGACGATTACCAAGAAATTTACGACCACAATTCTGTTTGCTCCAATATGGTAAGGAGATTTTCAGCCAGAAAACCTTCCCCGGCAGAGACTAATATTCAATAGAAATATTGGTTCCTCTTTGAGGAGCAGTTGGAGGGAGTCAGTAATGGTTGCCCAGCTGATCAATTTGTTTGGTTGTAGCCCTCACTCTGTAGCAGAAAAGATATCAATAGATGCAAGAGAAGTTAAAATATGTGGGGAATCCATAGAGGGATGCAGAGGATATATCACATACCTGAAACTGAGACATAGTAGTTGAGTTATTGCCTTTTTCCAGATTTCTTCAGCAACCTTCTTGGATTCTTTCCAAGTAGGCTTTCAATAATGGTAATGGAGGGAACTTAACCACAAGCTCAAAGGCAGTTGCTTCCCCTTTCAACCAAGTTTCTCAAAAAAGCAAAAAACTTATTGGTGACTGGAATGAACTTATCCAACTTCTAATGCAACCATACTTTCGATGAGATCAAGCTTATTATTAATTTATCTAGCAAAAATCTGGGCAAGTAGCCTTAGAGGACGATAGAAAAAGAAACCTACACTATATCACAGCGAGAGATGACAACAGGTTACAACTCTCTAAAACTAAAATGGATAGAAGCCTCCTAAAAGGGAAGGAAATTAATGAAAAGGACAATAAATTACTACGGCCCAAAAGGACAGAAAACCGGATGCCATACAAAAATTAATCACACAGGCCCAAAAAGGATCTTAAAAAAAGAACCAATCTACTACATCACAACAAGAGACTCCCCAACCGATGAGAACTCTTTAAAATTAGTGAGTTTCATAATTATTTAATATAGAGACATCAGATTTAGACTGAATGGATGCCTAAAAATTATCCTCCCTCTAAACAAAAAAAGGGTAGAAGAAACAATCAAAGTAGAATGGCTAAATCAAAGATTAAGTATGAAGTTAGCAACACCGCTGTAAAGCAACTAAAAAGAACTCATAAAAATGTTGAATGTAAAGGCATGGAACATGTCTCAAACACATGATCAAGGAACTGGACATAAATGCAGAAAAAAAAACACGTGACTGATTATCCAAAGTTTACAGATTAAAAAACGGATAGTGGAGGCCTCAGAATTGCAGAATGACAGCAAGGCTTCGAAAGCCATTCAGTCCCGAAAGATGGTGTTTTTTAACATGATATCATCACTGGCCAACAATGCTAAGACTCTAGACGAATACCATTACTAGCACAGTAACAACAAATTGAAATATAGGACAGTAAGAGAAAGATAAATAAATAAAACCCAAGTATAAAAGCTAGAACCCTGAATTCAAGTGTTAAATTAGCACAACACTGTAAAACAACTGAAGCGAAGTCAATAGTTTGTTGAACGTACAGGTTTCAAATATGCAACAGTAAGGGAAATGTCTCAATGACATAAAAACAACACAATTGAATTATTTTTAGAAATTTTACAGATAAAAAAAGGAAGGCACATGTAAAGAGTCTAAAGACCACATGATCAAGGCAAAGAGGCCTCCGAATTGTAGAATAAGAGCAAGGCTTCAAAAGACATTCAGTCCCAAAAGATGGTGTTTTTTAATATGGTATCACCACTGGCCAACCGTGTTAAATACTCTAGATGAATACCTATTCCTAGTGAAATAAAAACCAAAGAAACTTGGCCACAATGATTCAAGGGTTAAGAGTCAGTCCATAAGAGGCTGCTAAAGGGATTTATAAAGTCAGCTTCACACATATATGTATGTTGTTTATTAAACTAGCAGTTCAAAATTCCTATGCCCAAATAAATCTTTGAAAAGGACAAAAAAGTGATACGGAGTGAGCAAATGTAGTAAACACCAGATGTTCAAGCCAAAAGGTATTAATCTAGGTATTCAACATAAAATCACTGATAAAATAGAAACGGACAATTCAAAACACAATTAGAAGATACAACACCGAAACCACAAAAGCAAATAAAATGTGGATCGTTACACGGATAAGACATGTCAAGGTGTCCACTCCATTAGAAGGAGCACCCAGTAATTGAAGACATTTCCATGACACAACCAAATTGCCTCACATGCAATCTACTCTACTCTAATAGCAATGAAAGCAAACAAAAGAAATAATATCTGTGAAGTAAAAATTGACAGTAAGTGGCAGCAAGTTACCTACCAACAGAAATTAAACATCAACGGAAAGCGAACAATATCAGAATAAAAAATAGAAAAAAAGGCAATGCAAGAAGCCAAAAGAGAGTAGAACATTTGTCACATGGCCAATCCCATGACATAATGGTCCCCCAAGGTGAAGGAATATGAGACACCCTAATCAACCAATCCAGTTATAGATAGACCCAATTTTTCCAAATGAAGTGAACATATTTTTCATTAGCCAAACCATAGTTACCATGGTGGGAAACGAATTCGGGAAACGAAACGTGAAACAGAAACGGGAAACGCATGAAAAAAAAAATTATATATATATAGGGGAAACGAGAAACGTGAAAACAATAGAAAATCATATGACAAACGTCTTAGGAAATGCATTAGAAGCGTTTAAGAAGCCACATGAAATACAAGGAAAACATGAAATATGTAGTTTTGTAGATTTAAACACGAAAAACATTTCTCTAATTTTTTTTATCATGTTTTGGAAACGTTTCAGAAACGCGTTTCCCGATTTTTATGCCAGTTTCCCACCCCCAAGAAACGCATTTTAGGGGAAATGGGTTTCCCACCTGCCCAAGGAGTTTCAGCCAACTATGAGCCAGACAATTGATAAACCAAAATGGCAAGTAACCTGAGTTTATCTAATGGCACTCTATGCCCCTCTCCTGTGCAGGGGAGTTTTGCACAAAAAAGAGGCCAGATACAGCCTCTTCGAAAAGGATACTCAGCTTTCCAACCCAGATGAGTTTCACCACTTTCTTGTAAATTCTCTCCAGCAAACTCAAATGAAATAGCCGTCACAAAATATTTGAATATCACAAAATTAGGCTACACGTGAGGTTTCAAAAGTTAATAACTATGCCAGTTCAATTAGTTGAAGTATAAACCTCAACGGGAAGGACTTATATTCATAGTTTTAGATACAGAGGCTAGCTCTAATCAACCAATAAATACATGGCCGGTGTTATTTTTTGAGCAGAAGTGGTAAAGAAAAATAATCAACCAAGATTAGATTTAGAGAAAAAGCATGGAATGGGCAAAAAATAAATTCATAGTCATTTAAGGGAAAATACATTCCTAGCATCAGCAAATACAAGGGGGAACGACCAAGCAATGATAGTATGTTGCCTTGTACAGTCTACTTGACAGAATTGGGCATCAGCAGCCTCCTTTGGCTTTTAAAATTTAGGAAGCACTTCAGAAAATTGTAGCATTACAACCCAACCATGAACCTAGGTTGGCAGGACAACTATAAACATGCTACAATGGGCATAAGAGATACATACAATAAATGACATAAATGTAGGGATATGAAACCCAACCACCATGACAGCATGGAAAGACCTTGTAGTCAAGATTTTTCTTCTTTTCTTTTTTTCAATGATAAACAAGATGTTATATTCAAAACAAAGCAAAGGACAAGATCACCCAAATGCAAAGCCATGCGAACTAACGACACAAGAAAGTGTTAAAGAATACAACAGTCCAAAAGAGTCTCACTTCATCAAAGAAAATTTTGAATAGAGAAATACGTAAATATAATAAAAGAGCTAGTAAAAAAATCCAACCGGCATATATACGCTATTGCAAACTTGAATAAAAAATCTCTAAACAAAATCGCCCAAGAGAAATAGTAGGAGTATCACCCCATCAACTATGGTGACAACATCAATTAACAAATGACATGAAAAACATACGTGCAATGCTATCAAAGAAGACCATAAGTGAGAGTCAAAAGAATCAACTGAGCACAAAATAACAGTAGAAACAAGGATGGTGTAATTATCAGACACATTGAAAAATGTATGTCTCATGGCCAGTCCCAGGAGGTAATGGCAACAACACTGCTCCTCAATACGATGGAATATGAGACCGCTCTACAAAAGAGGAGATCCCCAAAAAGGATCATCAAACTCAAAGAGCTTTATCTATGACGTTTACCAAGGAATTTACAAACACAATTCTATTTGCTCCAACATGGTAAGGACTAAGGAGACTTTCCGCCAGAAAAGTCTTCCCCGTCAGACACCAGAGCAAATATCAAATAGAAATGACACCTATCAAAGTTCAAGGTTTGCATATAGAAGCAGAATAAAGGAACCTTATAGCTAGTCACAAAAAGCTGAAAGCCATTTACCCGCTGTTTGGATACATTGATTTTATAAACCAAGATTGTAAAATCCTGGAGTTTACAAGCTAAAACCTACATTTTATAAGCTAAAACTGGGATATTATGATCTTTATGGCCAATACATTCTGAAACTCAAAAAAATATGCATGAATATGCGAAAAACAGATAACACTTGAACCAGATTGTAATAAGCAAAATCCTGGATTGTACAAGCTAAAACCTGGATTGGCGGTTTCCTCTTTCGCACTTTGAATTGACACTCAAGAAAATTGTAGCATTACAACCCAACCAAGAACCTAGGTTGGCCCGTAAACATGCTACCACGATCATGAGAGAGAAATGACAATTCCAATCCATATAGTTGTCTGCCTACAGCAAAATGGAGATACATGCAACAAATTACAGAAATGTAGGGATATGGCACTCAACCACCATGAATGCATGGAAAGAACATGTAATCAAGATTCTCTAGATAAAAAACCGGCAAAATATTCAAACCAAAGCAAAGGACAAGATCACCCAAATGCAAAGCCATGAGATCTTATATACAAGAAGGTGTTAAAGAATACAACAATCCAAAACAGATTCAATTCATCAAAGAAAAATTCGAATAGAGAAATATGTAAATATAATGAAATACAAAATCCAACCAGCAAATATAGGCTATTGAAAACTTGGATAAAAAATCTCTCAACAAAATAGCCCAAGAGAAAATAGTAGGAGCAACACCCCATCAAATAACATGAAAACCATACATATTAAATGCAATAAAAAAAAACAAATGACATGAAAACCATACATATTAAATCCAATAAAAAAGAATCATACTTATCAAAGAAGACAATGTGATAATTAAAGAATAAAATATTAAATCCAATAAAAAAGAATCAACTAAGAACAAAATAACGAATGGAAACAAAGATGGTGCAATTATTTGACAGATTGAAAAATGTATGTCTCATGGCTAGTCCTAGGAGGTAATGGCAGCAACGCTGCTCCTCAAGGCAATGGAATATGAGACCGCTCTACAAAAGAGGAGATCCCAGAAAGGGATCATCAACTCAGAGCTTTATCTATGACGTTTACCAAGGAATTTACAAACACAATTCTGTTTGCTCCAACATGGTAAGGAGATTTTCAGCCAGAAAACCTTCCCCGTCAAAGACTAGAGCAAATATTCAATAGAAATAACACCAAGTAAAGTTCAAGGTTTGGGTATGAAAGCAGAAAAAAGGAACATTTAGCGGTTGTTGTTTGGATACATGGTTTTTATAATCTAGGATTGTAATATCCTTGGTTTTTAAGCTAAAACCTTCAATTTATGAGCTTAAACTTGGATTTTATAAGCTAAAACCTGGATTTTACAATCTAAGTCGTAGCTTATAAATTCTAGGTTTTAGCTTATAAAATTCAGGTTTGAGCTTGTAAAATCCATACAATCCAAGTTTTAGCTTATAAAATCCATATTTTAGCTTGTAAAATCCAGGTTTTTACAATCCTGGATTATAAAATCCTTGTATCATGAAAGACTGAATCTTTCCAGCCAAATAAAGTCAGAAACTAAAATTATATGCATTAATATTCGAAAAGACAGATAATGCTTAAAACGGATTGTAAAATCCAAAATCCAGGATTTTACAACCCAAAATCTGGGTTTTACAATCCTTGAACTGTAAAATCCAGGTTTTAGCTTATAAAATCCATGTTATAGCTTGTATCAAAACGGAAACTAAATAGCAGAAATTTTACGCGATTTAGCTAGCCAGAAGAACGGATAAATATCAACGAAATTGTAAAACCCTAACCCTAAATCTGAAAGGAAAGAAGAAAAACAATGTGCAGAACTAAACTGAGATGAAAATCAACGTCGTAATGCTGAAAACCTAACGCTAGATCTGAAAAGAGATGAAGATCTCTTCCTTTGAAACCAGAAAAAAAAAACCCTAACCCTAAAATGAAGGACAATGAGGGTTTAAGAGAAAACCCTAAAAAATGAAAGTAAAATAGGATGGGTGGGCCACATTTATAGAATCAGGTAATCAGCGTACATCGTTCGATACGTATCGTTTGACTAAGAAAGAAAGGTATTTTGAACCGTTGATTTATGAGATGAGCGGATGTGATTGTTCCTTGGCGCCGCCTCTTTGTTCACAAACGATGAGGTAGTTAGGGTTTGGGCTAAAGTAGCCGTTTCAATAAACATGGTTTTAAATTTCGTTGGTCGGTCAACACCGAAACCGAAAATTGCCAATACCCGAAACAATACCAGATTTCGGCCGAGATTTCGAGAAAATCAACCCAAAAATCTCAATTTTTTTTTATTTATATAGCTTTCTCCCAGAAATTTCAGCAAAATTACTAAAATTTTGGCCGAAATTCGGTATTAAATAAAATATTATTTTTTAATGGTGTACCCTATTTTGGCCAAAATTCCGTAATTTCTGTTCTGGCGAGGGCCAAAACGCTTACCAAGATTGAAATTTAAAACCATGGTCGTAACAACAATCAAGGGTTAAATAAAGGAAAATTTTGAGGCTCCGTTTCTTACGAGTATAAATTGTGTGTAGAACAAATTTTTTCTACTTAATATGGGTGTAAAATTTGCTATTGCACTCATTTTACGTCAAAAAGGATTGACTTTCAGGTCCTTAACAATAGTCATGTTTTAGTGCTTGTTAGAGAGAGTTTGATAAGATTATGTAGTTAGGATTGTTCTTTATCTTTATCTTCATAGATTGTTATCTCTATCTTATCATTGTTATCTCTTGAGTGTTTTATAAGCACAAGTTATGCTTTAATCAACTCAAAATCTAATCTAATAATCTATCTATCTATCTATATCTATAAAGTTGAATGTGGTAAGCTGGGGTGTCGCCACTCGGCACTCCAGCATCCCGAAATTTAAAAACTCTTTCAATCATTTTCAATCGAGATAAGCTTTAAAACTGTTTAAAAAATCCTAATTTTTTTTTTGCTTGGGAGAGAAAAGCTAGAATTATTTCAAACGCATTTCGCGTCATTTAATCTCCCGATTTATATCCTTAGAAAAGGTATAAAAGAAGGTTTCTTCGTAGCTATTAAATACCTGCTCCCTATTTTTTTTTTCCAACTCATATCTTTTCACATTCTAATAATAAGATCTCAACCATGTGTCTCTTCGATTTTCCTCCCAAAATATGCATGTAAATCCCTTAAAATCAGCCTCCTTTTTTTCCAAATAAATCCCTTAAAATCAGTTACAAATTAAATCATTCTCCGTTTGGATGCCGGAATTTTTTTGGTTCTTGGGACTTTTGTGGAACAAAAAACTTCCTGGGAGATTGGTGGGGAAAAAAACTCCCTGGAAGTATCCCGGTAAAATAAAAATCCCATGTTTGGTTGATCGGACTATGGTGGGAAAAAAATCCAGGTAAAATAAAAATCCCTTTGGTTGCTTGAACTGTTGGGAAGAAAAAAGTTCTTCTTGTGGTTATTTTGGTTCCTCGGATTTCGTGCGGGATTATTTTGGTTCCCGGGATCTTTTTTTCTAGCTTTGGGTTTCGTGCGGGGTTATTTTGGTTCATGGGATTCTTTTGTGCCTACTATATAACCAGCAACCAAACGTGGGTTTCCTGCGGAAATTCCACAAAAGTCCCAGGAACCAAAAAAATTCCGGCATCCTTAACAAGCCAGAAACGGCTCTCCCTCTCTCTAAACCTCCTCATTTTTCCTCTCCCAACAACGATTGTAAGGCCTGGTATTTATTTTTGTAGGGTTTTTTTCCACTTTTTAAATAGATCTTGGAGAGATATGGGTTAAGTTCAAATTGCATGGATGCCCCTTGGTCACGAATATTCTTTGAATTTCAAGGAAAACTAATTGGGATCGAAATTGATTTTCACCCCATCTTTTGATATCGGCACACGCCCTTTATTTTACACTTCTCTCATTAGCTCAACCATAAACATGGCCCTACAGATCGATCAAACTGGATTGATCATGTCCCGTATTCGATTTGATCGTAGGGTTCTGACCATCAGCTGATATTGGATTTACAATGGTTCCTCCCCCATGTTTTGATATTGACACTCCCTTTTGGAACCTGTTGAGGGCGGAAGATATTTTTGACAAAGGAAACCAAAACTAATTGGGACTGAAAATGATTTTCACCTCCATATTTTGAATATTAACACACGCCCTTTATTTTAAACTTCAGTTGTTAGCTCTACCATAAGCATGGCCCTACCATAATTGGTCCAATTTAGATTTATGCTCATAGGAAGCATGGAAGCTGGTGTTTGATCCATAGAATCCACCATGGTGTTTTCATTTGATTAAGTTTATTATTAATCTGTAACTGCCCATGTTTTTTTTGTATTTGTTTGTTTGATTTGATTTAGATCAAGATTAATCTGTATTTGCCTCTATCTTGCTATTTTTGGAATTTCAGGATCTAAACATGAGTGGGTTTCATTTATTTTGATTTAGGGTTAAGGAATAGATATATAGAGAGGAGATTTGGATTGCTTAGGGTTTTCGCTTTGTAAGCTAATGGCGTTTTCGGATTATGTTCTGTCCCTCTAAGTTCTCATCCTTTTCCTTCTTCTTTGTTTGGCGGGTTACTGCAACTGTGGTCAAGGTGGCAATTGGGTCGTGCAGGCCCGCGGCACGCTCGGCACGGCACGATTGCTATAGTGACGTGGGCCGTGCCGGGCTAGGCCCGCCGGCACGAACCGGCACAGCCTGCCACAGCCCGCGGCACGGCCCACTGGCAATTTTGCCTTTGTTTTTTTTTTATGTTTTTTTGAAATTTTTTGTATTTTCTCAAAAAAAAACCCCTTAAAGTTAGAAAAAACGGCTAGTGAGGAGGGTAATTTCGAAAATTACATTATGTAATTTATTGTGTTCCAAAAATACCCTTCCCAACAACTATATTTGGGGGGTACTTTAGGGACTACACATGTTTTTACTAAAATAAGCCCCCAACAACTATATTTGGGGGTGCTTTAGGGATTACATATGTTTTTACCAAAATAATGCCCCCAAGAACTATATTTGGGGGGTACATTAGTGATTTTACTTGTTTTTACGCAAAAACCCCCCCAACAACTATATTTGGAGGTACTTTAGGGATTACACATGTTTTTACCAAAATAACCCCCCAACAACTATATTTTGGGGGTATTTTGGTAACTCATTATATTACAAGTTTTATAAATATCCCTCCCCCCTTCATTTCTCACCCTCAATTACTCTCTTATGACTTTCTTATTACTCTCACTCTTATTGCTCTCTCTTTCATATTACTCTCTCTAATTTTCTCTCTAATTACATCAAATTCTCTTATTACATCAAATTCTTTAATCCTTCTCTCTTATTATTCTCTCTAATCCTTCTCTCCGTTACGCAGTTCGATTAGCGATTAAGAAGAAGGGATTAAGGGGGTGCTTAACAACTTGCGGTAATTAGTATTCAAGAAGGCGCCTAACAACTCCGTGGGCGATTCAAGCAAAGTTGAGGTGTTGAGAATTTATTTATTAAAATTTACTTATAGCCTATCTTTGTAATTTTTTAAAAATGGCCGGTTCAAGTGACGACTATTTTCAACCAAATGAAATCATGGGAAATGATGAATTACTGGAGGCTTGTGTAGAACCTTGGAATGATGATACATATACTCTAGAATCCAAATATCCAATTACTCCGGAACCTACCGAAGGACCTTGTAGTACTAGTGGGAGTCAAGCTCCTAGTACTAAAACGTCTAGAGGTAGGATTTCACAAGTATGGAAGTTCTTTACCATTGAAGAAAAGAAGGATTCTAAGGGAGTTTTAGAACAAAGGGTTATTTGTAAATTACGTAAAAAAGATTTTAGTTGTAAGAGTAAAGGTGGAACAGGGTACTTAGCAAGGCATTCCACTGTTTGTAGTGCAAAGCATGGGTCATTAGACCCTAAACAAACCCAATTAAGTCCCACTTCTAGTTCATTAGGAACTTTTTCTTATTCTCAAGATAGGAATAGATGAGAGCTAGCATCATACATCATATAAGATGAGAAACCATTTATTGTGGCTGAAAGTAAAAGATTTGAAAAATATATTCAAAAAGCTCTAAATCCTATTTTTTAAAAAGTGACTAGAAATACTATTAAATCATATTCCTTTAAATTATTTATTGAAAGCAAAGAACAATTGATTTCAAGTTTTGAAAATTTTAATGATAAAATTGCACTTACTTCTGGTATTTGGACTAGTAAACAAAATGAAGGCTATATTTGTGTAACAGGACATTATATTAATTCGAACTGGATGTTAGAAAAAAGAATACTTAGTTTTACTCAATTAGAATTCCCGCATAATGGTCATTCTATATCAAAATCTATATTATCTACTGTTCACGATTTTAAAATTCAAAAGAAATTTTTTTCTATTAGCTTCGATAATGCTAGTAGTAATACTGCATCAATAGGATTATTAAAATCGCAATTGAAACCTATTTTAGATGAACAACTATTTCATATTAGATGTGCATGCCATATTTTAAATTTAACTGTATAAGATGGTTTATCAAAAATTGCACCATAGATAGATATTATTAAGAATTGTCTTCAATTTATTCAGTCTTCAGGGCATAGAAGACAAGAATTTAAAGCTTTATGTAAAATTTTTGAAAAAAACTATAAAAAATCTCCTTAGATATTAAAAGTAGGTAGAATTCAACTTATAAAATGTTAAAAGCATCATTTGAGTTCAAAACTATAATTACAACATTTTGCCAAGAACATATGCCTCCACCTTGCAATCATACTATATCTCTAAAATATTGAAACAGTTGTGAAATTATTGCAGATTTATTAGAAGTATTTTTAAATGCAACTAATCTCCTTTCCGGTGTTTACTATCCAACTTCACAATTAATTTTGGGTTAAATATATAAAATTATTATTTGTTTTAAAAATAATAGATCGAGATTGGGAAATGGAAGTCTACTTCATAGAATGGAGGTGTAGACACCCCTTTTTGACCTGACTCCAATTTACGAAAAATGAATAAATCCCGAAATCCGAGTCCCGAAATTCCCAAAGAATCGAGCATTAACTGCGGAAAAACCTGAAAAATCCAAAATTCCTTCGTTTGCAAAGCAATTTTTGAAAACCCGGATAGCTTAGATGATCCTTGGGCCCTAGTCATACCCTTTGTTTGATAGCCCTAAGCTTCCCTTGCATTTTCCCAAAATTTGAAAAAGTTACGAGATCCCCCGAGTTTCAATATTGGCACTCCCATATTTGAATTCCCCGAGTTCTAATGTTTATCCGCGCACCACCTTTTTGATATCTACACTAATTCGCTATGTCTTAGTATTTGAAGAGCTGTTAAGAGGTTAACATTGCCTAAAATAGCTCGCACAAGCTAACAAAAGACGAAAAGACAGTTGGGTTGGTGTACTTATCAAAACATGGTTGTGCCGATAATATTTCAAGAAGGAAAAGAGCATTTGCCCCACCTCTACTCTTGCGTGGGCCCCATTTTTTTTACCCCCATTTTTTACTAAAAGAATAGTTATAAATATTTAGATAGGGGCTGTTGAAGGGGAAGAAAAGGGGTATAATGTATGATGCTCTTTTGGTGAACCCCTTTTTCTACCTCAAGCCACTCCCTATAGGAAAAAGAGTAATCATAGATGCACTAGTGTAGGGGCTGTCCAAGGAAGATGGGGGGCAAAATATGTCATTTCCCTTTTGATTAGAAGGAACCGAACTAGGGTGGAAAAAGGTGGGGTGATCCCATTTTCGTTGAAAAGAAAAGGGAGGAGAGCATTTGCAGAGAAGAGAGGTTTGGGGTTTGTATACCCCAACCTCATTGTTGCCGGTGCCGGCTTTCCACCTCCGTCATTGCCGTCCACCTCCAATCATACCTCTTATTTCCCTCTACCATATTCACTCCACCACCACCATAGCAGCACCCTACTCCCACCATCTCCACCAATCTCAGCCCTAGATCTAAACCCCGGTCCTCCATCTACTCCGGCCGTGCCACCTCCGAACGCCACCCTCTTCACCATTAAAACCGGCCATCATCTAAACCCTCTCCTCATTTCCCCTCCATTAATCCGGCGAAACCCCTTCTCTTCTCCCAAACCCATCTCCGGCCACCATCAACTCCCCTCCACCACCACCATCCTTCTCCTTCTTCTTAATCTTCTTCTTCTCCTTCCACCTGTAGACACCCCATTTTGACTAAGCCCTACACCTTCCCAGCTTGTGCCAAATCCATCCGAATCTCAGCATTGGGGTCCCAAACCTCACCCTAGGCTGGATTCGGGTCTCTTTTAACCCCTTGCAAAATTTCATCATGATCTGAGCGCGTTTGCCCAGCAATCGGGCTAAGAGGGTGTGTGTAGTGTAAATAGGGGGAGGCCCGCTAAGTTTTTCATTTTACTCTGAAATCCGTGTATTTGAAGGAAAGTTCCCGTCATCCAAAGACCTTAAGTGCCCATGAATACATTTTTGGAAACCTTAAGACCCCAGAAAAATCCCTGCAAAATTCCAGAAAGATCCGACGAAAAAATTCACAAAAGACAAGTGGAGTTAGTGCAGTTATCAAGCGTGGGGAGGGTGCATTAGCCAACTGGGGTCGCGCATGTGTGCGCTTATCAAATGGGAGTGCTGATATCAACCACTCATTTTCCTTTAAATAAAGGCTTAAGCCTCATTTTACAGATCTGAAGCTTTTCTTAATTTTTTTTTAGAGAGAGATGCTCTGAGGAGAGAGAAATCAAATCTCGTCCAAACCCTCCGATCGTTTTCCGGTCTCCACTCCTTCGTCTCCGGCAATCACGATCTCCGGTAACGATCCTTCTCCGGCATCTTCTTCTGCCGATCCTCCTTTTCCTTTGCCGGTCATCTTCTCCGGCAGTTTCTTTAGTTCCGATTTGATCCGATCAAATTCCGGTCATTTCCCCTAGCCGATTCACCTTCTGCATCAAGCATCTTGCAGAGAGAGAGATTCGTTTTAGAGAGAGAAATGGAAAGAAAGCTAGTGAGATAAAATCCACCGGAGCTCTGGCAAAAATCTGCAACCTCAGATCTACTCATTTCTGAAGCCTAAACCCTA
This sequence comes from Tasmannia lanceolata, assembly GCF_043159265.1. Taxonomy (NCBI): domain Eukaryota; kingdom Viridiplantae; phylum Streptophyta; class Magnoliopsida; order Canellales; family Winteraceae; genus Tasmannia; species Tasmannia lanceolata. The sequence continues at coordinate 51,869,179 of NW_027518680.1, read as the reverse complement.
GCCTTCTTCTCTGGCGAGATTTCGCCCGAATCTGGAGATCCGACTGCCGGAGTTCTTCTAGATCATCATTGCTACATCCGTTTCCCTCTTATACTCATCCAAATTCAAGATCCAAACTCTCAAGCCCTAGATCTACCTTCCGAAACCCTAGAAAAACCCTAACTCCATTGCCACAACCGCACACCTTCCTCAACTCCGGCTGCTGAGAAAGGAGGAAAGATTAGAGAAAGAAGAGATCAAAGGAAAGAGATCGATTGAAAAATCTCAAAGAAGAAAGATCGGAACTAGAATTTCAAGAAAAATCAAGGATTTGAATGTATTCTAAGAGAAGTCTACTCAGAGGTAAGTGTATTCTATTACTTCCTTGTGATTATATGTGATTTGTTTTTTAAGAGTGAGTATATCCGATTTTTTAGATCTAATAAAAAATCAAATTTGAATTCCTGATTTTTTAGATCTATTTTTTTCTTTGTTGCAGATCTTGTTGACTAATTCGATCTGTTAATGGGATGAATTCACGTTGCTTTTTGTCTATAATTCATCATAAGAGTTTTTTTTTTTTAATCTATTCTGATCTGTTTATCATTTTGCTGTTTTGAAGATTAATATGTTTTAGTACTAATTTATGAAGGTAAGTTCCTGAAGCTAGAGATATATACAGCTACTACTCTTGAGCACCTATTCGTGGCATCGTTTGGTCAATTGATGAAATAATAAAAAGAAAACAACGAATAAATCTGATCCATATACACTTGGTTCATTGTCAGTTTACTCTACATGTTTTGAAATTCTGTATGTTCATAATGAAGCAAAGATGCAACAGATTCAACTATCTTATTAGTTCGTTTAATCAATTCCCAGTACATTTGTGTTGGAGCTTGAATTTGTAACAATGCTATTGTATTATACACATCTTGGAAGGTCGTAGGGGATTACACAACTATGTTGTTTTCATTGACTGTCAAGTTGAAACTCTTCACAAAAGGAAAACTTGTATAAAGGTGAATGGTAATCCTCCAATTATACTTGATGGGGATGGTGATTTTGGTGAAGTAGAAGCTACTCTTGAAATTTTACTTGCTTCTTCCACACAGTGGCTCTATGAAGGAGATCAACAATGCCTCTGAACGCAGTGTTAGGGGCTGGCAGTTGTAGAATATTATGTTACCTGAATAAGGTTGTCTGTATCAGATATTGGGAGGACGTGCTAAGGGGATACTCAAAGTTCCAAAATATATTAGGATGCAGATGCAGTGATGACCATAGTGCTGTCCTGTTTTAATACAAGAGCTAGTCCATAGTGCTGTCCCTGTTTTGACATAAGAGCTAGTCCATAGTGCTGTCCCTGTTTTAACACAAGAGCTAGTCCATAGTGCTGTCCCTGTTTTGACATAAGAGCTAGTCCATAGTGCTGTCCCTGTTTTAACACAAGAGCTAGTCCATAGTGCTGTCCCTGTTTTGACATAAGAGCTAGTCCATATTGCTGTCCCTGTTTTGACACGAATGCTAGTCCATATTGTTGTCCTTGTTTTGACATAATTCAGTCACAGTTTTAGCACAAAACAGCTCTTGTTTTTTTAGCATAATTCAGCCCCAGTTATGGTACAATTCTATACATGATTCAGCCTTAGTTTTGGTACAATTTTGTACATGATTCAGCCCCAGTTTTTGGTACGTTTTGCTCATGATTCAGCCCCCAACTTTGGCACAATTTTGTCCTTAATTCAGCCCTAGTTTTGGTGTAATTCTATCCATAATTCAGCCTCTGTTGTGACATTAATTCTGTCTGTGGCAGCCCTCTCATGCCTTTGTGATAGTAGCAACCCTTGCATCGTTAATAATGGCAGCTGTGGGACTTGGGAAGTCCATGCTATGTGCCTTCTGATGAGATTTCAATAGAGAGCTTAGGTGCCATTTAATAGTAGCATAAGTGGTAGAGAAAGAGTCTTAAATAGCACCAAGTTATTTTAATTTTGGCACTCATCTTGTGAACTTCTACTATTTCAAAAACCAATTTAGAAAGCTTAGTACATGGTGGTTTGGAACAAGTAAATTTTTCTAATAGTCAGTTCATTTTCTCAAATTGAATTCATCTAAAGTGACAAGAATTTATTGTCTTTTCTACTTCTCATATAGCATAGCTCTTATCTTTGAATTGATCAGACAATGTTTCTTTGCTATAATCTAATGTAGTTGCTTGCGGAAAATAATGCTAAACTCATTTATCTAATATTGCCTTGATTGTGTCACACTTATTTTTGTTTGATATTTTGGTCTATGATATCTGTGATTGAGATTCATTTGTATATTTGTGAACTGTGAACCTAAAATTGTTCATTAGGGATGTGTAAAGTGATGGTTTAAGAGGGGCACTCACATTTGATTATTTTAATGATTGTCAGTGATTCCTTATATACTATAGTGGCTGCTTATAAAAAAAATGATGTTAGAATAAAGGTGTAGTGTTGCATGTATATGCGATCATAGCATTTTTTTTTATGTTTGTGTCTACATCTTTAGAGGGACTTACTTAATCATGGTGGTACCCTCTCTCTTCCTTCCCCTTCCTTAAGTAGGGATTTCTTAGTCTTTTAAATATCCTCGAACATAGGTTTCCATTCATTGCAAGGGCGATGAAGGCGCTAGCCTAAGCCCATCCTTAGGGGACTCTCTTAGTCCGAGTAGCCCTCCCCTCGTTTGTTTTTTAAGACGTGCCCAGTCTTTTGAGATACCCTTAAACATTGTCATTTAGAGCCCCAATTTAGAGAGACAGGCTATGTCTCATGTAAGAAAAGTTATACCCTTTAGAGACAAGCTTTGTCTCATTAGTGAGTTCACCTTTAGGAGACATGCCATGTCTCGGCAGCACCTCTCTTGGAGCCCATCCTTGTGCTTAGGAGACTTGCCCAGTCCTGCTGGCATTTTTCTCTATCCTACCTCTGTGTCTAAGATACTTACCCAGTCTCACTCTCTTGCTAAACCTCCTCTTTGTGCGCCGTTTGGTTTTGGGAGAACACCCTACTCGGCTTGGCAACATACCCCTACCCTTATGGGTATTGGGTTGCACATTTGTTGCACCATATGGCTAGGTAGCTGTCCGGCCCGGCTGGGTGTTTTACCTTTGCCAAATATGCACAAGGTTTCTTTTTCCTTATTACTTGTGAGCTTTATCTTAGTTTGATAGTCCACTAGCATAGGAATCCGTCCTTAGTCTAGAGAGTCAGTCCTCTTGTTCAGGAATCAAATTCTATCATCATAGGGGTTAGGATTTTATCCAACCTTTCATCAGATCATGTTCTTCTATCCGCTCTTGCAAGGTATAGGATGCTGTCCAACCCTTGCAGAGTCGTGTTTCTGTCTTTTTCCCCTGCAAAGCATAGGATGCTGTCCAACCTTTGCGGGATATCGGGAGCCTGTCCTCCCCTTACGATGATAGGATTTTGTCTTCTTGAGTCAAAAAAACATCAAAAACATCTAAAAAAACCAAAAATCTCAAAAATCTCGAGTCATTAGGAGTAGCTAGGAAATTCTGTTTCCGAACTACGTTGGCTTGATCCTCTTTCACGAGGTACGTAGTGCAGCTTGGGATTCACATCCCAAGTCCAGCCAAACTTTCAAAAATAAACATTTCAAACATTCAAAAAAATACAAAAAAAAAAAATTCAAAACCTTTTCAAAAAGATCTTTCTCCTAGAGTTAGGAGTCTGTCTTAGCCGTTTCGGGTGTTTTAGAGTTAGGAGTCTGTCCTGATTTGTTGATATGGTGTGTCCTGTCGTGTGAGTGTCCCTAGAGTTAGGAGGCATCAAGTCGATCGGTTAGACATTCAGTCGAACCGATGGCTAGACTAGGAAGCATATAGTCAGCCCATGGTTTTCCTTAGGTTGCACAGCCTAGTTACACATAGGATATAGGGCCCACCTGCATTAGCTTAAGGTTAATCAACTTGCATTAGTTAGGGTATATAGAGAGTCCTAAAAATTACAATTCACATGAACTTAAGCAATTGTACAAAAAAGCTTTAAAAATCAGTCGAGTCTAGTGGATCGAGTCTAGGATAGTGGTTCTAGATGGTTAGGCATAGTAGTTTGGAATAGGGCATCGAACTACGTTGACTCCGATTCTTCCCGAGGCCGGGATACGTAGAGCAGCTGGGATGGACGGCCATCTTGGTCCGAGTCAGGTCGCATTAGAGTTAGGACTCATTTTGTCCAGTCAGGTATAGAGTTGATTTGTGTTGTATTGTTTTTGCTGTGTCTTCTTACTTTCATGTACAGATCCTATACATTTAGCTGTGACATGCATGTGTTTGCACACCAGAACTTAGACACCCATTAGGCATGTCACTTATAACCTAGTTTTGCTTAGGTGACACATCTTTCATTTATTTTGTGTATGTGTTTAATTTTCATCTCTGAGACATGCATGATTAGGTAGACGTCTTCTCAGAGATATATGTTCCCATTTCATATGACTTTCGCTCAAAACTCTTCAAAATCAATAACAAATGGCATAAGAGACCAGGTGCTTGCACTTGGGCGGATGAGGTGCTCTTCAGACCTTCCGAATTCGTAACCAGGCACGAACCCTCTTTTTATAATCTCTGGTTATCCGTTGCAACAGAGCATAGTATGGGATCCTTGGCCCACTTCCTTGGATGGCGACTCTTCTTTGTTTAAGGTACGCCTCGAATCTGGGCTAGTCCCCGAATCGAGAGGTATCTCACCTTTTATATCGCCACTCATGCTGTGAGAGGCACTTCTTTCGAGAGTTCCTTGGTAGAGCTCTCCATTCACGTGGATGATCCTGAGACTGACTCGCGTGGGGGCACACGTCCCTCACCGCCGCCTCTCTCTCGGATCGGGGTCCACAGGCTGGCGACTCTGCTGGGGAGTTCTTGGAACATTGCCTAACTCTGTTAAAATGCCATTTGTTATTAATTTTGAAGAATTTTGAGCCGAAATCATTATAAATGGGAATGTAATCGCTTAGAATCCAGGGGCACCAGATAGGTGTTTAAAACAAGGGATTCACACATTGCACAGCATACATCATTTTGTTCTTTATTTTCTTTTATTGATTTTCTTATTATTGGCTCCACGGGATAGATATAATGCGTGCCTCATGGGATATCACTATCCAGATGGTGCTGTTGTATCTATTACCAAGCTATGCGCCAGTGCTGCAGTCGTAAACACTCGGTGTACTTGTGTTTACAGCAGCCGGTGAGCAATGAAGCATACTGTATATAACACTCGGTGTACTTGTGTTATATACTTAAAGTATGGATCATATGCATAGTACCTGATATTGAGTCCGGAGCTCTACTTTCATTTTACATATATTATGTACATGGATATATATGTTGATTTAGTAAAACCCAATTAGGATCTGCATGTGCTTATATATATATTGCATTCATATAAGGACGAAACATGTGTTGCTTACACATGTTGGAGCTTAGATTTAGGAGCCATGGCCTATCCATAGATTATTGCAGTTCACCTTATGTGGCTACAGACGCAGTCCTAATACACTCACATGTCCGTCTTGAGTCAAGCTTCTTGACTCTATGGGATCATATTTAGGGCTGGTGCCCCTGGTTAGGATATATATGTATATATCTATATTTTGATTATCAGATTAGAGCCTACTCATTAGTGAGGCTTCCTTATCTAATCAAATTAGTCATATCAGTCCGTTCTTCGGATCTAGACCCGACCAGTGGCTTTTACTTGCCCTCTCATGGTCGTGGCCTATCTTTTGCTCTATTCATTGAGATTTTTGTCCATATATCTTTTGATTATAAGATCAGGACCTACTTTCTAGTAGAGATTCCTGGGCTTTAATCAATCAATAGTGTATATTCATTTTTCAGATCTAAACCTAGCTAGTGGCTTCTACCTGTCACACTCATAGCTATGGTTTATTCCTCGACCCAGTAATGATAAATATTACCTGTTTTCATCCTTCAAATGCAAACCTCATTTATCCATTCTTTTGTTGTATTACTCAGATTATTGTTTGTCCTGTCTTAGATATGGTCGATAGCCTGTCTGCTGTCTCTATGACCATAGTCTATCATTATTGATCTTCTTGATCGTACATTTTTGTCGTCCACCTTTCAGATTTAGATCCGGTCTATGATCTACTTTTGTCATTTTATGACCGTGGTCTCTTCCCTGAGTTTCTGATCATCTTTGATCATCAATGGAACATTTGATGTCGCCAATTATATCCTTCTTGTGATTATTGGTTAAGTCCATCTTTACTCTTTGTTTATTCCAAGTTATTCTCCATTCCCTAATTATCCCATCCTATTCTTTGTGTTTATGTTAAATCATGGCGAATAATTTGTTGAAAGGCTGGATAAGCGAGACTATTGGGGCTCTTCCGCTAGAATCCTCGGATAGGAGTATGGCTGATCGGTTCATCTGTGCCTTCAGTCATTTGAGTGTTTCCGATATAAATTGGAAGTTTCTCCAAGCAGCCGCTAGATTCTGGGATCCTAATCTTCATGTTTTTCGATTTGGATCATTCGAGCTTTGTCCTATATTCGAAGATTGGTGTGCTTTATTAGAGCTCCCAACAGATGGACTTTGGATACAATCTTCGAACATAGATTCCTCTCATTCCATTTTTTGCAAGCTATTCAAAAATCAAACCGTTGATGTACTTTCATGCTTAACGGATACGTGTGTGCAAGTTCAAAAACTCATCACCCTTTTTTCTGAAAACGTCGATCCTACTAGCTCTCGTTTTCAGAGTTGTCGACGCAATGCTTTGATTTTTAGTGTCTTTGCGCGATATGTCATTCGGAAAAACCCTCGTGTTGCTCCGTTAACCTTGTTAACTGTGGTAGACCAAATTAACAAAGGGAGGAATCCCATTCCTACCATGTTAGCAGAGACCTTTTTGGGACTAGATCTTATTGCTTCCCAAAATATCAAAGACAATTTCTGTGGGTGTGTGAAGTTGTTGTATGTCTGGCTTGGTGAAAAATTTCAAATTCTTCAGCGACAAAAACAAAATCCGTATACCCTGAAGAATTTCCATACATGGAAACCAATAGCCAACCAACCTCAGTCCATTGATGAATGGCACAATTGGTTACAACATGTAGAGGAGAGCCAGTTTCGCTGGGTAAGTCATTCATGTTTTCATGTTTTTACTAGCACTTACCCACATTCATTTGTTTACCTCATGGGTATCGAGAAATCTTCTTTTTATGCACCCATTCGAATTCTCCACCAGATTACGGGAATTCCATGTCCTCCCGGAATCATAGTCCCTCCTCTTTGTGAAGATCTTACTCCTGATCTCGTCCGATCCATTGTGGCTGCTTGGGGAAACAAAAATATAGAAAGGAGGTTAGGTCTATCTCGCAAATTCCGACGTGGAGAAATATCGGAAGAGCCCGCAAGCCGGCGAGCTCGGATTGAGGAACCTTGAAGATCCATATCATGTTTTGTTATTCCGATTTCTGCATTTCCCATTCTTGTCAGTCTGTTTATCCAGCTGTGATCAGAGATTAATTTTTTCATCCGTTGTAATCACAATTTGGATTTTATTAATGAAAGTGTGTTTTTGTTTCTTTTGTCATTGTTTGATCAAGATAGTTTATCTCGATTATCAAAATTTTAATCTAGTGATTATACTTCCATTTCAGGATTCTTGATTGAGCAGCCATTGCTCCTAAGAAAATCCTCGTTTCAAAACCAACCTGGTCCCGTCAGACATCTGATTCCAGGCTGAGCCGGCAATCCTTGTCACCTTTTTCTTTTACTTCTCCTTTATCGCCTTCCTTGAATTTTCAAGAAATACTTTCACCAGTCCAACCAACCCCTGAAATGATGGCAGAGAATGGGCAAAATAGTATGGACACCAATGAGATGATGAAAGCTATAATGTTACAATTGAGTACCATTAATGAAGAAATAGCCCGATTAAAGAATGACAGAGAATCTACTTCCAAAAATCCTGCACCTCAGCAAACCCCAATCATGCCTCGCCCACCTCCTATGATGGCTCAGCCTCCTGTGTTGCCAGTCTTTGACCATTCTGATGACGAGCAGTATGAAGAAGAGAACTGTCTCCCCCATCTGGATAAAGGCAAGGGGATAGTCGATAGGTTGGATAAGATGGCCCAGGAGATGGAGAGCATGAAAATGCAGGGTCCGAAAAAATTAAACATGGCCGAGTATATGATAATACCGGGAGTTGTGCTACCTCCTAATTTCAAGATGCCGGATCATGATAAGTATGATGGGACAGGATGTCCCAAGAGTCATCTGAAAGCCCTTATTCCTCTCTTACAGCAGCATGGGCTTACTCCAGAGCAGATTGCTCTTCTTTTCCCTAGATCTCTTACTGGAACAGCAAAGAAATGGTTTTTAAGCTTGAAAACCGAAGAGATCAGAACTCTGGAGGATATTGCCAATAGATTTGTTGAGCAATTCTCCATGGAGGAGGGAATAGATGTGACAAAAAGAGATCTGAAGGCGCTGAAACAAGGGCACAATGAAACCTTCACTTCTTTCATTCGCCGATGGAGGCGTAAAGCGGCGCAGATGACACATCGATTATCAGATGCCGATCAAATTAAGATTGTTGTCAAGAACCTATCCCCGCAATACTATCATCACATGGCTATTCAGTATTTTCTGGACTTCAATCATCTGATAAAAACAGGGACTCAAATCGAAGATGCTTTGTCCAAGGGACTAAGATCAAGATCTTCGTCTGATGTGAGAGAGGGAAAAAGACCTATTGTGGCACCGAAGGAGGTGCACAATCTTAACTATACCAGGCCTTCCAGTTATGCCAGACCACCGGGTTATGATCAACCACCATCCAGAACGGTGACTGAAGTCAGGAGGCCTATTGAAAAGAAGGTTTTTCGTCAGTTTGACCCCCTCCCTTACTCCTTATCAGTGGCTTTGAAGAAGTTGCTGAGAGATAAAAAGATTACTTTGTTGGAACCTAGAGAGCTTCCTAACCCTTTGCCCAAGTATTGGAGGAAGGACCAGTACTGCGATTATCATCAGAATTCAGGGCATTTGACTGACAAATGCATGGCTTTAAGACACAAGATCCAAGACATGATAGAAGCAAAGGATCTTGCCGTTGAAGCACCGAATGTCACTCGAAACCCATTGCCTACACATGCAATGCCTCCCCCGAACGTGTATGCCATTTTCACTGAAGAAATCCTCTTAGATCACTCCCGTATTTGTGCGGTTATTTCTGATAGACCGTATGTTCTGAGATGGGATGATGAAGACGAAGCGATTGAAAACAAGAAGCCTTACATACTGTCCCTTCCAGATGAAGGATTAACAGGATCCTCTGAGTGTTCTTGTTCTTATGTCCTCAAGAGTGAGGAGGAAGAAGAGATGAAAGAAAAAGTCCCCTATGTTTTGAGACTAGAGGAAGAAGACTTGTTGCTTCTAGAGGATCAGTGTGACGAGCTTCGTCATGTCACACGTGGTGGTCGGGTCTTTAAGCCAGTTGAACTCAGAGCTGAGAATCCTGCCGAAATAGCCCGAGCATCAGAAAATCAGAGGCAAAGACAGACTGTAGAAGAAGAAGAAGACAACTTGTTGAAACAATTGAAGAAAACACAAGCTAATGTTTCAATTTGGGGTTTGTTGATGGCATCCCCAAAGCACCGACAAGTTGTACTTCGAGAGCTTAACGCATCCCAAGTGTCAGTCGAGATTACTCCTGACGAACTAGTCAGTCTAGTTGCCATGGCAAGGACCTCAAAGACTTTATCCTTCACTGATGAGGATTTGCCTCCGGAGGGTAGAGATCACACTCGACCTCTCAGGATTACCATAATCTGCAACAAGAAAAGGGTACCTGAAGTACTAGTAGACAACGGGTCTGCTCTAAACGTATGTCCTTTGAGCACCGCTGTTACTTTGGGATTTGGGCCCAACAACTTCATACCATCTGAGCAAGGCATATTAGCATACGATGGTACGAGAAGAGACGTGATCGGGATACTGGCCACCGATATCGAAATAGGGGGAGAAACCTTTGAGGTTGAATTCCAAGTACTCGATATAAAGACTTCTTTCTTCCTTCTTCTGGGCCGACCTTGGCTGCACAAGGTCGGAGTTATTCCTTCAACTTTGCATCAGAAGTTGAAATTTGTTAGGAATAACAAGGTGATCACAGTGCGAGGAGACCCTGAGCCGGAAGTTGGACAAATAACATCTGAACTGAGCACTGAAAAATCAAGAGATGTTAGTTTAACTGGCTTTTCATTAGAAGTCTCTACTATTTCCTTTGGGGAAGCAATGAATGAAGAAATAATGTTTCTCTCGAGCACAAACACCCAAGTAGTAAAGATAATGAGAAAATATGGTTATGTCCCAGGAGCTGGCCTGGGAAGAAATCTGCAGGGCCCAACTGAGTGGCCGGAATTGAAAGCAGTCGGCGGATTATTCGGGTTAGGGTACGAGCCAACTCCGAAAGAGGTTCAAGAAATGAATCGTTATATGATGAAGTGGGCTGAATGTCGTCGTCGAGGTATAGAATTTCTGACAGGACCGTACAGCATGATTATGAACGGCCGATTCAGAAGAGAAGGGGCAGACTGTCCGTTCTATGGTTTTCCTGAGACCTGGTGCGATAAGACTGGGAAGAGGCTTCCAGGGTTAGAGATCTTCTTCACAGATGAGTTGTCAGAAGATTTCTACAGTGAGCAGTTTGCCTTGGCATCGATAGCAGAAAAACCAGCTACAGATTGGGCGGAAAATATTGAGCCACATCTCCTAGACTCCCTGTATCAGGTTGAGGCCCCAATCGTCGCTATGATTGGAGGAAATGTGCTCTTCACGAGCCCAAGGGATTGCATTACTCCAGCCACTGGACCCTTAGACAATTGGACCGCACAGGTTATACCCCAAGTAGTCCTCCAGTATAGTCCAGTCCTTTCAAAAGAGTCAGTCATTTCAAAAAATGTGTCAGTTTCTGAGTTCAACCCAGAGTCTGTCATTTCTAACTTTTCTTTTGATGCAGGTACCATAGAGGTCGGAGTAGTTCTCGGAGGTGGTGAAGAGTCGGTTCCTGTCGAGTCTCGGTCAGAAGATGTTTTCACTAATTCTTCATTTGTACATAGTCCTGTCTATGTTGATACTGATGTCAACATGTCATTTCATTTGAATTCAGAGTCTGTAACGCCCGATGTGGGTGAATCATTCGATGTAATCATCAATTCTGCAAAAGAAATAAAAGATTCATTTGTGTACGATCCTGTCTTTATTTCTAATTCTGTTTCTGATTCTGCTTCAAAGCCTGATCAAATAACTAATAATAATAATAATCAAGACTCCCCCTCAAACGAGGAAGCCGACGAAACTCCTTTTGAAATCAAATACATGATTCAACAAGAGGAGATTCGCCGAGCAAAACCACTCGAAGAAGAAATTGAAACCGTAAATATAGGTGATGAAACTTTAATTCGGGAGATTCGGATTGGCAAAACTTTATCTCCTGAGGAGCGCGAAGAATTAATCACCTTGCTAAAAGAGTTTAAGGAGGTCTTTGCTTGGTCTTACGATGACATGCCGGGATTGAACGAAGACATTGTCCAACACAGATTACCTCTAATCCCTGGCATCAAGCCTAAGAAGCAAAAACTCCGAAAACTCAAGACAGAATGGGAGTTGAAGGTTCATGATGAGGTGAAGAAACTACTCGAAGTAAAATTCATTGAAATAGTGGAATATCCCGAATGGCTTGCAAATATAGTTCCTGTGCCCAAGAAAGATGGAAAAGTCAGGATGTGCGTTGATTTCAGAGATCTGAACAAGGCCAGTCCGAAAGACGATTTTCCTCTTCCGAACATCGATATCCTGGTAGACAACACTGCTGGACATGCTCTGTTATCTTTCATGGATGGGTTTTCAGGCTACAATCAGATCAAGATGGCGCCTGAGGATATGATGAAGACGGCATTTATTACTCAATGGGGGACGTACTGTTACCGAGTAATGCCGTTTGGTCTCAAAAATGCTGGAGCTACCTATCAGAGGGCTGCGACAACTCTTCTTCATGACATGATTCATAAGGAGGTCGAGGTCTATGTCGATGACATGATTGTCAAAGGCAGGACTCAGCCAGAGCATACAGTCGCTTTGAGAAAGTTCTTTGAGCGAATCCGAAAGTTTCAACTTCGCTTGAACCCAAATAAATGTGTATTTGGGGTCACGTCAGGGAAGTTGCTTGGATTCATGGTCAGTGAAAGAGGAATCGAAGTGGACCCTCAGAAGATCAAGGCTATCCAAGAAATGCAACCACCAAAGACGGAAAAGCAAATTCGTGGATTCCTTGGCAAAGTGCAATACTTGAGGAGATTCATATCTCATTTAACTATGACATGTGAACCCATCTTCAAATTATTGAAAAAGAATTCCTCCAAGAAATGGAATGAAGAATGTCAGGAAGCATTTGAAAAGGTCAAGCAGTGTTTGTCTTTGCCTCCTGTCTTATCCCCAGTCATTCCTGGTCAACCATTGTTGATGTATTTGTCCATCACAGATACAGCAATGGGTTGTATGCTTGCTCAGCAAGATGTAGGATCTAAGAAGGAGAAGCCTATCTACTACATCAGTAAGAAAATGCTAGAGTATGAGATAAAGTACACTATCTTGGAAAAGACTTGTCTAGCATTAGTCTGGGCGACTCAAAGGCTTAGACATTATCTCTTGTCGAATAGGGTATTTCTGCTTTCACGGATGGATCCATTGAAGTACTTATTCGAGAAGCCCGCCCTTACAGGAAGAACTGCAAGGTGGTTACTATTGTTATCTGAGTTTGACATCACATACGTCACTCAGAAATCTGTCAAAGGACGGGTTATTGCTGAGCAGCTAGCTGATGCTCCTGTTGAGGAGAATGCTTTTCTGAAGGCTGAATTTCCTGATGAAGAGATCATGGAACTTGAAGAAGAAATTCCAAGTACCAGATGGACAATGTACTTTGATGGAGCCATTAACAATCGAGGACAAGGAATAGGAGCAGTGCTTGTATCTCCCAAGAAAGAATACATCCCAATATCCATCAAGTTGCAATTCGAATGTACAAATAACATGGCAGAGTACGAAGCTTGTATCGCAGGACTTGAGGCAGCTTTAATTTTGAAAGTCCAAGAGATTGATGTATTTGGAGATTCAATTCTGATAATTTGTCAAACCAATGGTAATTGGAAGACAAGAGAATCGAAATTGATCCCGTATAATTTCTATCTCGAATCTCTGGCCAAGAAATTCAAAAGCATCACATTTACCCATCTGTCGAGAACCAAGAATCATTTTGCAGACGCCTTGGCTACCTTAGCCTCGATGTTGGATATTTCTGAGACAATGGAGGTTCAGCCTTTAGCTGTGAGGTCGCAATGGGCTCCAGCGCATGTAAATGCCATTGAGATATCAGCGCGATGTCCAGATGGAAAACCGTGGTATACTGATATCCGAAATCTCATCTCAGGCAAGGGGCATCCCCCTGAAGCTTCCAGCAAAGAGAGAAAAACTCTTCAGAGATTCGCCGCTAACTTCATCATTTGTGGTGAAGAATTGTACAGAAGATCCTTTGATGGGATTCAGCTTCTGTGTGTTGATGAAGATCAGGCTGCGGAGCTCATTGAACAAACACATGAAGGTGTTTGTGGTCCTCACATGAATGGTAAAATGCTATCAAGGAAGATCCTTAGACTCGGTTTCTATTGGCCCTCAATGGAAACAGATTGTTTCGCATTTGTGAAAAAATGTCATAAATGCCAAGTCTATGCGAATCTTATTCATGTGCCTCCGTCAGAGCTGCATTCTATGACCTCGCCATGGCCATTTTCAGTATGGGGGATTGATATCATTGGCAAAGTCTATCCTAAGTCGTCAAGTGGGCACGAGTACATCTTGGTGGCCATTGACTATTTCACGAAGTGGATAGAAGCCGCTTCATATGCTTCCATAACTTCCAATACAGTTGCGAAGTTCATCCGTGCAAACATCATTTGCAGATATGGAGTACCTCATGAGTTGATTTCTGACAATGGATCTCACTTCAAGAAAGAGGTAGTGCACCTGTGCGAAGAATTTAAAATCAAGCATCACAAGTCATCTCCTTACAGACCGCAGACAAATGGTGCTGTAGAGGCAGCTAATAAGAACATTAAGGTTATTATTAGCAAAATGACCGAGACTTATAAGGATTGGTCAAATAAACTCCCGTATGCTTTGTGGGCTTACAGGACGTCGATCAGATCCTCTACAGGTGTAACTCCGTACTCTCTAGTTTACGGAATGGAAGCAGTCCTCCCTGTTGAAGTGAGAATCCCGTCTTTAAGAGTTATGATGGAAGCGAATCTGCCAGAGTCTGAGTGGGCCAAAGCCAGACATGATGAATTGCAGATGATTGATGAAAAGAGGCTCAGAGCCTTATACCACATCCAAGGGTATCAGAGAAGAATTGAAAGGGCATTCAATAAGAAAGTCAAGGTTCGTGACCTGAAACCAGGAGATCTCGTCTTGAAATCTTATCGAGCACCGGTGTTCGATCCCAGAGGAAAATTCAGGCCAAACTGGTCTGGTCCTTACATTGTTGATGAAGTCCTGCCTGGAAAAGCCGTAAGACTCCTCAATGAAAATGGTGAAAAATTAACAGAACCTACAAACCTGGATCAACTAAAGAAGTACTATGCTTAAATACACCAGGAGGCCATCCTTGATCGATCAGAGCCAAATGCTAACAACCCAAAAGTCAAAATACTGTTTGCAAACCCTTTGGGCCTATAAAAAAAAAAATCCTTTTTTCTTGACAAACACAAACCAGGGGCATCTTTTATGACTTGCGTCATAAAAGATAGTAAGCTTGAACTACGTTCTGACCTGATTCCTTTTTACAGGATACGTAGGCCACCTGATTAATTCGGGTTCGGTCAAATTGTTCAAATCCTTCAAATCTTTCAAATCCTTGAAAATATGAAAGAAAGAACAAAACAAAAAAATCCTTGAAACCCCAAAAAAGGGCGAACTACGCGGACCTGATTCCCATTTTTTCTTTAGGGATACGTAGGCAGTCTGGAGGGCCAGATTCGGTTAAATACATAAAACAAACCAAAAGTTTAACCTGTTTGAACCCAAGCCTACCTAAAAGTCCTTCTGGTGTATTTTAGGTCCAGGTTTGTAGAGAAACAGAAAGAAAGAAAAAATGATGGAGTCTTAGACCCACTAGACTGAAAACCCGAAAGGGCGGTCTAGGCAAAAATTAGGGTAATTCACCTGCTAAGTTGAAAACCTGAAAGGGCGGCTTAGGCAAAAATCAAGGTGCAGAGCCTGCTGGATGGAAAATCTGCAAGGGCAGACAGTCCAGGCAAAATATAAGACAGACGGTCCGCCAAATCAAAAACCCGAAAAGGTGATTTGGTCATGGCAGTGACTTCAAAAGGATAAAACCTCTGAATGCCAGCAAGACTTTTATTTCTTCTGAGGCATTACTCTGAAATCTGAGTAAGCGCCAGTAGAGATTCTTCTGATACTCTATAAGCTAAGGAGTTGAGACTAAGCAAACCAAAGGGATAATAACCATGACGGAAAACCTGAAAAGAGGGATGAAATACCTTTAAATACGGTTTTCGAAAGATTCTAAGAAGTGGTAGACTGTACCATTTTAAAATACTTATCAGGCTGAAAAGCAGATTCAGTTTCTCTTAGAACCCAAGTCATGTCATGGTCAAAGTCTTCTTTTGTTGTTAGTCACAGTTCAGTCCTTGTCAAAGTCAGGGTTAAACTCCAAAGTCTTGTGTGGGGAGTCCTGTGTGGTCAATGTCTCTCCAAGGTTGGAGTGATAGAAAAATGATGAGGTTGTAGATTCTCGAAAGTGATACAGAGCAGAGCAGAGTTCAGAAGGATAGTACTCAGACCATTCGAAGTATTGGCAGCGGACAGAAAGAGAAGAAAATTATCAGATTCAGTCTGTTGTATTTGAAAAGATTTGTAACTTCAAAAATTCAGGAAATGAAAACCTTTTCTACAATGTTCCCTATGTTTGTTCTCCTATGAATTTGTCATGGAAGTAAATTCGTACTAGGGGCATCTTTTATAACCTGTTCAGGTTATAAAAGATATCAAGTGAACTCTGATAATTGAGATAATTAATTTCATTAAATGAAGATAAGAAGAGCTTCAGTAGAGTTTTTGGTCAAATTCCTCTGAGAGTCTTTCTTATCATCTTATTGAAAATCTATCTCATAATCCCCAGTGGAGTTTCTATCCACAAAATGTAAATAAACCAAGCATTCAAATTAAATCATCTGCATCTGTGCATAAACCATTTAGCCTCCGAGCTAAAAATCAAGCTTTTATGCATAAATTCCTTGCCTCTGAGCATAATTCCCTGCCTCCGAGCATAAAACCCTGCCTCCGAGCATAAAATCCTGCCTCTAAGCATAAAAACTCTGCCTCCAAGCATAAACCCATTGCCTCCGAGTATAATTCCCTGCCTCCGAGCATAAATTCCTTGCCTCCGAGCATAAATCCGTGCCTCCGAGCGTAAAACCCTGCCTCCGAGCATAAAATCCTTGCCTCCGAGCATAAATCATTGCCTCCGAGCATAAATTCCTTGTTTCCAAGCTTAAATCCTGCCTCCGAGCATAAATTCCTTGCCTCCGAGCATAAATCCTTGCCTTTGAGCATAAAACCTTGCTTCCAAGCATAAATCCTCGCCTCTGAGCATAAAACCATGATTTTGAACATAGAAACAAGCCTCTGTGCAAAGACTCAGGCCTCCGAGCTAAAATTCCCTAGCATCTAAGCTAAAACCTTTCAACCTCCGTGCATAAACCATTTTGCCTCTGAGCATAAAACCATCCGCCTCTGAGCAGAAAACCAACATTCCTAACAAACCAACCCTCTAATAATTCAACCTTCACCAAATCATTTTCTCCATCCTGTTCCCTAAATCAATTTTGGGGCTAGTCAAAATGTGACGTCTGTTCAACTTTGACATTCGCGCGACAAGCACGCTTTGCCAAAGAGGGGCATCTGTAGACACCCCATTTTGACTAAGCCCTACACCTTCCCAGCTTGTGCCAAATCCATCCGAATCTCAGCATTGGGGTCCCAAACCTCACCCTAGGCTGGATTCGGGTCTCTTTTAACCCCTTGCAAAATTTCATCATGATCTGAGCGCGTTTGCCCAGCAATCGGGCTAAGAGGGTGTGTGTAGTGTAAATAGGGGGGAGGCCCGCTAAGTTTTTCATTTTACTCTGAAATCCGTGTATTTGAAGGAAAGTTCCCGTCATCCAAAGACCTTAAGTGCCCATGAATACATTTTTGGAAACCTTAAGACCCCAGAAAAATCCCTGCAAAATTCCAGAAAGATCCGACGAAAAAATTCACAAAAGACAAGTGGAGTTAGTGCAGTTATCAAGCGTGGGGAGGGTGCATTAGCCAACTGGGGTCGCGCATGTGTGCGCTTATCAAATGGGAGTGCTGATATCAACCACTCATTTTCCTTTAAATAAAGGCTTAAGCCTCATTTTACAGATCTGAAGCTTTTCTTAATTTTTTTTTAGAGAGAGATGCTCTGAGGAGAGAGAAATCAAATCTCGTCCAAACCCTCCGATCGTTTTCCGGTCTCCACTCCTTCGTCTCCGGCAATCACGATCTCCGGTAACGATCCTTCTCCGGCATCTTCTTCTGCCGATCCTCCTTTTCCTTTGCCGGTCATCTTCTCCGGCAGTTTCTTTAGTTCCGATTTGATCCGATCAAATTCCGGTCATTTCCCCTAGCCGATTCACCTTCTGCATCAAGCATCTTGCAGAGAGAGAGATTCGTTTTAGAGAGAGAAATGGAAAGAAAGCTAGTGAGATAAAATCCACCGGAGCTCTGGCAAAAATCTGCAACCTCAGATCTACTCATTTCTGAAGCCTAAACCCTAGCCTTCTTCTCTGGCGAGATTTCGCCCGAATCTGGAGATCCGACTGCCGGAGTTCTTCTAGATCATCATTGCTACATCCGTTTCCCTCTTATACTCATCCAAATTCAAGATCCAAACTCTCAAGCCCTAGATCTACCTTCCGAAACCCTAGAAAAACCCTAACTCCATTGCCACAACCGCACACCTTCCTCAACTCCGGCTGCTGAGAAATGAGGAAAGATTAGAGAAAGAAGAGATCAAAGGAAAGAGATCGATTGAAAAATCTCAAAGAAGAAAGATCGGAACTAGAATTTCAAGAAAAATCAAGGATTTGAATGTATTCTAAGAGAAGTCTACTCAGAGGTAAGTGTATTCTATTACTTCCTTGTGATTATATGTGATTTGTTTTTTAAGAGTGAGTATATCCGATTTTTTAGATCTAATAAAAAATCAAATTTGAATTCCTGATTTTTTAGATCTATTTTTTTCTTTGTTGCAGATCTTGTTGACTAATTCGATCTGTTAATGGGATGAATTCACGTTGCTTTTTGTCTATAATTCATCATAAGAGTTTTTTTTTTTTAATCTATTCTGATCTGTTTATCATTTTGCTGTTTTGAAGATTAATATGTTTTAGTACTAATTTATGAAGGTAAGTTCCTGAAGCTAGAGATATATACAGCTACTACTCTTGAGCACCTATTCGTGGCATCGTTTGGTCAATTGATGAAATAATAAAAAGAAAACAACGAATAAATCTGATCCATATACACTTGGTTCATTGTCAGTTTACTCTACATGTTTTGAAATTCTGTATGTTCATAATGAAGCAAAGATGCAACAGATTCAACTATCTTATTAGTTCGTTTAATCAATTCCCAGTACATTTGTGTTGGAGCTTGAATTTGTAACAATGCTATTGTATTATACACATCTTGGAAGGTCGTAGGGGATTACACAACTATGTTGTTTTCATTGACTGTCAAGTTGAAACTCTTCACAAAAGGAAAACTTGTATAAAGGTGAATGGTAATCCTCCAATTATACTTGATGGGGATGGTGATTTTGGTGAAGTAGAAGCTACTCTTGAAATTTTACTTGCTTCTTCCACACAGTGGCTCTATGAAGGAGATCAACAATGCCTCTGAACGCAGTGTTAGGGGCTGGCAGTTGTAGAATATTATGTTACCTGAATAAGGTTGTCTGTATCAGATATTGGGAGGACGTGCTAAGGGGATACTCAAAGTTCCAAAATATATTAGGATGCAGATGCAGTGATGACCATAGTGCTGTCCTGTTTTAATACAAGAGCTAGTCCATAGTGCTGTCCCTGTTTTGACATAAGAGCTAGTCCATAGTGCTGTCCCTGTTTTAACACAAGAGCTAGTCCATAGTGCTGTCCCTGTTTTGACATAAGAGCTAGTCCATAGTGCTGTCCCTGTTTTAACACAAGAGCTAGTCCATAGTGCTGTCCCTGTTTTGACATAAGAGCTAGTCCATATTGCTGTCCCTGTTTTGACACGAATGCTAGTCCATATTGTTGTCCTTGTTTTGACATAATTCAGTCACAGTTTTAGCACAAAACAGCTCTTGTTTTTTTAGCATAATTCAGCCCCAGTTATGGTACAATTCTATACATGATTCAGCCTTAGTTTTGGTACAATTTTGTACATGATTCAGCCCCAGTTTTTGGTACGTTTTGCTCATGATTCAGCCCCCAACTTTGGCACAATTTTGTCCTTAATTCAGCCCTAGTTTTGGTGTAATTCTATCCATAATTCAGCCTCTGTTGTGACATTAATTCTGTCTGTGGCAGCCCTCTCATGCCTTTGTGATAGTAGCAACCCTTGCATCGTTAATAATGGCAGCTGTGGGACTTGGGAAGTCCATGCTATGTGCCTTCTGATGAGATTTCAATAGAGAGCTTAGGTGCCATTTAATAGTAGCATAAGTGGTAGAGAAAGAGTCTTAAATAGCACCAAGTTATTTTAATTTTGGCACTCATCTTGTGAACTTCTACTATTTCAAAAACCAATTTAGAAAGCTTAGTACATGGTGGTTTGGAACAAGTAAATTTTTCTAATAGTCAGTTCATTTTCTCAAATTGAATTCATCTAAAGTGACAAGAATTTATTGTCTTTTCTACTTCTCATATAGCATAGCTCTTATCTTTGAATTGATCAGACAATGTTTCTTTGCTATAATCTAATGTAGTTGCTTGCGGAAAATAATGCTAAACTCATTTATCTAATATTGCCTTGATTGTGTCACACTTATTTTTGTTTGATATTTTGGTCTATGATATCTGTGATTGAGATTCATTTGTATATTTGTGAACTGTGAACCTAAAATTGTTCATTAGGGATGTGTAAAGTGATGGTTTAAGAGGGGCACTCACATTTGATTATTTTAATGATTGTCAGTGATTCCTTATATACTATAGTGGCTGCTTATAAAAAAAATGATGTTAGAATAAAGGTGTAGTGTTGCATGTATATGCGATCATAGCATTTTTTTTTATGTTTGTGTCTACATCTTTAGAGGGACTTACTTAATCATGGTGGTACCCTCTCTCTTCCTTCCCCTTCCTTAAGTAGGGATTTCTTAGTCTTTTAAATATCCTCGAACATAGGTTTCCATTCATTGCAAGGGCGATGAAGGCGCTAGCCTAAGCCCATCCTTAGGGGACTCTCTTAGTCCGAGTAGCCCTCCCCTCGTTTGTTTTTTAAGACGTGCCCAGTCTTTTGAGATACCCTTAAACATTGTCATTTAGAGCCCCAATTTAGAGAGACAGGCTATGTCTCATGTAAGAAAAGTTATACCCTTTAGAGACAAGCTTTGTCTCATTAGTGAGTTCACCTTTAGGAGACATGCCATGTCTCGGCAGCACCTCTCTTGGAGCCCATCCTTGTGCTTAGGAGACTTGCCCAGTCCTGCTGGCATTTTTCTCTATCCTACCTCTGTGTCTAAGATACTTACCCAGTCTCACTCTCTTGCTAAACCTCCTCTTTGTGCGTCGTTTGGTTTTGGGAGAACACCCTACTCGGCTTGGCAACATACCCCTACCCTTATGGGTATTGGGTTGCACATTTGTTGCACCATATGGCTAGGTAGCTGTCCGGCCCGGCTGGGTGTTTTACCTTTGCCAAATATGCACAAGGTTTCTTTTTCCTTATTACTTGTGAGCTTTATCTTAGTTTGATAGTCCACTAGCATAGGAATCCGTCCTTAGTCTAGAGAGTCAGTCCTCTTGTTCAGGAATCAAATTCTATCATCATAGGGGTTAGGATTTTATCCAACCTTTCATCAGATCATGTTCTTCTATCCGCTCTTGCAAGGTATAGGATGCTGTCCAACCCTTGCAGAGTCGTGTTTCTGTCTTTTTCCCCTGCAAAGCATAGGATGCTGTCCAACCTTTGCGGGATATCGGGAGCCTGTCCTCCCCTTACGATGATAGGATTTTGTCTTCTTGAGTCAAAAAAACATCAAAAACATCTAAAAAAACCAAAAATCTCAAAAATCTCGAGTCATTAGGAGTAGCTAGGAAATTCTGTTTCCGAACTACGTTGGCTTGATCCTCTTTCACGAGGTACGTAGTGCAGCTTGGGATTCACATCCCAAGTCCAGCCAAACTTTCAAAAATAAACATTTCAAACATTCAAAAAAATACAAAAAAAAAAAATTCAAAACCTTTTCAAAAAGATCTTTCTCCTAGAGTTAGGAGTCTGTCTTAGCCGTTTCGGGTGTTTTAGAGTTAGGAGTCTGTCCTGATTTGTTGATATGGTGTGTCCTGTCGTGTGAGTGTCCCTAGAGTTAGGAGGCATCAAGTCGATCGGTTAGACATTCAGTCAAACCGATGGCTAGACTAGGAAGCATATAGTCAGCCCATGGTTTTCCTTAGGTTGCACAGCCTAGTTACACATAGGATATAGGGCCCACCTGCATTAGCTTAAGGTTAATCAACTTGCATTAGTTAGGGTATATAGAGAGTCCTAAAAATTACAATTCACATGAACTTAAGCAATTGTACAAAAAAGCTTTAAAAATCAGTCGAGTCTAGTGGATCGAGTCTAGGATAGTGGTTCTAGATGGTTAGGCATAGTAGTTTGGAATAGGGCATCGAACTACGTTGACTCCGATTCTTCCCGAGGCCGGGATACGTAGAGCAGCTGGGATGGACGGCCATCTTGGTCCGAGTCAGGTCGCATTAGAGTTAGGACTCATTTTGTCCAGTCAGGTATAGAGTTGATTTGTGTTGTATTGTTTTTGCTGTGTCTTCTTACTTTCATGTACAGATCCTATACATTTAGCTGTGACATGCATGTGTTTGCACACCAGAACTTAGACACCCATTAGGCATGTCACTTATAACCTAGTTTTGCTTAGGTGACACATCTTTCATTTATTTTGTGTATGTGTTTAATTTTCATCTCTGAGACATGCATGATTAGGTAGACGTCTTCTCAGAGATATATGTTCCCATTTCATATGACTTTCGCTCAAAACTCTTCAAAATCAATAACAAATGGCATAAGAGACCAGGTGCTTGCACTTGGGCGGATGAGGTGCTCTTCAGACCTTCCGAATTCGTAACCAGGCACGAACCCTCTTTTTATAATCTCTGGTTATCCGTTGCAACAGAGCATAGTATGGGATCCTTGGCCCACTTCCTTGGATGGCGACTCTTCTTTGTTTAAGGTACGCCTCGAATCTGGGCTAGTCCCCGAATCGAGAGGTATCTCACCTTTTATATCGCCACTCATGCTGTGAGAGGCACTTCTTTCGAGAGTTCCTTGGTAGAGCTCTCCATTCACGTGGATGATCCTGAGACTGACTCGCGTGGGGGCACACGTCCCTCACCGCCGCCTCTCTCTCGGATCGGGGTCCACACCACCACCATTTTTTTTTATAGCAAAAACCCATTTTCTGGAAAATCACAGAGAGAGAGAGAGAGAGAGAGAGAGAGAAAGAGGCACCGACCATTTTTATTCTTCGCATCTTCTCCGGCCACGCCTCCAACCGGAATCCGGACGCGCCTCCGCCCTTGCTTCCATTGCAACCAACCCCCACCATCACCATCTTCCACCTCCATTGAAACCCACTTCAAAACCCCGATAGAAACCCATCCTCTTCTCAACCATCTCAAACCCATCAACGGAACTCATTTCCCTTCTCATTTCCCACCTCCACCATCTCAATTTCTCATCACCATTACCCATTACTTATCTGACCTATTCCCCTGTTTTTTAAAATCCCCATCTTCCCACCGTACATCATCCTTTCCACAGACCACGTTTCCATTTTCTCCGGTTATCGGTGCCATCTTCGTTCTCCGTCGCTAACCTCTGTCAATTTTTTGCAAAAATCCGACTCCGATCTGCAATCCTCTATTCATCGACCAGCAGATTTCATTTATTTCGATGAAGCGTGGGTTGAATCTGTGATTTTAAATCAAGCTACTGCAAGAATCAAAGGTAAATTGTTCTTACCAATTTCTTTAATTTTTTTTTTTTTTAGTAGATTCTGGATGTGGATATCTATGAATGTGTGTCTGGATTTCTAGAAGAGGCTTGTAGTTTGGTATTTTGGGTTACTAAAGCGCTCCTTTTTTTTTGTCTTGTGTTAATTGTGATGATTATGTCCCTGAATTTGGAAGTTCTAGAGTGTATGTCTCTTATTGAATTCCAATGCAGCTGGTAGTTTTTATGCTTACCGATTCAAGAATGTATCCATGGTTGAGTCAATGATGGCATTTCAGACCATCAGGAGTTCATTTAAGTAAATCATTTCAGAGACAAAATTTTCTTGTTTGGGTGACATTTGAATATCCAGTGGGAAGTGGCCTAATTGTTTGAGTAATGCCAACAGCCTGCTATGCTAAACATGTTCTCCATGTTGTTCGCATATTGATTGTCTAATCTTGTTTGCATGGTAGTTGAATTCTCAAAGTATTGACTTTTATCAAAAAAGGACTGGTATAGAAAGAATAGCCTGTGTTCCTGAACCCCGCATGTGGTAAGTGTCATTCGAAGGGCTTTAGGTGTACTTGAATGACAAGTTCTCGATTGGGCTGATGGGCAGATGAGTGTTGGATATATTCTACTTGTGTTGTGAATATCAAATCCTGTATAGCACCCTTTTATATATAGGAATCAAATTCTCATTTGCTTGGCTCAACCCAATTGTCGGTATTATTTTGGAGATGTTACATTACTTGTGTAGGGTTTTGTTTCTCTCTCACCTTAAGAGGATGCATGACTTGAGTCTTTTGATTTCATTCGCAAGCTACATCCCATTGCTTAGGCCGAGTTAACTTTATTTGGAACAAGTCGGCTGTCGGCAGGTCCCTTGCATTGGTTGCAATCGTGGTGTTTCTTGTTGAGTCGACTTCGTTTCATATGGAACAAGTCAGGAACAAGCCCCTGGCCAATTCTCTTTCTTCTCTCATATAGATTTTGCCTTAGCGTTCAGGATCTTTGTAAGGTTTGTGTGACCATCCCCTATTCGCAATTTCTTAGGTTTTTCAGGATCATCTTTATCATTCGAGATCTACCTCAGTTCTTTGGGTTTACTCTTTACGCGTTCCTCGGGATTCCCTTTGCATTTCAGGATCTCATCGATTTTGGGAACACCTCTCTCGGGTTCAGGTGGCGACGATGGAACGTTTCTTGAGCCAATCTCTTCCCTTCCTGCCTTAAAGTTTTCGTAGGTTAAGGGATTCTCTCCTCTTAGAGTGTTTAGCTAGTTAGGACCTTTTCTAAGTGACTGGTCGTTTAATAGATTTTCTTATAGAGTTCTTGTCGGTCCCCTTTTGTTTAGGAAGCTTTTCATCTATCGTTTTTTTAGGATTTTCCCTCGCGGGTTAGATATCGTCTCATTTGGAGATTGATTAGGGCTCGTTAGTTTTATTTTTGTCTCTTTGCGATTGTTCTTTTCCTTGGGACTTTAGTTCCCCCGTTTTGATTTCTTCCCCCCTTAGGCTTTAGGGATCCCGTTTCCCTCTGTAATACTCTACCGCGATATGGTGGGTATAGAGGCTCTTCTATCGGATCCCCTCTAGCTGAAAGGGTGTTAACTCATTTTAAAATCTGAAAGCATTAACAACATTTGAAAATTTAAAACATTTTATGCGTAGTTAAGAAAGTTTGCTTTCGAACTACGTTGGCTTGATCCTCTTCCACGAGGTACGTAGTGCAGCTTGAGATTCTCATCTCAGGTCCAGCCAAACTTTGTAAATAAGTATATTTTAACCTTTTTTCTTTAAAACCGTGTTTTCAAAAAGCTCTTCCTTTAGAGTTAGGAGTTTCTCCTAGATAAAGAGTTTCTTTTAGAGTTAGGGGATTTGTCTTTGATTTGTTGTGGTTATTGTGTGCTTGTTTTAGAGTTAGGGGTTTGTCCTAGAGTTATAGGAGCGCCTCCGTCCGGTCAGTTGTCGATTCACATCGGCGACTGATGACTAGGTCTAGAATGCGCTAGTGATCCCATTGTTTTCCTTAGGAAATACAGCCTAGTTACACATAGGTTGTAGGAACCACCTGCATTAGCTTAGGGCTAACCTGCATTCAGTTAGGGCATATAGGGTGTCCTAAAATCTACAATTCACTGGAATTTAAATAATCATACAATAAGCTTTAAGAACTAGTCCGGTCTTTTAGATCGAGTCTAAGATATAGGTCTAGGTGTCTTAGGCATCATAGTTTAGAATAAGTGCGAAGAACTACGTTGCCTTGATTCTCGTGGAGGCGGGGATACGTAGGCTTCTTTGGATGAATACCAGACCATCCGAGGACTCGGGCTAATCATTTAGAGTCTTAGGATTTGTTGTGTAATTATTGTATTTCTTTTGATATGTTTTCTTACTTTCTTGTACTGATCCTATACCTTTAGCTATAGCTTGCATGTGTTTGCACATCAGAACTTAGACACCTTTTAGGCATGTCACTCATAACCTAGCTATGCTTAGGCAACACATCTTTCATTTTATTTCATGGGTGTTTATTATCTTTATCCTCAGGAAATGCATGCTTAGGTAGACGACTCCTGAGGATTGTTCCCATTTCACATGATTTTTGCCCAAAACTCTTTGAGGTTAATAATAAATGGCATAAGAGACCAAGTGTTCGCACTCGGCGAATTGGGGGCGCTCTTCGGACCTTCTTCATTCGTCATCAGGCACAGACCTTTTGTATCTCTGGTTATCCATTGCAAACAGAGCATTTGTTTTGGTTCCATGGCGCATCCATGGATGGCGACTCTGAGTTATTTCTAGATATATCTCGGTTTCGAGCCCTGGCTCCTGATAAGGATGTATCTCTTTCTTTTTATATCGCCACTCATGCTGTGCTGTGAGGGTGGCATCCGTTTCGAGAGTTCCCTGGTAGAGCTCTCCTTCACCGTTGTGGAGATCTTAGAGGATTGCAGGAGGGATCTCGCGTCCCTCGGCACCGTCCTCGGATCGGGGTCCACAGGAGGATAAATTTAGAAAATATTTTCAAGAAATTCCTCTATATTTTTCAAGTACAATAATAGACCCAATGATCAAGTTACAAGGTTTAGAGGTCATTTTAGATGCATGCAATGAAAACGCAGGTATTGGCTCTGGGTATAGTATAGATGTGTGGACCCCGATCCGAAATAGCGGCGAGGGAACTAGTCCCTAACACCCTCTCTGGATCATCCACATGTGAAGGAGAGCTCTACCAAGGAACTCTCGAAACGGTTGCCACCCTCATAGCATAGCACGAGTGGCGATATAAAAAGAAAGAGATATGTCTCGATCCGGAGCCAAGGCTCGAAACTAAGACATACCTGAAATAAACTCAGAGTCGCCATCCATGGATATGCCATGGAACCCTAAAATCAAATCCTCTGTGTAATGGATAACCAGAAATATATATGGGTTCGTGCCTGATTACGAATGGAGAAGGTCTGAGAGCACCCCCAATTCGTCCGAGTGCAAGCACTTGGTCTCTTATGCCATTTTCATTAACTCCAAAGAAGTTTGGATAAAAATCATGTGAAATGGGAACAATCCTCAGGAATCGTCTACCTAAGCATGCATTTCATGAGGATAAAGATAATAAACACATATAAAATAAAATGAAAGATGTGTCACCTAAGCATAGCTAGGTTATGAGTGACATGCCTAATGGGTATCTAAGTTCTGATGTGCAAACACATGCAAACTATAGCTAAAAGTATAGGATCAGTACAAAAAAGTAAGAAAACATATCAAATCATACAATAATTACACAATAAATCCTAAGACTCTAAATGATTAGCCCGAGTCTTCGGATGGTCTGGTATTCATCCAAAGAAGCCTACGTATCCCCGTGTGGACCCCGATCCGAGAGAGAGGCGGGGGACGTGTCCCCACGCGCAGTCTCAGGATCATCCACGTGAATGGAGAGCTTTACCAAGGAACTCTCGAAAGAAGTGCCTCTCACAGCATGAGTGGCGATATAAAAGGTGAGATACCTCTCGATTCGGGGACTAGCCCAGATTCGAGGCGTACCTTAAACAAAGAAAAGTCACCATCCAAGAAAGTGGGCCAAGGATCCCATACTATGCTCTGTTGCAACGGATAACCAGAGATTATAAAAAGAGGGTTCGTGCCTGGTTACGAATTTGGAAGGTCTAAAGAGCACCTCATCCGCCCAAGTGTAAGCACCTGGTCTCTTATGCCATTTATTAATGATTTTGAAGAGGTTTGGGCGAAAGTCATATGAAATAGGAACGAAAGTCTCCGAGAAGACGTCTATCTAATCATGCATGTCTCGGAGATGAAAAATAAGCACATAAAAAGAAATGAAATAAGTGTCACCTAGGAGTAACTATATTCTGAGTGACAAGCCTAAAGAGCTAGGTTATGAGTGTCATACCTAATTGGTGTCTGAGTTCTGATGTGCAAACGCATGCATGCTGCAGCTAAAGGTATATGATCTGTACATGAAAGTAAGAAAACACAGCAAAACACACAACACAATTCAATTCTATACATGACTGGACAAAATGAGTCCTAACTCTAATGCGACCTGACTCGGACCAAGATGGCCGTCCATCCCAGCTGCTCTACGTATCCCGGCCTCGGGAAGAATCGAAGTCAACGTAGTTCGATGCCCTATTCTAAACTACTATGCCTAACCATCTAGAACTGCTATTCTAGACTCGATTCCACTAGACTCGACTGATTTTTAAAGCTTTTTTGTACAATTGCTTAAATTCATGTGAATTGTGATTTTTAGGACTCTATATGCCCTAACTAATGCAAGTTGGTTAGCCTTAAGCTAATGCAGGTGGGCCCTACATCCTATATGTATCTAGGCTGTGCAACTTAATGAAAACTATGGGCTGACTATATGCTTCCTAGTCTAGCCATCAGTTCGACTAAATGTCTAATCGATCGACTCGAGGCCTCCTGACTCTAGGGACACTCACACAACAGGACACACCATATCAATACAAATCAAGACAGCCCCCTAACTCTAAAACACCCCAAATATCTAGGACATACTCCTAACTCTAGAGGAAGATCTTTTTGAAAAAAAGGTTTTTGAAGAATTTTTGTATTTTTAGAATGTTCGAAATGTTTATTTTTAAAGGTTTGGCTGGACTTGGGATATGGATCCCAAGCTGCACTACGTACCCTATTGAAAGGGATCAAGCCAACGTAGTTCGGAAATGATTTTCCTAACTACTCCTAATGACTTAAGATTTTTGATATTTTTGGTTTTTCATATGTTTTTGAACTTTCAAATGTTTTTGAAATGTTTTTGTTGTTTTTGACGCAAGAGGACAGAATCCTATCATCATAAGGGGAGGACAGACTCCTGATATCCCGCAAAGGTTGGACAGCATCCTATGCTTTACGGATGAAAAAGACAGAATCACGACTCTGCAAGGGTTGGACAACATCCTATACCTTGCAAGAGTGGATAAAAACAAATGATTTGATGAGAGGTTGGATGGAATCCTAACCCCTATGATGATAGGACAGACTCTTGAGATAGAAAGACTGATTCCTAACACTAAAGGACAGACTCCTATGCTAATGACTCTGAGAAGGGCTCTAATGAGACATGACATGTCTCCTAAAACAAAAAGATAACTAGGGCCAATGAGACAAAGCCTGTCTCCAAAGGGTATGAGTTGTGAGAATTGTTAATTGAGACAAAGCCTGTCTCCAAAAAGGTATAACTCTTTCCTACACGAGAAATAGCTTTTCTCTTACAGGGGGGGTTCTCTAATGAGACACAGCCTGTCTCTAAAGGATTTGAATTTCATGCTGAGACATAACTTGTCTCCCTAAAAGGGCTCTAGATAGCTTTTTCATTGTCCTTGCAATGAATGGGTTTCTAATTTTCAAGGGTA
This sequence comes from Tasmannia lanceolata, assembly GCF_043159265.1. Classification (NCBI taxonomy): domain Eukaryota; kingdom Viridiplantae; phylum Streptophyta; class Magnoliopsida; order Canellales; family Winteraceae; genus Tasmannia; species Tasmannia lanceolata. Next base: position 51,839,884 of record NW_027518680.1, on the reverse strand, counting down.
TGCATCTAAAAGACTGGGCACGTCTTTTAAATGAAAGAACAACAGCTAGGTGCTTGCGGACCAAACCTATGGGCAGCAGTTATACAATAATACTAAGCAAGCAATGAACAAAATGGACAACAACCATGTGCTTGTGAACCAAACCTATGGGCAGCAGTTTTACAATAATACTCAGCAAGCAGTGAACAAAATGGACAACAGCCATGTGCTTGTGAACCAAACCTATGGGCAGCAGTTTATACAAAATAAGGGGCAGCAAGCAATGAACAAAATGGACAACAGCTATGTGCTTGTGAACCAACCAATGGGCAGCAGTTTATACAAAATAAGGGGCAGCAAGCAATGAACAAAAATGGACAACAGCTATGTGCTTGTGAACCAACCAATGGGCAGCAGTTTATACAAAATAAGGGCAGCAAGCAATGAACAAAAATGGACAATAGCTATGTGCTTGTGAACCAACCAATGGGTAGCAGTTTATGTGCAATAATGGGCATTAAGCAATGAACAAAAATGGACAACAGCTATGTGCTTGTGAACCAACCAATGGGCAGCAATTTATGTGCAATAATGGGCATTAAGCAATGAACAAAAATGGACAACAGCTATGTGCTTGTGAACCAACCAATGGGCAGTAGTTTATACAAAATAAGGGGCAGCAAGCAATGAACAAAAATGGACAACAGCTATGTGCTTGTGAACCAACCAATGGGTAGCAGTTTATGTGCAATAATGGGCATTGGGTGATTGTCCATTGGATGGGTTAGGCACTGGATGGAACCCAGCAGCATATTCCATTCATGCTTCTACCACAAAACGCATGTTGAATATCCCAATCAACATAAAAAACTTGACATGCATCAGAACTAGTACCATTTCACACATGCTAAAAAAAATCTTCAGGTTATGCATATTGAAATATAATTAAACTTGCTTTACTTCATAAGTATCAGCTGTGGATAGAGATCATGTACCTTTACAAAATTATAATAATGAATAGAAGGGGCACTCAATGAATTATCACAATGAAATGTATTCATTAATTTGAACAAAAACATGATACGGTTCAAAATTTTCCTTTTTACTGAAGATAAAAAGAATAATACATATAAGATCACCTTAAAAACATCTTACTAATTCTTTAGACACTAATAGTTCATAAATAACAAATCATATACTGAAATTTGTGAGTAGCATTAACGTTATAACAGCTAAGCTTTTTTTATTTAATTTTTTAATTACACCTTATTCCTTTTTATCACCCTAATATTCATCTAATGGTATTCATAACTCCCTAGCAGGGTTATCATAAACCAATCCTCCAAAACAGGCCAAGTTTGTTCAATTAAAAGAATCTGATGGTACACGTGTTAACTTCTATTAAAGTTATTGAGGCAAAAGACAAATAAGTTTAATATAGTGTGGCAACCTGAAATAAATTGATCAAAATTTGGCAACAAAGTCTCCTACACTCCAGTTGATGTAAAAATAGATTCCACTAGGTTTGTAACATTATGACAACTGTTTACAATTTCCTCCTCACCTTTGTTCTTTTAACTCAAATAAATTCAAGAGAATTCCTCCTCAAAGTAATCATGAAGGAGGTCTAGTACGTACAAAAGTATAATAACAACTCAACCACTATGCATTGTTCTTGTTTGCCCATGGATAAAGAGGTAGCTATCAAAACAACATTTCCATTTAAAAGGTCTTACAGGCCTGTCAGAAAGAAAAGACAAGCATGGAAGCCTTTCTTAAAATCATTTCCCAACATATTTCGAGAATCACCATGCTCCTTGACCCCAAAAAAAAAAAATTATATAATGCTGGCCAAGTAATTTGCAGTCTAAAAGAATCTTCAACAGCCCTCTCAATGACAGTAAACTCATTTACAAAATTAAAGGGAGGGATAAAAACAAGGCATTGAATTGATGTAAAACAGGGGCTGTTTTGTATATGTACTGACTTTATAAGCTGAAAGAAAAAAAAAATGAACCTGACTATAGCTATATAAACTAAATTTATAAATAAATGAACAAGCAAAAACATGAGCTAAACATTTTACTGAACATACTACACAACCTTCCACTTGAACCTATCAAAACTAAAAAGTCATTAATTGAACATGATCTGGAACACCTTATAAATTATGCCTCAACTAATTACGACCACAACCATTTGATTTTTTTTTTACAGGATAGAAGATAAGATCATATTCATATTAAATTTTCAACTATATAAGAAAAACACTGAACCAACTCATAATTATCGAATAAAATGCAAATTACAAAAAATGTTTCAAGCTAGTGATAATATATATATGGAGGCAATACAAGATACTAGAATGCAAAATTAATTTTAAAAAATAGAATTCTTGATTGAAATTCATAGATCAGCATCCATACATTTCTCAAACTATATATATTTATATGTGTATATATATATATATATATATATATATATATAAATCAAATAGTAGATGATAAATATTATAAAAGAAAAACAACACAGAGCATAATGAGCGCCATATCAAAGCATAGGTAACAAATGAGCAAACTAACCTATAAATTCAAACCATGAATCAATGACAAAAGAAAATTTAGCAATAGTAATGACTTACCTGATGAAACAGATATCTTGATCGCAAAGTGACTTTCCAGAAAAGACAAGAGGCATAGATCTTCTTCTTTATACTAAAAATGGATCACCAAATCTGATTTTTCTTCGGACTCTAACTTTTTCCTTGCTTTTTCTTTGAAAACTAGTGATATTGATGTCAAACTAGAACCACAGAAAAAGTCACGAAGGGAAGTTCCCTTACCTTATGCTTTCAGACTAAGGTCTCTTGAATCCGAGATCCCTAAGGTAAGAAAAGACGCAGATCTGAAGTTTCTAAAAAGCAGATCTGAAAATTTGAAGAGAAGAAGACTGGAATTTGACAAATCTCGTCAGAAAATATAGTGATTCGTCGAATGTGATGAAGAAATGTCAAGATCGGAGCTGGAGCTCGCTAGAGAATATGATCCGGCCGAAAAATTGATCGAAATTAGCGGTGATCAAGATTGGATCTAGCATCAGAGTTTTTACCAGAGAGTAGGTGAAGTTTTTAGACGGAGAAGATCGGAAAGGATGACCGGGCGGGGAGTGAAATCTTACCGGAGAAGACGAGCTTTGACCGGGGAAGAAGGAGTACGGAGGGGAGTTAGGGTTTCAAAGGATGAAAATAAGGTTTTCGAAGCTTCAAATGAACATTTGATGTTGAGGAAACGCTAGCTGAAATAGAGGTTTATACTGGCCGGAGAATGATCGAAATCTGACCGCAGATTGGCCAGAGAATGGCTGGAGATGACGGCAGATCTACTTTCTCTCTCCTTCTTCTCTCTCTTTCTCTCTCTGAAAGGGGAAAACGAAGAGATCTCTTTTTTTTTCATTAGAAAATTAGCTTGGTATTTATAGCAGTTCTTGGGGAATGATATTAGCACTACTAACTTGATGAATGCGCGGTTGCGAAAAAGAAAATGATAGGCGCGCGGTTTTGCGCGTCCTATATGGCTAAGTTCAGCCCTCCCCAGGATAAATTCACCCCCCTTCTCTGGTTACATTGCGGACACTCTCCCATCTCGTTCGCTAAACAACGCGCTCGGATTTCGACGAAATTTTATAGGGACCTAGCCGGGATCCTACCCTACCATGGGGTGAAATTTGAGACCCTAGTTGATTGATTTGGTTGGGTTTTACTCAAACTTAGAGGGTTTAGGTCACGGTCAAAATGGGGTGTCTACACCCCGCCTCCGTAAGAATCAGAGCCATGTAGTTCTTCGCGCCTATTCTAAGCTATGATGCCTAAGACACATAGACCTCTATCTTAGACTCGATCTAAAAGACCGGACTAGTTATTTAAAGTTTCTTGTACGATTATTTAAATTCCAGTGAATTGTGGATTTTAGGACACCCTATATGCCCTAACTAAATGCAGATTAGCCCTAAGCTAATGCAGGTGGTTCCTACAACCTATGTGTAACTAGGCTGTGTTTCCTAAGAAAAACAAAGGGTGGACTAGCGTATCCTACTCTAGTCATCACTCGGCGATGTGGATCGCCGACTGACCGGACGGAGGCGCTCCTATAACTCTAGGACAGACCCCTAACTCTAAAACAAGCACACAACAAACAAACAAGCAAACACCTATCAAAAGAAAATCCTAACTCTAAAACTCTCTTTCTAGGAGAAATTCCTAACTCTAGAGGAAGATCTTTTGAAAACAAGGTTTTTGAAGAAGGTTTAAAACATTATTTACAAAAAGTTTGGCTGGACTTGGGATATGGATCCCAAGCTGCACTACGTACCTCGTGGAAGATGATCAAGCCAACGTAGTTCGAAAAATGAACTCTCCTGATTAAAACCTAACAATCCAAAAGATTTAAGGTTTTTAATGTTTTTCAAATGTTTTTGACATTTTTAAAGTTTTCAATGTTTTTGACATTTTTAAAGTTTTCAAATGTTTTTGAGTTTCGAATTTCTGATGTTTTTTGGATTTTTAAAATATTCCAATGCTTTTGGATTCTTAAATGTTTTCATCCTTCAAGGGGACACGCAAGCATAACCACAAACTAGGGCAAAACCCTAAATCAAAAGGGGAAACCCCGAACAAACGACAAGCGTCTCAAAGAGACGAACCACAACAAGTAAAGAAGCGTCCCAAGAACAGAGAAAACGAATCTAAGATCTCAAACAAGCAAAGCTCTAATAAGACTGAGTTAGTCTCTAATCAAAGTGGAATAATGACAAATCTAAAGGAGAAACTCCTAACTAATAACACTAAAGAGGGGTGCAAATGAGTCAGGGACTCTTTAATAACACTGCTAAAAGAAGGTAAATAAGCCCAAAGACTCGCTATTAATTCTGCCAAAATAGGGGAAAAGAACGAGCCAAAGACTCTCTCTAGAAGAAAAAGGGGGCTCTAATATGAGGCTAAGTAAGCCTCCTAAAGGGGGAACTCTCTAAATGAGACAAGGCTTGTCTCCAGATAGGGACTCTGTAAATGAGGCAAAGCTTGCCTCCTATGGACAAACTCTCTACCAAACTAAAAAGGACTCTCAGAAGGGAGGCTCTAAATAACAAGGCTTGTCTCCGAGGGAGAAACACCTTAATGAGACAAAGCATGTCTCCTAGTGCAACTCATTATTGAGACCACAGTGATCTCCTAAACAAAAGGTTTCTCTATCTAAAAGATATCTAAAAGACTTATAAAGTCTCCTAAATAAAAGAGGGGGACGCTACTAGGACTGAGCAAGTCCCCTAAGGATGGGCTTTTCTATAGAGACACAAATTGTCTCTCTAAAGGGGAGGCTCCGACTATCGCCATCATCGCCCTCAAGGCAATGGAAGGAAACTAATATCTGAGGGAGAGACAAAGATTAGAAAAGTGGAGACTCTAAGTGATCTTTCCATAAGGGAGGAGGTATTGTCATTAACAAATTATCATAATATGAATACTTCCCTTCAAGAAAAATGCCTTTATTAATATACTTTCATATAGACACCACTTACACTTATCTTCTGCTATTATTTGAAGTTCTAAAAGAAGTTTGCATTAGCTGCAAAAGAAGTAAAAAAAAAAGAAACTAACCGAGCTTATGCAACAAGCTAATGTCCACACAACCATACTTTGATATTTCTTAGATCCATCTTCCCCCTTAATATCAAAAGAATGTCAAAATATGATTATCTTTTCAAAACGAACATGTCAGCCAAAGATTTAATAGTCAAAATGAGTCGGTGCAGTTATTCTCATACAACAACTTTTCTGCGAAATGACATTAGTGGAACATGTTAGCAAATCTCCCTTCCATTCTTTATCATAAAGGAAATAGTTGTCCAAATATCATTATCCCCTCATGAGCTTAATAGAGAAAAATTGAGGGAAAAGTAATATAAAGTAAATCAAAACTCACTACATATGATCTTATGACGAGGAAATATATATTCTAAAAAAAAACTGAAACGGTCAAAGGGGACCCCTGGAAAAGAAAAATCTACACCAATGCTATTAGGCTATATGAAAATTTCCCACGTCACAAAGATACTATCATTTAGGAGTCATTTGGATAATTCCAAGAGTAAGGTCAAATTATTTGATGGACAACAGATTTACACTATTTAATGATCCCAGCAAAGCAAGATCACTTTACTTGACTATCCAGATCATTCATTCACTCACAACAACCCAATTTGAACCCAAAAAAAAAAAATCTTTCTTATAAGATGATCTTGACCGTCCAACTTGTGATCATTTCAACATAATCTTAACCATGGAATATGTCCACATTCCACAACTAAGCCGCATGGTTTTAATCCCAAAAATTATGGGGCTGAAATCACCTTATAGAGAAGGTCAGCCGGGCATATTTTGTCCTATTCAAAAGCCAGGAAACGAATGGCTTGGATCATTCCAAAATAGGGGTGAGCTTATATTGCTGACACAAACACAGAGACTAAAATTATTCGATGGTGATGAACGATAGCTGCAAAGCCCTTTCCCTTCTACTTTCTAAAATCTGCTAATCTTCTTCTAACAGGTTCTAGAAAATCCTAAAAACATGAGGAACAATCTCCAAAAACTTCTTCTCTTCTTTGTAGCCCATCTCCTTTTCCCCCTCTTCTTCTAATTCCCATACAAACATACAAGAGGGATTAAGGACAATGTCCAGGTAGTAAAAGCAATTGAATATAACAGGGGATAACTCGAAAATAAGCGATGTTGGCCACTTCAATGAACATAGAGAATGAGTAGAGTTTTAAAGCAGGTGTTAAGCTAGAGATCACTTTCTATGTTAAAACTGATTTGGGCAATCCAAAAGATGATCTACCAATATTGATGTTCCAGAGGAAAACAAGCTAAAATACAAAATAGTGGTTCAAATAATTTAATGTACAATTTTAAGAGACAGAAAGATAATGCCAATGGATTACTGCATCTTCAAGAATTTTTCAAAAAAAAACAAAATGCCAAGAGATTTTCCAGATGTTAAATTTGCTATGGTTACCAAAAATGATGGACGAGTTTACCAAAGCTTAAGGTTGAAGATGCCAGAGAAGGTAATCCAAAGGCTGGAGAGATAGTGCGCAACCTGAACCCTTTTCCTTCTATTCCTGGATCTAGAATATACTTTTCTCTGATCTCAACTTCCTCATTCTATCCTTCTCTTCAGCCATGCTCGGCATTGCCACCATTAAAACTCCAAATTCCGACTTAATATTGTTGATGGTGACCGATGAAGGGGAAATGAGACAACTGTGATGGATTAGAGGCCGGATCTAATGTCGGATTCAATGGAAATTGTCTGGATTCCAGCAAAAATCCTCGGAATCAATGGAGGAGATGGAGAAGAAGATGGACAGCTAGCTCTCAAAGATGGACGAAGATGAGGACGATGATCATGGCCATGGCTCTCTTCCCTCTCTGTTTTTCTCTCTCTCTTTTCAGATCTGAGATCTCAGATCTGAGATTTCAGATCTCAGATCTTGGAATCTACCAATGATCGGCCGGAGCTTGGAGGTGATAATGAAGCCGATGCTGGGCCGGATCTCCGGTAGGATTGCCACCGGAAGAACCATCGGAGAAGATGAAGGAGACAAGATCCAGATCCTCCTCTCTCTCTCTCTTTCTCTCTCTCTCTCTCTCTCTCTCTCTCTCTCTCTCTCTCTTCTCAGATCTAAAATCTCAGATCTGAAAAGAGAGATGGTAGCGGAGGGTTCGGATTCCAGTAGATGATGAGGGACGGTGACGGTGCTCCGGCAAGGAGATCGGAGAGGATAAATCTAGAAAACCCCTCTTCCGATTTCACTTTCGCTCTCTCTCTCTCTCTCTCTCTCTCTCTCTCTCTCTGAAAAAACGAAGAATCTCCTCTCTTTCCTTTGATTTTTCATCTATATATGAAAATAATGGCTGCTGATATTAGCACTCCTATAATCGATAAGCGCGCGAATTTTGCTAGGCGCGCGAATCAGCCACGACCCGGACGGGATTATGTACCCCCCTTTTTCATATAACTGATACATTTACCTCCTTTCTCCTGCGGACAACCCCCTTTTCTGATGTATTCACTCCCCTTTTTGGTCTATACTACGCATATTCTCTCGGCTCGTTCACTGAGCAAACGCGCTCGGATCTCGACGAAATTTTACGTAGACCTATGGGAGACCTTAAGCTACCCCAGGGTTCAATTTGGGACTCCAGCTAACTGATTTGACGAGGTTTCGCACAATCAACACGAACTTGGGTCTGGTCAAAATGGGGTGTCTAGAAGATGAGATTACAAATTTATTACATTCTATGTATGCATTGTATGAGACAGAACATGGACATAGATGACCGAGTTCTTCACAAAACTATCAACCTAGAAATAACCCACTTTGGTCACTAATAAATCAAGAAAGAACTAGAAATAGTGCTAGTACATCTTCTGATGAGCTATCATTATATCTGGGAAATGATTATTCAATCTACCTTAATCCTGATGAATGGGAGAGTTTTGATGTTTTGACATGGTGAAAAGAACATGAAAAAAGTTATCTAGTACTATCTGCCATGGCACCTGATCTACTAACCCCCCAGTGTCCACAGTAGCATCGGAGTCTGCTTTTAGTGCAAGTAACAGGGACTTAGATAACACACTTCACAATGTATTTGTACTTCATTTTTTTTCGTTTTTTTCTTTTTTCTTGTATGTTGGTGGGTTAGAGGCAAGGTTCTATGTCCTCCTCTAATAATTTTCTATATTAACAAAATTTTAAGGTGCCGCCCGGGTTCCTGGATAAATATTCCGGGCACAATCGATCTTTGTTTTTAAATTTCTTGCAAATTTTTCATAAAATGACTTGCAAATTTTTCCAATTTTTTCCAATAAGTGCATTCTCGGAATTCCGAGAAAAATTCCAGTAGAAAAAAACATATTCTCGGAATTTCGAGAAAAATTCCAGTAGAACAAAAATATATTCTCGGAATTCCGAGAATGCACTTGTTTGAAAAAAAATAACCGTTACGTGCCGAAATGTGCCGGCACGGCACGCCACGAGTGGGCCGCAGGCCGTGGGCCGTGCCGTGCCTTGCCCCCACCCTTTGGCGTGTCGGCACGGCACGGCCCGTGACCAAATCGTGTCCTGCCGGCACGGCCCAAGGGCCACGCTGGGCCGAGAATTAGGGGTGTAAATGGATATTCGATAACCGTCCGCATCCGAATCCGTTTAAAGCGAATATATTATTCGAATCCGTTTCAAGCGGATATTATTCGAATCCGTTTATGAGATATTCGGCTCTTAGCGGATGCGAATCTGATAAATGGTATATCCTATCCATTTAACATCTGAATCCGAATAGTACATCCTTTTTATTTATTATTAATAATAGCATTAATATTTATTTTTAGTAATGACACACTATCTTTTGTTTCTTAAAGAAAAGTGAATTTTCTTTTTAGAAAAAAAAAACAAAAACAAAAAGTGTTTTGGGTGGGAAATGGAGTAATCTCTCATTTTAAGGGCATTCTTGGAGTTTGACATGGCTTCTTCATGAAGCAACAAATGTGGGCTGTAGGATGAAAGAGACAAATGGATGATGGTGATTGAAAGAAGATGGCATAGCTTATAGAGAATCTTAAAGCAAAAATGCCATCTAGGTCATTGATGGTAAATGGACGGCTCAGATCAATTTTCCAACTTAGGGTTATACAAAAATCCAAAATGCAATTAAAAGACAGGACTTCCAAGGTTTGCAAGGAGAAGAAGAGAGAGGAGAATTGAGGAGGCCGAGACACCATCTCCAGCATTCCTTAGTACCCCCACGCCCCACCAAAATCCATTGTCGCCCCTCTCCACCTTCTCACGGCCACCTCCATCACTTCCAGTCACCTCCATCTCTAACCCAATCCCCATCTTCATCCCCATTTCTCTTCATCTTCCACCATCAGCACTCCCACTTCCCCTGTTCAAAATAGCCCAAACCCATTCCACCATATACACACAAAAAAAACCCAAAGACCACTACCAGCACCATCATCCATCCCCACTACATGTGTGTGTGTGCCTGCCTTTGTTTTAAAGGGAAGAAGAGGATCTCATATATTTTAGGGTTTGAGAGTTAATTTTGAGAAGAGAAGGTAGAACTCTAGTTTTAGGGTTTGAAAAATTCATTCGAGTAGTAAGAAGGGGAAGAAAGATAAAGTGCTGCAATAAAATGTTCGAATTTACCGGATAAACGGATAATATCCGAATTCGAACAATATCCTCCGCAATCGAATTTGGTAATAGATATTAATTATCCATTGAATCTGAATCCGAATTCGGATAGTATATACTGTAATCGAATTCGGATATAGCCATATTCGATTCGAATTCGATCCGTTTACACCCCTAATCATTATCGTTTGATGACATCGATGCCAACTTTGGTAAGCTTTGTTTTCACTTTATTTCAAGTTTTTTGTATTCAATTGTAGGATAAAAATCGGAAATGTTATCAACACTACTGTATTTTGATGATGGTGCTCCTTACTTTATTAAAAGTACGGTATGGCCCGCACCATAGGATGATCAAAACTAGACCTTGCAAAAAAGTGACCCGGACCCGCAGGTCCACCCGGCCTGCCCTTAATTTTTGGGGTCCGGGTCACTAGTTACTGACCCATTTGAAAGTTGACCCAGCCCGTACTGGTCATGTCAAAACTGGGCTGGGCCAGGTGGGCCCGCTGGTGCCCATAAGAACCCAAATTATTTAAGTTTTTATATGGTATAAGCCCTTATAATCCCGTATTTTTCAGATTGTACGGACCACATCTTAGGATGATATAAACCATCCATGTGATGGAAGACAGCTTAAATAGGTTGTGCCCCAAAATCATTTCCTTAGGATGATCCTAGCCCTCCGATCTAGAGGTTTCCATAAATAATAATATTCGATTCCTACATAAATCAGAGGGCTTGGATCATCCTATGGAAATGATTTTTTGGGCTCAACCTATTTACTAGACCTGGCAAACGGGTGGGTCGGGCCGGGTCAACCCGCGGGTGATGCGGGTGCGGGTCCACGGGTCGGGTGAGAAAATGACCCGCATTTTGGCGGGTCAAAATTTACGTGACCCGCGCGGCCCGCGGGTGGGCCGGGTCAACCCGCGGGTCACCCGCAAATATGCCGCAAATATGGGATTGTAATAATTATTTTGATTTGACAGCCTCTATTTTTCCCGTAATTGTCATGACCTCCGATATGTGATTTGGTATTTTTTTCGTAATTTTAAAATTTTATAACCCTTTCTAGGTAATTTTTCATTCAAAACTTTATAATTTAGCTAATTTACTTTTGTGGTGTACTTTTTTACATTTTCTAGGAACATTTTAGCAAACATTTGGATGCGCGCATCTTTGCATACACAAAGGCCACTTGCCGAGAAATTGCCAAAGGAGAAGCTTGATAGCAAATTCTAATAAAATAAAAACCACATTTAAATGTTATCAACACTACTGGGCACTCTCACTTTATGTATGGCCCACACCATAGGATGATCCAAACCGTCCATTAGTTGGGCCATAGCCTAAATAGGTTATGCTCCAAAAATCATTTCCATAGGATGATCCTATCCCTCCAATCTGAATGTTAGAGGGTTGATCCTAACCCTCTATAGATCGGAGGGTTAGAATCAACCCATGGAAATAATTTTGGGGCATAACCTATTTAGGGTATGGCCCATCTAATGGACGGTTTGGAACTTTGGATAATCCTACGGTGCAGGACATACCGTACTTTTTATAAAGTGAGGAGTTACTCATAAAAAACAAACAGCAGTGATGATAACATTCTCAAAAAGATTAAAAAATACTGTAAAAATGCGGGTGCCCGCGGGTTGACCCGACCCGACTCGTGTTTTTGCGGGTTGGGTCACCCGCGGGTTGGTTTTTGACGGGTCACGGAAACTTAGACCCGTGCCCGCAAATTTGCGGGTGGGCCGGGTCGACCAGCGGGCACGGGTCACTTTTGCCAGGTCTACTATTTACGTTACAATTTGGATCATCCTATTATAGTGTGGGAATAAAAACAGCAAAAAAATAATAAAAAATCGGTTGACCCGCGGGTCGACCCGGCCCGTACGGGTGGGGTCCGGGTCTACGATTAGTGACCCGTAAATTTTACGGATCATTTTTTACCGGACCCGTTTGACCAGGGCCCATGTGGGTAGGGTCAAACCCGGCCCGGCCCACCCGTTTGCCAGGTCTAATCAAAACCATCCATTAGATAGGCCATAGCCTAAATAGGTAGTGCCTCAAAAATCATTTCCATAGGTTGAATGTTATAGGGTTGATCTTAACCCTCTATAGATAGGAGGATTAGGATCAACCTATGGAAATAATTTTTGGGGCACATCCTATTTAGGCTGTGGCCCATCTAATGGATGGTTTGAATCATCCTATAGTGTGGGCCATACCGTACTTTTAATAAAGTGACGAGTGGCATCATCAAAATACAGTAGTGCTGATAACATTTCCCTAAAAAATCACTCATTATTCAATCTTCACCATCAATTTCAATTTCGAGGTCTTGAATTTCTAAAATAGCTACATTTTTGTTCAAAAGTTCTTATTTCAACTGATCCAATCCAAGATATCAGATATCGGATTTGGGGGCTATGGATCTCCATGATGGGCCATTGGATCATCAAATTTTGTGGGTCCCTTCACTGCACATAGGGACGGGCCAGGAATTTACCCTTGAGGGGCCGGGCTAATTTACACTTGCTAAGCATTGGTGGGCTGGGCTAATTTACACCTGCTAAGCATTGGGCATTGGGGGCCATGCCCACTAAACTAGCCAATCATGCCATGTACAGCCATGAACATAAAAGGGATTTTGCATGTCATTGGGGGGCCATGGCCCCCCTCATGCCATATGTGCCTGCGCCCCTTACTGCACATTTATGTGATGAGCTATACACCAAAATGCATTGCATGCATAATCTGGTGGAGAATTTCAGGCACTGCCCACCAATGGCGGATCCAAGAAGATGATCGGCTTGGATCATTGGACGAGTGGTCCCACTTATCCTCTATTAGAACCGTTAAGAGTCTTAGGATAGAGAAACTGAGTATTTGAAACCAAAACCAGCAGAACTTCACACAAAATCCTTCTATTTTTTTTCCACGCACAGAATTTCACTAAATTTGTCGTTTTTGGTCTGTAAAGAAGCTTCAATCAAATTTCCAAACATACCCCCTGACTTATAATCTGGAAAAAAAAAAAAAACACAGCTTTAAGGAAAGGGCAGTGATAAATCGACCCCCAAATATCTTAAATCGACCCCTATGTGTCTTTCTCTCTCGTCTACGATTTAAGATATTTGGGGGTCGATTTAAGGAAAATATAACAAAGATCAGGGGGTTTTTATCATCCGATCCCCTTAATTTCTTTAATCACGGTCCATCTAAAGGGGGTCTCACAAATAAAAAAGATTCAATCGCGGCTTTAGAGTGAGTAACAAGAAGTTCTCTTGTTGGGCAAGCATACATAACTGATTTATATATATATATATATATATATATATATATATATATATATATATATATATATATATATATATAGAGAGAGAGAGAGAGAGAGAGAGAGAGAGAGAGAGAAAGAGAGAGAGAGAGAGAGAGAGAGGAAACTGTTGGTGAGCTTAAGCTCACCAAACTTATGGTGCGCTAGCTTGCCCAATCACATGGGGACCCACTTTGTTAGGATGATCCAAACCATTCATTTGAAAGTCCCTTACATAGATGGGGGGTGTACCAAAAATCAGCTCCATAGGATCATCCTAACCCCTCCATTTGTGGAGGACAAAAATGGACAGACACAATTCTGTCCATTTTTGTCCTCCACAAATGGAGGGGTTAGGATGATCCTATGGAGCTAATTTTTGGTACACACCCTATCTATGATAAGGCCTTGCAAATGAATGGTTTGGATCACTCCCCAAAATGTGGGACCCATGTGATTGGGCAAGCTAGCTCACCAACAGTTTCCTCATATATATATAATATGAATAAAATGAGTTTTTATATGGTGTAAGCCCTTATAGTCCCGTATTTTTCAAAAAGTACTATACCGATCACACCATAGGATGATTCAAACCGTCCATGTAATGGAACACAACGTAAATAGGTTGTTCCCCAAAAACCATTTCCATTAGATGATCCTAGCCCTCCGATCTATAGAGGTTTCCATAATATGCAATTCCTCTATAAGTCGGAGGGTTGGGAAATGGTTTTTGGGACAACCTATTGAGGTTGTGTTCATGGACAGTTTAGATGATCCTATGATGTGGTCCATACATTACTTTTTATAAAATACAGGATCATAAGGGCTTACACAGTTGCACCCATAAAATCTCGAATAAAATTGAGTGGCATGTATGGTAGTTCTATACAAACTCAAGGCTGTTTAATTAACCCTTAATCCCTTACCCAAATTGGTAGGGTGTAAGTAGGTTTAAGTGTCCAGGTGAGGGATTTTAGGAAATAGAAAGGAAAAAAGAGTCCACCTGTAGAGCAATAACAGATAGAACGACCACTTTAGAGAAGGCTTTTTCTTTTTCTTTCGTATTTCTTCCATGTTTCCTATTTGAAAGAAAAAAGTAAGAGGGAAAGGGCTACTCTGATCAAAATAATTTTTTCTTAGTAAAATGACACTTTGGAACATGATACCATCAAACTAGTTTGGCAGAAAAAACTTATTTTGTTCTTAGTAAAATGATACTCTGGAATGCCATAATAAAAAGGGAAAAATACATATACACCTCCTCTAGTTTCTGACACATTCAACTCTAACCCTAACTTTCAAACGTGACAAGTACACCCCCTGAAGTTTTTTTAACATGACAGAGTAGAAGGCGAGGCGGAAATGACCAAAATGCCCTCGTCTTCTCCAACTGAAAATTGGAGTTTTCAAATTGAAAATTAGGGTTTGATTCAAACCCTTGTTTTATTTATCGACATAAACCCTCGATTTATGAGTTTTATTTGTCTTTATTCACATCATTATCATGATTTTCACATAAACCCTAATATTTTAGGGCTTTTTTTTGTTTTTATCAATGATTTTTTTTTCTTGAAATGTGGGTTTGATGTAGCCATGGGGTGGGGTTTCATTGTTTGTGGTGGAGGTGATGCGGCGGCTGGAGATGGAGACGGCGGCAGTGGCTGAATGTGGCAACAACGGCGGTGGCCGGAGGTGCGATGACGGTGGTGGAAAATGGCGTAACCCTAATCCCTCTGCAAATTATGGTATTTTTGTCCTCAAAATATTAACCATGGTTAGTTTCAGTCTTTCCGTCAGGTTAAATTGACGGACCGTTGACGGTGGGGGTCTACTCGTCACGTTTTGAAACCTCAGGGTTAGAGTTGAATGTGTTAGAAACTAGAAGGGGTGTAAATGTAATTTTCCCTAATAAAAAATACTCATTATTTAATCTTCACCATCAATGCCAATTTTGAGATCTTGAATTTATAACATTGCTCCATTTTTGTTCGAAATTTCCCATTTCAACTGATCCAATCCAACGGATATCAGATATCGGATTTGGGTGATTTGGGGCTAAGGATCTCCACGATGGGCCATTGGATCATTAAATTTTGTGGGCCCCTTCACTACTTGGATCTTTGGACTAGTGGTCCCACCTATGTTCTATTAGAACCGTTAATCTCTTAGGATAGATAAACTTAGTATTATTTGAGATCAGAGCAACAGAACTTCAGAATTTCACAAAATCTGTCCTTTTCGGGCTCTAAAGAAGCTTCAATCAAATTACCAAACATACTCCTTGACTTATAATCTGAAAATAATACATCTATATATAAGGAAAATAGAACAAAGATCGGGGGGGTTTTTATCATCCGATCAATTTAATTTCTTTGATCACGGCCCACCTAAGGTGGGTCCCACAAATAAAAAAAGATTCAATCATGGCTTTAGATTGAGTAACAAGAAGTTTTCTTGTTGGCCAAGCTGCCCAAGCATACATAACCGAGAATTCTTTTTTTCTTTTTCTTTTTTAATTTTATATAATTTATTAATAAAACAGAGTGGCATGTATGGTAGTTCTACTCAAGGTCAAGGCTATTTAATTAACCCTTAAACCCTTTCACAAATTAGTAAGGTTTAAGGTTCAAGGTGAGGGATTTTAGGAAATAGAAAGAAAAAAAGAGTCCACCTGTACATCAATAACAGATAAAACGACCTCTTTAGAGAAGGTTTTTTCTTTTGGGACTTTCCTATTTCGTCAATGTTTCCTATTTGAAACAAAAGACTGAGAGGGAAAGGGAAACTCTATTTCTTATGCTTCAATCCCAATCACAACTCTATAAAGAGAATGCTCAACAGAGTAAAAGAGAGAGTCTCTGTATAACGTTTTTTCTCTTCTGATTTTTCCTCTTCTCTGTATAACGTTTTTTCTCTTCTGATTTTTCCTCTTTTCTTTAAGGTCCATGGCAGAAAATTCCAAAAACCCTTCTCCTTCTTTACACAATGATTTAGTACCCTCCTTTGAGAGCTTGATTATCAGCCCACAGAATTCTGTTAACAACCATCATTCTGTTACTGATTCCACAAATTTGTTTAGTTCGAATTCTACTCTCCCTGATGATCAAGTGAAGAAACCATTTTCGAGCGAAAGAATTTCACGGCATGGAATTAGGATCTATCAAGAACAGAGAATTGGTTCAATCCTCAATGCAATACAAGAGACTGATACTCAGAAATTGATGCCTAGTCTTTCGCATACTTCGCACGGGCTTCACCATCAAGACCCTGTAAGTAATTCGGTAAGAGGTAATTCTTCCTTGAATCAATTTGGTGAGAGTTCTTATGATGTGTATAATTTCAATGATCACCACAACCTTTTTGTGGGAAATTTAACCAATAAAACTATGGAAGGGAATCCTAATAATGGTAGAAACCAAAGTCAAACCAATGGAACTATGGAAGGGAATCGTAGGGCGTTATCGGTCTATGATTGTTTTCAGAATCCTGGTAATGGTAGAAACCAAAATCTAACCAATGAAACCATGGTAGCGAATCCTTGGGCGTTATTGGCCTTGGATTGTTTACAGAATCATTCTAATGGTAGAAATAACATTCTACCAAATCAGTATACTTCTGAGAGTTTGCAACAAAACCATGTTGGGGGCAATGGTTTGGTTAATAATCTGGGAGGGGTATCCATGTGTAGCAATTATTGTTTGCCACCAAATTCAGTTGGTGTTCAAGATTATGGAGCTTTTGTTCTGCCAAATCAGGATACTTCTAAGACTTCGCAACGAAACCATGTTGGGAGCAGCAGTTTTGTCGACAATCTGGGAGGGATATGTATGTGGAGCGATTATAGTTTGCCGTCAAATTCAGTTGGTGTTCTAGATTATGGAGCTTCTTCTGTTCTACAAAATAGACTAGGGGAGTTGTGGGGTTGCAATGTGGGACAAAACCCTTCTGTTGAGACTCCAACCAGAACAGCCACAAGTTCTGAACAAAGCACAGAAACTATTGAGGAAGAGGATATAATAAAGCTTCTGTATAGGAATAGGGAGATTTCAGATGATAGTCAAATTTTAATGTCTCAAGCTTATTTAAATCTGCTTTCCGATGATCCACGCTTACTGATAGAACTTCAGGGTGATCAAATATGTATCATGGCTAGGAACCGAATCGGCTGTAAGTATTTGCAGAGAATTTTGGCTATAGGTGACCATTCGCATAAAACAAAAATATTTGAAGGAACTCTGGGATCCATAGTCGAGCTCATGACTGACAAGAATGGCAATGTTATAGTTCAGAAGCTGTTGGAATCATGCAACTGTTACCAACTAGGACATGTCATTTGTATAGTTACCGCAGAAGAAGGTGTCTTGACTAAGGTGGCAAACGATAAATATGGGTATGCCTTGTTTCTAGTTCATCTAATGCTCCTTTCACTTGTCATTAAGCATGTTATCTATTTTGCAATTGCTTGGAGTATTCACTTCTGATTAAGCATGTTATAATCCATCTGTGATATTTTATTTTGTGTTTGTATATAGTTGTGTCCTCTTTGATCCTTTTACATATATTGAGTTCATATTCTTCCTTTTTTGGAGCAGGATGCGTTCGATTCAGAAGCTTATTATGACGATCAAAAGGGTGCCACAATTAGTTACACTATTGATGCCAGCTCTCGTTCCTGAAGTTTTCGCTCTGATGACCAACCAATATGGGAGA
Organism: Tasmannia lanceolata; assembly: GCF_043159265.1. Lineage (NCBI taxonomy): Eukaryota > Viridiplantae > Streptophyta > Magnoliopsida > Canellales > Winteraceae > Tasmannia > Tasmannia lanceolata. The sequence goes on along the minus strand of NW_027518680.1, from coordinate 51,821,610 downwards.
TATGTGATCAAGCATTGTTTAAGTCAACTAGATGATCGGCAAATTATGGTGAGCTGATAGTAGTAGACGGTTTCATCTCGATCTTGAATTTTCCTGTAAAGATTTTTTGAGCAAATGACAGATATTGGTTTCCATCTTGACTAACCTATTTACATTTTAACTGAGCTCTTATATGTTCTATTGAAATGCAATATACACGTCATACTATTGGCACCTATCTGACATTGAGAGTCTACTATCCTTGAATTATTTTATACATGTAACTGATTTTTCTATTATAAATCATTTAAAATATCAGAATCTATTCTTCAGAGGCTCATTCTACACTGAGGGAATATGTTGGAAATAACACCCCACCCAAAAAGGAGCAGTACTCTTCTCTTTCCTTCTTTCCCGAAGTAGAAAAACTATTCATGCATCTATTCAACTCACATCCCTTTTTCAGCTAAAAAAAAAAAAATAAAATTTCCATTAGTATATCAACTTATCAACCTAACCACCATCAAAAAAAGAAAAAAAAAATCTAACCACTTAATACAATAATACAAAGGGATGAAACAAGCTTTGAGCCTTGTTAGTAAAAAGAGGAAATGTTTAAAATCTACACTAGAGAGCTGTTCATAAGCCCATGCCAAGCTGACCCAATCCCACTCCAATAATCTCTTCCTGGCTAAACAACTATGTTTCCATCTTCATTGCAACATAAGGCTCTATTTTCTCCATCCATATCTTTGCAAAATCTTACTTTACTGTATTTGTTGGTGGTGCACCACCCACTTCCTCAAAAAACAATGCCACTTTTTCACCACCACCACCACCACCATTTATCTCCCCCATGTTTCTATTTAATAGTGTAAATTTTGGAACCCAATTGGGGCATTAAGAAAGCCAGTCCTTAAAGCATCAAGAAAGCCTGGAGAAGTGGTGGTATTGAGGTTTCCTAAAAGATCAGTATGGGTGTTGTTTGGGTCTCCTAAAAGGCTAAAACATAAGTGTGGTTGGCTTTAGGGTCTCTGATGTAATGCAGATCCTGGCCAAGGTACATTTGGGCATCACCTAGTAGGGTTGTTATGTCTCTTCTCCATTTGCCTATAACTAGACATGTAGAAGCTCATATAAAAGTGCATAGTAGTGTGTGTAGTCATGTGTAGTTGGTATAATTGAATAGGTGATTTTGTGTGTGTGTGTGTGTTTGAGTATGAATCTCTATTCTTAGAAACTGTTCTTCAATTCCTGTTTTTTTCTTGAGTTTCTGCTGTGAAAGTCTTGTGAAATCCACAAGTTTTAGTCAGTTCAGGAACCAGAGTAGATGTCTTAATCATCCAGACCTTTACTTAAATCGAGACCTGTATCCTATGCAATCTGTTTCGGGAGTAGCTAGCAAAGTACACTTCTCTGATCGAGTCAAACTCCATGTGTGTTTCCCAAATTTACAAGAAATGAAAGACATCAGAAATAATGAATTTGGTAGATTTGAGGGTACAAGATAAAACTCATGTATTCATAAGGTTTTATTGAGAAGAGTTGTTTTTTATTAATGAATAAAGAAACCCTTATAGCTTCTAGAGCAAATTCACCCAAAAAGAGTTTAAGACTGTTTGATCATTTAAACGTCAGAAGCTAAGAAAGAATGGAAAGACATCATAATTTAAGGACTCAGTAGATTTGATAGTGCAATCTCACTGAACAGATAAGATTCGTGGGTCTGTAAGGTTTTATTGGGAAGTGTTGTTCTTTAATCATGAATAAAGAAAACCCTTATTGCTTCTAGATTGAATTGAATTTCCTTCAAAAGAAAGGTTCAGGGAGATTTGATCATTTAGGCCCTGTTCGTTTGAGATTGTTGCAGCCGATTGTGATTAATGGCCTCAAAACACTAATTTTGAGTCCCTTGATCACAATCGGCAGCCACAATCTCAAACGAACAGGGCCTTAAAGATCACAAGTCAAGAAAAAATGGAAAATATAGAAAAGCTTAGGTTCTAAAATAATTCAATAATCGGTTTATGAATTTTGTTGTGATCTTTATCATATATTGCTTGGCCAATCAAAAAACTTTTGAACCTCTAGTGTTATTTTAATTTTCTTCCCTGCCGACTCATTTTAATATTTCCTATGAAAGAATCTGAACTGTATAGTTGTATTTCAGTCACAACCTGCACCAAAATCAGACCATATGTGCAGACGTTGTAGCAATGCATGTCAATGAAGAGAGGAGACAGAGAAATGATGGAACATGTGGCTTAGTTCTGTAATGATAGAGAGAAAATTTTCTAGTGATATAGATAGGATACTCGATGAGAAGTGCTATTTTGCTATGTTCATAGAGAGCAATAAATTGGGATAAACAAAAAAATTATGGAGTTGAGTCTGGTGCTAGAATATTTTATTTAATAATTGTAGGAGTTTCATGTATATCTCATCTGTGGGTTTGGAGTTGTTAATTCAATTTTGATATTTCGTCCCTTGGTCCAATTTTTTCTACTCATTCCATTTTCGTGATAATGATAAAAAGATATTAGATTTTGTTTTTCTTTTCACCATATACTTCAGACTAATCCATGCAAATGAGTCTTGAATTAGTCGATATGCATGACATGACCAAATGTGAAAATGTTTGGGTTCTTTTAATGTTCTCTTGTCACTGAGTTTTATGTCTTGGAATCTCAGATGAATCCCATAAGGATGTTTCTAATTGTAAAAAGACTAAAAACCTTGAAACATTTAACTATTAAGTTGAAAGTATTGACTGGAATGAACTATCCATTTCCATTAACTGTTTTGTTGAGTTTTTTTTCCCAGCAACCTCTTCTTCAAAACTAAAGGGTATTTCTTTTTCCTCGAACTATATGCTTTTATGTCAGCCCAATATTTTATATATCTTGACGCAGAGACCTAGAGTTGCTATGAATTTTTAATACTTAATCTCCTTGGAATATAAATCATTGGATAAGCTGTTCCTAGGTTTAGCTATCCTGCTGGTACACTTTTATCTTGAAATTATCTTGTCTGCTTTTCACCAACATTTTTCTGCTAATATTTTATACAAGAACAGAAGCCGACGTGAACAGAGCATAGCAAGTTTATCCAAGGATAAAATATACCCCAGTTTGCCATCCCATGTTGAACAGCCTCATTATGAACTACTAATTACTAGTTCTGTATCTTTGAGAGTCTAGTGTGCATGTGCTTTTTTTTTCGTTTTTTTACCTTGTACAACTGTACAAAAAGAGAATTTGTATCATTTTTCAGTTAATTTTTCGAAGCTCTTCATATGAATTCAGATTGCATCCTTCCATTAAAGTAAAATTTCCCTGTTAGACATCTAATGGGATGTTTGTTTTAAATCATAACTTGTCTCATCTTTTAACAGTTCATATTTAAAGCTGCTGTGGAGCGTTGCCTGGATTTGGCAACAGATGAACATGGATGTCTCCTTCTGAATGATTGCATCGACTGCTCCAAATTTGAATACAGAGATGCCCTGCTAAATGTAATCACAGATCACTCTGTGTTCCTCGCTCAAGATCCTTTCGGGTAACAATCTCTTTCGTTTATCTTTGCATCTCAAATCTTTAGATAAGAGAACATACTATAGAATATCGATGGTTTTTTCCCCTTTTATCCTTATTTTTGCTTATGAAGCTTAAGGCTCAATCAAGAACAAAAAACTGATTAACTCTCTGTGCAGAAATTATGCTATGCAGAAAGTTCTCTCACTTCAACACCCAACATTTATCAAAAAAATATGCAGTCGTCTACAGGGAGTCTATGCGCAATTGTCAATGCAAAAATGCGGCAGCCATATTGTAGAAAAATGCATCAAGTCACCAGAGATTCAACTCGTGATTGATGATCTTGTGAAAAGTAACAAACTTGAACAAGTTGCCCGCGACCAATATGGAAACTACGTAATCCAGACAGCACTAAAAAGAGCAAAGGTGAAATGCTTTCTTCCACACTGCCTCCATCTTACTATGATATTTAATTCTGACTAAAAATTCAGAGAAGTATTCATTATGTTAGCTAAAATCTATTCTTATGAATTTACTGATTCTGCAAACAGGGAGTGCTTCTTTCTAAGCTGATAGCTGCAATCAGACCATTTTGCCAAAGGCTCCAAAGCCATCCATATGGAAGGACTATATTGGCCCTCATTAATAGGATTTGAGCTTGACGAAGAGCTTGTTGAATCATCTTCTGTCCAACAGTATTTAATTTTTTCATTGACAATAACTACAGATTGTTTGAATCATGCAGTCATGTAGGTAATGTTTTCCTGTTTCAAATTGTTTGGCAGATATCTGCATCAATTGTTAATATGAAGAGTCCTGTAGTATTTAGGATTGTTTTGTAAATACTATTGTTACACTGATGAGCATCTCTATTTTTGCAATTCAAAGTTGTTTATTTATGTGGGTTGGGAGTTAAGTTTACATCCTTGACTGTTCTCTTAAATGAGAATTTATACCGTGTAAGCCCTTATTATGGTCCCTTATTTTTCAAAAAGTACTGTACAGACCACACTAGGATGGTCCAAACCGTCCATGTGGTGGGCTATAACGTAAATAGGCTGTGCCCAAAAAATCATTTCCATAGGATGATCTTAGCCCTTCGATCTATAGATGTTTCCATAATATGCAGTTCATCTATAGATGGAAATGATTTTTTGTGCACAACCTATTTACGTTATTGACCATCACATGGACGGTTTGGATCGTCCTATGGTGTGGTCTGTACAGTACTTTTTGAAAAATAAGGGACTATAAGGGCTTACACCGTATAAATACTGATCTCTTGAGCACTGTTCTTTTGAATACACAAATCAAGACTGCTATTAGAGAAATAATCTGTGGTGCTCCGCATTATGGGCTCACCATGGATTTCTTTTTTTTAATAATGAAAATATTATAAAATTAAAAATAGAATAACAGCAAGAGCAAGGAGGCCCAAGTAAACCAAGCGAAAAGTTCAAAAAACAAGCAAAAATACAAGGAAACAAAGGCAAAGCAAATCTTCTCAGGGGAGAAAGATCATAAGAACATCCTGTCAACACCAGATCGAGCAAGACGAGCATGCGACCTAGGATTTAGGATTTCTTACGGCCCAAAATGCACTGTTTTGAGTAAGGACTGGAGAATGTCCAATCAGTGGTGTTTTTCTGTTTGTAATTTTGAGAAGATTTGAAGGAATCAAAACAACCATGTAATTTATTCCTTCAATGAAAAAGCTTCCATTTTTCAAAATAAAATTGTTTACACCCATTTTCGGATTTAATAAGTGACAGTCCGCTTGGACTAAGGAGAACGTGCATGTACCAGAACCTATAGAGATGTACAGTTATCGAATGTTTCATTAGAGCATGTTCATGTTAAGAGAGACAATCGGTCAAACGTGACCGAGTTATCACGATGCTATCTGCTTGGGATAACTCAAGGATGTGGCATGGCTATTGTCAATCATGGGATGGTCGATGATAACTACCGACTATGAAGGACGTGAGAATAAGGTGACCCATCATGGGTGGTTACCAAAAAAGTTTCCTTCCAAGAAGAACATGGGGGTAACGAGGAGCGGTTACCCGAATAAAACTATATAAGGAGGCGTCCGTCTCCAAGGAAGAGGTCCCCAGAAGTAAAATCCAAACATGTATTAGCTTTCTATATTTTCCTTTTCAACACTTGTACCTCTTTTCTTTTTTCGTACCTGTAGCTGTACCCAGATTAAGGAAGCAATGAATTAATTTTCTCAACTGAGTCTGTCATTTTCGTTCGTTTTATCCCTCGCACTAGCACCTGGTTCGTGCTTGTTTTGCCACGTGGTTTGAGTCGGCAGTCTGTTGACCTTGAGTGTCGTCCATGCCCTGCGCATGTAGACACCAGTTTCTTTACTTTTAGCGTCGCACTCTGCACCTAAAAAACCATCTTCTTCTCAATCGGTTGAAATCCAATCCGAGGGAAAAGAAATGTTTCGGTCTTCAAGCCCGTCCAATTGAGTTTCCAATTGAGAGGCAGGCACTCCCGCACGCACGCACACACTCGCGCACACAGTGCTTCTAGAAACGCTAGTGAATCGAACACTTCTGAAAGCACTGGCGCGCACGATAAAAGGACTTCTAACCAGAAAAATCCTTTGCTAGAGGAAAATCTAAATATTGCTCCGCCCACTAGAGAGTCTCCCTCACGTGGGCGACACCTTGACGTACATGTGTCATTTCAGGAGGTGGCGGCTATTGGGACCCGAGTAGAATTTGCCTTCAGAAGCTAGCCTTTGAGGGGAGAGTGCCCGAATCCTTATAAGCCCATCCACATCTAACCACTTTACGAACGTGGGATCTTTACTTTCACTTGGAACCCCCAACATTCTCCCCCTCCACGTGGAAGCAAGGCAGACAATCTTGCCCATCCATGCGGGTGTAACATAGGAACTACAAGATCTTCTTCGAGGGATTTTTCCATCCTCGGAGGCATATCGGGTTTACCAAGATCTTCCCCGAGTGATAATTCCATCCTTGGAAGCTAAACCAGGGTTACCACGCTCCCGGCTCTGATACCACTTATTGGGACCTAGGTAGAACTCGCGCTCAAAAGCTAGCCTTTAAGGGGAGGGTGCCTGAATCCTTATAAGCCCATCTACTTCTAACCATGTGGGATCTTTGCTTTCACGTGGAACCCCCAACAGCAGCCACCATTAGGCAGCAGATGGACGAGAATTCCCATGAGTTGTCATGAATAGTAACTCACCAATCTTTGAAGTGATGAGGCCCTTTCAGTCCTCTACCAAGAGTTTTTCTAAGAAAGCAGATAGACTATTTGGCTTGTTGTCCGACAAAATGACGCTGACCGTGCCAGTAAGCCGCCCATTTGGCAAAGTAGCAAGTCTGTCCCACAGCTACCATATAATGGGGCTGCGCTTCAGAGTGCTACTACTTAGCCGGAGGGTGGAATCAAGTTTAGCTAGGTCCATATTTATCCAGACCGAATCCTGTTTTAGGCAGCCCTTCAAGTGGCCCCTCTTTTGCCCTAGGAGAATCAAGTCAAAATTCACTAGCAGGGCACAATGTGCCACCAAACCTGACTATATGTGGTGATTTCACCACTACTGTACCTCCACAACATGCGAGATCCTCAGTGGCAGATCGAACAGACCTTAGAACCATTGGGCCAAATGAAGGCACGACCGATCTTAGTGGTTGTGTGACAAATGGAAAATGGACTGTTATAACTAGGAAAAAAAACCAGAACCATCCTTGTACACCACCTCCAAACCCCTAAGTGACTATGGGAGTTCCCGTTCAAGGTGGAGCTGGGGCGAAATTGGTGCCACGTGATCCTAGGATGGGTTAACCCTTTGTTCAGGGCAATTACATCCCCCAGAACCTTGCCTAAACAGAGATTAGGTTATGGAAATGATTTAACAACAACTCGATCCAATGTTTAGACCGATTAATAGGCCAGCGTACAGAAAACCATACCCCGATTGGTATGATTACTACTACCCGTACCCTCGAGGTTACATGGATCCTGAGTTTACTTTGTTTGGAAGACAACCAATCCATCATTGAGCATATAGGCCGTTTTACAGCCCAATGTGGGGAGGCAAGCTACGAAATGTATAAATTTCGGCTTTTTTCCCCTATTTCCTCAATGGAGCGGCCTTTAATTGGTATATTAGTCTGCCACAAAATAGTGTCGAAACGTGGGCAGACACGGAATTTATTTTCCATTTCCAGTTTACTGGGCTGAGCTTGAAGTAAATATTGCGGACTTTGCTAGGCTGTGCTTGTTGCTCAATGAGCTAGTGGACCTGCGCATTGCCCGATTCAAAAGGGCTAGAATAGATGCCACTCTAATCTACAACCGACCGCCTATGTAAAGTTGGCCCAGAATGGGCTTAGTCTGGAATTGAGGAAAAAGTTAGCGGGTTAAGAATTTATAGATCTCTAACATTTGGCTCTCAGACCTCCAGATATGAGAGCTTGATAAAAGAAGAAGAATTGTCACTCCCCAAACCGTCACCAAGGTCCAAGGCATAACAGCGTCGTATACCTGTAAAGAGAACTCCACAAGTATACAAGGCTAGAAAAATGATATCAAATCCTCTTGGTAATTCTATCAGTACCGACTTAGGTGCCATATAAGATGCCAGTTTCCTAGCCATTTCTAGCACCCCCAAATCTTGATATTCCTCATCTTCGTTGACGAGGATTGAGCGCTCATAGCCCCCAAAATGGTTATTGGCCCCGTACAAATCAGAATCAAAAGTGACTGCAGTGAGAGAAGCGAGCTCCTGCTCTTTCTTTTTCCTCTCTTTTTGAATTTTAGATATATCATAGTCCATCGTTTTTATCTTTAACTTTCTTTTTCAACCTAAAATTCAAACTTCAAATGTGAGGATGGCGAAGACTACATGTGACTCCCTGCCATTGGCAGAAATGGAAAGTATAGTTCCATGAAGTCAAGAGTGGGATCTTCAACTATTTGATCCTTTGAGCAGAGCGAGTCGATCAGTTTCATTTCCTCTGGTGGCAGATTCTACTACTACTACTACTGCTACTACTGCGAAGACTAACGAGAAAAAGGTGGCAATGAAGAGAAATGATGGCCCGAACATCCTAACTCAGAAGGACAATCCCAGCCATTTGTTTATTAGACTACGTTGGTGGTGACTGACTGACTGGCATTCCATAAGAAATATTGGGATTGGGGTTGGGGCAGTCAAAGTCTCGCAGAACGGACAATTCCAGCCATTTGTTTATTAGACTCGAGTGGTGGTACTAATCAGTTAGGCCTTTGTTCATTACCCTTGAGGTACGACGTTCGGTAACATATTATTATACCTACAGAAGAAATAAATTATTTTATTTTAATAACAAGAACGAGGATTCAGACCTTCAGGCCCTCTTTGTATTGGATTTTGAGAATCGATTTCTGACTCCAAAACGGATTATTGGACTTAAAATTGCATTTAATTTGGAGTAAAATAATCAATTTTTCTCAGGAAATTGATTCTCAAAATTCAAAACAAACAATACAAAATAGATTTTGATTGGAACACCCCTCCTTATTCATATATTTAATCAGGTCTACAGCTAAAAACCCATACGGCCAGCGTTGTGGGTTTGCGCCCCATAGACGTGAGTTCGAATCCCCGGGCTTACCCGAAGCACATGGTTTACGGGTGATTGCGTGCATCCGTAGGGATTAGTGCTGCCCCAAATGGGATTGGGACATCCTATGACATAAAAAAGGGAGAAATTATATGGTGGCCGACCGTCAATTCCCACGGTACCACTTTGACGGTACTTGATGGTCGGGCACAATATAAAAACTCAAAAAAAGGTTTTTCAACATCTAAGAATTTATCATCGTAAAAATTTGATAAAATATCAAGGGTGGTACCACTTTGCGTTGCACGTGCAGCCCATTTACAAGAAAAAAATAATTGATTTTTCACATCTAAGAATTTATCATCGTAAAAATTTGAGACGCACCTCATCGATGTCTCTATACTTTTTCTCAAACCACCATTCTTGAGACGTATCTCTCTAATTTGTTCCAAATCAAAATAGAAAATACATTTAGCTTAAGAGGCACTTAGAAACAAGCTAACATTTAAAAAATAGAAAAATCGAACCCTCATGCATTGGGAAAGGATCATATCATTATGTTCACTGGTTTAATTGGAGCTTATGCAGATTTCAGTGCTTTCAATGATTTGACACCATCTCACCTTTCGCAAACGATCCGAACCCCACAGAGTCCTCGAAGAAGCCGAGACCAACATCCAAAACAACCAACCACAAAAACCAAACGAAGAAGAAGAAGACGATGAAACCCCTCAAGATCTCAACACACCCAACAGCTTGGGCCCGAAAATCTCCGATTGAGACTAACAACATTCCAAATGGCTCAATCAAAAACCTAATTTCGCCAATTTTATTGGCCCTGATAAGCCCCGTGTACTCCTCTTCACTGGATCCTCTCCCAAGGCATACGAAAACCATGTAGGAGATCAGTATCTTTTGAAATCTATCAAGAACAAGATCTATTATTGTCGGCTTCACGGGATCAAGGTCTTCTATAACATGGCCCTTCTTGATGCTGAAATGGCGGGATTATGGGCCAAGCTTCCATTGATCCAAAAGCTCCTTCTCTCCCACCCTGAGGCAGAATTCCTCTGGTAGATGGACAGTGATGCAATGTTCACTGATATGGTGTTTGAGCTCCCATGGGATCGGTACAAGAGAGTTTTTTAAGCATGTGAAGAGGGTTTTTAACCTTTTTCTGGGAGAGGAATATTAACCTCAAGCGGCCACTTTGCCGCTTGAATAGAAGCGGGCCACTATTGGTCCACACAAAAGTAAATTCCTAACATGGAACCCATAAAGAAAATGTAATAAATGAGCCTCCGATTCTAATGTGGTGTGTAGCCGTATAGTCCACTACCACCCACTTTGTAGGATGAATGGATGGTCCAAACCATCCATTTGTTTGGGCCACATCGTGAATAATTTGTGCCCCAAAAACATTTCCATAGGATGTCCTAACCCTCCAATCTATAGAGGTTTCCATAATCTATAGGACTGTACATTCTGGAAACCTCTATAGATCGGAGGGATAATATCATTCTATGGAGATGATTTTTAGGACACAACTTATTCATGCTGTGGTCCATCAAATGGACGGTTTAGATCCTCCTATAACATGGACCAAACAATACCTTTTGAAATATACGGGCGTAGGATGATCCAAACCGTTAATTTGTTAGGGATGCATCGTGAATAGTTTGTGCCCCAAAAATCATTTCCATAGGATGATCCTGACCCTCCAATCTATAGAGGACCTGTACATTATGGAAACCACGTTAGATCGGAGGGTTAGGATCATTCTATGGAAACATGCTCATGTTGTGGCTTATCAAGTGGACGGCTTGGATCATCCTATAATGTGGGCCATTCAGTGCCTTATGAAATATATTGGACGATAAGGCCACTTTGTAGGATGATCCAAACCATCCATTTGATGGGCCACAACGTGAATAGGCATAACCTAAAAATCATTTCCATAGAATGATCCTAACCCTCCGATCTATTGAGGTTTCTATAATGTAGTCTCTCTGTAAAATTTGGAGGGCTAGAATCATCCAATGGAAACGATTTTTTGGCACAAAACTATTCACGGGCCTAACAAATGGACGGTTTGGATCATCCTAAATAGTGGGTCGTATTGGACTACTTTTGTGGACCAATAGTGGCCTGCTTCTATTCAAGCGGCTAAATGCCCGTGCGAGCATTCCTCTTTCTTGGAAGAAGATTAGCATTGATTGTTGATGTTGACCTGTGGGCAAGTTGAGAGATCTTATTGGTGATAGGAAATGCATAGTAAAGAAGAAAATTTTCTTATGTTTCCTCTCTTACAAATGCGAATGACAAAAATGCCCTAGGCTGTGGGACACAACTGGAAATAAACGCAAAGGGTGGAAGGAAATAACCCACCATTTTGCCTTTATATACAGTAGTTAGATTGTATTGGAGATCCCATTTCACATTGTTTTGAACATCTGAAATGCCTTTTGCACTTTTTATAAATGGTTTTGCAAAAATCAAAATTTCAAACACCTCTCCTCAAAATCAATTTGAATCCAAAAAGTGCTATGAAAGTATGATATTTTAAGTCCCAAAATATATTTTAAATCATCAGAAAAATACTAAGACCAAATCCCAAAGTTTAGCCAAAGTTTAAATTTAAAAATGCAATTTCAAACAGGGGTGGTCGACCATAGGCCAGGTCGTTCGGTTGATGCTTGCTGCAAATCCGGCAAGTGGAAAACCAAACTGGCTAGTCAACCGAAACTGGGCCGGTCAACCGCGAGGTTACTGGAACTGGAAAAAAAAAGAAGTTCCAGCAAGTAGAGGGCGGTCGACTGGACCTGCAAAAAACTAGCCAATACGGGTTCAAACAACTAGTTGGTTTTTGGGGGTTCTTATTAAAACTTGCCCAAACTACCCTCAACGGCTATATTTGATCATTTTTTATCTTTTGACAATTTGGAAATCAAATATACACGTAAACTTAAGAGTTTACAAAGATTTTCCATTGTACTTTTTCAAAGCTTTGATTTTGCTCATTCAATTTGTAAAAAAGATCTCCCTAGGCTCATTTTGTATTCTACGTCTGGAGAGATTGAGATCATTCATTGTAACATACGCCTACAAAGAGGCTTCGAGCGTTCTTCTTCTTCTTTAAATCAATGTTGTAGTGAGAAGGTGGAAGGCTTCCCATGAGTTTGTTCGTGTGAAACCTCAATAAATATAGCCTCGAGAGTGGGTGAAACATCCCAACAAGTTCATTGGAACTTAAATCCAAGTATCCTAGTTTTTGACAATGGACCGTTAGGTTGACTTGAAATTCTACATGTAGATGAGATTGAGATAGCATTCGGGACATGCGACTCATATCTGTTAGGGTTTGTCCGTGGAAGTTATTGTTTGTAAGGTCAATTTCGCGGAGGTAGGAGAGGTTTGCTGTGTGGGCCGAAGTTGACCCCATCAAGCCTTGATGGGCAAGGCTCAAAATGATGACCCTTTGATGGCAACTACTGCATGCGGAGGTCAATGCACCATTAGGATCATCAGTTATTTGACTCTTGAAGGCGAGCAAAGCGGGTCGATCAGTTTCGTTTCCTATGGAGGCAAATTATACTAGTAAGAAAAAGAAGAAAAAGAAAAAACTGACATGGAAAGTAAATGAGAGACCAAACATCCTAAGACTCATGTTATTTGGAATCCCTGCAAGAATTATATAGAAGCTAGGAAGGCAGTAGGAGAAGATAGAGGCAAGTCCTATGAGGATTTGCACCACAGGTTAGGGACGAAAGAGGGTGAAAAAGAAGTTTACAAGCTTGCCAAGATGAGAGAAAGGTGGAGCAGGGACTTCAATCATATAAAATGCATCAAAGGCGAGAATCAAAGATTGTTAGTAAAAGAAAACGAGGTTAAAGAGAGGTGGAGAAGCTACTTCGATAAGTTGTTTAATGGAGAACCCGTAGCGAATTTGGGAGAACTTGATAACGGTTTTGATGATACAAACTGGAGGTTTGTTCGTAGAATCCAAACATCAGAGGTAAGAGTAGCTATGAAAAAGATGAAATTAGGCAAGGCTATTAGTCCTGAGGGTATTCCAATTGAGACTTGGAGATGCTAGGGTGAACAATATTTTGAAGACCAAGAAGTTGCCTGATGAGTGGAGGAAGAATACATTAGTACCTATCGATAAGAATAAAGGGGATATTCAGAGTTACACCAATTACCAGGGAATTAAGCTACTGAGTCACACCATGAAGCTTTGGGAGAGGGTAATTGAGCATAGACTAAGAAAAGAGACTAAGGTGTCAGATAATCAGTTTGGCTTCCTACCCGGATGATCAACTATGGAAGCTATCTTCTTGATTAAGCAGTTAATGGAGACATTTAGAGAAAATAAAAAGAACATTCATACGGTTTTCATTGATTTGGAGAAAGCGTATGATAGGTTCCCAGGAGTGTATGTGGTGGTGGGTCCTTGAAAAGAAAAAAACCCTACTAAATATGTTGATATGATTAAGGATATGTAGAACGGCACAGTAACTAGCGTCAGAACTACGGATGGCACGTCTAGTAAGTTTCCAATCACAATAGGACTGCACCAAGGATCAGCTCTAAGACCCTATCTTTTTTCTCTAGTTATGGATGAACTTACGGAAGGTATCCAGGACGAGGTGTCGTGGTGTATGTTATTTGCAGATGACATTGTATTAATTGACGAAACCAAAGGAGTTAATGTTGAGTTAGAGTTATAGAGACCTACTTTGGAATCCAAAGATTTTAGACTGAGCAGGGCTAAGATAAAGCATATGGAGTGCAACTTTAGCAATGTAAGGAGGTGGGGCGAGGATGTAGTAAATTTATTTATTTTTTTGAAATATGACGTATTATATTATAAGTCATACGAATTTTACATAAGATTGGGATCATGAGTCCACCTCTCTGCTTGACATCGTATGAAGCCCAGGAAGTGACTGGGCATAGAAACAAAAAAACCAAAATTCCTTGAAACATTCCACTATCACCCCATCCTTCGAGTTAGAAACTACCGCCAAACAAAAGAGTCAATCCGCCTCTTTTCTAGAAACCATAAAAAACCTTGCAAAATCCTGATAGATACCTATCAAAATAACTTTGCAGTCTTACATTGAAGATCTTGAACAAACTCCCCTTTAAGATGAGCATTTCCTTAGTGCCAATAAGAGACGCTCAACCTCGGATGCAAAATTTCTGCAATCTTAATCGAAGATCTAGAAGATAAGCAGGACCCCCCTTCTAAAATTCCTGATAAAAAACCACAAGGGATTTCACCCGTAAGAGGAGCACTTCTCCAGCTCTTCCAAAAGATGTTTGATTTGGAGGATGTAGTAAATATGACTGGATAGGAGTTACCTAAGAGAGAGATATTTCGCTATCTTTATTCAATCTACATAAGGAATGAGAGATTTAAGAGGATGTTAACCACAGAATAAGAGCAGGTTGGTTGAAGTGGAAACATGCTTCAGGAGTTCTGTGCGACCGTAAAATACCTATCAAGTTGAAGGGAATGTTTTATAAGACAGTTGTTAGGCCAGCAACAATGTACGGCTCTGAATGTTGGGCCGCCAAGAAGCGGCATGTCGACCTCTCTTTTCCGGGCGATGGTTACTCCATCGTTGGTAGGCTCTTTTCAGATGACGATGTTCATGCCATCGACCTAGCCTCCAGACGATGGTTTTCCCATCGTTGGTTGATAATATTCTCCCTCATTTTCTGGGCGATGGGTTCCATATCCATCATTGGTCAGATCTCTTACATGTGACGGTCTTTTCCCTGTCGACCTTGTCTACGATGGTTTCCCTATCAATTGTTACCCTTTTCACTTGCCGTTGTGTTGCTTCGCCGATGTTCGTTGCGCGCAACTTTGGTGTGCCCCATTTGCGTGCTGGATCCTACTTATTCCTACCATGGCGCCTCAATTGCTTGTGATATGCGGATTTGTTGGTCGTACTCTCATTCAGGAGAAGGCCCTGTTTGATCGATCTCGTTGTTGTGCTACTTCACTGCTATGTTTTATGGCCATTGATCTCGATGCTGTTTACTGTGGCTATGCTGTCCTTTTTAGTATTATGCAATCATTATGTACTCACCACACCAGCTTGGGGAGTGCTATACCAAGCTGGATCTGTGTATCGACTTATTTTACTTTTTTATGTATGGTCATTTTTGTTGTACTTTTTAGTTGTTGCTGTAGTCTCTCTTGTAGCAAGCTGGAATTCCACAGTGTATACACTCCAGCTTGAGACTGAGTGTTGAATAACATGTATTCATGGTAATTTAGCCATTACTTATAGTGTAGAGGGTATTGTAGTCATTGTACATTATTGCCCTATTTTGAGCCTATATATACATCATATTCATTAGGAGCTCCATAGTGAAGACTCTCCATCCTTCACTCCTCTTCTAATCTCTTTCTAACCTTAATCTCATTTCTAACAAAATAAAAACAAATAAAAAGTATTCAAGAGATAGCGAGTTGTCCCAGTTTCAAATACAAGACAATACAAGCAAAATCTCATCCAGCAATAAGACACAAAACTACAGCAAGAACATTTGATTGATTATCAAAAGTTTACAAATTAAAAAAGATGACACATGCCTCAAACACATGATCAATTCAATGGACATAAATTTAAAAAGGATGGCAAATTTCAAATGAACATTATCAAAGGCAATGCACATAATTACATAACAAAAGGTATCGTAATTGCAGAATAACAGTACACATTCCTTGCACAGTAACAACAAAAAGACCTGCACAAAATGATCCAAGGGTTAAGAATCAGTCGTTAGAGGCTGCTAAAAAGACCAATATATTCTGCTTTGCCCACATTTCCATACGATTTATTAAACTAGCTGTACAAAATTAGTTCAAAATTACTACGCCCCAGAAACTAAGAAAACCACAAAAAACCAGATGCAATACAAAAATCAATCACTATTACAGGCCCAGAAGGTTACACCGAAGAGATCTACTTACACCGAAGAGTTCTACAAACTCAGGGCACATAATGATATTCAAGAGAGTGAAGATCAACTTGAGACAAAGTATGTTGATGATTTGAAGTTTCTGAAATGCTGGTGTGGCAACAAAGAGAGGGTGAATTGGTTGTTTTTACAAAATTCTTGTCTTTTAAAGCTATTCACTAAGTTCACCTTAGTTTTAAACTTTTAATCAATCAAGCTGGTTAGTTAATTAGGACTAATAGGCTTGATGTATGCTTAATACCCTAGTTGATTTACAACTTGATTAGGAGATGATTAGCAAGAATAGGTTTTCAATGTTGATTCAAATGCTAATAGTGGAGAAAAGCACCCCAATCATAAAAGAAAAAGATAAAAGATTGAAAAATATAAATACCACAAGAGGTAAACAGAACAATTTATAGTGGTTCAGCCTATCCAAAAGACCTACTCCACTCTTCCAAGTTAGTCTCTTTGGGTATTCTCTCCTAAATTGAATCCGACTATAGCCGGATTCCGGGTCGTAGAATCTCCACTACACAAATTCAAGGGAACAAATCCTTGTAACCAAATACCAGATTCACCATTCTTCACAGGCCGAATCGTAGACCCTCGGTAACAATGATCATCAAATATTGAAGCACACTCTTTAGCCTCTAGATTAGGCTTGATACAATTATGAAGCTCACAAAACTCTCCAAAGATAGAAAACAATAAAGCCTAAAAGAGATCTTCAAATGACTGTGCAAGTTCAACCTCTTTGAAGAAATCAATGAGTTTTGAATGTTTAAGCTCATGTGAGGTTTCCAATAGGTCCAAAAGTTATAATATCCACGAGAAACTATCACATCTATAGCCCTCAATGATTCATGGCCGTTTGGTGTAATCTGTTAAAAAAAGATCAAAACAGTCAAAAAATCAACTAGTCGTTATGCCTCAACGGCTAGTTTCTCACGTAGACTCGGTCGCCCACAAGTTGGTCGCCCATGCCTAGTGCGTTGGAAATTTTTATTTTTGTTTCTCCGGACAGTGCGGTCGACCAATTCAATCGCTCGTAGCTATTAAAAACAATTTTTTATGTTGGTTTGTAAAATTCATATCTCTTATTTCTCATGAGATTTTGATTTTCATGTACTCTACGAACATGAAAAGAATGAGAGGAATCTAATCAAAATATTTTCAAAAATATTTGAAAATCATTTCGACCAATTAAAGTGGAATTAAGGTTTTTGGTCCACTATGCAAATACCTATTTGATGTCATTTCACTTATTACCTCAACTTAGCACTTGGGCTTTCGTTATTAAGCTATGGACTTTTGTTTTAACAATGTTTAGGACCTTTAAAAATGAATTTCAATGAAAAATAAAGAGGTCTCAAGGGTTGGTTTTGAAAAAAGTTTGAAAAACACTATGAAATGCAAAACCATTTGAATGAGATCTCCAATACAATCGAAAATGTGAAACTACTTACGAACCTTGATTGCATCGGCTTCAAAGGTCATCCTTGGGCTCTTAGCTTGTAAGTGAACACTTGAGAATGCTTGGTCCACATGAGTCTCTCTTGAATGGATTCTTCACTTTGAATGCATGAGCAAATCACCATCACTTGTTCAACTCCAAGCTTCACTTTGGCATTGTGCAAGGCATGCTTGTGGGATCCTCAACTTGAGCTCTTAACTTGGACATCTTCCAAAGATGATGCCCCCAATATGTGCAACCTCTCTTGGTTCATTTGTGCATGTTGATCCTCAAGCAATGTGTAGTGTTGAATTGTGCTAAGTTGTACTGAACAATCAAATTCTTGTCTAAGGCACAACACTACAAGGAAACTCATTAGTTAATAAAGACTAATCAATTTGGGTTTTCTAGCATCAAAACAAAAAGAAAAATGTGATTATTTGAACTCATGTGAACTCTTGGGCTAACAATCTCCCCGTTTTTTATGATGGCAAACCAAATTGATAAAAATAAGCATTAGAAAGATACCTGCAATGAAGTACTACTCCCCCTCACTATATGCATAAGTGTATTATGACAACATAAAGCAAGCAATCCATATAGAATATGGACTACCTAATAAATTTCAAAATTATCCCCCTTTTAGCAGTAGCAAAAAGGGAGGTTTTAATAGTGAAACCTCAAGATATAATGCCAAGCAATGCAATTATCACTCCGCCTATCTATTTAACATAAATATAAGATGTTCGTGTTGAAACATACATGATAAGAGTGAAGCAATATCAAGAAGTGAAATGATTGACCATTTTTATGGGTGAGTAAAGATTTAAAGTTTAAGCACAAGAGAAGGGTGTTTAGCAGTGTGGACAATCTAAACACGACCCTATTATACTTATGATCAATAAAGATGCATAAAGTCAAGCTCTCCCCCTAAATCTTTGTCATTGGTAATAGATAACTAATATGAAACAAGTCATGACAAGATAAGGATGATGTAGAGATATGTTTGTTGGGCACAAGAAAAGGGTATCAATAAAACAACCCTGTGACCCATAAGAATTTGCGATTGGCCTTGGAAAAGACATAAGAGACAAGGCATGACAAGGCAAAATGGCTAAGGATATGACTGTGATTGCTTAGCCAGGGAAACTTATCATGGTGATTGATTCAAATAACTTCAAGGGCGCATGATAGGTGTGTGAATTCATAGATAACACGATAATTCTCTAATGAAATTGATTCTATGAAGGAGATTCCAGCATATTTACAAGATATGACACAAGAAACAAGGTTCTTTTCATTGGTGAAGTGATAGACACATGCGACAACCCAAGATAAGTCCAAGACAATGAAGAATAGGACATTGAAGCCTAAGAAACTGACAGCACTTGTCATGAATGAGAGAGAATCTCAAATCAAGAATACAAGACAATCCCAACTAGAACAAAAAAATGAAGCAATGGAGCTTCAAGTAAGAGTACTTATCAATGGCAAAGCTGATAAACAACATGAGGCCATCCAAGATAAGTTAGTTTTGACTAAGAAGGATTTGACACTAAGGCTCAACCTACGGGCATCTGTCAAAATGAGAGATATTCTTAATAAGAAGAGATGACAACCCCAACAACATGCTCATTGAAGCAATAAAGATTCAAATGAGGATGCTTATCATAAGCAAAGTGATGCACACATTAAACATCATATGATAAGCCTAGAGAAGGACATATTTAACAATTAGCTTCCCCTTTGTTTATGAATCATAGGGTGTGACTCCAAAAGGCTGTCCAAAAAGGTTCTACAAGGGTTCTCGAATGATTAGTTGAAGATCAACCATTGGGCTACAATTTTCTTGTTTGCTAAGGATAATCAAATGATATGCTATGAAATGATGGAATAACCTAGCAAGACCTGAATAATTGCATATATATATATATATATATATATATATATATATATATATATATATATATAACCAAGTTAAAGCACATAAGACTGGTCGAGACTTAGATGCTGTCATATAGCCAAATAATTAGATGTTTTTTAATTAAGGTGATGGTACTGTTCTTTCAAAAGAAGGCATGAGCACCAATTTAAGCAGCTTTCAACATTAAGTTTTAGTATATTTACCATGCAGCTAATACCAATCAAGGGGTAGTAAACATATATACAACCAACAAGCAGATACACTTAAGATAGCAGATACAAGCATTCAAACAATCTATCATAGGACAAGCAACTCTATCATAATGTGAAAACCAGTCTATTATGTTTTCTTACGGAAGCAAGCTAGTTATCAACTTCATTGTCATTTTCGTATCCCTTAATAAATTGTTTCATGTATTTTGATGGATTAAGTCTAATTAAATGATTAAACATGATTCTCAAAACACATTTCATTACAAGTTTTCTCTTTAATGCCTATTATATTCATTTCTCAATTTTGAGCACAATTTAGGCTTTTGAGGTACATTCTCAAGATTTTAATGATACTTTCAATTGGCATTAATCTCAAGAGATACAAGTTTGAGTGTTTTTATATTATTTATGATTTCAAGTTACTCAAACATATAGAATGGTAAAATTTGTATCAATTATATTTCAAATGCCTTTAATTAAAGAGTTTCAATGAAAATTACAATTGATGCTTCCTCTTTAATTTGAAGTTCACTTATACTTGGATTTTCAAATCTTATCACCCTCATATAGGCTAAGCATGAGTTTTCCTATTCTAATACACCAGTATATGTTTGTTGTGTAGGGTTTAAGTTAATTAAAAGAATCTTAGTATTTCTTTTTCACTAATGAGTAAAATTTCAATTTTTTGTTTTAGATTTATCCTACAATTCTTTCCAACAAGTGATTCTCTCATATCAATTGCATGTCAAAGATGAATAGTCAAACTTATGGACATGCTACATATGACCTGGTTCAATCAAGATGAATCATAATTCCTTCATTGAACGAAGTTACATTTGCAAAATCCCTTAACTAGAATAAGACTTTATGATCAAAGGGATGTTCTTAAAGGCTAAGTATTTTCAAAAATGATCATTAGAGAGTGAGACCTTGGGCAAATGCACACATTTTAAATTATGAATTTCTTTTTTTTATTTTGGGAAGACACAACTTTGTTTATCTAAATTTTTAAGAAGAATAGTTTAAGAGATTAATGAATACAAAAAATGATTGGAAAAAATGATAATGCAATTATTAGACAAATTGAAAATATGGATGTCTCATGGCCAGTCCGAGGAGGTAATGGCAACAACGCTGCCCCTCAAGGCAATGGAATATAAGACCCCTCTACAAAAGAGGAGATCCCCAAAAAGGGTTCATCAACTCAAAGAGATTTATCTATGACGTTTACCAAGGAATTTACAAACACAATTATGTTTGCTCCAACATGGTAAGGAGATATTCAGCCAGAAAACCTTTCCCGTCAGAAACTAATATTCAATAGAAAAATTGGTATTCAATAGAAATATTGGTTACTCTTTGAGGTGCAGTTGGAGAGAGTCAGTAATGGTTGCACAACTGATCAATTTGTTTGGATGTAGCCCTCATTCTGTAGCAGAAAAGATATCAATAGATACAAGAGAATTTCAATAGAAAAATTCTCGTCAGAAACTAATATTCAATAGAAAAATTGGTATTCAATAGAAATATTGGTTACTCTTTGAGGTGCAGTTGGAGAGAGTCAGTAATGGTTGCACAACTGATCAATTTGTTTGGTTGTAGCCCTCATTCTGTAGCAGAAAAGATATCAATAGATGCAAGAGAAGTTCAAATATGTGGGGAATACATTGACGGATGTAGAGGATATATCACATACCTGAAACTGGGATATAGTAGTTGAGTTATTGCCTTTTTCCAGATTTCTTTGGCAACCTTCTAGGATTCTTTCAAATAGGCATTCAATAATGGTAATGGAGGGAACTTAACCACAAGCTCAAAGGCATCAAGTTGCTTCTCCTTTCCAACAAGTTTCTGAAAAAAGCAAAAAGCTTGTTGGTGACTGGAATGAACTTATCCAACTTCTAATGTAACCATACTTTCGATGAGCTGAGGCTTATTATTAATTTATCTAGCAAAAAGCTGGGCAAGTAACCTTAGAGGACGATAGAAAAAGAACCCCACACTATATCACAGCGAGATATGACAACAGGTGAGAACTCTCTAAAATTACAATGGATAGAAGCCTCCTAAACGGGAAGGAAATTAATGAAAAGGGCAATAAATTACTACGGCCCAGAAATTAATGAAAATGACAGAAAACCGGATGCCGTACACAAATAAATCACTAACACAGGCACAAAAGGATCTTAGAAAAAGAACCAAGCTACTACATCACAACAAGAGACTTCCCAACAGATGAGAACTCTCTAAAATTAGTGAGTTTCGTAATTATTTAATATAGCGACATCAGATTTAGACTGAATGGATGCCTAAAAATTATCCTCCGTCTATACAAAAAGGGTAGAAGTAACAATCAAAGTGGAATGGCTAAATCAAAGATTAAGTATGAAGTTAGCAACACCGCTGTAAAGCAACTAAAAAGAACTCATAAAAATGTTGAATGTAAAGGCAATATGAGAAATGTCTCGATTACTAACAAAGACCAACACAAAACTACGGCAAAAACATTTGACTGGTTATACAAATTTTACAAATTAAAAAAGCATTGAACATGTCTCAAACACATGATCAAGGAACTGGACATAAATGCAGAAAAAAAAACACTTGACTGATTATCCAAAGTTTACAAATTAAAAAAAGGATGGTGGAGGTCTCAGAATTGCAGAATGACGGCAAGGCTTCGAAAGCCATTCAGTCCCGAAAGATGGTGTTTTTAACATGATATCATCACTGGCCAACAATGCCAAGACTCTAGACGAATACCATTACTAGCACAGTAACAACAAATTGAAATATGGGACAGTAAGAGAAAGAAAAATAAATAAAATTGAAGCATAAAAGCTAGAACCCTGATTTCAAGTGTTAAATTAGCATAACACTGTAAAACAACTGAAGAGAAGTCAATAGTTTGTCGAACGTACAGGTTTCAAATATGCGACAGTAAGGGAAATGTCTCAATGACATAAAAAACAACACAATTGACTTATTTTTTGAAGTTTTACAGATAAAAGAAGGCACATGTAAAGACCACATGATCAAGGCAAAGAGGCCTCTAAATTGTAGAATAAGAGGAAGCCTTCAAAAGACATTCAGTCCCAAAAGATGGTGTCTTTTAATATGATATCACCCCTGGCAAACCGTGTTAAATACTCTAGATGAATACATATTCCTAGTGAAATAAAAACCAAAGAAACTTTGACACAATGATTCAAGGGTTACAATCCTCAAAATGTACAATCTAGGTTTTAGCTTACAAAATCCTAGTTTTAGCTTGTATCCAAATGAAAAGTAAATAGAAGGAACTTTATGCAATTTAGATATACCGGAGAACGAAAAAATGTAGCCAAATAATAAAACCCTAACCCCAAATCGGAAAAGGAGAGAAGATAAAAAAATGTGCAGAACTGAACGGAGATGAAAAACAACGCGGTAATGGTAAGAACCTAACGCTAGATCTGAAAAGAGATGAAGATATATTCAGTTGGAAAAAAACACTAAACCTAAAATGCAGTAAAACGAGTGTTTAAGACCCAACCCTAGAGTGACGACAAGTAGAAGCATTGACGCAACGATGGGTCGACCGCATTAATAGAACCGGGCAATCTGGTACAGTGTTCAATACTTCTAATTAATCATTCTTTCTTTTAGACATGTAGTAGTTTACTTGTGGACATGTAGCATTTTAGTTTTGACAATTGATGTATGGATGTGGATGGGATAACATATTAATGTGGACTGATTAAGTTTTGAAAATATAGGTTAGTCGGCATAATTACATTTATCATTTAGTAGTAAAGATATGGATATGAGGATTTCATTTTGTTTGATGTTCTCAACAATTTGATCTTCAATAATGTGAGTACTATTAACATTTTCCATATGATACTAAAAATACACAAGATAACAAATTAAGGTAGGAGCCCTTTTACATTATTGGTCATCAAACTTTCATCGCATGCTCATCAAACAAATTCCTTTTTTAAACATAAACCAAATACAAAAAGTTTTTCCTCAAAATTTTTTCCTTTTCAGTCTCGGTAATCTAAACAGTAGAAAAGTAATTTATAAAATTGTTTGCAAAATCACTTATATGAGATTTTTTTTTTCTTTGTTTTTTTTCCTTTTCATGATTTTCAAAACAATTCTAAGAAATACTTGGATTTTTGAGACTGAAAAAAAAAAAATGTCTAGAAAATGCTTTTTTGTGTTTAGTTTATGTTTAAAGAAAGAAAATATTTTTGCCAATGGACATTCAATAAAAGTTTAATATTCAATAATACAAAAGAAGTCCTACATTTGTTTGCTATTTAGTGTCTATCTTATATATTATCACTATCTGGCATCATATGGGAAAAATTCAAAGTACCCATACCCATATTATTGAAAAGGAAAATGATATGAAGACCAACAGTACGACTGAGAGAGACACAGACAATGAGCATATGTCATGTGTCCAAAAAAATTACTTTTTTGTGGATTATACATTTATACTAAACCTAAGAGCTGCCTCACGTCACTTGTGATGCTGTGACGAGATGCTATTTGTCCGGTCCCCTGGTTGGTCATATTCTCGGTATCCCTAGCATCAACCAATTGAAATCAAATTGTTGAACGGGATTTGCTAGCATCCATCGTAAAAGGCATTTCGCAAATGCTCTGTCGCATGTCAGAGCAGCCACATAGAAAATAATGACAATCTCTGACATAAGACAGAGAATCTGCGAAATGCCTTTTGCGATGGACGCTAGCAAATCCCTTGTTGAAAACATCAAACAAATTGAAATATAAAATCATGACTAAATAATAAATGAAATCACATCCACACATCAAAGCATCACATCCTAACCACAATGATTCTTGTCAAAGTCAAATTGAAATATCTGCACATCAAATGTAATCACATAAGACTAACAACATCGAAGCATCAAAACTAAAATGCTACATGTCCAAAAGTAAACCAAAATGAAGTAGTTTACTTTTGAACAGAAAGGCTGGCACCTAGGACAACTATAAACCAAAACCATCTATGAACAGAAACCATTTAAACAATCCAAATATAGATTGAGCCACTTATTACAAATGAAGTGAACAACGTTTAATTTAGACAGACTATTCATACACCAAAACGGCAAGCAGCCTTAGTTATCAAATGGCACACTATACCCTAATTAACCTCTAGAAACAAAGGAAAACCAACATCAGAGACTATTTATGAACAAAAACCATTTGAACAATCAAGTCACGGATAGAGCTAGTTATTCAAAATGAACGGAACAAAGTTTTATTCAGACACACTACTCATAAACCAAAATGGCCAAATGAATTAGTTATCTAATTACTGGCACTCGATACACCTATCCTGCACAGAAGAGGCTTGAAACCGCCTCTTTTCACGTACTCAGCTTCCAGCCCTGATAAGCTTCAACACTTTCTTGTGACCACTCTCCAGAGTTGGTAAATATTTGAAGGTCACAGAACTAGGCCGCACATGAGGTTCTAAAAATTGATAACAATGCCAATTCAGTTAGTTGAAGTAACAACCCGAACAGGAAAGACTTATAATCACAGCTTTAGAAACAGAGGCTAGCACTGCGCAACCAATTAATACATGGCAGGTATTATTTTATGAGCAAAAGATGAAAAAAAATCAACCAAGAATAAATATAAAGAAAAAGCATGGCATGGATAAAAATAAAAAATTGGTAGTCATTTAAGGGAAAATACATTCCTAGCATCAGCAAATACTGTTGGGAATGGTAGTATGATGCCATTTACAATCTACTTGACAGCATAGGGCATCAGTAGCCTCCTTTGGCTTTTAAAATCTAGGAAGCAGCAGATGAGTTATGGCCTTTTTCTATTTCCACTTTCGCACTTTGAGTTGACACTCAAGAAAATTGTAGCATTACAACCCAACCAAGAACCTGGATTGGCACATAGGACAACTATAAACATGCTACCACGGTCAAGAGAGAGAAATGACAATTCCAATCCATATAGTTGTCTGCCTACAGCAAAATGGAGATACATGCAATAAAATACAGAAATGTAGGGATTTGACACTCAACCACCGTGAATGCATGGAAAGACCACGTAATCAAGATTCTCTAGATACAAAAAAACCAGCAATATATTCAAACCAAAGCAAAGGACAAGATCACCCAAACGCAAAGCCATGAGATCTAATACACAAGGAGTTAAAGAATACAACAATCCAAAACAATTTCAATTCATCGAACCAAAATTCGAATAGAGAACTACGTAAGTATAATAAAACAACTAGTACAAAATCCAACCAGCTCATATAGGTTATTGAAAACTTGGATAAAAAATCTCTAAACAAAATAGCCCAAGAGAAAATAGTAGGAGCATCACCCCATCAAATAAGGTGACAACATCAACAGACAAATGACATGAAAACCATACATGCCAGCCTATCAAAGCAGACAATGTGATAATTAAAAGACTAAAGTATCTAATCCATTAAAAAAGAATCAACTGAGAACAAAATAACGAATAGAAGCAAAGAAGGTGCAATTATGTGACAGATTGAAAAATGTATGTCTCATGGCCAGTCCCAGGAGGTAATGGCAGCAACGCTGCTCCTCAAGGCAATGGAATATGAGACCGCTCTACAAAAGAGGAGATCCACAAAAGGGATCATCAACTCAAAGAGCTTTACCTATGATGTTTACCAAGAAATTTACAAACACTGTTCTGTTTGCTCCAATATGGTAAGGTGATTTTCAGCCAGAAAACCTTCCCCGTCGGAGACTAGAGCAAATATTCAATAGAAATAACACCTAGCAAAGTTCAAGGTTTGCATATAGAAGAAGGAAAAAGGAACATATAGTAATTACAAACAGCTGAAAGCGCCTAAACAGTGACATATATTGGCTCTTTGGATACATGGATTTTATAATCTAGGATTGTAAAATTCTTGATTTTTAAAGCTAAAACCTGCAATTTATAAGATAAAACTTAGATATTATAAGCTAAAACTTAGATTTTATAAGCAAAAACCTGGATTTTACAATCTAAGATTTAACTTACAATTCTAGGTTTTAGCATATAAAATCCAGGTTTAAGCTTGTAAAATCCATACAATCCAAAGCTAAAACCTGGATTTTATAAGATAAAACCTAGAATTTTTTAAGAGATTAATGAATACAAAAAATGATTCAAAAAAAGGATAATGCAATTATTAGACAGATTGAAAAAATGTATGTCTCATGGCCAGTCCCAGTAGGTAATGGCAACAACGCTGCTCCTAAAGGCGATGGAATATAAGACCCCACTACAAAAGAGGAGATCCCTAAAAAGGGATCATCAACTCAAAGAGATTTATCTATGACGTTTACCAAGGAATTTACAAACACAATTATGTTTGCTCCAATATGGTAAGGAGATTTTCAGCCAGAAAACCTTCCCCGTCAGAGACTAATATTCAATAGAAATATTGGTATTCAATAGAAATAAGGGTGTCAATTTTGGCTCGGGCACGGAAGCTCGCTCGAGCTCGGCTCGAAAAAAGCTTGGCTCGAATCCTTAACGAGCCGAGCCGAGCCGGCTGGCCAGGCTCGTTAAGCTTAACGAGCCGAGCCCGAGTCAGGCCAGGCTCGGCTCGTTAAGGCTTGTTAAGAATTTAATATATTTAAATATATATATATTATATATTAATATATACACTAAAAGGGTTGTCCAGGGAGTGAAAGGGGGAGGCAAAATATGTCACTTCTTTTTTGGAACCCCATTTGTTACTTGGACCACCTCCCGTAGTGTAAAAAGAGTAGTAAAAAAACACTAGATAGGGCTGTCCAGGGAAGATGAGGGGTGTGAAATTAATATAATTCGAGCTCGATAAGGCTCGCGAGCCGCTCACGAGCCTGACCGAGCCGAGCCGAGCCGAGCCTGGATCGAGCCCGAGCCGAGCCCGAGCCGAGCCCGAGCAGAGCTTTTGAGCTTAACAAGCCGAGCCGAGCCTGGCCAAGCTCGGCTCGGCTCGGCTCGTTTACACCCCTAAATAGAAATATTGGTTACTCTCTGAGGTGGAGTTGGAGAGAGTCAATAACGGTTGAACAGCTGATCAATTTGTTTGGTTGTAGGCCTCATTCTGTAGCAGAAAAGATATCAATAGATGCAAGAGAAGTTCAAATATGTGGGGAATCCTTTGACGGATGCAGAGGATATATCACATACCTGAAACTGGGATATAGTAGTTGAGCTATTGCCTTTTTCCAGATTTCTTTGGCAACCTGCTAGGATTCTTTCAAGTAGGCATTCAATAATGGTAATGGAGGGAACTTAACCACAAGCTCAAAGGCACCAAGTTGCTTCCCCTTTCCAACAAGTTTCTGAAAAAAAGCAAAAAGCTTGTTGGTGACTGGAATGAACTTATCCAACTTCTAACGTAACCATACTTTCGATGAGCTCAAGCTTATTATTAATTTATCTAGCAAAGAGCTGGGCAAGTAACCTCAGCGGACGATAGAAAAAGAACCCAACACTATATAACAGCGAGAGATGACAACAGGTGATAACTCTCTAAAATTACAATGGATAGAAGCCTCCTAAAAGGTAAGGAAATTAATGAAAAGGACAATAAATTACTACGGCCTAGAAATTAACGAAAAGGACAGAAAACCGGATGCCGTACAAAAATAAATCACTAACACAGGCACAAAAGGATCATAGAAAAAGAATCAAGCTACTACATCACAACAAGAGACTCCCCAACAGATGAGAACTCGTTAAAATTAGTGAGTTTCGTAATTATTTAATATAGCGACATCAGATTTAGACTGAATGGATGCCTAAAAATTATCCTCCCTCTAAACAAAAAGGGTAGAAGTACTCAAAGTGGAATGGCTAAATCAAAGACTAAGTATGAAGTTAGCAACACCGCTGTAAAGCAACTAAAAAGAACTCATAAAAATGTTGAATGTAAAGGCAATATGAGAAATGTCTCGATTTCTAACAAAGACCAACACAAATCTACGGCAAAAACATTTGACTGGTTACACAAATTTTACAAATTAAAAAAGCATTGAACATGTCTCAAACACATGATCAAGGAACTGGACATAAATGCAGAAAAAAAAACACTAGACTGATTATCCAAAGTTTACAAATTAAAAAAATGATGGTGGAGGCCTCAGAATTGCAGAATGACAGCAAGGCTTCGAAAGCCATTCAGTCCCGAAAGATGGTGTTTTTTAACATGATATCATCACTGGCCAACAATGCCAAGACTCTAGACGAATACCATTACTAGCACAGTAACAACAAATTGAAATATAGGACAGTAAGAGAAAGAAAAATAAATAAAACCGAAGCATAAAAGCTAGAACCCTGATTTCAAGTGTTAAATTAGCACAACACTGTAAAACAACTGAAGAGAAGTCAACCGTTTGTTGAACGTATAGGTTTCAAATATGCGACAGTAAGGGAAATGTCTCAATGACATAAAAACAACACAATTGACTTAAATCTCTCGATGACATAAAAACAACACAATTGACTTAAATGTCTCGATGACATAAAAACAACACAATTGACTTATTTTTTGGAATTTTACAGATTAAAAAAGGAAGGCACATGTAAAGATCACATGATCAAGGCAAAGAAAGAGGCCTCCGAATTGTAGAATAAGAGCAAGACTTCAAAAGACATTCTGTCCCAAAAGATAGTGTTTTTTAATATGGTATCACCACTGGCCAACCGAGTTAAATACTCTAGAAGAATACTTATCCCTAGGGAAATAAAAACCAAAGAAACTTTGACACAATGATGCAAGGGTTAAGAATCAGTCCATAAGAGGCTGCTAAAGGGGATTCATAAAGTCTGCTTCGCACATATATGTATATTGTATATTAAACTAGTAGTTTAAAATTACTACGCCCAAATAAACCTTTGAAAAGGACAAAAAAGGGATACGGAGTGAGCAAATGTAGTAAACACCAGGTATTCAAGCCAAAAAGTATTAATCTAGGTATGCAACATAAAATTACAGATAAAATAGAAAAGGACAATTCAAAACACAATTAGAAGATACAACACCGAAACCACAAAAGCAAATAAAATGTGGATCGTTACACGGATAAGACATGTCAAGATGTCTACTCCATTACAAGGAGCACCCAGTAATTGAAGGCATTTCCATGACACAACCAAATTGCCTCACATGCAATCTACACTACTCTAATAGCATTGAAAGCCAACAAAAGAAATAATATCTGTAAAGTAAAAATTGACAGTAAGTGGCAGCAAGTTACCTACCAACAGAGAAATTAAGCATCAACGGAAAGGGAACAAAATCAAAATAAAAAATAGAAAACAAAAGCAATGCAAGAAGGCAAAAAAGAGTAGAACATTTGTCACATGGCCAGTCCCATCAGATACTGCTCCTCAAGGCGGAGGAATATGAGACGCCCTAATCAGTCTCTAGAAACAACGGACACCGAAAATCCGAGACTATCTATGACAAGAAACAATTTGAACAATCCAGTTATAGATAGACCCACTTTTTCCAAATGAAGTGAAGATATTTTTCATTAGCCAGACTATTGATAAACCAAAACAGCGAGTAACCTGAGTTTATCTAATGGCACTCTCTGCCCCTCTCCTGTGCAAGGGAATTTAGCACAAAAAAGAGGCCAGATACAGCCTCTTCAGAAAGGATACTCAGCTTCCAGCCCAGATGACTTTCACCACTTTCTTGTGACTTCACTCCAGCAAAATCAAATGAAGTAGCCGTCACAAAATATTTGAATATCACAAAATTAGACTACACATGAGGTTCCAAAAGTTGATAACTATGCCAATTCAGTTAGTTGAAGTACAAACCTCAACAGGAAGGACTTATATTCATAGTTTTAGATACAGAGGCTAGCTCTAATCAACCAATAAATGCATGGCCGGTGTTATTTTATGAGAAGAGGTGGTAAAGAAAAATAATCAACCAAGATTAGATTTAGATAAAAGCATGGAATGGGTAAAAAATAAATTGGCAGTCATTAAAGGGAAAATACATTCCTAGCATTAGCAAATACTAGGGGGAACGACCAAGCAATGATAGTATGCTGCCATTTACAGCCTACTTGAAAGAATTGGGCATCAGTAGCCTCCTTTGGCTATTAAAATTTAGGAAGCACTTCAGAAAATTGTAGCATTACAACCCAACCATGAACCTAGGTTGGCATGACAACTATAAAAATGCTACAATGGGCATAAACGATACATACAATAAATGACATGAATGTAGGGATATGAAACCCAACCACCATGACAGAATGGAAAGACCTTCTAATCAAGATGTTATTTTTTTTTTGAATGACAAACAAGTGCTCTATTCAAAACAAAGCAAAGGACAAGATCACCCAAATGCAAAGCCATGCGAACTAACTACACAAGAAAGTGTTAAAGAATACAACAGTTCAAAACAGTCACTTCATCAAAGAAAAATTTGAATAGAGAATTACGTAAATATAATAAAAGAGCTAGAAAAAAAAAATCCAACCGGCACATATAGGCTATTGACAACTTGAATAAAAAAGCTCTAAACAAAATCGTCCAAGAGAAACAGTAGGAGTATCACCCCATCAAATATGGTGACAACATCAATGAACAAATGACATGAAAAACATACATGCAATCCTATCAAAGAAGACCATAAGTGATAGTCAAAAGAATCAACTGAGCACAAAATAACAATAGAAACAAGGATGGTGTAATTATCAGACAGATCGAAAAATGTAGGTCTCATGGCCAGTCCCAGGTGGTAATGGCAACAACGCTGCTCCTCAAGGCGATGGAATATGAGACCGCACTACAAAGGAGGAGATCCCCAAAAAGGATCATCAAACTCAAAGAGCTTTATCTATGACGTTTACCAAGGAATTTACAAACACAATTCTGTTTGCTCCAACATGGTAAGGAGACTTTCAGCCAGAAAAGTCTTCCCGTCAGATACAAGAGCAAATATCAAATAGAAATGACACCTATCTAGTTCAAGATTTGCATATAGAAGCAGAATCAAGGAGCCTTATAGCTAGTCACAAAAAGCTGAAAGCCCCTAGACAGTGACATTTACCCGCTGTTTGGATACATGGATTTTATAAACCAAGATTGTAAAATCCTGGATTTTACAAGCTAAAACATACGTTTTATAAGCTAAAACTGAGATTTTATGATCTTTCTGGCCAGTACATTCTGAAACTCAAAAATAATATGCATGAATATACGAAAAACAGATAACACTTAAACCAGATTGAAATAAGCAAAATCCTGGATTTCATAAGCAAAAACCTGGATTTTACAATCCTCAAAATGTACACTCAAGGTTTTAGCTTACAAAATCCAAGTTTTAGCTTGTTTCCAAACGAAAAGTAAATAGAAGGAATTTAACGCAATTAAGATATACCGGAGAACGAAAAAATGTAGCCAAAATAATAAAACCCTAACTCCAAATCGGAAAAGGAGAGAAGATAAAAAAAATGTGCAGAACTGAACGGAGATGAAAAACAACGGCGTAATGGTAAGAACCTAACGCTAGATCTGAAAAGAGATGAAGATATATTCAGTTGGAAAAAAACACTAAACCTAAAATGCAGTAAAACGAGTGTTTAAGACCCAACCCTAGAGTGACGACAAGTAGAAGCATTGACGCAACGATGGGTCGACCGCATTAATAGAACCGGGCAATCTGGTACAGTGTTCAATACTTCTAATTAATCATTCTTTCTTTTAGACATGTAGTAGTTTACTTGTGGACATGTAGCATTTTAGTTTTGATGCTTGTATGTTGTTAGTCCTACATAATGACATTTGATAGATGGAAGTTTCAATTGGACAAAATCACCTTTCTTGGACTATGTTGAAGACAATTGATGCATAGATGTGGATGGGATAACATATTAATGTGTACTGATTAAGTTTTGAAAATATAGGTTAGTCGGCATAATTATATTTATCATTTAGTAGTAAAGATATGGATATGAGGATTTCATTTTGTTTGATGTTTTCAACAATTTGATTTTCAATAATGTGAGTACTCTAACATTTTCCATATGATACTAAAAATACACTAGATAACAAATTAAGGTAGGAGTCCTTTTACATTATTGGTCATTAAACTTTCATCGCATGCTCATCAAAAAAATTGAGAAAAAAAATTCCTTTTTTAAACATAAACCAAATACATAAAAAGTTTTTCCTCAAAAAATTTTTCCTTTTCAGTCTTGGTAATCTAAACAGTAGAAAAGTAATTTATAAAAATGTTTGCAAAATCACTTATATGAGATTTTTTTTTTTCTTTGGTTTTTTTCCTTTTCATGATTTTCAAAACAATTCTAAGAATTACTTTTCTACTGTTTGGATTTTTGAGACTGAAAAGAAAAAAATGTCTCTAGAAAAGGCTTTTTTCTGTTTAGTTTATGTTTAAAGAAAGAAAATATTTTTGCCAATGGAACATGTAATAAAAGTTTAATATTCAATAATACAAAAGAAGTCCTACATTTGTTTGCTATTTAGTGTCTATCTTATATCTTATCACTATCTGCTCTGGCATCATATGGGAAAAATTCAAAGCACTCCTACCCATATTATTGAAAAGGAAAATGATATGAAGACCGACAGTACGACTGAGAGAGAGACACAAACAATGAGCATGTGTCCAAAAAAATTACTTTTTTGGGGATTATACATTTATACTAAACCTAAGAGCTGCCTCACGGCACTTGTGATGCTGTGACGAGATGCTATTTGTCAGGTCCCCTGGTTGGTCATATTCTCGGTATCCCTAGCATCAACCAATTGAAATCAAATTGTTGAATGGGATTTGCTAGCGTCCATCGCAAAAGGCATTTCGCAAAAGCTCTGTCGCATGTCAGGGCAGCCACTGAGAAAAGATTGACAATCTCTGACATAAGACAGAGCATCTGCGAAATGCCTTTTGCGATGGACGCTAGCAAATCCCTTGTTGAAAACATCAAACAAATTGAAATATAAAATCATGTTTCTATATCTTGACTAAATAATAAATGAAATCACATCCACACATCAAAGCATCACCATATATTAAAGGGACAGCCGTTACACATTAAAATGTCATCCTAACTACAATGATTCTTGTGAAAGTCAAATTGAAATATCTGCACATCAAATGTAATCACATAAGCTAACAACATCGAAGCATCAAAACTAAAATGCAACATGTCCAAAAGTAAACCAAAATGTAGTAGTTTACTTTTGAACAGAAAGGCTGGCACCTAGGACAACTATAAACCAAAACCATCTATGAACAGAAACCAATTGAACAATCCAATTATAGATAGAGCCACTTATTACAAATGAAGTGAACAACGTTTAATTTAGACAGACTATTTTATTTTATTTTTTTATTTTTCATGACGTAAGATGTCCCCACCCCCTTCGGGAGTAGGACTAGTCCCTACGGATGCACTCACTCACCACGTGTATCAGGTAAGTCGGGGGCGGGATTCGAACACTCGTCAACAGGGAGCAAACCCGTGACTTCATTCCGTTAATTTAGACAGACTATTCATACACCTAAACGGCAAGCAGCCTTAGTTATCAAATGGCACACTATACCCTAATTAACCTCTAGAAACAAAGGAAAACCAACATCAGAGACTATTTATGAACAAAAACCATTTGAACAATCCAGTCACGGATAGAGCTAGTTATTCAAAATGAACGGAACAAAGTTTTATTCAGACACACTACTCATAAACCAAAATGGCCAATAGAATTAGTTATCTAATTACTGGCACTCGATACACCTATCCTGCACAGAAGAGGCTGGAAACCGCCTCTTTTCACGTACTCAGCTTCCAGCCCTGATAAGTTTCAACACTTTCTTGTGACCTCTCTCCAGAGTTGGTAAATATTTGAAGGTCACAGAACTAGGCCGCACATGAGGTTCTAAAAATTGATAACAATGCCAATTCAGTTAGTTGAAGTAACAACCTCAACAGGAAAGACTTATAATCACAGCTTTAGAAACAGAGGCTAGCACTGTGCAACCAATTAATACATGGCCGGTATTATTTTATGAGCAAAAGATGAAAAAAAAAACATCAACCAAGAATAAATATAAAGAAAAAGCATGGCATTGATAAAAAATAAATTGGTAGTCATTTAAGGGAAAATACATTCCTAGCATCAGCAAATACTTTTGGGAATGGTAGTATGTTGCCATTTACAATCTACTTGACAGCATAAGGCATCAGTAGCCTCCTTTGGCTTTTAAAATCTAGAAAGCATCAGATGACTTATGGCCTTTTTCTATTTCCTCTTTTGCACTTTGAGTTGACACTCGAGAAAATTGTAGCATTACAACCCAACCAAGAACCTAGATTGGCACATAGGACAACTATAAACATGCTACCACGGTCAAGAGAGAGAAATGACAATTCCAATCCATATAGTTGTCTGCCTACAGCAAAATGGAGATACATGCAATAAAATACAGAAATGTAAGGATATGACACTCAACCACCATGAATGCATGGAAAGACCATGTAATCAAGATTCTCTAGATAAAAAAAAACCGGCAATATATTCAAACCAAAGCAAAGGAGAAGATCACCCAAATGCAAAGCCATGAGATCTAATACACAAGAAGGAGTTAAAGAATACAACAATCCAAAACAGATTCAATTCATCGAACAAAAATTCGAATAGAGAGCTACGTAAGTATAATAAAACAACTAGTACAAAATCCAACCAGCTCATATAGGCTATTGAAAACTTGAATAAAAAATCTCTAAACAAAATAGCCCCAGAGAAAATAGTAGGAGCATCACCCCATCAAATAAGGTGACAACATCAACAGACAAATGACATGAAAACCATACATGCCAGCCTATCAAAGCAGACAATGTGATAATTAAAAGACTAAAGTATCTAATCCAATAAAAAGAATCAACTGAGAACAAAATAACGACTAGAAACAAAGAATGTTCAATTATGTGACAGATCGAAAAATGTATGTCTCATGGCCAGTCCCAGGAGGTAATGGCAGCAACGCTGCTCCTCAAGGCAATGGAATATGAGACCGCTCTACAAAAGAGGAGATCCACAAAAGGGATCATCAACTCAAAGAGCTTTATCTATGACGTTTACCAAGGAATTTACAAACACTGTTCTGTTTGCTCCAATATGCTAAGGAGATTTTCAGCCAGAAAACCTTCCCCGTCGGAGACTAGAGCAAATATTCAATAGAAATAACACCTAGCAAAGTTCAAGGTTTGCAAATAGAAGGAGAAAGGAACATATAATAATTACAAACAGCTGAAAGCGCCTAAATAGTGACATATGTTGGCTGTTTGGATACATGGTTTTCATAATCTAGGATTGTAAAATTCTTGATTTTTAAGCTAAAACCTGCAATTTATAAGATAAAACTTAGATTTTACAAGCTAAAACTTAGATTTTATAAGCAAAAACCTGGATTTTACAATCTAAGATTTAGCATACAAATTCTAGGTTTTAGTATATAAAATCCAGGTTTTAGCTTGTAAAATCCATACAATCCAAAGCAAAAACCTGGATTTTATAACATAAAACCTATAATTTTTTAAGAGATTAATGAATACAAAAAATGATTAGAAAAAAGGATAATGCAATTATTAGACAGATTGAAAAAATGTATGTCTCATGGCTAGTCCCAGTAGGTAATGGCAACAACGCTGCTCCTAAAGGCAATGGAATGTAAGACCCCTCTACAAAAGAGGAGATCCCTAAAAAGGGATCATCAACTCAAAGAGATTTAACTATGACGTTTACCAAGGAATTTACAAACACAATTCTGTTTGCTCCAATATGGTAAGGAGATTTTCAGCCAGAAAACCTTCCCCGTCAGAGACTAACATTCAATTGAAATATTGGTATTAAATAGAAATATTGGTTACTCTTTGAGGTGCAGTTGGAGAGAGTCACTAATGGTTGCACAGCTGATCAATTTGTTTGGTTGTAGCCCTCATTCTGTAGGAGAAAAGATATCAATAGATGCAAGAGAAGTTCAAATATGTGGGGAATCCATTGACGGATGCAGAGGATATATCACATACCTGAAACTGGGATATAGTAGTTGAGCTATTGCCTTTTTCCAGATTTCTTCAGCAACCTTCTCGGACTCTTTCAAGTAGGCATTCAATAATGCTAATGGAGGGAACTTAACCACAACCTCAAAGGCATCAAGTTGCTTCCCCTTTCCCACAAGTTTCTGAAAAAAGCAAAAAGCTTGTTGGTGACTGGAATGAACTTATCCAACTTCTTATGTAACCATACTTTCGATGAGCTCAAGCTTATTATTAATTTATCTAGCAAAAAGCTGGGCAAGTAACCTCAGAGGACGATAGAAAAAGAACCCTACACTATATCACAGCGAGAGATGACAACAGGTGAGAACTCTCTAAAATTACAATGGATATAAGCCTCCTAAAAGGGAAGGAAATTAATGAAAAGGACAATAAATTACTACGGCCTAGAAATTAATGAAAAGGACAGAAAAACAGATGCCGTACAAAAATAAATCATTAACACAGGCACAAAAGGATCATAGAAAAAGAACCAAGCTACTACATCGCAACAATAGACTCCCCAACAGATGAGAACTCTCTAAAATTAGTGAGTTTCGTAATTATTTAATATAGCGATATCAGATATAGCGATATCAGATTTAGACTGAATGGATGCCTAAAAATTATCCTCCCTCAAAACAAAAAGGGTAGAAGTAACAATCAAAGTGGAATGGCTTAATCAAAGATTAAGTATGAAGTTAGCAACACCGTTGTAAAGCAACTAAAAAGAACTCATAAAAATGTTGAATGTAAAGGCAATATGAGAAATGTCTCGATTACTAACAAAGACCAACACAAAACTACAAAGTGAGCAAATGTAGTAAACACCAGGTATTCAAGCCAAAAAGTATTAATCTAGGTATGCAACATAAAATCTTTGATAAAATAGAAAAGGACAATTCAAAACACAATTAGAAGATACAACACCGAAACCACAAAAGCAAAAAAAATGTGGATCGTTACTCGGATAAGACATGTCAAGGTGTCTACTCCATTACAAGGAGCACCCAGTAATTGAAGACATTTCCATGACACAACCAAATTGCCTCACATGCAATCTACACTACTCCAATAGCATTGAAAGCCAACAAAAGAAATAATATCTGTGAAGTAAAAATTGACAGTAAGTGGCAGCAAGTTACCTACCAACAGAGAAATTAAGCATCAACGGAAAGGGAACAAAATCAAAGTAAAAATTAGAAAACAAAGGCAATGCAAGAAGGCAAAAAAGAGTAGAACATTTGTCACATGGCCAGTTCCATCAGATACTGCTCCCCAAGGCGGAGGAATATGAGACACCCTAATCAACCTCTAGAAACAACGGACGCCGAACATCTGAGACTATCTATGACAAGACACAATTTGAACAATCCAGTTATAGATAGACCCACTTTTTCCAAATGAAGTGAAGATATTTTTCATAAGGCAGACTATTGATAAACCAAAACGGCAAGTAACCTGAGTTTATCTAATGGCACTCTATGGCCCTCTCCTGAGCAGGGGAATTTAGCACAAAAAAGAGGCCAGATACAGCCTCTTCAGAAAGGATACTCAGCTTCCAGCCCAGATGACTTTCACCACTTTCTTGTGACTTCACTCCAGCAAAATCAAATGAAGTAGCCGTCACAAAATATTTGAATATCACAAAATTAGACTACACATGAGGTTCCAAAAGTTGATAACTATGCCAGTTCAATTAGTTGAAGTATAAACCTCAACGGGATGGGACTTATATTCATAGTTTTAGATACAGAGGCTAGCTCTAATCCACCAATAAATACATGGCCGGAGTTACTTTATGAGCAGAAGTGGTAAAAGAAAAATAATCAACCAAGATTACATTTAGAGAAAAAGCATGGAATGGGTACAAAATAAATTGGTAGTCATTTAAGGGAAAATATATTCCTAGCATCAGCAAATACTAGGGGGAACGACCAAGCAATGATAGTATGTTGCCATTTACAGTCTACTTGACAGAATTGGGCATCAGTAGCCTCCTTTGGCTTTTGTAATTTAGGAAGCACTTCAGAAAATTGTAGCATTACAACCCAACCATGAACCTAGGTTGGCAGGACAACTATAAACATGCTACAATGGGCATAAGAGATACATACAATAAATGACATGAATGTAGGGATATGAAACCCAACCACCATGACAGCATGGAAAGACCTTCTAATCGAGATGTTTTTTTTTTTTGAATGATAAACAAGATGTTCTATTCAAAACAAAGCAAAGGACAAGATCACCCAAATGCAAAGCTATGCGAAATAACTACACAAGAAAGTGTTAAAGAATACAACAGTCCAAAACAGAGTCACTTCATCAAAGAAAAATATGAATAGAGAAATACTTAAATATAATAAAAGAGCTAGTAAAAAAATCCAACCGGCACATATAGGCAATTGAAAATTTGAATAAAAAATCTCTAAACAAAATTGCCCAAGAGAAATGGTAGGAGTATCACCCCATCAAATATGGTGACAACATCAATGAACAAATGACATGAAAAACATACATGCAATCCTATCAAAGAAGACCATAAGTAATAGTCAAAAGAATAAACTAAGCACAAAATAACAATAGAAACAAGGATGGTGTAATTATCAGACGGATTGAAAAATGTATGCCTCATGGCCAGTCCCAGGAGGTAATGGCAACAACGCTGCTCCTCAAGGCGATGGAATATGAAACCGCTCTACAAAAGAGGAGATCCCCAAAAAGGATCATCAAACTCAAAGAGCTTTATCTATGACGTTTACCAAGGAATTTACAAAAACAATTCTGTTTGCTCCAACATGGTAAGGAGACTTTCAGCCAGAAAAGTCTTCCCCGTCACATACCAGAGCAAATATCAAATAGAAATGACACCTATCAAAGTTCAAGGTTTGCATATAGAAGCAAAATAAAGGGAACCTTATAGCTAGTCACAAAAAGCTGAAAGCCCCTTGGCAGTGGCATTTACCCGCGGTTTGGATACATGGATTTTATAAACCAAGATTGTAAAATCCTGGATTTTACAAGCTAAAACCTACATTTTATAAGCTAAAGTGGGATTTTATGATCTTTCTGGCCAATACATTCTGAAACTCAAAAAAATATGCATGAATATAATAAAAACAGATAACACTTAAACCAGATTGTAATAAGCAAAATCCTGGATTTTACAAGCTAAAACCTGGATTGGCTGTTTCCTGTTTCGTACTTTGAATTGACACTCAAGAAAATTGTAGCATTACAACCCAACCAAGAACAACTATAAACATGCTACCATGGTCATGAGAGAGAAATGACAATTCCAGTCCATATAGTTGTCTGCCTACAGCAAAATGGAGATACATGCAATAAATTACAGAAATGTAGGGATAAGACAACCACCATGAATGCATGGAAAGACCATGTAATCAAGATTCTCTAGATAAAAAAAAAAAAAAAAACCGGCAATATATTCAAACCAAAGCAAAGGAGAAGATCACCCAAGTGCAAAGCCATGAGATCTAATACACAAGAAGGAGTTAAAGAATACAACAATCC
This sequence comes from Tasmannia lanceolata, assembly GCF_043159265.1. Lineage (NCBI taxonomy): Eukaryota > Viridiplantae > Streptophyta > Magnoliopsida > Canellales > Winteraceae > Tasmannia > Tasmannia lanceolata. Next base: position 51,781,289 of record NW_027518680.1, on the reverse strand, counting down.
AAAACAGATTCAATTCATCAAACAAAAATTCGAATAGAGAACTACGTAAGTATAATAAAACAACTAGTACAAAATCCAACCAGCTCATATAGGCTATTGAAAACTTGGATAAAAAATCTCTAACCAAAATAGCCCCAGAGAAAATAGTAGGAGCATCACCCCATCAAATAAGGTGACAACCTCAACAGACAAATGACATGAAAACCATACATGCCAGCCTATCAAAGCAGACAATGTGATAATTAAAAGACTAAAGTATCTAATCCAATAAAAAAGAATCAACTGAGAACAAAATAACGAATAGAAACAAAGGTTCAATTATGTGACAGATCGAAAAATGTATGTCTCATGGCCAGTCCCAGGAGGTAATGGCAGCAACGCTGCTCCTCAAGGCAATGGAATATGAGACCGCTCTACGAAAGAGGAGATCCACAAAAGGGATCATCAACTCAAAGAGCTTTATCTATGACATTTACCAAGGAATTTACAAACACTGTTCTGTTTGCTCCAATATGGTAAGGAGATTTTCAGCCAGAAAACCATCCCCGTCAGAGACTAGCGCAAATATTCAATAGAAATAACGCCTAGCAAAGTTCAAGGTTTGGGCATAGAAGCAGAAAAAAGGAACATATAGATAGTTACAAACAGCTGAAAGTGCCTAAATAGTGACATTTATCAGCTGTTTGGATACAGGGATTTTATAATCTAGGATTGTAAAATCCTTAATTTTTCAAGCTAAAACCTGCAATTTATAAGATAAAACTTAGATTTTATAAGCTAAAACCAGGATTTTACAATCAAAGTTTTAGCTAATAAATTCTAGGTTTTAGCTTATAAAATCTGGGCTTTAGCCTGTAAAATCCATACAATCCAAGCTTTAGCTTATAAAATCCTGTTTTTTGCTTGTAAAATCCAGATTCTTACAATCCTGGATTATAAAATCCTTGTATCGTGAAAGGCTGAATCTTTCTAGCAAATAAATTCAGAAACTAAAATTATACGCAAGAATATTCGAAAAGACAGATAATGCTTAAAACAGATTGTTAAATCCAGGATTTTACAACCCAGAATCGGGGTTTTACGATGCTTAAAATGCAAAATCCAGGTTTTAGCTTATAAAATCTATGTTATAGCTTGTATCCAAACGAAAAGTAAATAGCAGAAATTTTACCCGATTTAGCTAGGCAGAAGAACGATAAATCTCTCCGAAATTGTAAAACCCTAACCCTAGATCTGAAAGGAAAGAAAAAAAAAAACAATGTGCAGAACTAAACTGAGATGAAAAACAACGTCGTAATGCTAAAAACCTAACGCTAGATCTTAAAAGAGATGAAGATCTCTTGCGTTTAAACAAAAAACCCTAACCCTAAAATGAATTAGAACGAGGGTTTAAGATAAAACCCTAAAATGAAAGTAAAATTGGATGGCGGGCCACATTTATAGAAATTTAAAACCTTGCCCGAAACAATACCACATTTCAGCGGAAATCTCGGCTCAAACCTTGCCCGAAACAATACCACATTATTCCCGAAATTTCAACAGAAATTAATAAAAATTTCGGACGAAATTCGATATTAAATAAAATATCATTTTTTAATGGTGTATTCAATTTCGGCCGAAATTTCGAAATTTCAGTTTCGGCGAGGGCCAAAACACATACCAAAACCGAAATTTAAAACCATGGTCAGAAAAACCACTCTCCTGTGGGATTAGCTCTCGGGTCAAAGCTAGTAGGGTTAGGGTCCTTTTTATTACATGCCACTGATCAAACCTAGGCCCCATCTGATCAGATTGTCAATATAGCGGACCCTAGGAAGATGGATCATGTCACAACAATCAAGGGTTAAATAAAGGAAAATTCTGAGGCTCCGTTTCTTACGGGTATAAAATGTGTGTAGAACAACTTTTTTCTAGTTAAAATGGGTGTAAAATTTGCTTTTACACTCATTTTATGTGGAAAAGGATTGAGTTTCAGGGTCCTTAACAATAGTCATGTTTTAGGGCTTGTTAGAAAGAGTTCCATAAGTTAGGATTGTTCTTATCTTTATCTTCATAGATTTTATCTCTATCTTATCATTGTTATCTCTTGAGTGTTTTATAAGCACGAGCTATGCTTAATTTAATCAACTCAAATTAGTGAAATCTAATCTATATATTATAAGGAGGAAGGGTTGTTTTATTGTTCACGATGACGTGGTAGCGTTCCCTTCCTTCCTGTAGTCTACATGGCACGTAAATTTCAACTTGGCAAAAATCGAAATTGGTTATTTCCTCTGTAATTTCCTATTTCCATGTTTTCAAGGTATCCTCATGCATTGAAACCAGTCTTTCATATTCCACCCTGCCCAATCAGAACTTTCTAGATTCCTGAACGTATGCTCTAAATTCTGAACATTTCCACATCCGCTCAAATCATTTTTGGCAATGTTTCAACACCACACTTAAATCCCTTTTATACCTTTTTTTCCAACGTTTTCAAACACACCCATCAAATACTTTTTATATCTACAATAAATACCCCATTACATCTTGAATGTATGTTTTTAATACTGATAGTTATGCAGTCCAATTTTTCTGCCTTTTCAATGCTAAATGGTGGTGTAAAGCTATTTTCTTTGTCACAAACCGGATTTGACCATCACACTGTACCGTTTAAGCCTTGAAGCGCCCTCGCCATCACCGACTGTAGTGCTTGTGCATGTGAGATTTGGATCCATTTTTCTAAAGTTTCCAAATGTTTTTTTTTCTTTTGTATCTTCCTTTTTCTTTGTATCTTCCTTGCGAGGGAGAAGATCATCAACGTGCTTGACTAACGGTGAGTTCCCAGGCTGCACCAACCCCATTTCACTCTTCCCACACAGCTGTTCCGTCTCTCCAAACCTAAAAGGAGTTTTGGTTTGGGTTCTCTCCACTCCTCCTCCCTTTCTTGGGAGGACTCTTCAAATTGGTGTTTTGATCTAGATTTCAAGAGTCAAATCTTGGAGGTTAAAATAACCTATTTTTAGGTTATGACTACATTTTTGTTTTTTGTTTTTTTTTTTATATAGGGTGTGATTTTTTTGCCCCCCTTTTAGCGTGATTTGATGTCAAAAAGCGTTAAAGTCTGCCCACAATTAATGTTAAAAGGGGGGTGCATAATTTCATGTTATATGCCTTTTACTTTTTAAATATAGTTTTACATGTTAAAATTGCTTCGTTTCTGTTCTCTTGCAATTTAATGATTGGTGGGTATGTGTAATTGGAGGGTCGGAGGTGCTTTTGATCAAGTAGTCGAATGAGAATGAGAGATTGGAAAGTACCTTACATTTGTTCCACCCACTGCAAAAAGGTATGTGGTAACTAATTTAATCAAAGGGAATGTGAAAATAGGTAGCATGTGTTGTTGGTTCGATAAAACGCCTTAAAAAGATGTCATTAATTGGAGCGTTATGACTGTTGGGTATGTTGGGGATAAACATTGCTTCCAAGTATTGAAACCTCCCTCTCTAAATCCCTGGTTCTTCTTCTTTTTATACTCCAAACAGCTTTATGCCACAAATCCTAATCTCAGAATTAGTTCATTTATTCTGGATATTTCTTAATACTCTTATATGAAAATCTTTTTTCTTTTCTTTTTAGATTATTGGGTGTTTTTCATTTGTGCAATGACGGAGAAAGAAATAATGGGTTTTTTAGTATCGAAAATTGATTTGGGAATTTCTATTAAATTCCTAAAAAACAATTTATCATATGGGTTTCCATGTAGGCTGACCTACGAGGGTTGGCGGATGTAAGGGATTACGAGAGGCCAAGATTTTTCTTTTCCTATTTGTCTTGAAGTGTTGCCAAAATGCATTCGACTCGTGCACTCAGAGTCAGATGGGGGCTTTATTTGGCATGCAAAAAAAAGTTACTGTGGTATTTAAATTTTCAATGTAGACAATGTTGTGTTTCTCCAATGGCAATTAAATGGATCTCCCCTTTTTCTATACGGTCTTATGTCTCCCTGATTTCTTTTTAATAATAGTCTTGGCCAACATGACAATCTGTTTTAGTACATCTTACCTCCATTATATTCTCATATCATACCTCCAATAGAGAAGTTAAGCTATTGGTGAATGGATAAAGTAGGTTGGCTTCTCACCCACTTTAATGTTGCTAAAAGCATCATGGCTATATATTTAACTCATATCTTCATTTGTGACCAGGTTACAATGATGGAAGATGTTAGGAACCAGCCTGCCCCAACCAAAGGGTCTCAACCAAATTCCGATCTCTAATAAGACTTGGTAGTTTTTTCAATTATACTGTGTGTTAATCAAGGTCTAAAATATTTATCCAATGACATTTATTGAATTTCAAATCTAAAATACTTCGTCATATTCCATGTAGTTGACAAGAATTCCAATCTACTCATGTATATGATTTGCACTATTGATTTGTAGAATGCAAAGCCTTTTATGTTCTCTTTCTCTATAACTTTCCAGTAACTTTCATTTCATATTTCATATTTCTTATTGGAATTGTAATGATATTGCTATTAAATTGGAATCAGAATGAGATATTTGATCATATATTTCTATTAAATTGGTATTATAATGTAGCGTTCCCGTGGTGGTCACCCCTACAAATTCGGTCCTTAAGTCTCCCTTGTTGATGTTTTTGAAATGATTAGAAATCCTTTTGGTCTGAAAATCAAATCAAGATCTTCATCAGAACTTAATCTGATGAAGACTGTAGACTTGCCACTAGACCTGGCAAACAGGCGGGTCGGGTCGGGTCATGTGGGTGCGGGTCATGCGGGTTGCGGGTCAAAATGACCCGCATTCCTACGGGTCAGCAACCTGTGACCCGTACCCAGTGCGGGTGGGTCGGGTTGACCCGCGGGTTGACCTGCAATTTTTTTCCAAAAAAGTATTTTTATTGGGCGGTGATAAATTCACCCCCTTCTACGTACGAATTTGCCCCCTAATTTTAAAAATGGACTGTACAACCTACACCATAGGATGATCCAAACCGTCCATTTGGTGGACCACACCATAGGATGATCCAAACCATCCATTTGATGGCCACAACGTAAATAGATCGTGCCCCAAAAATCATTTACTTCAATGAGTAAAGAACTTTTTTTTGGGTGAGTAAAGCAAAACCAGTAGAAGATCCGAAGCAAATTGAAACTTCTAAAAAAAATCAAGATCTTGAGAAATTACAAGCATCAAGAGTCTCAAAAGCATATCAAAAGCAATCATAAAAACCAACTTATTACTGCAATCTTGATATGGAAATTGGCCAAGGAGAGAAAAGAAAACATATGAGAGAAGTTGCGGAGGTCGTCAATGAGTGGAGGAGCTCACCAGAATTAGGCAAAGTCACCAAAGGATATGACTGTCGGAATTGGTGGGTGGAGTTGTCGCATTCCGGAAAATGGATATATCCTGAATATATCTACTCTTCTCTCTCCCTCTCTCTCCCCCCCCCCCTCTCTCTCTCTCTCTCTCTCAAAAGAAGATGAAGGAGGTTGGTCGGAGGTAGATATAATAACCGGCGGCTCGGATGGTGGCCGGATCGAAGAGAAAACCCTAACTCCCTTTGTTACAGTTCTTCTTCTTCACTTCTCTTGTTACAGAAATAAAAACCCTAACTCTAAAAGGTTTAAAAGAGAAAACCTTATCTCCCTGTTTTTTTGGCTTTTGATCTTTAAATCTTGACCTTTGGTTTTTCATCCTTTTAAATAAAAATGGAAAAGTTAAAAAAATTCAAAAGCCACAAAACCCGCGGGTACCCGCAGGTCAACCCGACCCGACCCATGTTTTGGCGGGTTGGGTGACCCGTGGGTCGACTTTCACGGGTCAAGAAAATTCCAACCTGTGCCCGCAAGTTTGCGGGTGGGCCGGGTCGACCCGTGAGCACGGGTCGGGTTTGCCAGGTCTACTTGCCACCTAGGATTGGGCCTAGGTTCCTTTGTTAACTCTGTGTAAGGCTTTGGCTTCACCAAGATTCTAGGTCGTACCAGGTTACGTGAGTGGAAGGTGTTAGGAACCACTCCCGCTCATGAAATCCTGGTCTTAAGAATCAAATATTGCAAAAGAATTCATAGGCTTCACTAGTTTGATCATTGTTCTGAAATTTCGTATGAAATTATTGTTCTTCTGTAATTTCGTACAAAATGAATATTAATTTCATATGAAATTTCGCTTAATTTTGAATGTTGAAAATTTCTTTGGAGTACTGACTTTTCGTACGGATTTTTGAATTTTCATATGAATATTTTCATACGAAAATAGGTTAAAAATTTATACGAAATTCTAGTACTTTGAGAATTCTCATTTAATTCTCCGGAAATTCTAAGATCCAAACTCTACTAATGTTAGAGGAGTTATTAGAAACCTAATCCTAATGAATTACCTACTGGATGTCTTTAGAATTCAAATCATATTGAATTCCATTGAAGATACTCGAGAATTATGAAAGGATTTTTCATAATTCACAAATTCTCTTTGAATTTCAATAGAATTTGAATTCCAGAATCTTATTTCTGAAATTCTAATCTAGATCTAATACATTTGGAGTAAGAACCTCGAGAATTATGGTTAACAACTTTAATTCTCTAGGTTTTCCCCTAGATCTAGGTTGTTTTTAGCTTGAAATTCAAATGATGAGTAATAGGAACCTGTTTTGATGAAAAAATTCTTGAGAATGAATCGAAGAAAATAACGGAGCTTTGGTGAGAATTCCGGCGGCGCTCTGATTCCTTAATCAATCAACTTGAACAATTCGAAAGAGAATCCAAGAAAGGAGATCGAATAATGCCTTTAAAACCTTAGTCTCTGTTAGGATTCTTCCAGCAAATTCTCTGATTGGATTCTGGCAAGCTTTGTTAAGGTTTCTCCCTTTTGGGAAAAATTTGGAGGGAAAAATTTGGTGGGAAAAGTTTGGAGGGAAAAGGCCACCCAAACTCCAACAAAAAAAATCTAACCTCTAGAACTAGTGCCTAGTTATAGGCATAAATGGGAGGTAAAATTCCCACACAAATTTCAAAACGTGGCTACAGATCGATTTTTTGTACGGTTGGAATTTCGTACACCAATTTTGTATGATTTGGGAGCATACAAATGCAAATTTCGTGCAAGACAAATTTCACCAAACTTCTTGAATTTAGTACATATCTCATATATACGAAACAATTTTCTTACACAAATAAATCTACGAAAATATTTTCATACACAGAGAAATGTATGAAAACATCAACAAATGTTCAACTGGGCTCAGAAATTGGCTAGCTTTCTGCTGTTTTGTTAGTTTTTTGGATCAATCTCAGGGATCTCAGATATACAAGCTCAGGGCTATGACTATAAACTAATCAAACTTTGTGCTAAGTTCGAATGATATTTGGGATCAAGCAAAGGTTTTGTGCAGGAATTCTCTCTCCCTTTATGTCTACAATAGACCATGGTTCTATGACTCAGGGAATGCCAAAACTCTCTGGTTCTCATGCTGGAGATACTATACCACAAGGATAAGCATCAATTCTCCTAGTTACATATTCTTCATTGGAATCATCATCGTGCCTCCGATCTTAGAAAAATGGCGTGTCTACATATACTTAATAAAGAGAGGGATATTCTCTCTCTGTCCCTATTCCCCCTATACTATTCTAACTTTCTAGGATCTATATATATCTTTCAAATTATGTAAATATCATTTCCATTTTAAATTATTTTTTACATTTTAATTTATAAGAACAATCTTCCATTTCTAGGTTTTGATAATTCAGCTACTAGATATATAATTAGAGATTGTTTTGATTAATCTGTAACGATACTGAATTGTTGACAATTTTTGTTTTCTTTGCCCTTTTCATTCATTGTTTTGAGCTATCTGTAAGGAAATTGAATTGTTGATGCATGTTGTTTTCTTTGCCCTTTCTTATGCATTTTATTGGATTCCTCCTAACTTATTTATTTCACAATTTATCTTGCTCTATTTCATATGTTATATGCTTGAAACAATGAATAAGTAGCACATTTTGGTCATTATCGGTCAAAGACGAGGAAAATGGATTAAGAAAACTGAAGTGATATTTTAATGGTTTTGATTAAGGTTGTTTGTACATTTTGTTGGCAGGAATCAGGAAGGTGAAGTAGGCTGGAGGTTACCATTTTTTTATATAAAAGAGTTTTGCGGTGAGGGACGGTAAAAAAGCATGCAACTCCAATTTATAAAAGTTGACAGGTTTCCTGGTTCTATTGCTTTACAATTGTTACCAATTGTTACTAATTTCAAGTCTTTAACATGTTGTAAGATGACAAATACATTTTTTTATTGCACTTTTTCAGTACTCTGATTATGCTCAAAATACACTCTACAGTGCATGTTTTCTTATTGATTTTGGGAAGACCAAATCAAGTAAGCTATTGTGTTTCTGGAGATGTTTTATTTTTCACGTGGAGTCTTTTTTCATTCTCCTTTTGCATCTTTATTAAGTTCCCCCCTCACTCTCTCTTTAAATTTCTTGCAGTGGTTGATTGGGTCTATTAAGGTGATGGATGCTCTTCCAGTTTCACTCTCAGATAAAGCATAGTAATTATGCATATAGTTTTAGGCATTTTTTTAAAGATCTTATGTCTCTTTGTTTGTGATTTGTATATGCAATAATACTTTAGGTTAATAGCATTTTGGTTGGTAAATAGCATTTTTTTGTTCTTTGTTCATACTTTAGTTTTTATTTGTGCTTTGATATTTTCTTTGTTCATACTTTAGTTTTTATTTGTGCTTTGTTTTTCTTTGTTTTTTCGTTTCCGTGCAACGCACGTGTCTGCAACTAGTCTTTTAATATTTCATAACATGTGGTATGTGAATGTTATGGGAAGGAAAAATCTCTGCACACAATATTTTATCAAGGAATATTGGGAAAGTCTCCACACAATATTCCATCAAGGAATATTGGAAAAGTTTTGATAAATATTTTTTTTCTTTTTCTATTTTCAATTATGAAGCCTAAAATGTATAGTTTACTTTTTTTGTTTTGCTCTCTTTGTATATAAATATATATGTATAATCAAGGAGATAAGTATTCTTTGTTCATTCAATAAAACTTTATTGTAAAGTTTTATCATGGTATCAAAACGATAGCTCCTTGGGTAAAATTTTCTGATGCATTTTTGTCATCTTCTTCCTTTAATTCAGATGCATTTCCGTCATTTATTTTGGACGCATTTCCGTTCATTCAATAATATCGACGAATACTCTCCCAGTTCTTGATATGCATCTTTCTTTTCTTATAATATCTATTGCATGAGAACATTGAGGGCATCATAGACCCTTCCCAGTTTATTTTTCTCATCATATTGTTGCTGATCCAAGGAAGCCAAAGTGTTGCTATGTCACGAGTGTTGGAAAAATAGGTAGGATATAACGGAACAGGGTACTGTTGTGAACAAAGAAATCAAATGATAGAAGAGAAAGAGAAGTAGGCAAGGCAAGCTGAAGCTTTCTCTTATAGACTTTATTTCCCCACTTGTGCAGGTGGCTACAAGGAAATAAGTCCCGAGGATACAATGCCTACGCCAAGAACAATGGGTTGCACCCCTAGTTCAAGCCAACCAGTATGCCCGTACTTAGTGAAAAAACAAAAGAAGAGTGTAAAAGAACAGTAAAACACAAGAGTGGAAATATCAAATCTTAAATTCGGAAATTGCTGTGGGTGAAGTGTCTAAAACCTGGGTCATTAAGCGTCTTTTATAGAACTCTAAAAGACACTAAATGCAACCCCCAAGTGTCCCTTGAGACACCCCTTGGGCGGTTGGTGCAACGTCATCGACCGTTGGGTTATGACCGTTGGCACCCCTTTGTTTTAAACGAGTTCTGACCGTTGGGAACCAACGGTAAAACCCATCGCAAAAAACCCGTAAAGTTTAAGTTTAATTTGAAGAGACACGACCACAACGGTCATCTCGTCTCCTCCCTTAATCTTTTGATTGATTTATTTCTTTCTTTCTTTCTTATATATTATATTATATTATATATATATATATATATATATATATATAAACTATTCCCTAGGCTAGCCTTATAGGCCTAGCCATGGGGCCTCTCATGTGAGGACTTGTGTGAAGGGAAGAGAGGTAATGGCCATATTTATAACCCTCATTCTCTCTCAAAACTTTCACCAAGTCGACGTGGGACTAAAAAGTCTCAAGTGCTTCTTCTTTTTTTTACTTTTCTCCATACTCTTTAGTCTTTTATAATTTTTTATTATTTGGTTTTAGCAATAGTCAAAGTTACTTTTTCTTCACTCTAAAAAGTACTCATTTTAATTATTTAAAAAATATACCAACAATCCCCCACTATTTTTTTAAAAAGAAAATAAAATAATAATAATAAAATCGAAGTCAATATATCAAGTAGAACTGAACTTGCCACTGCAACTAAGAAGAGAACATCTTCTCAGTTGGAGTTTTGTAGGACAGTTACGATATTCAATATACTGTGGGCACTGGTTCACGCGGCGGTCGCGCTTTCTATTTACTTAGGTCATGCGCTTACCTCGTTTCGCAAGTGCTCAAGGACTATACCAGATTAGTCCATAGGAAGTGACCCTGACTTCCTCACTTGAATAGGCAGACTTATCAAGGGTACTTTCACAACAACTTATTCACCCCCACTAGATCTATAAGCCTGTTAAGAACTTTAAAAATTCAGCCTCACCGAACGTTGCGAAAGTAATTAGTGCATTTACCTTAGGAATGAGACTTTTAATAAGAGTCATCTCTAATACTCTTATAGAGTTTAATGCACGTGATATATAGCCTCTTGCTAAATTTCTCAAGAGACACCACTTAGTTGAAATCCTTTGAACTCCTAATGTGAAGAGTGATCGCATACCATTCTGTATTTGAAAAAACTTTCACCATTAGAGAGTAGGCTCTCACTCAGATGTCCCACTTACTGGTAATAACCCCATTCCCCTCGATGTTTGACATATTCGATCTCTATATAATGCTTTAGTAAGAGGGTCTACTAGCATTTGATTTGTTGGAAGATATTCCAACAACACCTTTCCCTTCTTCACTAATTTTCGAATATGATGATATCTCATTGAGGTATGTCTTGATTCGCTTGTAAAGCGTTTATTAGTCGCAAAATATATTGCTGACTTATTATCACAATATAATGTAACTGGTTGTATTGATTTTTCAAGGAATGGTATATTCCTTAACAATCGTCTCATCCATATAACATCTTTACCTGCTAGAGACATAGAAATATACTCTGATTCCATGGAAGACATTGCAATACACTTTTGTTTCTTTGATGACCAAGAAAAACTCCACCACCCAAAGTAAACAACCATCCACTAGTAGATTTATAATCCTTACCAGATATCCAATTTGCATCACTATAACATTCAAGAATAGAAGGAGTTCCACCATACTGTAATCCATAATTTATTGTACCCTTCAGATATCTTAATACTCTAAATATTTCATTCCAATGCTCAGAGTTAGGATTACTAGTAAATCTACTTAAATTACATACAGCATATCCTATATCGAGTCTAGTACATGTCATTGCATACATTAGATTTCCAATAACTTTAGCATATTCAGGTTGATTAAAAGGTTTACCATTATTCTTCTCTAACTTTTTATTAAAGTCAAAAGGTATACCACTTGGTTCACAATCAAAACAATTAATTTTTCTTAACACCTTCTCTATATAATGAGATTGTATTAAAATAATTTTTCTACTTTCTCTCATTACCTTAATTCCCAAGATCACATTTATAGGACCCAAGTCCTTAATCTCAAATACTTGGGAAAGGTACTGTTTGGTTTCATTTATTAATTCAATATTTGAAGCAAAGATTAATAAATCATCAACATAAAGAGTTATAACAATACATGAACTACCAATACCTTTAGTAAACATACAACTTTCTACTTTATTACTCCTAAAACCAAACTTCTTAATTTCTTGTTTGAATTTCTTATTCCATTGTCTAGGTGTTTGTTTTAGACCGTATAATGATTTGTTCAATTTACAAACCTTATTCTCTTGTCCAATTTCAACATAACCCTCAGGTTGATCAATATAGATTTCTTCTTCAAGTTCTCCATTTAAAAAAGCCGTTTTTACATCCATTTGATGTATTTCTAGATTGTATATAAAGGCTAAAGCTAACATAGTTCTTATAGTTGTCATTTTTGTAACGGGTGAAAACGTTTCAAAGTAATCAAAGCCTTATTTTTGTTTAAATCCTTTAGCAACCAATCCAGCCTTGTATTTATCCATACTACCATCAGGATTGAGTTTCCTTTTTAAAACCCATTTACTTCCTAAGGTTTTTGTATTGGGTGGTAAATCTTTTAGTGTCCAAGTACCTTTTTCTTTTATAGATTTGATTTCATCATCCATTGCAATTTTTCACAATTTTGAGTCGGGAAAAGACATGGCTTCTTGGAAGCTTTTAGGTTCTTCTAAAATATATGTAAACATACCCGGTCCCAAGTCTTTTTCAACTCTTTGTCTCTTACTTCTTCTAAGTTCTACTATTTCTTGTGGATTATTTTGTTCTATATTGTCTTGTGGTAGAGGATTTTCAAGTTGTTGTTCAACATTATCATCTTGTAATGAATTCCTCAAATCTGATTCAATCTCTAAAGTATTAACATCTTTAATTGTTAAATGTTCTAAGAACTCAGCATTTATAGCTTCTAGTATAGAATTAGATTCTAAATTTAGGAATCTATAGGCTTTGCTATTTTGAGCATAGCCTAAGAATACTGATTTTATTCCGTTAGAACCAACTTTAGATCTTTTTTGAGAAGGATCTAAAACATAAGCAATACACCCCCACACATTCAAATAATTTAAATTTGGTTTTCTATTTTTCCATAATTCATATGGTGCTTCTTTAAAACCTTTGTGCAAAACTCCGTTACCAATATGACAAGCGGTAAGCATTGCCTCACCCCATAAATTAGATGGTAACTTTGAACTTGTTAACATGGCACTAACCATCTCAAGTAAAGTTCTATTTTTCCGCTCAGCCACTCCATTTTGATGAGGCCTATAAGGCGCAGTTACTTGATGTATTATTCCATGAATTTCACAAAAGGTTTTAAATTCATTTGATAAATATTCTCCTCCCCTGTCACTTCTAAGAATCTTAATTTTTCTTCCTAGTTGGTTTTCTACTTCTGATTTATATATCTTAAATTTTTCAAAGGCTTCATCTTTATTTCTAATTAAATATACATAGGTATATCTACTATAATCATCTATAAAAGTAAGAAAATATCTCTTACCACCTCTTGTTTCAATAGATTTATTGTCACAAATATCTGTGTGTACTAATTCTAATAAATTAGTATTCATTTTTACCCTTTTAACAGGTTTCTTACTTAATTTTGCTTGTATGCAACATTCACATTTATATGTTGGCATGGTATGGTTAACTTTAGGAAGTAGTTCTAACTTAACCATATCATTTAATGTATTAACATTAATATGTCCAAGTCTACAATGCCAAACATTACTTAAGTCACACAAGTAAAAGGAATCATCAGTAACTTTATTAATAGTGCTTAACAGATACATCTTGTTCTTAGCATATCCCTTTCCGGTAAATGATCCATTTTTAGTAATGATCATTTTATCGGCTTCAAATACAACACGGCATCCATGATGACTAAGTAAGAATACAAAAATAAGACTCTTTCGAAGAGTTGGAACATGAAGAACATTATTGAGAGAAAGCGTCTTTCCAGAAGTAAGTGCAAGGTCCACCGTTCCCATGCCGATCACATTGCTTGAAGCAGAGTTCCCCATGTAAATTTTTACATCATCTTCAACGGTCTTGTAGGATTTAAAAGCACTCCTATTAGGAGTCACATGGCAAGTGCAACCGGAGTCGACCCACCATCCATCATCTACATCAACAGTGAAGGCTTCTTCTGAAATCACCCCAGCCACATGATTGTCTTCAACAATGTTTGTTTCATTGTTTTGGCCTTTACGGTGTCGGCACACTCTTGCATAGTGTCTTGGTTTGCCACAAACATAGCAAGAACCTTTCCCATTCTTCTTATTTTTTGATTTAAAGTTCTTCTTATTGCTCTTAAAGTTCCCACCCTTAGAATTATTTCTCTTATTCTTCTTAGTAGGAACAGATGTATCTACTAAGTTCACTTTATCCACTTTATTTTGTTTTTCTTCTAGCATATCCCTTTCTCTTGCCTGTTCTTCAATTTGTAGATGTTGGAGAAGTTGTTCCAATGTCTGTAAACTTGATTTATGTTTCAATAATTTTTGGTAATCTTTCCAAGAAGGAGGAATTTTACCAATTATTGTAGAAACTTGAAATGTTTCAGAAATTAGTTCTCCAATAGCTTCAATATCTTGAGCAATTCGAAGTAATTCTTGAACTTGCTGAAGAATCGGTTTTCCATCTACCATTTTGAAGTCGATGAATTTATTGATGAGAAATGATCTATTCCCTACATCTTCAGTGTCATATCTAGCCTGAAGTGCATTCCATAATTCTAGAGCAGTTTTATACTTCGTGAATAGATCAAATAGCCCATCACTCATTGCATTTAAAATCATACTTCGGCATAAGTAGTCATCTTGCAACCACTTGTGTTGTTCTTTAGTGTATCCTCCACTCGTCACATTACTATTTGTTCCTTCGCTATTTGTTCCATCAACACCATTTGTTCCATCACCGCCATTTGATCCATCACCGGCAGTTGTTCCTCCATCACTATTCGTTCCTCCATTATTTGTTCCCTCTGGATATGGAGTTTGGAGAACATATGCCACTCGTTGTAAAGAAAGATATAAGTGGATCTTTAATTGCCATCGTTTGAAACTTGGTTCGTCGAATCGTTGGAGTTTTTCAATTTCAGAAGTATGAATTTTTCCAATTGAGGATGCCATTATTAAGTGAAGGATAAAGTCTATAAATTGTTGAAAAAATAGGTAGGATATAACGGAACAGGGTACTATTGTGAACAAAGAAATCAAATGATAGAAGAAAAAGAGAAGTAGGCAAGGCAAGCCGAAGCTTTCTCTTATAGACTTTATTTCCCCACTTATGCAGGTGGCTACAAGGAAATAAGTCCCGAGGATACAATGCCTACGCCAAGAACAATGGGTTGCACCCCTAGTTCAAGGTAACCAGTATGCCCGTACTTAGTGAAAAAACAGAAGAAGAGTGTAAAAGCACAGTAAAACAGAAGAGTGGAAATATCAAATCTTAAATTCGGAAATTGCTGTGGGTGAAGTGTCTAAAACCTGGGTCATTAAGCGTCTTTTATAGAACTCTAAAAGACACTAAATGCAACCCCCAAGTGTCCCTTGAGACACCCCTTGGGCGGTTGGTGCAACGTCATCGACCGTTGGGTTATGACCGTTGGCACCCCTTTGTTTTAAACGAGTTCTGACCGTTGGGAACCAACGGTAAAACCCATCGCAAAAAACCCGTAAAGTTTAAGTTTAATTTGAAGAGACACGACCACAACGGTCATCTCGTCTCCTCCCTTATTTTGTTGATTGATTTATTTATTTCTTTCTTATATATATATATATATATATATATATATATATATATATATATAGATAGAGAGAGAGAGAGAGAGAGAGAGAGAGAGAGAGAGAAAACGGTTCCTACACATATGTGTAGATAAGTTATCTACACACTAGCTTAAAATACAGTGGGGGCCACATTATTTGGGTGATCCAAACCATTCATTTTTAAGGCCCTCACATAGATAGGGTGTCCACAAAAAATCAGATCCGTAGGATCATCCTAACCATTCGAACTATGGAGGTAAAAAATGGACTAATTTGTAAAGGTTTAAAGACATCCATTTTACCTCCACAAATCGTAGGGTTGGGATGATCCTATGGATCTGATTTTTTGTAGACACCCTATCTATGTGAGGGCCTTTAAAATGGATGGCTTGGATCACCCAAACAATGTGGGCCCCCACTGTATTTTAAGCTAGTGTGTAGAGAACTCTCTACACATATGTGTAGGAACCGTTTTCTCATATATATATATATATATATATATGAGGAAACTGTTGGTGAGCTTAAGCTCACCAAACTTATGATGAGCTAGCTTTCCCAATCACATGGGTCCCACATTTTGGGGAGTGATCCAAACCATTCATTTGCAAGGCCTTATCATAGATAGGGGGTGTACCAAAAATCAGCTCCATAGGATCATCCTAACCCCTCCATTTGTGGAGGAAAAAAATGGGGCAGATTTGTGTCTGTCCATTTTTGTCCTCCACAAATGGAGGGGTTAGGATGATCCTATGGAGTTGATTTTTGGTACACCCCCCATCTATGTAAAGGACTTTCAAATGAATGGTTTGGATCATCCTAACAAAGTGGGCCCCCATGTGATTGGGCAAGCTAGCTCACCATAAGTTTGGTGAGCTTAAGCTCACCAACAGTTTCCTCTCTCTCTCTCTCTCTCTCTCTCTCTATATATATATATATATATATAAAAACTATTCCCTAGGCTAGCCTTACAGGCCTAGCCATGAGGCCTCTCATGTGAGGACTTGTGTGAAGGGAAGAGAGGTAATGGCCATATTTATAACCCTCATTTTATCTCAAAACTTTCACCAAGTCGATGTGGGACTAAAAAGTCCCAAATGCTTATTTATTTTTTTACTTTTCTCCATACTCTTTGGTCTTTTATAATTTTTTATTATTTGGTTTTAGCAATAGTCAAAGTTACTTTTTCTTCACTCTAAAAAGTACTCCTTTTAATTATTTTAAAAATATACCAACAACGAGTTCATCTGCAACCTCATTAGGTTCAAGTCAAAGCTTTGTCATTCCCTTTTTTTATCTTCCTCATATGAAGCAATCTGACGGCTATTATTGGAGCACCAAGGTAGCAGCGGCTTTCCGGCGCGTTTATGAGAATTAGTGGTCATTCCGCCACTACCTCTTTGTCATTTTTTACTATTCCATTGCCGAAAATGTTTTAGCAGGAGCTTCATCTCCATTTCAGTTATGGATACTCTAGAAAAGACAACAAGCTTAGGAGGTATTTCCTTGAGTTTATCCTCGTCTCTTAATCAGAGTTGTTGGATTATTGTTACCGGATCTTCAGACCATATGGTTAGCTTTGTCTCACTCTTTACATCGATCTCCTCATTGGGCTCATGCAATGTTAAATTACCCGATGGCCATCATGCCCCTGTTACACATGTGGGTACAATTGTTTTATGCGTAATTTCATTCACTTTTATTCTCATATCTGCTAGTAAACTCATTAAAGTCTCCAATTGCTCACTAACCTTTTATTCATATTCTTAGGTCATACAGGACCGGACTTCGAGGATGACCATTGGAGAGGGTAGAGAGCGGGACGACTTGTACTATCTTTTGGGTCCCACTGACACTATCTGCAATTCTGTTAGTTTGGTTTCTTCCTTTGATCTTTGGCACAGATGCTTAGGACATTTGTCAAATAAGTGTCTCAATTTTCAATCTCAAACAATGCCCCTAGTATTTGTGTCTCCAATGAACATCATTGTTTGATTTGTCCACTTGCCAAACAAACCCATGCACCATTTTCTTTAAGCTCTATTACTTCTGTTGCACCATTTGATTTAATCCATTGTGATATTTGGGGAGGTTACCAAACAGTCTCTCTCAGTGGAGAATGTTATTTCCTAGCCATTATTGATGACTATACTCGTAGCAAATGGGTTTATCTTATGAGACACAAATCAGAAACTTGACACCTTCTTCAGTCTTATGTTAAATTAATTGAAACCCAATTTGATCGGAAGATAAAGCAAATTCGTTCTGACAATGGCTTAGAATTTGACATGACTGATTTTTTCTTGAAAAGGGAATGCTACATCAACAAAGTTGTATTGCAACTCCACAGCAGAATGGAGTTGTAGAATGCAAACATCGTCATCTCCTCAATGTCACTCGGGCATTGCGCTTTCAAGCTAATCTATCGATTAAGTTTTGGAGAGAATGTACCCTTACTGCTGCATATTTAATCAACCGAACTCCTACACCTCTTCTCTCGGGTCACACCTTATGAAAGATTATTTCACTCTAAACCGTCCTATTCTCATTTAAGGATTTTTGGGTGTCTTTGCTATGCTTCAACCCATGCATTGGAAAGAACCAAATTTGATCCCCGAACCAAACATTGTGTTTTCCTTGGATATCCCTATGGTCACAAGGGCTATACGGTCTATGATCTTGATACACAAACTATGTTTATGTCTCGTGATGTCATATTCCATGAAGACATAATCCCTTTCCAGACAATCCCAGTAGAATCTTCAAACATTGTCTTACCATTTGCTAGTGTCAGATTGCGATGAAAACAACACCACCACAACACCCCACATCAATAATGATGCACCCAATCTGGCATAACCAACATCACCTCCATCTCCACCTCCACCTCCACCTCCACCTCCACCTCCACCTCAAAGTCACTCCAAAAGACAAACCAAAGCACTGAGTTATCTCTAGGACTATCATTGTACTTTAGCCGTGCAACCTCTCTCCAATTCATAGTCTTCCTCGACGACCGGTTCTCAAGTAAGTACTTCTCATCCTTTGTCTCAGTACTTGTGTTTTGATCGTCTTTCCCCTTCTTATAAGGCTTTTTCTGTAGCAATCTCTTCTATCACAGAACTTAAGTCTTTTACACAAGATGTTCATGATGCCAAATGGTGTGAAGCCATGGCTGCTAAAATAAGCGCCCTTGAGGACAACAATACTTGGACTCTCACTCCTCTTCCTTCTCACAAACGATCCATTGGTTGTAAATGGGTCTACAAAATTAAGTGCAACTATGATGGATCTGTTGAACATTACAAGGCGCGTCTTGTTGCCTAGGGCTATAATAAAAAAGAGGGGTTGGACTACCAAGAAACATTTGCTCCCGTTGCCAAGTTGGTTACCGTACCTTATTAGCCGTGGCTGCCATCCAATAGTGGAATTTACATCAATTGGATGTCAACAGTGCCATCTTGAAGAAGAAGTTTACATGCAATTGCCTCCTAGTTTTTGTCAAAAGGGGAGACACGACTTTGCAAACTCAATAAATCATTATACAAACTAAAACAAGCATCCCATCAATGGTTTGCAAAACCTTTCGACTATGTTACTGGATGCTGGGTTTCTTCAATCTAAGGCTGATTACTCTCTGTTCACACAGAGTTTAGGCTCTTCATTTACTGTTGTACTTGTTTATGTCGATGATATCATACTTGCCGGCAATGATCTTTCTACCATTACTACTCTCAAAGAGTTCCTTCACAGTCGCTTTAACTTAAAGGACCTTGGAAATCTTAAGTATTTCCTAGGTATTGATGTCGCACGTTTAAGGCGTGGTATATATCTTTCTCAACAGATATATGCACTTGAGATCTTGGAAGATACCGGCTTTCTTGGCTCCCGACTAGCAGCCTTTCCCATGGAAGAAAATCTTAAATTAACATCATTTGATGGAGATCTCTTTCCTGATCCAACCAGTTATCGCCGCCTAATTGGCTGTCTCATTTACCTTACTATCACGCGTCCAGATATTGTACTTTATGTGCAAATGCTCAGCCACTTTATGGATTAGCCTAGACAACTACACCTTGATGTTGCTCATCGGCTCAATCTCCTGGTCAACCCATTCTCTTGTCATCTTCTAGCTCACTTCAGTTACTGGCATTTTGAGATTCTATTTGAGCTTGTTGTACATAATCACTATGATCCACCACTGGATATTGCATCATGTTAGGCCCCTCCCCTATCCCATGGAAATCAAAGAAGCAGAGCACGGTCTCCAAGTCATCTGTTGAGGCCGAATATCGAGCAATGGACACTACATGTTGTGAAATCGCTTGGCTTCCTTATCTGCTTCGCGATCTTCAAGTGTCTCATTCTCAACTTGCATTAATGTTCTGTGACAATAAGGCTGCCTTACACATTGCCGCCAACCCGATATTTCATGAACAAATTAAGCATATCGAGATTGACTGCCATATCATTCGAGAAAAGATTCAGGCAGGCCTCCTTTGTACCTCATACATTCCTACCCACCAACCTGCTGATTTGTTTAATAAACCCCTTGGTGTTGTGCAATTTCATGAACTCATTCGCAAGTTGGGTGCGCTTAATATCCACACCCCAACTTGAGGGGAAGTATTAGGAACGAAAAATCTTTGCACACAATATTTTATCAAGGAATATTGCGAAAGTCTGCACAGAATATTCCATCAAGGAATATTGGAAAAGTTTTGATAAATATCTTTTCCTTTTCTATTTTCAATTAGGAAGCCTAAAATGTGTAGTTTACTTTTTTATTTATTTTTGCTCTCTTTGTATATAAATATACATGTATAATCAAGGAGATATGTATTCTTTTTTCATTCAATAAAACTTTATTGCCAAGTTTTATGATCATTGAGCACAAGTATTCCCCATTGTAATCGGCCCTGTCTTTTTTTCGTAGGCAAGATGGGGTTTGGTGGATTCCTACTAATTCATTTAAATGATAAAGAAAATACAATCTTAAGCAGGGAAAGGGGGACAATGGGGAGTGGGATATTCTTCCCTTTACACGGGGAATATATATTTGATAACAAATCAGTATTATATTTGCTTCTCTCCAGGCAGTTAATTTTTTCCAAGACATGAATGTAAAGGCTTTTAATTCAGAGTCCCACAAATGGTGCCAATCTGTTGCGGTTCAA
The DNA here is from genome assembly GCF_043159265.1 of Tasmannia lanceolata. Taxonomy (NCBI): domain Eukaryota; kingdom Viridiplantae; phylum Streptophyta; class Magnoliopsida; order Canellales; family Winteraceae; genus Tasmannia; species Tasmannia lanceolata. The sequence goes on along the minus strand of NW_027518680.1, from coordinate 51,760,557 downwards.
TTTTGGAGATCTATTGAGGTGGCTTCGGAAGAGCTGAAGTCGACCTGCGCATGGTAGCAAACAGTCAGATGACCAACCCAGAGTGAGTACTCCGAGAAGGCCCCCGATGCTTAAGTCAGTGATGACAACAGATAAGGAAAGTACTATCAATAGCAAATTTTGGGATCTGATCCCCTACCTTTAAGCCTTAGAAGGCTATTTATAGTTGGAGGCTAAGAGGGTATTAGGTGTGAAATCACCCTCTTATCCTTGGATAGCTGTCAATCTGTGAGTGCAAAGCTGAGTCTAAAACCTTCCTTAGAGGGTGTGATTACATGATTATCCTACGCCACATGTCAACCTGTGATTGGGCGGTCGTTTTGGTCTCATCAGAAGGGAAGAAAAGGGGGTGAGTATATCATTTCTCAAGTTTTATTGAGAAAGGGTATTTTAGTCTTTTCACAGGCAAATATATCATTTCCCAAGTATTATGGAAAATGGTGATTCAGTCTTTTGACCTAAAAAGTGTTACATTGATAGTTTATTTAAAGAGTTTTTATATGATGGCCGACCGGATAAATTACAAGGCCTAGGTGGCAAACCTGAGTGTTTTGACCAGATCAAAATTCGGAAGGGCTAGGTGGTTTGCCACCTTGCCCTTGCTATTTTGAGGGTTGGGCATCATATAAATTCTCTTATTTAAAAGCTTGACAACTTGTTTAGCAAAAGTGGCTTGGCAGTTAAGTCTGTCCCAAAAGAAAAAACCAATTACTCAACCACATGGAGGAAATTCAGCTTCACGATATAAAATCTCTAAAATATAATACATAGACAACAAAGTCCACCATATACATCAGACTTTTACAAAAAGAATGCTTTTTTATATAATAGAAAAAGGGTTTTCACTTCCCAGATACAAACAAAGAACGCAAAACAAAAAAAACTCAGATACATAAAAACCGACATTTTATGTGTATATCATATCCCGTGTGTGTATGTGTTGTATAATGACTTTATACAGAAAAAAAACAAACCAAAAAAGGAGAAACTCACCGCCCATTTCTATTTACTCACCGCCCATTTCTATTTACAGTTAACCCTCGTGACCCCCTCAAAAAATCCATGTAAAAACAAACCTTCATCCTAGTCAATCAAACCAAATCAAATCCCCACCGTTCCTTTTATCATCATCATCATAATCAGCAGTTGTAGAGATCCTCCCCAAGACCTTCAAAGAAGGGGTCTCTGAGGAGCTCAGTGGCAGAAGGCCTAGCCCTGGGACGAGCAAGGCATCTTTCTATGAACTCCACCACTTCTTTGTCCTTCACCTTATTCATGGCCTGTGGCCTTATACCAGATGTTACCTTCTTATATATTTTCACAACACTGTCACACTCACTGTAGGGGATTTCAAGTGTTACCATCTCGAGCACACAGAGTCCAAAAGAGTATATGTCTACAATTTCTGTGTAGTTCTCCTCGTAGAGCTCTGGTGCCATGAATTCTGGTGTTCCCAACATTGAGTGGGCAGAGTGGCTCTTTCCTACAATTGCAGCCAACCCTAGGTCACCTATTTTCACCTGCAATGAGAACCCAAACAGATTAGAAAGAATGCCCTCACTTTATCATTGCAAAAACCATGGACTGATCCAGTGTATCTATAGATTATACACCACACTATTTAAATACAAAAAAAGTTGGGTGTCTGGTATCTACAAGATACCCCCCACCCCCCATAACCATGTGCTCACGTACAGCTTCTAAATACACCAAAAGTTGGGTGTCTGGTATCTACAGCTGCCATATTTAACCCTTTTCTTCCACTCTAGTGCATTTAGACCGACTCTTTTTAGTTTTTACCCTATAAGGGGTGTCCCGGGGAAGAAAAGGGGGCGCATATATCTTTTCCCAAAAAGAAAGAAATTGAATGTGAACAGGTGGTGGGTCCCCACTACTCAGATCGAATATGAGAACCATTGACACGGGACTCCTGCCAGAAAATAAGGCGATGTTTTGGGTTGCAAGGAAAAATATTTCTGATGAAAAATTTGTTTTTGGGAAAAATTTTCTTTCCACAATTTAGGGGGGAAGTGATATAATTGTGGTTAATTTAGAGGAATATCATCCTAAATTAAAGGTCCGTCTGTCTAATTACAAATTGAATAGTGGTTCAAGTTATACTTTTCCCATGTCTAAAAAAGTAAGAACTTTATAGAAATATTTTTCCCTTCCAAAATTTTCCAGAAAATTCTTACAATCCAAACAGAAGAGAAGAGGAAAAGATGCCCTTCATAGATAGTAGCAGGTGGGCACCTACTTTTCTAAGAAGAAACAAGCTGGCCTTTACATTTTCAGAGCTGTAAAGTGTAAGCCTAAAAGAAAGCAAAGAAATTATTATTATTTTTCAAAGAAAAAGAGAACGAGTAGGGAGAAAGTCAATGTCGGGATCAATGGTAACAAGATGGTTTTGGGTCGGTTTAAGGGTCCCATCCCATCCGTAGGAGAAAAAACTTAAAAATTCAAAGGCTCCAGCTTTTCTTCAAAAAAGTACTGTATGGCATTCACAATAGGATGATCCAAACCGTCCATTTGATGGGTAACACCATAAATAATTTGTGCCCAAAAAATCATTTTATAAGATGATACCAAACCTCAGATCTCTAGAGGTTTTCACAATGGTATCATCACAACTTACTTACATTGTGACCCATCAATTGGGCAGTTTGGATCATCCTCTTGTGTTACCCGTACAGTAAACTTTTTTAAAAAATACTGGACTATACGGGCTTACACGGTATAAAAAGGTCAGAATAAAAAAAACAGAGGGTGCCAATATAAAAAGAGGAGGAGTAAGCAAAAATATACCTGTCCAGTATTCCCATTGATGAAGACATTACTGCAATTGAGATCTCTATGAATGATACAAGGCTCATGTGTATGAAGATACTCCAAACCCCTCAATATCTGCCTAGCCCATTTCTTCAAAGCCTTAAGTGAAACATTCCTGTGCTTTTTCCGGTACTCCCTCAGATTCCCAGAAGTACACACCTCAGTAATAAAATTCAGTGTATTATTCTCCTCATCAGTCCACACCTTATAAAGATGGATCATGTTATCATGTTTCAGGTGCCTGAGTAATCGAACCTCCGAGTAGAGTCTATCTATTGCGGGTCGGTCTTCACTGAATTTTCTGAGCCAGACCTGATTCCAAGCTATTTCAATGCCTTCTTCCTGATCGAACCCTCGGTAGACTTTTTTCATTGCACCGGAGCCGAGTAGGTCGGAGTACCGGCCGTATCTACCGGCCGGACTCACCTCCTCGAATGGTTCTCCGTCCTTGTCCGTTGGATCGGGCATCTTTAGAAATCAAGAAGAAAATTCGATCAACATCGATAATAGCCATGGGTGTGAAACAAAAATTTCAACAAAATTAAACAAGGTTAACATCCATAAAACCCTGATTACCAAACTTAAACCCTAGATTTTTTGGCACTTCACTTATTTGATTGATTCATTTTTTAAAAAATGATTCGCAGAGAGGAGAGAGATTTCTACCCATTTGTTATAGCTAAATGATGGTGTGCAATATCGGTCAGCCACAGACCCCCTGTTACAGGATCTAATCCTCCACGAAAAGTGCTTTTCGTGAAAAAAGACCAATTGAAGTGGAGGGTTTCTTCAAACAACAAGGAGCTGAGGCAACTATTCAATCAAATGATATTGAGTGGTTTGGAGTTTGGACAAAAGATAATCAATGAAATCATCCAATTTTGAAGAAAAGACAGAATCGAGATCCTTATACTGTAGGGTTTTCACCATAAATCCCTCGAGTTTGAAACAAAACAAGGCCAACATCAATAAGACTCTGATTAAACCCTAGATTTTTCGGCCAAGCAAACAAGAGAAGCATCTTCAGAAATAAAGAAGAAAGTTTAACATAAAATTAGGACAAACTGTAGGGTTTCGAGTCAATAAATTACAAGATAAACCACGTAAATCAGACAAAAAAACAACATCAAAACCATAAAAAACAAGCTTAACATCCATGAAACCTGCAATTCTGAACAAAAACAAAGATCAAGGCCCTTAATGCATAGTGTTTGAAGCTGAGAAACACTAAAGCCTAAAATCTGACCAAAAAAAAAGATCAAAACCCTACAAAACATGATCATGATCATGATCAATAAAAGCATCAATTCTCGAGGAAAAACATGATCAAGTTAGCTTAAACCCTAACTATAAATTTTCCAGGAAATCAAAACCAAAGCCAATTAAATCGCCAAAAATTACTAACAAAAACAAATAACCTGGAAGAAACAATTGATAAAAAAAACCTAGAAATTGCCACAAATTAGTATTCCGAACAAAGCTCATAACCCCTAGATCGACGTCTCAAGCTCAGATTCCAACGAAAAATGATAAAACGGGAAGGACTCTTATCGGTAACAAAAGAAAGTGCCAACAAATCGATAATGTAGAAACCCTAATAAACCCTAATCAACATCTGAAGCTCAGATTCAAATGAAAATTGATAAAACCGGAACTAATCTCGAAAAGAAAAACAAAAGGCAAATAAATCGACAATGTAGAAACCCTAATAAACCCAAATCGACATCTCAAGCTCAGATTCCAATGAAAAATTGATAAAACCGAAAACACTTCTTCAAAACAAAAGAAAAGGCAAATAAATCGATAATGTAGAAACCCTAATAAACACTAATCGACATCTCAAGCTCAGATTCCAATGAAAAATTGATAAAACCGGAACTAATCTCGAAAGAAAAAAAAGGCAAATAAATCGGTAATGTAGAAACCCTAATAAACACTAATCGACATCTCAAGCTCAGATTCAAATGAAAAATTGATAAAACCGGAACTAATCTCGAAAAAAAAAAAGGCAAATAAATCGGTAATGTAGAAACCCTAATAAACACTAATTGACTTCTCAAGCTCATTTTCCAATGAAATTTGATAAAACTCAACTAAATCGATAATGTAGAAACCCTAATTTCAGATCTAGATCGAATAAAAAACATGAAAAATGAGAGCTAATTTTATACCTTCAGAAGCGAGGCTCTGAGATTGCTTTCACCTAGTTTAAGGTACGGAGATGTGGAAATCCTCCTCACTTCTAACATCAGAAAACAAAATTCTGCAACAATCTATTGAAAAAAGCAGAACTAGAAAAAGAGCAGAGAAAATAAAATTCAAGCAGAGAGATGAAAGGCAAAAGAATCTCTGAGAAAATCTCGGAAATATGGAAAGTAGAGAAAAAAGGGAGAGCGGGGTATTTATAGAAAGGAAATAAAGACGTTAACTCGACTTGGTGGTCAAGTTAACTCAAGACTACGGTTAGAGTGTTTCCGTTCTTAGGTTTGACTACCATTTAATATTTTTTCTCAAGTAAATTTACTAATATACCCTTCCTCATTTTAAAATGATAGAGATGGTATTGGATCAACGGATCAAATCATGCTCATGTGAGGTTTTGTTTAGTCAATAAGGGAAGGGGATATTCAATTTATCACGAGATGAGATGGGTAATATCGTAGGCATCAGTGAAAGTGTAGGGTTGTTGTGGACTTTTAACGGTTTTAATTCTCTCCAATTTGAGAGCGAGAGAGATTCCGAGTTAGATATGATGTTTCTAACCGTTTTAATTAGCAGTTTGGAAAAAGACCTTTGAAGGTTTGGAGATATGACCGTTATAACCTGAAAGAAAGGTAGGGGTGTAAACGAGCCGAGCCGAGCCGAGCTTTGCCAGGCTCGGCTCGGCTCGTTAAGGTCAAAGGTTAGGCTCGGGCTCGAACTCGGCTCGGCTCGGTCAGGCTCGGCTTGGCTCGCGAGCCTTATCGAGCTTGGCTGGTTGCGTTATATTAAAAAGAAATTTGCTAGCAAACTTCTACTAATGCATTTCTCGGGCATGTAAACATCATTTTTGCAGAGATTCTCGCACATGCAAACGCCGCTAGCAAAAGCAAAAAAAGAAAAAAAGTAATCATTACGGAAAAAAAGTGAATAGCTGAATGTGTATAGTTTTAAATGGAAAATTACCGATTGAAGTTAAAAAGTTATTACAATTACTAAAAATTTACCAACAGAAGTTCCGACTTTATGACAATTACGAAAATTACGGAAAAAAGTTATGACTTATGATAATTACGCCACAGCTGTTTCTACTTTATTATATTTATTACTATTATTTTATACGGTTTTTATTAACGAGCTTTAACGAGCCGAGCCGAGCCGAGCCTGGCCTAAATCGGGCTCGGCTCGTTAAGCTTAACGAGCCTGGCAAGCCGGCTCGGCTCGGCTCGTTAAGGATTCGAGCCGAGCTCGAGCGAGCTTACGAGCCCGAGCCAAAATTGACACCCTTAAAGAAAGGAGTTTTATATGGTGCAAATATGTGTAGTACAGTATTTTTAAAAGATATATATATTATTAGGCCCACACCATAGGATGATCCAAACCATCCATTTGATGAGTCACAACTAACTTATGCTCCAAAACTCATTTCCATAGGATGATCCCAACCCTTCGATCTATAGAAGTTTCCATGACATGCAGTTCCTCTATAGAACGGAGGGCTACGATCATCCTATGAAAATGATTTGTGGGGCACAACCTATTTAAGTTGTGGCCTATTGAATGGACAGTTTGGATCGTCCTGTGGTGCGGCCCGTACAATACATTTTGAAAAATATTGGACTATACTACACCATATAAAAACTCAAAAGGAGGATATCCATGATGATACATGATTTTTTTGGGGTGGACCCCACTCTAGTAAAGGATTGGATAGAAATGGTGGCCACCACCCCATCAAAACATAAGCTGTAAAATGGTAGGCCCCATCCATGATAAGTATGAGGTATACATATTTCACGGAAAATTACTTTCTATGGAAAAAATCCAAGATCTAATAGGTTTGCAATTTTCCTTGAAAAATCAGTGGAATTTTTTCATTTGTAAAACTTTTTTATGGTGCGCCACACCCATGGTTTTAAATTTCGACTAGATTTCGGTCAAGATTGAAACCGAAAAGTTACGAAACCGAAATTGCTGAAATGTCGGTCAAAATTTAGAAATTTCAGCAATGTAGGTCAAAATTTCGAAAACTACTATTTTTTTTATTTATTTACAGAATTTCAGCAAAAAAACCGACATGACAGAACTTTTTTTTTTTTCGATGCGTAAGCTGGGGTTTGGCGGACATTTCAGAACTTTCTACCGAATTTCGGCCGAAATTCAGTTTCTGCGACGACCAAAGTTATACCGAAACCAAAATTTAAAGCCATGGCCACACCTAATACAAAACATTAGTTATGAAATGGTTTTCCAAGTAAATTTACTAATATACGGTCTGGATTTTAAAATAATAGTGTGGCCTACAACATGACTTCATCTTTGCCCGTGCCAATGATTTCCCAGCACGTGTTGCAATTCTTTAAGAACAGTTGTGTGCCCTTTGATCAACAGTACTGGATATGTGCAATTGCGACCTTTGATCTTGGGAAGCATCGATCTAGATGGCCATGGATTAACGGATCAAATCACGTCCATGTGAGGGTTTATTACCATCAGGGAAAGAGATATTCAATTTAACGCGAGATGAAGAGCTGGGTAATTTCGTAGGCGACCGTGGAAGGTAAAGGTAGGGTTGTTTTGCACTTCTAACGGTTTTAATTCTCCAGTTTGAGAGCGAGAGAGATTCTCAGTTTGATATGGAACAGTGAAAAACGACATAAGGGTATCGTTTACTTCTTCTAACGGTTTTAATTTGAAGTTTGAAAGAGAGACCTTTGAATCTTTTTTCTTTTTTTTGGTTAAGGCAAGACCCCCACCAGATGCATTAAAAAAAAGGAAAAGTACAAGAGTTAAGGAGGCTCAAAGGCCAGCAAGAAGGGAACAAGCTCCCAGCAATACAAAAGCCAATAAATTAAAAGAGCAGCAAAATAATAGCTAACACTGTGGTCTATGAGTCTGACTACCTGAAGAGGAGGTAGTTTTTGCTCCAAAAAGAAAGATATCAACGAAGATACGGGATTTTGTTGGGTGGGTCCAATGGTAACCATACGGTGTAAAATGGCAAGCCCCATCTATGCTATGAATGGGGTGTTAAAATTCCATGGAAAATAATATCTGATGGAAAAAAAAATTCAAGGTTTAATAGCTTTGTAATTTCCTTGAAATCAGGGCAATTTTTTAATTTATAAAATATTTTTATGGTCAATTAGTGTCAAAATTAGACTTAGTTAATTTAAGCAGGATAGATCCTTTCACCTTCTTCATGAAAATTTTCTAAAAGATTCATTAGCCGACCAGGCTTAGTCGAGTTGAGTTGTGCCATACCTCATTCAAAACATGAGCTATACAGTGGGTGGCTCCACCCAATCAGGCTCCACCCAATCAAAACATGTGTAAAATGGTGGGTCCTACCCTATGCATGGTTGGGTTGAGATGGTGCCTCATCCTTTCAAAACATCTGCAGTAAAACGGTGGGCGCCACTCAAATGTTTGCATGGTTGTAAAATGGTGGGCCACAATCAGTCAAAACATGAAGTGTAAAATGGTGGTACCCCACTCCCTCGAATTGAATTTAGGGTCTATTTCTTTGTATTTTCTTCTAAAATAATTAGGGTTTTACCTTTATGCATAATCAAATATCCCCCCACTGGTGAGACCGTTGATCGTGTTAGTAACCAACATAGATCAAACAAGATGGATTGTAACACTTTGTGACTTTGATAGAAATGTGTATTTTATAAGAATTTTGGACAATGCTGATCTTTTGAGATAAGAAGGAAAAATCTAGCCATTGAGATCATCTGCTTACCTTGGGATTCATTAAAATTACAGTATATTTTTACAATATTATATGCCGCTTCGATATAGGGAAAAAAAAATTATGGAAAATAAATCAACCTTGGGTCCCGCATGCCCTACGTGGCTGCAATCAAGTCTGTTTAATTTGGTAAGCGGAAACGAATCCTAGCCATTCGGATAGGCACCATTGTGATAAGATGGTCCAAGCCCCTTTGATCAATAAGGCATCGTGGTAGAGTTCTGCCAGGAGAATCTAAAACCATTGATTTTTGTACCGATGGATCCTACCGATGGACCCCAAAGTAGTGCACTAGATCAACGGTTCCGATTACATGCATCGGAAGTAGCGCACTAGATCAACGGTTCCAATTACTCACACGGACATGTCCGTGAATTAAGACAGCTGATCTTGTGGGCCATCATGAGGCGATACAAATTTCCTTGGTCCCCTCTGTAAAGATTAAGACCTACAAAGTTCTACGGCTAACTTGACATGGTTCTAGCCTTAACCATGGCATGATGGATCAAGGAACTAGGATCATATGATCAAGGTGGGGTCGACATAAACAGCCTGGACTGGTGCTCGCTATCAGCCTATCAGTTCACATCTTCGTGTAGGGGTGTAAACGAGCCGAGCCGAGCTTGGCCAAGCTCGGCTCGGGCTCGGCTCAGCTCGGTCAAGCTCGCGAGCCTTATCAAGCTCGGGTTATATTAACTTCACACCCCTCATCTTCCCTGGACAGCCCTATCTAGTGTAATTTGAGTACTCTTTTTACGCTACGGGGGGTGGTCTAAGTAACAAATGGGGTTCCAAAAAGAAGTGACATATTTTGCCTATCCCTTTTACTCCATGGACAACTATATATTAATAATAATAATAATAATAATATATATATATATATAAATTCTTAACAAGCCGAGCCTGGCCTAGCTCGGGCTCGGCTCGTTAAGCTTAACGAGCCTGGCCAGCCGGCTCTGCTCGGCTCGGCTCGTTAAGGATGCGAGCCGAGCTCGAGCGAGCTTCCGAGCCCGAGCCAAAATTTGACACCCTTATCTTCGTGGCATATGTGGGACCTAGAAAGCGGATGTCAGGGAAAAGCATGACGACTGATCTTTTTATCAATTTTAATGTTATTATATCAACTGATAGATATATTTTCACACCTTTGCCGTACGCATTCGCCCCTGATAACATGAACAAAGGGCAACTTTATCTCTTTTTGACGTCAAATCACATTAAAAGGGTAGGGGGAGATGAAAATATCATCGCCCTAGATATATTTCTTTGATCATAGAGCTACCTTATTAGATGGGAAATGTACGAGCACAACCATATTTTGATATTTTCACAAACCATCTTTTCTCTAGTAGAGCTGTCAAAAGGGAGAAATTATGTGAGGAAAGGCGGGAATCTGGTAAAAAAGACGGAAATATGGCAAGTAGGCGAGAATCTGGTAAAAAAGACGGAAATATGGAAAGTAGTGATTGAGAGGGAAAGGGGCATTTATAGGGAAGAGAGGAAATAAACTTTAACTCGACCTGCTGGTCAAGTTAACCAGAGGCTTCGGTTAGTGGGTTTCTGTTTTCTCAAGTAAATTTACTAATGCACCCTTCCTCAATTTTAAAATGATATCGTAGCTACAATATGAGCCCGTCTTTTTGCCAGGGCCAATGGTTTTGCAACACGTGTTGCAATTCTTTAAAAACGCTGTGTGCCCTTTGATCAAATTTGGGTCTCACCTTGCGCTGTAAATGTGAAATTTTGACCGTTGATCCTTGGAAACTTTCGTCTAGATGGTCATGGATCAATGTATCAAATTACAGTCAATCTTGGAAAGAGATATTCAATTTATCACGAGATGAAGAGTTTGGGTACTTTCATAAGCGACAGTTTTCTAACAGTTTATATTCGCCAGTTTGAGAGAGAGAGAGAGAGAGAGAGATGAAGATGCCGGATTTTGTTGGGGGCTCCACTCATCAGAAATTGAAGTTTTACAAAACCTAAGGGCTGGTTTGGATACAGAGAAGATTTTGATTTTGATTTCTCACATTTGCAGCCCTTTTTGCATTGTAACTTGGATCCGGATCAAATTCTTGGATTTCCAATTCAGCAACTGACAGTGAAAACAATCAGATTTCCAAATAATCTGTGCAAATAAGAAATTGGAAATCGACAGATATGACAGTTTCCTTCACCCTCTCCCCTCTAATAGGAAGTACACTTTCGTCTCTCTCTCTCTCTCTCTCTCTCTCTCTCTCTCAACATGAGCTGTCATTTTGTATTCAAAACTCAATTCCAAATTCAAATACAATATATGAGGTATCCAAATGGGCCCTAAAAGAATATTTGTTTCTAATTTAACTTCCCACCTGATAATGCCGAATTTTTTTATTTTTTATTTTTTTTGGTGAGTAAATTGGGGTTAGGCAAGACCCCTACCAGATTCATTAATGAAGGATAAAATTACAAAGTCAGGGAGGCTCATAGGCTAGAAACAAGGGAATAATCTCCCAGCAAAGCAAAAACAAAAACCAAGACCACAGGAGGTCACCAAGGAAAAAAACAACACTATTACAACTTATAAGACATGAGTCTACAGAACTGATAGACTTAGGAAAGGAATTCCACCCTCCCAGCAGCAAACAGGAAAAAAGCATCAGGATCGCAATCATTTCATCCGAGGATAAAGGGTTCCCGAAAAGTCTTCCTCAGCAATGTCCAGACGGGCTTGAGGGAGAAGATGGACTGGAATATTGCCTCCCTTGATTGGACAATCTATCTTGGATAGGAAATCAGCTCCACGATTTGCCTCCCTCCAGACGTGGGTAATTTTCCAGTGGTCTATCTTGGACATCAAGCAATGGATGTTGTAAAGGGCTTGTTTCTTCCTCCAGGGGCATTTGATTTGGCTAGATATGACTTGAATCACGAGAAGAGAATCAGTTTCGACCCAAATATTGCGAAATCCATAGTCAGTGGCTAATCTTGATCCTACGAGAATAGCATCAATTTCCAATTCTTGAATAGCAGCCATGTCTGTAGAAACGGAGAAAGCTGTGAGGATCTCTCCCAGAGAACCTCGGATCAGACCCCCAAGCCCGGCGCCACTGGTGGTGAGAGAAGCATCCGCGTTCAGCTTAATTGAACCAGTCTCCGGAGGCTTCCAGGAACAGAATTTGATTTCCTTTTTAGGGAGGAAATGAGGGAGCTGAAGCGAATTGGCAAGGCATTGTCCATAATGCCGAATTTGCTTACACAATCAAGTAGTTCCCAAGTTCCTGCTATGTGGAGGGCCGAGATTGTCCATGGTGCTTCCAAGTGGAGGAAGAGGTTCCTGCTGCGTGGAGGGCCGAGATTGTCCACGGTGCTTCCAAGTGGAAGAAGAGATTGTTGGGGGTTCCACGTGAAATTAAATTCCCTACAAATGGTATTAGAGCCTGTAGCTAGAAATCTGGAACCAGAAACTACTCCAAGCAAACAATACCAAATAGATCTCGGTAACCCCCGGTATGCCTCGAAGGATAGAAAAATCCTTTGAGGAAGATCTCGTAGTTCCCAAGTTCCTGTTGCGTGGAGGGCCGAGATTGTCCACTGTGCTTCCAAGCGGAGGAAGAGATTGTTGGGGGTTCCACGTGAAAGCAAAGATCCCACATCGGAAGAATGAATGGATTTGTGATGAGTGCACGTGAAGTCCAATATTTTTTGACAAGTACAGTCAGACAGGTTTCAAAGGATGATCCAAACCATTCATTTATTGTGTCACTTCAACTAGGCCGAGATCAGAGGGTTAAGATCGCCATCCTATGGAGATGATCTACCGTATATGGCATATTTATGCTGTTTGCCCAATGAATGAACTGTTTGGATCATCCTTTGAAGTAGGCTCCATTGTATTTTCCAACAAAATACTGGAATAACCTTGTCTTTTCTTTTTTTTTCTTTTAATTTGGCTTCTAAGAGCCTTTTGACAACTGAAATAACTTTTGAAAGCTGCTTAAGTAATAAAAGATGAGATGAGTTAATTCTTTACCATTAAAAAAAAAGGCAAGATGAGTTAGTGCAATTATCAAAACATGGTATGGTGGCTGACTATTGCATTAGAGAACAACCACCTCAGATGCATGAAATGAATAAGACAAAATTTGCCCAAAAGTGAACCTGTATGGCTGTTCTTTCATGCAAAAAACGGCTGCAAAATGCCTTTCAGCAAAATTCCCTAGCACATCCCAAATATCTGATACCCTTTAATTTATCAGTTCCCTCTTGAAATAAGAAAAAAATCCGTGCAAAATTTTTTTCCCCAGAAATTTTTTTCCCTGCAATCCAAACGGAGCTAATAAAACAAATTTGTGACTTACTATTTACTATGTCTCACATCACGATACGGTTAGCCCTAATCAGCTACCAAAGGCTCTTACGATTCCCAAAAAGCTCTCTATCTTATTATAACATATCCAACAATTCTTCCCATTATTAAAATATGATCGCGTGAATATCATCATGGAAAGCAAGAAATGAAAATGCTGTTTCGTGCTCTGAGTAATATTTTCTAAATGTTACGAAACAGCCCTTCATGAATAAACACAATTTAAAAATAAAAATAAAAATATGAAGGGTATTTTTGTACTTTAGCACCTTACATTCAGATCTAAGGACACTCCATCGAATTTTGTGGCTACAACTAAGTCAGAGATCAGAAATAATTTTAGACTTACTATATAGATCAGCTATTGTGCCCAAATATTGTCAATTGATACCCATCTTTATATGGTTACAACAAGAAATGTTCTTCTTGATAATACTTATCTTATTAACCTTCTAGATTCGTACGTGATATGGGTGCAACTCAGGCGGGCTCAACCCGAACCCGATGGGTTCAACCCGGAAAAAGTCGGGTTGGGTTGAATTCAGGGTTGGGTTTTCTCAACCTGGGTTGAGTTCGGGTTGAGGGCTTGGGCAACCCAACGCGAGTGAACCTGACATTATTAATTTTTTATTTTTATTTTTAAACTTAAAATCTCGGGTTGGGTCGGGTTGAACTCAGGTTGGGTCGGGTTGGGTCGGGTTCAGGTTGGCAAAAGGGTTCCTCGGGTCGGGTCGGGTTGAACCTTGTCATGTTGGAACTTGGGACAGGTTCGGGTTCGGGTTGAGCAAATGGTTGCTCTGGTCGGGTTCGGGTTGGCTTCAACCCGACCCGAGTTGCACCCCTAATACGTGAGGAACACTAACAAAAAATGGATGTTTAGGGCCACGTGACTCCATCTATTATTTTTACCGTAACAACCGATCTTGATTCTACACTTCTTTAATTTTTAGAGGAATAATAGATGCAAGGGCTCTCTCTATGCAAGGGCCAGAGAAGGGCCCTTGAATAGATCCACATGGTTTTTCAAGTCGGTTGAGAAACTGAATTTGCTTGCGCTTAATGATGTGAATCTATTCAACAGCCCTTCTCTGGCCCTTGCATAAAGAGTGCCCTTGCATATATCATCCCTCTAGTTTTTATCCTTTAAAAGTCCGACAAGTCGAGAATCTCAATCTCCTTTTGCTGCCAATTCGACTTTACAAATTTTACATATATCTTTGAAAACTATAAGATTCAAAATCAAAACTATAAGATTTAAAATTTCAAAATGATTGATTTTGAACTTAGCGAGGCTTCAAAGTTTGGGTTTGTTGTCAAGAGGGAGTTTAAAATGAAAGAGTTGAAGTTAAATGACTACAAGAGGACTATATTTCATATCCTTGGTGTGTTGATATTAATTATATTATGTAGCACTCTATATGTACTTATCACACATTGATTGGTATTATCTACATGTATGAGATGTCAAACCTTAATGTTAAAAGCTATTCAGTCGGTGCTCATGCCTTCTTTTGAAGGAACGATACCATCACCTTAAATTAAAACACTTAATCATTTGGCCTTATGCCAACATCTCAATCATGGATAGATATATGTATTTGTGTGATCTCCCTGGCTTGCTTGTATGTTACATATTTAGGAAAGTATATTTGAATTGTAAAATATGATATCACACTTAGGGGGAGCATGAGCCAAAACTTTCATATCTTTTGTGCTATGCTTGTTTATCATGTGGAACTAGATTATGGCTATCATTTAATCATGATAAACCGACACTTAAAGTGTAAGTGTCATTGTAGCCCAAGGGTTGAGTCTAATGTGTTATCTTTTGGTAAATATATCTAAAATTCCTTGGAGTCTATTTGTGGACAACCCTTTGGAGTCATACATTGTATGATTCATTTTCAAAGGGGGAGCTTATAGTTAAATCTTGTCCTTAAGGACTTATCATATGATGTTTAATGTGTATATCATTTATTATATGATAAGTATACTCATTTGGAACATGATTGCTCCATATATGTTAGATTGGGCTTGTCTTGTGCTCTTATTTTGGTATCATTTACAATTTTCTTTTGGTATAGACAAAAAGCCCATAGCCTAGGACCTTAGTGTCATATCTTCTTAGGCTTCATACTTATCTTGGATAATCAATATGATTATATCTTAAATTTGATATCATATGTTCCAAGGATAAGTATTCTCTTCTATCCAAGATAGAGCTCTAGAATCTCTTTTATAGGACCTTCTTATAGTTGTCTATCCTATTCCCTATGAAAAGATCTCCTTATCATGTGCTTGTAAAGTGATTTATTCTATATACTCATGATAAGTTTTATTGGCTATATATTCACTTTTATATTTTTGGCCTATTATGCCTTTTCATGCCTTACCTCATAGGTTTCATCTATGGCCAATGACAAATTTTTAGGGGGAGAGCTAATTTTGATATCTTTATGTTCATATGGACTATAATTTTATGTTTGCATTGTCCATTTTTACATTCCCCACTTATTATCCTTAAATTTTCATATCTTAACAAAAGGGGCGGGGGCTTATCATGCTAAACTTTATATTTACTCTATTTCCTTCATGATAAGTATAACATGAGCTTTATATTGCCATATTATTCTTATGAAATTAATTACGGGTCATATGGTTATTCAATTTTTAATTTTATTCATATACCCTACAAATTTGAGCTAAAATGTAATGTCTATTTGCTTTTTCTCCAACATAGACTTGATTTACATTTGGTATCTTGTTTCTATTCTGTTATGCTCTTATCATGTCATCTATACCTTGTATTCATGATAAGAATTAAGGGGAGCATCTATATTCATTGAATATCTTTCATGCTTTGTATTGTTCTAACTGTTAATCCTTCATTTTTGCTTATGCCAAAAGGGGGAGAATTATAAAATTAATTAGATGGCTATAACTCATATGTATTCTATACTATAATTTGGTAAATCTAACTTATGCCATGATAATTCATATGTATCATGCTAAACTTTACATTTACTCTATTTCTTGCATGATACATATGGTGAGGGGGAGTAGTTATGCTTATATTATTTATCTAATCCTCATAAGAGGTTCCTCCCACCTCTTTAATCAATTTAGTTTGTCATCATAAAAAATGGGGAGATTGTTAGCCCAAGAGTTCTCATGGGTTCATTCAATCACCTTATTTTGATGATTAACAAACTCAAATTGATTAGTCGTTTATGGACTAATCGTTTGCCTTGAGTGTTGTGCTATAGACAGGTAATTCACAGTTCAATATATGCTAGCACACACCATTGATGGCCTATGCTTGAAGATTGACTAAACATAATGCAAAGAAGCTAAAGCATACTTGGATCAATCATACCTTGGGAGGATCAACAAAGGAAAAGCTCAAAATTAGTCATCTCAAAGCATTGAACAAACAAAGAAAAATCAATGAAGGCCAAAGCTTGTAGATCAACAACTTGCAAATGAGCTTGAACCAAATGGTGGCATCATCCTTAGAAGGTGTCAAGCAAAGAAGCTATACCTTGAAGATCCTAAAGCAAGCCATGCACTCAAAGAGAAGATCAAGCAATGACTATCTCAAGAGTTCATTCAAGAGAGTGGTAAAAAGGGTAGATTGTATCACTTATCTCTCTTGTGTTTTCTCTAATCAAGGCACATCTTAAAACCCCAAAAATATTTTTTTCAAAGAGACCAATAAGCTTAAAGAATGACTTAAATGGATAAGTGAATGGCCATGGTGGTGTACCAACATGTTGGGACCCATATGGCATTCCATCACATTTGAACAAAAACCGAGTTCCGAAGGCCAACCTAGACCAGCAACTAAATCCTATCAAAACATGTTTAAAATTTTTTCAAATATTTTTGAAAATATTTTTAACAGAAAGATCTCATCATTTCCATTCAAATCAAGTGTAAGAGCGTCAAAATTCGATAAGAAACGAGTGGGTTATGAATTTTGCAAAATAGGAAATCATGCTGAAAATGGCCTACTCGGAATTGCGAGAATTATTCTTGAAGCTCCGAGCTAGGAACTCCGAGAAAACAATCTGGACTAAATAAAATATAGCCGTTGGGGGTCCAACGACTAGTAGTTTTTTGACCCGAAAATGATCGAAATACCCCCAAAACGGTCATACTGAGTTGGAGCTATATATATATATACATTGTATGAACCTAAAACTTGATGATGAACATGTTCCAACCTTAAGACATCATAGAAATTCATTTGCAACTATTTTTGGGTAAAATCTCTGACTAACCTCATTGTGCTTGATTAGGAAAAATCTTTTGAGATTGGTTTAGGCTTTATTTGTATTCTCTTTGAGAGTATCTTAGAAGCTTCAATTTGCATTTTAGCCTACTTAGAGGCAAAGCTATTTTCTTCTTCAATTTGTATTGGTGGCAAGGGCATCCATTTTTAATTCCATTCGGTTGATTGGTGGAAAGGGCATCCGTATTTAATTCCCTTTGGATTGTAAAGGTGGCAAGGGCATCCTACATTAAATCCGTTCGGTTGTAAAGAGCCTTGGAGCCGGATGTAGTGTAGTCTTCAAATAGTGGATATCCTTGAGTGCATCCTCAAGAAAAGTAGACGTAGGCCTTGGGTTTGAAGGCCGAACCACTATAAATCTTGTGTGTATTTTCTTTCTCTCATTTTACATTATCTTGCTATGGTGTTTATTCTTTATTTTGTTTTACTTGTATGAACCATCCACAAAGTGTTTGTCAAAGGAACTAAAGAGAGTAGATCAACTAGGGTTCCACCAATTGTCTGATAAAAGGCCTAAACGAAACCATTCATCTTATTCCTTTATCTTGTTGTGGGATTAGCATTATATTTGTAATCTTTAATCATCCACCAAGTGAACCTAAATATCTTAACCTTGCTTATTAAGCCATCAATCTTGTTAATTAAGTTTGTTAAATAACTTGTGTTTTGAGCTTGAAAAATTGGCATTTGTTTTTAGCTCAACTAATTGTACTTAATTAGGAAGGGATACAACTAGGGTGTTTTGGTAAAAGCTTTTAAAAAGCATAAGTTTTTAAAAAGCAAAAGTTTTCTAAACAATCTATTCACCCCCTCTAGGTTGCCAAACTGAGACTCACATCGAATTTCACTCCTGTTCAAGAAACCATACCAGTTCAGCCCACTAACTAGTCTACAACTCAGCCTCCAAACCCGTTCTTGGGAGAACAATATGTAGATGAGAACCATCATTTTCCCCAGATTCTGAAACAATGGGAAGATAAGTTTACCAAGGTCAGTCAAGATCTCAAACTTATCACAGTTCAGGGATCGACAAGACTTTCTTTTCAAGATGTCTCGTTGTTTCCCGATGTACAACTCCCGATATAAATTTGCAAAATCAAAGCATAGAAGAGGGTAAACTAAAAACCTTAGATTTGAAAGTGTAAGCTTAAAGAGATTTGAAAAAGATCTTCCAAAAGGTTATTTAGTTGGTCATTGATAGGGTATAAATAGCCCATATAAAGATATGACCGTTTGGGGGCAAAATCGTAAATAACAGGCTAAGAAAGAACTAGCCGTTTGAGCTCCAATGACTTTTTTTCCACACCGACGCCTATTTTTATTTTTAAATTTCTTACCGCCGCGGTCGACCGAGCCTATCGCGGTCGCCCGGATAGGGCTTCCTGGACTTTATATTTTTGGTCCAGATACCTATCCGCGGTCGACCGGATCTATAGCGGTTGACCGGCCCAACCATGCTGGATTGTTTCTGACTTTTCAGAATCATATCCGCGGTCACCCGGGAGGACCCGGTCGACCGGCCCGCTAAATTTTGGTAGGTCCTGGATTTCCAGCCACCTTACCACGGTCGCCCGGGATACCCCGATCGACCGGCCCTGCTTGAAATTTCAATTTTAAATGTTAAAATTTTAGGGCTTAGGGCCATGGTCTTTGGGCTTTTGTCCAAGGTTTTTAAATACATTTTGTGGAGTGTAGATCCAAAGATGTTAAATTTATTTATGAAAACCATTTTGAAAATCTTTTAAAAGTGCAAATACATTTAAGCAAGAGGAGTCCAATACAATATAAAAATATAGAACCTTGAGTCTTCTTAGAATGTCTTCGCTCCTTGGCACTTTCTTGGACATCTTCAACTTGAGAGAGAACTCTTCGACTTTCTTTGGGCTTTATGACTTCCTTTATTCTTTGAACATCTTTAATGGTCCACGAGGTGGTCACCAATGCTGGTTCATTTCCAAGCTTCTACTGGCACTTGCAAGGCATGCTTGTGAGATCTTTGTCTTGACCTCTTAACTTGAACATCTTCCAAGGATAATGTCTCCAATGTATGTGCAAGCTCTTTGGTTCCTTTGTGCATGTTGATCAGCAAGCCATGTGTTGAGTTGTGTTGTGTAATGGCGATATGACATGTAAAGTTTCGATCTAAAGCACAACACTACAAAGCAACACATTAGTCCATAAAGACTAATCAATTTGGATTTGCTAGCATCAAAACAAGACGGTAACGGTGAATGATTAAACCCATGGGAACCCTTGGGCTTACACATTTGTCACCTCGGCTAGTCCCATGAAGCAAAGGTCATTTCCATCTTTTCCACTTGACTCATTTCCGGATGAGGCACTTCCTTCGTCCCAAGCCGCCGCACACAAAGCCTTCTTGCCATTTCTTCTATTTTATTTGTTTTTGTCATCATTCTTGTTGAGTGGGCAATTTGGACTTATGTGTCCAATCTTTTTGCAATTGTAGCATCTCATCTCCTCTTTGCTTGAAGGTCTATTTCTTCCTTGGCTTGAGTTGCCTCCTTTCTTGTACTTGTACCAAGAGAGCAAGATCATCATCTTGTATATATTCTTGACTCTCTTCTTCACTTTCAACTCTTGCTTTGAAAGCTATTCATTTCTTTTTAGTATCTTCTTTTTGTTTGTTTAGTGTTTCTCTTCATTTTAAAACCATTTCAAAAGTTATCAAAGATCCTATTAAGTCCTCTATGCCCATTTTTTATACATCTTTTGCTTCTTCAATGGCGGTGACCTTAGGATCCCAATCTTTAGGTAGTGACTTAAGTATTTTAGTAACTAATTCCTTGTTGGACATTTGTTTACCTAAGGATTTCAAACCATTGGTTATGTTTGTGAACCTAATTTGTATTTCGTCAGTAGTTTCATTAGGGTCCATCATGAAGAGTTCATACTCTCTAAAGAGAAGATTCATCTTTGACTCCTTGACTTAATTTGTCCCTTCATGAGCTACTTCTAGCATATATCAAATCTCTTTAGCGGTTTCAAGAGTAGAAACTCGGTTGAAGTCCTTGAGAGATAAGGCACAAATCAAGGAATTCATGGCTTTAGCATTGTAAGCTCAATGGTTCCCACCTTGGCAATTCCCATCTTATTTTGATGATTCCAATACACAAGTGATTTATAATCACTAATGTGTTTGATTGTCTAAGTTGTAGATCATAATTGCTTAAAGACATCATTGCTTGGATTAAGGCCAAAGAAGCTCGCATTGGACCGCTTATGAAAGCCAAAGACATCGAAGATCCAAGACAAATGAAGACTTGATGAATCGCATTGAAGATCGAAGTCAATTTAGATTGTATAAAATCCAATCTTAGTTTTAGATTTTAAGAGGCATAACTAAGAAAATAAACACACACCCAAAATTTATATGTGATTGTCTTTGTGGTGTTCCAACACCTTGGAACCCTCATAGCAATCCCAACTTGGTGTTAAGTTGGAAGCCCAAAAACATGAAGTGAAAATCTGCTCTTCATAGGCTTCTCAGAACTCTGAGAGAAATTCTCGGAACTCCGAGAAATGGTCCAGTGACATTTTTTCATCTTCTGTTTGAATTCCCGGAACTCCGAGATTTTTTCTCGGAACTCCGAGAAATATTCTCAGAACTCCGAGAACACTACAAAACGGTCGGAAAAATGGCCGTTGGGAATTTTGCTGGAATTACCACAATGCCATTGAACGGTCATATTTTAGTTTTCCTATATATATGGGCATTCCAAACATTACAATCATCAATCCTAACACTCTAAAAACCTTCTTGAACATCCATAGAGTGAATCAAACTTGTTTATGCCTCTCATCATCTAAAGATTAGGATTTGGATTATAGGCTCAATTTGTACATCTTCTACCATCTTGTAAACCCTTGTGAGGGATTATTTTTGTTCTTTCTTTCTTTTCAAGAACTTGTATTGGGCGAGTGTTCGGAGAAGCGTAGCCCACTCTCCGTGGTGAAGATCGCCACCAAGGTTAAAGGCGGTTGGAATTTGTAATCGGCACCGATCTTCGCCGAAGTTAAGAAGATCACATAGTGAAGCCATCAACGGGTTTGGTTGGTGGAGTGGAGTAGGCCTCACGTTTGGAGGACCGAACCACTTTAAATCTCGGGTGCAATCTCTCTTACTCTTGCTCTTTATTTTGCATTTGCACTTTAGATTTAACTTGCGTACTTGAATTTAATTGTTGATCTCTTAATTTCTAAAATTGGGTTTGAGTTTTCAAAAGAATTAAAACTTGTTATCAACCTAATTTCGCACTCCTCATAAGTTGTCGTACTCGGGACCACCCTTAGAATTTCACTTGGTATCAGAGCAAAGGCTCTTAAAAGATTTTCTTTTCTATAAATCTTTGGAAAATTTTTTTTCTTTAAAAAATTTCAACAAGGGAAAGATCATAAGATCTTTGGCAACTTTCTAATTGTGAAATGACGGATAGAAATGGAACCGGACTTCCGGAGGGCCATTCCACAACTAGACATCCCTTCTTTAATGGGTCAAACTATGGACATTGGAAGACAAGGATGCGCATCTATCTTCTTTCGATAGATGTGGAACTTTGGCATATTGTTGAAAATGGATACATTTTGCCTTTCACACCATTTGAAGAATGGAATACGGTAGAAAAAAGGCTTGCAAATTTAAATTACAAAGCTATAAATTCTTTGTTTTGCGCCTTATCTACGGAGGAGTTTAATCGAGTTGCTCTTTTTGATTCCGCCAAGATTATTTGGGATACACTTGCCGTTACCCATGAGGGAACTTCTCAAGTTAAGGATTCCAAAATAAACTTGTTAAAGAGCAAATATGAAATGTTTAGAATGGATCAAAACGAAAGCATTTCCGAAATGTATACCCGTTTTTCTAAAATTTCTAATGAATTAGCAAATCTTGGTAAATCTTATCCTACTGATGAGCTTGTGAGTAAGTTGCTTAGGTCTCTTCCTCCATATTGGGATCCAAAGGTAACCGCTATACAAGAATCAAAGAATCTTAAGACGCTAACCATGGAGGAGCTTGTAGGATCTCTCATCACCCATGAGATGCTCCTCACTAACCGACAAGAGGAGAAGAAGCCGAAAGAGAAAGAGAAAGAGAGTCGATCTCTAGCTCTAAAAGCCTTCAGAGCAAACTCATCATCCTCTAGCGAGGCGGATAGCGATGAAGAAGAAGCTTTGAGAAAGTTTAAAAGCTTATGGAGAAAGAAACATAAGAAGGATAAAACGAAGAAGAAAGAAGAAAATGAAGTAGAAGGAGGAATAAGGTGCTATAATTGCAAGAAGGCCGGACACAAAAGACCGGATTGTCCACTTCTCAAGTCATCTTCCTCAAAATACAAGGGAAAGAAGGAATGGAAGAAACATAAAGCTCTTGCCGCCGGATGAGATGCTACTAGCACCTCGGGAAAGAGTTCAAGCGAAGGGGAAGAAAAGAAAGACGATCTTTGCTTCATGGCACTCACCCATGAAGACGAGGTAAACTCTAACCCTTCATGTCATTCATCTAGTAGTGATAGTGAAAAAATATCATATGATGAATTGTGCTCAACCTTGCACTCTCAAATTTCTAAAAATAAAGTTCAAAAGAAATCCATTTCAAAATTAGAAAATGAACTTAATTTTTTGAAAAATGAATCTTCTTCCAAATCTCAAGCACAACTTGAAAATTTTAAACTTGAGATTAAAACCCTTAAGGGTTGTTTGGATGAGAAAACTTGCCAAATTGCAAAACTCCAAAATGTGGCAAGCTCTTCCAAGTCTTATGAAGATGAATTTAATGATTTTCTAAATCAAATAACCCATCTTCATAATGAAAATGAAAGGTTAAGATTATGTCTCCATGGATTCTTAAATGGTGATAAAATTATTGACATAATCTTAAAGAAAGCTAGTCGAAGACCTAATCATGCATTTTATGATAGGACTAGCTTGTCTAACCCTCATGTTAGATGCCATTTTTGTGGAATAAATGGTCATTACCAATTCCAATGTGCATCTAAGATTAGGGATTATGGTGGAACCAAGAAATCTTGGGTTCCCAAAGCCCCCATATGATCATCTTCATATGTGCTTAGATTAGGGGTTTTTGCTTAAAATTGAATATCTTTTTATAGTTATCCCCTCTTGTATTGAAATTGTTTTTTCAATAGGGGGAGCTCTAGGTTTGTCTTTTTCCTTGAAAAAGGGGGAGCTTTAAATTGAATATCTCATCCCTTTGTTTCTCTTTTACCCCAATCTTTTTGATTGATGCCAAAGGGGGAGAGAATTCTAGTGTAAGAAAACTATGTATGCTTTTATTGGAAAATCTCTTGTGCTTGTCATCATCAAAAAGGGGGAGATTGTAAGCCCAATGGTTCCCACCTTGGCAATTCCCATCTTATTTTGATGATTCCAATACACAAGTGATTTATAATCACTAATGTGTTTAATTGTCTAAGTTGTAGATCATAATTGCTTAAAGACAGCATTGCTTGGATTAAGGCCAAAGAAGCTCGCATTGGACCGCTTATGAAGGCTAAAGACATCAGAGATCCAAGACAAATGAAGACTTGATGAATCGCATTGAAGATCGAAGTCAATTTAGATTGTATAAAATCCAATCTTAGTTTTAGATTTTAAGAGGCATAACTAAGGAAATAAACACACACCCAAAATTTATATGTGATTGTCTTTGTGGTGTTCCAACACCTTGGAACTCTCATAGCAATCCCAACTTGGTGTTAAGTTGGAAGCCTAAAAACATGAAGTGAAAATCTGCTCTTTATAGGCTTCTCGGAACTCCGAGAGAAATTCTCGGAACTCCGAGAAATGGTCCAGTGATATTTTTTCATCTTCTGTTTGAATTCCCGGAACTCCGAGATTTTTTCTCGGAACTCCGAGATTTTTTCTCGGAACTCCGAGAACACTACAACGGTCGGAAAAATGGCCGTTGGGAATTTTGCTGGAATTACCACAATGCCATTGAACGGTCATATTTTGGTTTTCCTATATATATGGGCATTCCAAACATTACAATCATCAATCCTAACACTCTAAAAACCTTCTTGAACATCCATAGAGTGAATCAAACTTGTTTATGCCTCTCATCATCTAAAGATTAGGATTTGGATCATAGGCTCAATTTGTACATCTTCTACCATCTTGTAAACCCTTGTGAGGGATTGCTTTTGTTCTTTCTTTCTTTTCAAGAACTTGTATTGGGCGAGTGTTCGGAGAAGCGTAGCCTACTCTCCGTGGTGAAGATCGCCACCAAGGTTAAAAGCGGTTGGAATTTGTAATCGGCACCGATCTTCGCCGAAGTTAAGAATATCACATAGTGAAGCCATCAACGGGTTTGGTTGGTGGAGTGGAGTAGGCCTCACGTTTGGAGGACCAAACCACTTTAAATCTCGGGTGCAATCTCTCTTACTCTTGCTCTTTATTTTGCATTTGCACTTTAGATTTAACTTGCGTACTTAAATTTAATTGTTGATCTCTTAATTTCTAAAATTGGGTTTGAGTTTTCAAAAGAATTAAAACTTGTTATCAACCTAATTTCGCACTCCTCATAAGTTGCCGTACTCGGGACCACCCTTGGAATTTCAAGCATTAATGGTGGATTCTTTCTTTTCATTGTTATCCCACAGGTCCATGTCAATACTAGGTTCTTTATATCAATTTTGAATGCTTCTCCATACTTCAAAATCTAAAGATTTTAAAAATACTTTCATCTTAGCTTTCCATAGGGGTAATTTGAGCCATTGAAGAAGGGAGGTCTAGTAGTATATTACCCCTCACTACTTTGAGAAAAGGTTGCCATTTGGATCTTTCCTTTGTAGGTTTCCAAGAGAAATCCTATGTAAGAGCCTAAACTCTGATACCAAGTGAAATTCCAGTTAGCAACCCAAGAGGGGGGTGAATTGGGTGTCTTTTCAAATTTTAAGGATTTTAAAACTTTGTTTGCACTAGTTTTAGTTTGATTAAAAAGATTAAGAATAAGATTCAAAAGACAAGAGTTTAAGCACTTACCGAAAAGAGAGGAGAAGCTCCAAGGGTGTCTTTTCAAATTTTTATAGTGGTTCGGTCTTAAACCCAAGACCTACTCCACTCTTTTCAAGTTTGTCTCCTTGAGGATTCCACTAGAATCTTCTTCCAAGGAACTTAAATATGGCATTCCTTTCGCCAAGTACAATCCGAGCTTCTAAGCTCCAAGGGTCTTAACTACGACGCCCTTTGTTGCCAAGTACAATGAAGAGATGAAGAACTAGTTCACTTGCCTCTAGATAGGTTGATTACAAGTAACGAACACCCACTTTCTCTCAAGAAAAGAAAAGTACAAATCAATCCTAGAGTTTCACAAAAGTATTTCAAGATTAGGCACAAAGAGAGGATGTGAGAGTGATTAAGGATCTATATTAATGCTAAGGTATGTATTCAATGATCCAAGATGGTTAGGCAAGGTGTTAGAAAGCTCAAATGAGGTCGAGACCATCATATATATAGTGGAGACTCAAATATGACTGTTTGGGAGTCTTTAACTACTAGTATAGAGGCATAGCACGGAGCTCTGTCATAGCCGTTGGGCCTAAAAAATGTTCAGACGGAGTGCTCCACGGAGCTCTGTGAGGATCCACGGAGTTCCATAAACGGAGCTCCGTGAAAACCCACGGAGTTCTGTGGAGGCTCCTGGAGCAACATTAAATGCAATCTGTTTTGCATTTGGGTTTGGCCTCCTGAACTTGGTTTTCTTAAGTAATTTGTGATGCCAAGTGGGTTCAAAAATGTATGAACACCACCATGGCAAACACATGAACGTATGGTCCATTTTAGTGTTGTTTTAGCCCTCTTTTTGTGCCATGAACATGAAATACACATTATGAAACATTACACATTCTAAGTATACTTTTGATCTTCATTTTATTGGCACTTCAATGAGGCTTTGTCTTCGCTTCGATCAACTCCTTTGATCCACGTGTGCATAGCTTTAGCATTTGGAGCGATCACCTTGTTTGAGTTCACTTTATCCTTGCAATTTGACTATGCCTTTGGGGAACATGGATCTTGCCTTGATTTTGCTTTGCCATTACTTTCTTCATGTATTTGACTTTGTCTTGATCACTAGATGATTAACCCTTTGAGGTACATTCCTGGGATTGCTTGTGCTTGAAACATGATCACTGAACGACCAAGAAGCATTAGTATAAACAAGCAATATATGACAAATTGAGTTTGTTAATCATCAAAACAAATGTTTAGGAGAACTTGTTGAACTCTTGGGCTAACATGAAATATGTAGGTGGACTTTAGGTGCATACTTTAAGTGTGGCGAGATGGGCCACAAGATCACAGAGTGCCCTATGATATTGGGCGACTCTCAGTCAGTCTAGAGAACTCCTTCAGCTCAAACCAAACTGATTCAGTCTCAGACCATCCAAAATCATACCGCTCCAGCACTTCCTGCAGCACAGCCGAGGACTGATCGACCTTGCAATCCTGGTCGCTTTTACGCTCTTACTCACCAGGATGCTCAGACGGTCGACACCGTGGTTTCAGGTACCCTACTTGTTGCTTCTTCGTATGCTTATGTGTTATTTGACTCCGGAGCTACCCATTCATTTATTTCTTCCTCATTTGCTATGCTACATTCATTACCTGTTATGCCCTTGGATCATGATTTGTGTGTCAGTACACCAGTATGAAGTGATCTTTTAGCAAATAGTGTCAGCAAAATGTGTCCTATCAGGATTTGTGATAGGGAGTTAGTGGCAGACTTGATACTTTTAGATCTCTACGATTTTGATGTGATTCTGGGTATGGATTGGCTATCAGGGCATCTGCCCTTGTGGACTGTAATAAGAAAATAGTGAACTTTGAAATCCCTGGAGAAGAAAGATTCTGTTTTGAAGGGAGTGGAGCTCACTCTACCCCTGTAATTCTGTCTGCCATGCATGCATGTCGTTTGCTTAGACAAGGCTGTGAAGCCTTTCTAGCATCAGTAGTGAAAGTTGAAAGTAATGATGTAAGAGTTGAAGATATCCATGTGGTCAATGAATTTTTAGATGTTTTTCCTGAAGACCTTCCGCGTCTACGCCCAGATAGAGAGGTGGAGTTTACTGTGGATTTGGCGCCAGGTACGACACCTATTTCTATGGCCCCACACCGGATGGCTCCTGTGGAAATGAGGGAGTTGGAAGAATAATTAGAAGAGCTTCTGGAGAAAAGGTTTTGTGCGACCCAGTGTTTCGCCATGAGGAGCACCGGTCTTGTTTGTGAAAAAGAAGGATGGCAGTATGAGACTTTGCATAGATTACTAGAATTGAATAAAGTGACGGTGACGAATAAGTACCATCTACCTCGGATAGATGATCTGTTTGATTAGTTGCAAGGGGCGTGTGTATTCTCAAGATTGATCTCCGAGCAGGATATCACCAGTTGCGAATCAAACTTGAAGATGTGCCCAAGACAGCTTTCCGTACCTGTAGACACCCCATTTTGACCGTGCCCTAATCCACCCAATTTTGTGCAAAAGCCCACCAAATCAATCAATTAGGACCCCAAACTTCACCCTAGGCTAGCTTAGGGTCTCAGCTAGGTCCCTGCAAAATTTCGTCGAAATCCGAGCGCGTTTGCCTAGCAAACGAGTCGAGCAAAGTCGTAGGTCAAGTTCAGAGAAGGGGGGTGCATTTATCCTGAACAGTGTCTTTTCGAATCCGAAAAAGACAAGCGAAACCGCACGATCATCAATTTTTCACGCGCTTAAAAAAAAATCGCGCGCCCATCATTTTTGGAGTGCCGTTATCAATTTCACGAAATTTCTTTAAATATCGATTTTCTCTCATTTTTCAAAAAAAAAAGAAAAAGACAAAATCTGTTTTTAGAGAGAGAGAGCGAGAAACCCGGTGAGAGAAAATAGATCTCGCTGTTTCTTCTTCCCCGATCGATCGTCTCCGGCCAGATCCACCGGAGTTCTGGTAAGATCTGCAACTTTCGATCGTATTCTTCATCTCTTCTTCTTTCAGCCTCACCTACTCTTATCCCTGCTGTCCCAACAAGAGCTTACATCCTTTGTTCAAACTAAAACCGAGTTCATCTTCTCCGATCGGATCTACAGGAGCTCCGACTACCTTTCAATTGCTTGCTACGGCTATTTTTTCTTTTAGCCTTGATATACCTCTTGAAACCTTAACTTAGGGCCTAATAGATTGGATCTGTGATCCAAAAGAAAAAATAGAAATTCCAGCGAGAGAGAGTTTTTCTTCCTCATTTTTCCCCAAATTTCCTCCCCAATTCCATTTGCTATCCTCTCCAGTTAGAATTCCGGTCGATCTCTTGCCAGAATTCTACTGATCTCTTACCCTAGTTTTCCAGTCGTCTTCTCCGATTATCTCCGGCAGAATTTCGATCAAATTCTGAGCACATAGATCTTCACAGATCTGGATGCTCTGTGTAATTGACGGAAATTTTAGAGAATATTGAAGATCTTACTTTGATTAAAAAAAAAAGAGAAGAAAGAAGCTAGCTCTGTACATTAAGAAGAAGAATAGAGTATTCCATCGATTTGTGAAGTCTAAGAGCTCAGTAAGAGGGAAAGAATCAACTAGCAAAGGATCAAAGAAGTTTTTAAGGAGAGTCAAAGAGAAGTAGCACAGAAAGAAGTATTATTTGGGTTGCAAATCTTCTGATTCGGGTTAGTTCATAAATTTTCTCGGTTTTCTACTTGCTTAATGATATGGGGACATCATTTGTCTCAGATCTGAGATGATTTCTTTTTTATTTTGGATTTTTTATCATTTAAAAGCTTCTATAATAATGTTGTATCATTATCTTGTATTTTATTTACTTGTAGTTTAGGGAAATTTCTCTTTGATGAGGATTTATCTGTGTGATGTATGATTTCATTTGATTGATGAATGAACTAGTTTATATGCCTCACAACTCTCTTACAATTTATTTTCAACAAAATTTCAGAGGTTTTTTTTTTACTTAATGAGATTATAGTTAGTTATAGAAAGAATGTGGCCATTATGTTTACCTAATTTGTGTTTCTTTGAATTATACTTCATTTCCTTAGATATATCTTCTAGCCTGTGCCAAATTGACTTTAAAAATGTTAAACATTTCATAATTAATTCAGAGCAGGTTTCTTTGTGCTTATCTATAAAATGCCCGGTAGATTTCTTGACATTTGTTTATAAAAATCAGGACAGGTTCAGTGGTGTTTATTTATAGAAATTCTGAATATGCTTTGATACATTTGCTAGTGATATTAATAGTACTTACATAAAGCTGTTTAGGTTTCTTTCGAGAAAAATAATTGGGAAGTAACTTATTCCTGTTTTTTTTATTTTTGTCGTTCAATTATCCTGTAAGGTTGTAAATACTTTCCTGTGTTGTGATGACTTGAAAGTTGAACCTCAAAGTCTCTCTTTTGCCCTCGGCACCGTTTCACAATCAGATAGATAATGTCATCATCAGCGTGGTTACCATAGGAGGTTCAACCTTCAGCACCTGGTGTTACCCCTCTGGTACCAATCTCAGGACCAGCTATGAGTCCTCCAACGCCAGTTACTGCCTCCCCTGCTCCAGTTACAGACCCACCAACTCCAAGGGATTCAAATGGTGCTACAATTGAACCATTGCAAGAATCTGTTCGAGCGAAATTTGTTAGCACCCCAGGATATGTTGTCCCTGCACCTTCATTCTCTTATAGCATGGTTCCTAAGATTAATGCGGTCTCTGGAAACTCTCGACAATCTCCATCTGCTCCTGGTTTGGAGTTAATTCCACCAAATGCCACATCCTTGCAACCTCCAGTTCCAGGGCAGTCTGGACATCCTTACCCATTTGTTCCTGGAGCAGCCCAAAATATGCCAGCCAGCTCCCAAACAGTCACCTTTCTCTGTTCTAAAGGACACATGTCTGTTGCAGCTGGATTTTTCTCTTAGTGAAAGCTTACCTCCTCCAGTGGAAGCCTCACAGAAGGATGTTTCCTCTAGCTCGAACACCTCAGCTACTGGTAAGTAAGAAGCTAACAATGCCCCTCCCACATCATCTATTTCCCAATCTGTCCTGTTGCCTGTCCATACTATTTCAGGCTCTTCCATTTCACTTGCAGCTCCTAATTTGCATCCATCCACTATGTGGATGCAGATTCCCTCGTCATTTCTCCGGCCTCCTGGGATGCCAAGAACTCCTAGAACACCTGGACCCCCTAGGATTCCTTCCTCTGCGTCATTATCCTCTACTATTACTGTTCAGCCAACAACTGTTGCAATGTTTCAAAACTTTTCTCACTAATTTGTTCCAAATGTTTGAAATGGTTATTACTCTACTGATTTGATTTTGTGTAAATATCCAATGTTGTATTGGATAATAAAAAATGACATGCTCTTTTAGAAATTATACAGTACTTCAGCTTTTATTCTATAATGTGCTCATACTTGGTTTTGATTGGTTACTGCTTTTCTATTTCATGCACTTAACTGTTGCGATGTTAGACTGAGATAAGAGTACATAATTGCTGTCCACTGACAGTTCACTGTTTGTATGACCATTATTTTGCGTAAAACTGCTGCCCATTGGTTGTTTCACAAATACATAATTGCTGTCCGCTGACAGTTCACTGTTTGTATGACCATTATTTTGCGTAAAACTGCTGCCCATTGGTTGTTTCACAAATACATAATTGCTGTCCACTGACAGTTCACTGTTTGTATGACCATTATTTTGCGTAAAACTACTGCCCATTGGTTGTTTCACAAATACATAATTGCTGTCCGCTGATGATTCATCGCTTGCTGCCCATTGATATGTGTAATTGTTGCTCATTGGAAATGGATCACAAACACATGATCGAGGTTTATTATTGCTCACTATTTGCTGTCCAATGGCTTTAAAATGAGAAAATCATTTTTCTTTGTCTTGATAAATATATAAAAAAAAACTGAATAACGAGTACTTTGAAATAAAATTTGAGAAGATTTCGATAAGGATTTCCAAAATTAAGCTTATAGTCCAGTACTTATAAATTTAATACTTCTCTTTCATACTAAGCTTTGAGTTAGGGTTCCAAGACGGTAATAAATGGATTGTTTAGGTGAGATTATCTCAAAGCTTATTATACTCATTCCTTTTTATTTAAATAAATTGTTTAATAGGAAGAAGGAGATCAGATGACTATTCTATTAGATATTATCGACATGAGTACTGTCTGATTTCAAGGCAGGATATAGAAATATTATCATCTGTATATGATATCAGATGATTACTTTAGCATCATCTGATTTCATCCCCATATTGGGGTGGTGTTTGTGGTTGGGCATAGAAGTGTTTGATATTATTTTCTTTTACTTTATTAGGCTATCTAGCGGCTGGTCTGGACTAATTAATGTTGTTTATCATTTTATGATTGCTATAGACTGTTATTTTTTTTTTATTGAAAATTCTTCTTTGCTTAGCAGTTGATTTATTTTTATAAGAATAGAATGGAATTTGCGATTATCTGGTAGCCTTTTCTTCTCTCTTTGATAGACTAACAGTGTCTTATAGATTTCTGTTAAATTTCTTTAGATACTAGAATCCCCTCTCATTGCAAGGGCTATGAAGGAGTCATCCCGAGCCCATTATTTTAGAAGACTTGCATAGTCCTAGTAGTGTTTTCCCTTCTAATCTTTTCTTCATTTTATGAGACTGTTTAAGTTTTTCAGGTTTCTTTCCTTTGTCATTTCAAGCCCATCTCTAGGGGGACTTGCACAGTCCAAATAACATTCCATTTTCTCAAAAGACTTGCCTAGTCTTTTAGATCCAAATCTTTGGAGACAGGCATTGTCTCATTAATGAATCAACCTGAGTCAACCCCTAGGAGATACCTCTAGTCTCACAGGTCTTAAACCCTCTTCTAGTCGAAGACCAACTTGGTCTGTCAGTTATCTCATTTTCTTATCATTGTTTAGGCAATGATAAGGTTACTTGGAGCCCATCTTTGCGTTTAGGAGACTTGCCCAGTCTTGCTAGCATTTTTCTCTATCCTACCTCTGTGTCTAAGAGACTTACCCAGTCTCATTCTCTTGCTAAACCTCATCTTTGTGCGTCGTTTGGTTTTAGGAGAACACCCTACTCGGCTTGGCAACATACCCCTACCCTTATGGGTATTGGGTTGCACATTTGTTGCACCCTAGGGCTAGGCAGCTGTCTGGCCCGGCTGGGTGTTTTACCTTTGCCAAATATGCACAGGGTCTCTTTTTCCTTATTACTTGTGAGCTTTATCTTGGTTAGATTGTCCACTAACATAGGAATGCGTCCTTAGTCTAGAGAGTCAGTCCTCTTGTTCAAGAATCAAAGTCTATCATCATAGGGGTTATGTTTCTTTCCAGCCTCTCATCAAATCATGCGATTTTTATCCACTCTTACAAGGTATAGGATGCTGTCCAACCCTTACAGAGCTGTGTTTCTGTTCTTTTTCCCCGCAAAGCATAGGATGCTGTCCAACCTTTGCGGGATATCAGGAGTCCGTCCTGCCCTTATGATGATAGGATTATGTTCTCTGGTGTCAAAAACAACAAAAACATTTCAAAAAACACTTGAAAATTCAAAAACATTTTAAAAACACTTAAAAATTCAAAAAAAACATTTCAAAAATACTTGAAAACTCAAAAAACACTATAAAACAACCAAAACATCAAAAACATTTCAAAATCTCAAAAATCTTGAGTTATTAGGAGGGCAGTTAGGAAAATCTGATTCCGAACTACGTTGGCTGGATCCCTTTTCACCGGGTACGTAGTGCAGCTTGGGATCTTTATCCCAAGTCCAGCCAAACCTTTTAAACATAAACATTTCAAACATTTCCAAAAAGACAAAAAAAAAACTTCAAAACCTTTTTCAAAAAGATCTTCCCCTAGAGTTAGGAATCGGTCCTAGATATTTAGGGTGTTTTAGAGTTAGGAGTCGGTCCTGATTTGTATTGATATGGTGTGTCCTGTCGTGTAAGTGTCCCTAGAGTTAGGAGGCCTCAAGTCGATCGGTTAGACATTTAGTCGGACCGATGACTAGACTAGGAAGCATATAGTCAGCCCATTGGTTTTCATTAGGTTGCACAGCCTAGATACATATAGGATGTAGGGCCCACCTGCATTAGCTTAAAGCTAAACAACTTGCATTAGTTAGGGCATATAGAGTCCTAAAAATTACAATTCACTTAAACTTAAGTAATCGCGCAAAAAGCTTTAAAAATCAGTCGAGGCTAGTGGAATCGAGTCTAAGATAGCGGTTCTAGATGGTTAGGCATCGTAGTTAGAATAGGGCATCGAACTACGTTGACTCCGATTCTTCCCGAGGCCGGGATACGTAGTGCAGCTGGGATGGACGGCCATCTCGGTCCGAGTCAAGTCCTGTATTAGAGTTTTAGGATTTATCTTGTCCAGTCATGTATATATCTGATGTGTTGCGTGTTTTGCTGTGTTTTCTTATTTTCATGTATAGATCCTATACCTTTAGCTGTAGCATGCATGTGTTTGTACACCAGAACTCAGACACCAATTAGGTAGGACACTCATAACCTAGATATTTTAGGCGACACTTCTTTCATTTATTTTGTGTGTGTTTATTATTCATCTTCGAGACATGCATGACTTGGTAGATGTCTTCTCAGAGATATTCGTTTCCATTTCATATGCTTTCGCTCAAAACTCTTCAAAATCAATAATAAATGGCATAAGAGACCAGGTGCTTGCACTTGGGCGGACGAGGTACTCTTCGGACCTTCCAAATTCGTAACCAGGCACGAACCCTCTTTTATATCTCTGGTTATCCATTGCAACAGAGCATAGTATGGGATCCTTGGCCCACTTCCTTGGATGGCGACTCTTCTTTGTTTAAGGTACGCCTCGAATCTGGGCTAGTCCCCGAATCAAGAGGTATCTCTCTTTGTATCGCCACTCATTGTGTGAGAGGCACATTCTTTCGAGAGTTCCTTGGTAGAGCTCTCCATTCACGTGGATGATCCTGAGACTGTTGGTGTGGGGGCACGTCCCTCACCGCCTCTCTCTCGGATCGGGGTCCACAGGCTGGCGACTCTGCTGGGGAATTCTTTCGAGATATTGCCTAACTCTGTTAAAATGCCATTTGTTATTAATTTTGAAGAATTTTGGGCTAAAATCATTATAAATGGGAATTTAATTGCTTAGGATCCAGGGGCACCAGTAGGTGTTTAAAAGAAGGGATTCACACACTGCACATCATACATCATTTTGTTTTTATTTTTCTTTTATTGATTTTTATTATTATTATCTCCACGGGATAGATATAATTAGTGCCTCATGGGATATCACTGTCCAGATGGTGTTGTTGTATCTATTACCAAGCTATGCGCCGGTGCTGCAGCCGTAAACACTAGGCGTACTTGTGTTTACAGCAGCCGATGAGCAATGAAGCATACTATGTATAACACTAGGCGTACTTGTGTTATACATTTTAAGTATGGATCATAAGCATAGTACCCGATATATTGAGTCCGGAGCTCTACTTTCATTTTACATATATTATGTACATGAATATATTTGCTGACTTAGTGAAACCCCAATTAGGATCTGCATGTGCTTATATACATATATTGCATTCATATAAGGACGAACATGTGTTGCTTACACATGTTGAAGCCTAGACTTAGGAACCTTGTCCTATCTTTAGACTAGGGTAGCTCGCTTTATGTGGCTACAGACGCAGTCCTAGTACACTCACATGTTTGTCTTGAGTCAAGCACCTTGACTTTGTGGGATCATATTTAGGGCTGGTGCCCCTGGTTAGGATATATATGTATATATCTTGTGTATTGATTATCAGATTGAGGCCTACTCTTTAGTGAGGTTTCCTTATCTAATCTAATTAGTCATATCAGTCCATCTTCAGATTTAGACCCGACCAGTGGCTTTTACTTGCCCCTCTAATGGTCGTGGCCTATCTTTTGTTCTATTCTTTGAGACTTTGTCCATATATCTCTTGATTGTAAGATCGGGACCTACTTTCTAGTAGAGCCTCCTGGCTTGAATCAATCCTTCATGTCTATTCATCTCTCAGATTTAAACCTAGCTAGTGGCTTCTACTTGTCACCCTCATAGCTATGGTTTATTCCTTGACCCGATGATAATAAAATTCACTTGTTTTTATTCCTCAAATTCAAACATCATTTATCCATTCTTTTGTTGTGTCAGATTGTTTGCTTGTCTTGTCTTTAGATATGGTCGACAGTTGGTCTGCTGTCTTTATGGCCATAGTCTATTATTGATCTCCTTGATCATTCAGTTTTGACATCCATCTTCCAGATTTAGATCCGGTCCATGATCTACTTTGTCATTTTATGACCGTGGTCTAGTTTCTGGGTTTCTGATCACTTTTGATCAGCAGTGGAACATTTGATACATTCGATGTCGCCAATTATACCCTTCTTGTGATTTAATTGCTAAGTTTATCCTTATTCTTTGTTTATTCCAAGTTATTCGCCATTCCCTAATTATCCCGTCCTATCTTTATGTCAGGTCTGATTATGGCAAACATTTTGTTAGATAATTGGATAGCTGATGCTATTAAAGCTCTTCCGCATGAACATTCGTAGAGAAATATGGCTGATCATTTCATCAATTCGTTCACCCATTTGAACAGTCGGGATGTAAATTGGAAGTTTCTCCAAGCAGCTGCTGGACTTTGGGATCCTGTTCTTCATGTCTTCCGATTTGGCCGTTTTGAACTCTGTCCCATATTTGAAGATTGGTGTACCATGCTAGAGCTCCCATCTGAGGGACTCTGGATCAAACCTTCAAAGCTAGAATCTCCTCATGGTCTATTTTGCAAACTGTTCAAAAATGAGACTGTGGATGCCCTGTCGTGTTTAACAGATACGTGCGTGAAAATTCAAGACCTTGTTAAACTTTTTTCAAAAAACGTCGATCCTACTAACTCTCGTTTTCAGGATTGCCGACGTAATGCTTTAATTTTTATGGTCTTCGCACGTCACGTTCTTCGCAGAAATTCCCATGTTGCATCTTTGATTCTATTGGGAGTGGTAGATCAGATCAATGAGGGGAGGAATCCTATCCCTACCATGTTAGCAGAGACCTTTTTGGGACTAGATCTTATTGCTTCCCAAGAGATCAAGAACAATTTCTATGGGTGTGTCAAGTTGTTATATGTCTGGCTTGGTGAAAAACTTCAAATTCTTCAGCGACAAAACCAAAATCCGTATACCCTAAAGAATTCTCGTACATGGAAACCAATAGCCCATCAACCTCAGTCCATCAATGAATGGCGCAGTTGGTTATAACTTGTAGAGGAGAGCCAGTTTCGTTGGGTAAGTCATTCGTGCTTTCAAATTTTTACCAGCACTTACCCACATCCGTTTGTTTATCTCATGGGTACCGAGAAATCTTCCTTTTATGCGCCCATGCGATTTCTCTATCAAATTACGGGAATTCCATGTCCTCCCGGAATCATAGTCCCTCCTCTTTGTGAAGATCTCACTCCTGATCTCATCCGATCCATTGTGGCTGTTTGGGGAAACAAAAATATGGAAAGGAGGTTCGGTTTATCTCGCAAATTCCGACGTGGAGAAATTCGGAAGAGCCCGCAAGCAGAAGAGCTCGAATTGAGGAGCCTTGAAGATCCATATCATGTTTTGTTATTCTGATTTCTGCATTTCCCGTTTTTGTCAGTCTGTTTATCCAATTGTGATTAGAGATTGATATTTTTCATCCGTTGTAATCACAATTTGAATTTTATTAATGAAAGTGTGTTTCTTTTTCTCTTGTTACTGTTTGATCAGGATAGTTTATCTCGATTATCAAAAATTTAATCTAGTGTTTATATTTCCATATCAGGATTCTTGATTGAGTAGCCATTGCTCCTAAGAAAATCCTCGTTTCAAAATCAACCTGGTCCCGTCAGTCCGCTGATTCCAGGCTGAGTCGATTTTCTTCCTCACCAATTTCTTTTACATCCCCTACATTACCTTTCTCTAATTTCTAAGAAATTCCTTCACCCGTCCAATTTGCACCTGAACCCATGGCGGAAAATGGAAATAATGCCCTTGACACCAATGAAATGATGAAAGTTATCCTGGCGCAATTGGGCACCATCAATGAAGAGATTGCTCGCATGAAAGCTGATAGAAGTTCTACTTCTAGAGAGAATGCCCCCCAGCATCCTTCAGTTATACCTCCTCCGCCTCCTATGATGAGCCGACCAGCAGTGTTCGCTGTTGAGGATGACCTTGAGGATGAGCAGTATGCGGAAGAGAATTGTCTCCCTCATCTGGAGAGAGCCGATAAAGGCAGGGTGTTTGCAGACAGGCTGGACAAGCTGGCCCAGGAGATGGAGAATATCAAATTCCAAGGTCCGAAAAAGCTGAACATGGCAGATTTCATGATATATCCAGGAGTCACATTGCCTCCTAGATTTAAAGTGCCAGACATGGACAAATATGATGGGACAGGGTGTCCTAGAAGTCATTTAATGTCCGTTCTTCCGCTTCTGCAGCAGCATGGTCTATCTCCGGAGCAGGTCGCTCTCTTGTTTCCCTGATCTTTGATCGGAGTGGCTAAGAAATGGTTCTTGAGCCTGAAATCTGAAGAGATCCGAACCCTAGAAGACATTGCCAATAGGTTCGTCGAGCAGTTCTCCATGGAGGAGGGGATCGACGTAACCAAAAGAGATTTGAAAGCATTGAAGCAGGGCCACAATGAAACCTTCACTTCCTTCATCCGCAGATGGAGAAGGAAAGCCGCGCAGATGACTCATCGTCTGCCAGATGAGGAGCAAATCAAAATTGTTGTGAAGAATTTGTCTCCACAATACTATCATCACATGGCCATCCAGTACTTTCTTGATTTCAATCATCTCATCAAGACGGGAACCCAAATAGAAGATGCATTGTCTAAGGGTTTGAGATCGAGAGTTCCTTCTGATTCAAGAGAAGGAAAAAGACCTATGGTTACACCTAAGGAGGTTCATAATATGAATACTGCTCCGCCAGCACGGAGAGTAAATTTTGGTGAAGGTCGCCCAGAGAGAAAAGAGCCGAGACGATTTGACCCTTTGCCATATTCCTTGTCAGTGGCATTAAAGAAACTGTTGAGGGACAAGAAGATCGAGCTGCTAGAGCCTAGGGAGGCTCCGAATCCTCTCCCGAGGTATTGGAGGAAGGATTATTTTTGTGAATATCATCAGAGTGTTGGACATCTGACTGATAGATGTATGGCTTGAAACATAAGATACAAGACATGATCGAGGCAAAGAAAATTTCTGTTGAAGCTCCTAATGTTACTCGCAATCCTTTACCGACGCATGCCACCCCTCCACCAAATGTTTATGCGATCCTTACAGAGGAAATCATCTTGGACTATTCTCGTATTTGTGCTGTCATCTCTGAGGAGCCGTATGTTCTGAGATGGGAAGAGGGAGACAGTGATACAGAAAATGAGAAGCCTTATGTACTGTCTGCTCGGGCTGGGGAATTTGCAGAATCTGCTGAATTTTCATATGTCCTCAAATATGAAGAAGAGAACAACGAAGAAGTCCCCTATGTTCTAAGGCTAGAGGATGAAGACTTATCACTTCTGGATGATCAATGTGATGAGCTCCTTCACGTCACACGTGGTGGGCGAGTCTTCAAGCCAGCTGAGCTCAGAGTCGAGAATCCCGCTGAGGTTGCAAGAGGGGTTGACCATCAGAACCAAAAGCAGAAACAGAGTTTAGATGATGAGGAGGACAATTTGTTGAAACAGTTGAAGAAGACGCAAGCCAATGTGTCCATATGGGGTTTACTG
Source organism: Tasmannia lanceolata (assembly GCF_043159265.1). Taxonomy (NCBI): domain Eukaryota; kingdom Viridiplantae; phylum Streptophyta; class Magnoliopsida; order Canellales; family Winteraceae; genus Tasmannia; species Tasmannia lanceolata. Next base: position 51,721,285 of record NW_027518680.1, on the reverse strand, counting down.
ATGGCGTCGCCGAAACACAGACAGGTTGTGCTTCGTGAGCTAAATTCGTCCCAGGTATCAGTTGAGATTACTCCTGAAGAACTGGTCAGTTTAGTGGCTGTGACAAGAGTTTCCCAGGATTTGTCTTTTACTGACGAAGACCTCCCTCCAGAAGGAAGAGACCATGTTCGCCCTCTCCGAATCACCATAATTTGCAACAAAAAGAGAGTGCCGGAAGTCTTGATTGATAATGGGTCAGCTTTGAACGTTTGTCCATTAAATACTGCAACTACCCTAGGGTTTGAACCAACAGATTTCATACCATCTGAGCAGGGTATCTTAGCGTACGACGGCACTAGAAGGGATGTGATCGGGATATTAGCCACTGAGATCGAGATTGGAGGGGAGACTTTTGAAGTCGAATTCCAAGTGCTCGATATCAAAACCTCTTTCTTTCTTCTCCTGGGCTGACCTTGGCTGCATAAGGTCGGAGTTATTCCTTCGACGCTGCACCAGAAATTGAAATTCGTCCGGAATAACAGGGTGATTACAGTACGGGGAGATCCAGAGCCTGAAATTGGGCAGATAACTGCCGAATCAGTTGATGAAAGTGCCAAGGATGTCAGCTTGACAGGATTCTCATTAGAGGTCTCTACTATTACTATGGGGGAGGCCATGAATGAGGAGATCATGTTCTTAACAAGTACCAATGTTAGTGTTGCAAGGATGATACGACGGTTTGGTTATATTCCGGGAGCTGGCCTGGGAAGAAACCTGCAAGGCCTGACTGAATGGCCATTAATGAAGGCGATGAATGGATTATTCAGGTTAGGGTATCAGCCTACCCGAAAGGAAGTCCAAGAGATGAAGGCATACATGTTAAAATGGGCTAATTGTCGCCGCCAAGGTTTGGAATTTCCTATGGGTCCGTTCAGCATGATCATGAATGGCAGATTCAGAAAAGAAGGGGCTGACTGTCCATTTTACGGTTTTTCTGAGCCTTGGTATGATGAGACTGGGAAGAAGCTGCCAGGTCTAGAGATTTTCTTTACCTATGAACTGTCGAAGAACTTTTTCTTTGAGCAGATTGCAGAGGTAGTTGAATCAGAGAAACAAGACTCAGATTGGGTTGAGACATTTGAATCAGAGCTCCTAGAATCCTTGTTCCAAGTTGAGGCACCTGACATTGCCATGATTGGAGGAGACACACCCTGCATTAACCCCAGAAACTCCATCACCCCAGCTGAGGGACCTCTGGATAACTGGACCTCACAGGTTATACCCCAAGTATTCTTTCAGTATAGTCCAGTCCCTTCAAAAGAGTCAGTCGTTTCAAAATTCGTGTCACTTTCTGAGTCCGTCCCAGAGTCTGTCATTTCTAACTTTTCTTTTGATGCAGGTACTGTAGAGGTCGGTTCTACTCCTGGAGTGGGTGACGAGTCTGTCCTTGGTGGCGTCAAGTCTGAATTAGAGGACAACTTCATTGATTCTTTGTCTGTACATATTTCCCATTGTGTCGATACTGATGTCGATTTATTTTTTCATTCTGTTTCAGAGTCTGTAACACCTGATGTGGGCGAGTCATCTGATGTAATCATGATTCCGATGAAATAAAAGAATCTTTTGCTTATATTCCTGTACTTGTCTCTTCTACTGATTCTGCTTCTAAACCTGATCAAGTAACTAATAATGATAATCAAGACTCCCCCTCTAATGAGGTAGCCGACGAAACTCCCCTTGAAATTAAACATATGATTCAACAAGAGGAGAGTCGCCGAGCTAAACCACTTGAAGAGGAAATTGAAACCGTAAATATAGGTGATGAAACCTCAATCCAGGAAATACGAATTGGCAAAATTTTATCTCCTGAGGAACGCAAAGAATTAATCACCTTGCTAAAAGAGTTTAAGGAGGTTTTTGCTTGGTCTTACGACGACATGCCTGGATTGAGTGAGGACATTGTCCAACACAAATTACCTCTAATCCCTGGCATCAAGCCGAAGAAGCAAAAACTCTGAAAACTTAAAACAGAATGGGAGTTGAAAGTTCATGATGAGGTTAAAAAGCTACTTAAAGTGAAATTCATCGAAGTAGTTGAGTATCCGGAATGGCTTGCAAATATTGTACCGGTGCCCAAGAAGGACGGGAAAGTCAGGATGTGTGTCGATTTCAGAGATCTGAACAAGGCAAGTCCGAAGGATGATTTTCCGCTTCCGAACATTGATCTCCTGGTTGACAATACCGCTGGTCATGCACTCTTATCCTTTATGGATGGATTCTCAGGGTATAACCAGATCAAAATGGCGCCCGAGGACATGATGAAGACGGCATTTATTACTCAGTGGGGGACATATTGCTATAGAGTGATGCCATTTGGTCTCAAGAATGCTGGTGCCACATATCAAAGGGCTGCGACTATTCTTCTTCATGACATGATTCATAAGGAGGTCGAGGTCTATGTAGATGACATGATTGTCAAGGGAAAGACTCGGCCAGAGCATACAATCGCTTTGAAAAAGTTCTTCGAGCGAATCCGAAAGTTTCAACTTCGCTTGAACCCAAATAAATGTGTATTTGGAGTCACATCAGGAAAGTTGCTTGGAATTATGGTCAGCGAGAGAGGAATTGAAGTGGATCCTCAGAAGATCAAGGCTATTCAAGAAATGCAACCACCAAAAACAGAAAAGCAGATTCGTGGATTCCTTGGCAAAGTGCAATACTTGAGGAGATTCATATCTCATTTAACTATGACATGTGAACCCATCTTCAAGTTATTGAAAAAGAATTCCTCTAAGAAATGGAATGAAGAATGTCAGGAAGCATTTGAAAAGGTCAAGCAGTGTTTGTCTTTGCCTCCTGTCCTATCCCCAGTCATTCCTGGTCAACCGTTGTTGATGTATTTGTCCATCACGGATACAACAATGGGTTATATGCTTGCTCAGCAGGATGCAGGATCTAAGAAAGAAAAGCCCATCTACTACATTAGCAAGAAAATGCTAGAGTATGAAATCAAATACACCGTTTTGGAAAAGACATGCTTAGCATTGGTTTGGGCAACTCAAAGGCTTAGACATTATCTTCTGTCGAACAAGATATTTTTGCTCTCACGGATGGATCCGTTGAAGTATTTGTTCGAAAAACCCGCTCTTACTGGAAGAACAGCTAGATGGTTGCTATTGTTGTCTGAGTTTGACATCACTTATGTCACTCAGAAATCAATTAAGGGACGGGTCATCGCTGAGCAGTTGACTGATGCTCCTGTTGAGGAGAATGTTTTTTTAAAGGCTAATTATCCTGATGAAGAGATTATGGACATTGAAGAAGAGACTCCGAGTTCCAAGTGGCTTATGTACTTTGACGGAGCTGTCAATAATCATGGTCAAGGAATAGGGGCAGTTTTGGTATCTCCAAAAAAGGAATACATCCCTATATCCATTAAGTTGCAGTTCGAATACCAACAACATGGCTGAATATGAAGCATGTATCGCACGACTTGAGGCAGCATTGGCTTTGCGAATTCAAGACATCGATGTGTTTGGAGATTCAATTCTGATCATTTGTCAAATAAATGGGGATTGGAAAACAAAGGAGGCGAGGTTGATCTCCTATCACACTTATCTTGCATCTCTGGTTGGGAAGTTCAGGAATGTCACCTTTACTCATCTGTCGAGAACAAGGAATCATTTCGCTGATGCTTTAGCCACTTTGGCGTCAATATTAGACATTTCTGCAACAATGGAGGTTCAACCTTTAGCTGTCAGATTGCAATGGGCTCCAGTACATGTGAATGCAATCGAGATATCTGCTAGATGTCCAGACGGAAAGCCGTGGTATACGGATATTCAAAATTTCATTTCAGGCAAGGGGCATCCACCTGAGGCTTCCAGCAAAGAGAGGAAAACACTTCAGAGGTTCGCTGCCAACTTCATTATCTGTGGTGAAGAATTGTACAGAAGGTCGTTTGACGGAATACAACTTCTGTGTGTTGATGAAGATTAGGCTGCAGAGCTTATAGAACAAACACATGAAGGTATTTGTGGTCCTCACATGAACGGTAAAATGCTGTCAAGGAAAATCCTTAGACTTGGATTCTATTAGCCCACAATGGAAACAGATTGTTTCGCATTCGTGAAGAAATGTCATAAATGCCAAGTCTATGCGAATCTTATTCATGTGCCTCCATCAGAGCTGCATTCTATGACCTCGCCATGGCCATTCTCAGTATGGGGGATTGACATCATTGGCAAAGTCTATCCTAAATCGTCAAGTGGACTACATCTTGGTGGCCATTGATTATTTCACGAAGTGGATAGAAGCTGCTTCATTTGCTTCCATAACTTCCAATACAGTTGCGAAGTTCATCCGTGCGAATATCATTTGCAGATATGGAGTACCTCATGAACTGATTTCTGACAATGGATCTCATTTCAAGAAAGAGGTAGTGCACCTGTGCGAAGAGTTTAAAATCAAGCATCATAAGTCATCTCCTTACAGACCACAGACCAACGGAGCTGTAGAAGCAGCGAATAAGAATATCAAGGTCATAATCAGTAAGATGACCGAGACTTATAAGGACTGGTCGAACAAGCTCCCTTTTGCTTTATGGGCTTACAGGACATCGATCAGATCCTCTACAGGTGTAACTCCATACTCTCTAGTGTATGGCATGGAAGCAGTCCTCCCTGTTGAAGTGAGAATCCCGTCCCTAAGAGTTATGATGGAAGCAAATCTGCCAGAGTCTGAATGGGCCAAAGTCAGACATCAGGAATTGCAAATGATTGATGAAAAGAGGTTGAGAGCCTTGTATCACATCCAAGGGTATCAGAGAAGAATCGAAAGAGCCTTCAACAAGAAAGTCAAGGTCCGAGAGTTGAAACCAGGAGATCTTGTCTTGAAATCCTACAGGGCACCAATATTTGATCCCAGAGGGAAGTTCAGGCCAAATTGGTCTGGTCCTTACATTGTTGATGAAGTCCTGCCTGGAAAAGCCGTAAGACTCTTCAATGAAAATGGAGAAAAATTAATAGAACCTACAAACCTGGACCAACTAAAGAAGTACTATGCTTAAATACACCAGGAGGCCATCCTTGATCGATCAGAGCTTAAAAGCCAATAACCTCAAAGTCAAAAACCATTTGCAAACCCTTTGAGCCTAAAAATAAAGAAAACTTTCATTCTTTGATAAATTCAAACCAGAGGCATCTTTTATGACTTGCGTCATAAAAGATATTGAGCCTGAACTACGTCATGATCTGATCCCTCTCTACAGGGTACGTAGGTAGCCTGATAAATTCGGGTTCGGTCAAATCCTTCAAATCTTTAAAAAAAGAAAGAAACAAAACAAACCATCCTTAAAACCCAGAAGGGCGAACTACGCGGACCTGATTCCCATTTTCTTTGGGGATACGTAGGCAGTCTGGAGGGCCAGATTCGGTCAAATACATGAAAACTTACCAAATGTGTAACCTGTTTGAACCGAAGCCTGCCTAAAAGTCCTTCTGGTGTACTTAGGCCCAGGTTTGTAGAGAAACAGAAAGAAAAAAAAAATGATGATGGAGTCTTAGACCCGCTAGACTGAAAACCTGCAAGGGCGGTCTAGGCAAAAGTTAGGGTCATTCACCCGCTAAGCTGAAAACCTGAAAGGGCGGCTTAGGCAAAAATTAGGGTGCTGAGCCTGCTGGATAGAAAATCTGCAAGGGCAGATAGTCCAGGCAAAAAATAAGGCGTGCGGTCCGCCAAGTCGAAAATCTAAAAAGGCGATTTGGTCATGGCAGTGACTTCAAAAGGGACAAAACCTCTGAAAGCCAGCAAGATTTTTATTTCTTCGGCGGCACTACTCCAGAGTCTGAGTAAGCACCAGCGGAAATTCTTCTGACGCTTTCTAAGCTAAGGAGGTTAAGACTAAGCAATCCAAAGGGATAATAACCATGATGGAAATACCGGAAAGAGGAATGAAACACCTTTGAATACGGTTTTCAAAAGATTCTAAGAGTGGTAGACTATACCATATTAAAATACTTATCAGATTAAGAAGCAGATTCAGTCTCTCTTCAAGTTTAGGTCATTGTGTCCATCAAAGTCTTCATGTGTCGGTAGTCCGAGTCTTTTCTCTGCCAAGTTGAGGCTAAGCTTCAGAGTCATGTGTGGGGAAACCTGTGTAGTTTAATATCCCTCCCAAAGCCGGGGTAGCAACAAGCAAGAAGGGAAAGGTAAAAAGTGATGAAATTGTGTCTCCTCAAAGGTGATGCGCAGCAGAACGAAGTTCAAAAGATGGTAGATTCTCAAGTCCATATGGCAGGCTTTCAAGCCCATATGAAATGGCAAAGATCATCGGAAATGCAAGGCGGTTGTTAGGCAGATGTAGTCTGTTGTAAACCTGAAAGCTTTGTAACCTCAAATATTCAAGAAATAAAAGCATTTTAACCTTTTCCCTGTGTTTTGCTCTCTTATGAATTTGTCATGGAAGTATAATAATACTAGGGGCATCTTTTATGCCCTGAGCAATCAGGTCATAAAAGATATCAAATGAGCATTGTTTGAGATGGCCATTCTCAACAAATGAAGATAAGAGGAACTTGAACACAGTCTTTGAATTCAACTCCTTAGTCAAAATTCCTTTGAGAGTCTGTCTTGGTAATCCTCTAGGGATTTTTCTCATCATTTCGTTGAGAGTTTACCTCATTATCCCCAGCGGAGTTTCTACTCACAAATGAAGTCTGTAATCAAATCAAGTATTTCGCTCAAAGTAGAAATCAAAATTTCTCCCTGAAAGCATCCACCCTGAGTGAAGAACCATTTTTCTCCCTGAGAGAATCCACCCCGAGTGAAGAAACAAATTTTCTCCCTGAGAGCATCCACCCTGAGTGAAGAACCATTTTTCTCCCTGAGAGCATCCACCCCGAGTGAAGAAACAAATTTTCTCCTTGAGAGCATCCACCCTGAGTGAAGAACCATTTTCTCCCTGAGATTATCCACCCCGAGTGAAGAAACCAAATTATCTCAGAAAGCATCCGCCCTGAGCGAAATATCCAATTTTTCTCCTTGAAAGCATTCGCTCTAAGCGTAGAACCCAATTTCTTCCTTGAAAGCATTCGCTCCAAGCGTAAAATCAATTTGTCTCTTTGAAAATCATTTCGCTCCAAGCGTAGAATCCATTTTCTCCTGAAAGTTTTCGTCCTGAACGTAAAATCAAATTTCTTCCTAAGAGCATCCGCCCTGAGCGTAGAAAGAACCAAAGTCTCTCTGAGAGCATCTCTGAGAGCATCAAGCAAATAATCAAAATCCTTTCCATTTTCAAACCCCTGAGGCATCCATTCCATATCACAACTCCTGAGGTATCTGATCCTTCCAAAAGTCCAATATTCGCAAAATCATCTATTTCATTCTTCTTTCCCTCCAATCATTTTTGGGCCAGTCAAAATGTGTTGTCTGTTCAGCTTTGACATTCGCGCGACAAGCCCGCTCTGCCAAAGAGGGGCATCTGTAGACACCCCATTTTGACCGTGCCCTAATCCATCCAATTTTGTGCAAAAGCCCACCAAATGAATCACTAAGGATCCCAAACTTCACCCTAGGCTAGCTTAGGGTCTCAGCTAGGTCCCTGCAAAATTTCGTCGAAATCCGAGCGCGTTTGCCTAGCAAACGAGTCGAGCAAAGTCGTAGGTCAAGTTCAGAGAAGGGGGGTGCATTTATCCTGAACAGTGTCTTTTCGAATCCGAAAAAGACAAGCGAAACCGCACGATCATCAATTTTTCGCGCGCTTAAAAAAAAATCGCACGCCCATCATTTTTGTAGTGCCGTTATCAATTTCACGAAATTTCTTTAAATATCGATTTTCTCTCATTTTTCAAAAAAAAGAAGACAATCTGTTTTTAGAGAGAGAGAGAGCGAGAAAGCCGGTGAGAGAAAATAGATCTCGCTGTTTCTTCTTCCCCGATCAATCGTCTCCGGCCAGATCCACCGGAGTTCTGGTAAGATCTGCAACTTCCCATCGTATTCTTCATCTCTTCTTCTTTCAGCCTCACCTACTCTTATCCCTGCTGTCCCAACAAGAGCTTACATCCTTTGTTCAAACTAAAATCGAGTTCATCTTCTCCGATCGGATCTACAGGAGCTCCGACTACCTTTCAGTTGCTTGCTACGGCTATTTTTTCTTTTAGCCTTGATATACCTCTTGAAACCTTAACTTAGGGCCTAATAGATTGGATCTGTGATCCAAAAGAAAAAATAGAAATTCCAGCGAGAGAGAGTTTTTCTTCCTCATTTTTCCCCAAATTTCTTCCCCAATTCCATTTGCTATCCTCCCTAGTTAGAATTCCGGTCGATCTCTTGCCAGAATTCTACTTATCTCTTACCTTAGTTTTCCAGTCGTCTTCTCCGATTATCTCCGGCAGAATTTCGATCAAATTCTGAGCACATAGATCTTCACAGATCTGGATGCTCTGTGTAATTGACGGAAATTTTAGAGAATATTGAAGATCTTACTTTGATTAAAAAAAAAAAGAGAAGAAAGAAGCTAGCTCTGTACATTAAGAAGAAGAATAGAATATTCCATCGATTTGTGAAGTCTAAGAGCTCAGTAAGAGGGAAAGAATCAACTAGCAAAGGATCAAAGAAGTTTTTAAGGAGAGTCAAAGAGAAGTAGCACAGAAAGAAGTATTATTTGGGTTGCAAATCTTCTGATTCGGGTTAGTTCATAAATTTTCTCGGTTTTCTACTTGCTTAATGATATGGGGACATCATCTGTCTCAGATCTGAGATGATTTCTTTTTGATTTTGGATTTTTTATCATTTAAAAGCTTCTATAATAATGTTGTATCATTATCTTGTATTTTATTTACTTGTAGTTTAGGGAAATTTCTCTTTGATGAGGATTTATCTGTGTGATGTATGATTTCATTTGATTGATAAATAAACTAGTTTAAAAGCTTCTATAATAATGTTGTATCATTATCTTGTATTTTATTTACTTGTAGTTTAGGGAAATTTCTCTTTGATGAGGATTTATCTGTGTGATGTATGATTTCATTTGATTGATAAATAAACTAGTTTATATGCCTCACAACTCTCTTACAATTTATTTTCAACAAAATTTCAGAGGTTTTTTTTTACTTAATGAGAGTATAGTTAGTTATAGAAAGAATGTGGCCATTATGTTTACCTAATTTGTGTTTCTTTGAATTATACTTCATTTCCTTAGATATATCTTCTAGCCTGTGCCAAATTGACTTTAAAAATGTTAAACATTTCATAATTTAATTCAGAGCAGGTTTCTTTGTGCTTATCTATAAAATGCCCGGTAGGTTTCTTGACATTTGTTTATAAAAATCAGGACAGGTTCAGTGGTGTTTATTTATAGAAATTCTGAATATGCTCTGATACATTTGGTAGTGATATTAATAGTACTTACATAAAGCTGTTTAGGTTTCTTTCGAGAAAAATCATTGGGAAGTAACTTATTCCTGTTTTTTTTATTTTTGTGGTTCCATTATCCTGTAAGGTTGTAAATACTTTCCTGTGTTGTGATGACTTGAAAGTTGAACCTCAAAGTCTCTCTTTTGCCCTCGGCACCGTTTCACAATCAGATATATAATGTCATCATCAGCGTGGTTACCATAGGAGGATCAACCTTCAGCACCTGGTGTTACCCCTCTGGTACCAATCTCAGGACCAGCTATGAGTCCTCCAACGCCAGTTACTGCCTCCCCTGCTCCAGTTACAGACCCACCAACTCCAAGGGATTCAAATGGTGCTACAATTGAACCATTGCAAGAATCTGTTCGAGCGAAATTTGTTAGCACCCCAGGATATGTTGTCCCTGCACCTTCATTCTCTTATAGCATGGTTCCTAAGATTAATGCGGTCTCTGGAAACTCTCGACAATCTCCATCTGCTCCTGGTTTGGAGTTAATTCCACCAAATGCCACAGCCTTGCAACCTCCAGTTCCAGGGCAGTCTGGATATCCTTACACATTTGTTCCTGGAGCAGCCCAAAATATGCCAGCCAGCTCCCAAACAGTCACCTTTCTCTGTTCTAAAGGACACATGTCTGTTGCAGCTGGATTTTTCTCTTAGTGAAAGCTTACCTCCTCCAGTGGAAGCCTCACAGAAGGATGTTTCCTCTAGCTCGAACACCTCAGCTGCTGGTAAGTAAGAAGCTAACAATGCCCCTCCCACATCATCTATTTCCCAATCTGTCCTGTTGCCTGTCCATACTATTTCAGGTTCTTCCATTTCACTTGCAGCTCCTAATTTGCATCCACCCGCTATGTGGATGCACATTCCCTCGTCATTTCTCCGGCCTCCTGGGATGCCACGAACTCCTAGAACACCTGGACCCCCTAGGATTCCTTCCTCTGCGTCATTATCCTCTACTATTACTGTTCAGCCAACAACTGTTGCAATGTTTCAAAACTTTTCTCACTAATTTGTTCCAAATGTTTGAAATGGTTATTACTCTACTGATTTGATTTTGTGTAAATATCCAATGTTGTATTGGATAATAAAAAATGACATGCTCTTTTAGAAATTATACAGTACTTCAGCTTATATTCTATAATGTGCTCATACTTGGTTTTGATTGGTTACTGCTTTTCTATTTCATGCACTTAACTGTTGCGATGTTAGACTGAGATAAGAGTACATAATTGCTGTCCACTGACAGTTCACTGTTTGTATGACCATTATTTTGCGTAAAACTGCTGCCCATTGGTTGTTTCACAAATACATAATTGCTGTCCGCTGACAGTTCACTGTTTGTATGACCATTATTTTGCGTAAAACTGCTGCCCATTGGTTGTTTCACAAATACATAATTGCTGTCCACTGACAGTTCACTGTTTGTATGACCATTATTTTGCGTAAAACTGCTGCCCATTGGTTGTTTCACAAATACATAATTGCTGTCCGCTGATGATTCATCGCTTGCTGCCCATTGATATGTGTAATTGTTGCTCATTGTAAATGGATCACAAACACATGATCGAGGTTTATTATTGCTCACTATTTGCTGTCCAATGGCTTTAAAATGAGAAAATCATTTTTCTTTGTCTTGATAAATATATAAAAAAAACTGAATAAAGAGTACTTTGAAATAAAATTTGAGAAGATTTCGATAAGGATTTCCAAAATTAAGCCTATAGTCCAGTACTTATAAATTTAATACTTCTCTTTCATACTAAGCTTTGAGTTAGGGTTCCAAGACGGTAATAAATGGATTGTTTAGGTGAGATTATCTCAAAGCTTATTATACTCATTCCTTTTTATTTAAATAAATTATTTAATAGGAAGAAGGAGATCAGATGACTACTCTATTCGATATTATCGACATGAGTACTGTCTGATTTCAAGGCGGGATATAGAAATATTATCATGTGTATATGATATCAGATGATTACTTTAGCATCATCTGATTTCATCCCCATATTGGGGTGGTGTTTGTGGTTGGGCATAGAAGTGTTTGATATTGTTTTCTTTTACTTTATTAGGCTATCCAGCGGCTGGTCTGGACTAATTAATGTTGTTTATCATTTTATGATTGCTATAGATTGTGTTTTTTTTTTATTGAAAATTCTTCTTTGCTTAGCACTTGATTTATTTTTATAAGAATAGAATGGAATTTGCGATTATCTGGTAGCCTTTTATTCTCTCTTTGATAGACTAACATAGTTTTATAGATTTCTGTTAAATTTCTTTAGATACTAGAATCCCCTCTCATTGCAAGGGCTATGAAGGAGTCATCCCGAGCCCATTATTTTAGAGGACTTGCATAGTCCTAGTAGTGTTTTCGCTTCTAATCTTTTCTTCATTTTATGAGACTTTTTAAGTTTTTCAGGTTTCTTTCCTTTGTCATTTCAAGCCCATCTCTAGGGGGACTTGCACAGTCCAAATAGCATTCCATTTTCTCAAAAGACTTGCCTAGTCTTTTAGATCCAAATCTTTGGAGACAAGCATTATCTCATTAATGAATCAACCTGAGTCAACCCTTAGGAGATTACCTCTAGTCTCACAGGTCTTAATCCCTCTTCTAGTCAAAGACCAACTTGGTCTGTCAGTTATCTCATTTTCTTATCATTGTTTAGGCAATGATAAGGTTACTTGGAGCCCATCCTTGCGTTTAGGAGACTTGCCCAGTCTTGCTAGCATTTTTCTCTGTCCTACCTCTGTGTCTAAGAGACTTACCCAGTCTCATTCTCTTGCTAAACCTCCTCTTTGTGCGTCGTTTGGTTTTAGGAGAACACCCTACTCGGCTTGGCAGCATACCCCTACCTTTATGGGTATTGGGTTGCACATTTGTTGCACCCTAGGGCTAGGCAGCTGTCTGGCCCGGCTGGGTGTTTTACCTTTGCCAAATATGCACAGGGTCTCTTTTTCCTTATTACTTGTGAGATTTATCTTGGTTTGATAGTCCACTAACATAGGAATCCGTCCTTAGTCTAGAGAGTCAGTCCTCTTGTTGAAGAATCAAAGTTTATCATCATAGGGGTTAGGTTTCTTTCCAACCTCTCATCAAATCATGCGATTTTTATCCACTCTTGCAAGGTATAGGATGCTGTCCAACCCTTGCAGAGCTGTGTTTCTGTTCTTTTCCCCCGCAAAGCATAGGATGCTGTCCAACCTTTGCGGGATATCAGGAGTCCGTCCTGCCCTTATGATGATAGGATTATGTTCTCTGGTGTCAAAAACAACAAAAACATTTCAAAAAACACTTGAAAATTCAAAAACATTTTAAAAACACTTAAAAATTCAAAAAAAAAACATTTCAAAAATACTTGAAAACTCAAAAAACACTATAAAACAACCAAAACAACCAAAACATTTCAAAATCTCAAAAATCTTGACTTATTAGGAGGGTACTTAGGAAAATCTGATTCCGAACTACGTTGGCTTGATCCCTTTTCACCGGGTACGTAGTGCAGCTTGGGATCTTTATCCCAAGTCCAGCCAAACCTTTTAAACATAAACATTTCAAACATTCCCAAAAATACAAAAAAAAACTTCAAAACCTTTTTCAAAAAGATCTTCCCCTAGAGTTAGGAATCTGTCCTAGATATTTAGGGTGTTTTAGAGTTAGGAGTCGGTCCTGATTTGTATTGATATGGTGTGTCCTGTCGTGTGAGTGTCCCTAGAGTTAGGAGGCCTCAAGTCGATCGGTTAGACATTTAGTCGAACCGATGACTAGACTAGGAAGCATATAGTCAGCCCATTGGTTTTCATTAGGTTGTACAGCCTAGATACATATAGGATGTAGGGCCCACCTGCATTAGCTTAAAGCTAAACAACTTGCATTAGTTAGGGCATATAGAGTCCTAAAAATTACAATTCACTTAAACTTAAGTAATCGCGCAAAAAGCTTTAAAAATCAGTCGAGTCTAGTGGAATCGAGTCTAAGATAGTGGTTCTAGATGGTTAGGCATCGTAGTTAGAATAGGGCATCAAACTACGTTGACTCCGATTCTTTCCGAGGCCGGGATACGTAGTGCAGCTGGGATGGACGGCCATCTCGGTCCGAGTCAAGTCCTGTATTAGAGTTTTAGGATTTATCTTGTCCAGTCATGTATATATCTGATGTGTTGCGTGTTTTGCTGTGTTTTCTTATTTTCATGTATGGATCCTATACCTTTAGCTGTAGCATGCATGTGTTTGTACACCAGAACTCAGACACCAATTAGGTATGACACTCATAACCTAGATATTTTAGGCGACACTTCTTTCATTTATTTTGTGTGTGTTTATTATTCATCTCCGAGACATGCATGACTTGGTAGATGTCTTCTCAGAGATATTCGTTTCCATTTCATATGCTTTCGCTCAAAACTCTTCAAAATCAATAATAAATGGCATAAGAGACCAGGTGCTTGCACTTGGGCGGACGAGGTGCTCTTCGGACCTTCCAAATTCGTAACCAGGCACGAACCCTCTTTTATATCTCTGGTTATCCGTTGCAACAGAGCATAGTATGGGATCCTTGGCCCACTTCCTTGGATGGCGACTCTTCTTTGTTTAAGGTACGCCTCGAATCTGGGCTAGTCCCCGAATTGAGAGGTATCTCCTTTTGTATCGCCACTCATGCTGTGAGAGGCCCATTCTTTCGAGAGTTCCTTGGTAGAGCTCTCCATTCACGTGGATGATCCTGAGACTGTTAGTGTGGGGGCACGTCCCTCACCGCCTCTCTCTCGGATCGGGGTCCACAGTACCCGATATGGTCAATATGGGTTTTTGGTTATGCCATTCGGCTTAACTAATGCCCCATCACCCTTCATGGACCTTATGAATCGAGTGTTCTGACCATTCTTGGATCAGTTTGTTGTAGTCTTCATCGACGACATATTGGTATATTCCAGTAGTCATGAGGATCATGAGAATCATTTGAGAATTGTGTTAGAAACCTTGAGAAAGGAGAAACTTTTTGCAAAGTTTAAGAAGTATGAGTCTTGGTTAGATTCAATATCTTTCCTTGGATATGTGATCTCGAAGGAAGGAGTTTCAGTAGACCCAAAGAAAATAGAAGCAATGGTAGATTAGAGGATTAATATCCAAGGAAGGAGTTGTGATCTCCAAGGAAGGAGTTTCAATATCTTTCCTTGGATATGTGATCTCCAAGGAAGGAGTTTCAGACCGAACAGTGTGGCTGGAGTTCACAGGCTTAGCGAGCTACTACCAAAGATTTGTGGAGGATTTTTCGAGCATTGCGACACCTCTAACCCTCTTGACCCGAAAGGAGATCAGATTTGTGTGGTCAGAAGAATGTGAGAAGAGTTTCCTTGAATTGAAGCCCCGACTTGTTTCAGCTCCTATCCTAACTCTGCCCATTAACGAAGTAGGATTTACCATTTACAGTGATGCTTTAAAGAAGGGACTTGGATGTGCGTTGATGCAGAACAGGAAGGTTATAGCTTATGCCTCTCGTCAGTTGAGGCCGTATGAAGAGAATTACCCGACGCATGATCTGGAATTAGCAGCTGTGATATTTGCACTAAAAATTTGGAGACACTATTTTTATGGGGAATCATGTGAGATATTTACCGATCACAAAAGTCTGAAGTATATTTTCACACAAAAAGAACTGAATCTGAGGCAAAGGCGTTGGTTGGAACTTTTGAAAGACTATGAGATGACTATAAGCTATCACCTTGGTAAAGCCAATGTGGTAGCCGATGCACTTAGTCGGAAGTCATCAGTTAATTTTTCGTCTTTGATTACATCACAAAAGAATATTTTGGAAGATCTGTGAAAAGCAGAAATTATTTATGTACAAAATATTGGAGCCCAAATTGCTGCACTACATCTTCAACCTACATTGCATGAAAAGATAAGAACCACTCAAGAATCTTATGATGAGTTGTGTAAGATCAGAGATGAACGAAAGGAATCGGATTTTTGTGTTCACCCGAATGGTACTATAAGATTTAGCAATTGTCTTTGTGTTCCAAATAATGCAGAATTAAAAAGAGAAATTATGAAAGAGGCTCATAGCACTAGTTATTCGGTGCACCCTAGAAGTACAAAGATGTATAAAGACTTGAAGGGAAATCTTTGGTGGAATAACATGAAGAGAGAAATAGCTAAATAAGTATCGCAGTGTTTAACCTGTCAGGTGATAAAAGCCAAACATTAGAGACCTACAGGAACGTTGTAACCGCTTCCTATTCCTGAGTGGAAGTGGGAGGAGATTACAATGGACTTTGTGACAGCATTACCCCGTACTCCCTCAGGCAACGACACAGTGTGGGTGATAGTTGATCAATTGACCAAGTCAGCCCATTTCATACCCATTAGAACAGGCCTAGCTCCTGAAGGATTAGATAAGTTGTATGCTGATCAAATAGTGAAGTATCATAGACTGCCCAAGACCATTGTGTCTGACAGAGACACGCGTTTTGTATCTAGATTTTGGAACAGTGTACATTCAGCAATGGGAACTTCGCTTAAGTTTAGTACTGCATTTCACCCTCAAACGGATGGACAGTCTGAAAGAACAATTCAGATATTGGAAGACATGCTCCGGGCATGTGTGATGGATTTCAAAGGCTCTTGGGATAATCATCTCTCTTTAGTGGAATTTTCTTATAACAACAGTTACCAAGCGAGCATCAAGATGGCACCTTTCGAGGCCTTGTATGGTAGAAAGTGTAGATCGCCCCTATGTTGGGACAATGTGGGTGGGAAGAAGCTTTTGAACACTGACTTAGTCCAACAAGCTGTGGACATCGTACAGATAATTCGGGAGCGCCTTCGTGCAGCGTAAAGTCGGCCGAAAAGTTACGTAGATAATAGACGAAGAGAGTTGAAATTTGAAGCTGGTGATAATGTACTTTTAAAAGTGTCACCTATGAAAGGGGTGATGCGATTTGGAGTCAGAGGAAAGTTGAGTCCAAGATTTGTAGGATCTATGAGATACTCGAAAAGATTGGGAAAGTGGCTTACAGACTTGCCTTGTCGCCATTGTTATCTCGAGTTCATAATGTGTTTCATATATCGATGTTACGGAAGTACATTTGTGGGACCCAATCCCGCGAGAGGGGGGCGCACCCGCCTCCCTCTCTTGGTCTTTTGTACCCACGCGAATGGCGTGTGCTTTTTATTATTGATTTAATTCATCTTTTCAGTGAACTTGGGATCACTAAAGCAATCTGAATATCACACAAAAGAGAATGACCAGAGTCGCCACCTAGGTAAGGGACCTAGGACTCATAAGTGACACTGCAATGATCTGCGGTCCCAGAAGTCTAGATTCGTTACCTGATTATGGGAATGAAAGGTATGTGGAATTACCACCACATGCGCCATTCTTGCCTGGTAATCCGGCCTTCAATTCAAAAAGTTAACTCTCTTGAATTTCTTTTAAATGGCTCTTTTATACTCTTTTGATGTGCGAACTATGTGATATGCATCCTAAAATCTAATTTCAATGTAATTCCTAAATGTGTATCTTGATTTTCTTGAGATTCAATCTATGTGAAAGTTCTTCTAAAATTCTAATTTGGGGAAAATCCTAAGTGATTTAATCAATTTAATTTAGGATTTTAAATGAGAGAAGAAATAAAAACCCTAAATACCCCACTGATTGTGTGTGGGGTTGATTCGTGCGAGGAATGTCATCCAAACATTTAAGCTGCCTACGTACCCAAGCCTCACTGAGATCAGAGTCGACGTAGTTCGGTGCCCTAAACTAAGCTACATGCCTAAGACATCTAGGACACCGATCTAGACTGAATTGACTGTTTCAACAGTTTAAGAGAGATTATTTAGTTCAAGTTGAATAAATTTAATTATCCTAGGACTTCATCTAAGATGCTATATGTTCCTATCTAAGTGCAAAACGTTTCCTAAACTAATGCAGAAGAACCTACATCATAGGTTAACTAGGCTTGTCCTATAGGGAGATGGGTTAACTAGTGTAACTAGATATATGGCACGGTTACTATCCATAGCAAACGGCCGTGATGAGGCTGGACTCCTAACTCTAGGACACCTTAAAAGCTAGAACACGACGTGATGTAAGTGTTCCTAATCAGCTCTAAGGGTTCCTACGAGGTGATACCGTTATCCAATGGTTCCAAAAATATGGGTTTGATTAACCCAGATTGTGAAGTTAATGATTTTCAGTTCTTTAAAGGTTTCTAACTCCTAAAATCTAAGGAATTCCAATGGCTCTAAGGCTGACAAGTGTCATCCTTGGGTTGCATCCATGGAAGGGAATTGGGCTTTCCACCCTTGCACAATTTAGCAAATAAGTTATAATATATTATTGCCTAGCATGTTTCTCAGGATTTCCGTGGACTACAATCTTGGAGCCAACAACATACTATAATTTAAATACTCAAATTGTCAAGGATTGATCGCAATTAGGATATGATTATGAATGCCACCTTGGCATCTAAACTATGCTTACATGGCAAGTTTACAAAGAGATCAATAATTCCTAAGGTTTATATTTCGACGGCTTAAGGATTGAATACATGATGAAAAATTATAGTTTTCTGGAAATTTTCATGACACTTTGAATTAATTTCAATTTTTAATTGATTTTATCAGTTTCAGGCCAAGTATGTGATTTTACAAAGTAACCCGTAGCAAACTAAGTTCTCTATTCCAGAAACTTTGGAATATGATGTGTTCTATAAAATTATGTTCTTCTTGAATTGTTCACAATTTTAGAGATTAAAAATTGATTTTTAATTAATTTTACCAATTTTAGGCCAGATTGGTGACATTACAAAGCAATACATAGCAAACGAATTCCAAATCAAACCAAAATTTTACTAGAACATGCTCATAATAGTAAAAAATTATAGTAAAAATTCACACATTATTTCTAGATTTTACTCTTTTTAACAGATTTATTTATGTTCTGGTTAAATCTATTAAAAATCAATAAAAATATTAAAACATGCACAAAAATCTTGATAAATTCAAAATATGAATTTTTTGGGAAAATTCATCTTACTACTAAATTTCAGATTTTGAAGAGTTTATTTTGTGGTATCGCCTTTATATATGTGAAAATCAGTGATTTTATTTAAAAATTCTAATAAAAATAATAAATAAACTCAAATTTTTTTAAAATTTTTTACATGATGTTCAAATATTAAAAGGATTCTGAGAACAAAATTTCGTCTATTTTCGAATTTTTTTTTACACATGAACGAATTTTTATTCATCATATTTCCCATTTTTGAGTATTTTTTGAACGAATTTTAGAGTCATCAAAATAAATGAATTCTACTGGAACTTTTAGATTTTTGGTGTTCTTTTAACCCAATTAGAACTCAGAAAATATAACTTTGTGAAAAATTCTTAGTTTCGAAACACTTGCTTTGTAAAACGATTCAAAAGCTACTTGAAACCTAAATTGGTTAAACACCCAATTTTTACGTATAATATGGATCTTTTTTCACCAAAATCGGTAATAAAGGAAATTGACCCCATCAAAAATCATATTAGATCATGCAAGATAACTTCTCGTGAGATTCTCTACAAAAAAATGAAGAAAACGAAGAAAAGACAACCCTAAACAGGCTTTTCTAGTTCTTAGATAACAAAAAAGAAGAAAACCTACCGTTGATCGCGAATCCTTGTCTTTAGAGCTGGTAATCCAAGATATACGCTTTGTCCAGCCCTTTATACGCTTTAAAAAATCTGAAGACTAAAGAATATAGCCCAAATCGATATATATTGAAGATGAGAAGAAGATATCTAAGTGTGCTTTAATGGAGGAAACTTGAAAGTGATGAATTGTGGCCCAAAAAGAAGTGGGATGAATTTTCTTGAAGGGGGAGAGTGTTGAATGAATTTTTCAGTGATTTTCCAAGGTTGAATTGATTTGCTTTACAGAAAAAGCTAGGGTTTGCAAAGAATATGTAGTTTCCTTTGTGAGGAGTCTCACATTAGCTAGTTTCTTATTTCTCTTCCTTATCTTTCATTCCTTTTAGTTTTCAAATTAACTTGAATTCTAATTGTGATTACTTGCAAACCAAGGCATACTATCTTACATAAGGTAGATCTTTCAAGACTCTTCTAGAAGCTTTCACACAATGGAAATAACATATATATGAAATATTCTCTTCCAAAAAGGATTGCCCAACGTTCGAGCTCATTTTTGACCTATTTAGGGGCATAGTGAAGAAAAGTCATAAACTAGAAAGTTGTAGATCTCTTCGAGCTGTTCGAAACAAATATAATTGCAAATTTTTGAACTAGTAGGTAAAACATTATGGCTTTTTTACTAACCTGACCATACTAGCCATTTGTAATTATAACTCTTCATTCTTTTCATTTTTTTTTTCAAAACGCATCAAACATGACATCACCATCCCACCTCATCCATGTGGGGCACCCAATTATGTGGGGCGCCCAACCATTTGGGCCAACCCACATGGGTGGATCCACATGGGTCTCCCATATGGGCTCATGTCCAATAGGCCTTTTTAAAGTGTTTTTTAGACTTTTTAACAAAAATTCAATATATTCTCATTCAATCCAAATTTTTATGAATGAACGCAACCCATTTGACATTCATGGTGTACCCCTCAACTCCTGATCGAGCCACCCTTTTTTGAAAAAATAATTTTTTGGACCAAAATGCCCTCATTGGATAGATACACCTAAAGGAGACTAAAAATATTTTCAAATTGGATTACCCCTCTGTTTGGATGCCAAAATTTTTTTGGTTCTTGGGACTTTTGTGGAACAAAAAACTTCCTGGGAGATTGGTGGGAAAAAAAACTCCTTGGAAGTATCCCGGTAAAATAAAAATCCCATGTTTGGTTGACCGGACTATAGTGGGAAAAAAAATTCCGGTAAAATAAAAATCCTGCTTTGTTTGGTTGCTTGAACTGTTGGGAAGAAAAAAGTTCTTCTTTTCGTTATTTTGGTTCCTCGGATTTCATGCGGGATTATTTTGGTTCCTCGGATTTCGTGCGGGATTATTTTGGTTCCTTGGATATTTTTTTTCCAGCTTTGGGTTTCGTGCGGGGTTATTTTAGTTCGGGGGATTTTTTTGAGCCCACTATTTAACCAGCCACCAAACTTGGGTTTCCTGCAGAAATTCCACAAAAGTCCCAAGAACCAAAAAAATTCTGGCATCCAAACGGAGCAGGGGAAAGTTAAAAATAGAAACTTTTCAAGGAAAACCTTAAAAATAGCAACTTTTTAAGTTCGCTTCTCTTGGTGGACAAGATCAAACAGGATCATTTGGCATTCCCTAAAATGCCCAAAATGCCCTCGACACTAAAAAATTTTCAAATCAAGTGAAACCCCTGAGAAATTTCAAAACTAGCAGGTTTTTTAAAATTCATGGAATAACCCATAGCTTCTTAGATATACCCCGGGGATCAAATGAAAGACACTGGAAATGACCAAAATACCCCCAAGGTGTAAAAATAGGCAAAAATGAGGGAAATCCTGAGCAACCCAAAAATAACAGGTTTTCTTATTTGATTGGAAACTTGAATTTTCATCTTCCTGAGATCAATGGCACCCCCTAGAGATCTTTAGGATTGCGAATCAAGTTCAAAATTCCTAAAATGAGGTGAAATTCACCCTAAATTGCAAGAATACCTAATGCAGATGACTGACATAAACCAAACAAACCTTTCACTTTTTAAAGCGTAGCAAAATGGGGGTGTCTACAACATTCCAGATCCTAGTCACATTATTGATATAACCCCATTGGAATTGAGTGAAGACCTGTCATTCGAAGAGCAGCCAATTCTCATTATTGATCATAAAGACAAAGTTCTCAGGCATCGAACTATACCATATGCAAAAGTTCAATGGTAGAATCATTCAGAACGTGAGGCCACCTGGGAATTGGAAGAAAAGATGAGAGATAAATATCCATTCCTATTCGTCAACTTAGGTACGTGCTAAGTAAATTTCGAGGACGAAATATTTGTAAGGAGGGTAGAAAGTAAATACCCGAATTTGCCCTCCCATTAAAATTCGTTCCCCTTTTGTTTTATCAAGGGTATTTCGGTCATCAAGAATTTGATTAGAAATAGGTGTAGACACCCCATTTTGACCAAACCTTAAGAGCCTAGTTTGATTAGAAAATCTTTCAAATAGATGATCTAATGTCCCAAATCATACCCTAGTGTAGGTTAAGATCCCAATTAAATCCCTTTAAAAATTCATCAAAATCCGACAGTTTGTTTTTGCTTCGTCAACGAGCGTAGTAGGTAATGTGGTGTAGTCTAATGTAGCAGATAGGGGAGTGTTTTATCCTGTCTGAGGGTGGTCCAGTTAGTATATTCTGCAGTAAGGGGTTGTTCCTGTAATTAAAGAGGTACGAATTTAGCCCTTAATTTTAATAGAGTTTTTCTTCAAGACCACCTTTTGCTCAACCAAACCAAGTTAAAATATATCTAATGGGGGTGTCTTTTAAACTTAAGGGGGCCCGAAAACTTTGCCCGAATATCTATAAATAGGCATTAGCTTGCAAGAGAAGGGAGGAACTCATTTTTCAGATCTCGTTTTTTTTAGAAAACCCTAGCAGAGCGAAATCCCCAAATCCTCGAAGTTTTTCCTCTTCCGATCATCTTCTTCGGCAAGCTTGCCTGAGTTCCGATCGAAATTCCGGTTTATTTTCAGATCTGTGGATAAGAAAAAGGAAAAGATCTGTTTGTATTGAAGGAGTGAGGAAATAGAGCAGAAGAAGTGAGATTGAAGCTAAAAAAGAATTCGATCAACTTTCTTCTCCGGCAATCCGATCGGATCTTGGCCATTCTCTGGCAATAATTTCAAATCTGACCAAGATTTTCTGATTGTCACCTCTCTATTCAATAAGATCCAAAGAACTTGCTAATTTCTGCTCAGATCTGACCTTTCTGCATCATCTACTTTTAAAAACCCCAGATCTCAACCTACAACCTGAAATCTGTTAAATTCTTGGTGCTAAGCATCTAAATCTTAGGTTTTCGTTCAAAAAAAAAAAACATTGCTGCTCGAGAGAGAGAGAAAGGGAGATTTAATATTTTGAGGTTCTAATTTGAGGATTTGAAGAGTTTTGAAGATAATATCTGAGAAAGAAGTGAAGGAGTGGAGATTAGCGTGATTGAAGGGGTAGAAATAGATCAAAAGAGTCAAAGGAGCAAGATTTGGTGAGAAATTATAAGAAGAATAACAAGAAAGTTCATTTAACAGGTATTTTATCTTTGATTAGCGGCTAAATAGTTTATATGTTCAAAATCTCTTAAAAAAGATTATTTTCAGCAAAATTTCAGAGGTTTAATGATGTGATTACATGAGTGTTCCTGAAAATAGTGTGCTTAATGCTATGGATTTACGTCTTATAGTCTAAGTTCTTTTAGGTTTTGAAAATTTTGAAAAGGTTTCACAAAATTCGAGAATGAGATGAATTTTTTTTAAAATAAAATTTTTTCTTTTTAGCTGAGATTTTCTGTGTTAGAATGAGAAATATATAAAAAAAATTGTTGATGTATCCTCATGATATCTATTGAACAGTTGCTTTATTTATTAGAAGCTTGTAAAGATGGAGTCCGTAGTATAGATAAGAATTAGTAGTTTGGATGCAAACTAAGGTATAGTTCCCCTGTAATCTAAATAGTCATGTTCACATTGGGAATAACATAGAATTTGACTTTTCATCACTTTGATTGAATTTGTGCTACTATTATTCATAACAATGGTTGGTAATACAGGTGTTTAGTTTAAGATAAAAATTTTGAGACCTCTGTTCTTTATATGTTCTGTGTTTGGGTGGATGTCATAATGTGCATGCCTAAAAGAGAAAATAACATTAGTCAAGTCATTAGAACCAAATGATAGAGATACTCTGATATTTTATTACTAAACTCTGTTTCTATTTGGGTTCAGAACTGTAGTTTCATGTATAATGTAATCAAGAGAATACGTCTTGATTTTGTATTCTTGTGTCCCTGAAAATTTGGCAAGGCTTAAATGTCATGATTGTGCCCTACTTGGGCTGATATATACAAGATTTGTTTTGGTTATGGCCTGGTTAAGAATTAGGGGATGAGATCACGAATATGTCTTGTCATTACATCCTTATGTCCTTGATGATTAGATAGGGTTGAAATGCTTTTCATAAGTTGCTTTGAGGGCGTGAATTGAGTTAGGTTGATATCACTGTGGTATGACAATCATGCAATTTCAGTTTATAATACGCAGTGACATTGTGAATTTAATATAATCATCAAACAATTTGAGAAGGCCGTGTGTATCCAATGGTGTGAATTTTTATTTTTATTTTTTGTCAGCCCCTGCATATTTTTCATTTTCCTAAATAATGTCTTCAGTTTGGGGTGTTCTCATGTCATCGATCTGTGAGGATTTTAAGATTTTTTTTTAAGAGGATAGAGTTGTTTGGTTTTCTTTTAGTTAATAAGGGAAATTTGATTTAAGCCAAAGTTAAAATAATGTAAATATTTACATTCAGGTTTTTCTTTGGAGTAGTTGTTGTATATATCTTTCTTTGCGGTAATGATCATATTATTACTAATTTGTTTATCACTCCAAAATCAGTTTGGAAAATGAGATAAATATTCCAACGAATTTATCAGTGGTTGGGCAAGAAGCACTATGTATATTTTCAGTTTAGGCTATACATTTTTTTGACTATTTTATCACTCAAGAGGTACATATTCTTGCATATAACACCCATTTGTGAAGTGTTCCTGTGGAGTTTATTGGCAAATTTTTTTTTATGTTAAATACTTGTTGTGTGTTTATCATTTTCATATTTTGATTAGACTGCATGTAAAGATATGTTACTTTTCTTTTAGGGTTGTGACAACTTTGTGTCAATGAAAAAAGAAATTAAATAGTTAAATCATATAGTTGTAAGTGCCTTGTTTTTTTTTGTTTTTTTATGGACCGAAACATGAGTTGTCTGTATTGCTTATATTTTAGCTTATTTTGGGTCAAAGTCTTATTGGTAGTGAAGATTAGGGCAGTAAGCTAGCACAACAGATTGTGTGTGGATGAGAAAATCCAAATTCTATGGGACGTTGACATACGGAAGAATGATTATTTGGGCATTGTGTGTGGATAGTTATATCTTCATTCAGGAGATATATATCTCTGTTTGTAATAATTTATATATTTATAAGGCGTTTCCTGTAATGAATGATAATGCCCCCTAAGATTAAAAATTGTTAGGAACACCAAAGCATGATTGAGATAAGTATTGGTACTATTAGTTTTCTTCTTAGATATTTTAATGCCTAGCTGTTGTTCTATAGGTGTGTACACTATCAGTTATGATCTTTGTTTGATTAAAACCATATAGCTGCTGTCCTACAAGTCATCACATTTTTTATAGTGACAGCCCATTCACTCATTTGATAAATGCAAGTTTCACCCTCTCTTATGGCTTTAATATGCAGCCCCAACTAGTTTTGATATGTACAGCCTACACTCTTTTGTTAATATGCAGCCCCTAACCAGTTTTGATATGTACATCCTACGCTCTTTTGTTAATGTGTAGCCCTTACCATTTTGATTGTAGCAGCTCATACCCTTGTAAAATCAGTAGCCCCTACACCCTTGGTGCTAACAGCACGCACACCTTTGATAATAACAGCCCTCATTTCCTTTATTAGCACTCATCCCCCATTGATGTAGATAATCCTCGCAATTGCATTTTGATAATTATACTACAATGTCTGTGTCCATATGTTTTGAGGAATAAACTACAATGTTTTAGAGAAGGGAAGCAGCGTTAGTACTCTCACAAGACCAAAATCCATGAAAATCAAATGGACCATGGAATTTCATGATTGCATCATATATGTTGCTTGTCTATTAATGGTAAATTCTGAATTTCAAAATTGAACAGATTATGTCTTAGATTATGTCTTCGTATTTCAAATTAGATGATGATAATAATTTGACTAAATGTTAAGATAACTTAATTATGCCATATATAATTCTCTTACTGGTTTTGTATCTTATAGGGTGTATTTTCAATATTTTGAACTTTAGTGAGAAGGGCAAATTTATCTTGTCTCCTCTACACTATTATGTACTACAGGGTTAATAGTTACACTTATTCAGCTTTTCTCTACATTATTAGCACTACGAGTTTAGTTTCCCTCTTCATAGTTTAACATCTTAAAATCCTACCCAAAACAGCCCTTGTTTTATGTGCATTTCAGTGCACAATTCAACCCCCATTTTCTACACAATTCAGCCCATGTTTTATGCACATTTCTGTGCACAATTCAGCTCCAGTTTTACACAAAAACAGCCCATGGTTTTCATTAGGTTGTGTGGGAGCCGATCCCGCGAGAGAGTTGCGGCGCGAGCCGCCACGGTCTCTCTTGGTCTCTCGTACCCACGCGAATGGTGTGTGCTTTTTATTATTGATTTTAATTACCCAACCAAGCAGGCAGCAACCAAGCCATAGGGTGCAAACAAACGTGCAACCCAGTACCCATCAGGCCAGTGGTAAGCCGCCGAGCCTAGCGAGGTATGATTTAATTCATCTTTTCCGTGAACTTGGGATCACTAAGGTAATCCGAATTCCACACAAAAGAGAGTGACAGAGTCGCCACCTAGATGTGGGATCTAGGACCCATAATTAACCAGAAATCTAGACTCGTTACCTGGTTACAAGAATGGAAGGTATGGGGAGTTATCCACCACATCCACCATTCCTGCCCGATAACCGGTCTTCAATTTCAAAAGTTAACTCTTTTGAATTTCTTTTAAATGGCTCATTTAACTCTATGTTAGTGTGCTAACTATGTGACACGCAACCTATGATCTAATTTCAATGTAGATCCTAAATGTGTATCTTGATTTCTTAATTTGTTTGAATTCAATCTAAGTGAATGTTCTCCTAAAATTCTAATTTCATGGAAAGTCCTAAGTGATTTAATTAAGAATTTACAAGAAAATTAATATACAAAACCCCACAATTTGTTGTGGAGCCGACTCGTGATTGGTATGCCATCAAGCATCCAAGCTGCCTACGTACCCAAGCCTCACTGGGATCAGAGTCGACGTAGTTCGATGCACCTGGACTAAGCTACTTATGCCTAACTCATCTAGGACACCGATCTAGACTGGATTGATTGTTTCAATAGTTTTAAGAGAAATTATTTAATTCAAGTTGAAGATTTTATTATCCTAGGACTTCATCTAAGATGCTATATGGTCCTATCTAAGTGCAAGACATCCCTTTGACTAATGCAGGTGAACCTACATCCTAGGTAACTAGGCTTATTCTATGAGAAAAGTGAGGTGACTAGTGTAACTAGATCTATGGCACGGTTGCTATCTATAGCAAACGCCCGTGATGAGGCTGGACTCCTAACTCTATGACTCCCTAAAACCTAGGACACGACATGACGCAAATGTTCCTAAATAGGGCTCTAATGGTTCTTACGATGGAAACCGCAATCCAACGGTTCCGAAAGACATGATGTAAATTGATTCAATTTGCTGAAGTTAATGATTTTCAGATTTCAAGGATTTTCGGTTCCTAAACATCTAAGGAATACCAAAGGCTCTATGGTTCACAAGTTTCGACCTCGAATCACAACCATGGAAGGGAATCGTGCTCTCAACCCTTGTATAATTTAGCACGTGAATTATAGTATCTTATTGCCTGGCATATTTCTCAGGATTTCCGTGGACAGTGGACCTCGGAGCCAATATTATACTATAATTTACGCACTCCAATTATGCTGGATCGATCACAATTAGTATACGATTATGATTACGATCTCGGCAGTTAAATTGTCACAGTATAGCCAATTTACAAAGGCAATCTATGAACCCTAAGGTTTCTGTTTCAAAAAGTTAGAGATTGAATTTATGATGAAAGGTTAAGATTTTTTGGAGATTTTTACTGACTTTTTTATTGATTTGCTATTAAATTGTGATTTAATATCATTAAGACCAGATTGTTAGGAATACACAGTAACCCTAAGCAATCGAATTCCAAATCAATTAAAACGTTTCCAGTAACAAGATATGGATAATTGTAGCTTACTGGAAAAGTTTCATGAATTATCATTAAGATTTGATATCAATTTCTAATTTTCCAAAATTTAAATCAGATTATAGATTAACACATCAACTTGTAGCATATAAATTTTAAATTAATCCAAACTTTCACAGAATAAAGATAATCATGAGATTAGACTAGTGTATGACTTTCATGAACTTTATTACGATTTGACGCCAATTAAAAGTCACACAAAAATCGGATGAAACCAAAGAATTACTTAAAAAGCAAACCTAATAGTATCCTAAAATCAAATAAAAAATTCCAGTAGATATATAATAGATTATAAAATTTTCTATCAAAATTTCAAAACTTAAAAATTAAATCTCCTCCATAAAATTGATTTTAAAATAGAAAAGGGGAATTTGTTTCCTAGAAATTGAAACCCATTTATTAAAATAAATTACAAAACCATATTAAAACTTTTCAAAATCAATTTAAAATTTTTATCTAACATTCCAATAACCTAAGTTACTGGTTTGTAAAGAAAATTTTCAAAAATTTACTGATTTAATACGAAAAAGAATTACGGCACGTAAAACGAAAAAGCGATTAGAAAACAAATAAAAAAACTTTTTTTCAAAAAACAAATCTCATGAAAAATTCAATTTATTATTGAAAATTATTCTGGAGAGTTTCATTAATTTTTAAAATATTTTGATATTTATTAAAAATGGCCGAAATTTAAAATAATTTAAAACTGGATTAAACAAATTCAAAAAAATCTGAAACTTTTTGGGTATTCTGAAAATCAAAACATTAGTTTGGAAATAAGATTTTATAAATTTTGGACATGGTTTGATATACTTTTGGATTCGTTAATCAAGAAATATGGTTATTGTTTGAAAATTAGAATGAAAATGAAAACGGCCAAACCGTGATTGAAAATTAAGTTTCCACTAGTATTTTATTTTATAGAAATCCCAAAAAATATCAGTTTTTAAAGAAACCCACGTTTTCTAATATTTGCTTTGATAATCCGATTTAAATCCATATTGAATAAAACACGAAAGAAAATCATTATTAAATGGAGGAAATTTAATTTTTGGATCAAATTTTGGATTTTGAAAACTCATAATCTATAATATAACATACTGAAATTTCAAGAAAAAATTCATTGATTTGATCTATCAAAAGTAAAACCCTAGCATGCTTTTCTACTTTTTGATATTATAAAGATAAAGATCCTACCGTTGATCGCGCTCCTTGTCTCTAGGGTGAGTAGATCCGAGGTATACGCTTTGTCGCACTCTTTTATATGATGAAGAAGACCCAAAGAACACTCCAATAATTCTTGATTGTGTGATGCCTTCAAGAAGAAGAAGGAATTCAATAATTCCTTTTGTGAAGAACACTTGAGAGAGAGATCACACTTCAAGAGAAAAGAGATTTTTTTTTCTTCGTCTTGGGACGAGAGAGAAAAAAAATGAATTTGGATATTTTTTCCCTCTTTTTTAGGATTGTTTGCTTTGATTTTTATACAAAAAAGCTAGGGTTAAGAGAGAAATAGTAGTTTCCAATGTGAGAACTCTCATTTTTGGCTTGTTTCCAATTTTCCCCTCTTGCTTGCTTCTTTCTTGTTTCCAAATTGGATTTGATTCCAATCTTAATTTATTGTCCATCAATACATGCTAATCTTTATTCCACATTGCTTTTTTGGAAGAAAATCTTTTTTAAGCAATTATTCCTCTTTTCCTTCTTTCCTTCTTTTCTTTTTTTTTTATTCTTTTTATTTTTCTTTTAACAAATATGATGTCACCATTGTGACATCATCAAGGTTGGGTGCTCAATTCATGTGGGTCAGCCATGTGGGGCGCCCACCATGATGGTCGACCCATATGGGTGAACCCACATGAGCTCCGTCTTTACGGGCTTTAGCCCAATGGGCCATTTCACACGAGTTTCGGGTTTTTTCGTAAAAATTCAATAAAATCTTTCTAAATTCAACATTCTATATATGGACCCAACCCATTTGACATTTATGGTGCATCCCTCACACATGTTCGAACCATCTTTTTTTGGAAAAATAATTTTTCGGACCAAAATGCCCCTATTTGACAATTACACATCCAAATGTGACCAAAATAACCTTAAATTGGTTCACCCCTAAAGGGAAAAAGTTAAAAAATGGAAAGTCTTTGTGATCAAACTTCAAAAATAGAAACTTTTAAAGTTGGGTCCTTTTGATGGGCAATATATCAAACATGATCATTTGGTACCCCCTGAAAATACCCAAAATGCCCTCAACACTTAGAATTTCCAAATTAAGCGAAACTCCTGAGAAATTCTAAATTTAGCAGGTTTCCCAAAATTCAGGAAATCATTCATAATCTCTCAGACATATTTCGGGGATCAAAAGAATTACGCAGGAAAAGACTAAATTATCCCGAGGTGCTAGAATTTGGCGAGACTAGGGAAAACCTTGAGAAATTCTAAAAATAGCAGATTTTTGAAAATTTATGAACGGACTCAAGATTTCTTAGACACAACTTAGGGACTAAATATGATATGTTTGGAAATGTCTAAAATACCCCCGAAGTGCAAGACTAAGAGAAAATCTTGAGAGACCTAAATTTAGCAGGTTTCCCAAATCTTACGAAATTACTCTTAATCCATCAGCCGTACCCTCGAGATGGTTTTGGACATATGAGAAATGATTGAAATATCCATAAGATGATGAAAATGTGGAAGCCCCATGAGTTTCTAAAAATATCAGCTTTTTCAAAATTTGTAAAATCACTCAAGATTTGGGAGTCAAATGCGACACATCGGGAATGACCAAAATACCCCTGCAGTTCAAAATAGGCAAAAATGAGGGAAACCCTGAAAATTCTAAAAATAGCAGGTTTTTTTTCATTTGGTTGGAAACTTAAACTTTCATCTTCCAGAGGCCAAAGGAACCCCTTAGAGACCTTCAGGATCGCGAATTAACTTCAAAGCTCCCATAATGAGGTGAAATCTACCCTAAAATGCATAAATACCTAATCTAATGCTGAATACGGACTCAAGACTCGATGATACTACCGAATCTTTCGCTTTTTAAAGCGTAGCAAAATGGGGGTGTCTACAGGTTGCATAGCCTAGATACACATAGGATGTAGGGCCCACCTGCATTAGTTTAAGGCTAATCAACCTGCATTAGTTAGGGCATATAGAGAGTCCTAAAAATTACAATTCACATGAACTTAAGCAATTATACAAAAAGCTTTAAAATTCAGTCCAGTCTAGTGGATCGAGTCTAGGATAGCGGTTCTAGATGATTAGGCATCGTAGTTTTGAATAGGTCATCGAACTACATTGACTCCGATTCTTCCCGAGGCCGGGATACGTAGAGCAGCTGGGATGGACGGCCATCTTGGTCCGAGTCAAGTCCTGCATTAGAGTTTTAGGATTTGTCTTATTGAGCTGTGTATAGAGTGGATTTATGTTGTGTATTTTGTTGTGTTTTCTTACTTTCATGTACAGATCCTATACTTTTAGCTGTAGCGTGCATGTGTTTGTCCACCAGAACTTAGACACTCATTAGGAATGTCACTCATAATCTAGCTATTTTAGGTGACACACTTCTTTCATTTATCTTTTGTATTCTTATTATTTCTATTTCTCAGGAAATGCATGCTTAGGTAGACGACTCCTGAGGATTGTTCTCATTTCATATGATTTTACCCAAAATTCTTTGGATCTAATAATAAATGGCATAAGATACCAAGTGCTTGCACTCGGACGAATTGGAGACGCTCTTCGGACCTTCTCGATTCGTAATCAGGCACGAACCCATTCATTTCTGGTTATCCATGGTATATAGAGCTTATGTTTTAGGATCCATGGCTGTATACCATGGATGGCGACTCTGAGTTTTGTTTTTGTTTCGAGAGTTCCTTGGTAGAGCTCTCCTTCACGTGTGGATTATTCAAGAGGCCGCTGGGGGCTCGTCCCTCGCCTCTCTCTCGGATCGGGGTCCACAATAGGGCTTTTTAGAAAAGTCTATAAATACATCCTTCTGAGAGATTAAGAAACTCTAAATTGTTTTTGCAGCCCTAAGAGAAGATCTACATGGAGAAAGAGAGGAAGAGCGTGATTTGTAAGGAAAGAACGCAAATCGAGGTAAGATCTATGCTCTACATAAGATTCAGCATGTTGAGAACCCTAAAACAAGGATTAAAGTATTTAAAAGGTATGATTTGTCATCGATATGCGTTAGAATAAGAACCCTTTGATTGATCTTGGATTCCTTGGGTTTGGTATCGCCCTTCGATCCCCAACGAATCCAAGATCTGGCCGTTATGTTGTCAAATTTTAGTTTTAGGAATCTTAACCCAAAAGATTAGATTATTTTACAATAATTATTCGTATCGTTTTGGAGTGTGAAATTAGATTAGTTGGATTCTTCTCGTCGATACGAATCCAACGTATCTGACCACGCGCGAATCGGCGCTAAAACGAAAAAGTTATGGTCCGTTGAAGTTTTGGGAAAATCGGGATGAATTTGGAATTTTCGCAAAAACCAGTAGATGAATAGTGTCAGGCGTCCGATGAATAGTAAACTGAGAACCCGAGAGTGTGATTTTTCCTTTAGAAGTCTAGGAGACGTTCGATGAATAGTGCCAGGCTTCCAATGAATAGTGCCAGACTTCCGAACCCAGTGAAAATTTTGGAGTATTTTTCTTAATTTTAGGTGGTTTTAACCGTTGCTTTAGCCACTATCCTAGGCCTATTTATTGATCTGAATGCCATTGTTTGGGATGGGTATTGTGCCCTAGAAATTGTTGAAGGAATATATATTCATCATTCGAGGTACGTAATTTCGTAATACTTTAGTATTGCGATTTATCATTTGATATCATGTTCTTTGATCGTAAGTTGCCTAACTTCTTGAATATATGAAGTTCTGACTAGAATCTCAGATCTATGTTTGGGTCTTGCATGCTTTAACCCTTTTATTGAATGAACTCAATTGAATTTGGTTACTTGGTGCACTTATGAGGTGCAATATTTGGACTTGTGAAACCCCTTTCAGTTTTTTCTAACTATATTAATCTTTGAACTATCAGACATCCTCTACTATATGAATCCACTTTAGAACTATCAGACATCTCTAAAATTTGAACACCTCCTTTTGAATTGTGTGAACTTTGAACACCTATTGAGAGGCTTAGGTTATGTGAACTCAGAAAAGACTCCACTAGTGGGGCATAGGCATTAGCCTATATGTGAACATAAGAACTATGATCCCGCCAATGGGGGATAAACGTTGGCCCTGTCGACATGTATGTGAACCTAGGAATTAGTTCTGACACTGTGGGCGGTCGATGTAAGCAATAACTCGCTTTTTGGACCCGTGGGTAGTCGGGGTGAAAAAACTTGCTTTTTGGACTAAGCCAATGATCTCGGGGTGGTTTCGTACCCATATTGATTACCTTCAGTGACCTCCTTGAGTATTGTGACCTTTGATGTGATACTTGACTTGTGCCCTTATGAATCTTTTCTC
The DNA here is from genome assembly GCF_043159265.1 of Tasmannia lanceolata. Lineage (NCBI taxonomy): Eukaryota > Viridiplantae > Streptophyta > Magnoliopsida > Canellales > Winteraceae > Tasmannia > Tasmannia lanceolata. Next base: position 51,688,319 of record NW_027518680.1, on the reverse strand, counting down.
CCTTCTTATTGAGCTTGTGATAATCGCTTTGCTTGTGGCTTGTACCCCTTTTTATTCAGCAGTGAACCTTTCCTTTGTAGCGCGCATGATCCCACTTTTATAGTGCGTTAATATGTACTGAGCATTTCAATTGACTGTGGTTATATTAACATTTTGAGAGATTGATCCTCGTGGAGTTGGCGAGGAGGCGCATAAGTGATCTCTGAAATCCGATCATCGTTATCTTTTAGTACTTTTACTTTTGTTAAACAATGAGTATTGTTTAGGACTTATTGAGACTGTGGCATTTGATTCCATTACTTTGATTATTATGGGATTATGGGTTAGATGAGAGAATTTGGGATTTTAATAATGGATTGATGTAAGACTTTTAAATTTAGTTATTTAGATTATTGCAGATGGTTTGATATTTGCTTTGCTAGCCTTGTATTCTTGTGAAGCTTGCTTTGCAGGTGTACGGCGCTGTCACACCCTTATGCCCTGTGTTGTGAATGTATGTGTATGTGTGTGGCTTGGGGGCGTGACACTGAGCAAGCTAAAAATGGCCAATCAGAGAAGTTTTGAGCGTAAGAAAAATAGAGAGGCTCTTTCTCCGAGAGAGGTACAAAAACAGTCACCGCTATTAGTGACACTTTTAGATATAAAGGCATGCACCCTAATTTAGGCACCCTTTTACAAAGTGTTTAAAACCGCCGATGTGAAGTGGAACGGAGCGAAGAAAGAAAAATCCTTGTTGACTCGGCGCATACGCGGCCAAGAACGCAGTTGACGCAATTGATGTGGTCATAAGTTAGAAGAGTTAAAGGAGTTTTTATTGACTCTATAGGGAAAAAACACGGAATGCAGATGCAGTGCAATGTGGAATGCGGCCAAGGTAAAAGTGAGTCGACTCGGTCGAGTTTCGAGCTTAGTTAGCAAAATGCCGTATTAAATGGTGTTTTTGTTTTTGAAAAAATCTCATTTTAATGGGTAGCCATATAATACGGTGCCTTTTTTTCAGTTTTTTTTCCACGGCTGCCGTTTAAAACAGTGATTTTCTTATGTAAACAATTAAAACGCAATTTAAACGTCCAAAATGTTTTTTTTTTTTTCAGTTTTTTCCAACTTTACCCCTCTCCCCTTTCAAAATTACAAACATGAAATAAGCCCTAAATCGTTGTTTTCTTCTCCTTCTCTCCGGTGCAATAAGAATGAAGCCCTTCTTTTCTCTGTCACTGTCGCAGTCCCAACCCAAACCCTAAGTCCTAACCTCTCTCCGCCCATTTGCCAGCCATCCGGCCATCGCCTTCCACCCTTAGGTTCATATACGAGAAGAAGAAAAGGAGAGAGAGAATAAGAGAAGACGAAAAAACTGGTTTGGTTTTGTTCCTTGCAAGATTTATAAACCCTTATCACAAATTACCACTTTGGTACCAAATTTCAACTTCCTCTTGATATATAGAATTGAAGTTACATGGTTTAGGGTCTTTAGGGTATAGAACTGTGATTACATGGAGTATAGAACTGTGATTTGGAACCACAGAACTTAGTTATAGAGTATTCTGTTCCTCTATCTGTTCTAAGTCTTTTAATTCTTTTAACTAACTGGATTTATAATTTTTTTATATATTTGATAAAAGGTTGTTCAGCCTCATCTTTAGTCCTAAGTAGGTATAATTTAGTGTACCTAGAGTAGTCATCTTTAAAGGTTACATAGTACCTTTTACCTCCTCCAGATTCAAGATTTTTGAAATCAGCTAGATCACTATAAATTAATTCTAATAATTTAGTTTTCTTTTCAACACAAAAGTGTGGTTTCTTGGTGAATTTTGCTTCAATACAGATTTCACATTTTTCTTTACTAGGTTCAATCTTTTCATTTATTAAACCTAAATTGCAAAGTCTTTTAATGTAAGGTGCACTTCTATGACCTAACCTACCATGCTATATATTTAAAGACTCAATCATGTAAGCAGAAGAAGATGATTTTTCATTCATGATTTCAAGTACATTGAGTACAAAGAGTCCAATGGCATTGTAGCCTTTGCCTACAAACACATTATTCTTACTAAGGATAGCCTTGTTCGCTTCAAAAGTGAACTTCAGTCCATTCTTGTTGAGAAGCGCGCCAGATACCAAGTTCCGCCGTATATCCGGCACATACAGCACATCTTGCAGTGCAAGTATCTTTCCTGAAGTTAACTTCAATAGGACCTTGTCTTTGGCCATGACTTTCGAGGTATGTAAGTTGCCCATATAGACCTGATCTCTTCCATCAACTGTATTGAAGTTGTAGAAGGAACTTCGGTCTCCACATATGTGCTTGGTAACACATTGTAAGCCCAAGTGCTCCCATGGGTTCAATCATTCACCTTACCTTCTTATTTTGATGCTAGCAAATCTAAATTGATTAGTCTTTATGGACTAATGTGTTGCTTTGAAGTGTTGTGTATTATACAGGAATTTCATATGTCATATCTCTATTACACAACTCAACACAACAGATGGCTTGCGGTTCAATGAACAATGGACCAAAGAGCTTGCACATACAGTGGAGACATCATATTTGGAAGATGTTCAAGTTAAAAAGCTCAAATTGATGATCCCACAAGTTGCCTAGTCAAGTGCTAGTAGAAGCTTGGAGTTGAACAAGCATTGGTGACACCTCATGGACCATTCAACATGCTCAACGAATGGAGGATGACACAAGAGCCCAAAGAGAGTTGAAGAGTTCACTCACAAGCCAAAGATGTCTAAGAGAGTGCAAAGGAGCAAAGACATTCCAAGAAGACTCAAGGTTTATACTTTTAGAACGTATTTGGAGTCCTCTTATTTTATGTACTTACACTGTCAAAGGTTTTCATAATTAACTTTTTACATCCTTGAAAATCATTCACACTCCCCAAAACATATTTGAAAACCTTGGACAAAAGCCCAAAGACCATGGCGCAAAGCCCTTGATTTTTATAAGTTAAAATGAATTTTCAAACAGGGCAGGTCGACCGGGGTTCCCCGGGCGACCGCGGTTAGGTGGCTGGAAATTCAGCACCTACCAAATTTTAGTGGGCCGGTTGACCGGGGCTTCCCGGGCTACCGCTGAGGTGTTCCTGGAAATCCAGAAACACTCTAGCATGGTTGGACCGGTCGACCGCCATAGGGCCGAGCGACCGTGGATAGGGAACTTGACAAAATATAAAAGTCCAGGTAGCTCTCGTCGGGCGACCGCCCCGGTTTGAAATTTGAAAATAAAAAGAGAGCGCCCGATAGGGCGGGCTACCACGATACCTCGGTCGACCGTGCCGGTTTGGAAAAATAGCTGTTGGGGCCTGAGCGGCTGGACTTTTTCAATCCCATTTTTTACGGTTTTGCCCCCAAACGGTCATATCTTTCCATGGGCTATTTATAACCTATCCAAACACAACTAAGCAACCTTTTTGCTCTTCAGTTCCAAATCTATTTGAGACTAAATTTGGAAATCAAAAGGTTCTTAGTTTATCCTCTTCTATGCTTTGATTTGTGATCTACATTCGACAAGAGGATTTTCATAGGCTAAAAAGTTGCTTATCTTTTGGAGAGTTTATGTGAGCTTACAAAGTTGTAATCCGCCTATTAAGAGGCATTGAAAGTTTTTCATTTTTGTTCTTCATTGTTGAGGGTCTACTCTTCGGCCCGTTAAGAAATGTGAAGACGTTGTAAGGGTCTTCTCTTCGGCCTATTAAGAAATGTGAAGAGGTTGTGAGGGTCTCCGATTTGGCCCGTTAGGAAAGGTGAATCCATTGTAAGTGGGTGTGTCCCCTTGCAAGGCTTCATGCAGAAAGGGTTTGTTCCCTTTGGAGTTGGAGAAGAAGTTGGGTTGTAAGGCTTGGAGATTCGCCATTTGAAGAATCTCAACCTTGGTGGAGCATCCAAGATGGAAAACTTGAAAGAGTGGAGTAGGTCTTGTGATAGACTGAACCACTTTAAAAATCGTGCGTTCCTTGTGGTGTGACTTCTTCCCTCTCTCTCTCTCTCTCTTGCACGTGTGGTGATTGGTAAACTCTAACCATAACTTGTGTTTATGCCTTAATTGAATATGGGTTAGTAAATGTGCATGATTAGAATGTCTAAACCTTAACTTTCATTAATATGCCTATTTGAACAAGAGTTAAACTAATTAGTGCTTAATTAGTGGATTAACTTTTAATCTCCCACATAATTAAGCCAAGAACTTTTAATTGACCAATTCACCCCCCCTCTTGGGTTGTCACACTTGTATTTCATTTGGTATCAGAGCTTAGGCTCTTAAATAGATTTTTAACTTTAAAAATCTACAAGAGAAAAGATTCGTGACAATCCAAATGGACTTTGAGAGAGACCGATCCATTCTAATTCCTCCATTCTTTGATGAAACGAATTATGGAACTTGAAAAATGCAAATATTAGCCTATCTCGAATCCATAGATTATGACATCTTAGATGTCATTGAAGATGGATTTTCTTTATCAAGGAAATGTACTAAAAATAATTTAAAATTATTTTCCTTGAACTCAAAGGCAATGATTTTATTGTGGTGTGGTTTAACTCCAAATATTTTTGAGAAAATTTCTAATTGCATCAATGCAAAAGATATTTGGACCTCATTAGAAAATATTTTTGAGAAAGATATTTATCTTTTTTCAAATGACAAAATTTTTGGACAAAAAGAGACTACGAAAATCTTTTACATATGAAAATTCTTTCAAACATTCAATCTCCGATTTGGAAAAGCAAATTGAAAATTTGAAATCGGAAGTAAATGAAAGTTTGAAAAGAACTAAAAAATTAAGTCATTTGAGCAAAATTTTGATACATAAAAATAGTGACTTAATTCAAAGATGCAATGCCTTTAAGAAAGAAAATAAAAGCCTTGCAAACACAAACATTGATTTAAATGAAAATCATAAACATGTTTGTGAAAATGAAGAACATATTGGAAACTCATTTATCTCATTAAAAAAAATGTTTTGAAAATCAATTGAATGAGATTAAATTAGAAAAAGAAGAACTCTCTATACAGAATCAAAGACTACAAGAAGAAAAAGATAAGCATATTTGCTTAATTTCAAAGTCTTATGATTCTATTTGTTCCACATCTACCAATCATTATTCATGTACTTATTGTGGTAGATTTGGACATCACAAATCTAGGTGTAAACTTAGATTTGTGAAATCTAACAAGTTTTTATCTAGTTTTCATAAGCTTAGTTGATATATCTTGTTATTCATGAATACAGATATTCATAAGTATGAAATTTTAACTTGAATGTATCTATATTCATAAGAGCCTAATGATCACATCATTCATTATCTATAGTCTATGAAGAAAATAATACTATACTTGTTTTAGACTATATTTTGTGCTTTAATTTGAATATCATTTGATAAATTTGTTTGTATAGATACTATGTGCTTATTCGTGTTTGATTCCATGTATCTATGCATGAATGTGCTTAAATGATAAATTTTATTTTGGTTCCAAAGTGTATATGCTAAAAATTATTTACAACTAGACTTTGATATATTGCACTGAATTGAATATCACTCTTGAATATTTAGTCTAAGTGCACACACATTGTGTTTTAAGTTTTCTTGCACTTAGTACTCATCCACAAAGAAAATCCGCATTAGAAAATTCAATGTGAAAACCATGTTTGTGCTAACATGAAAATCAACCACTCCTTTAGCCCATGAGTTCAACCTAAACTATCAAGTTCATTTCTTTTATATTTGAACTCTATTTTGGACAAATTTGACATTTGCTAGATCTTAGAATATTTAACTTGTCTACTATATTATCTCTAGCAAAATTAAGAGGTTACAAGCCATGTCTAAGAAAATCCACTAAAATCCTTTCTTAGACATCTCATGTGCCCTAGGTGAGTAAATATGTCAATGTCTTGTACCTAATTGTCCTTCAACCCATTCTTGTGTGCTTAATGATTATCATTAAATGTATAAGAAATCTTAATGGGTTAAAGTAGATGTGTTCCAAAAGCTTAAAATGGATATCCTCTCATGACTAAGATGAACTTTGAAATTTAGACGAAATTATCTAGTCATGATAGTTCATTTTGGAATGCATGTGTCCAAGGTGTCTATCACTTGATATTCTTTAAGTCCTTGGATCTTTCCTTAAATTCATATAAGAATATATTATATAGGAAAGTTGAAAATGAGTCTAGATTCAATGTATGAAACTCATTTGAGTAAAATTGAAAATGTCATAGGAATCTAGTATCATTGTTTGAGCACTTACTCATTATGGTGGTTGGCATAAAAAGCTTTGTAATGGCAACATGTGTCTCCCACACATCTTGGTTTTCTAAGGGCTTATGCACTTTGTGCTTAATGCCTATCTTTATTTTAAAAGTGGTTTGTGGATGTAGGAATAGATGTTTGGACCATGTACCTCATGTTTGTCATGATTGCTTATGTTCAAACATAGTAGACTAATCATGGATGTTGTGATAGGAATAACCCTTCATCCATGAGATCTACATTGTGTTCACATAGAATGGTTTAGAAATTAGAAAAATGCAAATGTATGTGAACCCATCATTAAAGAGAGCAATAGTAATACTCATTAAATCTCTTTAATAAAAGGCATGGAATCTAAAAGGATGTATATAGTGTGTGATATGACAGATCACTATAGAGTTTGAGTATCTATGTGTGTGATCTATAGATATCTTCATTTGAGTATCTTTAATACAGATCACTATAGAGTCTGAGTGAGTTAATAATATGAAAAATCTAGAGTCACTCAAACTTGTATCTCATGAGTTCATTTAAAATTATGAATATCTTCAAGATCATGAGAGTTTGCCTAAAAAGCCAAAAGTTTACTTAAAATGGAGAGATATATAAACCTGGCTTTAAAGGAAAAGAATTGAAATGTGTTTTGAAAATTACTTAATTATTTAAATTGAAACTAATTCATCAAAACACATATAACAAGTAAATAGGGAACATGAGCATGAAAATGAAAATGAAAATGAAAATGAACATTCCCTAAAAGATTACAACTAGCTTGCTTCGATAGGAAATCTTTTAGATCTAGTTGTCTTCATAGGATAGAGTTGCTTGTCCTAGGATAGTGTGCCTTATGAAACTTATGTGATTTTGCTATCCTTGGTGTGCTTTTTGTTTACTTATAGCACTCCATATATATTGTATTCCCCTTGTTTGGTATTAGTTACATGGTAAGATGTCAAATCCTAAAGTTAAAAGCTATTCAATTGGTGCTTTTAGCCTTCTTACATGTTAAGAAAGAGATTGTACCCTGATCTTTAATTTAAATATCTAATCTCTTTGGCTTCCAGCCAGAATCTTAACTATGATAAGCCATATGTGCTTTGAAGTATTAGTTATATATATAGATCATATATGCACATAATTAGGAGGAGCATGGTCTGCTAGGTTAACATCTCTTTTGGTATTATTTGATTAACCCTAGTAAACATGCAATTGTAGCCCAAGGGTTGTTTTTCAATCATTCACCTTTAAGACCCTTGGTGACTATATCTTGGACAACCATTTGGATTCATACCCTGTATGAGTCTTTAACAAAGGGGGAGCTATACATGTATAATATTTGTCCTTCTATTTTATCATATGTGGGTTGATATGATTATTACATTCTATATGATAAGTACACTCATGTGGAGCCCCATTGCTCCATTTGTGTATTTAGGGCTTGTCTCATGCTTTCATTTATGAGATCATCTCTCATCTATGACAAGTACCCTTAGCCTGAGCATCAGTGTCAAATCCTCATAGGCTTTATACTTATCTTAGATAGACTCATATGATTCTATCTCTGCCAATGATAAGTATCAAGTTCTAGAGTCTGAAAAATCTCTAGAACTCTCCTTCATAAGATAGTGCTTGAGTTGCTCATCTCATTGCCTATGAAGTAGTCTCTTATCATATGAATTTGAGAGAAAATATATCATTCATCATGATAAGATCTATTGGCTATGCTATTGCTGTCATATCTATAGCCAATTTGTATTGTCATGCCCTCTCACATAGATTTCACCTAGGGCCAATGACAAATTCATAGGGGGAGAGCAAAATGGTTTCTTATTCATGTTTATATAGACCATTGTGATGTGCTCACATGGTTTATTGCCCCCATACTTGTGCTAAACTTGTAAAATCTTAGATAAAAAAAACTGCTTATCATGCATTATGCTTGATTTTTCTTATTCAATCTTTGTGATAAGCATCAGATGAGCTTACATGTTATATCTTTACTTGTTTCACGGGCTATATAAGTTATTTATAGTATATACCCTTTTCATATGCCCATCCTCAAACATAGAAGAGTTTTAACCTGTTATTTCAATTGTCTATGTTTGATTTTTCTTATCAAGCATATTTCACTTATGTCATCTAATACTCATGACAAGTAGATAGGGGAGTAGTTATGGCACTATGTTTTGAACTTTAAATGTTAAAATCCTTCCCTTTTACTGTAGCCAAAAGGGGGAGAGTTTTTGGAATTGATTAGGCAGTCTATAGGTTATATGCACCACATGTTTTATATTCGCATATTATACTTATGCATATAGTGAGGGGGAGCTATGCTCTATAGTTATATCATTTAATGCTTATTTATCTATTTGTTTAATATCTCATTCCTCCCTAATCAATTTGGTTCCCCATCATAAAAAAAGGGAGAGAATGTAAGCCCAAGGGTTCCCATGGGTTCAATAATTCACCTTACCTTATTGTTTTGATGCTAGCAAACCTAAATTGATTAGTCTTTATGGACTAATGTGTTGCTTTGAAGTGGCTTATACAGGAATTTCATATGTCATATTGCCATTACACAACTCAACACAACACATGGCTTGCGGATCAATGAACAATGGACCAAAGAGCTTGCACATAAGTGGAGACATCATCCTTGGAAGATGTTCAAGTCAAAGAGCTCAAATTGAAGATCCCATAAGTTGCCTAGTCAAGTGCTAGTAGAAGCTTGGAGTTAAACAAGCATTGGTGACACCTCATGGACCATTCAACATGCTCAAGGAATGGAGGATGACACAAGAGCCCAAAGAAAGTTGAAGAGTTCACTCACAAGCCAGAGATGTCCAAGAGAGTGTAAAGGAGCAAAGACATTCCAAGAAGACTCAAGGTTTATTCTCTTAGAATGTATTTGGAGTCCTCTTGTTTTGTGTACTTGCATTATCAAAGGTTTTCAAAATGATTTTCATACTTAACTTTGTACATCCTTGAAAACCATTCACACTCCCCAAAACATATTTGAAAACCTTGGACAAGCTATTATTCATCTTGGTACCCCACTTACACTTTCACTTATAGATCCATCCCTTTTTGCTGTTGCCAAAAGGGGAAGAATTTTGGGAATGATTAGGTAGTCCAATTGTATATGCACCATATGTTTTACAGTCATTAATTATATTTGTGTATATAGTGAGGGGACGCTATGCTCTATTGAGTATACCACATCATGCTTATTCATCTATTTGGTTGATATCTCCTTCCTCCCTAATCAATTTGTTTGCCATCATAAAAGAGGGGGAGAATGTATGCCCAAGGGTTCTCATGGGTTAATCATTCACCTTACCTTCTTGTTTTGATGCTAGCAAACTAAATTGATTAGCTTTTATGAACTAATGTGTTGCTTTGAAGTGTTGTGTCATATACATGAATTTCATGTCATAATCGCCATTAAACAACTCAACTTAACACATGGCTTGTGGACTCTCTCACACATGATAAAAAAGCTTACACCTACATTGGAGGCATCCTCATTTGAAGATGTTCAAGTCAAGAAGCTCAACATAAAGATCCTGCAAGTTCAGCTTGTGGACTCTCTCACACATGATCAAAGAGCTTGCACCTACATTGGAGGCATCCTCATTTGAAGATGTTCAAGTCAAGAAGCTCAACATAAAGATCCTACAAGTTACCAACAAGTGTTAAGAAGAAGCTTGGAGTTGAACAAGCCATTAGTGACTCCTCATGCACTTAGGACTAAAGCCCAAAGCCCTCGGTTTTTAAAGTTAAAAATGGAATGTTACTCAGGGCCGGTCGACCGGGCTATGCCGGGCGACCGCGGGATGCTACATGGAATTCCAGGGCATCTCGAAATTTATCGGGCCGGTCGAACAGGGTAAGCCGGGCGACCGCGGATTTGTTTTCTGGAAATCCAGAAAACATCCAGGATGGGCTTAGAGGTCGACCGCTATCGGTACGGTCGACCGCGATAGTGTTTTTGAGCTGAATTTCTATTCAAACAGATTGCCGTCGCCGGGCGACCTCCATAGGGCCGGTCGACTGCGCCGGTCTGAAATTTGAAATTCAAATAGAGAGCCCGATAAGGGCGGGTGACCGCCGTGCCTCGGTCGACCGTCGCGACATGGAAATAGAGCCGTTGGGGCTTGCGCATGTTGACTTTTTCAAACTTGTATTTTACAGTTTTACCCCCAAACGGTCATATTTCCTTGTGGGCTATATATACACCATCTAAACCTTTCTAAACAACCTTTTGTAAGATCAAATCCTATCTTCTTGAACTAAAACTTTTACATGAAAGGTTAAACCTCTTTGAACTTGTATTTTTACATTCTTTCAAAAGGAACTCCATAGGCTTTACATTTTATCTTTCTTGGAGTGTTTGTGAGCTATCAAATTTGTAATCCGCCTATCTAAGAGGCATTGAGAGTTCTTTCAATTTAATTCTTCATTGTATTTGAGGGTCTTTTCTTCGGCCCGGTAACAAAGGTGAAGAAGTTGTAAGGGTCTACTCTTCGACCCGTTAAGAAAGGTGAAGAAGTTGTAAGAGGGAGTGACCCTTCGCCAAGGCTTTGTGCAGAAAGGGTTTGTACCCTTTGAAGTTGAAGGTGTTGGTGTACGGCTTTGAGATTCGCCCGTTGAAGAATCTTATTGGTTTAGTGAAGAATCCCAAGGAGGAAAACTTGGAAGAGTGGAGTAGGTCAAGTTGTGACCGAACCACTATAAAACTTGTGCCTTGTGGATGCTTTCTCTTCTCCTTCTCTTTGCACTTTTGTGTTTGGAAATCTCTACTCTTTACTTTTGTTTATGTTTCATTGAACAAGGGTTAGAGCATATAAGCATAAAGTAACATCTAATCCCTAGCCTACATTATATTGATTTATCAAGGGTTAGACTTGTTAAGGCTTAGTTGGTAAATTGATTTTAGTTAAGCCCCAATTTTTAATTAGCCAATTCACCCCCCCTCTTGGGTTGTCACATGTATTTCCTGTGGTATCAGAGCATAGGCTCTTAAAGAGATTTTTAAATTAAAAAGTCTACAAGAGATAAAGATCCGTGACAATCCAAATTGATTTTGAGTTAGGACAGTCCGCTATAATTCCTCCATTCTTTAATAGAACAAATTATAGAGCTTGGAAAGTAAAAATATTTTCCTATCTCAAATTCATAGATTTTGACATCTTAGATGTCATTGAAAGGGGATTTTCTATTATAAGAAAATGCACTAAAAATGATGCAAAATTATTCTTATTAAATTCAAAAGCTATTATTATAATATGTTGTGGATTATGTCCCAATGCTTTTGAGAAAATTTCATCATGTACAAATGCAAAAGACATTTGGACCAATCTTGAAAATTTTTATGAGAAAAATGATAGTCTCTATTCAACTGATAAAAGTGTTGCTTTTGAACAAAAAGAGACTTTACCAAAATCTTTTGCAAAGGAAAATTCTTTCAAATATTCAATTTTCGTCTTAGAAAAGCATATTGAAAATTTAAAATCGGAAGTTAATGAAAGTTTAGAAAGAAATAAAAAATTAAGTCATTTGAGCAAAATTTTGATAAACAAAAATGATGACTTAATTAAACAATACACTATCCTTGGAAAAGAAAAGGAAAGCCTTGCAAACACAAACAAAGAATTAAATGAGAAATTTAAACTTGTTTGTGAAAATGAAGAAAAACTAAAAGATAATTTATCTCAACTTAAATTAGTTAATAAAGAACTCTCATTAAAGAACCAAAGATTATAAGAAAATAAAGACAAACATATATGTTCACATATGTATTCTTGTGGTTTTAGTTGCTCTTCATCTACCCTTATTCATTAATGTTCATATTGTGGTAGATTAGCGCATCACAAATCTAGGTGTAGGCTTAGATTTATGAAATCAAGCAAGTTTGTTTGGGTAAGAAAATATACACTCCCGCAAACAAACTTGGTCGGAACCAAAGTGATTTGGGTTCCAAAATCCCCGACTCAACTCGTTATTTGAAATCATTGATATATGGGGTTGTGCTTTAATTGCTATATCATATGAATTCTCTCTAGATACTATTTCAATATTGCATTTATTGTATCTAGATCACTTGTGCTTTAATGATATATCATTTCATAATTAAGCATAGATACATACCATTAGTCATGTTTTTAATAGAATGTATCCTTGCTTATTGAGCTTCATGATCACATCATATATCACTTATATTTGTGGACCGCGATCCGAGAGAGGCGGGGGACGAGCCCCAAAATGTCTCTAGATCTTCCACGTATGAAGGAGAGCTCTACTAAGGAACTTTAAAAAAGTGCCTCTCACAGCATTAGTGGCGATGTAAAGTGAGATACCTCTCGATTTGGGGACTAGCCCGAATTCGAGATGTACCATAAACAAAGAAGAATTGCCATCCAAGAAAGTCGGCCCTAGATCTCATACTATGCTATGTTGCAATGGATAACCAGAGATATAAAATGTTTGTGCCTGGTTACGAATTTGGAAGGTCCGAAGAGTACCTCATCCGCCCAAGTGCAAGCACCTGGTCTCTTATGCCATTTATTTATTGATTTTGAAGAGTTTTGGGTGAAAATCATGTCAAATGGGAACATATATCTCCGTGAAGACGTCTATCTAATCATGCATGCCTCAGAGATGAATAATAAGCACACACAAAAGAAATGAAAGAAGTCACCTAAGAGTAGCTAGGTTTTAAGTGTCATGCCTAATTGGTGTCTAAGTTTTGATGGACAAACACATGCATGCTACAGCTAGAGGTATAAGGTATGCACAAGATATAGCAATATGATAAGCTAGAAAGATTAATGAGCTACAGCTAAGCATATGATCAAAGTAAGCAAGCAGGTAATTGCTACATCTAAGCATATGATCAAGACAAGTAAGCAAGCAAATGCTACAGCTAAACATGTGAGTAAGTAAAGAAATGAACACACACTATCATGATCCTATGCAAAAGTCATCATCAATATACAAACACAAACCCTAAAGCGCTAACAACAGACCCTAAGACTCTAATGCTTAAGCCCGAGTCTTTAAATGATCTGATGTTCATCCAAAGAAGCCTACGTATCCCCGCCTCTTTACAGGAATAAAGGAAACGTAGTTCTTCGCCCTATTCTAAACTATGATGTCTAACCCATCTAGGACTGCTATCCTAGACTCGACCTAGAAGACTTGACCTATTCTTAAAGATTCTTTTGCGATTATTTAGATTCAAGTTAATTGTGGATTTTTAGGACTCCCTATATGCCCTAACTATGTGCAAATTAACCTAGTCTAATGCAGGTGGGCCCTACATCCTATGTATAACTAGGTTGTGTCCCTAGGGAAAATAATGGGTTTACTAACGCATCATAGTCTAGTCATCAGTTGGTGAAACGTATCGCCAACTGAACGGACAGAGGCGTAACCTACTCCTAGCTAAGGCAGATTCCTAACTCTGGAACATACACAACCAAGACAGACTCCTAACTCTAAAACACCCAAAACATCTAGGACAGACTCTTAACTCTAGGGGAAGATTTTTTTGAAAAGATTTTGAAGAATTTATGTATTTTTTTAGAGGTTTAAAATGTTTATTTTTGAAGGTTTGACTGAACTTGGGATAAGGATCCCAAGCTGCCTACGTACCTCGTGAAAGAGGATCAAGCCAACGTAGCTCGGAACAGACTTTCCTAACTACTCCTAAGACTCGACTTTTCAGATGTTTTTGAAAATTCCAGATCTCTTTGGAATTTTGATATGCTTTGAATTGTTTCAAGTTTCTAATATTTTTATTTTTATTTTCAAGAGTTCTAACCCTTTTAGCTAAAGGGAAACAAGGAGACAACTAGAAAAAAAGAACACTCCTGTATTCCATAGCCTAAAGAAGTGTCAGATGAAAAGACGAAACCCTTTTAGCCTAAGGGTTGTCTTAAACAAGCAAATCGGTGTCTCAAATAGATGATAGAATGGATGAAATCCCAAGAAGGTGTGAAAACCTAAGAAGACCGAGTTAAACCCTAAGAGAAAGGAGAAGAACTAAATCAGAAATGAAGTCTTGCACTGTTCTTTTCTGAAAGAGTGTGCAGATGAGACAAGGCCTGTCTCTCAAAAAAAAAAGGCCAGTAGGATCAATGAGACATAGCTTGTCTCCTAAAAGAGAAGAATCGACAAGAGAATTAGACTGGGCGAGTCTCCCTAAATGAGAATGACCATCTAATGAGACACTGAATGTCTCCTATGAAAAGCTCCAGGTATCCTTATCATTGCCCTTGTAATGATAAAAAAGGAATATAGCAACTATAAGACCATGTTGGTCTTCAACTAGAAAGGGGTACAACTACTTGTGAGACTTGAGTAGTCTCTTGTGGATAAACTACTTTACTGAGACATAGCCTGTCTCCCTAAAGGGTTTGACTTTTCTGCAGGAGACATAGCTTGTCTCCTAAAAGAGGAGGCTCAGGCTAGCGCCATCATAGCCGTAGCAATGAATAGAGCTTACTAATGTTCAAGGGTTTCTATAGGCCAAATACTTTCTCCTAAAGTAGAGGAAAGAAGACCAAGGGTACTACCATGATCCGGTATGTCCCTCTAAAGATGGGCTTGGGATGACTCTGCATCGCCCTTACAATCATTTTCTGATTAAACTTATCTCAACTTGCCCTTAGTCACTAGGGTGCTACCATAATTATTATAATTTCTAGCACTAAATCCTAACAGGAATGATCTGTCATAAAAAAATTATCTTGCTGTACAAAAAGAAGACAAGTGCAAGTTACTGATGCAAGCTTAACAACATTACTAATCAAATAGATAAACATGACCAAACTGATGCCATGCACAACTATTGTTATTTAAAGCACAACTTTATTAAGAAAACCCATTGAATTTATAGACCTACTAAGACATAGATAACCAAAGACAACCACCAAGACATAAAGAGATAACAAATACAACCCGTATCAATTAGCTACTGATTTTCCATTTATGTCAAGAACTAAGTCAGTATATAAAATAAGACTAAAATATGCACTACTACGATTTAGCATGCCCTGTAAATTGTACTAACCAATTTTGTATCCCTTTTAATATCAAATACACAACTGTTGACTATATGAAATGATGGACATCAGCTGTGTGCTTTTTAACCCAACTAGAGTCACAACTATAGAGTATATAACTTGTAGGACAACAATTACGTAGGAATGGACAGCAGCAATGTGCTTTTTTAACCCAACTCTAATCACAACTACAGAGCATACAAACATTACTTGACGATCTAAATATAACTGACCTAATCTAAACATGATTGACCCACCTTATTTAATGACCAAAAGATAACCGACCAACATTAGTTGGTAACCCAAACACATCCAGCCCCATTATTAGAGAATAACGAATGACTCTAATATTGACCTTCTAATCCGATATAAATAATCTCACGCCTAATCATCTCATTACTCTATTCTCATAAATCAGGGACTACTTATCAGGTAAACCTTCGAATACTTCAAACACTCACAAAGCGTATCATATATATATATATATATATATATATATATATCAATGTTAGAAACAGTGATTAAACAAATCACGTGATTCATTCTCATTTTCATCATCTCATGATCAATTTTAAAACTAATTTACAAAGGTAAAAACTTAAGATCACAAATTAACATAGCTCACTAAATAGTGATATACAAAACCTAAACCTATTTGCATGTACAAATTGCTGATATTTACTAAATCATAAATCAACACAAGTCATTAGATAAAAACCAGAACTAATTTATATAAATCACTGAAACACGAAATCAAAATCATCACTCATGCTTTCTCAGAAAATGATCACACATCATAAACGAATCATAGACAAATTGTTTCTAAAAATCATCAATTTAAGCCACAATTACATACAGAAACGGCATAATATAAAATAAGATCATCGAGACTTACTAAATATTGCAATTAGAACCCAGGTTGAGGTGATTCGAATTGGTGCTTCACCAATACAAGAAATCTACCTTGCTTCTGAATTGAGTGATTCACAAGTTCTTTCCTTTCAGATTTTGGTAATTAGTGATGAATCAACAACTGTCGACGTTAAAATCCTCAGAGAAGATGAAGTTTCAGAAGAGAATAGAAATAGATGATTCAAACCTCATGAATCAAGATTCTAGTGTTTTTTTTTTATAAAACAAATATGAGACTTATGGTTTAGTTCTAAGGTTTCAAGAGTGGAAATAAGGTTTCTAAGGTAACAATGTAATGGATCTAGGGTTTCTTGCAGAAAAAGTCACAGATTTTGAGCTAGATGTCTAGAAAATGGTAAATTTCAGACTCCTTTGTCTGAGTTAGGGTTCAAGAATGATCTGAAGAGAACAAAAGAAAAGATGAACAAACTAGCTGAAATAATGATCAGAAAATTTTTAGAATCTGACGAGATCTGCTTGAGAATATAGAGGGAAATGAGATTAGGGCTTTGAAAACTATTGATTTAGGTTTCAAAATGAATGCAGAGGAAAAGGCTAAAATAAGGTTGAATATAAGAAGACTTATACAAAGAGCAGGCATTGAAGGAGCAAAATCCGGCCAGAAAAAATGGAGGTTGACCGGAAAATGATCGGAGAATGAAAATTTTGCTTTCTCTCTCTCTCTCTCTCTCTCTCTCTTTTTCGCTCTCTGAATTAGGGAAATGAAACCCTAGATTAGCCATGAAAAAGTGTTTAAGTGGGTATTTATAGGCAAATTTGAAAACTGATATTGGCACTCCAAGTTTTGATGGGCGCGCGGTTGCGCAAAGAAAATGATAGGCGCGCGGTTTTGCGTGTCCTATATGGCCAAGCACGTCCTTTCCAGGATAAATTCACCCCCCGGCTCGTTTGCAAGGCAAATCACTTGGATAGGGCTGAAATTTTGCAGGGACCATGGTGGGACCCTAACCTAGCCTAGGGTGGAATTTGGGGTCCCAAAAAATTGCTTTGATGGGGTTTTGTACTCAAATAAGGAGGTATAGGGGTTTGGTCAAAATGGGGTGTCTACAGATGCCCCTCTTTGGCATCGTGCGCTTGCCGCACGAATGCCAAAGCAGAATAGACAACCCATTTTGGCTGACCCGAAAATAAAACAGATCGAATGTTGGTTTTTATTTTTGAAAATGATATCCACAAGATCGAATGGTGAAATAGCCTTTCACCGGACTCTAATTCTACCAACGCTGGTGAGATAGCCTCTCTCCAACTTTTAACTTGGCAAGCATTGGTGAGATAGCCTATCTTGCAAAATATTAAAGGATAGATTTGGTTGTAAATGATCTTGGAATTTGAAGAGAAAATGGTTTTGGATGCCATGTAGAAACGGACTTAAATGCCGTGTGGAAACAGACTTAGACGCCGTGTGAAAACGGACTTAGAGGCCGTGTGGAAACAGACTTAGATACCGTGTGAAAACGGACTTGAATGCCGTGTGAAAACGGACTTGAATGCCGTGTGAAAACGGACTTAGATGCCCTGTGAAAACGGACTTGAATGCCGTGTGAAAACTGACTTAGGTGCCGTGTGAAAACGGACTTAAATGCCGTCTGAAAACGGACTTAGATGCCGTGTGAAAATGAACTTGAATGCCGTGTGAAAACGGACTTGAATACCATGGAAGGTAAAGTGAGGATAAATGCTGTAGAAACCAAAATATTGGATGATTAAGGAAATTGAATTGGATTCAAAATTAAGAAAGTATTTTGACTGACTTAACTGGGGATCGATTGATCATCTCTTACAAAGAGAAATAAAGAGTACACGTTTTCTGCTGAGAACAAGACTTGAATGACTTGAAAGGATTTCGAGTATTAGCCCCCTTCAATTTTTAAAATAGAATTGCATTCTACTGATGTGAAGATTATTTGGAAAACTGTTTTGAAGAAAACAAATTTTCAAAAGCATTGACTTTGCTGAAAAGAAATTGGTTGAAGAGCTGGATTCAAAGAATGTGCTCAAGCTCCTCTTATCTTAATTTGTTGAGAATAGCCATCTCAATTGTTATTGTTAGCTTGACATCTTTTATGACCTGATAACTCAGGTCATAAAAGATGCCCCTAGTATGATTTTACTTCCATGACAGATTCATAAGAGAGCAAATATAACAAGGAACAACAAAAGGCTTTCATTTCTTGAATGTTTGAGGTTACAAAACTTTTCTCATATACAACAGACTGAATCTGACTGACGTCTTTCTTTCATTTCTGCCAGCCATTAGTGCTTCAAATGGGTCTGAGAACCTACCATTCTTCTGAACTCTTGTTCGGCTTTGTATTACCTTTGAGGAGATACAACTGCATAATTTTTCTCTTATCACCCCAGCTTTGGGAGGGATACTAATCACACAGGACTACCCACACTGGACTTTGAAGCTTGACCTTGACTCGACAAAGAAAGGAGTTTGACAATAATATCAAGAACTTCGATGATGACATGACTTGAACTCTAAGAGAGACTGAATCTGCTTCTTAGCCTTATAAGTGTTTTAAAATGGTACAGTCTACCACACTTAGAATATTTTCATCATAGTTATTATCCATTTGGATTGCTCAGTCTTAACCCCCTTAGCCTTGAGAGTTTTAAAGAAGCCTCGCTGGCACTTACTCAGACATTGAAGTGATGCCAAAGCAAAAATGAAAGTCCAGTTGGCTTCTATAAGTTTTGTCCTTTTTGAAGTCACTGCCATGACCAAATCGCCTTTTCAGGTTCTTAATTTGGCTGACCGCATTCTTTGTATTTTGCCTGGACTGCATGCCTTTGTAAGTTTTCCATCCAGCAGGCTCAACACCCTGATTTTTGCTTAAGCCGCCCTTTCGGGTTTTCAGCTTAGCGGGTGAATAACCCTAACTTTTGTCTAGACCATCCTTGCGGATTTTTAGTCTAGCGGGTCTAAGACTCCATCATTTTTTTTCTTTCTTTCTGTTTCTCTACAAACCTGAGCCTAATACGCCAGAAGGACTTTTAGGTAGGCTTAGGTTCAAACAGGTTATACTTTGGTAAGTTTTCATGTATTTGATCGAATCTGGCCCTCCAGACTGCCTACGTATCCCCAAAGAAAATGGGAATCAGGTCCGCGTAGTTTGCTTTTTGGGGTTTCAAAGATTGTTTGTTCTGTTTCTTTTTTTTAAGGATTTGAAAGATTTGACCGAACCCAAATTGATCAGGTTGCTTACGTACCCTGTAGAAAGGGATCAGGTCATGATGTAGTTCAGGTTCAATATCTTTTATGACGCGAGTCATACAAGATGCCCCTGGTTTGAGTTTAACAAAGAAAGAACGGTTTTTTTAGGCCCAAAGGGTTTGCAAATGGTGTTTGACTTTGAGGTTTTTGGCTTTTAAGATCTGATCGACTAAGGACAGCCTCCTGGTGTATCTAAGCATAATACTTCTTTAGTTGGTCCAGGTTTGTAGGTTCTGTTAATTTTTCTCCATTTTCATCGAGGAGTCTTACGGCTTTTCCAGGCAGGACTTCATTAACAATGTAAGGACCAGACCAATTTGGCCTGAATTTCCCTTTTGGATCAAACACCGGTGCCCTATAGGACTTCAAGACGAGATCTCCCGGCTTTAGATCTCTGACTCAGACTTTCTTGTTGAAGGCCTTTTCGATTCTTCTCTGATACCCTTGGATGCGATATAAGGCTCTCAGCCTCTTTTCATCTATCACCTGTAATTCCTGATGTCTGGCTCTTGCCTATTCAGACTCTGGCAGATTTGCTTCCATCATTACCCTTAAGGATAGAATTTTCAGCTCAACAGGCAGAACTGCTTCCATTCCATACACTAGAGAGTACGGAGTTACACCTATAGAGGATCTGATCGATGTTCTGTAAGCCCATAAGGCAAAAGAAAGTTTGTTTAACCAGTCCTTATAAGTCTCGGTCATCTTACTGATTATGACCTTGATGTTCTTATTCGCTGCCTCTACAGCACCATTTGTCTGCAGTCTGTAGGGAGATGACTTATGATATTTGATTTTAAACTCTTCACATAGGTGTACTACTTCTTTCTTGAAGTGAGATCCATTATCAGAAATCAATTCATGAGGTACTCCGTATCTGTAAATAAAATTTGCACGGATGAACTTTGCAACTGTATTCGAAGTTATGGAAGCATACGAAGCAACTTCTATCCACTTCGTGAAGTAGTCAATGGCTACTAGAATGTACTCATGTCCCCTTGAAGATCTGGGATAGATTTTTCCATGTCAATGAGTAACTCCGATGGAGGCACATGAATGAGATTCGCATAGACTTGGCATTTATGACATTTGTACACGAATGCGAAGCAGTCTGCTTCCATTGTGGGCCAATAGAATCCAAGTCTTAGGATTTTCCTTGACAGCATCTTACCATTCATGTGAGGGCCACAAACACCTTCATGTGTTTGTTCTATGAGCTCTGCAGCCTGATCTTCATCAACACACAGAAGCTGTATCCCATCAAATGACATTCTGTACAATTCTTCACCACAAATGATGAAGCTGGCAGCTAACCTCTGAAGAGTTGTCTTCTCTTTACTTGAGGCCTCCGGAGGGTGTCCCTTGCTTGAAATGAGATTCTTAATATCTGTATACCATGGTTTTCCATCTGGACACCTGGCAAATATCTCTATGGCATTCACATGTGTTGGAGCCCATTGTAACCTCACAGCTAAAGGTTGAACCTCCATTGTCGTAGAAATGTCTAACATTGAAGCCAAAGTAGCTAGTGCATCAGTAAAATGATTCCTGGTCCTTGACAGATGAGTGAAAGTGATACTCCTGAACTTCTTGACCAGAGATTCTAAATATGTGTTATATGAGATCAACCTCGCCTCTCTTGTTTTCCAATCCCCATTTATTTGACAAATGATCAGGATTGAATCCCCGAACACATCTATGTCTTGAATTCGCAAAGCCAAAGCTGCCTCGAGTCCTGCGATGCATGCTTCATATTCTGCCATATTATTGGTGCATTCAAACTGCAACTTGATGGATATAGGGATATACTCCTTCTTTGGAGATACCAAAATTGCCCCTATTCCTTGACCATGATTATTGACGGCTCCGTCAAAGTACATAAGACACCTGGTACTAAGAGTCTCTTCTTCAATGTCCAGGATCTCTTCATCCGGAAAGTCTGCCTTTAGAAAAACATTCTCCTCAACAGGAGCATCAGCCAACTGCTCAGCGATGACCCGTCCCTTAATTGATTTCTGAGTGACATAAGTGATGTCAAACTCAGACAACAATAGCAACCATCTAGCTGTTCTTCCAGTAAGAGCGGGTTTTTCGAACAAATAATTCAACGGATCAATCCGTGAGAGCAAAAGTATCTTAATCGACAGCAGATAATGTCTAAGCCTTTGAGTTGCCCAAACTAATGCTAGACAAGTCTTTTTCAAAATAGTATACTTGATTTCATACTCTAGCATTATCTTGCTGATATAGTAAATAGGCTTTTCTTTCTTAGATCCTGCATCTTGCTGAGCAAGCATACAACCCATTGCTGTATCCGTGATGGACAAATACATCAGCAATGGTTTGCCAGGAATGACTGGTGATTAGACAGGAGGTAAAGACAAGCACTGCTTGACTTTTTCAAATGCTTTTTGACATTCGTCATTCCATTTCTTAGAAGAATTCTTCTTCAATAACTTGAAGATGGGTTCACATGTCATGGTTAGATGAGATATGAATCTCCTCAAGTATTGCACCTTGCCAAGGAATCCACGAATTTGCTTTTTTGTTTTTGGTGGTTGCATTTCTTGGATTGCCTTGATCTTTTGAGGGTCCACTTCGATTCCTTTTTCACTGACCATAAATCTAAGCAACTTTCCTGATGTGACCCCAAATACACATTTACTGGGGTTCAAGCGAAGTTGATACTTTTGGATTCGCTCGAAGAACTTTCTTAAGGCAATTGTGTGCTTTAGTCGAGTCTTTCCCTTGACAATCATGTCATCTACATAAACCTTGACATCTTTATGAATCATGTCATGAAGAAGAGTAGTCGCAACCGTATGATAGGTGGCACCAGCATTCTTGAGTCCAAAAGGCATCACTCTATAACAATATGAGCCCCACTGAGTAATAAATGCTGTCTTCATCATGTTCTCTGGTGCCATCTTAATCTGATTGTAACCTGAAAATCCATCCATAAAAGATAAGAGTGCATGTCCAGCTGTATTGTCAACCAGGAGATCAATGTTCGGCAAAGAAAAGTCATCATTGGGACTCGCCTTGTTCAAATCTCTGAAATCGACACACATCCTAACTTTTCCGTCCTTCTTGGGCACCGATACGATATTTACAAGCCATTCAGGGTATTCAACTACTTCGATGAATTTCACTTCCAGTAGTTTCTTAACCTTATCATGAACTTTTAAATCCCATTCCGTTTTTAATTTTCGGAGCTTTTGTTTCTTTGGCTTGATGCCAGGGATTAGAGGTAATCGATGTTGGACTATGTCCTCGCTCAATCCTGGCATGTCATCGTAAGACCAAGTGAAAACCTCCTTAAATTCTTTAAGTAAGATGATTAATTCTTCAGGCTCATCAGGAGATAAAGTTTTGCCAATCCGTATCTCCCGAATTAAGGATTCAGTACCTATATTTACGGTTTCAATTTTCTCTTCAAGTGGTTTTGCTCGGCGAGTCTCCTCTTGTTGAATCATGTGTTTGATTTTAAGGAGAGTTTCGTCGGCTTCCTCATTAGAGGGGGAGTCTTGATTATCATTATTAGTAACTTGATCAGGTTTAGAAACAGAATCAGTAGAAGAGACAAGTACAAGAATATACACAAAAGAGTCTTTTATTTCATCAGAATCAATGACGATATTAGTAAGATAGCCCACAACAGGCTTTACAGACTCTGAAACAGAATGAAAGACAAATTGACATCAGTGTCAATACAATCAGAAATATGTACAGACGAAACATCAATGAAGACGCTCTGAGACTCAGACTTGATGCCACCAGGGACAGACTCGTCACCAACTCCGGAAGTAGACCCGACCTTTACAGTACCTGCATCAAAAGAAAAGTTAGAAATGACAGACTCTAGGTCGGATTCAAAAGCTGACACAAATTTTGAAATGATTGACTCTTTTGAAGGGGCTGGACTATGCTGAAGAACTACTTGGGGTATAACCTGTGAGGTTCAGTTATCCAAAAGTCCCTCAGCTGGGGTGATACAGTTCTTTGGATTCATTAAGTATGTATCTCTTCCAATCATCGCAATGACTGGTGCCTCGACCTGAAACAGGGAGTCTAGGAGTTGCGATTCAAGATTCTCAACCCAATCTGAGTCTTGTTTCTCTGTCACTGCTGTCACTGCTATCTGTTCACTGTAGAAGTCCTCTGGCAGTTCATCTGTGAAGAAGATCTCAAGACCTGGCCGCTTTGTCCCGATTTCATCATACCATGGCTCAGGAAAACCGTAATAAGGGCAATCAGCTCTCTCTTTTCTGAATTGGCCATTCATAACCATGCTGTATGTTCCCATCAGAAACTCTAAACCCCTACGACGACATTCGACCAAATTCAACATGCAAGCTTTCATTTCCTGCACCTCCTTGTGATTTGGCTTGTATCCCAACCCAAACAATCCATCAATTGCTTTCATCTCTGGTCCCTCAGTTGTCGGACCCTGTAGATTTCTTCCCAGACCGGCTCCTGGGACATAACCATACCGTCGTATCATCTTAACCACTTGAGTGTTGGTCCTAGAGAGAAACATAATTTTTTCATTCATGGCTTCTTCTGAAGTGATAGTGGAAACCTCCACTGAAAATCCTGTCAGACTAACATCTCTTGTGTTTTCAATAACGAGCTCCTGAGATATCTGTCCGATTTCCGGTTCGGGATCTCCCCTGACTGTGATCACCCGGTTGTTTCAATTGAATTTCAGTTTTTGGCGAAGTGCGGAAGGAATAACTCCGACCTTATGCAACCAAGGTTGGCCAAGCAAAAGACAGAAGGAAGTTTTGATATCCAACACCTGAAATTCAATGTCAAAGGTTTCTCCTCCAATCTCAATCTCATTAGCCAATGTTCCTATAACGCCCCTTCGGGTGCCATTATATGCCAATATACCTTGTTCAGACAGTATGAAGTCTTCAGGCCCAAACCCTAAAGTAGTGGCAGTGTTCAAAGGACATACGTTCAGAGCTGACCCATTGTCTACTAGCACTTCCGATACTTTCTTCTTGTTGCAAAGTAGGGTAATTTTGAGAGGACGAGTATGGTCTTTTCCTTCTGGAGGAAAATCCTCGTCTGAGAAAGATAAAGCTTTTGAAGCTCTAGCCATGGCCACTAAGCTGACCAATTCATCTGGAGTGATTTCAACTGACACTTGGGATGCATTTAGCTCACGAAGAACAACCTGTCTGTGTTTTGGGGATGCCATCAGTAGTCCCTAAATGGAAACATTAGCTTGGGTTTTCTTAAGATGATTCAACAGGTTATCTTCCTCTTCATCTGTTTCTGATTGTCAACTGCTCTTACAACTTCAGCGGGATTCTCAACTCTGAGCTCGGCTGGTTTAAATATTCATCCGCCACGTGTAACGTGACAGAGTTCATCGCACTGATCATTCAGGAGTAGCAGATCATCATCTTCTATCTTAAGGATGTATGGGGTTTTCATATCTTCTTCCTCACCATCACTCACCCTTAAGATGTACAGAGTTTCGCTTTCTTTCTTTTCATCCTCACACTGGAGAATGTATGATAGGTTTGACGACCCAGCTACATCAGGGTCATTCCATGACAAGACATATGGCTCTTCCTTTTCTGTCCACTCATCTTCTTCTTCACATTTCAAAACGTAGGTTCCCTTAGATTCAACAGCGCATATCAAAGAAGCATTATCAATGACAAACACTTCAGCGGAAATGACATTGATCAAAGTTGGAGGCGGCATTGCATGTGTCAGAAGGGGCTTTCTGGTTACATTTGGCAGTTCAATTGGAAGCTCCTTCATGTCGATCATGTTCTGTATTTGGTGTTTCAAGGCTAAACACCTATCAATGATATGGCCTGTATTGCGGTGATAGTCACAAAACTGATCCTCTCTCCAGGATCTTGGCAACAGATTGGGCAAAGGCTTAATGTCAGGTAGTTTGATCTTCCTGTCCCTCAACAACTTCTTCAAAGCTACGGACAAAGAATATGGGAGGGGATCAAAGTGACGAGGTGGCTTCTTCTCCATCAATGGTCTTCCTACTTCAGTGATTACTCTGGGTGGTGGTCTAACATAATTGACATTATGTACTTCTTTTGGTGCCATCACAGGTCTCTTCCCCACTCTGACATCAGAGGAATTTCTTGACCTTAGGCCTTTAGCCAATGCAACTTCTATCTGGGTTCCCGTCTTAATGAGATGGTTAAAATCGAGAAAATACTGGATAGCCATATGATGGTAGTACTATGGAGACAAATTCTTAACCACAATCTTGATTTGGTCTTCATCAGACAATCTGTGAGTCATCTGAGTAGCTTTTCTCCTCCATCTTCGGATGAAGGAAGTGAAGGTTTCATTATGGCTTTGCTTCAATGCTTTTAGATCTCTTTTGGTTACATCGATTCCCTCTTCCATGGAGAACTGCTCGACGACCCTATTAGCAATATTCTCTAGGGTTCTGATCTCCTCCGATTTCAAACTCAGGAACCACTTCTTAGCTGTTCCGACTAAGGATCGAGGGAATAGGAGAGGAACCTACTCTGGAGATCAACCGCGCTGTTGTAGAAGCAGAAGAACAGACATTAAATGGATTCTAGGACACCCCGTCCCATCGTACTTATCCATATCTGGTACTTTGAATCTCGGAGGCAGTGTGACCCCTGAGTATATCATGAAATCAGCCATATTCAACTTCTTCGGGCCTTGAAATTTCATATTTTCCATCTCTTGAGTCAGCTTGTCCAATCTGTCTGTTATTCCTTTACCCTTATCAGTTCTATCCAGATGAGGGAGACAATTCTCTTCTGCGTACTTCTCATCATCAAAGTCCTCACACTCAGGCAGTACAGTGGGTCGAGTGACAACAGGGGGTGCAAAGGGTGCAGTCTGGGGTTGTGGAGGTGCAGGTTCCTTAGAAGTGGACGCTCTGTCATTTTTCGGTTGGACTATCTCCTCACTCGTATTATTCATCTGTTGGAGCATAGACTTCATCAACTCATTCATCTCGGCAAGGGTATTTCCAGATTCAGTCATCGGTTCTGGTGTTTGTGGAATGGGTGAAAATATTTTCTGGAAATTCTAAATTGGTAACAGAGTAGAGGTAAAAGAAGTAGGTGAAGAAGAATGTCGACTCAGCCTGGAATCAGTAGACTGGCGGGATCAGGTTGGTTTTGAAATTGTAATTTTCTTTGGAGCAATGGCTGCTCAGCCAAGAATCCTGTGAATGGAAGTATAAATACGAGATTAAAACGAATGATAAATTAGATAAAATATTCTGATAAAATAGTGACAAGAGAAACATAAACACACTTTCATTAATGAAATTCAAACTGTGATTACAATTGACAAAAATACTAATACCTGATTACAACTGGATAAGCAAACTAACAATAATGGGAACTGAAGAAATCAAGATAACAAAACATGATAGAGATCTTCAAGGTCCCTCAATCCGAGCTCTCCGGCTTGCGGGTTCTTCCGGTATTTTTCCATGTCGGACTTTAGCTGCTAAAGAAAACCTCCTCTCTATATTTTTGTTTCCCCAAGCAGCCACAATGAATCTAATGAGCTCAGGAGTGAGATCTTCGTAAAGAGGAGGGGTATTAGCTTTGAGAGGACATGGAATTCCCGTAACCTGATGGAGAAATCGTGTGAGTGCATAGAAAGAAGATTTCTCGATACTCATGAGGTAAACAAACGGATGTGGGTAGGTGCTAGTGAAAAATTGAAAGCATGAATGACTCACCCAACGAAACTGGTTCTCCTCTATATGCTGCAACCAATTGCGCCATTCCTTGATGGACTGAGGTTGATTAGCCATTGGTTGCCATAAACGGAAATTCTTCAAGGTATATGGGTTGTGTTTTTGTTGCTGAAGGATAATGAATTTTTCACAGAGCCAAACATATAGCAATTGAACACACCCAAAGAAATTGTCTTCAATCTTCTGACTAGCGATAAGGTCTAATCCCGAAAAGGTCTCTGCTAACATGGTGGGTATTGGATTCCTCCCTTCATTGATCTGATCTACTACTCCTAGTAAGGTCAAAGGAGCAACATAGGAATTTCTGTAAAGAACAAGACGTGCGAAGACCATAAAGATTAAAGCGTTACGTTGACAATCTTAAAAATAGGAGTTGTTAGGATTGACGTTTTTGGAAAAAAGTTTAACAAGGTCTTGAACTTTCACGCACGTGTCCGTTAAATACGGCAGAGCATCTACGATTTTGTTTTGAATACTTTGCAAAAAAGGTCACGAGGGGATTCTATTCTTGAAGGTTTGATCCAGAGTCCCTCAGACGGGAGCTCTAGCAGGGTAAACCAATCCTCAAATATGGGATAGAGTTCAAAAGAGCCAAATCGGAAGACATGAAGAATATGATCCCAAAGTCCAGCAACTGCCTGAAGAAACTTTCAATTTATATCACGACTGTTCAGATGAGTGAATGAATTGATGAAATGATCAGCCATACTTCTCTTTGAATGCTCATACGGAAGAGCTCTAATAGCATCGGCTATCTAGTTGTCCAACAAAATGTTCGCCATGATCAGACCTAACACTCAGATAAGACATGATAATAAGGGAATGAAGATAATCTTGAATAAACAAACAATAGAAATAAACTTAGCAATCAATCATAGGAAGGATACAATTGATGACACCGAATGTTCTATTGATGATCAAAGACGATCAGAAACTCAGAAAGCAGACCACGGCCACAAAATGATAGAAGTAAGTCATAGACCGGATCTAAATCTAAAAGATGGATGTCAAAACTGTTTGATCAAGATGATCGACAACGATAGACTATGGCCATAGAGATAGCGGACAAGCTATTGACCATATCTAAGACAAAACAGGTAAACAAGCAAAAATATGAGTAATACATATGCAATATGAATCTACGACACAACAAAAGAATGAATGAACGAGGTTCGAATTTGAAGGAAAATAACAGGTAAAATTTATCATCACCGGATAAAGGAAGAAACCACAGCTATGAGTGTAACAAGTAAAAGCCAGTAACCAGGTTTAGATCTGAGGGATGAATATACATGACTGATTGATTCAAACCAGGAATCTCTACTAGAAAGTAGGTCCGGATCTTATAATCAAGAAATATATGGACAAATTCTCCATGAAAAGAACAAAAGATAGGCCACGACCATGAGGGGGGCATGTAAAAGCCACTGGTCGGGTCTAGATCTGAAAAACAGACTGATATAACTGATTAGATTAGAGAAGGAAACCTCACTAAAGAGTAGGCCCTAATCTAATAATCAATATATAGATATATATACATATATATCCTAACCAGGGGCACCAGCCCTAAATATAATCCAGTAGAGTCAAGACGCTTGATTCAAGACAGACATGTGAATGCACTAGGACCGCGTTGTAGCCACATAAGGTGAGCTACCCTAGTCTATAGATAGGATAAGGCTCCCAACTTTAGGCTCCACATGTGTAAGCAACACATGTTCGTCCTTATATGAATGCAATATATATAATCACATGCAAATCCTAATTGGGTTTCACTAAGTCAGCAAATATATTTATATACATAATATATAAAATGAAAGTAGGGCTCCAGACTCAATATATCGTGCACTATGCGTATGATCCATACTTTAGATGTATAACACAAGTACGCCTAGTGTTATACATAGTATGCTTCATTGCTCATCGGCTGCTGTAAACACAAGTACGCCTCGTGTTTACGACTGCAGCACCGACGCATAGCTTGAAAATAGATACAACAATCCCATCAGCGTAATGACATCCCATCTGGCACGCACTGTATCTATCCCATGGAGCCAATAATGAAAAACAATGAAAGAAATAAAGAAAACAATGAAAGAAATAAAGAATATGATAATGCTTGCAGTGCAGTGTATGAATCCCTTGTTTTACGCACCTATTTGATGCCCTTGGATCTCTAAGCGATTAAATTCCCACTTTTAATGATTTTGGCCCAAATTTCTTCAAAATTAGTAAAATAGCATTTTAACAGAATTAGGCAATATCTCGAAATATGCCCAGCAGAGTCGCCAGCCTGTGGACCCAGATCCGAGAGAGGCGGGTGACGAGCCCCCAAAAAGTCTTTAGATCATCCACGTGTGAAGGAGAGCTCTACCAAGGAACTCTAAAAAAGTGCCTCTCACAGCATGAGTGGCGATATAAAGTGAGATTTCTCTCTATTCGGAGACTAGCCCGGATTCAAGACGTACATTAAACAAAGATGAGTCGCCATCCAAGGAAGTCTGCCCCGGATCCCATATTATGCTCTGTTGCAATGGATAACTAGAGATACAAAAGGTTCGTGCCTGGTTACGAATTTGGAAGGTTCGAAGAGCACCTCATCCGCCCAAGTGCAAGCACCTTGGTCTCTTATGCCATTTATTTATTGATTTTGAAGAGTTTTGGGTGAAAATCATGTCAAATGGGAACATATATCTCCGAGAAGATGTCTATCTAATCATGCATGTCTCGGAGATGAATAATAAGCACACACTAAAGAAATGAAAGAAGTGTCACCTAAGAGTAGCTAGGTTTTGAGTGTCATGTCTAATTAGTGTCTAAGTTCTGATGGGCAAACACATGCATGCTACAGCTAGAGGTATAAGGTCTGCACAAGATATAGCAATATGATAAGCTAGAAAGATTAATGAGCTACAACTAAGCATATGATCAAAGTAAGCAAGCAGGTAAATGCTAGAGCTAAGCATGTGATCAAGACGAGTATACAAGTAAATGCTACAACTAAACATGTGAGTAAGTAAAGAAATGAATACACACTATCATGATCCTATGCAAAAGTCATCATCAATATACAAACACAAACCCTAAAGTGCTAACAACAGACCCTAAGACTCTAATGCTTAAGCCCAAGTCTTTAGATGATCTGACGTTCATCCAAAAAAGCCTACGTATCCCCGCCTCTTTACATGAATCAAGGTAACATAGTTCTTTGCCCTATTCTAAACTATGATGCCTAACCCATCTAGAACTGCTATCCTAGACTCGACCTATTCTTAAAGATTCTTTTGCGATTATTTAGATTCAAGTGAATTGTGAATTTTTAAAACTCCCTATATGCCCTAACTATATGCAAATTAACCTAGTCTAATGCAGGTGGGCCCTACATCCTATGTATAACTAGGCTGTGTCCCTAGGAAAAACAATGGGTTTACTAACGCATCCTAGTCTAGTCATCAGTTGGCGAAAAGTATCGCCAACTGACCGGACAGAGGCGTAACATACTCATAGCTAGGATAGACTCCTAACTCTAGAACATACACGACCAGGACAGACTCCTAACTCTAAAATACCCCAAACATCTAGGACAAACTCTTAACTCGAGGGGAATATTTTTTTGAAAAGATTTTGAAGAATTTCTATATTTTTTTAGAGGTTTAAAATGCTTATTTTTGAAGGTTTGACTGAACTTGGGATAAGGATCCCAAGCTGCCTATGTACCTCGTGAAAGAGGATCAAGCCAACGTAGTTCGGAACAGACTTTCCTAACTACTCCTAAGACTCGACTTTTCAGATGTTTTTGGAATTTTGATATGCTTTGAATTGTTTCAAGTTTCTAATATTTTTTATTTTTTATTTTCAAGAGTTCTAACCCTTTTAGCCAAAGGGAAACAAGGAGACAACCAGAAAGAAAAGAACACTTTTGTGATCCATAGCCTGGAGAAGTGTCAGATGAAAAGACGAAACCCTTTTAGCTTAAGGGTTGTCTTAAACAAGCAAATCGGTGTCTTAAATAGATGATAGAATGGATGAAATCCCGAGAATGTGTGAAAACCTAAGAAGACCGAGTTAAACCCTAAGAAAAAGGAGAAGAACTAAATAAAAAATGAAGTCTTGAACTGCTCTTTTTTGAAAGAGTGTGCAGATGAGACAAGGCCTGTCTCTCAAATGAAAATGGCCATTAGGATCAATGTGACATAGCCTGTCTCCTAAAAGAGAAGAATCGACAAAGAGAATGAGACTGTGCGAGTCTCCCTAAATGAGAATGATCATCTAATGAGACACTGAATGTCTCCTATGGAAAGCTCCAAGTATCCTTATCATTGCCCTTGCAATTATAAAAAAGGAATATAGTAACTATCAGACCAAGTTGGTCTTCAACTAGAAAGGGGTACAACTACTTGTGAGACTTGAGTAGTCTCTTATGGATAAACTACTTTACTGAGACATAGCCTGTCTCCCTAAAGGGTTTGACTTTTCTGCACGAGGCATAGCTTGTCTCCTAAATGAGGAGGCTCCAGCTAGCGCCATCATAGCCGTAGCAATGAATAGAGCTTACTAATGTTCAAGGGTATCTATAAGGCCAAATACTTTCTCCTAAAGAAGAGGAAAGAAGACCAAGGGTACTACCATGATCCGGTATGTCCCTCTAAAGATGGGCTTAGGATGACTCCTGCATCGCCCTTACAATCATTTTTTGATTAAACTTATCTCAACTTGCCCTTAGTCACTAGGGTGCTACCATAATTATTATAATTTCTAGCACTAAATCCTAACAGGAAAGATCTGTCATAATTGCTGTAAAAAAAGAAGACAAGTGAAAGATACTAATGCAAGCTTAACAACATTACTAATCAAATAGATAAAGATGACCAAACTGATGCCATGCACAACTATTGTTATTTAAAGCACAACTTTATTAAGAAAACCCATTGAATTTATAGACCTACTAAGACATAGATGACCAAAGACAACCACCAAGACATAAAGAGACATAACAAATACCACGCATATCAATTAGCTACTGATTTTCCATTTAAGCCAAGAACTAAGTCAGTATATAAAATTAAGACTAAAATATGCACTACTACGATTTAGCATGCCCCGTAAATTGTACTAACCAATTTTGTATCCCTTTTAATATCAAATACACAACTGTTGAGTATATGAAATGATAGACAACAACTATGCAATGATGGATAGCAGCTGTGTGCATTTTAACCCAACTAGAATCACAACTATAGAGTATATAACTTGTAGGACAGTAATTACGTAGTAATGGACAGCAGCAATGTGCTTTTTTAACCTAACTATAATCACAACTACAGAGCATACAAACATTACTTGATGATCCAAACGTAACTAACCTAATCTAAACACGATTGACCCACCTTATTTAATGACCAAAAGATAACCGACCAACATTAGTTGGTAACCCAAACACATCCAACCCCATTATTTGATGATCCAATCAAATGAACTAAAAAAAATTGATGATTCAGATAGGGTGTGTCCATGCTATTTTGGTGATCCAAATGTAAGGGGTTCAAAGATCTGAACCAACCATTCATTGCACATTTAAAAAAAAAAACTCTTCAATAAAACCATTATATAGTGAGCATCTGTAGGTGACTAATGTTTGTTTTGAATTATTCAGATAATGTGAATCCTCCTATGGTTTAGGAACCAAATGTCAGTATATTCAACACAAGCAAGGCTCATTCAATCAAATATGAAGCCTTTTACATTATTCATGCTATCACCATTATCTTATAATATTTATAAACTTCTCAAAAAGACTATTTTACAAATCAAAAGTGTAACTTTTATTCTCCTCTATATTATTAATATGACCTAAAGATCAACATGTAAACAAGTGTGGGAAATAAGCCTATATTATAAATATGTGAGGGCTGCCATTATCAAATGGGTAAGGGCTGTTAATATCAAAAGGCATGAAGACTGTTAATATCAAAAAGGGTGTAGGGGCTGTTAATATAAAAAGGGTGTGAGGGCTATCCCTATCAAAAAGGGATGTGAGGGCTGTGGGATGTATGCTATGAAGACATGATATGGGAATGGGGATATGGGCTGATGCTTATGGGGATGAGGAATAATGACTATATGGATTCAATGCATGGGGGCATATCCATCAAGATGCATGTGTTGCTGGATTTGAAAAGCATATAGTGCATGTAGGAGTAGACTGTTTCAAAGAATACATATAATGCACACAGTACATACCACATGTGTGCTCAACACAAAATTGGATTCACTATAGTGTCGTGCAAACAGTGCCTTAGATTGATGGTCTACAGATGTACTTATTATACATACACAGGGGGTAGGTTTGGTTGCACAACATATTTGGGTAATTAGATGATACATATCGCTTGGTCTTTGGTTTTCTAGGCTTTGTATGTACATAAATGTAAAATGAGGGAATATATATATGTATAGAATACTATAAATGCAAAATAACACAACAGCAGTGTTATCAAGATATAACGATATAATCATCACCCTACACTCAAAGACTTAAAAGAAAAGTTTATCATCATGATGGTAATACCAGTAGTCAAGTACATAAAGGGAAATCAAGGGATTGAAATCAGTCACAACCATGCTAGTTTTTTAAAACACCCCAGCTTATAGCAGGTTATCCTAATCCTCATATACACTCCCTAAATAATTCGACTGACAGGAAAGAAATCAGTAAAAAGTAGCAATAAATTTGGGAACATGCAACCTAAATATTCCAAATTCCAAAATATACAACACCTACTTGAAAATCAATTAGGATTGTCATATTATCAAGGATTTAGATTACACATGTTCAACACAGGGAATGTAAAACGTCTACTACTATTGTGCTCATGAAATCCCTTGCCATTAGCACGCCAATAATTTATAAACAACATAATAATCGACCTTATACACATTCTGTTTCTTGTACACTTACACAACCATATAATTGTGACAGGTCATGCAAAATTTAGACAATGTTTATATTTTTCCTTCTCAAAATTCTACTTTATAACTTCAATATCCCTTAACTCTCCCTCTACTCTACTGTATGAACAATACAGGAACAAGTACACCCATATATTTCCATTATCACAAAGCCAAATGTATTCAAACCAAATAGATGAAAAGCATTTTTATTTGTAAAACTATCTCTATACTATGTTGTATGGTCAAAATTGAAGCATATGGCAAGAGAATAACGAATGACTCTAATATTGACCTTCTAATCCGATATAATTAATCTCACGCCTAATCATCTCATAACTCTATTCTCATAAATCAGGGACTTCTTATCAGGTGAAACTTGGAACCCTTCAAACACTCACAAAGCGTATCATATATATATATATATATCAACGTTAGAAACAGTGATTAAACAAATCACGTGATTCATTCTCATTTTCATCATCTTATGATCAATTTTTAAACTAATTTACAAAGATAAAAACTTAAGATCACAAATTAACATAGCTCAGTAAATAGTGATATAAAAAACCTAAACCTATTTGCATGTACAGATTGCTGTGGACCCCGATCCGAGGACGGTGAGGGAACGAGTCTCTAACATCCCCTCTGGATCATCCACATGAATGGAGAGCTCTGCCAAGGAACTCTCAAAACGGAAGCCACCCTCATAGCATAGCACGAGTGGCGATATAAAAAGAAAGAGATATGTCTTGATCCGGAGCCAAGGCTCGAAACCAAGACATACCTGAAATAAACTCAGAGTCGCCATCCATGGATAAGCCATGGAACCCCAATATCAAATCCTCTGTGCAATGGATAACCAGAAATATATA
Organism: Tasmannia lanceolata; assembly: GCF_043159265.1. Taxonomy (NCBI): domain Eukaryota; kingdom Viridiplantae; phylum Streptophyta; class Magnoliopsida; order Canellales; family Winteraceae; genus Tasmannia; species Tasmannia lanceolata. The sequence continues at coordinate 51,653,273 of NW_027518680.1, read as the reverse complement.
TGGGTTAGTGCCTGATTACGAATGGGGAAGGTCCGAAGAGCACCCCCAATTCGTCCGAGTGCAAGCACTTGGTCTCTTATGCCATTTTCATTAACTCCAAAGAATTTCGGGTAAAATCATGTGAAATGGGAACAAATATCCCCGAGTGGACGTCTAACTAATCATGCATGACTCGGGGATGAAATAAGAAGCATACACAACATAAATGAAAGAAGTGTGCCACCTAAGCATCGCTAGGTTATGTGTGACATGCCTAATGGGTGTCTAAGTTCTGGTGGACATGCACATGCAAGCTACAGCTAAAGGTATATGATCAGTACAAGAAAGTAAGAAAACACATCAAAACATACAATAACAACACAACAAATCCTAAAACTCTAAACGATTTAGCCCGAGTCCTCGGATGGTCTGGTATTCATCCAAAGAAGCCTACGTATCCCCGCCTCCGCAAGAATCAGAGCAACGTAGTTCTTCGCGCCTATTCTAAGCTATGATGCCTAAGACACCTAGACCTCTATCTTATACTCGATCTAAAAGACCGGACCGGTTATTAAAGTTTCTCGTATGATTATTTAAATTCCAGTGAATTATGGATTTTAGGACACCCTATATGCCCTAACTAAATGCAGATTAGCCCTAAGCTAATGTAGGTGGTTCCTACAACCTATGTGTAACTAGGCTGTGTTTCCTAAGGGAAACAAAGGGTGGACTAACGTATCCTACTCTAGTCATCACTCGGCGATGTGGATCGCCGACTGACCAGACAGAGGCGCTCCTATAACTTTAGGACAGACCCCTAACTCTAAAACAAGTACACAATAAACAAACAAACAAACAACCTATAAAAAAAAACTCCTAACTCTAAAACTCTCTATCTAGGAGAAACTCCGAACTCTAGAGGAAGATTTGAAAACAGGGTTTTAAAGGTTTTTGAAGAAGGTTTAAAACATTATTTACAAAAAGTTTGGCTGGACTTGGGATATGGATCCCAAGCTGCACTACATACCTCGTGGAAGAGGATCAAGCCAACGTAGTTCGAAACGAACTCTCCTAATACGCTACAAAACTCAACACTTTAGCTGATTTAAGGTTTTTTAATGTTTTTCAAATGTTTTTTATATTTTTAAATTTTTTAAATATTTTTGAGTTTCAAATTTCTAATGTTTTTGGATTTTAAAATATTCCAATGCTTTTGGATCTTTAGATGAATTCACTCTTACAGAGAACAAACAAGCATAACCATAAACTAGGGCAAAGCCCTAAAGCAAAAAAGGGAAACCCCAAACAAGCAACAAAGGTCTCAAAGAGACGATCCACAACAACCAAACAAGCGTCCCAAGAAGAGAGAAAACGATCCAAGATCCCAAGCAAGCAAAGCTCTAATAAGATTGAGTTAGTCTCTAATCAAAGCGAAGTAATCAACAACTCTAAAGGAGAAACTCCTAACTCTATAACACTAAAGAGGGGTACAAATGAGTCAATGACTCTCTAATAACGCTACCAAGAATGGGGTAAAAAATGAGTCAAAGACTCGCTAGAAGAAATGGTTATTCTAACATGAGGCTGGGTAAACCTCGCAAAAGGAAGACTCCCTATATGAGACAAGGCTTGTCTTCGAGACACAAATGACGTAAACATCTGATGAGACTGGGCAAGTCTCCTATATACAAAGGAGGGCTATGCTACTTGGACTGAGCAAGTCCCCTAAGGATGGGCTTGGGCTAGCGCCTTCATCGCCCTAACTACCTTACCCTAGGAAATTATAAACAATTGTGCAAAAATTTCAACTGCAATGGGACATACAAGCTAATTTCATACCAATCAAAGGAAGAACGAAAATATCTACTGCATGCAACTTTTCACAAATGGGCTATTGCAAACAAGAATAACCACACCATGGGTAAAGGTACTAGTGCTCATAAAATGAATCTGTGGTTATCCTCATATACAACAACCCACTTGTGAGATGTCCTAACTAGAATTTGCCAAAATGATGCTACAATTTTAAAGATACTCATTCAAGCCCATTAACAGAAAAATCAACTTGGAGCCATATAGGCTTCCAAGCTAGATAAGGCTAAATAAGGAAAATGATATTGGCACCATCTCAAAACTTTTATTTTATTTTTCAAAGTCCAAAGAGCTTTCTAAATGATTCCGACAATTTCCAAGAATTGCACAAAGAGATGATTTCTACTTTCCTCCATTTCGGCATTCCCCTAACTCATACAAATGTCACAGTCATTCATAAGAAATTCTCGTGGACTAATTCAAAATGAGAGACTATCTACATTATGTAACAATCATAACTTGACTGGACCAAAAATCCTCCCATGTAGGAAGAGAAAATTGCAGGGTTAGGCAAACTCATGACTTGTAAATTTTACTCCCTGCCTTTAAGCTAAGTCTCTATTTCAAATGTACGAATACAAGATTTAATGAAGCCTTGCTCACAATTAAAAATGCTATAAGCATGATTCATAAAGAAGATAATAATCTCCACAATATTAACACACAAAGGAGACAATGATTACATATTTCAGAAATCATGTGATAGTCTTACTGATCTATACGGGAAATCTCAATTCATAAAAGAAAAAACAAAGATCAACATATTTAGCACATCCTGCACTTTAATTAAGAGATTTATAAAAATAAAATTACCTGATGATGGCGATTGTGAATAACTTTCCAAAATTAATGCTCTTTCTCAATCAAATTGCTCTTGAGAAGTCAGATCCCCAATAATGCGCAAGAGAAAACAAATTTCCAGCTTGGGATCGAAGGGTTTGTGAGGTGAAAACAAAGTAAGTCTATGATTCCAAGTTGGAAAAGACAAATCTGAGGTCTAAAACTCAGTTCTCAGGTTACTTGGTTAAGCTAGGGTTTTAGAGCAGAAAATAGGTCTTGAAACAGAAATTTGAGATTAAAAATGGAGTAATTAGGAAAGAAAAAGATAAAAAAAATTTGGTCGGAGATTGGAATCCGGTGAAAATATGACCGGAGAAGATGAAGAAAAGGAAAGCTAGACTTAGAACATCCTTCCTCTCATTCTCTTTCTCTCAGATCTGAGATTTCCCTTTTTATGGACAGATTTGTAGAGGGAAATCGGATCCAGGAAGTGGTAGAGGCGATGGCCGGTGGTTGATGACCGGAAAACGAGGCGAGTTCACCGGAGCCCATGGGGCTTGCCAACAAATATGATCCGATCAAAAAATCCGCCGGAGAAGATGGACGTGAGATCCCCTTTCTTGTTCTCTCAATCCCTCCCTCTCTTTCTCTGCCTTGTTAAAAATGAGATCCCCTTTCTTTTTCATAGCTGAAATTGAGAGAGAAATGATGAGATTAGAGAGGGATGGAGGTAGAATCATTGATTGTATTGGCTGGAAGGAGAATGAAGAGGGTTTGATGGTGGTGGTAATGGAGGTTTGGGACCGGAGCTTGGCGATGATGGCTTTGGAAATGGTAGATAGAGGTGGTGGCTGCTAGGGAGAGCCGAGATAGTGGAGATCGTGACCATAGGGTAGCAAACCCTCCTCATCTTCTTCTTCTTCCCTCTCTCTCTCTCTCTCTCTGATTTCTTAAGAAATGAAAAAGATCCCCCTCTAAAAATCTAACCGATGGCTTCTTTTATAGATGATGATGGGGCTGATTTTAGCAACCCTAGAAATTGGTTAATGCATACCCCCCCTCATGGTCTTTTCCTCTTTTTGGTAATACAAACACATGAATTGGTAGTGGCACATCCATATGCTGATAATGCACCTCCCTTTTTTCTTCCTTTGCTGTCATATAATATATTTATACCTTTTCCTTATTTGAGCAGCTCCTTAGAGATATTTGGCTTTCTTTTCATTTTATTAGAAGAGTAGTTTGGGTAAAAGCTAACCCATAAAGATGATGCTCTCCATTCCTCCCATGGACAGCCCTTTAAATTGCTTAATTCACTTCCCATTCGGTGCACTTTAGGACCACTCTTTTTGCTATAGGGGGCTGGGTGGAAATGGGCCGTAAAAAAATATGATGTATTTGCACTCCTTTTCTATCCTTTGGGCAGCCACTCTTAGCTAATAAATTTCCCTTAATGCTTATGACTACTCTTTTATTAAACGGGTTGGCACAGGTAAATAAGAAGGTGAATGAAAAGACATAGTATATTTACACCCCTTATTTTCATGGACAGCCACCCTAGATATCTATTTAACCCCCCTTGACATGCATTTAGGCCCCTTTTCTTCTACTCTCGACAACCCCTATTTAAACCATTCACTTCCCTTTTGACGTTAAGAAAACACCATAAGGACAACAATATTTTGCTAAAAGCACATACCAAATGGGCATCCCTTATTAACCTCATGTATGGTTGATATTGACACCCTTTTTCTCGATAATACACCTTTCTCTTTCTTTTTTCATCGAACAACCCATTCTATTGCATTTATCATTACTCTTTTGCCCTTCAGGGGCGGTCTCGGTTAGCAAAGGGCTCTTAAAATGATGATACATGAAATATTTTCTACACTCTCACAGACAAGGCGAGTTAGCAAAAACATCAAAGAAAGCTTGCAAGTACACATTAGAGCTTAGGGGTACAGATAAAGGAATGCCAAAACCAAAAAATAAAAATAAAAAACTCAACGGTCTTTCGTAATTTTTCCAAATTTTGGGAAAATCAAAAGAAGCTTAGGGCTTTCAAACAAAAGGGTACAATTGGGGCCAGGCATCATTTGGGCTCCTAAAGGCTTCAACAATGGTCTGCAAATGGGCACTTTCGGGTTCCCTTACATTTTAGGGCTAAATTCTTCAGAAGTTTTTTTTTTTACTTCGGTTTCAAAATTGGTTTGGGAACTTGAAACTTGATTCCGGGAGACTTTGAATTTGATTTCGGGACTCGGATTTCAGAAATTTAATTTGATTTTGGGGGATTAGGGTTCGGTTAAAATGGGGTGTCTACAATTGCTGATATTTACTAAATCATAAATCAAACACAAGTCATTAGATTAAAACCAGAACTAATTTATATAAATCACTGAAACACGAAATCAAAATCATCACTCATGGTTTCTCAGAAAATGATCACACATCATAAACTAATCAGTGACAAATTGTTTCTAAAAATCATCAATTTGAGCCACAATTACACACAGAAACGGCATAATATAAAATAAGATCATCGAGACTTACCTAATATTGCAATTAGAACCCAGGTTGAGGTGATTCGAATTGGTGGTCAACCAATACAAGAAATCTACCTTGCTTCTGAATTGAGTGATTCACAAGTTCTTTCCTTTCAGATTTTGATAATTAGTGATGAATCAACAAATGTCGTTGTTGAAATCGTCGGAGAAGATGAAGTTTCACCAGAGAATAGAAAAAGATGATTCAAACATCATGAATCAAGATTCTAGTGTTTTTTTTTTAAAACAATATATGAGACTTATGGCTTAGTTCTAAGGTTGCAAGAGTGGAAATAAGGTTTCTAAGGTAACAATGTAATTGATCTAAGGTTTCTTGTAGAAGAAGTCGCAGATTTTGAGCTAGATGTCAAGAAAATGGTAAATTTCAGACTCCTTTGTCTGAGTTAGGGTTTAAGAATGATCTGAAGAGAACAAAAGAAAAGATGAACAAACTAGCTGAAATTATGATAAGAAAATCTATAGAATCTGACGAGATCTGCTTGAGAATATAGAGGGAAATGAGATTAGGGCTTTGAAAACTATTGATTTAGGGTTTCAAAATGAATGCAGAGGAAAAGGATAAAATAAGGTAGAATATAAGAAGACCTATACAAACAACAGGCATTGAAGGAGCAAAATCTGGCTAGAACTTGGCCAGAAAAAATGGAGGTTGACCGGAAAATGATCGGAGAATGAAAATTTTGCTTTCTCTCTATCTCTCTCTTTCTCGCTCTCTGAATTAGGGAAATGAAACGCTAGATTAGCCATGAAAAAGAGTTTAAGTGGATATTTATAGGCAAATTTGGAAACTGATATTAGCACTCCAAGTTTTGATGGGTGCGTGGTTGCGCAAAGAAAATGATAGACACGCGGTTTTGCGTGTCCTATATGGCCAAGCACGTCCTTTCCAGGATAAATTCACCCCCTCTCAGGATAAATTCACCCCCTTCTGCAATTGCATCATGATCACTCTCCCGGCTCGGTTGCAAGGCAAATCAGGTCGGATCGAGCTGAAAATTTGCAGGGACCATGGTGGGACCCTAAGCTAGCCTAGGGTGGAATTTGGGGTCCCAAAAATTGGTTTGATGGGGTTTTGTACTCAAATAAGGAGGTATAGGGGTTCGGTCAAAATGGGATGTCTACAATAGTCTATAAAGAAAATAAGAAATTACTTTTGTAGACTATATGTTGTGCTTTATTGAGAATCCTTCTGAAAAATCCATCTAAGTGCAAAAACACACACATATGCACTTAGCATTCACAAATAGAGAGCTTATCCTGACAATATTTTGCTAGTCATATAGTAAACATATGTAATCATCCATATCTAGCAAAATCCATTTAGAACATCCACTTTGAGCTTCATTGAAAACATAAGTCCATTTATTTTATTTGAGCTTGAATGTTAGAAAAATAGAAATAAATTTTTAGATGTCCTCACATAGCCTAGGGATCGAGTTTACATGTTCATTAGAATCCCATAAATGCGAGAAAAATAGGAGAAAATCGATTTGTCCACAAAATCCCTTGAAAAATATCAAGAAATTAAAAACAAGGGTGTGGCGGTCGACCGAACCTTGGCGGGCGACCGCGGAAGGCAACCTGGACAAAAATAAAAAGTCAGTCGTGTCGTGGAGGGCGACCGGGATAGCCCGGTCAACCGCGACTGTCGAAAACTGTGTTTTAAAGGGCGTTCGTGAATCGACTTTTTCACTTCTGCCGTTTCTTTCTCTCCTAGGGATTTCTTCCCTCTTTGCTCCCATGCCATTTTCGGTTGAAGATCATCAAGATTAAGACATTCAAGTGAGTTTTGATCCATCCCTCTTCCTCTATTTCTCATTTTCTTATCTTCTTCCTTGTTTTCATCCATATAATCCTTCCATACCATTTCTTCTCTTTTTCTCTCGCCATTTCTCCCACAAATCTTTCATTTTCTACTTGTTCCCATCCTTTTCATCCATTCTCATCATCTTTCTCAAAACCCCCTTGATTCTCACTTTGATTCTTCAGTTTCTCTCAAAACCCTAGAATCTAAAATGTCAAGGAAGACGACCGCTCAAAAGGGCAAACGAATGAAAACCGAACCCGAAGAAGAAGTGTTCCCCACCGAGCGCTTATTCAGTAATGAGCAATGGACCACTACCAAGAATACTCAAAGCGTGTTCTCATCTCAGGAAGAAAAGTGATGTTCAAGGACTTCGAAAAATTCAAACTTAGGCCGCTCTTCGCACATCAAGGTTGGCAATTCTTCCTTCAATATGGTGCTATAATTTATCCTGAATTGATCAAATACTTCTATGCTAATCTTGATATTTCACAAAACGGTGTTGTGATGAACACATATCTTCAAAGAGAGGTTGGGCTAAATATAGCTGAATTCTGTAGAATTATTGAAGTGCCCAATGATGGTAAAAGAATTTTCTTCTGGAGTAAGAGTGAGATCGACAATCACTTCACTGTGATGGATGTATATGAAACCTTAGGAACTGTACCTCCTCCTGGAGAAAAGCTAAACGTCAATGCCAGCTCCATGAACTATACTGTTAGATTGATTCACAAAATAGTAGCCTACAATATCACTCCTAGGGCTGGAAATTTTGATGCCGTGAAACCTTTTGAAGCCCTAGTAATCCACTGTATCATGGAGAAAATTAAATTGAATTTGGGGTATATTATTTTTGGATACATGGATGAGGCTGTCAAGAGAGGACAGAGAGGTCTACCATTTGGGATTCTCATTACTAAGCTTGTAAGGCATTGAAAAATTAATCTAACAAATGAGCCCTACAAAAACCTTGATCCCGTGCTCAACGAAACCACCATTACGCTTATGAGAATTCCTATACTAGGTGAAGAAGGTCCTAGTGGGGTTACACCAGATGAGATTGATGAGGCTGTAGATGAAGCTGAACGAGTGGCCCTGGTGCAACAACAGAGTAGAGCACACGCGCAGGCACAGGCTCAGCAGTGCCAAGCTCCCACTACTGGCTCATATGAGGATCTAGCCAGAGACATTGCATCCTTGAGGACCGGCGTGGACACCCTCACGACTGGGTTTGATGCACTCCCTACTGCCTTTACGACTGCAGAGAGTCAGAGAGCCTCAGATCATGCGAGACTTATAGAGCTTATGGCGAGGCAGCATAGGAAGATGATGCAAGCTTATGAGAGGATTCAAGCCACCAGATACTACACCTCCCGGTCTCCATCTCGTGAGCATCAGCCTCCTCGTCCTCAGGAGTGACAGATGACCAGCACCTTCTTGGCAGCAGTTGCAGTTGATTACATATTTTTGCTGCTAGATCATTTTTCCCTCTTCTTGCCCAGTTTGGGCTTTTGGACTATATTTTTTATTCTCTCATGGATGATGTTTATGCCCGATGTGGGCTTTATGTTTTGGTCTGTATGCCTAGTATGGGCTTTATGATATGTGGATGATGCCCAGTGTGGGCTTGATATTTTGGTTGATAGTTGGTTTTGTCCAGTAGGGGCATTTTATGTGGATGGATATGTTGTGCATGGCATGATTATGGATGTACATGATATCTGCCCAGAGGGGCATTATGCTTTATGGTTCATTTTGTTTTTCATTTTCAGAGATTATGCGATTTTACCCATTGTAGTGGTGATGAGCTCTTGTTCCTCACACCCATCATTTGTATATCTCTGTCATATAGTTTTTGATGTGAAGAGGGTGTGTCTCTTCCATCGTTTATTCATGTATATGGGACCTCTTCTTGTCTCATCTTTATTTATACATGAATTCTCTTAGTTGCCATGGATGTGTACGTCTCTTGTCTGTCAGTTTGTCTCAAATTCATGTGTTTATTAGACTTTATGTGCTTCATCCATTATTATAATCCTATGTCTAATAATCATCCATTCTAATTCAAAGTGTACTTATCAATTGAATGGATCCATAATTGGAATGGTTAAAGTGATTAAAATCAAGGGCTTATGTGCTTGAACTATTACAGTTAGACTAAATGCACATAGTTAGGGGGAGCTTTCACTTCCAAATGTATAATTACTTAGGGTCAAACAACTTAAACTCAAAAGTTATTTTATAGTTCTGAGCATGTTCATGCTCAGGAAGAGACTTGTCTGCCCTATGACAAGAAAACCCCAACATAATGCAACTTGTGAACTTAAATGGTTATATCATAGATCTGAGCATATCCTTGAACAGGTAGATACTTATCTGCCTCAAAAGTTGTAAATGAAACCCACGTGTTCAAATCATTCACTTTTTTACATCATTGTATTCTGTCATGCCCTACAACATAGGTTTCACCTAGGGCCAATGACAAATTCATAGGGGGAGAGCTAAATAGGTATATATGCACAATTATATAGATCATTATGATATGCTCATATGGTTTATTGCCCCTATTCTTGTGCTTAACTTGCGAATCATTTGATCAAATCTTTTTTTAAAAGAAATGGCTTATCATGCATTTCACTTTTGTTTTCTCTTTGATAAGCATTACTAGAGCTTGAATGGTGTATCATATACAAAGCACATAGCTTAGTGTGGGACCCGATACCGTGAGAGGGGTGGGGCGCGAGCCGCCACGCTCTCTCTTGGTCTCTCGTACTCACGCGATTGGCGTGTGCTCTTTTAATATTGATTTTAATTCATCTTTTATGTGAACTTGGGATCACTAAAGCAATCCGAATTCCACACAAAAGAGAGTGACAGATTTGCCACCTAGATGAGGGATCTAGGACCCATAATTAACCAGAAATCTAGACTCGTTACCTGGTTGCAAGAATGGAAGGTATGGGGAGTTACCACCACATGCACCATTCCTGCCCGATAATCGGTCTTCAATTCCAAAAGTTAACTCTTTCAAATTTCTTTTAAATGGCTCATTTAACTCTATATTAATGTGCGAACTATGTGACATGCATCCTAAGATCTAATTTCAATGTAATTCCTAAATGTGTATCTTGATTTTCTTAATTTGTTTGAATTCAATCTAAGTGAAAGTTCTTCTAAACTTCTAATTTCATGGAAAGTCCTAAGTGATTTAATTACTTTTAATTTAAGGATTAATGTACAAAACCCCACTTATGTGTGGAGCCGACTCGTGATTGGTATGCCATCAAGAATTCAAGCTGCCTACGTACCCAAGCCTCACTGGGATCAGAGTCGACGTAGTTCGGTGCACCTGAACTAAGCTACTTATGCCTAACTCATCTAGGACACCGATCTAGACTGGATTGACTGTTTCAACAGTTTTAAGAGAAATTATTTAATTCAAGTTGAAGATTTTATTGTCCTAGGACTTCATCTAAGATGTTATATGGTCCTATCTAAGTGCAAGACATCCCTTTGACTAATGCAGGTGAACCTACATCCTAGGTAACTAGGCTTGTCCTATGAGAAAAGTGAGGTGACTAGTGTAACTAGATCTATGGCACGGTTGCTATCCATAGCAAACGCCCGTGATGAGGCTGGACTCCTAACTCTAGGACTCCCTAAAACCTAAGACTCCCTAAAACCTAGGAGACGACCTGACACCAGTGTTCCTAAATTGGGCTCTAATGGTTCTTATGACGGAAACCGTAATCCAACGGTTCCGAGAGACACGAGACAAATCAATTTAAGCTCTTGAAGTTAATGAATTTCAGATTTCAAGGATTTTTTATTTCTGGACATTTAAGGAATACCAAAGGTTCTAGCGTTCATCAATTTCGGCCCAGAATAGCATCCAAGGAAGGGAATCGTGCGCTCTTTCCTTGTGCAATTTAATACTTAAGTTATAGCACCTTATTGCCTGGCATATCTCAGGATTTCCGTGGACAGTAACCTCGGAGCCAACAACATGCTATAGCTTATATATTCAAATTGTCAAAGATCGGTTGCAATTGGGATACGATTATGGATGCACTGGCCATTTTACCAGGAAAATCTAAGAATCCTAAGATTTCAGTTTCAATGGATTAAGGAGTGAACATGTGACAAAAATTCAAGGTTCTTTAGAAACTTTATGATGATTTTTAATTAATTTCAAATTTTCAATGGATTTTATCAATTTTCAACCATATGAGTGATTTTACAAGTGAAATTATTGCAAATGAATTTGAAATGGATTGAAATTTCTACAGCAACAAGATGGGAATGTATGTAGCTTACTGGCAGAATTTTACAGATTTTTATATTAAGTTCATATTTAATTTTGATTTAACAATAATATGACCAGATTGTAAAAATAACGCTGAAACTACTAGAAATAGAAATCCAAATTCATTGAAATTTTTACAGTAGTAAGATATGAGTAAACATAGCATGCGGTGAGATTTTCATAAATTTTAGATTCTATTTACTACCAATTTCAGATTTTTCAATTTTAAGACCAGATTATGAATTTACACTACAATCTTTAGGAAACCAGATCTAAATCAATTGAAACTTTTACAGCAGCAAGAAATATGGAATATAAGAATACTGTAAAAATTTTGATAATTTTAAGTGTGATTTGATATCAATAAAAAATCTCACAAAATCTGACAATTTTCAAAGAAAGCATCAAATAATATACAAAAAAAAATCCAAAAACCTTTAAAAATTCATGGTAAAATATATCAGTACCATATTATTTTCTCACAAAATTTAATTAATTTTGAAATCTATTTGGTATATATTTTATTTTTCTTCGTAAAAAAGATATTTTTGAAGAGTTCTCTATTTTTAAAACGTGATTTTTGAGAAAATTACGACTTCGGAAAATGTCCTCTAGTCTTGTTCTGATGTGATGAACACAAGAAAATTTTAAAATTCCAAAAAATAGGTCATCCTAAGATAGCTATTTTTTCGAATTTTGTAATTTCTCAGCCATTATTTTAAATAAAATTCCATTCTTCCCTCAAATTTTCAAAATCCTTCGATCCAATGTCCGATCCAATCCGATGGTTATTTTAGTCTATTTAAATGGATCAGCCTATTAAATTTCGAGACGAAACGGAATTGAAACACTCATGTAGATCATGATTTTTAGCACACACATATAATATTGAATTAAATTCAATTAAATACTAAAAACCATGCAAAATACATAAAAAATACCAAATAATCCTGGAAAAATCTGAGAATAGTGCACCTACCTGTGATTGAGATCCTCGCCGAATCCGAGAGCCGAAGAATCCGAAAAAATCCCGCGGACGTGCACTTCAATACGCTTTCTTCCCTTTTTTTTTCCTTGTTTTCCTTCCTCACTGTGTAGAGAGAGAGAGAGATGAATGGGAGATTGGCAGGGATGGTTCGAGGGAGTGGTAGAGAGGATGATACAGAGGATAGTGGGAGATGTAGAAAAGCAGAAACGGAGGAAAGAAGTGGGAAACACAGAAACAAAGAGAGGGAGTTGGAAACCGAACCAGAGAGGTGGGAGTGTGCGTAACAGAGAGATGGGAGTGTGGGTAACGGAGAGATGGAGAAGGTGAGTGTAATAGAGAGAGTGAGAGAGAGGGAGAGTAATAGAGAGACACAGAGATGGATAGCGACAATAGAAATGAGAGAAACAGAGGAGGTTTGCGCGAGAGAAAAAACAGAGTATAAGATACTCTGTTTTTTTTTCTCTCGTTCTCTTTTTTTTATTTTTTTCTAAAGATGGAGTTTGGGTGAGAAAGATGAAAGGGACAAAAGGGTGTAGAGATGAGTGGGGAAGGATGAGATAGAAAACAGAGAGAGATGAGAGGCTAAGAGGGTGTAGAGATGAGGATTGAGAGAATGGTTGAGGGTGGCTCTGTTTCTTTTCTCACTTTTTTTCTTTTCAAAAACCGGTACTCTGTTTTTAGAGGGAGGGATTTAGAGAGGTGCTGGGAGATGCAGAGTGGTGGCAAGAGTGTGAGAGTGAGGGGGAGAGACACAGAGGAAGAGTGGGGATAGGGAAAATGGAAGCTCTGTTTTCTTGTCTCTTTTGTTTCTTATTTTTAAAAAACAACTCACTGCTTGCTGTTGGGGAGAGAATACTGAGAGAGAGGCTGTTTGAGAGAGTAGAGGATGTAGGGAGAGAGATCTGTCAAAAGAAAATCATCAATGCTACTCAGGGAAGGTTGCAGAGAAGTTGCACTCTCCCTTCTTTTCTTCTGAGCTGCTCCCCCTGTGGAGAACTGGGTTGTCCTCCTTAATGGAATGGTAATTGCCCTAATTAGAGAGGGCTGCCAAAAATTATCTGCCGATTCCCAATAAGGCTGAGTTATACTTTTTTTTTTTTTTTTTTTTTGGAAATTGCCATAAAAAATCCCTTCCCCAAGTGAGCAAGAAAATATTGCACTATATTTACCTCTCTTTGATAAGATTTCGATAGATATTTTTGGCCCAAATCCAATTCTTACCTTGAGCATAGAATCCTAATAAGGGAGAAAGGGAGAGTATCATGCATGTATGATTTATTTCTTTTTTTCTTTTAGCAGACCATGCAAGCATGGGTGTGAATATCAACCTCCTTCTTACAATGTTTAACTGCCAAGTATATCTCAAGATGGGGCCCACCCCATGGAGCCATCCGAACCAACTAATTGATGGGCCGCAATGCAAATTAGTTGCACCCAGCGAATCCTTTTCGTCGCATAATCTGAATTGTCCATTAAACATGCATCAATATATGAATTAGTTGCGCCCCTCTAAATCATTTCGGCGGGCCGATCCGAGCCGTTCAAATAACTAGCTATCAATTAATTGGCTTGGATTACTCATAATGTGGGCCCCCTAAATCACTCCCATTGGATGATCCAAATTGTCCAATTTGACGAGCCACAACTTTAAATTTTAATTTTTCACAATAATGGGTCCATACCAGATTGGCAGAAGTACACTATGCCCATCATGGAAATTGATCTTATTCATTGGATCCAAATAAATTCAAAAACCATATTCTTCATTAAAACAATGCAGGGCACACCTGTTTGATCTAAATCTAAACAATTGTTCAATGCGGGCCCCCCAAATGGGTCCAAATTCTCTCTTGCTTTAATTCTTGCGAACAACCACTCTCAACAATTATCAGGATGACGCAAAACATGACAGAAATAACCGAAAAGATCGAGAAAACATAGGGGACGGACACCGAAATGGAGAATACTGACAAACTGACAGCGAAACACTAACTTCTTTGTTGATTAAAGCGAATCAAAATGGGGTGTCTACACTTAGACAAGCTATTATTCATCTTGATACCCCACTTACACTTTCACTTGTAGATCCAGTGGACCCCGATCCGAGGATGATGAGGAAACGAGTCCCTACATCCTCTAGATCTCCACATGAAAGAGAGCTCTGCCAAGGAACTCTCAAAACGGATGCCACCCTCATAGCATAGAACGAGTGGCGATACAAACTAGATACCTCTTGATCCAAGGATAAATCCTCAAACCAAGATGTACCTAAAATAACTCAGAGTCGCCATCCATGGATAGGCCATAGAACCCCAAAATCAAATCCTCTGTTCAATGTATAACCAGAAATATATATTGGCTCGTGCCTGGTTACGAATGGAGAAGGTCCGAACAACACTCCTAATTCGTCCGAGTGCAAGCACTTGGTCTCTTATGCCATTTTCATTAACTTCGAAGAGTTTTGGGCAAAAATCATGTGAAATGGGAACAAATATCTCCGAGTGGACGTCTAACTAATCATGCATGACTCGGGGATGAAATAATAAGCATACTCAACATAAATGAAAGAAGTGTGTCACCTAAGCATCGCTAAGTTATGCGTGACATGCCTAATGAGTGTCTAAGTTCTGGTTGGCGAACACATGCATACTACAGCTACAGGTATAAGTCTGTACAGGAAAAGGAAATCTAAAAATTAGCAGTTAATCATGAATAATGAATGAAATAAGGAACAAACAAAATGCCAGGCAAATAATAAAATAATGAAAGAAAACCTACGGCGAACACATAGCGCCTATCTACATTGGGACGAATATATAGCGCCTAATATAAAATCCTTGCACATCCCATCTAGAAGGCAGTAAATGACAGATAGAAAAAAAACAGTAATAAAAACCTATGGCGTACACATAGCGCTTATCTACATTGGGGGGAATACATAGCGCCTAATATAAAATCCTAACACATCTCATCTAGAAAGTAGTAAATGATAGATAGAAAATGCAGTAATACAAACCTATGGCGTAGAGATAGCGCCTATCTACATTGGGGCGAATACATAACGCCTAATATAAAAACCTAACACATCCCATCTAGAAAGCAGTAAATGACTGATAGAAAATGGAATGCCAAACCTCAAGAGACAACACATTTTGGCAGATGATGAACACATTTATGTGTGAATGGTAGTGATAGGAAACACGCATATTTTGTCCTTTAAAGCAGTGCTACTAAGGTATTTTCTTGTTTTTGGTGTTTCAGGGTTCTAAGTGGATTTTTGAAGGAATTGAAGCTAAAAGATGAAATATTGAAGAGAAATAACCAATTTCCAATGTTGGCTGAATTTCACAAGAGACCAAGAGGGTGGAAATTTTGACTATATATGATGATCCAGACCATTTGTTGGGCAACCCAACTGTTGGATTTGTTGATATATCCGGACAAGATCATATTATTGGAATTGTAATGTCCCAATAAAGTGAATGGTTTGGATCGGCCGTGGGAAATGATTTGAGGGGTTTTACTAACATTCAT
Source organism: Tasmannia lanceolata (assembly GCF_043159265.1). NCBI lineage: Eukaryota > Viridiplantae > Streptophyta > Magnoliopsida > Canellales > Winteraceae > Tasmannia > Tasmannia lanceolata. Next base: position 51,637,443 of record NW_027518680.1, on the reverse strand, counting down.
TAAAATTGACGGTTCGGATCAAGTTATGGAGATGAATTAGAGGAGTACAACCAATTTACATTATCGCCCACTATTTGGACGGTTAGATTGCTCTATGAAAACCACTATGGAGACTTTCAAATTGGTGGTTTGGATCATGCCATGATGCGCAATTCAATTTCTCTAAAAGAGGGAACTACATTAGCATTTTTAGAAAGTGATGGAATTTTTAGAAAGTGATGGATCGAGAAAAAGTAAACATTCTCGAACATGGAAAATAGCATATCTATTCTTTGATAAATAGAAGCTTCACTTTTATAATTTGGGCCCACTTGAGGTTTGCCTCAATTCACAAAACGTTGGGAAAAAGGGGCTGTGGTTACTAATTTGAAAATTCTAAAAACTTTGGAATTGTTGACCATGGCAGTGAGCAAGATGCCATGTTTAGAATTTTCTTGTTCTATTCTTGCTTCAAGAAATCACATGCAGCCACTTTTTGGAAGGCAATATTTCCTAATTGCTACACATGCATACTCACGTGGGACCCACTTGGACATGGGTAAAAATATAGCATGCATGCAGCCCACGTTTTTGAATTTGTAAGAAAAGAAATACTTTGCAATTTTCTACATGCAATGGTGGGACCCACGTGTGGCTCTCTCTATTGGATTGGGAAAGCATCCCATGTTTTTGGTTTTTGGCTTGCAATATATATTATATAATATAAGTGGAACCCACCAAAGAAGGAAACAAAGAGTTGCCAAATTCTCCACCTTTCCCACGTATTTTCTAATTGCATGTAATTTATATATATTCAATTATGTGGGACCCACTTGCATTTGCTAAAATTCATTCCCTTTATGTATGAGATTTTATATGGTTTATAATATATGCATAATCATTCTATTTCGTCTTGTAGCAAAAATCTTAACCCATATTCCTACTTGGAAGGTCAAAAAGGAAGAGACAACTTACCAAAAATGGGTGCTAAGTTGCTGAAATTGTGAAGAAAGAAAAGAGTAAGTTTGCTCTTACCAACAAATACTAAAAGTTTCAAAAATTGCCAAAGACAGGTGGGGTTGCCAAAAATACAAAAAGATGCCAAGATTGTGTCTTTTCTTGGAGATAAAAATAGAAGGGGAAGAAAGCTACATATGGGAAAAAAGAAGACATTCTTTTCACTCTATTTTCTCTTTTTCTCTCCACTACTCTCAAGCTCTCTCCCTTAGGTTTTCTTATTTTTTCTTTTTCTTTTTCTTTTCAACTCTCAATCCAAGGCATCATCACCCACCATTCAAACTCAAGGTGACATTAAAGCTTGAAGGAGGAAGATGCAACCAAAGTTGGAGGAGAAAAAGACTAAGTTCTATTTAATTTTTGTTATTTATTTTAAGTTCAATTTGATGTAATTTTGTTTCAATTCAAGTTAGTGAAGAAGTAATTAGTTTTTGTTTAATTTTCTTTCAAGTTCTATATGGCAATTCTTCTCCCATCTATCTCGTTTATTTTTGTTTTTCTTCCCTTCTTCATGAGTAACTAAATCCTATTTACTTAGGGTTTAGTTGAAACCATGGGGAAGGAGAAATATTTACAATTAAATCAATCTACTCAATTGAAAAAATTGTGTAGGAGTTTGTGTTTGGAAAATCCCAATCATTCATGCCATTGGCTTTCCCCTTTCGTATGAATGATTGTTGATTAACAAATATAAAGTTCTATATAATCACTGTAAATTGGAGAGTGGATTTGATTAATTACTTATAAGGAATGACATCCCTTTGATCTTATTCCTTATTAACTAGTTAATCGAATTTTCAACCCAATTCAAGAGTTGTTTTAATTAATCAATTTAATCCAAACCCATGGTGGATTCTAACCCTAAGTAATCTTTTATATTGAATTAAGGTTTTTACACTATTCTAAATTACTTTCGTAATTTTTCAATTAACTTAGGTCTTTAGAATTTTAGTTTTCTAATTAGATTAGATAAGTAGTTAATAAAGATCATTAGAATTTTGGTACACTTTGCCTAAATTAAGATTTCCAAATCAAGATCGTAGTTGAATTTGATTCTTAGATTGAATAGAATACACGCTTATATATAGTGTTGGCTCCGAGGTCTAAGTCCACGGAAATCCTGAGTCCATTCCAGGCAACATTATATCATAGCTAGTATTCTAATCGGTAAAAGAATAGGATTGACAACTAGATTTCTGTTCCTTGAGTTCGACCCGTATTTACACGATCCGTGCACTTGCGGTTATTTAATATTTCAAACAGCAAACCCAAAAACAAAGTAAAACAAATTTTTGGAGTTTGGTTCTAAAAAGGTATTCACAATGGTAAACCGGCAAAAAGACTTTTCAAAAGACTCAAAATCCGCAGGCATTGGTGAGATTGCCTCTCTCCGACTCTTAACTCGGCAATCATTACATCTCGATGAGATGGCCTCTCTTGAAACTCTTAAGTCGACAAAACATATCTGTAGACACCCCATTTTGACTAAGCCCTAAACCTTTCCGACTCGTGCCAAATCCATCCGAATCTCAGCATTAGGGTTCTAAACTTCACCCTAGGCTGGATGAGGGTCTCTTCTACCCCCCTGCAAAATTTCATCATGATCTGAGCGTGTTTGCCCAGCAAACGGGCTGAATTGGTGTGTGTAGTGTAATGGGAGGTGGCCCACTAGGTTTTTCATTTTACCTAAAAATCTATGTCCTTTAGGGAAAATTCAAGTTATCCAAAGATCCTAAGTACCCATGAATACATTTTTGGAAACCTTAAGACCCCAGAAAAATCCCTGCAAAATTCCAGAAAGATCCGACGAAGAAATTCGAAAAAAAACAAGTGGAGTTAGTGCAGTTATCAAGCGTGGGGAGGGTGCATTAGCCAGCTGGGGTCGCGCATGTGTGCGCTTATCAACTTGGAGTGCCAATATCAACATTCATTTTCTCTTATAAATAGCCATTTAACCTCATTTAAAAAAAAAAAAATTTCGCAAGAGAAAGAGAAGAGAAATCCCCAAATTCGCCGAAACCCATTTCTTTTCCGATCTTCTCCGGCTCATGCTCCGGCTAGCCCCGATCTTCTTCTCCGAATAGTTCACACCATATCTTCCACCCTCCTTTCATTTACAGCCAACGAGCGAGAGAGAGAGAGAGAGAGAGAGAGAGAGAGAGAGAGAAGAAGTAGATCTGAAGAACCGAAACCTTGTTCTTAGATTTTCCGATCAGAATTCTATCTTCTCCGGCAAGCTCAACCGGATTCCGGCCTAATTCCGATCCGATCCAAACCCTAGATCTGCACAGAGAGAAAAGAAAGAGAAAAGGAGAGAGAAAACAGATCTGAGATTTCAAACCCTCTTCGATCGTATTCTTCTTCTCTTTTTTTTTGTTTTTTTTTTAGTCAATCATTCCGGCAAACCTCCGGCCATGGGAATCATCTTCTCCGGCTAATCATCTCCGGCGAGCTACTCTTTTCCGATCAAGTTCTTCTCCTCTCCGATCATGCTCTGCCCTAGATCTACGAATTTGTTGAGAAAAAATTAAAGATCTGCAAAGAGGATCTGTAATAGAGAGAGAAGGCGATTCTCAAATCCTAATCATTTTTTCCGATCAAAAGACATCTCTCCAGTGGAGGCTTGCCGGAATCTGCAGAAGGAAAAGAAAAAAAATCAGATAGTAGAGGTTGAGAGTTGAGGTGTAGAGGAAGGGATTGAAGAATCTGAGAAAAGAAATACATAAGAGGAGGGAGGAAACCTTGTCTTCTCTGGCCGATAGATTAGAGCTCTGATCTGTCCATTTGTTATGAAATTTAACTTCGAATCTCCTTGATATTGATTATCTTCCCTTCATTCACTGGAAATTGAGAGGTTAGATCTAACTACTGGCAATTGGATCGAGGATCTGATAAATTCTAGTACAATTCAAAAGAGGTATTTTCCTCATCACTCTTTCATTCTACTGTTTGATGTTTATGTTAACTAATTGCCATGAAAAATGACACTTGCACAACTTTGATTGATTATTTTATGAGCTCTATAATGTCATTCATTTCTTTTTGAAGAGATGTCAAAATTTCAAGGTTTAGTGGCTGTAACATAATTCAATTACTTATGACACTTATTGAACACATAGTTTCTTGACTTTAAGTTGTTTCTCATGGTGTTTTGATAATTTCCTTGTATGAGAATTATTAGTGTTGATGTTGAACACAAGAGATCAGTGGATTGGACTATTTGGCTAACTCACCTGAACCTAAGATTTACTTACGACCATTGCATCCCTTTAAGAAATTGCAATTGTACATGTGTTGATGTTGGAAAAGTATCAAAGAACTAGAGAAGCCCATAACATTTTTTTAAAGGTTTCTATCCTTGATAAGTATATGAAATTGGTTCATTTTTCTTGGAGATTGGAATAAATTCCGATAAGAGACTCTCATGCATATATACTGCCAATTTAAGATAATGGTATTGAATCTCCCTGCACTTTCTATCATATTTGGTAGCTCAGTTGAATGTTTGAGAGGTAGTTATTTTGTATAGGAGCCAAGCAAAGAATGCAAGTAGTGTTTAGAGTGTTGCTCCATTTTATGCCTCAGCTCATGACATTAATTAGTTGCAATGGTAGTATGGAATGAATTTGTCATTATTGTTTTAACCTGTTACATCTGTTATGCGATTGAAGTAACTCATGTGATTATCTCAAAGCTTATTATAATCATTTCTTTTTATTTAAATAAATTGTTTAATAGGAAGAAGGAGATCAGATGACTACTCTATTCGATATTATCGATATGAGTACTGTCTGATCTCAAGGCGGGATTAGAAATATTATCATGTGTATATGATATCAGATGATTACTTTAGCATCATCTGATTTCATCCCCATATTGGGGTGGTGTTTGTGGTTGGGCATAGAAGTGTTTGATATTGTTTTCTTTTACTTTATTAGGCTATCCAGCGGCTGGTCTGGACTAATTAATGTTGTTTATCATTTTCTGATTGCTATAGATTGTGTATTGTTTTTTTATTGAAAATTCTTCTTTGCTTAGCACTTGATTTATTTTTATAAGAATAGAGTGGAATTTGCAATTATCTGGTAGCTTTTTCTTCTCTCTTTGATAGACTAACACAGTCTTATAGATTGCTGTTAATTTTCTTTAGATACTAGAATCCCCTTTTCTTGTAGGGCGATGAAGGTGGTAGCCCAAGCCCATCCTAAGAGACTTGCCCAGTCTTGCTAGCATTTTTCTCTATCTCATCTCTGTGCCTAGGAGACTTGCCTAGTCTTGTTAGCATTTTTCTCTATCCTACCTCTGTGTCTAAGAGACTTACCCAGTCTCATTCTCTTACTAAACCTCCTCTTTGTGCGTCTTTTGGTTTTGGGAGAACACCCTACTCGGCTTGGCATCATACCCCTACCCTTATGGGTATTGGGTTGCACATTTGTTGCACCCTAGGGCTAGGTAGCTGTTTGGCCCGGCTGGGTGTTTTACCTTTGCCAAATATGCACAAGGTCTCTTTTTCCTTGTTAGCATTTTTCTCTATCCTACCTCTATGTCTAAGAGACTTACCCAGTCTCATTTTCTTGCTAAACCTCCTCTTTGTGCGTCTTTTGGTTTTGGGAGAACACCCTACTCGGCTTGGCATCATACCCCTACCCTTATGGGTATTGGGTTGCACATTTGTTGCACCCTAGGGCTAGGTAGCTGTCCGGCCCGGCTGGGTGTTTTACCTTTGCCAAATATGCACAAGGTCTCTTTTTCCTTATTACTTGTGAGCTTTATCTTAGTTTGATAGTCCACTAGCATAGGAATCCGTCCTTAGTCTAGAGAGTCAGTCCTCTTGTTCAAGAATCAAATTCTATCATCATAGGGGTTAGGATTCTATCCTACCTCTCATCAAATCATGTGTTTTTCTATCCGCTCCTGCAAGGTATAGGATGCTGTCCAACCCTTGCAGAGTTGTTATTCTGTTCATTCCCCCGCAAAGCATAGGATGCTGTCCAACCTTTGCGGGATATCCGGAGTCTGTCCTCCCCTTATGATGATAGGATTTGTCCCCCTTGAGTCAAAAACACTTAAAAATAACAAAAAACATTTCAAAAACACTTAAAAATTCAAAAATGTCTTAAAATCCAAAAATCTCAAAAATTTTGAGTCTTTCAGAGTAGTTAGGGAATTCTGTTTCCGAACTACGTTGGCTTGATCCTCTTCCACGAGGTACGTAGTGCAGCTTGGGATTCATATCCCAAGTCCAGCCAAACCTTTAAAAAATAAACATTTCAAACCTTTAAAAAATACAAAAAATCTTCAAAATCTTTTCAAAAAGATCTTCCCCTAGAGTTAGGAGCCTGTCCTAGATAGTTAGGGTGTTTTAGAGTTAGGAGGCTGTCCTGATTTGTATTGATATGGTGTGTCCTGTCGTGTGAGTGTCCCTAGAGTTAGGAGGCCTTGAGTCGATCGGTTAGACATTTAGTCGAACTGATGGCTAGACTAGGAAGCATATAGTCAGCCCATGATTTTCTTTAGGATGTACAGCCTAGTACACATAGGATGTAGGGCTCACCTGCATTAGCTTAAGGCTAATTAAATTGCATTAGTTAGGGCATATAGAGAGTCCTAAAAATTACAATTCACATGAACTTAAGCAATTGTACAAAAAAGCTTTAAAAATCAGTCGAATCTAGTGGATCGAGTCTAGGATAGCAGTTCTAGATGGTTAGGCATAGTAGTTTAGAATAGGGCATCGAACTACGTTGACTCCGATTCTTCCCGAGGCCGGGATACGTAGAGCAGCTGAGATGGACGGCCATCTTGGTCCGAGTCAGGTCGCATTAGAGTTAGGACTCATTTTTGTCTAGTCATGTATAGAATTGATTTGTGTTGTGTGTTTTGCTGTGTTTTCTTACTTCCATGTACAGATCCTATACCTTTAGCTGTAGCATGCATGTGTTTGCACACCAGAACTCAGACACCAATTAGGTATGACACTCATAACCTAGTTATATTTAGGCGACACTTCTTTTATTTCTTTTATGTGTGCTTACTATTCATCTCCGAGACATGCATGATTAGATAGACGTCTTCTCGGAGATATTCGTTCTCATTTCATATGACTTTCGCCCAAAACTCTTCAAAATCAATAATAAATGGCATAAGAGACCAGGTGCTTGCACTTGGGCGGACGAGGTGCTCTTTAGACCTTCCGAATTCGTAACCAGGCACGAACCCTCTTTTTATAATCTCTGGTTATCCGTTGCAACAGAGCATAGTATGGGATCCTTGGCCCACTTCCTTGGATGACGACTCTTATTTGTTTAAGGTACGCCTCGAATCTGGGCTAGTCCCCGAATCGAAAGGTATCTCACCTTTTATATCGCCACTTATGCTGTGAGAGGCACTTCTTTCGAGAGTTCCTTGGTAGAGCTCTCCATTCACGTGGATGATCCATAGAGACTTCGCGCGTGGGGCATGATGAACACATTTATGTGTGAATAGTAGTGATAGGAAACATGCATATTTTATCATTTAAAGCGGTACTACTAAAGTATTTTCTGTGTTTTTGGTGTTTCATGGATATTCTCGAATTTTACGGAATATGGAGCTAAGAAGATGAGAGCGCAACACATTTATCACAATGCCAATATTGGGGCCACAACTAATTTGCCCACAAGACGAATGGTTCGGATCATCCATTTGATGGCTCACCAAACGGACCATTTAGATCATCTCATGCCCCCCTATGGACATAATTTAATGGGCGCAACCCGTCTACGCCGCGGCCCCAGTGAATGAAGGGCTGAGATTAGCTTATGGAAATTATTTAGATGGAGCGGTCACTTGATATTGTGTCCCAACACATAAGCGGTTTAGATCAATCAGTGGATGGTTAGGAATCAGCCCATGTAAATGATTTGAGGGCCGTTATTAATTTACATTGCGACCACCAAATTGACGATTGGATTATCCAATGAATACCAATTTGGGGACTTTTAGATGAACGGTTTGGATGATCCCATAGGGAATTATTGGGGGTGCAATCACTGTATATGATATATGATCGGTTGGATCATCACAGAAAGTATACGAATTGAATTTTTCTAGTCATGGCTATTTATGGGACCCACCTTGATATATACAACTGCATGCATGCAAGTTGTTTTGGACGTTTTCAGCCTTGGTTTCCATCTCTATTCACAGCAGCCCTCAACTTTGGCAATTGCCATATGGTGTTATAATAATAGTGGGACCCACATGGAAGTGGACAAGCAAGCAAGTTTTATTTGGTGGGACCTACAATCGAAGAGAAGAAAAGAAGAAAGAATTGCCACAGACAAGAGTTGCCAAAAATTTTACGCACTTGGGGGTTTTGGTTTTATTCAATACAAGGGCTGATTATGGAAACTTGGGGTAAAAGGAAAGCACCAACCATTGATTTTTGCAATTGTCAATTTACACACAAGCAGCCCACGTTTCTGTTTTTATTGGATTAGAAAATGGTATTTTCTAATACTATATTCCAAACACAGACAACACATGAGGGACCCACATGGGATTATAAAAGCATGCACTTGTTTTGGAAAGACAACAGCTCACGTTTTTCTTTAGAAATTAGCACTTTTTAATTGCTACTAGATGCAAATGTGGGGCCCACTTTAGGTGAACAAGTTTCATCTCTTAGATAAAAGATCAATGGTTAAGTAAAAGGTTTGCTTTTGGATCAATTTCTTTTAGGAAATCTGTGTTGGAGTTGGACACATAAAAGCAATTAATATAAAGAAGGAAATTCTCAACGAGATATTTTTTTGATAGTTCCCTACTGAATGACCGTTCATTGTCTCTCAGTGTTTGGGCAATTTTGTGTTGCACCCAATTTGGAATGTCTCTAACTATTTTTAGCATTTAAAAAAGAAGAAAGAAAGAAAGGACACTAGCCAACGAAAAGGGATATGTAGTTGCATAAGAAAGGGATCTTAGGACGAGATATTTTTGGTATATTGATATCTCTTGAATTGGAATTTCGGCAACTTTTTCTTTGTGCTTATGAAATGGGAAGTTTCTCTCATCTATTCCTGACTTTTAGAAAGCAACTTTCGTGGGTTATTTTGTGGAAGGTGGGTGACATAATACATAGTCTCTTGCCCTTTCTTCTTCCTGGCTCTCTCCATATCTCGTTTTTTTTTTTTTATTCTCTCTTTGTCTCTAGCTCTCTCTCCCATACTCTTGCTTTCTCTCTCTATGCTTTTGCTTTTCTTTCTTTCTTACTCCTCTCTCTCCATTCTACTCATTCTCTCTACCACTCTCAAGCTCTCTCTCTTAGGGTTCTTGTTCTCTTTTTCTTTTTCAAGTTTTTATCTCTTCAACCAAGGATCAACCATCCAAGGCTCCTCTCCAAGGTGACATCAAGAGACGGAGAAGGACAAGTTGGCTGTTGCTCGAAGGAGAAAAAGACTAAGTGTTCTTTAATTTCTGTTATTTCTTTCAATCCTAGTTAACTGTATTTTTGTTTAATTTTAATTAAAAGAGAAAATACTTTGTGTTTGATTTTTCTTTTCAAGTTCTTAATGGCAATTCTCTTCTCTATTCTCTCTATTTTCTTTGTTTCTTTCCCCTTCTCCATGAATAACTAAATCCATCTACTTGGGGTTTAGATGAAGCCATGGGGAAGGAGAAAGATGATTAATTAAAACCAGTGGCCTATATAACAACTTATGTAAGGATTTGTATTTGTTGGATCCCAATCACGTATGCCACTGGCTTTCCCCAGTCGTATAAGTGATTGCCGATAAATAAATATAATTTCTTATATAATATCTTTAAATTGAATAGTATATTTGATAAAACACTCATGGGCAATGACATCAATAGATCTTATTCTCCATAGACTAAATTTATCAAATACACTATCCAATACAGAAATTGGTTTGATTAATAATATAATTCCAAACCCGTGGTGGATTCCAGACCCTAAGTACGTTTTTAATCTATCTTTTATCTCTTAAACAAATCTTAGTTTTAGTGGTTTCTTTTAATTCTAGGTTTCAAGTTTGATTTCAAGTCCAACTATTTTCGTTTTAGTGCTGTTAGTTAATTTTCGAAGCCAATTTTGGACAGATAAACGACCGAATCCGTAAAAATCATAAACATAAAAGTTGTAGATCTTTCAAAATCCTTCGAAATGAGTACTCTTGGGTTAAAATCCGAATTGTGATGAGTAAGATACGACTGTTTTACTAAATGTTATTTTTAATTCCAGATTCTGAAATTCAGGTTTTAGTTTTTTTATTATTTTCTAATTAGAATAGTTTTAATGTGTTTGTTAATTAGAACTGATTTCTCTCATTAATTAGAAATAATTATTCTTATTTCATAGATACTTAATAGAATAATTAAATCTTTGGTACACTTTGCCTAAATTAGGATTTTAAATCACAAAGATCTTAGTTGAATTTGATTCTTAGATTGAATAGAATATACGCTTATATATAGTGTTGGCTCCAAGGTCTAAGTCCACGGAAATCCTGAGTCCATTCCAGGCAACATTATATCATAGCTAGTATTCTAATCGGTAAAAGAATATGATTGACAACTAGATTTCTCTTCCTTGAGTTCGACCCGTATTTACACGATCCGTGCACTTGCGGTTATTTAATTTTTCAAACAGGGCACGTCCCCCGCCGCTTCTCTCTCAAATCGGGGTCCACAAAACATATCATATTAGTGAAACTACTTTTCACCTCAAGCATTCAAAACAATGGGAAAACTACCTTTAAACAAATATTCTAAATCAAAAGAAACTACTTTTCTCTAAAAACTCTGCCTCTGAGAAGCTACCTTTCTCCAAAATCTCTATCTCTGATAAACTACTTTTCTCTTTCAAAATCTTTATTTCATTGAGAAACTACTTTTCTCAAAAAACTCTATCTTTGATAAACTACTTTTCTCCAAAAACTATCTCTGAGAAACTACTTTTCTCTTTTTCAAAATCCTACTAACATTGAGAAACTACTTTTCTCTCTTCTCTGTCTTTGAGAAACTACTTTTCTCTAAAAACTCCTTCTAATCCAAGGGGAAACTACTTTTCACCCAATCTTCCAATCAATGGGGAAACTATTTTTCGCCCAATCTTACAATCAAAGGGGAAACTACTTTTCGCCCAATCTTCCAATCAACGGGGAAACTACTTTTCGCCCAATCTTCCAATCAACGGGGAAACTACTTTTCGCCCAATCTTCCAATCAAAGAGAAAACTACTTTTCGGTCAATCTTTAAATCAAAGGGGAAACTACTTTTCACCCAAGCTTCCAATCAATGAGGAAACTACTTTTCGCCTAATATTCCAATCAAAGGGGAAACTACTTTTCGCCCAATCTTCCAATCAACGGGGAAACTACTTTTCACCCAATCTTACAATCAAAGGGAAAACTACTTTTTGCCCAATCTGAAATCACGGTGAAACTACTTTTCACCAGGCGATAACTATACAGACCATTGCTGAAAATCCATCTGTTTAGCTATCCGGATAACTCTGACTCCTCTCTTTCGAGGTAGAGAATCACCCAAGATTTATATGGTCCTGCCAAACAGGTCCATATAAATCCACGCAGATATACATGACTCCTAACTCTTTAGGTAGCGGTACATTGCGAATCGATGATTAAGCAAGTCACTACTTGACATTTTACTGCTAATCATCTCGGTATTCAAATGTTTGAGGAAACTACTTCTCTCCCAAACATTCAATACCAAGGCGAAACTACTTTTCACCAAGCAACAATTAAACAGGCCACTACTTGGCAGCTCACCAACTGGCAATCAAAAGATTTTTTTCTTAAAAAAATGCCCCTTTTTTGGTTTTAACAAAGAAAAAGATTTTTTTTTTTAGGCCCAAAGGGCTGCAAACATGATTGATGGGTTTACCGATCTTTTATCGATTTCACTAATGGAAAAGATATCTCCTGCCGAGAAAAATGAGAGTGCATGATCGTTGCTGAAGACCAGACTCGTAAAACTTGATGGAATTTTTGGGTATTGACTCTTTTAAAGAGAGGAAAAGCATTCTGCTAAGATTTGAAGATTGCAAAAGTGAATTCTAGACTCCGCTGGGGACTAGATTTTCTGAAACATTGACTCTTTCAAAGAATGAGTTCAATGAGGAATTTGGAAGTTTAGCTCATGAGATGTGCTCAAGCTTCTCTCGTCTCTATCTGCTGAGAATATTTATCTCAATTATCTTATTTGTTTGATATCTTTTATGACGCAAGTCATAAAAGATGCCCCTAGTATGATTACTTCCATGACAGGATTCATAGGAGAGCAAAACCAGGATTGGCAAGAAATGTTCAAGTTTGCTTGGGTTCTTTCTTTGGTATATGGGTAAAAAGGATATCCACAATGGCGGAGTCTAAGAATTTTTTTTTCTTTCATTGCTCACTACTTGAGGCTTGATGTCTCTGGCAAGTTTGAACCAAATGTCTTTTGCCCTTCTTTGATTTCTAGACCAGGATCCACTTTGAATTCTCTTTACATTTCAAAAGGTGTACTCTCGCTCTTCCAGTGCCAAACACTTTGGACATTGAGAGAAAAAAATGATAAAAAATAAGGAAACAAATTCCAAGGACTCGATCAAAGAAGACTCAAATTACTCAAGGGACTTGACTCACTTTTGATTCACCCTTAGATAAAATATGTTATTTTGTTATGGTAAGGCTAGCCACTCTTAGAGTACTCTCGAAAACCATGTTAAGAAGCTCTAGTTTCCTCCATAGGGATTTTCGTCATGGTTATTACCCCATTCAGATTGCTCGGTTTCAATACCCCTAGTTTAAAAAGATATAAAAGCAAGTCTCCCCAACACTACTCGGATTCCGGGATCCTACCATGTTTCAAAGTTGCTTCTCCGTCGCCTTAATTTCTCTCTTCAAAAGAAGTCACAACTTTTGCTTTCCAAGTTTTCAGTCTAAAAGACTACTTGTCTCAACTTTTGCTTGTTTCACCAGAAGGGCTTTCGAGGTGGCCTTGGGTTCAAAAGGGTTGAATACCTAAGGTTCTAAGGATTTGGACCGAATCTGGTCTTGCCCGACTACCTACGTACCCAAAAAATGGAGGATCAGGTCCACGTAGTTCGCTTTGGGGTTTTTTCAAAGAATGGTTTAACAGTTAGCTTGAAAATTTTGAAAGGAATTTTATCCCAAGGTTTGACCGAACCTGAGTTGATCAGGTTGTCTACGTACCCTTGAAGGGGTGAGGATCAGGTCCGCGTAGTTCGGGTGCATAAATGCCCCGGGTTTATAATGTGGTTGAAAGGAACATTTGGTTTTAAATTGTTGGCCCAAAGGGTTTACAAAAGGATTTTAAAACGATAGGATTTTCGCTATAACGGCTCAAACGTCCAAAGATGGCCTCTTAGTGTATTTGATGTACAAGCTCTTTTGCTTAAGGTTCAAAGACTTTGAATTTTTTTCAAGGAATCTGGTGGCATGTCAGGCAAAACTGTAACCACTATGCTCCACTCTTATCTCGAAGATCTTGAATTTATGCTCAAGATTCCACAACTCCTTGTCTCTTGTTTTTTTTTTTTTCACTCCTTCATTTCTTTTAAATGTTCTCTTTCTTTTGGACATTAAGAATGTCCTCATTCCTAGAATATTCTACATCAAAATCATAATGAAAATACACAGCCCAAATTTATTTTTTTTGTAGGGCTCAAATTTATAATACAACTTCCTTGCCTGAAAGTCTTCTCTCAATATCTCATCAGCTTCACAGGATGTCTGATGCTCATCTCTATAAAATTTTACTCTTCAACTGGATGTTTAAAGCCGATGAAGTCTTGCTTTGCTCAACGACAGAGCATTCCCCTGGTTTATCTTTGTAGGATCAAGCAAGACTACGTCAAACCCCTGTAAACAGGTTTATCAATTCTTTGTGCTCCTCGGGAGATAAAGTTTTGCCAATCCATCTTTCCCGAGTTTCAGATTTCGATACAACTATCAATGGCTTCGATTTCTTCTTCAAGTGGCTATGCTCGACACTCTTCCTCTCGTTTGACCTTTTTCAGATCTCGAGGAAAAATTTCGTCTGCATTCTCATCCGAGAAGGGTGTCTTTAGTTATTTTAAACATTAGATCTAAGAGTGAATCATAAAACATTGAAGATACAGAACCAAATGCTTTATTGAATTGAAAACTTTGAAGTACATAGATGACTCACAGACACGCCTCTATAGGCTCTTCATCAGTTCTGATAGAAAACAAAACACTGACTCTATATAAGAAAGACTGACAGACATGACACTTTTTTTTTGACATTGACACTACAAGACTCACCAACTTTCATCCCAGAAGTTGGTATAAACTTGACAAAAAATAAATCTTGAAACAAGATACTTGACATATGACTCTTGAAAACATAACAGTTGAACATAGACAAGGAATTGGCACTGAAGTTCACCAGTAGCACGCCTTCTTCCATGATAATGTTGGCTAAGAAGTTTGACCCTGGTTCAGAAACCTTGGAAAGGGTGGTCATCTGAAGTCCTGTTGACTTGGCCCAAATTGTCTTTGAAAACCTGCTGGTGACATCACCTTCTCTGCCTGAACATTCTCAAGATATTCAAACTCTGACATTTTTTCTTTTCCCTTCAACTTATTCTCTGGCTCTGGAGTAACATAAATGATGGGATCTCTGGAGGGCTGAATGGTTCTTTCAAGCGTCTGGTTCACAAAAGCATAGATTTCAGCGAGAGCAGAAGAGTCTTTCTCTATCCGGTTCTGGATTGCATGTTTCAAAGCTAAACAATTCTCCGTCAGGTGACCTGGGCCTCTATGATACTCACAGTATTGATCCATCCTCCAATTGTTGGGGAATGGTTCAGGCACAGGTTTAATATCTGGAAGTCTCAAACCTTCACTGACCCATTTCTTCATGATGACTATAAGAGAACAAGGCATTTGAGTAAATTCTCTTTCCCGTTTCCGACCCATCTTTTCTTCCTCTATCACTGGCTTCTTTAAAGGTTGGTGAGCAGGTCCAACATTCTTAACCTCCCTTGGAGCCTCCCTCAGAGCAATGAAAGGCTTCTTAAGAGGTTGTCGAGAAGGTCTAACACTTATAACTTTCTTTGGAGCAATGTAAGGCTTGTTTCCATTATGGAAATCAATATATCTATCAAGGATTAAACTCTGAATAGAGGCTTCTTATGTCATAGTACTCATATCAACAAGTTGCTTTGGAACAGAGTCACATTTAATGGACAAGTGATGCATCTGAATTTTCATCTCCCTCACCTCCTCAGTTAGCATAGCCATCTGACCAAAGAGCTTGACCATCCAGTTTTCCATTCTGACAAGTGTAGTCCTCTCAACAAATTCTTCTACAGATCGGGTGCTTGATGAGACAAGTGGGTTCTCAGAAATAGGGCGGATGAGGGATGCAAGATCCAAGATTGGTCCTTCAGTAGAAATGGCATTTATCGAAGGTAGCGGCGGGACAACATGAGTATCGAAAGGCTTTTGAGGAACACCAGGCTCTTCACTAGTGAGCTCGTCTTCATCGATCATATCTTGCACTTTATGCTTCAGAATATAACATTTATCAGTCTGTGGGACCCGAGCCCGCGGGAGGGGTTGCGGCGCTCGAGGCGCCACGCTGTCTCTTTGTCTCTCGTACCCACGCGAATGACGTGTGTTTTTTATTATTGATTTTAATTACCCAACCAAGCAGGCAGCAACCAAGCCATAGGGTGCAAACAAACGTGCAACCCAATACCCATAAGGGCAGGGGTAAGCCGCCGAGCTTAGCAAGGTGTTATTTAATTCATCTTTTCCGTGAACTTGGGATCACTAAGGCAATCAGAATTCCACGCAAAAGAGAGTGACAGAGTCGCCACCTAGATGAGGGATCTAGGACCCATAATTGACCAGAAATCTAGACTCGTTACCTGGTTACGAGAATGGAAGGTATGGGGAGTCACCACCACATGCACCATTCCTGCCCGATAATCGGTCTTCAATTCCAAAAGTTAACTCTTTTGAATTTATTTTAAATGGCTCATTTAACTCTATATTAATGTGCGAACTATGTGACATGCATCCTAAGATCTAATTTTAATGTAATTCCTAAATGTTTATCTTGATTTTCTTAATTTGTTTGAATTCAATCTAAGTGAAAGTTCTCTTAAACTTCTAATTTTATGGAAAGTCCTAAGTGATTTAATTACTTTTAATTTAAGGATTAGTGTACAAAACCCTACTTATGTGTGGAGCTGACTCGTGATTGGTATGCCATCAAGCATCAAAGCTGCCTACGTACCCAAGCCTCACTGGGATCAGAGTCGACGTAGTTCGGTGCACCTAAGCTAAGCTACTTATGCCTAACTCAACTAAGACACCGATCTAGACTGGATTGACTGTTTCAACAGTTTTAAGAGAAGTTATTTAATTCAAGTTGAAGATTTTATTATCCTAGGACTTCATCTAAGATGCTATATGATCATATCTAAGTGCAAGTTGTCCCTTAGACTAATGCAGGTTAACCTACATCCTAGGTAACTAGGCTTGTCCTAAGGAAAAATTGGGTGACTAGTGTAACTAGATCTATGGCACGGTTGCTATCCATAGCAAACGCCCGTGATGAGGCTGGACTCCTAACTCTAGGACTCCCTAAAACCTAGGACATGACATGACGTAAGTGTTCCTAAATTGGGCTCTAATGGTTCTTATGATGGAAACCGCAATCCAACGGTTCCGAAAGACATGAGGTAAATTTATTCAATTTGTTGAAGTTAATGATTTTCAGATGTCAGGGATTTTCGGTTCCTAAACATCTAAGGAATACCAAAGGCTCTATGGTTCGCAAGCTTCGACCTCGAATCACAACCATGGAAGGGAATCGTGCTCTCAACCCTTGTATAATTTAGCACGTAAATTATAGTATCTTATTGCCTGGCATATTTCTCAGGATTTTCGTGGACAGTGGACCTCGGAGCCAATATCATACTATAATTTACGCATTCCAATTATGCTGGATCGATCGCAATTAGTATACGATTATGGTTACGATCTCGGCAGTTAAATTGTCACATCATAGCTAATTTATAAAGGCAATCTGTGAACCCTAAGGTTTCTGTTTTAAAAAGTTAGGGATTGAATTTATGATGAAAAGTTAAGATTTTTTGGAGATTTTTACTGACTTTTGTATTGATTTGCTATTAAATTGTGATTTAATATCATTAAGATCAGATTGTTAGAAATACACAGTAACCCTAAGAAATCAAACTCCAAATCAGTTAAAAATTTTCTAGTAACAAGATATGGATAATTTTAGCTTATTGGGAAAATTTCATGAATTATCATTAACATTTGATATCAATTTCTGATTTTCCAAAATTTAAATCAGATTATAGATTAACACATCACCTTGTAGCATATCAATTTCAAATTAATCCAAACTTTCAGAGAATAAAGATAATCATGAGATTAGACTACTGTATAACTTTCATGAACTTTTATTACGATTTGATTCCAATTGAAATTCACACAAAACTTGGATGAAACCAAAGAATTACTTAAAAAGAAAACCTAATAGTATCCTAAAATCAAATAAAAAATTCCAGTAGATAAATAATAGAATATAAAATTTTCTATCAAAATTTTAAAACTTAAAAATTAAATCTCGTCCATAAAATCGATTTTTAAATAGAAAAGGGGAATTTGTTTCCTAGAAATTGAAACCCATTTATTAAAATAAATTACAAAACCATATTAAAACTTTGCAAAAATAATTTAAAATTTTTATCTAACATTCCAGTAACCTAAGTTAGTGGTTTGTAAAGAAAAATTTTAAAAATTTACTAATTCAATACGAAAAAGAATTACGGCACGTAAAACGAAAAAGCGATTAGAAAACAAATAAAAAAACCTTTTTTCGAAAAATAAATCTCATGAAATTATTATTGAAAATTAATTCTCGAGAGTTTCAATAATTTTTAAAATATTTTGATATTTATTAAAAATGGCCGAAATTTAAAATAATTTAAAACAGGATTAAACAAATTCAAAAAAATCTGAAATTTTTTGGGTGTTCTGGAAATCAAAACATTAGTTTGGAAATAAGATTTTATAAATTTTGGATATGGTTTGATATACTTTTGGATTCGTTCATCAAGAAATAACCCCTTTCGGGGTTATTGTTTGAAAATTAGAATGGAAATTAAAACGGCCAAACCGTGATTGGAAATTAAGTTTCCAGTAGTATTTTATTTTATAGAAATCCCAAAAAATATCAGTTTTTAAAGAAACCCATGTTTTCTAACACTTGCTTTGATAATCCGATTTAAAACCATATTGAATAAAAAACGAAAGAAAATCATTATTAAATGGAGGAAATTTAATTTTTGGATCAAATCTTGGATTTTGAAAACTCATATTCTATATTATAACATACTGAAATTTCAAGAAAAAATTCATTGATTTGATCTATCAAAAGTAAAACCCTAGTATGCTTTTCTACTTTTGATATTACAAAGATAAAGATCCTACCGTTGATCGCGCTCCTTGTCTCTAGGGTGCGTAGATCCGAGGTATACGCTTTGTCGCACCCTTTTATATGATGAAGAAGACCCAAATAACACTCCAATAATTCTTGATTGTGTGATGCCTTGGAGAAGAAGAAGGAATTCAAGAATTCCTTTTGTGAAGAACCTTTGAGAGAGAGATCACACTTTAAGAGAAAAGAGATTTTTTTTTCTTCTTTGGAGGAGAGAGAAAAAAAATGAATTTGGATCTTTTTCCCCTCTTTTTTTAGGATTGTTTGCTTTTATTTTTATACAAAAAAGCTAGGGTTAAGAGAGAAATAGTAGTTCCCAATGTGAGAGCTCTCATTTTTGGCTTGTTTCCAATTTTTCCCTCTTGCTTGCTTTCTTTTTTGTTTCCAAATTGGATTTGATTCCAATCTTAATTTATTGTCAATCAAGACATGCTATTCTTTATTCCACATTGCTTCTTTGGAAGAAAACATTTTTTAAGCAATCATTCCTCTTTTCCTTCTTTCCTTCTTTTTTTCTTATTCTTTTTATTTTCCTTTTAACAAATATGATGTCACCATTGTGACATCATCAAGGTTGGATGCTCAATTCATGTGGGTCAGCCATGTGGGGCGCCCACCATGGTGGTCGACCCATATGGGTGAACCCACATGAGCTCCATCTTTACGGGCTTTAGCTCAATGAGCCATTTCACACGGGTTTCGGGTTTTTCCGTAAAAATTCAATAAAATCTTTCTAAATTCAACATTCTATATATGGACCCAACCCATTTGACATTTATGATGCATCCCTCACACATGATCGAACCATCTTTTTTGGGAAAATAATTTCTCGGACCAAAATGCCCCTACTTGACAATTATACATCCAAATGTGACCAAAATAACCTTAAATTGGTTCACCCCTAAAGGGAAATATTAAAAATGAAAAGTCTTTGTGATCAAACTTCAAAAATAGAAACTTTTAAAGTTGGGTCCTTTTGATGAGCAATATCAAACAGGATCATTTGGTACCCCCTGAAAATACCCAGAATGCCCTCAACACTTAGAATTTCCAAATTAAGCGAAACTCCTGAGAAATTCTAAATTTAGTAGGTTTTCCAAAATTCAGGAAATCATTCATAATCTCTCAGACATATTTCGGGGATCAAAAGAATTACACAGGAAAAGACCAAATTACCCCGAGGTGTTAGAATTTGGCGAGACTAGGGAAAACCTTGAGAAATTCTAAAAATAGCAGATTTTTGAAAATTTATGAACTGAATAACAACTTAGGGACTAAATATGATATGTTTGGAAATGTCAAAAATACCCCCGAAGTGCAAGACTAAGAGAAAATCTTGAGAGATCTAAATTTAGCAGGTTTTCCAAATCTTACGAAATTACTCTTAATCCATCAGTCGTACCCTCGAGATGGTTTTGGACATATGACGAATGATTGAAATATCCATAAGATGATGAAAATGTGGAAGCCCCATGAGTTTCTAAAAATAGCAGCTTTTTCAAAATTTGTAAAGTCACTCAAGATTTCTCAAATATAACTCGGGGGTCAAATGAGACACATCAGGAATGACCAACATACCCCTGCAATTCAAAATAGGCAAAAATGAGGGAAACCCTGAAAATTCTAAAAATAGCAGGTTTTTTTTCATTTGCTTGGAAACTTAAACTATCATCTTCCAGAGGCCAAAGGAACCCCCTAGAGACTGTTAGGATCGCGAATCAACTTCAAAACTCTCATAATGAGGTGAAATCTACCATAAAATACATAGATGCCTAATCTAATGCTGAATACGGACTCAAGACTCGATGATACTACCGAATCTTTCGTTTTTTAAAGCGTAGCAAAATGGGGGTGTCTACACAGTCGTATGACCAAAACCATGATGATATGCACAAAATAAATCCTTTCTCCAATTCTTAGGTAGAGGATTAGGTAGGACTCTTTGTTCAGGCAATTCGATCTTGTTGTCATTGATCAATCTCCTGAGAATGTAGGATAACGAGCAAGGAAGAAGAGTAAATTTTCTTGTTTTCCTTTCTGCTGATTCTTCCCCTTCCGATACTGTTATGATTGGAGTCCTAACAAAATTGACATTATGTACCTCCTTTGGTTTAACCATAGGTCTTTTCCCTTCTTTAATATTAGATAAAGTTTTGGCCCTCAGGCCATTTGCTAAAGCATCTTCAGTCTGGGTTCCCGTTTTTATCAGATGGTCAAAACTTGGGTAGTGCTGAGGCGCCATAAAATGAAAATACGGTAAAGATAGACTTTTGATCACCAATTTAATCTGGTCCTCCTCAGATAATCTCTGACTTAACTGTGCCAACTTCCTCTTCCATCTACGAATAAAACAGGTGAAGGTCTCCTGAGGACCTTGTCAACTGCTTCAAATCCCTCTTCGTAATCTCGATCCCTTCTTCCATGGAGAATTGTTCTACAAGTTTGTTTGCTATGGCCTCCGTGGTTCTGACTTCTTCTAGTTTCAGGCGCAAGAACCACTGTTTTGCGATTCCCACAAGGGACATTGGGAATAACTGCGCCATCTGCTTGGGGTTGAGTCCATGTTGTTGGGAAAGCTTTATGAACCATCTTATATGACTCCGAGGACACCCCGTCCCATCATATTTATCATAGTCAGGGGTTTTGAATTTGGGTGGCAGAATAACCTCAGGGGGTATCATAAACTCAGAAATATAGAACTTCTTTGGTCCCTGAAATTTCATATTCTCTACATCCTGAACCAACTTTCTGAACTTGTCATACATCTCCTTTTCTAACTTGCCATACATTTCTTTCTCTTTGTTGACCATAACCTCCATGTTCCGACCGATCTAATTTCTGAACAGCTTGTTGACGAGACGCTGGTAAGTGGCTCCTGCATTCTTCAGTCCGAAAGGCATCACCCGATAGCAATAAGTCCCTTGGTCGGTAACGAATGATGTCTTCGGGATGTCAGACTCGTACATTCTGATTTGATTGTATCCTGAGAAAGCATCCATGAAACTGAGCAGCTCGTGACCTGCTGTGGCGTCAATGAGCTGGTCTATTTTTGGGAGTGGGTAGCTGTCCTTTGGGCAGGCCTTGTTCAGGTCTGTGAAGTCTATACAGGTCCTCCACTTTCCGTTGGACTTTTTTACCATTACGACATTCGCGAGCCAGTCCGGATACTGGATCTCACGAATGAAATCGGCCTTCAAAAGCCTCTCCACCTCTTCTCTGATGGCTTTCCGCCTCTCCGGTGCAAAGTGTCTACGCTTCTGCTTCACGGGCTTGCAGGTCTGATCGACACCGAGCTCGTGGGTGCTAATCGACGGGTCAATGCCGGGCATGTCTGAAGGAGTCCAGGCAAAGACATCTGCATTGGCCCTGAGGAACTGAGCGAGATCCTGCTGCGCGGCCTCTGGCAGGGCAGAGCCAATCTGGACAACCCTCTGTTCATCATCGATGTTCAATTGAATAGAGATGAGGTCCTCTACGGGCTCGTTGACTGTGACCTGCGCTTCGTCTCTCAGATCGTACAGCTCGATTGGGAGGGACTCAGACGCATTCTTCCCTCTCAGCGCTGCCGCATAGCATTGTCTTGATTGGGGCTGATCCCCTCTGACTTCACCTACGCCTCCTGGCGTAATGAACTTCATCTTCTGATGATAAGCGGAGGGAATCGCTCGAAGGAGGTTCTGGCCGGGGCGCCCTAGAATGGCGTTATAGGCCGACTTGGCCTTAACCACCAGGAAGGTCACCATTGCGAAGGACTGGCGGGGCGGCTCCCCGATAAGAACTGGAAGCTCAATCTGCCCTTCGACCTTGACAACTTCTCCTGAGAACCCGAACAGATCTGAGTTGGCCGGCTTCAGACGGTCAGCTCCGATCATCATCTGTTCGAAGGCGTGATAGTAGAGGATGTCGGCGGAGCTCCCGTTGTCGACCAGGATCTTCTTCATTTCCCAGTTCGCCACTAGCATTGTGACGACCAGGGCATCATCGTGCGGGAGGATCAGACCGTCAAGATCTGCCTCCGAAAAGGATATCTCATTTTCTGGCTCGGCCCTCTTACTGCAGGCGTGGACGGCGTTGACCTGCCGGGCATAAGTCCTGCGGGCCGATGAAGAGGTCCCTCCCGCGGTCGGCCCTCCTGAAATGGTACCAATAACGCCATGAGGTTGGAGTTGAGGTTGAGGTACCTGAGGAGGGAGAACGGCCGGGGCAGGAGCCTGGATGCGGTCGCCCAGGGGTTGGGCGTCTCGAGGACTTCTGTCTCTGGGTCTCGGGTTGTCCTGGCGCTCCCTTCTGTTGTCGTTATTTTTTAAGTACCTCCCGAGGTACCCTCTGCTTATCAGCTGCTCGATCTCCTCCTTGAGATGAATGCAGGCGTTGGTGTCGTGGCCGTGGCTCTTATGGAACCGGCAATACCTGGACATGTCTTGGGTGCCTGCCTCCGGCGTCTGCTTCTTCGGCCACCGGATGAAGTCTTCTTTCCGGATGGCTGCCAAAATTTGAGCCCTAGATGCGGTGAGGGGCGTGTAGCGCTCCCTCGTCGGGGGGCTCCTCTCCTTTCGAGGCCGGGGGGAGCTCCTTTCCTTCCGGGACGGGCTGCCCTCCTTCCTCTGGGGTCTGTCATCCCTACGCTGCTTGGCGGGGTTCTTCTCCTCTGGTCTTCTCTTGCTGACCGAATCCAGGGCAGCGAGAGTCTCCTCGACGGAGATGTACTCTTCCGCCCCGGTCATCAGATCTGCTAAGGACTGCGGATTTCGCCGGGCGACTGCTCTTCGGAAGTCGGTGGACCGGGCTCCGGCCAGAAGAGCATTCGTTGCCGCGGAGGGATCCAGATTAGGTACCTGAAGGGCCTCCCGGTTGAACCGGCCAACGAACGCTTTTAAGGCCTCACCGTCTTCCTGCCTCAGGGCCATCAGTGAAGCCGTCGTCTTTCGAGGCCTTCTGCTGCTCATGAAATGCCGGGCCAGGTCGTCTCCGAAGTCGTCGAAATTGTCAACGGACTTGGGCTTCAGCCGTGAGTACCAATCTCTTGCGGCTCCGGTTAATGTGGTGGGGAGTGCCCTGCAAAGGAACCCGTCCGATGCCCCGTGGAGAAGCATCGTGGTCCTGAAGGTCTGCAGATGATCCACGGGATCGGTGGTCCCATCATACTGCGGGATCTGCGGCATCTTGAAGCCCAAGGGGACTGCCGCACCGAGTACCCTGTCTGTGAAAGGGGGATTGCTACTAAAGATCCTTGAAGCAGGGCGGCCATGATCTCTAGCCAGCTCCTCGATTCTGTTATCGATCTTCTGGATTCTTAGTAACATCGGATCATCCCTCTGTTCGGCCAGACGGGCAGGTCTACTCCTTACGGCTGATGGGCTCCTTGCGGATCCGGACTGGCTGAGGGGACTCCTTCGCCGGTGCCGCGATCCCTCTCCGTGCATAGGGTCTCTCTTGCTGCCCCGTTTCTGTACGGAGGGAGATCGTGACCGGTGATGCTGTCGACGAGGCTCAGGGCGCACGCTCCTGTCCCGCGAGTGGTGGTCTCTTCGAGTGGAGTGACGAGTTTGGTCGCGGGGCGGAGACGCGCGTTCTCTGCGGGAGCTTTCTCCCCTCTGAACGGGTCGAGAAACCTCGACGGGGTGTTGTTGGAGTGCGGGAGCCGCATTCCTGAACTGCGCAACTACAGCGGTCATTTCCTGAAAAAGAGCCCTCATCTCCCTCGGGGTCGGGGTGGGGTCTGAACGGTCCGAGTGGGGCGAAGTCCGCTCCACGGCCGCCCCGACCTCCACCTGTGAGGCCAGACGCTCACTTCGTCCTTCACGGGGGGCCGTAGCCCGGGTAGCCCGAGAAGTCGGAGGTGCTCGCTTGCCGGTCTGTCCTACCATTTTTATCTGGGTGAGATTTTCGAACAGCTTTTTGTTGCGTGGTCCCACGGATGGCGCCAAATCTGTTAGGCCTAAAATCGGTAACAGGTTATGGTAGGGCTGGGTGGTCCGGGCTAACGAGCCACGGCTGAATGGCTGGTTGAGTCCTGCGCTGCACAGAGTACAGACAAGAAAGAAAAGGGTCAGAGGACCAACCCGGAGTGATACTCCGGACGGGCGCTTCGACACTCAAGTCAGTATGAGCAGGAGTGTAGAGCAATGTCAGAGCAAAAAGCTTAGAGTTTTGGTTCTCAGATTTTCAGGACCCTCACCTTAGCACAAGTGAAGGCTATTTATAGTGGTTCTGAGCCACCTGTCTAGGACAGGTGGTAGTTCTGAGCCAGGTGGTGGCCTCTGCATGGACCAGGTTTCATACCTAAGGAGGGCAGGTGGAGGTCCCTGATTGGTCCAGGTGTCACACCTAGTGGAGACAGGTGTTGGCCTTCCAACGGTCCTTGTAAGGGCCACGTGCCAGAAGCTAATTGGATGCTGAGTTCGGACCCCTCAGTGCTGAGTCCGGATTGCTGAGTCCGGATTCCCTCAGTGCTGAGTCCGGATTGCTGAGTCCGGATTCCCTCAGTGCTGAGTCCGGACCCTATCACCAAGTAAAGATGAAAATGCAAAGTCTAACTTTATAGGGATAAATTGAACCCTACCACATTTTTAAGCTTCAAGACTTGCGTGGGCATTTCAAGTAGTGGTTTTTAATGCTCAGGAATACCATAAAAAGAAAAGATACTTTTTCCCATTTGAGTTGTAATAAAAATACTCTGTATTTGATCACTTAAAGAATAAACAATGGATGCGATAAATACCTTTACAAGCTCATCAAGAAAAGCTTAAACTACAATTAAGATCCTCCCAGCCAACTTCATCCCATTCAGGCCAGCGCATGTATGCCTTCGGAGTAATTGAATGGTCTACGTACTGAAAGAAAATAGTATGCCTTCCAATACTAGTTCCAATTGCTATTATATGAAATTATGATGCCTCACTAATAGGAGAAAGCTAATTAATATAAAAAGCCACCATATAATTGATCAAAATATATTTCAAGTTTCATATATAATCAGCAAGCTATTTAATACCAAACAAAACCAACCAATCAAGAAGCTATTTAACATCCTTTCAAGTAACGGAGAAGTGAGATAAAAAAACATATAAAGTCAAGTGCTCGGAACGAACAAAGAGCACATCAAAAAAATGGAAAGACAACAAAAGAGCACAACTCAAGTGCTCGGAACGAATTGAACCTGCAAACAGAAACAATAAACAATAAGATACAAATTAGAAAACTTTAATTAATGTAATATTGTGCACCAAGAGGACAAGTCCTTTACTATACAAAGAACAATGGCCATGCGACAGTGTAGACACCCCATTTTGACCGAACCCTTATACACTTTATTTGAGATAAAATCCTATCAAATGATTGAACTAGAGTCCCAAATTGTACCTTAGAGTAGATTAGGATCCCAAGTAAGTCCCTTTAAAATTTTGTTAAAATTCATTGAATTTTGCCTAATAAGATGAGCATAGTTCGTAGTGTAGTGTAGTAGTGTTAGAAAGGAGAGTGCATTATCTTTATTAGGGGGTGGCCTGGAGAATGAAAAATAGATGAGTTGCAAGAGGGAGTTTTTTGCTGGGCAACTAAAGAGGGTACGAATTTATCCTTTATTTTTCACTGAAGCTTTTCTTGTGGGCCACCTTACTCATCCAAAACAAGTGTAAATATAACATAGGAGGGGGTTGTCCAAGACAACTAAGGGAGTTAAAAATTATCATGATTTTCTGTAAATAGCAGTTAAGATCTCATTTAGAAAGGATTTAGGGATTTTCTTCAACTTTTAGAGAGCGAGAGTGAGAATTTAAGAGAGAGAAATTAGATCTAGTCTTTCAAACCCTAATCTTCCGATCCAAACCTCATCTTCTCCGGCTGATTCTTGCCGGATTCCGGCCAACTTCTGGCCAGATTTCCTTTCTCTTATACTTTGTTGCTTTAGCCTTCTCCTTTTTGTTCTCAAATCAAGCCTTGTGAAATCCTAACTCAAACCCTTGTTCAAATCTTTTTCTTCTCCAGCGGATATACCTTCTCCGGCTGACTTTCTCGGGCAAAGTTTTCTCCGGCCGAGCTCTGACTAGTTTGAGCTCATCATTGTTTTCTTTGTACAATCATATTTTCTTTCGAACTCTGCTTATTTTCATTTATGCTTCATGTACACGCATGCATCTTCAAACAAGAGGGAAACTTTAATTTGAATCTTCCCTCCAAATTTCAAACATAAATAAAAAGCATCTTTGACTTTTCAAAAAGTATGTAAAATTTCCAACAGCCATTAATGACATTGGCGAGAATTTTTGGCCTAAGATGTTTCTACCCTTTAACCCTCTGATGTCACCTTTTATGAAGGGTTTATGTGGTTCAGAAGCTCCACCCACTGGTACTAAGGTAGTACCGCCAGCCCCTGTTAAGGGAATTGCACGTCTCCTTACTCAGTAGAGATTAGTTTAGTAAGAGAAGATTAGTAAGAGATGCTTCTAAGGAGTTGATCTCTCTTTCCTTTTTTGAATAACATGACATTTCTTTGAATTTGAGTGAAAGATTAGTAATCTTAACATGTTTCAAATGAGAAAAAACAATAGGAAAAATGAATTTCTTTTTACCTGTATATGGTTTGGATATCTTTCCATGAAATTAACAAACATATGATGCAGACAAGAACTAACACATCCATTTTTTTAAATCTGTTTTTTTTAACCAAAACGTATTAAACTCGTTTTTTTGACCTTTTTTACTACGTTTTTTTTTGCTCCGATACCGTATTAAACCCAAATTTTTCCCATTCCCTTTTTTTGCCGTATCACATTTTGCTAACTATGGTTCTGAGTTGAGTCAACAAGTTTTTAAACACTGCTTTTAGACCTTGCCCAATAGAGATAGGTTTGTAGGGATTTGGTGGCTTGAATTTTTTGAGGGTTGTGTTGTTTTCTAAAAAACACGTAGTTTCTTTTGCTTGCTGTTCATTAGTAGTGGTACACTTTTTGGATTTTTCTAGAGTGTCAATTACCCCCCATGGCCCCCTTGGCTCCCTCCTTGACACTAAAACTTCATTCAAAAGCAAACCTCACCCTAAAGGCACTTGGGTAAAACTTTATTCAAAAGAAAACGATAAAGTGTAGACAAAAAAGAACAACAACAAATGCAATACCATTAAAAGATTAGCCGAATTGAGATTTGCTAAACACCAAATACACCCCTTGGGTGAATATATCCCATGCATAGTGAATTAGAAGCAG
This sequence comes from Tasmannia lanceolata, assembly GCF_043159265.1. Taxonomy (NCBI): domain Eukaryota; kingdom Viridiplantae; phylum Streptophyta; class Magnoliopsida; order Canellales; family Winteraceae; genus Tasmannia; species Tasmannia lanceolata. The sequence goes on along the minus strand of NW_027518680.1, from coordinate 51,609,709 downwards.
AGGTTCCACCGAAAGTGTTAAGAATAGAGCTCTGGATTGGATAGTCTTGCAGTTGGAATGGCAACCAGCGGTACTGCCTGCTTAGAAACAATCCCAAACCTATCTTCCAATTCATAGTTCGTCCCCTCTGGCCACCTCCAATCAAACGAATGAATGAGTGAAGCTAGGACATAAGGGTACATTCTCTCCGCCAGTGGGAGTCCAATACACATCCTTCTCCCCGATCCAAACGGTATAAAACGATGATCGGTGCCTCTAATATCACATTTTTTGAATTCTTCAGTTAAGAACCTGTCTGGTTTGAACTCTAAAGCATCTTTCCATGTCTTGGGGTCTCTCTGTATTGCCCATGCATTGATGATGATTTTGCAGCCCTTGGGGACTCTATATCCACCCACGTTGCAAGTTTCACATGGGCTTCGGGGGACCAAGAAAGGGATCGCAGGGTGTAAGCGGTGGGTTTCCTTCAACACTGCATCCAAATAATGGAGATCAGGCAAATGAGACTCCTCCACTACATTATTCTTTCCAACAACTTGTTCTAATTCATCCTGGACTTTTCTCATTATGTGAGGATGCTTCAGCAATTCGCCCATGGACCAGGCTACCATTGTTGATGTCGTGTTGGTTCCACCCACCAACAGCTCCTAGTAACAAGGTTATTGTAGAAATGTTAGCAGATCTAATATGGCAAGCCATGATTTTAAACCGGTCCAAATCAAAATGAGATAGAGAGAGTAGATTTGAATGCTCGTTGTGTAAACTGGGATCTACATGCGAATTACAACAGGAATGAAGTGGATTACAACCCAGAGTAAGTTTGATTTATATAACAGCATATCTCATAGTATAATACCCAAAAGAGGATGTTTTAGGGAAAAGTGCATGGGCTAATTTGGGGCGATCCACTTAGTCATGAGTAAAATCCACTCTTACCAAAAAGCAGGGTGATGCCAGAAATTTTGCACAAGGGAGGCAAAAATTATTTTCTATCTTAGGGATGATTGGAAAAGGGGATATATATTTTTTTAAATGAGGTAAGTATAAAAAAATATTAAAAAATAAAGGTATTTTTTTTTTCCCAAAAAATTAAGGGGGACAAATGTCCCCCTTTCCTTTCAAGTGCCATCGCCCCTGCCAAAAAGGATTACAACTCAGAGTAACCTTAGTTTCTCTAAGGTTTTCTGGCAACTGAATGCCCATTTCACAGGTTTCCATCATTTTATCTGTTCCTTTTCTTTTCCATTTTGCCTCGTCAATTTTCTTTTCCATTTTTTCATTTTTCTGCTGAAAACAAATGAATGGAGCCAAAGGGAAAGTATGTAGAATTGATTTTGTAAGAGAGAGAGAGAGAGAGAGAGAGAGAGAGAGAGAGATTACCACCATCATTGCCTTCATGTTTGTTACGGTGAAAGTCGTTTTCCGTTCTTCCTCTGTCAACTGCAAAAGCAAGTTCATGAAATCCTTACCTTCTTTCTTCTTTTCATCCTCCCCTTCTACACCATCCATCTTCCTCCGTTGATCGATGATGGAATCGAAAACTTTGTCTAGCCAAATCGACAACTTATTCATTTCTCGCACCACGCCCTGAATGTCGAACCTGGCAAGAACGGGAAAAAGATCAGACACATTGAACTTTGTTTGAAGCACCAAAGCATCCTGCGTCCATTGCCGAAACTCTTTAGAGAGAGTACGCCTCCCTTCTCCATCCAATGTTGCTCCCCACATTATGCTAATCATCAAGTTCAACAAAATTTGAAATGTGATCTCTGAGAGGTCAATTGGGGTGTTGATCTTTGAAAACACCTCCCTCACCGCTTGACGAACCTCTCTTCGTCGTAGCGGGTAGATATTGTCGAGTGCTTTGTTGCTCATCAACTCCCGGCTGCAAACCCTGCGTACAAGGCGGAGGTGGGGCCCATTTTGCGCCCACACAATTCCTTGGCCATTGTAGGTCATGGCCAGCGCTGCTGCGGTCACGTCACGGTTGGCAAAAATGGCATCTAGATCTCTCATCACCTCTCTGGCTAACTCTGGGGAGCTAATCACGATGACGTTCTTGTTCAATAATCGGACATTCATGATAGGGCCATATATCTTGGCCAGTTTTTCGAATTGACTGTGAAGTTCCGTGTCGAGAAAGGGAAGGAATCCAATCAAGGGCAACCCCCGCGGGCCAGGAGGCAAAGGGAAATGTCCCTTGCTCCATTTCCTGGCTATCCATACGTACCATGCAATCAAGAATAATGCAATGGAAACCAACATTTTTGCCCCAGCTTTCTGGTTTAGGACCTCAGAACGCCATGAAGAAACGTTAGATATAAGCTCTGAAGCAAGATCCACTGCTGCCATATTTGCCTTGGAGCAGCGATAGAAGGAAGGCTTGTGAGTAGGGTGGAGTTAAAGTGTAACATGGGTAACTTATATAGTGGTTCTCCTGGGAAATCCTCATGTGTCATGTTGCACCCTCGTCCTTTTTTACTTCGAAAAAAAAAGGGAAATGATATCACCACTACTGTCTATATTTTGATGATCGCACTCCTCACTTTATTAAAAAGTAAGGTATGGCCCGCACCGTAGGATGATCCAAACCGTCCATTAGATGGGCCACAGCCTATATAGGTTGTGCCCCAAAAATTAGTTCCATTGGCTGATCATAACCCTCCGATCTATAGAGGGACTAAGTATTAGAGGGTTTATCCTAACCCTCTATAGATCGGAGGGTTAGGATCAGCCTATGGAAATGATTTTTGGGGCACAACCTATCTAGGCTGTGGCCCATCTAATGGACGGTTTGGATCACCCTATGGTGCGGGCCAAATATCGCACTTTTTAATAAAGTGAGGACTGTGATCATCAAAATCCTGTAGTGGTAATATCATTTCCCAAAAGAAAAACAATATATATATATATATATATATATATATATATGAGGAAAGTGAAGCTACACCGCCGGTGTAGCTAACTTAGCTACACCGCCGGCTTAAAATACAATGGGCCCACATTGTTTTGGTGATCCAAAGAATTCATTTGATTGGCCCTCACATAGATAGGGTGTCCACCAAAAATCAACTCCGCCGTGTAAAAACCTTCACAAATTTGTTCATTTTTACCTCCACAGTTTGAAGGGTTGGGATGATCCTATGGAGCTGATTTTTGGGCCGGTGTAGCTAACTTAGCTACACCGCCGGCTTAAAATACAATGGGCCCACATTGTTTTGGTGATCCAAAGAATTCATTTGATTGGCCCTCACATAGATAGAGTGTCCACCAAAAATCAGATCCATAGGATCATCCCAACCCTACGATTTGTGGAGGCAAAAATGAACGTGTAAAAACCTTCACAAATTTGTCCATTTTTGCCTCCACAGTTTGAAGGGTTGGGATGATCCTATGGAGCTGATTTTTGGTGGACACCCTATCTATGTGAGGGCCAATCAAATGAATGGTTTGGATCACCAAAATAATGTGGGCCCATTGTATTTTAAGCCGGCGGCGTAGCTAAGTTAGCTACACCGGCGGTGTAGCTTCACTTTCCTCTATATATATATATATATATATATATATATATATATATATATATATATATATATATATATATATATATATATATATATATAGTGGCAGAGGAATGCTATACTCAGGGATGCCCTCACAAAAATCATATGAAAGAGCCACATTGGTTGCTACCACCCGAGTGTACTGATTTATCGCGCTTTGACTATTACATTTTTGGTTCCCTTATGAGTGCACGTTGTGATAGCAACCAATGGGGGGCACCCTTTCATCATATTTTTGCAAGGGAGCCATTGAGTTTAGCATTTCTCGTCGTGGTAAAATGAGGGATTCAAAAAAAAAAATAGGCGTAAAACAAACATTAAGTTAGAGCCAAAGAAAAAAATGAATGAAGCCCTTGATTTTTGAGTCAGTGCAAGAAATTATATGATGGCCTTATGACCACATATTTGAGGAGCCCTTATGAGTTATGACCACATATTATGGCCTTGATATTTTATCCAACAGCTAGTAGCTCCCTTTTTGAGGAGCTGTTGTTGATGTTGGGTCAAATATCAGCGGTGGAACCGTACCACCCTTAGGTGTTCGTATGGCCCTCTCAATAAATTGGCCACAAGGACAGATACATGTGATAAAATATGACCAAAGTAAAAAGGGATTTGCTAGGGACCATCGCATAAGGCATATCGCACACGGGCTATTGCATGTGAGAGCAGCAACCTCAGATGAAATGAATAAGACAAAATCTGAGCCTGTGTGGCTGCTCTGACATGCAAAAGCCCATGAATGAAATGCCAAATGCTATGGTTCCTAGCAAATCTAAAATAAAAAAAATAATGAAATCAACTTTTGGGGGCCATGTAGGCCTTTGTAAATAGGACACAAGGACAGACATTACAAACTATGTCCCATGTGTATGGTGGTGTTATGATACAATGATGCTTTTAGAAATGGCGATGATATTTTCACCCTATGCAGTACTGCAGTAGGCATTCGCTCCCCTTATAACGTGAACAGTGGGTCAACTATAACGTTTTTTGAGGTCGAATCACTTAACATAAAATGATGGGAAAAATTGTCAATTGGTGACACAAAAATACCAAAATAATGGATGACACTCTTTTGAAAGCTTGTGAACGGAGGTCAAAACACCTTTTTCTGACATGGCCTTTTACATAAATATCATCAGGGCAAGAAAAAAACAAGTTATAATAGAAATTTCTCTCTCTTACTTTTCACCTACCAAAAATCACCGCTAACCTCTTCAAGATTTCTCCATTAACGCCTAAAACTCACGAAGGGTAATTAAAGGTGAGTAGCTTATCTACTCTCTTAGGATTTGTGGTTGTATTAATGTGTTTGAACCCTGTCATTATTGTGGATGATAACCCTGTATTTATTTTGTTTGATAACCCTGTCTTATAACCCTTTCGAAATGGTTAGTTAGGACTTCTGCTTCAAGTATCTCTATAACCCTGCCTTATAACCCATTTATTTACCTGATACACACTTGGTACACCCCCGGAGAGGCTTAGTAACCCCCTTCGAGAGTGTTGAAAAGCCCTTGTACATTGTTGGTAACTCCCCTTCTATGTACTTAGTAATCCCTTTTAGAAACTTGAAAACCCCCTTGTGTAGAGAGTTGAAAACCCCTAATTTGCAACTTGATTACCCTTTACAGAAGCCTCTGTACGGACTTGAATCCCCCATTAGATAGCTGATAATCTTTTAGAACACCTTGTGGACTGACTTTCAAACCCCCATTGAGGTAGTAAAACCCCCTTTAGAGTCCATAACCTCACTTATGAACTTGGTAACCCATTGTGTACACTTGAATACCCCTCAAGGAGAGATGAAGATCCCCTTTTAGCAACAACTCTGTGCAGAACCCCTATTTAGAATTTTAGAAAAATGTCCGAAACAATGGTTTCTCTTCTTTTATACTATATGATGGAGATTTGAAGGATGATGTTTCTTGGGAATATGTCGGGGGGAAGAAGACATTGTTATCGGTCAACCGCGGAATCAATTTCGATAAAATTGGTGTTATAGAAAGGCAGGTTTTACTATCGATAAAATTTTGATATGTTGTGGATCCATATATAGTCACTTTAATCGATGTCGATGATGATGATGTCCTCCAAACAATGTTGAGGATGTTTGACAAATACATGTTCAATTCTGTGATGATATACATAACTAAGAGCATAAATGACAAACATATTAATTCCTTGAATTCGTAAATGCTTTCCCAAACAAACTCTGCACTAGGAGACCCTCTCTTAATCATAGCATTCCTTCTACTTCGATTCCGTCCCAAAAACGTCCGCTTTTTGAAGTGGACTTGCAAAAAGACTGCGAAAGTGAATTTGATAGGAGATATGTAAGTGAAGAGATCAGAGGTACTCCAGCAGAACATGTCCTAAGGTATTATAGTTCCTTGGCAATGTTTGAATACTTCCATATTTTAATTTATAATTCATATGGATCCAACCTGATTATATATTGTCAAACTATGCAGGTCTGAAATTCACTTAAATGAAACATTGGCAAGTAATTTGCATGGCAACCATGTTAGTGGAGGTATCGATGACTTCCAAAATGTGGGAGATCTTGAAGTGGACTTCAGTAATATTTTTGAAGACGGTTTCTGTGTGAAGGGTTTAGATTTAGAAGAAGAAAGAAATGATGATGACAATGACGATGGTAGTGATGACGATGAGGAGGAGGAGTAGGATGACAATTATGGAAAGATCTGTATTAGTCCATGCTTTTAGCCTTTCAGTGCAAATTCTCCTATCAGAGAGGGATCTCAACCGGTTCCGACTGACAGTAGTCGACCAATGAAAGCAGATGGGATGCTTGTTGGGGCCCATGTTGTAGATGCTAATAATCTTCAGTTTGAGCAGTTAACGGCTGGAGCAATGTTTTCTAATATGCAACACTTCAAAAAGGTTGTCAAAGAGTACGCTATTCGACAGAGGTTTATGTTCGTGAGGTCAAAGTCAACACCGAAGAAGTATGCTGTTCGATGCAAGGTAGAGGGTTGCAAATGGCGTACAACAGGTACCAACCTCCCATTTTCTTGGGTGATTGACCTTCGAAGGTGGGTTACCAAACAAAAAAGGGTTACCAACCAGTTTCCAGGGGAGATAAAGGTTCTGCTCTCAAAAACATAGCATATGACCATAGAAAGCTGTGTACTACTACCTGTAAAAATACACATTTGAACTTCAAACACACATCATATTTTGTTAATAAACACAAACACACATCATATTCAGTTTTAATTTACAACTTCCCCAGCCATTCAGAAACACAAACACACATGTCTAAAACCTGTTTAAATTTACAAGTTCCAATGTTCAAATTGAAACACAAACACACTTCCATAAAACCTGCTTACATTTACAACTCTCCACCCATTCATAAACACAAACACACTTCCATAAAACCTGTTTCAATTTACAAGTTCTCCACCCATTCACAAGCAATTTCACCTATTCACAAACACGAACACAGACCATAACAACTTCCCCTGCAATTTAACAGTTCCCCTGCCATACTTTCCACCAATCTCCATTAAAAAATAACGTTTTTACCACGTTCATCAGAAAAAAGAAACATCCATGAACATTAGGTGTTCCTATATAAGTGCGCAGTCCCCAAACTCTCCTCGTAAAAATCTCTCACAGAGCTGTAGCCGAAATTGAGGAATGTCTGTCGGCCCAAAGTTCAGTGGTTGAGCATGGTAGAGATGCTCAGTCGTTTTAGGACAAAAGCGCCACAATCAACCTTGTATAAAAGCATGCATTGAATGGAGTTACTTTTAAGGTAACTACGAATGATATAGGAATACTAACAAAAATTCGAAAGTTTTAAGTTTGAACCCACCCATTGTTCTGCTTTCGGAAGCCATCCATCTGTGAATATGGAAAGTCATCGATGTTGCAACCCCGGCCCTTTAAATATTTCTTGATTAATGCTACCTGAATTTAAGACAACGAAGGAATATTGAGTGTTATACATATATAAGTAACTTTAAGTGTTACGGAAGATGTTAATTTACTTACAGTGGAAGATGCTCGCTCTTGAAATGAGTCCCCTTCCATTGAGTTGAACTCGACCATCTTCTTATTCACCATATCAAGAAGCACAAGAGCCGAATGAAAGTCTTGACAGCATGGGATTAAGAGCATCCCAATATCTTCAAACGGAATATGGTCAAGTGTACGATGCAATAGCTCATTCGCCAACCGATCGCACTCCAACTTATTTTTGTCATCCATTGAATCACGACCTGAAGTCTTATATCCCTGTGCAACGAAATGAATTTTGTGAGAACACTAAATGATGGATAAGTTGTAAAGTAACATGTATAGCAACAAAAAAGTCTCTTACATGTAGTGATGAAGGAATATATACAATTCGTCTAGTCAAGGCATTACTGGAGGCGCACAAATACTTATCATATACATCCAACAACTACAACTCAAAAAAAAACCTTAATTACCTCAACCATGGGTAGTGAAGACATCACTTAATTTAAAAAATGACACTTACTTGGCCACTGAGGACTCCTTTCAGGTTCCACAACGTTTCGAGATCCTCGGCCATGACTTTTACCGCGTCAACGGTCATGAGAATACGACTGCAAAAATATACAAAGATTAGAGGAAGCAAGTATCTAACTTTGAATAATGGTTAATTGAAAACAAGTGTACTTGCCTTTCGTCTTGTTTTTTCAACTTCTCAATGAGATTAGTTCGCCTCCGTGTTACTTTCTTTGTCGCCCTGTCACTTGTTTTCTTTGTCACTGGGGGTACTGTATAGGGTTTATTCTTGGCGTAGCTTGGATTCCTATCCCTTGTCTGATTTTTCACTCTCCTCTCAATGCTCCCTAATTTTCTCGTCCTCTTCCTCTTCTTTTTACCCTCAGGGCTATAGAGAATGGCAACAACATCTGACGCTCCTGTTACAACTGCTTCATTTACGAAGCCAACCTCTTCACCCTGACTCATCACATTTATGACCTCCATTGTCAGTCCACCACTGACGATGTTTGATGTCTCCATAGTCAGTCCACCACTGACAATATCTGTTGTCTCCGTATCTTCCTCCTCTCTTCTTTTTTCCCCATATTTTCTCAATTCTTCCTTCTCCATTTCAGCTTGGTCATCCTCCTGTCTTCTCATAGCTTCCCACTCCTGTATAATTTTCCTCTCAGCTGCAATCTCTATTTGTAAATTCTTCTTCTCCGTCTCCATCCCCACCCTGGCTCTTCTCAACATCTCCTTCTCCTCTTCATTCTGTACCCTCTCTTTTTCTATATTCTCACATGCCTCTCCTATCTTCTCACACTCTTTTTATCCTCCCATCCTCACTGGCCTCCTTACCACCCTCCTCAACTACGGTGTCCCTTCCTTCAAACGCAGGTGTGCCGGTCAATGCCCGGACAGTAGGTGACTGCGCTAATGGTTCTCCCTGCCCAATGATTCCTTCTTCCTCGGGTTCCTAATATACAAATAAGGGATACAACACACAAAATTTGTAAACATGACCAAGTTAAATAAAACATAATATAAAAGAGCTCCATTGCGATACCTGCTCGGGAATGTACCGCAGTTCGTCCTCTCGTGGCGTCAATGTCACCACCACCTAACGATTCGAGAAAGTTGTTAGATCAGAAAATATTAGAGACTATCTAATACGGTATCTAGTAGATAGGGTCTCACCTCAGATTTGTCTATCTTCCCATGCTCAATCATAGAGTACTTCTTCGATTCATTTTCTTTTGAGTTCCACTTCCGAAGACGTGGACGGGCATCTGGATATTTTGGTATTCACAACTTCGTGTGCTCGAAAAGCCACACCTGCACACACAAGACAGACTTTGTTAATATTTTATTAATAGGAAGATAAATAAGAAAAGGCAAACTATTGCAGAGGCCATGATACCTGCAATGCGAGGCAGCAACCTCCAAGATATTTTCCGCCTGTGACGGATACGTTTAAATACTTGAGTAACCAATCGTATACTGCTTCCCCCAGTTATAGTCGTACATCTTCTCTAAATCATCGATATAGGGCCAAAACAGCTAGTTGGTCTGATGTGCAGCCTGAGTGAATAACACAGTAGCGAATAGGTGTAGCACGACATATTTCACACAAGTCTCTATGGAGGGTTGGTCCTCTAGACCAACTAAGGCCTTGATTTGCACAGCAATGTCAGATGTCAGAACAGATCCTCTACGAAATGGCCACCTAGGCAGTAAAGGAGTGGGTTTACTCTTGTCCGTCCACGGAACCCTCGCCAAATTAATTTTTTCCCCTCTAAGTGGAAGGCCTAAAGCCAATGCAACATCACTAGCCGTAAATGGATCTGCAATACCCCCTAGCGTGAATGCATTCGTCGCCGGAACCCACTGACTCTGTAGTGCTCTAATTAGAGGCTTGTGCATGACAGCCTCTTCTAGTGGATTCTGTTCTAGGCGGATGAAGTACTTGAAAGGGGTCTTGCCTATAGTATCATAGTGGAACTGCCGAAACTGTGTACTCCGCATCTCCTTAATAAAGCACGATGGAGAACATCGTGCAGGGACATATGGATCCTGTAAAACAACATACATAATCAGAGTTTGAACTTTTATCAAGTAACTTAGATTCAAACGGTAAAGATCAAATACACTTACATGTATCTTCTTCACTTCACTCTTCTCACCTTTCACGTTTCTTTTCATCTTCTCACTTTTCACATCGGTTTTCATCTTCTGACCTTTCACTTTGGTTTTCATCTTCTCACCTGTCACTTTGGTTTTCATCTTCTTCTCAACATTAGTTTTCAATTTTGCCTTGTCACTTTTAATTTCATTTCTCCCTTTTCACCTCTCAATTTCACTTTTCCCTTACCACCTTTGATTTTCATCTCCTCCTTTAAACCCATTGCGGGCTTCCTATTAGACTTTCGACTCTGCCTCTCATTTCTTATTAACACAATTAGAGAATAAAAGAGCATTCTATCGACTAACAATCTAAAACGAGAACAAAAAAGACTACACTTACACGCGTCTTCATTGTAGACTTTACCTTCTCCCAATCCAACTATATATATTATCACTATCACAAAAAGGAACATAATTAATTGTAATGTAAGTTCATGTTTCTTAAAATGGGGTTCGCAACTCAAATATGTGATTCTCAAGTGCAGAAACCATACCAAAAATTACTATATGAACAATGATCCAAAAGGGAGATTGGCAACAATCTGGAAATGGGGATTATCAACCTCCCTTGAGGAGGTTTTCAACACTAGAGAAGGGGGATTATCAACCTCAATATGGAGTTTTAACACTGGAGTAGGGGATTATCAACCCCAACAGGGGGTTCTCAACACATGAAATGGGGATTATCAACCTCCCTTGAGGGGGTTTTCAACACTGGAGAAGGGGATTATCAACCTCAACAGGGGGTTCTCAACACTGGAGAAGGGGGATTATCAACCTCAATAGGGGGTTCTTAACATTGGAGAAGGGGGATTATCAACCTCAACAGGGGGTTCTCAACACAAGAGAAGGGGGATTATTAACCTCAACAGGGGGTTCTCAACACAAGAGAAAGGGGGATTATGAACCTCAATAGGGGGTTCTCAAGACTGGAAATAGGGATTATCAACCTCCCTTCAGGGGGTTTTCAACACTGGAGAAGGGGAATTATCAATGTACTTAGAAGGGATTCTCAATACTGAAAGTGGGGGATTATCAGCCTCAAAAGGGGTTCCCAACACTGCAAATGGGGGATTATAAATTACCTAGAAGGGGTTGTCAACACTGGCAATGGGGGATTATCAACATCCTAGAGAAGGTTACCAACACTAGAAATGAGGGGATTCTCAAACTGGTAATGAGGGATTATCAATCTACCTGGAGGAGGTTCTCAACACTGAAATTGGGGGATTATGAACCTCAAAAGGGGTCCCAACACTGGATATAAAGCATCCCAACACTGGAAAATGGGGGTCCCAACACTGGAAATGGGTTCTCAACACTGGAAAAGGGAGATTATCAATCTCAAGATGGGGATGTCAACAGTGAAAAAGGGGTTCCCAACAATGGAAGTGGGGGATTACCAAATCTTAAAAGGGGGTTCTCAACACCGAGAATGAGAGATTATCAAAAGGAGGTTCTCCACGGTCAAAATGAAACAAAATAGGGAAAAAATAAAAAAATTAAACTCTAGATGTGTAAAGACTTCCAAATAGTGAAAATAACACAATACACCACAAAGGTAACTTAATAGAACGAAAATAAAAAGTAAAAAATATGAAATAAGACACCCTAACGTACCTGACACGATGGAGATGGGGAAAAAATGAAGCCCAAGCCGAAAAAAATGAAGCCCTCACCTGAAAAAATGAAGCCGTTGCTAGAATACGGTTGATAACAGAGAAGAGAGGTTCAGAATAGCGCGGGAAACTGCCCCACTCCAAAGAGAAAGGAGAAATCTTCACGCCGGTCACACCTCATGCCAGAGAAGATGGGTTTTAGGTGGTTAAAATAAAAATGGAGAGAGTAAAAGTAAAAAAAAAACTTTTGTACAGTTAAAAACGAAGAGAAGTAAAAACCAAGGGTTTTTTTTTGCCTTGAGGGTATTTATGAAAAAGGCCATGTCAGAGAAAGGTAAATTGACCTCCATTCACAAGCTTTCAAAAGGGTGTCACCCATTCACTATTATATTATTTTTGTGTCACCAATTGACAATTTTTTCAAATGATGCTTTTAGAAAAAGGGAAATGATATATTCGTCCCTTTTTTACATGGGACAGCCCCCTCTAGTGTAAAAAAGTAGTCATAAACAAGGTTTCACATTTCGGTTTCGGAATGCATTTCGGTCCTCACCGAAACCGAAACTTCAGCCCAAATTTCTGAAATTTCGACGAAATCGATCGAAATTAAAAAAAGGAATATTTTATCCGCGAAATCCCTAAAATTTCGGCCGAATTTTTGGTAATTCTGCTGAATTTTCAGGATAAAATTAAATAATTAATAAAGAACTGATTTTTTTGGAGATATTCCTTCAATTTCGGCCTGAAATTTAGGGGAAAACGATATTTCGATCCAAATTTCAAAATTTCGATCAGGTTTCGACTTTACCCAATTTCGGTTTCAGTCTCCACCGAAACCCGAAATTTTGGATTTCAGTCAAAATTTAAAACTAAGGTCATAAATATACTAGAGTGATGTCCCAAGCCAAAAAAGAAAAAAAAAAGGTGAGTGAATATAAGAACCCAAAATTATGTTATATTCCAGTACATTGCTGATTATTGGAACACAACAACATAGCACCATAAACAGTAGAAAAGGAAATCTGTAGCTGGCAGCATTCAATGCATGCCTCACGAGTATATGGAGCTTGGGAGCTTGATCAAAATTTCCTTGGTGAGAATGAAAGACCCACGCATTGCCCATAATTAACCATATATGTAACACCCAGCCCTTGCACGCACACCTTCAAAAAATGATTTTTTTTGTTGATCTTACGAAGAGGATTTTTAGATCACTCATTGCCTAGTGCTTAGGACATTGGGCATGTTAGTGTATATGGCCTGAAAATCTAGTAGAATAACATTTTGTAATCAATAAAGGTATATTTCATGACATAAATGGGTATCAAATTTATAAATGTGTGTGATGTGCTTATTTTGTGATACATAATCGTCCTTAAGTAGCATAGTAGAAATGCCATGCTGGAAAGATTCGCAGATCTAAGAGAGCAAGGAGATATGGCTAGAGCAAAACGAGGGTTTTCTCTTGGGCTCTTGGAAGACCTTTTTGTGGTGAAGCAAAAAGGGGTTTTCCTCCTCTTGGTTATCAAGGTGTATTCTTCTTCTTCCATTGTTCTTCTCTATTCGATTTGGTCTATTGTAGCACAAGTATTGTGTTGGAGGATTTTCCAACTGCTTCTCGAAAGAGGGTTTTTCCATGTACTCGGTGTAGAGACTTGGAGGTTATTTTGTGGCTACATAGAAGGTTGGGGGAAGGGTTTTATCGATGAATTTTATCGATGGAGATAACATTGTACTATTTTGGTTCTAAAAAGTGGGTATTTTGTGTTGCCTTGTCAAAAAAAAAGGAGATATGGCATTTCGATTTTATGCAAGCCTTAATAGTTCCTAGTTGGGAAAGAGACTGGACATCTCTTTCTGTATACAACCAGCACCAGTCTTGCCTCCATGCATGTGTCATGAGATGACTTATATCTGCCATCTGGGTAGTAGACCATAAGTAAGAAGAGTGGGTGCTACGATTGGATCGCGCATCCAAACCGGATCAAATAATAGAACAACTTGTGGATAAGAGAGCGTAAAGTTGTTCTTCGAAACATGACCCTTCACATGTCCTTAGACCTGAGGGATCTTATTAGTCTGTGGACTCATTCTAGGGTCTTAGTATGTCCCATAGTGATTCTAGTATAGAGTCACATTCGGATAAAGCTATATGCTAGAGTAAACCCTCGAGATCAATAGTGATACTCAACTTGGGATTCTTCGCCCTAAAATTTAGGAAATAACATCTACAATTTTGTCAGAGCAGTAGGCCTAATAAATAGCCTGGCCAGACAGATTTTATAAAACGTTTATCAGAATATTTTATGAAAACATTTAAAAGTTTGCAAATATTTTATAAATGCATTTGGAGGCCAAACACCACTTGACCAAATGGTATACCAACCAAAGGGATAAGAAGTGCCCACTCCCTGTATGACTCAATTCTGTAGATATAGTAAAGAAGAAAGGACTTGCACATTAGGAATAAGATGATATGACGGTCATCTTTAGGGTTACGTCTCGATGGAGGCCATTGACCCAATGCGAGTGTAGTTTAGACTATGGAACGAGATCATAGTGGGATTCAGCATAGAGTTCTACTGGATTGACCGTTAGATCCCTGCGACTATCCCACTCATTGTTAGAGTTGGTGCCCTAAAACCCAATATATTTTGCATAAAAGTTTCTTTTCATGACAATTAATGGGTACTAAAAGTTAGATACTTACCATTGACACGTATTTGTCTTTAGGTAGCAAAGTAGGAAATCCATGCTCATCGATTCACAGATCCTACGGAGCAAGGAGATATGGGATCCCGGTTCTTTGCAGACCTTAATAGTTCCTAGTAGGAGTTGAGGTTGGACGCCTCCTCCTGTATACAACTAGCATCTATCTTGCCAACATGCACGAGAGGTGGAGTGACATATCTCAATCACTCGGGTAGTGGACCCTAAGCAAGAAAGAATGAGTACGATAATGAGATTGTGTACTGAATATGATCACATTAGAATAGCTTGTGCACAGGAGATAATTGAGCTATTCTACCAAACAGGACCCTTTACATGTCCTTTGACCTGAGGGGTCATATTGGTCTGTTGGTGAGTCTCTCATTTTTTGTCTATCTAACCGTGATTCTATTGAAGTCACTAGAGGGTAGTAATGGAGTATTGAACAAACCTTCAAGGTCAATAGTGATACCCGACATCTAATTCAACACCTATTTTATAGGTTAACATCTACGGTTTTGGTTAGAGCAGTAGGCCTAGAAAAATACCTGGCCAGGTGGATTTGATAAAGTGTTTATCAAAAGGATTTGACAAAATAAGTTTTGAAATGGTTTTACCAAGTGCATTTGCTGGCCGACACTACTTGACTGAAAGGTATACCATGAGTGAGCTTAGGGGGTAATTAATGTCCACCCCCCATAGGACTCAACTCGGTAGATATGGACTTGGAGAAAGAATTTGCACATTTGATGTTATTAGGGGTATGATGATTTGATGGTTATCTTCAGGGTTACGTCTCGATGGAGGCCACTGACTTAATGCGATTGTAGCATTAGCTACAGAGCAATAATCGTAATGGGGCCCATTTATGAGTTCTGCAGGATCTACCGTTAAATCCTTGCTACGATCCCACTTACTACTCGATTGACCTATTATAATCTATTAGATAGAGGTCCAACATTTATTTTGTTGTATATACGAACTAATTTCGTGGCATTGGATGCATTGAAAGGATATACACAATGTATATAGTGTATTTGCACTATGGGATATATTGGGAATACCAAAATGGTTAAGTACTAACCATAAAGGTTATTTTGGGAATTATATAAAAATATGGATGGAGCTTTTATCCCATTGGATGGAAGGAAATACATTTATTTAATTAAAAAATTAAATAAACAATTGTAAGTTTAGCTTATAGTTTGGTTTTACTAAAACAGGAAAAACTTACTAATCTCTTTGCCAAAATTTATGTGTAAGTACTTGTTTCGAAGAAATTTGCAAGATCTACAACTTTATAGTTTATGATTTTTCTTAATTTGTCCATTTACTTGTCCAAAAATGAGGTCAAAATTTCACAACATTATAACGAGAATGTAGAAAAAGGAAAGAGTATAGGAGTTATTTTAGGAATTGTTTTTATCCAATAAAGCCAATCACATTTTTTACTTGGGAAAACTCAATTTAGGGATTTCTTAAAGTTGAAGAATTTCTAAAAACATTCCCCACATTGTTTGGTTTCTATTTTTGAAAAAGCAAACTAGCTTGTTTCCAAATTGGAGCTTCCAATTTTGGCTAATTTCCATTGTTTTTAAGAATTCTCTAAAAACTTTGGATTGTGCATATGAAAATTGAGAACTCTATAAATATAAGACATATTGCTGGAGTTTTCTACAGCTCTTCCATAATTCCATATGCTGAAAATTGGTAGAGACACTCCAAAGTCTTTCTCTTCATCTTCTTCAATTCCATTAACTAGTTTTGTCTTTTCTAAGTCAAAGATAAACATCCAACTAAGCTCCATTGATCTAAATACATATTTTCATATTATAATTTGATTTAGATTAGATTATAAAGTAAACAAAGAGTTGCTTACAAGATCCTTTGTGCAACAAAAGGAATCCATCGATTCAACTTGCAGTTTCGCATCGATTAGATCGTTGGCGGATTTTCGATGAGTAGATCACACAGACGTTTTTCTTCTCGTCAGCAAAATAAGGTGTTTATATTTATGTTTATTAAATCAACATAAAATCAATTAGTCTTTAGGAATCTTGGGTTAAAGCAAAAAATTTGGTCTACACGATTTATTCTTTCGCAATGTGTAGCGATTTTGCTCAGGGTTTTTCAACCAATCTAACACTCATAACTCGAATGACCCGGTAGCATCCAAACGGAACAGGATTCCGCATTTTCTGTAATTGCACGGACAAATACGATCCGTAGTATCAATGTGGATATTTATTAATTAAACATATATTTATATATATAGAGAGAGAGAGAGAGAAAGAACATTTCCTACACACTTGTGTAGGTAAGTTACCTACACACTACCTTAAAATACAGTGGGGGCCCACATTGTTTGGGTGATCCAAACAATTCATTTGAATGGTCCTCACATAGATAGGGTGTCACAAAAAATCAGATCCATAGGATCATCCTAACCATTCAAACTATGGAGGCAAAAAATGGACTAATTTGTGAAGGTTTATACACGTCCATTTTACCTCCACAAATCGTAGGGTTAGGATGATCCTATGGATCTGATTTTTTGTGGACACCTTATCTATGTGAGGACCATTCAAATGAATTGTTTGGATCACCCAAACAATGTGGCCCCCACTGTATTTTAAGGTAGTGTGTAGGAAATGTTCTCTCATATATATATATATATATATATATATATATATATATACATGTCTTTGTTAATTGTTAATAAGAGATAACAAGAGAATTTTTCGGTAACCAAATTGGAGCCGTATAACTCCCATTGGATGTGAGTTATTAATTAATTAAATTGTTAATTAATTATTCATTTATAATACGTTGTTAAATATTATTAATATGATTAATAATAAGGATAATAATGTAAAATCCAAATGAGGACAGTTACTCCCTAACAGGTTTTACAAGAGGAGTGAAATTGGAACGAAATAGGGAATTGAAATTGTACTACACTTTGGAAACGTGTGTTGGGGCCCACCACACGCCCAACACTGATGGGAGACCTAGAAAAAATGTTTTCCAATGGTTCAAGGACATCGAGTTGAACTAAAAGTCCACTTGGAATGGGAATTGTTCAAATGAAGCTTCTAGATTTTGAGCAGTTCGTTTCCAACTCTAACACTTATTAGATAAGGCCACAGAGGGCTGGAGAGTGACTCAAATACACTCACCCTAATCAAATATGGGACCGTAGATAGCTTTGGTCTGTTGGGAAGAGTCCCAATTGCTCGAGGAGTTTTAATGCAACTTGTCTTTCAATTAGATAGCTTTTGGATGAGAGAAAGGACTTGACAAACCAAACTCTTTGTGAATATAAAGAGAGAAGGGATGGACGAATTCTAGAGATAGAGATCTCCAAAATTTGTCCACCCTTCTTCCCCTTGAAAATTTGTTTTCACTAATCTCTCTCTCTATCTCTCTCCCAATTGCAAAAGTACATAGAACGGGGCTTCTAATTTGATTATCTATTCTCCATTACTAAAGTACTTATTAGAACATAACTTACGAAGGTGAATAAGATTTATTCACATCCACAATAGTCAGAGCAAAGAAAAGAATCCATCAGTTCAACTTGTGGGGTTCGCGGCGTTCATAACGATCGCAACCGTTCGAGGAGTAGATCAAGCAGCGTGGATTGCTAATTCGTTCTTCAAAGAGGTATTTACTGATGTTTAATTAACAATAATAACTAATCCAGACTCTATGATCTTGGGGAAAAGTAAGATCGAAAAGAAAATTTAAAGTTCTATTCGATTCTATATTCCGCTACACATAGCGATTTTGCCGGAACGGGATAACCTTCCTACAGGGCAAACAAGCGGGGTTGTGTCACGCCCCGAACTGGGAATGCAACAGCGTTGCACACCTGGGAGGCGAACCTTACACGCGCGCAAGGTATTCGATATCAATGCACTCCCAGGTCCCACACCGAGATAGGATTTTAAATCTGAAAGTTTAAACCATGGGTGAGCTAACGCCTACTAAAGTAATATGTAACTATTCTAGCATGGTCTACGCATGCCAGGAAACAAAGGTCATAACATAATAAGAGGTCATGACGAGACCATATCATAAAGTGGGCACCAATTCCAATATGAAGTTTAGCACAAGTACCCAATGCAATCATGTAATAAAGAATCGGTTTGGATTCGATCAGCAATAATAAGTGTCATGCATATTCATACACTGAAACAAGATCTGAAGCAAAAACTGAACAGAAACAAATCGGAATAGATACAGAAATAAGAAATCATAACACATCAAGGTCATAGGCTTAGTCCAAAAACAGAAAGCTCATTATTTTGTCACCGACAACCCACGGTATCGGAACTCGTTCCTACAGAAATTCCTGTCGACAGAGCCAAGGTACATTTCCCATTGACGGGATCTAGATACCAACGTATTAATCCCTTTTTGCGGGACCCAGAATTGCCAACACATTAATGCCCTATTGGTGGGACTCAAAATTTAATCTACGCCTCACGAGAAGTGCCAATCATACAATATCACAATAACCATGAAGGTATGTGCATGTAAGATTTTATTAGAAGCACATTTCTCCAACACAGATTGGGAAGGTTGGCCTAGTAGAGTGCACTGTATTTTCAAGTTTCTCAAGTATTTGATTATTATTATTATTATTATTATTATTATTATTATTATATTCTACACAATTTCAAATCCTCCATCACGTCCATGCCCAGGTCTAGTAAAAACACAGCCACAATCTCCACCAACAGATGTGTTAAGGGCGGATCCATTTAAGGGATGGTCACTGGCTGGAATAGCCCTATACGTTGTACTCGAGAAAATGCTTCAGAAAGAGACTGAAGAGACCTAGAATTATAAATCTGATGTCGCATCTGAAGATACTCAGGCCCCAAAGAATCAAGATAGCAAACCACACTTAATTGTTCTTGACGCTCTGCAAGAAGGATATGATCGATAGCGAAAGGCTTAAGCATATCTAGCTGCTGGCATAATGCAATTTATGAGCTTTAATGATCGAGTGTGGACATGTCACCACGCTGAAATTTAAAGCAATCTGAGAATAGATCACACATCCGGGTGATGTTATCTGTTCCAGAATACAAAATCGTAGCCTGGTCCCAGACTTCTTAGATGAGTCAAGATACATCATATTAGCAGCGATCTATGAGTCCATACAACTCCATAAGAAGGATCTAATTACTACATCCTATTGTTCCCATCTCGCATAAGTAGAATATGTCTTTACTGGAGGAGACTGCTCAAGAAAACGAACATTTTCCCAACCAAGAAGATATATACGAACAACCATCTTCCAAACCGGGTAATTATTGCCATTAAGTCTGATAAATGTTATCTTGAGAGGAGCCTCTACGGGGGCCTCCACATGAAAATAGCAAGTGGAGAGAACCGTAGATGAAGCAGGGACATCATCAACTTTCTGTTAGATTGGTTGTAAAACCTCGAGCAAAATCGTTACACGTTGCGGAAGACTAAACCGTGTAGAACAAATTTTTTGCTCTATCCCAGGATTCTTAGGGACTAATTGATTTTATTATGATTCAATAAACATAAATATAAATACCTTTATGTAGAAAAGAACTCATCCGCTTGATCTACTCATCAAAATTCATTGGCGATCTAATCGACGCAAAACCGCAAGTTGAATCGATGGATTCCTTTTATTGCGTAAAGGATCTTGTGTACAACTCTTTGTTCACTTCATAACCTGATCTAAATCAGATTATATTATAGGAATATGTGTTTAGATCAATGGAGCTTGATTGAATGTTTATCTTCGATCTAGAAAAGACAAAACTAGCTGATGTAATTGAAGAAGAAGAAGAGAGACTTTGGGGTGTCTCTACCAATTTTCAGCACATGGAATTATAGAAGAGCTCTTGAAAACTCCAGCCATATGTCTCATATTTATAGAGTTCTCAATTTTCATATGCACAATCCAAAGTTTCTAGAGAAATCTCAAAAACAATAAAAACTAGCCACAATTGGAACCTCAATTGGGCAAAGCAAGCTCCAATAGGGCAAGCAAGCCACTCCCCATTATGGAAACCGATACGGGACGTCAAAGGGCGCTTGGCTTGCAGCCCAAGCAACCCTTGGTGCCCCATGTGGTTCCAAGTTTCATATTTTTTGTTTGTTGCCTCTTTCTCTCTCTATCTCTCTCCAATTTCACATGTGTTGCTTTAATTTGAGGAAAACAAATCAAGCAAATATATTCCAAATATAATTTAAATTCCAAATTGATAATGGACACCACATGGGGCGTGTGGCAATGGGTCCAACCCAAATTCGTCCCATGTGGATCCACTTA
Source organism: Tasmannia lanceolata (assembly GCF_043159265.1). Lineage (NCBI taxonomy): Eukaryota > Viridiplantae > Streptophyta > Magnoliopsida > Canellales > Winteraceae > Tasmannia > Tasmannia lanceolata. The sequence continues at coordinate 51,588,815 of NW_027518680.1, read as the reverse complement.
TCCAATTCAAATTCCCATTACATTTCTCATTTAATTCGCAATTAAATTATGCAATCCAATCATATCCAATAGGATTAAAGAACCAATATATTTTATGATATTCCCAAAATACCCTTATGGTTTATACTTAACCATTTTGGTATTCCCAATATATCCTATAGTGCAAATACACTATCTACATTGTGTATATTCTTTCAATGCATCCAATGCCACGAAACTAGTTCGTGTAAGAAACCAAATAAATGCGGGACCTCTATCTAATATATAATAATAGGTCAATCGAGTAGTGAGTGGGCTTGTGGAGGGATTCAACGGTAGATCCTGCAGAACCCACAAGTGGGCCCCACTACGATTATTGCTTCATAGCCAATGCTACAATTGCATTAAGTCAGTGGCCTCCATCGAGACGTAACCCTGAAGATAACCTCAAATCATCATACCCCTAATCACATCAAATGTGCAAATCCTTTCTCCAAGTCCACATCTACTGAGTTGAGTCCTACGGGGGGTGGACATCAACTACCTTCTGAGCTCAGTCACGGTATACCTTTCAGTCAAGCAGTGTTGGCCCGCAAATACATTTGCTAAAAATTATTTCAAAACTTATTTTGAGAAATCCTTTTGGTATACACTTTATCAAATCCACCTAGCCTGGCATTTTTCTAGGCCTACTGCTCTGACCAAAACCGTAGATGTTATCCTATAAAATAGGTGGAGAATTCCATGTCGGGTATCACTATTGACCTCGAAGGTTTGTCCATCACTCTAGTACTACCCTCTAGTGACTCCAAGAGAATCACTGTTAGATAGACCAAGAATAAGAGACTTGCCAACAGACCAATGTAACCCCTCAGATGAAAGGACATGTAAAGGGTCCTGTCTGGTAGAATAGCTCAACTATCTTCTGTCCACAAGCTATTCTATTGTGATCCTGTTCAGTACGCAATCTCATTGTCGTACCCATTCTATCTTGCTTAGGATCCACTACTCGAGTGATTGAGATGAGTCACTCCACAGCTCGTGCATGTTGGCAAGATACATGCTAGTTGTATACAGGAGGAGGTGTCCAACCTCAACCTCAACTATGAGCTATTAAGGTCTACAAAGAACTGGAATCCCATATCTCATCGCTCCCAAGGATCTGTGAATCCATGAGCATGGGTTTCCTACTTTGCTACCTAAAGACAAATATGTGTCAATAACAAGTAGCATGTCACACATATTTAACTTTTAGTTACCCATTAATTGTCATGAAAATAAACTTTTATTGATTAACATGCGAATATACTGGATTTTAGGGCACAAACTCTAACAGTCTCCCACTTGCCCTCAAAGCCAGTTATGCATATATCTTGGACCCATCCCCTCAACATGTTTGTCAAACACCTTCTGACTAAGGGGTTTGGTAAAAGGGTCCGCCAAGTTATCCACTGAGGCAACCTTTGCAATAGTCACATCCCCTTTGTCAATGATCTCCCGTATCACATGATACTTTCGAAGTAGATGCTTGGACTTCTGATGAGACATCGGTTCCTTTACTAGAGCAATCGCTCCGCTGCTAACACAATATAGCGTAATGGGTCTCTCAACAGAGGGCACGACTCCAAGGTCGTCCAGAAACTTTCGCAGCCATACCGCCTCTTTCGCTGCTTCACTCGCAGAGATGTACTCAGCCTCAGTCTTGGAATCTGCTGTAATGTCTTGCTTGCAAATTCTCCATGACACTGCCCCATTTGCTAAAGTGAACACAAAACTAGATGATTTCATGTCATCAACGTCAGACTGAAAGTCTGCGTCGGTAAAACAAAAAACGACCAATTCATCTGCACTATAAACTAAACAATAATGTTTAGTTCTCTTAAGATACTTGAAAATATGTTTAATTGCTGTCCAATGCTATAGACCTGGCTCCGACAGATATTTGCTAACCACACTTACAGAGTGACAGATATCTGGCCCTGTACATAATGTAGCATACATAAGACTTATCACAGCCGAAGTGTAGGGAATGTTCATAACCTGCTTATCCTCAGTTGTCTTGGAAGAGATCTTCTTAGATAACCTGATTCCATGCCTGAAAGGAACTAATCCCTTCTTGGAATCTGCCATGATGTACTTGGCAATATCTTATCTATGTAAGTTTCTTGTGATAGCCCAAGCTTCATATTCTTACGGTCCCTAAACAATTTAAGTCCTAGAATGTATGAAGCTTCTCCCAGATCTTTCATTGCAAACATGCTTGAAAGCCACAACTTTGTACTTGAAATCATTCCTACGTCATTCCCAATGAGCAGGATGTTATCTACATAAAAAACCAAGAACGTAACTGCGCTCCCACTGACCTTCTTCTAAACACAAGCCTCGTCTACGTTTTTGACAAAAGCCAAACTCTTTGACTGCTTGATCAAAATGAAGGTTCCAACTACGGGAAGCTTCCTTCAATCCATTAATGGGTCTCTACAACTTTCACACCTTTTGATTACCCTCAAAACCCTCCGGCTGGACCATATAAATATCTTCCAGAATGTTTCCATTCAAGAAGGCAGTTTTGACGTCCATCTACCTAATTTCGTAATCATAATGTGCAAAGATAGATAGTAAAATCTTAACGGACTTTATCATGGCTACTGGTGAGAAGGTTTCCTCATAGTCAATACCAGCCTTTTGACTATATCCCTTCGCCACTAGCCTAGCTTTATAGGTCTCCACCTTTCCATCAGGGCCCTTCTTCCTTTTGAAGATCCATTTGCATCCAATGGGTTTAATACCCTCAAGTGGATCAACGAGAGTCCAAACCTTATTGGAATACATAGAGTCCATTCGGATTTCATAGCGTCCGTCCATTTTCTAGCATCGATGTCTAACGTCGCCTCTTTGTAGTTAAGGGGATTTGTATCTTCTATGCTTGCTTCACTCAAGTAGACAAGTCTATCGGGTTGTCTGACCTCCCTACTACTGTGTCGGAGTGTTGGAATAGGTTTCATGGGTACTTGCTCAACTTCCTCATATCTCCTTATTGGATTTTTGTGTTGCTCTTCTAAGGCAAGCCTATCATTTCCGCTCGCATCTTGAATGAACTCTTCTTCTAAGAATGCGATATTCCGGCTCACAAAATAGTTTTGCTCACCAGGGTTATAAAACATATAACATTTTGTTTTCCTAGGATATCCAATAAAAAGACATTGGTTCGGGCCTCCAACTTTTCAACACCTATCTTTTTAACATGGACAGGACAATCCCATATCCTCATATGATTCAATGTGGATTTTCTGCCCGTCCACATCTCATATGGAGTCTTTGGTACTGATTTAGTTGGTACTCGATTAAGGATGTAGAGCGTCGTTTCTAGGGCGAATCCCCATAGAAACAAAGGTGTCTGTGCAAAGCTCCTCATAGATCGAACCATGTCTAACAGCGTTCGATTTTTCCTGTTTGACACACCGTTTAACTCTGGTTTTGCAGGTAGAGTCCATTGAGAAACTATTCTGTTTTCTTTTAAGTAGAGTCCTTAAACTCATCCGAGATGTACTCTCCTCTCCTATCAGAGCGAAGTGTCTTATTCTTCTTATTTAGCTGGTTTTCTACTTCATTCTTGAAGTCTTTGAACTTTTCAAAGGTCTCAAACTTAAGTCGCATTAGGTACAGGTAGCCGTACCTTGAATGGTCATCCATAAAAGTCACGAAGTAGACAAACCCTCCTCTCGCAGGATGAGAAAGATGACAGCATACATCCGTATGTATGAATTCCAATACACTTTCGCTTTTTCCACTCTTGCCCTTGAAGGGAATTTTAGTCATTTTGCGTTGGAGACATGGCTCATAAGTAGGAAAGGGTTCCACTTAGATTGAATCCAAGAGACCATCTTTCACTAATCTTGTGATTCGCTCTAGGCCAATATGACCTAATCGAAAATGCAAAAGATGTATTGGAATTACCGGGTCCCTTGCCCTTTTGAGGTTTGGAACATCAACACTCGGAATATTCTCAACATTGCTCACATTCTCTAAGGCGTTAATTAAGTACAGGCCATGACTCATTGTACCTTCCACAATTAAGGAATTTCCCTTTTCAATTAAAATGGAACTTTTATTAAAACTAGTAGAATAGCCATCATCAAACAATTTTGAAACAGAAATTAAATTCCTTCTTATTGAACGTACATAGAGACAATCTTTAATATTAGATAACCGCAACTGTTGCTTCAGTTGCAACCTGTAGGTGAGCTCGCCCTCAGTCAACCTTTTGATTTTCCTGAACCCCTACAAAATATTGCAGATGTGTGAGGTCGCACTTATGTCAACTCACCAGGAAAATACATGACCAATCATATTTGTTTTAGCAACAAACACTTACAACATACCTGAGGTAGGCTTGATGTCCTGCTTGATAGCTAGATAGCTCCTGCAGTTCTGCTTCCAATGTCCAGATTTTTCACAATTGAAGCATCTATCATTGCCCTTGGTTGACTTCTTCTTTTTAAAGTTCTTCTTGTTCTTTACCACTGGCTTGTTCTTCTTAAAGCCTTGGCCTTTTGCTCTTCATTTTCCTTTACCTTTCGGCTTAGGTGCTGAGGGTACATTACTCTCTGCAAGGAAGGCACTTTTCTTATTAATCTTTTGCAGATCCTTAGCTATCTGAAGTTGATTCATTACCTCTGTCAGGGACATTGTCATTTTGTTCATGTGGTAAGTTATAACAAACTCTTTGAATAACCCACATAGGGAAGACAAGACAATGTCGATTTGTGTCTCAGCATCCATGATGACCCCAAGATGTCGAGCTCGTTTAGACAGCCCATCATCTTTAGCATGTGGTCTCTAACTAGGGTTCCCTCTACCATCTTGGTGGATAATAGGCCTCTAATCGCCAACAGCCTAGCTGTGAGATGTTGCTTTCCAAACATTTCTTTAATATTTAGCATTATATCAGAGGCCACTGCCATTCCAATATGTTGCTGCTGCAGCACATTGGACATGGAGCCAAGGATGTAATACTTTGCCATCTCATTGTCCTCAAGCCACTTAAACTTTCTATCGCGGTCTGCTTTATGCGCATCGGGACCAGGTGGTTCATGCTCCTCAGTGTTAAGAACCCAATAAACTTTAGTGGCTATGAACACTAGCATTAGGTTCCTCTTCCAATCGAGGTAATTTGAACCAGTTAACTTATTTTCATCTAGGATCTTAGCTAATGGTTGAATGAAACTGTGGTATCTACGTGCAAAGGAAAGAGGCATAATTAGCAAGACTACCATTTTAGTTAATTTCATGATATGTCCATTGGATCTGGGATTTTGATCTACGATGGAACCGCCCATTGCACGTCTCATTAACGGGCCCCTCAACCTCGTGAATCAAGAGAAATGCATAATTTCTCCAATGGTTATCGGAAACTTATTCAACAACTTTGAATAAGTGGATTCATCTAATCCTATGAGATCCGATTTATGTTCGGCCTCCAAGCATTATAGTATGTATATCCTTTGGGCGTCAATATCCTTCGTTTGGTTAAGTTATACCCACTGCCTGGGAAAACTATGTAATCACAATAGCTTCTGCTTTGGCATGTGACCAATATATCATGCACATTCTCCTTATCCTTGCAGGAATCTAACGGTTTACTCTAGTCAAGAAATAAGATCGGCTTCTGCTTTGGCATGTGACTGTCCTATTTCCTAGACTAGCCAACGGTTAAATGGCTATGGAAGGCCACGAGGTCTTGTCCTTTCGACTTAACCCCGTTTATCAACTTAATATTTTTAAGAGGCTTATGTAATGTGGGAGTTACAATCATCGTGTATGTTTGATTAGGCATTCATTGCAAAAAAGAAAAAAATATACATCGCAAACCAAACCATACCATCTATCACAAGAAAATCAAACCAAACAAACTATTGAAAATAAAAAACAGACCATCCATGAAACCCAATTTGGCATCTTGGATCATAGGGACTCTCCCACTAACCGTATTTGAATAAGAGAATTCTTAAAACACCATCTTGCCAAATTGAGGGTGAATTATGGGCAACTTTGTGCAACGGCACAAGGGGAACTTCTCTGGCCTCAATGCGAATTCCCAAAAGAGTGTAATCTGATTTGCCTCATTATATGAAGCACAGCAACATCAGCAACATCAGCAAGTTTGTCCCTCTTTGGTTGGATCGAATCCGCCTCCATCTGCCAGTCAATCTGGAATATCACCATGCCGCAATATCCACGATCTATCAATTGAGCACCAAGAGAATGATCTCATCTTCAATTGGTTTTGAACAAATAAATATAAACTACCACAGTGTCCTACACCGGCCTAGGTAATCTATATCTCATAATCAAACTCCATTGGAAACCAGTCGTACGCCTAACTGCCCAGAGGGAGTAATTAAAAACTGAAATAATTAAATTACATTGCAGACTTTAATATTACTGTGGGACCTGATCCCGCGAGAGAGGCGCGGCGCGTGACCCGCCTCCCTCTCTCTTGGTCTCTCGTACCCACGCGAATGGCGTGTGCCATTTTTTTATTATTATTGATTTATTTCATCTTTTCACGCAAAAAAAAATGACAGAGTCGCCACCTAGATAAGAGATCTAGGACCCATAATTAACCAGAAATCTAGATTCGTTACCTGATTACGAGAATGGAAGGTATGGGGAGTTACCACATGCACCATTCTTGCCCGATAATCTGGTCTTCAATTCCAAAAGTCAACTCTCTTGAATTTCTTTTAAATGGCTCATTTAACTCTATATTAATGTGCGAACTATATGACATGCATCCTAAGATCTAATTTCAATATATTTCCTAATGTGTATCTTGATTTTCTTAATTCGTTTGGATTCAATCTATGTGAAAATTCTCCTAAAATTCTAATTTGGAAAAAAATCTTAAGTGATTTAATCAATTTTAATTTAAGGTTTTAAATGATGAAAGAAAATAAATACTACCCTAAAAAAACCCACTGATTGTGTGTGGGGCCGACTCGTGATTGGTATGCCATCAAGCATCCAACCTGCCTACGTACCCAAGCCTCACTAGGATCAAATTTGACGTAGTTCGGTGGCCTAAACTAAGCTACATGCCAAAGACATCTAAGACACCGATTTAGACTGGACTGACTGTTTTGACAGTTTAAGAGAGATTAGTTAGTTCAAGTTGCGTAGATTTGTTTTATCCTAGGACTCCATCTAAGATGCTATATAGCCCTATCTAAGTATAAGACGCTTCCTAAACTAATACAGGTGGGTCCTACATCCTAGGTTAACTAGGCTTGTCTTATAGGAAAAAGAGGGTTAACTAGTGAAACTAATCTAAATGTCAATTGCTAATAAAAGCAATCGGCCGTGATGAGGCTAGACTCCTAACTCTAGGACACCCTAAAACCTAGAATACAACGCGACATAAATGTTCCTAAAGCGGCTCTGAAGGTTCCTACGAAGTGTGACCGTGATTCAACGGTTCCAAGATTTACTTGAACATGGGTTTACCCAACCCAAATTATTAGGTTAATGCTTTTCAATTCTTTTAAAGGTTCCTAACATCTAAAATTTAGGAAAAATCTAAGGCTCTAAGGGTTAGTTATTTCCATACATGGGTTGAATTCATGGAAGGGAATCGTGCTTTCTACCCTTACACACTTCGGCAAATAAATCATGATATTCTGTTGCCTGGCATTTTCTCAGAATTTTCGTGGACAAAGACCTCGAAGCCAACAATATATTTAGATTTACATGCTAAAATGTCAAGGGTTGATCGCAATGAAGAAACAATTATGAATACAACCCTCATCTAAAATGACGTAGATTAGCTAGTTATGAAGGAACATAATGATTTTTAAGGTTTCTATTCAAATGACTTCGGGATTACATGCATTCTGAAAAGTTATGATATTCTGAAATGTTTCGCGATTTTTAAAATTAAAGTGAATTTTTAATGATTTTAACAAAATCAGACTAGATTAATACTGTTACAAAACAACATATAGTAAACATGCTCCAAATCATTCCAAATTATCACTATAATATGCTCACAGTAATATCAAACCACAATAGAAATTTCACACATTATCTCAGAAATTTACTATTTTAAATATAATTATTTATGTTCTGTCCGATTCAAAAATAAATCATAAAAAATATTAAAACATGCACAACAAATCCGAACAAATCATAATATGATTTTTTCTGGGCCAATTTATCTTACTACAAAATTTCAGCTTCCGCGGAGTTCATTTAATGGTATCTCCTTCATACATGTGAAAACAAGTAATTTTCATTAAAGAATTCTAGTAAATATAATAAATAAACTCAAAATCTTTTGAAAATTTTTGTATGATATTTAAATATTAAAAGACAACTAAAAATAAAATTTTGTCCAATTTTGAAGTGTTTTGATACATGAACGAATTTTTATTCGTCAAATTTTCTTTTTCTAGGTCTTTTTTGGACGAATTTTAGAGTCATCAAAATAAATAAATTCTATTGGAACTTTTGGACGAATATTATCCCAATTGAAACTCAGAAAATATAACTTTGCGAAAAATCCTTGGTTTTGAAACACTTGCTTTGTAAATCGACTTAAAAACTACTTGAAACCCTAATCGGTTGATCGAATTTTAAGGCCATCAATATAACTGAATTCTATTGGAACTTTCAGATTTATAGTGTTTTTTAAATTCAATTGAAACTTAGAAAATATAACTTTGCGAAAAATTCTTAGATTTGAAACACTTGCCTTGTAAATCGATTCAAATACTGCTTAAAACCCTAATTGGTTAAACATCCAATTTTCCACATGTAACATGGTTCTTCTTCCACCAAAATCAGTAATAAAGTAAATTGACCCATCAAAAATCATATTAGATCATGCAAGACAACCTCTCATGAAATTCTCTATAAAAACCCATGAAGAAAACAAAGAAAAGACACCTCTAACATGTTACTAGTTCTAGATTACATAGAATATGATACTAACCGTTGATCGCTTTCCTTGTCTCTAAGGTCTGTAAATCCAAGATATACGCTTTGTCACACCTTGTATACGCAAAAAAGATCGCCCAATATAATCCGGTTTTGACATTTGTTGAAGAAGAGACGAAGAAATCCAAGTGTGCTTTGAAAAAAAACAAGTAATAGAAGATGATCAAGAACACCACAATGGGGGAAGGAATTTTCTAGAGGGGGAAGGTGGGATGTTTTCCCAAGAGAAGAAAAGCCTTTAGTGGGTTTGCTTTTATAGGTACAAGGCTAGGTTTGAGTGAATTTGGAAGCTTCCAATGTGAGCTCTCTCCTTTTGATTTGTTTTCAATTTTTGCTTTGACTTTCTCATTCTTTGATTTTTATATTGAACTTATTTCTAAACCTTGTTTCTTGCAAGCTAAGCAATGCTAAATTACACAATGGAGATCCTTCAAGATCAATCTAGAAGCCTATTTAGATGCTGATTCAGGAAAAGTTGTAAACTAGAAAGTTGTAGAACTTTTCTAGACGTTTGAAACAAATATAATTGCAAATTTTTTGGACGAGAATGTAAAGAGTTATGGTCATTTTACTAACGTGACCTTACTAGCCCTTTCTAATTATAGCTCTTCATTTCTTTATTATTTTTTCAAAACAAATATGATGTCACCAACCACCTCATCCCATGTTGGACGTTTTTGCATGTGGCCTCCCCATGTGGGCTTTAGCCCGATGAGCCTTATGACATGTATTTTGGATTTTTTTCAATGAAAATTCAATAAAATCCTTTAAATTTAAAATTTTTATTGATGAACCCAACCAATATGGCATTTATGGTGCACCCTCGACATATGGTTGAACCATCTCTTTTAGAAGAAATAATTTTTTGGACCAAAATGCCCCTGTTTGATCATTACGCACCCAAAGGAGACTAAAATGACCTTAAATTGGATTGCCCCCAGAGGGAAAAGTTAAAAATAGAAAGTCTTCATGGTCAAACCTAAAAAATAGAAAGTTTTTAAGTTTGCTTCTTTTGGTGGATGATATCAAACAGAATCACTTGGAATCCCCTGAAAATGCCCAAAATGCCCTCGACACACAATTTTCAAATCAAGCGAAACCCCTGAGAAATTCCAAATTTAGCAGGTTTTCCAAAATTCACAAAATGACTCGTAACTCCTTAGACACTCTAGAGATCAAATGAAACACATTGGAAATGACCAAATTACTCCCGAGGGGCAAAAATAGGCAAAAATGAGGGAACCCTGAGAAACCCAAAAATAACAGTTTTTCCTACTTGATTGGAAACTTGATTATTCATCTTCCGGAGGCCAATGGAACCCCCTAGAGACTTTCAGGATTGTGAATCAACTTCAAAACTCCTAAAATGAGGTAAAATTCACCCTAAAATGCAAGAATACCTAATCTAATATGGAAGACCGACTCAAGACTCGATGAAACTATCGAATCTTTTATTTTTTAAAGAATCTTTTATTTTTTAAAGCGTAGCAAAATGGCGGTGTCTACAGATGCCCCTCTTTGGTAGAGATGATGTAGTCATCGAATACCAAAGCAAAAGTGACAGAGCCATTTTGAGTAGCTTTAATCAATAAAAGATTCACTATTGCAATGCAAACATATACTAAATGCTTCCTAATGTAAGACCCTAGACGAAGTCCTAAAATATTAAGAAATTGGATTATCTTGATGAAATTTTCTGTCATAAAGGCACCAAGCTTTTTCTCTAGGGCAGAAGAAATAATCTTTTTGGTTTAGAGGCTCTTGCGCTTTTTCTCTAAAAAAAAGGGAGAAGAATATTTCGATTCAGAGGCACCTTCGCTTTTTCTCTGAAAAGAAAAGGAATATGAATTTATATCCAGAGGCACTTTCGTTTTTTCTCTGAAAGGAAATGAAAGATGAATTTCAATCTAGATGCACTTTTGCTTTTTCTCTGAAAAGAAAGAAATTTTCAATCCAAAGGCACTTTCGTTTTTTCTCTGAAAAGAAAGGAAAAAGAACTTTCAATCTAGAGGCATTTTCACTTTTTTCTCTGAAAAGAAAGGAAATGAATTTTCGATCGAGAGGCACTTTAGCTTTTTCTCTGAAAAGAAAGAAATTTTCAATCCAGAGGCACTTTCATTTTTTCTCTGAAAAGAAAGTAATTTTCAATCCAGAGGCACTTTTGTTTTTTCTCTGAAAAGAAAAGAAAAAGAATTTTCAATGCAAAGGCACTTCGTTTTTAATCTGAAAAGAAAGGAAAAGAAATTTTCGATCCAGAAGCACTTTCACTTTTTCTCTGAAAAGAAAATGGAAAATGAATTTCAATCCAGAGGCACTTTCGCTTTTTTCTGAAAAGAAAAGGAAGATGAATTTAATCTGAACTTGATTTGATGACTTGAAATGAACGTGAATTTGAAAATTTGAAATGGACTTGAGTTTATGATTTGAAATGAACTTGAATTTGGAAATTTGAAATGGACTTGGGTTGATGATTTGAAATGAACTTGAACTTAAAGATTTGAGCATGAACTTGAATTTGATAAATTTGAAAATTGATGAACTTTAGATGTGTGAAATTGAATTCGATGACAAATAGATATTGTGGAAGACCAAAATTCAAACGAATGACGAGACAACGCATATCAGGAACGAAATGCAACGGCTATTGACATTTATCCCTAGAGAAGAAATGATGAAGCATGACTTATGAGAATTGCTAAAAATACTTTCATGAACTTTTAAAAAGACGTGCCTAAAGACCATTGGTCTTCATTACTGGAGATTATTGGTATTCATAATTGAAACCCTGATCTAAATACCTGAACTGATAATCTAGAACAATGGCTCTCTTGGATACTGAAATTGGAAGGTGGGATTTTTTTTCTGGCAGGTATTTTGACAAATGTTTCTCGACAGTAATGGTATGCAATACACTGGAAAGAAATTCTGAATTTTAATGTTTCATCTTGCTGAGGAATCGGTCCAACCATCGTCACGTATGAGACTCTCAAGCCTATGGTGTCTTTCTAGGACATGGTCTTCTTATGAAAATTGTGCCTTCTGACGTTCTGCTTCTAAATTCTTTCTGAAGTGGCTTGCTTAACCCGAATCTTTCATATGACGACTCATGAAGTTCTTCCATCAAGATTTGTAAGGCTCAAGTGCAGTTGCAGATAAGCTGACGCCTTACCTCTTTCACCAAGACAGTTGCGACATTTGGACTCAAAGATAATGACCGACTCTATTTAAAGGGAAAATCTGGTAAAAGACACTATTTGAATAATCGATGATTTCTGAAAGAATAGAAATGGATGGACTAACTAGACCAACTCAAAGTGATGCTTCTGACTTAGTTAACATTTTGTTCAGTAGGTCTGGCCTTTCAAATTGTAATTTTACAATTGATAAACACTGGACTTCTCCTTTTAAAATAGTAATACTCCAAGGATTTGATTAATACTCCTTGGATTGCTTGGTTTCATGCCCCTAGTTTCGAGGATGCAAAGTGTGCCTGCTTGAACTTCTTGAATCCTCGATCTTGATGCTGGATATAGCTTTTTTGGATATTTTCTCCTACCATGACCAAGTCGCCCTTTTCAGGTTTTCAACTTGACGGACCATTTGACCTTAACTATTGCCTGAATCGTTCGTTTGGGTTTTTAACTCAGCAGGCTATTCCCTTAGCTTTTGCCTAAGCTGCCCTTTCGGGTTTTCAACTTAGCAAGGGAATGATCTTAAATTTTGCCTAGACCGCCCTTTCAGGTTTTCAATCTAGAAGATCTTCAAACTCTTTTCTTTTCTTTTTTCTTTCTTTCCTTTTTTGCATTGGGACCTAAATCCTTGATTCTGAACACCGGAAGGACTTTATAGGTAGGATGAGCTTTTTCAAAGAAAACGCTTATGGCTTTGCAAAAATTTCGACCGAACCTGTAAATAGGTTGCCTACGTATCCCAGTGTAGGAATCAGGTCACGCGTAGTTCAGAACAGATACCCCTAGTTTGAAGGTAAACTGATTTTTCTTTTCTTTTCTCTTCTTTTTTTTCTTGATTGACTCTATTTCTTTTTCGATTGACTTCTTTCTTTTGATTGACTATATTTTCTTCTTTTTGGAACTATTGATTTTTTTCTTTACCCAAGTGTAGGGATCAGGTCTCGCGTAGTTCGGAGCTGATGCCCCTAGTATAATAGGTTTTTAAAGAAAATATTATTCATGCTCAAAAGGGTTTGCAAAAAGGGTATTCTTTTTCACACTGGGTCATGAACTTGGGATTTGTTCGGCCAAAGGAGGCCTTCCAATGTTCAGTTTTGGAATTGATCTAGGTTGATAAATTTTCTTTATTATTTTTTTTTCATAGAGTTTGATGGCATTTCCAGGTAAAAGATAATGGGTCTTCTTCTTTCAAGATTCTTATATGCACTTTTGACTTTGATGGAGCGAAACTTGTTCTTTAACATCATCCATTCATGAATCGGTAACTCTTGATATTTGACAATCGCTTTTCAATACTTGCTCTTGAACTCTTATCTTGAATTTGTTGGTTTCATATTATGAATTTGAGAACTAAGGTCATTGACTAGAGATATGAAAGTTGTTTCAAATCTATGCCCCTTGTATAGTATATATCTCACTTTCTTCATTCTCTTTAGCTTTCTGTCTATGTCTTGCCCCTGGTATCGGTTATAGAGCTTCTAGATAGTCCTCGTATCCTCGAAATGAGTTTATTTCGCGCTCTTTTGGATGGTAATGCATTTTCAATTGACATTTACTAGATTAAAATTTACGTGCCAATGTTTATCATTTCAATTTCCTCTTTGAGAGGTTGGGCCCGGCGCTCTTCCTCTTGTTTGAACATATTCTGCCAATCAAGGGGAGTTTCATCGATATCTTTTTTCTCATTTGATGAGGGAGTCTTATTTTTATTTATTAAGATCAGAAGTAATCACTAAAACAATATTGGGAAGCAAATTTCATTTAATAGAAAGACACTACAAATGATGACATATCCTAAACATGCTCAGGATTCACAATTTTTGGACTTGAAAAAAAATGCAGAAAAAGACTCACCCGGAGTAGGGGTTGACTCTATAACCTTGTAAGACTAGACTCAATTTCTGAACTAACATATTGACCGACTCAACACAAAATAGAAAATGACTAAAACTTTAACTTTAAACGCTGCAAAGGTCTGACTTTGGAGGCTCGGCAAAGGCTGGTTCATGACTAGTATTTTCAACCCCCTTCTTCACTGCAACTGGACATGTGCTTCTTTGAACCCTGGGTTGTCTTAAGCATTGGCCGGTGACAGTACTGCATGGGTCGGCATAGGATTATTGACGACGTTCGGCCTTTATTGAAATGCTAATTTTTTCTCATCAATCAGCTTTTGGATCACATACTTCAAGGCTATGAATCGATCAGTGATGTGGCACGGGCCCTGGTGGTACTCGCAGTGCTCATGTGCTCTCCAACTTCGGGGTAAAGGATTGCGAGGTGATCTAATGGGAGGTAAGATGATGCGACCTAAGGCTAAACATTCTTGTAGCATTTTAGAAGGTAAAACAAGTAGATGATCAAAATCCTTCCTTGGTTCCTGCTGGGGTGCGACCATGGGTTGATCATAATCCATGACTATAGGGTTCTGAGGTCTTGGCGGTTGAGGATTGGCACGAGACATTGCCAACCTCTTTGACTTGTGCGGGTCCAGGCTTCTTAAAATCTCAGGTATTAGGATTGCTTCGGTTATACACCCCTTGTGACATTGCTTCTTCAATTTGTGTGCTAGCATTAATGAGGTGCTCGAAGTCAGGAAAGTACTAGAGAGACAAGTGATAATAGAGCTGAGGGGACAGGTTTTTTAGTATCATTTGAACTTGCTTTCTCAGTGGGACGGTCAATCATCTGTGCTGTCAACCCCCTCTATCTTTTCACAAATGTCAAGAAAGACTCCATTGAATCTTGTTTGGGCTTTTCCAAGTCTTTCTTAGTGATCTCTGCCCCGTCATCATACTTGAATTGCTTAACAAAAATGTTCAGCAATGTCTTTCATTGTCCTATAGCGGGTCTTGTCCAATCCCAAAAATCACCTTCTGGCAACCTTAGTTAAAGAGACTGGAAAAAGCTGAGCCAATTGTTCAGGAGATAAGTTCTGAGGTTGGCACATGATAGTGAACATCTGGATATGGGAAGTAGGGCATCCCGTGCCATCACACTTATCAAAGTCTGGCATCTGAAAATTCTTAGGGAGACGAATTTCTGGGAAGAGTGAGATCATTTAAGCTAAATGCCCCTTGCTCTTGAATCTGTATGTTGTCAACCTTCTTAGTTAGCTGCTCTAATTTTTTCAAGACTGACTTGTCAACTGGCATTGAGCCTGGGTTGTAGTTCTCTTCACCATATTGTTCTTCATCAGTAACATCAAATGGGCCTTGAGGAATGGGAATCACCATAAGCTTAGGAGAAAACTCTGGCATGACAGGGTGATGGGTTCTTTGCCCTTTGAAGGTGAAGGAAATGATGAACCAAACTTCTCGGCGAATTGGGCTTTAAGAAACTAATTATCTTCTTTGATTTCTTTCATTTGCTCGAGAAGTGCAGCCATTATAACTTCAAGGTTATTGGTCTGAGGGTTCTCAACGTGTTCCGCCATGGGTGTAGAAGGAGGTGACGGAGAAGCTTCCAAAGGAGGTGGGGGAGGTGACTTCCTTACCAGACGAGAGCTTACTCGAACCCAAGTTCCTTGAAGGTGATAAATGGTGAATACTCCTGACATGGAAACAATGAGCACAAGATAGAAGATTGAGATTCGGCATGTATTTCTTCTCAATGATTAGAGATGATTGTGGCCTTGCAAACAATGGGATGACAGAATGAATCTTGAAATGAGCAAGGTGTGACAATGGCAACATGATGAGTAAAGGGGAATGCCCCTAGTCCAAGGCTACGGAAATGAACACTTGGGTAAAAAGAGAAGATTTGATTAATGCCCCTAGTGCAAAGGAACATAATCCTAGACTAGGAATGCAATGAGCTCAAACTCGGGTGTCATCGAACGGACTTGACTAGAATGGATCTAATGAGTTTTTTGAATGCAGCCTTAGGTATGAGAGATGAATGGACACAGACAATTGAGAGGTAATGACAACCGTGACAATGATCCGAACAAAGGCTGACGAGGATGAGGCTAGATAATGATGATCTGGAGGCTAATGGACCTATGAAATGGACTTTTTAAACCTCAAGATGATGAAGATTAAGCAAGGGACATTTAGAAGATGAAGCCAATGAAAGCTACGGTATCAGATTTAATGGGACCATGAATATGAAGATAAAATCACCGCTCTTGATAGATGGATTATAGATGAAGAATGATATAATCAAGAAGAGATCATACATAAGGGATAATCTAAGAAGATAACCTATGAGATCTTGGAAAAATATGAGATTTATATCCTGATCTCGAAGGGGAAGTTTTTTAATCTTTTATATTTTATGCAATCGTACCTGAAAGCATCAATCCTAAGCCTAATCTAGCGGAGTGGAGAGAAGATCTCGACTCATGACTTGTTTGTGTACCTAAAACTGATTGCAGCCATTGCAACATGGACTACGGCCTAATCTAGACACAAATGGGTAGGATATCCTAATATAGGCTAACACACGTGATGCACGCGTATTTGTACTATATGCATGTATGAGGTAATCTAGGGGTAAGGCCAAGAGTTCCCTTAGCGCGAATCCGTGCTCAACATACTGTACCAGTTTCAAACGTATTAGTACGTGAACAAGAGATCCGTTTACGCACCATAAAGGTACTAGGCTAAGAGTGAAATTCTTCTCTAGCACAGAGGCACCAGGTGATGAAATCACAGTCAACCATGCTAGATAACACTCCGAGTTCTCAAAATAGGACGTGTGTGCATGTGAGATGCAAGAGTTTAGATGCAAGTGATGTAAGTGTAAAATAAGTTTGCGCAATCTATGATGCCTTCAGGTTTTGTTAGATTAAATTTAAGTATGATGTGATGAGAAAATAAAACATACAAACTAATCTATCAAGCATATAAGATATAAGATAGAGTTTTCATGAGCCAATTAAAATTAATTCAAATCAGTTATCCTTTGAAATTTTAATGAAGTTAGGTAGTCCCCGGCAGAGTCGCCAGTCTGCGGGACCCGATCCCGCAAGAGGGGCGCAGCGTGTGACCCGCCTCTCTCTCTTGGTCTCATGTACCCACGCGAATGGCGTGTGCCGTTTTTTTTATTATTATTATTGATTTAATTCATCTTTTCCGTAAACTTGGGATCACTAAAGCAATCTGAATTTCACGCAAAAAAGAATGACGGAGTCACCACCTAGATAAAAAATTTATGACCCATAATTGACCAGAAATCTAGATTCGTTACCTTATTACGAAAATGGAAGGTATGGGGAGTTACCACCACATGCATCATTCTTGCCCGATAATCCGGTCTTCAATTCCAAAAATTAACTCTCTTGAATTTCTTTTAAATGGCTCATTTAACTCTATATTAATGTGCGAACTATATGACATGCATCATAAGATCTAATTTCAATGTATTTCAATGTTTGCAACTTTAAACGTGGAAACCATGTTCTAGAATGCCTAACTAAGGGAAACCTTAAGTTTGGAAAGTCTAAACTATGAAAAACGTCCAACAGTCTCCCGCTTGGCTTGCATGGGTTTTTATATCTTTCTTATCAACAACATTGCATTCCGTTCAATAAGTTGTATTAACAACGGATCATGTAATCATTGGACTTTTAAACTATCCAATGAGTTCTCCATGGTCACAATGGAAGCAAACTTACCAACATGAATAAAACATGGTCGTCCACTTTATGCCATTACCGACATTCTGCTCCTTTAAAATATCCATTCAATGTGCACAATACAAATAATGGAATAGCAGATAACTTTATTTATCAGGATCAGAATCTCAAAAGTGATCACAATACAATGTCTATAAACTGTAGGCAGACTCCCACCAATCAACGTATTCGGCCTTACCCATCAACCTTATGCGCGCTTTAAGGTCACTAACGACCTCAAGTGGTAAGTCTCACGTTATTGGATCTGCTAACATAAGTGATGTACTTAAGTACTCAATTGACATTAATTGATCCCGAATTATCTTCCTCACAACATGTCAACAGATTGACTCCTTGCTTTATTTGTCGTTCTTGAAAAAGTAAAACTGCAACGAAATTATCATAAAACATTCTCAGTATCTTGTTGATTGTCAACAAGGTAACACCCTTAGATAAAATTCTGCAACTACAAGGCATAGCTTAAGGCATTGTATTGTAATACAACAGAAACTCCAAACCCAAGGTGGAAGCAACTAATGGTGTATATCTTACGTTCTTCCACGATTCAAGAATTTCTGCCAAAATACCCTCAAGCAGAATTCTAGGTGTCCGAAAATTACAAAGACAGAATAAGATCAATCAATTTCCTTAGGGTCATTTGATATACTGTATGTAAGCCTTCACTCCCTTACACACTACCTTCTTGGCTTCTTCCCAAAGATCTATTCATAAGACCACATTGGTACCTTCTAAGCTTGCCCACCATATAGGTTATGCTGAAATAGGTGCAAACTCAAGCATATATGAGATTCTCAATTGCAGAACAATAGGGGATTCCCTTTATATGCTCATGTTCGATCATGGGACCTACAAACTTAACTGAATATATCATTACCAACCATAAGAGGAACCACTAGTGGGGCACTTATCCATGTTGATAATTCAAGTACCTTTGTCATTGTAGGATTTCTGAGATATTATCAGTAATCTTTAAGTCTTAAATAGGTGAGCATGGACTAAAATATTCCACCTAGATCTTTTATACCAAGTTTCATTCTAAGACACAGTCAACATGTCACTAGAGTAATTCATCACCTTTGGGCAGAAGAATTACCCAGGCCAAGAGCCTGCGCTTGCTTGGTCTCAATCAACATAGAGAAAATAATACTACTAGAGAGTAATACACCATTAACTCACAAATACTAAAGTGATAGTATCACTCTAACTGTCCCCAAGATGTATTCATTGATTCATGGCATCTTTATTGAACCCAAATCCTATTATTAATGTGTGAACACTTTAAGTACCACTACCGAGACATCTGGTGCGACTCTAAAACAAAAGGAGCCACCAAAGACATGCCTTTCCATAGAGTCTTTCTTTGAAATTAGAGAGAGTCTCTTCGTAGTCTATTCCCCTCCTCGGTGTAGCCTTTTACAATTAGTCTTACTTTATGCATCTCAATATCATCCTTGGAGTCAAACAATGGTTTTAAAGATCCCCTATAGCCAACTGTCTTGACTCCATTTGGCAACTCACTGACTTTCCAAATTTAGCTCATTTCTATTGAGAGCAGCTCTTCATTCATGGCGTCAAGCCACTGAGCCGACTGATCACTCATCATGGCTGGATGGGAAGAGATGGGATCATGGCACTCCCACTAAGGTCGTCATTATTCAAAGCTCGGCATATCTAGTCTCTAAGATACATGTATTATTTCTAGGACAAGAAAACAAAAAACCCTTTAATATCTTACGATAACCACTTAAATGTCAACTACTTATCTTAGGGTCCAACTTTCCCTTGTTAGGTGATTGTATACTTTAACCTCGGCTAATAAATCCTCATATCCACAAATATTTTAACCTCGGCTCCCTACCGATATAAGGGGTCTTAGGTGTAACTTTAATAAGAATCCAAGTTAAGATTTGCACCATCGTTTTTAAGGCATCTACCCATAGGAACTCAAACAAAGATGATTTGCACAACATGCTGATCATCATGTCCATAAAAGTACGGTCTCGCTTTTTCAGCAATACTGTTTTGTTACAGATATAAGGCGGACTATAATTTTCGACCTTCATTTAAAGAGATAAACATCAACAACTGAAAAATTAAACTCTAAGGGTTAGAGATCAATAATCTCTTTCACTAACCTTTAGAGTCAGAAAAGGTCTATTGATCTTATCATAAATGATCTTTAGTGGACCGATACTCTATGTGACACCCTTAGACCCTTGTCTTTATATGTTTCCCTTTAATGTGCTTCATACAAACACTGGAATCAGTAAGATTAAATGAATTTAGAACTTTCCTTTCAACCAATCTATCAAACAGATATACGGCTCAATGTTGAGCTACTGATTGGATAAGCTCTTATTCACTTGGTTTGCTTCTTTCAAACATTACAGACTATCTTATTCTCATGTAAGCCGATTCAAGTATGATAATAAGAAGAAACCAATCCAATCTTTATGGATTGCCTTTGAAAAAGAACCAATTACATACTAAATGGGAATGAAAAATTAGAAAAAACCCACCATGCTTCCGAACTTTGATTCATAGGTAAAAGAACCAGGTTTCCTGAAATAAAGTTTCTAAAGTTAACGCAACTCATATTCAAAAGTTAACAAAAAACAATGACGGCCTAAATTTGTACTTTATTCTCATTCCCTAATGTATTGATCCAATTTTCCTCTACTTAAAACCTACTAATAAGAATCCTCACATGAAGCTTCAATATGGATAGTAAAATCCGAATCTATCCATGAATTTGTTTATAGGAGAGAAAAATAGGGTCCCATCACATTTTTCAGCAATCACTAACTTAAGGTATTGTTACTTGATGTTTCATCCCTCCACCACAAGGGCGACACTAAATACCAAGTCTTAATCTCTAACCAATTGACCCTGTCGGGTCACTATATCTGTCGGACTCAATATGTTGCCTTTGAAATTACCTTAGAGTGAGCATTGTCAAGGGTGTAAATTTCAAGAGTTAAAAAATATGTTCATAAAGACCTCTTTGGTCAACTCACTTTACGATTATCTAATCTTATATTAAGGGTACTCACAAGTTTCTTGAACGACCATATGAAAAGTCCAACGGCTACATTCACAACCTCCTTTGCATTCTGAGTTAGGACAAGTATCTCAGATTGCACACAAAATGAAGTTCTTAGACTAACACTATTAGTGCACTCCCACTATTCACAAGTTTCCTCCATTTGTGAATTTGGTGGGTATCTTCCAGTAAGTATAGTCTATCCATGTAGCCTAAAGCTTGTATAGTCTATCCGTTCTATCGCTCGAGTTTTATCATACGAATATACTTTAATACAATTAGGTATCCAAATCAGACACCTTTAGGGTTCAATGTCATGGACTTAAATTTCCTAACAAGCTCACTTTCAATACCTATTATTCAGAGTTTGATCAAATTATCTAACTTTGTTAGATTCTTATCCTCAAGTGACCTTGCCGAAACACCCGACGTGTCCTCATGGACCTTCCGTTGGTCCGAACCATGACACACGGTGTGTTCTCGTCACGAGACAAGTGAAAATAAACAACCTAGCACTCGGAGTTCTATCATCGTTGGGCAGAATAGAATTCAAATCCCGATTATTCATTTTCAACATCCTCATAGCACCAAAACAACAATTTAAGGAGATTACATAATTAAAGTTGGCCATAAAAGACAGATCCAACAAAGTATTTATCTTAGAAAATACATCTCAATCACAGCATAGAGGCTACAATTATAAAATTTTGCAATCACATACACAAAATTACATAAGAGCAATGACCTTCCGTTGGGCCGATCAAAGCCCTAACGCAATTTCCAAGATTGCAAACTCTCGTAGTATGCAACATATTAAGCCAATTTGTGCCTCATGACCAATAGAGATTCTTTGGAAACTTTGTTGCGTAAATCCAAATAATCCTTTATATATAGGCACAAAAAATCGATGGCATGTATAAATCGTAGTTGAGTGCACATGGGAAACTAAATAAATACAAGTGCATCAATAGTGCTTATCCATGACCAACCAATAATGCAACTCACAAGATATTAATCCCTTAGTGTGTGTTCACATATATTAGGCTCTTAATTTGTACTTCAAGGTTAGTAGAAATCCTTTGGAAACTTTGTTGCATGAATCCAAAGGTCTTTCGCAAAACATGCACAAATATTTCTTAAGTTATTTAACTAAGTCCAAACATAAAAGTACACATAAGATATAGTCGGATGTATAAAAAAAAGCCTAATAGCACATCTTCAGATTAAATTCGTGTCTAACAATAAAATTAAGATGCACCCAAATAATGGTATTTCCTCATAACATCAAGATCAAGGAATCAAAATGGTTAAGAGATCAACTAAGGGCATACACAACATTCATAATGTGTATTTGTGTGCATAAAAAGAAAATAAACCAGACATGCATATCACAAAAAGATATTTTGTGCCAACTAATGCATCTAAGTAAGACCAAACAAGCATCAGTTGTGAGAGAAACTGAAAATTGCAATTCTAAAGGGTCCAAAACCTACTCACAAAGGGAGACCCACAAGCACATTTACACATGACTAATAAGATCCAATCCTCATATGGCTTCGAAACCTTTGCCAATGGATCCGGAACGCCGGAAAACATTAGGAAACAATCCTATCTTGTAAAATTTTTCCCAAAAATGGCTTCAAAAATCTTGTACTAGGGGAACCCAAATATACCAAAAAGTTTAGATTTCGTAGAAAATGAAGGGCTATGGCCCTAAAATTTTTACCGAAGATAGATGAGACCTAGAGGGTACCGGACCCGATCTCAGTTCGCCATGAATCGGACAGAAAATGGTCAAATCGGCTGGTGAAAGGTCCGAACTGGGTGGGCCCAAAACAGGTTTTGTGTATTATTATTTTATTATTATTATTATTATTATTATTATTATATATATATATATATATATATATATATATGTGTGTGTATACTAGTGAGAAACCCGTGCGATGCACGGGGCGAATAAAATGAAAATACAGAGGACACAAAGACAGATGAGGGATGGGTGAAACACCTCCACGAAAAAAGATCTTAAAGAAACAATGAGAAGTTTTCAAGCATAAAACCCATCACAAAATAATGGCAAAAATAGAAGCAACAACATAGTTATGTTCATGGGAAAGTAGCCTTCTTATTTTATACTATAAACTATAGGACATTCAAAATCTATTCTACTGAATTCGTTTGATTCTTGTTTTTTGAAAACTGAAATGTAAATATTGATAGCTGAGGTTTTTTTTTTTTTAAAGTAAAAAAAAAAAAAGCAAAGAAAAACTGCCAACATTGTGTCCCGTCCGATGGGCAAGCTGAAATCATAGAGAACAGCCATAATGGTATGACCCAAAAAAGCTCGATTTAGATAAATGTCGTCAAATTATCAAATATAAATACAGGGCTATGATACTACATATTTATTGTAAGGTTTATTATCCCCTTTTAGTTAACTTCTGATATAAAGGAATTATATTAACCATACCCAATGACATGAGTACTGCTGTATATTTATCGCATGACATGCTAAAAGAGTCAGGCTCCCCAAAGACGCCTCTATTTTCGGCCTCCTCCAACACAACAGGTCATGATACTTCAATGCATTTAATTAATGTTCATGGAAAACAAAACCAAAATTATTTAGGAAACAAATACGTACAGCATACTTGCACATTTTAGTGATACATATGCCAAATGTGTGATTGTTTATGACTCAACATTGATATGCAATCATGCTAAGAATGTAAATCCAGGGAGAAGGATGCTGAAGGAAATCATTGACACTGCAATTTAAAAGGCTTTTTAAGAGTAATCTCACCAATATCCTCAAACATCAATCACATATTTATAACTTCCCCACTGAGATACGGGGATTGTATGATGAAATCCTGCTATAAATGAAACCAGAAATAAAAAAAATGGGGCACAAACCACATGTAACAGAAAAGAATTATCAATTATGTCATTAGAAAAGGAATGTCATTTAGGGATTTGCTAGGGACCATCGCAGAAAGCATTTTGGGGACGGGCTATTGCATTAGAAAGTAGCCACATAGGCTCAGATTTTGTCCCATTCATTTAATTCATCTGAGGTGGCTGCTCCCTCATGCAATAGCATGTGTGCAACATGCCTCATGCGATGGTTCCTAACAAATCCCTATCATTTATAACAATGTAAAATAGTTAGAGATAGAGAGTTGGAATATGCCTAAAAATTTTTAATTTTTCATCCTGAAATTCTTTAATTTGTGATGACATGTAAGAAATATTGAAAACACCAAAAACAAAACTTCAAAGCAATTAACAATCGTAATAAAGAGGGCCTTCACATGAAAATGACTTCATTATAACGAAGAGACAAACAGAGGGGGTGGGAGTATCATGCAGTTAATAAAGATAGGAAGTGAAGACAAAGGGAATTCAGTAATAAAGATAGGAAGAAACAGCAGACCCGTGAACAACGTATAGCTTGTCCCCATAATAAAACCATTTTGTCACTGGTTAGATGCTGAAAGAATCCAACAAAGAAGCAGATCTCATCAACTCAATCCAAGTCCATGCAGGAAAATAATTTTCTAGAAAAGTTTTGAAAGGAAAAATATTTCTAAAATTTCCTTCATTTTTTAGACTTGAAAAAACATAACTTGTACCAACCAAATTCAATTTTTATTTAGATGAACCTCTAATTTATGATGATATACCTCTAAATTAACTATAAACATATAAACTAACGAAAGACAAATTATATTGAGAAAAAAATTTACATGAGAAATGTTTTCCTTACAATTCAAACAGGATCTAAGAGTAATGAGCTATAGGAAAAAAAAGGATAACAGATACAATCTTTCCTCAAGAAAAAGAAGACCAAAATTCTTATAACAAATTTGGTGTACAGACATCCATAAAGTAAAGTGTAACTGCAGAAATATGAAGTATAGACTAAAAATGAATAAGACAATATAAAATAAACTTGAAAAAATTGATAAAATAGTAATGAATCAGTAGATAGGCATTATGCAGTACATAAACTCTGGCCCCCTTTTTTTTTGTAACTGATCATGTTTTCTTTGGTACAACTGTCATTCATAATACCGCGCCATTTTCCAAACTAAAAGAAAAGAAAAATGAAGTATGACTATGTGCAAATGGGACATTGAAACCAAGTTGCCCATCTCACATCCTTCTACAAAAGGGTGTAATGCTGATCTACCCATACCCATTTTTGAAGGAAAAAAAATGAAAAATAACACACAATAAATCAAGGCTACTTATACTGGCACTACCATGTTTTGGTTATTGCATGAACTCGGCTTTGATGAAGGAAAAATAGATCAGTTTGTGCAATTATTAAAATATGGTGGTGTCAGCTTTGATGAAGGAAAAATAGATCAGTTTGTGCAATTATTAAATTATGGTAGTGCCAAACAATGGAACTCCTGAAAAACACAGTTTGTGCAGTTACTAAAACACGGTAATGCTACTATGAGTAGCCCAAATCAAACAGCACCAAGGGCCCGTTTGGATACCCCTTGGATTCGGATTTGGATTTGGAGGTGAAGTTGGATTTCCAAAATCTGTGGATTTGAAATCAAGAATTTAAAATTCACAAATTTATAAATAATGCCGTTTGGATGACCACGTATAGATTTGGATTTCAAATCTAAATTTTTTTTTGTTTGGATGCTCTTTGGATTTGAATTTGAAATCTAACAAAATGAAAAAAAAACCCTAAAATACTTGATATAGGGGCATTTCAGCCATTTTCCATGATCCAGGGGTATTCTAGTCATTTTGATATGGGGGTATTTCGATCATTTTTTATGTCATAAGGATATTTTAGTCATTTTCCATGATTCAGGGTATTTGGTCATTTTCACCCGGTATACGTGTATTCCGGTCATTTTGCATGACCCGGTATTCTAGTCATTTTACCTAGTATGGCGTATTTTTATCATTTTTATCTCATGAGGGTATTTTTAGTCATTTTAGTCATTTTCCATGAGCCATAGGTCAATTTTACTTGATATATGGGTATTTCAATAATTTTCCATGATCTTGGGGTATTTCAGTCATTTTACCCTATATGAGGTTATTTTGATCATTTTTATGTCATAAGGGTATTTTAGTCATTTTGCACGACTCGGGGGTATTTTGTCATTTTTACCCAGTATAGAGGTATTTCTAGTCATTTTACCAGATATGGCGTATTTTTATCATTTTTATCTCATGATGGTATTTTTAGTCATTTTGTATGAGCCATAGGTCATTTTTTACTTGATATAGGGGTATTTTAGTAATTTTCCATGATATTGGGGTATTCTAGTCATTTTACCCTGTATGAGGTTATTTTGATCATTTTTATGTCATAAGGGTATTTTAGTCATTTTGCACGACTCGGGGTGTTTTGTCATTTTTACCTGGTAAGGGGTATTTCGGTCATTTTGCCTGACTTGGGGCTTTTCTAGTCATTTTACCTAATACGATGTTTTTTGATCAGTTTTAATGTCATGAGGGTACTTAAGTCATTTAACACTTTTTTGGTATATTTTGGTCATTTTAACCCCTTACGGGTCAGATTTAGATTTATAGATAACATCTCGCAGAAAGGATTTATAAATCCAAAAAATTACACTAACATGGGAATTTGTAAATCTTTGTGGATTTCACTCAAATCCAATTCCAGATGTCATAAAGGCTCGCCAAACGCCGAATTTGGATTTAAAAATCCAAATTCACGTCCAAATCAAAATCCAAGGGGTATCCAAATGGGCCCTAAATGTTAAACAAAATTAAAAAGTAAATAAATGGGGAAAAGTAAATATTTTGACCCCAAAATTGAAGGATAAAATACTGAGCACAAATGCACAATGTAACTGTGGCATACGTTTTTCCAAGAAGAGGTCGAAGAGCCCTCTTCTTAAGAAAAGACCTGGAAATAAAAATTAAAAACCAATCTGATGTAGAGAAGAAGGAAATGAAAAATCTGCAACTCTTCCCTACAAAACCGATAGAATCTCTTTGCCCCATGAATCTGGAGAAAGATCTGGGAATTCTCTGGAAAATTTTGACAGTTCTTTTTTTTTCTCCAAAAATGTTTTTCTTGCAATCCAAACAGGGGGCAGCCGAATGAATTTACCTCAACATGTAGATCTGCTGAACTTCATCAACACCTGGAATGCTCAACAGTCACAAAGCAAACAACAACCTGGCGTGCATCAAATAAAATCATACTCATATATGAGAAGAAGAACGGAAATAGATGAAAGCAATAGAAGAAAACCCATCTCAGTTTGGGTTGATGGGGAGTTTTGTTTCAAGTGATTACAGTAAATCATTCCTTGATATGCCTGGACATCCGTAACATCTCGTTCAAGCATTCCATCAAACACCTCGTGTGCAATGGATGAGAACCCGTTAGACGTAGAATAAATTACCCAAAAAATCAGAGAAATAGAAGCGGAAAATGAAGAAAAATACAAAAATTCCCAGGATACCTATGAAGAAGAGAAAGAAGAGGGAAAATAAGTAAGCCAAAAAAAACCTCCCGTTTTTTCAGTTCATACCTTTGAACCATTGAACCTTGATGGGCGGAGATGGAGGGCCTTTGCAAAGGGCTCATAACTTCCTTTCCCCAAAATGTCCAGATTCTTGATCTGAGGAGAAGAGGTCGGCCTAAAAAATGCAAGAAACGAGATTTTTTCTTTGGTCCCAAGACGAATGGAATGAAATTCACAGAAGCATAGAAAGACGGGATGTACTTCCAAAGGATGAACAAACAACTGCAAATATGAATTGTCATGAACAAAAGGAGCAAATATGAATTGTTATATGAAAAACAGAAAAAGGAGCATATATGAATTGTCATATGAAAAAAAGAAAGAGAGATCTCAACGGATAAGAAATTGGGGTTATCTTGGTAATCGCTTTCCTCCACAAACCAGCCAGTAGGAAATGAAAAATTTGCAACTCTCCCCTAGACAGCCTAGAGAATCGCTTTCCTCCACAAACCCATCTCAAATGCAGAATCAAAATGTGCATAACCCAAAGAGAAGGCTGAGTTTGTGCAATGGTGGGAAATGCCTCGGCTTTGTTGAAGGAATACAGAACGGGGTTTCCTGAAGCTTCGGTTGTACACGGAATGGCGAGAAATCAGGAAACAGATGAGGTGGGGACCGAGTATCACGACAAAAGGGTATGGCCAAAAATCTCATGAGAATTTCGCGAGATTTCTTGTTGAAAATCCAACCATGATGCGGCGATATTTTTTAGGGTGGGATGGGTTTTTCGTGGTGCGATTATCTCCGTCTCACGAGCTATTGACGCGAATTTTTAGACTTTCGGATTTGACTCCTTTCTCTGATTGTTTTCATCACTTTTATTTGTTTTCATCACTTTTACATATTTTCTCTGCACTTTTCTGATTTTATCCCGGATTTTTTTTGGAATTTATAAAGGACAGTGATAAATCGACTCCCAAATATCTTAAATCGACTCTCTATGTGTCTTTCTCTCTCTTCTGGACTAGCGAGAGAGAAGAGAGACAAACACATGGGGGTCGATTTAAGATACATGGGAGTCGTGAACAATAAAACCCCCCTTCCTCTTTATAATAGAAGATATGTATATATATATATATATATATATATACACTACTATAAGCTGGGAGGAAAAGAAGTGAATTTTTTGATTTTTTTGAAAATTATATCAGAATTACACATCACCCCCAAACACATAAATACCTCTTATGCCCTAAAATTCCAACACATCTGAGTGAAAATACCTCCTATGCCCTTAAATTTTCAAGTTTGAAAACTATGTGGATGTGGATTTGCCTTGACTGTTTTTAATCCATCCTTATCCCCATCTCCACGTCTCTCTATGCAGAAGAGATTTTCCCTTTTTCATCCATCGTTATCCCCATCTGCATATCTCTCTATACGGAAGAGATATTTTCCTCTCTCTCTCTCTCTCTCTCTCTCTCTCTCTCTCTCTCTCTCTCTCTGTCTTCTCTCTTCAGTTCAACTAGCAAGAACATCAGCCATAGAAGACTTTTTTTTAATTATTAATTTTTTCCCCTCAATCAAGAAGAGCCAGTCAGTTCCTTTCTTCTTCTCGATCTCCCTCTATCCCTTTGTTTCTCTCTGTCTACAGCTTACCATTTCATTTAATAATTTATTTTGGTATTTGGGTTTTGCATTTAATCAGCGTATTTAGTTTGGGTTTTGTATATAGGGTTTTGGGTTTTTGAAATAATATTTACTCCCTCATTTTTTATTGAAGGTGGAGTGAAAAAGACGAGAGAGAGGACCACAGGAGGAAGACGACTTGGCTTTTGTGGATTTTTTTTTCGAGATGGTTTTCCAATTTCAGGTTAGGCTTTTGTGTGGATTTCTTTTACACATCAAAATAAGAGAAATAAAATAAATTGAGGGATACGGATGTTATTCCTTTTTTCAATCTGAGAAGAACAAGAGATTGATTCTGTCTTAAACATTCTTTATTGGTTGCATTGTGATAGATGTGTGGCATCTAAAAACGGAGAGGAATGTATCCAGCCTTTTCTCTCAACCAAATATCTACGGATTTTGTTCTTCTTCTACTACTTTTACCTTTCTAGAAATTAATTTACAAATTATTTATTTTATTTGTTTGGTTAAATTTAGCCTATGTTAGGGATTGCTGGAGAACTAATTTAATTGGGCTGCAATTGTGAATGAGTAGCTTGGAAGTCTCATCACATGACCTTCTATGTTTCTCTGAGATGTTGCTCATCACTCTTACAACTGATAATCTAAATCAGCCATAAACATATGATTCATTATTTCATTACTGTATTGTAGAAAAAAAAATTAGATACAATAAGAACTAAATTAACTATTATATTATATAAGGAAATGAAAAATGTCTTCAGTGTTCCTTGCTTTGTTTTTCTCTCATTTAAAAAATATTAATTTGGGTCTATTAATTTAACAGATATGTGTATTTGGATCTTTTCGATTCTTACTCACTCTTTTTTTTTAATGATTGACATTTCTATTATGTAACTCCATATATTCCTAATTTCTTCTCTCTGCCCCTCATAAACCACTCTCATTTTCATTCTTGCTCTTCTTATTTTGTTTTTTAATATATTTGTATTTATCCATATGGGAGTTCTGCAATTCTTTGGCGTTTCTCTGTTCACTTTGTAGCGATGCTTATATGGGTTTTTATTCTGCAGGTGCGAAATTTAGGTCATTTCGTATCCACAAGAGGGGAAAACAAGTAATGATTATGCTCTTAATTTTTTCTTCAAACTGATACTTTTAGGTCTTTATTTAAAAGGAACATATCATGATTTTTTCTTCAAATTTATGTTGATACTTTTTCTTCTTTGATGTAGTTTTTTCTTTCTTTATTGGTTCTTTCCCCTTTATTTCCGCAGTAGAAATTGTTGATCAACGGAATTCGTCTCTCCAAACTGAAGAATTTTAGATCTTTTAAAATTCCCAGAAAATATATAATTATTCCTCTATTTAGGGTTGCTGGACATGAAGTAAGTTTGTAATTTTATCTCATCTTTTTTGTATTCTTTTGCCTACGTTTTTGCATTTCCGAGGGAATTTTTTTGGGGTCTTTTTATTCTTTTCACAATGTATATGCTATAAGCTTTTTGAGAAGGTGGGGTTCATTCGTTATTGCTGGAACTAGATTCAATTACACGATTAGGGTTTTTTCCACTTTCTCTTATTCAGGTGCTTTGTTACAGTGGAGGTAGTATCTATCATATTTCCATATACAGATTTCGCTATTGATATTGTTTGTTCACAAACATTAAGATGTTCATGATACTGAGCATTAGGTTCATCGTTACTGTGGAAGTAGTCTCTTCTATTCATTCTTCTGTGGGAGTTATTATTTATGCTTTCTTTGTTACAGCTCTGATTTTGGTTCTGTTTGGGAAGTTTTTGGTGAAACTCACATATTAAATTTTAGTACTTAGAAGTCCCTTGGTTAAACACCATTGAATTCTCAACATATGTTTCAGATGACCATCATATATAAGCCTAACTGAATCCATCATCTATAAGTTTTTCACATTCCTTTTTCGAAGTTTCCCTATCAGATGACCATCATTTGTAAGCCTGACTGAATCCATATTACGTTAGGCAACAAAGTACCCCATCATATATAAGCCACAGATGATAGAGAATTAGCATCTCAATTTCTTTTCCTTTGGTTATAGCATCCCTTAATCTTATGAATGATTTGTCCAGAGATTTGAGGTGCCCTTTTTAGTAGATATATTATACTCTGTTATCCAGCTTAATCCCAAGATCTTATCCATTTCTTTTTTATTATTATTTTTTGCAATGTCAATATCCTCAACCAATACCAAAATTTCCAATGGTTCCCTTTAGGAACCTTATTCTCCAATTAAAAATTAAATGATTAGGCAATAAAACATTCGTAGTAATGGAAACAACATGATTTATGCAGTATGTAAATGTCATTGATATCATCATTTCCTTTTTTTTTCTTTTTTTTTGAAATTGATCTTCATTTTTTTTAAATTAATCATCAGTTCCTTATTTCAACAAGAAAATTGTTTAATAATGTCTAGGTGCCATTATCGAAACAGGGGAGTGTTGGTATCATTTTCTGATAATGTCAAAAGGAGCTTCACTTAGGTACTCTAACCCACGTTCTCCTTTTTTTTAGGTAAAAAAAGCATATGCTTGACGAGCACAAAATATGAAGATATTATGGATGGAGTCATCAAACCTATGCGATAATGGCCCTATTTGTTTTGGCTTTTGAGCATTGATTTTCAGTCCAACTCCTGGATGGTATATATTCTGTTATATTTACTAAATCCCCAAATGAGTAATCAATCTGATTAATTTTTCTGTTTAGATATTTTTCATTTTGAATCTTATTAGTGAATTCTATTTAGTACAAGGAATGCAATTTATAAGGTTGGATAATGTAGATCAATTCATAAATTTATTGTAGTGGATGCATTTTTTGAACTATAGTGTTTCCTTTGGATTTTATGCAATCCTGTCTAAGAATATCTTCTTCATAGAGTAACTTGACATTTTTTTTAATGGTTAGAGTAAGCTGACATTGTGTTTGCCTATTATGCTTGGCCTTCCTGTATATGATCACCACCAAAATCTTATTTTGTTTTGATCACTAGGTATGTTCAATGAGGTTGGTTTCTTTTTTCCTTTTCCTTTTCCTATTACTTATTTTTTTCAATTTTTTGGCTGCCACCATACTGTTACGATTACGAAAGGAATCTACAATTTCATTGTCTATAGAACTGCATGTGCCTGTTAACTTCCCACCCTACCTACAAATTAGAAGTACAGTCAGTGTTATTTAATCATTTATACTTCAACACTAACTACAAAACATGTATAAACTTGCACAAAATTCACATTCAAATCGAGTTTGTCCAAAACATATGTACAGAGTTCAGATATGCTAGATTCGTTCACATATTTTTATGAATATAAAGTTATATTTTACTCATTTTCCTATCTTAGAAATTCTTCTCTACCTATTATTTTAGGACTGTTGTAGTGCACTTCAGTTATGTTCTCATGCTTGATCTAAATACAATGGCAAGTAGCTTCTGTACATGTGCATTTGTTATTTTTGAATGCGACCTCTTGCCAATTTGTAGTTATTTATCCTCCATAATAAATTACCATACACTTGTTTATATGTGTGGGGAATTTAACAAGGTAGAACTCGCCCCTAAAAGCTAGCTATTAAAGGGAGGGTGCCCATTCCCTTATAACCCACATGCTTATTTAGCTTTCCATGTTTATGTTTCTTTCTGGCTTTAAAAAAGTTTGTTATTGTTGTTCTCCTACCCACTTTCTCAAAAAAAAATTCTGAATGATAATATATTAACAACCAAATTATAGTAGATCAGTAGTGCCTTTGTAAATGGGATCTTGGTGGCTATAATTTCATTCTTTTCTGTTCGCCTTTGCAAAGGTTACCATTTTATGGTTATTCCCATTTTGGAGATTTATTTCCTGTTTTGGAGCTGGAATTACATAGTGGCAATGATTTGTTGCTTTTGTTTTTGTTTCTTTTCACATCATAGTTATTGCAGTTGGAATCTTATTGCTTTAGTATTCATTAAAGATTATCACCATTTTAATATTTTGCAATAACTGGATTTCGTCTCAAACAGATTTTAGACTGATAATTTTGTTCAAATTTTCACGAACCACGCCCCAGGACCAAAAAATCCCATGACGTGGTGCCGTTCGAAAGTCTTTCATTGCATTGGTTCAGAGTGCTATATTTTTTTTTCTTTCATGAATTCCAATCAGCATACTAAGATTACTTCCATTCGTCTATTCGGTGTTACATTTATACTTAAATCTATGACATTTTCTACACAATTCTTCTCTTCTCATTAACTATGGTTCTTATCCTACTTTTAGAAATTAAAGCTGATTTTCTTTCTGATTGCAGAAACACACAAGGGATACTTTGAGATGTAATGTGAGCCAACAGTTTGCTTCTTAAATTAGGTTCATTGCTTTTTCTCTACTATCCTCTCGTTACACTTTAGAGGTGTGCCACTCTTAGGACGAAAGGTTTGGGAAGTTGAGTGAAATGTCCCTACCATCTTACTACTGCCAAGAATAGTTTCCTTCTTTATTACATGTTATATGGGTACTCACTGCTCAGTATTAAATCCTTAACATGTTACCGTTATCACTTCGAGCCCCTTTTAACTATTAAATTCCCCATTTCCTCCATGTTACCTCTCTCTCTCTCTCTCTCTCTCTCTCTCTCTCTCTCTCTCTCTCTCTCCATTTTAATAAAAATTGGATCTTTATTTTGTGTTAGCTTCAAGCTTTGGTTTTTTTCTTTCCATGTTCTTTATCTCCATGTTTTCTGATGAATCATTTAGTGTTCATTGTTTTGACGTGCATCGCACGGCGGGTATTTATTAGTATATATATATAGCAGAAGAGAAAATGAGTGATTTTTTTAATTATTTCAAAATTCTAATAGAATTACACATCACTTTTTTTGACTTTTTTAACAAATGTACCCCTTCAACTCACATATTTTCAATCCTACCCTCTCCTTTATGCTTTTTAACAAAGGCACCCATTAAAGCCACCTAATTTCAATCTTACCCTCCTCCTTTATGATTTTTTAATAAAAAATCTATAGGATGATCTTAACCATCCGATTTAAGAGGAACAATATATTATGGAAACCTCTATAGATTGGAGGGCTAGGATCAGCCTATGGAAATGATTTTTGGGGCACAACCTATTGATGTTGTGTTCCATCACATGGACGGTTTGGATTAACCTATGACGTGGTCCGTACAATTCTTTGTCGGCCTGTGCATCGCATGGGATTTTTTGCTAATGTATATATCCTAGCCCTCTATATATATATATATATATACTAGGTTCTTCACTAGTAAAAAAACCCCATGCTATGCACGGGCAAACAAAGAACTGTACGGACCACATCATAAGTTGATCCAAACCGTCCATGTGATGGAACACAACATCAATAGGTTGTGCCCAAAAATCATTTTCATAGGCTGATCCTAGCCTTCCAATCTATAGAGGTTTCCATAATATGTTGTTCCTCTTAAATCGGATGGTTAAGATCACCCTATAGATTTTTTATTAAAAAAACCATAAAGGAGGGGGGTAAGATTGAAATTATGTGGCTTTAATGGGTGCCTTTGTTAAAAAGCATAAAGGAGGGGTAGGATTGAAAATATGTGGGTTGAATGGGTGCATTTGTTTAAAAAAAGTCAAAAAAAGTGATGTGTAATACTCATAGAATTTTCAAAATTTTCAAAAAATTCTCTTCTTTTCTCTTCTGCTATATATATATACTAGTAAAAAACCCGTGCAATGCACGGGCCGACAAAGAACGGTACGGACCACGTCATAGGTTGATCCAAGCCGTCCATGTGATGGAACACAACATACATAGGTTGTGCCCCAAAAATCATTTCCATAGGCCGATCCTAGCCCTCCAATCTATAGATGTTTCCATAATTCCTCTTATCTTAAATCGGATAGTCACGATCACCCTATAGTTTTTTAATTAAAAAACCATAAAGGAGGGGGGTAAGATCGAAATTATACAGCTTTAATGGGTGCCTTTGTTAAAAGCATAAAGGAGGGAGCGGGTAGGAAACGGACCACGTCATAGGTTGATCCAAACCGTCCATGTGATGGAACACAACATAAATAGGTTGTGCCCCAAAAATCATTTCCATAGGCTGATCCTAGCCCTCCAATCTATAGATGTTTCCATAATTCCTCTTAAATCGGATGGTTAAGATCACCCTATAGATTTCTTATTAAAAAAGGTACGGACCACGTCATAGGTTGATCCAAACCGTCCATGTGATGGAACACAACATAAATAGGTTGTGCCCCAAAAATCATTTCCATAGGCCGATCCTAGCCCTCCAATCTATAGATGTTTCCATAATTTCTCTTATCTTAAATCGGATGGTCAAGATCACCCTATAGTTTTTTAATTAAACAACCATAAAGGAGGCGGGTAAGATCGAAATTATACGGCTTTAATGGGTGCCTTTGTTAAAAGCATAAAGGGGGGGTAGGATTGAAATTATATGATTCAATGGGTGCCTTTGTTAAAAGCATAAAGGAGGGGGGGGGGGGGGGTAGGATCGAAATTATATGAGTTGAATGGGGGCATTTGTTCAAAAAAGTCAAAAAATGTGACGTGTAATTCTCACGTGATTTTCAAAAAAATCGAAAAAACTCTCCTCTTTTCATCCCAGCTTATTATAGTAGATACACACACACACACACACACACACACACACACACACATATATATATATATATATATATAGAGAGAGAGAGAGAGAGAGAGAATAGAGTTGCTAAGGTGTCACCTCATATAGCTTATATGAGGTGTCGCTCACAAAACATAAGGGGCCCACATTTTTGGGGCGATCCAAACCACTCATTTGAAAGGCCCTTAGATGGATATGGTGCCTACAAAAAATCAGGTCCATAGGATCATCCTAACCCTTCCATTTATGGAGGTTAAAAATGGGCAGATTTATGGAGGTTTATACCCATCCATTTCAACCTCCACAAATGGAAGGGTTAGGATGATCCTATGAAGTTGATTTTTCGGGCACACCCTATCTATGTGAGGGCCTATCAAATGACTGCTTTGGATCATCCAAACAAAGTGGGCCCCTTATATTTTCAAGTGCCACCTCATATAAGCTATATGAGGTGACACCTTAGGAACTCTATTCTCATATATATATATATATATATATATATATATATATATATATATATATATATATATATATATATATATATATGAGGAATGAAAACCGGTGTTCCTCGAAGCTTTTCCGAGCACTGGGATGACCTATAAACTCCCCTTGATGCTTCTCTTACTTTCCCACCAACCGGTCTATGGGAAACCTCTCAAAACTTGAATTCTCTCTCTCTCTCTTTATGAGTTTACAAGTTAATGATGGTAGCGAAATCCCAAGTGGGAAACCAAGAGGGGAGTGAATTGGTTTCCTTTTAAAAATTTTGCTCTTTTTAAAGCCCTTTTAGGATTCACCCTTGATCTAATATTGTGCTAATCAAGTTGTAGTTGAGTTGTGTGGATTTGAGATATTGAAGCACTTTAAGGTTTTAGTTACTAGATTACACAACATGATTTCCTAGTTAGTTAATATAATATAGCAAAGATGATTATCATCTAACTAGAGATGAAGAGGCATTCCTACAGAAGAGATAGAAGGGATAGAGAAATTACCACACATGAAGCACATATGATTTTATAGTGGTTCGGTCTTTAACTAGACCTACTCCACTCTTCCACGTTTGTCTCTTTGGGCACTTCACTAAGGTGGAATTTCACTATAGCCAAATTCCTAGGCCGTACAAGACCTTCTCCGCCTTCGAGGGAATAAACCCTCTTTGCAAACCGCCTCCTAGGAGATAAACCCTCTTTGCAAACCACCTCCAAGGGAATAACTCCTCTTTGCAATTCCGGATTCACCTTTGTTAATGGTCGGAATCGTAGACCCTTGATTACAATGAAGAAGAAGAATGAAGAACGCTCAAAGCCTCTTGATAGGCGTATTTTACAATGATGAAAGCTCACAATCTCTCCAAAAGATTACAATGTAGAAGCCCTATGGAGATCTTCTTCAAAATGAAATATGCAAGTTCAAAGCTCTTTGAAGAAATTAGTGGATTTGAAAGTTTTGGCTCAAAGAAGATTTTCAATCTTTCCA
Organism: Tasmannia lanceolata; assembly: GCF_043159265.1. NCBI lineage: Eukaryota > Viridiplantae > Streptophyta > Magnoliopsida > Canellales > Winteraceae > Tasmannia > Tasmannia lanceolata. The sequence goes on along the minus strand of NW_027518680.1, from coordinate 51,551,670 downwards.
AAAGTCTTTGAATCCATGATAAAAAAATATTTATATCCCACAATGATTCATGACCGTTTGGGCAAGAAAAGAACAAAAATGGATAAAAAATTAACCAGCCGTTATGCTCCAATGACTACTTTCTCGCACAGTGCCGGTCGACCACGGTTGGGCGGTCGCCCACGGGAGGGATGCTGGAATTTTAAAAAATGAAATTTTTAGTGGGCATGTCGATCGGACTGTGGAGGTCGACTGCGGCTGCGAAAAACTGGTTTTTCTCCCCATTTTGTAAAATTCATATCTCACTCGTTTCTTGTCGGATTTTGACGCTCTTATACTCGATTAGAATGAAAACGATGAGATCTATCTGTTAAAAATATTTTTAAAAATATTTGAAAATATTTTGGACCCATTAGAATGAAAACGATGAGAACTATCTGTTAAAAAAAGTTCTATCTGTTAAAAAACGATAAGTAAAGCCGCAACAGAATTATCATAAAACATTCTCTATAACTTCTCTGGCTTCCCATCCTTTTCTTCCAACGCCTTAGCCAAGCCCTGTTGAACTAGGATGTTCTTCACCCTCATTTGCCATAGGGTGAAACTACCCTTTCCGTCAAATCTGTCGATCTTAAACTGAGTAAAACTTGATTTTACTGCCCTCTCAGATTACTTAGCACTTCTCGGTGTAGCGCTCCACCTCGAATAAGAATCTTCTTGGACAATCTTTCCACTCCAAAAACAATCGCTCTAACAGCGATCCAACCACAACACCCATGATCACTCCACTTAGCCTCGACGATAGCTCCAACCATAGCTCTGACACCACTTGTTGAGAAAATTTGCCGAGCAAATCCGATCAAATCGTGTACAAATTAAACGGAAAGTAAAATAAACGCAAGAAAGCCACAAGATGAACACCAAGATTTACGTGGTTCGGCCAAGCCTACTCCACGGGCGAGAAACACGATCTTCCACTATGAGAAAAACAATATACAAGGATTACAATGGATCAAACCCAAACCCAAAACATACAACCCTTTCCTTGCTTCTTAAACCAAGACTGTACAAGAGTAACCCAAGAGAAACCCACAAGAGAAAATCCTAAGAGAAAAACCCTAGAAGAAACTCCAAGAGGAACTCTAGAAAAAGCTCAAAGAAGAACCAATTTTCTCCTCCCTTCTCCCTCTCCCTCTATTTCTGTCTCTCTCTTCTCTCTTTTTCTCTTTTTCTCTTTCCCTCTCTTGTTTTGCCACACAAAGAGAAATCACCCTCTTTACTTTTTATACATAGGTTTTCTAAAAAACCTAAAAAAGACACTTTTCAAATTGCCTTTGCCTTCCCACCAAAGTAACTTTCCCGGATGAGAAATAATGCAACTTTCCAACAATGACGACATTACCCATCTCCATTCGATCTCTTGGCGATTCTGCACAACAAGAGACATTGATTCTAAACATTGAGACTACACACTCATGAATTCTATTTCTCATATTGCTGTGTTTTTTGTTGTTGTTGCTATTGTTGAAAACTTGGACTTCTTCTGACAACAATTGTGGATCTTTAATCTCCATCACTCGATTTGGTAGAGCCATCTTAGCGAATTGGTAGAGACTTAGGCCATCCGTAAACCTATTATCGGTAGGACTTTTTAACGTGAACATCTCCAGCAACAAGATTCCATAATTATACACATCTCCATGTGTAGATGCCTTTCCACCCATACCATACTCTTTCCATTTAAACATGAATGCAAAAATCAAAGCTTCAATGTTGTTAGAAATAAAATATGAGAAGTTGCCAATTAAAGCTTCATCATGTAATCAAGCTAATGAAAATTTCAGAAATCTTATAAGATAGTAATAAAGAATAATAAATATTGATAAAGTCATTTACCTTGAGCAACATATCTTATAGATACCTTTATCAACAGCGAGTTACTTTGATTGTTAGAGCAATTATCTTCAAAAATAAATCTTGCTAACCCAAAATCACCCACATGGGCATTCATGTCATCATTAAGGAGAACATTGCTCGGTTTTAAATCACAATGAACAAGTGGTATTTGCCCATGGTGATGAAGATAATCCAATGCAGAGGCCACATTAATGGCTATATTCAGCCTTTGAATAAGGGTCAAGTTCAACAATGGATGTTGTCCATCTCTATTTCGATGCAACAACTTCTCTAAACTCCCATTAGGCATGTACTAAAAAACCAAAGCTTTAAAATCACTTCCTTGGTAATCAATACTTGAGCAAGAAGTTAAGATCTTAATGAGATTCTGATGCCGAATATTTCTTAAGGCTTCACATTCAGCGTTGAAGCTCTTAGTAGCCCCGTGTTGTTGTAGGTTGAGTACTTTCACTGCAACAATCCTTTCATTGTGATCTAAAAATCCTTTATAAACAGAACCATAACTTCCAGCACCAATAAAATTTTCTAAAGAAAACCCATTAGTTGCTCTAAGAAGCTCTGCATAAGAAACATTTAAACATCGATCCTGAAATTCCACTAAGCAACCCAAGAGGGGGGGTGAATTGGGTGTCTTTTAAAATTTTAAGGACTTCGAAAAAGTATCTTGCTCTAGTTTTAATTTGATTAAAAATAAGAATTAGTTTTAGAGTTAAGAGTTGAAGCACTTACCACAAGAAAGGAAGAGAAGAGACAATAAAGCTTGACACAAGATTTTTATAGTGGTTAAGTCATAAACCCAAAACCTACTCCACTCTTCCCAAGTTGATCTCTTGAGGTATCCACTAAAAATCTTCTTCCAAGGAACTTAATTACGTCGTTCCTTTCACCAAATACAATCCGAGTACAACGCTCCAAGGAACTTAATTACGGCGTCCCTTTCGCCAAAATACAATTAACAAGATGAAGATGTAGTAGAACACTTGGCCTTTTTGTAGGCTTGATACAATGTAAAGCTCACAAGATTCTCTCAAAAATGATTATAAATAAAGCCTAATCCAATCTCAAAAGGTTTTGCTCAAGATCAAGGCACAAAGAGAATTGGAGAGAGATTTGACCCAAAATTGATAAAAAAAAGTTTGATTTAGGGTTCCTTAGAGTTGGAACATCATAATCCTTAATTTTGAAGTCCATTTGATGTGTATATATTGGTATCCATCTCAATATGACCGTTTGGGGGCATTTTGGTCATTTCTGGGTTAAAAAGAAACTAGTAGTTATAGCCATAACAGCTATATTTTTATATTCTAGCACACTTCACAGAGCTCCGTGGGGTTCCACGGAGTTTCGTGCACGAAGCTCCTTGGAAACCTACAGAGCTCCGTAGCTGGATTCCAGATTTCAGGCTCCAACTTGTAAAATTCATATCTCCTTCATTTCTTATTGAATTTCGATGTTCTTATATTCGATTTGAATGGAAATGATGAGATCTTTTTGTTAAAAATATTTAAAAAATATTTGAAAATATTTTGGACCAATTATGATAGAATTTAGCTGCTGATCCAAGTTTGCCCCTTGGAACTGGTTTTTATACTAAGTAATGGAATGCCATATGTGTCCCAACATGTGGGTACACCACCATGGTCATTCACTTATCCATTTAAGTCTTTTTTAAGGTTGTGAGTCTCTTTGAAAAATATTTTTGGGGGGTTTTAAGATGTGCCTTGATCAAGAGAAAGTCCAAGAGAGAGAGAGGAATACATTTTACCATTTTGAACACTCTCTTGAATGAACTCTTGAGCCAATCTTCATTTGATCTTCAATGTGATTCTTGCCTTGCTTGTGGGATCTTCACTTGAGCTCCTTGCTTTGACATCTTCCAAGGATGATGCCACCAATGTGTTTAAGCTCCTTTGCATGTTGATCATTAAGCTTTGGCCTTCAATGATCTTCCTTTGCTTGTTCGAATGCTTGAGATGCTTGATGTTGAGCTTCTCCTTGGTTTTTCCTCCAAGGCATGATTGATCCAAGTATGCCCCTGCTCCTTGAACTTATGTTTGGTCATCTTCAAGCATAGGCCATGTATGGTAGTGTGCTAGCATATGTCAGCCTGTGAAATACATGTCTATAGCACAACACTCAAGGCAACTCATCAGTCAATAAAGGGCTAATCAATTTAGGTTTGTTGATCATCAAAACATGGTGATTAGTTGAACCCATGGGAACCCTTGGGCTTACAATCTCCACCTTTTTTTATGATGACAAACCAAATTGATTAGATAGGTGGGAGGAACCTCTTAAGAGGATTAGATATACATGATAAACATTACTACTCACCCTCAACATATGCACAAGTTAGATTTAACAAAATATACTATAAAATGCATATCGATTATGGACATCTAATCAATTGCACAAATTCTTTCCCTTTTGGCAATAACAAAAGGGGCAGACTAGTCAGTTTAAGCACAATTTATGACATAAGAGATATTCAATATGCACTCCCCCTATCTACTTATCATGGATATATGATGATTAAGTTAAAATATGCATGATAAGAGTATAAGAACATAAGAAATTGGATGAACAAAGATAAAGCAATCCTATGTTGAGAAAACAAATATGTATACATTTCAGCATAGTTTTAGGATATAGATGAATATATCAAATGTTAAGTAACCCTATGAGCTATTTAATCATCATATATATGGCAAGTTAAATCTCACTGTATAATTATCATGAGAGAGATAATGCAATTTTAAAGTATAGCATGATAAGCCTCCAATGTTTTTGAGTATGTAGAGAATGATATCCAGTTTAAGCACAATCAAAGGGTGTTTAATAGTATGAACATTCTAAATACAATCCTATGAAGCCTATGATCATACAATATTTGATAGTTAAGCTTCCCCCTAAATTTTATTACTCGTGAACATAGATCAATCATGGCATGGTATAACAAGTAAAAAGATTGAGAAGATATGACATCGAAGGTTCTATCATTAAACTATCATGAATATAGGGTAATCAACTTGAGTACACATGATAGGAACAAACAAAACATAGAGATATAGATTGGCATTCGTAAGGTACTCTCATGTTTAGTTTAGTGTAGATTCGGCACAAGAGAAGAGTCTCACTGAAATAACTTTATGTCCCATAAAACGAGTGATGATATAACATTTCAAACTCTACTACTAATACTTATCATAATAAATTAAGCAAGCAAAGACAAGCATAGTTAATGATAAGCAATTTTTTTTTAAGATTTGAAATTTTGAGCATGAATAGTGGGAAAATGTTGGGATGGATAGTGTAAATATCTTACAATGATCCATATAAACATAAGGACAAGACTATTTAGCTCTCCCCCTAAGTATTTATCATTGGCCTTATATAAAACAAGGAAGATAAGGCATGAAAGAGCAGAATGGACTAAAGATATGACAATGAGTGCTCACCCAATGAATCTTATCATGAAAATTTGTCCAAATAGCTTTAAAAACACATGATAAGAGAGTTAGTTCATAGGAAATGAAATAATCAACTAAGGTAGGGTCCTATCAAGGAGATTTCTAGAGAATTTTTAAAAATAAAACTCTAGAACAGAATACTTTTCATTGGCAGAGATAACATATGAGCTCATCAAAGATAAGTCTGAAGCCAAAGAGGATATGACAGTAAGGCGAAGGCTATGGGCTTTTGCTCTTAAAAAAGTGATAGATGATCTCAAATTACGAACACAAGACAAGCCCGAACAAAACACATATGGAGCAACAAGGGTCCAAATGAGGGTACTTATCATATGTGAGAGGATGCACATATGGAATCATATGATAAGTCGTAGATGTGATAGATATGACTTTGAAGCTCCCCCTTTGAGAGTGATTCATACAGTATATGAATCCAAAGGGCTGTCCAAACATAGTCTCCACGGATTTTCAAGTGAATAGTTGAAGAACAACACTTGGGCTACAAATGCATGATTGCTAAGGATCATAATATCAAATCAAGTCATGGGATAACTTATATATATATAAGTATATACATATACATTAAGTTAAAGCACATAAGACTGACTATGGTTCAGATGTTGGCATATAGCCAATAGTTAGATGTTTTCATTAAGGTGATAGTAATGTTCCTTCAGAAGAAAGCATAAGCACTGATTGCATGTCTTTTAACTTTAAGTTTTAACATCTTTACCAAGCATCTAATACCAATCAAGGGGTGATAAGTACATATAGAGTGCTATATAATACAATCAATAAACAAACACACCAAGGATAGCTAATATAATAATTCAAATCACCTATCATAGGATTAGCAACTCTATCATAAGGTAAATTCAACTAGTCCTTTTAAATTTCCTATAGACACAACTAGTTTTCATCTTAATAGAGGGAATATTTAAATACTTCAAGATTTGAGCTTAGTTTTATTACCCTCTCATAGATTTTATAAATCAGCTAGTCTTATTCATTATATCATCATTATATAAGTGTGATAAAACTAATCTTCTTTTTATCTTTTTGTGGTGTTTTGATGAATTTTAAGTTTAAAGGATTACATCAACAAAACACATCTTAGGTTATATATCTCACTTTTAAGCATATTTTATAGGACATTTTCAATTTAAATCAAATGATCTCATAAGATTCAAGTTTCAGTGTTTTAAAGAATTTATGATTTCAACTAACTCAAACTTATATGATATGTATGGTGATCTATCTTGAGAGTATCTTAATATGATATACATAGATAACATGCACATAATAGGCAGAATATATATCAGTTCAAATCAAATGCCTTTAATTAAAGGGTTTCAATTATTATTACTATTAATGTTCCCTCTTTAACTTGAAGTTCACTTTTACTTGGGTTTTTCAAGTATGACAATATTTGTAAACTTAACATAGGTCATATGGATACAATAGATGTTCAAATATGAAATACATTCCATAGTGACAATATGTTGGATTCCAATATGCACACTTATGTAAGATTAACATGATTTTTCATTTTCTAGTGCACATAAGTTTGTTGTTAAGGGTTTTAGGTGATTAAACACTCTTACCATTTTCCTTTCTTTAATAAAATTTCACTATTTGGATATTTCAAGTTCATCTTAGAATTCTTCAAAACAAGTGATATCCACTTATAGTTTTCATGTCAAATATACATAATCATATAAAGTTTATAGACATGACTAGTTAAATGAGAGGAAAAGATAAATCATATAGATTTCTCATACCGAACCAATATCAATTTCCCTTAGTTTTGAGGAATTATCTCAAAAGACAAGGATTTTCAAGAGACTTTCACTAATGAGACACACATTGGGCTAATTAACTCATTTTATGAATTTCTTATAATATATACCATGGATTTAGAAATTCATTAAACTTTGCATTTTGATCTATATTAATTCATCTAGGTTTTCTAAGAAAGATTATTTTAACTTTTAATTTTTAATATTTTTATCAAGATTAACTTATTTTGGCTCCAAAATCATTAAGCTCTTTTAAAATTTTAAATATAACTTAATAGGAGCTTAACTTCTACATTTCTCATCTTTGTTTTAGTTTTGCTAGATAATATATGATAAGCTAGGTTAACACTTTAAGATCTAGCAAATACTAGATTTAACCTATTTGGATTCTAGACTTAGAAACCTATCTTCAACTAACTAGGCAAATCCTATGACTTAATGAGGCTACTAAGTGTATGAATGAGATTCAAGTGATATACCAAACACTTAGACTATAGTACATGATCATACCATTCAAGAGAATTTAATCTACTATGCTCAATGACATGAGTTAATAGAGATCAATCAATCATAATGAATCATGTCACAAATGATATAAATACAACATCACAGATACATAACCATTAACCAAGATAAGCATACTTGTATCTATAATTTATTTTCAAGTGATTTAAACATTGAAGCACATCACTGATACAAAATAAATATGCAAGAGTGAATACCTGCATCAAATTCTCTTAATTCCAAAAATATAATCATTAAGTGCATTTACTAGATAATGGATAATCAATAAGAGTATCTAGTGCATAATTCTCATTGATAAAATATTTAAGCACAACTCCTAAAACTACTACGTATATGAAATGGCTCAGGTAGGGGGTTTTGGAACCCAAACCAACTAGTGTTCAGCTAGGTTTGTGTTATACAATAAATCTTTTCTTATCCATATAAGTTTAACATTTTTTCACAAACTTATATCTACACTTGAATTTATAATGCCCAAATCTACCACAATAGTTACATGAAATGGAAGAATAAGTAGAAGGACTACTATACTCATTACAAGAAGATTGATGACAACATTTATGATTTACTTCTTGTAAATTTTGGTTTTTCAAAACTAATTTTTCATTTTTAGACTTCATGTTATTCATTTCTTCTTTCAAAGTTTTAATTTCATGAGTTGAATCAATTCTTAGTTTTTCATTCTCTTCTTCCAAGGATTTATAGTTTTTAATAAAGACCAAGTTGTCTTTCTTCAATTTTTTATTTTCTTCAATCAAACTCTTTTCTTTAATCAATAAATCATTAAACTCTTCTTGCAAGTTTTCAACCTCTTAAGAAATAGAATCAAGTGACTTGTTAAGATTTTTATTTCTCAAAACTTGTTTTTGTAAAGTATGATAAACCTTTTCATATTCTTCATGAAGTTCCTCAAAAGAAACTTCACTTTCCTCATTTGAAGATTCATTATCTTTTTCTTCCAATGTCATTAAACAAATATTTTTGTTGTATGAGTTTTCAATTGAGTTCCAAATTTCATTGGCATTTTTACATGATGATATTTTATCATAAATATAAGGTGGTAAAGAACAACACAAGATAATCATGGCTTTAGAATTTAAGTAAAGTAATTTCTTATCATGCTCATTCCATCTTTTAGTTTTGGAGGGTAAAGAAAATCCAGTTTCAATTATTTTCCAAAGCTCAAAATCTAGAGCCTTAAGATAGATTTTCATACGGGTCATCCAAGACCTATAATCGGATCACTCAAAAGGTGAAAAACTAGAAATAGAGTTACTTTCCTCAAATCCCATTTTTCTTAGGTTGCCTAAAGATGCGATCTTTTAACTCTAAACCGGTCAGGGATGCAAATCTAGAGCTTACTGTCCAGAGATCCCCTCATGAAGCAACTTATGGACCTAAATGGTTGTGCCGTAGATCTGAGCATATCCTTGCTTAGGTAGATACTTACAAGCTTAAAAAGTTGCTAATGGAGCGCAAGTGTTCAAATCATTCACCATTGCCATCATAGTGTCTTGTCATGCCTATCGCATAGGTTTCACCTAGGGCCTCTGACAAATTCATATGGGGAGAGCAAAATGGTTTCTTATTCATGTTTATATAGACCATTGTGATGTGCTCACATGGTTTACTGCTCTCCATACTTGTGCTAAACTTGTAAAATCTTAGATAAAAAAAATGGCTTATCATGCACTTTCTTTGTTTTCTATTCTGATAAGCATCATAAGAGCTTGAACGTCATAGTCTTTAGTTGGAATTGGAATTGGAATCTAATGTCCAAATTTGGGTTTTAGGCTCTATCCTATATCAGAGAAATACGGATACGGCTTTAGATTTGGGTAGCTTAGGGTGTAGCTTTAAGATTTACGGTACTGACCTGTCGCGGTGAGCTTTGCTTGATTGGTGAGAGGCGAAGCCGATGCACGGCGGCATATCAAGAATTTTTTGTTTTTATTTTGAGCTTAGTGTTTTTTTTTTGCTGTCTTAGCGGCGTAGAATTCGTTCGCGCTTGCTTGACGCAAATTCCAACGTGCCGATCATGAATGAGCTTTGGCGAGGATGATTGGCTGCTTTAACGGATCTGTCACGAGACTTTGGCCAGTATGACTGCGTAGCCCAAAATTATTGATGTAGAGCGGGACTTGGCCAAAGTAAAATGGGCTTAGCGTAGTGTACGTGGTTGAATTGTTTTCATGAAATAAGGACGTGGGAAAGGATAAAAGGTAACTTCTAAAATAAAAGAGGATAAAAGCACGAGTGTCATGTCATGTTAAGAAGTGAGAAATTGAAAGAAAATAGTGGACATCTCTGTCCCAAGACACTTACCTAACTACAGGGATAAGTGAGGGGCAATCCGGTCTTTTGACTAGGATTAGGATAGTATAAAAGACAAGCCATAGTTGAATGGAAGGGAACTTTTTTTTTGCTGAAAACAAAAGGAGGGTTTGTTTTGGGGTTGGTGCAAGAGAGATTTCTCTTTGTTTTTCTCTTGGAAGAGCACCCAGGGCTGTTGTATGCAGTTTCTCCTCTCCCAAACTCTATCTCTGCCTTGTAGCTTGCAAGGATTTTATCTTTAAATTTCCAGCTGAGCATCCCCTTGCCCGGCCAATTTTCATTTGAAAATCATCAAAGAAAGAAGCACATCACGAGAAGTACTATTCGAGAAAGCTTAGATTGAGCTGCTGGAAAGATTGGAATCTGTTGCAGCTTTGCCGAATATCCTTGCAAATTCATTTTACGAGTAAGTTCATTCCTCTGAATAGAATTCTACTTATAGATCATTTTGTTTTTTCTTGTATGAGCCGAACCAAATCCCGAGGGAAGTGTGATGCTACAGTTGCATGTAATTCTGATTTGCGAGTGGTTGGTGAACACTCTTGGTGGAATTTTAAATCAATAGGTCTGATTGTATGCTTGCCTTGTTTAATCGGCATAGCCTTTGTGCATAACGTGATTCAGCTCACTTGGATTTAAAGGACCATATTGTATTGGAAATTTTCCAATTAACAGATTTGTCTTCATACTGGAAATCATTGTACTATGATTCATGCATGCCTTGTGTTCGATTAAATGTTCGTGAAAGGGTCATGGAGTTTTGAATGCTTATCTTCTGTCAGCTCTGCGTCAATTATCCTTTGCAAAATCTGAATATTAGGCTTGAGGGTAGATGATTAGTAACAATTTTAACATACTTCAACTACAAGTGGTATTAATTAAGCAAGATGTTATCTAAATTCAATAAGTGACTAACTATTCTAAATAGGGCTGCAACTCGGGTCGGGCGGGTCGGGTTTTGGAGAACCCAACCCTACCCGAGAAATATCTCGGGTCGGGTTTTTTTCCGGAAAACCCACGATTCCCAAACCGGCCCTACCCATGATAAATCTCGGGTCGGTTCGGGTCGGGTCGGGTTTTTTCACGTTGATGCAAATTTTTAAGGAAAATTCTTGTTTGGCAAGGCAACTCAACTCATAGAAGCAGAAATTACACTCACATTACACTTGAATCAAACAATGATGTAATTACACTCACATCACACTTGAATCAAACAATGCTGTAATCAAACAATGTTGTAATTACAATCAAACAATGCTGAATCAAACACTTGAATCAACTCAACTCATAGAAGCAGAAATTACACTCCCATACAGTAACAGTGGGTGCGTGGGTTTTCACTTTTAACTTTGGGATAATTACATTTACACCCCCTCTAGTTTTTGACACATCCACTTCCACCCCTATAGTTTAAAACGTGACAAATACACCCCTGTAGTTTCAATTTGTTTAAGGTTTGCCCCCTCAGCTGAAGGTTCGTCCATAGATTGAAGGGTTAGGATGATCCGACGGAGCTGATTTTTTGGGCACACCATATCTATGTCAGGACCCATCAAATGAACGCTTTGGATCATCCAAACAATGTGGGCCCCTACCCGAATCCAAACACTACCAAAAAATCATCCAAATAATGTGGGCCCACATTGTTTGGATGATCCAAAGCGTTCATTTGATGGGTCCTGACATAGATAGGGTGTGCCCAAAAAATCAGCTCCATCGGATCATCCTAACCCTTCAATCTATGGACGAACCTTCAGCTGAGGGGCCTACCTTAAACAAATTGAAACTACAAGGGTGTATTTGTCATGTTTTAAACTATAGGGGTGGAAGTGGATGTGTCAGAAACTAGAGGGGGTGTAAATGTAATTATCCCTTTAACTTTTAACTAACAATAGAAAAAAATGTACATACTATAACTTATGTAACTCGGGTCGGGTCGGGTCGGGCCCCTTCAAACCCGGTTCGACCCGAGATTCATGCGGGTTTTTGAATGCTGAACCCGGCTCGACCCGAAACCCATGAAACCTGAACCCGACCCAGGCTATTTTCGGGTCGGGTCGATGCGGGTCGGGTAAAACCCGGCTCGAGTTGCAGCCCTAATTCTAAAGTAATAAATAAACAGTACAGAGTAGAGATTATTTTTGTGAAAATTGTCTTAAGCAAATAAAGTCTTAGAATCTAATAATATATGAACCTAGTGATGCAGAGCAACAAGGGGACTGAAATTTGTCAAAATTAAATGTAACGACAGGGTGTAGCGGAGAGCACAACGTTCATTCAAGTTCTAAATCCTAATGGTCCAATGGGATCAGAGTTGAAATATAATTCTTAGTACAATCTTTGATGCAATCGAGATATTGACCTTGTGGTAACAGTTCTAAGTGATCTATGAAAATGGGCGAAGCATATAATTCAAGACAATATAGATTGAATGCTGATGGACATATAACCTGATAAATGTTCTAGAATTATTGATAAATCTCAGACAAATCTATGATCAAAGATGCAGGTCAAATGAGGTAATTCAAATATAGAGAGTCATTAATAATGAAGACCCAAGTCTAATGTTTGTAATCAAGAAAGCGAGCGGAAAAACTGCACTTGGCACCAGAACAACTATACCTTTAAATTTGAAAGCAATGAATAACCAGATAGAACAGATAGAAATTTGAGTGCATACAAGTCTGGAAAACTTTATAAGTTGTGCTAAATCTATCGAAGGAACAAGGGTGTATTGTGCTTTAAAAGGGCTCTCAACAACAAAGAATGATTACAAATATATTTCTTTTCTTTTAGAGATATGAAGCATGTTTACAGATTCCTGAGAGAAATGGTTAAGTATGCAAATTTGATCAACAAATTAAGATACAGAGTATGGTTGGAGCCTTAGGGCTGATTCAAGCAGTCTTTATTAATGCTTAATTTATAAGAAAACTGGGTTTTGCACAGAACTGAAGAGATTAGTTGATATGCATGTAGAACTTGGAGCATAAAATAAATCAGAATCACACACACTATTTAAACTTAAAGCAAGGTTTAGGCCTTCCCTGTTTGAGAGAGGGTTGCCGAGCTATGCACGAGTGCCCCGGCGGAGGAGAAGAAGAGATTAAGGTGTAGGATTTCGTTGGCCTTTGGAGATGAAGAGGTGTTGTATGTTAGCGTTTTTTGGTGTGGCCCCACATTGGTGGGACCCGCTTTAAGTTAAAAATGTTGGGCTTTTCTATTCCAAGATGTGTTCTATTCACAAAGGGAGTCGTAGTCCCAAGTGTTTTGAAACTCTAAAACACTAAGGTGTTTGAAGTGTGGAGGGACACAAATTCGTTTGTGTCAAAATCTATAAATATGGGTTGCGTTTGATGGGAAAAACACTCATGCCTATAGCTAAAGCTCCATCATGAAGAGGTCCCTAATCTGAGAGGGAATTGTGCCTGCGATTCCATCAATCAATTGAGCGTCTTCTACAGATTAGAAGAACACTCTTCCATTGTCAGAGGCGCAGTGGTGATCGTGTTCGTGGTTCGACAAAGCTCGAGGGTTTGGTGATCTTGGATTCTAATCGCCAAGGCCGAAGGTATGTTCGCATTAATTTAGAATTAAATAGTCTAACAGTTAGTATCAGAGCGGCCCTTTGGGTGTGGCGATTGATCGAGAACGATCAATAGTTTTTCTGTTTGAAATTCTAATTGGTTATTTTCTCAACTTACTTCACCGCAAAATCGGAACTCGGTTGATTAAATTTTGGAAAGTATTTGGTGATAAATTGATTAGAATGTTCAGAAGAATGATTCTATAATAAATCAATGATTTCCAGTCAAAAGGCGGTGAAAACGCCATTAAAATCTGGAAACTGTGTTTTCTGCAACTTTTGGAGGGCAGCCCGGAAATCCGGTCGCCACCGGTGGCGTGGCCGGCCGATCGGTGAACAGCAGGCATGGGTGAATAGCCGGTTAATCTACGGTCCCAACGCCGCCAACGACGAGCGATCGGAGGTCAGGATCTCCGTCGGCTGGCATTCAAAGTTGGGACAGAAACAAAGTCTCATAAAAAAATTGCAGAAAAAATAAGAATCGGGGAAGAAGGCAAGTGCGTTACCCGCTGATTGTAATCTGCGTCTCTGTGACACGCAACATGTGCGTCTTGGTGGATTCCGAACACCTTATTTCCTTAATATTTTATTGTCATGGCATACATCATGCACATGTGATGGCATACACATGTCTTCATCTAAATATTTTATTGTCATGGCATACATCATGTACATGTGATGGTAAACACAGGTGATGGCATACATCACCATGACACCATGCCTTCTCCCGTAACCGTGACGCACTCTGCCTTATGCTTGAGGTTTATTTGAACCCTTAACTTTGGGCACTAATTTCGGCCCTTATATCTGAGATTCGGGAAAACTGTTGAACTGTACCCTACCTTTTCTCGACATTCCGGACACAATGGTACTGGTTTCGGAACAATCTGAGACCTGTAGGTTACTTTTCTGCGAATCTCCGCTTTTCTTGGGCACTGGATATTCTAACTTTTCTTGTGTTTAGGATTATAAACATAAAGGGACCGTTTGGATACTCGGATTTTAGAATCCAGGTTTTTAGTTTGAAAACAGTTTAAAAGACTGTATGAATCAAGTTGCTGGATGCTGTCCTCGCCGCGTTTCTTGGATTTTAAGCAAGAAAATCAGGTTTTAAAAATCTCTCCTACAACCTATGATTTCTAAAACCTGGAAATATGGGAGGATCTGCTACTCTCTTGATAATGGAAAGAAGGGAGAGAAGTCAAACATGAGTAAAAAACGACGGCTGGCCCTCTTCTTCTCTTGTCTCTAACCCTCTTTTACACTCTTTTCAAACTAAAAACATGGATTCTAAAACGGCCCATAAAAGTTCTGAACTTTACCCTAAAGTTTTTTGGCGTTTCGGACGTAATGGTATAGTTTTCAAAACAATCCGAGCTCAGTAGGTTATTGTTCTCTTTATTCCCACTCTAAAAGGGCTTCAGATTTTGTCCCTTGGGTTTGAGAAACATTCCCAAATATTGAAAGAATGTTACCAGCACCCTAAGGTACTATGTTTATAAGTTTCAGACCGATTGGCTTAATGGATTTCAGTTTTGAAGATGTTTAAGCTGTTTATTGTCAATTTTGCCTACAGCCTAAAGGCTCTTGAAAACTGATTTAGATTTTCCATTAAGGTAATCTGATCAATTCAAAACTTTTACAATAAAGTCAATAGTCCAAAATTATACAATCTGAATTTAAAGAGTTTTTTGCTTAAGTTTCAATTAATAAGCATATTTTTTTAAATTCAATTGTGGTTGTTGTATGCAATTCTTTCAGTTGTATTTGATGTTTGCAATTACGTAAATCATACCCCATAAAGTAAATTGTTGTAGTATGACATAAAGACCTGTCATACACCGAAGATACCATTATAAAGAGGTACTCGATTAGTTTGGGAGGGGCCAAAGCATCCTATGGCTATGAGGATACCTGTGACAAGTGGTGCATTAACAATACCCATGGACACATAAAGTGCAACTTTTCAGTTGCTTTACTCTTATGGTACCTGAAATTACAATGAGTTTATAATGCATAGTCGCTTGGCGGAATTCATTGGAATCGTGAGATCAATGAAATTAGATGAAAGCTCTTGATCGGTACGATTACTAAGGGTAAATCTAATGTGTGTTGTAGCCTCGGCCCAAAGGAGTGCTATAGCGATACGATGCATTTACAATCGGAAATGTCAATATGGGTTGGCATTTTGGTATTATGGCTTAATTGGAATTTAGCACGTAGTAAGCATGTGTTTGTCTTTTATATTTTGTAGCTAGTGAGTCAATAGTTTGTATTCTGAATCTGTTAGAATCTTTTCCATACTGGGAATAATTTTCTGAATGGAAGGATACAGTTATGCTCATTTTAGGCTGGATGGACATTAATCTTGCTTTCAGAGTGTATGAACCACGCACTCCTACATATGAGAGTACGCAAGATGAAAATGACCTCCATAAAGAGTGGGAGAGATCGAACAGCTTAAGCTTGTTGCTCATTCAGAGCCACATTGCTCAAAGCATCAGTACAACTCTCCTTAGGACTACCAAAATCTGCTCAAAGCATCAGCATCAGTACATCTCTCCCTAAGACAAAAATTCTTTGTAGTTTATAGAAGAATTTTTGTCGTACTGTATCTCTTGTTACTACTTGCCACAACCTAGTGCAGATTTTGTCAGTCACCAATGCCCGTGTTGTCACCATCAAGGACCGTGTTAGTTCTATACTCGATCACACCCATTGACTCACGTTCGGAACACGGAACCTCCTACAAAGAAGAACCCTCCCCTCCACGCAAATGGATGAAATCCATTCTCCAGAGGCCTCGAACAACCCTCTTGTGCTAAGTTCTTATTCTGTTGATCTCAAGCTGACTTGAGCGTCAAAG
Source organism: Tasmannia lanceolata (assembly GCF_043159265.1). Classification (NCBI taxonomy): domain Eukaryota; kingdom Viridiplantae; phylum Streptophyta; class Magnoliopsida; order Canellales; family Winteraceae; genus Tasmannia; species Tasmannia lanceolata. The sequence goes on along the minus strand of NW_027518680.1, from coordinate 51,535,194 downwards.
GATTCATCCGGAGTTCCAACTCCGAGTGGTCCGTAACTGTTTGTCTGTGAGTGCAGGTCACAGGTTGAGCTAACCTTCCTACCGTCATCACCGAATGAAGGGCGAGGCCGACAACATCATAGCCATCCATTTGCTAAACCGGATTTGAGCACCAACAAAACTCAATGCCAAATGAGGTTTAATAAATGTAATTAATTGAAAAAATCAATGGAGGGTATTGTGCATAGAATTGCTTTATTATATATCAATTGATAATGACTAAATTGGTAACTACACTATTAGTGAAGTGATGGCCAATTCACCCATCAAATTGGAAAACTACCAAGCCTGACCGTGAGTTCAGGGTTTTAGGAAGAGTCTATAAAAGCCAAAGAGATCCCACTCTCTAGCACCTAAGCATTATCAGTTCTTAGAATTTTGAATTTTGAAGAGAATACCATCAATCTCAAAGTTGAGTTGGGAGTGGATTGACTTGGTCGACAATTCAATATGTCAGGATCCGTCATCGCATTGTCCACATAGCATCGTTCTGGTAGTTTTTGAAACTTAAACAATATACCACTAATATACTTAGAATTTTAATTTTGAGATGTGTTTTAGTTTTGATACGTATTTTTATAGGGATAAAAAAAAAAAAATTTGATTATTTCTTATTGGTTTCGATGGAGATTTTAAAATCATCATTGAAGGTAGTTCTAATATTAGGGGATTTTCTAGGGACCATCGCAAAAGGCATTTCGCAGAACGGTTATTGCATGAGAGAGCAGCCACATGCTCAGATTTTATCTCATACATTTAATTCTTCTTAGGTGGCTTCTCTCTCATGCAACAGCCGTTCCACGAAATGCCTTTTGCTTTGGTCCCTAGCAAATTCCCTAATATAATCTATGGTATTAGATAAGGTAGCTCTAAGCTCAAAGAAATATATCTAGTAATTCATATAATAACATTAAACTGGATATGAGAGAATGAAAGAAAATGATTCATGTAGACGAACCCAACTAGTGTCAGGAATAGACTTAGTCAATTTGAACCGGTAGATTCTTTCACCCTATTCGTGAAAATTTTCTAAAGGATTCATTAGCCAACCCCAACTAGTTTTGGACAAAGACTTAGTTGAGTTGAGTTTAATAATATTAAAAATGATAAAAAAAAATGTTAGTCAGGCTATTCCCTTATAGGATCCGATCGTAGTCACTCCCATTGCATTGTCCGAGCAATTGGAACCGTTGATCTAGTGTGCTAATTTGAGGTAGCTATATCGTTCTAGTCCCATGCTTAACGGGCATTCCATCCGTTAGATCCAATATTGGTATGAAAATCATCGTTTTAGATTCTCTTGGCAGAACACTACCATGATGCCTTATTGATCAAATGGGCTTGGACCATCTTATCCCAATGTTGCCTATCGGAATGGCGGACTGTGTTTTATTGCCCAACCGAGTAGATAATGTTATTTGCTCGACCAGGCAAAAACACTCTTCTCATATATATTAGGTTTCTGATATATATATATATATATATATATATATATATATATATATATATATATATATATATGAGTTAAGTGAAGCTACACATACGTGTAGCTAACTTAGCTACACCGACGGCTTAAAATACAGTGGGCCCACATTATTTGGGTGATCCAAACCATTCATTTGATAGGACCTTACATTGATAGGGTGTGCCCAAAAAATCAGCTCCATTGGATGATCTCAACCCTTGAAACTGTGGAGGCAAAAATGGACAGATTTGTGAAGGTTTTTACACGTCCATTTTTGCCTCCACAAATCGTAGGGTTGGGATGATCCTATGGAGCTGATTTTTTGGGCACACCCTATCTATGTGAGGGCCCATCAAATGAATGGTTTGCATCACCCAAACAATGTGGGGCCCACTGTATTTTAAGCCGTCGGTGTAGCTAAGTTAGCTGCACGTATGTGTAGCTACACTTTTTTCTCTCTCTCTCTCTCTCTCTCTCTATATATATATATATATATATATATATATATATATATATATATATATGAGAAAACGGTTCCTACACATGTGTATAGAGTTCTCTACACACTAGCTTAAAATACAGTGGGGGCCCACATTGTTTGGGTGATCCAAGCCATCCATTTTAAAGGCCCTCACATAGATAGGGTGTCTATAAAAAATCAGATCTATAGGATCATCCCAACCCTACGATTTATGCAGGTAAAATAGATGTCTTTAAACCTTCACAAATTAGTCCATTTTTTGCCTCTACAGTTCGAATAGTTAGGATGATCCTATGGATCTGATTTTTTATGGACACCCTATCTATGTGAGGGCCTTAAAAATGAATGGTTTGGATCACCCAAATAATGTGGCCCCCACTGTATTTTAAGCTAGTGTGTAGATAACTTATCTACACATATGTGTAGGAACCGTTTTCTATATATATATATATATATATATATATATATATATATATATATAGAGGAAACTGTTGGTGAGCTTAAGCTCACCAAACTTATGGTGAGCTAGCTTGCCCAATCACATGGGTCCCACATTTTGGGGAGTGATCCAAACCATTCATTTGCAAGGCCTTATCATAGATAGGGGGTGTACCAAAAATCAGCTCCATAGGATCATCCTAACCCCTCCATTTGTGGAGGACAAAAATGGGGCAAATTTGTGTCTGTCCATTTTTGTCCTCCACAAATGGAGGGGTTAGGATGATCCTATGGAGCTGATTTTTGGTACACCCCCCCATCTATGTAAGGGACTTTCAAATGAATGGTTTGGATCATCCTAACAAAGTGGGCCCCCCATGTGATTGGGCAAGCTAGCTCACCATAAGTTTGGTGAGCTTAAGCTCACCAACAGTTTCCTCATATATATATATATATATATATATATATATATATATATATATATATAGAGGAATAAGATTGTATGCTCGACCGTACCTAAAGTTAGGTACGGTAGAGTGCCAAATCACATGGGTCCCACATTTTTGGTGAGCATCTAAACCATTCATTTGCAAAGCCCCATCATAGATAGGGTGCATACCAAAAATCAGCTCCATAGGATCATCCTAACCCATCCATTTGTGGAGGCCAAAATGGACAGACAGTGTTTGTCCACAAATCTGCCCATTTTGGCCTCCAGTTTTGGAGGGGTTAGGATGATTCAATGGTGCTGATTTTTGGTATGCACCCTATCTATGATGGGACCTTGCAAATGAATGGTTTAGATGCCCACCAAAAATGGGGGACCCATGTGATTTGGCACTCTACCGTACCTAACTTTAGGTACGGTCGAGCGTACAATCATTTTCCTCATATATATATATATATATATATATATATATATATATATATATATATATGAGGAAATGATTTGTAAGTAGCTACTCAGATAAGCTTATCTGAGCAGAGCTCACAAATATAGGGGGGCACATTTTTTGGATGATCCAAAGCATTCATTTGATAGGCCCTCATATAGATAGGGTGTGCCCAAAAAATCAGCTCCATGGGATCATCCTAACCCTTCAAACTGTGGAGGCAAAATATGGAAAAATTTGTGAAGGTTTATACACATCCATTTTTAGCTCCACATATCGTAGGGTTGGGATGATCCTATGGAGCTGATTTTTTGGGCACGCCCTATCTATATGAGGGCCTATCAAATGAATGATGTGGATCATCCAAACATTGTGGCCGCCCTTATGTTTGTGAGCTCTGCTCAGATACGCTTATCTGAGCAACTGCTCACAAACCATTTATATGAGGAATGATAGATACAAGGGAGCCCTTGCATAAAGAGCCAAAAAGGGCTCTTCATTGGATCCACGTGATCAAATGTAACTGATTTTCAACCAATTTTAAACTGTAACTGAAAATGACGTGGATCCAATGAAGAGCCCTTTTTTTGCTCTTTATGCAAGGGCTCCCTTGTATCTTTCATTGCTCATATATATATATATATATATATATATATATATATATATATATATATATATATATATATAGAGAGAGAGAGAGAGAGAGAGAGAGAGAGAGAGAGAGGAAAAGGATTGTACGTGTGCCCAATCACATGTGAGCCCACTTTGCTAGGATGATCCAAGCATTCATTTGAAAGGCCCTTACATAGATGGGGTCTGTACCAAAAATCAGTTCCATAGAATCATCCTAACCCATCCATTTGTGGAGAGCAAAAATGGACAGACCACAAATCTGCCCATTTTTGCACTCCACTTTTGGAGGGGTTAGGATGATTCAATGGAGCTGATTTTTGATACACGCCCTATCTATATAGGGCCTTGCAAATGAATGCTTTGGATTACCACAAAAAATGTGGGACCCATGTGATTGGGGCACTCGAGCGTACCATCAGCTTGGAACGATCAAGCGTACAATCTTTTTCCTCATATATATATATATATATATATATATATATATATATATATATATATATATATATATATATATATATATATAGGAAAGTGTTCCAGAGCTAGAAGATATATGGTCGAAAAAATATTTCTGATCTAGGTAATGACTATCTTCTTTTTCTGCCCCAGAAATAAAATGAGGTCATTTTCACTGGAGAAGAAGAAGAAAGCGACTGTGAATATAGTAGAGGAGAAAGCCCCCCCCCGTTCAGATGTTTTTGAGGATGAAAAGATTCAGCCCGAAAATATCCTCAGCCTGAAAGAAGATAAACACAAACACAACCAACCACATCACAGAGTAGAAAAGAGAAAATCACCAGAGAATGAGATAAATGGTAATTTTTTTGTTGTCGAATTCTTTTCTTTGTTTTGTTAGGGAAAATCTTCTCTTTTTAATGGCCAGGAAAATCGAGATGAAGTTGCCAGAGCGAATCTGAGAAGCAAACAGAGTGATTCCTTACAAGGTGAAAACTGTTGCCACGAATTAATGTTTCAACAAAATGTTGAATATCAGATGCTCACGTCTAGTTCGACTTTGGATCTTGAAAACTGGTGATCTTTTGTTAATCTAAATCCATGCCACACTTAAATCATTTTTGTTTGATCTTGCGTTGAAATTATCACCACCGCTGAATTATGTGTTGCTGTTACGTCTTTTGCAGAAAGTGTATGACGAATTCAATGGTGATGAGGTGGAGCAGACGAAACAGGAGAATACAATAAGGAAATTTTTGTGTTGTGGAAAAATCCTTTTAAAATGGGTAAACTAAATGCTGGAAAAAAAGGGGAAGGGTGAAAATTATTAAAAAAATGTGAAAGTTTGCTGAAATTATGAATCAAAGGCAAAGTTTTCAAAATCATGAGAAAACGGTGTCAGGTATGGTCAGGAGGTGTTTTAGACAAGAATACCCTTCTATATCTTTTCCCTCCACCTTCTAGGAATGGATCCCAATGCACTTCACCAACCATTTTCACCTTTTTATCTTCTTCCCCAAGCCATTGCCATTGCCACTACCCTTCTCTTTCTTTTCCCTCCACCTTTTATCTTCTTCCCCAAGTCAACCCTTTCCACACGGTAAAACTCCACTGCCATTGCCATTGCGATTGCCATTAGAAAAAAAAACACCAGTGGTAGGTCCATTGTCATCCATTTGCTTAAGTTTTACATGTTCTTTGCATGTTTTCTGTTTACAGTGATATGGTTTATTTTCATCATCTTTACAATGCTCTCTTTCTTTGCTTACATGTTTGGTTTTACCTCTCTCTCTCTCTCTCTCTCTCTCTCTCTCTCTCTCTCTCTCTCTCTCGGAATACCAGAATGGAACTCCTATCTATACAAACAGAACCACTAATTAAAAGGGCTCGAAACCAGTTTTAAAACCTCGGAACCACTACTTATACCACGGCACCACTGCTTATTCCTCGAAACCAATCAATAGTGGTTCCTAGAGTTAGGGGTGTAAATGGATCGAATTCGGAGCGGATATGGCTATATCCGAATTCGATTACAGTATACACTATCCGAATTCGGATTCGGATTCGGATTCGACGGATATTTAATATCTATTACCGAATTCGTATCCGTCGGATATTGTTCGAATTCGGATATTATCCGTATCCGTTTATCCGGTAAATTAGAAAATTTTATTGCAGCACTTAATCTTTTTTCTCCTACTTACTCGGATGAATTTTCCAAACCCTAAAACTAGACCTCTACATTCTCTTCACAAAATTAACTCTCAAACCCTAAAATATATGAGATCATCTTCTTCCTTTTAAAACAAAGGCAGAGAGAGAGAGAGAGAGAGAGAGAGAGGGAGGCGATGAGGATGGATGATAGTGTTGGTAGTGGTCTTTGGGTTTTTCCTTCTTTTTTTTGTATATGATGGAATGGGTTTGGGTTATTTTGATGGAATGGGTTTAGGCTATTTTTGTTTTTATTTTATTTTTTCTAAAAAGAATATTCACTTTTCTTATAGAAACAAAAGATAGTGTGTCATTACTAAAAATAAATATTAATGATATTATTAATAATAAATAAAAAGGATTTACTTCTCGGATTCGGATGTTAAACGGATCGGATATACCATTTACCAGATTCGCATCCGCTAAGAGCCGGATATCTCATAAACGGATTCGGATAATATCCGCTTGAAACGGATTCGGATAATATTCGCTTTAAACGGATTCGGATGCGGACGGTAATCGAATTTCCGAATATCCATTTACACCCCTACCTAGAGTATACATAGTTGTTCTGAGTGTGTAAATACACTCATGACCCTACCTAATCAATAAGAGGCACTATTTAAACACTCAGAACATCTATTTATACGGTTGGAACCATTATTTAGAACTCTGAACCACTAAATTATGGTTCCAAGGGTGAAATAGTGGTTCATACATTCTAATAGTATTCCAATGGTTCTAAACGTTATAAAAAATCAGATGCACTATTTAAACACTCAGAACATCCATGTATACACTTGGAACCTTTATTTAGACATCGGAACCAAGCTTTAGTGGTTCCGATAGATTAAATAGTGGTTCCTACATTTTAATACTATTTCAATTGTTCTAGAAGTGATCATGAGTGTATCAATAGTGGTTTAAACACTCATAATCACTATTTATACACTTGGAACATCAATTGATACGTCAGACCACTAAATAGTGGTTCCGAGAGTGTAATAGTGGTTTTAACATTCTAAAGAGGTTCTAACATTCAAAATGGTGGTTTATAGTTTATAAGAAACGGTTTAGAAGGTTTAATAGTGGTTCTTATCCCTATAAGATTTGCGAAAATGGTGGAAAGAATGGCTTCGTTTATCTTATACATTGATGGCTACTTGAAGAATGAAATATGATTCTGTAGACACCCCATTTTGACTAAGCCCTAAACCTTCCCGGCTCGTGCCAAATCCATCCGAATCTCAGCATTAGGGTCCCAAACTTCACCCTAGGCTGGATTCGGGTCTCTTTTAACCCCCTGCAAAATTTCATCATGATCTGAGCGCGTTTGCCCAGCAAACGGGCTGAATTGGTGTGTGTAGTGTAATGGGGGGTGGCCCACTAGGTTTTCATTTTGCCCTAAAAAAACCTTGTATTTTAGGGAAAATTCAAGTTATTCAAAGACCCTAATTACCCATGAATACATTTTTGGAAAACTTAAGACCCCAGAAAAATCCCTGCAAAATTCCAGAAAGATCCGACGAAAAAATTTGAAAAAGACAAGTGGAGTTAGTGCAGTTATCAAGCGTGGGGAGGGTGCATTAGCCAGCTGGAGTCGCGCATGTGTGCGCTTATCAAATGGGAGTGCCGATATCAACTGCCCAAATTTCTATAAATATCACGTTTTTCCCTCATTTAAAAAAAAAAAAGAAAAAAATCCGTTCGAGAGAAAGAGAGAGAGAGAGAGAGAGAGAGAGAGAAATTCCCAAAATCCCCAAACCCTTTTTCTTTTTCTTTTTTTCCGATCGATTCCTTCTTCTCCGATCAAGCTCCCACCGGCGAGATCCACCGGAGCTCTGGCAGAATTTGCAACTTCTGAACATTTTCTCCATCTCGGCTTCAAGTAGGTTTTGATTTCTCGTTCGGAACCCTAGCTTATTAGTTTTTTTCTTCTTCTTTTCGATCGGAAATTTCTTTTCTCCGGCACCTCCTTCTCCGGCAGATCTCCATTAGACAGCAGATTTGAGCTTTGATGAATTTCTTCTTCTCCGGCTACACTTCCTTGATTGAATTCCATCTCATCTACCATTAGATCTGATCTGTCTCTCAAATCTGTAGATCTGTTCATACAAAACCTCAAATCTGTAAAGAAAATATAGATCTCTGTTTTTCCGATCATCTCCGACCAAATTCCGGCGATATTTTCGTTGATTTTTCCTAAATATCCCGCCGGAATCCGGCAGATCTCCATGAGATCCGGTCATCTCCTTCTTCTCCGGTTAGCAGCATCTTTTCCTTCAGATCTTCAGGTAGAGAGAGAGAGAGAGTGAGTTGCAGAGAAAGAAAAATCCGTATTTTTCTTTTCTCCGGCAAGAATCCGATCGGATTCCGGCGGCTTCCATCTTCTCTGGCATCTTCTTCAATCGATCCTCCTCCGGTCTATCTTCGGCACGGCTCCGATCCTCCCTTTTCTTCTCCGACACTGCTCCGATCATTTCTTCATCTTCTCCGGCATCTTCTTCGGCCGATCCTCCTTTCCCTTCGCCGGTCATCTTCTCCGGCAGTTTCCTTTTTCTCAGATCCCTCCGGTAATCTTTCCGGTCATTCCTTCACATCTTCAATATTTTCTCCGATCTCTGCTTTCCGACGAATCTGCCGGAATTTGTTCGATTCTGATCTCATTTTGTTGAAAGAATTTTAGAGAAAAATAGAAAATTAGAAAGGGAATTTAGATCTCGAAACCCTAGTTTTGTTCTTGATTCCTCCGGTCTTCTTCTCCGGCTAATCATCTCAGGCGAGCTCATCTTCTCCGTTCAAGCTCAATTCGAAGAAAGAGAAGATTTGTTTGAATTGAAACCTTTCAAGTTCACTGGAATTTGAGAAATTAGACAAAATTACTGGCAAATAAATTGAAGATCTGATAATTTTAGTACAAAGGGAAAGGTATTGAACAACTTTATTCAAGTCAGAAGCTGATCCTCCACTAACAAGGTATGAATCATTTTTATTTCAATGACAGATATTATTTTCATGTGTATCGTTAGCCATTATAAGGAACTTTATGATTATATACTAATTTGCTCTGCTTGCTATGTGATAAGAATTTCACACAGACAAAATTCATTTTTATTCATTCTTGTGAATAAGTTTAACTTGCTGTTGTCCATTGTAAAATTTGTACAATTGGAACTTAATATTGCTCTTACATATTTGCCCATGCCTAAATTCAAAGAAGAGAAGTTCAACTGTAAACGAGGTCTTCAATTCTTTACATCGAGAGTTAACCAGCTGTAGAAAGAATTCTCTTTTAAATTTAAACTTCCGTTGAGAGATTGATTATTCAAGTATTAAGCTTCTTTTGGTATTTCGGTTGAACTGCATGATTGTTTAGGATGTTTCATAACAGTTTCACTTAGAGTGTGTTGTGGATATTTTTCAAAATTCTCAGACCCATACCTCTTCCCGTTTTGGTCTGAGAATGGGAGTCCTAACTATTTGTATTTCATAGTCTTATGCTTAAAGAAATTTTGTTATGAATCATTTTGCAACTTATCCTTGTTGTGACATATAAGGATAATCATAGCTTTGAGCATAGATCAAATGATTTCGTACAATGAATAAATACAGTGATATGCTAGATCAGTACTATCAGGCTGATAATTTCCCTTAATTTTGGGTCTGTTCTTTCCATTTCATTGATTGCATGGAGTGCTCATATCAGTTCCTCTTTAAAGAAGTTCATTTGGAAGAGAGTATAACTCATTTAGCCTTGGAAAATCTTAGGACGGTCACACAAGTTCAATTTCCCTTCTCAGTATAAACATTGCATGTATTAATAGTTACACAAGTTGATGCCCTGTTATTTATTAAAATTTGTACAAATTGAAAATATCATTTAATGTGTTTCTATAATCTATTAGAAATTTGATACTTCTCTTTGAGTTAGGGTTTGAAGACGGTAATGAATAGATTGTTCAGGTGAGATTATCTCAAAGCTTATTATACTCATTTTTTTTTATTATTTTATTTTTATTTATTTAAATAAATTGTTAATAGGAAGAAGGAGATTAGATGACTACTCTATTCGATATCATCGACATGAGTACTGTCTGATCTCAAGGCGGGATTAGAAATATTATCATGTGTATTTGATATCAGATGATTACTTTGGCATCATCTGATTTCATTGAAGTCCCCGTATTGGGGTTTGTGGTTGGTTTAGAAGTGTTTGATGTTGTTTTTTTTTTTTTTTTTACTTTATTAGGCTATCCAGCGGCTGGTCTGGACTAATTAATGTTGTTTATCATTTCATGATTACTATAGATTGTGTATTTTATTATTGAAAATTCTTCTTTGCTTAGCACTTGATTTTTTTTTTAGAATAGAAATAGAATTTGCGATTATCTAGAATCCCCTTTCAACACCAGGGCGATGAAGGCGATAGCCCAAGCCCATCTTAAAGGGAAGAATTACTAAGTCTCAGTAATACCCTCTCTCTTCTCTTTCTTTCTATAGAGACTTTCTTAGCCTTTTTCTTGTAGGGCGATGAAGGCGCTAGCCTAAGCCCATCATTAGGGGACTCGCTCAGTCCAAGTAGCACTCTCTTCTTTGCTTAAAAGACTTGTCCAAGTCTTTATGGTGTGTATCCCCTAGAAATTAGAAATCCATTCATTGCAAGGGCAATGAAAGAGTTCTCTAGAGCCCTCTCAGGGAGACAGGCTATGTCTCAGACAGAGAAAGTTGTATCCTTTAGAGACAAGTTTTGTCTCATTAGTGAGTCCATCCTTAGGAGACATGCCATGTCTCGTCAGCACCTCTCTTGGAATTCATCTTTGTGTTTAGGAGTCTCACCCAATCTCATTCTCTTGCTAAACCTCCTCTTTGTGCATCATTTGGTTTTGGGAGAACATCCTACTCGGCTTGGCAACATACCCCTTACCCTTATGGGTATTGGGTTGCACATTTGTTGCACCCTAGGGCTAGGTAGCTGTCCGGCCCGGCTGGGTGTTTTACCTTTGCCAAATATGCACAAGGTCTCTTTTTCCTTGTTAACATTTTTTTCTATCCTACCTATGTGTCTAATAGACTTACCCAGTCTCATTCTTTTACTAAACCTCCTCTTTGTGCATCATTTGGTTTTGGGAGAACATCCTACTCGGCTTGGCAACATACCCCTTACCCTTATGGGTATTGGGTTGCACATTTGTTGCACCCTAGGGCTAGGTAGCTGTCCGGCCCGGCTGGGTGTTTTACCTTTGCTAAATATGCGCAAGGTCTCTTTTTCTTTATTACTTGTGAGCTTTATCTTAGTTTGATAGTCTACTAGCATAGGAATCCGTCCTTAGTCTAGAGAGTCAGTCCTCTTGTTCAGGAATCAAATTCTATCATCATAGGGGTTAGGATTTTATCCAACCTCTCATCGTATCATGTGTTTTTTCTATCCGCTCCTGCAAGGTATAGGATGCTGTCCAACCCTTGCAGAGCTGTGTTTCTCTTCTTTTCCCCGCAAAGCATAGGATGCTGTCCAACCTTTGCGGGATGTCGGGAGTCTGTCCTCCCCTTATGATGATAGGATTTGTCCCCCTTGAGTATAAAACAACCAAAATATCAAAAACATCTGGAAAACTAAAAATCTCAAAAATCTTAAGTCTTTTAGAGTAGTTAGGGAATTCTGTTTCCGAACTACGTTGGCTTGATCCTCTTCCACGAGGTACGTAGTGCAGCCTGGGATCCACATCCCAGGTCCAGCCAAACTTTTAAAAATAAACATTTCGAACCTTCAAAAAAATACAAAACTTCTTCAAAACCTTTTCAAAAAGATCTTCCCATAGAGTTAGGAGTCCGTCCTAGTTTGTTTGGGGTGTTTTAGAGTTAGGAGTCTGTCCTGATTTGTATTGATATGGTGTGTCCTGTCGTGTGAGTGTCCCTAGAGTTAGGAGGCCTCAAGTCGATCGATTAGACATTTAGTCGAACCGATGGCTAGACTAGGAAGCATATAGTTAGCCCTTGGTTTTCCTTAGGTTGCACAGCCTAGTTACACATAGGATGTAGGACCCACCTGCATTAGCTTAAGGCTAATCAACTTACATTAGTTAGGGCATATAGAGAGTCCTGAAAATTACAATTCACTTGAATTTAAGCAATCATACAAAAAAGCTTTAAAAATCAGTTGAGTCTAATGGATCGAGTCTAGGATAGCGGTTCTAGATGTTTAGGCATAGTAGTTTGGAATAGGGCATCGAACTACGTTGACTCCGATTCTTTCCGAGGCCGGGATACGTAGAGCAGCTGGGATGGATGGCCATCTTGGTCCGAGTCAGGTCGCATTAGAGTTAGGACTCGTTTTGTCCAGTCAGGTATAGAGCTGATTTGTATTGTATGTTTTTGCTGTGTTTTCTTACTTTATTGCGCAGACCTCATACTTTTTTGGTGTGTCATGCATGTGTTTGTTCATCAGAACTTAGACACCCATTAGGCATGTCACTTATAACCTAGCTATGCTTAGGTGACACATTTTTCATTTATTTTGTGTATGTGTTTAATTTTCATCTCTGAGACATGCATGATTAGGTAGACGTCTTCTCGGAGATATTGATTCCCATTTCATATGACTTTCACCCAAAACTCTTCAAAATCAATAATAAATGGCATAAGAGACCAGGTGTTTGCACTTGGGCGGATGAGGTGCTCTTTAGACCTTCCGAATTCGTAACCAGGCACGAACCCTCTTTTATAATCTCTGGTTATCCGTTGCAACAGAGCATAGTATGGGATCCTTGGCCCACTTCCTTGGATGGCGACTCTTCTTTGTTTAAGGTACGCCTCGAATCTGGGCTAGTCCCCGAATCGAGAGGTATCTCACCTTTTATATCGCCACTCATACTGTGAGAGGCATTTCTTCTTTCGAGAGTTCCTTGGTAGAGCTCTCCATTCACGTGGATGATCCTGAGACTGTTAGCGCGTGGGGGCACACGTCCCCGCCGCCTCTCTCGGATCGGGGTCCACAGATTCCAATATATTGGCGGGATGAAGATGTGTTTAATTGTGAATTGCCATATAAAATTTTCAGAATTTCAGTCTCTAATTCACCCAAAAATGGGGACCACAGGAACCGACGTCTCATTATATATAAAATGTAGATATGTTATGGATCCGTATCAAATCTTGTTATATGACATTCGAAATGATGATGACCTATGTATAGTGATGATGCTTTTTGAGAATAGCCTCTTTAATTTTATGAGCTTGTACATAACTAAAGAGTCCAGAGTTGGAGGAATTATTTCTGCATCGGACCTTGTAGCCACTATTTGGCCGGTGGTGTACATGTGTTGGACAGGGATAATATATTTGTGTGGTGGTACCACTATTTTAGACTTTGGAACCACTATAAGTCTTGTGTTGGAACCACAATTTTTATATTGGAAGCACCAGTTTAGACCTTGGAACCACTATTTTTGACCTCGAAACCACTATTTTGTCATTAGAACCACTCTTTTGATATTGGAATCACTAATTTAAACCTAAGACCCACTATTTAATGAGATGCAAATTTTGACTTTCGGATGTCCAAAGATGTTTTTCGGACTTCCAATAGGATTCCAGTAGTTTTGTTAAAAACTCCTACACATTCGGGAGTCTGAAGGAAACCATCAGACGTCCGAACGTCCCCTTCGGACGTCCGATAGGATTCCAATAGTTTTGTTACAAACTCCTTCACATACGGGACATGCTTTTCGGCGAGAGGGACGTGCTTTCCGGCGAGGGACGTTACTTTCCGGAATGAGGGACGTGCTTTCCGGAGCGAGGGAAGAAGAAGATAAAAAGGTGAAAAGGGTTGGCAATGGAGTTTTACCGTGTGGAAATGAGAATGGCTTCGGGAAGAAAAAGATAAAAAGGTGGAGGGAAAAGAAAGAGAAGGGCAATGGCAATGGCAGTGGAGTTTTACCGTGTGGAAATGACAATGGCTTGGGGAAGAAGAGGATAAAAAGGTGGAGGGAAAAGAAAGAGAAGAGCAATGCCAATGGCAGTGGAGTTTTACTGTGTGGAAATGACAGTGGCTTGGGGAAGAAGAAGATAAAAAGGTGAAAAGGGTTGGTGAAGTGCATTGGGATCCTTTCCTAAAAGGTGGAGGGAAAAGAAAGAGAAGGGTATTCTTGTCCTAAAACACCTCCTGACCGTACCTGACACTCCTTTCTCATGATTTTGAAAACTTTGCCTATAATTCATAATTTCAGCAAATTTTCACATTTTTATAATAATTTTCCCTATTTTTAGTTTTGCTATGTTACATGTTATATAATGAAAATATTCCTTATGTTTAGCTGTAAGTAAAAATATATGACGGGTATTTTCATGCTATAGCAAAATATATTTGGATCTAGGATATACCATCAGATTTTTTTGGCAGTGTTTGTTTCCCAGGCTAGTAATTTTGTTGTGTCTATGTCCCAGATGAGATACTCCAGTGGACTTACATCGCATGTCTATTTCCAAAGGTTCCGTCATATTTTCATATCGTGGCCCGTTGTGTATACAAATATGGTTTGGTGTATATTTATTCTTTATTTTATAGTTTAATGTCTAAATTTTCTACAACATTCCACCTTTTTTATTGGAGAACGCCTGAAATTAAGAGTGTCGTATTGGCCAAGTTAATGCTAAAGTAGTCACATAGAGAAAAGAAAAGATCGAAACATAAAAGCCTGGACAACCAAATTTACAAAACCTTGCCATCAACCCTAGAAAACGTGATTTTCTTATCAAAAATACAATTTTCGCCCAAAATGGAAAACCAGCCATGTTCCCTCCCATTCCACCACCCAAATCTTCCATAGATTGCCAAATCATTTCAAAGAAAATAAAACCACAACCTAGATACCATATCCCCATAAGAAAATCTGATTTTCCTCCTTTAAAACCTTCCCCAAATACCCAAATCTATGTCAAATCCCTAACTTCTACCCAAATCTTCCAATCACCTTACCAAATGCCTTTTAAACAACCTGTTTTATACTGATTTCGTTCCAAAATTTGGCTCAAAATCCAATCAAATCAGATTTCAAAAGCCCTAATTGATACCTGTCAGCCCAAGGGTTCCCATGGGTTCAATCATTCACATTTACCTTCTTGTTTTGATGCTAGCAAACCTAAATTGATTAGTCTTTATGGGCTAATGTATTGTCTTTGAGTGTTGTGCCTTAGAGAGGAACTTGACAAGTCATATCGCCATTACACATCTCAACACAACACATGGCTTGAGGATCATAATGCACAAAGGAACCAAGAAGAGCTTGCACATCATTCCTGAAAGATGTTCAAGTCAAAGAGCTCAAGTCAAAGATCCCACAAGTTGCCTAGCAAGTACAAAAAGAAGCTTGGAGTTGAACTAGCACGGATGACCTTCTCATGGACCATTGAAGATATTCAAAAAATGGAGGAAGTCACAAGAGCCAAAGCAAGTCGAAGAGTTCACTCGCAAGTCAGAGATGTCCAAGAAAGTACGGAGGAGCCAAGCAATCCAAGAAGACTCAAGGGTATACACTTTAGATTGCATTTGGAGTCCTCTTGTTATTTGTATTTGCACTTTCAAAAAGGGTTTTCAAAATGTTTTGATTTGTGTATTTTCATTCAACAAGAGGACCTCCATAGGCTTTATCTTTGCTATCTTTTGAAGAGAATTTGAGAGCTATCATTTTTGTAATCCGCCTATTAAGAGACTTAGAGAGTTTTTCATTTTTGTTCTTCATTTGTATTGAAGATCTTCGATTCGGCCCGGTAAGAAAGGAGAATCGACTTTGTGAAGAGGGTTTTCGCTTCGGCCTTTGAAGGAGAAGCTTGAGTGTAAGAGGGTCTCCGATTCGGCCCAATAAGAAAGGTGAATCTGGAGCAAGAGGGTTTGTTCCCTTGGAGGCGGAGGAGTGCTTGTAACGCTTGGAGATTCAGCGTGTAGAATCTCAATTTTAGTGGAGTACCTAAGGAGCTGAACTTGGAAGAGTGGAGTAGGTCTTGTTGATAGACCGAACCACTATAAATCTTGGTGTCTCATCTTCTCTTGCTTGCCCTCTTCTTGCATGTGGTGATTGGCAAATTCTAACCCTAACTTATGTTTATGTTTTATTGAACAAGGGCTAGAAAATATAAATGATAAGTAATATCTAAACCCTAATTGTATTATCTTGCTACTTTAAAAAGGGTTAGATCTAAATCACTTCAATTGATTTAAATTGGCAAATTATTTTTAATACCACACCTAATTAAAGCCAAAAATTTTAATTGACCAATTCACCCCCCTCTTGGGTTGCCACACTTGTATCTCAATACCCTAAAAATAGCATTTTTCTCCCGTTTTCACCTATAAATAGACCCCTCTACAACCCTCTAAACCACGAAAAAATCAAGAGCAAAAGCTCCCTACAAGTTATCAAGCAATCAGGCTCTCTCTCTATTCTACAATTTTCTTCCCTTAAGCTTTTCAATTTTTTTTTCTTTTATTTCACTATTTTCCATCATTTACACCCGGGTAGCGGCTTGGACCTCATTCCAAGAGTCTTCAAACATCCCCCAAGCAATGCATACAATGTTAGACTATTTAATTCTAAATTAATGCGGAACATACCTCCGTCCATGGTGATTAGAATCCAAGATCACCAAACCCTCGAGCTTTGTCGAACCACGAACACGATCACCACTGCGCCTCTGACAATGGAAGAGTGTTCTTCTAATCTGTAGAAAACCTTAGGGCTCGATTGATGGAATCGCAGGCACAATTTTCCTCTCAGATTAGGGACCCTCTTCATGATGGAGCTTTAGCTATACGTATGAGTGTTGTTCCCATCAAACGCAACCTATATTTATAGATTTTGACGCAAACGAATTTGTGTCCTTCCACACTTCAAATACCTTAGTGTTTTAGAGTTTCAAAACACTTGGAATTTATCCCTAAGACTCCCTTTGTTAATAGAACACATCTTGGAATAGAAAAGCCAGTATTTTTAACTTAAAGTGGGTCCCACCAATGTGGGCCACACCAAAAAATGCTAACATTCTCCCACTTGGTCCACATTGGTATATATTCACAAAGTAACTTAGAGTCTTAAGATATTAATCTTGAAAAGTTGATGGCCATTGTTTTGGAAAAACATTAATCCCAAATATCTTTAACTCTATATTTATTGTACACCCTTATAGTATGTCTCAAATGTACGAATCATAGCGGCATACACCTCCAACTGAAAATGTTACCTTCTATGTATCACATATACCGATTCACACTAATGTACATTTTATGTGTGATTTAAAACTTTATTGAATAAGCCCGCAAATGCTTATTCGGGTCCAACTTTATCTGCCCTCATGGACAGTCCGTCTTATAAAACCTTGATTTATATACTCATTATAAGATAGAATATATGTAAAAACATATAAATAGAATCATCAACTTTATGTTGCAACCAAAAGTGACATCAATGTAATTAAGCACCAGATACTATAAGACCCATATGATCCACATGTTCCGCATACAACTTAGGCGGAAGTCCTTAGTCATGGGATCCACTATCAACTGTAAAGAAGAATGTGCTTAATAGCCACTCGATGATTCAAAAAATTCTATTTAACGTTAAGGAACTCCATGTTAGATAAGAATTTCGTAACAGAATTATTACAGTAAATCACTAACGGCTTAGAGATGGAAACTAGAATCCTAAGCCCTGTGATTGAATTTCGCAACTGTAATGCCTGCATAGTTACCTTATAGCATGCAATAAACTTTGCCTCCATAATGGAAAAAGCTATCTATTTTGCTTTATGCTTTTCCATGAAATGGTGCCTCCTTCAAGTAGGAAGATATACCCCAATATCAACTTTCTAGTATTAAGACACCTAGCAAAGTCTAAAACTGAATATCTGATCACCACTAAGTGATCTGATCATATGTATGTAAGCATGTAATCCTTCGTACAATGAAGGTACCGTAAAACCTTATTTGCAGCTTTCTAATAATCAATTACAGAATTATTCTCATATCTCCCTAACATCCGTACAGCGTATCCAATGTCCGGTCTAACATAGACCTGTACACACATCAACTGTCAACCGCTGAAGCATAGGGAATATTCTTCATATGTTGTCTTTCCAAATCATTTTAAGGGATTGTTTCTCACTGAGTTTATAACCTTTAAGGATAGGTGCCATACTGGGTGAATAGTTATGCATCCTAAACCTTTCTAAAACTTTGTTAATGTAAGCCTTCTAAGATAGTCCAAAGATACCTTGAGATCTATTTCTATGAATCCTAATGCCAATGACATATGAGGCTTCACCCATATCCTTCATATCAAAGTTTTAAGTTAGGAACTGTTTCACCCTCCCTCTTGGGTTGCCCTTTGGGATTTGAATTTGTATCAGAGCTAAAGACTCTTACTAGAGATTTATTTTTTATTGAAATCTAAAAGAGAAAAGATCCATGGCAACCTCATCTTCCACCCAATATCATGAAGATCAATTCGCATCTAGGCCACCATACTTCAATGGTGCCAACTATGGTTGTTGGAAGGCCCGGATGAAGATTTACCTAAAAGGTCAAGAGTTTGGCATTTAGAGGGTCATCGAAAAGGGGTATACCAAACCAACCACCGATAGTGAAACTTGGAAAGACACCGAAAAGGCCAAATTCACCTTAAATTATAAGGCAATGAGTTCCCTCATTTGCACTCTATCTCCGGATGAGTTTAGTAGGGTTTCTACCCTTAAGACCGCAAAAGAGATTTGGGATACACTCGAAGTAAACCATGAGGGAACTACTCAAGTGAAAAAGACCAAAATTAATTTGCTTCTTAGTGATCTAGAATTATTTAAAATGAAACCCGGTGAGTCCGTCACCGAAATATATACTAGATTCACTAACAATATGAATGAGTTAGAAGGTTTAGGTAAAGTCTTTTCAAATGAAGAAATGGTCAAAAAAATTCTTCGATCACTTCCGAAGACGTGGGATCCCACAACAACTGCCATTGAAGAAGCAAAAAATGTGGAAACTATGAGATTGAAGGAGCTAGTTGGATCTGTTATTACGTTTGAGTTGAAGATGAAGAAAAGGGAGACAGCAAAGTAAGAAATTCTAAAAGAAGATCCAAAGAAGAAAAGCATAGCCTTCATGGCTCAAGATAATGAAAGCAGGAGTCAAAATGAGAAGGAAAACCTCAAGGCTATGAGGGAAGATATCTCTCTCCTCACAAGAAAGTTTCAAAAATTCACAAGAAACAACAAAAGAGACTTCCAAAAGGAGAAGTGTGGTAGAAGAGAGAAGGAAGACGAAAAGGAAGATAATGATGAGCTTAGATGCTTTAGATGTCACAAGCTCGGACACGTGAGATCTGATTGCCCCCTCAAGAAGCTCGACGAGAAGTTCAACAAGAGAAGAGGAAAAGACAAGAAGAAGAGTTTCAGTGCAACATATGACAGGCTTAGTTGCTTGTCCGGAAGTGAGGAAAGTGATGGTGAAGTGTCCCACATATGCCTCATGGGAATTCAAGAGAATCATGCATCTAAAGAGGTAACTTCTCTATCTACTCTTAACATTGAAAATGATGATGAAGATATTTCTTTTACTTATGATGAATTGTATGATGCTTCTGAGAAATTTCTAGAAGCACATCTTCTTGAAGTATCCAAACACATCGAACTTACAAAAGAAATAGAGAAATTTAATCTTGAACTTAAAAAATCTAAGAAGGAATGCAATTCTCTCACTTGTATATTAAATGAAAACAAAGTCTTGTTAGATAAAGTCAAAAATCATGAAGTTTTGAACCAAGACTTTCTAAAAGAAAATCAAGAAATATATTTGAACATTGAAAGATTATATTTGGAAAACAAAGAATTGAAGTGGAAAAATGAAAAACTATCCTTGAAGTTTAAGTGTGGGAAAGCTAAACTAGATGAAATACTTGATATGAAAGTTTCTTATGACAAGCGTAGTCTTGGTTACCAAACCAATCAAAAGAAACCCTCATACAAAAATGACATCCACAAACCACACACTTCATTTGTAAAAGCTAGCACATCACATTCTCATTCAAATTATAATGCTAGCTCTAGAATTATTCCCACTAACTACTATAGCGGTAAACTTGGACATATAAAATATAATTGCAAAGTTAGAAAATCAAGTACTTATATATGGGTAGCAAAAAGGAAACTGTGGACCCCGATCCCGAGGACGGTGAGCGAGGGACACGAGATCCCCCGTCAATCCTCTAAGATCTCCACAATGTGAAGGAAAGCTCTACCAAGGAACTCTCGAAATAATGCCCCTCACAGCATGAGTGGCGATATGCAGGATACCTCTTGATCCGGAGACGGGAGCCTCGAAACCAAGACATACCTAAAATAACTCAGAGTCGCCATCTAAGGGAGTCGGCCCTGGAATCCCATAAAATACCCTGTCGCAATGGATAACCAGAGATGCATAGGTCCGTGCCTGGTGACAAATGAAGAAGATCTGAATAGCACCCCCAATTCGCCCAAGTGCAAGCATTTGGTCTCTTATGCCATTTTCAATAGCTTTGAAGAGTTTTGGGCGAAAATCATGTGAAATGGGAATGAGTATCCCCGAGAAAACGTCTATCTAAGCATGCATGACCCGGGGATGGGGAAAAGAAAATAAACATCCAAATCACAACTCATCGCATCTAATCCTAACTCATCACATCTAGGAAAACAGTAATATCCACATGCACAGCTACAGCTAAGTAAGTAATATAGCAGATATGATAAGCAGGATGAATAAGCATGTGAAACTGTGCAAGAGACGAGCTAAAAGATGCAAGGAAAGAAAGGAATCAGAAAATCGACAGTATGCGAGAACTAAAAATACCAGGGTAAAGAAAATGAAACACATGATAGGCTCAGAGGGCGATTCAAAAGGAATCAAGCCCAACGATCCTAATTTGCTGAAGATCGGACAAGTCTTGCGATCGTCATGAACTATCATTGGGCTCAGGGAGGATAATCCCTGTGAAGGAGGCCACGCTACGTCGTCGCCCGTCCTAAAACCCGATAAAACGTCCGAAAACCGATGAAAACCGAAAAATCACGATCAAAATCGAAAATGGAATAAAAAGGGGGCTCCGAGTGACCTGGTAATCACCATCCTTGCCCATTTTCTAGTTTTTTTGTTTGGAAATGTTTGAAAATGTTTGAAAATATTTATTAAAAAGGTTTGACTGAACTTGGGTGGACCCAAGCTACCTACGTACCCTGTGGAAAGGGATCAAGCCAACGTAGTTCGAAAAAGCTTTTTCGAAAATTATTTTTGATGTTTTTGACGTTTTTATATTTTTGTTGTTTTATCCCTTTGATTGAAAGGAGGTTTTGGCTCAGGAGGTCTCTGTCCGTCGTCGCCTAAACCCGAGGAGAATGACGAAGTGTTCCCAAAATCGATGGGATCCCGAAATGCAAAGAGTATCCCAAGGAACATGTGGAAAGTGAACCCGCAGAAGAAGACAAGGTTGAAACCTTGAACCCTATAAGAAGCAAAGGCCCCACAAAAGGGGAATCCCTAAACCCCATGAGAAATCCTAGTATGAGGGCAAGAAGGGTAAAAAGGGTTGGCTCATGAAACATTCCGTCATTGCCAAAATCCAATGAGGATAGATTCTGAAAAATTGAAGAAGATATCAAACGGTGAGAACAAATCTGAACCCCAATAAAGATCCTAGAGACAAATGGAGGCTTTAGAAACCAAAGACAAAACTCGAGTATTGGCCCAAAACCTGAGTAGGACTTTGTACTTACAAAAGTGTCACAAATTAGGAATCACATATACGGACATGGGCATTATCTTGCTTTGATAACCCTACAGAGTCAAATTTGATCCAAGTTCTAAATTTACCATCTTAGTTCGCCTTATAAGAACCTAAAGAAGGTTGAAGTGAAGAAGACAGGAAAGGATGCAAGCCTAAAATTGTGAAGGAAGATCAAAGGAAATCATGAACTGAAGTAGCAATGGAAGAAATTTGAGATCATATTCATATGAACAACCACCTAAAGGAAATCAGTTAAGGGAAAAAAATACTGAGGGACCAAACTAAGACAAGTGTAAAATGAAACAAAACTTCATGGGGCGAGCTTTAGGAAATCTATTGGATAAACACGGGAGACATGAATGCTAGTAAAGAAAGATCCAACCACATAGGTGAATGACATCAGTATAGCCATGCTTTGTTAGATGAATGACCTAAACTTTCTTCTCAGTTTTTGAATAATTATAAAAGTGCGATTGTAGCTCCTAGAAAGCTCTTAGAAGCCAATTAGGGAGAAGTGGCAAACTGGGGTTATGTGATCTCAAAGAAATGATTACCCTGATATCATATTCAGAAAAAGGCCTAGAGAAAAAGAAGCAAACAATAGGAAATCATCTCGGAGGCAAGGAGCTTCACCATCTCATACTACACCTGTTTGTGAGTTGCTTGGATTGCACTTTATAATTCAGCTCAAGCAGAAGTTATCTTAATCCAAACAGATTGATGATACATGAGAGGGTAGTAAAATTTATCGTCTATGATACCACTGCCAAAGAATAAGAAAATGAAACATCAAGGCAATGGTGATCATATTCTTGCAAAATTTTCATAAGAACTCATTGCTCATCCAAATTACATCATGACTGAGAGTTCATCCTCTAAATGAAAAGAAGCATATCTTCTGATTCTCCTGTTTCTTTTTCTTTTTACACAATAGAAATGACATGCCAACTGAAATGAGATGTGTGTGTAAAATAAAGACCAAAACCTATTAAACTGTCATTTCAGCACTTTTCGAAACGAAAGATTAAAATGAAATAAGGGTTGAAATCAAGGCCTTGAACCTATTTTATTTATGAAATAACCATGGATTGTCACAAATACCAATCATTATAGAGAAGCAAAAGAATCCGAGAAGGAACCCAAATCTCAGGAAAAATATCTACAACTAAATCAATTTTGACAGCAGAAATTTCCCTCATTGGCATGCAGATGCAAATACACTATCCTCATCAACACCCTCAAAGTATGACACAAGAGCATCCATGAAGAAAGTCGAGTCATATTACCCTTTCATCTAACCACAAGCATAGTATTAAGGCCCATATGAAAATCAAACTTTAAAACAGAAGCTTGTCTTCATTTTGTAAAAATCAGATGGGATTTTGAAGAACAAAACAGAGCCAAGCAAGCTGACACACATACAAGAAAAACATTCAAACTTTCGGCCCTAGGAATTTTTGCCATGAAAACTTAGATACAAAGAAATTCAGATTGAAAGCAATGAAAATGAATTGCAAGTCCATCATCATCATGACAAGCAAAATCCCCATTCAAATTACGAATTGAATAAAGAGAGAGAGAGAGAGAGAGAGAGAGAGAGAGAGAGAGAGGGAGAGGGAGATTACCGACAAATGGAAGGATAGTGATGTTGGCCGGAGCTCCGGCAATTCCGGCAGGAGAAGACGAAAGAGTGATGGTGAGGGTGGAGTTGAAAATGGGTTTTGGTCAAGAAAATGAAATGGGTTTGATAAAGATGGTGGTTGTGAAGAGAAATGAAGTGGGTTTCTATGGAGGAGGGTTTGTAGAAAATGATGAAAATGAAATGGGTTTCAATAGGGGCTTAGGATAACAGGGGTTTGAAGGAGATGATGATGATGATTGGGAAAGAGGGTTTGAATGAGAAAATTTCAGAGGGATGGAGATGGCGATTGGAATAGGTTTGCCGGATTCCATGGTGGTGGTGATCGGAGAAGAGGAGATGGTAGGGTGATGGGACACAAATACGGCGTCGCTCTCAGATATCGCCACGTGTCGTCCATGCACAAGTAAAGCCTAACCATCATGAAGAAAGGCGTTGGAAAACGGCAAAGACCACACAATCATGACAGGTGTCGCCCTCTCACCGTCCATGCCTCATCATCACAAGTTATGGAAGGAAATATCCGGCAAAGCCACGCGCGCCGGCGGAGCAGGGGGACGGCCCAATCCTGCAAAGGAAGGTTTTCTCTCCATAATGATGAAAAGGCCCGCGCACCTCCCTTTAAAAGGGAGGGAAAGGAAGAAGAGAAAGGACCCACGTTTTTAGAAAGACTTCCCCCATTCTCAGCTCTCGCAGAACAACCGAAGAAAGAGGCGAGACAACAACAGAGGAGATTAGGAACTCAATCCTATTCTCCCAGCTAGTCCCCTCTGACCCACTCATTCACACACCCAGAAAAGAGCCCGCGTTTTGGTCTTGGTAACCCTGATCAAACCCCTTCCTCTTCTCGCTGTCCTTTATATTGATTGGTTGAAGGATCTGACTTGGGTGTCGAAGTGGTCGTCCGGGACCCACCCCGGACCCCCTGACCTCCTTTGTTTGTGATTGCAGACCCCGCGGAGGCCCTCTACCGACAGCGCGATCACAGACCCGGATTCAGACGCCATCATATTGGCGCCATCCGTGGGACTCGTCGAGTACTGAACACCTTATGGCGATGAGAAACCACACCCAACAACAAGAAATAGCGGTAATGACCAGGAGCCAGGCTCAACGCGCACAAACCAACACCTCAAGCTCCCGGGAGCCCAACTCACCGCCCTCGGGCCGACACCAGCCCTCCTCCAGCGCACCGCAGATGGTCCCCACCATGGAAATGTTAAACGAACTCCGCCAAGAACTACTCCAACGATTGCTTCCGCCGGACCCTCTGGCCCTGGAGGCCCCTGACAACGCAGGACCTGACGGAAGCCTATGACGAAGGTGACGAGGAACAGCCAGGGGAGCGTCATCCCCGGCGAAAGCGAGCACCGACTCGCCGGACACCGTCCCCATTGGCGAATAGCCCTTTGCCCCCCGCAGCTAGGGGACACCAGCGAAATGACGGGAAGCAAGCTACGCTAAGCCGCGCTCCCCCTGCCCGGACCGCTTGTTTCCAGGAACCGCCCCCAGCACGGGCAGAGGAGGTAGCAACCTCAGCGAAACCACCTAGCATGGATCCGATAGCCGACCTGCAAAGGCAAATCCGAGAGGTAAAACTGGAAATGAAAAATCCCTACGCCCACGGCATCCTCGACGAATGGGAGAGGGAAACGATATCCCCATTCACCTCGGAGGTCTTAAAAACCCCAGCAGAAGCAGGAATAGACCTCCCCCGTTTCGGTCTGTACGACGGAAGTACAGACCCCCTCGAGTTCCTACAAACTTTCAAAAGGGTAATAACGCTCCGGGGCGCGTCGGACGGATTCATGTGCAGAGCCTTCACCTCCTTGTTAAGGAAAACCGCTAACGACTGGTACATGAGATTGGAGCCCAACTCCATTGCATCCTTCCATGAATTCGGAAGGAAGTTCAGCGCAAGGTTTGCCAACAACCGCCTCCGCCACGATCCAGCGGACGCCCTCTTAGCCCTCCGGCAGGGAAGAAACGAGACCCTAAGAGACTTCATGTTAAAATTCAACGCCGAATTGGCCCAGCTTTCTAACATGGATGTCCAAATAGCGGTCGCCACACTAAAGCATGCCACCACCGACCCAAATCTCAAGCTGCATCTTACCCTCAAGCCACCCCGAGACCTGCAGGAACTTGAATCAAAGGCTGACAAGTTCGTACGAGCAGAAGAAGCCTGTGCCCGAGAACACGGCCAGGCCGGCCCCGATGAAAGAAAAAGCAACGATGGCCGAAGGATCATGAGGCCACGGGCCGAGGAAAAACAGGCGAGCCGGAACCCCATCCCCATCTTCGAAAGACTGGGAAGCGCCCCACTAAAGGTTCCCCTCTCCCATGTCCTACTGGATATCAGAGATCAGGGTCTCCTAACCCCCCCAAGAGAATGGCAACGGACCCAAAGAAGCGGTCCACAAGAAAGTTTTGCGAATTCCACGGGACCACGGCCACGAGACTGACCATTGCTTCCACCTCCGCCTCCAGTTAGAAAAGCTGGTCGAGGAGGGGCACCTGAATCAATATCTCAGGAGCCATGGCGAAAGCTCGCGCGAGACCCAACACCCACCCAACGAACCCAGAGGCAGGCGTCAGTCACCCAGTAGGCGCCGGTCCAGCCGCCGTCGCCGGTCCAGCAGCCGCCACCGATCCACAAGCCGACACCTATCCCCGAGCAGGCAGCATTCCCGAAGCAGACGTCGATCCCGCAGCAGACACGACACATGCCGCCACCAGCGCCCCAAGAAAGAAGAGCCCCCTGAACAGCCGCAGGCCCGCGAACAGCCGCCCACCATTATCGGAAAAATTAACATCATCACGGGCGGGCCGGCAGCGGGAGGGCTGACAATAGCTGGTAGGTAGGCGTATGTAGAACGGGTGTTCTCAATGGAAATGCCTTCCAAAAAGGCCCGAACAGATCCGGCCCGTGAAGATCAGATCATCACTTTCTCCAACGAAGACCTCGATGCACTACAAACCCCGCACGACGACACACTAGTCGTCAGGCTAGTCGTTGCCAACTTCAACATAGGGAAGATCCTGGTTGACACGGGAAGCTCCGTCAACGTGCTACACCTCGAAACCTTCGAAGAAATGAAACTGGGCCAAGAGAGGCTGGGACCCGCAGAGTATTCCATCTACGGGTTCTCCGGGGCATCGGTGCGGGTCAATGACAAAATCGACTTACCCGTGACTTTCGGGAATATCCCCTCCAAAAGACCATCCTGACCACCTTCATGGTTGTGGACATACCTTTCACCTACAGCGTCATCATAGGGCGCCCCGCTCTAAGAGACTTGGGAGCGGTAGTCTCCACCCCCACCTCAAGATGAGATTCCCCACTCCAACCGGAGTAGGGGAAGTCCGGGGGCAGCAGATGATAGCACGCCAGTGCTACACAACAAGCCTTAGAGGAACCAACGCTCCGGCCGAGAACTTCACGATCGGTAGTGAAGACCCCCGGCAGCGGGCCCGCACAATCAGAGGAGAACCCGCCGAGGAGCTAGACTCCATCCCCATAGCCCAAGATCAGCCGGAGAGACAAGTCTGGATCATTTCCCTGCTAAAAGGCACCTTGCGAGGTCAGATGATCGACTTCCTCAGAGCCAACAAAGACATGTTTGCATGGTCCGCTAAGGACATGCCCGGGATACCCAAGGAGTTGGTCGTTCACAAGTTAAACGTGAACCCAACCCTTAAACCCGTCCGGCAGAAAAAGAGGAACTTCGCGGTAGAACGTCAAACTCACATAAAGGCCGAAGTGGAGAAGCTACTACAAACCGGGTTTATCAGAGAAATCCGGTACCCCGAGTGGTTGTCTAACGTCGTCATGGTAAAAAAAACTAGCGGAGGCTGGCGGGCCTGCATAGATTTCACAGACCTAAACCGGGCTTGCCCGAAGGACCCCTACCCCCTTCTGCGCATAGACCAGCTCATCGACGCCACATCCGGGCACGAGCTCCTCACCTTTTTAGATGCCTTCTCGGGTTACAATCAGGTGAAAATGCACGAACCAGACATCCCGAAAACAGCGTTCATTACCGATCAGGGCATCTACTGTTACACTGTTAAGCCCTTCGGGCTAAAAAATGCGGGCGCCACCTACCAGCGGCTCGTAAATAAGCTATTACGGGCGCAAATCGGAAGGAACGTGGAGGTGTATGTTGACGACATGCTGGTAAAAAGTTTCGAAGCCTCCAAACACATCTCCGACCTTCAGGAAACTTTCAACACCCTGCGACGAGCCCGGATGAAGCTGAACCCCGCAAAATGTGCCTTCGGGGTAACTTCCGGAAAGTTCTTAGGGTTCATGGTTAGCCAGAGAGGGATCGAGGCCAACCCCGAAAAAATCCAGGCCATCCTAGACATGGAGCCCCCGACAACAGCGGTAGAAGTACAGAGGCTCGCAGGGCGAATCACCGCCCTCGGCCGATTCATGCCCAAGTCGGCGGAAAAATGCCAGCCCTTCTTCAAACAACTGAAAAATATACGAGAATTCGAATGGACCTCGGCCTGCCAAGAAGCATTCGATGCCTTGAAACAGTACCTCCAGACACAGCCCGTACTCGCCAAACCTGAGCCGGGAGAAGAACTATTCCTGTATCTGGCCATCAGCCCCACAGCGGTAAGTGCGGTATTAGCCAAACAAAGCAACAAGAAGGAATACCTGGTGTACTATGTGAGCAAGACTCTCCACGGTGCGGAGGTCCGGTACCTAAACATAGAGAAATTTGCCCTCACAGTCGTCAGCGCAGCCCGGAAGCTCCGCCCCTACTTCCAAGCCCACCCCATAGTGCTTCTGACTGACCAGCCCCTGAGGAAAATTCTCCAAAAACCAGAGACCTCGGGCATAATGGTAAGTTGGGCCGTCGAGTTGGGAGAGTTCGACATACAGGTGCGACCGAGGCCGGCTATTAAATCCCAAGCCCTCGCTGGCTTTATAGTGGAATCTACTGCCCCGGCCACGGAACCAGCAACAATGGAAAATGGCGAGGGCCCCACCGAACAGACGGCTCGCAAAGACATGGCGCCAGACTCAGCGGAACAGAGCGATGGGATTCACTGGACCCTGCACATTGACGGCTCAGCAAGCCAAACGGGGCACGGGGCGGGAGTGGTCCTCCACGGCCCCGAAGAATTCACGCTAGAATACGCCCTCCGGCTAGATTTCAAAGCCTCCAACAACGAGGCTGAATACGAAGCCTTGCTAGCAGGGCTAAGTCTAGCCACGGAGCTTGGCGCGGGAAAGTTAAAAGTCTATAGCGACTCCCAACTCGTTGTCAACCAAGTAAACGGAATATACTAAGCCAAGGGCCCCAGGATGAAGCGATACCTCCAGAAGGTAAAAGAAAAGCTACAAAGAATGAGGGAAGTCAAGATCCTCCAGGTACCGCGAGACATGAACAACCGAGCAGATGCATTGTCAAAGATGGCCTCGGAAGAAACCCATGACTTCGGCACCGTGCTCACAGAGATACTGCCCCACCCCAGCATCGATGAGGTACAAGTCTTGGAGATTCCACCAGGACCAAACTGGATGGATCCCATCATGCAATACCTGAAAGACGGGATACTACCCGAAGATAAGCTGGAAGCCTGGCGCCTAACCGCAAGAGCCGCCCACTACGTGGTCCACGGTCGTACACCTGGCCGTACCTCCGATGCCTGGTACCCTCCGAATCGGACTACGCACTACGGCAAGTACACGAAGGAATTTGCAGAGACCATGGAGGCAGCAGGATTCTAGCTCAGAAAATCGTGAGGCACGGCTACTTTTGGCCTACGATCCTCAGGGACGCCAAGGAATTCGTCAAGAAATGCAGCCTGTGCCAGAGGTACGCAACCAACCCCCAATCGGCCGGCCACCCCATACACTGCAATGGCAGGGCCCCTGCCCTTCGCCATGTGGGGTATAGACCTGCTCGGGCCATTCCTAAAAGCCCCGGAGGGCACACGATGTTGTACGTCGCCATCGACTACTTCACCAAATGGGTCGAAGTTAAAGCCGTAGCAAAGCCCAATTCAAAAGCAACAGAGAAGTTTTTCTATCATGACGTGGTCTGCCGCTTCGGCATTCCAAGAACGCTCGTAACAGACAACGGGCCCCAATTCGCAAGCGCTGAGTTCGGCAAATTCTGCAATAACATAAGCATCGAACACCGTTTTGCCTCTGTAGCACACCCGCAGGCCAACGGGCAGGTGGAGGTAACTAACCGGACCTTGCTCCAGAGCCTCAAGAAACGACTAGGAGAAGCTGGAAAAAACTGGGTAGAAGCACTCCCTAGCGTCCTCTGGGCCTACCGAACAACGCCACGGACCGCAACTGGGGAATCCCCTTTTAGCTTAACCTTCGGGGCTGAAGCGGTCATTCCGCTAGAAATCGGCCTCTCCAGCTTCCGCACGGAGAACTATGACGAACAAGGAAATTCCGAGCTCCTCCGGAACACTCTTGATCTCGTGCTCGAAAAAGAGAGCGAGCCCTCCTCCGAACCGCCTCCTACCAGCAAAGGGTGGCACGATACTACAACGCCCGAGTAAAAAAGCGCTCGGTAAAACCCGGAGACCTGGTACTACGACGGGCGGAGGTATCCGACCCCCGCAACGCCGGATTACTCGTACCTAAATGGGAAGGACCTTACAGGGTCGTTCGAGCACTCCGCCCTGGGGCCTACCAGCTGGAGTGCCTCGACGGGACCCCAGTCCCTCGAAGTTGGAGCATGGATAACCTCCGAGAATTTTGCCAATGAAAAGGTAACGTAAGGTCCGTGTTTTTTTCTGTTAAGATATGACAAATGTTTTGTTTGTTTCCTTTTTGTGGTTACTAGAAGCAAAGTTGTGTTTTTTTCCTTTTACAAAATCAATGGAATAGCATTTCTACCTGAGCCACGCGCATCTCCACTTTCCGGCCCACGATAAATAAAGGGTCCGAAAGAAGACAGGGAGTGAGACAGAGGTAGCATCGGGGTCAACCACCCCGAGAATACCCTAAAACGCTCCCCATGAAAAAAGACAAGGAGTAAGACATAGGTAGCATCGGGGCCGATCCCCCCGAAAATACCCTAAAACGCTCTCCATGAAAAAAAAGACCTCCCCTTTAAGGGCAGGCGGGACACATTAACCCCGAACCGATCACTCGAGGGGAAGATAGTCCTTCCACATACAAGACGCCCCATGGGGTGCACCAGAAATATTCTCGGCGATCAAATTGAAATTCAATATCAAAAGGCTCGAATGACCCGGAGCACATTATATATATATATATAAAAGAATGAAGGAGAGAAGAAGAAAAGAAGGAGAATTCAAAAAGTTATTACAGACCCCACGTAGAACCATAAAGAAAAGAAGAAACATAAATCCAAAGGGCATCCTGGCATCACTGAGCCCCCTCAGAAGTCTCAGCGACTACAAGATCTACTAAGGCAGCCACCTGCTCCCCGACCAACTCCTGTGCTTCCACTGGTATCGGCAAAAGATCCTCCGGAACACCTTCCTCGGCCTCGTGCATCAGCTTGTCGAGAGGGAAGGAAGGATCGACCTCTTGAACACGCCGCCGGCATTCAGCAAAAGCATCGATCTCAATGTCCACGCTGAACGCGGCCGCGGCCTTGAGAAACTCCTCGGAGTCGCGCCATTCGTCCCGCACCTTCGCCAGTTCCCTGGCATGCGCTCGTCGAACCACCGCCAATTTGTCCTCCGCACGGCTTCTCCCTTCTATGGTTGTTCGGAGGTCCGCCCGGAGTTGAGCAACAGTATCATCAAACGCCACTTTTTTTGCCCGGGCCTTGTCCAAGTCCTCACTCAGCTTCCGGACTCGCTCCTCAAAAGCACCTATCTCAGACTCGTCCTCGAGCAGGTACTGCACCATCTTCCTGGCATAACTTTGAGACTGCAAAAAGCAAACCATCAGAAAACTTCCAACTTGCGATCTTAAAAACGAAGCACAAGTAGAAAAACCGGCCACCCGGTACTTACGCAAGATGTCGACTGAAAGTACTGAGCCCCCAGGGCCCTACGATCGAAGCCCTCTAACTCAGCCTCATCGCCAGGAAGGGCGGTTGCCACCCCTAGCTCCACCCCAAAACCCGGGGATTCGTAAGAACGCTATCCTCGACGCCAATCTTCCAGTCAGGTTTAAGCAGCTCTCCCCGCGCCTGGAAGCACTACGAAGGAAGCTCCACCCGCTCCAAAAGAAGCTTGGTCATAACCGCCCCCTCGATCCGACTCGGCACGTCCTCCGTAAAGGCAGGAGGACGCGCCGCACGGCTAGCATCCCCCTATCCAGCGCCAGAAGGGACAACCCTCTTGGCAAAAGGCTCCAACTCTCAGCGAGGAGACATGGCCGTCCCCTTTTCTCCGATCAATCGACCAGAGGAGCTAGATGGCGCGGATGCAGGAAGCCTAGCCTGCGACCGACCAAGCCTGGCCGCGGCCATAAAATCGGAGGAGATCCTCCTACGACTCACCAGACCCTTCGTCGCCGCCACGACCCCCTTCCCTCTGCCAGCATCACCAGAAGAAGACATACCTGCCGCCAAAAACAGAAAAACAACAAACACTCAGAACAGAAAAAAAAAGCAACCCAAAAAAAAAAAAAATATATGCTCAAGGCGCATATAGACAAACCCAGGGAAAAAGGCTCACCACGATGGCTGGCGGAACTCTCCCCCGTTCCCTCACCCATACAGCGGGCCCTCCTCTCCACAGCTCCCAGCAAACCGAGCCTCTTCAGACCCCTTTCCCATCTAAACTCGGAAACATCAATAGCCTCCCCAGAGGTGAGCTTCCCCAAGTCAAACTTGCTGCAATCAGATTCGTCGGGGAGGGACTTCCTTCGCCACTCAACGGAGCGCCTCCAAGAGCGAGGAAAGCCCCAGGCAACGTCCGATGGAGGAGTGATGAACACATACTCCTCCTTCCACTTCTTAATGGAAGAAGGCAAGTTCGCCGCAATTTTCACCTGAGGACGCTGAGTCAGATATAACCAGCTGTCCTCCCTCTTCACCAACGGGCTAAGGGCAACACAACCCCAGAGCAGAGCGAGGGTAGGCTGAATCTAGAGAAGACCCGCCTTGGCCAAAAAGGCCAAAAGAGTGCGCCAACTATTAGGCGACAGTTGGGAGGGGGCCACCCGGTAAAACTCGAGGGCCTCCACTATAATACCCAAGAGCGGAAACCTAATCCCTGCCCGGAAAGCCTCCACTTAGAAAGCTACCTCTTCCTCCGTGATACCCTCACACACCCCCTTTGCAAAGGATGGAACCCTAATCCCATAATCATCGGGAATGTGAAACTCCCTCCTAATCTTCTCCGCCGCCCCTTCTCCCAAAGTGTTCCTAAAACACGTCACCTGACCGGGACGAATAACGGCACCAAACCGAATGTCCCTAATCTCCGCCTCACGAGCAGGAGATTCCGAAGGAGCGGCCCCCACCGATGATCCAGAAGCCCCGGAGCTATCTTTCAACTCTGTAGGCTGCTGTACATCTCGAGAGTCGCCGCCCCCTCCCTCTACGAACAACCGCCTCCTTTTTCTTGGCGGAGCCCTCTCCACTACTTCTACCGACCCAGAAGAGGGACTCTGAGAAACGGTTGCGACAGACATCGTAAAACAATCAAATGTCGGATGGAATAAAAAGTACAGAACTCACCAGGGCAGACAAACGAAGAAAAACCAGAAGAAGGTTGGTGAAGAGCAATACGTAGAAAATCGCCGCGGAAGAAAGCCCGTTTCACCCGAGGAAGACGAAGAAATAAGACAAAGAATGAAATCCCCAAAAAGGCTTTAAAAAGGGCTAGAGTTTCGACACGCGTCGATTGATCTCCCTTCCTTTCTAATCCGATGGGACGCGCACACGTGGCGCCGGTTGGAAAATTCAAGGGAACCGCAAAAAATCGAAGCGCCATACTGAAAAGACGTCGCTACCCCTACCGCTAAGTAACTTCCCCAGTAAGCCATCCCTAAAACCCTCCCCACCTAAGGAAAAAAGGAGGGTCCGGATGGAAAATACCACGTACGATGGGAAAAGGCTCGGGACCCATCACAAGGGCCCGGCATACGAATCCACAAGATGAAAAATACCACGTACGATGGCAAAAGACTCGGGACCATCACAAGGGCCCGGCATACAAATCCACAAGATGGAAAATACCACGTACGACGGCAAAAGATTCAGACCCCATCACAAGGGCCGGCATACGAATCCACAAGATGGAAAATGCCGCGTACGGTCAGGAAAGGCTTGGGGCACGTCACAAGGGTCCAACGTACAATACCACCAAACGAAAAAATACCAAGCACAGCGACAAGGGCTCGGGTCGCCCGAGAAAGCAAACATGCGAAGGGAAAGCAAACATAAGATACAAGTCGTAAAAAGCCAAAAAAGAGCCATTCATAACTATTTCCTTCTGGCCCACGGGCCTACAAAAAGGGGAAAATGAAAACAAAAAGATAAGGGCACGCAGGCCCGGGCCCCCAAGGCCCCCAACAACAAAAAAAGAGAGGGGGCGGGGAAAAGCCTCCTCCAAAATCCCGCTCACCCCA
Source organism: Tasmannia lanceolata (assembly GCF_043159265.1). Lineage (NCBI taxonomy): Eukaryota > Viridiplantae > Streptophyta > Magnoliopsida > Canellales > Winteraceae > Tasmannia > Tasmannia lanceolata. Next base: position 51,501,106 of record NW_027518680.1, on the reverse strand, counting down.
CCGCCCCCAACTCAGAGCGACTGGCTGCTGAAGGAGTTTTCCGCATCGGAAAGCTCCTTATCACTATGCTCCTCCTCCGAAGAGCTCCCCCAACGTCGATTCTCAGCAAATCGGGTCTGGTCATTTAACCACCGCACCCAGTTCCTCAACAAATCATTCTCCGCACGCAAGGCCGCTATCTCTCGATCCATGTCGATCATCCGGCTACAAACCTCCATTTCCCTACAATGGACATGAGAGAAGAACGAGCGGTGGCGATGAACGAAAGCTTCATGGGACTCCCTCTCGTAAAGGGGAGAACGAGGAGAACGCTCAGAAATTCTTCACTGAGGCCCCAACCCATCAGGGTTTATCTCGGAGCTACTGGGAGGACTCCCCTCGATAGCAACTCTCCCCTCGCCGCTTATAGAAAGACCCTGGAAAGACAACGACATCTCCGACAAACCCGAAGAAAGGCTAAAAGAAAACAAAAAGGGAAAGAGGAGTAAAAAGGCAATCTGCCTAAAAAACGGAAGGACTCACCCCTTATAAACCCTGTGGGAGACCCTTGGATAGGAAAACGAAGCAATCCGCCCTACGCGTGTCCGTTTCCGATTGGATGACCAACCGGCACCGCGTAATGGCACCACAAATCCTCGGGAAGAAGCTGCCGAACAAAACGGCACGTCCCCTCGTACCCCAAGGCTCCCATAAATGCTCTCATCACGATATTCCTTGGGCCATTCAATGGACCAAAGGTAGTATTATGATGGGACGTAAAAACGGCGCTGCTCTCAGGTCTCGCCACGTGTCGCCCCTACACCCATACAACCTAATCTTCATTAAGAAAGGCGATGGGAAACGGCAAGACCATACGAACCTGACACATGTTACTTCCTCGCCACCCAAACCTCATCATCACAAGTCACTTCCGACCCCTCCCCACCGAATAAGAGGGAGGGGCCCGGAGGTAGGCAACCAAGCAGAGGGGTCCGATCTCAATCGCGCCAGAGGAGAAGCGCACACCCAGGCCCGGGGCCACGGCGCACGGACACAACAGGCGAAGGAAATTAAACGTGCTAGGAAAAGGCTCGGAATCCCTCTCAGGTTCGGACAGAACATCACAAATGCTCACAACAAAGATAATTTATATCAAACAGATGGAAAAAGCAACACAAAGAGACACGGCACCAATTCATAAAGATGGTCCATTCACATCCTCCTGGCCTACAGGCCTACAAAAAGAAAGGGAAACAAGAAACAGAAACAGGGCACGCAGGCCCCAAAATCCCCGATAGGAAAGGGGCAGAAAGAAAAACACGCAGAAAAACAGGAAAGGTCAGGGACTAATCGGAAGAAGACTCCTCTCCCGAAGGGTTCCCCTCCTCCTCCCAGGAGCTCTCCAGCAGGGGGTCCACCTCATATTCAAACAGCTGCTCATTGAGGAAGCGAACCTTTTTCTGCAAAGCCTCGTTCTCTCGCTTCAAGTCCTCGATTTCCTTACCCATCTTCGAAACACGGCCACGCAGTTCCGTTCCCTGGTGATAGGCTTGGGAGAAAAATGACCACTCCCTGGCGACACGGGACCGAGACGACTTGTCTTCCCTAGGCAGGGAGGAAAGGCGAAGGGGGGGGGGAGCCCGAGGAAGGGCCCGAGTTCCTCCTAGCCTTCTTCCGACTAGCCGCAAGGTCCTCCTCCGGATCGGAAGACAAGTCAGGGTCACTCGACGATTCCTGGGGAAGACAGGCCTTGCCCCTGACTCGCGAAGGAGAACCAGACATGTTGTTGAAGAAGGCACGAAAGAACGCCTACTACAAAAAAAAGGGGGGGGACAGAGAGCCACAACAAAGCGCCAGGGTAATTTCCCTTTTTAAGCTCAAGAAAGGAATCCTGGTGCCTCGAAACAAGGCAACCCAGCTAACGACGCCACCGCTTCCCGGGGACGGCCGCCGGATAAAACGGCACATCTCCTCGTACTCCGGGGCCCCCATAAATGCCCTCATCATGACGTCGCTCGAACGAAACGTTACTCCCTTGGCCCATCCAAATGGACCAAAGGAGTAAGGGGGAGTTATGATGGGACACAAATACGGCGTCGCTCTCAGATATCGCCACGTGTCGTCCATGCACAAGTAAAGCCTAACCATCATGAAGAAAGGATTTGGAAAACGGCAAAGACCACACAATCATAACACATATCGCCCTCTCACCGTCCAAGCCTCATCATCACAAGTTATTGAAGGAAATATCCGGCAAAGCCACGTGCGCCGGCGGAGCAGGGGGACAGTCCAATCCTGCAAAGGAAGGTTTTCTCTCCATAATGATGAAAAGGCCCGCGCACCTCCCTTTAAAAGGGGGGGAAAGGAAGAAGAGAAAGGACCCACGTTTTTAGAAAGACTTCCCCCATTCTCAGCTCTCGCAGAACAACCGGAGAAAGAGGCGAGGAAACAACAGAGGAGATTAGGAACTCAATCCTATTCTCCCTGCTAGTCCCCTCCGACCCACTCATTCACACACCCAGAAAAGATCCCGCGTTTTGGTCCTGGTAACCCTGATCAAACCCCTTCCTCTTCTCGCTGTCCTTTATATTGATTGGTCGAATGATCTGACTTGGTGTCGAAGTGGTCGTCCGGGACCCACCCCGGACCCCCTGACCCCCTTTGTTTGTGATTCCAGACCCCGCGGAGACCCTCTACCGACCGTGCGATCGCAGACCCGGATTCAGACGCCATCATAGGGGAGAAGAAGAAGGTGGTGGTAGATGATGGAAGTAGAAGAAGAAGGCGGTGGCTGACCTCGAAACAAGCAAACCCTCCCATAGTTCTCTGCAATCCTCCTCTCTCCCTCAATCTCTGCTCTCTCGTTCTCTTCCTCTCTTGCGGCTGAAAAATCCAACCCCCTTCCTCACGAAAATTGGGATCCCCCTCAAAAGCCCTAGTTTGGTGGGCTTTTAAGAGGGAAATGACATATTTCGCCCCCTTTTCTACTCGGGACAGCCACCCTTTTTAGTGTATTTTTTACTCTCTTTCATTCTACAAAGGGGTGGTCTTGGGTAAGAGTAGGGGTGGGACAAATGATCTTTTTTCTTCTCGAAATGTTATTGGCACAACCATGTTTTGATTAGTGCACCGACCTACCTGTCTTTTTTCTTTAATTAGCTTGCAAGAGCTGTCTTGGGGAATGTAATAGTCACTTAACAGCTCCTTAAATACTGAGACGAAGTGAGTTAGTGCATATCAAAAAAATGATGTGAGGGTCTCAGCAAAACTCGGGGAATCCAAATAGAGGGGTGTCAATACCGAAGTCAGGGATGCTTTGCAATTTTTGTTGTTGTAAATTCCGGAGAAAATGAAAGGGCATTGGACTATATACACAAGAAAGACGAAGATGAAAGTGTCCCTCATGGGAATCTCAAGCTTTGTAATGTTTTAAAGAAACAATGAGGAACCACTGATCCGAGAAGGGCATTACTTTATTCCTGCAATGGCTATATAGATCCTGAGTAAAGGTTAACAGAGAAGACCGAGGTATTCAATTTTGGGGCCTTTACTCTCAAGTTACTTAACAGGGAAAACAGTAGAAAAAATGGCTTAGAGCTTATCAAATGGGTTAAGACCATGGTAAAGGAGGAATGGACCAGTTAAATTTTGGACAAAGTAGGGAAGCATGGAGGCATTTCCATTGCTTAATATTTCACTGAAATGGGTGTCACATTTTCCTTAGAATCTCCTAAATATAGCAGAGGTATTGGAAAAGATTGAAGAGGCCATGAATTTACAAGAAGACTATTCATTCTCATCACCCTTTCTGTTGAATCTAACCAAGCGTATGGCTAGATTGTTGTATTGATCTTCTATCTTCAACAAAAAAGTTTTCAAGTTACAAAAAGCAAGCATACGTTACTCCCAAAATCCTCCTTCAGAACCTTTAATCTCAATAATGCCTACAAAAATTTACTTGCCAGCCGTGTATTGCATGTAGGATTATTCCTGATCCCTATGACTTGTATTTTCCATTCAGTTTGGATATCCAAACAGTTGTTGATGGGGCACAAACACGGCTACGCTCCCAGATATCGCCACGTGTCATCCATGCACGAGCAGAGCTCAACCATCATGAAGAATGGCGTTGGAAAACGGCAAAAACCACACATTCATGACACGTGTCGCCCTCTCGCTGCCCAGGCCTCATCATCACAAATTATGGAAGGAAATGGCCGCCAAAGCCACGAGCGCCGGCAAGACAGAGGGACGGCCCAATCCTGCAAAGGAAGGTTTTTCCTCCATAATGATGAAAAGAGCCGCACACCACCCTTTAAAAGGGGAGGGAGGTTGGCCCTCTGGGAGAGGGGAGAGACCGATTCCCCACTCCCCAACACCGAAAAAAGAGGCGAGGCAACAACAGAGGAGGCTAGGAGCTCGATCCTATTCTCCATGCTAGTCCCCTCCGACCCACTCACTCACACACCCAGAAAAGAGCCCGCGCACTGGCCCTGGTAACCCCGATCGAAACTCCCTTCCCCCTCTCGCTGTTCTTTATATTGATTGGTCGAAGGATCTGACTTGGGTGTCGAAGTGGTCGTCCGGGACCCACCCCGGACCCCCTGACCCCCTTTGTTTGTGATTGCAGACCCTGCGGAGGCCCTCTACCGACCGCGCGATCGCAGACCAGGATTCAGACGCCATCATATTGGCGCCATCCGTGGGACTCGTCGAGTACTGAACGCCTTATGGCGATGAGAAACCACACCCAACAGCAAGAAATGGGGGTAATGACCCGAAGCCAGGCTCAACGCGCACAAACCAGCACCTCAACCTCCCAAGAACCCAACTCACCGCCCTCGGGCCGACACCAACCCTCCTCTAGCACGCCGCAGATGGTCCCCACCATGGAGATGTTCAACGAACTTCGCCGAGAACTACTCCAACGCTTGCCTCCTCCGGCCCCGGAGAGGCCCCCGACAACGCAGGACCAGACAGAGGCCTATGACGAAGGCAACGAGGAACAACCAGGGGAATACCATCCCCGGCGAAAGCGAGCACCGACTCGCCGGACGCCGTCCCCATCAGCAAATAGCCCTCTGCCCCCCGCAACTAGGGGATACCAGCGAGACAGCGGGAGGCAGGCTACGAATAGCCACGCTCCCCCTGTCCAAGCTACCCGCCTCCAGGAACCGCCCCTGACTCGGGCGGAAAAAGTGGCAACCTCAGCCCGCCCGGCGTGGACCCGATAGCTGACCTACAAAGACAGATCCGGGAGGTAAAACTAGAAATGAAAAAACCCTACGCCCATGGCATCCTCGATGAGTGGGAAAGGGAGACGGCATCCCCATTCACCTCGGAGATCTTAAAAACCCCAGCAGAAGCAGGCATAGACCTCCCCCGCTTCGGTCTGTACGATGGAAGCACAGACCCCCTCGAGTTCCTCCAAACCTTCAAAAGGGTAATGACGCTCCGAGGCGCGTCGGACGGATTCATGTGCAGAGCCTTCGCGTCCCTACTAAGAAAAACCGCCAACGACTGGTACATGAGATTGGAGCCCGACTCCATCGCATCCTTCCACGAATTTGGGAGGAAGTTCAGCGCAAGGTTCACCAACAACCGCCTCCGCCGTGATCCAGCGGATGCCCTCTTAGCCCTCCGGCAAGGAAGAAACGAGACCCTAAGAGACTTCATGTTGAAATTCAACGCCGAATTAGCCCAACTTTCTAACATGAACGTCCAAATAGCGGTCGCCACACTAAAGCATACCACGGGACCTACAGGAACTTGAATCCAAGGATGATAAGTTCGTACGAGCAGAAGAAGCTTGCGCTAGAGAACAGAATCAGCCCGGCCCCAATGAAAGGAAAAACGACGGCCGAAGGGCCATAAGGCCACGTGCCGACGAGAGGCAGGCTGGCAGAAACCCCGTCCCCGTCTTCGAGAGACTGGGTACCGCCCTGTATCCTGGTGGACACAGGGAGCTCCGTCAACGTGCTACACCTCGAGACTTTCGAAGAAATGAAACTGGGCAAAGAAAGGTTGGGACCCGCGGAATACTCTATCTACGGGTTCTCTGGTGCGTCCGTACGGGTCGACGGCAAGATCGACTTACCCGTAACCTTCGGGACACACCCCCTCCAAAAAACCATCCTGACCACCTTCCTGGTCGTAGATATACCATTCACTTACAGCGCCATCATTGGACGCCTTGCTCTAAGAGATTTGGGAGCAGTAGTCTCCACCCCCCACCTCAAGATGAAATTCCCCATTCCGCAACACCGAAAAAAGAGGCGAGGCAACAACAGAGGAGGCTAGGAGCTCGATCCTATTCTCCCTGCTAGTCCCCTCCGACCCACTCACTCACACACCCAGAAAAGAGCCCGTGCACTGGCCCTGGCAACCCCGATCGAAACTCCCTTCCCCCTCTCGCTGTTCTTTATATTGATTGGTCGAAGGATCTTACTTGGGTGTCGAAGTGGTCGTCCGGGACCCACTCCGGACCCCCTGACCCCCTTTGTTTGTGATTGCAGACCCCGCGGAGGCCCTCTACCGACCGCGCGATCGCAGACCCGGATTCAGACACCATCAGTTGTCATTTAAGCAAAACTGAAGTTTTTGAGCATGACAGTATTTAACCCGAAGCTGTGGAACTCCTACTTCATCTGTTATACACAAAATTATAGAGAATGCCGTTCTCTTCTAAAAGCTGGAAAATTGTGTGTGTGTGTATATATATATATATATATATATATATATATATATATATCACCACATTCTAAGCTTCATATAAATTCCTTGATGTTGAATGATATTGTCTGTCGTTTGGCTGCAACTTGGTACATCAATGATTATTTCCAACAGGAGAGCAAAGATTGTATTTTCTGCATAGGAATGAAGAATCTCAAAATCATAACTTCTCCCAGTCCGTTTTATAGTATCACATAGGAAACCAATAGATCATTTTCCTACAAGATTTGGGTTATGATTTCAAACGTTATTTTGCCAAATTTTTATTCATCTCATACTTAATGTACAAGCAATGATCCGACAAAGAATTCACTGTGAAATCCCATATAAGTAGCAGTGACTCTATCTTAGGAATGTAACCTGCTCCCTTTTTTTCTGAATGATAGCCAATTTTATAATTGACCGCTTCCTTTAAATCAGTAACCGGTTCTTTGATCATCACATATATCCAGATACTCCCATCCAACATCTATTACGTATACAAATAATTACAAAATTTCCAAACAACCCTACTACCAACTGTAGAGTGTCAGTGACTTCTCTTTCAGCTTTGCCACAATCACCCCCTAAAAAATCAAACTCTAACTTACATAAAGTTGCCAAAGTACAATTAACCTCCGGATTTGAAATCACTGCTTATGTACCTAGTATTGATCATAATTCACATGAACATTCTGTAGTCTTAGTAAGAGGAGGAAGGGTTAAGGATTTAGCCAGTGTGAGATATCACGTTGTTCGATGAACACTAGATGATGTCGGACTAAAGGATTGTTAACGAGGGCGTTCTAGTGTGTTGTAGATTCTTATCCAAGACTTGCATCATTGGGTGATGCCATGTGAATCGCTGGAAACATGTGAAGTGTATGGCTAACCCAATCACGAAAGTTTCATAAGGGTACTGGAGCATGCTACCATGAGACAAAAGATCTTCTTTACAAAGAGATTCGAATTTTTATTTATCTCAGGCCTAGTGTACAAGCAATGATCCAAGAAAGAATTCACTGTGAAATCCCTTTTATTTAGGAGTGGTCCTCTATATTGGGAATTTAATTCGTGTCCTTTAAAACACTAACCAGTTCTTTGATCATCTCATATATCTGCTCCGTCTGTTCATGAGATTTGTCTCCAATAAGAAAGGTATGAACTTCTCTCCCAATCTCAATCCAACTGCATCCAGGCTCCTTTCTCACGCCCCATATCCTCATCCTTTCTCTCACCTCGGTGACATTTTCCCACAATCCAAAAGCAGCATATGTATTTGATAAAACAACATACTTCCCTGCATTTTCCGTTTCTAATTCAAAAAACCGCTTTGCAGCAATCTTTACAAGTTCAATGTCTCCATGAATCCTACAAGCACCAAGTAAAGCACCCCAAATTACAGAGTGTTCCTTGCAAGGTAACCTCTGAACAAACTCATAAGCCTCGTCCAACCTCCCGGCACGGCCCAAAAGATCCACCATGGCAGCACAATGTTCCCCTCTTGCTCTAATTTTATACTCTCTTTCCATCAACGAAAAATACCTCCAACCCTCACTAATCAAACCTCCATGGCTACAAGCAGAAAGAACTGCCACAAAAGTAACGTAATTTGGCCTCAAACCTTCATTTATCATCTTATTAAACAGCACCAAAACTTCTTCTACTCGCCCGTGCTGGCCATAACCAGAGATCAAAGCAGTCCACATAACAACATTCCTCTCCGATGACTTATCAAAAACCCGACGACCATCATTAGGACTACTACATTTAAAATACATATCAACAAGAGCACTACTAACAACAACATTACACTTAATATGACTCTTAATCATAACCCCATGGACCTGTTTCCCCTTCTCTAGTGTTGCCAAACCGGCACACGCCCGAAAGATAGAAGCGAACGTGAACTGATCGGGTTTCAAACCAGCTTTTCGCATTTGATAATAAAGATTTAAACCCACTTCTTCTAGACCCTTCTGAACATACCCGGAAATCATAGCATTCCAAGAGACTAAATTTCGTTCAGACATTTCATCAAACAGTTGGTGGGCAGTTTCCAAATCTTTGTTTTTAGCATATAATATGAGCAGTTTAGTCATCAGATATTGATCAGGAACAAACCCAGAAATTATCATATGTGAATGTATTCGTCTGCCTCGTTTCAGTTCTTTCCGATGTATGCATTCTTGCAATAGAAAAGCGTAGGTCTGTGGATGGATTTGAGAGTTATTCTGGTACAAGAGCTCAACTGCTTCTTTTAATCTTCCAGAAAAACAGAGACGCTTTAATATTGCATCGAATTCAAACAAATTATTGTGAATTTGTCGGGAAAATGGAAAATATGGCAAAGCTCGTAAGTGCATATCAGGGGGGAATTTTATTTCAATGTTGGAGAAGGTAAGGAAGAAACCCAAAACAGGAAATTCAAATATAATGAATGTGCAAGGGTTTTCTGATTTTCAAATATATCTCCCCCCATTCTTACTTGGGACACCCCTTCTACAAGTGTAAAATAGTAGTAATTACTAATTAATACACTGAAGGGGCACAACCATGTTTTTATATTTGCACTAACTCAACTTGTCTTTTATTATTTAAAGACCTGTCAAAGGTTGTTATTGTTCTAAAAAAGCTCCCACAAGCCAATTAAAAATGAAAAGACAAGCTAGGTTTATGCAATTATAAAAACATGGCCGTGCTTATGTCATTTCCCTAATGGGAACTGTAACAAACACACGTGCCACATCTCTGATGAACTGAGGGCAACGAAAATACCATCAATTCATTTTTGTATTAAGTTAATAAAAAATTCTAGAGACAGGTGTTATATACACAACAAGGGTGTTGTTAATTGATCTAATTGGATATACACAAATCATGCACTTGAAGCATACGGGCAAGTGTACGAACGGCTTGATTGTACTAGGTCAAACCTTATGTCCGGCTCGAGGGAAGCTGCCTCGACCTGCAACTTGCGCTCACAGACAAAAGGTTAAGGACCACCCGGAGTAGGAATTCCAAGAGAACCCTTCGACACTCAAGTCAAACAAAGGCACAAGAATGAAAGCTGAATACAAGAGGTCCTGAGTAGGATACGAGTCAAGGTGGCAAATGGGTCGTGTCGTGCCGGCACGGCACGATAATTCTCGGCCCAACATGGCATACTGGCCAGACACGGCACGACACGATTTGGCCATGGACCGTGCCATGCCGGGATGAATAAGCCTGAGGTTAGGCACGGCGCAGCCCACGGCCCGTGTCGTGTCGTGCCGTGCCGTGCCATGCCAGCCCAGAAAACAACCACATAAAGTCACTTTTACACTAATTTTGTCATGCCGGACCGTTTCATGCCGCGGGCCTAAACCCGTAGCCCGACACCACCCACGTCTTCGTGCCGTGCTGGCACGGCCCACGTTACTGTAGCAATCGTGCCATGCCAGCACGGCCCGTGTTGTGCCGTGCCTACCAGACCGCCACTTTGAGATAGAGGCACCTACGGGTGTGAATGGTAGGTAGTGCATTATGCTTGGAGTGGAGTGGAGGGATCTCTTTTATAGGCGAAGGTTCTATAACTCGCGGGCACAATGTGATGGTGGGTGGCACTGTGATGATCGCTAGTATAGTTGCTAAGATTTGGTAGATTATGGTAGGTCACTGATGTAAATCACTGATGTGATGAGGTACGGAGAGTACTACCCTTGATAATGACATCCGGGAAGTTGGTAAATGACATGACCACGTACGTCTCTGGGTGAGAGCTGGTGGTAGTTGCTGAGTGATGGGACATTATACGATCCCAAAGGTAATGATTCGATAAGCTAGTGAATGAGTGGTGTCGCACGGCTGATGAGGTGAGCGGTATTGGCTGGGGTGTTACGAACCCGATCCGGATCGTAACGTGATTGATCTTCTTAGAGGGAAGATCGGCCTCTTCATCCACTTCGAGGGAAGGATCAACCCTCCTTTGTGCACAAGACACGTTTAGAAACAATTTTCTTCATTCATCAAAATGATTGGTTACATATTATTTAAAGAGAGAACAACTTACCACGTCACCTAAACATTAGCTGCAACATCCTACGTGCAACTCCTAAAAAATAGCGCTTTCCTAAGAAATTGGAAAATGATAATAACAACCTAAGATCTACCCAAACCAAGTGGTTTATCGCAAAGCCACATCACCATCCTTATCCCAACAACCAGACATTGTAGTGTGCACGTAACATTCCACCACTCTTGGAATCAACCTTGTCCTCAAGGTTGGAGATGAAGCACTGGCCAGTCAAAGAACAATGAAATCTTCTTGTGCAGGACTTTTCGAAAGTCTTCTCTCTTATCTTTTTCTTTTTTCCTTCTTGCTCCCTTTTTTCTTTCTTCGTCCAATGATTACTCTCCATTTTTATGGTGTCATCAAGGGTTGATCCAACTCCATATTCATATTAATCTGACCGTGTTGATCCCCAAAGCTCCATCGCTCCATTTTTTGGAAATGTTGACACACAAATGGTTGTGGAAGAGAATTTGTTCGATGGCGTTGGATATGTTGCGAGGAGCGACGGATTTTCCGACGACGACCTTGTTGGAATTGACAAGGCTGACAAATGCCTTTCTTTTGTAGTGTTTTCTCCTTTCCTTTTTTGTACTTTGGAAGACAAGAATTCATTAAACGTGAAACACTTGTCACATAGAGGCCGTAAGATCTACCTCCACCATTACGGTATTGGTTGTTAGAGCATTCTTCCTGGCCGTACATATGTGTAGCTGCCATCTCGTCAAACCGAGCATTCATAGTAGAAACATCACCTCCATCTCCTTGATCATTCTCTCTTGTCCCACAGCAAGAGAACTCACTATGGCTTCCAATCATCTCATCCTTAGATCATCCATGCCTTGCTCTGATACCACTTTGTTACGAACCCGATCTGGATCGTAACGTGATTGATCTTCTTAGAGGAAAGATCGGCCTCTTGATCCACTTCGAGTGAAGGATCAATTCTCCTTTGTGCACAATACACGTTTAGAAACAATTTTCTTCATTCATCAAAATGATTGGTTAACTATTATTTAAAGAGAAAACAACTTACCACGTCACCTAAACATTAGCAGCAACATCCTACGTGCAACTCCTAAAAAATAGCGCTTTCCTAGGAAATTGCAAAATGATAATAACAACCTAAGATCTACCCAAACCAAGTGGTTTATCCCAAAGCCACATCACCATCCTTATCCCAACAACCACACATTGTATTATGCACGTAACATGGGGACTACAAGGGGTGTCAGTGGGGCCCGGCCTTTGGACCTGCCGTATGGAGGCAGTCAGTTGTAAGGGTTGGCCGAGGGCTCGCATCTGGGTGGGAGTGATGGTGGTGCCATGAGGCAACGAACGTGGCCACTTGACTTTAAGGGTCATTCGTCTGGAACCTCTCAATTCTAAACTCCACGGCGTGGACCGCTTCGTTAAGCTGTCTACAAATTTCTTTACATGTGCTGGATGCTGCTATCTCACTGGCCGATCGGTTTTGCCCCCAACAAATCCAAACGTTCCTAGGGTCCAAAATTACTTTCAAGGTTGTAAAATCCATGTATCAAAACAGCTGGTCCTGGATTATAAAATCCATGTACCAAAACAGAATTGTTAATTAGTGGAAGAGGCGTTTGTGAAATGTCAAGATGAAAGACCATGAAGGCCAAACGATTCTGTGGGGCTATTCTTAAAGAAGAGCCCCTCGGCATTCCTATAGTTAAAGTATAAAAGATTAAGTTACGCCTTCTCCAACGGCTTAAGCTTTTGGAGCATTTTGTTGTTTGACATGGTATCAGAGCAAAGATCCCGAGTTCAAACCTGCTTGATATTAAAAATCCACATGTAAAGCCAACCCAAAAGTGGGGCCACATGTGCCACGTGTAGGCCAACCCAAAAAAGAAAGGCCACAAGTCAGGGGGAGTGTTAAAGTATAAAAGATAAATAAGGCTTTCTCCAATGGCTTAAGCTTTTAGGGCAATTGGTTGTTTGACACCTACTATTATCAAACCATGAACATGGGATTTTATTGGAAGAAATCAAAGGCACAGACTCATGCAACAACTGGTCTTGGAAATGCTTTCCGCAATGGTCCCTAGCAAATCCCATATTATAGTTAAAGCAATGCCATACATGTAAGGAAAATGGTTCAATAGAGAGGGACCCCCAAAGGACGTTGTTACAATGTGGCCCCCATGTCTAGATCTGTACATTCCATCTGTTAGGTGCTTACATTGGATCTCCAATGGCCAAGGAAAAAACACCAATCAGAAAATACTAAGGGGCCGTTTGGATAAGCGGATTTTAGAATCCAGGTTTTAGTTTAAAAACAGTTTAAAAGAGGGTTCATGATCAAGTTGTTGTATGCTGTCGTGATAGCGTTTCTTGGATTTTAAGTAAGAAATCTAGGATTTAGAAATCTCTCCCACATCCTGAGATTTCTAAAACTTGGAAACATGGAACGATATGTTGCTCCCTTGCTGTCGGAAAGAAGGGCGATAAATCAGAAAATGACGGCTGGTCTGTATCTTCTCTCGTCTCGCATCTACAATTTTGAAGAAACCAAATATTTTAAAATCCGCATATCCAAATGGCCCTTAGATATCCAATAATATGCACATTTGAGAGATATGCTCAGTAAGGCGTGACTTCACTGTAAGACAATTTGGCGTGCTTACAACTATGTGGTGGGTCCCACCTTTGTTGATCTTAAGCATCCACTTAATAGGCCTTGCTTTGGGTCATCTGTATCTCCAAAATCATGCCAATCTGTAGACCCCCCATTTTAACAGAACCCTAAACTGCTATGTGTGAATAAATATCCTTCAAATTAGTGAATTAGTGTCCCAAAATTTCCCCTAGGGTAGGTTAGTATCTCAATAAGGTCCCTGCAAAATTTCATTCAAATCGGACCAAAATTACCTTATAGGATGAGCCTAGTTAAAATGATAGTGTAAAAAGGGGAGTGTATTATCCGGTAACCCAGTCAGCTTTTACACTAGGGAGGAAAGGAGGGTGAATTTATCTGAGCCAGAGAATGACTTAGCTTAGGATCTAAGCTAACTAGAAAAGGAGGCTGAAACATCCTACTGAAGGATGGTTATCCTCTTCCGGCATGATTGCTATGCGCAGCAGAATAAAAATCGCATAGAACTTTAAATTTTTCTTTTCGATCTTGCAATCGCCCAAGATCCTAGAGTCTAGATTAGTTAATTATGTTAATGAAAAATAAATAAATACCTCTTTGAAAAATAAATCAAGGAACCATGCTGCTTGATCTACTCCTCGAACGGTTGTGATCGTTATGAACGCCGCAAACCCCACAAGTTGAACCGATGGATTCTTTTTCTTTGCTCGACTATTGTGGATGTGAATAACTCTTATTCAACTTTTTAAGGTCTGATATAATCAGTACCTTTGTTGTAAATAATAGAGAAATTGATTGGAAGTCTTTCTCTTTGAAACTATTTCAATTGAAAGAGAGAGAGAGATGGAAAACAATTTTTCAAAGGGGGAAGCAAGGGAGAACGAATTTTTGAGTATTCCTCACTCAAAATTTCGTTCAGCCCTCTCTCATTTATAGAAAATAGAGTTTTGGTTTCATAAATCCTTGTTTCTCTCTCCCAATTCCTATCCAATTGAGAAACCAACTTGAATTGAGACTCCTCGAGTTAATGGGACTCTTCCAAACCTCTAAGGCTGTGTGGGAACATTCAAGATACATGGGAGAACATGTATGGATGCCTCTCTCCCGTCCTTGTAGCCTTATCTCATAAGAATTGGTGTGGCACCCGATCCCGCGAGAGGGGTGAGGCGCGTGAGGTACGCTCTCTCTTGGTCTCTCGTACCCACGCGAATGGCGTGTGCTTTTTATTATTGATTTTAATTACCCAACCAAGCAGGTAGCAACCAAGCCATAGGGTGCAAACAAACGTGCAACCCAGTACCCATAAGGGCAGGGGTAAGCCGCCAAGCCTAGCAAGGTGTGATTTAATTCATCTTTTCCGTGAATTTGGGATCACTAAGGCAATCCGAATTTCACGCAAAAGAGAGTGACAGAGTCGCCACCTAGATGAGGGATCTAGGACCCATAATTGACCAGAAATCAAGACTCGTTACCTGGTTACGGGAATGGAAGGTATGGGGAGTTACCACCACATGCATCATTCCTGCCCAATAATCGGTCTTCAATTCCAAAAGTTAACTCTTTTGAATTTCTTTTAAATGGCTCATTTAACTCTATATTAATGTGCGAACTACATGACATGCATCCTAAGATCTAATTTCAGTGTAATTCCTAAATGTGTATCTTGATTTTCTTAATTTGTTTGAATTCAATCTAAGTGAAAGTTCTCCTAAAATTCTAATTTCATGGAAAGTCCTAAGTGATTTAATTATGTTTAATTTAAGGATTAATGTACAAAACCCCACCATTTATGTGTGGAGCCGACTCGTGATTGGTATGCCATCAAGCATCCAACCTGCCTACGTACCCAAGCCTTACTGGGATCAGAGTCGACGTAGTTCGTTGCACCTAAGCTAAGCTACTTATGCCTAACTCATCTAAGACACCGATCTAGACTGGATTGACTGTTTCAACAGTTTTAAAAGAAGTTATTTAATTCAAGTTGAAGATTTTATTATCCTAGGACTTCATCTAAGATGCTATATGATCCTATCTAAGTGTATGTTGTCCCTTGGACTAATGCAAGTTAACCTACATCCTAGGTAACTAGGCTTGTCCTAGGAAAAAATTAGGTGACTAGTCTAACTAGATCTATGGCACGGTTGCTATCCATAGCAAACGCCTGTGATGAGGCTGAACTCCTAACTCTAGGACTCCCTAAAACCTAGGACACGACATGACGTAAGTGTTCCTAAATAGGGCTCTAATCGTTCTTACGATGGAAACTGCAATCCAACGGTTCCAAAAGACATGATGTAAATTGATTCAATTTGTTGAAATTAATAATTTTCAGATTTCAAGGATTTTCGGTTCCTAAATATCTAAGGAATACCAAAGGCTCTATGGTTTGTAAGTTTTGGCCTCAAATCGCAACCATGGAAGGGAATCGTGCTCTCAACCTTGTATAATTTAGCACGCAAGTTATAGTATGTTATTGCCTGGCATATTTCTCAGGATTTCCGTGAACAGTGGACCTCGGAGCTAATAACATACTATAATTTACACACTCTAATTATGCTGGATTGATCGCAATTAGTATACGATTATGGTTACAATCTCGGCATCTAAATTATCCTAGCATGTTATTTTACAAAGGAACTCTATTACTCCTAAGATTTCTGTTTCAGATAGCTCAGTGATTGAATACATTATGAAAAGTTAGAGTTCTGTGAAAATTTTCAAGGTGCTTTGAATTAATTCGGATTTTTAAATGAATTTATCACAATTGGATCAAATTATTGATTTCAGAAAGAAGCCTATAGCTAATTAAATTATCTGTTTCATAAACTTTAGGACAAGATGTATTCTTGAAAAATATATTCTACTTTAATTTTTCATGATTTTAAAGATTGAAATTCCATTTTTAATTGATTTTACACTTTCGGGTCAGATTGATGACATTACACTAACAGATGTATCAAATTAATTCCAAATCCAACCAAACTTTTACTAGACCATTCTCGGACAAATCGAAAATTATGAGAAAACATTCGGACATTATTTCAATAATTATCTATTTTTAACTGATATATTAATGTTCTGGTCAGAGCAATTAAAAATCAATAACAAATATTAAAATATCCCCAAAATTTCCGAGAAATTCACAATATGATTCTGACTGGTCAGTTTATTTTTCTACCAAATTTCAGCTTTTAAAGAGTTCGTTTAATGACATTTCGTTTATATATATAAAAATCAATGATTTTATCAAAACAATTCCAGGAAAAATAATAAATAAAGCCCGAATCTTTTGAAAAATTTTGTACGATATTTAAACATCAAAAATCTGCTGATGATCAAATTTCAATCAATTTCGGATTGTTTTGCTATACGAACGATTTTTAGAACCATGAAAATCCTATTTCTAGGTATTTTTTGAACGAATTTTTGAGCCAACAAGACAAATGAAATCTACCGGAATTTTTAGATTTTTTGTGCTATTTTAACCATATTAAATCTCAGAAAACATAGCTTCACGAAAAATTCTTGGTTTTAAAACACTGACTTTGTAAAAACGATTCAAAATCCACTGAACATCCAAATCAATTAAACGCTCAATTTTCTCATATAACGGTTCCTTTTTTAACAAAATTGATAATTAAATGAACTGATCCATCAAAATCATATTAGATCATTCATCGTAGATTTTACGAAAATCATGAAGAAAACAAAGAATAAACGCCCATAAGCATGCTTTTCTACCTTTGATATTATAAAAAAAATGGAGGAACCTACCGTTGATCGCGCTCCTTGTCTCTAAGGTGCGTAAATCCGAGGTATACACTTTGTCGTACCCTTTTATACGCTCTAGAAAACTCAATCCGCCAAAGTAGATGAATCGCTCTTTCCGATGTTTGTTGTCTATCCTTGAGCCTTTGAATCTCCTTGAATTTATGATTCCTCGATGAATACCCCGCCGAGAGGTGAGAGAGATTTGAGAGTGAGAGAACCGGGTGAGGGTGAGAGTGAGAGAGGGCTGTAGAGAGGGTGAGAGATTTGAGAGAGAACCGAGTGAGGGTGAGAGTGAGAGAATGTCAAAACGTCGAGAGTCTCCCTTTTCTTTTCTTCTTATTCTTTTTTTTTTGTTGGTTCCTCAAAACCTCTTCCTTCCTCTCCTCTAGTCGGGTGAAAAAAACAGCTTCGCACTCTTTTTAAAGTTGATCCGCAGGAATTGCCAAAATTTTCTTTTTCTTTGAGAGCAAGGGAAGATTCAATATGAGCTGCTTGCTATTATGAGAGAGATAAATATAGCTATTGAGATTAGAAAGAGAAAGAGTCTCACACGTGAATTGCTTTCTCTATATAAAATAGAGAATCTCCCCTTATAACAGCCCATTGAATTTATTTTTTATAGCTTTGCCCAAAGAGCCCTTCCCAAACATACTTTTTTAAAAAATCTTAATTGAAAATGAATTCTTAGTATAGACGAAAGATGGGCATGGGCTATTTGAATTAGAATCCAAGAAAATCTTGGTCTCTTATGGGATTAGAATGATCCCCAAGTGGACCCACACGAGATGGATGAGTCCAATTCCATGTTGACCGAAAGTTCAATAGCTCTAAAAGTAACCAAAACGGATGTTGAGGTTATTTTTATAAAGTTGGTATGCATTCCTTTTAGAAATTGTAGCTCTTAGAATTCTCAGGACCGAGTGAATATTCAACACCACACATTTTCCACTAAAAAAAACCGTGTGGGGTCTCCATACAAGGAAACTACTGAATTGTAGTTCTTAAAAAAATTGCTAATTTCTTAAAAAAAAAGTTCTACAAGGCCACTTTAGCATTTTTTTTTATCCTTAAAAGTACTGTACGAGTCACCATGGGATGATCCAAACCATCTATTTTTGGGCCTTCACGCAAGGTGATCTCAATCATCCATTTTACGAACCACTAAGCGAGTAGGTGGCGCCCCAAAACCATTTTCATGGGAAGATCTAAACCGTTCAACTTGTGGGCCACAATATGTGAATTAATTGCGCCCCTTAAATCATCTTTGTAGAGGGATCTAAACGGTCCAATCAAATGGGCCATGGTATAATGAATTGTGTTCCACCAAATTATTTTTGCGGGCTGATCGGAACCGCCCAGTTTATTAACCACGACTCGAATTGATTATGCCCCGCAAATTATTTCCATAGAATGATCTGAACTATTGACTGATGGGCTACAATGTAAATTAGGTTGAGCCCCCTTGAACTATTCCTAAAGACTGATTTGAACCATTCACTTTGACAGGCCATGGCATAAACGGGTTGTGCCCTCCATTCATCTCCAAAATCACTCCTATAGGGTGATAAAAAATGGCTCCATTTGATGGGGCCACTTGACAATCTTGATCGCTCAAATAGTGGGCTGCGACGTGATTTAATTCATACTCCGTGAATTAATTCCGTTAGATGATCCAAACTATTCATTTGACGGATGACGAATCACGACATAAGTTGGGCATGCCCCGCTGAACTATTTCCAAATGATGATCCAAACCATTCGATTGGTGGGTCACAACATGGAAAGCCATAAGCTCAACACTCACATTTAATAAAAACAATGTGGGGTATACTGACTTGATCCCATTCCAATCAAAATGTTCAATGCGGACCCACCCAGTGGGTCCAAATTCTCTCTTGATTAGATTCTTGTGACTAACCTTCCTCAATACCCGACGGAAAAATGCAAAAATATTGAAAATGACAAAAAAGATCGAGAAAACATAAGAGACGGACACCGAAATGGAAAATAATGAAAAAGACAGATAGAAAAATACTAACTCCTTTGCTGATTAAGGTGGGGCAAAATGGGGGTGTCTACAGTTGGTATTGGAAACAAATTGCTTGCTTTGTAGATCCTACAATTTAGCAATTCTTATCCAACAAGGAGTTTGAGTGCAACTCAAAGTCCTTGAGCAATTGGGACTCTTTTACCCACCTCTCCAACTGATTTGGGAGTATTGTGGGCCCCACAAACCTTATCCAATTGTGTAGTCCTATCCCAACTCCCAATTTCGTTCCAATTCTGCAACTTTTGTAAAACCAGTTTGGGAATAACTATCATCATTTCGATTACACATTATTATGCTTATTATTAATCAATTTAATAATTGATTAATAATAAGCATAATTATTAAATTGATTAATAATAAGCATAATAATGTGTAATCCAAATGAAGATAGTTATTAAATTAATTTTACGTTAGTTATGGATGAGCTTACGGAGGGGCATCCAGGATGAGGTGCCGTGGTGTATGTTATTTGCAGATGACATAGTATTAATCGACGAAACCAAAGTAGAAGTAAATGCTAAATTAGAGCTATAGAGAACTACTTTGGAATCTAAAGGTTTTAGACTGAGTAGGACTAAAACAAAATATATGGAATGCAACTTTAGTAATATAAGGAGGTGAGACGAGGATGTAGTAAATATGACTGGACAGGAGGTACCTAAGAGGGATATCTTTCGCTATATTTCTTCAATTCTACATAAGGAAGGAGAGATTGAAGAGGATGATAACCATAAATTAAGAGCAAATTGGTTGAAGTGGAAGCTTGCCTCTGGAGTTATGTGCGACCGTAAAATCTCTACCAAGTTAAAGCGAAAGTTTTATAAGATAGCTGTGAGGCCAGCCATGCTATACGGCTCAGAATGTTGGGCCACCAAGAAGCAGCATGTGCATAAGATGAGTGTAGCGGAGATGCGAATGCTTAGATGGATGGGCGGCCACACAAGGTTAGATAGAATTAAAAATGAAGACATTCGTAAAAAGGAGGGGGTACCTCCAATTGAGGAGAAGATGAGAGAGCACCACTTAAGATGGTTTGGACATATCCAACGTAGGCCTTTGGATGCTCCGGTGAGAAGAGGCAACTCGTGCCAAATTGATGGAGTAAAAAGAGGTAGGGGCAGACCGAAACAACTTGGGTAGAAACATTGAGGAAAGACTTGA
Organism: Tasmannia lanceolata; assembly: GCF_043159265.1. Lineage (NCBI taxonomy): Eukaryota > Viridiplantae > Streptophyta > Magnoliopsida > Canellales > Winteraceae > Tasmannia > Tasmannia lanceolata. The sequence goes on along the minus strand of NW_027518680.1, from coordinate 51,480,760 downwards.
TAGCTAGGAACGTAACAGAGAACATGACCTTGGATAGGATAGAATGGAAGAAAATGATCCACGTAGAAGAACCCAACTAGAACTAGGATTATAGTCGGGGAGATTCCTTTTACCTTCTTCATGAATTTTTTCTAAAGGATTCATTTAGCCGACCCCAACTAGTTTGGGACAAAGGCTTTGTTGAGTTGAGTTGAGTTGAGATTAATCAATTTAATAATACATAATAATTTTTAATAATTAAATAATTAATAAATAATCAATTAACAATTTAATTAATTAATAACTCACATCCAATGGGAGTTTTTTGGCTCCCATTTGTCTTTAAAAAATTTTCTTACTGTCTCTTGTTACTTACTTAACAAAGACATGTATACATACATATATCAACATATATATATATATATATATACTTAATTAATATCCACATTAATCTAACAGATCATATTTGTCAGTGTAATTACATAAAATGTGAAACCCTAATCCATTTGGATGTTACCGGGTCATTCGAGTTGCGAGTGGGATCGTCGCAAGGATCCGACAGTCAATCCTGCAGAACCCTATGGTGGGCCCCACTGTAATCTCGCTCTGTAGTGAAACTACACTAGTATTGGGTCAGTGGCCTCCATCGAGACGTAACCCTGAAGATGACCTTCAGATCATCTTACCCCTAATCGCATCATGTATGTGCAAATCCTTTCTTCGTAACTACATCTACTGAGTTGAGTCATACGGGAGGTGGACACCATTTACCCCCTTCGCCCACTCTTAGTATACCATTTTAGTCAAGCGGTGTTCGGCCTCCAAATGCATTTGTAAAGTCCTTTGAAAACAATTCAATATTTCATAAACCTTTCTGATAAATATTTTATCAAATCCACCTAGCCAGACTATTTAATAGGCCTACCGCTCTGACAAAGTTATAGATGTCAATCCCTAAATTTTAGGGCGAAGAATCCCTTGTTGAGTATCACTATTGGTCTCGAGGGTTTGCTCTAGGATATATCCATATCCGAATGTGACTCTAAAATAGAATCACTATAAGATAGACTAAGACACTAGAACGGGCTGACATACCAATATGATCCCTCTTGTCTAACAGCATGTGAAGAGTCCTGTCCAGAAGAACAACTTTATACTTTCTTATCCACAAGTTGTTCTTTATTTGATCTGGTTCGGTTGCATGATCCAATCGTCGTACCCACTCTTATTGCTTAGGGTCCACTACCCAGATGACCGAGATAAGTCACCTCATGACACGTGCATGTAGGCAAGACTGGTGCTAGTTGTATACAGAAAGAGATGTACTCCAGTCTCTTTCCCAACTATGATCTATTAAGGCTTGGATAGAACCGAGATGCCATATCTCCTTGCTCCCTTAGATCTGTAAATCCTTTGAGCATGGCATTTCTACAATGCTACCTAAGGACGAACATGTGTCAATAAACAAGCACATCACACACATTCATTAATATAATTACCCATTCATGTTATGAAATAAACATTTATTAATTAATAAATGTCATTCTACTGGCTTTTCAGGGCATATTCTTTAACACCTACTTGCATCCTTAATTATGTTTTTTCCTAAAGACCACTCTCATTTAGCAAATAAAAGACAAAACAAGCTATTAAAGAAGGCTGTCCATAGGCAACTTAAGGGGTAGAAAATTAGTAAGAAATTCTATAAATAGGGGTTTAGGGCTGTCATTTGAGCATTTTTCTTTTCCTTTGCTGATTTTTACAGAGAGAGAGAAAAGTAAGAGAGAATAAAGGTTTCTCACTATTCCGATCTTCTTCGGCAGATCTACCGGGGTTCCAATCATCCTTTGGTCGTCAGTTGCCTTTGTTCTCCCTCCAGATTTTTTTTCCTCATCTCCTTTTGAACCTTAGCTTGAATCTTCATTCTCACTTCATAGAAACCCTAGAGTTAGCCATAGAAATCTTAACCTTGAAATTTACTCCATCAAAACCTCAGATCTGAAGCTTAGAACCCTAGATTCGTTCATATTACTGTTTTTGTGGCTAAGAAACTCAACCTCAATCATCTTCATTGTTTGGACCTGGATTTGACATTTCAGGTGCTTTAGCTATCATTTTTCGAAGAGATAAGGTAAAATCACAAGCTCGGTCAATAAAGCAAGGTGAGATTCTTCTCTATTATTTGATAATTCTTTTCATTATTAATTTGGATAACTTTTTGCTTCATGCGCTTATGATTGAATCATTCATGTTATTCTTTAAGTGAAAGATTTGATTAATTCCTAGGCTTAGGAGGTTTTACGGTTAAAAGATCCATGTTGTGTTCATTTGAGTGAAGTATCTTATGATCATGTGATTAAATGAGGCACTTGGTTTAGCTTATTGAATGATTTAATTGTTTTCTTTAAATTGCATTATCTGTTTTGTTTTACTTGAATGATTCATCCTGGTTTTAGGAAATCACATAAGATCAGATATTATTTTTAGATAGTTTTGTAAAGAAATGTATGAGTGATAAAACTTTGATTGATTAGAGAAAGGTAGATCTATGATTTTTCATAGGGACTTCGATTCTTTAATCTCTAGATGCTTTGATGATCGTCTATTTGATTATTTTTTTTACTTACATGCTCCCTTGATGATTGAAGTGATTAATTGGTCATAGATCTCTTATAATTGCCAACCTTTGTGATCTAAGGTTGGGAAAATGATTTGAGATTTGTTAAAGCTGTGATTATAATGTTCTAATTCTTATGTTTTTAAGTTAGTTATGACTTTCTTTTGATGATTTGATCGATTGGTTTAGCAAAGTGTAAACCTGCTAGATTTTCAGTGGAACTTGTTACTTCATTTGTTTTAGTTTCAAAGGGTAATGTCTGCCATCCAGTACTTAGTAGCATGATACACTGTAATGTGCTACAATCTCCCCTTGAATCATGATGATTTTGCTTAAATGCCTAGTGAGTCCTGTGTGAGATCCAATGTGATTTCCAGTTATCATCCTATTTTATCATGGATGTGTTTTCTTTGGTTTCCACTCCTTTGTTTGATATTTACAGATTATTTCCCCTTGTTTATATCTAGCATGTTATGGTATACGGAAATGTGGATTACAAGAATTTTAATAACTCATGCTTACGAGTGTTATCCTACTTTGAAAATGGCACAGTTAGTCAAGATAGCTTACTTCTACGACGGGAGTAGTTTTAAGAATAATAAATTGAGTTTTGAACAATAATTCAAAAATGATGATCTTTGCTGTGATCCACATATTGTTAAATCCTTGTGATGATACAAATAGTTCTGTCTATTGGTTAAATTAATTACAATTCTATTTGATTTAATGTTTCCTTTTACCCTCCCTTTCAAAAGAACTACAGTAATATTTATAATGGTTGAAGGAATTGAGAATTATTCATAAATGCATCATTGTGTCTCTTTTACAATCACTTTGCAAATAGTTTTTATTTGTGATCAATTACATATATTGATTTCATTTTCATCAGTTTCATGTCCTATGGTATTAGTGATTTTATTAGAATTGAGGATTTGACTCAATAGGTTGAAATTCATGGGATTTGATTGATTGAATTCCTATTCATCATTGACTGAGCTTGTATTTCTCTTTAGTCCTTATAATTATGTTTAGTTTTTATCAAAAGAGAGTTAGAATTGGGTCCGACTACTCCGTTAATTTCTCAGACTTCATTTGTCCAGGGATGATTTTTTACTTTGGACTTACAAGATGAACTGTATTCCTTTAAAGATTCACAAATTAATTGCATACAAAATAGTTAGAAATTGGTTCAGCATTGGATATTTGATTTAATGTCTGATTCTAATTAGTTTGTGGTAGATTTTGAAAAGAATGATCTTTCTAGGCTTTTCCATGTTTTAATGAATTTGTGATTACTTCCTATATTATGAGTGATAGGCTTGAATAAGGTAGTGAGATTGGAATATTATCATGTCATTTTGCATATCTAATTCACTAATTGTAAATACCTTGACTTGATATTACTGGACCAAATTTGATATGTACCTAAATCTTAAACTTGTAGTGTAAGCCAGCCAAATAGACTCTCGAATCCTTATATCATCTAAATCCTTGAACAATCTGTTTGAATCCTCTAAACCCTTGGCCTAATTCGGATTTGATTTGCCAATCTATTGTTACCTGAACATTAAATATTTAATGTTAATATCTTATGTCATTGAAAAGACATGAACAAAATTTCCTGTCAAATTTGAGTTTTGCATTGGTATTTATTCTTTGAGACCTATCGAAGAAATGAATGGTAAGAGACTTTATGACAAACCAACCCTATAATCTTGTCAGTGATTGAACCTTATTAAGATTTTCTGTTATTCCTATTCTCAAATTTAGATTACAACAGACTTTGCATTGATTACGTTTGTAAATACATGAATGAGTATGAATGTGTTATGCTGGTTTGTTCAAGTTATATATTTTAAAGGGTCATGAAGTGATTGATCAAAATTTCAAAGATTGTTTCGGAGTATGTAAGTGTTTGCCTTCATGACAACATTGGTATTACTAGCATTTGATATATGATAGGGTTAACTAGGGCCCACCTTTAGGAGACTATCTTAGTCTCATTGTAGTTCCTCCTTTTAGGAGACTATTTTAGTCACATTAGTAAGTCACCCCTAAGAGACTGTCCTAGTTTCATAATTAGAACACCCTCTGAGATTAGTTGGACACTGTAGACACCCCATTTTGACCTGACCCAAATTTCCCAAAAAAAAAAAAGTTTTGAATAAATCCCGAAGTCCGAGCCCCGAAGCCGAGCAAATAAAAGCTAAATGTTCCACCCCCATTTTCTACCCAGACCACCCCTCGTAGTTAAAAATAGTAGTCATAAATACACTTGAAGGGGGGGTGTCCATGGAAGGAGTAGGGGCAAAAATGCCATTTCCCCTTTAAAGAGGGTCGATTAGGGCTTAAAAGAAGAGCCCCATTTTCTAAGAAGAAAGGAAGGAAGAAGGAGAAAAAGAGCAGAGAAGAGAGAAGAGAGGGAGAGAAGAGAGGGAGCCAAGGCAACAACACCACCGTCATCCACCACCAATCTCCACCATCAGAACCCACCACCATCTCCTCCACCGTTTCCCATCATCCTCAATCCCCAAAACCCAAACCCATTTTCTCCACTCCAACAGCCGAAACCCACCTCCACCGAACCACCACCACCACCACCCATTCGAAAACCCTCTCCCACCCTCATCTCCTCCAACCCTCACCTCCAAAATCGAAACCCATCTCCACCCCAAACCCTTCTTCAAAACCCAAAACCCAAACCCATTTTCTCCACTCCAACAGCCGAAACCCACCTCCACCGAACCACCACCACCACCACCCATTCGAAAACCCTCTCCCACCCTCATCTCCTCCAACCCTCACCTCCAAAATCGAGACCCATCTCCACCCCAAACCCTTCTTCAAAACCCAAAACCGAAACCCATTTTCTCCACCATCCTCCTCCACAACCCACGGCCATCATCCACCACCTCCATCTCCACCCCAACACCACCCTTCGAAAGCCCTCTTCTATCTTCATCATCACCATCCCCAACCTCTTAAACCCATCTTCATTTGCAAGAGATTAGCAGAGAAAGAAAAAAAAAAGAAAAAAAGAAAACAGAGAGCTAATAGAAGGAGAGGTGCTACGTCTTCTTCGACCCCTCCCATCTCCGACCAATCCCTCTTCTCCGGCCACTCCTCCTCCAGCCGACACTTCCATCCTTGCCACCATCAGCCGCCTACTCCACCATTTTCTTCTTCTACCACTCTTCTTCCATTTAAACCCTCTTCATTTATCCTTTTAGCTTCAAGGCATTGAAGCCCAAATCCTATCAGCACCCACCCCACTGGCTGCTGAAACCCCCTACAAATTCGACTCCACCGCCTATCTCCACCACCGACCCCCATCTTCTCCTCCTTCAATTCTCAGATCTGTAAAAGAAAAAAAAAACAAAGAAATAGAGAGAGGAGCAAAAAGGGCTGGTGTGAGATCGAGAGAAGTAGATAGGGGTGCGAAAGAGAGAGATTTGAGCATGGGGCTCTCATTTTTATAAAAAAAAAAAACACAAACAAACAGAGGAGATAGGGGGGGCAGCTTCACTTCGCAAGTTGAACGAGCAGTTGTAGCTGAGAATTCGGGTTGGGCTTCACAGGTCTTTGTCCGTCTTCTCTGTGAGTGATTTTTTTTTATTCATTTCTTTCTTTTGGTGTGCAATTTTTATCCTAGATGTTTTAGTTATAATTCAGGAATGAAATTCTTGCTTAATCTACTCTTTTCCTAAGTGATTCATGTATTTCGAATGGTTTCGAGCCGATGTCTAAGGGGGTTTTGATCGCATGAGTTAATTCACATTTTCTTCTTGCTTTCGGTCTTCATTCGATTTGTATTGGAAGAAACCTGACAGGAGCAAGTAGATCCCTCTGGATTGCGCTTTGTTTAATTGTTGGCGGTTGTGGGTTTCAATTTTGAGTAAAATGGGTGTGTTCTAGATAATGGGCTTGAATCCGTATCAGATTTTTATTTTTTGATTGTCCTTGAGTTTTCAATGAGCATTTGATTGTAAATGAGACAAAGAAAAGAATGTTTGGCTTTTATCTGAATCATTTCTATCGTTACTGATTTACTTCATTTATTCGGGATTACTGTTTGCATGTCCCTCGGGATCCTCTTTGAGTTTCGCGATTCCTTTCGATCATGGGAACACTTCCGTTGGGTTCAGGCGATGACGGACGACAACCTCTTGAGCCAAAACCCCCTTTCGATCAAAAGGGATAAAAATACATAAAAATCAAATAACAAAAATCCAAAAAACATCAAAAAATATTCAAAACACTCGAAGCGTATTTCGAAAAGCATTCGAACTACGTTGGCTTGATCCCTTTCTACAGGGTACGTAGGCAGCTTGGGATCTTCATCCCAAGTTCAGTCAAACTTTTCAATAAAATCATTTAAACCCTTCAAAAAAAAAATCATTTCAGCATCTGAAAATATCTTTCAAGCTTTTCCCAAAAATACGAAAACCAAAAAGGGCAAGGATGGTGATTGCCAGGTCACTCGGAGCCTTCTTTTCATTTCATTACCGATTTCAATCGTGGTTTTTCGATTTTATCGGTTTTCTGACGTTTTATCGGGTTTTGGGACGGGCAACGACGTAGCATGGCCCCTTCACAGGGATTGTCCTCGCCGAGCCCAACGATAGGCTATGACGATCGCGAGACTTGTCCGATCTTTAGCGGATCAGGATCACTGAGCTCGATTCCTTTAGAATCGCTCCCTGAGTTTATCGTATGTCCCATTTTCTTTTCCCTGGCATTTTGGGTTTGCACATACCGTCTATTTTCTGATTCCTTTCTTTCCTTGCATCTTTTAGTTTATCGTGTGTTTGTATTTGGTTCCTTGTGTGTTTACTTTCAGCTTGCTTATTCCTTGTGCGTTTAGTTTCACATGCTTAGCTGTAGATATTTACTGCTTTTCTGCTTATCATATCTGCTATTACTTGCTTAGCTGTAGCTGTGCATGCGGACGTTATTTCTTTCCTAGATGTGATGGGTTAGGAGTAGATGCGGTGAGTTAGGATTTGGATGTTTATCTTCTTTTGCCCATCCCCGGGTCATGCATGCTTAGATAGACGTTTGTTCGGGGATACTCGTTCCCATTTCACATGATTTAGCCCAAAACTCTTCAAAATTAATTAAAAATGGCATAAGAGACCAGGTGCTTGCACTTGGGCGAATTGGAGGCGCTTAATACCTTCCCCATTCGTCATCAGGCACGGACTTTTGTATCTCTGGTTATCCGTTGCAATAGAGTATTTCATGGGATCTAGGGCCTACTTCCTTGGATGGCGACTCTTCTTTGTTATAGGTACACCTCGGTTCCGGGCTGATCCTTGAATCGAGAGGTATCTCATTTATATCGCCACCCATCCTGTGAGTGGCATCATTTCGAGAGTTCCTTGGTAGAGCTCTCCTTCACATTGTGGAGATCTTAGAGGATCGGCGTGGGATCTCGTGTCCCTCGCCCATTTGTCCTCGGGATCGGGGTCCACAGGCTGGCGACTCTACTGGGGAATTTGGAACATTGCCTAACTCTGTAAAAATGCCATTTTTACTAATTTTGAAGAAATTTGGACTAAAATCATTTTAAATGGGAACATTTTCCATTAGAATGCCAGGGGCACCAAATAGGTACAAAATAAAACAAGGGCTCACACACTCACTTTCATCTCTTGCATATATTATCTGTTTTGTGGTTACCTTTCTGCTGTGGATGTGCTATCAGGTTACTCTCGGAGAGATACTATAAGTAGGAGCCGTGAGGGTTATACCCGCCTTCTAGTGCCACCGCACCAGTAGTATCTCAACACCTGGACACCTTGTGTGTAAAACGGACATAGTTCGTATGCTGGGCGATAGTCACAGCATACAAGCAACTATGCACCCGGACAGGTGGACCTCGCGACATTACTCTCTCTATATATTGCATGGTCCTTTTGTTTGCATTTATGGACGAACATATGTGTTGCTTACACATGTGGAGCCTAGAGTTAGGAGCCTTGACCCATTTATAGACTAGGGTAGTTCACCTCGTGTGGCTACAAATGCGGTCCTAGTACACTCACATGTCTGTCTTGAGTCAAGTGTCTTGACTCTGCAAGATTATATTTAGGGCTGGTGCCCCTGGTTAGGATGTATATATATGTATATATATTTATTACTAGATTAGGGCTTGCTTCATGGTTAGGTTTTCTTCCCTAATCTAATCCTTTTTCCCATCCACCCGTCTTTTGGATTATGATCAGATCATTGGTTTCACATCATTATCTTTATAGCCATGATCTATCTTCCCTGAGCTTGATCCTTTGATCGATCTTGATCAGATCGCTCCGCATGCCAATTATGAGTCTACTTTGCCATTATCACTACCAGAGTGTGTATTCTTGCTGAGATGCCCTGTTTCATCCTTGTCGGCGTACTCTCTATACTTGGTTATTTAGCCCCTTCGTATAGCCGTTGTGCTGTCGGATTTTCTCTAAAAAACTTGAGTGTAATCATTAGCCTCATAGGCTTGTTGACAAACCATGTGTCTATCTTGCCCCATACAGTTGTTATGCTGTCTGATTTTATCCCACAGAAGGATGTGTTGGTGCTACCTTTTATCTCAACTTGCGCATTACATTGCCATGCGATTTCTTCTCATTGAACCTAGTGTTTGTGATTTCCATGATAGGAATCTTGCCCGGTTGGTTAATCATAGCTCTCGAAAGATTCACCTTTTCAAAACCCATTTGGCCTCGCCCAGCTTCAAGGCTTAACCGCAATTCTGCTTCACCCATTTCACCCCTCACATTGCCCAGATGGCTGAGTATATTGAAAGTCTCGTCTTGGCAGAAATGAGAGAGATGATGTTGAAATCCAGGACCTGATAGACGGGGATCCCCTCATTCTTCTCGAACTCAAATGCTTTCGAGAACCCTGCACCTAACCATGTTGCACCTCTTCCACCCACCATGGGAACCATTCAACTCATTCAACCCTTCATAGATCTTACCACCTTTACCTATACCACCCTGGGGCTGGGAAGCAGATTGATTGCAAAGGGAAAATAAAAAATGTCAGAGCTTGAACTCCTTGAAAACATCATACCGGAGAAAGCCTTGCCATTGTCAGGTGCTAGAGATCAATTTGAGCTGGGTCAACAGAAACCAAAGAGGCTGTTCCTTATATGATTCTAACTCCAGGGTTGCTCTCTCCAATCATTATCATCATTAATGAAGGTACGATGTCATGAACTTTCAGCGCTGGTCCATTGCCTCCAAAAAGTGTCATTTCTTTGAAATTCGTCCTTGTCGTGTGTGTAAATATTCTCTTGTCAAAGTTGGTAGGTCAAATAATCATGTTAGTGTCAAGTCCAAGTATTTTGTGTTTGCTCGCCTTTCTTATGGTGAGTCAGCATTCAACCCATTGTTATGTCTGATGTAAAGCCCGATGTTGCGTGTCGAGTATCATCAATGTACATAAACTTCTCAATGAAATGAGCATGTGTTTTCAATGTCAATTTTCCTCTGTGTTTCCTCTTGGATCTAATGTTGAACAAATTAAAACACCCTCCTCGGACGAGGATGCCGACGAAATTCCCCTCGAGATCTGAAAGATGGTCAAACGAGAGGAAGAGCGTCGAGCAAAGCCACTTGAAGATGAAATCGAAACTGTGGATAGTGATATTGAAATCCAAGACTCGGGAAATACGGATTTGCAAAACTTTATCTTCTGAAGAGCGCGAAGAATCAATAAACCTATTTAGAGGGTTCAAAGTAGTCATGCTTGGTCCTACAAGGATAAACTGGGAACTTGCCCTGGCACTGTTCAATGTAAGTCTCCCTCAACTTTAGACATCAGGTCGGAGAATCGAAAATTTCAAAGGAAGAACATTAGATTAGACATCAAGTGAAGATAGTGAAAAGATTGAGAGAACCCTTGCGAGCAACAAAATCAAGGCCATAGAATATGAACCCCAAAAGAATACTTGGGCCTTGCATTCCGATGGAATTTCTAGTTAGAGCATTCAAGGAGTAGGGGCATCCCCCGATATCAAAAAAAAAAAAAGAGAGAAAAAGAATGAAAAAAAAGAAAGAAGATAGAATCCAGAACAAAAAAAGGAGAAGGGAACATACCCCTACGTCAACTCCTTAGAAATATCTGAATCCCAAGAAGTGGAGTCGGTTTTAAAGTATCTTCAGCATATAGAGAAGACCCTGAGTCTTAGAATACTGAGCATCAGTGCAAGATCCCAGAGACAAGTGAGAATTCTTTCAGGCAAGCTTGCGTAGTACAGATGAAGTCTTGACAAGAAATGCCGCCAGACTCCTCAAAAAAAAAAGAGAGAAAAAGATTCAAAGCCGTTGAACCTCAATCACTTCAGAAGCCTGTACAGCAGAAGGCCATCATTGGCTGTTTGAACCTTCAAAACCAAAAATCCCAAATTCAAAAAATCCTTTTGCAAACACCTTTGAGCCTCAACAAAATCAAACCTTCTTTTCAAGCGCCCACAAACCAGGGGCATTTTAACTCTGAACTACGCAGACCTAATCCCCAGTTATTCAGGGGTACGTAGGCAACCTGGTCTTCCAGGTTCGGTTAACCTTTGAGTTAAAAGCTAAATCATTCTTTTCCAACCCTTTTGAACCCACGCCCACCTAGAAAGTCCTTCTGGTGAACAAGGAAAGGTTCGAGGCAAAAGTAGAAAGAAAAGAGAAAAACGATGGAGTCTGAAGACCCGCTAGGCTGAAAACCCGAAAGGGCGGCCTAGGCAAAAGTTAGGGTCATTCACCCGCTAAGTTGACAACCAAAATGTCGGCTTAGGCAAAAGTTAGGGTACTCAAGCCCGCTGGACCGAAAGGGCGATCCAGGCAAAAGATAGGGCAAGCGGTCCGTCGGATTGAAAACCTGAAAAGGCAATCTGGTCAATGGCAGTGACTTCTCACAAGAAGCGAATCAATGAAGTGAAGAAAGAACCTTCAACCGGAGCAAAATCTCAAAGTCCAAGGAGTGCCGGCAAGCTTATTTTGACGCTCCGCTAAACTAGGGCATTGAAACCGAGCAAGCTGAAAGGGATAATAACCATGAAGGAAATACCGAAGGAGGAGAGTAGTGTCTCTTGACACGGTATTCGAAATACTCTTAGAGTGGCTAGGCCATACCCTGAAACATATAACACATAAGATCCAATAGTGAGTAAAAAAAAATGAGTCGAGTCCCTAGAGCAATAGGAGTTTTCTTTGGTTGAGTCCTTTGAAGTATGTTCTTCCTTTTGCTCATTTTCCCATTTCTTCGAAGTCAAAGTCATTGGCGTTGGAAGAATGGCAACATGCCGTCAAAAAAAAAAAATTGGAGTAAATCCTGGTTAGGTATTAGAAGGGGCAAGAGTCATCCTATTCAAACCTACCAAAGACTTTAAGTCTCCAGAAGTGAGCAATGCAAAGATGAGATTCTCAGACTCAGCCATCATGGTGATTCTCCTACTCTCTCCTTACCAAAAAAGAAAAAAAAAAAAAAAAAAAAAAAAACCCTGCAACTTCAAGCCTTCACAGAAAGAAGCATCTTTTCTTCAACCGCCATTGTTTTACCTCCCTAAGACCCTTGTCATGGAAGTACAATACACTAGGGGCATCTTTTATGACTTGCGTCATAAAAGATGTCAAGCACACAAAGGCAATCAGTGTCAAGGTCTCCAGCAAGTTGAGATGAGAGAAGCTCGAGCACATCTCGAGTCAAACCTCCATATTCCTCAGCTAAGCCTACTCCATAGTCAGCTCATCAGCAAAGCTAATCCCCCATGGAGTCTAACATCTATTTCCCAGAGAGTCCGCTGGCAATTGCTCAAAGCGTTTAATTCCCAGCAAAAATCTAATTCTTTAAAAAATGGGTCAGTACCCAAAATCTCAGCAAATCATGTGAGCCCGGTCCTCAGCAAGGAACTCGCACTCCCATTCTCTCGGTAGGAGACAAAGTAATTTCCAAAGAAATCAATCCAAATCAATCAATTTAAATCAATCAATCGATCAAAAGCGTGGGAGTATTAATCTTTTCATAAGAATTGTACTCTGTGAGCAAATTTCTATCGCTTGTTACTGCGTGAGGGTTCCGCATAACAAAGCTTTCCCTCTTGATTAGTGCGTGAGGATTCCGCCTGATTAAATTCCACCTTTTGTCTTGGTGACACCTCATGTACCTCACAACATGCATTCAAGATTGGAGGGAGTCACAAAAGCCAAGACAAAGTTCAAGATGTTCACTCACAAGCCAAAGAAGTCCAAGAAAGTGCAAAGGAGCTGATACAATCCAAGAAGACTCATGGTATACATTTTTAGATTGTATTTAAAGTCTTCTTGATTTTATGAAAAATGCACTTTCAATAGGTTTTCAAATGATTTTCATACCTAAATTTTTACATCTTTGAAAATCATCAAAACAACTAAAAATGTGTTTGAAAACGTAGGACTAAAGCCCAAAGACCATAGCCCAAAAGCCCCTGATTTTTTTAAGTTAAAATGAAATTGTACACAGGGACGGTCGACCGGAGTGTCCCGGGCGACCGCAGATGCAAAGCTGGAAATCCAGCACTTGCATTGCAAGAGCGGGCCGGTTGACCGGGGGAAGCCGGACGACCGCAGAAATGGTTATGTGGAATGAGAACCATTCTGTCATGGGTTTGGGCGGGCGACCGCCGTGGGTCGGTCGACCGCGATAGATTTTTGCGCTTAAATGTTGAGCGGACAGGTAGCCTCGTCGGGCGACCGCCATGGGACCGGTCGACCGCGACGGTAAGAAATTTGAAAATATAAAAGTCCGTCGATAAGGGCGGGCGACCGCTGTAATCCGGTCGACCACCACGGTCTGGCAAACTAGCCGTTGGGGCTTTCACAGGTTGACTTTTTCAACCCAGTTTTTTACAGTTTTACCCCCAAACGGTCATATTTTCAAATACACTATATATACACTATCAAAACTTATTTAAACAAGCTTTTGAACATTTTTGAAAGATCAAATCCCATCTTTTTTAGCTTCAACTTTTCAAATCAAAAGCAAAACATCTTTGAGCTTGTATTTCCACATTTTATCAAGAGGTACTCCATAGACTTTATATTTGTATCTTTCTTTGGAGTGATTGTGAGCTTACAATGTTCTAATCCGCCTATTAAGAGGCATTGAGAGTTTTTTTTTTTTTTTATTCTTCATTGAGGGTCTCCGATTCGGCCCGTTAAGAAAGGTGAATCCATTGTAAGAGGGTGTGTCCCCTCGCAAGGCTTCGTGCAGAAAGGGTTTGTCTCCTTTGGAGTTGGAGAAGGTGGTTGTAAAGCTTTGAGATTTTGCTTGAAATCTTACCATTAATGGAGTACCCAAGGAGCTAAACTTGGAAGAGTGGAGTAAGTCTTGTTGATAGACTGAACCACTATAAAAATCTTGTGTTCCTTGTGGATGGCTTTTCTTCTCCTTCCCTTGCACATGTGGTGATTGGTAAACTCTAACCCTAACTTGTATTAATGTCTTTAATTGACCAAGGGTTAGTAAATGCACATGATTGAAATATTTAGACCCTAGCTTTAATTACTATGCTTATTTGAACAAGGGTAAGAATATTAACTTGAGCTTAATTAATGAATTAACTTTTAATCTTCCATCAAATTAAGCCCAAGAATTTTTAATTGACCAATTCACCACCCCCCCTCTTGGGTTGTCACACTTGCATTTCAAATCTAAAAGACACAAAAAAGCTAAAAGACACTAAGAATGCATATTGGAAAAGCTGTTTCCGAACTACGTTGAGTTAATCCCTTTCCACAGGGCACATAGGCAGCTTGGGTTTACCCAAGTCCAGTCAAACCTTTTTAACATTTCTCAAAACCTTTCAAAACAAAACATTTCAAACATTTCAAATCATTTCAAACAAAAAACTTTTTTAAATCTTATTTGCAAAGCTAATAAGACGGTTTTCGAAAATTAAGGAAAAAACAGTTTTCAACCAACAACAAGGAAGAAAAGGTTGTTGTCGACGGCTATATGAAGTCAGTGCTCTTACGAGAGTTGTTTTCATAGGACATAGGCTATAAGCAAGGTCGATTGCCCTCTCGAGTCTATAAGCCTTTTTTCTCCCGCAAACCCCTTTACACATTCTTTGATTCTCTAACTTATATGTTGGCATGTTTAGCTTTGATCACATGTTTGATCATGCTTAGTAGTGGCATTACTTGTCCTTATAGCATAGATTACATGCTTAACTGTAGCATTGCTTATTGCTTAGTATTGTATGTTTCTTTATTGCCTTGATCACATGCTTAGCTGTAGCTCTATCTATCTTTTCCTTGCTTTCATCACATGCTTATTCACATGTTTAGCTATAGCATTTAATTGCCTATTCTATCTTGATTACCAGGTTAGCTGTAGTTTTATCTGTTTATTCTATCTCTTAATATATGCTCATCATATATATGCTTATCTGCTTAGTTGTAGCATGCATGTGAATGTTTACTGCTTTCCTAGATGTGAAGAGCTAGGATTAGTGGAGACAAGTATCAGGGTCATCCGATATTGGATTGGTATTAGTATTCTCCGCCTCCCCATGAGTGATGTGAGGATCTTTGATTCATATTCTGTATGTACTTGGCCTGAATATATTTGAGAGGAGGAGACAACAGATTCTAGTGTTCATTCCCATGTCAGGTGATACTGATATCAACCCTCCTTAGGTCATGGATGTTTTTTCCTTTCTTTTGTGGATGTGCTTGCCCATCTCCGAGCCATGCATGCTTTGGATAGGTCGTCTTCTCGGGGATGTAGGTTCCCATTATATGTTTTCGCCCAAAATTCTTCGAAAATAATAAAAATGGCATAAGAGACCGAGTTTTCTCAGGCTAGTGGGGTGCCTAACACCTTCCCCACTCGTAACCAGGCACGGACCCTTTCTTTTCTAGTTATCCGTTGCACAGAGTTTATTATGGGTCGAAATGCATTTTTTCTTTGTATTCAATAAGTATTGCATGACCGAATAATTCAAGGAGGGGCGTACAGCAGGGAGGGTCCTTTTAAGTA
This sequence comes from Tasmannia lanceolata, assembly GCF_043159265.1. NCBI lineage: Eukaryota > Viridiplantae > Streptophyta > Magnoliopsida > Canellales > Winteraceae > Tasmannia > Tasmannia lanceolata. The sequence goes on along the minus strand of NW_027518680.1, from coordinate 51,465,150 downwards.
GATGACTAGTCGGGCCGTCGAAGCGGGACTTCTTTGGGTTCCAGGCCTTAATCCTGGATGGCGACTCTTCTTTTCAGCTTCTCATTAGATCCTTAGATCTATGTGGGAATGTTATAGGCAGGTACGACTTGGTTCCGAGTTCCGACTTCAAATCAAGTGGTATCGAACGCCATAGCCTCATGCTGTGATGGCACTATTTGAGAGAGCCACTGCGGAGCTCTCCAACTCATGTGGAGATCGAGAGGCCGCGGGGTCTCATCCCGCCGTCCGCCTCTAATAATTATTTTTGGTCATTGAGGCTCAACATTAGTTTTATACATCGACGGTCCAGATTAATCGAAGGTGACTCTAATTACATGGGCAATCAACTTTGTGATCAATCATAACAATCAAGTTTTGGGTCCCACATGAGAATATGTATGTGTAATTGAGACCATTGATCTTGTAGGCCATCCTAAGGCTACTCACATGGTCATGGTCCCACGCCCAAAGGACATGCCGTCCATAAGATAAAAACATTAAGGGCACGTTTGGCTACCATTAATTTATTTTTATGATAACTAGCTTCTCCAAGCGGTGTGGTGGTGTGGGAGAGGGATAGAGACACGAGAGGGAATAAGTGAGGGTGGGAAAGAAAAGCTTGAAAAACCATGAAACACAAATCTCACCTCAAAATATGTTCAAAAATTTCCTCCTGTTTTTAGCCACTTACCACTCTCAACCCAGTCGTGCCGTCTCAAGTCTCTCCTTCTCCTACCCACACTACCCCTCTCGCATTACTCGGAGAAGCAAATTTAGCATGCAAAAAAATTTTCATAGTTGCCAGACATACTCTTGAGGCATGTTTGGCTACCATGAATTTTTTTTCATGATAAACTAGTATCTCGAAGGGGTGGGAGAAGGGTACGGCTGGTGAAGTGGCTAAAATTTAGAAAACAAAAATAAAGATACTTGTGTCTCCAAGTGGTGAGAAGTGGCTAAAAATCAAGAAACAAAATACTACCCAAAATAGGATCGAATTTTTCCTGTTTTTAACCATTTCTCGCCTTCCTCTCAATCGTGCCCTCTCAAATCTCTCTCCTCCCACCTGCCCTTTCCCTCACTCACCACTCGGAGACACAAATTTATCATGAAACATAAATTCCCGGATGCCAGCCATGGCCTAAAAAATCAATGGTTTAACGTAAGGTCGGCAGGAATATGCCACACTGTCACTAGCGGTGGGGCCCCAAAAATGGCTCTGAGGAAAGATTCTTACAGCCACATTATGTGTAGCAAAATTCGCAAGAGAAGACTATGCAGACAATCACCTGTCAGAGAACCACTAATGATCGATTCGTGGGTCCCATATAGGGACATCTATGAGCAATCGAGACTATTGATCTTGTAGAATATCATATGGCAATTAGTCAGTAGTCGGATCAACGGATTTGATCATGTCCACGTGGTGCAAAAAAGCCCCAAAAAATGGACTTTACAAAAGAGCCTAAGAGCCACCGTGTCTTTAGAATTTTGCAATTTGCAATATATAAAGGGAAATGTTATCAGCACTGCTGTATTTTGATGAGGGCACTCCTCACTTTATTAAAAGTACGGTATGGCCGGCGCCATTCAATGATCCAAACCGTCCATTAGATGGGCCACAGCCTGAATAGGTTGTGCCCAAAAAATCATTTTCATAGGTTGATCCTTACCCTCCGATCTATACGGGGTTAGGATCAACCCTCTAACATTCAGATCGGAGGGTTGGGATCAACCTATGGAAATGATTTTTGAGGCACAAGCTATTTAGGCTGTGGCCCATCTAATGGACGGTTTGGATCATCTTATGGTGCGGGCCATACCGTACTTCTAATAAAGTGAGGAGTGCCCTTATCAAAATACAGTAGTGCTGATAACATTTCCCTATATAAATGGCAATTTGGGAGCCGGGGTACAAATGTAAGCAACTAATTAGAAACTAATGCTATTTAAATGACTAAAATAGAGACAAAAAAGGAAAGAATTCGTTACAGGCAAACGGGCGCACATATGAAATCCAAAGTGGTTAAATGACTAAAGTGCCCTTCATTTCTAGAACGCACCGAAATACTATTTAAGTTCACAGTAACTGAACTAATCGGAGGCAAGGTATTTGTAACTGTTTGAACGAATGGAAAATTTTTATTGGAAATACTTTTCCATGCAAAATACATTTTGAGAGTTTGTAAACTCTCAGTTTTCATGGAAGGTGTTTTTTTTTTCCCAACCCAATATTTTACTTGTTTTGAATGAAAAATGGAAACCAAATAGACCCTCGGAATTATTTTATGGATGACCGAAGGTCCAAAACATGTGACAAGAAGAAATGAAATCTACTTTTGTTAAATGACCAAAATACCCTTAAGGTCAACCCCCTTGAACTCTTCTAAAAACATTCTATGGTGAGAAATGACCAAACTATCCTTTATCACGAAATGCCCTTTATCTAAACAATAAGGAGCCAAAAAGGAATGAACCCTTAATTGGTTTAATTGTTAGTCATCCAAGATCAGTGGGGCCTACCATAGTGCATCAATTTCCAAATATCTTGAAGTTGGAATGATCCTAACCGTTCGATTGATAGACTTTTGCTCGTTGGTTGTAAAGCATTTTGCCAATTTCGATCCAAGCCGTTGGATGCCACATATTAGATTAATAGGATTTTTTGATGGATGGTGTATTTGGATTGTGGCCCCATCATGGTTGGACCCATCGGATGTCGAAGTCAAATCTGCATCAAATGTGCCACGTGAATTATTATAACTTATGTAGACGACAATAAAATATTTTATTTTTGAATGACTAAAATGCCTTTTAACTTAAATGACGAAAATACCCCCATATGGTGCATGGCAAGCAAAACATATGCAAGAGTAGAATAAAGAAGAAAGTAGGTCAGCATGTAAGGGATGAGGGGAGCTGGATGCAATCCCTTCCGTCCATCCCAACCCTTGATTTAGCTTATTTATTTATTTATTTTATATTTGATGGGCCATGCCCAAAAAATCATTTCCACATGATAATCCTAAGCTCTCCGATCTATAGAGGAACTGCATATTATTCTATAGATCGGAGGGTTGGGATCAACCTATGGAAATTATTTTTGAGGCACAATGTATTTACGTTGTGGCCCATCAAATGGACGGTTTGATCACTAATGGTGTAATCCGTATGGTACTTTTTGAAAAACACCAGACTGCACGGGCTTCATCGTATAGTTTAGCTACTGATATTGGCACTACCATATTTTATTATTGAGGAATGCTAAACTCACACGAGCCCTTGCAAAAAAAGGGTACAAGGGCGCTCCCATTGGTCAATTTCCATCGAAGGGCTGGGTAGAACTCGCCCCTAAAAGCTAGCCATTAGAGGGAGTGTGCACATTCCCTTATAACACATCCCCATCCACTTCACATATCCGATGTGGGACTATTTGCTTTTGCGTGGAACCCCAACAATTGACCAATGGGAGAGCCCTGGGGCCTTTTTTTTGCAAGGGCTCTTGTGAGTCTTGCATTCCTTTATTATTTGCACAAACTCATCCTGTCTGTTCTATTTTAGTTTAACTTTGAGAGCTTTTGGGGAACTGTAATAACTTTTGACAGCTGTTTAAATAATAAAAAACAAGATGAGTCCATGCAATTATCAAAATATGGTATTGCCAATATCAGTCTATAGTTTTTCTCTAGAAATAAAAAAAATCTCTTTTTTTGAAACCCAACCCAAAATCATCATCACCCATCATCTCTTGTTATTTCTAAACACCTGAGGATTGCCAACCTCTCTCTCTCTCTATCATCAATTTATATCCCTCTTTCTTTTTCTGCAAGAAGGAAAAAAAAGAAGAAGGGAAGGGGCTTTTAGGGAGGATGAACTGGCCCACTGTTCTTTATGAGCCTCCTCCCAGATCTTGATATTCTCGATTTCTCATTTGGGTCTCTCCCATCGGTGAGTTTTCCTGTCTTGTTCCATTGGATTATTTACTTTTGGGCTATCCGATCTCTACCCAATGGTTTTGAAATCTGTTGTTTTCATTGGATCTAACGTTTCTGGATTGAATTTTAGGGCACCATTTCATATGTGAATACTTTATATCAATTTTGGCCTAACTTCTCGACCAAGGTATTATTTTGATGGTTCTAATCAGTTCCTCTTTTCTGCAATTTGATTTATGTAATTTGTTTTTATGGTCTATCAAGCATTAATATTTCTGGGTATTCATTTTTTCGTCGAATTGTATGTTGTAGATTGAATCTGATGTTGGATTCTCTGTTTGCTATTGAATTGGGCATTTGATTATAATAAAAACGTTAGACAAACATTTATTAGGTCTTTTCGTTTTAGTATTTGAGTTTGTGATATTGTGAAGTTGGTTATTGATGTTGAATTCTCTGTTTGCTATTGAGTTGGGCATTTGATTGTAATAAAGACGTTAGAGGAACATGGAACTGGGATTTTTTCTACTTTGAATCAGGTCCTTTCATTTGAGTATTTGGGTTTGTTATATTGAGAGTTGGTTATTGATGTAATTCAACATGATGAGTGCAGAAGAAATGGAATCAGATCTTACCAAGCTTTTCATAGGTGGAATTTCGTGGGACACAAATGAAGATCGTCTAAAGGAGTATTTCAAGACATATGGAGAAGTGGTGGAAGCTGTGATCATGAAGGATCGGACCACAGGTCGTGCCCGTGGCTTTGGTTTTGTTGTTTTTGCAGATCAATCTGTTGCAGAGAGAGTTGTTATGGAGAAACATATAATCGATGGACGAACTGTGAGTATTCAATGACAAATATTCTTGAATGTGAAAACGGAGTTCTACATTTGGATTTTATATCTGGTTTTCAACAATATGAATTCTAAAAGATTCAATCCTCTTGGGCATTGCGAACGTTAAAAAATCATTGTCAAACAACCCATTACTCCAAAAGCTTAAGCTGTTAGTGTTGGTGTTATTTAATCATTTACACTTCAACACTCGCCCTCACGTGTGTCCCCACTTTTTCAGCTCGACCATACACATGGATTTTTATTATCAAGGAGTTGTTGGGTTTTGAATCCAGGACATTCTGTGAGTCAATAGCTCTGATACCATGTGAAACAGCCAATTATTCCAAAAGCTTAAGCTGTTAGACTTGGTGTTATTTAATCATTTATGCTTCAACAATCAATTTTAGGAATGGGTTTTCATTATCTGATTTTGAACTTCAACAAATTCTTAGGTTGAGGCAAAGAAGGCAGTTCCTAGGGATGATCAGCACATTCTCAATAGAAACAATAGTAGTGTCCATGGATCGTCTTCTCCTGCTCGCGCAAAGAAGATATTCGTCGGAGGTTTAGCATCCACAGTAACAGAGAGTGATTTCAAAATGTATTTCGATCAGTTTGGAATAATCACGGATGTTGTGGTAATGTACGACCACAACACCCAAAGGCCACGAGGTTTTGGATTCATCACTTATGATTCAGAGGATGCTGTGGAGAAAGTCTTGCTAAAAACCTTCCATGAATTGAATGGTAAGATGGTTGAGGTCAAGAGGGCTGTTCCCAAAGAGTTATCCCCTGGGCCTAATCGAAGTCCGTTAGGTGGATATAACTATGGTCTGAATAGGGCCTATAACTTTCTTAATGGCTATGCACAAGGATATAATCCAAACTTAGTTGGAGGCTATGGAATGCGGATGGATGGAAGATTTGCTGGAATGGCTGGTGGTCGAAATGGATTTCCCTCATTTGGCCCTCCTGGTTATGGGATGGGTGTGAATTTTGATCCTGGATTGAGCCCAAACTACGGAGGGAGTGCAAATTTCAATACTAATCTTGGATACGGACGTGGATTGGACTCTTATTACAGTGGAAACTCGAGTAGATATGGTAATCCTATTGGATTTGGTGGAGGTAGTGGAGGAAATGGGTCCATTTTAAGCTCAAGAAATGTATGGGGGAATGGGGGACTCAATTATGCAAACAGTTCAGTAAATTCTACCACTTACATGGGCACTCGAAGTGGAAATATGGGAGGCTTTGGTAATAATGGTGTGAATTGGGGCTCATCTACTATTTCGGCACAGGGAGGGATGAGTGCTAATGGCTTTAATAGTGGCAATCTTGGATATAGAAATGGTGAAAACAGTTATGGGTTAGGTGGAAATGGTTATAGAAGGAGCAGTGGGACGGGTGGGGCCCCGTCATCATATGCTGCGACGAATGGTGGGTATGATGGAGCGTATTCCGATCTTTATGGTGGAAGTTCAGTTTATGGGGACCCAACTTGGCGATCCGCAACTCCTGAACTAGAGGGCTCTGGTTCATTTGGTTATGGGCTCGGAAGTACAGCTTCAGATGTTACAGCTATAGGTTCCGCTGGTTATATGAGTGGTTATAATGTTACCAATAGACAATCAAATAGAGGTAAGAGTTCTCTTTAGCATTTAAAGAAGTGTTCTGCAATGATTTTTATTAACACAAGGTAATACATTCTAGATATTCAAATATGCAGATGTATGTTATCGAAGGCCTTGAATGCTTGTGGGCATACTTTTCAACTTAAACTCTTCTTTCTTATTGCAATAGATTGGAATTTGATTCTTAAGTGTAAAACAATCAATCACTCCAAAAGCTTAAGCTGTTAGAGTTGTTGTTATTTAATCATTTAATTTACTTCAACACTCCCCCTCACTTGTGGCCCCTCTTTTTTTGGGTTGGCCTTACACGTGGACTTTTAATATCGTGGAGTTGTGAGTTTTGAACCCAAAACCTGTTGCTCTGATACCATGTGAAACAACAATTACTCCAAAAGCTTGAGCTGTTGGAGAGAGGCGTTATTTAACTCCCCCTCACATGTGGCCCCTCCTTTTAGGGTTGGCCTACAGGATGTGAGTTTTGAACCCAGGCATTTGCTCTAATTCCATGTGAACAACCAATTTCTCCAAAAGCTTAAGCTGTTGGAGAGGCGTTATTTAATCTTTTATACCTTAACATCATGTTCTCTCCTGATTTCTATTTCATGTTTTGGCTTCCTTCAGCGATCAGTTACATTTTTCTTGCAAAATTCTTATAATTGCATGTTCTTGATCATCACTTGAACAGGAATTGCTGCCTAGGAGGATCATTCTTTGAAGAAATAGTGGAGATTATAGTAGGTGAAGAAATCCGGTGAAAAAGGTGAACGGCTGTGAATTTCGCATGTCTCATTAATATTTCAGTTAATTGATTATCTAGAGCTAACTGGAGTGTTTGGTTTGAGAATTCAAATTCAGAGAGCATTATACGGGGTTTTGTTTAAGGTTTGAGATTTGAATTAATTTCTACATTGAGTATAGGTTTTATTTCTTGGGTTTTGATTGAGTTGTAAAATCAGATTGCGGGATATACTCAGAAGAGTTACAATTTATGCAAATATCATCTTACGCGATGCATCAAATAGACTATTTTTTTCCTGTTGTAATGTCTGGCAAAGTTTCTAGTTTCTGGTAATTTCTTTTTCTTTTTCTTTTTTCATTTCCACAGATGTTCCGAGTTCTGGTTTGTTTACATGCGTGAACCTTTCAAGGTTACCATCTTGGTCCCTAAGATTAAGTTGCCAAATATTCTAATTGATTTCAGTGAGAAACTCGGTTTCAAGATGCTTCATTTGTGAATTTGATGTTGAATAAAACTATATCCTTTTATCATATTTTTTCAGCCAAAACACTTCAGAGGAGTACATGGCTTTCCTTTAGCTATATAATTAATGGGTACTCTGCATTTGGTAACTGGTTAGCTTTCGAAATTGGTGAGCCTTTTTTGGTTGGTTGGTAAGCTGGGATTGAACCTACAACCTCATGGTTGAGATACAAAGCCTCAACTAATTGAGCTATAATAGCTATGCCTATAGCTCATTCACTGGTCATAGAACTTTTAACATTTTAATTTTAAAAACTATAGGTTTTATAAGGAGTCAGATCACTTTTGGAGTGTTGGTTTTGCGTAAATACCTTGAGTATTGTGGTCTTTGTTGAGTTGAGTTGAGTTGAGTTGAGTTGAGATTGTGGTCCAGTCCATCTTATGTCTTATCGCTTTCCTCTTGGAACGGAATAGAAAATCTAATCCGCAGTGTTCGAATGATCTACCTACAACATCTATAAATAATTCATTTTCTTAAACCAAATCTACAAATTTTCTTGCTTGTAATGGAGAATGTAGTTTTCAGTCTAACCAATATGATAAATGGCTCAGACATGACACAAGACTCAGTTGGGTCCTCTGTCAGGTTTTACTGGGTATCCTGTCTTGCCACTAACATGTTGAGACAAAAAAAATAAATTGAAATGGGTAATTAAGGTAATTAAAATAGCATTGACGCTCATCCTTGGAGATTTGCACATATGGTTGATGAGATTAAGGACCGCATGACTTGTTTTCGAGTTCGATTCCAGCACGTTAGAAGGTAGGCTAATAGTGGTGTGGATAGGTTAGCCATGGCTGGAGTTGTGAGGGTTAACTTAGTGATTTTTGACTTCCTCCCTGAGCTCCCCTGTTTTTGCTCTTATGTATGTCTTCTTTGCATATAGTTTTTATTCTTCTTTGTTTTGACTATTTCTCCCTTTTTTCCTTAAATAAAATGGAGAGGCCACTAAAACAAAATTCTCTATTATTCAAAAAAAGGAAATCCTTTACTAATAAAAGGGAAAATCCCTGAAAAATCGTCTGCTTCTTTCCCGCTATTGCCTTATGCGTCCCACCTTAATTTCCGTAAAACTCCCACTTATGTCCTTTTTCAATACTTTTTTTTCGTCATTTCCGCATCTCATATGCCCTTGCACATGAGTTAAAAAAAAGCCAGCTGTCTCCTTTTATGCCTTTTTTGTTCCGTAATTGTCATAATTTTTTCAATTTTATTTGCATTTTTGACCGTAATTGTCATATTTTAGTACCTTCGTTCGGTATTTTCTTCATAATTTTCTGCTTTGCTTCCATGTTCCCGTAATTTTTCATTTAAAACTTAGTACACGATTATTATTTATTGCTATTATGTATTGCTAGCCACCTTTGCACAAATCGCACTTCTACCAATCTTTGCAGCAAAAGATGGGCGACAAGTAGAAAAGTACGCTCGGCGAAGGTGGCTAGCAAATCCCTATACAAAAAAAAGGGAAATGTTATCGGCACTACTGTATTTTGATGAGAGCACTACTCACTTTATTAAAAGTACAGTATGGCCATACGTCAAAAATCCATTTGACCCGCGGGCCGACCCGGCCCTCACGGGGTGGTTGCGGGTCCAAGCCCAATGACCCGTAAAATTTTCCGCGTCACTTTCACCCGGCTCGTTTGACCCGTTTCCCCATGATTTTAGAGGGAAATGATGTGATTATGAGAGTTTTTATATATAGTGTAAGTCCTTATAGTGAGTATTGTTTTTCAAAAAGTATTGTATGGCTTACATTGTAGGATGATCCAAACCGTACATTTGATGGGCCACAATGTAAGTAGGTTGAGTGCCAAAATTCATTTCCATAGGATAATTCAACCCTCCAATCAATAAATGTTCCTAAATATGCCGTTCCTCTATAGACTGCAGGGCTAGGATCATCGCATGGAAATGTGTTTTTTCAGAACATCCTATTTACGATGTGGCCCATCAATTGGACGGTTTGGATCATCCTATGGTGTAAGTTAAACAGTTCTTTTTTTTAATAGGGAGTAAGAAATATGTTTTTGGTTTGCAAGCTTTGTCACAAAATTCTTGTTACAATGTATATGGTGTAAGCCCATGTAGTGAACTATTTTTTAATAAGCCGGTAGGGATCCTCACAAAACCTCAACTTACCTATCAAAAATTGGAGTGAATATTTTACGGCCTACACCATAGGATGATCCAAACCATCCATTTGATCATTCTCAAAGGAGGATCGCATCCCTACAATCTATAGATAAATGACATATTTTGGAAATCCCGTAACTGTTGGGATTATCCTATGGAAATGATTTTTGGCATACAACCTATGGTGTAAGTCCGTACAATCAAGTATTTTTCAAAAGAATCGTACGCCCTGTATCATAGGATGATCCAAACCGTCCATTTAATGGGCCACAATATAAATTGATTGTTCCCAAAAAATAATGTACATATGATAATTCCATGCCCTTCTTTTAGAAAAACTTCCTACTATATCCTATTAGCTGGGGGCATTTACGTCATTTTGATGCTAGAAGTTTGTTTGAATGAGAAATGATTTGAGGGTACAATCGTCAATTGGATACGAAAAGTACTGCCATATGGTACCTGTCTATGACAATTACGGGAAAAAACTACGAAAAAGAGGTATAGACATATGACAATGACGAAAAAACTACGTTATATGACGCATTCGAGACAAGTTACAAAATATTGACGGATGCCGAGCACCTGAAGAGGAACAACAATTATGGAAACCTCTATCGATTGGAGGGCTACGATAAGCCTATGGAAATGATTTTACAAGCACAACTGATTGATGTTGTGTTCCATCACATGAACGGTTTGGATCAACCTATAACCCTTTACAGATCGGAGGGTTAGGATCAACCTATGAAAATTAGTTTTAGGGCACAACCTATTTAGGCAGTGACCCATCTAATGGACGGTTTGGATCATCCTATGGTATGGGCCATACCGTACATTTTAATAAAGTGAGGAGTGCGATCATCAAAATATGGTGAGTAGTGCCATTATAAAATATGGCAGTGAGGACATTAACACTATATATAATTTGAAACCATCGCTGTTACTTGGATGTTCCCACGCGGGTTGGGTTCAACCCGAATTTGGGTTGGGTTGGGTTAAGATTTTTCGCAAATCGGGTTGGGTTAGGTTGGGGTGTCGGGCAACCCGACTTGACCCGAAACCCGAATTTGGGTTCCGTTTGAAGAAGTTCTGTATATATATTTTTCTTTTTCAACATTGAAATAGTCTCCACAGTCCATAATGGACGGTTTGGATAATCCTATGGTGCGGGCTATACCGTACTTTAATCAAGTGAGGACTGTGATCATCAAAATATAGTAGTGTGGATAACATTTCCCTTTGTTAATTATTAGTCCCTGTTTGTTTTGGATTTTGAGAACCGATTGTGAGTTAAAAACTGATTATTGGTGACTCACTATTGGTTCCCAAAATCCAAAACAACTCGGCTTGAGTTGAGGTGGTCAACAATTGGTACCATATCAAATCGGGTCAACCCGACCCAACCCAGCCCGAATTAGAAATCGGGTTGGTTCGGGTTGAGGAAATTGCAAATCGGGTTGGGTTGGGTTGAACCCAGCCGGGTTGGACATCGGGTTGGGTCGGGTTGGCCTCAACCCGACCCAACCCGACCCGAGTTACACCCCTAACGATGACGAAAAAACTACTTTTCCTTATTCACTATGTGAGGGTCAAATTACAAAAAGTTTGATATTACGAAAGACACTTTTTTTTTCCAAACAACGAAAAAAACTGTTCATAAAAGTAATGGAATAGAGTAGGTCAGCCCTTACGAAACAACGAAAGACACTTAGGAACCAAGATGATTGATCTTCCCTCTAAGAAGATCAATCACGTTAGGCAATGTCTGAAACCATTTATAATCCCACATGCATACGATACCAACAAAAAATAATTATTACTCACCACTTGACATTTCATAAGGGATGACCTACTCTATTCCATTACTTTTCATGGAGGAGTTAGAAGGACTAAAAAAAATGAATTGCCAAAGTGCCCGTCGAATAGAAAATGGATTCTGAAGTTTTTGTACAAACTTCTTGTTTTACCTTAAAATTCACAACCATCTCTCCTATTCTGGACAAGTAGATTCAATCCCCTATAGTTGAAAGCTTTGAAGACTATGTGGCTCTCCACCTTGTGATTTGTTTTCTGTATTCGGACCATCCCGTCCCCTTTTTTTTGCAATAAAGTTGGCTACCATTTAAAAAAAAAATGAATTGCCAAAGTGCTCGTCGTTTAGAAAATGGATTCCAAAGTCTTTGTACAAACTTCTTGTTAATACATATGTTGAAATAAACAAATTGAAATAAACAACGAAAGTTCATGAAAATGTCAAATTACTTTTCCTTATTCACTGTCATTTTTTTAACCAAACTGATTATAAAAAAAACTTTTATCTTTTTACCTTTTCTTTCCACGCAAAATTGTACGTAAAACAAATTTTATGCCCATTTTTAAGGTTTGTAAAACAAATTTTATGCTCATTTTAGTTTTACGCCTATTTTAGGGAGCCTGGCTATTAGTCATTGCTCTTCTACCACTTCATCAATCAATTGATATGCAACTACGCATTTGTGGTACCTCATGCTCGGAGCATCTTCATCTTGCTTTTCTTTATGTCTTGCTTTTCAGAAGTTGCCAAGTGGGCTCCATAGCGATTGTTATGTTAGCATAGTATGAATTAAAATTAATACGCACGTGCAAATGTTGCACGTGCCTTTTTTACTAGTACTAATAAAATGGAGAGGCCACTAAAACAAAATTAATAAAATGGCTGGGTACCTTTTAATTCTCTGATACAGCTTGGAAGAAACCCCCCAATGCTTTTGGTAGCACATGTTGCATCTAAAATTTAGAAACCCAAAGTGAAAATTTCATCTATATGATTCTGAGGAAATGCAAAGCCACCTATAGCTCAATGCTCATTCAATGCACATGTAAGAAGAACACAATATTTAGTAAATTTCATATGATGTTCTCTTTTACAAATTTATCATGCTTTGCACTTTTGTTTATAGATTTTGATATTTTGTTTAGGGAAATGATTTCTGCACAAACATATTTTGATACATGCGCTCACTTGCTTGTCTTATAGTATTTAAAGAGCTGTAAGAAGGTTATTCTGATTCACAAAAAGCACTTTCAAGCTAATAAAATGCTAAACAACAAGCAAGGTGAGTTCATGTATCAAAACTTGGCTGTGCTGAAATCATTTCCCTTTTCTTTTGCATATATTTACAACCACACTTGTGAGATGATATAACATTAAAGCGTATTTAAAAGACGGATGCTAAACTCACACAAGCCCTTGTAGAAACCGTCTAAAAGGGCTGCACCATTGGATCTACGCCATCCTGAGTACATTCATAATGCCACTGATAACAGTAGAAGAGGATGACGTGGATCAAATGGTGCAGCCCTTGTAGATTGTTTCTGCCAGGGCTCCTGTGAGTTTAGCATCTTTCATTGTGAAGTTGCTTAAACTGTGCTGGGACTGTTTAGAACAATTACCAAGATTCTCAGATTTTAGCGTCCATCGCATAGCGTTCACCGCGGATGGTCTGTTGCATGTCAGATGAGCCACCTCATGAATGAAGACAAAAGCTGCTGTATGTGGCCGGTCTGACATGCAACAGACCATCCGCGATAGACGCTAGCAAATCCCTTCCTAATTTCTTCCAAACTTTCTCTTTCAGACATGAAAAGCAAATTGATTTATTTATTGGCCGTTGATTTAATGGCTATGATTCTTCAATCTAAGAGCTTCATCTTAAGGACCCTTGGATTAAGGTTCTTAGATAATGGTAATTCTTGTAGGTCTGCTCATGAACTTATAGGTTCCTTCAGACGTAAAAATGGACGTAAAATTTGTTTTATATTCATTTATACAATATAAAACAAATTTTACGTCCATTTTTACGTTGAAAGAAATAGAGCCTTACTAAAATTGATCATACCAATGAAAATTTTTTCTTAGAAAAATGTTTACATGGAAAATGGATTTTCTAGTTTTTGGCTAACTTGTTTCCATTAAAATGTCCATTTTCTAAGGAAATTCAACCAGGCTTTTTTCCCTATAATTCTCCCCCAGATCCAACGTACCCATACATGATTGGCAAACATGACAGATTTTTTCTGAATTTTTTTCCTTGGAATTTTTTTTTTTCCAAAGTTTTATTATAATGCCAATTTGAGGTAAAAATTATTTCACTTAAAAATCTTCCTGCTAAAAATCATAGAAGGTGTTAACTGAAAAATTGTTTACCTAGAAAAAGGGTTAGCTAACCTTAGAAGGATCGTTTTCCACGAGAAAAAAATCAGGAAAAAAATTTCATGGTTCCCGAAAATACCCTCAATTTGAAAATAACATTGGAAATTATTTTTCTCCATGAAAAAAAGAAAATCCAGGATTAGTAGGTTTACAGTTTTCCTGGAAAAAATGAAGATTTTTTATTATTATTTTGGAATAAATTTTGGAATAAATTCCACGGAAAATGTGTTAACCAAATGCTTGAATATTCATTTTTCATTGAAATTTTTTTGTGCAATGTCCGCCGATTAGCAGCTTATTTCAAATTGTTTTGATAGGGCCCACATGGGCGGAACCGAATTGCTGTATTGAAATAAATGGGGCGATGATAAATTCGCCCCCAACAATAACGCAATGGCCTCCCTTAATAGTAATTAAGTAATTAACGAACGGGAGATGATTTTTTCGCCTCGCCCCAACAATTGCGCAACGGGAGATGATAAATTCGCCCCCAACTATAATGCCCCCCCTTCTAAAGTGAATTGTGGGCAGATTTTAATGTTCTTTTGACCTCAAATTAGGTTAATAGTGGGGCTCATTATCCTACAGGGGCGAAAAAAACATCGCCCTTAATGAACCCATTAATGACCAGTTAAAGTAACTGGTTGGAATGGGTTGAGCCTTAGCTCTAAGCGGCGAAAATTTCAGGCCCAAACCGTCCTTGGGCCAGGCATGAAATTCGTCATGGGCCGTGCCGTGCTGACATGAATCTGGTTGGGTTTAGGGAATAGGAACGGCATGCGGCTCGTCGTGCGATTCCGTGCTTGACCGTGTCAGCCCTAACTACTTGACTAGAAGGTTTACCATGAGTGGGCCCGGGGTAGTAGATGTCTACCCCCGTAGGACTCAACTCAGTAGATGACGAATGGAGAAAGGACTTTCACATATTCGATGTGATCAGGGGTGCAATATTTGACAGTCATCTTCAGAGTTACGTCTTAATGGAGGCCACTGATTCAATGCGATTGTAGCTATTGACTACTAAGCAAAATCGCAGTGGGGCTCATTATTGGGTTTTCCAGGTTCAACCGTCAGATCCCTCCAATGACCCCACTCACAACTCGAGTAACCCATTTATATCCTTTGGATCAGGAACCCATTTAGATTCATTGCATTTGATGCGAGGGAAAAGATTTGTGTAGTTCCTTTGGTGTATACATGCCGTAGGACGCATTTGGAATACCATTGGATGGGAGAAAATAAGTTTATTTAATTAGAAAAATTAAATAACAACTGTGTCTTTAGCTTATAGACTCTTTTTACTAAAACAGTCATAACTTTCTTACCTTTTGGCCAAAATGAGTGTGTAAGTACTCGTTTTGAAGAAATTTTAAAGGGATACAACTTTCTAGTTTATGGTTTTTCCAAATTTGTTAATATGATAGTCCAAAAATGAAGTCAAAATTTGGAAGCAGCTTTGTAACGGGAATGCACTTGCATCAGGATGGGCCCAACATACAAAAATGCCCAGCCCAAGCAAACCACTTTTTTCAAAGTTGGGAACATGCCCAATGATAGTAGGAAACCTCCACAGCTTTGGACTTTGTGTTGGTTTCCAATATTCAAAGTCTACTTAACTAGTTTTTCCAATTTGAGTCAAATTGGGGGAGAAACTTTAGGAATTTATTAAAGTAAGAAACCAACTCTATTGAGAAAATCTAAAGCTCTATCAATAAAATTCAAATTCCCATCCAAAGTTACTGATATATATCAGTACATATGTTTGAAGAAAAGTTTTTCAACTTCCCTTCGCGCAATTTGATGGAATCCATCGGTTTATCATGCGAGTCAGCGGCGATCAGATCATTTGTGGCCGTTCGAGGAGTAGATCAAGAAGATGATGATATTACAGTCAGTCACAAAGGTATTTTCATGTAATATATTTTTATTTGAATCACCATCAGATCTTCTAGTCCCTAGGTTCCTGGGTTAACGAGCGAAATCGGCGAGAAAATTTTTCTTCTACGTGATTTGTAGTTCCGTTGCGCGTAGCGATTTCACTCGGGGGTGAAAACCCTTGCAACACTGTCGACGCCATATTGTTGGACATCAAGACAAACAAACTATCTACTTGCTTAGAAAACTTCTTTCTAGAGGACTGAAAGGGTCTCATCACTTCAGAGATTTGGCAAGCTTCCATTTGAGACAACTCATGGGAATTCTCATCCATGTCGCTGCTTAAGGGTGGCTACCACCTCCTGAAATGACAATGGCACGTCAGGGCCTCGTCCACGCGAGGGAGACTCTCTAGTGGGCAGAGTGGTGTTTAGATTTTCCTCTAGTAAAGGATTTCTTCAGCCAATGGTCCTTCTATCCTACGCTCCGGTGCCTTTAGAAGTGTTAGTTTTACTAATAATTCAAGAAGCACCGGGCCTTGAAGTTCTATTTTGTGTATTATAGGCCATTAGACGTCATGCAACTCATAGTGTCCCACCGGGCGTGCCCAAAAAGGGTGTTGGTGGTTTTGCCTCCTTCGGTCTGAGTGTGTGAGCTAGGGTGTGTTTGTGAGCGTGTGTGTGTGTGTTGGGGGGGGGGGGGGGGGGGGCTAGCCTCTCTACAGATATAAATCCAAAAATTAAATTCGAGGGGGGGTCGAAGACTGAGACCTCTTCATCACCTAGGATTGGATTTCAAGCAATTGAGAAGAAGAGGGGAACGACACTTCTTCCTTGGGTTCCTATGCCTTTACACATATGGAAATGACTTTTTATGTGTGAAGCGCGGAGTTCTAAGGGAAAGAAAGAAAATGGTGCCCACATAAGCGGGGTGTGGAAGACACTCAGGGTCGATAGACCATATGAGTGTCTTCCACACCATACAACTCAAACCAAACGACAAAACAAGCACAAATTAGGCGCTAGTGCAAGTGACAAAGCGAACTAAAGAGACAGACTCACCTGGGAAGATGAATTCATTGCTTCCTTAATCCGAGTACAGGCTACAGCTACGGAAAAGTAAAGAGTACGTGTGCTGGAAAAATAAAGATAAAATGCTAATACATGTTTGAATTTGGTTTTGGGAACTCACTCTCGGAGACAAATGCCTCCTTATATAGTTTTATTCAGGTAACCCCTCCTCGTTACCCCACATTCTTTTTGGAGAGAAACTTTTTGGTAACTACCTATGAGGGGTCACGTTATTTTCACTCCACAGTTCTGGTGGTTATCCTCTACCTTCCCATGATTGGCAACAAAAATGCCACATCATTAAGTTGGTTCAACATATATTATTGTACTAATTCGGGACCGATTGTATCCTTTAAGGTGCTGTCCACCTCTATCATTTCTGGTTCATGCACGTTCCCCTATACATCCATCATGTGTCACCTGTTGGGTTTTTCGCCGAAGAAAACCCACTTTAATTACGAAGCAAATAAATATGTGGATAAAAGAACTAAACAATCAAGAGAGGAATCACACAAAAGAACACCAAGATTTACTTGGAAAACCCTCCAATGAAGAGGGAAAAACCACGGGGCGAATCCGACAAAATATCCACTAATCAAATAAGTAATACAACGTCTCTTTCTCAAGTTTTTCACCCAAAACGTGAGACCAATACAAGAAACAAGAGAGATAAAAGGGTTACCTTGTTGTGAACAACAAAACCCACTTTCACCAAAAATACCCACTTCGATCTTCAAGTCGAAGAAACCCAAATCCTCATGAAGTCTCCGTGCAACGAAAGGTTCCAACGGCGCGGTGAAAATCTCCAAGAAGAACGCTCCAAAACCTTAGTTTTGATCCCACACAAAACCCTAAAAAAGAACACCCAAGAAAAAACCCTTGCTTTTCTTCTTCTTCGTCTCTTCCCTCTCTCTTTCTTTTCTTTTTTTCTTTCTATTCTCTCATCCCTCAGTTTTACCTTCTTTTGCATTTTTTATTTAACGCGCACACACACACACCACCACCGACTCTCCTTTTCCTTATAAAATAAGGAACTCTTGTTTCCTTTATTAATGAGGAAACTAGTGTGTGGTGTGGGACCTATATGGGCTGGACCAACCAATAATCTCCCCCTCCAGGCCCATGAAGAGGAGACACCAACTTTGACTCTCACTTGGAGTCCAAACCAGCTATGCCTATGCGTAGCTCAAGGTCTTCTCTAAGAACAACTGTAGTCATCATATCATACGAATTCCTATTGGCATGAATCTTATTTAACTGCACCAACCGCATTTCGATCACATCACGGATCCATCGGTTCCTTAAAATCAATTCCACTAGTGCCCAGTGTTCTTTGCCTCTATGAGATTGTATCTCCTGAAACCTCTTTGGCTCCCCCTCACTAGTAACCAATATATAATTTGAGGTAGGATATCTCGTTGACGGCCAATGCTCTCTAGTAGATCTTCTAACCTGAGATTCCACTATCTTTGTTTGTGGGGGCTGCTCCCCCTGCTGATGATCTATCATAGTATCATGACCACCAACATCTGATACATGATCACTACCCTATTCTTGCACTTCTCCCCCATGTATAACATGCTCTAATGGAGAACGAATAGATGTAAGATCAATAATACCACCAACCACACTTTTACCTTTAGGGTCTTCATGCCTCTTATGCCACAAGCTAGGACAACTCTCTTTGGTAACATTTACCACATCCTTGCACACTTTTGCATAAGTCTTATATAATGTGCAACAAACCTTTCCCTTTGGAACAACGAGTGAACATTTAGTAAGCTTCCATGTTCACTTACCAAAGTAGCTTTCATAACCTTGCCTATCCATGGCTATCCTAGAAATCAGATTTACGTGCAAATAAGGAACATGTCGCACATCTCTCAAAGTCAAGGTGCACCCAACATTGGTCTCTATGCACACATCACCAGTTCCAACAATCTTTGAGAGACTAGTGTTGCCCATCTTCACCGTACCAAAGTTTCCTGCTTTATATGAAGTGAAGAACTCCATGTTGGGAGTAGCGTGATAAGAAGATCCTGTATCAACAACCCACTCTATACCCTGATCTGCAACATGTAAACACTCTTCTTCTCCAAAAGAGAGCGTTATCACATCTTCATTAGATACGGTAGCCGTAATGTCTTTATCATCATCATTTTTCTCATTTTTACCTTCTTTTTTTCTCTTTTGTAAACCCAACGATTCTTCCTTATATGGCTCTCTTTGCCACAGTGGAAGCATTTTTTCTTCTCTCTTGAATTCGACATTTCTCTGGATTTGTCATGATTTTGTGACCCTCTGCTTTTACTTCTATCCCTGTTCTCTGTGACAAGAACCTGTGCATGGTCTGTACCCATTGATTTCGTTCTAGTCTCTTCATTGAGCAAGCTACTAGTAACTTGGCTCATGGTAAGTACACCATCTGGAGTAGAGTTACTAAGTGAAACCACTAAAGTTTTTCAACTGTCAGGTAACGAGGTCAAAAGTAACAATGCCTGAAACTCATCATCTAGCACCATCTTCATTGAAGACAACTGGTTCACTATGCTCTGAACTTCATTCAGATGCTATGCAATCGAACCACCTTCTTTGAACTTCAGGTTCAAAAGCTTTCTAATCAGGAAAGTTTTGTTTCCAGCAGTCTTTCTCTCATAAAGACCCTCTAACTTTGTCCAAAGAGAATATGCAGATGTTTCATTAGACACATGATGGAACACACTGTCATCCAACCACTGCCTAATATGTCCAATAGCCTTTCTATTCAATTTTTGCCAATCTTTATCGGACATGCCAGTCGGCTTGGCCTTATCACCTTCAATGGGTTCATACAAATCCTTACAATAAAGAATATCTTCCATCTTTGGTTTCCAAATCATCCAATTTGATCCAGTCAATTTAATCATAGTTCCTGAAGAACTCTCCATCTCAATCCACACAAACAACTATGCTTCCAAACAACCTCGGCTTTGATACCACTTGTTGGGTTTTCGCCGAAGAAAACTCACTTTAATTACGAAGCAAATAAATATGTGGATAAAAGAACTAAACATTCAAGAGAGCAATCACACAAAAGAACACCAAGATCTACGTGGAAAACCCTCCAACGAAGAGGAAAAAACCACGGGGCGAATCCGACGAAATATCCACTAATCAAATAAGTAAAACAACGTCTCTTTCTCAAGTTTTTCACCCAAAACTTGAGACCAATACAAGAAACAAGAGAGATAAAAGGGTTACCTCGTTTGTGAACAACAAAACCCACTTTCACCAAAAATACCTACTTCGATCTTCAAGTCGAAGAAACCCAAATCCTCACAAAGTTTCCGTGCAATGAAAGGATCCAACGGTGTGGTGAAAATATCCAAGAAGAACGCTCCAAAACCTTAGTTTTGATCCCACACAAAACCCTAAAAAAGAGCACCTAAGAAAAAACCCTTGCTTTTCTTCTTCTTCTCTTCCCTCTCTCTTTCTTTTCTTTTTTTTTCTTTCTATTCTCTCATCCCTCGGTTTTACCTTCTTTTGTGTTTTTTATTTAACGCGCACACACACACCACCACCGACTCTCCTTTTCCTTATAAAATAAGGAACTCTTGTTTACTTAGGAAGCAGAAATGTGGACAACCACTTGTTGATTAGGTCATCCATGACCGATAAAACCCAAAATTGGTGTGAACAACGTGGTTTTTCATTTCAAATATACAATGAAGGAATGTCCCTATTTGGATCTTCTTGCCTTTTGTGTTCATCAACATTAAATACCTGCCCCAAAATAGAGACGGGGATCCCACGGATTCTGACTGAGATAGATATGGGTAGATCTCATCCAAATTGTATTTGGGTCAACATTGAGATGTAAGACTTTTGTGGACTTGCATAGCACATGTTTTGCCTATTATAAAACTAGATTGTAGAGAATGTTTTATTGTAGTAAAGAGTAATCCATAATGGCTAGTCTATGGTTAGTGATCAATACAGTTTTTGAGCAGGGAACACTTTAGGCACGTGTGTTCATGTTGGAAAGGGTATAGTAATGGGTTATTAGTATGTGTGGGCACGTTTTAGGCCCAATAAGGTTAGTGGGCTTATTTGATGAAAAAGAGTTTGTTGGGTGGATTCTAGGGTTTCCCTTTAAGTTATTACACATACGGGAATGGTCCCTGCACTCACATATATGGTTTTTATTTCCTCCCATTGAAATACACATAAGGAAGTGGAGAGAGTAGAAGACTACTCGAATCATTCTTTGTTTTATAGACGTTGGGATACAACAAGATGCAGAATCACCAGTCACAGAAGTGTCAAATAGAGGTATTTATGGCTCATATCTTCTTGCATTTATTTTGTTCAATCACATGCTTATGATTTGATCACACAATACTATAAAAGTTTGCATGAGATAGTGGGTCCCAATGTATCTAAGATATATATTTTCATTGGCATGGCTATCTAAAAATAGCAAAGACAAAATCTTTCCAAACACCCTCCAAGGATCACAATTTTCTAATTGGAGGCCTGATATATCTAAGATATATGTTGTCACACACGTGGCTATCCTTTGCTAAAATGTTTAACTTTTAACAAGTACAAAATCTAAAAGGATAGTGAAAACGAAACGCTTCAACCCCATCCTTTGCTATAAAAAGGGCTCAACACCAACACTCTCCTCACTCACCTTGACTCATTGAGCTATTTGAGATCACCATTGAGACTGAAAAAATGGCTTCCTTCGGATTTATGAAGCGACTCTCTGTTGCCCTTACGCTCGTACTTTTCATCACAGCTTCCATTTCTGGTAACACATTTCTTCTTCTTCTTCCTCTCTCTCTACAGCTCATTAATAACTCTTAGAAATTATATGATAAACACGTACCCACCATCCCATCCTTGATATTTGATCCAACAGCAGATCACTTTTTGAGGAGCTGTTGTTGGATCAAGTATCAAGGATGGTACTTCGGGCGTACCACCTTTATGTGTTTATAAGCCCTTTCATAAATAATTTCTCAATAAATCTATAACAGCCTAAGTTTCTCATATATATATTTTTTGTAACATGTGCATGCAGTTGACAAGGTTGAAGCGACAGTGACTCACTGCATAGGCAGCTGTTATGCCGATCCCGGATTTAATTGCTTTGATGAGTGCCTTCAAAGAGGTTTCAATGGTGGTGGCCAATGCACGGGGATTCGTAGGGGTGTGGATTGTTGTTGCCATGACAGTTGATGTTCCTTAACTTCAATCTCTATGCTCTTCCTACATGTTGTCGACCCTCGTCTCTTTGGAAGTTGATAAATAGAAAATAAGTAGAAGTGTTTCCGGTTCAAACATTTCTGATTGATTGGGCATAGCATTCTATGAATTATAACAGACTTAATTTTAAAGCTACTTGGCATGTGGGTGCTAATCACTGGGGGGTTGAGTCTCTAGCTTAA
Source organism: Tasmannia lanceolata (assembly GCF_043159265.1). Taxonomy (NCBI): domain Eukaryota; kingdom Viridiplantae; phylum Streptophyta; class Magnoliopsida; order Canellales; family Winteraceae; genus Tasmannia; species Tasmannia lanceolata. The sequence continues at coordinate 51,442,748 of NW_027518680.1, read as the reverse complement.
TTGGATAAGACTTTTTTTTTAACTCTGAGGTTGGAGCGGTTCGATCCCAACTTTCAAAAAGAGAAAAAAAATTGCCTCACCTAAAAATCAACCTTTCACCTTTTTTTTGTGAAGGGATGAGAATAACAACCTTGGTTATTTAGAGGGATTAATCTCGATCTGTCGTTCACAAGAAGGGGAAATGCTGATATCTAGGTGGCACACTTAGTGGCGGCCAAGGTAAAATAACCTTCTCAAAGTATAAATATAAGAGGTCGTTTCAAACTAGGCACCTCTAGGTGTGAGGACTAGGGCAAGTAGAAATAATAAAATACTGAAAATAGGAATAGTGTAAGAAAAATGCATATGATCTATTTTTATTGAAGTACCTTGAAACAAAACTTAAAATTAGAAAAAAAAATTGAAGGTATATTTTTTAAATAGAATAGTCAAGCCAGATTTATGAGTATCACATTGGTTTTTGTTAGTTTTTTTTGCTAGGATAGCTAGGGTTTGGCAGAGATCCTAACGATAAAAGAAATATGAAACATTTAAGGACACACTAGATGGAGAAAACAAAGGACTCAAATGATCCAAACTAATTACTAGTGACATATGAGCAAACCCAGTTTGGGCAGATAGCTTGAGTGAACTTGATGCTCTTAATATAACAAGAGGTTTACATCTTTTGACAGAACTTTTTAATTCTCTGGTTCTTCCTCAACTTCTAGTGGTTTGGTCTCAGTGGTTTGTCCTCTATTTCTAGTGGTTTGTCCTCAGTGGGAGGAGGGCTATCATCCTCTGACCTAGCTTTTCGCTCATGGCGGCTCGTTAGGCTCCAGTCTGGAATTCTCCTTTTGATGTCTTTTCATTTCAAGTTCCCTTCCGTTGAAAGAAATGTTAAAGAGGGAACAAGCTTTTTGTGCCCCACGTATGGCTTCCACTGTGATGTTCGGTGAATAGTATGTCGAGGGCTTCGATTTCACTCGTTGAATAATGTAATTCCCTATTTCTTTGGCTCTTCCTCAAGATCTGATGGTTTGTTCTTAGAGTGGGAGTGGCTATCTTCCACCACAACATACAAGGGATTTAGAGGCTGTCTAGATCGCTGCTATAGAATACCCTATCAGCCTGTACATATTATACCGACGATTCGGCAATGGTTTAAACACTGTAGGTGTCTCGGAAGTCGATGTTTCCTATAGAGGTGGTCAAGATCACCTCAATAGGTGGTTCATATAGAGGGGGTCAACACTGCCTCAATAGGTGGTTTCATAAGATGTTGCCTTACGTAATTACAGACGCAGTCAAGACTACCTCAATAGGTCGTCTATACAGAGATGGTCAAGACTGCCTCAATAGGTGGTCTATTTGTGCAGGTGTTTCCTTATGGACATACAGAGGTGGTCAAGATCGTCTCGTTAGGTGGTTTATATATACAGGCGATACGGACGTACAGGCTGTCAAGACCGCCTCAATATGTGGTTTATATATGTTGTACCAAAAATATATTGAGGCAGTCAAGACCGATACTGTATCAAAATCCTCAAACACTACCGGTGATCATTATTTTTTTATAAAAATATTTCCAAATTATATCCTAAATATTTAGGTACATGATTACCTGTAACCGATTTACATTAATTGCATTAAATTTGACATACAAGATTTTAACATTAAATTTACATTCAATTCACTTTAAACATCACATTCAATAAAAACATTGTAAGACACTTTCAATTTAATTACAACCACATTAACATGGGATTTGCTAGCGTCCATCGCAGAAGGAATTTTGCGGATGGTTTGTTTCATGTCAGAGCATCCACCTCAAGAATGAAGACAAAATATGCTGAAAAGTGAGCCTTGGTGGCTGCTCTGACATGCAACAGACCATCCGCGAAATGCCTTCTGCGATGGATGCTATCAAATCCCCACGAACATATATTGATCTACCTCATTCAATTTTCATTCATATCTTATTCAAACGATAACATCATCTTACACCAAATAATAACATTCAAACAACTCCACCACTCTACGACACTAAAAGTAAGCATCATCATTAAAAGTGTAAATCACTAGTCTACTGTCAAGATGAGTAATATCCCAAGTTTAAATAAGGAAAAAAGGTAGTAAATAATGTAGATCTCTTGTGCAACCCTCCATCCCTCCCTCGTGCAACCACCATAACTTGTCTCATAAATTCCAATCTGATACTCATCACCTGCATTGCATCAAAAAAATCATAAAAATTAGAACAAGTATTAATGACAACACATTAGCACTAATGATCTCAGGCGGTTATAGGATATCTATTAGTCAAGTCAACATAATTTTAGAAGTTGAAATAAAATGAAGTAATTTGGATCCACTAGTCGAACAACTACTACATCCCACAATCATCACTAGAGAACATGTATCACTTACCATTGTATTGCCAAAATTTTCAAGGAAAATACTAGTGCATTCCCGAAAATATTGAAATTGACACCAGAGCAACCAATAGTTTACCAAAGGATTAAAGCCAGTGGTTCCCAATGGAAAACGAGCCAAGGAGAAGTGTAGACTTCCTACTTAACAACTTTATTCCAAGTAGAATAGCATCCTAACTTTAACCTTTGCAATTGAAAACAAGTCAACTAAAGCTCTCAAGAGACTCATCAATAAATCATCACCATCTGATGACATGCTATATCATGGATATTGAGCAACAGTCACGACCCAAGATCTACATTAAGATGTTAATGAGAAATGTAATTACCTAAAAAAAATGAAAAAAAAGTCAAGCATGCGAGGGGATCTCCTTGTCAGCCTCTTCTTGACGACTATCTAAAGGAAGGTTATACCTTTCAGGCAAGATTGCTATGCGTAGCAGAAAAAAAATCGCATAGAACTTTAATTTTTCTTTTCGATCTTGCTTTTACTCAAGAGCCTAGAGTCTAGATTAGTTAATTATGTTAATTAAAAAATAAAGAAATGCCTCTTTGAAAAAGAAATCAAGAAACCACGCTGCTTAATCTACTCCTCGAACGGTTGCCATTGTTCTTAATGCCGCGAACCCCGCAAGTTAAACCGATGGATTCTTTTCTTTGTACCGTTGATCATGGATGTGAATAACTCTTATTCACTTGATTAAGGTCTGATCTAATCAGTTCCTTTGTTGTAAAGATCAGAGAACTAAATTGGAAGCCTTTCTCTTTGAATCTATTGAGTGAAATTCCAACAATTGGAGATGATGAAGAGAGAAAGAGACTGGAAAACGATTTTCCAAGCAGAGGAGAAGTGGATGACGAATTCTGGAGATGGAATACCTCTAGAATTCGTTCAACCCTCTCTTTTAAATAATAATAAGAGTTTGGTTTGATCTTCCTCATGTTTATCTCTCCCAATTCCTATCAAATACGAAGACTAGTTGAATTAAGACTCCTTGACGAATTGAGACTCTTCCCAAACATCCAAGGCTTTGTGGGGACGCCCAAGAAACCCTGAGGAATGTGTATTGAAGTCACACTTCATCTCTCTTTGGTCTTATCTTGTAGACACCCCATTTTGACCGAACTCTAATAGCGTCGTTAGGATAGAAACCATATCAAACTAGTGTTTTAGAGTCCCCAATTGGTTCTTATAATAGGCTAGGGTCTCATTTAGGTCCCCATAAAATTTCATCTGAATCCGTCATGATCTGCCTGGTAAACGGGCGAAGTTTGTAGTGTAGTGTAGTGTAGGATTAAGGGTGGCGATTTAGCCAGAAAAGGGGGTGCACTTGAACCTGGCACTAGTTCAAATTTACTGCGGTGGGCTGTCCAGGAAGATGTATGAGTGTGCAGATTAATGTGCAGCATAATTGAGGGGTGCATTATCAGGAAGCAGGGTAATTTGGAAAATAGGGGGATTCTTTTCTTCCTTTTCAAGTCACAATTAGGCCTAATCATGAGCTAATGATGTTTAAGGCTAAGGTTAGTTGGGGAAAAGAATATTAGGAAGCTTGAGGTTTAAAGGCTTTTGAGCTAATGATGTTACAGACTCTTTGAGTGATCGGATTTGGACTCTCAGAGTGTTACAGACTCTTTGAGTGATTTGTTTTAGACTCTCACAGTGTTACAGACTTTTTGAGTGATTGGTTCGAGACTCCTTGAGTGGTTGATTCACATTTGTTTGAGTGATTGATTTATATTGGCGTGAATAATGGTGTACATTCTTTGAGTAATTTCACCGTGTTCGTTTTCATAAAATTTTGTTTTAAAGATAAAAGAGTATCTTGTGTTTTGTGTCTGCTTACTTTAATAGAGTCCTTAAGTATTGGTTTAGATAGTTGAGTCGTCAGTATTAGAGAGAAGCCATCTCATTGAGATGTCGTGATCGCCGAGTCAGGGGTCAGTGAGAGGTTATCTCCCTTTTGCTTGCAGTTTTTTGAGTCCCTTAGTGTTATTTTGTTGTCTTACCTTTGTGAATACCTTTTAGAACCTAAAACCCAAAAATTTGTCTTATTTTTGGGTTGACCAAAATGTGTTGTCTGTTCAGCTTTAGCATTCGCGCATTACACACGCTCTGCCAAAGAGGGGCATCTGTAGACACCCCATTTTGACATAACCCTATTAGCGTTGTTAGGATATAACCCCTATCAAATTAGTGTTTTCGTGTCCCTAATTTGTTCCTAGAGTACATTAGGGTCTCATTTAGGTCCCATAAATTTTTGTCCGAATCCGTCGCGATTTGCCTAGTAAGCGAACAATGTTTGTAGTGTAGTGTAGTGTAAGAGTAAGAGTGGCGATTTTGCCAGAAAAGGGGGTGCGCTTGAGCCTGTAAAGCCAGTTCAAATTTACTGCAGTGGGCTGGGCTGTCCGGGAGGATATATGGGTGTGCAAATTAATGTGTAACATAATTAGGGGGTGCATTATCCGAGAGCAGGGTAGTTTGGTAAATAGGGAAGATTCTTTTCTTCCTTTTCAAGTCTCAATTAGGCCTAATCATGAGCTAATGAGGTTTAAGGCTAGGATTAGTTGAGAGAGAATATTAGGAAGCTTCGTAGGTGGGTAAGATTTCTTTGATCTTAACCCTTGAGTAAAAAGGGAATTTGGAGGGTTGGGATCAAAAGAGAGAAGATATTTTGCAAAGTTTTCCCCCCCTATTTTCTACTTGGGCCGCATCTCCTGCTAATATAAAGAATAGCCATAAATGCACTATAGGTAGCTGTCCAAGTTAGAAAGAGAGGGTGGAATATATTATTCATTTTCTTATTCACCATCAGTGTTGCCTGGGCTCCCCTTTTGTGCAAAAAGTATTCATAATTACACTAGATAGGGGCTGTACATAAGGAATTTAGGGGGGTTAAATATATCATCTCCCTTAAAAACGAGGAGAAGGTTTCCATTTTTGAGAGAAAGCAGAGAGAGGAAGAGAAGTTCGTCCATTAACTCCGGCCATCTCCTCCGGCCCCACCATCTTCTCACCACTGACCCCATCTCCGGCCAGCCACCTTTTCCGAGACCAGCAACCCCACCATCATCTTCTTCTCCACCATTTCAACCCTCATCCTTACCCGCAAACCCACCTCCATTAAAATCCCTCTCCACAATCATCTACTCCGAAACCCATTTCACCATCGTCATCTCGACCTCCCAAAACCCAAACCCATTTCAAATCTCATCAAACCCTCTTCTACTTTATTTCATTTTTTAGCAAAAATCAGAGCATCAGAGGGGGAGGAGAAATTGCAGAGAGAGAGAGAGAGAGAGAGATTTCGGGCCTTCTTCTCCGGCACCACTACCGGCCGGATCCACCTTTTTCCCCTCCACCATAACCATCTTCTTATTATTCTTCTTCTTTTTCCTATTGAAACCCCAACTCCGATCATTTTCTTTTCTTCTCCGGTCGATTTGCCGGAGCTCCAACCAAGCCCCGGTTTGTATGCTCCTTCCATCTTCTTCCTTATATTTCATTTTTGCCTCTCCATCTTCAACCTCACAGCTATTAAACCCTTTTTACTCCATCAATTTTCTTTTCTTTTCAAAACCCACCTTCTCTAACCCCAGTGGAAACCCAAACCCATTTTCAGAGCCACCGGAGCTCCGGCTGGAACCTCTTCTTGCTTTCCCTACTCGTCTAACACTCCAATCATCTCTTTCATCTTGTTCTCTCACAAGGAATCTTAGGGCCCGTAAATCTGACCTTGTTATGATCAGATTCATGACAAGATTGAATGAAGGAGGAATCCGTGTATCTGTAATCTAATCTCTGTAACTTCGAGAATCAAGAAGGAAAAGAAGCTACAAAAGGTATTATTCTTATTATTTTTCTATGCAATTTCGAGATTTGATGAGTTCTTTTATGGCCGTATGATAGCAGATCCAAGAAATGTTCTGATATTGTTTATTTTAATAGTAGATCTTGGATCAGGTCATAATAATTGATCCCTGCAAGTTTTTGATGTGGATTCTGTTATCTGGATATGTGATAATTGATTTGGATGATAAATAATATATATATATATATATATATATATATATATATATATTAACCATTTTATGAGATTTTTGGATAACATCTACTAATTAAGAAAAAGGAAATATGCCTTACTCTTTATCTGCTCTCTATCCTGATCTATTGCTTTAGTGCTTGTGCTAGACCAATGTTCAGGTGCTTGTGCTAGTATTTCTAAATTTTTACACTAGCATCAAATCTTTTAGTTGTTTGACTGACGAATGAATTATGCTAATAGACTCAAGGTCCTGTTTTGGACATTTATATTTAGAAGTGCACCATCAGTTGATTTTGAGAAATAAAAAAAGGTGCAAGGAGTTAACATAGTTGTGCATTTTCAGTTGCTAATTCTTGTAGCTTGTTTGAAAATCTAGTTTCACTATTGACAGTCGTTGATTTGGGAAACTAAAAATGTGATAAAAAAAAAACATAATGGCATTCATATTAGTCCTCATTTTTGTTTTCGTCTTGATATAACACAGGTTAAAAAGTAAAGCAAGGTTAGGATTTTGCCATCTGTGATTTTCCATTTACAATTTCAGTGTTATTTGAATGAGGAAGTAGAGTCTGGATATGGATAACCAGTGTATGTCCTAATGAAAGTGTTATCTTGGTCAGTTTGAATATAAAGAAAATGGGACGTCACTTATGTCTGGAATTGTTATATATCCATGTATGAATAGGAATTATGTTGACTGTTATGCGAATGGCCTGATGCAAGGTAAATCTGCTATATGAAGATGTAGTTTCTGTGCTACCTGAACAGGTTATCTTCATGGTTGTAAAATTTTCTTTAAAATGAACGAGGATGAATACATAGACTTTAAAGATTATAAATTACTACTTTGCGGTTCAGCCGAATAGAGATGCAGTTCTCAATTGAGGATTAGTTCGGAATCAACATATATCTTCCTTTATTTTGGAAATTATTGTTTAACTTTTACCATTATTCTTATTGCTTCTTTGAGAAACCCTTCTAGACATCACAACTGTTGTCATAGTTCGAGTGTTATTGCGCACTTTTTATTGGGTATAAGGTAGATTGGGGAATTACTGTATATAGCAATGTTTTCTGTATTTATTAGTGGTTGTTGATATTACTTAGGTAATTTTATTTACTTCATAGGTTTTTTTATGTGACCAAGTAGGACTAGCAGATTTTGTTTATATGCATGTAGTATTATTGTAGTAAGTTGGATTGGTGTCATGATTGGAATATAATTGTGATGGCAGTATTTTTCTGCCGCGGCCTTACATTGCACTTTCATAATAGTACTGCCTGTGGTAATTACCTTTCATGATTCGAATGCTGTGAAGGATATAGCAAGGTAAATGACTCTATTATCGAAATTATGAAGGATGAACATAAGAATCATAGTATTTTGTGAATTTATTTTCATTTCGAGTTTCAGAGTGCCACAAGTTAGGAAGTCCCAGTTTCTTTACGGCCTTTCCAATGGATTAGGAATTTTGTCTAGTAAGTTTAGAAATTTATATTCTAGTTAGGTTCCCCTATCATTCGCAAGGGCAATGAAGGCGTTAGCCCAAGCCCATCCTTAGGGGACTTGCTCAGTCCTAATAGCTTTCCCCTCTTTCATTTAGTAGGCTAGCCTAGCCTTTTAGACATGTTTAGACATTAGACATTAGTAGCCTATCATTTAGAGGACTTGTCAAGTCCCAGTAGCTTTTCTCATTTCTCTTTTAGAAGATTTGTCTTGTCTTCTAGGTCCCCTTAAATATTAGAACCCTTATCTTCATTGCAAGGGCAATGAAGGAATCATCTAAAGCCCATCTATTAGGGAGACAATTTGTGTCTTAACAGAAAAATCAAACGCTTTGGAGACGGATTTTGTCTCATTAGCGAGTCACCCACTAGGAGACACACTCTGTCTCATTGAGGTATTTCTTTTTTGAAGACATGCCTCATTTGGGACCTACGCTTAGGGAGGTTACCTTAGTTTGGTAGGGAGTTTTCTCGTAGGAGGCATGCCTTGCCTCATTTATAGAGTCCCTATTTGGAGACAAGCCTTGTCTCGTATCGAGAGTTTTCCCTTTAGGAGGCTTACCCAGCCTCATGTTAGAGTAACCCCTTCTTCTATAGCGAGTCTTGACCTATTTGCCCCATCTTTCGGTAGGGTTATTAGAGAGTCCCTGACTCATTTGCGTCCCCTCTTTAGTATTGTTAGTTAGGTGTTTCTTCTTTAGGGTTGTTACTTCACCTTCGTTAGAGACTAACTCAGTCTTATTAGAGCTTTTTGCTCGCTTGGGATTTTAGGTTGTTTTTTTGTTCTTGCGATACTTAAAAGCATTGAAAAAACTTTAAACTCTAAAAATATTAGAAATTTAAAACATAAAAAACATTTGAAAACATCAAACACTTTTAAAAAACCTAGAGTGTTGAGTTTTAGGAGCGTATTAGGAAAGTTCGTTTTCGAACTACGTTGGCTTGATCCTCTTCCACGAGGTACGTAGTGCAGCTTGGGATCCATATCCCAAGTCCAGCCAAACATTGTAAATAAAAAAAAAACTTTTCAAACCTTTTGGAAAGCACAAGAATTTTCTAGACTTTATATTCGAAAAGATCTTCCTCTAGAGTTGAGACTTTGTCCTAGGTAGAGAGCTTTTAAGAGTTAGGAGTTTGTCCTTGATGTATTGTTTATTTGTTGTGTGCTTGTTTTAGAGTTAGGGGTTTGTCCTAGAGTTATAGGAACGCCTCCGTCCGGTCAGCTGGTGATCTACATCGCCGACTGATGACTAGAATAGGATGCATTAGTCCGCCCTTTGTTTTTCTTAGGAAGTACAGCCTAGTTACACATAGGCTGTAGGAACCACTTGCATTAGCTTAGGGCTAATCTGCATTTAGTTAGGGCATATAGGGTGTCCTAAAATCCACAATTCACTGAAATCTAAATGATCGCTCAAGAAGCTTTAATAACTAGTCCGGTCTTTTAGGTCGAGTCTAGGATAGAGGGCTAGATGTCTTAGGCATCATAACTTAGAATATTTGCGAAGAACTACGTTGCCTTGATTCTCGTGGAGGCGGGGATACGTAGGCTTCTTTGGATGAACATCAGACCATCCAAGGACTTGGGCTAAATCGTTTAGAGTCTTAGGATTTGTTGTGTTGTCATTATTGTGTATTTTGTTGTATTTTCTTACTTTCATGAGCATACCTTATACCTTTAGCGGTAGCATGCATGTGTTTGTCCACCGGAACTTAGACACCAGTTAGGCATGTCACTCATAACCTAGCTGTGCTTAGGTGACACATCCTTTATTTTATTTTTTGTATGTTTATTATTTTATCCCTGGATTATGCATGTTTAGGTAGACGTCCACTCGGGGATATTTGTTCCCATTTCACATGATTTTCGCCCAAAACTCTTCGAGGTTAATAATAAAGAGCATAAGAGACCAAGTGCTTGCACTCGGACGAATTGGGGGTGCTCTTCGGACCTTCTCCATTCGTAACCAGGCACAAGCCCATATATATATTTCTGGTTATCCATTGCACAGAGGATTTTTTTTTTTGGGTTCCATGGCCTATCTATGGATGGCGACTCTGAGTTATTTTAGGTACGTTTTGGTTTGGGGATTTATCCTTAGATCAAGATGTATCTCATTTATCGTCACTCGTGCTATGCTATGAGGGTGGCACCGTTTCGAGAGTTCCTTGGTAGAGCTCTCCTTCACATTGTGGAGATCTTTAAGGATTGCAGGGGATCTCGTGTCCTCCGCACATCATCCTCGGATCGGGGTCCACAGGATGACAACTTTGCTGGGGAGTTCTTGAAACATTGCCTAACTCTATTAAAATGCCATTTTTACTAACTTTGAAAAAATTTGGGCCAAAATCATTTTAAATGGAAATTCTATCGTTAGAATCCAGGGGCACCAGATAGGTGCGTAAATAAAACGAGGGAATCACACAATGCACAGCATAGATTGTTATATTCTTTATTTCTTTTATTATTTTTCATTATCATTGGTTCCATGGGATAGATACAATGCGTGCCAGGTGGGATGTCATTACCCTAATGGTGTTGTTGTATCTATTTTTAAGATATGCGCCAGAACTACACCCGTAAACACTCGGTGCACTTGTGTTTACAGCAGTCGATGAGCAATGAAGCATACTATGTATAACACTCGGTGCACTTGTGTTATACATCTAAAGTATGGATCATATGCATAGTGCCCGGTAGATTGAGTCCGGAACCGTACTTTGTTTTATATATTATGTATATACTTACCAACTCAGTGAAATCCAACTAGGATGTGTTTATATACATCTATATTGCATTCACATAGGGACGAACATGTGAAGCCTAGAGTTAGGAGCCTTTTCCCATTTGTAGACTATGGTAGCTCACCTTGCGTGGCTACAACACGGTCCTAGTATGCTCATTAGTCTGTCTCGAGTTGAAGCTTTCTTGACTCCGCTAGATTAGATTAGGGCTGGTGCCCCTGGTTAGGGTGTATATATATGTATATATATATATGTGTATAATGTATTATTCTTAGATTAGGGCCTATCTTCTAGACTAGGTTTCTATATCTATTTCAGTCATACCATTCTTTCAGACCTAGTCAATGACCCTTGCTCTTGCTTGTTCATCATCCAGATCATGGTTCACCCTGTCATCTTTATCATATGATTCAGTATCTCTGATTTATATCCGTTTTGTCGGCTATCAGATCGAGGCCTACTTTCTACTGAGATGTTTCGGTCTATTATCACCGATTGGAGTTTGTTCACTATTTCAGTCTTGGATCTGGCCGATGGTTCTTGTTCTCCACCTTTTATGACCATGGTCCATTTCTTGATTCCTCGTTAATCGTTTTAATCGAAATCTGTGAGCCTAATCACTCCTTGTGATAGCTGTTAGACCAGGACTTGTCCATCAGTAAAGTTTTCGGGTCTAACTATTTGCTATTTACTTTCACCCTCCAGTCCTCTAACCTGGTTGGTAATTTTCCTTAGTCGTTATCTTGACCATGGCCTATGATCTGCTTCTTAAGTATACGGTTGTGTCGTTCCTTTGTACATGTCTTATTTGCTGGGTCGATACACAGTTTTGTCATCTTCTTGAGCATATCCTAGTTGTTGCGTCAATCGTTTAGATTAGGATCCATTTTTCAATGGGTATTCCTGGTCTAATGTGTCCCATCGATATGGTGGGTGACATTTCTTTTGCCATTGGTATGACCATAACCTGTCTTTTGTTCTCAAGTTATACAGATCTTTTGTATATACATCCTTTTCTATCGATTGATTAGACTAGACCCCATTTCCAGTGGGGGATTTCTGGTTCAATCAATCGTATTTACATTCTTTCAGATTCACCCGATTGATGGCCTGTACCTGTCGCTCTCATGGCCACAATATATATTTCCCTTCAATTGTGTGCTCATTCTTTTTTTATAGGTCCATATCGTGTGTACATTACACATTCTTTTGTTGTGTCATAGGTTCGAGTTATGTATATATTACTCTCCGATTGTGTACCCATCCTATTGTCGTGTCATATATCCACATTGTGTATATTTGTATATTTTACCCATTAGGTTAGATTCTGGCTTGTTTGTCTGCTTCGTCTTAGATTTGGTCGATGGCTCGCCCGCTGTCTTTATGGTCATGGTTTGTAAATACCAATCTCCATGAGTATGCAGTTGTTGGTATCCATCGTCAGATTTAGACCTGGTTTATGACCTACTTCTGTCATTTTGTGGCCGTGGTCTGTCTTTCTGATCTGCTGACCATCTTTGATCTTTGATGAAAAATTTCGTGTCATCAATTGTATCCTTCCCATATGATTAATCGTTAAATTTATCTCTGCCATTATTTTTACCAAGTTATCCCCATCTTCTCACAATTTTATCCTGTCTCTATGACAGGTGTTTAATCATGTCGAACAATGTATTGAAGGATTGGATAAGTGAGGCTACCAAAGCTCTCCCGCGTGAGCATGGGAGGAGCATGGTTGATCGATTTATAAGCGCGTTCAATCATTTGAGCATATCCGGTGTGAATTGGAAATTTCTCCAAGCAACTGCAAAACTCTGGGATCCCACCCTTCACGTTTTTCGATTCGGTCCCTTTGAACTTTGTCCAATCTTCGAAGATTGGTGCGCCTTGTTAGAGATCCCACCTGAAGGACTCTGGATTGGACCTTCGAGCATGGATTTCCCTAATTCCCTCTTCTGTGAGCTATTAAAAAATGATACTGTTGATGCTCTACCTTGTTTCAAGGGCACATACGTGAAAGTTTATGACCTCATTGAACTCTTTTCAAAAAACGTCGACCCTGCTAACTCTCGTTTTCAGAATTGTCGGCGCAGCGCCTTAATCTTTGGAGTTCTTGGATGTCATGTCATTCGTGGAGACTCCCGTGTTGCCCCGTTGGCTTTGCTTGGTAAAGTAGACCAAATTAACAAAGGAAGGAATCCTGTTCCTACTATGCTGGCAGAAACTTTTTCTAGACTAGACCGCATAACCATCAAAAGGTTCAAAATAGTTTTTATGGGTGTGTTAAATTGTTATACGTGTGGCTTTGTAAAAAACTCACTATCCTCCAAAAAGCCACGACAAGTACACCCTGAAGCATTTTCTGTCCTGGCAACCAATGGCCAACCAACCGCAATCCATTGATGAATGGTGTAATTGGTTACAACACGTGGAGGAAAATCAGTTTCGTTGTGTGAGTCATCCGTGCTTACAAGTTATCACTAGCACTTACCCATATCCATTTGTGTATCTCATGGGTTTAGAAAAGTCAACCTTTTATGCACCAACCCGTTTGCTTCATCAGATCATAGGACATTCATGTTCTCCTGGGGCTGTAGCACCTCCTTCTTGTGAAAAATTATCTCCTGATCTTATCAACACCATTGTAGCTGCTTGGAGAAACTAGGTCGTGGAAAAGAGATTCGCCTTAACATCTAAGGTCCGACGTGGGGAATTACCAGGAAAGTTCGCGGGCAAGAGAGCTCCGGTTGGAGAGTCTTGAGGATTTTTTTTCATGAAATTGTCATTTTAATTTTTTCAAATTTCATTTAAATAGTTACTTTCATCCAATTGTAATCAGAAATTAAAATTTTGACACTTATACCCACAGTTTAATTTGAATCAATGAAATGTGTATGAGTTTTATCTTATCTCGATGTGACCAAAATATTTTGTTCCAATTATCAATGTTTTAATCTAGTGTTTATACTTCCATCTCAGGATTCTAAAGGCGAGCAGTCATAGCTCCCAAGAAAACCATCATCTCAAAACCAACCTAGTCCCGTCAGTCTTCTGATTCCAGGCTGAGTAGACAATCTTTGTCGCCCGTTTCATTTACTTCTCCTATATTACCTTTGTCAAATTTTCGGGAAGCACTTTGTCCTATTCAACCTACTCCTAGCACAATGGCTGAGCCAGTGGACCCAATGATAGCTATACAAGAAATGTTGAGAAATATGTGTCGGGATATAGCAGGGCTGAAGGACGAAGTGATTCATTTGAAAAATCAGAATACTGAAAAAGTCTCTACTTCTAGAGATCCAGCCATTCAACCTCCTCCGGCCATATCTCCTAACCTCACCAGACCCGTCATCCCTCCCGTAGAGATCGATCTGGAGGAGGAGCAATATGTCAAGGAATATTTTGTCCCTCAGATAAATAAAGAAAAGGAGTTGTTTGATATGTATGAGAAGATAGCTCGTGACATTGAGAGTATGAAGGTTCAAGGTTCCAAGGGGTTTGATATTTCTGAATTCCTGATATCCCCCGGTGCTATATTCCCACCTGAGTTCAAGGCACCAGACTATGATAAATATGATGGAACTGGGTGTCCAAGAAACCACGTCAGGTGGTTCATCACTCTCTCTCAGCAGCATGGCTTAAGTCGAGAACAGATGGCCCAATTGTTTCCCTTGTCTCTTACAGGGGTGGTCAAAAGATGGTTTTTGAGGTTGAAACCTGAAGAGATCAGGACACTGGAAGAGATCTCTAACCGGTTTGTTGAACAATTTTCTATGGAAGAAGGGATCGAGGTTACTAAAAGAGACCTGAAGTAATTGAAGCAGAATCCTCAGGAGACTTTCACATCGTTCATCAGGCGCTGGAGGTGCAAGTCTGCCCAATTGAGCCAGAGAATGTCAGAAGAGGACCAGATAAAGTTAGTCCTCAAAAGCTTGTCTCCCCAGTACTTTCACTTCATGGCACTGCAACACTATTAGAATTTTGATCATTTGATCAAGACTGGCACCCAGACCGAGGATGCTATTGCCAAGGGCCTTAGAGCCAAGACTTTGTCTGATGTCCGAGAAGGGAAGAGGCCTATGATCCAACCAAAGGAAGTCCATGCGGTCAATTATACCAAACCTGTAGCCAAACCTGTTGCAGAAGTTGTCAGACCAGTGGTAAAGAAGCAGTTCAGACAGTTTGACCCATTACCATATCCATTGCCCATGATACTTAAGAAATTGATCAGAGATAAGAAGATCAGACTTCAAGATATCCGACCTGCACCTAGTCCACTACCTGCAAGCTGGAGAAAGGATCAATACTGCGAATATCACAGAGGCTCTGGGCATTTGACTGAGACCTGTTTGGCTTTGAAGCACGCGATTCAAAACATGATCGATAAGATGAACTTGCAGTTGAAAGGCCGAACACTACTCAGAATCCTCTTCCCAATCATCGTGCTGTTGCTCCTCTACTCCTAATGCTATCTTTGTAGATGAGCCCATCCTTGATCCCTCTGCTCTCATTTGCGCTATCACGTCAGATAAATATGTTTTGAAGTTTGACGATGAGGAGCTCAAAGAATTCAGAGAAAAAGAGCCTTATGTGCTATCATTTGACAACACTGAACTTGCTGAGCCATCTTCGTCCCAGTCTTATGCACTTCAGAATGTTGGTATGGAAAAAATAAAGAAAGCCACCTATGTTCTAAGGATTGAAGACTTTGAAGAGGAAAATGTCCGTAATGCACCATATGTTTTCAGAATGGAGGAAGATGAACTGTTGTTGCTGGACGATCAGAGTGATGAGATGCGTCACATGACTAGAGGTGGGCGAGTATTCAAACCTCTGGAATTGAGTGTAGAAAATCCGGCAGAAGTTGCTAGAAGAACAGAAAATCAGAGGCAGAATAAGACGAGCACAGAAGAAGAAGATGAGAGCTTGTTAAACCAGCTGAAAAAGACTCAGGCTAATATCTCAATATGGGGTTTACTCATGGCTTCATCAAAGCACAGAAAGCTAGTCCTTCGAGAGCTTAATGCAGCACAAGTCTCTGTTAACACCACACCCGATGAGCTTGTTAGTCTCGTGGCCATGGCTAGAGCAGCAAAGACCTTGTCATTTACTGATGACAATTTACCTCCTGAGGGCCGAGACCATACCAAACCTCTTAAAATCACAGTCATTTGTAATAAGAAAAAGGTACCAGAGGTCTTAGTTGATAATGGCTCTGCACTGAATGTTTGTCCGTTAAGCACCGCAACAACCCTTGGGTTCGGTCCTGAGAACTTTATTCCATCCGAACAGGGTATTCTGGCATATGATGGCACTCGCAGAGATGTAATCGGGACTCTGGTCACTGAGATACAGATCGGAGGAGAGGACTTCGAGATAGAATTCCAAGTCTTAGATATTAAGGTTTCATTCCTATTGTTACTTAGTCGTCCGTGGATGCACAGGGTGGGAGTTGTTCTGCCTACTCTCTACCAAAAGCTGAAGTTTGTTCGCAGGAACAGGGTGATAACTGTAAAGGGGGATCCGGATCTCGAGATAGGGCAGATCACTCCAGACTTAACTGCAAGAAAATCCGAAGACGTGAGTTTGACTGGGTTTTCGTTAGAGGTGACTGCGATCACTTTCGAAGAGGCTATGAATGGGGAAATTTGTTTCCTAACCATCACGAATTCGAATGTCATCAGGATGATTCGCCGGCAGGGGTATATACCAGGTGCTGGGTTAGGCAAATATCATCAGGGTTTGACCGAGTTTCCTATGTTCAAAACATTCAATGGTTTGTTCGGGCTGGGATACAAACCTACAAAGAAAGAAATCATTGAGATGAAGTAGTTAATGCTGAAATGGGCAGAAAACCATCGCCGTGGGTTGGGATTACCAATGGCGCCTATTGATTTGACAATGAACGGTCGATTCCGAAAAGAAGGCACGGCCTTTCCTTTCTGTGGCTTTACTGAGATTTGGTTGGATGAGAGTACAGGGCAGATGCTTCCGGGGTTCAAGATTTTCTTTGATCTTGAGCTAGAAGATGAGCCGATGGGTGCGCAGATTGCAGAAATAGAGTCTGAGATTGACTGGGCTGACCGCATGGAGCCGAGCCATCTGAATTCACTTTTCCAAGAAGGGTCACAGACTGTGGCCATGATTGGCAGGAACTCGCTGGTACTGGACCCAACTCGCCTTATCACCCCGGCTAAGGAACCTTTGACTAACTGGACTTCTCAAGTCCTACCCCAGGTTATTTTCCAGTACAATCGTATCCCTTCAAAAGAGTCAGTTGTCCGTAAGTATGTGTCAGTCTCTGAGTTTGATTCAGAGTCTATTTCTTCTAATGAGTCTTTTGATGCAGGTACCATAGAGGACTATTCTCCTGAGGTCGGTGGCGGTTCTTCTTTTTCTGGTTATATTGAGCTGGAGACTGTTCATAATAAAGCATCTGATGCTGTTTTCTCACATAGTTCTGAGTCAGTTGACACTGGTGTCAACATATCCATCGAGTCTGTAAAAACGAGTCCAAAGTTCATTGTAAACCCCTATGAGGGTAATTCATCTTCTGATGTATTTGATTCAAATTTCAATGAAATAAAGGATTCCTCTTCTGTGTACATTCCTGTCTCTATTTCTATTTCATCTACTGAATCTGCTTTAAAATCTGGTAATCTTAACAATAACTATCAAGACTCCCCCTCTGACGAGGATGCTGAAGAAACGCCTCCTGAAATCAGACATATGATTCAACAGGAGGAGAGTCGCCGAGCAAAACCGCTTGAAGAGAAAATTGAGACCGTGAATATCGGTGACGAAACCTCGGCTCGGGAGATTCGGATTGGCAAAGCTTTATCTCCTGAGGAGCGTGAGGAATTGATCACCCTGCTTAAAGAGTTCAAGAAAGTCTTTACTTCGTCATATGATGACATGCCAGGATTAAGTGAGGAAATTGTTCAGCATCGCTTACCCTTAATCCCTAGTGCTAAACCAAAGAAGCAAAAACTCCGAAAACTCAAAACAGAGTGGGAATTGAAAGTGTATGAAGAAGTAAAGAAGCTGTTAGAAGTAAAATTTATCCAAGTGGTGGAATATCCTGAGTGGCTTGCAAATATTGTACCGGTGCCCAAGAAGGACGCGAAAGTCAGAATGTGTGTTGATTTTCGAGACCTGAACAAGGCAAGTCCTAAAGATGACTTTTCTCTTCCAAACATTGATCTCCTGGTGGATAACACTGCCGGACATGCTCTTTTATCCTTTATGGATGGGTTCTCAGGTTACAATCAGATTAAGATGGCACCTGAAGACATGATAAAGACAGCATTTTTTACTCAGTGGGGTACTTACTGCTACAGGGTGATGCCGTTTGGTTTGAAAAATGCCGGTGCTATATATCAGAGGGCTGCTACAACTCTTCTTCATGATATGATTCACAAAGAGGTCAAGGTTTACGTAGATGACATGATCGTAAAGGAGAAGACTCGGCCTGAACACACTGTTGCCCTAAGAAAGTTCTTTGAGAGGATCAGGAAGTATCAGCTTCGCCTGAACCTAAGTAAATGTGTATTTGGCGTTACATCAGGAAAGCTCTTAGGATTTATGGTCAGCAAAAGAGGAATAGAGGTAGACCTGCAAAAGATTAAGGCGATCCAAGAAATGCAGCCGCCTAAGACAGAAAAGCAGATTCGAGGTTTCCTTGGCAAGGTTCAGTATCTAAGACGGTTCATAGCACATCTGACAATGACGTGTGAACCCATTTTCAAGCTTCTGAAGAAGAATTCCTCGAAGAAGTGGAATGCAGAATGTCAGGAGGCCTTTGAAAAAGTTAAGCAGTGCTTATCCTTACCCCCTGTTCTATCAGCTGTCATTCCAGCCAGCCGTTGTTGTTGTATTTGTCTACCACGGATACAGCGATGGGTTGCATGCTTGCTTAGCAAGATCCAGAAACTAAAAAGGAGAAGCCTATTTACTACATCAGCAAGAAGATGCTAGAGTATGAATTAAAGTATACAGTTTTGGAGAAGACATGTCTAGCATTAGTTTGGGCTACCCAGAGGCTTAGACATTATCTGCTGTCAGACAAGGTTCTTTTGCTATCACGGATGGATCCGTTAAAGTACTTGTTCGAGAAACCTGCCCTTACAGGGAGGACTGCAAGGTGATTGTTGTTATTGTCTGAGTTTGATATCACCTATGTCACTCAGAAATCGCCAAAAGGACGGGTTATTGCTGAGCAGTTGGCTGATGCTCCTGTAGAAGAAAATGCATTCTTGAAGGCAGATTTTCCTGACGAAGAGATAATGGATATTGAAGAAGAAACTCTGAGTACTAGGTGGCTTATGTACTTTGATGGAGCTGTCAATAATCGAGGACAGGGAGTAGGAGTTGTGCTTGTATCCCCTCGAAAAGAGTATACTCCTATCTCTATCAAGTTGCAGTTTGAGTGCACCAACAACATGGCAGAGTATGAAGCTTGTATTGCCGGACTCGAAGCAGCCTCGACTTTGCAGATTCAAGACATCGATGTGTTTGGGGACTCCATTCTGATCATTTGCCAGATTAATGGACAATGAAAAACTCAAGAAGATAAATTGAGCCCTTATAATGCATAATAGGAATCTCTGGTCCAGAAATTCAGGAGCGTCACATTTACTCACTTGTCAAGGACCAGAAATCATTTTGCTGATGCTTTGGCTACTCTGGCCTTGATGTTAGATATTTCTGCTACAATGGAAGTTCAACCGCTAGCCATCAGACTGCAATGGGCTCCTGCGCATGTGAATGCTATAGAGATTTCAGCTAGGTGTCCAGATGGGAAGCCTTGGTACACAGATATCAGAAACCTCATTTCAGGCAAGGGACATCCTCTAGAAGCTTCGAGAAAAGAAAGGAAGACTCTTCAGAAGTTAGATGCTAATTTCATCATTTGCGGTGAAGAGCTGTACAGAAGGTCATTTGATGGCATACAACTCCTTTGTGTTGATGAAGATAAAGTTGCAGAACTCATTGAGCAGACTCATCAAGGTGTTTGTGGACCTCATATAAATGGGAAGATGCTATCTAGAAAGATCCTTAGACTTAGATTCTATTGGCCTACAATGGAAACAGACTGCCTCGCATTTGTGAAGAAATGTCATAAGTGTCAAGTCTATGCGAATCTTATTCATGTTCCCCCTTCAGAGTTGCACTCTTTGACTTCGCCATGGCCGTTTTCAGTATGGGAAATAGACATCATTGGGAAGATTTATCCGAGATCCTTGAGCGGACATGAATACATTCTGGTAGCTATTGATTATTTCAAGAAGTGGATAGAGGCTGCATCTTATGCTTCCATCACTTCGAACACAGTTGCGAAGTTCATCCGTACCAATATTATTTGCAAATATGGCGTACCTCACGAGCTGATTACAGATAATGGGTCGTATTTCAAGAAGGAGGTGTTACACCTATGTGAAGAGTTCAAGATAAGGCATCACAAGTCGTCTCCTTATAGGCCGCAGACGAATGGAGCCGTTGAAGCAGCAAATAAGAACATCAAGGTAATTATCAGCAAGATGACATAAACTTATAAAGATTGGTCGAACAAGCTTCCTTATGCTTTGTGAGCTTACAGGACTTCGATCAGATCCTCAACAGGTGTGACTCCGTATTCTTTGGTGTACGGAATGGAAGCAGTTTTACCAGTTGAATTGAGAATCCCATCTTTGAGGGTGATAATGGAGGCTAACCTGCCAGAGTCAGAATGGGCGAAGGCCAGAAATTATGAGTTACAGATGATAGATGAGAAGAGACTGAGAGCCTTATACCATATTCAGGGATATCAAAGGTGGATCTCGAGAGCTTTCAACAAGAAAGTTCGCGTCCGAGATTTGAAGCCTGGAGATCTTGTTTTGAAGTCCTACAGAGCAGCGGTATTTGACCCAAGAGGAAAGTTCAGGCCAAACTAGTCTGGTCCTTACATCGTTGAAGAAGTCCTGCATGGAAAAGCCGTAAGACTCCTCAGTGAAAATGGTGAAAAATTAAATGAACCTACAAACCTGGATCAAGTAAAGAAATATTATGCTTAAGTACACCAAGAGGCCATCCTTGGACGATTTGAGCTTCAAGCCAATATCCCAAATATTTTAAACCATTTGCAAACCCTTTGGGCCTAAGAAAATGAATGATGAAAACCCTTTCTGCTAAAAGCACCTTTGAGCCAAAAGCAAAATCAAAATTTCTTTGTTAAACTTAAACCAGGGGCATCTTATATGACTTTCGTCATAAAAGACTTTAAACCCGAACTACGCGGGACCTGATTCCCAATTTCTTTGGGGATACGTAGGCAGTCTGAACGGTCCAGATTCAGTCCCAATACATGCAAACATACCAAAGTCTAACCTGTTTGAACCTAAGCTTACCTGAAGGTTCTTCTAGTGTATTTTGGGCCTCGGTTTGTAATAAAACAGAAAGAAATAAAAAATGATGGAGTCTTAGATCCGCTAGACTGAAAACTTGAAAGGGCGATCTAGGCAAAAGTTAGGGTCATTCACCTGCGAAGTTGAAAACCCGAAAGGGCAACTTAGACAAAAATTAGGGTGCTGAGCCTGCTGGATAAAAAATCTGCAAGGGCAGACTGTCCAAGTAAAAATTAAGGCATGCGGTCCGCCGAATCAAAAACCTGAAAAGGCGATTTGGTCATGGCAGTGACTTCATGAAGAGAGGACAGAGCTTTAAAGAGCCAGATAAACTTTCAGTTTCATTGACACCTTCTTGAAGTCTGAGTAAGCGCCACTAAAGCTTTCTTCGATACTCTTTGAGTTAGGGAGGTTAAAACTAACAATCCAAAGGGATAATAACCATGATAGAAATACCGAAAAAAAGGAATGAAACGCCTTTAAACACGATATTCAAATGACTCTAAGAGTGGTGGACTTTTAACCATTTTAAAACACTTATCAGACTAAGAAGTAGATCTCAGCCTCTCTTAGTGTTTGAGTCGGGTGTCCGTCAATGTCCTCGTTTATTGTTCGTCAAAGTCTTTCCTTTGTCGAGTCGAGGTCAGTTTTTAGATTCCTGTTTAGTTAATATCCCTCCAAAAGCTGGGGTGATAACAAAAAAAAAAGAAAAAAAACACAGAGAAGCAGAGAATTTGTGGCTCCTGTACAAAAAATGCCAAGCAGAGCAGAGTTCAGAGGTTGACAGGCTTTTAGCCCAGTTCCAACGTTAGCAGATGACAGTTATGAAGCAGAAGATTTTGAGCAGAACCATGTTCTTGTACTTTTGAAAAGCTTTTTAGGCCCAAGCGTTCATCAGAAAACTTTGTAACCCCAAATGTGCATTAATGAAAGCCTTCGGCCTATTTTTTTTGTGTTGCTCTCCAATGAATTTGGTTATGGAAGTAATCATACTAGGGGCATCTTTTATGACTTGCGTCATAAAAGATGTCAAAAAGACAATGATATTTGAGACGGATATTCTTTTCAAATATGGATTAGAGAAGTTTGAACGCACTCTTTTAAGTTCAAGCTTCCCTGTCGAGTTGTTTTCTTTTGGAATAAGGTTTTCAAAAATCTTGTCCCCGGCGGAATCTAAAACTCACTTCTGTCATTTTCAAAATTCAGTAGAAGTGCTTTACATCTTTTGAAAAAGGGTTACAACCTGAAAAAGTCTGTTGAAATTACTTGAGTCGGGTCTTTGGTAAAGATCGTACATTCTCATTATCCTCTTTGAGAAATGATTCTTCAATCAGTGAAATTAATATGACTCAATCATTTTGTGTTGTTTTTATTAAAGGAAGAAGTTGCTAGATTCCATGATTCGTAGCCTAGCCTTTCCTTCTGCCCTTTGAAAAAAAAGAGCTTTTTGATTGATTAACCTGTTTGATTTTTACTCTTTGAGTATTTGGTTAGTGTTGCTTTGGTAAAGTTTCGATTCCTAAAAAAAAAAAGGGAGACCCTTTGAGTGTTACAGACTCTTCGGGTGGTTGAGACTCTTCCAGTGTTTGGTTTTTGACTCTCTGAGTGTTGCAGACTCTTTGAGTATCTGCATTGTGTCCCTACCTAACAGGTTAGGAGTCAGGCATATTTGCGGGGAGGTTTGTATGGATCCGTGTTGCATGATGGGCATACAAATCTAGATTTATATGGAACCGTGGTACATCACGGGCATATAAATCTCGGTTCATATGGGACAATTTAGCAGTTCCTTTGATTGTTTTGAGACTCTCTGAGTGTTACAGACTCTTTGAGTGATTGTTTTGGAGTCTCTGAGTGATTGTTTTGGACTCTCTGAGTGTTACAGACTCTTTGAGTGATTGTTTTGGACTCTCTGAGTGTTACAGACTCTTTGAGTGATCTGTTTTGGACTCTCTGAGTGTTACAGACTCTTTGAGTGATTTGTTTTAGACTCTCAGAGTGTTACAGACTCTTTGAGTAATTTGTTTTGGACTCTCAGAGTGTTACAGACTCTTTGAGTGATCTGTTTTGGACTCTCAGAGTGCTACAGACTCTTTGAGTGATTTGTTTTAGACTCTCAGAGTATTACAGACTCTTTGAGTGATTTATTTTGGACTCTCAGAGTGTTACAGACTCTTTGAGTGATCCGTTTTGGACTCTCAGAGTGTTACAGACTCTTTGAGTGATTTATTTTAGACTCTCAAAGTGTTACAGACTCTTTGAGTGATTGGTTCGAAACTCTTTGAGTGTTGCAGACTCCTTGAGTGGTTGATTCGCATTTGTTTGAGTGATTGATTTATATTTGCATGAATAATGGTTTACATTCTTTGAGTAATTTCACTGTGTTCATTTTAATAAAATTTTGTTTTAAAGATAAAAGAGTATCTTGTGTTTTGTGTCTGCTTACTTTAATAGAGTCCTTGCGTGTTGGTTTAGATAGTTGAGTCGTCAGTATTAGAGAGAAGCCATCTCATTGAGATGTCGTGATCGCCGAGTCAGGGGTCAGTGAGAGGTTATCTCCCTTTTGCTTGCAGTTTTTTGAGTCCCATAATGTTATTTTGTTGTCTTACCTTTGTGAATACCTTTTAGAACCCAAAACCTAAAAATTTGCCTTGTTTTCGGGTCGACCAAAATGTGTGGTCTGTTCAGCTTTGGTATTCGCGCGTACACACGCTCTGCCAAAGAGGGGCATTTGTAGACACCCCATTTTGACCGAACCCTATTAGCGTCGTTAGGATAGAACCCCTATCAAATTAGTGTTTTAGTGTCCCTAATTTGTTCCTAGCCATTAGGGTCTCATTTAGGTCCCCATAAATTTTCGTCCGAATCCATCGCGATTTACCTTGTAAGCGGACAATGTTTGTAGTGTAGTGTAGTGTAAGAGTAAGGGTGGCGATTTAGCCAGAAAAGGGGGTGCGCTTGAGCCTGGAAAGCCAGTTCAAATTTACTGCAGTGGGCTGTCCAGGAGGATATATGGGTGTGCAGATTAATGTGTAACATAATTAGGAGGTGCATTATCCGAGAGCAGGGCAGTTTGGTAAATAGGGAAGATTATTTTCTTCCTTTTCAAGTCTCAATTAGGCCTAATCATGAGCTAATGATGTTTAAGGCTAGGATTAGTTGAGAGCGAATATTAGGAAGCTTCTTAGGTGGGTAAGATTTCTTTGATCTTAACCCTTGAGTAAAAAGGGAATTTGGAGGGTTGGGATCAAAAGAGAGAAGATATTTTGCAAAGTTTTTCCCCCCTATTTTCTACTTGGACCGCATCTCCTGCTAATATAAAGAATAGCCATAAATGCACTATAGGTAGCTGTCCAAGTTAGAAAGAGGGGGTGGAATATATTATTCATTTTCTTATTCACCATCAGTGTTGCCTGGGCTCCCCTTTTGTGCAAAAAGTATTCATAATTACACTAGATAGAGGCTGTACATAAGGAATTTAGGGGGGTTAAATATATCATCTCCCTTAAAAATGAGGAGAAGGTTTCCATTTTCGAGAGAAAGCAGAGAGAGGAAGAGAAGTTCGTCCATTAACTCCGGCCATCTCCTCCGGCCCCACCATCTTCTCACCACTGACCCCATCTCCGGCCAGCCACCTTTTCCGAGACCAGCAACCCCACCATCATCTTCTTCTCCACCATTTCAACCCTCATCCTTACCCGCAAACCCACCTCCATTAAAATCCGTCTCCACAATCATCTTCTGCGAAACCCATTTCACCATCGTCATCTCGACCTCCCAAAACCCAAACCCATTTCAAATCTCATCAAACCCTCTTCTACTTTATTTCATTTTTTAGCAAAAATCAGAGCATCAGAGGGGGAGGAGAAATTGCAGAGAGAGAGAGAGAGAGAGAGAGATTTCGGGCCTTCTTCTCCGGCACCACTACCGGCCGGATCCACCTTTTTCCCCACCACCCTAACCAGCTTCTTATTCTTCTTCTTCTTTTTCCTATTGAAACCCCAACTCCGATCATTTTCTTTTCTTCTCCAGTCGATTTGCCGGAGCTCCGACCAAGCTCCGGTTTGTATGCTCTTTCCATCTTCTTCCTTATATTTCATTTTTGCCTCTCCATCTTCAACCTCACAGCTATTAAACCCTTTTTACTCCATCATTTTTTTTTTCTTTTCAAAACCCACCTTCTCTAACCCCAGTGGAAACCCAAACCCATTTTCAGAGCCAACGGAGCTCCGGCTGGAACCTGTTCTTGCTTTCCCTACTCGTCTAACACTCCAATCATCTCCTTTATCTTGTTCTCTCACAAGGAATCTTAGGGGCAGCAAATCTGACCTTGTTATGATCAGATTCGTGACAAGATTGTATGAATGAGGAATCCGTGCATCTGTAATCTAATCTCTGTAACTTCGAGAATCAAGAAGGAAAAGAAGCTGCAAAAGGTATTATTCTTATTATTTTTCTATGCAATTTCGAGATTTGATGAGTTCTTTTATGGCCGTATGATAGCAGATCCAAGAAATGTTCTGATATTGTTTATTTTAATAGTAGATCTTGGATCAGGTCGTAATAATTGATCCCTGCAAGTTTTTTGATGTGGATTCTGTTCTCTGGATATGTGATAATTGATTTGGATGATATATATATATATATATATATATATATATATATATATATATATATATTAACCATTTTATGAGATTTTTGGATAACATCTACTAATTAAGAAAAAGGAAATATGTCTTACTCTTTATCTGCTGTCTATCCTGATCTATTGCTTCAGTGCTTGTGCTAGACCAATGTTCAGGTGCTTGTGCTAGTATTTCTAAATTATTACACTAGCATTAAATCTTTTAGTTGTTTGACTGACGAATGAATTATGCTAATTGACTCAAGGTCCTGTTTTGGACATTTATATTTAGAAGTGCACCTTCAGTTGATTTTGAGAAATAAAAAAAGGTGAAAGGAGTTAACATAGTTGTGCATTTTCAGTTGCTAATTCTTGTAGCTTGTTTGAAAATCTGGTTTCACTATTGAAGTCGTTGATTTGGGAAACTAAAAATGTGATAAAAAAAAACATAATCGCATTCATATTAGTCCTCTTTTTTGTTTTGGTCTTGATATAGCACAGGTTAAAAAGTAAAGCAAGGTTAGGATTTTGCCATCTGTGATTTTCCATTTACAATTTCAGTGTTATTTGAATGAGGAAGTAGAGTCTGGATATGGATAACCAGTATATGTCCTAATGAAAGTGTTATCTTGGTCAATTTGAATATAAAGAAAATGGGACGTCACTTATGTCTGGAATTGTTATATATCCATGTATGAATAGGAATTATGTTGACTGTTATGCGAATGGCCTGATGCAAGGTAAATCTGCTATATGAAGATGTAGTTTCTGTGCTACCTGAACAGGTTATCTTCATGGTTGTAAAATTTTCTTAAAAATGAATGAGGATGAATAGGTAGACTTTAAAGATTATAAATTACTACTTTGTGGGAGAAACTTTAAGAATTTATTAAAGTAGGAAACCAACTCTATTGAGAAAACCTAAAGCTCCATCAAGAAAATTCAAATTCCCATCCAAAGTAACTGATATAAATCAGTACATATGTTTGAAGAAAAGTTTTACAACTGTCTTTCGCGCAATTTGATGGAATAGATCGGTTTAACATGCGAGTCAGCGGCAATCGGATCATTTGTGGCCGTTCGAGGAGTAGATCAAGAAGAGGATGATATTACAGTCAGTCACAAAGGTATTTTCATGTAATATATTTTTATTTGAATCACCATCAGATCATCTAGTCCCTAGGTTCCTGGGTTAAAGGGCAAAATCGGCGAGAAATTTTTTGTTTTAGGTGATTTGCAGTTCCGTTGCGCATAGCGATTTCACTTGGGGGTGAAAACCCTTCCAACACTGTCGGCGCCATATTGTCGGACATCAAGAAAGCCAAACTACCTACTTGCTTAGAAAACTTCTTGCTAGAGGACTGAAAGGGCCTCATCACTTCAGAGATTTGGCAAGCTTCCATTTGACACAACTCGTGGGAATTCTCATCCATGTCGCTGTGGCTACCACCTCCTGAAATGACAATGGCACGTCAGGGCCTCGTCCACGCGAGGGAGACTCTCTAGTGGGCGGAGTGGTGTTTAGATTTTCCTCTAGTAAAGGATTTCTTCAATCAATGGTCCTTCTATCCTGCTCTCTGGTGCCTTTAGAAGTGTTAGTTTTACTAATATTTCAAGAAGCACCGGGCCTTGAAGTTTTATTTCATGTATCATAGGCCATTAGACGCCATGCAACTCATAGTGTCCCGCCGGGCGTGCCAAAAAAAGGTGTTGGTGGTTTTGCCTCCTTCGATCTGAGTGTGTGAGCTAGGGTGTGTTTGTGAGCGTGTGTGGGGGGGGGGGCGTGCTAGCCTCTCTGCAGATATAAATCCAAAAATTAAATTTGAGGGGGGGTCGAAGACTGAGACCTCTTCATCCCCTAGGATTGGATTTCAAGCAATTGAGAAGAAGAGGGGAACGATGCTTCCTCCTTCAGTTTCTATGCCTTTACACAGATGGAAATGACTTTTTATGTGTGAAGCGTGGAGTTCTAAGGGAAAGAAAGATAATGGTGCCCACACAAGCGAGGTGTGGAAGACACTCAGGGTCGACAGACCATACAACTCAAACAAAACGACAAAACAAGCACAAATTAAGCGCTAGTGCAAGTGACAAAGCGAACTAAAGAGACAGACTCACCTGGGAAGATGAATTCATTGCTTCCTTAATCCGAGTACAGGCTACATCAACGGAAAAGTAAAGAGTACTTGTGCTGGAAAAATAAAGATAAAATGCTAATACATGTTTGAATTTGGTTTTGGGAACTCACTCTTGGAGACAAATGCCTCCTTATATAGTTTTATTCAGGTAACCCCTCCTCGTTACCGCACATTCTTCTTGGAGGGAAACTTTTTGGTAACTACCTATGAGCGGTCACGTTATTTTCACTCCACAGTTCTGGTGGTTATCCTCTAACTTCCCATGATTGGCAACAAAAATGCCACATCATTAAGTCGGTTCAACATATATTATTGTACTAATTCGGTCCCATTTGACCTATTGTGTCCTTTAAGGTGTGGTCCAATGGGGATTCAATAACTGTCCACCTCTATCTTTTTGGTTCATGCACGTTCCCCCATACATCCATCATGTGCCACCATGGCACATAATTCCGTTGACGCAGAAACGTGGATGACCACTTGTTGATTCGGTCATCCATGACCGATAAAACCCAAAATTGGTGTGAACAACATGGTTTTTCATTTCAAATTTACAATGAAGGAATGTCCCTATTTGGATCTTCTTGCCTTTTGTGTTCATCAACATTAAATACCTGCCCCAAAATAGAGACGGGGATCCCACGGATTCTGACTGAGATAGATATGGGTAGATCTCATCCAAATTGTATTTGGGTCAACATTGAGATGTAAGACTTTTGTGGACTTGCATAGCACATGTTTTGCCTTTTATAAAACCAGATTGTAGAGAATGTTTTATTGTAGTAAAGAGTAATCCATAATGGCTAGTCTATGGTTAGTGATCAATAAAGTTTTTGAGCAGGGAACACTTTAGGCACGTGTGTTCATGTTGGAAAGGGTATAGTAATGGGTTATTAGTATCCGTGGGCGCGTTGTAGGCCCAATAAGGTTAGTGGGCTTATTTGATGAAAAAGAGTTTGTTGGGTGGATTCTAGGGTTTCCCTTTAAGTTATTACAAATACGGGAATACGGGAATGGTCCCTGCTCTCACACATATATGGTTTTTATTTCCTCCCATTGAAATACACATAAGGAAGTGGAGAGAGTAGAAGACTACTCGAATCATTCTTTGTTTTATAGACGTTGGGATACAACAAGATGCAGAATCACCAGTCACATAAGTGTCAAATAGAGGTATTTATGGCTCATCTCTTCTTGCATTTATTTTGTTCAATCACATGCTTATGATTTGATCACACAACACTATAAAAGTTTGCATGAGATAGTGGGTCCCAATGTATCTAAGATATATATTTTCATTGGCATGGCTATCTAAAACTAGCAAAGACAAAATCTTTCCAAACACCCTCCAAGGATCACAATTTTCTAATTGGAGGCAAGATATATCTAAGATATATGTTGTCACACACGTGGCTATCCTTTGCTAAAATGTTTAACTTTTAACAAGTACAAAATCTAAAAGGATAGTGAAAACGAAACGCTTCAACCCCATCCTTTGCTATAAAAAGGGCTCAACGCCAACACTCTCCTCACTCACCTTGACTCATTGAGCAATTTGAGATCACCATTGAGACTGAAAAAATGGCTTCCTTCGGATTTATGAAGCAACTCTTTGTTGCCCTTACGCTCGTTCTTTTCATCACAGCTTCCATTTCTGGTAACGCATTTCTTCTTCTTCTTCCTCTCTCTCTACAGCTCATTAATAACTCTTAGAAATTATATGATAAACACGTACCCAAAATCCCATCCTTGATATTTGATCCAACAGCAGATCACTTTTTGAGGAGCTATTGTTGGATCAAGTATCAAGGATGGTACTTCGGACGTACCACCTTTATGTGTTTATAAGCCCTTTCATAAATAATTTCTCAATAAATCTATAACAGCCTAAGTTTCTCATATATATATATTTTTTGTAACATGTGCATGCAGTTGACAAGGTTGAAGCGACAGTGACTCACTGCATAGGCAGCTGTTATGCCGATCCCGGATTTAATTGCTTTGATGAGTGCCTTCAAAGAGGTTTCAATGGTGGTGGCCAATGCACGGGGATTCGTAGGGGTGTGGATTGTTGTTGCCATGACAGTTGATGTTCCCTAACTTCAATCTCTATGCTCTTCCCACATGTTATCGACCCTCGTCTCTTTGGAAGTTGATAAATAAAAAATAAGTAGAAGTGTTTTCGGTTCAAACATTTCTGATTGATTGGGCATAGCATTCTATGCATTATAACAGACTTAATTTTAAAGCTACTTGGCATGTGGGTGCTACTCACTGGAGGGTTGAGTCTCTAGCTTAATTGGTTAAGACTTTTTTTTTCAACTCTGAGGTTGGAGACGTTCGATCCCAACTTTCAAAGAGAGAAAAAAAATTGCCTCACCTAAAAATTAACCTTTCACCCTTTTTTTGCGAAGGGATGAGAATAACAACCTTGGTTTTTTAGAGGGATTAATCTCGATCTGTTGTTCACAAGAAGGGAAAATGCTGATATGTAGGTGGCACACTTAGTGGCGGCCAAGGTAAAATAACCTTCTCAGAGTATAAATATAAGAGGTCGTTTCAAACTAGGCACCTCTAGGTGTGAGGACTAGGGCAAGTAGAAATGATAAAATACTGAAAATAGGAATAGTGTAAGAAAAATGCATATGATCTATTTTTACTGAAGTACCTTGAAACAAAACTTAAAATTAGAAAAAAAAATTGAAGGTATATTTTTTAAATAGAATAGTCAAGCCAGATTTATGAGTGTCACACTGGTTTTTGTTAGTTTTTTTGCTAGGATAGCTAGGGTTTGGCAGAGATCCTAACGATTTATTGAATGAAAAGAAATATGAAACATTTATGGACACACTAGATAGGGAAAACAAAGGACTCAAATGATCCAAACTAATTACTAGTGACATATGAGCAAACCCAGTTTGGGCAGATAGCTTGAGTGAGCTTGATGCTCTTAATATAACAAGAGGTCTACATCTTTTGACAGAACTTTTTAATTCTCTGGTTCTTCCTCAACTTCTAGTGGTTTGGTCTCAGTGGTTTGTCCTCTATTTCTAGTGGTTTGTCCTCAATGGAAGGAGGGCTATCATCCTCCGACCTAGCTTTTCGCTCATGGCGGCTCGTTAGGCTCCAGTTTGGAATTCTCCTTTTGATGTCTTTTCATTTCAAGTTCCCTTCCGTTGAAAGAAATGTTAAAGAGGGAACAAGCTTTTTGTGCCCCACGTATGGCTTCCACTGTGATGTTCTGTGAATTGTATGCCGAGGGCTTCGATTTCACTCGTTGAATAATGTAATTCCCTATTTCTTTGGCTCTGCCTCAAGATCTGATGGTTTGTTCTTAGAGTGGGAGTGGCTATCTTCCACCACAACATACAAGGGATTTAGAGGCTGTTAGATCGCTGCTATAGAATACCCTATCAGCCTGTACATATTATACCGGTGATTAGGCAATGGTTTAAATACTGTAGGTGTCTCGGCAGTCGATGTTACCTATAGAGGCAGCCAAGACCACCTCAATAGGTGGTTTCATATAGAGGGGGTCAACACTGCCTCAATAGGTGGTTTCATAAGATGTTGCCTTACGTAATTACATACGCAGTCAAGACTGCCTCAATAGGTGGTCTATACAGAGATAGTCAAGACTGCCTCAATAGGTGGTCCATATGTGCAGGTGTTTCCTTATGGACATACAGAGGTGGTCAAGATCGTCTCGCTAGGTGGTTTATATATACAGGCGGTATGGACATACAGGCTGTCAAGACCGCCTCAATATGTGGTTTATATATGTTGTACCAAAAATATATTGAGGCGGTCAAGACCGCTACTGTATCAAAATCCTCAAACACTACCGGTAGTCATTATTTTTTTTATAAAAATATTTCCAAATTATATCCTAAATATTTAGGTACATGATTACCTATAACCGATTTACATTAATTGCATTAAATTCGACATACAACATTTTAAAATTAAATTTACATTCAATTCACTTTAAACATCACATTCAATAAAAACATTGTAAGACACTTTCAATTTAATTACAACCACATTAACATGGGATTTGCTAGCGTCCATCGCAGAAGGAATTTTGAGGATGGTTTGTTTCATGTCAGAGCATCCACCTCAAGAATGAAGACAAAATATGCTGAAAAGTGAGCCTTAGTGGCTGCTCTGACATGCAACAGACCATCCGCGAAATGCCTTCTGCGATGGATGCTAGCAAATCCCCATTAACATATATTGATCTACCTCATTCAATTTTCATTCATATCTTATTCAAACGATAACATCATCTTACACCAAATAATAACATTCAAACAACTCCACTACTCTACGACACTAAAAATAAGCATCATCATAAAAAGTGTAAATCACTAGTCTACTGTCAAGATGAGTAATATCCCAAGTTTAAATAAGGAAAAAAGGTAGTAAATAATGTAGATCTCTTGTGCAACCCTCCATCCCTCCCTCGTGCAACCACCATAACTTGTCTCATAAATTCCAATCTGATACTCATCACCTGCATTGCATCAAAAAAATCATAAAAATTAGAACAAGTATTAATGACAACACATTAGCACTAATGATCTCAGGCGGTTATAGAATATCTATTAGTCAAGTCAACATAATTTTAGAAGTTGAAATAAAATGAAGTAATTTGGATCCACTAGTCGAACAACTACTAGATCCCACAATCATCACTAGAGAACATGTATCACTTACCATTGTATTGCCAAAATATAATGGTACAGACCCATATATATTTCTGGTTATCCATTGCTCAGAGGATTTGTTTTGGGAGTTCCATGGCCTATCCATAGATGGCGACTCTGAGTTTGTTTTAGGTACGTCCTGGTTTGAGGATTCATCCTTGGATCAAGAGGTATCTCATTCATTTTGTATCACCACTCGTGCTATGCTATGAGGGTAGCACTTATTTTGAGAGTTCCTTGGTGCTCTCCTTCACATGTGGAGATCTTGGAGGATTGCAGGGGGATACGTCCCTCGGCTCTCGTTTCTCTCGGATCGGGGTCCACAAGCTTGCGACTCTGCTGGAGAGTTCTTGAAACATTGCCTAACTCTGTAAAAATGCCATTTTTACTAACTTTGAAGAAATTTGAGTCAAAATCAAGTTAAATGGGAACTTTTTCACTTAGAATCCAGGGGCACCAGATAGGTGCGTAAATAAAACGAGGGATTCACACACTGCACAACATGCATTATTATATTCTTTATTTCTTTCATTATTTTTCATTTTTATTGGTTCCACGGGATAGATTCAATGCGTACCAGATAGGATGTCATTACCCTGATTGTACTGTTGAATCTATTTCCAAGCTATGCACCAGCGCTACAGCTGTAAACACTCGGTGCACTTGTGTTTACAGCAGCAGATGAGCAATGAAGCATACTATGTATAATATTGGGCGTACTTTTGTTATATATATTAAGTATGTGATGTAGCCCACAACCATGAGGTTGACAAGTTTGAAGCCCAGATGAACCATCCTAAGCAAGTGAGAAGGTCAGGGCGCATCCAAGCCCAACACAAGGCCCATATCCAACTTGAATCCATTAAGCATAAAGATCACCATAGACACACTGATCGAGCTGGAGTCCCGCATTAATGAGTCTGACCACTTTTTGGAGTCTATTTTTCGACCTCTAGATGGACGAATTAGAGAAAATGCTTAACTAGGAAGTTGTAGGTATTTGAATTATCCTTCCAACAGATATTCATGGTCCTAATTTGGCTCAATGGTTGAAGAGTTATGGCTATTTTGGTAGACTGTATTTGCTAGCTTTGACTAGTTAATGTGTTTAAAGTTCCTAAAACTATTAATGAGGTATGTGAGTCCCTAAACTAGTTAGTGGACTAGTTTGAACGAATTTTCTCATGTATTTCTCTATTTAAAGAGTATCAAACATATGTAATGGAGTTAGTTGAATATTTGAATGAAAATTTGCTTAGTGCATTTTTCCTTGAACCTTGAAGAGTTCTTCCTTGAAACCTAGAAGAGTTTCACCCCTTCCTTGAAGAGTAGGAGCTTTCCCCTATTGTTTGCATCCTTGAAGAGTTGCAACCATCAATCTAGAAGAATTGATGTTACCTATCTTCCTTGGCAACCTAGAAGAGTAGCCATTGAAGTTATCTTTCTCTATTTTGCCCCGCTCTATTTTCAGAAATCTGTCCATTCACATTCATCCACTTCCATCACCATTTCAAGACCTTTTCAGTATTTTTCTGAACAAACTTTTATCAGAAAAGTTGTAGATCTTTGATTCCTTAAAAATTTGGCTTTTGAATCAAGTCATTCCGACCTATATCGAGGGAGATACGCTCATTTTACCGAACTTGCACAAATCTGTTTTTCTTGAATCCGAATTCTTGAACATTTGAGTGTGTGTCTCACTCTCCCGATCCTTAGTCCAAGAAGCCTAGGAGAGGCTTGCATCATTTTGGTATCAGAGCTTTGGAGGAGAGGACAATGCCTCCAAGACAAGCCCGACGTCGAGGTGGTAGAACAATCCCCTTGGATGAAGTACACACACTTGCTGAAAACTTGCAGCAGCATATGCAACAACAAATCAATGATTTGACTCGAGAAGTTGAACGTCTTCGTGCTGAAGCAAACAATCCTCCACCCCATTCCAGATCCGGAAGAACCAATGGTGATTCTTCTTCTTCAGAAAGTGTTCAATCTTTGCGACAAGGTAGGCGCCCTCAACCCCACACACAAGGTGTTCGAGAACCGGATTGGGAAAAGGAAATCAAGAGAGACATTCCAGAATTTCTAGGAATTGATTCCCCTGATGAAATCATTGATTGGTTAACACTTGTGAATGAAGTTTTTGATCATAGAAATGTCTCGGAAGAGCGTCGTGTTGGCATCATTGCCATGCGATTCCGAGGCAAGGCCATAGCTTGGTGGAGACGTGAGAAGCAAACCCGCCACTCCGCCGGTAAAGATCCTATCACTCGATGGAGAAAGATGGAGGACAAGATCCACAAGTACTTCCTTCCCAAAGGTTATAAGAGGGATTTGTACCAACGGTACCAAAATTTGAGGCAAGGTACGCGATCGGTGGAACAATACACCAATGAATTCAATGAGTTGGTAATTCGCAACAATATTTAAGATCCGGAGGAGATGCTCGTGAACAAGTATTTGGGAGGCCTTCAAATTCATATCCAAGATACCCTTGATGTTCTTGACATCTGGGATTTGGGAGATGCACACCAAAGAGCTCTCAAGGTGGAGCATTCGCGCTCTCGAAAGCAACAAGCCACAACCTTCACAAATCGAGCAGTTCAAGGTTCGGTTGGCACCACCAAAGCCGGAAACACAAGTGCACACACCAATAGTATCAACAAAGCCTCTGCCCCGCCCAAGGGTTCTAATCAACCCCCTCCTACCGGTCAAAGCTTTACAACCAGTATGCGTTTTTATTTATGTGGTGAGATAGGACATCGTGCTAGCAATTGTCGGAAGCGACAAGCGGGTAAAGCATTACTTGTGGAAAATGAATCTGATGATCCGGGTGAGGAAGAAACTGATATTGACCCAAAGGATGATGAGAGTAACTTGGAGGATGAACAAGTGCTTAATGCCGATACCGGTGAGTTCCTTATGATGCGGAAAATTTTTCTAACTCCAAAACAAGAAGCTGGAAATCGTTGGTTGCGCACCAACATTTCCACTCGGCATGCACCGTTTCTGGAAATCATTTTTACACTAGAGCAGAAAGGGGGGAGCATTATCCTTGTAAAGTCGCTCATGAAAAGTTTTATTTGAAAATACACATCATTTAGTTAAAATACAACATATACATGAATAGGGGGTTGTCCATTAAACTCTTTTGGAGAGAATGCCAAAGTGTTAGTTAACTAAAGAGCGAAAAGTTTCTTTTAGTTAATTTCTTATTAAACTTTTTTCCAAATAGCCACCCTTTTGCAACCAAAATCAAAGCAAAATTTTTGAAAAGGGGCTGTCCTATAAACTAATGGGAGTAGAAATTAAGGGAAAACTCTATAAATAGATAGTGTGAGCTCTCATTTGCAAGGTATTAGGGCTCTTAATCTCTTTTGGAGAGAAAGAGAGCTTTCTAGAGAGGGAAAGAGAGAGCTTTCTAGAGGGAGAGAGACGATTCTAGAGAGAGAGCTTTCTAGAGAGAGAATTCTAGAGTGAGAAAGAGTTTTAGAGAGAGAAAGAATGAGATCTAGAGAGAGAAAGAAGAAGGAGAAGAAGATTTCAAGGAGAGATCCAAGAGAAGAGCCCAAGAGTTGTTAGAATTTAAAGTTTCTCACACAAGGTTGATGGATTTTGAGTTTATTTTAAATTTTTTCTTGAAAATTGGCCTAAAATGATAAATCAAGACTAAATGTGCATGAAAATGGTTAGATCTAACAACCTAAGGCTAAAATTCATCAAAACATGTCTAAAACATGTCTAATAACAAGATTTAGGAGGATTCTCAACGGATTTTGAGTTTTGGTTGAATTTTGATGCAAAAATTGAGAAATTACATGCTGTCCAGCATCGTTTTTGCCTATTTTTATTAATTTTTTGTCAGATCTGAGTAAAATATCTTAAGAAAGGTCGTAGAGAATTTTGAGATCTTCGATTTGGCATATAATGATCCAAAATTGGCCAGGAAACTAAAAAGTTATGCCAATTTTAAGATTTTAGCTAGAAATTTTGGTTAAAATGGTAAATTATTGGATGAGTTTTGTGAAAATCTTTAGATCTGATGTGCAAAGCTTTGGAATTCAAAAATATATGTGCTAATATGTGTGATGTGAATATCTATTAAAATCCATGATAGATCTACGAATTTTATGTGAAATACTCTTGTAAGATGATGAAAATATTGAAATACATGCTGTCCAGATTTGTATTTATATTTTTTTGCTAAATTCCGGTTAGAATTTGCAAAAGTAAAATTTTTAAAAGTTGTAGAGATTTTCAAGACCTTCAATTTGACATATTTTAAGCTAAAATCGGGTTAGAAATAAAAAAAGTTATGGCGATTTTACTATTTCAGCCATTTTCAAAGGCTCAAATAAGAAATCTCCTTGATTTTTCTCATTTCTATCATTATAAGCTTTCGAATTTGAGCTTAATATTCATTAATTCAAGTTTCAAAACATATGTAATGAGAAGGTTTAGAGCTACGCTTCTTAGATGTGAATTTTGACTTTGAAATGTCTTGAAAAACCTCAAAATTACATGTTGTCCAGATTTATTTTTCACCATTTTTATAATTTTTGGTCAAATAAAAAAGCAATCGCCAATTAGAGTTGTGGAACTTTTCAATACCTTCAATTTGACATATCGTGGCCCTAATTTGGCCAAGGAATGAAAAAGTTATGACATTTTTAAGATTTCAGCCAAAAACACCCTATTTTCAGCTTGCGGCTTGACCGGAGATGGCCGTTTTCCGGCCACTTCCGGCCAAATCCAGCCGGAGCTGTCAACACAAAAATATTTCATCAATGAATTTTTGGAAACTTTGTTGTTGAACACTTTTCCTAAAAATGTGTGTTGGTGTCTCTGTTTTGCAAAAAAAAAAATTGGAACATTTCAAAACAAAACTACATAAATGAAATCTGAAATCAGCCCAAAGATGGCCATTTTTCGGCCACTTCTAGCTAGAACCGGTCGAAGTGTATGACTAATCAATTGTTACCTGATGTGTCCCCTACAACTTTGATGTATATCACGTTTGCTAATGTGTAGACACCCTATTTTGACCGAACCCTAATAGAGTCGTTAGGATAGAAACCCTGTCAAACTAGTATTTTAGTGTCCCAAATTTGTTCCCAAGCTAGGTTAGAGTCCCACTAAAGTTCCCGTAAAATTTTGTCGGAATCCGAGCACGTTTGCTTAGTAAACGAGCCGAGATAAGTGTCGTGGTGCAAGTTTATAAGGGTGACGATTTAGCCAGAAATAAGGGTGCGCTGGAACCTGGAAAACCAGTTCAAATTTTTCGTAATGGACTGTTCAGGGAGAAATAGGGGTGTGCGGATTAGTGTGTAGCGTAATTAGAGGGTGTGTTATCCTGGACCAGGTTAATTTTGTAAATAGTGAAAGGGTTAAAGCTATGTTAGTTAAGAAGAATCTTATGAAGCTTCCTTGAAGCTTCCTAGGTGGTTAAAGAACTCCAAATCCTCACCTTTGATTCATAAAGGGGTTTTGGAGGGTTGAGATCGTTTCTGAATGAGATATTTTCATAAAATCTTCCCTTTTTAGTTTTTCTACTTAGCCCCCCCCTGTTAGCATAAAAAGAGTGTTAAAATACTATGAAAGGGCTGTCTAAATGAGATAGCAGGGGAGGTCCAATATATCATTTCCCTTTGGGTATGTACCCCATTTCCCCAGACACCCCTTGGTGGTATAAGAAGTATTCATAATTACACTAGAATGGGCTGTCCAGGTAATGAGTTGGGGGGTGCGAAATTTTGTTTTCTCCTCTTTAAATACCCAAATCGAATTAGGGTTTGGGGGAGCTCTTCTCGTTTGCAAGAAAAAAAAAGGGAAAACAGAGAGGGAGAGAGAGATATACACACAGAGAGAGAAACGGAGAGAGGGATAGAGAGAGAAAGATACAGAGAGAGAGGGAGAAAGGGGAATTTCCATCTCCGTCCGATTCATCTTCTCCGGCTACTCCTCCGGCCGATTTTCTTCTCCTCCACCCATCTTCACCACCACTATCTTCTTCTTCTTCTTCTTCTTCTTCCATCTGCAACCTCCGATCGGGCTTTCACCTAAAGCCACCACCATCAGCCACCTCCCATCATCCATACCACTAAACCCATTTTCCATATCTCTGTAAACTCTCACCACCTTCTCCGACCAACTTCCAGCTGAAATCCCTCCAAGTCACCACCACTATCTTCCCATCTCCGATCACTCTCTACCACCTCAAACTCATCTCAACCAATATTCCCTCCCCACCAAACCCACCTCCAATCCTCACCACCCCTAACCACCACCTCCAATCGCCACTCCATCTTCTCCGGTGGGTTTGCCGGAATCCGGCAAGGCCATCACAGCCACCACCATCTCCTACCACTAAAACCCAACGATCAAGACCCCATTTCCATCTCCATTTCTGCAATCTCCCACCACCAAAACCTATTTTCCGTCAAAATCCCAATCCTCCTCTTCCTCTTCCTCAAATCCGACCCCATCATCTCCCTTAGTCCGCCATTAAACCTGCAATTCCTGCATCCTCCATTACCCAAACCCATTTCATTCTTCTCCACCCCAACAGACCCCATATTCATTATCTTCTTCATCTTCCAACCCCACAGCCCCATTTCACCCAATCTTCCACCACTACCCAAGCCATCATCTCCTCATTGCCATTAATTTTGAAATCAAACCAATCTCTCCCATTTCTCTGTCATTTTCTCAAGAGGGTTCTGCTGATTTTTTATTGAGAAAAATCCAAAAAAAATCAAAGAAATTGAGGTGCCGAGCAAAGAAGAGAGAGCTCAAATCGTTGCAAAGAGGCATATCATCTTGAATCTGATTATAATCCAAGGATCTGAAAGTTGATTTCATATCAGTGCAAAGAAGAAAAGAGGTTTGGGAGTTGTCGTCATTCTCCGTTCAGGTAATTTTTGTTTATTCATCTTAATTCATGCCTGTTGGGTATTTGGAATAGTATTTATTCATGTTCAGGAGCTTGGAGTTTCTGTTTTTAGGTCATTTTCTTCAAATAATGATTCACGAATTCATTTGTTGTAACTCCGGTGGTTTTTTATTTTTGCATCTAAGAAAGCATAAGTTTCACATATCCATTGTTGTGACTTGAGTTCTTGAGGCTATACTAGTCTTTGGTAACATAATCCTATCAGATTTTAATAATCAGCTTGCTGCTAGTCTTTGTTTTAAAAAAATGCAATAATGCCATTTTGAATTATCTAGTCAGCTAGGTGTAGGAGGTTGTTTGAACCTTCAGTGTTTGTTTTAGACCATGTCTTGGAATTTATCTTTCAGGTGAAGCTCATTGAGTATGTTTTATGCAATGTCTTTTCTATAATGTGTGTATTTAGTATGTATGCTTGAGCAATATGGAAGTAGGGTTAGGTACCTTGCTTCAGTTTTATTTATGTTTATAGTCCCTGTGTAAAATATCAAGATTATTTGGAAAGGTCTTGGATTCCTCTCTTAAGTCTGCCTATGTCTATATATTTGGAAATACAGAGTAGTGCATGTAAATCATGGTTAATACAGATTTTCTATTCATAATTTCCTGTGTGAATATGTGAGATTCTAAGGTCTTGGAGCTATTAAATGTCTCAGTTCAACAGCATGCCTGCTGTTTGAAAGTATTCTTGTGGGAATTCTGTTTTTGTGTTGGTGTGCCAATCCCTTTTAATGCAAGGAAATCCTTCCATTAATCATGTTTATGTCAGGATCGCATAAGCTCAACTTCTCTACTGAATTGTACATGTGATGGTTGTGAGCATGTATGCTCCATTGAGTAATGGGTAGGTGTAGACACCCCATTTTGACCGAACCCTAATTAGGTGCGTTTAATCAAAACCCAATCAATTAGGTAAACTAAAGTCCCAAATCTTACCCTAGGGTAGTTTAAGATCCTAGGAAG
The DNA here is from genome assembly GCF_043159265.1 of Tasmannia lanceolata. NCBI lineage: Eukaryota > Viridiplantae > Streptophyta > Magnoliopsida > Canellales > Winteraceae > Tasmannia > Tasmannia lanceolata. Next base: position 51,402,275 of record NW_027518680.1, on the reverse strand, counting down.
GTCTCTTTAAAATTTCGTTTAAATCCGTCGCAGTTTGCCTAGCGAACGAGTTTAGTTCGTGAGCGTAGTGTAAGATAGTGTCGCAGAAGGGGTGTGCATTATCCTGACCAGGAGGTGACCTGTTGGGAATAAAACAAGGGTAATTTGTTGCAGGAAGGTGTCTTGGGGCAGCTAATAGAGCTCGAATTTATTCTCCTAATTTTCATTTAGCTTTTTTTCCATGGACCACCTCTTTTAACCAAGGCCAGGTTAAAATGTATTTAGAGGAGGGTTGTCCAAGACAGCTTATGGGGGTGAAAATTTATGGGGAAAAACATCTATAAATAGAGGTGTCCCCCTTCATTTCTTCTCATTTTTTCATTTTCGTAAGAAAATTTAGAGAGAGAAAGAGCGAGAGTTCTAGAAAGAGAAAAACCCAAATCTTGAAAGCCTAGCTTAACTTCATCTTCTCCGGTGTACTTCCGGCAAGATTTCGGCCATTCCTTTACCACTGGCATACTCTTTTAGCTTTGTTTCACTTTGATATTCCATTTATTCTTCTTATTTTTCATTCTTCTTGAAAAATTCAAACCCTAATTCCTGATCCAAACCTCATTTTCGTGTTTCAAACCATAGCAAATTTTTTTTTCTTTTTCTAAGCTTGAAATTTCTAGATCTAAGCCATGAAAGGTCAAATTCGTGCTATGAAATTCTCAGCCATTCTTTCTACCTTATTTCTTCCCTTGAAAACCTAGATCCTTACATTTATTAACCTCAAATTTGTTAATTTCACTTTGAAACCTTAGATCCATGTAAAGAGGGATAGATCCACAGGAAAGATCAAAGAGTTAGAGAAAGAAGGGAGCTGGAAGAAAAAGAAAGGAGTAAAATTAGGATTTTCAAGTGAAAGAGACAAGAAAGATCACTGTTTTTCTTTAACGAGCGTTGTCAAATTTCTACAAGTTTCTACTTAAAAAAACTGTTTCAAGAAGGACAACAGCAGATCAAGCTTTGAGTTTCTTAAGAAAAGAAAAAAAAGAAGGTTGAATCATTGAATTCACAATCACTTCAATTGGAGCACTCGGATTTGGCGAATTTCTCGTGGTTCTACTTTCTTCGATTCTCTTTGTGAGGCTTATGCGATCCTTTTGCAATTTTTAGCTCGGGAAGCATAAAATTGCAGGTAAGTAGAACAGAGAATTTATGTAGTACTGAAATTCGTTTTGATTATTTTTTAATATGTGGTTGTGCTCTGCTGTGAATTGTATGAAATCATGTTAGTGTTTAGATCTGTAAAATCCTCCATCACTACTTCATTTAGAATTTACAAAAGAGGAATTTCTGAAGAGAGCATATGCTCCCTGTTTTTAAGCCCATGTTCAGCCTCATTTTAAGTACATTTCTCACCCCTGTTTTAGCACAAATTCTGTCCCCAGTCCAGTCCATGTTGCTGCCCCTGTTTTGGCATAAAATTCATTCCATGTTTCAATCCCAGTTTTGGCGCAAATCTGTCCACAGTTTTGCCCCAGTTTGAGGCGCAAATCTGTCCCTGTTTTGGATTAGAATCTGTCCCTGTATAGCACAAATTCTGTCCACCAAATCTGCCCCCTGTTTGGCACAATTCTGTCCACCAAATCTGTCCCTGTTTTGGATTAGAATCTGTCCCTGTATAGCCCAAATTCTGTCCACCAAATCTGCCCCCTGTTTGGCACAAGTTCTGTCCACCAATTCAGCCCTTGTTATGCACAGTCCGAATCCAAAATTCAGCCCTTGTTTTTATGCACATTTCAGCCCAAGTTTTCTGTGTCATAATGTCAGCTCATTCATTTATATTTCAGCCCAAGTTATGTGTGTGTGTATACATATATATGTATGAGTATGTGAGTGTATAGTTGGTTCATATGATAAAGAGGAGAAGGTATTATAAATATCTATATTTCAATTGGGATAAATGATTATATGAATGTGATTGTATCATATAAAGTGTCTTCTGTCAAGCTTTATTGATATTCATAGCCATGTTATGTGTTAATTGGTTCTTGCTCACCAAATTTATGGGAATAGCTTTGAGCAGGGGATTTTCATGTATTTACACCATCAATTTCATTTAATGGCATTGAATCCTTTTGTTCCTCTCATCATATTAGACAGTTGGTTGAATTCTCAGAAAGGTGGTCATTTTGACCGGGAGCAAGACAAGAAATGCAAGCTTTTGTTCATATCATTGCTCTATTCTATGTCCTAACCTATAGCATTAGTCAGTTTCAGCAATAGTATGAAACGGGTCTGCCATTGTTATTTCAATCAATTGCTCATCATATCCTTTCGTGAAACTACAATAGTTTAGGTGGTTTACCTTGGTATAATTCGTGAGGCATGGCGATGCCCATAGCAGCCCCACCTTGTTTTCCTTCAAATTTTGCTTATGAGTTGGTGATGTTTCTATTTATTCTAGATGAATTTTGTGAGAATCCTTTTTAGGAATGGTAAGGACCCTTGATTATTAAGGTTATCATCATTTCTTATAATGACACAAGCTTAGCTTATCTAATCGTTTGTCCCTAACAATTTTTAACCAAACTTCGTTTGAACATTGGGTTAAAATGCATGCCTCAACATGTGGCTATAATATTAGCATCATCCCTGTTTCCATGTTTGCTTGAGTGTCATTTTGTTCATACAATGAAAGTGAATGTTTCTTTTTATTTTACACTTTGTATGCTTAGAAAATACCCTTAAATGCTTGCTGTCCAGCCCTTTGTTTTCTATTTTCGGATTTCTAAAGCTTAAAATCACCCAAAACAAACATATCAATTTTGTAGATCTCGTCAAGCCGGTCAGTTCGACATATGGTGGCCCAAATTTGGCCAAAAGACGAGAGTTATGCCCGTTTAAAGTTTTCAGCCCATACCGTTGTTTTTGTTGTTTTTTTAGAAATTTTCGTGTCGAGTAATTTTTGGGGTGCTTTTGATCGGAATTGTTCGAAACTGTCAACTGGAAAAGTGTTCGTTATAATATCTCCTAAAACTGTCTTATTGAGCAAATATTTTCATAAATGCTTTTTAATATGTCAAAAACGACTTGCAAGCTTCAGTTTTCCTGAAACAACTGTCATTTCTGCAACAGCAGCTTGTTGGCCATTTTTAGGCTATTCCAGGTCTGTTTCGTCCGAAGCCATATAAAGAAAAAATGTTCTTAAAAAGATTTTCTAATACTTTGTCTTTGAGTGAAATTTTCCAGAAGCGATGTTTTAAGTGTCAAAACTGAGCCCGAACTTTCAGTAAAAACACTAATATGTCTTTTAATGGCGATGGATCGGAAGAGAGAATTTTCCGGCCACTTCTGGCCAGATCCAAACAAAATGGTCAAGTGAGAGAATGTCATTCATGCTAAGATCTACAATTTTGATTAGTAGAGTTTTTGATGGTTTTGATGTTTGAGGGGTCTAAAAGTCAGTGCAAAGTTGCATTTTTCACATTATATGACATAACTGTGCCATTTCTTAAAAATCATGGGCAATATGAGCTCTATTCAATTTTAATGAGTGTTTGGGATGTTTTGAGAATGGTAGCAAGTTTTAAATCATATATTGAATCATTCCCATGATTTGTTTGGCATTTTTGACCATTTTTTGTGAAAATTACATGTTGGGTGGAAATTTCACCCTTTCTTTTTTCTTTTTAGATTGTTTTGAGCCTATATTGATTCTAATGCTTGTATTGGGATATGATGAGCATGCTAGCAAGTCACAAATCACATATTGATCAATTTTCATGATTTACTTTATATTTTAGAGCCTTATTTGCGAAAATTGCATGTTGTGCAGAGTGCTTTCAAATTTTTTTTTATATGCTAAATGAGTGGAACTCGTGCTACATGTCAACCTAGACATCTAAATTTCTAGGATCACTTCCAAATTCCATGAGTCTCATTTTAGGGGACACACTTTGTCTCATTAGAATGTTTTCTTTTTTTTGGAGACAAGTCTTGTCTCATTTAGAGAGTTTTCCCTTTAGAAGGCTTACCTAGCCTCATGTTAGAGCCCTCTTTTCTAGAGCGAGTCTTTGACTCATTTGACCTCCCTTATAGAGCAATAGAGAGTCTTGGACTCATTGGCTTCCCATTTAGAGTTGGTTATCCTATATGTTAGGAGTTTGCCCCGTAGCCTTTTGGTTCGTCTGTTAGATAGGAGTTTATCATTTAAAATGCTTTTACCTGCTAGGGATCTTAGATCATTTTCATTGTTCTTGGGACACCAGTTACTTGTTGTGGATCATCTCTTTGAGGCGTTAGTTGCTTGTTCGGGGTTTTCCCCTTTGGATGTAGGGCTTTGCCCTAGTTTGTGATTGTACTTGTGTGTTCCCTTTAAGAGTGAAAGCATTTAAAGGTCCAGAGCATTGGAAAAGATTTAAAATCCAAAAACATTAGAAATTTGAAACTCAAAAACATTTGAAAATTTTAAAAATATCAAAAGCATTTGAAAAACTTTAAAAAACCTTAAATCAGCTAAAATGTTGAGTTTTATAGCGTATTAGGAGAGTTCGTTTCGAACTACGTTGGCTTGATCCTCTTTCACGAGGTACGTAGTGCAGCTTGGGATTCACATCCCAAGTCCAGCCAAATTTTGTAAAATAAATCATTCAAACCTTTTAAAAAATACAAAAATCTTTTATACAACATCTTTTAGAAAAGCTCCTCCTATAGAGTTAGGAGTTTCTCCTAGATAGAGAGTTTTAGAGTTAGGAGTTTCTTTTGATAGGTTGTTTGGTTGTTTGTTTGTTATGTGTTTGTTTTAGAGTTAGAGGTTTGTCCTAGAATTATAGGAGCGCCTCTGTCCGGTCAGCTGGTGATCCACATTGCCGACGGATGACTAGAATAAGATACGCTAGTCCACCCTTTGTTTTCCTTAGGAAACACAGCCTAGTTACACATAGGTTATAGGAACCACCTGCATTAGCTTAGGGCTAACATGCATTTATTTATGGCATATAGGGTGTCCTAAAATCTACAATTCATTTAAATCTAAATGATCGTTCAAGAAGCTTTAAGAACTAGTCCGGTTTTTTAGGTCGAGTATAGGATAGAGGTTTAGGTGTCTAGGCATCCTAGCTTAGAATATGTGCGAAGAACTACGTTGCCTTGATTCTCGTGGAGGCGGGGATACGTAGGCTTCTTTAGATGAATATCAGATCATCTAAAGACTTGGGCTGAAACATTAGAGTCTTAGGTTTTGTTGATAGTACTTTAGGGTTTGTGTTTGCATTTTGTTGATGATTTTAGCGTAAGATCATGGTAGCGTGTGTGCATTTCCTTACTTACTTACGTACTTAGCTGTACATTTACCTGTTTATGTGTTTTACCTAGTTGTTTAGTTATAGTTCTTATCTGCTTAGCTGCAGTTCTCGCATGTTTAGCTGTAATTCTCTATCTTTATTAGGTTACTAATTATTATCCTTTACTATCATCTACTGATGTTTGCTCATTGCGCAGGTTTATCTTCTTAGCTATAACACTTTACGGTATTTCTGCATTTTCTATCTGTCATTTACTGCTTTCTAGATGGGATGTGTTAGGATTTTATATTAGGCGCTATGTATTCGCCCCATTGTAGATATGCGCTATGTGCACGCCGTAGGTTTTTATTTCTGCATTTTCTATCTGTCATTTACTGCTTTCTAGATGGGATGTGTTAGGATTTTATATTAGGCACTATGTATTCGCCCCATTGTAGATAGACGCTATGTGCACGCCGTAGGTTTTTATTACTGCAATTGCTATCTGTCATTTACTGCTTTCTAGATGAGATGTGTTAGGATTTTATATTAGGCGCTATGTATTCGCCCCATTGTAGATAGGCGCTATGTGCACGCCATAGGTTTTATTTCATTCTTCTATTATTTGCCTGGCATTTTTGTTTGTTCCTTATTTCATTTACTATTCATGACAACTGCTAATTTTAGATTTCATTTCCTGTACAGACCTATACCTTTAGCTGTAGCTTGCATGTGCGTGTCCACCAGAACTTAGACACCCATTAGGCATGTCACTCATAACCTAGCTTTGCTTAGGTGACACATTTTTTATTTCATTTTGTGTATGCTTATTTCTTTATCCTCAGGAAATGCATGCTTAGGTAGACGATTCCTGAGAATTGTTCCTATTTCATATGATTTTCACCCGAAATTCTTTGAGGTTAATAATAAATGCCATAAGAGACCAAGTGCTTGCATTCGGACGAATTGGGGGTGCTCTTAAGACCTTTTCCATTCGTAATTAGGCACGAACCCATATATATTTCTGGTTATCCATGGTATACAGAGCATATTTTTGTTTAAAGGATCCATGGCCGTATACCGTGGATGGCGACTCTGAGTTTGTTTAGGTACATTTCGAATCCGGACTTGTTCCCGAATCGAGAAGTATCTCTTTTATATCGCCACTCGTGCTATGCTATGAGGGTGGCAACCGTTTCGAGAGTTCCTTGGTAGAGCTCTCCTTCACACGTGGATGATCCAAGAGGCCGCTGGAGGCTCGTCCCCCACCTCTCTCTCGGATCTGGGTCCACAGTAGGATGTTTGGGATAATAAAAAAAATTAAAAGAAGAGTAGAGGTGTTTGGTCCATTGCGTCTTTCATGTTTTAAATCCTGGATTTCTAAAAGTGATGGCTTTAATTTGGTTTACATGAGTGGTTAAATGAATATGTGTGTGTATTGTGTACAGATGTGTGTGTGTATTGAGAAGTGGCTGTGTACATGAGGGATGAGTGTGCGAGTGTGTGTCTATGGATATAGTTATATATTTGTATATGTGAGCGGTTCATAGTTTGTCTCAGCCCAATGCACTTGTAGTTCAACTCATGTGTAGCCTGTCACAATTCTGCCACTGTTTTAGCAAAAATTCTATTCACAATTTAGCCCCTGTTTCGTGCACAGCATATGCTTTTCTTAAACCCACAATTCAGTCCTTCTTTTACTCCAGTCCAATCATGATTCATGCTTTTGTTTTCACATAAATTCAGCCATGATTTACCCCCTGTTTTGCACAAATTCCATCCATAGTTCACCAAGAGACTTCTATTGAAAATTTGAGTACTGATTGAAGCTGGGTTAGTTTAATAAACAAATTGGCCTAAACTAATTCTTTTGGAAACTATGCTAACCTGCTCATGTCCATTTTGTTTTGTTAAGATCGAATGAATATAAGTGGAGTTATTGTTGTGAAAATGTCCTCTTTACACTCTGTCTTGAGAGCATTAGTCGTTAAAATTATTTGAACTAAGCATTTTAAAAGTTCAGGTTGATATCAGAATTCAATCAAAGGGGTAAAAAGATAGAATATTCCTTTGACTTATCCCTGTTTTGTTGATTTTAAGTGGATTCTTTTTCTGTCAGTGCATAATATGGTCTCAAAAATTACCTTTTAAATCATTTTTTGTTTGCAATTTATTTTGGGAATCATTGCACTAAATTAAGGGTTTTGTGGTTCATTTGTGTGTGTTGAATGGTTGGGTTGGCTTTTCTTTGTATTGAGGTAGGCTATTTGGATTGAATTGGTAGTTTTACTTAGTTAGACAAAATCTATGGACTTACAATGAATATTATCCTTGCAGAAATGTTAGGGGTTAATATTATATGTTCATACGAGATACGTTTTCTTGGTTTTACAAACTTTAAGATTGGGTAGTAGTATTACTAGCGAGTTCAAAAAAGTTATTTGTTACCTTTATTGTCCTCGTTATCTATTCCTTGATTTAGCTATTTTATCATGATAAGCTAGGATAATATTTGAAAATTGCCATAAGATAATTGTCTTGTGCCTGGCTTTTATGGATTAATTTCAAATTCTTCAGTTAAAATAAATGGCCTAGGATTTTACCTCATGCTAAATAAATTAGCTGTTGTACTTAATTTGACAGCTAGGTTGAGAGTGTAGGACATGTTTTTACCATCATTTATTATGCCATCAGGTTGTTTATGAAATTTTATTAATAGAGGTCTCTCGTTTTGTTTATTTGCTCATTTGATATGTTCTTAAGAAGTAGAAATGATAGCCTGTTCAAAGAATCCATTGAAATAGGTATGAATAGTGTCATTTAAAATTACATTTACCATTACTGTATAGAATTAGAGCATGATGCTTGAGCGGTCTGGATTGAAATAATGGTGTGTTTGAAGGCCATTTGTCTCAGTTATTTTAAACATTGTACAAATTTAATGGATGTGATGTTTTGAAAAAAAAAACTGGTTAGAAAGAGTAAAAGGCGGTTATTATTCGAAATAATATTTGGGTAATATTTGGGATTAGAAAAACGTTAGTTTGGAAGATTGGAGCTATCATATCTCAATGAAAATGTCATTTGTAGAGTGTAGTCTATAAGGGTTGTTTTAATGAAAGAATTGGTTCATGACAGGTTCTATAAAGGGTTATTTTCATTGTTTTCATTTAGAAAGATGGATATGATTGAATGTGAAATTTAACTAGCTTGCATATGCCTACTTCATTACATAAATTAGGACATGTCCTCTTTGATTCTACATTTCTTTTTTCCATAATACTATTAGAAGAAAATTTAACAATCTCTGTTTTGTTGATTTGATAGTTTCATATATTCATCATTACAGGAGCGATGAAGGCACTAGCCCAAGCCCATCATTAGGGGACTAGCTTAGTCCGAGTGGCTCTCCCCTCTTTGTTTATTAGACCATCTTAGTCTTTTAGACGCCCTTAGTCATTAGATCCCTTCTCATTGCAAAGGGCAGCGAAGGAGTTACCGAGAATTCTCTATTAGGAGACCATTGTGGTCTCATTAGTGAGTTTTATTCTAGGAGACACGCTTTGTCTCGTTAAGCGGCTCTCCTCTGGGGACAAGCCTCGTTACTTAGAGCCTCCCCTTTTAGGAGACTATCTTGGCCTCATCAGAGGAGTCCACCCATAGGAGACAGGCTTTTGTCTCATTTACAGAAGCCCCCTTTTTTTTGGAGGCTTGCTTAGCCGCATTCGTGGAGCACCTTCATAAGTAGAAGGCTAACTTAGTCTTGTTAGTTGCCTCATCCTTCCATCATTGCAGGGGGAATGATAAGGAAGGATACTTGGAGCCCGCCTTTATGTCCAAGAGATTTACTTGGTCTCATTTGCTCTCTTTCTGGTAGTGTGGTTAGAGAGTCTTTGACTCGCTCGCCCTTTAGGTGGTATTTGTTAAAGAGTCTTTGACTCACTCGTCATTTAGGAAGTGTTATTAGAGAGTCTATGACTCATCCTCCCTTCTCTTTTGATATTGGTATTAGAGAGTCTTTGACTCATTTATCTTTTGGTGGCGTTATTAGAGAGTCTTTGACTCACTTGTTCTTTTGGTAGTATTATTAGAGTCTCTGACTCATTTGTACTCCTTAGTATTGTCAATTAGGAATTTCTCCTTAGTGCTTGTCGTTGCCTTTCTTCTCTGAAGACTAGCGTTCTCATTAGAGCTTCGCCCTTTGGGATCTCAGATCATTTCCTTGTCTTTGGCACTAGCTTACCTGGTGTAGGGGTTTCCCCTTTTAGCCCTAGGGTTTGGCCCTAGGGTTTTGCTTTGTGTATTCCCTTAGGTCTTCAACCAAAAGGGTGAAAACTCTTTAAAATCCAATGACACTTTCAACTTTAAAATACAAAAACAATTGAAATTCAAAATTCAAAAAACATGTTAAAATTTAAAAAAAACATAAAAAACAATTGAAATTTAAAATTCAAAAACATGTTAAAATTTAAAAAAAAAACATCAAAAATATTGAAATATCTTAAAATTCAAAAACAGTTGAAAAATATCAAAAACCTTAAGTCATTTTGAAATGCTTTAAAGCTTTAAGAGCGTAGTAGGAGAGTTCGTTTCGAACTACGTTGGCTTGATCCTCTTCCACGAGGTACGTAGCGCAGCTCGGGATTCATGTCTCAAGTCCAGCCAAACTTTGTAAATAAATATACTTTAACCCTTTTTTTCTTTAAAACTGTGTTTTCAAAAAACTCTTCCTCTAGAGTTAAGAGTTTCTCCTAGATAGAGAGTTTCTTTTAGAGTTAGGGGGTTTGTCTTTGATTTGTTGTATGCTTGTGTGTATTTGTTTTAGAGTTAGGGGTTTGTCATAGAGTTATAGGAGTGCCTCCGTCCGGTCAGTTGGCGATCCACATCGCCAATTGATGACTAGAATATGATGCGTTAGTCCGCCCTTTGTTTTCCTTAGAAAACACAGCCTAGTTACACATAGGTTGGAGGAACCACCTGCATTAGTTTAGGGCTAACCTGCATTTAGTTAAGGCATATAGGGTGTCCTAAAATTTACAATCTAGTGAAATTTAAATAATCGCTCAATAAGCTTTAATAACTAGTCTGGTCTTTTAGATCGAGTCTAGGATAGAGGTCTAGGTGTCTTAGGCATCATAACTTAGAATAGGCGCGAAGAACTACGTTGCTCTGATTCTCGTGGAGGCGGGGATATGTAGGCTTCTTTGGATGAACATCAGACCATCCGAGGACTCGGGCTCAATCGTTTAGAGTCTTAGGATTTGTTGTGTTGTTATGTTGTGTATTTTGGTGTGTTCTCTTACTTTTATGCGCATACTTTATACCTTTAGCTGTAGTATGCATGTGTTTGAACACCAGAACTTAGACATCATTTAGGCATGTCACTCATAACTTAGCTGTGTTTAGGCGGCACACTTCTTTCATTCATGTTGTGGATACTTATTAGTTCATCCCCGAGTCATGCATGATTAGTTAGACGTCCATTCGAGGATATTTGTTCTCATTTCACATGATTTTTGCCCAAAACTCTTCGAGGTTAATAATAAATGACATAAGAGACCAAGTGCTTGCACTCGGACGAATTGGGGGTGCTCTTCGGACCTTCCCCATTCGTAATCAGGCACGGACCTTTTGTATCTCTGGTTATCCGTTGCAGACAGAGCATTTATTTTGGTTTCATGGCGTATCCATGGATGGCGACTCTGAGTTATTTCCAGGTACATCTTGGTTTCGAGCCTTGGCTCCGGATCAAGATGTATCTCATTCGTTAAGTATCGCCACTCATGCTATGTTGTGAGAGTGACACTTATTTTGAGAGTTCCTTGGTAGAGCTCTCCTTCACATGTGGAGATCCTTGAGGATTGCAGGGGGATCTCGCGTCCCTCGCCGCACTCGTATCTCTCAGGATCGGGGTCCACATAATGTTTCTATTTGGATAGTGTATTTTTCAATACAGATTTTCAGCTTTCATGTAGAATGCAAATGCATGCTTTTTATGCTTGATTCATGCTTAGCCTAGTTTACGATAAAGGTGTCAACCCAAGCCCATCCTTAGGGAACTTGCTCTGTTCAAGAAGCACCTCGCTCTTTATTTATAGACTTGTTTATTCTTTTAGATGCCTTTAGATTTTAGAACCCTTTATCATTGCATGGGCAATGAAAGAGTCATTTAGAGCCCCCACTAGGAGACACACTTTGTCTCGATAGGCAATTCTCCTTTGGAGACGAACCTAATTTAGAGCTTACCCCTTAGGGAGTCCATCTTAGTTTTATCGAAAGTTAACTTATAGGAGACTATCTCAAGTCTCACGAGTTGTATTCCCAATTATGTGAGAAGTTTAGTTTAGATTTTAGTTGTCTTATCCCTATTTACCATTGCAAGGGTAATGATAGGGATACTTGGAGCCCACATCTATGTCTAGGAGACTTGCCTAGTCTCACTAGTACTCTTGTTTATTTCGTTTTCATTCAGGAGGCGTGTTTTGACTTATTTGCACCCCCTCATAAAGTTGTTAGTCATTATTTGACTTATTTATACCCATTTTTATAGAGCTGTTAGACATGTTTGGTCTTATTAGTACAAACTTAGTGTTACCAGTTAGGAGTTTATCCTCTAGTGTTGTTGCCACTCATCTTTGTTAGGGACTAGCTTAGTCTTATTAAACCTTTACCTGCTTGGGATCCTACCTTTTTCATTTTACCTTGGGACACTAGTTTATTTGTTTTGGGATCATTTCACTTTTAGTGAGTTTATTTGTTTAGGGGTTTCTCCTTTTAGCCTTAGGGTTTGGCCCTAATGTACTGTTTTGTTTATTTGAAAAACTTTTTTAAAATCCAAAAATATTAGAAATTTAAACTCAAAAATATCAGAAACTCATAAAAACTCAAAAATATTAGAAAGTTAAAACTTAAAAACATTGGAAAACTAAAAAAATTTATAGTTTTAGGAGTGTAATTAGGAAATTTGTTTTCGAACTACGTTGACTTGATCCTCTTCCATGAGGTACGTATGCAGCTTGGAATCTTTATCCAAAGCCCGGTCAAACCTTCAAAAATAAATTATGTAAACCTTTTAGAAACACAAAAAGCTTTTGAAGCTTCTCAATAAAATAAACCTGTTTTAGAGTTAGGATTTTGTCCTAGATATATTGAGTGTTTTGGATGTTTTGTGTTTGTGTTTGTGTTAGAGTTAGGAGTCTATCCTAGCTAGGAGTTTGTCCATGTCTCTGTTTGGTCAGTTGGAGATACTCTTCGCCGACTGATGACTAGAATAGGAAGCATTAGTGATCCCGTTGTTTTTCTTAGGACATACAGCTTAGTTGCACATAGGATATAGGAACCACCTGTATCAGTTTAAGGCTAACCCACATTTAGTTATGGCATATAGGGAGTCCTAAAAGCTACAATTAACTTCAACCTAAATAATCGCAAAAGAAGCTTTAAAAACGAGTTGAGTCCTTTAGGATTGAGTCTAGGGGAGTGGTCCTAGATGTATTAGGCATCATAGTTTAGAATAGGCGAGCAAGAACTACGTGGCCTTTATTCCTAAAGAGGCGGGGATACGTAGGCGGTTTGGATGAACACCAGACCATCCAAGATTCGGGTGAAAATGCTTAGAATTTTAGGGTTTGTTGTTAGCATTTTAGGATTTGAGTTTGTTATTCAGCATTGTTTCTTGCATGGGATCATGCTAGTGTGTTTACTCCTTTCTTATGGTTATCTTTATCTCTTACATAGTCTTACATATTTGTGCATATCTAGCTGTAGTGCACTTATTGTTTTACTATTTGCTTATTGCTATCTCACATGTTTAGTTATAGTTCTTTACTGTTTTCTTTATTGCTATCTCACATGTTTAGTTATAGTTCTTTATTGCTTTTCTTATTGCTATCTCACATGTTTAGTTATAGATATTTATTATTTTCTTTATTGCTATATCACATGCTTAGTTGTAGTCTTTACTACTTTCTAGCTTATTATATCTCATCATATCTGCTTTTTTTATCACCTGCTTAGCTGTAGCTATGCATGTATATGTTTGCTGCTTTCCTAGATGTGATGAGTTAGGACTAGATGGGATGTATAGAGACCTGAAGTAGGGTTATTTGTTATCGGATTGACTCTAGTTTTCTTCGCCTCTTTGAGAGACGGTGGATTATAGTGATCATTCTAATAATAGATAATACTGGTTCTAGCTCTCTTTAGGCATGGATGTTAGATGTGATGTGTGAAGATAGATACTAGGATTATTTGGTATTGGATGAAATCTAGTTTTTCTTCGCCTCTTTGAGAGACGGTGGATTCTATTGTTTATTCTAGGGGTGCAAGTTTGGCCCTGTCAGCCCTGACCCGCCTCGACCCGCCCTGAGCCCGAACAGGGTCTGGGCTGGATTTTCCAACCCTGAGGGCGGGTCAAGGTTCATTTTTTAGGCCCTGACTCGGGGTCGGGTCGGGTTCAGGGTTAATACCTCGGGTCAGCCCGACCCGACCCGAGCCTAAGTTTTCTATTATAGAATTGAACCATCTGTGCATGTTTCTTTTGCTATTGTTTTCGATTTTAGATTATTATTATTAATTGTCTCTGTTGCCCGTTATGTTGTTGAATTCATATTGTCTTATTTTGTTCCCTTTTTTTGTTGATCAATTTGTTCTATATCATATGTGGTTGCTATATTTTTGGCACTCTTAACACGTATTTGCACTAGGGTCAATCAGGGCCAGCCAGGCCCGACCCGGCCCAATCAGGGCGGGCTAGGGCCGTGCTGAGCCATATAGGGCGGGCTAGGGCCGTGCTGAGCCGTATAGGGCGGGCAATGGGTTGAGGTTTTCCGACCCTCACTCAGGGTCAGAGCGGGTCAGGGCTGAGATAATGGGATCCAAGGTTGGGCTAGGGTTTTGAAAAACCAGACCCAACCCGACCCTGTTGCAGCCGTAGTTTATTCCAATGTCAGGTAATACTGATATCAATTCTCTTTAGGATTTGGATGTTTTCTTTTTCTTTTGCCATCCCCGGGTCATGCATGTTTAGGTAGACGTTTTCTCGGGGATATTAGTTCTCATTTCACATGATTTTGTCCAAAACTCTTCAAAGTTAATAAATAAATGGCATACGAGACCGAGTGCACTCGGGCGAGTTGGATGCCTAACACCTTCCCAACTCATAATCAATCACGGACCCTCTTTTCTTTGGTTATCCGTTGCAAACAGAGCATTTGTTTTTTGTCCCATGGCCTATCCATGGATGGTGAATCTTTCATAGTTTTAGGTACGTCTTGGTTTCGAACCTTGGCTCCGGATCAAGAGGTGTCTCATATATCGCCATATGGCGTTTTGTTTCGAGAGTTACTTGGTAGAGCTCTCCTTCACATGTGGAGATCCAAAGAACCGACGGGGACCCGTCCCTCACCGCCTCCTCCGGATCGGGGTCCATACCGACGTTCCCTGATGCCGATCTCTGAGTGTAGGCCTTAATCATTTCTGAACTTTGAAGGTTTTTCGGAGATAGAGAGTCCACTCTTTGGGTTTCTGGGCTTCTTGGGGAATTTAATCCTTAAGGATGAGGTTCAACACTTAAGTGTTTTTTCCTTTGGTGGGAAGTTGAAACGTCACAACTTTTTAAAAACGTTTCTTTTGGGAACGTTGTGATGGCGCTGCCTTCCATGTAACGGGGCATCCTTATTAATGAAGGCATGACGGCATACTTATGACCGCAGCTCCCAAGGGCGATTTAGAAGGCGCCACATGGCTGGGGACTCCTCTCTCGAAGTGACGAGACTCTTGGCTTGAGTGGGGGTTTCTTTC
The DNA here is from genome assembly GCF_043159265.1 of Tasmannia lanceolata. Taxonomy (NCBI): domain Eukaryota; kingdom Viridiplantae; phylum Streptophyta; class Magnoliopsida; order Canellales; family Winteraceae; genus Tasmannia; species Tasmannia lanceolata. The sequence goes on along the minus strand of NW_027518680.1, from coordinate 51,387,222 downwards.
TTTATAAAATGAATGATTTGTCTTTCTTCCACACATGATTTGCACTTTCTAAGATAGGGCTCTGATTTTCTGGAGACTTTCTTCTTTCCGACATTTTTCTCTATTTTTCGGTCGTCTTCTTAGGTGACATTAGGGCTTTTTCGGGCGAGATTTCTCCATCTTCTCCACACGATTCTCCTCTGAGTTTCTTTGTTGAAGGTGAGTTCTCTTCTCTTCACTTTTTCTTATATTTTCCTTTTCCCCCTTTTTCCTTTTTGTGTTTTTGGTATGTCTGAAACGATGAATTGGTGAATTCTTTGTCGCTGAAGGGCAAACAGAATGGAGCTTTTGTAGAGATTTTTCCGGAGATAGGAAGAGCTTCGCGATCCCTAACCGTGGGAGGTCGGATCCGAGCTTAGACCCTTGGCGAATCCTCTGTCGCTGAAGAGCAGATAGAGTGGAGCTTCCGTGAAGATTTTTCAGGAGATAGAAAGAGCTTCTCAATCTATGACCGTGACAATCCCCGTTAATGTCTTTAATACCAAATCTCTTGCAAGACCTTTAGTTAATGGATCAACCAAGTTCTGGCTTGATCTCACAAAATCTATAGTTACTACTTCATCAGTAAGTGATTGCCTAATCACATTATGTCTAAGTCCAATATGCCTGGACTTACCATCATACAAAATGATTATATGCCCTTGATAGTGTGTCCTGACTATCACAATGCACATATATCGATGGTATGGGTTTAGGCCAAATAGGCTGATATCAAATTCCTTAGCCATTCCGCCTCTTTACAATAAGAGGTCAATGCAATAAACTCTGCTTTCATAGTGGAATTAGTTATGGAAGTCTGCTTCTTAGAATCCTAGGAGATAACTCTTCCACCAAGAGTGAATCCACTCGTTGATGAATGACAACAAATGATCAACATGCTTAGTTAACCAACTAGCATCTGTGAATCCTTCAAATACAACTGGATACCCACTATATGACAATCCACAGTCTATAGTACCTTTTAGATATTTTAGTATCATATTCATGGCATTCCAATGTACATTGCCAGGATAACTAGTAGATCTACTTAGTTTTCTTACTGAGAATGCAATGTCAGGTTTAATACATATCATAGCATACATTAAACTACATATGACACTAGCATACTCTAATTGAGATATAGCTCTACCAGTATTAGGATACACTCTTATATTTGAATCAAAAGGTGTATGAACTAGTGTGCAATCAAAGTAATTAAATTTCCTAAAGATTTTCTCTATATAATGTGATTGGGTAAGAGTGAGGTTATTATCTTTTCTTATTAATCTGATACCCAATATCACATATACAAAACCCATATCCTTCTAGTCAAAGTTAGATGAAATAAATTCTTTAGTACTTATAATACTATCTATATCATTACCAAAGATAAGCATATCATCTACATATAAATAAATTATAACACCTTTACCATTTTTATACTTACTATATACATACTTATGAGATTTATGGATTCTGAACCCATTTGGCACTAAAACCTTGTCAAATCTCTCATGCCACTATTTAGGGGCTTGTTTAAATATAATGACTTAACTAATTTATATACTTTACTCTCTTGACATGGCATTATAAAGCCTTCTAGTTGATCCATATACATGTGTTCATCAAGTTTACCATTCAAGAATGACGTTTTAAAATCCATTTGGTGAATGTGAAACTCGTATATGGATGCAAGAGCAATTAGGACTCTAATGGGGGAGATCATAGCAACTAGGGCATAAGTGTCAAACTAATCTATGCCGGCTTTTTGTGTAAAGCCTTTGGCAACTAATCTTGCCTTAAACTTTTATATGGTTCCATTTACTTTCACCTTCTTCTTCAAGATCCACTTCCAACATATGGCTTTTGATCCAGGAGGTAAATCATCTAATTTTCAAGTTTTATTACCCATTGCGAAATCTATTTCATCATTGATTGCCTCTTTCCAAAAGACTGCGTTTTGAGATTTAATGGCTTCTTCATAGGTTTTTGAATCAGGTTCTATGTTTAGATCTATCATAGTTGAAGTAAAGACCACATCTTGTGACCCTTCAACTAAGTAAATGACAAAAACAGGACCATATTTCTTTTCTGTTGTATCTCTTTTACTTCTTCTAATCTCATTAGATACCTTATTAGTTTCCTCTTGAGGCTCTAGTAAAGATGTTATAGGTGAGTTTGGATCCATTAATCTAAGAATAGAAGAGAACCTATCTGCAAAGAAGGTGGCATATCTAGATTCAATAATTGTATTTATGTCTATTAGTTCATTTGGTTCTATAACTAAGAACCTATAGGCCTTATAATGGTTTGCATATCCTAAGAATATGCATTCAATGTCTTTTTCGCCTAACTTCATTTTCTTAGGTTTGGGTACTTGAACAATGGTTCTACAACCCTAAACTTTAAGATAACTTACGTTGAATTTTCTATTTTTTCAAACTTCATAGGGGGATGCTTTGGTTTTCTTATTAGGTATTCTATTTTGGATATGACAAGCCGTTAGTAAGGCTTCACTCCAAAAACCTTTATTTAAACTAGAATTGACTAGCATGGAATCAACCATCACCATTATAGTCATATTCTTTCTTTCTGCAACACCATTCTTTTGTGGTGTATAAGGGGCGGAAAACTCATGAATTATTCCCTCATTTTCATAAAATTCAGGAATTGGTATTCCCCTCCCCTATCAGATCTAAGACACTTGATCTTAGATCCGCATTGATTTTCTACTTCCAACTTATAAGTTTTAAATCTATTTAATACTTCCTCTTTATGGCCTAATAGATATACATAGCAGTATTTTGAAAAGTCATCAATGAATGTGACAAAATACTTTTTACCCCCTCTTGTAGGAGTTCCATGTAGATCACATACATCACATGTACCAACTGTAGTAAAGTGGTAGATCTTTCTATACTAGAAAATGGCTTTGTAACTATTTTAGTTTGCATGCAAATTTTACACTTATCTACCATATTTCCATCATATTTAGGAATTAGTTCTAACTTTACCATATCATGTAATTTCCTAAAGCTAACATATCCTAGTCTATCGTGCCATAAAGAAAGAGAATCAACCATGTAAACAGAAACAATAACTTTATTGGTGTTCATCTTAAACACACCCTCATACATATAACCCTTGTCTACAAATGTTCCACCCTTGGAAAGTACAAACTTGTTGGACTCAAATACAAATTTAAACCCACTCTTATTAAGAAGGCTACCGGATAAAAGATTTTTTCTAACTTCCAGTACATGATATACATCGGTAAAAGTGGGGACTTTTTTAAAAATGAATTGAAGTTCCACTTTTCCTTTGCCTTTGACTTTTGCAGTTGAAGAGTTTCCCATGTAGAGAACATTTCCATCTTCGACCGGTACATAGGTCGAGAATGAGCTTCTTTCCTTGCATATATGCCTTGTAGTGCCCGAGTCAATCCACTATGCATCTTCACCTTCAAGGAAATTAACCTCGGATTTTCTATCTTTATTTCCTTGAGTGTTCGACCTTTAATAATATCGACACTCTCTCTTGTAGTGGCCCATGTTGGCACAATGGAAACAAGCACCTTTGCGCTTCTTGTTCTTATCTAAACCTTTGCCTTAATAGATTTTCCTCTTTTGATTACCTTTCCAAGGTTTAGTAAGGGAATCTAATACATTAGCACATTCTACCATATGGACTTTAGAGGATAGATGAGTAAGTTCTTCTTTATTATCTCGAAGTCTTAATTCTTCCTCTACTTAGCGGGTTTGAATCAAATCTTCAAGAGTCATTTCCTCTTTTTTATGTTTTAGACATTTTCTAAAGTCTTTTCATGATGATGGTAACTTGTCAATAATCGAGGATAGGATGACGGTATCATTAAGATTTACCCCTTGTTGATGCACTTGACTGATAATATATTGGATCTTATAAATTCGATCCACTACTAACTTATCATCAGTCATCTTATAATTTAAAAAGTGAATTACTATAAGCTTTTTGGCGCCGGCATTTTCCGATAGGTACTTCACCTCCAAAGCCCTCCAAAGTGCACCTGCTGATTCTGTGCCTTGATAAATGTCGAAGAGTTCGTCGGACATGACATGGCATTGAGGATGTGCCATTTGCACAAATAGTCGTCTTGATCTAACTTCCTCCTCTTTTGAGCTTGTTGAAGTGTCTCATTTCCAACTTCTGTCGGTTTTGGTATAGTTAGAACATACACCAATTTGAGTGGTAAGGATAAAGTTAATTTTCTTCTGCCATCTCTTGAAGTTCCTCTTGTTGAAGCGTTCCAACTTGACAAAATCTTGGGTCATCTTTTTCACTGATTGCGCCATGAAGATCTCCAACAGAAATATTGTCTTAAGATTGTTGGAGAAAAAAAAATAAAGGTGGATGTAGTATAGTGATGAAAAAGATGCTTCAAGGTGCATAAACGCTTTCCCTAAGGCTCTGTTCACTCGCGTTCCTGGGAGACCAAATCCTAGGAAAACACCCCCTTTTTCCCCAGAAAGCTAAAATTTGCATGTTCACTTGTCTTCATGGGATTTTGAAGGAGCCTAGGTGGAAAATGTCACATCTGACATGGAAATTGGGAAAAATGATGTGGAAATGAGTCTTTTCTCACAAGTGTGAGATTCATTTTCCCTTTATTTTGGTGGGATTTGCTTTCCCAGGAAAACTAGTGAAAAAAGGTGGGCAAGCAGTTTCTCCGGAAACCTTTTCCTGCACAGTTCCTGTGCAAGTGAACAGGCGCGGGAAACCTTTTCCTACACAGTTTCCCTGGATTTCTTTTCCTAATGCCACGTCATATTCCCGGGAAACCTTTTCTTTTCCTTTCCCAGGAAAACAAGTGAACAGAGCCTAAGAAGATATTCGCCCCCACCAGTAGTGTGTAATGGGGACCATGAACTCGCCTCCAAGATATAATGAAGCCCGGTTCCAAACCGATTGCTTGATGGCGTTCTGCACGAAACGGCACCAAACCTGAATCACCCTTGAATTTGTCAAGTATGTGAGACCCAAGTGTCACTTTTCCATAAACGGGTTAATTTATGGCCGTTAGATCATGATCATCTGCAATTTTACGGTTCAGATCAATTCTAGGGTGATTGTTGGCCTATGTAAAAACCCCTTCCAACCCCGTAGCCGCTAGATCAACAATCCACGGTGCGGATTACACCCTTTGGGCTCTTGATCGTTGGGACAAATGGACACAACCCAACGGTCCTCACCCACTAGCCGTTGGAGAACGTTGGACTAAATCCACGGCCTGACCCAACCGAACCACCTGACCAACCAGGACGGTGTTCGAATCTGGAAAAATTTTAGTGCTGCAATTGCTCCTTGCGCCACTAGAGCCCTACAATCCATTCCTCACGCCGCATGCGCGGACTGTGCGTTGCACTATCCTCTGGTTCCTTGGCTAATACCCAATGTGCAGTGAAACAAAGAAGAGATGTGTGTGAAGCTATGTAGGCCCATCTCTTTCTTTCTCCACTTCCCATGTGGGACTATCTTTTTATACTACACTTTCACACTCTCTAAAAAAAGCAACTTTTTTAAAAGAAAAGTTTTTCTTTTTCCAAAACACTTTTAGAAAACCTTTTCAAATACTATGTTTGGACTCAAAAAACATGATTTTGAAAATCAAAATCCAACACATCATTCTTCATTTTTTTTTCGTTCTCCACAAAGGAAAAAGTGCAAAAGTGCGGCCGAGAATGTGCATTCAGCATGGCAACACCCCCAGCACGATGGCGGTCGCTAAGGGTGTCAATTTTGGCTCGAGCTCGGCTTGAATCCTTAACGAGCCGAGCCGAGCCGGCTTGCCAGGCTCGTTAAGAATTTAATATATATATATATATATATATATATATATATATATATATATATATATATATATATATATATACACTAAAAGGGTTATACAGGAGTGAAAGGGGGAGGCAAAATATGTCACTTCATTTTTGGAACCCCATTTGTTACTTGGACCACCCCCCATAGTGTAAAAAAAGTAGTCAAATTACACTAGATAGGGCTGTCCAGGGAAGATGAGGGGTGTGAACTTAATATAACCCGAGCTCGGTAAGGCTCGCGAGCCTGACCGAGCCGAGCCGAGCCTGGCCGAGCTCGGCTCGGCTCGGCTCGGCTCGGCTCGGCTCGGCTCGTTTATACCCCTAGCGGTCGCCTAATGATACTCCACCAGATCAACGGTCCAAATTGTACGTACATTTCCCAGATGGGACCCGATGTTGGTTGTTGTGGGATTCATTTCTAATAGTAATGGTCCACATACTCAGAAGACTTTTTGCTAAATAAAACAAGCGAACTTTCGGTTATCTGAGGTCGCACTATTTAGATCACCAGCAAGTGATATTGATAATCACACCCCTTTCTTTTATTGGGATCTAAGCTCCATCGCTCGGGACTGAAATTCGCGGGCTATGGCCATTCGTGGTGAGCCCCACTTGATGAACGCTCTTGATCATCGTACGCAGGCCGTGATTACGGTGGAGATTGCTGCAAGCCAACAATGCAGGTGGTCCCGCGAGCCATCATACTTTTACCTTCCCACAAAGAGACAGGTTTTGGTTTGAGGGACCCACAATGGTGGGAAAAGGTGAGTTCTTTTTTTGACTTTTGGGCTGTTAAAAATTCTCCCCACCTTTTATTTTCTTTCACATCATCAAATCAAAAGAATAGAGCATCCAATAAAGGAGAAAAGAGAAATAAGTGTGGGAGACAAAAACTTAGGTTACTTTTTAGCATCTTATGCATGGATGCCTAGTCTTTAGAAGACCACACTGATTAGCATTTCTTTTCTTAACAGATCTATTGGGTATTTCTATAGGGAAATGATATCAGCACAACCATGTTTTAATGATTGCACAACCCACCTTGTCTTTTCTTTTATAATTGGTTTTTTTGGGAACCTTTTTGAGCTCTTTAAATAGTAAAAGACAAGATGAGTTAGTGCAAATATAAAAACCTGGTTGTGCTGATATCATATCCCTTTTTTATAATGCAATTAAGGATACAAGCATACACTGAAACTCGGTGTATTACCATCTTTACACGCAGTCAAATACTCAGAAAGGGTGTCTTAGGATTTTTTATTTTTTTTTATTTTTGGGTTTATATCAGAAAAAATGGAAAAATAAAACATTTAAAATATATAAAAACATAAAATTTAAGAAAAAAATTAGGACTTATCAGCAGTAAAAATAAAATATAAAAATATCATGATGATTTTTCAAAATCTCAAAAAACTTTCAATATATTTTTGTCGTTTTATCAAAAAAAAAAAAAACACAAATTTTATGCTATTATAAAAGATATTTGTGACTATAAGTAAGCGTAGTCACCAAACACACATGGATCTAAGCCATCTGGTTGATGGGCCACCTCTTGGGTGTCATAGCCAAAAAGCCCACAAAAGACTTCATTGATCGAAAGGCGAGGATGGCCCAGATTGATGTGCATGTGCACTAGTCAGACGGTTGAGATGGCTTATACACCGAGTTCCGGTGCATAGTGTATCCACAAGATCAAAACCATTTCAATATAAGAAGAAAAAAATTGTACAAAAGTAAGAAGCCAAGGTAATATAACTAGGCATCCCTATATTTATGCTAATTATTATTCAGGGACATCACTTTAATCTTCAAGAAAAAAAAGGTACTCTGCAAAAAAAGTAGGAGAATCAATACTACATGATACCCATATTGGCAAACTATTCAAAATAAACCAAACCAAGTAACAATTATTCGTGGCAATTGATATATAGCTAGCAGATATCATATTCTATTCAAGTCTCTACAATACCAGAAAATCTTCTCATTAGAGCTCCTAAGAAATCCATGGCATCCCATCAAAATCTCAGAAATCTTGACTGGGCCTTGCAAGTATTCAAGTTGCAAGACATTAACCTGCACAGCATTTCCTTCTACCATTTTCAGCCCAATTCAAGCTGCTATCAAGAAACAGAAAACTCCATGAACATAAACATCTCTACAAACAGAGAAAGCATTTCATACTTTTCTCAGATCCTAACAGCATTGGCATCATCAACAAACACCCAAAAGCATCTCAAGAACTTGGAGTTCCACAGAGTCGAATGGCAAATCCAACAACTGCAGAATCTCTGTGGGCTAATCAATAAGAATTCCAACATCAAGCAAGTCACATTCCATAGAAATACATTCAGTAATGAATGTTTATCAGAGCTCTCAGAGATGCTAACAACAAATGGTGGAATCAAAGGTATCATATTCTCCGAGTCTCGAATTGGGTACATTGGGGCTGGTCTCCTTGGTTCTGCTTTGAAGAGAAATGAAAACCTCGAAGAGTTACAAATATGGGATGATTCGATTGGTTCAAAAGGCGCGGAGGAGCTGTCAAAAATGATAGAGGTGAACTCAACTTTGAAACTTTTGATAATTCTCGACTCGTATCCAATCACCGCAACCCCACTAATTTCTGCTGTTTTAGCTCGAAACCGTACAATGGAAGTTCATATTTGGAGTGGAGAGAATGGAAACAAAAGCTCTAAGGTGGTAGAATTCGTACCTGAGAACAATGCGCTGAGAATTTACAGGCTCGACCCTTCGGGTTCTTGCCGAGTTGCTTGGGCTTTGGGATGGAATTCAACTGTCAGGTCGCTTGATATGACTGGGATTCGATTGAAATCCCGGTGGGCTAAAGAGTTTAGAGGAGTTTTAGAACAGAACAGGAGCCTCAAACATGTTAATCTATCAAAAACTTGCCTCAAAGACAAGGGAGTTGTGTATGTAGCCGCCGGACTTTTCAAAAACCAGTGTTTAGAAAGGTTAGAGCTTGATGGGAACTGGTTTAGTGGGATTGGCATTGAGCATTTATTGTGCCCACTGAGCAGGTTTTCATCACTACAGAACCAAGCAAACATGACTCTCAGGTCAGTAACTTTTGGAGGGGGGAAGACAAAGATTGGGAAAGATGGAATTGCGGCAATTTTGCAAATGGTGGGGACCAATCAAAGTGTAGTCCAATTGGGTATTTATGATGATGAGAGCTTGAAATCAGATGATATTATCAGAATTTTTAGAAGCTTGGAGAGGAATGCCACTTTGAGATACTTGTCATTAAAGGGTTGCAAAGGAGTTGAAGGGGAGTTGGTCTTGCAGACGATAATAGATACATTACAGGTTAATCCTTGGATTGAGGACATTGATCTTGCAAGAACACCTTTGCAGAATGCTGGGAAGACTGATATAATTTATCAGAAGCTAGGCCAGAATGGAAAACTAGAACCAGAAACAGATTTGCTCAAGGACATGTCAATGACTGTGCCCACGACTTGCAGGGTTTTCTTCTGTGGGCAAGAGTTTGCAGGTAAAGCAGAAAATTTTTATCTATCAGTAAAAACTGATACAATCTCAATTCAGTTTAATTTTTTGCTTATTTTTTCTACCCAATTTCTAAGTTTAGTTTGTGTTTAAGTACAAATGATTAAATAAGCTTTTGGAGTAATTGGTTGTTTCAAATGGTATCAGAGCTATTGCCTCATGGAAGGTTCTGGGTTGACAACCCAACAACACTTTGATATTAAAAATCCATGTGTATGGCCAACCCAAAAAAGAGGGGCCACGCGTGAGCGGGAGTGTTGAAATATAAATGATTAAATAACACCAACTCTAACAGATTTAGCTTTTGAAGTAATTGGTTATTTGATAGTTTGTATGTGGCTAATCAAATTGAATTTTGTTATTTTTTCTATCTTGTTTCTGTAGCTGAAATAGAAATATCTTAGATGTTGGAAATATCAGTTAGGCCTCTCACAGAAACTAGATGCTTCATAAAAATATCAGATAACTCATAGGCGTCATAGCTTTTGCGAGACATCAAATTCGCGTACAAGTAATATTTGTGTTTCCTTATTCCTATGTTGGAGTCTGTTTGCAGGTAAAACAACACTCTGTAATTCCATATCACAAAACTTCTCTTCTTTCAAGCTACCTTACTTGGATCAGATCAGAACTCTGGTGAACCCAGTTGAGCAAGTTGTGAGAACAGTTGGAATCAAGATCAAAACATTCAAAGACGACGACACAAAAATTTCAATCTGGGATCTTGCCGGTCAGCACGAATTTTATGCCTTCCATGATCTCATGTTCCCAGGCCATGGTAGCCCTTCGCTCTTCCTAATAATCTCAAGTTTGCTCAGAAAGCCAGACAATAGAGAACAGAAAAATCCAACAGAGATTGAAGAGGACCTCCTGTACTGGCTCAGATTCATAGTCTCAAATTCAAGAAGAGCAAAGTCTCAATCTATGCTACCAAATGTAACTGTAGTTCTTACGCACATTGATAAAATCATTCAGCAATCAGAAAACATGAAATTTATTATTGGTTCAATCCAAAAACTACAAGAAATGTTCCAAGGGTTTTTGGAATTTTACCCAACTGTTTTCACAGTCGACGCAAGATCATCTGGGTCAGTGAGCAAACTCACTCATCACCTACGAAAGACCAGTAAAACAATTCTCCAAAGGGTACCCCCAGTTTACGAACTCTGCAATGATCTGATACAAATTCTTTCGGATTGGAGGTCAGAAAATGACAACAAGCCTGCGCTAAAATGGAAAGAGTTCTGTGATTTATGCCAGGTTAGGGTTCCGACTTTGAGAATTCGATCAAGGCATGATAATCTAGAGAAGGTAGCGATGAGGCGAAGGGCAATTGCAAATTCTTTGCATCATGTGGGTGAGGTCATTTTCTTCGAAGAGCCTGGGTTTTTTGTCTTAGACTGTGAGTGGTTCTGCAGTGAGGTGCTCGGTCGACTTATAAAATTAGACGTTAGGAATCAAAGTTCGACAGAGAAAAATGGGTTTGTAAGCAGGAAAGAACTTGAGAAAATTCTTAGAGGGAGTTTACAGAGTCAGATTCCGGGGATGGGCCCAAAAGTATTTGAGAATTTAGAGGCTGGTGATCTTGTAAAGATGATGTTGAAACTCGAATTGTGTTATGAACAGGAGCCGGGGGATCCGAATTCTCTTCTTTTGATTCCAGCGATTCTTGACGAAGGCAGGGGAAGATCACAGAAATGGCAATTGATCACACCTGACTGTGTTTATGCTGGACGGCATCTCAAATGTGACGATTCAAGCCATATGTTTCTCACACCAGGCTTCTTTCCGAGGTTACAGGTACTATAACTTGTATGTTCTCGTATTATTTATTTCTTCTTCCATGTTGTCTTATTCACATGGACATGCTAAATGAGCTTAAATCAGGTCGGATGGAATATACTTAGAAAAACTTCGTCAAAAATCCCTTCTAGCAGTTTTTCACACATCAGTCGAGTTCATGTTTTCCCAGACCACATCTAGCAGTGTCATATTGCATAGGAGTTGTAATGTAACAAGGGCCATGAAGGATAGGATTCATGGTCTCAGCAATATATTTTCGTAACTGTACTAACTTTAACATTTTAGAAGATCATATGGATACAATTATATAAATGGGAATTTAATGGATTCAAAATTTGTACTGTATAAAAAACATAGTCTTGGGATGGATAGAACTCAAAACAAAAGGTAAATGTTAATTAAATTGTTAAAGTTGCTGAAAATACCAGTTAGATTCACTTTTAAAATTATTAACAATAGAGGTTTGTCTCACTGGAAAAAATGAACAGTCAAAAAGTTTTGAGGAGGTGAGTAAAGGGAAATGAGTAGAGGGGTATTTGTGTCTTTTTCCAGTATGACAGATAGTTTGTCTTGTTCTCTCTCATCCTTCCTTTTCTTCTTCTACCCAATTTCTTCTTCCTCTTATTCTTCCTCTTCTTCTTCTTTTATTCTTCTTCTTCTTCTTCTTCTTCTTCTTTTTTTCTTCCTCTTTTTTTCTTCCTTCTTCCTCTTTTTATTCTTCTCCTTCGTCCGGTTTGGATTATATTGATCTTGATGAGGGTCAGATTTCATGGAAGCATAACTTTAGGCAGAAATTTTTGGATAGAGGGATTGGTCGATTGGCTCTTCTTTTTGGACACTCTTGACCATGGTTTTAAATTTCGACCGAAATCCGAAATTTTGGATTTCGGTGGAGACCGAAACCGAAGTTTGGCGAAATCCAGAATTTCGGACTTTACCAAATTTCGGCCGAAATTTCGGAATTTCGACAATTTCGGTCCGAAATTTTGAGAAATTATAATTGTTTTTTAGAAAAAAAGAAATGTTACAAAATTTCGACTGAAATTTCGAAATAAATTAAATAATCTTTTTCCATTTTTACCAAATTTCGGCCGAAATTTTGGATTTCGGTGGGGTTCGAAATAGGTGCCGAAACCGAAATTTAAAACCTTGCTCTTGACTCATGTTACATTAAGAAAACTAGAGACAAAAGGTTTGGATTTGGAATTCATTTGGATTTTTTAGGGTCAAAGTCTAGTTTCTAACGAAAGAAACGGCGCTGAAAAATTCCAATTATATTGAGAGTTATGACAGAAATGATGAAACTCATCTGTTTTCGGGGTTTGGATTTGGAATTCATCTAGATTTTTGAGGTTCAAGTGTTTCTACCAACACATTGCTCCTAGCACATCTTCATACACCAGATCAAAGTTTGACACATCCCTACACTGCCTAGAGTTTATGCGTTTACTCTGGTGGACTGCTTTTCAAGATAAGATTCTGACAATTGACCACTTGTGCAACTGTAAGATCCTTATTGTTGGCCATTGTGCTCTCTGCGTGGAGGCCAACGAAACATTGGACCATTTGTTTCTCCACTATGTTTGATGTCGCATTCTAGACAAATTTGGGTTGTCAAAGGTGTTCATGCTGGGATGATTGATTTACAAGGGCGTTGGCATTATGTGCATTGGTCAAGGAAAGGATTCTATGGGGAGTAGTGTTGCTGACAACTATTTGGATTTTATGGAAAGAGAGGAATACTCAAAGCTTCAAAAGTTCTGTCAAAGGACCGCCTTTCGTTTACATGAAGGTCATTATGCTCTCTATATCGTGGGATAAAATCTTGTAATTTTTTAGGTTTTCATCTGGTTTTGACCTCAGACGATGAACACTAGCCTTGTTGGAGTAGGGAGTGTTCTCAAAGAGGCATCTGGTATTACAAAATGGGTGTTTTCTATCCCTATCGGGATAAAACAACTCTAATGAGGCAAAAGTAAGGGCTCTTTTATAGGGTATCCGGATCACGAAGACTGGTGACAACGGTAGACTAATTGTGGAGAGGGACTCTCCGCACCCCCTAGCCGTGGAGGCTCACGAATACAATTGGGGAGATCCAAGATCGAGTTGAGGGGTTCCCAATTTGTTTTCATCACGTCAAGAGATCGGCCAACGACAACGCAGACCAGATTGCCAGATCCGAAGTTGATAGGAAATAATTATAGAATTTTGATTTTTGTCACTCCTAATCATTCTACTAGTATGGTGCAGTTTGCTGTGTTGTTGGTTTGTATTATTTTGTGCGTGTATCGACCACATCGGTTGTGGGATATGCCCTACTTTTCCTCTTAATAGAAATCATCATCATACAAAAAGACATTTTTACCGCTCTTGATCGTCTTTTACCATTCTTGTAAACAATGAATAGGCAATGCCACTAGAAAAAAAATAATTACCACACCTATTCGGTTTTTACGGTGCTAATTTTTTTAGCACTCTAAAAAACACCGAATACTTTTTACCGGTATAAAAAATTTTACGGCTATTAAATAGATTTTTATCACGGAAATTTTTTTACCTCTAATAAAATAGATTTTTACCTTGCAAAATTCTAAGAGTGATAAAATTTCTATAAGAGAGGCAAAAATTTTAGCACGGTAAAAAATTTATTTAAGAGTGGCAAATTTGTTCTTTTAATGGCATTACATATTCATGATTTTTAAGAACTATTCAAAAATAATAATTTTTAAGAACGTTAAAAGATGAATAAGAGCGGTAATAAATTTAGGGCAGAAATTTTGTTCATTTAGCGGCATTACGTATCTGTGGTTTGTAAGAGCGGTAAAACATAAATATAAGTTGCAAAAATATTTAGAGCAGTAGAAATCTTTTAAAGACAATAAAACCCATTTAGAAGGGGATATATATATATATATATATATATATATATATATATATATATATATATATATATATATAATGGTACAATCATATTTAGCAAGAGTTTATCTTCGTCTTCTTGCTCTTCTCGGTTCATGTTATTCAGTGTAGAAAATCGAGAAATACCTTATGAAAGAGGCACTCGAAGTGCAGCAAAACATCTAGATAAGATGAGAAAAGCACAATCACACAAAGACAAGAACACAAGATTTACATGGTTAGGCAGTGTGCCTACCTCCACAAGAAAAGAGTTTTACTATTTCGGTTTAGGTGTACGAACTCTCCTTCTCGGGAACACAAGATTTATACGTCACGCAGATTAGCCGTAGAAGGTGCTGGATAATGCAAGAATACAAGACTGCACAACATTCATCTTTCACACCAATAGTTTTTAGCTTTTCTCCCATTTGTTCCTTTTTTCTTCTTGATTTATACTCAACAATATTTTGTACATATTTTTTCCCTATGTTTTTTGCATTTATGAAATCGTAATATTATTGCATGACGTCATCATCTCTGTGGAGAGGAAGAAGAAGAGAGAAGAAGAAAAGGATGGGCAAGAAGAAGAGGGAAGTGGAAAAAGACGAAGAGGAAGAAGAAGCGGAAGAGGAAGAGGAAGAAGAAAGGGGTGATACTAAGAAGAGGATGATGGAGAAAAGACATATGAGAGTGAGAGAGAGAAATAACAGAAAGAGGAAGAAGAAAAACTGTCGTATTGGAAAAATGTAAAGCCAAAAAGCTCTCACAAAGTGATAAAGATGTAATTAACCAGTACAACAAAACCCCTGTCGTCAATAGTTTGAAAGTAAACCTGACTAATATTTTCAGCAACTTCTTGAATTTAAGCAGCTAAATTTTCAAGGTAAAGTCATTCCAATTAAATTCAAAAGAAAACATTAGAAACAAAAAGAAATCAAGTAGTGTTGCAGCTGAATCAATGAAGTTTCAGAAACTGACACATGTCCAATGAGGGAACTTTGCCCATCTAGAAGAATCTGTACATGATTAAAGCACTTCAATTAGTATTTCGGTACCATAAAATACTATTAGCTTGCTATATGATTATTATGTTTTACATTAATTTCCTCCTCCAAAGATTACATTGACTATAAGAGAAGATCCTAACCTCTATTTCATTTTTAAGTATACTCTTAAGCCAATTAAACTCCCTTTTCTATTTTGCTAACAACCAGCTTCCTACATTTTTTTTTTGAATGGAACCATCTTCCTACATTAGAAAAATATCATCTTTGTACATTTAATTTCTAAGCAAGATTTTAAATTTGAGCTTAAATTTTAGTTTCGGTCACCACGGAAACGGAAATGTTTCAGTTTCTGTTGGAAATTCTATTGAAAATCCTATAAAATCACGAAAACGCAAGGAAATATATGCAAAGGAGAGAATTTTAAGATGAAACTCTGGGAAATGCTAGAATAAGCACAAATACGTACTTAGAAACCATCACATAAGCAATACAACTATCCGTAATGGTTTAATAAGAACGAACACCTAGTGGCATGCAATGTTGCTCATGTTTGATAATTTAGTGCATGTCTGATATAAACATTTAGATATAATACTGTTAATGTTATCGTATCTTCCATGAGAGAGATGAGATGAGGAGAAGAGAAGATGGAGAAAACGTGAGAGAGAGTTGTGTTACTCTCCCACAGGAAACTAATATATATATATATATATATATATATATATATATATATATATATCTGTGTGTGTGGGGGGGGGGGTAGGGTTATATAGAAAAGACAGAAATACCCCCATATGTTATACGTCCACTCTCAACATTCCCCCTCAAGCTGGAGTGTATATATCATACATCCCCAGCTTGTTACATAAGTTACTCAACCTTGATTTGCTTAGAAGTTTGGTAAGCATGTCTGCTATTTGATCATTTGACCTCGTGAACACTATGAAAATCTCCCCTTTTTAAATCCTATGAAGGATAAAATGACAGTCCACCTCTATGTATTTTGTCCTCTCATGAAAAACTGGATTCGGGGCTATATGAGTGGTGGACATTTATCACAATGGAGTGAAGTAGGTGATGAGTAGGGTAGTTCAATCTCTGACATAAATGACCTCAACCAGAACAACTCTTACCCTATATAGGCCATGGCTGTGTACTCGACCTGGACACAACATCTTGTTTCTTGCTCTTCCAAGACACCAAATTGCCTCCAACAAATGTACAATAGTCGATAGTAGATATCATGTATGCAAGAGAACCTGTCTAGTCTGCATGTGAACACCCCTCGATACTCATATGACTATGTTTCCTGAAGACCAATCCTTTACCAGGAGCTTTCTTCAGGTATCTTACTATTTGGGTGACTACTGGCCAGTAAGACTTCCTTGGTGTACTCATGAATTGACTGACCACACTAACTGCATAGGAAATGTCTAGACCTATGACAGTGAGGAAGATCAGCTTCCCAACTAAGCGTCTGTATCTGCCTGGGTCCTCTAGAAGCCCCCCTGATCAGGAGAAATCTTGATGTTTGGGTCCATAGGTGTCTTAGACGGCTTTGCTCCCAGTAGGTCTGTCTCTTCCAATATATCTAATGCGTACTTTCTTTGTGATGGAGATAGCCCCCCAAGTGAATATGCTGCCTCTATTCATAGAGAGTATCTGAGGCTACCAAGGTCTTCGATGCTGAACTCTTTCTGAAGTAAATCCTTCAACCTCTGTATACCTGCACTATCACTCCCTGTAATAATGATGCCATCTATGTAAACAATCAGGAAGATCCGACCATCCTTAGACTAAGAACTGAATACGAAATGGTCCACACCACACTAAGTCATGCCAAATCATACTACTGCCTCATTGAATCTCCCAAACTAGGCACTGGGAAACTGGTTAAGGCCATACAATGCCTCGCCCAACCTACAGACAACATTCTTTTATCTCCCTCTAAGCAACATGCCTAAGAGGTTGCTCCATGTATACCTCTTCTTATAGATCACTATGCAAGAATGCATTTTTGACATCCAACTGATAAAGCAGTCATGACATGTTAACTGGAAGGGGGATCAAAAAACTGACTTAAGGAATTTAGCCATAGGGGAGAATGTGTCCGTGTAATCAATACCATATATCTGTGTGTATCCTTTGGCAACCAATCTAGGCTTCAATCTTTCCAATATGGCATCTGGTAAATATTCGACTGTGAACACCCACTTACAACCAACTGCCTGAGCCCCAAGAGGTAGAGAAACTAACTGCCATGTATGATTAGAATGCAAAGCACCCATCTCTGCATCCATCATTGCTCGCCAACCGAGGTGAGCCAAAGCTTCTACAATAGAATGAGATATAGAAACAGAGGATATCGATGACAAAAATGAACGATAAGTAGGAGACATACGATTATAAGAAACCACGTCAGAAATGGAATGAGGAATAGAACGAGAATGTGTACAAGATGACACAGGAGCATCAGCATCATCAGGTGCAGAAGAAGAAAAAATTACCTCAGGAGCAGTGGGTGGACCAGCGGACTGAGGAGGAGGCGGTGCGCATGAGGGGCCATCTGCACATGTGGGTAATAAAACATGTCGAGGACCACACGAATAAACCTTCATCTCAGGGGGGTACCGAGAGTAGAAGAGAGGAAGATGCCTGAGGAATTAGTACTGGTAGCGGAAGTGGGGGGTCAGGTGAGGGTGTAGGAACAGACTCAGTAAAATAAGATGTATCTCAAAGAAGGTAACATCCGCAGAGACATAAACACGACGAAGCTACGGGCTATAACACCTATATCCCTTTTGAGTGCAAAAGTAGCCCAAGAAGACACACTTAATGGCACGTGGATCAAGCTTATCTAGACCAGGAGTAAGATTATGAACAAAGCAAGTGCAGCCAAAAACTCTACAAAGTAAAAGAAAGGGATTTCCATACGGATGTAATACGATAAAGGGAACCTATTAAGTAGGATGGACGAAGGCAAACGGGTCACCAGAAAGCAGGAAGTGAGATCTGCATTAGCCTAAAAGGTCTTTGGGATATGCATCTAAACTAGAAGGGTGCGTGCCATATCGACAAGGTATCGAAGTTTCCTCTCAGCAACATCATTTTGCTGAGAGGTATGGGCGCACGATGACTGATGAATAACGCCATAACTAGAGGAACTGCTGAAACCCATTAAAAACAGAAAAATATTCACGTGCATTATCAATGCGCAAGCATTTAATAGAAAATGAATATTTTGCAGAAACTTCAGAATAAAAAGAACGAAATACATCAAATACTTTTAAACAATTTTTTATTACATATAGCAAAGACATTGTGGAAAATTCATCCACAAACACTATAAAATAGCGATGCCCAAATATAGATGGAGTTCTACAGGACCCAAAATATCAGAATGAACAAGCACAAAAGGACTAGACACACGACTAGCTGACTTGGACAGAAAGGAAATACGATGGTGTTTTCTATACTGACAAGACTCAAACTGAAAAGGACTAATAAGACTAGAAACAACGGAAGAGTGATGCATGCGATCCTTTGGAGGGTGACCAAGACGGCAATGCCACGTAAATGAGCCGACGGAAGCACTCGAGGCAGAATGCGAAGTTCCACTGTCAAAGTAGTAGAGGCCGCCCACCTCATGGCCTGAACCAATCCTCCTCCTAGTCGCTAGATCCTAAAAGGTACAATAAGAAGGAAAGAATGTTAGAAAACATCGGAGATGGCGAATAAGCTGATACAAGGAAAACTATGAACACAAAAAACAAAAGAAATATACAAGCCAGGCCGAGCGATGTGTCCCGGGTACCAGAAATAGGACACATCCTTCCATTGGCCAAGGTAACCGATGTAGATGTAGAAGTAGCCGCAAAGGAGACAAGGAGTCTACCGCTACCAGTCATATAATGAGAGGCTCCAGAGTCAATGAGCTAAGAACTGGAATGACAGAAAGCAGGATGGGTTGCTACCTTCCGTAACTATTGTGGCCGTGGCTTGTTTTCCTCTATCATGGGATCTCAATAAAACCTCATACTCAACACGGGAAATGACCAGTGCAAAAGGTGGGAGAGGGGTTGCAGATGAGCTAGCAACATTCGTACTGGAAACATGATGGGCGACACGAGAGGGCGGTAACTTCGGATGTAGATCGTAGCCAAAGTCAACAGAATGGCCCTCAAACCCACAATGAGTACATTAACAGGATCCACGGCCACCAACACCACAGCCTCCCCATGAATCTCTGCCGGAGCGACAACCAGGACCACCGTGCGCACCACGACCATAACCATTGTGCAGGGCAAGAGCAAAATGCTCAATGAATGAATCATCAGGATTGTCATACTGAATAACCACAACTGAAACAATCAACCAACAAGAACTGATCACCACCAAAGACAAACACTAAGAAATCTCCAGTAACAATTCATGACGAATCATAAACCACCAACATACTCCAACATAAGGATCACAAACAACCACTATCAACAGAAATCTCAGCCAATATCAGCACCAAACAACCACATCCACCACAACAACAACATCAACAAAAACCTCCACTAATCTCCTCCAAACAACAACAACCAAATCACAAGCAAGACCATAAAATCAAATCAGCAACAACAGATCAACATAGATCCACCACGAGGTCACCAACGGAAGACCCAACAGATGATGTCTCACACATCAACACGCAACTCCGGGAAGAATGAGTAGATACCACGACTGAAACGCACCACCACCAATAACAACTACAAACCAATAACCAGCAACATCTAGAAACCAATCACCACCAACAACACAAGTAAAGGGGCACCCAACATCTACCAAGTAACGAGGAACAACCGATCACTACTAAAGCCAAACAAAAATTCTCTCAGACATTTCATCAAACAGTTTGAGTGCATTTATCAATACCATCTACAAACCAACGGTCCACCAATAACCACCACAAATAACTATGACATACGCCAACACCAAATCACCACCAAAGCACAATACGTCACCTCCCAAGAGCCGAACAATGGGGTCGCACACATCAGCACGTTCCGGAGAAAAATAAGTCATGATATCACACAAACGTGTCACCAAGAAGAGGGAATTGTCCCGGAACCAAAAGAAAAGAAAAAAAAACGAGAAGAAGATATATGAAAGAAAGAAGAAGATGATCTTGATCTTTAATGTTGATGTAGATACATTAATCCTTTAGCTCTAATACCATTTTAATGTTATCCTATCTTCCATGAGAGAGATGAGAGGAGGAGAGAAGATGGAGAAAACGTGTGAGAGAGAGAGAGTCGTGTTACTCTCCCACACGAAACTAATAATACATATATATATATATATATATATATATATATATATATATATATATATATGAGAATAGAGTTCCTAAGGTGTCACCTCATATAGCTTATATGAGGTGGCGCTTAAAAACATAAGGGGCCTACTTTGTTTGGATGATCCAAAGCATTCATTTCATAGGTCCTCACATAGATAGGGTGTGCCCAAAAAATGAACTTCATAGGATCATCCTAACCCTTCCATTTGTGGAAGTTGAAATGGATGGGTATAAACCTCCATAAATTTGCCCATTTTTAACCTCCATAAATGGAAGGGTTAGGATGATCCTATGGACCTGATTTTTTGTAGGCACCATATCCATCTAAGGGCCTTTCAAATGAGTGGTTTAGATCACCACAAAAATGTGGGCCCCTTATGTTTTGTGAGCGCTACCTCATATAAGCTATATGAGGTGACACCTTAGGAACTCTATTCTCTCTCTCTCTCTCTCTCTCTCTCTCTCTCTCTCTCTATATATATATATATATATATATATATATATATATATATATATGTGTGTGTGTGTGTGTGTGGAATAGGGTTACATAGAAAAGACAAAAATACCCCCAAAAGTAATACGTCCACTCTCAACAAATACAAACACCACATTTCACATATAGTTGTTGTAAAATAATGATATAATACATATTGATATATTATAACATTAATGCAGTTGCGATTTTGGTTTCGGTATGCATCTTGGTTTTGGATCGTTTCGATGGGATGAAAACAAAAACATTTCAGTAGTTTTGTATAGGTTTCGGTGAAAATTTAGAATCATGTTTCTAAGAGCGTAGTTGGATTCAAGTATTGAACACTAATGGAAGAGCTACAATTACTATAAGATTATTCTTTTATATTTTAGGGTTAGGGTTGATGAAAAACCCAAAAGAAAAGAAAAAAAAATTGAAAAGAAGATAAATGAACGAAAGAAGAAGATGATCTTGATCTTTAATGTTGATGTAGACACATTAATCCTTTAGCTCTAATACCATGTTAATGTTATCCCATCTACCATGAGAGAGATGAGAGGAGGAGAAGAGAAGATGGAGAAAATGTGAGAGAGAAAGAGAGAGTTGTGTTACTCTCCCACATGAAACTAATAATAATAATTATATATATATATATATATATATATATATATATATATGTGTGTGTGTGTGTGTGTGTGTGTGTGTGTGTGTGGAATAGGGTTACATAGGAAAGACAAAACTACCCCCATAAGTAATATGTCCACTCTCAACAAATACAAACACCACATTTCACATATAGTTGTTATAAAATAATAACATAATACATACTGATATATTATACCATTAATGCACTTGCGATTTTGGTTTCGGTATGCATTCTGGTTTTGGATCGTTTCGGTGGGATGAAAACAGAAACAATTCAGTACTTTTGTGTCAGTTTTGGTGAAAATTTAGAATCATGTTTCTAAGAGCGCAGTTGTATTCAAGTATTGAACACTAATGGAAGAGCTACAATTACCATAAGACTATTCTTTTATATTTTTCATAGAGAAAATGATGTCCCTATTTTTTTTTTCATTTTTCTAATTTCACTTTGAATACAGGTGCATCTCCACAACAAAATCCTGGGATCAAAGAACCAGCACAATGCAACTTACAACCTAGAGAAACACCTCATCTCGATAAACATCAATGGGATCTATGTCAGAGTGGAGCTTGGAGGACAATTGGGACACTATATCGACGTCCTTGCATGTTCCACTAAGAACATGACAGAAATTTTGAGACTCTTTCGGCAGCTCATTATACCAACAATCCAGGGTCTCTGCCACGGCGTAACCTTGTCCGAAAACATTCTCCGCCCAGAATGTATCAAAAATCTGACACCACCACGATACAGAAAAAACCAGTCAGTGCCTCTGCAACAATTGAAAGAGACACTACTCACGGTTCCTGCAGATAGCATGTATGACTATCAACACACATGGAGTTCAGTATCAGATGGAGGCAGAGTAATCTTACAGCCCGGGTTTGATTTTGCGAGAAATCTCCTTTCAGATGATGATTTTCGGGAAGTACTACATAGAAGGTATCACGACCTCTACAATCTTGCCATGGAACTAGATGTGCCCACAGAAAACACCCAAGATCAACCACTTAGAACTGAAAATGAACCTGAGAGTGAGGTTGAAGCAACAATTTCTGGCATTGCTAAAGGAGTTGAACAAGTTTTGCAAAGATTAAAGATCATAGAACAGGAAATCAAGGACTTAAAGCAGGAGATCCAAGGGCTGAGATATTACGAACACAGACTATTGGTCCAACTCCACCACAAAGTGAATTATCTGGTAAACTTCAGTGTTCAACTAGAAGAACGAAAAGTACCCCACATGTTCTACTTTGTTCAGACGGAAAACTATACAAAGAGACTTGTGACAAATATAATTTCTGGCATGACAGCACTACGACTAAATATGTTGTGTGAATTTCGAAGGGAAATGCATGTAGTTGAAGATCAGATTGGGTGTGAACTAATAAAGGTTGATAATAGAGCAGCTCAGTGTTTAGTTCCTTACATGCACAAATTCATGAAATTGCTGACCTTTGCTCTGAAGATAGGGGCCCATTTAGCGACGGGAATGGGACATTTGATACCGGATTTGAGCCGGGAAGTCGCGCATCTTGTTGATTCGTCTTTTATTAGTGGGGCCGCAGCAGTGACAGCTGGCGCCATAGGAGTTGCGGCAATGAGACAAGCGGGGGACAGTAGACAGAGAAGTAGGGGCAGAGCTTTGGGTGGAGATGGTTCAAGGAATGTCCAGCAAGATCTAAGGGCAGCTCAGCAATGGCTTGTGGATTTCTTGCAGAGCCAAAGGTGCACAACAGGGAAAGAAATTGCAGAGAAATTTGGGCTGTGGAGGGTGAGATACAGAGATGATGGTCAAATTGCGTGGATATGTAGGCGGCATAGGGAAATAAGAGCAAATGAAGTTATTGAAGTACCGGTTTGAAATTATGTAGTAATTGGAAGAGGAATAAACAAACTTGCTATTAATTGCGGAAGTTGTAGAGATATTGGTAAGATTGCATGGGTCTGTAAGAGAGGACAGAAATAAGAGGAAGCATGAATTGAACTACAAAAGATGCACATACTGAAATGGGCATTTATTCTTCATATTTTCTAAAGAACAACCTGCACACGGTCCAAGTTTTTTTATCGCATATTGAATCCATTATATGGGACTTTGTTATTGGAATGATAAGAATGCAATGACGAAGAAGGAGAACGCAAAAAATAAGAAATGCTTAACAAGTAAGATTATCAACAAAATACACAGATAAGATGTTTTCAATTTCCCTCATTAAAAAATAATGTTTTTAATTTCCTTGTGATAAAGAAGTAGGATCCAGGTCTATTCCAAGAATGGTAGGAAGACAAATGAACATCAACAGTATTACTTTAGCTAGATTTTATTAAAAGTAGAGGGAATATATAATATTTCACAGGATGTCTCTGTTGCTGTTTCAAATATATGTTAAATAGCTTGAGAACCACAGTTTTCAAGAATTGACCAAAAAATATTTTTAATTGAAAAAAAAAACAGACATCTTCAATTCCAAAAATGCCAAAAGACTAACCCATAATACTTTCACTTTTTTTAATGAATATCAAAAAGTGAAAACACCTTACTTGAGTTCTTTTCTCCTCTGTTCTTTAATGCAGCAGCAAACTACGGTCGATTCACATATCGAAATGGAATGGAACTTTTAGATTGAAGCATTTTAGAGATTTCATTGTAACCATTACTATCATATTTCTTCAGACCATATTTCGATATACTGGTATTTAATAGGATAAAGCCACAAACCATATTTGCATATAATGAGATTCATAATTGAGACTGCCAAATCAGCATGCATGGGGGTTTAGTTCGGGTGAGTTAACCTAATTTAGTTAAGTCCAGTCCATAAAGCTACGAATTCGGAGTATGGGAAAACACATTTGGAAAGCTCAACGGTTATATTGAAGGCGGACTAGTAACAGAAAATGATGGCAATTAATTGCTCATTTAACCAATTGTCACCTCATCATTTTGTTGGGGTTAAGGTGCCTACATTTAGCAAAATAGTTATAAGAGGGGATTTCTGGCAAGAGGCAATTAATTGCTCATTGAATCAATTGTCACTTCATCATTTTGTTGGCGTTAAGGTGCCTACATTTAGCAAAATAGTTGTAAGAGGGGATTTACCATACAAATACGAAACCTGCCAAGAGCTAAAACCATGTGTTAAAAGGACTCCTAAGAGAGGAAAAAACTGACGATCCACAATCAATAATCTCAATTTCTATCTCTCATTTAATTTTCTAATCAATTCTCTTCTTTTTTTTTCCTATTGTCATTGGATATTCAAAGGTACTGCAAATGAAGATTGAAGACGATCCTACGTTAGGGATCTATCGTCCACGAGCTATTATCAAAGGAGATAGAAGATGATCCCATTCACAGGATCGATTTGCGAAGAACAGACGCTTTCCCGAATCTAGATACATATGCTTGCATGGATATCCATGGAAATTTTTAAAAAATACTATTAAAGGGGCAGTTGGCTTTATGCATCAGCACATATATGATTAGGCCAAAGATATATTCAATAATATTTAATACCATATTATCTGGGAAAGGGTGTATTCAATGATATTTAATACCATAATGTTGGCTAGGGTGCATGGCAATTTGCATGTTGAAAGAATATGGCGGGTTTGAGGCATCACTTGTTCATTGACACATTATCTTGCATTTCCACGTAAAAGTTAGCTCCAAGTATTACTCAAGTGATTAAAGAGGGAGGTTAGCAAGACAAATATACTTCTGGTTGTCCAGTTTTATGGGGAATCCCATGCAAATAAAATAGAATTCAGATGCCATTCAAAAAAAGAAAAAGAATATAATTCAGATATGTGACCATTTTAACTTCAAATGAACTGCGAGAATTTCAAACATTCATCCACAAAGCTAATAGGAAAAGGTAGAGCACAAGTAATTAGTCAACTTCTACGCAGGAGAGAAGAAGAGGATAAGAAAATTACATTGAAATTGTAGTCATAATAGCACAAAGCTTGTAACACATACAAGTCAAGTATCTCGTTCCTCTAAAATTATTCAACACAGAAGAAACGCCCACATACTATAAACTAACTACCATCATCAGTACTAAATCTAGAGTCACCTGCATATCCCCTGAAACATTCCATAGATAGTTCAGAAGAAAGCTCTACTCCCATAGAACACTTTCGAACCCGTGCCCTTTGATGCCTGTAATTTCTTATCAGAACTTGAATTATCATTTTCTGAATTGTTATTCCCATATTCCATATCGACCGGTAGCTTCATTCTTGCCAATGATTCTGTGAATTGCTGCATGCTTTTCATGTACATATCTACTATCTCTTGTTTCACCACTGGTTGCTCTGGCTCAATCTTTATGTTGAGAATGGATTGTGCAAATCCATTATTATTTGGTAGCCCACTAGTGGTATCAGTCTCTTTTTGTGACAAAGCCTGGTCTTGGCTTGGAGATTTCGAAGCTTCAGAAGGTGTATCACTTTTCAAATTAGGAGCAGAAAGAGACCCATTAGTTGAAACACTGCTCAGAGGTGTATCACTTTTCAAAACTCTGAGATTATCAAAACTACTTTCCACGACATGAACTTCATTATCTGTAGTCACGTGATTACCATTGTCCAAAGTAACATAACTCTCCAAACTCTCGGAGTTGTCAGAATCCAAATTGGTGCGAGGTATCGCAAAATACTCTGACACCATAAGCTGATTCTCATTCACAATATTCAAATCAGGGAACTCAATCTTGTTATATTCACTTGGGAGCAAATAATCTCCTTCCAAGTCCACTGTAGTATTTTGAGTCGCCGATGACTTGGGGGCAGATACAGCCAAGACTTCTGGCGAAGAGCCACTGTATGAGAGTGATAATTGTACAAAACCCGCCGGATAATGAAAAAGATCAGTTGAAGAAAGCGAAAATTCTTGAACCAATCTCCCATTTGCAGCAACAATCTCAGATAAAGGCACCAATGCGAATCCCAATAACTGGTCTTCGAGATAATTTTTCACCCTACTTAACATCCATATCTCACATTTGAGTGATGACTCAATTGTTCGGACATTGAGTCGAAGATTCTCATTGAAGACAGGATTCTTTCCTCCGCCATTAATGATTTGGCTAGACACTGTAATTTCTGGATCACTGGTCAGGCAAAACTTGGCATAAACATCTTGCTTCTGATATATGCAGATATTATGGATATCCCTAGCTTCATGTATGTAAACCTCTAAAACACCAATGAAACCATCTAAACCATTTTTTTGCTGGTTCCCAATTTCTGTGGATAAAGTGCCAGAACTGAGACTGCCTAAACCAGAAGTTTGGCTATCAGATTCACTAACAGCAGAGGACTTTGATGACACGAACGATCGATGGGAATCCATTATCAGAACCACTGATTACTCCTGGAACAACGGATAGCAGATTAGGACCAAGGTTTCGGTTGCTACCAAAACAAAATTCACTTGCATTCGGAAAAATAGAAGATTTACCCGAAATTTCAAGAGTTCATCCGAAATTTCAGGATGTCGTTCAAAATTTTGGTATTTTGTTAATATTTTGGTCAAAAAATGAGAAAAATGGACGTTTTCATATATATATTTTTTTTAAAAAGCAAAGTTTTTTGCCGAATGTCGAAAAAACAACAGAAACCCTGACAAAAATCAACTCCATTCGCAAAAAAGGGAACAACGGTATTCTTTTAAGATATTTCTAAAAAAGCAAAAACAAATAAAAACAAAAGCCACTGGATTTCCGCCGTAATTTTGTACCGAAATGTTTCTTTGATTTTACAATATTTCAGCCGAAATTTCGTACGGAAAACGAAATGATTCCATTTCGTTGATGACCGAAACCGAAACCGAAATTTAAAACCTTGATCAGGACAGAGACTCCAATAAGGAGAAAGTAAAACTGAGGTTGAAAACTACAGATGGGTTTCTGAAAAATAAAACCAAAGCCGCAGAACCTTATGTTTAACCTAGTATTAAGGACTGATTCTTGGAACCCAAATGCTAAAATTGAAGACTGACACCTAAAAATATAAAGCCTTGAGCTGAAATCACAAACTAGATGTTGAATTCCGGAACCATAACACAAAAGCCTGAGAAGCTATCAATGACTAGTTCATCCAACATACCCAGATATCTAAACTACAAACCCTAATTGGGAATTACTGATTGACTTTGAAACTTAATACCCTAAGTTGAAAACAGAGGGCTGATTTTTTTTACCCCAAATCCCAAACCTACAACCTGAAACCTCAAAACCATAAGTTGGAAGCTGACAGCTACTTCAAAAGCCTAAAACTTAGAACTCAAAACCCTAGTCAAAATTGCATCCAGGTCTTGAAACTAAGAAACCAAAAATCCCACAATCAAATTTCAGTTTCTTGCCAGACCCAAATTCCAAAACCCTAACTTGGGATTACAAAGGGTTTCTTAAAACCCCAAACCAAAAATTCAAAACTCTCGAATGAGACTACAGGCACTGAAACAAGAAAGCAAGACCCAAAGGGTTTCTTAAAACCCCAAACCCAAAATTCAAAACTCTCGAATGAGACTACAGGCACTGAAACAAGAAAGCAAGACCCAAAATTTAAAACCCTAAGCTAAGAGTACACAAAACCCTAACTTGGAATTACAAAGTGTTTCTTAAAACCCCAAACCCAAAGTTCAAAACTCTCAAATGAGACTACAAGCACTGACACAAGAAAGCAAGACCCAAAATTTAAAACCCGAAGCTAAGAGTACAGACAGATTCTTGCAGCTCAAAATCAAAACCCTAAAACAAAAATTACAGAGAGATTTTTCCAGACCAAGATCAAAACTTAAACCCATCTAGAGATACAGCATACACCAAAAATAACACCATCAGAATCCAAATATATTTTGAAAAAGACCAAAAACTAAAATGAGGGCTCAGCAGAGAATTGTAACTGTTTGGCTTATAATTACAAATTAGCAGAAGAATAATCAACTATAAAATTTGGTCTGATAGCTCTCTGTTTTTTATCCTTGGATTTAGGGATACTGTATTTATCAATTTA
The DNA here is from genome assembly GCF_043159265.1 of Tasmannia lanceolata. Lineage (NCBI taxonomy): Eukaryota > Viridiplantae > Streptophyta > Magnoliopsida > Canellales > Winteraceae > Tasmannia > Tasmannia lanceolata. Next base: position 51,358,625 of record NW_027518680.1, on the reverse strand, counting down.
GGGGTGTCAATGGATCCACTTCGGGTCGGATCCACCTTGTCATAGTCACGATCCGTTCAAATTCCTTATGGGTCGGGTCGGAGTCAGATTGTTCTTTGGATCCTGCTTCCACATCATGATCACGATCCATTTTAATTTGGACCATCCATCGGAGTGTCCTATTATGTCCCACTAAGCTAAGTAAACAATTAATTTTTAAAAAAAGAGATAGAATGGCAGTCCACTATTAGTGTGTCTCTATGCATTTTCTTCAACTAAATTAAAAATTTATCTGTGTTTAATCTATGCGTATAATAATGCTTGTGAACAATAAAACTAATCAAAATTACATACACAAATATAGTGGATAACTATTATCAAAGAATATGATGCATAAAGAACAAAGCCCCTCTCCCTTTTCCTTCATAAAAGTATGAAATGAAACGACTGAAATGAGTGAAATCGCATTCCCATCAGATTCATTTAGTGATAAGAGAGGTTTTGACCAAAATACCTTTCATAGAAACGTTAGCATTAACAAAATTTAGAGGGTATTTTTGTAAACCATTTCGGATCGTGACTATCCAATGGGCATATGTGGCGTGCCCATACACAATCCAAAATTTTTCGGATCCAAGATTTGATGATCCGAAATATGCCCATGGATCCTATTCATATGTTTAGATCCCGTTCATTAACGTTCGGATTCTCACGTTCCATCGGACCGTCTGGATCCATTGACACCCCTATTTATCATGTTTGTCTGTCTTTATTTTTATCTATTATGAGAAATTATATGATGCCCGACCGTGAGAATGTAAAGGGCGGGTAGAGACAAAACCTGCTGCCGAAAAGTCAGAAAAAGGGCTTTCTCTTGGATTAAAAATCAAGGGAGAGATGGTTTTCTCTCTCCGCCCCCTTTATAACCTGACGGTCGGGCATCATATAAGTTCTCATCTATTATTGGACCTTTCAGGGATATAATACATTAATACAATGAGATTAACATGTTTAGATTTTTCTCCTAAGAAAATTGGTTTGTCAAGATTGGGCCCACCTACCAAATTTTTAATTTGATCTCTTGATCTCGGCCGTTCATAACACGAGAAACAATAATAAAATGTCTTTTAGCCCAAAATTGATCTAGCAAGTATTCAAAGTATTCATGGTCATTGTATGACTGAAAAGGAACCCTGTTTGTTTTGGATTTTGAGAATCAATTTTGAGTCCAATACTGATTATTAGAGTCAAAATTGATTCTCAAAACCCAAAACAAACAATGTCTTACTTGTCTGGATTATTAGAGTAAAAAATTACATCATGTTTGCATTTTTCAGTGCAATTATGCTCTGGGCGTCACATGGATCCAATGGAGGCACCCTTGTTGCTTGGGTTTTGCAAGGGCACCCTTTAGTTTAGCATTCCTCCGAAGGAAGTAGTTCATATTTGAGAAAACAAAAACACTACAATATTTGGGAATAAAACAAGAAGAATGCTAAACTGAAAGGCCGTTTTGCAAAAACCCAGTTGCAAAGACGACCCATTGGATCCACGCCACCCCACCACGTTTATAATGCTACTGAAAAATGAAAACAAACAATTAGGTGAAATGGAGCCAATGAGGCGCCCTTGCGTCTGGGTTTTTGAAAGGGTGCCCTTCAGTTTAGCATTCCTCCTTCCTTGAAACACTCATCTAACAAGCTTTGCATTGTCTTTGAGGATTCTAAGCATCACTTAGAGTGCCATCGGTTGGTGGTTGGTGCATGCATTGAAGCCCTTATTGGATACCCATTCATGAGAGAACCCATTGTGCACCCCTATGAACTTTCGCATACTGCCTACTATTTCACACATGCTAGCATTGCAGTTTATCATAAGTTTGTTGTGTATAAATTGTCCTCCAATTTTTCCAAAATCACTTACCAGTGACTAATTGATATTTTAATGACATTCTATTTGCCCAAACTGCCCTTCAGTTTTGAAAAGTTTCAGATATTTTTTCCAAGCATTTAGGTTATGCACCAAAACCATTTCCATAGGTTGATCCTAACCCTTTGATCTATTAATATTGAGTTCCTCTATAGATCGGATGGTTAGGATCAACCTATGGAAATGATTTTTGGAGCACAGTCTATTTAGGGTGTGGCCTATCTAAGTGACGGTTTGGATCATCCTATGGTGCGGGCCATACCATACTTTTAAATAAAGTAAGAAGTGTGATCATCAAAATATGGTAGCGCTGATAACATTTCCCTAAAATTTTAAAAGTTGACTTGGTTTTGTTCAAGATCAGATAATAAACCAAATGTGTGTTTACTAAGTTAGATCTCCATGGTCCCTCTTGGACCATTATTCAAGATCCCTTCTCTCATTTCCAAACTTGAACACCTATTTCCTTTGTCGTTGAAATAGAGAAGCTAATGTAATCTTGGAGTTAAGCCGTCACCCTTCAAACAATTTTTTTAAACGGCTCTGTAGTGGTGCATTCGGATTTTCCCAATTGCCCTGTATTTCTTACTAATGTGAAGTAATTGATGATGATTCTTGATCAGTTTTTAATCGGAAGCTACGGTCGCGTAGATCAGTTTGTGCCGATCAGTGTTCTAAAAGAGTCCGTAGATTAGATTGGAGTCTTGCCAACTGTTAGATTGTCAAAATCTTGGTATTTTGTTCATTGATTGTACTTTTTGTTAGAATTTGTAAAAAATATTGGGCCCATCAGATATGCGATTTAGGTGTTGACATGGGTCTGAGTGTCCAATGATGTGCTACTAAGGTCTTGTTTGGATTGCATGAATTTTTTGAAAATGTTCGGAAAGGAAAAAAATTTCAAAAATTACCCAATTTAATTTTTATGTGGATGGTCGACGCTCGATTTATGATGAAATTCCTCTAAATTAACCACAACCATATAATTCGACTTTAAATTGTGGAAAAAAATAATTTCCAAACAAAAATTTTCCCTTCAGAAACTTTTTTTCTTGCAATCCAAACAGGGCCCTAGGCTGCTTGATTGCCATGATCATTGCCCAACTGCCCAACTGCAGATCCAATGAGAGGTGATAGGGAGAAAATACGGTTGGACGGTCAGATCCCGCCACGTGTGGCCCTTATACCAAAAGAATCTAATTATGATCAAGAAGAGCATGAAGACACGGCCCAACCACGTGATCTCGCCACGTGCCACTTCCCCGCCACCAAAATCTTAAGCATGATTACCCATCGTCATGATTATGGATAGAATTACACGACAAAGCCATGCATGCTGCCGAGCCAGGAGGCAGCCCAATCCGACAAAAGAAGGCCTTCTCTCCAAAATGATTACAGAGGTCCACGTGGCGCCCCATGAAGGAAATTTGCATGCAGGAAAGAAGGATAAAAAGGCCTCTAAGCTCCCAAGAAAGGGGGAACGAATCTAAGTTGAAAGGATTGAGAATAAATCCCTATACCAGGCAGCATTAAAGACCAGCTTTAACCATCATCAAGGTGATTCGATTCCAAACAAAAAGGGAAGGGAAAAGGTGCTTGACGCCGGATCCCTCCCTCCTACTTTCCACCTTCAACCCACCTACCACCTATAGAGAAAAAGCCCATACATTGGTTCTATTAAACCTGATTGTCCCACTGTTATTTCATGCTGATCATTATACGGTTGGTCCAGAATCTGACTTGGGTGTCGAAGTGGTCGTCCGGGACCCACCTCGGACCTCCCTGACCCCTCTGTTTGTGGTCGCTAATACCAACGGAGGCTCTCTACCCGCCGTGCGATCGTAAACCCGGATTTTGGCACTATCATATTGGTGCCATCCGTGAGACTCGTTGGAGCCGGAATACTTCGTGACGATGAGAAACCACACCCAACAACAAGAAATATGGGTAATGACCAGGAGCCAGGCCCAACATGCACAAATTCATGTCTCTAACTCCCGGGAGCAGAACTCGCATGCCTCGGGCCAGCACTTGCCTACCTCCAGCACACCGCAGATGGTTCCCACCATGGAAATGCTCAACGAACTTCGTCAGGAGTTCCTTCTATGGTTGCCCCCACAACCAAAGCCTCCAGTTCCCGAGGTTCCCCCAGCCCCACACAGATGGACTGCAATCTACGAAGAAGACAGTGGGGAATCACACAAAGAATGTCATCATCGCTGGAGGTGGGAACCAGTCTGAGCCGCCTCTCCTTCTACAAACTACCCTTTACCTCCGCCAGAGGGAGCAGAAGAGGTAGCTACCTCCGCACAACTATTAGGTCTGGGCCAACTAGCTGACTTGCAAAGGCAGATCCGGGAAGTGAAACGAGAAATTAAAAAACCATACGCCAACGATATCCTGGACGAATGGGAAAGAGAAACAATGTCCCCATTCACATCGGAGATTATGAAGACCCCTGTAGAAACAGGGATAGATCTTTTTCGATTCGGTAGCTACGATGGGACCACCGATCCGCTAGAGTTCCTCCAGACTTTGAGGAGAGTAATGATGCTTCGAGGCGAGTCAGACGGATTCATGTGCAAGGCCTTCTCCTCCCTCCTAAGAAAAACCGCCAATGACTGGTATCTGCGCCTGGAGCCAGACTCCTTCGGATTCTTTCACGAATTTGGAAGAAAGTTCATGCCACGGTTTGCTAACAATCGCCTCCGTCATGACCCGACGGACGCCCTCTTGGCCCTCCCGCAGGGAAAGAACGAGACCTTGAGAGACTTCATGCTAAAATTCAATGCCGAATTGTCCCAGCTTACCAACATCGACATCCAAATAGCGGTTGCAGCCCTAAAGCACACTACCATCGATCAAAACCTCAAGGTGCACCTCACTCTCAAGCCACCGCGTCATCTACAAGAGCTTGAGTCCAAAACCAACAAACTCGTCCGAGTAGAGGAAGCATGCATACAGGAACGGGGCTGAGCAGGCCCCAAGGAAAAGAAAAAAAGAAGACATGAAGGGACCAGGGAAATCGCGAGCCTTGGAGAGGCCAGCAAACAGGAACCTTATCCCCTTTTTTGAAAGGTTAGGAAATTCCCCCTTAAGAGTCCCACTTTCCAATGTCCTGTTCGCCATCAAAGATCAGGGCCTCCTAACTCCTCCCAAGTAAATGAACACCAATCCGAAGAAGTGTCTCGTCGGAAAGACCACGGCCATGAAACTGACCATTCCTACTATCTCAGACTCCAGGTAGAAAAGCTGGCCGAAGAAGGCCACTTAAATCAATATTTAAAGAGCCCCATGCGGATTGAACGTCCTTACCAACAGACGAATGAACATCGCTCTTCTCCCCCGGCAGATCGAGAAGCCGATACCGGTCCAATAGCAGGCACCGGTCTCGAAGCACCACCGATCCCGGCACCGTCACCACTACTCCCGGCGCCACCGATCCCCTAAGAGAGAAGAACCCCCACACCAAGCGCCTGTCCCCAAGCAACCTCCCGCCATTGCTGGAAAGATCAACATCATAACGGGAGGGCCCGCAGCAAGAGGACCAACAACGGTGAAGGATCTACCATACATAATAATTTAATTATTTAATTAAATTGTAGATCCTTTGGCATTTGTAAATAATTAATCAAATTAATCTTTTGAGCATGGCATTAATAATTAAATAATTAATTATTTAATTATTATACATTATTATGTATTATTAATTTGATTAATAATTATCATAATAATGTGTAATCCAAATGAGGATAGTTATTCCCAAATCGATTTTGTAAAAGTTGCGGAATTGGAGCGGAATTGGGAATTGGGAATTGGGATAGGACTACACATTTGGATAAGGTTTGTGGGGCCCACAACACTCCTAAATCAGTTGGAGAGCTGGGGAAAAGAGTCCCAATTGCTCAAGGACTTTGAGTTGCGCTTAAACTCCTTGTTGGATAAGAATTGCTAAATTGTAGGATCTACAAAGCAAGCAATTTGTTTCCAACACCAACTCTTATGAGATAAAGCCACAAGGGCTGGAGGGAGGCCTCCATACACATTCTCTCATGTATCTTTAGTGCCCCACATAGCCTTAGAGGTTTGGGAGAGTCCCATTCACTCGAGGAGTCTCAATTCAAGTCGGTTTCTCAATTGGATTGGAATTGGGAGAGAGAAACAAGGATTTATCAAACCAAAACTCTACTTTATGTAAAAAAGAGATAGGAGAACGAAATTTCAAGTGTGGAATACTCAAAAATTTATTCTTCCTTTCTTCCCCCCTTTGGAAAATAGTTTTCTATCTCTCTCTCTCTCTCTCTCTCTCTCTCTTCCAATTGAACTAGTTTCAAAGAGCAAGGCTTCCAATCAATTTCTCTATTCTCTACAACAAAGATACTGATTAGGTCGGACCTTAAATAGGTGAATAAGAGTTATTCACTTCCACAATAGTCCGAATAAAAAAAAAGAATCCATCGGTTCAACTTGCGGGGTCCGCGACGTTTAGAACGATCGCAACCGTTCGAGGAGTAGATCAAGCAGCGTGGTTACTTGATTTCTTCTTCAAAGAGGTATTTATTAATGTTTGATTAAAATAATTAACTAATCTAGACTCTATGATCTTGGGCAAAAGCAAGATCAAAAAGAAAATTTTAAAGTTCTATGTGATTTTTGTTCCGCTGCGCATAGCGATCTTGCCAGAATGTGATAACCTTCCTTCATAATCATATATTGCTTCCCATTCTAGTTGGAAAAACCGTACTAACATTATATGTAATCACTGTCTCTCCACAGGTTAAATTTTTTAAGATATACTTAACAACTCATGGAAAAAATTTCGAAGAGTGGCCAATAATGGTTGCAAAAAACCAACCATTGCAGAACAACGAGTGAGTGTATTTTGAAGGATTCTCTCTATGATCTCCCTTGCTGAAAATTAATCATGCGTACCACATCTATACGTGTAGATTTGAATGGAGTGCCTATTGAGGGACTGTGACTTTTCCTTCACGGCCGATGACATCCCCCATATGAGACGCACCCTATGCAATCAATTTTTTGCCGGGATTTATGGAAAATGTAGGGTATAGGATGATGAATGAAGGGTATCTTTATGTATTCTGTTAGGGCAGCAATTTTCCCGCACCCTATTGTAATTTTGAGAAACAGATCATCAAACATTGTTAATGTACATGCCTATTTCTACCAAATCATCATTCATCATACATTGTCATTCCTAGTCAATATTTTGCTATTACATGCAGGGAGATTATTAGGCGGTACCAAATCACTAGCAAACACTCATGTATACCATAAAAGTAACTCTACCCCATCTTCTTAACCCAGCATGTGAAGAGTTAATATAATAAAAACAAGAAAAAACACAACAATATTTGATTCATGCTAGACAACAACAAATATGCCACTGATGTGTATAGACCTATGAGACTGAAACTGTTTGCTGGTCAACTTTATCAACTAATACACCAGAGTTTTTAATTTGTAACATTGACGCTCCATCAGAAACGCCGGTGTGATTTAAAAACTTTGGCATTTTTCAACCAATAATTATTTTATAATACTGTAAACACTCATTTCTGATGTTATTTACACACACATTCTCTATAATACTAACACTCAAGGAATTTACCCAGACATTTTCCATAATACTAACACTTATGGAATAATTTACCCAGACACACATTTTCTATCATACTAACACTCATTTCTGATGTAACAAAAAGTTCATATATTATATTCAAAGTTAAAAGAAACAAAAACTTACATATACAATCTAAAGGTCCTTCTCCCGTTTATTAAAATAAATTACAAAACCATATTAAAACTTTGCAAAATTCAAATTCAAAATTTCAAAATGGTGAACTGAAAATTCAAAAATCGGTTTGGAACCAAATTTTCATGAAATTTGGAATTGATTTGACCCGTTTTCCATTTTATTCTTCAAGAAAAAACCCTTTGCCGGGTTATCTTTTGAAAAATAAAACGGAAATCGAGGCGGTCAAACAGTGGTCCAAGATTTTACTTTCCAGTAGTTTTAAAATTTATACTAACCTAAAAAAAATTATTTTTTTGAAAAAAATTATGTTTTCAAACACTTGCCTTGAAAATTAAATCTAAACTCGTATTGAAGAATAAAGAAAGAAAATTAATATTTATATGGAGGAAAACTAATTTTTTGTTGAAATTTTGGATTTTAAAAGCCTTTAATCTATACTATAACATACTGAAATTTTGAAAGAGAACTCATTGATTTGATATTTCAAAAATAAAACCCTAGCATGCCTGTTCTAATTCGCAAACAAGAGAGATCCTTACCGTTGATCGCGATCCTTGTCTCTAGGGTTGGTGATCCGAGATATACACTTCGTCCAACCCTTTTATACGCTAAAAAAGATCCAAAGAACACTCCAATAATCCTTGATTATATGATACCTTGGAGAAGAAGAAGAAGTTCAAGAACCCCTTTTATGAAGAACACTTGAGAGAGAGATGAACACACTTGAAGAGAGGAATGATTTCCAAGGAGGAAGAGAGGAATGAATTCCAAGCTAGTTTCCTATGTGAGAAGACTTCTAGATTGATCTCACAAAGTGCAAATCCATGGATTGGAAAAAAACTTTCATATCTCTAGTCAATGGCCCTAGTCACTGGTTTCACTGGTGATAATGTAAAGCTATCAAATTCAATATGAAAAGTGCAAGAGCAATCATCTCAGAGCGATCATCAAAATATCAAGGGACACTGATTCAAGGATGAAAGGATGTCCAAAAACCAGTATGCACTCTCAAAGTCAAAGTACTTAACAATATCCAGAAGGTAGATGAATCATTATCTCTTACCAGGAAATGTCGTCAAACTCCGTGAAAAGAAAATGAAATAAGTACAAGAGGGACTCTAGTAACCTAAATCGATTCTTAATCTGAACATCGGGAGGCCTCCTTTGGCCGAATAAATCCCAAAATCAAAACTCAGCGTCAAAGAATACCGGTTTGCAAACCCTTTGAGCCTGAATGAAATTTTCTTGAAAACCCATCAAACTAGAAGCATCTGCCCTGAACTACGCGAGACTTGATCCCTACGCTGGGATACGTAGGCAGCTTGGTCAAACAGAGTTCGGTCATTTCGAAAGAAAAAGTTCAATCGTTCCAAAAAGAAGAAGAAAAAAAGTCAATCAGTCAGATAAAAAAGGTTCAATTGTTCCAAAAGAAAAAAAGAGGAAGAAAGTCAATCAATCAGAGAAGAAAGTTCAATTGTTCCAAAAGGAAAAAAAAGAGAAAAATCAATTTACCTTCAAACTATGGGCATTCGTCCTGAACTATGCACGACCTGATTCCTACCCTGGGATACGTAGGCAACCTGTTCATAGGTTCGGTCGAAATCTTTGTTGAACCTTAAGCCATTCTTTGAAAAGCCCTATCCTACCTATAAAGTCATTCCAGTGTTCAGAATTAAGGATATAAGTCCCAAAAAAAAGAGAAAGAAAAGAACAGAGTTTGAAGATCTACTAGACTGAAAACCTGAAAGGACGGTTGTAGACACCCCCATTTTGCTCCGCTTTAACCAACAAAGAAGTTAGTGTTCCGCTGTCAGTTTTTCAAGTGTTTTCCATTCCTGTGTTCGCCTCCTATGTTTTCTCGATCTTTTCAATCATTTCTGTCGTGTTTCGTATTTTTCCGTCAAGTGTCGAGAAGAGTTATTCAAAAATCGAAGCAAGAAAGAATTTGGACATGTGGGTGGGCCCGCATTGAGCATTTTGTTGAGATTTGGAACAAACAGGGGGCCCGCATATTGTTTTAATGAAAAATGAGTTTTGAGCTATTCAAATAACCTTTGAAAACGATTCAAGAAGCACATCGAATTTATATTGAGGTCTATTAATTGAATGGCTCAAGTCATCCCATGAAAAATGATTTGTGGGCCCAACCCATTCGCATTGTCGCCCATTAATTGAACTGCTTGGATAATTCCAAATGGGCTTTATCCCAAATTCGGCCACCATGTGTGGGCCTGGCTTATTGTGCTTTTTTTCCATCCTAAAATGGGCCACCATGTGTGGGCCTTATTTAAGAATGGATCCAATGAAGAGTGAACCGTTTGGGTTGGGTTATAAATAGAAATTTTCTATCATGGGCAAGAAGAATCCCTTGGTTAGTAAAGATTACCCAAAAAGCAATATTGCATTGCTAACATGAGCAGCAGCAAGGAAAGAAACTTTCTTTGTAGAGGGCATCACTGAAATTCAATATAGGAAGGATGCCGTATGGGCAGCTAGTGGTGGGTAGTATTTTAGGGATAATCAAAAGAGTTGGCAAGGAAAGGATAGATGAGAGAAGGAAACTTTCTCAAAAGAGAAAAGGGGAGTATCGGCCTTGATATAGAGGCACTCTGTTTCTCTGTTAAAAAAAAAAAAAAAACAAAGAAAAAGAAAGAAAAAACCCGGGGAACGGCTCTCTCTCGGCTCGCTCTGATCCCTCTCATCTCTCAATCTCTCTACATCCTCTGCCCTCAAGCTCTGCTAGCCGACTCTCACTCCCATCTCTCAAAGTCATCCCTCTCATCTCTCTCTCTCTCTGTTCCCCTATCCCAACAGCAGCCCACCAATATAAAAAAAAAGCAAGAAAACAGAGTATCGTTTTTTTCTCCATAACTCCCTCTCCATCTTACACACTCTCTCTCCCTCTCCATCTTACACACCCTCCCTCACTCTCCATTTGATCCCTCCTCGCTCTCTCATCTCATCCCACTATCATTTCTCTCGTTTTATAAAAAAAAAAAAAACAGAAAACAGAGCAACTCCACGGCTCTGTCTCTGTCTCTCTCAAACTCTCTATCGATCTCTCTAGCCCCCCGTGTCTCTCTCCGTCTCTATCTTTCCGTTTTTCTCTCACTCTTGATATCTCTATTTATCTCGTTCGATCTATCGATCTGTCTCTTTCATTCGAACTCTCTGTCTCCTCACTCACCTCTCTCTATCTCTCTCGAACTCTCTATCTCTCTCAGTCTCTGTCTGTCTCTCCTTCTCTCGGTCACTCTGTCTGTCTCACCCTCTCTATCGCTCCCTCGAACCCTCCTTGCCAATCTCCCATCTATCTCTCTCTCAGTTACCTCTCTCTCGGCTCTTTAAGGTGGTGAAAACAAAGAAGGAAAGAAAGGAAGAAAGTGGAGCGGGTCGCATGTTGGCGAGATTTTTCGGACTCTGCGGCTCTTGGATTGGGCGAGGATCTCGACTACAGGTAGGTGCACAATTCTCAGATTTTTCTGGTATTATTTGGTATTTTTTTATATTTTTGCATGATTTTTAAGTGTTTAATTGAATTTAATTCAATATTATATGTGCGTGCTCGAAATCATGATCTACACGAGTGTTTCAATTCCGATTCGTCCCGAAATTTAATACACTGATCTATTTAAATAGAGTAAAATAACCATCGGATCGGATCGGACATTGGATCAAGGGATTTCAAAAATTTGAGTGAAAAATAGAATTTTATTTAAAATAATGGCTGAGTAATTACAAAATTCGAAAAAATAGCTACCTCAGGATGACCAATTTTTTGGAATTTAAAATTTTTCTTGTGTTCATCACATCAGAACAAGATTAAGGGACATTTTCCGAAGTCGTAATTTTCTCGAAAATCGTGTTTTAAAAATAGAAAACTCTTCAAATATATCTCTTTGACGAAGAAAAATAAAATATATACTAAATGGATTCCAAAATTATTGAAATTTCATGGTAAAATCATATGATACTGACACATTCTACCATGAATTTTGAAGGATTGTTGAATTTTTTTTGGTACATTATTTAATGCTTTCTATGAAACTTATCAGATTTTGTGAGAATTTGTACTGACATCAGATCGAAATTAAAATTCTCAAATTTTTTACAGTAGTCTTATATTTCATATTTGTTGATGCCGTAAAATTTTCAATTGATTTGGATCTTGGTTCCTAAGGGTTGTAGTGTAAATTCATAATCTGGTCTTGAAATTGAAAATTCCGAAATTGGTAGTAAATAGTCTCTAAAATTCTTGAACCTCTCACAGCATGCTATAGTTACCCATATTTTACTACTGTAGAAATTTCAATGAATTTAGATTTCTATTTCTAATAGTTTTTGTGTTATTTTTGCAATTTGGTCTCATCTTTGTTAAATCAGAATTAAATAGGAGCTTAATATAAAAATATGCAAAACTCTTCCAATAAGGTACATCTCATCATGTCTTGTTGCTGTAGAATTTTCAATTCATTTTGAATTTTTTTGCAACAATTTCACTTGTAAAATCACTCATATGGTTTTAAAATTGATAAAATCCATTAAAAAATTGAAATTAATTAAAAATCATCATAAAGCTTCTAAAGAACTTTAAAATTCTGTCACATATTCACTCCTCAATCCATCGAAACAGAAATCTTAGGATCTTTAGATTTTTCTGAAAAAATGGCCAGTGCATCCATAATCGTATCCCAATTGCAATCGATCTTAGACAATTTGAATATTTAAGCTATAGCATGTTGTTGGCTCCGAGGTTTACTGTCCACGGCAATCATGAGATATGCCAGGCAATAAGGTGCTATAACCTAAGTATTAAATTGCACAAGGAAGCGCACGATTCCCTCCCTTGGATGCCTTCTGGGCCGAAATTGGTGAACCCTAGAACCATTGGTATTCCTTAATTGTCCATAAACTAAAAATCCTTAAAATCTGAAATTCATTAACTTCAAGAACTGAAATCGATTCATCTCGTGTCTCTCTGAACCATTGGATTATGGTTTCCGTCGTAAGAACCATTAGGGCCCAATTTAGGAACACTGGTGTCGTGTCGTGTCCTAAGTTTTAGGGAGTCTTAGGTTTTAGGGAGTCCTAGAGTTAGGAGTCCAGCCTCATCACGGACGCTTGCTATGGATAGCAACCGTGCCATAGGTCTAGTTACACTAGTCACCCAATCTTTCCCTAGGACAAGCCTAGTAAACTAGGATGTAGGCTAACCTGCATTAGTCTAAGGAACAACTTGCATTTAGATAAGAATCATATAGCATCTTAGATGAAATCCTATGATAATAAAATCTTCAACTTAAATTAAATAACTTCTCCTAAAACTGTTGAAACAGTCAATCCCGTCTAGGTCGGTGTCTTAGTTGAGTTAGGCATAAGTAGCTTAGCTTAGGTGCACCGAACTACGTCGACTCTGATCCCAGTGAGGCTTGGGTACGTAGGCAACTTGGATGTTTGATGGCATACCAACCACGAGTCGGCTCCACAATAAATTGTGGGTTTTGTATATTAATTTTCTTGTAAATGCTTAATTAAATCACTTAGGATTTTCCATGAAATTAGAATTTTAGGAGAACTCTCACTTAGATTGAATTCAAACAAATAAAGAAATCAAGTTACACACTTAGGATCTACATTGAAATTAGATTTTATGATGCATGTCACTTAGTTCGTACATTAACAGAGAGTTGAATGAGCCATTTAAAATAAATTTAAAAGAGTTAGCTTTTGGAATCGAAGACCGATTATCGGGCAAGAATGGTGCATGTGGTGGATAACTCCCCATACCTTCAATTCTCGTAATCAGGTAGCGAGTCTAGATTTCTGGTTAATTTTGGGTCCTAGATCTCACATCTAGGTGGCGACTCTGTCAGTCTCTTTTGTGTGGAATTCGGATTGCCTTAGTGATCCCAAGTTCTCATAAAAGATGAATTAAAACCAATAATAAAATGCACACGCCAATCGCGTGGGTACGAGAGACCATGAGAGAGCGTGGCGGCTCGCGCCCCACCCCTCTCGGGGGAGGGTCCCACAGCGGTCTAGGCAAAATTTAAGATCAATCGTCTGCTGAATCGAAAACCCGAAAGAGCGATTCAAGCAAAAGTTAAGGCTAACACCGTCCGCCAAGTTAAAAATCTTGAAGAGGTGACTTGGTCATGGTAAGAGGATCATAATGAGAAGGCTACAGCCGGTATCAAGACTGAAGATCGAAAATAAGTTCAAGCGAGTTCAAGTGTCATCCTAAAAACTAGGGGCATTGAGATCAAATTCTTTGAGGCATTACTGTTTTAAGAAAGAAGTTCAATGCTTATCAATTGAGAAACTACCATTTGAAAGGCTATACCAACCAAATAAAATGTTAACTAAGTCAGAAGCATCACTATTGTATCAGTCCAGTCAGTCCATTCCTGTTCGTTTTAGCTCACCCTTTCAGAATTCCGCAATCCTTTAAATGGTGTCTTGTACCATCTTCTCCTTTTGGGTAGAATTGATCGTTGTCCAGTTAGTCAAATGTTGCGACCGTCTCAGTGAAAGAAGGCCCAGTGTTGTTTCCCTGTAACTATGCCAAAGTCATTCTAATCTTGAGGGAAGGACTTTCAGAATCAAGTGAAAAGGATCGAGTTGAAGCAAAAATCAATTCAGGAAGAGTTCATATGCAAAAACATTAGAAAGCACAGTTCCCATAAGAAGATCATACCCCACAAAATTATCTTTAGCTTGGAAGAGCCTCGGATCCAATGGTGGTTGAGCCGGTTTCTCGAGAAAGGTGAATCATAAAAATTTAGAATTTCCTTCCTGTTCATTCAATACCATCCCTATCAAGAACTATTTATCTGAATGCTTATCAAAAGAAGAATCCTCTATACCAGTGTCCAAATATTTTGAGGTCCCAGTTCATATCCCCAGTAAAGAAGATCTTGATCTAAAAAATTTCTAGCCCTGTGAGACTTTCTTGTTCATCCCCAGTAAACAATTCAAAATGCGGATAAAGTTGTGTAAAAAACCAGTTTAATGGTTCATTAATTACCAATTCCTAATTCGCCAGTACCAGTTCACCAATTGCAGCTTCCAATTTATTCATTTCCTGTTCTCCAACCCCAAAATTATTCCGGTTCTAAATTATCAAAATGCTATCATTATCGCCAGTTCAATCAGACACAAGTTCACCAGTTTCCAGTCTTTGATTTCAAGCATCTCGATATCCAGTTTCAATTCCAGTATTCCACTAGCCAGTTCCAATTCCAGTATTCTAGTATCCGGTTCCAATTATAATATTCCAGTTCTAATATCCAGTATTCCAGTTCCAGTTCCAGTTCCAGTATTCCAGTTCTGACATCCGGTACCTAGTATTCTAGTCTTCCAGTATTCCGGTTCCAGTTTTCCAGTATTTCAGCATTCCAGTTCCAGCATCCAGTATCCCGTTTCAATTCCCGCATTCCAGTATTTTAGTATGACAGTTCTAGTCTCCAACTCCAGTATCCAATATTCCAGTATTCCAGCTCCAGTATCCTATCGTCAAGATTCCAATGTTCCATTTTCCAGTACTCCAGTTCCAGTATCGAGTTTCGGTTCCAGTATCCCAGTATTTCGACACACCAATTCCTGTACCCAGTTCCATTGTTCGAAAATCCAGTGTTCCAGTACTTCAATTCCAGTATCCAGTATGTCCTTGTTCTAGATTCCCGGTTTTCGGTGTTTAGATCAAGATTTCAGTTCTACAGTTCCAGTCCTAACATCAAGTGGTCAAATTCCAATCCCAGAGGAATCAATCAAAATGTCAATCCAATCAAATCCCCAGTTCACCAATTATAAATTTTTGGCTCTCCAGTTTTTCGGTAATCAAGCTCTACAATTTCCAGTGAACTAGGTCTTTAATTTCTCAGTTCTTTAATTCTCCAGTTATCTGACTATTAAGTCCCTTAATTATCCAGTTCTCAAGTTTTCTTCTCTGCGAGTATCCATTGCCTTATTACCCACTTATCCAATCCTCTAGTCCCTAAATTTCTACTTGTCAAGTTCTCCAATTATTCAGTTCATCAAATCTTCAATTCTTCAGTTTCAAGTCATCCAAGTCTTCCAATTCTCGAGTCCACCCTTTGTTCGATTATTTAGTTTCTCAGTTCTCCGGTTCTCAAGTCCTTAAGCCTCTAATTCTCTAGTTATAGAGTCCTCCAGTTTTTAAATTGTCATTTCCGGTATCACATTTTTTGAATCCATTTGGGAATGGTCACTTACCTTCGAGCCCGTTCGGGAACAGTGTCTCATTTTCCGAGTCCATTTGGGAATGATCTCTTATCCTCTACCAGCCCGTTTGTGAACGGTATCTCATTTTTCGAGTCCAATTGAGAATGGTCATTTAAAATTCTTCGAGCCTGTTTGGGAACGGTGTCTCATTTTTCGAGTCCAGTTGGGAATGGTCCCTTAAAATTCTTCGAGCCCGTTTGTGAACGATATTGCATTTTTCGAATTCATTTGGGAATGGTCTGTTATCTTCTTCGAGCCTGTTTGGCAACGGTGTCTCATTTTACGAATCCATTTGGGAATGGTCTCTTATCCTCTTCGAACCCGTTTGTGAACAGTGTCTCATTTTTTTGACTCCATTTGTGAATGGTCTCATATCCTTTTTGAACCAATTTGTGAATGGTGTCTCATTTTCTGAGTCGATTTGTGAATGGTCTCATATTCTCCTTCAGCCCGTGTGTGAACGGTGTCTCATTTTTTGAGTCCATTTGTGAATGGTCTCATATCCTCTTTGAGCCCGTTTGTGAACGGTATCTCATTTTCTGAAACCATTTTTTAATGGTCTCATATCCTCCTTGAGCCCGTTTGTGAACGGTGTCTCATTTTTCGAGTCCATTTGTGAATGGCCTCATATCCTCTTTGAGCCCGTTTGTGAACGGTGTCTCATTTTTCGAGTCCATTTGTGAATGACCTCATATCCTCTTTGAGCCCGTTTGTGAATGGTGTCTCATTTTCTGAGTCCATTTGTGAATGGTCTCATATCTTCTTTGAGCCCGTTTGTGAACGGTGTCTCATTTTCCGAGTCAATTTGTGAATGGCCTCATATCCTCTTTGAGCCCGTTTTTGAATGGTGTAACATTTTCTGAGTCCATTTGTGAATGGTCTCATATCCTCCTTGAGCCCGTTTGTGAACTGTGTCTCATTTTTCAAGTCCATTTGTGAATGGCCTCATATCCTCTTTGAGCCCGTTTATAAATGGTATCTCATTTTCTGAGTCTATTTGTGAATGGTCTCATGTCCTTCTTGAGCTCGTTTGTGAACGGTGTCTCATTTTTCGAGTTCATTTGTGAATGGTCTCTTATCCTCTTTGAGCCCGTTTGTGAACGGTGTCTCATTTTTCGAGTCCATTTGTGAATGATCTCTTATCCTCTTTGAGCCCGTTTGTGAACAGTGTCTCATTTTCGAAGTCCATTTATGAATGGTCTTATGTCCTCCTTGAGCCCGTTTGTGAACGGTGTCTCATTTTTCGAGTCCATTTGTGAATGGTCTCTTATCCTCTTTGAGCCCGTTTGTGAACAATGTCTTATTTTCCGAGTCCATTTGTGAATGGTCTCTTATCCTCTTTGAGCCTGTTTGTGAACGCTGTCTCATTTTCGAAGTCCATTTGTGAATGGTCTCATATCCTCTTTTAGCCCGTTTGTGAACGGTATCTCATTTTCTGAGTCCATTTGTGAATGGTTTCATGTCCTCCTTGAACCAGTGAACGGTGTCTCATTTTCTGAGTCCATTTGTGAATGGTCTCTTATCCTCTTTGCGCCCGTTTGTGAACGGTGTTTCATTGTCGAAGTCCATTTGCAAATGGTCTAATATCCTCCTTGAGGCCGTTTGTGAACGGTGTCTCATTTTCCAAGTCCATTTGTGAATGGCCTCATATCCTCTTTGAGCCCGTTTGTGAACTGTGTCTCGTTTTCCAAGTCCATTTGTGAATGGTCTCCTATCCTCCTTAAGCCCGCTTGTGAATGGTGTCTCATTTTCTGCTAAAAACCGTTTGAGAACGATCTTTGTTCCTTCTCTTCAGAATCCATTTGAAAATGATATCTCATTCTCTCATTGCCCGTTTGTGAATTGCGCCGCATCGGGATTATTTTTCATTCTAAGTTGCATGATTTTCGCTCTTAGATTGAATTCATTTCTCCATTTATTCTGGGCCACCAAACTCAGGGTGTTCAAAGTAAATGATTCTTTTAACTTTTTAATTCTAAGACTTCATCTAGGGTCTTGCATTAGGAAGCATTTAGGTTGCATCGCGAGCAGTGAATATTTTTGTTGATTAAAGCTACGCAAAATGGTTCTGTCACTTTTGCTTTGGCATTTGATGACTACGTCATCTCTACCAAAAATGGGCATCTGTAGACACCCCCATTTTGCTACACTTTAAAAAAGTAAAAGATTTGGTAGTTTGTCAAGTTTCGAGTCCGTATTCCACCTAGGATTAGGCATTTGTGCATTTTAGGGTAGATTTCACCTCATTGAAGGAATTCTGAAGTTGATTCGCGATCCTAAAGGTTTCTAGGGTGTTCCAATGGTATCTAGAAGATAAAAATTCAAGTTTCCAAGTAAGTGAAAAAACTTGCTATTTTTAGAATATTTGGGGTTTCCCTCATTTTTGCCAATTTTTACACTACAAGGGTATCTTGGTCATTTCCGGTGTGTCTCGTTTGACCCCCGAGTTATATTTGAGAAATCTTGAGTGATTTTACAAATTTTGAAAAAGCTGCTATTTTTAAAAACTCATGGGGCTTCCACATTTTCATAATCTTATGGATATTTCAATCATTTCTCATATATCCAAAACCATCTTTAGGGTACGACTGAGGAATTATAAGTAATTTCGTAAGATTTGGGACACCTGCTAAATTTAGATCTCTCAAGGTTTTCACTTTGTCTTGCACTTCGAGGGTATTTTAGATGTTTCCAACATATCATATTTGGTCCCTAAGTTGTGTCAAAGAAATCTTGAGTCAATTCATAAAATTTCAAAAATCTGCTATTTTTTAAATTTCTTAGATTTTCCCGTCTCGCCAAATTCTTGCACCTCGGGGTAATTTGGTTTTTTCCGGTGTAATTCTATTGATCCCTGAAAGGTGTCTGAGAGATTATGAATGATTTCCTAAGTTTTGAAAAACTTGCTAAATTTAGAATTTCTCAGGGGTTTCGCTTAATTTGGAAATTCTGAGTGTTGAGTGCATTTTAGGTATTTACAGGAGATACCAAATGATCTTGTTTGATATTGCTCACCGAAAGACCCAACTTTAAAAGTTTCTATTTTTGAAGTTTGACCACAAAGACATTCCATTTTTAATTTTTCCCTTTAGGGGTGAACTAATTTGAGGGTATTTTGGTCGCATTTGGATGTCTAACGGTCAAATAGGAGGTATTATGGTCCAAAAAGTTATTTTCCAAAAAAAAATGGTTCGATCATGTATTAGGGATGCACCATAAATATCAAATGGGTTGGGTCCATATATAGAATGTTGAATTTAGAAAGATTTTATTGAATTTTCATTGAAAAAAACCAAAGATACATGTCATACGGCCTATTGGGCTTAAAGCCCACAAGGTGAGGTCCATGTGGACCCACCCATGTGGGTCGGCCACATAAGTGGGTTCCCTACATGAGGAGGTGACATGCAAAAATGTCCAACATGGGATGAGGTGGTTGGTGACATCATATTTGTTTTAGAAAAATAATAAAGAAATGAAGAGTTATAATTAGAAAGGGCTTGTTTGGTCATATAATCAAGGATTATTGGAGTGTTCTTTGGATCTTTTTGAGCGTATAAAAGGGTTGGACAAAGTGTATATCTCGGATCACCAACCTTAGAGACAAGGATCGCGATCAACGGTAAGGATCTCTCTTCTTTGCGAATTAGAACAAGCATGCCAGGGTTTTATTTTTTAAATATCGAATCAATGAGTTTTCTTTTGAAATTCCAGTATGTTATAGTATAGATTAAAGGCTTTCAAAATCCAAAATTTCAACACAACTTAGGAAACCTGGTAAATTTAGATCTCTCAAGGTTTTCTCTTAGTCTTGCACTTCGGTGGTATTTTAGACATTTCCAACATGGCATATTTGGTCCCTAAGTTGTGTCTAAGAAATCTTGAGTCCGTTCATAAAATTTTGAAAATATGTTATTTTTGAAATTTCTTAGGGTTTTCCCGTCTCGCCAAATTCTTGCACCTCGGGGTAATTTTGTCTTTTCCTGTGTAATTCTTTTGATCCCCAAAAGGTGTCTGAGAGATTATGAATGATTTTCTGAATTTTGAAAAACCTGCTAAATTTAGAATTTCTCAGGGGTTTCGCTTAATTTAGAAATTTTGAATCTTGAGAGCATTTTGGGTATTTTCAGGGGATACCAAATGATCCTGTTTGATATTGCTCACCAAAAGGACCCAACTTTAAAAGTTTCTATTTTTGAAGTTTGACCACAAAGACTTTTTCATTTTTAATTTTTCCTTTTAGGGGTAAACTAATTTGAGGGTATTTGCTCCTATTTGGATGTCTAACGGTCAAGTAAGGGCATTTTGGTCCGAAAAGTTATTTTTCAAAAATAAAGATGGTTCGATCATGTATTGGGGATGCACCATAAATGTCAAATGGGTTGGGTCCATATATAGAATGTTGAATTTAGAAAGATTATATTGAATTTTCATTGAAAAGAACCCAAGATACATGTCATAAGGCCTATTGGGCTAAAGCCCACAGGTGGGGTCCATGTGGACCCACCCATGTGGGTCAGCTACATAAGTGGTTTCCCCACATGAGGAGGCCACATGCAAAAACGTCCAACATGGGATGAGGTGGTTGGTGATATCATATTTGTTTTAGAAAAATAATAAAGAAATGAAGAGTTATAATTAGAAATGGCTTGTATGGTCAGGTTACTAAAACTGCCATAACTTTTTTTCTTTTTATCTTAAAATTTTAATATTATACTTGTTTCGAACGTCTCGAAAAGATCTACAACTTTCTAGTTTATGACTGTTCCTGAATCAGCCTCTAAATAGGTAAAACATGAGCTCAAACGTCGGACAGCCCTTTTTGGACGAAAATCATTCATAAAAGCTAGCTTCCTATATGAGAAGACTTCTAGATTGATCTTGAAGTCATAATGGACGACTTGCACTTAGATAGGACCATATAACATCTTGATGAAGTCCTAGGATAATAAAATCTTCAACTTGAACTAAATAATATCTCTTAAACTGTTAAAACAATCAATCCAGTCTAGATCGGTGTCATAGATGAGTTAGGCGTAAGTAGCTTAGTTCAGGTGCACCGAACTATGATCGATTCTGATTCCAGTGAGGCTGGGATACGTAGGCAACTTGGATACTTGAGTGATCGAAATCTTTGTTGAACCTTAAGCCATACTATGAAAATCCAAGTGTGTATAGATTAGTACATGGGGTTTCCAAAATCCAACTTAAAGGCTAAGTATATGGGGTTTCCCAGCAGAGTCGCTAAACTGTGAGCCCCGATCCCGCGAGAGGGGAATGGCCCGTGAGCCGCCTTCCTCTTTCTTGGTCTCTCGTACCCACGCGATTGGTATGTCCCTTTTTTTTGTTATTGATTACCCAACCAAGCCAGCAACAATCAAGCCATAGGGTGCAAACAAACGTGCAACCCATTACCTCTCCCATGTTGGACGTTTTTGCATGTGGCCTCCTCATGTCGGGCGCCCACTTATGTGACCGACCCACATGGGTGGGTCCACATGAACCCCACCTTATGGGCTTTAGTAAAATTCAGTAAAATCCTTTAAATTCAAAATTTTTATTGATGAACCCAACCCATATGATATTTATAGTGCACCCCTAACACGTGATCGAACCATCATTTTTTGGGAAAACAACTTTCGGACCAAAATGCCCCTATTTGAACATTACACATCCAAATGCGACCAAAATAACCTCAAATTGGTTCACCCTTAAAGGGAAAAATAAAAAAAAATGGAAAGTCTTTGGGGTTAAACTTCAAAAATAGAAACTTTTAAGGTTGGGTCTTTTTGGTGAGCAATATCAAACAGGATCATTTGGTATCCCCTAGAAATACCCAAAATCCCCTCAACACTCAGAATTTTCAAATTAAGCGAAACCCCTGAGAAATTCTAAATTTAGCAGGTTTTCCAAAATTCAAGAAATCATTCATAATCTCTCAGACACCTTTCGGGGATCAAAAGAATTACACCGGAAAAGACCAAATTACCCCGAGGTGCAAGAATTTGGCGAGACTAGGGAAAACCCCGAAAATTCTAAAAATAGCAGATTTTTTTCCTTGGTTGGAAACTTGAACTTTCATCTTTCAGATACCATTGGAACACCCTAGAAACCTTTAGGATCGCGAATCAAATTCAGAATTCCTTCAACGAGGCAAAATGTATCCTAAAATGCGCAGATGCCTAATCCTAGGTGGAATACGGACTCGAAACTTGACAAACTACCGAATCTTTTATTTTTTTGAAGTGTAGCAAAATGGGGGTGTCTACAGATGACCCTCTTTGGTAGAGATGACGTAGTCATCAAATGCCAAAGCAAAAGTGACAAAACCATTTTGCGTAGCCTTATTCAACAAAAATATTCACTACTCGCGATGCAACCTAAATGCTCCCTAATGCAAGACCCTAGATGAAGTCCTAGAATTAAAAAGTTAAAAGAATCATTTACTTTGAACACCCTGAGTTTGGTGGCTCAGAATAAATAGAGAAATGAATTCAATCTAAGAGCGAAAATCACACAACTTAGTTATTTTCCATATGATTGATCGTTAAATTTATCTCTGTCATTTATTTATACCAAGTTATTTTTATTTTCTCATAATCTTATCTTATCTCTATGTTAGGTTTAATCATGTTAAACAATGTATTGAAGGATTGGATAAGTGAGGCTACAAAAGCTCTCCCGCATGAACATGAGAGGAGCATGGTTGATCGATTTATAAGCACATTCAATCATTTGAGCACATCCGGTGTAGATTGGAAATTTCTCCAAGCAACTGTAAAACTTTGGGATCCCACCCTTCACGCTTTTTGATTTGGTCCTTTTGAACTTTGTCCAATCTTCGAAGATTGGTGCGCCTTGTTAGAGATCCCACCTGAAGGACTCTGGGTTCGACCTTCGAGCATAGACTCCCCTAGTTCCCTCTTCTATGAGCAATTAAAAAATGATACTGTTAATGCTCTACTTTGTTTCAAAGGCACATACGTGGAAGTCTTTGACCTCATTGAACTCTTTTCCAAAAACGTCAACCCTGCTAACTCCCATTTTTAGAATTGTTGGCGTAGCGCCTTAATATTTAGAGTTCTTGCGCGTCATGTCATTCGTGGAGATTCACGTGCTGCCCCGTTGACTCTGCTTCGTGTAGTAGACCAAATTAACGAAGGAAGGAATCATGTTCTTACCATGCTGGCAGGAACCTTTTCTGGACTGGATAGTATTGACCATCAAAATGTTCAAAATAGTTTCCATGGGTGTGTCAAATTGTTATACATGTGGCTTTGTGAAAAACTCACTATCCTCCAGCCACTAAGCTACGACAAGTACGCCCTGAAGAATTTTTTATCCTGGCGACCAATGGCCAACCAACCGCAATCTATTGATGAGTGGCGTAATTTGTTACAGCACGTGGAGAAAAGTCAGTTTCACTGTGTTAGTCATTCGTGCTTACAAGTTATCACTAGCACTTACCCGTATCCATTTGTGTATCTCATGGGTTTAGAAAAGTCAACCTTTTATGCACCAACCCGTTTGCTTTATCAGATCACGGGATATCCATGTCCTCCCGGAACTGTAGCACCTCCTCCTTGTGAAAAGCTTTCTCCTAATCTCATCAAGACCATTGTAGCTGCTTGGAGAAATAAGGTCGTGGAGAAGAGATTTGCCTTAATATCTAAGGTCCGATGTGGAGAATTACCAGGAAGGCTCGCGGGCAAGAGAAATCGGATTGAAGTGCTTTGAAGATTCTTTTTTATGAAATTGTCATTTTAATTTCTTCAAATTTCATTGTAAATAGTTACTTTCATCCAATTGTTATCAAAAATTAATATTTTGTTGATTGTAACTACAGTTTGACTATTGATCAATGGAATAGTATTCATGATTTTCTCTTATTTTTATTAGTACAGAATACTTTATCTTTATTGGTACAGAATACTTTATCTCAATTGTTATCGTTTTAATTCAGTCTCATGAAAAGGTCTCTACTTCTAGAGCACCTGCAGTTCAACCCCCCCCCCATTATACCTGCAAATCCGAACCCTGCAAACTTGAACCGTCATTTTATTGCACCAGTAGATGTCGACCTGGAAGAAGAGCAGTATGCTGAAGAATATTGCATTCCAGATATTGCCCAGTATATAAGGAGAAGCAGGTAGCTGATCAATTGGAGAAACTGACACAAGACATGGAAAGCTTGAAGCATCAAGGCCCAAAGCAGTTCGATATAGCCAAGCTGATACTGTCTCCTGGGGAAACCTTGCCCCCTAAATTCAAAACGCCCAATTATGACAAATATGATGAGACTGGGTGTTCCCGGAATCATATGAGGTGGTTTATTGAGCTGTTACAGCAGTATGGGCTAGCTCCTGAGCAAATGGCCAAGGTCTTTCCAACGTCTCTTACTAGGGTTGCGAAGAAGTGGTTTTTGCATCGGAAACCCGAAGAGGTGAAGACCTTACAAAGCATCTCCAACAAATTTGTAGAGCAGTTTTCGATGGAGGAAGGAATAGAGGTTATCAAGAGGGACCTCAAGCAGCTAAAGTAAGGTTTGCTGGAGACCTTTACATTTTTTATCCGCCGTTGGCGTCGAAAGTCTGCACAACTGAGCGAGAGGCTATCAGAAGAAGATCAGATCAAGGTGGTGATTAAGAGTTTGTCGCCGCAGTATTTCCATTTCATGTCCCCTCAGCATTACACCAACTTTGACCATCTGATTAAGACTGGGACGAGGACTGAAAATGCAATAGCTAAGGGTCCGATGGCTAGACTTCCATCAGACATTAGAGAAGGAAAGAGACCTATGGGCGTACAGAAAGAAGTAGACCAGGCGAACTATGTTCGACCAGCGGCCAAGACTGTAGCGGAAGTGGCAAAGCCAGCGCCAGCACCAGTAGAGCAGAAGCCTCAGAGGCACTTTGATCCACTCCCTTACCCTTTACCTATGATTTTGAAAAGGTTGATAAGGGATAAGAAAATTAGACTACCTGAAATTAGGCCAGTACCCAACCCGTTGCCCCCATACTGGAGATTAGACCAGTATTGTGAATACCACAAAAATTCGGGTCACCTCACTGAAAGATGTTTAGCTTTAAAGCATGAGCTCCAGACTATGTTAGAAAAGGAAAAACTTGAGGTGGAAATGCCCAATGTAACTCAGAATCCCCTTCCTAATCATCATGCTATTCCTCATCCTACGACGAACTCCTTTTTTTTCGAGCTGCCAGTTCTTGATCCATCTGCTCTCATTTGTGTAATCACTTCTGATGAACCTTATATCCTAAGGTTTGACCCTGAGGAGTTCGAAGAGATGGAAAGAGAAAGGTCTTATGCCCTTTGGATGAATAGTACCGGTTTGGCAGAGGCGTCCTCTCAACCATATGTCCTTCGATGTGAGGATGTTGATGCAGAAAAAGAAACTCCTTATGTTCTAAGGATTGATGATTTTGAGGAAGAAGAGATAAATGAAACTCCGTATGTTTTGAGAATGGATGCAGATGATTTGCTTCTATTAGAAGATCAGTGTGACGAGCTTCGTCATGTTACAAGGAGTGGCACCCGTTTCTAGAGTTCCTTGGTAGAGCTCTCCTTCACGTTGTGGAGATCTCAGAGGATTGACGGGGATCTCATGTCCCTCGGCACGATTCTCTCAGATTGGGGTCCACAGGCTGCGACTCTGAGTTTCTTTAGGTACGTCTCGAACTTGGACTTGTTCCCAAATCGAGAGGTATCTCATTTATATTGCCACTCGTGCTATGCTACTAGGAGTGGCACCCGTTTCGAGAGTTCCTTCGTAGAGCTCTCCTTCACGTTGTGGAGATCTCAGAGGATTGATGGGGATCTCACGTCCCACAGAGTTGAGAGCAGAAAATCCTACAGAAGCAGTAAGAGCAGTCGAGAATCAAGGGCAGAATAGGCCGAGTGTAGATGAGGAAGAAGATAATTTGTTAAAGCAGCTAAAGAAGACCCAAGCAAATATTTCCATTTGGGGTCTACTTATGTCTTCGTCTAAGCACAGGAAGGTTGTACTTAGAGAGTTGAATGCCGCTCAGGTGTCAACTGAGATTACACCCGATGAGTTGGTAAGCCTAGTCGCTGTGGCTAAGACTTCCAAGGCAGTATCTTTCACATATGATGATCTACCTCCTGAAGGAAGAGACCACACATGTTCACTTAAAATCACTGTAATCTGTAACAAGAAGAGGGTACCCGAAGTACTAGTCGACATGGGTCTACTCTGAATATTTGTCCACTGAGTACTGCCACGACTTTGGGCTTTGGACCCAGAGATTTCATTCCTTCAGAGCAGGGTATATTAGCATATGATGGCACCCGTTGAGATGTCATTGGAACCCTAGCCACTGAAATCCAGATAGGGGGAGAAGACTTTGACATAGAATTCCAAGTACTGGGTTGACCTTGGCTACATAAGGTCGGAGTTATCCCCTGTACCCGTCATCAAAAGTTGAAGTTTATTCATAACAACAGGGTAGTGACTGTAAAGGGTGATCTAGATTTAGAAATTGGACATATTTCACAGGAGCCTATAGCTGGGAAGGCAGCCGATGTCAGTTTGACAGGTTTTTCATTAGAGGTGTCGGTCATATCCATAGAGGAGGCCATGAGTGAAGAAGTTTTCTTCTTGACTAGTACCAACTTGAATGTAGTTAGGATGATTCGTAAACAAGGCTATATTCCAGGAGCAGGGCTGGGCAAGTATCACCAAGGCCCTACTGAGTGGCCTGAGTTTAGAACTTTCAATGGTCTTTTTGGCCTATGATATGAGCCGACCAAGCAAGAGGTCAGGGAAATGAAGAGATACATGCTGAAATGGGCCGAGTGTCGTCGTCAGGGATTAGAATTGCCTATGGGACCAATCAGTTTGATCAAAAACGGCATTTTCAGAAAGGAGGGGGCAGATTTTTTGTTTTGTGGGTTTGCTGAACCCTGGACCGATGATGTGACAGGACAAAGGCTTCCGGGCTTCAAAATTTTCTTTGACCTAGAGTTAGCAGAAGAGCCAGTGAGTGCACAGATTACTGAGGTAGCATTGGAAACTGATTGGGTTGATGTTTTAGAGCCAGACTGTCTGAGTGACATGTTTCAGACTGAAGATCCAGTGGTAGCAATGGTTAGCAGTGAGACCGAAGCGTTAGCAGATTGCGTGATTAGCAGTGAAACTGAAGCATCAGTGGGAGCAGTGATTGGCAGGGATGCATTCATTCTGAACCCCGCAGATTTAATCACCCCAGCCGAGGGACCCCTGACCAACTGGACCTCCCAGGTTTTACCTCAAGTAGTCTTTCAGTATAGTCCTGTTTCCTCAAAAGAGTCAGTGGTCTCTAAGTATACATCTACTTCCGAGTTTGATATTGAGTTTATTTATTCTAACAATTCTTTTTATGCAGGTACCGTAGAAGTTGGATCTGGTTCCGGAGTGTTGGAAGTTAAGACATTCCTCATATCTTCTTGAGTAGTGTTGATGTGTTCATAACTCGCGCGTACCATCTTATTTCAAATTATGGATTTGTTCTTCATCTTCTTTAGACTATAAACTAGATCCGTTTCTTCGGTTCTTCCAATGATAGACTATGGTTATTTTAGTTTCGTTGAAGTTGTTGGGATAAGCTCAAAGGTTGAAGCAAGTGAAGTAGGGATTATCATTGAAGTATGGCACTGACGGAATGTTTCCTGAGCTAGCCCCTTACCCTTCTTATCCCCTTTCTTTTCATAGGATTTTCTAGAGGGTTTAGGGATTCCATCTTCTTCAGGATCATTGCTTCTTACCAGGTTAGGGGTTTCTTCCTTTTCTGCAGTTTTGGGTTTACTCTTCACATGTTCCTCGGGATTTTCTTTGCAGTTTTGGAGTTCCATCAATCTTGAGAACACTTTATCGGGTTCGGCAACGATGGAACATTTCTTCAGCCAATCTCTTTCCTTTCTGCCTTAGAATTTTTGCAGGTTAAGGGATTCCCTCTTCTTAGAGTGTTTAACTAGTTAGGACCCTTCCTTAGTGACTGATTGTTTAGTAATTCTTCTTATAGGGTTTTTGTCTGTCCCTTTTGTTTAGAAGTTTACCCTTGGGGTTAGAAGCTTTCATCTCTCGTTTGTTTAGAGTTTTTCCTCGCAGGTTAGATATCGTCTCCTTTGGAGATTGATTAGGGCTCGTTAGTTTTGTTTTCGTCTCTTCGAGATCATTCTCTTCCTTGGGATTTTAGTTCCCCCATTTTGATTTCCTTCCCCTTAGGCTTTAGGGATCCCGTTTTCCTCTGTAGTACTCTACTACGAGATGGTGGGTAGAGAGGCCCTTCTATTGGATTCCCTTTATCTGAAAGGGTGTTAACTTACTTTAGTCGCCTAAAATGTAAAAGAACTTGAAAATTTCAAAAACACCAAAAGCTTTAGAGTATTTGAAAACTCAAAAACATTGGAACATTTTAAAACATTCAAAAGCATTTGAAAACTTTAAAAACTTCAAAAAACATTTGAAAAATCAAATGATTTGAGGGGGGTTATTAGGAAAATCTGTTTTAAACTACGTTGGCTTGAACCTCTTCCACGAGGTACGTAGTGCAGCTTGGGATCCTTATCCCAAGTTCAGCTAAACTTTGTAAATAAATCATTTGAATTCTTTTATAAATTATTTTCAAAAAGCTCTTTCTCTAGAGTTAGGAGTTTGTTCTAGATAGAGAGTTTTAGAGTTAGGAGTTTGTCCTTGATATGTTGTGTGTTTGGTTAGTGTTTGTGTTAGAGTCAGGAGTTTGTTGCACCTCCGTCCGGTCAGTTGGCGATTCACATCGCCGACTGATGACTAGGTCTAGGATGCGTTAGTGATCCCATTGTTTTCCTTAGGACACACAGCCTAGTTACACATAGGTTGTAGGAACCACTTGCATTAGCTTAGAGTTAACCTGCATTTAGTTAGGGCATATAGGGTGTCCTAAAATCCACAATCCATTGAAATTTAAATAATCGCATAAGCTTTAATAATTAGTCCGATCTTTTAAGTCGAGTCTAGAATAGAGGTCTAGATGTCTTAGGCATCATAGCTTAGAATAAGTGCGAAGAACTACGTTGCCTTGATTCTCGTGGAGGCGGGGATACATAGGCAGCTTCGGATGAATACCAGACAATCCGAAGAATCGGGCGAAATCGTTAGAGTCTAGGATTTGTTGTGTTGTGTCATGTGTGGTATCGGGTCGTATTATATGTTTTGTTGTGTTTTCTTACTTTCCTGTGCAGACCTTATACCTTTAGTTGTAGCATGCATGTGTTTGTCCACCAGAACTTAGACACCAGTTAGGCATATCACTCATAACCTAGCTATTCTTAGGTGACATTTCTTTCATTTATTTAGTGTGTGCTTATTATTCATCTCCGAGACATGCATGATTAGATAGACGACGTCTTCTCGGAGATATATGTTCCCAATTCACATGATTTTCACCCAAAACTCTTCAAGGCTAATAAATAAATGGCATAAGAGACCAGGTGCTTGCACTTGGACGAATTGGAGGTGCTCTTCGGATCTTCCTCATTCGTCACCAGGCACAGACCTTTTGTATCTCTGGTTATTCGTTGCAAACAGAGCATTTATTTTTGGTTCCATTGCGTATCCATGGATGGCAACTCTGAGTTTATTTAGGTACGTCTCGAATCTGGACTTGTTCCCGAATCGAGAGGTATCTCATTTATATCGCCACTCGTGCTATGCTACTAGGAGTGACACCCGTTTCGAGAGTTCCTTGGTAGAGCTCTCCTTCACGTTGTGGAGATCTCAGAGGATTGACGGGGATCTCACGTCCCTCGGCACGATTCTCTCAGATCGGGGTCCACAATATGACATACATATGGAGGATCTCTCTCTCTCTCTCTCTCTCTCTCTCTCTCTCTCGCTCTCTCTCTCTCTCTCTCTCTCTCTCGCTCTCTCTGAATCAGAAACAGTGATATTTTAATCGCAAAAGTAAACTTGTCCAAAAATAGGCTGTTTACGTTGGATATAACAATGATTCAATTGAGTGTTTAAAGACCATCATCAAAGATTCGTGGCTATGACACTTACGATTCGGACATCTTGGATTTTTTGGACTAAATCTCTTATGGAAGGCGGAGATGGTTGAAGGCCTATCACAAATCAACCATCCTAATCAACTATGTGAAGGCTGGATCAAAGGAAAGCAACATCGCAAAAGCTTCAAAGTAGGCAAATCAAGAAGAGCTACAACACATATGGAGTTAGTCCACACCGACATATCTGGACCGTTTGATGTCACATCACTTGGAGGGCACAGGTATTTCCTCACATTTATTGATGACTTTAAAAGTAATACATGGCTTTATTTCCTTAAATAGCAGAAATACATGGGTTTGTTTCCTTAAAGAAAAATAAAAAACACTGGATAAATTTTAGGAATTCAAAACAATGGTTCAAAATCAGAATGGTCATTATATCAAAGTTCTCCGATCAGACAGAGGTGGAGAATACACTCTGAAGCTATTCGAAAAATTCTATAGAACCAATGGGATTGTCCATTAGCTGACAACCTCATACACTCCACAGCAAAATGGTGTTGTTGAATGAAAGAACCGCACTATTCTCAACATGGCAAGAAGCATGATGAAAGGTAAATATTTACCGAAGAATTTCTGGGCAGAAGTTGTTGCATGTGTTGTTTATCTTTTAAACAGGAGTCCAACGAAGAGTGTCAAGTTCAAGACACCATCAGAGACATGAAGCAGTTACAAGCCTAATGTCAGTCATTTCAAGATATTTGGGTGCGTAGCATATGCACACATACCAGAACAGAAGCGGAAGCAGCTGGACGACAGAGGAGAAAAATGCATCTTCATCAGCTACGATATGCGCTCAAAGGCTTACAGACTCTACAATCCTCTTACCAAGAAGGTCATAATATCAAGAGATGTTGAGTTCGATGAAGAAGACTACTTGACATGGACTAACAAAGAGAAGAGTGTCAAAGGCATGTTCTATGAAGAAAGTGACGATCAGCAAGAAGCGGAAAATGAGGAACCCAATCAAGGTTCCGTACTAAGTCCTACACTAACAACACCACCAACCTCAACATCATCAAGCTCGGGAGAAGGAAGCTCTTCAGGGGGAGCTCCAATGAAGATGAGAAGTCAAGGCAGATATATGATGTTTCAGAACCAATTGAGATAAGTGACTACACACTATTCTGTCTCCTTGCAGAATGCGATCTTGTCACATATGAAGAAGCAGTTCAAGAGAACAAGTGGAAGAAAGCAATGGATGAATAAATCAAATCCATTGAGAAGGACATGTGGGAGTTAAGTGTTCTACCAAAAGGACACAAAGCTATTGGAGTAAAATGGGTGTACAAGACCAAGACCAACCAAGAAGGTAAAGTGAAGAAGTACAAGGCCAGACTTGTTGTGAAAGGCTACTCACAACGACAAGGCATTGACTATGATGAGGTATTTGCACCAGTTGCTAGGGTTGACATCATCAGGCTTATCATTGCCTTAGCAGTGCAAAATAAATGGAAAATTTACCAAATGGATGTAAAGTCAGCATTCCTCAACGGAACTTAGAAGAAGAAGTCTACATTGAGCAGCCACCAGGTTATATGAAGAAAGTTTAAGAAAGTAAAGTCTATAGGCTGAAGAAGGGTCTTTATGGACTGAAACAAGCTCCAAGGGCATGGAACACAAGAATCTCCAAGACAATGGATTTTTTAAAAGTCCAAACAAGCATGCTTTGTACTCAAAGAAAAATTCTGATGGAGATATCATGATCATCTGCCTATATGTGGATGATATGATCTTTACTGGCAACAATTCGGAAATGTTCAAGGAGTTCAAGAAGGCTATGATCAAAGAGTTTCTCTGAGTGGAGGTCAATCAAACAGACGAAGGAACTTTTAATTCTCAGAAAAAGTATGCAAGCTAGACACTGGTGAAGTTCAGAATGAGCAACTGCAAGCTAGTTAAAACACCAGTTGAGAAGGGAATAAAGCTCAGACGAGATGCAAGAGGAGAACCTGTAAATCCAACTCTCTACAAGAGTTTGATTGGAAGTCTCAGGTATCTGACTTTCACCTGGCCAGATATTATGTATGCAGTTGGTCTAGTTAGCAGGTATATGAATGATCCAAAACAAGAGCATTTCAAGGCAGCAAAGAGAATTCTCAGATAAATCCAAGGAACCAAGGAGCTAGGATTGTTCTATAAACCAATGGATGACTCGAGGTTGATTGGCTACACCAATAGTGATTATGGAGGAGACCCAGATGAAAAGAAGAGTACTTCAGGCTACACATTTAACATCGAATCAGCAACATTCTCATGGTCTTCCAAGAAGCAACCTGCAGTTGCATTATCAACCTGTGAAGCAGAGTACATAGTAGCAACATCTTGTGCATGCCAAGCAATATCGTTAAGGAATCTCATGAAGGAGTTGCATCATTCACAAGAAGAACCAACTGAGATCTACATCGACAATATGTCAGCGATTTCACTTGCAAGGAATCCAGTAGCACATGAAAGAAGTAAGCATATTGAGACGAAGTTTCATTTTATTCGTCAACAAGTGAAGTAGAACACGGTGCAGTTAGTCTATTGCAAAACTAAAGATCAAATTACCGATATTTCTACCATGCCCTTGAGGACAGAGGTGTTCGAGAAATTCAGAGACAGACTTGGTATGACAAATCAAGTTTGAGGGGGAGCTTTAGAAATCAAACTTGATTTCTACAAGTGGGTGCTTGGTGAGTTGTTTTTGTTAAAAATTGTTGTCTTCGATGGAAGCTTGAAAATGGAAGGTAAAGAAAATTGGTTGTTTGAAAGTTTGAAAATTAAATTTGATGGATGGAAAATTAAATGGAGTAGGTGAAATTCATCCTATAAATAGTAGGGCTGCAACTCGAGCCGGGTTTTACCCGACCCGCATCGACCCGACCCGAAAATAACCTGGGTCGGGTTCAGGTTTCATGGGTTTCGGGTCGAGCCGGGTTGAGCATTCAAAAGCTCGCATGAATCTCAGGTCGAGCCGGGTTTGAAGGGGCCCGACCCGACCCGACCCGACCCGAGTTACATAGGTTATAGTATGTACATTTTTTTCTATTGTTAGTTACAAGTTAAAAGTGAAAACCCACGCACCCACTGTTATTGTATGTGAGTGTAATTTCTGCTTCTATGAGTTGAGTTGATTCAAGCGTTTGATTCAGCATTGTTTGATTGTAATTATAACATTGTTTGATTCAAGTGTAATGTGAGTGTAATTACATCATTGTTTGATTCAAGTGTAATGTGAGTGTAATTTCTACTTCTATGAGTTGAGTTGCCTTGCCAAACAAGAATTTTCCTTAAAAAATTGCGTCAACGTGAAAAAACCCGACCCGACCCGACCCGAGATTTATCATGGGTA
Organism: Tasmannia lanceolata; assembly: GCF_043159265.1. NCBI lineage: Eukaryota > Viridiplantae > Streptophyta > Magnoliopsida > Canellales > Winteraceae > Tasmannia > Tasmannia lanceolata. The sequence goes on along the minus strand of NW_027518680.1, from coordinate 51,325,293 downwards.
GGGTCGGGTTTGGGAATCGTGGGTTTTCCGGAAAAAAACCCGACCCGACCCGACCCGAGATATTTCTCGGGTAGGGTTGGGTTCTCCAAAACCCGACCCTAGAATTGCAGTAACACAAGTGATAGCAGTGGCTAATCAAGGGAGAAATTGAGAGGAAGGGTGTAGAAACACCAAGAGAAGAAGAAAGAGGAGGAACTCTATGTTATCTGCAATCCTGGACAACAAGGTGGAGAAGTCCCAGGTTTCAGTTTTATACTTTGGCAAAAGAAATTTCTTAAGGGCCCTTTTGGATACCTGATGAATTTGTATTTTGAATTGGAATTGAGTTTTGGATACAAAACACATCAATCATCTTCATGATCATGTTTTAAGAGAGAGAGAGAGAGAGAGAGAGAGAGAGAGGGAGCGAGCGAGGGATGTCTCACTGCTGCCGGAGCAACGTCGAGGAGCAGCGATGGTGACGGAAGTTGCCACAAATATCGATTTCCAAATAATGTCTCGCAGAAAAGATTTGAAAATCGGAATTTTTTGCACTACTGTAGCTGATTTGGAAATCTAAGGATCTGATCCAGTTAAAAATATCAACCAAATCTAAATCTAAATCTTGCTGGTATCCAAACGTGGCCTAAACTTATTTCAGTTTAGTCTCTATGTATTGTTATTGTTGCCCAAACTCTATGTAATGTCTATAAGTGCAATATAATAGTGATTTCTACTTTATTTAACGCCTAACCAAGCATTCTAGCTGTGATTACATGGAATTAAAGCCAGATAATTCCAACACTAATTGACATGCTAGTTATTTCCCTGATGCAGTGAGAATAAATGACCATACCATATCCAGATTGGATGCTCATGGCCAAGAACTTCGTGGGTAGAGGTGGACGCACATCAAGCAGCAGTCAAGGCCCTTTCATGGTGCCCATACCAAAGTCTTGACTAAATTAGACTCAGCTCAATTAAGTTTTTCTCAAGTTTTGTCGAGCCACCAACTTGACTCAATCTAAAGTTTAAATCACGAGTTTCTTATAAAGTCAGGTTTAGGGTTAGAAAGATCTGAGGGTTAGGATCATCCTATAGAGATTATCTGTGGGGTACAGTTCATTTAGGCCGTGACCCAACAAATGAACGGTTTGGATCATCCTTTGAAGTGTGGTTTGGACCAACTCAACTCAACCCGATGCATTGGGTGGGCCCAACAATTTTACCTCATGTTTTGGTCTTTCTACAAGGTAACTTTTGTTTATAGGGGCCTTGGGTCTTTTCGTGAGTTAAAAAAAATATCTGATTTGCAAAATTCACTAAAATGTGATGACTCTATTTGCAAATTGTCAAACTACAAGACTCTTTTTGAAAATAAAGGAAAGTAGAAGAGTTACTTTTGCAAAAACCCCTTGCTTTAAACCTCTCTCTATAATCTATTGCAGCCCTACAACTCCTTACATTCTAGTGATTAAGTTCTTAATCTTCACTTCCTATGATTCTCCTTACTTAAGGTTATACCATTCTTAGAGAGAAATGATATTTTCACCACTCCCGGCAGATTTCCGTACCCATTCATTTGTCTTTTGCTTAACAAAATGCGTGGAAGAAAATGCAGTCGTTTTTAGAGAAAAAAAATAGAAGCAAAAGATGATGTAAATGTGAGGAAAGAAGGGACAAAGTACCTACTATTATTCCAATCCAAGATACTCATACTCTCTAAGTAGGGGTGGTGGCAATCCAACCGAAACCGAACTAAAACCGAACCGAAAATTCAGTTTCGGTTTGGTTTAACCAAACCGATTCAAATTTCGGTTCGGTTTCGGTTTGGTAGAACCAAACCAATTCAAATTTCAAACCGATCCGAAACCGAAGTGAAACCGAACCGTTGCCCCCAATTTCCAATGATTATGAGTAAGGGGTGGCGAAATTGGCCGAACCGAAACCGAAACAGAACCGAAAATTCGGTTTGATTCAAATTTCGGTTCGGTAGAACCAAACCGATTCAAATTTCAGTTTGGTTCGGTTTGGGTGGACCAAACATCTCCCCCATAGATGACCAAGTTCCTGTCCTTCTAAAGGACGAGCACAAAGTGATGACTGCTTGAAAGACTCCCAGATTTGCTTTCCCAAATTAAGATTTTCGAGTATATTAGATAAAGCAACTAAGCAGACTTTACGTTCATGATTGAAACTTTCTGTATGACATTGATAACATGTGATCCCATGGACTTTGGCTTGGCGATTATTAGCTAAAATTGAAACTTTTTGCTTCTTTGTTTTTTGGTGGAGATCAAATTTGTTTGCTTTTTAGTCTTTTAATGTCTATAGTAGTATAAGTACATATTATTCTGAAATTCGAGATTTCAAAAGTATATATTCCCTTTCTTTTCCGTGTTGGCATTTGGAAATTACGTTCCACTTAAATTGTTAAGGCACCCCCGCCCTTTCTTTTCTCCTCTTTGAGAAGCCGCCAAGTCTTCATCACCATCAAATTGGACCTTTATGCTTTATGTACCGCACGACTCGGGTAACCTTCTCCCTCGCTTCCTGCACTTTCCAGTGGGCTCACGTCATAGGATGATCCAAAGGGAAATGATGTATTCGTCCCTTTTTATTTACTTGGGACAGCCCACTCTAGCGTAGAAGAGTAGTCATGGATGCACTAGAATAGGCTGTCCCAATAAAGAATGGGCAAATATATCACTTCCCTGATCCAAACCGTCCATTTTTTGGCCCACAACTAAATAGGTTGTATCCTGAAAATCGTTTCCACTGGATGATCAATTGATCATAACCCTATGATTTGCAGAGGGATTGCACATTATAGAAACCTCTACAGATCGAAGGATTAGGATTATTATCCTATAGAAATTATGAAAATATGGACCACTTCAATTGTTAAAGGCACCCCACCACTCTCTTTTCTATCTTAAAAGCCATAAAATACGTTTCATAAGGACCACTTCAATTGTTAAAGGCACTCCACCACTCTCTTTTCTATCTTAAAAGCCATAAAATACGGCCAGCCTCCTCTTTTCTGCAACGTATATTATGCCTTTATCCAAGATTGAAATTAGTCAATCAAATCAATGTCTTCCGCTTAATGCCATGGCCATTAATTTTTCTAAAGGGGCCCAAATGCCATGGCTAGGGGTGGACATGGTTCGGTTCGGTTTGGTTTTGGGGTATACCCAGAACCGAACCACATATAATCGGTTCCCTGAAATTGAAACCAGAACCGAACCAGAACCATATATAATCGGTTCGGTTCGGTTCGGTTCAGTTCTGGGTTTATCCGACCTTCACCAAATGTAGATATTTTGCCTAAACGTATTTATAATCGATTCGGTCCTGTTTATATATGAACTACAAAGGCTAACATGCACGAATTTGGAATAATCAGGCACAAATTTGCACAAATTTGAGCAATGCAAAAATTATATATGACCTACAAACATGCACAAATTTGGAATAATCAAGCACAAATTTGGGGGGTGAATTAAAATTTTAAAGGCAAAGCAACACGTTAGAGAGGGGTGAATTAAAAGGAGGTGGGGTGATTTTATCAAGCGATGAGGCATTGGGTTTTAAGGTGAGGGTCGGTTCTCGGTTCGGTTTTCGGTTCCAGGATCCCAAACCCAAAACCGAACCGAATTTCTATCGGTTCCAGGATATCAGAACCAGAACCAAATCATATAAATATGGAACCGAACCGAACCGAACCATATGTGTCGGTTCGGTTCGGTTCTCGGTTCGAACCGGAACCATGTCCACCCCATCATGTATTAATTGAATCCAAATGACACCATCATTTTGCAACCCATGAGCAGCCCACCATCTATGCCCAAACCCATGCATACAATAGGGCCCACCATATATTTTACACAGATGAGCAGCCCACCATCTCTACCTAAATTTATGCAGAGGTTTGCCCCATCTTTTTACACGATGTTTTGATAGGTTGGGTCCCACCAACTCCACTCAAACGCATGCATTGGTGTGTTTAATTACCTCATGTTTTGATGGATCAAACGGCGGGAAAGAGTAAAAAAGAAGAGACTTTTATAATTTCCTAAGTTAAAGTCGGGTTTTTATTTAAGTTAATTTACAAATTCACTCTCAAATGATGAATTATTTGTAACTAATCAAACTAGAAGACTGCTTTTGCAAATAATGGAAAGTAAGAGATTTCCTTTTTACAAGCACTCCTTTCATAGATAGAGCTCGGTGACCCCACATCAGTCCCGTTAGGGTTAGTTGTAGAAAATGGACCACTTCTACTTTTGGAGGAGAACATGGACCCCCTCAATTGTTAAAGGCACCCTCCATTTCTTTTCTCTATGCTAAACGTGATAGCTGTTTCAATATCACATGTATTCTTTATTACGTGCACACCCCCTCAATTGTTAGGGAGATGATATTTTCACCCCTCCTGCATTACATGAACACCCCTGATAATCTGATTTGACTGAAAAGTGGGCAACTTTATGTCAAATCATTTGATAAGGGGGGTGTGTAAGTACTGCAGGGGGTTGAAAATATCATCATGTTTTAATATCACATGTATTCTTTACACTGGCCATTTTCTGTTTCGGTTCGAAAATTAGCGAGACTTGACTTTGGAGTCTCTCTAATCAATGCGTCTGTCTTATGCTAGGTGATGCACCTATCATAAGTTATTAACAAGGTTTAAAATTTCGGTTTTGGTACCGGTTTCGGACCTTCAAATTGCAAAATTTCGGTCGAAATCTGGTACAGAAATTGAACCCCATATTTTATTCAATATTAAATTTCGGTCAAAATTTCAGTTAAATATTAAATTAATTAAAAACAAAACAGATTTTTAGGTCAAATTTTGGAAAAACCGAAATTTCGTCCGAATTAAATGACCATTTGGGTTATTGGTGATTTCAGTGTCGGTCTCCACCGAAATTTAAAACCATGGTTATTAACATGTAGGAAATTATTTTCACCCTACATTGAACATGTTGTGAATAGATAATAATTTGTGGGCTCTCCATAACTCCCTACATTGAACATGTGTTTGTTTTATACCATGTAATGCGCCTATCGTAGGTTACAATATGTAGGCAATTATTTTCACCCTACATTGAACATGTTGTCAATAGATAATTTGTCGCCTCTCCATAAGTCACTATAAGGCCACTTGGATATCGTGTCAGGGCACTTCATGTGGTCAGAAGTAGGGGTGTCAATGCACCCAGAGGGTCCGATAGCCCATCCTAATCTAACTTAAGCGGACATGATCTAGACATAGTATTAGGATCAGAAGACACATTTTGAATCCCTCTGATAAGTCCCAAAATAATTTCCTGTATTATTTTATTGTTTTCAGAAAATACCTTCCATTATTTTATAATTGTAAGTATTTATTTCGGGGTCATTTTAGTAAAAATGAGTTAAATGGCCACTTTTGTCATTCAACTCTTTCAAGTCTCGAGTCACTCTCTTCTCTTCCTTATATAACCATTAGCCCTCTAAGTCTCTAAACTCACTGCTTCAACTCGCCCTCGCCACTTTTGCTCGTCCTTGCCGTTGCCACTCGCGCTTGCCCTCACCCTCACCCTCTTGTGAGAATTTTCACAGTGTACAATGTAAGTAGGACCCACTAGGACACTCCAATAGATGGTTCAATTTGAAATGGATCGTGACTGAGACGAGAGAAGTAGGATCTATATATAATACTCTAAATCTGACCAATAAGAGATTTGAATGGATTGTGAGTAAGACATAGGTGGATTCGATCCGAAGTGGATTCATTGTCACCCCTACTGAGAATGGACGTATCTATCAAGAGTTTAGAGTATCGGGAGCAACGATGCTAATCATCCAATAAATCCAATAAATATATGCAGCACATTAGCCTATTCTCTAAACTATGATGATCAAGAAATCTTAACCCCATATCTGAGGACTTCTTCCAATTGATTTAGAACTAATTAAAATGTTCCACCCACTTTGTAGGATAATTTTTAGGACACAACCATGGCCTAAGATTTGTGTGCATCATCGTTCAAAAGCTCGAGTCAACTCTATACTCCTTCAAGTTGACTAAATTAGACTCAGCTCAATTAAGTTTTTCTCATGTTCTGTCGAGACACCAACTTTACTCAATCTAAAGTTTAAATCCCGAGTTTCTTATAAAGTCAGGTTTAGGGTTAGAAAGATCAGAGGGTTAGGATCATCCTATAGAGATGATCTGTGGGGTACAGCTCATTTACCCCGTGACCCAACAAATGAACGGTTTGGATCATCCTTTGAAGTGTGGCTTGGTGGTTTGGACCAACTCAACTCAACTCAACCCAATGCATTGGGTGGGCCCCACTATTTTACCTCTTGTTTCGGTCTTTCTACAAGGTAACTTTTGTTTGTAAGGGCCTTCTGGTCTTTTTGTGAGTTACAAAAAAAAAATCTGATTTGCAAAATTCACTCAAATGTGAATGTGATGAATCTATTTGCAAAATGTCAAACTACAAGACTCCTTTTGAAAATAAAACAAAGTAGAAGAGTTCATTTTTGTCCTGTTCATATATAAGGGAATTCCGGTCTTTTTATGAGTTAAAAAAAAATAAAAAATCTACCATGCATATTTTGGTCAAAATTTGATGGCATGACCTGATTTGCAAAATTTACTGACTGTATTTGCAAATTGTCAAACTACAAGACTCTTTTTGAAAATAAATAAAGTAGAAGAGTTCTTTTGCAAAAGCCCCCTACCTTAAACCTCTTTCTGTAATCTATTGCAACCCTACAACACTCTACAGCTTACATTCTAGTGATTTAGTTCTTAATCTTCACTTCCTATGATTCTTCTTCCCGGCAGATTTCCATTCCCATTCGTTTGTCTTTTCCATGACAAAATGGGTGGAAGAAATGAAGTCGTTTTTAGAAAGAAAAAGAAAGAAAGAAGCTGATGGGGGTATGAAAAGCCACATCCAACCAGCTGTCGACACGTGGCCCCCGAAGGGCCCACCATGGAGTTTACACCAGCCCCAAGGGCAACCTAGTAATCTGCCAAGAGCAGGTAAGAACAAGCCCACACATGGGCTGACACCTGTCCCGGGGTAGGTAATCCAACCACCCCAGAGCTCTTATCATAAATAGCCTTCACTCATGCTAAGGTAGGGGAGAGAGAAAATTCCTAAGATATAACTCCAAGCTCTGGCTTTACTCTTCTGCTCATACTGACTTGAATGTCGAAGGGCCCATCCGAAGCAACGACTCCGGGTTAGTCTTCTGACCTTGTGCGCTACTGTGCAGGACATAATATTCTTAAGTCAACTTGGACCAGCCAGGTCAGCTCTTTCGTCACTGCCGTATCTGTTACCAATTTTGGGCCTAACAGATTGGCGCCATCCGTGGGACCCTCGAACTAAAAGCTGTTCAAATCCCCCTTATAAAATGGCAGGGCGGAGGAGTGCTAGGGTACCAGCTGCCCGAATAGGCCGAGCCAAAGCGCCTCGCGGGGTTCGGAGCGAGCGTATCGCCTCACAAGTAGTGGCCTCTTCAGTGATGGCGGATCAAAGTCCGGCTCACTCAGAGCATCTAAATCCCACTTCCACTCCTACGTCTGAACAAATGCAGATTTTTTTCCATCAAATGACAACTCTTGTTGATCAGTACAAGCACCTGGTCCAACAAGCTCCCCAGCAGCAGGGCCCAGAGGTCTCCCGACCACCGCAGGAAAGGTTGAGCCCCTCTGGGGAAGAACCTATACCTCCCTGTCGTGATCATTCCCACCACTCAAGGCGAGCGCATCACTCCCGAACAAGACACACCCAAACAGAACCTCACCACCGCCACCGATCTCAATCTCGCTCCGTACAGAGGCTCTGAGCCAGGGGAGACCGTGCGCAACAAGATAAATCCCGTCATGGTCGAAGGAGCTCGGAAAGTCATTCCAGGTCGGCCGCCGGCCCTCTGTTGGAAGGGACAGATCGGTAGAGAGAGCAGACAAGAGATCCGACCCAATGCTGCGAAGGATAGAGGAAATAGAGCACCAGATAGAAGAGCTGGCGAAAGATCATGGCCGGCCTACCTCAAAGGCGTTCTCAAGCAGACCGCCATTCACAGATAATGTATTGAGCGCACCAATGCCATAAGGGTTCAAGATGCCATCGGTCCCGCAATATGATGGAACCATTGACCCTGTGGACCATTTGAAAACGTTCAGAACAATGATGCTCCTCCACGGGGTCTCTGACAGGTTCCTCTGTAGAGCCTTCCCGACCACCCAGATGGGTGCCGCACGAGATTAGTACTCGCGAATTAAGCCGAACTCAATCAGAAATTCAGTATCGTGACTGGCTCACAAACGTTGTCATGGTGAAGAAAGCCAACGGCAAATGGAGAACCTGCATCGACTTCACCGATTTGAACAAGGCCTGCCCGAAAGACAGTTACCCGCTTCCAAAAATTGATCAATTGATCGATGCGACTGCAGGTCATGAGCTACTGAGCTTTATGGACGCCTTTTCCGGGTACAATCAGATCAGAATGTACGAATCAGACATACTGAAAACATCCTTCGTTACAGATCAGGGGACGTACTGTTACTGCGTCATGCCATTCGGTCTAAAAAATGCCGGAGCAACATACCAGAGACTCGTAAACAAACTCTTCAGGAACCAGATCGGAAGGAATATGGAAGTTTACGTTGACGACATGCTAGTCAAAATAAAAAAGGTGTCGGATCACATATCCGACTTGAAGGAGACGTTCCAAGTTCTAAGAGAACACAATATGAAGCTCAACCCGACCAAGTGCACGTTTGGAGTTGCCGCTGGGAAGTTCCAAGGCTTCATGGTAAGCCAAAGCGGAATCGAGGCCAACCCTGAGAAAATCAAGGCGCTGGTTGGACTAAGCCCGTCGACCACAATAAGGGAAGTTCAACGGCTTACTGGAATGGTGGCCGTGCTAGGACGCATTGTTTCAAAATCCGCGGAAAGATGCATCCCTTTCTTTAATGCCATCAAGGGGATCAAAACAGCCTCCTGGACACCGGAGTGCCAAGTCACGTTTGAAGAACTGAAGCAGTACCTAGCTTCCCCACCGCTGTTGACCAAACCCGAGCCGGGAGAAGAGTTAGTATTGTATCTATCTGTGAACCCGTTGGCGCTAGCAGCAGTATTGATCTGAGAGGAGCATAACCAACAGAAACAAATCCACTACGTCAGCAAGGTCCTACATGACGCCAAGACCAGATACCAGCGGGTGGAAAAATTGGCGTATGCCGTTATCATGGCGGCCAAAAAACTAAGGCTGTATTTTCAAGCGCACACAATAAATGTCCTGACGGATCAGCCACTCCGACAAATCCTTCACAAACCGAACACATCGGGGCGACTTGGAAAGTGGGCCGTGGAACTTAGCGAGTTCGACATCCTATACCTTCTGAGGCCAACGATAAAAGCCCAAGTACTGGCAGACTTTGTCGCGGAGTGCACCATGCCCATGCAGAATGCTACGTCAGGAACAGAGACAGTCCAACCTCCAGGTGGAGAATTAACTACACTTGGGAGGCAAGTCCGAACCGAGGAGGTTCATCCTGTGGACTTGGAAACAACGATTGCACCCGAAGAGCAGAATCCATCGCATGAACAACCGCTCTGGGAATTGAATGTGGACGGGTCTTCAAATAAGCTAGGCAGTGGCGCTAGCCTGATTCTCACCGGACCCGAAAACTTCGTTGTGGATTACACGGTAAGGTTCAAATTCCGTGCATCTAACAACGAGGCGGAGTACAAAGCTCTTATTGCCGGAATCAACTTAGCAGTATAGACTCGTGCCCAAAGGCTCAAGGTTTACTGCGATTCTCAGCTGGTCGTCAACGAAGTTCAGGGAACGTACGAAGCCCGCGATGAGCGAATGATCAAGTACCTAGCAAAAGTCTACCAACTAGTTGACAAGTTTAAAAGCATTGAGGTCGTCAGGATCCCCAGAACGGAAAATGCAAAAGCAGATGTACTTTCCAAACTAGCAGCCTCAGGCTACACTGCTCTCAAGAATATATGCATGGAATTCCTGAAGAAGTCCAACATTGAATGCGAGGTTGTCGAAGTAATGCAGGTCGATAATGAGCCATGATGGATGGATGAAATCATCGACTACCTGTGTGAAGGGAAGCTTCCTAGAGATAAGAAAGAAGCGCGCAATTTAGTGCAGAAAGCTGCGAGGTTCTCCCATGATGGTGAGAACCTGTACAAAAGGTCATACACCCTCCCCTACTTGAAATGCCTCCGGCCGGGCGACGCATCGTACTCTTTACAAGAAACACACGCAGGAATCTGCGGAGAACACTTGGGGGGCAAGGCTCTGGCCATCAAGGTGCTTTTACGAGGCCTATATTGGCCGACCTTAATGCAAGACGCGCTGGACCTTGTAAAAAAATGCGAGAGGTGTCAGAAGTTCTCTCCCACCATTCATCAACTAGCTGTGCCAATGGCCGTGATCGTCAGTCCGCTCCCGTTTGCAGTATGGGGGATGGACATCCTTGGACTTTTCCCACCAGCCTCCGGAGGACATGAATCCGTCGTAGTCTCTATAGACTACTTCACCAAGTGGACGGAGGCTGAACCTCTGGCCAAGATCCCGGAGCAGAATATACAGGCCTTCTTTTGGAAGTCAGTGGTTTGTAGATACAGGGTACCTCGCATCCTGATAATAGACAATGGCAAGCAGTTTGACAGCCGCAGCTTCAGAAAGTTTTGTTCGGATCTGAAAATCGAGCAGAGGTTCACGTCTGTAGCGCACCCTCAAACCAATGGGCAGACAGAAGTCACAAACAGGATTATCCTCCAGGGGATCAAGAAGTGGATGGATGATAAAGCGGGACGATGGGTGGACGAGTTGTACCATGTCCTGTTGGCCCACCGAACCACTCCGCGTACAATAACTGGGGAGTCACCCTTCAACTTGACTTTTGGAACCGGGGCAGTAATTCCAATTGACATCGGTGTCCCTTCCCCCAGGTCAGCAACTTCAGTGAGCAGTTCAACGGGGACGGTCTCCGCACGAACTTAGATCTGCTGGAAGAAGTCCGAGAGGGATCTCGCATCAGAGTAGCAGCCTATAAACAGAAAGTGTATAATTACCACGAAGCGAAAATACGCCCAAGAGAACATCGTGTGGGTGATCTAGTCTTGAGAAAGGCGGCTGTATCCCAACCCATAAGGGTGGGTAAACTCTCCCCGACCTGGGAGGGGCCATACCAAGTAAAAGTAGTCATACGGTTAGGAAGTTACAGACTGGAGACACTAGGCGAGCACCAGCTCCCCCACTCCTGGAATTCAAAAAACCTAAGGAGATACTACCAATAGACTGGAGATACTAGGCGAGCACCAGATCCCATTGTAATTCCACCAAAACTCATAGTGAATGAAAAAGGATATATCTTTTGCAAGCTCTCCGTGTGTTTCGGTGCGGGTTAACTGCTTGGTTCACTCCAGTTCATCCTAGTGAGACCGGGAGTCAACTCTTGGTCAAGAACAAACCGGGGCAGAAAACCAACATTCCAATAAAAATCCAAGTTCTCAAAGCTAGGGTTACCTGCTTGGTTCACTTCGGTTCATCCCAGTGAGACCGAGAGTCAACTCCTGGTTAGGAACAAACCGGGGCAGAAAACCAACATTCCAAATAAAAATCCAAGTTCTCAAAGCTCGGGTTAACTGCTTAGTTCACTCCGGTTCATCCCAGTGAGACCGGGAGTCAACTCTTGGTCGGGAACAAACCGGGGCAGAAAACCAACATTCCAAATAAAAATCCAAGTTCTCAAAGCTCGGGTTAACTGCTTGGTTCACTCTGGTCCATCGCAATGAGACCGGGAGTCAACTCCTGGTCGGGAACAAACCGGGGCAGAAAACCAACATTCCAAAAAGATTTTAAGTTCTTAAGCTCGGGTTAACTGCTTGGTTCACTCCGAGAGTGAACCAAGTATGGTCAGTTTTGAGCATATACGAGCACAAGCGAAAGCAAAGAAGTTCAGCACTTGTAAGACATTCAGAATATTCTCTATTCATAAAAGCCCAGACGGGCAGATGTACAAAAAATGAGCCTCCAAGGGCTGTAACAAAAAGAATTCATCACATGGGTGAAGACAGGCAAAAAGAGGAAAACAAGAAGATCAGGGATCCTCACGACTCGTTCCTCTAAGGGTCGTTTACCTCTGAAACACCCCTGGCTGGAAGGGCGCTCTGCTCGTCCGCTTCCCCGGCCTCCGTCTCAGGCAAGGTAATGCCTTCCAGGACGAGATTTAGGTTAGCTCCCTAGACCTGATCGAGGCAGTCTGTGAAACCCAACTTGTACGACTCAGTGGACAGATTGATGAGCTCATCTTCCTTTTTCTGAACGGCCACCTCCAGCCTCTTTTGGCCTCTCACCCTCTGCTTATTGAGGGCGTCGAGGGCCTTCTCCCCTTGGGCGGCCATTTCACCGTTTAGCCTCCTAATCTCCTTGTCCCTCCCATCAATGGACCTTTTCAGCTCATCGGCTTCCTGCTTCAGCTTGCCGTTTTCAGCCTCAGATCGGGTGATCATTGTGGAGAAGCCCCTGCTCTTCTCGCAGATGTCATTATAGTAACATCCGATCTACGAATAAAAGGAAAAGGATATGAATAATAGGACAGGTAGCAAACGAACAGTAGCCAAACTAAATATCAGAATACCTCCGTAGATTGAAGAAAACATTGCCTCCTCGGCCATACCCGGAGGCTCTTTCAGAACCTTGAGCTTGTCCTCCTTCAGCAAGCCCTTGGTGATTATCTCCTTGGCAACCTGACTGTCCCCCAGGCCGGTGTCACTCTTCTGAACGGTCCATTTTGGGCGGCAAACGTTGTCCGCAAGCCGCGCAGGAATAGACGGAACACCGAGGACCGCGCTCTTCCCGGATCCAGCTCCCTGGCCAAAGGTGCCAACGATCTTCACGATTGGCTTACTCCCTCTGGGTGGTGCTTCTTGGACTGGTGTAGGACTGGAAGTTTCGGGAGCCTTCCTTTTCTGGCCCCTGCCAAAAGCATTCTGACTCACCTTCTCCAGTGCGGACTGCTTCTGCATCCCTGAAATTCAACAGGAACAAAGCCGGCGTCAGTAACAACGAAAGAAAAAGAAAGCTCAGGAATAAGGCCAGCCTAAAGCCACCTACGTGCCCGGGTCGCAGTACTAATGCCGAGCCCGACCAAGATCTTTTCCCTAGAGAACTCTGAGCAATGAATCATGCGCTCTCGTGGCAGCTCCTCACAGATCTGGGCAAGCGTGAGCTTATCCTCGCCCTCCAAGAGTGGTTTGCGACTTAACACAAGCGTGTCGGGGGTTGACCATTTTAAGGGAACCGGCCAGGGCCCGGTAGGCTCGCTGTCCACGACATAGAGGAACCTATTTTTCAGTTATGTATGGAGGTTGGGATGCCAGTGATCATCTTCATCTCAGGACGCTGGCTGATATAGATCCAACCTCCGTCCTTATGCCTCTTCAGATGCGCGCACATACGAAACAACGGTATGGATAAATTTCTTTGGAGGCGACCTCGGACCAGGTACATAAATTCGACTAGCGTTCTCCATGAGTTCGGCGCAACCTGAGCCGGGGCAAGGTCGTAATATCGGAGAACCTCGGCCAAAAAGTGATGTAAGGGGAACCTAAGTCCAGCCCTTAGGGTCTCGTCGTAAACACAGACAACGGTACTGTCGTTACTAGCACTATCTCCCTCTAATGCCGCTCTCAACTTGAACCTCTCAGGAATGCAATACCTATCCCTAACCTCCCCTAGTTTGGACTCATCAAGGATGTTCTCCTCATAAAGAGCATGAATATTGTACTGGGGATTGGCGTCCATCCGATCCTCAGCTACGAGCTCTGCAGCCCGCCTCGGAATAAAAGAGTTGGACGCCTCAACCATATAACTCCCCTCACTCGCCTCTGCCTGGTAGGGGCTATCTGCTCGGACTGAGGTGGTGTTTAAGTCTAAAATCACCTCGTCCCCACTATCTATGAGTTCGTCAGGGACAATTACATCCACCCTATGGCCTGCCAAGTACATGCCGAGAACCCTAGTCGGATTAGATTTGGTCCTCTCCGACGAACTTGACCCTAAACTGCTAGCAGAGGCAGACTCCCCCGAGGATGACCCAGAGTTTGACTTAGAACTAGAGCTACTATTGGACATCAAGAATACAAAAAAAAAAGAGACGGAGAAAGCCAAAGTCAAATATAGAAAAGACGCACTAAAAAGAAGATTACCGGTCTGAAAGCAACTAATTCGGCAACGACCACGACCACAAGCTAATCGCAAACCCGAGCAGGCAGAGCAGAAGCGAGGCAGAGGGAAAGTAAAAGTGAAAAGTGAAAGTAAATGATAAGTGACCGCTTCTTATAGCCTTAGAGGCTTGAGGCGGTTCGCATTTGCGAACCAAAGGGCGCCACGTGTCCTTCATTAATAAGCGAGGGTGCACAACGCGAGGCGATGCGTGTGTAAACGTTCAGGGATACATATGATACATGCGCATATGGTGTATGTATGTACTTTGTATGCATACGCGTACAACATGAGCATGAAAAATTGTTCGTCTTTAATCTGGTCATCCCAAGCCGGCCAGGATAGGGCGCGTGCAGAAAACGACAAAAATATGGTCGTCCAGGCCGGCCAAGATATGGCGCGTTTGTACAAAATGACAAAAATCGGGTCGTCCTAGGCCGACCAGGATATGGCGCGTGCACAAAACGATAAAAATCTGGTCGTCTTAAACCAGCCAGGATATGGCGCGTGCACAAAACGACAAAAACCTAGTCGTCCCAGGCCGCCAGGATATGGCCCGTTGTTCAAAACGACAAAAATCTGGTAGTCCCAGGCCGGCCAGGATATGGCCCGTGCAGAAAATGACAAAATCTGGTCGTCTCAAGCCGGCCAGGATATGGCGCGTGCAGAAAATGACAAAAATCTAGTCATCTTAAGCCGGCCAGGATATGGCACGTGCAGAAAACGACAAAAATCTGGTCGTCTCAAGCCGGCTAGGATATGACGTGTGCAGATGTAGACACCCCATTTTGACAAGGCCCTAAAATCCCCAAAATTGAATATCCAATAAAATTCCCAAATTTCGAGTCCCAAGACATCCCAAAATTAACCTCCGCAAATTTCTGGGGACTGAGCCCAAAATGAGAAGAAGGTTTGAGTCTTGGAGCATCTTATTGTGCGTATTTGTGAGTACAAACTCCCCAAGAGGTTGTTAGTATTCTCGAGAGTCCT
The DNA here is from genome assembly GCF_043159265.1 of Tasmannia lanceolata. NCBI lineage: Eukaryota > Viridiplantae > Streptophyta > Magnoliopsida > Canellales > Winteraceae > Tasmannia > Tasmannia lanceolata. The sequence continues at coordinate 51,310,050 of NW_027518680.1, read as the reverse complement.
CCGGCAAAATTTCAGGGCAATCGGGCGAAAGATGAAGAAAAAGACAGGCAAAGTATGTGCGATAATCAAAGAAACAGCGAAGATGCCAAAACCATCATCGTCACTGTCCCCACCTCTCCTCATGTTTCTTCGTTTCCTCCTCATTTTCTTTACATATATAAATATATATATATATAATATAAAAAAAACGAAGACAGACGAGAGACAGAGAAGATGCCAAAATCGTCATCATCACTGTCCCCACCTCTCCTCGTTTTTCTTCATTTCCTCCGCATTTGTCTTCGTCGGCCAGGCCTTCTTTCATAAAGTCCAACCACGAAACAATAAAAAAATAAAAAAATCAACCCAAAACCCCCCAATAAAAAAAACCATTCAAGCACCTTCTTCTGGTGGCCAACCCTCTGGAGACAGAAAAAAAAAAAAGAAAGAAGAAACGACAGTAGAAGAAAAACCAGAGGGGAGAGAGAGATCTGCAGAGAAAGAGAGAGAAAGGGAGAGAGAGAGAGAGAGATCTGTAGAGAGAGAGGTAGAGAGATAGAGAGGGAGAGAGAGAGGGAGATCTGCAGAGAGAGGGAGAGAGAGACAGAGATCTGCAGAGAGAGAGAGGAAGGGTCTTCTCCTCCGGCAACCCAACCGGATTCCGGCCACCTTCTCCGGCATCCTCCCAACCAACCACCGGAGCTCCACCGGCATCCCCATCTCCTCCACCCCACCTCCAGCGGGCCCCACATCAGCGGGCCCCACACAAGCACGACTCTGTCAACACCTTCCTGGATCTTTTGTGGCGTAAGTTCATTTTTTTTATTTTTTTAATTATTCATTCTTTGCACTACACGGGTCCCACAGCGGGTCCCACATCAGTAGGTCCCACAGCGGGTCCCACAACAGCGGGTCCCACATCAGTGGGTCCCACAGCGGGTCCCACATCAATGGGTCCCACATCGGCGGGTCCCACAGCGGCGGGTCCCACAGCAGGTCCCACAACAGCGGGTCCCACATCAGCGGGTCCTACTATGAATAGTAGTTTTTGAATAGTACTTATAAATAGTAATTATGAATAGTAGTTTTGAATAGTACTTATAAATAGTAATTATGAATAGTAGTTTTGAATAGTACCTATAAATAGTAATTATGAATAGTATTTTTGAATAGTAATCTTGTATAGTAATTATAAATAGTAATTATAACAGTCTTCAGCACAGGAGTCAGTCCTTCAGTCAGTCCAGGAATTTTTCCTGTCATCATAGGGGTTAGGATTCTGTCCATCCTCCCATCAAGTTGTGATCTTTACCCGCTCCTGCAAGGTATAGGATGCTGTCCAACCCTTGCCGAGTTATTTTCCTGTTCGTTCCCCCGCAAAGTATAGGATGATGTCCAACCTTTGCGGGATTCCAGAAGTCTCCCTACCCTTATGATGATAGGATTTTATTCTCTGGTGTCAAAAAACAATAAAAACATTTCAAAAACACTTGAAAACAACAAAAACATTCCAAAAAACACTTGAAAATTCAAAAACATCTCAAAAACAATTCAAAATCCAAAAACATTTTAAAAATCAAAATTTCAAAAAATCTTGAGTCATTTGCAGAGTAGTTAGGGATTCAGTCCGAACTACGGATGGCTTGATCCCTAGCTGAGGGGTACGTAGGCAGCTCAGGCGTGCTGCTGGCACCCTGAGTTCAGTCACCATTTTTAGACACCATTTTTACACCCTTTCACCATTTTCAGTCACCATTTTTTGTAAATATTTCTCATAACTTTCACCATTTTTCATAACTTCAAAACCTCCAAAAAATACAAAAAACTTCAAAACCTTTTCAAAAAGATCTTCCCCTAGAGTTAGGAGTCTGTCCTAGATATTTAGGGTGTTTTAGAGTTAGGAGTCGGTCTTGATTTGTATTGATGTGGTGTGTCCTGTCGTGTGAGTGTCCCTAGAGTTAGGAGGCCTCGAGTCGATCGGTCAGACACTTAGTCGAACCGATGGCTAGACTAGGAAGCATATAGTCAGCCCATGGTTTTCTTTATGTTGCACAGCCTAGATACACATAGGATGTAGGGCCCACCTGCATTAGCTTAAGGCTAAACAACCTGCATTAGTTAGGACATATAGAGAGTCGTAAAAATCACAATCCACTTGAATTTAACCAATCGCACAAAAAGCTTTAAAATCAGTCGAGTCTAGTGGATCGAGTCTAGGATAGCGGTCCTAGAGTTTTAGGCATCGTAGTTTAGAATAGGGCATTGAACTACGTTGACTCCGATTCTTCCCGAGGCCGGGATACGTAGAGCAGCTAAGATGGACGGTCATCTTGGTCCGAGTCAAGTCCTGCATTAGAGTTAGGATTTGTTTTCCTGTTATATATATAGTTTATTTGTGTTATGTATTTTGTTGTGTTTTTCTTATTTTTATGTACAGATCCTATACCTTTAGCTGTAGCATGCATGTGTTCGCCCACCAGAACTTAGACACCAATTAGGCATGGCACTCATAACCTAGCTATTCTTAGGCGACATATCTTTCATTTCTTTTGTGTGTGCTTCTTATTCATCTCCGAGACATGCATGATTAGCTAGACGTTATCTCGGGGATATTTGTTCCCATTTCGCATGATTTTCTCCCAAAACTCTTCAAAATTAATAATAAATGGCATAAGAGACCAGGTGCTTGCACTTGGGCGAATTGGGGGCGCCTAATCCCTTCCCCATTCGTCATCAGGCACGAACCCTTCGTATCTCTGGTTATCTGTTGCGACAGAGCACAGCATGGGATCCAGGGCCCACTTCCTTGGATGGCGACTCCTTCTTTGTTTAAGGTACGCCTCGAATCTGGGCTAGTCCCCGAATCGAGAGGTATCTCACTTTATATCGCCGCTCATGCTGTGAGGGGCACTCTTTCGAGAGTTCCTTGGTGGGGCTCTCCTTCACGTGGACGATCTAGAGAGACTCGCGCGGGGGCCCGTCCCCTCACGCCCGTCCCGGATCTGGTTCCACAGACTGGCGACTCTGCTGGGGATTTCTTGAAACATTGCCTAACTCTGTAAAAATGCCATTGTTACTAATTTTGAGGAAATTTGGGCCAAAATCGAGTTAAATGGGAACTTTATCGTTAGAAATCCAGGGGCACCAAGTAGGCGCGTAAATAAAACAAGGGATTCACACATCGCACATCATACATTGTCATATTCTTTATTTCTTTCATCATTTTCATTATTGGCCTCAGGGAATAGATATGACGCGTACCAGATGGGAACCGTTGTATCTATTTCCTAGCTATGCGCCGTAGCTGCAGCCGTAGACACTGGGTGTGCTGGTGTTCTACAGCAGCCGATGAGCAATGAACATACTTTGTATAATGCTGGGTGTGCTGGCGTTATACATCAAGGGTATGGTCATAAGCATAGTACCCTGCAGAAATGCCCGGGCCCTACTTTTATTTCATTATATTATGTATATATATTAGTTTCTCCCTTTAGAACCAAAATTAGGGAACCCTTGCTAGGACACTATATATATGTACTCATATAGGACGAACATGTGCGACCAGCATATGTAAGCCTAGGATAGAAGTCAGCCTACCCATGTAGTGTAGAAGGGTAAGTCACACCGTGGTTACCCGCCGCGTTATCTAGTACACTCACAGACACTTCTGGGTCAAGATTTTCTTGGCTGCGCTAGATTAGACTAGGGTTGGTGCCCCTGGTTAGGATGTATATATATATATATATATGTATATATTTATTATTAGATTAGGGCTTGCTTCTTAGTTAGGTTTCCTTCTAATCTAATCAATTTTTCCCCATCTATCCATTCTGTGGATTATCATCAGATTCTTGGCTCTTTTAGTCATGATCTGTCTTCCGTGAGCTTGATCATTTGATTGATCCTGATCAGACCGTGTTCCACATGTCGATTGTGAGTCTATCTTGCCATTATCATTATCGGAGTGTGTGTTCTTGCTGAGAGCCCTGCTTTATCTTGATCATGACGGCATACTCTTCATGTTTAGTTGCTGAGACCCTCCTAGTATAGCCGTCATGCTGCTGATTCTTTTCAGAACCCTTGAACGTAATCATTATCCTTTTGGGTTCATTGACAAACTATGTGCTTACCTTACCACATCTCCTGGTATAGCCGTTATGCTGTCGAATTTTCTCCAAATACCTTGAGTGTGATCATCATCCTTTTTGGCTTGTTGACAAACCATGTACTTGCCGTACCACATCTTTATGTACAGTTGTTATGCTGTCGGATTTTACCCAACGGAAGGATGTATTGGTGCTACCTTTTGTCTCAACTTGCGCATTACATTGTCATGCGATTAATTCTCATTGAGCCTAGTGTTTATGGTGTCCATGACAGGAGTCTTAGTCACTCGTCTACCATCAACCCCAAAAAAGCTTTCATCTCTAAACTCGCTTGGTCTAGCCCACTATACCTTTTTCCTCTCACATTGCCCAGATGGCTGAGTATGCTGAAAGTCTCGTCCTGAGAGAAATGAGAGAGATGGTGATGACATCCATGACCTGATAGACAGGGATCCCCTCATTCTTCTTGAACTCAAATGCTTCTGAGAACCCTGCACATAACCGTGTTGCACCTCCTACACCCACCATGGGAACCACTCTACCCTTTCAACCCTTCATAGATCTTACCACCTCTACCTATACCACCTCTGGGCTGGAAAATGATTAGGAAGGGAAAAGAAAAATGTCAGAGCTTGAACTCCTTGAAAACATTATACCAGAGAAAGCCTTGCCATTGTCAGGTGCTAAAGGACAATTTGAGCTGGATCAACAGAAACCAAAGAGGCCCTCTCTTCTGAGATTCTAACTCCAGGATTGCTCTCTCCAATCATTATCAATGAAGGCACGTTGTCCTTGAACTTTCAGCGCCAATCCGTTGCCTCCGATGAAGTGTCTCATCTTTGAAATTTGTTTGGAAGAGTGTATACCAACCCTCCTGTCAAAGTTGGTAAGCCTAACTGGAATCGAAGACCGATTATCGGGGAACACTAGTGTTGTGTCGTGTCCTAAGTTTTAGGGAGTCCTAGACTAACCATGTCAATATCAATTCTACGTACGTTGTGTTTATTGGTCTCTCTCATTGTGAACCAATGTCCAATCTTTTGTTGAATTTGATGGAGAGCCTATCGTGGCGCGTCAAAAATCAATGTATGTACTTCAAACATTCAATGCAACGAACATTTGATTCCAGTGTCGTCAGTATTCTTGTATATGTTCACTCTTGGATCTAATGTTAATAAACAAATTAAGACACCCTCCTCGAATGAGGATGCCGATGAAATTCTCCTCGAGATTTGAAAGATAATCAAACGAGAGGAAGAGCGTCGAGCAAAGCCACTTGAAGATGAAATTGATACCGTGGATAGTGGTATCGAAATCCGAAACTCGGGAAATAAGGATTGGCAAAATCTCCCGAAGAGTGCAAAGAGTCGATAAACCTATTTAGAGGGTTCAAGGAAGTGTTGCTTGGTCCTATGAGGATAAATCAGAAGCGTGCCTTGGCACTGTTCAACGTGAGTCACCCTCAGCTTCAGACATCAGGTCGAAAGAAAAAAAAAATTCAAATGAAGAATACCAGACATCAAATGCAATGAATGAAAAATTGAGAGAAGACTTTCAGACAACAAAGTCATGAGCATAGAACATGAACCCCAAGAAGAATGCTTGGGCTATAAATTGTGATGGAATTTCCAGTTAAAACATTCCAGGTGTAGGGGCATTCCCCACATCCAAGCAAAAAAATTAAAATCAGAATGAACAAAGAAAAATAAGATAGAATCCAGAGAAGAAAGGAGAAGGGAGCATGCCCCACGTCAACTCCTCAAGAACGTCAGAATCGCAGGAAGCAGAGTCGATAAATGGATTGAAAATTTCAAAATCATCTTCAGCATTCATAGAAGACCCAGAGCCGTAGAATCCCGAATATCAGTGCGAGATCCCAAAGAAAAAGTGGGAATTCAATCAGTCTAGCTTGCACAGTGCAGATGAAGTCTTGCCAGGAAATGCCGCCAGACTCCTCAAAAAAAAAAAGAGAAAGGAAAAAAGTTCAAAGCCATTGAACCTTAGCCATTCAAGAAGCTTGTATGCCAAAACATCAGAAGGCCATCCTTGGACGCCTGAGCCTTAAACGCCAAAAATTCCAAGTTCAAAAAAAAATCCTTTTGCGAACACCTTCGAGCCTCAACAAAATCAAACATTCTTTTCAAACACCCGCAAATTAGGGGCATTTCGCCCGAACTACGTCTGACCTGATCCCCAACTCTTCGGGGGTACGTAGGCAACCTGATCAATTCAGGTTCGGTCAACCTTTGGGATAAAAATCAAATTATTCCCTTTCAACCTTTGGGATAAAAGTCAAATTATTCCCTTTCAACCTTTGGGATAAAAGTCCATTTATTCCCTTTCAACCTTTGGGATAAAAGTCCAATTATTCCCTTTCAACCTTTGAGCTTAAAAGCCAAATCATTCTGTTCCAAACCTCAGCGAACCACTCGAACCTGATCCTCCATTGTTGGGGTACTTAGGCAACCTGGCCAATCCAAGTCTAGTCGAAACTTTGAAATCCAAAAGAAATATCCAACCGTTTTGAACCCCGGCCCACTTAGAAAGTCCTTCTGGTGAACAAGCAGAGGTTCAAAGTCAAGAACAAAAAACGATGGAATCTGAAGACCCGCTAGGCTGAAAACCCGGGAGGGCGGTCTAGGCAAAATTTAGGGTCATTCACCCGCTAAGTTGACAACTGAAAAGTCAGCTTAGGCAAAAGTTAGGGTATCGAGCCCGCTGGATTGAAAACCCGAAAGGGCGAACCAGGCAAAAGTTAGGGCAAGCGGTCCGTCAGATTGAAAACCTGAAAAGGCAATCTGGTCAATGGCAATGACTTCCAGCAAAAAGTGAATCATTGAGGTGGAGAAACAGTCTTCAACCAGGGTAAAATCTCGGAGTCCAAGTAGTGCCAGCAAGCTTACTTTAACATTCCTCTAAACTGAGGGCATCGAAACCGAGCAATCCAAAAGGGATAATAACCATGACATAAACACCGAAAAAGGAGAGTTGTGCATCTTGACACGGTCTTCGAAATACTCTAAGAGTGGCTAAGCCATACCCTTAAAAAATGACACATCAGATCCAAGAGTGAGTCAAAAGCGAGTCGAGTCCTTGGAACAATGAGAATCTTCTTTGATTGAGTCCTTGGAAATCTGTTCCTCCTTCATATTTGTGTTCCCTCTCCTTGCGAAGTCCAAACTGTCAGATGCTGGAAGAATGGGAGCGTGTCATCCAAAATGCGAAGAAAATTCAGAGTAAATCCTGGTTTAGGTATCAGAAGGGGCGGGAGACATCTTGTTCAAACCTACCAGAGACCTTAAGCCTCCAAAAGTGAGCAATGCGAAAGAAGGGATTTTCAGACTCAGCCATCATGGTTATTGTCCTATTCTCTCCATACAAAAGAACTTTGCATCCTTGAGCCTTCATGAAATGAAGCATCTTTTCTTCAACCATCATTGTCCTGCCTCCTTAAAACTCCTGTCATGGAAACACAATATACTAGGGGCATCTTTTATGACTTGCGTCATAAAAGATATCAAGCACAAAAAGCAATCAGTGCCAATGTCTTCGGTAAGTTGAGATAAGAGATGTACGAGTATATCTCGAGCCAAACTTCAAACTTCTCAGACGAGTGCACTCTCTGAAAGGTCAACTTCCCCAGAAAATCAGTTTCCCAAGCAGAGTCTAGAATTTGCTCGCGCAGCCTTCAATCCCCGGCAAAATCAGAAAAATGGTCAATACTCAAAACCTCAGCAAGTTACCTGTGTCTGGTTCTCAGCAGAGATCACACACTCCTAACGTTCTCGGCAAGAGACAATCAATCATGTAATGGAATCGATCGAAATCTCGATTTCTTGAATCAAAATTGTTCCTCCTTGAGTTTCGTGTTCTTGATTCTTAGAGTGGTTTGATCATGATAGCTGTCTAATCATTCCGCCATGTTGATCTGTCAAGATGCTATCTTCCCAGATCTCAATTTAGGCTTGATCATGATAGCTGTCTAATCATTCCGCCATGTTGATCTGTCAAGATGCTATCTTCCCAGATCCCAATTTAGGTTTGATCATGATAGCTGTCTAATCATTCCACCATGTTGATCTGTCAAGATGCTATCTTCCCAGATCTCAATTTAGGCTTGATCATGATAGCTGTCTAATCATTCCACCATGTTGATCTGTCAAGATGCTATCTTCCCAGATCTCAATTTAGACTTGATCATGATAGCTGTCTAATCATTCCACCATGTTGATCTGTCAAGATGCTATCTTCCCAGATCTCAATTTAGGCTTGATCATGATAGCTGTCTAATCATTCCACCATGTTGATCTGTCAAGATGCTATCTTCCCAGATCTCAATTTAGGCTTGATCATGATAGCTGTCTAATCATTCCACCATGTTGATCTGTCAAGATGCTATCTTCCCAGATCTCAATTTAGACTTGATCATGATAGCTGTCTAATCATTCCACCATGTTGATCTGTCAAGATGCTATCTTCCCAGATCTCAATTTAGACTTGATCATGATAGCTGTCTAATCATTCCACCATGTTGATCTGTCAAGATGCTATCTTCCCAGATCCCAATTTAGGTTTGATCATGATAGCTGTCTAATCATTCCACCATGTTGATCTGTCAAGATGCTATCTTCCCAGATCCCAATTTAGGTTTGATCATGATAGCTGTCTAATCATTCCGCCCTGTTGATCTGTCAAGATGCTATCTTCCCAGATCCCAATTTAGGTTTGATCATGATAACTGTCTAATCATTCCGCCCTGATCATCTGCCAAGATGCTATCTTCTCAGATCCAAATTCAGGTTTGCACATCTTCGACCTTTCGGTTCATTCGCAACCAGGTCAATCCTTTGAGTTTTGACTCATTCGCAGTCTCGCTCATATCCTCGGCCTTTCGGTTCATTCGCAACCAGGTCATATGTTTGATCATGATAACTGTCTAATCATTCCGCCCTGATCATCTGCCAAGATGCTATCTTCTCAGATCCAAATTCAGGTTTGCATATCTTCGACCTTTCGGTTCATTCGCAACCAGGTCAATCCTTTGAGTTTTGACTCATTCGCAGTCTCGCTCATATCCTCGGCCTTTCGGTTCATTCGCAACCAGGTCATAGGTTTGATCATGATAACTGTCTAATCATTCCGCCCTGATCATCTGCCAAGATGCTATCTTCTCAGATCCAAATTCAGGTTTGCATATCTTCGACCTTTCGGTTCATTCGCAACCAGGTCAATCCTTGAGTTTTGACTCATTCGCAGTCTCGCTCATATCCTCGACCTTTCGGTTCATTCGCAACCAGGTCATAGGTTTGATCATGATAACTGTCTAATCATTCCGCCCTGATCATCTGCCAAGATGCTATCTTCTCAGATCCAAATTCAGGTTTGCATATCTTCGACCTTTCGGTTCATTCGCAACCAGGTCAATCCTTGAGTTTTGACTCATTCGCAGTCTCGCTCATAACCTCCACCTTTCGGTTCATTCGCAACCAGGTTATAGGTTTGATCATGATAACTGTCTAATCATTCCGCCCTGATCATCTGCCAAGATGCTATCTTCTCAGATCCAAATTCAGGTTTGCATATCTTCAACCTTTCGGTTCATTCGCAACCAGGTCAATCCTTTGAGTTTTGACTCATTCGCAGTCTCGCTCATATCCTCGACCTTTTGGTTCATTCGCAACCGGGTCAAAATCTTAGGTTTCCGACTCATTCGCAGTCAGGCCTGTTTTCTAATTTCTTGACTCATTCGCAGTCAAGTTAATCTCTTTGACTTCGGTTCGTTCGCAGCCAAGTCATAATTCTGGCCTTTTGGTTCATTCGCAACCGGGTCAAAATCTCGGACTCTTCGGCACATTCGCTGCCAAGTTCTCGCTGATTTCTTGATTCATTCGCAATCAAGATAATCTCCCTGACTTCGACTCCTTCGCAGTCGAGTCAATCTTTCAATTCTTAACTCATTCACAGCTAAAACCAAATTCCAGCCTTTTGGTCAATTCGCAACCAAGCTAAAATCTTAGACTCTTCGGCTCATTCGCTGCCGAGTTTCTTGCTGATTTCTTGATTCATTCGCAATCAAGCTAATCTCCCTGACTCTGACTCATTCGCAGTCGAGTCAATCCCTCACTTTATAGTTCATTCGCAACTAGGCCAGTATCCCTGATTTTGGCTCCTTTGCAGTCAAGTCAACCCTTCGCTTTTCGGTTCGCTCGCAACCAAGCAAATTTTGACCTTCCGACTCATTCGCAGTCAAGTCAATTCTCGGCTTCTGGTTCAATCGCTACCAAACCAATATCTTTCCCGGCTCTCTCGCAGCCAAATCAATCCTTTAAAGTTTTGCAAGAGAGGCTATCTCATCCATATATCCACTATTGAGTTACGAGTTCAAGAGAGGCTATCTCACCAGCGTTTGTGGAGTCAGAGTCCGGTGAAAGGCTATTTCACCATGTTATCTTTGTGACTATCATTTTCAAAAATCCAAAAAAAAAAAAAAAAAAAAAACCTCTGATTTTGGGCCAGTCAAAATGTGTTGTCTGTTCAGCTTTGACATTCGCGCGACAAGCACGCTCTGCCAAAGAGGGGCATCTGTAGACACCCCATTTTGACAAGGCCCTAAAATCCCCAAAATTGAATATCCAATAAAATTCCCAAATTTCGAGTCCCAAGACATCCCAAAATTAACCTCCGCAAATTTCTGGGGACTGAGCCCAAAATGAGAAGAAGGTTTGAGTCTTGGAGCATCTTATTGTGCGTATTTGTGAGTACAAACTCCCCAAGAGGTTGTTAGTATTCTCGAGAGTCCTCCGGCAAAATTTCAGGGCAATCGGGCGAAAGATGAAGAAAAAGACAGGCAAAGTATGTGCGATAATCAAAGAAACAGCGAAGATGCCAAAACCATCATCGTCACTGTCCCCACCTCTCCTCATGTTTCTTCGTTTCCTCCTCATTTTCTTTACATATATAAATATATATATATATAATATAAAAAAAACGAAGACAGACGAGAGACAGAGAAGATGCCAAAATCGTCATCATCACTGTCCCCACCTCTCCTCGTTTTTCTTCATTTCCTCCGCATTTGTCTTCGTCGGCCAGGCCTTCTTTCATAAAGTCCAACCACGAAACAATAAAAAAATAAAAAAATCAACCCAAAACCCCCCAATAAAAAAAACCATTCAAGCACCTTCTTCTGGTGGCCAACCCTCTGGAGACAGAAAAAAAAAAAAGAAAGAAGAAACGACAGTAGAAGAAAAACCAGAGGGGAGAGAGAGATCTGCAGAGAAAGAGAGAGAAAGGGAGAGAGAGAGAGAGAGATCTGTAGAGAGAGAGGTAGAGAGATAGAGAGGGAGAGAGAGAGGGAGATCTGCAGAGAGAGGGAGAGAGAGACAGAGATCTGCAGAGAGAGAGAGGAAGGGTCTTCTCCTCCGGCAACCCAACCGGATTCCGGCCACCTTCTCCGGCATCCTCCCAACCAACCACCGGAGCTCCACCGGCATCCCCATCTCCTCCACCCCACCTCCAGCGGGCCCCACATCAGCGGGCCCCACACAAGCACGACTCTGTCAACACCTTCCTGGATCTTTTGTGGCGTAAGTTCATTTTTTTTATTTTTTTAATTATTCATTCTTTGCACTACACGGGTCCCACAGCGGGTCCCACATCAGTAGGTCCCACAGCGGGTCCCACAACAGCGGGTCCCACATCAGTGGGTCCCACAGCGGGTCCCACATCAATGGGTCCCACATCGGCGGGTCCCACAGCGGCGGGTCCCACAGCAGGTCCCACAACAGCGGGTCCCACATCAGCGGGTCCTACTATGAATAGTAGTTTTTGAATAGTACTTATAAATAGTAATTATGAATAGTAGTTTTGAATAGTACTTATAAATAGTAATTATGAATAGTAGTTTTGAATAGTACCTATAAATAGTAATTATGAATAGTATTTTTGAATAGTAATCTTGTATAGTAATTATAAATAGTAATTATAACAGTCTTCAGCACAGGAGTCAGTCCTTCAGTCAGTCCAGGAATTTTTCCTGTCATCATAGGGGTTAGGATTCTGTCCATCCTCCCATCAAGTTGTGATCTTTACCCGCTCCTGCAAGGTATAGGATGCTGTCCAACCCTTGCCGAGTTATTTTCCTGTTCGTTCCCCCGCAAAGTATAGGATGATGTCCAACCTTTGCGGGATTCCAGAAGTCTCCCTACCCTTATGATGATAGGATTTTATTCTCTGGTGTCAAAAAACAATAAAAACATTTCAAAAACACTTGAAAACAACAAAAACATTCCAAAAAACACTTGAAAATTCAAAAACATCTCAAAAACAATTCAAAATCCAAAAACATTTTAAAAATCAAAATTTCAAAAAATCTTGAGTCATTTGCAGAGTAGTTAGGGATTCAGTCCGAACTACGGATGGCTTGATCCCTAGCTGAGGGGTACGTAGGCAGCTCAGGCGTGCTGCTGGCACCCTGAGTTCAGTCACCATTTTTAGACACCATTTTTACACCCTTTCACCATTTTCAGTCACCATTTTTTGTAAATATTTCTCATAACTTTCACCATTTTTCATAACTTCAAAACCTCCAAAAAATACAAAAAACTTCAAAACCTTTTCAAAAAGATCTTCCCCTAGAGTTAGGAGTCTGTCCTAGATATTTAGGGTGTTTTAGAGTTAGGAGTCGGTCTTGATTTGTATTGATGTGGTGTGTCCTGTCGTGTGAGTGTCCCTAGAGTTAGGAGGCCTCGAGTCGATCGGTCAGACACTTAGTCGAACCGATGGCTAGACTAGGAAGCATATAGTCAGCCCATGGTTTTCTTTATGTTGCACAGCCTAGATACACATAGGATGTAGGGCCCACCTGCATTAGCTTAAGGCTAAACAACCTGCATTAGTTAGGACATATAGAGAGTCGTAAAAATCACAATCCACTTGAATTTAACCAATCGCACAAAAAGCTTTAAAATCAGTCGAGTCTAGTGGATCGAGTCTAGGATAGCGGTCCTAGAGTTTTAGGCATCGTAGTTTAGAATAGGGCATTGAACTACGTTGACTCCGATTCTTCCCGAGGCCGGGATACGTAGAGCAGCTAAGATGGACGGTCATCTTGGTCCGAGTCAAGTCCTGCATTAGAGTTAGGATTTGTTTTCCTGTTATATATATAGTTTATTTGTGTTATGTATTTTGTTGTGTTTTTCTTATTTTTATGTACAGATCCTATACCTTTAGCTGTAGCATGCATGTGTTCGCCCACCAGAACTTAGACACCAATTAGGCATGGCACTCATAACCTAGCTATTCTTAGGCGACATATCTTTCATTTCTTTTGTGTGTGCTTCTTATTCATCTCCGAGACATGCATGATTAGCTAGACGTTATCTCGGGGATATTTGTTCCCATTTCGCATGATTTTCTCCCAAAACTCTTCAAAATTAATAATAAATGGCATAAGAGACCAGGTGCTTGCACTTGGGCGAATTGGGGGCGCCTAATCCCTTCCCCATTCGTCATCAGGCACGAACCCTTCGTATCTCTGGTTATCTGTTGCGACAGAGCACAGCATGGGATCCAGGGCCCACTTCCTTGGATGGCGACTCTTTCTTTGCTTAGGGTGCGTCTCGAATCCGGGCTAGTCCCCGAATCGAGAGGTATCTCACTTTACATCGCCGCTCATGCTGTGAGGGGCACTCTTTCGAGAGTTCCTTGGTGGGGCTCTCCTTCACGTGGACGATCTAGAGACTCGCGCGGGGGCCCGTCCCCTCACGCCCGTCCCGGATCTGGTTCCACAGCAGAAAACGACAAAAATCTGGTTGTCTTAGGCTGGCAAGGATATGGCGCGTTATACAAAATGACAAAAATCTGGTCGTCTCAGGCCGTGTAGAGGGCTTGGCCGGCTAGAGAAGTTCACTTCATATTTCTGGTCGTCCCAGGCCGTGCAGAGGGCATGGCCGGCCAGAGAATTTCACTTCCTATTTCTGGTCATTCCAGGCCGTGCAGAAGGCTTGGTCTGCCAGAGCTCACTTTATATTTCTGGTCGTCCCAAGCCATGCAGATGGCTTGGCTGGCCAGAGATCACTTCCTATTTCTGGTCGTCCCAGTCCTTGCAGAGGGCTTGGCCGACCAGAGTTCACTTCATATTTCTGGTCGTCCCAGGCCATGCAGAGGGCTTGGCCAGCTAGAGTTCACTTTATATTTATGGGCGTCCCAGGCCGTGCAGAGGGCTTGGCCGGCCAGAGGGTCTCACTTCATATTTCTGATCGTCCCAGGCTGTGTAGAGAGTTTGGCCGGCCAAAGAGTTTCTCTTCATATTTCTGGTTGTCCCAGGCCGTGCAGAGGGCTTGGCCGGCCAGAGAGTCTCTCTTTATATTTATGGTCATCCCAAGCCGTGCAGAGGGCTTGGCCATCCATAAAGTTTCACTTTATATTGGTCGTCCCAGGCCGTGTAGAGGGCTTAACCGGCCAGAGTTCACTTCATATTACTGGTCGTCCTAGGCCGTGCAGAGGGCTTGGCAAGTCAGAGTTCACTTCATATGTCTGGTCGTCCCAGGCTGTGCAGAGGGCTTGGCTGTCCAGAGTTCACTTCATATTTCTGGTCGTCTCCAGTCTAAAATCACCTCGTCCCTACTACCTATGAGTTCGTCAGGGATAATTACATCCACCCTATGGCCTGCCATGTACGGGGCGGGAACCCTGGTCGAATCAGATTTGGTCCTCTCCGACGAACTTGACTCCGAGCTGCTACCCGAGGCAGATTCCCCCGAGGACGACCTAGAGCCTGCCTCAGAACTAGAGCTACTACTGGACATCAAGAATACAAAAAACAGGGAAAGACGGAGAAAGCCAGACAAATGAAGAAGACGCACTAAAAAGAAGATTACCAGTCTGAAGGCACTTAACGCAGCAACGACCACAAAGCTAATCGCTGACTCGAGCAGGCAGAGCAGAAGCGAGGCAGATTGAAAGTAAAAGTGAAAAGTGAAAGTGAATGGGTAAGTGACCGCTTCTTATAGCCTTAGAGGCTTGAGGCGGTTCACATTCGCGAACCAAAGGCCGTCACGTGGCCCTCATTAATGAGGCACGGTGCACAAGGCGAGGCAACGCGTATGTATATGTTCGGGGATACGTATGATACATACGTTTATTGTGTATGTATGTACTTTGTATGAATACGCGTACAGCATGAGTATAAAAAAATTGTTTGTCTTTAATCTGGTCGTCTCAAGCCGGCCAGGATATGGTGCGTGCAAAAAATGACAAAAATCTGGTCGTCCCAAGCCGGCCAGGATATGGTGCGTGCAAAAAATGACAAAAATCTGGTCGTCCCAGGCCGACCAGGATATGGCGCGTGCAGAAAACGACAAAAATCTGATCGTCTCAAGCCGGCCAGGATATGGCACGTTGCAGAAAATGACAAAAATCTGGTCGTCACAAGGCGGCCAGGATATGGTGCGTGCAGAAAACGTTAAAAATCTGGTCGTCTTAAGCCGGCCAGGATATGGCGCATGCAGAAAATGACAAAAATCTAGTTGTCCCAGGCTTACCAGGATATGGCGCGTTGTGGAAAATGACAAAAATCTGGTCGTCCCAGGCCGGCCAGGATATGGTGAGTTGGAGAAAACAACAAAAATCGGGTCGTCCCAGGCCGACCAGGATATGGCGTATTGCAGAA
The DNA here is from genome assembly GCF_043159265.1 of Tasmannia lanceolata. NCBI lineage: Eukaryota > Viridiplantae > Streptophyta > Magnoliopsida > Canellales > Winteraceae > Tasmannia > Tasmannia lanceolata. The sequence continues at coordinate 51,294,294 of NW_027518680.1, read as the reverse complement.
AACGACAAAATCTGGTCGTCCCAAGCTGGTCAGGATATGCCACGTTGCAGAAAATGACAAAAATCTGGTCATCCCAGGCCGGCCAGGATATTGCACGTTGCAGAAAACGAAAAAAATATGGTCGTCCCAGGCTGGATATGGCGTGTTGCAGAAAACGACAAAAATCTGGTCGTCCCAGGCCGTGCAGAGGGCTTGGCCGGCCAGAGTTCACTTCATATTTCTGGTCGTCCCAGGCCGTGTAGAGGGCTTGGCCGGCCAGAGTTCACTTCATATTTCTGGTCGTCCCAGGCCATGCAGAGGGCTTGGTCAGCCAGAGTTCACTTTATATTTATGGGCGTCCCAGGCCGTGCAGAGGGCTTGGTCGGCCAGAGAGTCTCACTTCATATTTCTGGTCGTCCCAAGCTGTGTAGAGAGTTTGGCTGGCCAGAGAGTTTCTCTTCATATTTCTGGCTGTCACAGGCCGTGTAGAGGGCTTGGCCGGCCAGAGAGTCTCTCTTTATATTTATGGTCGTCCCAAGCCGTGCAGAGGGCTTGGCCAGCCAGAAAGTTTCACTTCATATTGGTCGTCCCAGGCCGTGCAGAGGGCTTAGCCGGCCAGAGTTCACTTCATATTTCTGGTCGTCCCAGGCCGTGCAGAGGGCTTGGCATGTCAGAGTTCACTTCATATTTCTGGTTGTCCCAGGCTGTGCAGAGGGCTTGGCTGGTCAGAGTTCACTTCATATTTCTGGTCGTCCTAGGCCGTGCAGAGGGCTTGGCCGACCAGTGTATTTCACTCCCTCTTTTTATTCGTCCCAGGCCGGACAGAGGGCTTGGCCAACCAGACTATTCCACTTCCTATTTTTGGTCGCCCCGAACTAGGCAAGACGCCAGAAGCTGGCTGACGCGCTTCATCCCAAACCTCAGCTCACTCAACCACTCAGGAGCACAACCTCTCATGCTTCCCCAAGTCACTACAATGACTTGGAGAACCGGAGGGCAAATGACGGGGTATGAAAAGCCACATCCAATCAGTTGTCGACACGTGGCCCCCAAAGGGCCACTAAGGAGTTGACATCAGCCCCCAAGGGCAGCTGGGTAATCTGCCAAGAGCAGGTAAAATCGAGCCCACACATGGGCCGACACCCGTCCCAGGGTAAGTAGTCCAACCACCCCAGAACTCTCCCCATAAATAGCCTTCACTCATGCTAAGGTGAGAGAGGATTTTCCTAAGCTATAATTCCAAGCTCTGGCTTTACTCTTCTGCTCATACTGACTTGAGTGTCGAAGGGCCTGTCCGGAGCAACGACTCCGGGTTGGTCTTCTGACCTTGTGCGCTCCTGTGCAGGACATAATATTCTTAAGTCAATTTGGACCTGCCGGATCAGCTCTTTCATCACTGCCGTATCTATTACCAATTTTGGGCCTAACAAAAGGTTAATTGTGTCATTTTAAAATATAAAAGACAAGAAACATGAGCATCTTGTGTCAAAAGATGTATGTGTTTAAATCATGTCCCAAGGTTTATTATGGTTCCCAAAAAACACCTAAGAGACAATTAACTACAAAAAGACAAGGTCCATGAGCACATGTATCAAAATATAGTTGTGCTGAAATCATTTTGCAAAAAGTAATGTAACATAGACTACATAGTCAGTATCTATGCTGGTTTAAAATTTTTTTGTTGGTGTTTCTCAATATAGCACGAAAAAAGTAAGTAAATGCTATCAGTTTGGCCAGTAACTCTCCACTAACTTATTACCTACTAGTAATACCCGACGTGCGATGCACGACACCGCAAAAAAAAGGACTATGATACCGAAAAAAATTAGTTAAAAATATGTAGAAACAATAAGCAAAAAAGTATGCATAACCACTTACCAATTAACGAAAAAATGCAAAATAAAAAATTTTCTAATTAATTTTTGTGTAAAAAAAAATGCACGATGTGGCAAAAAAAAGTATATGATACAAAATTTTCTAATGAATTTTTGTTTAAAAAATAAAAAACTGCACGACATGGCAAAAACAAAGTATATGAAATAAAAAAAAAACGTTACTTAAAAAATATGTAGAAAAAAATAAGGGAGGGGCTAGGATTGAAAATAAGTGGGTTGAATGGGTGCCTTTGTTAAAAAGCATAAAGGAGAGCGTAGGATTGAAAATATGTGGGTTGAATGGGTGCCTTTGTTAAAAAGCATAAAGGAGGGGGTAGGATTGAAAATATGTGGGTTGAATGGGAGCCTTCGTTAGAAAAAGTAAAAAAAAATGAGGTGTAAATCCCACCAATTTTTCAAAAAATTCAAAAAAGCATTGGCTTTTCCTCCCAGCTTATTATAGTAGATTTTGAAAGGGGATTTGCTAGCGTCCATCGCAGAAAAGCTTTTCGCGGATGGTCTGTTGCATCTGACACAAGCCACATAATGAATGGAGACAAAATCTGCTGAAAAGAGAGCCTCTGTGGCTGCTATCAGATGCAACGAACCATCCTCAAAATGCCTTCTGCGATGGACACTAGCAAATCCCATTTCTGTTAAACAAAGTTACGCAGTGGGCTGAACTGAACTCTCCACTAACTTATTACCTATTTTGAAAGGGGATTTGCTAGTGTCCATCGCGGAAAGGCTTTTCGAGGATGGTCTGTTGCATCTGACACAAGCTACAGAATGAATGGAGACAAAATCTGCTGAAAAGAGAGCCTCTGTGGCTACTATCAGATGCAACAGACCATCCGTGAAATGCCTTCTGCGATGGACACTAGCAAATCCCATTTTTGTTAAAAGAAGTTGTACTTTTAAAACATTGGGCTGAACTAAACTCTGCACTAACTTATTACCTATTTTGAAACGGGATTTGCTAGCATCCATCGCGGATGGTTCTGTTGCATCTGACACAAGCGACATAATGAATGGAGACAAAATCTGCTGATAAGAGAGCCTCTTGTTGGGGAAAACACGGATAAACCACGGTGGATAATTTCCCCCTTCTATCTGCGAATCAAGAAAATAGCCACGAACAAGAAAACTACAAAGCAAGAAAATAGCAATCCACCACACAAATCAAGAACACTCGATTTTAACGTGGAAAGCCCTCCGTTGTGAAGGGAAAAACCACGGGACAAGCTCCGAAAGAAATCCACTATGATAAGAGAAATACAAGGTCTTTCTTCTCAAGTTTTCCCAAAAACTTGAGGAATATACAAGAATAGAAGATTAAGAATAAATCTTAGAGGAAATATGGGTTACCTCAAAAAACCCCTTGCAAGAGAATGTTTTCCCACCTCAAAGAACGAAGGTGAGAGATCTTCTTCTTCTTCTCCAAGAACCACTCCAAAACCTTAGGTTTTGGCTCCTTCTTCTTTCTTCTTTCCTGCCCAAGCAAAAACTTTTACCTTCAATGGAGTTAGGGTTACAAAAGCCCTTTTAAGATTCAGCCCCAAAGCAAACCCTAGATGCACACAAGAGAAACCTTTTTTTCTCTTTCTATTTTTCCTCTCTCTCCTCACGTTTCTCCTTTTTTTTCGTTTTTGTTTTTTCACTCATTGGAAAAACCCAACTCACGACTCTCTTTGTTTTCTAAGAGTTGCGTGAGTGGGCGGGGCCCTTTATGGGGATGGACCCACAACAATCTCCCCCTCCAGCCCCATGAAGGAGGATCTCTGAACTAGATGCTCACGTGGCACCCATGCCTGCCAAAGCTCTGCATAGCTCATGCTTCTCCTTTGGCACGGTCTTCGTCATCATATATGACAGATTCCGATCGGTGTGAATCTTGCTAATCTCCATCAATCTATTTTCCAAAACATCTTTAATCCAATGGTAACGCACATCAATGTGCTTCGTCTTGGAGTGGTAAGTGGCATTCTTACTCAGATCAATGGCACTCTGACTGTCGCATCTGACCACGTATTCTTTCTGATCCAAACCCAACTCTATAAGAAAACGCTTTAGCCAAAGCATCTCCTTAAAAGCTTCGTAGCAGCAATATACTCTCCCTCTGTAATCGATAGTGCAACACACTTCTGCAGCTTCGATTGCCATAAAATGGCTCCCCCTGCAAAAGTAAATAGGTAGCCTGAAGTAGACTTCCTCTTGTCCATATCTCCTGCCGTATATGCATCTGTATAGCCTTCAACCCTGGGTGATGTATTTCCAAAACATAAGCACTTTTTCGAAGTGCCTCCTAGATATCTCAAAATCCACTTTACAGCTTCCCAATGCTGCTTGCCTGGATTTGCCAAATATCTGCTTTCTACACAGGTCACATATGCTATGTCGGGCCTTGTACAAATCATAGCATACATTATGCTCCCTATGGTTGACGCATAGGGAATCTTCTCCATCTCTTCACTACTGGTTGGAGACAACTTCTTACTTAGCTTGAAGTGACCAACTAGTGGAGTACTGACGGGCTTGGCATTTTTCATGTTGAACCTTCCAAGTACTTTCTCAATGTACTTCTCCTTTGATAGCCATAGCTTCTTGTTTCTCCTATCACGCTTTACTGTCATACCCAAAATCTGCTTTACAGGCCCTAAGTATTTCATGTCAAAGACTTGCTTCAACTCTTTCTTTAACCTGCCAATCAGGTTAGCATCTTAACCAACAACAAGCATATCATCAACATATAACAAGAGAATAATTAATTTACCATCAGGAAACTTCCTGACATACGCACGGTGATCTGTAGCTGTTCTTTTGCACCCTTGATCCATAATAAATGAATCAAACTTCTTGTACCACTGTCTTGGAGCTTGCTTCAACCCAATCAAACTCTTCTTCAACCTGATAATCATCTGCTCTTTGCCCTTTACATGAAACCCTTCTGGCTATTCCATGTAGATTTCTTCATTCAAGTATCGATGCAAGAAAGTTGTCTTGACATCTAGTTGTTCAACTTCTAAGTCTAGGCTAGCAGCTAAACCTAGGTTAGTGCGTATAGAGGACATCTTCACCACGGGAGAAAAAATTTCATCAAAGTCAATACCCTTTTTCTGCCCAAATCCTTTCACAACTAGCCTTGCTTTGTACTTTGTATTCTTCTTATCATCTTCATTCTTCACTTTGAATACCCACTTGTTCTTCAAAGCTTTTCGACCCTTTGGCAATTCAACCAACTCATAGGTTTTGTTCTTATGCAAGGAACTAAGCTCTTGTTGCATAGCCTTCTGCCACTGTTCCTTATGCTCATGTGTGATAGCTTCTTTGAAGCTTTCAGGTTCACCTTCTGTGAGAGTCACATACTCTGATGATGGATATCTCGTTGAGGCCTTTCTTTCCCTTTCTGATCTTCTCAACATAGATGGTTCATCTAGAGAGGGCGGCTCCCCCTGCTCAGTATCACCATGCACATCCTCATGCACATCTTCATCTATTTGAGGGGCCTCAGTACCCCAAGCCTGATCTTCATCATTTTTAGCTTGTTCCTCATCATCAAATGTGGGTAAGGGCTCTTGAGCTTCTAGTAGCTCAACTATAACCTCTTTTGGTGTTTCTTTCTCACCCAAATCAGAAATCGTCTGATCGCGAAAAACCACATCGCAGCTTCTATGCAACTTCTTGGTCTTGGGATCCTACAACCTGTACCCAAATTCATCATCACCATAACTCAAAAATACACATTGGGTTGCCTTGTCCTCGAACTTGCTTCGATTTTCCTTAGGCACATGCATGAAGGCCTTGCATCCAAACACTCTTAAGTGTGAGTATGATACATCTTTGCCTATCCATACTCTTTCTGGCACCTCTCCTTCTAACGGCGATGAAGGAGATCGATTTATCAAGTAGCACGTTGTACACATAGCTTCACCCCAAAACTCTTTTGGTAACTTTGCCAATGAAAGGATGCTTCGAATTCTTTCAACTATTGTGCGGTTCATTCTTTCTGCAACGCCATTGTGCTGTGGCGTATAAGGGATGGTCTTCTCATGTCTAATGCCATGCTTCGCACAATAATCCTTGAACTTTCTTGAGGTGTACTCTCCGCCATTATCCGAGCGGAGACATTTCAATGCCTTGGACATTTGCCTCTCAACCATAACATGAAACCTCTGAAAGATTTCAAGCACTTCATCTTTGCTCTTCATAGCATAGCACCAAACTTTTCTGGATACGTCATCAATAAAAGAAACAAAATACAATGCACCACCAAGAGTTTTTACTGTTATAGGGCCACATACATCAGAATAAACTAAATCAAGGATGTTAGTATTCCGGTTAGCTTTAGAATGTGAGAAAGAAATCCTGTGTTGTTTTCCAACTAAACAATGATCACAAGGGTTAAGGACACACCTTTGAGTTTTGGAAGGGAATTGTTCTTCACCAAAATCTCCAAACCTTTATCACTCAAGTGCCCAAGTCGTTGATGCCATAAATCTGGTTGAGATTTTTCAAGGGCATTTATCTCGCCCTTCGATTACTGATCATCTGTCTTGTAGACAGAGCAACACTTCTTACCTCTTGCCACAACAACAGAGCCTTTTCTCAACTTCCACAATCCATTGCCAAACTGTGACACATACCCTTCATCATCAATCCATTACCCTATCTCCCTCTATTGCACTCTCAACCTGGACCACTCAGGAATGCAATACTTATCCCTAATCTCCCCTAGTTTGGACTCATCAAGGATGTTCTCCTCGTAAAGAGCCTAAATATTGTACTGGGGATTGGCGTCCATCCGAGCCTCAGCTATGACCTCTGCAGGCCGCCCCGGAATAAAAGAGGTGGACGCCTCGGCCATATAGTTCATCTCACTCGCCTCTGCCCGGTAGGAGCTATCTGCTAGGACTGGGGTGGTGTTTAAGTCTAAAATCACCTCGTCCCCATTATCTACGAGTTGTCAAGGGCAACTACATCCCCCTATGGCTGGCCATGTACGGGCCGGGAATCATGGTCGGATTAGATGAACTGGACCCTGAACTGCTGGCAGAAGCGGATTCCCCTGAGGACGATCTAGAGCCTAACTCAAAACTAGAACTACTACTGGACATCAAGAATACAAAAAAAAAACAAGACGGAGAAAGCCAAAGTCAAATAAAGGAAAGACGCGCTAAGCAGATTATCGGTCTGAAAGCACCTAATTCAGCAACGACCATGACCACAAAGCTAATCGCAGACCCGAACAGGCAGAACAGAAGCAAAGCAGATGGAAAGTAAAAGTGAAAAGTTAAGAATGAATGGGTAAGTTACCGCTTCTTATAGCCTTGGAAGCTTGAGGCGGTTCATATTCGCGAACCAAGGGCCGCCACGTGTCCTTCATTAATGAAGCATGGTACGCAACACGAAGCGACGCATATGTACACGTACAAGGATAAGTATAATACATACATGTATAGTGTATGTATGTACTTTGTATATATATGCGTACCACATGAGTATGGAAAATTGTCCAAGTCTTTGATATGTCATCTCAAGCCGGCTAGGATATGGCGCGTGCAAAAAACGACAAAACTCTGGTCGTCTCAAGCCGGCCAGGATATGGCGCGTGAAAAAAACGACAAAAATCTGGTCGTCTCAGGCCGGCCAGGATATGGCGCGTGCATAAAACGACAAAATCTGGTTGCCTCAAGCCGGCCAGGATATGGCACATGCATAAAACGATAAAAATCTGGTCGTCTCAAGCCGGCTAGGATATGGCGCGTGCATAAAACGACAAAAATCTGGTCATCTCAAGCTGGCCAGGATATGGCGCGTGCATAAAACGACAAAATCTTGTCGTCTCAAGCCAGCCAGTATATGGCGCGTGCATAAAACGACAAAAATATGGTCGTCTCAAGCCGGCCAGGCGCGTGCATAAAATGACAAAAATCTGGTCGTCTCAAGCCGGCCAGGATATGGCGCATGCATAAAACGACAAAATCTGGTCGTCTCAAGCCGACTAGGATATGGCGCGTGCATAAAACGACAAAAATTTGGTCGTCTCAGGCCGGCCAGGCTATGCCGCGTGCATAAAATGACAAAATCTGGTCGTCTCAAGCCAGCCAGGATATGGCGTGTGCATAAAACGACAAACATCTGGTCATCTCAAGCTGGCCAGGATATAGCACGTGCATAAAACGATAAAAATCTGGTCGTGTCAAGCCAGCCAAGATATGTCGCGTGCATAAAACAACAAAAATCTGGTTGTCTCAAGCCGCCCAGGATATGGCGCGTGCGAAAAATGACAAAAATCTTGTCGTCCCAGGCCGTGCAGAAGGCTTGGTCGGCCAGAATACCCAACTTCATATTTCTGGTTGTCCTAGGCCTTGTAGAGGGTTTGGCCGGCCAGAATAGTTCACTTCATTTTCCTGGTCGTCCTAGGCCGTGCAGAGGGCTTGGCCGGCCAGAATATTTCACTTTATATGTCTGGTCGTCCCAGGCCATTCAAAGGGCTTGGCCGGCCAGAATATTTCACTCCCTGTTTCTGGTCGTCCCAGGCCGTGCAGAGGGCTTGGCCGGCCAGAGATTTCACTTCATGTTTCTAGTCGTCCCAGGCCGTGCAGAGGGCTTGGCCGGCCAGAATATTTCACCCCCTGTTTCTGGTCTTCCCAGGCCGTGCAAAAGGCTTGGCCGGCCAGAGAATTTCACTTCATATTTCTGGTCGTCCCAGGCTGTGCAGAGGGCTTAGCCGGCCAGAATATTTTACTCCCTGTTTCTGGTCGTCCCAAGCCGTGCAGAGGGCTTAGCCGGCCAGAATATTTTACTCCATGTTTCTGGTCGTCCCAGGCCGCGCAGAGGGCTTGGCCGGCCATAATATTTCACTACATATTCCGGGTCGTCCTAGGCCGTTCAGAGGGCTTGGCCGGCCAGAATATTTCACTTCATATGTCTGGTCGTCCCAGGCCGTTCAAAGGGCTTGGCCGGCCAGAATATTTCACTCTCTGTTTCTGGTCGTCCCAGGCCGGGCAGAGGGCTTGGTCGGTCAGAGAATTCCACATCATATTTCTGGTCGTCCTAGGCCGTACAGAGGGCTTGGCCAGCCAGACTATTCCGCTTGGTATTTCTGGTCGTCCCGAACTAGGCAAGACACCGGAAGGTGGCCGACGCGCTTCACCCCGAACCTCGGCTCATTCAACCGCTCAGGAACGCAACCTCTCATGCTTCCCCAAGTCACTACAATGACTTGGAGAGCCGAGGGGGGGGGGCAAATGATGGGTATGAAAAGCCACATCCAATTACCTGTCGATACGTGGCCCCCGGAGGGCCCACCACAAAGTTGACACCAGCCCCAGGGGTAGGCTGGTAATCTGCCAAGAGCAGGTAAAATCAAGTCCACACAGGAGCCGACACCTGTCCCGGGGTAGGTAATTCAACCACCACAGTGCTCTCATTATAAATAGCCTTCACTCATGCTAAGGAAGGGATCGGATCCCAAGAGTGAGAATCCATAAAATTGCCTTCTCCTTTTATGTGCCCATTACTGACTTGACTGTCGAAGGGCCTGTCCGGAGCACGACTCCAGGTTGGTCTTCTGACCGGGTAATCCCTTGTGTAGGTCGCAGTTAATTAACCAACTCGAACTACCAGGACTCGCCAGATCAGCTCTTTCGTCACTGCCTCATCTGTTACCAATTTTGGGCTTAATAGGGAGCTTGTGTGGCTGGTCTAACATGCAACAGACCATCTGCGATAGACGTTATGCAATGGACGCTAGCAAATCCCTTTCTAGAAAGAGTAACCTAGTTTGGTAGTTCGCAAAAACGAGTAACGACATTTGGCCCTCTTTTGTAAATGAGATAAGGTTCAGAGTCACGACATGGAATTCAAACCGAAGATGGGCTTAAATTTTAAAATGACAAAATTGCCCTTTATTTAGAGAATGTTAGGCGTGGCACTTTGATCTTTCCACACCCCCTTGGTTTTTTAACTTTTTATATGGTGTAAGCACGCATAGTTCAGTATTTCGCAAAATGTACTGTACGGCCCACACCATAGGATGATCCAAACCATCCATGTGATGGGCCACATAGTTAATAGGTTGTGCCCACAAAATCATTTCCATCGGATGATTTCCGATTGCATTTTGTGGAACCTCTATAGATCGGGAAGGCTAGGATCATCCTATGGAAATGATTTTTTGGGCACAACCAATTTACGTTGTGGCCAGTCAAATGGACGGTTTGCATCATCGCCGTACAATATTTTTGAAAATAATGGACTATACAAGCTAACACCATCAACCTATGGTGTGGGTCGTACAATATTTTTTATCTGAACCATTCAATTGCTAGTCATTGCATTGTAACTCCCATTCCAAAAAAATGTTTATTGCTTGTTGATTTTAGAGGTGCAACTCAGGTTTTAGGAATTCAGGTTGAGCTTTTACCTTAAAATCGGGTCAGGTTCGGGTTGATTCCAATTCATTGATTACCAAAAGCTCCAGGAATTGAATTCCACAAAGTCCATGTCTAACAACAAAAATAACATAATATTAGGTGTTAGGATTTTGTCATTTTCTCTAAATAAAGGTTAATTTTGTCATTTTAAAATTAACATTATTCCTCGGTTTGAATTCCGTGTAGTGACTGTCAACCAAACCTCATTTTACAAAAACAGGGCCAAATGTTATTACTCCTTTGCAAATAAGGAAACCAGTGCTTTTTCTCGAGTGAAGTGAACTGAATTCTCCACTAAAATACCTATTTGGAAAAAAAAACCTGTATTATTTTCAAGATTTTGCAAAAAAGGTCCAAATGCTATTACTCCTTTGCAAATCAGGAAACCAATGCTTTTCTCACCTTCAAAGGAACTTCATCAATTGAACTTCGTTAATTGAATTTCCTCTGTCTTCTGAGAACTCTGAAGAAGAGAAGGACCTAAGAAATTTTTAAAGAAAACACTCTACGTATCCTAATTGTTTGTCTTCCCAAATTGAAGGAGGTAGATTTCCAACTATGTGTTAATAACTTCAGATTATACAACTGAGTTAAATGTTGAATCTAATATTCTTCTTTTGGCATATATATTTATTGTTTTAAATTTTGGGTGATTCGTTAATTGATCAAATTCAGATATTTTCAAAATCCATGTTTTCATTATGAAGTCTTTTATCAAATTTAGATGAATTGGAATATTTTAGTGGCATAATTCTTTGCTGTCTATGTAGTCTGTTTGCTCTTCACCTTCATTTCTTATGGCTATTTTTCTCAATTCCAATGCCAATGACCCTTACATGTCCGTCCAAAGACTCCAAACGAAACCCTATTATCTGCCCGGTTGGCATTCGCTGGATTCCCTTCCTAAAAACTCTACTACTCTCAACCACCTCCTTCTCAACGCCTCGCCTCTCAAAGTCTTGTCACATGCTTTTGTTTTTGCTTCTCTTCTATGTCTTGCTCTGGGTATCGTTTTCTCTTTGAACATAAGTACATTTTATTTTTATTTTTCATTCATTAATGAATGAGACTGGTAAGAACTATATATGGATTCCGAACCGGGCTATTCTGCTTCCGGCAAACGAACCAAAGATGAATTTTCTTGCTTCTTTTTGTTTTCCATTTTTTCCCTTTAAATGGATGGATTTTAATTAGGGATCCTGAGTTTTGTTTTGGTTTTTAGGATGACCAAATTTTAGGGGATATCTTCAAACAGGGATTATTAATTCTTTTTTTGTAGGAGGATTTTGATTGTGCGTTTTTCTGTTCTAAAAGAGGATTTCAATTTTTCGGTTCTTTTTGGCTTTTTCCTATCACAAATTTGGTTCTGGATGTTCTTTTCTTCAGTTTCCCCGAACAGGGTCTTTTATTTAAATAGATCTCTAAAGTCTCTCATCAATTTCTTCGTTATGCCCTGCCAGTTGTCACCGAGCAAAACCTAAAAAAACATACTACAACCCTTCATCTCCTTCCCAAACCCATTTTAAGGTAATGTGAGTTAGTGTCTTATGAATTCCCTCATCGGATGCCTGTCAGTGTTTTATGAAATTCCTCATTGGAATGTAGAAACTTGAACAACGATGATTTCAGGTTATACACCGAATCCACAGGTTGATTTTCACGAAAGCTCATTGTTGGGGCTTTTGGAGTATTGGAAATCTTTTGGAAATGAAAAATATTTATAAAAGTTATGACTTCTTTGCATGCACAGAAAAGATAACTCAAACCGATCATAATTTTTAATTAGAAAGAGTTTCAATGTATGATGATTTCCTCTAGATCAACTATAATCATATCATTTTCCTAAAAATTGTGGGAAGAAAAAAGTTCTCCAAAAAAAAAAATCTCGTCGACAATGTCTTTCTTGTAATCCAAACAGGGCCAAAATTCTCTAAGATTGACCAACCGCTGAACATTATGCATGCGTGCTGATATGCTTGGTCGAACCGATCATATCCGTTAGACAATGGATTTAATGCTATGTTTTCTTCTCTTGTGAAATTCAATATTAATGCGTCTCACATCAAAATTAATTGAAAGTTTCGATATGAAAACTAAGTGTTTGAACAAAATTTATCATTTAATAGAGTGCTTAAATGATATGTTTATCCTTTTCTTTGATTATACCTTATGCTTTCGTAGTAGCATTTATGAATTAACTTACTGGAAACAATTTTCAATAAGTAAAGGGCGTGTTCGCAACCATAATTTAAATGGCTTCTACCCATTTTGTAGGTGCTCGAATGCAACGCAATAAAATCCAAAAAAGGTAGTTCTTGAATCTGCAAACTAGACCTGCCAAGCCCATTTCTCCAAACTCTACGTTTAACATGTATAAAGGATGGCATTTAAGCTATTTTTTTTCCAAAAAAGGATGAGAATATGAGGCACGACTAGGAGTCACTTACTTCGATCATCATAGATCCATTTCTACCCGATTCTATAGGGGAGGATGACCAGTGTTGCCGTACACACCCAAAATCTTTTTAGCAAAGGTGATTCTTCAAAAAATGAGTGGGAAAAAGACCCCAATACCCTTCTGACATGATGACAGTAACGTCAATCATTATCTTAAAGTTAGATTTAATGCATTTGATCTTAGCTGTTATTGTTTTCGTTCGTTCGAACATATGTTTGAACCCAAACAAGCGTTGGGTTCGTTTTAATCGTTGTCGTCTACAATAAGCAGAGACCGTTAGACCCTTTATAGGTGAAAGTATTTTTATGTACTTAAGATTCCGGCAGCGCACTCCAAAATTCGGCGGGATACTCGATATGTTTGGAACACATATTTGAACCTAAAAAATCCGACAGTGTACTTGATATTCCGGCGTCGTTCTTGATATTCCGTCGGCTTACTCGATACGTTTGGAACACATGTTTGAACCCAGAACATCCATCAGCGTACTCGATATTCCGACGGCGTACTCGATACATTTGGAACACATGTTTGAACTCAGAAAATTCGACAGCGTACTTGATATTCTGAGGGTGTTCTCAGCCAAAAGAGACGTGAGAAATAATAAAATATTCAATAACGTAGCCGTTCAGAGCCAAAAGAGATGTGAGAAATAATAAAATATTCAATAACGTTGTCGTTGCATAAACTTATCTTTTTTTGTGACTAATTACTCTGTCTATTTCATTTACAGGAGGACCTATTTTTGTTCTTAAAATGTTTCATCACCTAAACTTAGCTTACATTTTACTCTCTTATTTTTTGAATGCACATATTTTAGATGTAAGCTTTAATAGCACTGCCTTATGTTTGTTTTGTTTGTTGTCACAGTAAGCTTTATTTCACTTATCCGAAAAAGATCAAAGAGGAATACTAGCGTCAAGCGGAAGCTTCTCCCAAAGGTGTTTTAAGTGCAATTTTCTCGATGGGCTTATTTCATCAATGACATTGTAGAAATCAGAAGCTTTGACGACAGACAAGGATGCTTCATGAGTAGAAAAAACTAGCAATAATGAAAAATGGGTGATTCTCAAACCAATTTCAAACCAATATAAAGATTCTGTAATAAATCTTCAATTCTCCTTGAAAAAATTAAATCCTATTAGGGCCCGTTTGGATGCCGAGAAGATTTTGATTTGGATTTCTCTCATTTGCAGCCCTTTTTGCATTGTAATTTGGATTTCTCACATTTCTAATTCAGCATCTGATAGTGAAAATCAGATTTCTTTGCAGTGGAAATAAGAAATTGGAAATATATTTATTTTTAAAAACACATTGTCTAATAAAATTTAGTGGGTTGCCTTAATAAACTCTTTTTTCGCTGAACACTTGAGGCAGTGAATGTATTGTTTTCTAAAAAGCACATTGTCCAATAAAATTCTGACTGTTTTGAAGCGGCTCACAACCCATTGACGTACCATTCCTCAAACTTGATATATTTATACGGAAATGAAATCACTGCTACAATCTTTTGATATTCCGCGAAAGCTTCTTGTCTTTTAGTATTTACTATTTAAATGCCTGTCAAAAGGTTATTACAGTTCCCAAAAAGCTCTAACAAACCCTTTAAATACTAAAGGACAATCTAAATGGCTCGCACGTGCAACGCACGTGCATTTTTACTAGTAAATAAATAAAGCACAAATTTGCTTTCTGTAGTTGTTTTTGCCGTTTAAATACCATAAAATGTTCCCAAAAGCAAGTTATGGTGAACTATTTTATTTTATTTTAATTTGTCCCTCCTGATTTTTGTTGGTGCTTCAATCAAATGTAGCACAAAAAAATAATGTAACATAGTCTGTATCTGTTCTGGTTTCAAAAATATTTCTTGGTGTTTAAATCAGATGTAGCACAAAATTTTATTGATCAAATTCAGATATTTTCAATATCCATGCTTTTATTATGAAGTCTTTTATAAAATTTAGATGAATTGGAATATTTTAATGGCATAATTCTTTGTTGTCTATGTAGTCTGCTTGCTCTTCACCTTCAATGGAGACTGAGAAAGGAAAGAAGGAAACTCCAACCTTGGAGAACCAAGATGAAGAAGAACCGTCGGATCGATGCCTGATCGAAGAGGTGGCACTAGTGGTGCCGGAAACCGACGACCCACTACTCGAGAGCTCTGAAGAAGAGAAAAAACCACCTTCAATGGAGAGTGAGAAAGGAAAGAAGGAAACTCCAACCTTGGAGAAACAAGACGGGGAAGAACCATCAGATCGATTCTCGATCAAAGAGGTGGCACTAGTGGTGCCGGAAACCCACGACCCACTACTCAAGAGCTCTGAAGAAGAGAGAAAACCACCTTCAATGGAGACTGAGAAAGGAAAGAAGGAAACTCCAACCTTGGAGAAGCAAAATGAAGAAGAACCGTCAGATAGATGCCCGATCGAAGAGGTGGCACTAGTGGTGCCGGAAACCGACAACCCACTACTCGAGAGCTCTGAAGAAAAGAAAAAATAACCTTCAATGGAGACTGAGAAAGGACAGAAGGAAACTCCGGACTTGGATAAGCAAGACGAAGATGAACCGTCGGATCGATGCCCGATCGAAGAGGTGGCACTAGTGGTGTTGGAAACCGACGACCCACTACTCCCGGTCATGACATTTCGAGCATGGTTCCTCGGAATCTCATCTTGCATAATTCTCATATTCATGAACACTTTTTTCTCATACAGAGCCCAGCCCCGCACCATCTCCGCGATCCTCATGCAGATTGTTGTCCTCCCCATCGGAAAATTCATGGCATCACTCCTTCCAACTAGAGAATTTAACCTGATGGGTATGCAATTCAGCCTCAATCCGGGCCCATTTAATATGAAAGAGCACGTTATAATCACTGTTTTCACGAATTGTGGGGTGTGGTACGGAGGGGGAGAAGCGTATTCAATTGGGGCAATTACAGTCATTAAGGCTTATTACAAGCACAATTGAGTTTTCTTCTATCACTTTTAATAGTCTTCTCAACACAGGTATATATTTCTTGAGTTCTGTTTCTTAACAACAACAAAAAATACAATGTACCGTGTTTTTTTTTTTTTTTTTTTTAAAACTCAATTTTTTGAATCAAAACACAGAGGGATATCTGAATCTTTTAATGAGTGGTTTTTTCCTGAACAATATCTGGTTTTCTGGCTTTTTTGGCTCAGGTCTGTTTGGATGCCACTAATAACAGGACAAGTGACTTTTTGATGCATTTATTTCCCTTGGGTTATTTTCCTCTTATTTTTCCGCTTCATTGATATTTCTCACTGGGTTTTGTTGGTATCAAAACATTATGTAAATTGTGGCCACCCTAGGCATGGATTTGGGTCGAATGGTGGGCCAACCCATGATGAGGTGTGGACCCTAATAATATATCACTTCCCAAATATATCCAGTGTAAAATGGTGCACCCACCCTGTCAAATCATGTGTTGTAAAATTTTGGTCCCCGCTCATTCTAGGCATGAGGTGTAAAAAACCCATCATAGAAATTTTCCTGTAAATTTTTTTTCATAGAAAATATTTTCCTTCAAAAGAAACCCGTTCAGTATAGTTGGCCGATTACGTTTCTGTTTCCTTTTGTCCTTCTGTTTTCTCGAATTGATATATGATGTTACACAGATTAACAGCCTAGAAAATAATAAGTAAATAAAGCATAAATTTTCTTTTTGGACTTGTTTTTGCCGTTTAAATACCATAAAATGTTCCCAAAAGCAAGTTATGGTGAACTATTTTATTTTATTTTAATTCTGTTAGTAGTCCCTCCTGATTTTTACTTGTGCTTCAATCAAATGTAGCACAAAAAAATAATGTAACATAGTCTGTATCTGTTCTGGTTTCAAATAATTTTGTTGGTGTTTAAATCAGATGTAGAACAAAAAAGTAATGTAACCTAGTCTGTATCTTTGCTGGATTCAAAAGTAATATATAAAAGCAAAATTATTGGAATTTTTTTCATGTTTTCCATGTTGAGAGTCATCACTGACTCCTCCACGGTGCCAGAGGGGCCAGGACGGTACGGCACGGGCCCACATGGGTCCCACGTTGGGTGTTAGAAACAATTTTGGTGTGGAATTAATGTCCTAGTTAGATTAGGAGACATGTTGCTGTTTTGCTGTTAGAATAGGATTTCTAAATTGGCAGTTAGTTTTCTTTTAGAAAGTAGAGGTGACATAGTTGAATTTGTATTTAAATAGGATTCTATTTTTTTTTTTAGTTTTCTACAGATACAATACTTATAATAGAGTTAGAATAGGACTTTATATATATATATATATATAGGGAAGAGAGAGAGAGAGTGCTGTGAGGTAGAGAATTAGAAAACGTCAGTGTGTAATGTGAAGAGTGGGTTTTGCTTCTTGCTGTGATTTTGATCTTGTGTTGTTAAACAAGAGCATCAAGCTTTGTGTCTTTGATCTCTTATTTTCTACATTCCATTATAAATTTATGAATGTTTCTGTGGCAGATTTTGGGGTATGCATGGGCTGGAATGCTAAGAAGGTACTTGGTTGACCCTGTTGAGATGTCGTGGCCTTCCAACCTCGCTCAGGTTTCACTGTTCAGATCTGTGTTTTCGCCTTTTCTTTTTCCTTTTTTATTCTTATGGTGATGGGGTATGAAAAGCAATGACCAATTGGCTGTCAACACGTGGCCCTTAAAGGGCCCACCACGAATTCGGCACTTGCCCAGGGGTAATCCTGTAATTACCTGAGAGTAAGTAAACCTAAACCCACAAAAGGGCTGACACCTGTCCTGGGTAGGTAATTCAACCACCCCAGGCCTCCCTCTATAAAAGACCTCTCAAGGCTCAAAGCAAAGGGAGAAAAAAACTTCTAAACTACCACTCAAAAAGTTTTTGGCTTTGCACTCCTGCTCATACTGACTTGAGTGTCGAAGGGCCCGTCCGGAGCAACGACTCCGGGTTGGTCTTCTGACCTCATGCGCTCTTGTGCAGGACTCGGTTCCTTCACTTCAGCTCCTCGGGTCCGCCAGCTCAACTCACACGTCACTGCCGTATTTGTTACCGATCTTAGGCCTAACAGATTGACGCCATCCATGTGACACTGAACTAAAAGCTGTTCAAATTCCCTCTACAACATGGCAGGGCGGAAGAGTGCTCGGGTACCAACTACCCGAGCTACCCGAGCTGTATTTATGAATTACGAGCATGGTTTCAAATTTCGGTTTTGGACCGTGCGTATGTCAGCTGTCGACACGTGGCCCCCAAAGGGCCACCAAGGAGTTGACATCAGCCCCCAAGGGCAGCCGGGTAATCTGCCAAGAGCAGGTAAAATCGAGCCCACACATGGGCCGACACCTGTCACAGGGTAAGTAATCCAACCACCCCAGAACTCTCCCCATAAATAGCCTTCACTCATGCTAAGGTGAAAGAGGATTTTCCAAAGCTATAATTCCAAGCTCTGGCTTTACTCTTCTGCTCATACTGACTTGAGTGTCGAAGGGCCTGTCCGGAGCAACGACTCCAGGTTGGTCTTCTGACTTTGTGCGCTCCTGTGCAGGACATAATATTCTTAAGTCAATTTGGACTTGCCGGATCAGCTCTTTCATCACTGCCGTATCTATTACCAATTTTGGGCGTAACAAAAGGTTAATTGTGTCATTTTAAGATATAAAAGACAAGAAACATGAGCGTCTTGTGTCAAAAGATGTATGTGTTGAAATCATGTCCCAAGGTTTATTATGGTTCCCAAAAAACACCTAAGAGACAATTAACTACTAAAAGACAAGGTCCATGAGCACATGTATCAAAATATAGTTGTGCTGAAATCATTTCGTAAAAAGTAATGTAACATAGACTACATAGTCTGTATCTGTGCTGGTTTTAAAAAAATTTGTTGGTGTTTCCCAATATAGCACGAAAAAAGTAGGTAAATGCTATCAGTTTGGCCAGTAACTCTCCACTAACTTATTACCTACTAGTAATACCCGACGTACGATGCACAACACCGCAAAAAAAAGGACTATGATACCGAAAAAAATTAGTTAAAAATATGTAGAAACAATAAGCAAAAAAGTATGCATACCACTTACCAATTAACGAAAAAATGCAAAAGAAAAAATTTTCTAATTAATTTTTGTGTAAAAAAATATGCACGATCCAGCAAAAAAAAGTATATGATACAAAATTTTCTAATGAATTATTTTTTAAAAAATAAAAAAAAGCACGACACGGCAAAAAAAAGTATATGAAATAAAAAAAAACGTTACTTAAAAAATATGTAGAAAAAAATGAGGGAGGGGGTAGGATTGAAAATAAGTGGGTTGAATGGGTGCCTTTGTTAAAAAGCATAAAGGAGGGGGTAGGATTGAAAATATGTGGGTTGAATGGGTGCCTTTGTTAAAAAGCATAAAGGAGGGGGTAGGATTAAAAATATGAGGGTTGAATGGGAGCCTTTGTTAGAAAAACTAAAAAAAAATGAGGTGTAAATCCAACCGATTTTTCAAAAAAGCATGGGCTTTTCCTCCCAGCTTATTATAGTAGATTTTGAAAGGGGATTTGCTAGCGTCCATCGCAGAAAAGCTTTTCGCGGATGGTCTGTTGCATCTGACACAAGCCACATAATGAATGGAGACAAAATCTGCTGAAAAGAGAGCCTCTGTGGCTGCTATCAGATGCAACAAACCATCCTCAAAATGCCCTCTGCGATGGACACTAGCAAATCCCATTTTTGTTAAAAGAAGTTGCACAGTGGGCTGAACTGAACCCTCCACTAACTTATTACCTATTTTGAAAGGGGATTTGCTAGCGTCCATCGCAGAAAGGCTTTTCGAGGATGGTCTGTTGCATCTGACACAAGCCACATAATACATGGAGACAAAATCTGGTGAAAAGAGAGCCTCTGTGGCTACTATCAGATGCAACAGACCATCCGTGAAATGCCTTCTGCGATGGACACTAGCAAATCCCATTTTTGTTAAAAGAAGTTGCACTTTTAAAACATTGGGCTGAACTAAACTCTGCACTAACTTATTACCTATTTTGAAACGGGATTTCCTAGCGTCCATCGCGGATGGTTCTATTGCATCTGACACAAGCCACATAATGAATGGAGACAAAATCTGCTGATAAGAGAGCCTCTTGTTGGGGAAAATACGGATAAACCGCGGCGGATAATTTCCCCCTTCTATCTGCGAATCAAGAAAATAGCCACGAACAAGAAAACCACAAAACAAGAAAATAGCAATCCACCACACAAATCAAGAACACTCGATTTTAACGTGGAAAACCCTCCGTTGTGAAGGGAAAAACCACAGGACAAGCTCTGAAAGAAATCCACTATGAAAAGAGAAATACAAGGTCCTTCTTCTCAAGTTTTCCCAAAAACTTGAGGATTATACAAGAATAGAAGATTAAGAATAAATCTTGGAGGAAATATGGGTTACCTCAAAAAAGCCCTTGCAAGAGAATGTTTTCCCACCTCAAAGAACCAAGGTCAGAGATCTTCTTCTTCTTCTCCAAGAACCACTCCAAAACCCTAGGTTTTGGCTCCTTCTTCTTTCGTCTTTCCTACCCAAGCAAAGACTTCTACCTTCAATGGAGTTAGGGTTACAAAAGCCCTTTTAAGATTTAGCCCCAAAGCAAACCCTAGATCCACACAAGAGAAACCTTTTTTTCTCTTTCTATTTTTCCTCTCTCTCCTCACGTTTCTCCTTTTTTTCGTTTTTGTTTTTTCACTCATTGGAGAAACCCAACTCATGACTCTCTTTGCTTTCTAAGAGTTGCGTGAGTGAGCGGGGCCCTTTATGGGGATGGACCCACAACAATCTCCCCCTCCAGCCCCATGAAGGAGGACCTCTGAACTAGATGCTCACGTGGCACCCATGCCTGCCAAAGCTCTGCATAGCTCATGCTTCTCCTTTGGCACGGTCTTCGTCATCATATATGACGGATTCCGATCGGTGTGAATCTTGCTAATCTCCATCAATCCATTTTTCAAAACATCTCTAATCCAATGGTAACGCACATCAATGTGCTTCGTCCTGGAGTGGTAAGTGGCATTCTTACTCAGATCAATGGCACTCTGACTGTCACATCTGACCACGTATTCTTTCTTATCCAAACCCAACTCTATAAGAAAACGCTTTAGCCAAAGCATCTCCTTACAAGCTTCTGTAGCAGCAATATACTCTGCCTCTATAGTTGATAGTGCAACACACTTCTGTAGCTTCGATTGCCATAAAATGGCTCCCCCTGCAAAAGTAAATAGGTAGCCTGAAGTAGACTTCCTCTTGTCCATATCTCCTGCTGTATATGCATCTGTATAGCCTTCAACCCTGGGTGATGTATTTCCAAAACATAAGCACTTTTCGAAGTGCCTCTTAGATATCTCAAAATCCACTTTACAGCTTCCCAATGCTGCTTGCCTGGATTTGCCAAATATCTGCTTACTACACAGGTCGCATATGCTAGGTCGGGCCTTGTACAAACCATAGCATACATTATGCTCCCTACGGCTGACGCATAGGGAATCTTCTCCATCTCTTCACTACTGGTTGGAGACAACTTCTTACTTAGCTTGAAGTGACTAGCTAGTGGAGTACTGACGGGCTTGGCATTTTTCATGTTGAACCTTCCAAGTACTTTCTCAATGTACTTCTCCTTTGATAGCCATAGCTTCTTGTTTCTCCTATCACGCTTTACTGTCATACCCAAAATCTGCTTTACAGGCCCTATGTCTTTCATGTCAAAGACTTGGTTCAACTCTTTCTTTAACCTGCCAATCAGGTTAGCATCTTA
This sequence comes from Tasmannia lanceolata, assembly GCF_043159265.1. NCBI lineage: Eukaryota > Viridiplantae > Streptophyta > Magnoliopsida > Canellales > Winteraceae > Tasmannia > Tasmannia lanceolata. The sequence goes on along the minus strand of NW_027518680.1, from coordinate 51,272,764 downwards.
ACCAACAATAAGCATATCATCAACATATAACAAGAGAATAATTAATTTACCATCAGGAAACTTTCTGACATACGCACGGTGATCTGTAGCTGTTCTTTTGTACCCTTGATCCATAATAAATGAATCAAACTTCTTGTACCACTGTCTTGGAGCTTGCTTCAACCCATACAAACTCTTCTTCAACCTGCAAACCATCTGCTCTTTGCCCTTTACATGAAACCCTTATGGCTGTTCCATGTAGATTTCTTCATTCAAGTCTCCATGCAAGAAAGTTGTCTTGACATCTAGTTGTTCAACTTCTAAGTCTAGGCTAGCAGCTAAACCTAGGATAGTGCGAATAGAGGACATCTTCACCACGGGAGAAAAAATTTCATCAAAGTCAATACCCTTTTTCTGTCCAAATCCTTTCACAACTATCCTTGCTTTGTACTTCGTATTCTTCTTATCATCTTCGTTCTTCACTTTGAATACCCACTTGTTCTTCAAAGCTTTTCGACCCTTTGGCAATTCAACCAACTCATAGGTTTTGTTCTTATGCAAGGAACTAAGCTCTTGTTGCATAGCCTTCTGCCACTGTTCCTTATGCTCATGTGTGATAGCTTCTCTGAAGCTTTCAGGTTCACCTGCTGTGAGAGTCACATACTCTGATGATGGATATCTCGTTGAGGCCTTTCTTTCCCTTTCTGATCTTCTCAACATAGATGGTTCATCTAGAGAGAGCGGCTCCCCTTGCTCAGTATCACCATGCACATCCTCATGCACATCTTCATCTATTTGAGGGGCCTCAGTACCCCAAGCCTGATCTTCATCATTTTTCAGCTTGTTCCTCATCATCAAATGTGGGTAAGGGCTCTTGAGCTTCTAGTAGCTCAACTATAACCTCTTTTGGTGTTTCTTCCTCACCCAAATCAGAAATCGTCTGATCGCGAAAAACCACATCGCAGCTTCTATCTAACTTCTTGGCCTTGGGATCCCACAACCTCTACCCAAATTCATCATCACCATAACTCAAAAATACACATTGGGTTGCCTTGTCATCGAACTTGCTTCGATTTTCCTTAGGTACATGCATGAAGGCCTTGCATCCAAACACTCGTAAGTGTGAGTAGGATACATCTTTGCCTGTCCATACTCTTTCTGGCACCTCTCCTTCTAACGGCGATGAAGGAGATCGATTTATCAAGAAGCACGTTGTACACATAGCTTCACCCCAAAACTCTTTTGGTAACTTTGCCAATGAAAGCATGCTTCGAATTCTTTCAACTATTGTGCGGTTCATTCTTTCTGCAATGCCATTGTGCTGTGGCGTATAAGGGATGGTCTTCTCATGTCTAATGCCATGCTTCGCACAATAATCCTTGAACTTTCTTGAGGTGTACTCTCCGCCATTATCCGAACGGAGACATTTCAATGCCTTGGGCATTTGCCTCTCGACCATAACATGAAACCTCTGAAAGATTTCAAGCACTTCATCTTTGCTCTTCATAGCATAGCACCAAACTTTTCTGGATACGTCATCAATAAAAGAAACAAAATACAATGCACCACCAAGAGTTTTTACTGTTATAGGGCCACATACATCAGAATAAACTAAATCAAGGATGTTAGTATTTCGGTTAGCTTTAGAATGTGAGAAAGAAACCCTGTGTTGTTTTCCAACTAAACAATGATCACAAGGGTTAAGGACACACCTTTGAGTTTTAGAAGGGAATTGTTCTTCACCAAAATCTCCAAACCTTTATCACTCAAGTGCCCAAGTCGTTGATGCCATAAATCTGGTTGAGATTCTTCGAGGGCATTTATCTCGCCCTTCGATAACTGACCATCTGTCTTGTAGACAGAGCAACACTTCTTACCTCTTCCCACAACAACAAAGCCTTTTCTCAACTTCCACAATCCATTGCCAAACTGTAACACATACCCTTCATCATCAAGCTTTCCTGTTGAGATGAGATTCAATCTGACGTCAGGAACATGCCTCAAATCCTTGAGTATCAACTTGCAACCAACATTGGTGGTAATGCCAACATCACCAATGCCAATAATTTTTGATACGCAGTCATTTTCCATCTTTACCGAACCAAAGTCACCTGACTCGTACGTGGTAAAGAAATCTCTATGTGAGGTGGCATGCAAGGAGGCTCCTGAGTCAACTACCCAATTTGACCCATCAGATGCTGTGCTAACACAACCTTCCCCACATATCGAGAATATCACAACTTCAATCGATGCCACTGCAGTGGTTTCTTGAGTTTCTCTACTTCCTTGGCCATTTTTTTCTTTCTTTTGCTCACTTTTGTATATTCTGCAATCCTTCTTTATATGTCCAGGCTTCCTGCAATGAAAAAAAATTATTTCACTTCTTGACTTGGATCTTCCTCTTGATTTGCTTCGGCTATAATTTTTCTTGTCCTTTGATCTCCCCCGTTCTTCAGTTACTAATGCCTGGGAGTGGGAGGAATCTGAAGATTTTCTTCTCACTTCTTCATTCAACAAACTGCTTGCAACTTGGCTTATGGTGACAATACCATCCGGCGCTGAGTTGTTAAGGGATACGACAAGAGTCTCCCAACTGTCAGGCAATGAGCTTAGCAATAACAGTGCCTGGAGCTCATCATCTAGCACCATCTTTATAGCAGCAAGCTGATTCACAATGCTCTGTATCTCATTCAGGTGCTCTGCAACTGACCCATTCTCTCTAAACTTCAAGTTCACAAGCTTTCTGATCAAGAACCCCTTATTACCAGCCGTCTTTCTCTCATACAGATCATGCAACTTCTTCCACAAAGAACTTGCACTAGTTTCTGTCGCCACATGGTGGAACACAACATCATCTAGCCATTGTCGAATACAAGCAATAACTTTTGTATCCAACTTTTTCCTATCATCCGGTTTTACGGATTCTGGATTCTTTTCTATACCCTCAATTGGCAAATAGAGGTCTCTTGAATATAACAGATCTTCCATCTTGGCTTTCTAGATTAACCAATTTCCTCCGTTTAGGCTAATCATCCTTGATGAGGTACTTGCCTCCATCTTTGATTCGCAGATAAATAATAACCAACAACCAAGGCTTTGATACCAGTTTGTTAGGGAAAACACGGATAAACCGCGGCGGATAATTTCCTCCTTCTATCTGCGAATCAAGAAAATAACCACGAACAAGAAAACCACAAAGCAAGAAAATAGCAATCCACCACACAAATCAAGAACACACGATTTTAACGTGGAAAACCCTCCGTTGTGAAGGGAAAAACCACGGGACATGCTCCGAAAGAAATCCACTATGAAAAGAGAAATACAAGGTCTTTCTTCTCAAGTTTTCCCAAAAACTTGAGGAATATACAAGAATAGAAGATTAACAATAAATCTTGGAGGAAATACGGGTTACCTCATAAAACCCCTTGCAAGAGAATGTTTTCCCACCTCAAAGAACCAAGCATGAGAGATTTTCTTCTTCTTCTCCAAGAACCACTCCAAAACCCTAGGTTTTGACTCCTTCTTCTTTCTTCTTTCTTGCCCAAGCAAAGACTTCACCTTTAATGGAATTAGGGTTACAAAACCCCTTTTAGGATTTAGCCCCAAAGCAAACCCTAGATGCACACAAGGGAAACCTTTTTTCTCTTTCTATTTTTCCTCTCTCTCCTCACGTTTCTCCTTTTTTCATTTTTGTTTTTCACTCGTTGGAAAAACCCAACTCACGACTCTCTTTGTTTTCTAAGAGTTGCGTGAGTGGGTGGGGCCCTTTATGGGGATGGACCCACAAGACCTCTGTGGCTGCTATCAGATGCAACAGACCATACGCAAAATTCCTTCTGCGATGGACACTAGCAAATCCCATTTTTGTTAAAAGAAGTTTCACTTTTAAAACAACCTCAGACATACACATACACAGACAGAGAACTCAAACATATACATACAGAGAGAGAGAGAGAGAGACAGAGAGAGAGAGAACTAGCTGCCATGGAGAATGAGAAAGTAAAGATGGAAACTGTAATGTTTGAGGCGCAAGACGAAGAAGATCGATGCCTGATCAAAGAAGAGAAAAAAACTAGCTGCAATGGAGAATGAGGAAGGAAGGATGGAAACTGCAACGTTGGAGGCGCAGGACGAAGAAGATCGATGCCAAATCAAGGAAGAGAAAAAACTAGCTGCAATGGAGAATCAGGAAGGAAAGATGGAAACTGCACCCTTGGAGGAGCAAGACGAAGAATATCGATGCCCGATCGAAGAGGTGGTGGTACCGGAAACAGAGGAAACTCCAACCTGGAGGAGCAAGACGAAGAAAAACCATCGGATCGATGCCCAATCGAAGAAGAACCGTCGGATCGATGCCCAATCGAAGAGGTGGCACTAGTGGTGTCGGAAACCGACGACCCACTACTCCCGGTCCTGATATTCCTAGCATGGTTCCTCGAAATCTCATCTTGCGTAATTCTTATATTCATGAACACTTTTTTCTCATACTGAGCCCAACCCCTCACCATCTCCTCGATCCTCATGAAGATTGTTGTCCTCCCCATTAGAAAATTCATGGCATCACTCCTTCCAAGTAGAGAATTTAATCTGATGGGCATGAAATTCAGCCTTAATCCGGGCCCATTAATATGAACAAAATAAGTTTTTTTTTTTTTTTTTTGAAAACTCAATTTTTGAATCAAAACACAGAGGTATCTGGATATCTGAATCTTTTAATGAGTGGTTTTTTTCCTGAACAATATCTGGTTCTCATACAGAGCTCTATCTCCCTCTATTGCCGCTCTCAACCTGAACCACTCAGGAATGCAATACCTATCCCTAATCTCCCCTAGTTTGGACTCATCAAGGATGTTCTCCTCGTAAAGAGCCTGAATATTGTACTGGGGATTGGCGTCCATTCGAGCCTCAGCTATGACCTCTGCAACCCGCCCCGGAATAAAAGAGGTGGACGCCTCGGCCATATAGTTCATCTCACTCGCCTCTGCCCGGTAGGAGCTATCTGCTAGGACTGGGGTGGTGTTTAAGTCTAAAATCACCTCGTCCCCATTATCTACGAGTTGTCAAGGGCAACTACATCCCCCTATGGCTGGCCATGTACGGGCCGGGAATCCTGGTCGGATTAGATGAACTGGACCCTGAACTGCTGGCAGAAGCGGATTCCCCTGAGGACGATCTAGAGCCTAACTCAAAACTAGAACTACTAATGGACATCAAGAATACAAAAAAAAAACAAGACGGAGAAAGTCAAAGTCAAATAAAGGAAAGACACATTAAGAAGATTACCAGTCTGAAAGCACCTAATTCAGCAACGACCACGACCACAAAGCTAATCGCAGACCCGAACAGGCAGAACAGAAGCGAAGCAGATGGAAAGTAAAAGAGAAAAGTTAAGAATGAATGGGTAAGTTACCACTTCTTATAGCCTTGGAAGCTTGAGGCGGTTCACATTCGCGAACCAAGGGTCGCCACGTGACCCTCATTAATGAAGCATGGTACGCAACACGAAGCGACGCATATGTACACGTACAAGGATATGTATAATACATACGTGTATAGTGTATGTATGTACTTTGTATGTATATGCGTACCACATGAGTATGGAAAATTGTCCAAGTCTTTGATATGTCGTCTCAAGCCGGCCAGGATATGGCGCGTGCAAAAAACGACAAAAATCTGGTCGTCTCAGGCCGGCCAGGATATGGCGCTTGCATAAAATGACAAAATCTGGTTGTCTCAAGCCGGCCAGGATATGGCACATGCATAAAACGATAAAAATCTGGTCGTCTCAAGCCGGCCAGGATATGGCGCGTGCATAAAACAACAAAAATCTAGTCGTCTCAAGCCGGCCAGGATATGGCGCGTGCATAAAACGACAAAATCCTGTCGTCTCAAGCCAGCCAGTATATGGCGCGTGCATAAAACAACAAAAATCTGGTCGTCTCAAGCAGGCCAGGATATGGCGCGTGCATAAAACGACAAAAATCTGGTCGTCTCAAGCCGACCAGGATATGGCGCTTGCATAAAACGACAAAACCTGGTCATCTCAAGCAATCCAGGATATGGCGCATGCATAAAACGACAAAAAGCTGGTCGTCTCAAGCCGGCCAGGCTATGGCGCGTGCATAAAACGACAAAAATCTGGTCGTCTTAAGCTGGCCAGGATATGGCGCGTGCATAAAACGACAAACATCTGGTCGTCTCAAGCTGGCCAGGATACAGCGCGTGCATAAAACGATAAAAATCTGGTCGTGTCAAGCCAGCCAAGATATGTCGCGTGCATAAAACGACAAAAATCTGGTTGTCTCAAGCCCCCCAGGATATGGCGCGTGCAAAAAATGACAAAAACCTGGTCGTCCCAGGCCGTGCAGAAGGCTTGGTCGGCCAGAATACCCAACTTCATATTTCTGGTTGTCCTAAGCCTTGCAAAGGGCTTGGCCGGCCAGAATAGTTCACTTCATTTTCCTGGTCGTCCTAGGCCGTGCAAAGGGCTTGGCCGGCCAGAATATTTCACTCCCTGTTTCTGCTCGTCCCAGGCCGTGCAGAGGGCTTGGCCGGCCAGAGAATTTCACTTCATGTTCCTGGTCGTCCCAGGCCGTGCAGAGGGCTTGGTCGGCCAAAATATTTCACTCCCTGTTTCTGGTCGTCCCAGGCCGTGCAGAGGGCCTGGCCGGCCAGAATATTTCACTCCCTGTTTCTGGTCGTCCCAGGCCGTGCAGAAGGCTTGGCCGGCCAGAGAATTTCACTTCATATTTCTGGTCGTCCCAGGCCGTGCAGAGGGCTTAGCCGGCCAAAATATTTTACTCCCTGTTTCTGGTCGTCCCAGGCCGTGCAGAGGGCTTGGCCGGCCAGAATATTTCACTTCATATTTCTAGTCGTCCCAGGCTGTTCAGAGGGCCGCCGTCCAGAATATTTCACTTCATATGTCTGGTCGTCCCAGGCCGTTCAACGGGCTTGGCCGGCCAGAATATTTCACTCTCTGTTTCTGGTCGTCCCAGGCCGGGCAGAGGGCTTGGTCGGCCAAAGAATTCTACTTCATATTTCTGGTCGTCCTAGGCTGTACAGAGGGCTTGGCCAGCCAGACTATTCTGCTTGGTATTTCTGGTCATCCCGAACTAGGCAAGACACCGGAAGGTGGCCGACGCGCTTCACCCCGAACCTCGGCTCATTCAACCGCTCAGGAACGCAACCTCTCATGCTTCCCCAAGTCACTACAATGACTTGGAGAGCCGGGGGGCAGATGATGGGGTATGAAAAGCCACATCCAATTACCTGTCGACACGTGGCCCCCAGAGGGCCCACCACGAAGTTGACACCAGCCTCAGGGGTTGCCTGGTAATCTACCAAGAGCAGGTAAAATCAAGTCCACACAGGAGCCGACACCTGTCCCGGGGTAGGTAATTCAACCACTCTAGAGCTCTCATTATAAATAGCCTTCACTCATGCTAAGGAAGGGATCGGATCCCCAAGAGTGAGAATCCCTAAAATTGTGTTCTCCTTTTATGTGCCCATTACTGACTTGACTATCGAAGGGCCTGTCCGGAGCACGACTCCAGGTTGGTCTTCTGATCGGGTACTCCCTTGTGTAGGTCACAGTTAATTAGCCAACTCGGACTACCAGGACTCGCCAGATCAGCTCTTTCGTCACTGCCTCATCTGTTACCAATTTTGGGCCTAACATTGAGCCTGTGTGGCTGGTCTAACATGCAACAGATCATCTGCGATAGACGTTATGCAATGGACGCTAGCAAATCCCTTTCTAGAAAGAGTAACCTAGTTTGGTAGTTCACATAAAAGAGTAATGACATTTGGCCCTCTTTTGTAAATGAGGTAAGGTTCAGGGTCACGACATGGAATTCAAACCGAAGATGGACTTAAATTTTAAAATGACAAAATTGCCCTTTATTTAGAGAATGTTAGGCGTGGCACTTTTATCTTCCCACACCCCCTTGGTTTTTTAACTTTTTATATGGTGTAAGCACGCATAGTTCAGTATTTCGCAAAATGTACTGTACGGCCCACACCATAGGATGATCCAAACCATCCATGTGATGGGCCACATAGTTAATAGGTTGTGCCCACAAAATCGTTTCCGATCACATTTTGTGGAACCTCTATAGATCGGGAAGGCTAGGATCATCCTATGGAAATGATTATTTGGGCACAACCAATTTACGTTGTGGCCAGTCAAATGGACGGTTTGCATCATCGCCGTACAATATTTTTGAAAATAATGGACTATACAAGCTAACACCATCAACCTATGGTGTGGGCCGTACAATATTTTTTTATCCGGACCATTCAATTGCTAGTCATTGCATTGTAACTCTCATTCCAAAAAAATGTTTATTGCTTGTTGATTTTAGAGGTGCAACTCAGGTTTAGGAATTCGGGTTGAGCTTTTACCTTAAAATCGGGTTAGGTTCGGGTTGATTCCAATTCATTGATTACCAAAAGCTCCGGGAATTGAATTCCACTAAGTTCATGTCTAACAACAAAAATAACATAATATTAGGTGTTAGGATTTTGTCATTTTAAAATTAACCAGGGGGTGTGGGAAGATAAAAATGCCAAACCTAACGTTCTCCAAATAAAGGTTAATTTTGTCATTTTAAAATTAACATTATTCCTCGGTTTGAATTCCATGTAGTGACTGTCAACCAAACCTCATTTTACAAAAACAGGGCCAAATGCTATTACTCCTTTGCAAATAAGGAAACCAGTGCTTTTTCTCGAGTGAAGTGAACTGAATTCTCCACTAAAATACCTATTTGGAAAAAGAAAACCTGTATTATTTTCAAGATTTTGCAAAAAAGGTCCAAATGCTATTACTCCTTTGCAAATCAGGAAACCAGTGCTTTTCTCACCTTCAATGGAACTTCATCAATTGAACTTCGTTAATTGAATTTCCTTTGTCTTCTGAGAGCTCTGAAGAAGAGAAGGACCCAAGAAATTTTTAAAGAAAACACTCTACGTATCCTAATTGTTTGTCTTCCCAAATTGAAGGAGGTAGATTTCCAACTATGTGTTAATAACTTCAGATTATACAACTGAGTTAAATGTTGAATCTAATATTCTTCTTTTTGGCATATATATTTATTGTTTTAAATTTTGGGTGATTCATTAATTGATCAAATTCAGATATTTTCAAAATCCTTGCTTTCATTATGAAGTCTTTTATCAAATTTAGATGAATTGGAATATTTTAGTGGCATAATTCTTTGCTGTCTATGTAGTCTGCTTGCTCTTCACCTTCATTGAGAAAGGAAAGAAGGATAATTTCATCAATTTCCCTATAAATTTTTTTTCATAGAAAATATTTTCCATCAGAAGAAACCCGTTCAGTATAGTTGGCCGATTACGTTTCTATTTCCTTTTGTCCTTCTGTTTTCTTGAATTGATATATTTTGTTACATAGAATAACAACGTAGAAAATCCATATATACTATATATAAAGCGTGAATAAGGGGTTAAAGTCATCCTCACTTTTTCATTATTTCCATTCATATCCCACAACCTAGCACACATTTCTGATTTTCTTTAGGGGTATTCTCGGCATTTATGTTGGGCAATAAATACCTGAGCAGCAAACGTCCAAAAATAATGCCATTAACTTTTTCTTTTACCAATAACCTCTTTGCTGATATCTAACATCTACTATGAGAAATTATTTGGGGCTTTTGGATTATTGGAAATTTTTTGGAAATGAAAAATATTTATAAAAGTTATGACTTCTTTGTATGCACAGAAAAGATAACTCGAACCGATCCTAATTTTTAATTAGAAAGAGTTTCAATGTATGATGATTTCCTCTAGATCAACTATAATCATATCATTTTCCTAAAAATTGTGGGAAGAAAAAAGTTCTCCAAAAAAAAATCTCGTCGACAATGTCTTTCTTGTAATCCAAACAGGGCCAAAATTCTCTAAGATTGACCAACCGCTGAACATTATGCATGCGTGCTGATATGCTTGGCCGAACCGATCACATCCGTGAGACAAAGGATTTAATGCTATGTTTTCTTCTCTTGTGAAATTCAATATTAATGCGTCTCACATCAAAATTAGTTGAAAGTTTCAATATGAAAACTAAGTGTTTGAACAAAATTTATCATTTTATAGAGTGCTTAAATGATATGTTTATCCTTTTCTTTGATTATACCTTATGCTTTCATAGTAACATTTATGAATTAACTTACTGGAAACAATTTTCAATAAGTAAAGGGCGTGTTCGCAACCATAATTTAAATGGCTTCTGCCCATTTTGTAGGTGCTCGAATGCAACGCAATAAAATCCAAAAAAGGTAGTTCTTGAATCTGCAAACTAGACCTGCCAAGCCCATTTCTCCAAACTCTACGTTTAACATGTATAAAGGATGGCATTCAAGCCATTTTTTTTCCAAAAAAGGATGAGAATCTGAGGCACGACTATGAGTCACTTACTTCGATCATCATAGATCCATTCCTACCTGATTCTATAGGGGAGGTGACAAGTGTTGCCGTACACACCCAAAATCTATTTAGCAAAGGTGATTCTTCAAAAAATGGGTGGGAAAAAGGACCACAATACCCTTCTGACATGATGACAGTAACGTCAATCATTATCTTAAAGTTAGATTTAATGCATTTGATCTTAGCTGTCATTGTTTTCGTTTGTTTGAACATATGTTTGAACCCAAACAAGCGTTGGGTTCGTTTTAATCGTTGTCGTCTACAATAAGCAGAGACTGTTAGATCCTTGATAGGTGAAAGTATTTTTATGTACTTAAGATTCCGGCGGCGCACTCCAAAATCCGGCGGCATCCTCGATATGTTTGGAACACATATTTGAACCTAAAAAATCCGACAGTGTACTTGATATTCCGGCGTCGTTCTTGATATTCCATCGGCTTACTCGATACCTTTGGAACACATGTTTGAACCCAGAACATCCGTCAGCGTACTCAATATTCCGACGGCGTACTCGATACGTTTGGAACACTTGTTTGAACTCAGAAAATTCGACAGCATACTTGATATTCTGACGGCGTTCTCAGCCAAAAGAGACATGAGAAATAATAAAATATTCAATAACGTAGCTGTTCAGAGCCAAAAGAGATGTGAGAAATAATAAAATATTCAATAACGTCATCGTTGCATAAACTTATCTTTTTTTGTGACTAATTACTCTGTCTATTTCTTTTACAGGAGGACCTATTTTTGTTCTTAAAATATTTCATCACCTAAACTTAGCTTACATTTTACTCTCTTATTTTTTGAATGCACATATTTTAGATGTAAGCTTTAATAGCACTGCCTTATGTTTGTTTTGTTTGTTGTCACAGTAAGCTTTATTTCACTTATCCGGAAAAGATCAAAGAGGAATGCTAGCGTCAAGCGGAAGCTTCTCCCAAAGGTGTTTTAAGTACAATTTTTTCGATGGGCTTATTTCATCAATGAGATTGCAGAAATCAGAAGCTTTGACGACAGACAAGGATACTTCATGAGTAGAAAAAACTCGCAATAATGGAAATGGGTGATTCTCAAACCAATTTCAAACCAATATAAAGATTCTGTAATAAATCTTCAATTCTCCTTGAAAAAATTAAATCCTATTAGGGCCCGTTTGGATGCTGAGAAGATTTTGATTTGGATTTCTCACATTTGCAGCCCTTTTTGCATTGTAATTTGGATTTCTCACATTTCCAATTCAGCATCTGATAGTAAAAAAGTTAGATTTCTTTGCAGTGGAAATAAGAAATTGGAAATATATTGTTTTTTAAAAAACACATTGTCCAATAAAATTCAGTGGGTTGCCTTAATAAACTCTTTTTTCGCTGAACACTTGAGGCAGTGAATGTATTGTTTTCTAAAAAGCACATTGTCCAATAAAATTCTGACTGTTTTGAAGCGGCTCACAACCAATTGACGTACCATTCCTCAAACTTGATATATTTATACGGAAATGAAATCACTGCTACAATCTTTTGATATTCCGCGAAAGCTTCTTGTCTTTTAGTATTTACTATTTAAATGGCTGTCAAAAGGTTATTACAGTTCCCAAAAAGCTCTAACAAACCCTTTAAATACTAAAGGACAATCTAAATGGCTCGCACGTGCAACGCACGTGCATTTTTACTAGTAAATAAATAAAGCATAAATTTGCTTTTGGGACTTGTTTTTACCGTTTAAATACCATAAAATGTTCCCAAAAGCAAGTTATGGTGAACTATTTTATTTTATTTTAATTCTGTTAATAGTCCCTCCTGATTTTTGTTGGTGCTTCAATCAAATGTAGCACAAAAAAATAATGTAACATAGTCTGTATCTGTTCTGGTTTCACAAATATTTGTTGGTGTTTAAATTAGATGTAGCACAAAATTTTATTGATCAAATTCATATATTTTCAATATCCATGCTTTCATTATGAAGTCTTTTATCAAATTTAGATGAATTGGAATATTTTAATGGCATAATTCTTTGTTGTCTATGTAGTTTGCTTGCTCTTCACCTTCAATGGAGACTGAGAAAGGAAAGAAGGAAACTCCAACCTTGGAGAACTAAGATGAAGAAGAACCGTCGGATCGATGCCCGATCGAAGAGGTGGCACTAGTGGTGCCGGAAACCGACGACCCACTACTCGAGAGCTCTGAAGAAGAGAAAAAACCACCTTCAATGGAGAGTGAGAAAGGAAAGAAGGAAACTCCAACCTTGGAGAAACAAGACGGGGAAAAACCATCGGATCGATTCCCGATCGAAGAGGTGGCACTAGTGGTGCCGGAAACCCACGACCCACTACTCAAGAGCTCTGAAGAAGAGAAAAAACCACCTTCAATGGAGACTGAGAAAGGAAAGAAGGAAACTCCAACCTTGGAGAAGCAAAATGAAGAAGAACAGTCGGGTCGATGCCTGATCGAAGAGGTGGCACTAGTGGTGCCGGAAACCGACGACCCACTACTTGAGAGCTTTGAAGAAGAGAAAAAATAACCTTCAATGGAGACTGAGAAAGGACAGAAGGAAACTCCAAACTTGGAGAAGCAAGACAAAGATGAACCGTCGAATCGATGCCCGATCGAAGAGGTGGCACTAGTGGTGCTGGAAACCGACGACCCACTACTCCTGGTCATGACATTCCAAGCATGGTTCATCGGAATCTCATCTTGCATAATTCTCATATTCATGAACACTTTTTTCTCATACAGAGCCCAACCCCTCACCATCTCCGCGATCCTCATGCAGATTGTTGTCCTCCCCATCGGAAAATTCATGGCATCACTTCTTCGAACTAGAGAATTTAACCTGATGGGTATGAAATTCAGCCTCAATCCGGGCCCATTTAATATGAAAGAGCACGTTATAATCACTTTTTTCGCGAATTGTGGGGTGTGGTACGGAGGGGGAGAAACGTATTCGATTGGGGCAATTATAGTCATCAAAGCTTATTACAAGCACAACTTGAGTTTTCTTCTATCACTTTTAATAGTCTTGTCAACACAGGTATATATTTCTTGAGTTCTGTTTCTTAACAACAACAAAAAATACAATGTACCGTGTTTTTTTTTCTTTTTTTTTTTGAAAACTCAATTTTTGAATCAAAACACAAAGGTATCTGGATATATGAATCTTTTAATGAGTGGTTTTTTTCCTGAACAATATCTGGTTTTCTGGCTTTTTTGGCTCAGGTCTGTTTGGAATCCACTAATAACAGGACGAGTGACTTTTTGATGCATTTATTTCCCTTGGGTTATTTTCCTCTTATTTTTCCGCTTCATTGATATTTGTCACTGGGTTTTGTTGGTATCAAAACATTATGTAAATTGTGGCCAACCTAGGCATGGATTTGGGTCGAATGGTGGGCCAACCCATGATGAGGTGTGGACCCTAATAATATATCACTTCCCAAATATATTCAGTGTAAAATGGTGCACCCACCCTGTCAAATCATGTGTTGTAAAATTTCGGTCCCCGCTCATTCTAGACATGAGGTGTAAAAAACCCATTATAGAAATTTTCCTGTAAATTTTTTTCATAGAAAATATTTTCCATCAAAAGAAACCCGTTCAGCATAGTTGGCCGATTGCGTTTCTGTTTCTTTTTGTCCTTCTGTTTTCTCGAATTGATATATGTTGTTACACAGATTAACAGCCTAGAAAATAATAAGTAAATAAAGCATAAATTTGCTTTTTGGACTTGTTTTTGCCTTTTAAATACCATAAAATGTTCCCAAAAGCAAGTTATGGTGAACTATTTTATTTTATTTTAATTCTGTTAGTAGTCCCTCCTGATTTTTGTTTGTGCTTCAATCAAATGTAGCACAAAAAAATAATGTAACAGTCTGTATCTGTTCTGGTTTCAAATAATTTTGTTGGTGTTTAAATCAGATGTAGCACAAAAAAAGTAATGTAACATAGCCTGTATCTTTGCTGGATTCATCGCTGACTCCTCCACGGTGCCGGAGGGGCCGGGCCAGGCAGGCACGGGCCCACATGGGTCCCACGTTGGGTGTTAGAAACAATTTTGGTGTGGAATTAATGTCCTAGTTAGATTAGGAGACATGTGGCTGTTTTGCTGTTAGAATAGGATTTCTAAATTGGCAGTTAGTTTTCTTTTAGAAAGTAGAGGTGACATAGTTGAATTTGTATTTAAATAGGATTCTATTTTTTTTTTTAGTTTTCTACAGATACAATACTTATAATAGAGTTAGAATAGGACTTATATATATATATATATATATATATATATATATATATAGGGAAGAGAGAGAGAGAGTGCTGTGAGGTAGAGAATTAGAAAACGTCAGTGTGTAATGTGAAGAGTGGGTTTTGCTTCTTGCTGTGATTTTGATCTTGTGTTGTTAAACAAGAGCATCAAGCTTTGTGTCTTTGATCTCTTATTTTCTACATTCCATTATAAATTTATGAATGTTTCTGTGGCAGATTTTGGGGTATGCATGGGCTGGAATGCTAAGAAGGTACTTGGTTGACCCTGTTGAGATGTCGTGGCCTTCCAACCTCGCTCAGGTTTCACTGTTCAGATCTGTGTTTTCGCCTTTTCTTTTTCCTTTTTTATTCTTATGGTGATGGGGTATGAAAAGCAACGACCAATTGGTTGTCGACATGTGGCCCTTAAAGGGCCCACCACGAATTCGGCACTTGCCCAGGGGTAATCCGGTAATTACCTGAGAGTAAGTAAACCTAAACCCACAAAAGGGCCGACACCTGTCCTGGGGTAGGTAATTCAACCACCCCAGGCCTCCCTCTATAAAAGACCTCTCAAGGCTCAAAGCAAAGGGAAAAAAAAACTTCTAAACTACCACTCTAAAAGTTTTTGGCTTTGCACTCCTGCTCATATTGACTTGAGTGTCGAAGGGCCCGTCCGGAGCAACGACTCCGGGTTGGTCTTCTGACCTCATGCGCTCTTGTGCAGGACTCAGTTCCTTCACTTCAGCTCCTCGGGTCCGCCAGCTCAGCTCACACGTCACTGCCGTATCTGTTACCGATCTTAGGCCTAACAGATTGACGTTATCCATGTGACACTGAACTAAAAGCTGTTCAAATCCCCTCTACAACATGGCAGGGCAGAAGAGTGCTCGGGTACCAACTACCCGAGCTACCCGAGCTGTATTTATGAATTACGAGCATGGTTTCAAATTTCGGTTTTGGAATGCGTTTCGCCTCACCGAACCTGAAATTTCGGCCTAAATCTGCCAAATTCAATAAAAATAATATTTTACCTCATACAAATTTCACAAAATTGAGATTTTTTGGCTGAAATTCCTTTCGGGAAAAATGATTTCCAAATTTCAGGTATAACCAATTTCGGCTTCATTGATTTCCGTTTTCAGTCTCAAAACCTGAAATTTCGGATTTGGGTCGAAATTTAAAACCATGAGTTTATCATTTCCCCATAATAAAGGAGTGGCAGTACCAAAAGAAGAGTGAAGCTACACCGCAGACAAGATACCCAGAGAGTTCGAGAAATAATTGACTAAGCTTCTCAATTCTCATTGTATAAATCGAAGGATAATGACAACAGAAGGCGGGGTTCCCATGTTATGTCAACCAAGTCCCATCCGAAGTGGTGGGCAAACCTAAACTTGTGTTCCTGGATGGAGGGACCAATGAAACATGACTAAAATAATTAGAAGGGAATGATATTTCCACCTTCTCTTGTTTTGTTTTTTTCTTATATTTTCACTTGTGTGCTCGTCTTTTTCTTCGTTTTCAAGAACAAGACAGCCAAAAGGGGTGTAAACACTGAGGAAATATCACTTTCCACGGAAAATTTGTAAAATAAAAATTATGAAAGAAAGTCAAAGGTCAAAATCAAAATAGACACCCAGTTATACGAGGTGACTTTGTCCACCTTTAATGAATCCTTTAGAAAAAACTCATGAAGAAGGTAAAAGGAATCTAATCATGAAGAAGGATGCTCTAAATAAAATTGAAAGAAAAAACAATCTCCATCAGTGAAAAGATCATTCAAATTTTTCATAACCAGTTCTAAAATCTCTTTCTTTTCAATCATTCATCAGCTAAAGAAAACAATTTTACTCAAGACTCTTCATACCGTATTCCATGTATGTATCTTCAATGCTTGAAGCATAGCTAGAAAACTGGACACCTGCTAACCGAAATACCGGGAGCAGTCGGACACGAAGCCAATGGGCAGTGATCTATCTGAGTTCCCAACCACTTCAAGTTCACATTCTCATTTTGACATGCAAAGAACAGAAGGAAACCCATGAATGCTGTTCCAATATCTTAGAGACAAGACATAGTTACATTTCTGCCACCACCCTTTCCGGTATCGGAAAACAAAGTAGTTGAAGATGGTTCCAGTTATGAAAAGAAAGAGATTTAGAACTGGTTATGAAAAATTTGAATGTTCTTTTCACTGATGGAGATTGTTTTTTCTTTCAATTTTATTTAGAGCATCCTTCTACATGATTAGATTCCTTTTATCTTCTTCATAAATTTATTCTAAAGGATTCATTTAGCCTTTGTCCCAACTAGTTTGGGATTAAGGCTTTGTTGAGTTGAGTTGATCCTTCTACATAATTGAGATGTCTTAATTTTGGAACTTTTATATGGTTTCCTACTTTATAAGAGGCTACTGTTAGATCAAACATCAAAGGTGGTACCTTTGTCCTACCCGATTACATGAGGCTAGGCAAACACGGTAAAAAATAGTTTCACTGAATTTTGAACTGGGCCTTAAGGCTTTGGTTTTCAATCTAGAGGTCGGAGCTTTAATCCCAGCTTATCTATCATATCTCAATTGGTTAAGGCTTTGGCTTTCAATCTAGAGGTCAGAGGTTTAATCCCAGTTTACCCATCAAAGCTCAATTCGTTAAGGCTTTGGTCTTCAATCTAGAGGTCGGATGTTTAATCCCAGCTTCTCTATTAAAAAGAAGTGACCTGTGATTTCAAGTAGCTCAGCAATGGTGACCATCACTGAAAACTCTGAAAATACCCTTGTTTTGGGCAGTGAAAATTTAAAGAAGGAAAAACAGAAGATCTAGAAACCAAAAATCAGTATATACCACCAAAGCAAACAAAAATCACAGCCTGATCAATTATATAAGAGATTATCTCTGCCACAAATTTGCCTGAAAACCTATTACCAAACATATTCGAATGGAGAAATTGATCATTATAGCACAGTCTTCGCTAAGAGGGCATCGATCTTTGTTTGAAATGTGGATGTATAATCTCTCCTCGTCATTTGGGGTCTCTGTTGCAGAGCTGCATGAAAGCAAAGTAATAAGGCAGCCCTGTAGGAAGTAATAAGCAATAATGGTCGGCAAAATGCAATGATAAGATGCAGTTATAATCCAGTTCCAATGTAGTTGGACAAGATGGAAGGACAACAAGAGAAAGTAGTGGCTGAAAAGGTCTAGTCATCTGGTAGTATAACTGTGCATGGGATTGGAAGGCCAAGATTAAATATCAATTGCGCTCCATTATGTTCTGTTTGGATTGAAGGAAAAATATTTCTCATGGGGAAATTTATGGGAAATTTATCCAAGGAAGAGTTTTTTTTTTTTTTTTTTGTCTTCACCGTTTGGAGGGAATTGATATAGATTATGGCTTATTTAGAGGGATATCATTATAAATTTAACGTCCCTCCAGATAAAACTTGAACTGGTGTGTTTCAAGTTACTTTTTTTCATTTGTAATCAAACAATTGAAAAATAAAAAATTTTGGGAAAAAAATTCTTTTCCAGACTTTTCAAGAAAAATTCCCACAATCCAAACAAAGCCTTCTCCTCCTCCAACCCATTACCCAAAACTCCTCTTCAGCAGGCTACAAAACCATCTCCCACACCCAACCGGCCGTAGTAGCAATATTCTTATCATGTCTCTTCCACTTCATAGGCCACATCAACAAAAAAATATGAATTTTCCAAAGCAGCTTCCCTGCATAGGATAGGAACCTCAAAACTGTTCTGATTGTGATTTCCTCATCTTGCTGCCATTGTTTGATACTTTGGAAATTTCTTACACTAGGAGAATCTAACACATTTCATCATATGAAAGCATCTTGAGAAAAGAAAATCATTTACCCAATTAGAGAAGCATCATTTATCCCTTGGTTGGCGCATCAAAGGGGACCCATATCTGATATATGAGAGGAGTAGCACCATATATAAATGCAATGGAAGTTGCTGCAGAACTCAAGGCACTTGGTAAACTATAGTTGACAAGCAAAATATCCTTTGCAATATCCTCTCCATCATTAAAAGGATTCTGCCCCTTCGATTGTTCGAGCTCGATTCTGAAAAAAACAGAGAAACTGCATCAAATTTCGGGTTCCCTCTGGTTAGCCGCTCGCCTCAGAATAAATCGTGTAGTTGGATTCACCCCCCCTGCCCCCCCCCCCCCCCCCCCCCCCGTTTCCGGTTTTCAAATTGAATACCGATGCTTCTCTTCAGGGTGATAGTGCTGCTGTGGGTGACAGAGCAGCCACCACGTCCTGTGTTCGAGTCACGGAAGGGGCGACCTGTGAAAAGGGTTACCTGGAAAAAAGGCCAGAGTGAAAGCCGTCACAGAGTGGGACGCCGAGGATGGCGGGTGCGGAAGTGTGGTGGTATGTTACGGTCCTAAGTGGGGGCCCACCTAGGTATGGGACTGGGTGGAACCCAGCCTGGTATGGGAGAGGTTTAAAGGGCCTTGCCTAACGCGTTCCATCAGCTCTGGAGCTTTTGGCGTATCGATAAGGTACCTAACAGTTGGTATCGAAACAGTAAAGGTGTCTCTATTTCCACGTTCTCTGTTAACCGGCCCCAGGAAACCATAAATGAGCTTGAAATGGAAGCCATTGCCATGGGCATTCTGGTTGCAGCTGACTTAAATTTCAACCACATTTGGAACGAAACTGATTCCCAAATAGCTGAGAAAATCATCAATGGTGATTTCCCCTGCCCTTGGAAAAAAATTCAACTGCTGGAATCTATTGAAAAGTCACTGAACTCTTTCTCGTCCTGGTCAATTTCTCACATATGGAGGGAGGCTAATAGGGCTGCTGACTTTCTCTCAAAAGTAGATTGTCCATGTAAAGGATCTTCTATCCCTTTATTAAGCTCCCCTGCTGAACTTAGCTCTATTCTTGCTGAAGATGCGGCCGGGAAGATCTACCTTCGCTCATAGTTGATTTGCCTGGAAGCCTGGACCCTCTCTTCAGGGTCAGTTTCTCGGCGGCTCTGCATCCTTTTTTAGCGTCCTCTTCGTGTGGCTGATGGTCATGAAGATGGTGTATTCCCCTGTTAGTAGGGACTGCATGTTTCGGAAGTGTGATTTTCCTCCCTTGTTGTATTCCCTTGTTTCTGTTTTTTGTTGTATCTGTTGTGTTTCATGCCCAAAGTTGTTGGCTGTTGAGCCCCCTTGATTGTATCTGCTTATTTTTAATTTATGATATCTGGTTGGGGTCTGCCTAACCCCTGCTTACCTATTAAAAAAAAAAAAAACTACAGTTTATGCATTGCAAAATTCATGGGATTAAAGTTAGAAATCTCTGTCCTAATTAAGACCGAATTGGTAATGATTAAGCTACCCAAGTAGCGAAAGACTAGAATTAGACTATGTAAAACAAGAATTAGCCGAACTTATGTTCATTTGAAGAAGTTTGGAGTCGAAATTAGTTCATTGATCCGAACAAAACAAAAGCACAAGGTTGGGAACCAATAATCAGCATAGTTTTAGGCACTCACCAATAGGACAAAGCCCTGGTAAAAATTTTACACCACAGCCACCAAGCATTGCCACTCTCTACGGTGTTCGAAATAACTGCACTTTGGAAGACTTCCCAGAGAAATTGGTGCAGTCAAAATACAACACACACACACACACACACACACACACACACACACACACACACTTAAAATCCAGAGGAGGGAACACAGTCAACAAAAGATCTGATGAACACATGAATACCGAGGTTAGAAAATAATCTCTCTTTCTCCAAATTGTTCTTTGAAAGACATGGTACAAGTAAAATGAGTTCAAAAAATCATAATCCAGAGATGGTAAACAGGGAGGATCACATTGCTTCAGCTGAGCTACGACAGCACTTAAAATCAAAGTTTGACATTGACATCAACCCCTGCAGGGAGGTCGAGCTGCATCAGAGAATCAATTGTCTGGGCAGTTGGGTACAGAATGTCAATGAGGCGCTGGTGGGTTCGGATCTCAAAAATGGAACCGTACGTCTTTGTGAACGTGTGGGGACTTGAGCAGACAATAGATTCGCTTTTTGGTTGGTAGGGGCACAGGGCCATGGTCTTTGCTTTGGTTGTCCTTGCAACATCCATAACCTGCTTGCATGAATCCTCGATCAAAGGCACCCAATAGGACTTCAGTTTGATTCGTATTTTCTGCTTTGGTGCCATCTGATAAAAAAAAACAGTATTTTTAGCTGGAGTTTTTTTTTGAGACAAAAAACCCATAAGAAGAAGAATGCATGGCTCTGCTATTTAAGGGTTGGCACGCAAACTCCAAAGGTTAAGCAATAATGTAGATCAAGATGACGAGGGCCCATTAATTCAGGTTAAGAAATTGAGCAACCAAAACAGAAAATCGAAGAATAAATTTGCAGACTATTCTTGGAGAATCATCAATAACCTACACCTCCTAAACTATGAAAGTACTTTAACCAATGTGATAACATTGTTTCATTCTCTATTTTATTTTTGAAAGATAATAATAGAAATTTATAGAAGCAGAAGGGAATGAGTTCAATGAGAATAGGGGTGGAGATGGCCTCAAAAGAAGAGAGAAAGAAAATATGCAAAACCAACGGACAAAGCCTAAACAAAACTAAAAACAGATGCCAACAAGTAACAACTACTGATAAGGAACACATTCCCAATAGAAAGGACATCTCTATCCTCAACTCCACTTGCTAATGAATCCACAGCCTTGTTTGAGCTTTGAGGAATGTGCAAGTAAGATGTAGAAAGGTGACTATTCAAGTCCTGGATTTCAAATGTCAAGTTTGCTAATTGTCATGGACCTGCTGTGTCTGGATGTCCCAGAGGTAACGTTAGTGGAATTGCCATCCACCCAGAGTGGACGGGAAATAATAAAGAGCCACAAGAGAGCCACTGATTGGAGTCCAATGAGACCAATACACCAATCAGCCTCGAGTAATCCTCAACAACCCCCATCTCATTCCTAAACTTCCGTACTAGCAGGACCACTGGTTTCCTCTTGAACTGCAATCAAAATTTAATTGTTGGCAATTGGGTTGGGGAGAAGGGAATCCGTCTACCCTCAATTTAATCCAGACTAAGAGAGCTCCAAGAGACTTCCATTTGCACACAATATTAGTATATTACTAATTGGAACTCCCCAAGATTCTTTCATTAATAAGTATGCATGAATGATACAAAGTTTAATCTCACTCGTTAACCGCCACGGAGTGGAACTTCTATTCTAAAAAATCCTTGTATTCCTATCATTCCATAATCCCAATACCCCTACAAATGGAGAGCTTTTCCATAGAAAGTTTCCTTTATCCTCGAATAGACCATTCATCCAATCCTTGAAGAGTCCCAGTATCAATATTATTTCAGAACCCACATCAATATCTTGAACACTTCAAGAGCCCAACCAACTAAGAGAACTCAATGCCTGGATAAGTTAAAGTAGGAATCCAGAACATTCCGAAATTTGAGTTCGTCTTTGGTACCAAACCTTCTTTTTCAGATATGAAATTAGAATCCAGATCATGATAAAATGCAAAGTCACTGCCTAATGGATCACAATACCAGAGACACCACTTTCCGAAGAAAGCTTAGAAGATTCTAACCTTAAAGGTTCAACCCACAGCCATGGACCAAAAAATTTCAACATTGCATTTGTAGTAGCAAGAAACAGAATGACTTAGCGCTAAACCACAGAGTTCAATTAAACTCAACAGCATCAGTTGACTAATTTGTCTTGTTACGATAGGACATTGGCATGTTGGTTTTTAACATGATAGTTTTAACTACATAATGAGTGAATAGATAATGCCTGAGATAATGATTCAGGATGGACATGAACAGACTGAATAATTGCTCACAAGCATAATAATTATCTGAGGTAGATTCTACAGTAAAAAACAAACTCATAATCAAGTTTTTGCCTTCGATTATACTTAAGTTTTAAATTTTTTGTGTGGATGTATTTCCTTGATAGGAAAGCATCAGGAATGTAATTAAAATAATGAGAATTTAGGGTATCCAAACCCAAAATAAATTTCTTATATGATATTAAAGCCCCATTTAAAAACTCCCCAATTCCATCATTAATTCTCTCAAGTCAACTTGGTTTTGGCTCTACTGAGTCAATAAAAACTCATTCGACTCGCCCAAGTCAACAAAAAGCATGCCGCATCAATCATTGACTCAAGTGAGTTGACTTGACATTACCATGGGTGATTTCTTGTCGGAGTTCGATTTGAAGGCAATTATTTCCAGCCTATTGCATTGCCAAGGAATAAAATATTGAATAACGACATAACTTGGGTCCAAAATGAAACAAACAAATAAATCAAATTATTAATCAAGAATAATATTTACTTAGCTTACATGAAAAATATTTGTGAATCGATACATGATATAATTTGTTAGTGAAGCCTGCTACCAAATAGCCATTTGACATGAATAAATGATCCAATGAGTTAAGACTTTCCAGCCGCGTGCCTTCAATTAAAGGAATTCGATGGTCCTTGTCATGTGTAGGAAGTAGAACAGTGGGCTCCCCAAACGCATCCTGGTATTCTTTCACACTGATAACTTGTTTGAGCTTAGTTACGATACCATGGGTCGTCGTATTCAGTAGGACTGAATCTCACCTCCAATAGCTTAGAGAATGCTTCCCAATCAAGCACGACTCCAATTTTCTCCATCCATCGATACAACTGCATAGCCATGGTTTTAAATTTCCCTGAAACGATCGAAATATTTTCGTTACCGTCCCCATCGAAACAAAATCTCAATGAATTCCTTACACATCATTATTTTCGACTGAAATTCCGGAAATTCGATCAAAATTTCTGAAATTTGACCGATATACTCTGAACGACAAAAATGGAAAGATGTTATGATTTGCAATTCAGATTGGCATGAGACCAATAATACCTCGTAACTCTATGTGGAGGTATTATGGATGGGGAGACTGGTCATTGCACTTTCTTATACTTCATTATATTGTACTTCTTTCATTTCAAAAAAAATTATATTGTACTTCTTTATTGAATTTTCTATTCTAGACATGTGCGACAATGCATGTCACTAGGTGTTCGATGTGATTAGGCCATTATGGATGGGTTTCTCGCTTTTGTGATGATTTCTATGCATATATTTTTGCTTATTCTAGGATGTCCCAAAGTTTCATTTTAAAATTTCATCATTTGCATATGTTTCCATACGTTTCTGTGATTTTACAAGATTTCCACTGAAACCAAAATGTTTCCGTTTTCAGCCGACCTAAACCGAAACCAAAATTTAAAACCTTGTGTAGAACTTGCCCCTCCATTAGGAAAGACGCGACTACCAACCTTTGATTAAAGGGGTTTGGTGATAAGTAAAGAATTGCCCCTTGTAGACACCCCATTTTGACCGTTCCCTTCACCTCCATGTTTTATGCTTAACCTCGTCAAATCAGTGAGTTGGGATCATAAATTAAACCCTGAGGCAGCTTAAAGTTTCAACAAAATCTGCCGAGAAATGGCAGATAGGACGAGCCGGGAAAGAGGTGTGGTTTGAATGTATAAGGGGGGTGCATCAATTGTATAGGGGGTTGTCCTAAGGGGAAAAGAAGGCCCGAATTTATCATCTTCCTATATAATCCAGCGAATTAGGGCTAGAAAAAGGGTCTTCATTTTTTTCTTCTCCCCAAGAGAGAGACCTCGTTTTCACAGCCGCATAAGAGATGAGGGAGGATTTTTTGGGTTTTTCGATCTGAGAAAACAGAAACAGAGAGAGAGGAGAGAGAGTTTCCAGCCGGCCTTCTTCTCCGGCCTCGTCTCCGGCAAGCCGTGCCACCTCCGACCACCAACCCAACCATCACCTCTATTTCCACCCTTTCAAACCCTTCTCTTCTCCTCCTTCTCAGCCACGACCCAAACCCACTCCTTCCATCACGGCCACCAACCTCCACCACCCAAAACCCATCCCCATCTCCGGCCTCTTCTTCTTCTTCTTCCCCACCTCCGACCACCATCCCCATCTCCGTCTAACCGGCCAGCAGCTCCGAAACCCATCTTAGCCCCATCTCCATCCACCTTCGACAGCCATCTCCTCCACCTTCTTCACTCCACCACCACCTCCATTAAATCCGAGCACCATCACTCCCAATCGCCCATCAAAACCCTCTTCTGCAATACTCCCGCCATTAAATCCGAGCTCCGGCTCCATCAACCATCTCCTTAGCCATCAATAACAACCTAAAACCCACCTCCATTAAAGATCCTCTTCTCCTTTTTCTTCCCCTTCAACCCCATATCCTCCTCCATTAAAACCGAGCTCCACCACTGCCATGATCTCCACCCTAATCCGACTAGCCACCATTCTCTCCGGTTAATTTGCCGGAGTTTCTGCGGGAGACCCCCATTGCTGACCGTTAGACCCATCTCTACCTCTCAAACCCCCGAAACCCCTCTTCATTATCTTCCAAACCCACTTCTGCCCATAGAAACCGGAGAGAAAAGGGGGGGGTTTTGCATAAAATCAATAGAGAGAAGAGAGAGTTCATAAAGGAGTTAGGATTTTCCTTGGAAAAATTCAGAGAGAGGAGTTAGAGAAGAGAGAGAGAGAGAGAGAGAGAGAGAGAGAGAGAGAAGGCTTCGGCCCTGGATGTTTTCCGGCAAATCCATGTCCACCGTCCGTGTCTTCGCATTCCCGAACATCGTCTCAACCAGGCTGTAATTCCGCCACCCTTCATCATGGTGAGTAGACCTTACTTTCTTTGATTTTGTGCTTTATCCTCTGATTTCGTGGTGCTAGCTAATTTTCTTCGATTTCGTATTTTGTCCTCAATTCTCATAGTGTTCTAGCTTCTCTTTTATCATCTCTGTG
This sequence comes from Tasmannia lanceolata, assembly GCF_043159265.1. NCBI lineage: Eukaryota > Viridiplantae > Streptophyta > Magnoliopsida > Canellales > Winteraceae > Tasmannia > Tasmannia lanceolata. Next base: position 51,247,245 of record NW_027518680.1, on the reverse strand, counting down.
ATAGCGTAATGATTTTCTCTTCTGCTTCATGACCGTTTCAAGTAGAAAATTGCTATATGAGTAATGATTTTCCATTGGGGTTTTCATAAGCCTTAAAGTTCATATTCTCTCTGATTTACTCTCGATGGGAAGTGATAATCTCATGACTGATTTTTGTTTAAGGTCATTTACAAACCATCTGAGATTTCATCTTTTATGTGTTTTGGGCATATGGTTTGGGATCATTTCTTTATGGTGTATGTGAGTCCATGTTGTCATTTAATTTTGTGCGTCTCTACTTGCCTCCCATACGAGTAACAAATTTTTGTGGAGGCATTTAAGATTCATGTTTATGCTGATTGATGTTGGATGGTCAATGGTGATCCCATGATAAATTTGATGAGATGGGGTACATTTGCAAAATAACAGTGATTTACTCTATGTGTTTGGATGTGTAGTTCGTTTATTCTTTTCCTTTAAGTTATATATGGATCCCGGTTATCAGAGTCCTTACAGGGTCTGTTAGTTGCCTTAACCTTTCCTATTCATTGCAAGGGCGATGAAGGCGATAGCCCAAGCCCATCCTTAGGGGACTCGCTCAATCCAAGTAGCGCTCCCCTCTTTTGTTTAGTAAGCCTACCCAACCTTTTGGATTTCTTTTAACCATTTTTTTTAAAAAAAGAACCCTTCTCTGGGCAATGATAAGGTTACTTGGAGCCCGTCTTTATGTTTTGTGGCTCACCGCTTCGCACTTGGATATGCACAAATTGATGTCCCCTGTATGCACTGAAATTTTTACTAATTGGAATTATCATAATCTTTTTATATTTTTAATACTCTTCTTATCTTAAGCATTGAGTTAGGTTCTGAAGACAATAATGAATGGACTGTTCAGGTGAGATTATCTTGAAGCTTATCATATTTGTTTAATTTTATTTAAATAAATTGTTTTAGGAAAGAAGGAGATCAGATGACTACTCTATTCGATATTATCGACATGAGTACTGTCTGATTTCAAGGCGGGATTAGAAATATTATCATGTGTATTATGATATCAGATGATTACTTTAGCATCATCTGATTTCATCCTCATATTGGGGTGATGTTTGTGGTTGGGCATAGAAGTGTTTGATATTGTTTTTGCTTTATTAGGCTATCCAGCGGCTGGTCTGGACTAATTTATGTTGTTTATCATTTTATGATTGCTATAGGTTGTGTATTTTTTAATTGAAAATTCTTCTTTGCTTAACACTTGATTTATTTTTATAATAATTGAATGAAGATCTGAGTTTACTTGATCACCTTTTTCTTCACTTTGATTAGAGACTATCACAGTCGTATAGATTTCTGTTAAATTTCTTTAGATACTAGAATCCCCTCTCATTGCGAGGGCGATGAAGGCGCTAGCCCAAGCCCATCCTTAGGGGACTTGCTCAGTCCAAGTAGCATACCCCTCCTTTGTATATAGGAGACTTGCCCAGTCTCATTCTCTTGCTAAACCTCCTCTCTGTGCGTCGTTTGGTTTTGGGAGAACACCCTACTCGGCTTGGCAGCATACCCCTACCCTTATGGGTATTGGGTTGCACATTTGTTGCACCCTAGGGCTAGGCAGCTGTCCGGCCCGGCTAGGTGTTTTACCTTTGCCAAATACGCACAGGGTCTCTTATTTCTTTTTACGTCATTTGTGTCTCGGAGACAAGCCTTGTCTCATGTAGAGAGTTTCCCCTTTAGGAGGCTTACCTAGCCTCATGTTAGAGTGGCCTCCTCTTTTAGAGTGAGTCTTTGACTCAGTAGTGTTATTAGAGAGTCTCTGACTCATTTGTTCCCCCTCTTTAGTGTTGTTAGTTCGGAGTTTCTCCTTTAGAGTTGTTGTTTACTTCGCTTTGATTAGAGGCTAACTCAGTCTTATTAGAGCTTTGCTTGCTTGGGATCTTGGATCGTTTTCTCTCTTCTTGGGACGCTATCTTTCTTATTGTGGTTCGTCTCTTTGAGGCGTTAGTTGCTTGTTTGGGTTTCCCCTTTTTGCTTTAGGGCTTTGCCCTAGTTTATGGTTATGCTTGTTTGTTCTCTGTAAGAGTGAATTCATCTAAAGGTCCTGAGCATTGGAAAAGCTTTAAAATCCAAAAATATTAGAAATTTAAAACTCAAAAACATTTGAAAACTTTAAAAATATCAAAAACATTTGAAAATATAAAAAAACCTTAAAAAATCTGAAGTGTTGAGTGTTTCTTTTAGAAGCGTAGTTTGAGAGTTCGTTTCGAACTATGTTGGCTTGATCCTCTTCCACGAGGTACGTAGTGCAGCTTGGGATTCTTATCCCAAGTCCAGCCAAACCTTTGTAAATAAATCTTTTAACCCTTTTAAAAAAAATATAAATCTTCCAAAATATTACTTTTCGAAAAGATCTTCCTCTAGAGTTAGGACTTTGTCCTAGATAGAGAGTTTTAGAGTTAGGAGTTTGTCTTGTGTTGTGTGGTTTGTTTGTGTTTGTGTTAGAGTTAGGGGTTTGTTACGCCTCCGTCCGGTTAGTTGGCGATTCACATCGCCGACTGATGACTAGGTCTAAGATGCGTTAGTGATCCCATTGTTTTTCTTAGGACGCACAGCCTAGTTACACATAGGTTGTAGGAACCACCTGCATTAGCTTAGGGCTAACCTGCATTTAGTTAGGGCATATAGGGTGTCCTAAAATCTACAATTCACTGGAACTTAAATAATCGTTCAAGAAACTTTAATAACTGGTCCGGTCTTTTAGATCGAGTCTAGAATAGAGGTCTAGGTGTCTTAGGCATCATAGTTTAGAATAGGTGCGAAGAACTACGTTGCCTTGATTCTCGTGGAGGCGGGGATACGTAGACTTCTTTGGATGAATACCAGGCCATCCGAGAACTCGGGCTAAATCATTTAGAGTCTTAGGATTTGTTGTGTTATATTGTATATTTTGTTGTGTTTTCTTACTTTCTTGTGCACACCTATACCTTTAGCTATAGCTTGCATGTGTTTGCACATCAGAACTTAGACACCCTTTAGGCATGTCACTCATAACCTAGCTATGCTTAGGCAACACATCTTTCATCTTATTTTATGGGTGTTTATTATCTTTATCCTCAGGAAATGCATGCTTAGGTAGACGACTCCTGAGGATTGTTCCCATTTCATATGATTTTTTGCCCAAAACTCTTCGAGGTTAATAATAAATGGCATAAGAGACCAAGTGTTCGCACTCGGGCGAATTGGGGGCGCTCTTCTGACCTTCTCCATTCGTCATCAGGCACGGACCTTCTGTATCTCTGGTTATCCATTGCAAACAGAGCATTTGTTTTTTGTTCCATGGCGCATCCATAGATGGCGACTCTGAGTTATTTTTAGATATATCTTGGTTTCGAGCCCTGGCTCCGGATCAGGATGTATCTCTTCCTTTTTATATCGCCACTCATGCTATGCTGTGAGGGTGGCACCAGTTTCGATTTGGAAAGATGCGATTACCAACTGTTTATCCAACCTTTGATCAGGGGGCTTGGTGATGAGTAATGAATTGATCTGCTCTATAAATCCACCCGAAGGGTCCTGCCCATCAAATTTAGGAAAATCCAACCATATAGTGCGAGTAAGAATTGCCCCACCCTTGACTGTTTGATGAGCATCTCCTCGATTTACGGATCGTCCAACTGAATTTGTTTTCATTTTCCTTGGAATTACTCTTGTGAAAGATGACCATGTTTCGCATCCATGGCGGTGATTTTGTGAAGGAGGTTGCTAAGAAGCTACTCTTGTTGATGGGAGCTCTCTCAGATGCTGGCTAACATTTCACCAGGATGGTAAGATGTCTCCTTAAGCTGGTTAGTAGATTCATCTAACTATGATATCCTTGTACCATCGTCCATCGTAGAATCGTTTGGCTCTGATACCAATGATGTTACGTATTTCTTCTTGTCTCGCTATATTGATAGATTTGGGTTTCTTCGAAGGAAACCAAGTCCTCCTGAACGAATTGGTTGCAAGTTCTGTACTTTCATTATCATTCAAACAAAAATTTCTCTGCCTTCATTCCATTAGATAACGATATTTTAAGTACAAGCACACACATGCTGCAACTACTATTGAAAACCTTAACCGACTGCCACTTTAATACATGTACACAACCCAGGACTCCTAACAGGACACCCATTTACAACCACCCTAACTGACTTATGTTACAACACATTAATCTCACAATCAATTGACTCCACTACCACCAACAACCACATGTTGCGTGGCAACCTCCTAAACTGACTCCACTTCTATGCAGGCTGACACGTAAGTCATGCATGTATCAGGAATCTTTAACATGTTGCTAATAAATTTCTGATAAACTTATTTGTGAGTGGCCCATATGTCTATTTAGTTGATACCTGTTTCTATTCAAAATTCCAATAAAAATAGCACAAAGTATAGAAAAATTGCAGTGTGATTTCCTCTGGGAAGGCAATGGTCACAGTAAAAAGATGAAACACCTACTGAACTGGAAGACTATGTCCAAGTTAAAAAAGAATGGAGGCCTGGAATTGGGAAGATAAAAAGTTGAATTCAATCGTTATTAGGTAAATGGTTATGAAGATTCGGGAATGAAAAATCATCCTTGTGGCATAAAGTAGTGTGGGGGGGGGGGGGAGGGAATATGGGTTGGATTGGGGAGAATGGCGAGCTAATCCACCACCAAGGGTAGGAAAGGGTTCAGGAGTTTGGAGATCAATTTGTTCGATCAAAGAAATGTTCGAGCCTTTGGTCCAATTCAAAGTCGATCGAGGCGACCATGTTAGATTTTGGCTGGACCTACGGATTGGGGAAAAACCACTCAGAGACCTCTATTGAAGACTATTCCATGTGGAAAGGATTCAATACCTGTGAACAGTGTAAGATCAGATTGAGGAGGAATACCTGGAAAGACTGAACTCCCTCGGTCGGGGCTTTCGGGATATCAGATTGAGGAGGGATCTGAAGGAAGCGGAGCTTACAAACCTTCAAGAGCTTTTAAGTTCTTTGCAGTTAGCATACTGTTCAAGTCTTAAAGAAGATGAGAAAATGTGGTCTAAAGAACCGGATGGGATCTTCCCAGCAAAATCTCACTTCGCTAAGATCAATAAAGATAGAAAATCTTCAGTTAGTAGAATTTGGAATTCTGTGGCACCGCAAAGGATCGTTGCCTTTGCCTGGACTGTGGCTCACAAAGGATTCAATACCTGTGAACAGTGTAAGATCCAGATGGTAAGTAGATGTGTTCTTTGTCCGCAAGCTGAAGAAACGCTTGACCATTTGATGCTTCATTTCCCCTTCTCATCACATCTGTGGGATAAGGCAATGCAAGCATTTGGAATGTTCTGGGTAAGAGCTCTTTCAATTAGGAAGGTGCTTCTCCACTAGAACTCTAGCCCATTTGGGCAGGTAGGCAAACTCCCATGGAAAGCTATTCCGTTCGGTATTGTCTGGAACATCTGGAAAGAAAGGAATAGGCGTATCTTTGAAGAGGAGAGTAGGTCCTGTAATCGGGTAGCTTCGGATATTAAAGTAGAAATTTGTTCCTGGGTGAAGTCAAAAAGGACAGTCCCTTTTACTGTTAGTGATATCTTGTAAAATTGGCGGTCAATTTTTTGGGAGAGTGCTGCTTTAGCCAAACCAAAACCTAAATGGAGACCACCTCCGGTGGGATGGCTTAAACTTAACTTTGAAGGAAGCTCGATTGGCAACCCTGGTAAAGCTGAGATTGGAGGAATCATTAGGGATGACAAAGCTTCAATATTGATGACCTATTCTGGACTGATAGGAGAGTGTGATGCAAACGAAGCTGAAGTAAGGACGCTTCTCTTTGGATTACGATGGGCTACTGACCACGCACTGAGTCGCTTAATTATAGAAGGAGATTCTTCTAATGCGATTAGTTGGGCCTCAAGTAAATCGAAAGGGCCTTGGCACCTTCAGGACTTGATAGCCTAAATCCTGGATCTGGTACAAATGTAAAAGTCGTGAATTGAGCATAAAGGCGGACGGCTAATGAAATAGCAGATTCCTTAGCAAAGGAAGGGGTGCTTAGAGAGTCCATGTTTGTGCATTTATATTTTTCTGAATCCTGTATTCAGTAACTACTCCAACCTTGGAGAAGCAAGAGGAAGAAGAACCGTCGGATCGATGCCCGATCGAAGAGGTGGCACTAGTAGTGCCAGAAACCGACGACCCACTACTTGAGAGCTCTGAGGAAGAGAAAAAACCACCTTCAATGGAGACTGAGAAAGGAAAGAAGGAAACTCCAACCTTGGAGAAGCAAGACGAAGAAGAGCCGTCAGATCGATGCCCGATCGAAGAGGTGGCACTAGTGGTGCCGGAAACCGACGACCCACTACTCGAGAGCTCTGAAGAAGAGAAAAAACCACCTTCAATCAGGACTCCTCGGGAGCCATTTATATCCGTTTGTAATTCTCCCTTTTTTTTCTTTTCAATATATCTAGTGGGGGTCTGCCTAACCTCAAATTACCGAAAAAAAAAAAAAAGCTTTGATGACTGTAATTGCCCCAATCGAATACGCGTCTCCCCCTCCATACCACACCCCACAATTCGCAAAAATAGTGATTATAACGTGCTCTTTCATATTAAATGGGCCCGGATTGAGGATAAATTTCATACCCATCAGGTTAAATTCTCTAGTTGGAAGGAGTGATGCCATGAATTTTCCGATGGGGAGGACAACAATCTGCATGAGGATCGCGGAGATGGGGCTGGGCTCTGTATGAGAAAAAAAGTGTTCATGATATGAGAATTATGCAAGATGAGATTCCAAGGAACCATGCCCGGAATGTCTTGACCGGGAGTAGTGGGTCGTCGGTTTCCGGCACCACTAGTGCCACCTCTTCGATCGGGCATCGATCCGACGGTTCTTCTTCGTCTTGCTTCTCCAAGGTTGGAGTTTTCCTCTTTGTTTTCTCAGTTTCCATTGAAGGTGGTTTTTTCTCTTCTTCAGAGCTCTTGAGTAGTGGGTCGTCGGTTTCCAGCACCACTAGCTCCACCTCTTCTATCGGGCATCGATCGGACGGTTTTTCTTCGTCTTGCTTCTCCAAGGTTGGAGTTTCCTTCTTTCCTTTCTCAGTCTCCATTGAAGGTAGTTTTTTTTCTTCTTCAGAGCTCTCGAGTAGTGGGTCGTTGGTTTCCGGCACCACTATTGCCACCTCTTCGATTGTGCATCGATCCGACGATTCTTCTTCGTTTTGCTTCTCTAAGGTTGGAGTTTCCTTCTTTCCTTTCTCAGTCTCCATTGAATGTGGTTTTTTCTCTTCTTCAGAGCTCTCGAGTAGTGGGTCGTCAGTTTCCAACACCACTAGTGCCACCTCTTCGATCGTGCAAGGATCCGACAATTTTTCGTCGTCTTGCTTCTCCATGGTTAGAATTTCCTTCTTTCCTTTCTCAGTCTCCATTGAAGGTGGTTTTTTCTCTTCTTCAGAGCTCTCGAGTAGTGGGTCGTCGGTTTCCGGCATCACTAGTGCCACTTCTTCGATCGGGTATCGATCCGACGGTTCTTCTTCGTCTTGCATCTCCAAGGTTGGAGTTTCCTTCTTTCCTTTCTCAGTCTACATTGAAGGTGAAGAGCAAGCAGACTACATAGACAGCAAAGAATTATGCCATTAAAATATTCCAATTCATCTAAACTTGATAAAGACTTCATAATGGAAGCATGGATATTGAAAATTTCTGAATTTGATCAATTAATGAATCACCCAAAATTTAAAACAATAAATATATAAGCCAAAAAGAAGAATATTAGATTCAACATTTAACTCAGTTGTATAATTTGAAATTATTAACACATAGTTGGAAATCTACCACCAAGTTAATCTGGGAAGACAAACAATTAGGAGACGTAGAGTGTTTTCTTTAAAAAAATTCTTGGCTCCTCTTCTTCAGAGCTCTTAGAAGACATGAAGTTCAATTGACGAAGTTCAATTAACGAAGTTCAATTGAAGGTGGTTTTTTCTCTTCCTCTTTCCTTTCTCAGAAGACATGAAGTTCAATTGGCGAAAATACCCAATACCCTTGGGCGAAGATATTTGGGAGAGTGAAGCTCGGCTCTATTTCTGAATATAGGTTTGACACTTGACTCGGTTGGATTTTGACTCAATTACTGATGTATGCTCATGCAGCCCCAAAATCTAATGGGGCCAACATTGTTTGGATGATCTAAACCATTCATTAGTTGTGCTTTGATGTAGATAGGGTGTGCCAGGAAAATCTTCTCCATAAGATTATCCTAACCTAACAATTTGTTAAGGTTTAAAATGAATGGCATTACATAGAAACCTCCATGGATAGGGTTAAAATCAACCTATTGGAGAAGATTTTATGGGCACATTATCTATCTACGTCAAGACCTAACTAATGAATGGTTTAGACCACCCAAACAATGTGGGCCCCATTGTATTTTGGGCTGATCGACCATGCACAACCGTCCACCGTGTAATTTCTCATATAATACAAAGAAGTGGTTTATAGCATTTGGCACTAGTTTCCTGATTTGCAAAGGACTAATAGCATTTGACCCTTTTTTGCAAGAGGCCGTTTAAAGTATGTCGCGTTGCAGCGTAAAACCATTCGTCGCCCATGTTAGAGCCGTCAGATCACATGTGTGGTCCAGATTCAAAACTGGTAAAACCGGATTGTTTGGTTAACAGGTATGCCATTTTCTCTCTTTTCCTATTGTTTAGGCGACACTTACGAAAATACAATCTTCTCTTCTGGGAAAATGGCCACTTTCCATTTTTGCTCATCCCCTCCGTCGTCTACTCGTCTCCTTGTTCGCAAAGATTTCTTCATTTTTTTTCACAACCAGAAAGGTTTTCTCACTCAGGCATCCTGGGGCATGGCTGATTTTGTGATGAAACGGCCATTTCTTTTAGGAAAAGTACCCCTTTTAAGCAGTAGATATTCAATAAACCAACCAATCAAAAAAAAAAAAAAAATTCAATAAACCAACAAAGAAATTCAACAGACCATGGCTGTATTTTTCAGAACCCATCTCTCAAATACTTTTCCAAAATTCGAAACACCAAATCAGCCATCTTTTTCAGCATTTACATTGCAAACCTATCGTATGATGAAATCAGAGAAGAAGATAATGAAAGTGATGGATTTCCTTGTGAACAAAAATGGGTGGAAAGCCTTCGGATCTTTTGAGAAGCCCTAATATTCTCTTGAATAGCTCTGAGTAGAGAATTTTTTTTCACAGCATACACTTCTGCTAATTCTGATGCTAAAGGATTGGATTAAGAAGAATGTTAATAGCTTGGGCAATGAGATGGAAAGAGGGAGAGTTCTTGAGAAAATTTGTTATGAAGCTTTAAAATCGAGGAGTACAAATGTTGTTGCACCAACATCGCTCATGCGTAGGTCAACTTCACCAATTTTCTTATTAGGGTATCAGACTACATTGAAATCTCCAACTAGAGCCAAAGGCTCCCTGATGTTGAGAGAGAGAGAGAGAGCCAAGAGGGAACCAGAGTCTCCTCCATAGTTCAGACTTCAGACCTTAGATTACAGAAAGGAAGAAGTCCTGACTAAAGAGCCAGACCGAAGTTCCTGCCAAGAAGGAGACGAAGAGAGGCTCAAAAAACAAGGATGCTGGGCGATCTTTTTTACGGGATTTTCGTCCAAAAACCAGAAAGGGGGGATAGAGGATTACCGGATACCTTTTGGGTTGGGTTTTAACAATGTTAAATCTGGACCGCATGTGTAATCCTACGGCTATGACCATGGCGACGAATGGTTTTATCCTGCAACGCGACGTAGGTGAAACGGCCTCTTTATTTAATCGGTCTGTCGCATATTCTATTTGGAAATATCATTTTTATTATTTTAGTATTCAAATTTTGGGATTTTAGATTAGTAGTAGCTCCTCCTCTCTTTTTATTATTCAATCGATCTGTTGTATATTCTATTTGGAAATATCATTTTTATTATTTTATTTCCCTTTTCTTCTGTATGTATAAAGCTCTGTTTTCTCGGGATTTGAATGTTTCTCATGACAAATAGACCCTCCTCCTATGAAATGGACTCATCCTCTCGATCCGATTCAAAACAAAGGAGTGATTTTTTATTTGGCGTGCATGTCTTTTCTACGCATTTCAAATTTTAAATTTTTTATTTTTGTGGACATCTTCTCTCTCTCTCTCTAATCAACATGCAGACATGCAATGTTGGGGATCCTGATCAAGAGTTTTTCCTTTCATTTTAAGAAATTCAAGAGCTTTTGTCTTTAATATGTTTTTGGTTTTGTTAATTAATTACTCTGTATTCGGCTGTCTTTCCCAGCGATGCTTCTTAGTTCTAAATATTAGTATCAGAATAAAAATATGGTAGCATTGGCTGGTAGAATATTGGAAAAAATGGTATTGCAAGTGAATAATTTTTAAGGCTCTGTTCTAGATTTTGTGAACTGATTTTTGGGTTCACAATCAGTTGATAAAAAATTTAAAACAAACAGGACCTAATTCTCAGCAGGCAATAGCAATTGTTCATTTGTGGCTGTGATGTGATTAGATATATTGGTAAATAAAGAGTTTTTATTTTTATTTTTACTTTAAAATCTACTTGGTTTTCCTATTCAGATGAGATTGCTTTTGCATCTCTCTCTTTTATGAACTCACCTTTAACTGTGGTAATGGAAAGATAAAAAGAAGAGGAAGACATCTCATGCATTGGTTTCTACAATTGCTCCCTTGGGATTTTCTTAATGTCTAAAATGGTTGTTCCAACATTTTGCATTTAAATCTCAATAAGAAATAGTTTTTATATGACTACGTAATATGGGTCGAATTAAAACTAGAACTATGGGTTCTTTTCAGTTTTTTTTTCTTATGAATTTGCTTTTATTCCTTTTTATTTTTATTAATCATTTTTTTTTGTCAACCCGTACATCGCACGGGGTGTTTTACTAGTATATATTTTTCTCTCCCCTTTCCTTTTCAACAAATTTATCTTTTGAGAACAATACAAAATTTTGCCATGTGGGACCCATCAAAATCTTACCATAAGGGAGCTGCTTTCCAAAACAAGTAAACATGGGGCCCAAAAAAAAAAGAATGGAAATGGGGTGTAACTCGGTCCACTATTTCACATCTCATCTTTGATCGGTTACTAAGCCCACACAACTGCTAAACCCTCTCACACTCTCACACCATGGCCGAACAATTGTATGATTTCCTTCCAAAAAAAAAAAAAAATCACTTAAGCACAAGTGATTGAAAGATCAAACCCTTAATCTGTTGGAACCAAACATAAATTGGCCTTAAGATTATCTTCGTTGGATAATCTACTGACTGATTAAACCCCACCTATGAAATCAAGACACCATGTACATATACACAGACCATCAGGTAACAATCATCTGACCATCAGATACACAGACCATCAGATAACAATAATCATCTGGCCAACTGAAACACCAAAGCAAAGAAAAGAACTTAGTAGTACCGCTTTAAAGAGAAAAATGCAAGTTTTTTCTACCTACTATTCACACATAAATGTGCTCATCAGATTCCGATGTCACTTTCTGAGCTGTATTTCCAACATAAATAGTAAAATGTTTCTCAATTGAAAGTACATAAGAAAACAGTGTGATGAATTACTTTATATATATATATATATATATATATATATATATATATATATATATATATATAAGCTTATATGAGGTGGCTCTCATAAAACATAAGGGGCCCACATTGTTAGGATGATCCGAAGCATTCATTTGAAAGGCTCCATCATAGATAGGGTGTGTACAAAAAATCAGCTCCATTGGATTATCCTAACCCCTCCAAAAGTGGAAGAAAAAATAGGCAGATTTGTGGACAAAACGTGTCTATCCATTTTTGCCCCCACTTTTGGAAGGGTTAGGATGATCCAATGGAGCTGATTTTTTGTACACACCCTATCTATGATAGGGCCTTTCAAATGAATGCTTCAAATCATCCTAACAATGTGGACCCCTTATATTTTGTGAGAGCCACCTCATATAAGCTATATGAGGGCACCCTTAGGAACTCTCTCTCTCTCTCTCTCTCTCTCTCTCTCTCTCTCTCTATATATATATATATATATATATATATATATAGAGGAAAAAGATTATACGCTTGAAGCGCATTTGGTTATATACGCTTGAAGAGAGAGAAGCCTTGTGATTGGCTGAAATGGTGGGCCCAATTAATTTTTTTTTTTAAAAAGAAGCGGCGTTACGGAGGGTGCGTCTTAGACGTACCCTCGAAAAAAAATTAAAACAAAAACTCATCTCTCTCACTCGTTCTCTCTCTCTCTTCACTGTGTTTTTTGTTTTAAAAAAAACCCAAACCCATATGGTTCTCCTACCCCCCTCTCTCTCTCTCTCTCTGTCTCAACCATATGAGAAAACCCATCGGCTCTTCATCTCTCTCACTCGTTCTCTCTGTCTCAACCATATGAGAAAACCCATCTGTAGATCTACAACACCGTAGATCTACAGAGCCGATTCTTGCGATTACATTTCTTTCTTTCTTTCTTTGTTCTTCGTGATTGGTTTTTTAGGGAAAAATGGAATAGGGGTTGAAAAAAAGAGGAAACCTGTGATGAAATACGTGTTGGAATTACCGGCTGATGTGGGTTCATATGATTATGAACTATCTCTGATGTCAAATTTACTGGCTTTCTGAGGTATCTCTACAGTCCTGATTTAATAAGTATTTAGAAGATAAGCTATTTTTACATGGTGATCATTCATGGGAAGGAGGAGTCTTGAACAAAATCATGGTTATTTGAAAAATGGGGAGAATTTCTGAAAGAAGGAATATCTCAATTTGAACAGGCTTCCAATGGGTTTCTTCTACATAATACGGAACGAGTGAGAGAGATGAAGAGCCGATGGGTTTTCTAATATGGTTGAGACAGAGAGAGAGAGGGGTAGGAGAACCATATGGGTTTGGGTTTTTTTTAAAACAAAAAACACAGTGAAGAGAGAGAGAACGAGTGAGAGAGATGAGTTTTTGTTTTTTGTTTTTTTTGGAGGGTGCGTCTTACGTCTAAGACGCACCCTCCGTAACGCCGCTTCCTTTTAAAAAAAAAAATTTAATTGGCCCACCATTTCAGCCAATCACAAGCCTTCTCTCTCTTCAAGCGTATATAACCAAATGCGCTTCAAGCGTATAATCTTTTTCCTCATATATATATATATATATATATATATATATATATATATATATATATATATATATATATATATATATACGTCTGTGTCTATATATATAGACACACACGTATACATAAAGAGAGAGAATGGAACAGATGAGCAGGGCATAACCACAACTGTTTTTAATACTACAATTACAATCCAGATCAGCAAATTAATGTAGCACAGTTCCTTGTCCAACTCAAATCCTCTAAAGTTATTCAAGAAAAAAAAAATAGTATCATCTGAGTGGGAAAATAAAAATTACCCCTCCTCAACACGAGAAACAAAACAGCCTAATTTTACCGTTCACAAAAAATGAAAGAAACGAAAAAAAAAATCCGAATCAAATTGACGAAATGCCCTTCTTGGCTTGTATTTTGCCACCCTTATAATTTTATAATCGTTCCGTTCCAGAATCGCGTTATCGATCATTTATGTGCATCATTTTGAATCAAACATGAAACCCTAAATTAGGAATAAAACCCTAAAAAATTCTTACTACATAGAAAGCCCATAGTGCTGAAATCCTAGAAAGAAAATTCTTAGCAGCGATAATGAAATCATCAATGCAAGTGAAAGAAAAAAGAAAAAACCAAAGATAGATGGAGGATTGGTGAGTACTCTTTGGAAAGAATGGGCAAGATTTCGAAGAGGACGAGCTGAAAATGGTTGCAGAAGAAAGCGTAGACGACGCTGAAGAGGATATGGACCAGAGCTCTCTTCTCCCATACTCCTTATATAGCCTTCTGTTGAGGAACCAAAGGCCAGCCCAAGTATTTGATTCACCATGTAGCCCTTCTACCCCACCAAGTATTTAAATCCCTCTAGTTCCCAGGGCTGCAACTCGGGTCAGGCGGGTCGGGTTTTGAAGAACCCAACCCTACTTGAGAAATATCTCGGGTCGGGTTTTTTTCCGGAAAACCCATGATTCCTAAACCTAGCCCTACCCATGATAAATCTTGGGTCGGGTCGGGTTATTTCACGTTGACGCAAGTTTTTAAGGAAAACTCTTGTTTGGCAAGGCAAGCCCACTAAAAAAATCGGGTTGCTGAAAGAATACAAGAGGGGAATCCTCACCTGACAGATTCTCGCAGCTCTCTATAGCTTGAGCAACACAAACTCTTCAACAGTAGGTACATCGCCAATCTTCTTAAGTGTCTTCTTATCTGGTTCCATTGTGCTAGCTCCAAGATGAGGTGTAACAGTGACATTATCATGCTGGACTAGGTGTATCAGTCAATTAAAATCATATAAAACTACAACAATGATACATTTTGAGCACATTGTAATTAAACTAAAAACAAGTTTAGCACAGGGATTCCAAGGGTTCCCAATATCATTATAATGAGTATGGATTTGAATACGAAACAGTCAATTAAAATCATATCCCAACTAAAAACAAGTTTAGCACATTGTAAATAACCACTTTGCCTCACATGTCTGCTACTATTAGTAGCTTTCTAGTCATGAAGGTGATTTCTTATATAAGGTCAATGATGACATTGAATGTCATATTAAGAAACTTATCAAGACATAATTATCATATTAAGCACAAAGTTGCTCAAAACCACCATAATGTATTGTTCTAGCTCACTGCAGACCAAGTTGTGCCCAGAAACTAAAGAAGTTGAAACCATGGAAAAACAAAGTCACTCAAAATTAAGTTCAAAAAGACAACATATGCTTAATAGACTTAAAAGCTAATGTAGTTGATTCCATTGTTAATGCTTCCACATAGGGCTCTCTGCACCAAAAAGAATTCCAACAGGTTTCTGCATCAAAACGAAAAACACAAAGTATGAGTTACAAAAGTTGAGTATTATCCAAAGGAATTTATAGACACTCATTATCTAAGAGAATTTATGTATGAAGTTTACCTCATCTATGGCATAGCTCAAGATTGTTATCAATCATATTATAGAATTTGTCAAGATTCAATCAGACCTTCAGAAAGAGAAGAAAATACATTGGAATTTTTAAAACATATTTATAATTATCTAAGCAAATGTGTAGTTACATTACCTGATTCAATGATTTCAATATCATTATCATGTTGATAAACTTCAGTTTCTTCTTCATTATCACCATCACATGCAACGTCTCGTAGCCAATCTTGAGTGCAAACCAATGCTTGCACAACCCCAGGACTCATTGAACTTCTATATTTGTCAAGAACTCTACCATCGGTACTGAAAGCCGACTCTGAAGCAACTGTAGATACTGGAATCGGCAAGATATTACTAGCCATTTGAGAAAGTATAGAATATTTTGAGCTGTTAATTTTCCACCAGCTCAAAATGTTGAATTTAGGATCATCTCGATGATTCTCTTCTTCCAAATATCGTTCTATCTCTGATGTCGACCCAACATCATTCTTTTCAGCACTCATCTTGAAAAATTATTTTTGTAAACTAGAAATCTTCCTCTCACCACTAGAAGAAGTTCTACTGTCAACCTCTGACAATCTTTCCACCGATTGGAAAACTCTCCTTCGACTTGAACTATGGGCACGTACATACTCATCATAAATCTTAAAGGCCTCATACTT
Source organism: Tasmannia lanceolata (assembly GCF_043159265.1). Classification (NCBI taxonomy): domain Eukaryota; kingdom Viridiplantae; phylum Streptophyta; class Magnoliopsida; order Canellales; family Winteraceae; genus Tasmannia; species Tasmannia lanceolata. The sequence continues at coordinate 51,231,505 of NW_027518680.1, read as the reverse complement.
AACAAGTGAAACTTGTGATTCGGCTTCATCCGTAGCATAGATAAGATGGTACATTAAACTTAAATATTTAAGCTTATACCTAGGATCAAGAACCATCACATTGCACTCCCTCCAATATTTATCAAACTTACTTTGCATCTTCCTAGCCATTTGGTTAATAGATACATCTTTGTGTATAGCCATCCCAAGCAAGTGTTCTTGAATCGCAAAAACCTCATGAAAATACAGATTTGCAGTTGTATATTTATGCCCAGAGAAAAGCTTCATAGCATCATAAAAGACTTTTAATAAGCGACAAATAACTTCGGCATTTTTCCAATCAACAATAGTAGGTGCTTCTCTTGCGAAGATTGCATCTCGTACCTTTAAGCGAGTAAATGCACTCTCAAATTGTAATGCAGACTCTAGCATAAGAAAGGTGGAGTTCCATCTTGTAGTCACGTCTATGCATAAGCCTCTCTTGCTTGAAAGTCTCTCTTGCAAAATACATTCTTCAAACAACTGCTTTCTTGCTTGTGAACCCCGAGCATATTTAACACTACCTCGAATAACCTCAACCGATTCTTTAATCTCATTAAGCCCATCTTGCACTATGAGATTGATGACATGTGCAGCATAACGAACGTGAAAAAATCGACCTTCTTGTAGTAACATGCCTTTCCGTGAGAGAACCGGAACAAGTGTCCTAACAGCAACGGTGTTATTTGAAGCATTATCAAGTGTAATGGTACTTAACTTGCTTATATTCCAATCAATCAAGCACAATTCAATTGCATTTGCAATAACATCTCCCCCATGTGGAGCTGGAACCATACAAAAATTTAAAATCTTCTTATGCAACTTCCAATTATCATCTATGGCTTAAGGCATAAATAACCTAAAGTCTGATTCGATGTCCACATGTCGGCAGTTAAAGAAATCCTATGACATACACCAATCAATCTTTTCAATTTGAGTTTCTCCTCTCCATATATGTTCAACAGCTCTTTTCTTATAGTTGTGCGTGATATAACTTTGAGCCGAGGTTGGATAACCATCAAAAAATTTCTAAAGGCAGCCTTGTTGACTGTGTTAAATGGAAGTTCGAGCTTAATTACCAAAATAGCCAACTCTCTTCGAGCTCGGTCGTTGTCAAACATCCAAGGCGTAAGACCCTCCCCTTCCTCTACATCATCACCATCTCTAACGGATTTAAAAGACAATAACTTCTGGCTCTTATCTCGTGAGGTATAAGGGATGCATGCATTACTCAAATGTCTTTTAAGATTGCTGATGCCACTACTACTTGGGCATGCAAAGGATTTCTTACAATAATTACACTTGGCCCTCACACTTCGCCCATCAGATCCTTTCTCCTTGGTAAAATGATTCCATACAACAGATTTGGTTGGATATGCCCTTGTTTTAGATGTTTGTGTTGAGGAGTCGTCAGGAGTGCTACCAACATTAGTAGCATTTTCAGAAGAATCTAAGACCTAAACAAATATGAACAAATTACCATTTCTTAAGTTTGATGGAAATAAAATAAAAAGTAAATCTTACAAGAATGAAATGAATGCATCATTATAATAAACAAATAAGAAGCAATTCTCACCGGAATATCGTAGTTCTCGTCAATATCATCCTCCATCATCATTTAATAAGGGGACTCACTTCAAAAGAGGTGTAGTGTAATCACTAATCACACGAGATCTTTTGAGGCTTTCAAACAAACCTGCAAGGGAATTGAAAAAAAAAAGAAAAGAAGGTAATGACAAATGAAGAGAATGAGAAAAAAAGGTAATGAATCTAAAGGCCTAGCTTAAATACATTTTGAATCTTCAAGTTACCTACCAGACCTATGTCTTTTCCCTTTCTTTTTTTAACGGAAACAGTTCACACATGTAAATTTAGTCATGGCTTTTATGAAATCAAGGATCCAAACAGATTTTAAATGAAAACCGTGGATATAAAAAACTAGGGTGTTATAACTTATAAGGCCTTAGTGAAAACTGACTAATATTGGAAGAAAACCCTCTATCGAATAAATCAATCCAAGTAAGAAAAGAAGCAAACTAGACTAACATTACCAAAGAGATGAAGTAAGCAACCAACACATTCCACTGTGCAGACATAGAAAGAAAAGAATAAAGATTACTCGTTCCTCTCTGCAATGGACTGGGCTTTGCACTTTGGGTTCCTTTATCAAAGTTCTTCGTTGAAGGTTTCAAGTACAATTCCTTGCTCGTAATTGAATGGCGGAACTCGCCAAGACCGGATCAGATGGAAAGATGTTTCTGAAATGGGCGAAGTAATGGAGAGGGCTTTGTTATGTGGAGGTTGTTGAGAGGTGGAGACGGGGAAAATGGGAAGAAAAATGAAGAGATAGAGCAACCTTTCTTCTTCCTTCTTCTCTAAACCTAGAAACCCTAAATGCCCAAAAACCCCTTTCTGCAAAATCGTGTAGGACATTTTCCCAAACCTTGAAACCCCAACTCTTCTCTCCTCAAACCCTAGAAAGAGAAGTTTTCTTGTTTTCTCTTTTTCCAAACCCTTTTCAAAAGAGCTCTTCTTCTCTCTCAGCCCAAATCAAGTGAGAAAGTAGAGATCCAGAGAAGGAGAGGGAGAATTGATCAAAGATAGAAATGAAATCAAAGACAGTAGATCAATGGTGGAGAAAACAAAATCATAGAGAGAAAAGAGATCAGAAACAAGGTGAAAGAAGAGTAGCATAGCAGATCTGAGATCTCTTGTGAAGCTCGATCGTGTGAAGCTCAGTTTTGTAGCAGAGTAGCATAGCAGATCTGAGATCTCCTTGGTTCTCTACTTCTCTTGAAACAATGAAACCCTAGTACCAAAGGGGGAAAAGAGAAAACAAAGATGGAAAGAGTCGCTGTTTGCGTGCGTGGGTTTTTTGCTTTTACCGTTTTTGTATTACAATTTTAGTCTTTTACATATTATAAAACTTAAGTATCTCGGGTCGGGCCCCTTCAAACCCGGCTCGACCCGAGATTCATGCGGGCTTTTTTATTCTAAACCCGGCTTGACCCAAGACCCGAGAAACATCAACCCAACCCAGGCTATTTTCGGGTCAGGTCGGTAAAACCCGGCTCAAGTTGCAGCCCTACTATTTCCTATAGGTCATTTTCTCCATTTCGAGCTTTATTTCCTTTGTTTCTATTCCTAGCAATCTTTTAGATGCTCAAGGTCATCCTAACTCATGCTTTCTTGGACCAATATCTCATCTTCGTCGTAACCCATGGATGGGTGATGATTTTTGGTTAGGTGAGTCTCCTCTATGCCATGACTTCTCAAACCTATGTCTCTCTCTTTGTAAACCATGCAGGGTGAGAATGTCATAGGAGAAACTTTGAAAAAGAAAATAAGATGCTTATAATTTTTTCATCCCATCTTCAATCTATTGAGTCAGTTGATACTTCACCTAGTGCGACAAAAAAAAACTTGGGCTCTTGACCACCATGTTGCTTCAATGGTGAGATCTTTTTTGGTGCATTTGGGATATAGATAACTCGTTGTTCCCTCAGTGAGGGTGTGAGCCTTTTAGTCCTCCCTTTCCATTTAATAAGGCCCTCTTCGTTTTAGATTATGACACCCGATTGCAAGTCCAAAACGAATGATTGAACTCAACAGTAAGGCCGTCTTCATTTCAGATTGTCACAACGATTGTAACCCTCAAACTTATTATTGGGCTCAAAATTAAACGTAATTTTAAGCCCAATAATAGGTTTGGGGCCTACAATCGGTTGTCACAATCTCAAACGATCTGGGCCTAATTGGGACTCACAATCAGTCGCCACAATCTAAAACGAGCAAGGCCTATATGAGATTATGAATGATGATGAGTACTCTACCAGCAGATTGGGACTCACAATCGGTTGTCACCATCTGTTTTTAATAATACAATTACAATCCATATAAGAGAATTAATGTAGCACAATTCGTTGTCCAACTCGAATCATGTAAAGCTACTCCATAAAAATATAGTATCAGCTGAGTGGCAAAGTAAACATTACCCCATTGAAACACAAGATACAAAAAAATCAGAATCAAGCAGACGAATTTTCGTTATTGGCCTACGTGGTTCGTCCATCCCCATCCCATTTCTTTCGATTCTCCCTTTCTAGATCTGATTTCTATTTTTTATCACATACTATTTGTTGAGAAATAGGGAAGGAATTTCAGGTGAAGTCTGTATTGTTCGTTTATCTCTCGCTCTCAAGTTTGGCGGCGTCGACCCAGATTTACGTTGCAATAACTCATGACCAATTGAGCTTCTTAACATTTCTCTTGGACCTTGGGTTTGGGAGGTTCAATCCTAGTTTTTCTCCTGAAAAAACAAAAGTCATTTGCTTTAGCGAAATGAAATATTCTCTCCATGTTCTTCCCTGACCCACCTCCTTGTAGTGTGTGGACCCCGATCCGAGGTAGGCAGTGAGGTGAGGGAAACTAGTCCCCACACCATCCTCTGGATCATCCACGTGTGAAGGAGAGCTCTACCAAGGAACTCTCAAAACGGATGCCACCCTCATAGCATAGCACGAGTGGCGATATAAAAAGAAAGAGATATGTCTCGATCCGGAGCCAAGGCTCGAAACCAAGACATACCTGAAATAAACTCAGAGTCGCCATCCATGGATATGCCATGGAACCCTAAAATCAAATCCTCTGTGCAATGGATAACCAGAAATATATATGGGTTCGTGCCTGGTTACGAATGGGGAAGGTCTGAGAGCACCCCCAATTCGTCCGAGTGCAAGCACTTGGTCTCTTATGCCATTTTTAGCAACTCCAAAGAAGTTTGAATAAAAATCATGTGAAATGGGAACAATCCTCAGGACTCGTCTATCTAAGCATGCATTTCCTGAGGATAAAAATAATAAACACATAAAATAAAATGAAAGAAGTGCCACCTAAGCATAGCTAGGTTATGAGTGACAAGCCTAATGGGTGTCTAAGTTCTGATGTGCAAACACATGCAAGCTATAGCTAAAGGTACATGATCAGTACAAGAGAGTAAGAAAACACATCAAAACATACGATGACTACACAACAAATTCTAAGACTCTAAATTATTAGCCCGAGTCCTCGGATGGTCTGGTATTCATCCAAAGAAGCCTACGTATCCCCGCCTCCACGAGAATCAAGGCAACGTAGTTCTTCGCGCCTATTCTAAGCTAGGATGCCTAAGACACCTAGACCTCTATCCTAGACTCGATCTAAAAGACCAGACCAATTATTAAAGTTTATTGTACGATTATTTAAATTCCATTGAATTGCGGATTTTAAGACACCCTATATGCCCTAACTAAATGCAGATTAGCCCTAGGCTAATACAGGTGGTTCCTACAACCTATGTGTAACTAGGCTGTATTTCCTAAGGAAAACCAAGGGTGGACTAGCGTATCCTACTCTAGTCATCAGTCGGCGATGTGAATCGCCAACTGACCGGACGGAGGCGCTCCTATAACTCTAGGACAAACCCCTAACTCTAAAACAAACACAAACAAGCACACAACAAATCCAAGACAAACTCCTAACTCTAAAACAAGCACACAACAAACAAACAAACAAACAACCTATCAAAAGACACAACCTAACTCTAAAACTCTCTATCTAGGAGAAACTCCTAACTCTAGAGGAAGATCTTTTGAAAACAAGATTTTAAAGGTTTTTGAAGAAGGTTTAAAACATTTATTTACAAAAAAAAGTTTGGCTGGACTTGGGATGTGGATCCCAAGCTGCACTACGTACCTCGGAAGAGGATCAAGCCAACGTAGTTCGAAACGAACTCTCAAACTAACAAACACTTACAGCAAATCAACTATTTTTTATGTTTTAAGTTTCTAATATTTTTTTTTTGAGATTTTTAATGATTTCAATGCTTATGGATTTTAAAATTTCTGATGTTTTCACCCTTTTGGCCAAAGACCGGAGAGAATATACAAGCAAAACCCTAGGGCCAAACCCTAGGGTGAAAGGGAAACTATGCTCTAATAACACCGTTATAAGAGCAAATGAGTCAAAGACTCTCTAATAAGAGTAACTGATAACACTGAAAAAAAAAAGATAACGGAGTCAAAGACTCTCTAATGACTGCAAAAGGAAAGGCGAGTCAAAGACTCTCTAATAAATCCAACTGAAAGTACAAATGAGTCAAGGACTCTCTAAGAAAGCCGCGAAAGAGATAAATGAGTCAAAGACTCTCTAATAACATCACCAAAGGAACAAATGAACCAAAGATTCTCTGAAAAAAAAAAGAAACACGATTCAAAGACTCTCTAAGAGAGATGAAAACACGAGTCAAAGACTCTACTGACAACAACTAAAGGATATACGAGTCAAAGACTCTCTAAGAGATGAAAACACGAGTCAAAGACTCCACTGACAACAACTAAAGGATATACGAGTCAAAGACTCTCTAAAAGATGGAAACACGAGTCAAAGACTCCAAAAAAACACCGACTAAAGGATAAATGAGTCAAAGATTCTCTAAAAGAGAAAGATTGAGTCAGAACTCTTTAATAACAACACCTGAAAGACAAATGGGTCCAAGACTCTCCTACAACATTACTGAAAAGACAAATGAGTCAAAGACTCTCTAATAACGCCACCTAAAAGGCGAATGAGTCAAAGACTCTCTAATAACACTATCTAAAGGATGAATGAGTCAAAGACTCTCTTAATCAAGGCTGACTCCTATGCGAATGGACTATCGACTAAGGAGAAGCTTACAAGCAAAAGGAATAAGAGACCTTGTGCATATTTGGCAAAGGTAAAACACCCAACCGGGCCGGACAGCTACCTAGCCCTAGGGTGCAAAAAATGTGCAACCCAATACCCATAAGGGTAAGGGTATGAAGCCAAGCCGAGTAGGGTGTTCTTCCAAAACCAAACGGAGCACAAAGAGGAGGTTTAGCAAGAGAATGAGACCGGGCGGGTCTAAAAGGAATAAGAGACCTTGTGCATATTTGGCAAAGGTAAAAACACCCAGCCAGGCCGGACAGCTACCTAGCCCTAGGGTGCAACAAATGTGCAACCCAATACCCATAAGGGTAAGGGTATGAAGCCAAGCCGAGTAGAGTGTTCTCCCAAAATCAAAAAGCACACAAAGAGGATTAACGAGAGAATGAGACCGGGCGGGTCTCCCAAACACACACAAAGATGGGCTCCAAGTAACCTTATCATTGCCCTCAAGGGGTAAGCAGGGCTAAGACAACTAATTGACCAAATTGGTCTCTAATTAACAAAGGAACAAACTGAGGTGCAATCTCAGAGAGGATTCTACAAATGAGGCTTGCCTCCAAAGGAGGATTGCCTAACGAGACAGAGTATGTCTCCCAGTACAGGTTCTAGTATCTAAAGAAGTCTGAAAGACTGCACTAGTCTACCAAGGGAGCAGAAAAGAGCTACTAGGCAATCTCAAATTTCCATTCAATTCTTATACAAACAAATCAAGTACTAAGCAAAGAAAGACTTATAACTAAAGAGTACACAATCTGTAATAATAGCAATCATAGAATGATAAACAACATTAATTAGTCCAGACCAGCCGCTGGATAGCCTAATAAAGCGAAAAAACAACATTAAACACTTCTATGCCCAACCACAAGTACCACTGCCCCAATATGGGGGTGAAATCAGATGATGCTAAAGTAATCATCTGATATCACAAATACACAGGATAATATTTCTAAGCCCGCCTTGAGATCAGATAGTACTCATGTCGATAATATCGAATAGAGTAGTCATCTGATCTCCTTCTTTCCTAAAATAATTTATTTAAATAAAAAACAAGTTTATGAACCTCAAGAGAGTCTCACCTGAACACCATTTATTACCGTCTTCAAACCCTAACTCAAAGCTTAGTACAAGAGAAGAATATTAAAATTTTTAACAGATTATACAAATTGCATGCAATGATATTTCTGATTTTTATAAATTTTGATGCATAACAGGGGGCATATCTGAAAGGTTGGGTAGGCCTACTAAACAAAAGAGGGGAGCGCTACTTAGATTGAACGAGTCCCCTAAAGATGGGCTTGGGCTAGCGCCTTCACCGCCCTTACAATGATAAGAGAAAGGAAAAAATATTTTCAAAGAAATACAATTGTAAACAAACTAAGAGAAATAGAAGAGTAATTCAAGTATCTCACTTTAATGCTAAACATGATCTGCAAATGACTAACATCCAAAGAAGAATTGGCATTAACACGGGTCCTAAGAAGGAAGTTATAACAACATAATAACAAAAACAGGATATGTTTGTTCAATTCTTGGAACCAGATAGCAACAACATCAATGATTAGTAACACAACTTTAGCATTATTACATTTAATAACAGCACAACTGGCTATGTCGTACATTTATTCAATTAAAAAAAATGACTATGCCCATAGCAATCTATGCATGTAATGCAACTGTTACATGTGGGGGACAAGAGAAACAGTAGTGTCATTATAAAAAGATAGTAATGCAAATACTAATTGCCTATGGAATGACATTACCACAATCTTATTCAGCACAACATAAGCTCATATGAACTCTTGCTCATTATAAGAGTCAATTACTACCAACAGTCAACACAAATATCCTGTTTCTATTCTCAAAACTAGTATTTCACAACTTCATTCTAAAAATTGTACCAGTTCCTCCTAACTCCTTACTACCACAGCAACAGACAACATAATCATAGCTTTTCTCACAAGCTAAGAAAAATTAATACAATGGAAAACCAATAGAGCTTGTGAAGCTATCAAATATTGTTGTGCTGGTACCATTTTCAAGGGAAAAGAATTATTAATTAAAGTTAGAATTAAACCTACAGCCAGCATCATTTCCAAGCACAAAGACACCACAAACTAATCAAACATCCGGACCATGAATAGGAATTATAGTCTATACTTCAAGCATCAATTGAAACTGAAACGAAATTTTACCTCTAATTAGCTGCCTCTTCTATTTGAAAATAGAGGATGCACTTGATCTCCCACTCTCTTCAATTTCCAGCTCCAATCACCACGAAAATTCCAGATCCAAAGCTTACAAGGTAAGAGAAAAGCAGATCTTGGGTTTCAATTTGGGGGAAAAGAAGGATCTAAAGCAATAGTGGAGAGTAACGATGAAGAAAATCAAAACAAAAATTTCAGAGATGCCGGCCGGAAAAATTGACCGGAGATCTGCTCAGAGAAAAATTGAAAATGAAGAAATAATAGTTGGGGACGATAGGATTTGCCGGAGAAAGCTATGGTGGATGAAGAGTAGCAAAAGCAAAGAAGAAGAGAAGTTGAGGATTGAAATGAAGGAAAGCAATACAGATGGATGATCTCTCGGAAATTTGGTGGTCGGAGCTCCGGGAATCTGCCGGAGAAGAAAATCCACAAATAAAAACCTCTCTCTGCATCTCTCTCCCTCTGCAATTTCTTTCTTCTCAGACCTGAGATTTCAGATCTTAGATCTGAGATTTCAGATCTCAGATCCGAAAAGAGAGATGGCGGTGAAGGGATCGGATTCCGGCAAGTGATGAGAGACGATGACGGTGCTCCGGCAAGGAGATCGGAGAGGAAGAGTGTGGAGATGGAGGAGGTGCTGCCGGAGATGTTGAAGATTACCGGAGCAATGGATGCGGCCGGAAGAAGAAGGATTGGCCGGAATCTTACGGATCTGGCCGGAGAAGAAGGATTGGATGGTGGAGCCGGTGGATCTGCAGAGGAGGAGGATCGGTGGATTTGCAGAGGAGGAGGATCGGTGGTGGAGCCGGTGGATCTGCAGAGGAGGAGGATCGGTGATGGAGATACCGGAGAAGGTGAATTTGGACGGATTTCGACAAGAAATCTGCCGGTGAAAGAGGTAGACTGGAGGCGATGGGAAAGGAGAAGTGATGACCGGATTCCGGCAAGAGATATGCCGGAGAAGATAAAATCCAGTAAAAAAAAACCTCTCTCTTTCTCTTTCTCTCTCTGCGATTTTTTTCCCCCTGCTACAGTAACCCCGAATTTTTATATATATTAAAAAACTGTGTTGATAATGGCACTCCAAATACGGATAAAGCGCGCGGTTCGCTAAGCGCACTCCCGCCGCTTTGTCCTATTATCGGGAAAACAAAAATCAAAATTTTGCACCTCAAAGGACCACCCCCTCTGCAGATAATTCACCCCCCTTACAGATTTGCACTACGCTCACTACTTCGATTCGTTCACTGATCAAACGTGCTCGGATCTTGATGAAATTTTACGGAGACCTGAGGGGGACCCTAACCTGGCTTAGGGTGCAATTTGGGACCCTAACTCACTGGTTTGATGAGATTGCGCACAACTAATTGCGAACCTGGGTCCGGTCAAAATGGGGTGTCTACATAGTGTAAGAAGATCTTAATTCTTAAATACACTAGATGGGGTATCCGGGGAAGAAAAGGGGTTGAATGTATCCCTTCCCTTTGGTTTATTCCTGAATGGTGTGCCCACGATGGATGACCCATGACCTACTACCAATCACAGGATTAGATAGTCTGTTACATTGATGGACTTTTTCGAGTGTTTTATTTTTATTGTCATATGGTCCTACGTCGTAATCAATTATCTTATCCGTTGCTTTTTGTTTGAAGTTAGCCAAATGTGGATTGTAGCTATTTTTTATCAGATGTGATATATTCGCCCCCTTTTCTTCCCTTGGCCACCCCCTTGTAGTGTATTATGACTACTCTTTTTACCCTACAAGGGGGAGAACAAAAGGTCGAATATACCATATCCCTCTAGCCATACATTTTTTCAATGCATTGATCAAACCATTGCCCCCCCCCCCCCCCCCCCCCCACACACACACACACACACACACACTTGCTATAGACGATTTGGCATTCTCCTTCACTTGTCGATGGTGATTTCAATGAGCCTTCTTTGTTGGAGATTGTCGGGGTTCCACGCAAAAGCAATAGTCCCACATCGGACATGTGGGATGTGGATGGGTTACAAGGGAATGGGCACCCTCCCTCTGACAGCTAGCTTTTAGGGGTGAGTTCTACCCAGTTAGATTCCCTACATTCTAAAGTTGTGGCAGATAATTAAGCAGAATACTCTCTAACAAAAGGCAATAGATTTATTCCCTACATTCTTAAGTTGTGGCAGATAATTAAGCAGAATACTCTCTAACAAACATGCAGGGTGCGCATGTCATAGGAGAAACATTGAAAAAGAATATAAGATGCTTATAGTTTTCGCATCCCTTCTTCAATCTATTGAGTCAGTAGATACTTCACCTTCTGTGACCAAAAAGAACTTGGGCTCTTGACCACCATGTTGCTTCTATGGTGAGATCTTTTTTCGGTGCATTTGGGATGTAGATAACTCGTTGTTCCCTTGGTGAGGGTGTGGGCCTTTTAGTCCTCCCTTTCCATTAACTAAGGCCCTGTTCGTTTTAGATTATGACACCTGATTGCGAGTCCAAAGCCAATGATTGGACTCAACATTAAGGCCTTGTTCGTTTCAGATTGTGACAACCGATTGTAACCCTCAATCTTATTATTGGGATGAAAATTAAAAGTAATTTTGAGCGTAGAGAGGCTGAGAAGTGCCTGAAAATAGGGAAGAGGGACTATTCAAAATAGAGTTTTATTTTTCCTTCTTTTTCTGCCACTTGGCATCATCTCCTCATTCATGCCATCTCAATTCTCTCCCTCTCCTACTCTGACACTCTTCCTGCACCCTCTCTTAACACTTGATAAGCTAATATTCAGTTTTAAAAAAAGTCATGGTTGCCAAACATAGGAATTTAAATTTATATAAGATTTTATTTAACGTGGGCCATGCCTTGGCATAGCTCACATTAAATTTGTTGCCCGTGGAATAATAAATTCAAATTCTAACCCCTGCTTTCTTTTTTAAACCGAGTTTATTTATCCCCTTCACCCTAGTAGGTGAGAAGCTTATGTGAATGCCGGTATCTTTTGAAACATTCAGTGTGAGTTAGAAGGTCAGAATGCATTTTCCAGTTTGCTTAGCCCAAAGCAATTTCTGCCCAAGGCAGTGTTTAAAAATGCGGATGTGACACGAAACACGGCCAAGAAAAATCCTTGTTGACTCAAAATCATATGTCTACATATGCAAATAATCAGGGAACATTTTCCCACCTTGTTAAATCAACACAAATCCAATAACAATCAGAAAAGTGGGTTAATGAAGCATTGAGCATCATTATCAAAACAAGGAGTGCAGATATCATTGCCAAAATTATATATTGGGAACATTAACAGATATGTCTAGCCTTACTAAGTAATGCCAAATAAATTATGCATGTCTAATAGAACCCACTGATTAAGGTAGTTGAAATACCATCAAACTGAAAACTCGCAGTTGAAATACCAAATAAATCGAAAACATTAACAGATAAGTCCGAGGTCCCTGCCTGATGACCCAGCCGATGGATGGTCGATTGCCCGGGCACAGTGGCGGAGCCAGGGGGGCTAGGTTTCGGTTGAAATTTAGGATTTCCCCCCGACTCGGTAGCTTATATTTGATTTTCCATAAAGTTGTCCCCTTGAAATTAGCTAGTCTCTCTCTCTCTCCCTTTAAATATGGGATTTTTTCATAAGTTTGTTTATGTAACTATCGGTTTCCAAACTCTCTTGCTCTCTCTACCCCCCTCCCCTCTTTAAATTCGGGATTTTTTTAGTGACAGTATATTTAATGCTAGGTTTCTAAATTATCTCTGTCTATCTCTGTAAGTAATAGCACATTAGCTGCATTATTACTTATGAGATAGCCCATTTCATAGGATGATCAAAACTGTTCATTTGTTGGGCACAATGTGCATCCTGTAAATCACCTCCATAGGATGATCCTAACCCTCGAATCTGTAATGGGAATGGAAACCTCTATAGATTGAAGGGTTACGATCATCCTATGGATATGATTTGCTTGGTGTAGCCTATTTATGTTATGGCCCAACAGATTAACAGTTTGGATCATCATATGAAGTGGGTTCATAGTATTTTTGTAAATTATTAGACTACAAGGGCAAGCATATAAAATCTCGAGAATTATTGTGATTTTCCAAGTAAAAAGCAATCCTTGTTTGGGGGCTTGGAATTTATTAAATCACTAAGATTCTTGGGCCATGTTATTATGGGTGTAAAATAATGGGCCCCACCCATCAGAATAAAATATAAAGATATCTTGATGATTTTTCAAAATTCAAAGAACTTTCAACATATTTTTGTGGTTTTATAAAAAAAAACACCAAATATTTTTTTTTTTGAAATATTAATAGATTGAAGAAGGGAACCGAGAAGGTTCACAAAATACAAAGAGAAGAAAAAGACAAATACAATTTACGGAGGGAGATAAACAAACCACTCTAAACTAGCCCTGCTAACCCCGATTTAGCTAGAGAATCCGATTCGCCGTTTGCTGATCTCCGAATATGTAAGAAAACTGCAGCTGAATCAGAAATATAATCAGAAATCTCATCCATAAGATTGAGGAATCTCCACGGCGGCAGAGCCAAACCGATATCCACTTTATCACATTTGCCGAATCCCCTTCTACTATCACCTTGTCCAGAATGATTTTATTATGCTATTTTAAAAGATATTTGTGACTATAAGTAAGTGTAGCCACCGAACACACATGGATCTAAGCCCTCTGGTTTATGGGCCACCTCTTGGGTGTCATAGCCAAAAAGCTCACAAAATACTCCATTGATCGAAAGGCTAGGATGGCCCAGATTGATGGGCATGTGCACTAGTCGGACGATTGAGATGGCTTATACACCGAGTTCTGGTGCATAGTGTATCCACAAGATCAAAACCATTTCAATAAAAAAAAAGTTAGAACCCAAGGTAAAATAACCATGCATCCCTATATTTATGCTATTATTCAGGGACATCACTTTAGTCTTTAAGAAAAAAAAAGATACTCTGCAAAAAAGTAGGAGAATCAATAATTCAATACTACATGATACCAAACTATTCAAAATAAATCAAACCAAGTAACAATTATTCATGGCAATTGATATATAGCTAGCAGATATCATCTTCTATTCAAGTCTCTGCAATACCCAGAAAATCTTCTTATTAGAGCTCCTAAGAAATCCATGGCATCCCATCAAAATCTCAGAGATCTTGACTGGGCCTTGCAAGTATTCAAGTAGCAAGACATTAACCTACACACCATTTCCCTCTACCATTTTCAGCGCAATTCAAGCTGCTATCAAGAAACAGAAAACTCCATGAACATAAACATCTCTACAAACAGAGAAAGCATTTCATATTTTCTCAGATCCTAACAGCATTGGCATCATCAACAAACACCCAAAAGCATCTCAAGAACTTGGAGTTCCACAGAGTTGAATGGCAAATCCAACAACTGCAGAATCTCTGTGGGCTACTCAATAAGAATTCCAACATCAAGAAAGTAACATTCCATAGAAATACATTCAGTAATGAATGTTTATCAGAGCTCTCAGAGATGCTAAAAACAAATGGTGGAATCAAAGGTATCATATTCTCAGAGTCTCGTATTGGGAACATTGGGGCTGGTCTCCTTGGTTCTGCTTAGAAGAGAAATGAAACCCTCGAAGAGTTACAAATATGGGATGATTCGATTGGTTCGAAAGGCACAGAGGAGCTGTCAAAAATGATAGAGTTGAACTCAACTTTGAAACTTTTGATAATTCTCGACTCGTACCCAATCACCGCAACCCCACTAATTTCTGCTGTTTTAGCACGAAACCGTACAATGGAACTTCATATTTGGAGTGGAGAGAATGGAAACAAAAGCTCTAAGGTGGGAGAATTCGTACCTGAGAAAAATGCGCTGAGAATTTACAGGCTCGACCCTTCAGGTTCTTGCCGAGTTGCTTGGGCTTTGGGATGGAATTCAACTGTCAGATCGCTTGATATGACTGGGATTCGACTGAAATCCCGGTGGGCTAAGGAGTTTAGAGGAGTTTTAGAACAGAACAGGAGCCTCAAACATGTTAATGTATCAAAAACTTGCCTCAAAGACAAGGGAGTTGTGTATGTAGCTGCCGAACTTTTCAAAAACCAGTGTTTAGAAAGGTTAGAGCTTGATGGGAACCGGTTTAGTGGGATTGGCATTGAGCATTTATTGTGCCCACTGAGCAGGTTTTCATCACTACAGAACCAAGCAAACATGACTCTCAAGTCAGTAACTTTTGGAGGGGGGAAGACAAAGATTGGGAAAGATGGGATTGCGGCAATTTTGCAAATGGTGGGGACAAATCAAAGCGTAGTCCAATTGGGTATTTATGATGATGAGAGCTTGAAAGCAGATGATATTATCAGAATTTTTAGAAGCTTGGAGAGGAATGCCACTTTGAGATACTTGTCTTTAAAGGGTTGCAAAGGAGTTGAAGAGGAGTTGGTCTTGCAGACGATAATGGATACATTACAGGTTAATCCTTGGATTGAGGAAATTGATCTTGCAAGAACACCTTTGCAGAATGCTAGGAAGACTAATATTTTTTATCAGAAGCTAGGCCAGAATGGAAAACTAGAACCAGAAACAGATTTGCTCAAGGACATGCCAATGACTGTGCCCACGACTTGCAGGGTTTTCTTCTATGGACAAGAGTTTGCAGGTCTCAACTCAACTCAACTCAACAAAGCCTTTGTCCCAAGCTAGTTGGGGTCGGCAAGAGTTTGCATGTAAAGCAGCAAAATTTTATCTATCACTAAAAACTGATACAATCTCAATTCAGTTTAATTTTTTGCTTATTTTTTTACCAAATTTCTAAGTTTAGTTTGTGTTTTAGTACAAATGATTAAATAAGGTTTTGGAGTAATTGGTTGTTTCAAATGGTATCAGAGCTATTGCCTCATGGCAGGTTCTGGGTTGACAACCCAACAACACCTTGATTTTAAAAATCCACGTGTATGACCAACCCAAAAAAGAGGGGCCACACGTGAGGAGGAGTGTTGAAGTATAAATGATTAAATAACACCAACTCTAACAGATTAAGCTTTTGAAGTAATTGGTTATTTCATATTTTGTATGTGGCTAATCAAATTGAATTTTGATATTTTTTCTATCTGGTTTCTGTAGCTGAAATAGAAATATCTTAGATGTTTGAAATATCAGTTAGGCCTCTCACAGAAACTAGGCGTTTCAAAAAAATATCAG
Source organism: Tasmannia lanceolata (assembly GCF_043159265.1). Classification (NCBI taxonomy): domain Eukaryota; kingdom Viridiplantae; phylum Streptophyta; class Magnoliopsida; order Canellales; family Winteraceae; genus Tasmannia; species Tasmannia lanceolata. The sequence continues at coordinate 51,215,369 of NW_027518680.1, read as the reverse complement.
ATAACTCATAGCTTTTGCGAGACATCAAAATTCGCTTACTAGTAATATTTGTGTTTCCTTATTCCTATGTTGGAGTCTGTTTGCAGGTAAAACAACACTCTGTAATTCCATATCACAAAACTTCTATTCTTTCAAGCTACCTTACTTGGATCAGATCAGAACTCTGGTGAGCCCAGTTGAGCAAGTTGTGAGAACAGTAGGAAACAAAATCAAAACTTTCAAAGACGACGACACAAAAGTTTCAATCTGGGATCTTGCCGGTCAGCACGAATTTTACACCTTCCATGATCTCATGTTCCCAGGCCATGGTAGCCCTTCGTTCTTCCTAATAATCTCAAGTTTGTTCAGAAAGCCAGACAATAGAGAACAGAAAAATCCAACAGAGATTGAAGAGGACCTCCTGTACTGGCTCAGATTCATAGTCTCAAATTCAAGAAGAGAAAGTCTCAATCTATGCTACCAAATGTAAATGCAGTTCTTACCCACATTGATAAAATCATTCAACCATCAGAAAACATGCAATTTATTATTGGTTCAATCCAAAGACTACAAGAAATGTTCCAAGGGTTTTTAGAATTTTACCCAACTGTTTTCACAGTCGACGCAAGATCATCTGGGTCAGTGAGCAAACTCACTCATCACCTACGAAAGACCAGTAAAACAATTCTCCAAAGGGTACCCCCAGTTTACCAACTCTGCAATGATCTGATACAAATTCTTTCGGATTGGAGGTCAGAAAATGACAACAAGCCTGCTCTAAAATGGAAAGAGTTCTGTGATTTATGCCAGGTTAGGGTTCCGACTTTGAGAATTCGATCAAGGCATGATAATCTAGAGAAGGTGGCGATGAGGCGAAGGGCAATTGCAAATTCTTTGCATCATGTGGGTGAGGTCATTTTCTTTGAAGAGCCTGGGTTTTTTTATCTTAGACTGTGAATGGTTCTGCAGTGAGGTGCTCGGTCGACTTATAAAATTAGACGTTAGGAATCAAAGTTCGACAGAGAAAAATGGGTTTGTAAGCAGGAAAGAACTTGAGAAAATTCTTAGGGGGAGCTTACAGAGTCAGATTCCGGGGATGGGCCCAAAAGGATTTGAGAATTTAGAGGCTGGTGATCTCGTAAAGATGATGTTGAAACTTGAATTGTGTTATGAACAAGACCCGGGGGATCCGAATTCTCTTCTTTTGTTTCCAGCGATTCTTGACGAAGGCAGGGGAAGATCACAGAAATAGCAATTGATCACACCTGACTCTGTTTATGTTGGACGGCATCTCAAATGTGATGATTCAAGCCATATGTTTCTCACACCAGGCTTCTTTCCGAGGTTACAGGTACCATAACTTGTATGTTCTCGGATTATTTATTTCTTGTTCCATGTTGTCTAATTCACATTGACATGCTAAATGAGCTTAAATCAGGTCGAATGGAATATACAGAAAAACTTCGTCAAAAATCCCATCTAGCAGTTTTTCACACATCGGTCGAGTTCATGTTTTTCCAGACCACATCTAGCAGTGTTATATTGCATAGGAGTTGTAATGCAACAAGGGCCATGAAGGATAGAATTCATGGTCTCAGCAATATATTTTCGTAACTATACGAGTTTAAAAATTTAGAAGATCATATGGATATAATTATATAAATGGGAATTTAATGGAATCAAAATTTGTAGTGTATAAAAATCATAGTAGTGGGATGGATAGAACTCAAAACAAAAGGTAAATGTTAAAAAATAAAATTACCAATTAAATTGCAAAAGTTGCTGAAAATACCAGTTAGATTCACTTTTCAAATTATTAACAATAGAGGTTTGTCTCACTGGAAAAAATGAAAAGTCAAAGTTTTGGGGAGGTGAGTAGAGGGAAATGAGTAGAGGGGTATTTGTGTCTTTTTCCAGTATGACAGATAGTTTGTCTTGTTCTCTCTCATCCTTCCTTTTCTTCTTCTACCCAATTTCTTCTTCCTCTTATTCTTCCTCTTCTTCTTCTTCTTTTTTTTTTTTTTTTTTTTGTAAAAGCGACAGAAATATATTGATAATACGAGAATTACATGACGAAGGGACTAGGAGTCCCCCCATGAACTACATCGTATTAGGGCCTAGGAGGTAACTCCAGGGCCCTTAAAGAAAATCCAAAACCATTCCCCCTTTGCCATCCCCTTTACATTCACCAATCCAGAACAGGAATACTGAAATTTCAAAATCTCCGATCTTCGTAGAAGTTTTCTCCGATATGCAAGATAATAACACCCCTACAGTAATTACAACCCTTTGAATACAATTCAGTGATCCTCTCTGTCAAGTGCGATAAAGACACTCGTGACTAGGAAAAACACCTTCTTTGGCCAGGCAGTCTACCGCCACATTTGCCGACCTCCTCCTAGAGCTATCGTCGATCTGATTTGACGAATTAGGTCCGAAATCATTTGCTCACCTAATCAGAAAAAGCCCTTCCAGACAGCGATAAAACCCCAACGGTTCCGACTGCAACGAATGAGTACCATTGACGATTGTTTCGACCCCAAATCTCATTGATGGACTCTTCCGTTTATCCCCGAAGTTTAAATTCAATGATATAAAAAATTATCAGGTTTTCTCCTATGGCAGATGTCCTTTACCGTCATCTTCTTTTATTCTTCCTCTTCTTCTTTTTTTCTTCCTTCTTCCTCTTTTTATTCTTCCCCTTCGTCCGGTTTGGATTTCATTGATCTTGAGGAGGTTCAGATTTCATGGAAGTATAACTTTAGGCAGAAATTTTTTGATAGAGGGATTGGTCGATTGGCTCTTCTTTTTGGACACTCTTGACTCATGTTATAGTAAGAAGACGGGAGACAAAAAGGTTTGGATTTGGAATTCATCTAGATTTTTTAGGGTCAAAGTCTAGTTTCTAACAAAAGAAACGGCACTGAAAAATCCCAAGTAAATTGAGAGTTATGATAGAAATGGTGAAACTCGTCTGTTTTCGAGGTTTGGATTTGGAATTCATCTAGATTTTTGAGGTTCAAGTGTTTCTACCAACACATTGCTCCTAGCCCATCTTCATGCACCGAATGAAAGTTCGACACATCCCTACACTACCTAGAGTTTGTGCGTTTACTCCGGTGGACTGCTTTTCAAGATAAGATTCTGATAGTTGATCACTTGTGCAACTATAAAATCCTTATTGTTGGCCATTGTGCTCTCTACGTGGAGGCAGGCGAAACATTGGACCATTTGTTTCTCCACTGCAAGTTAGCCAGATAAGTTTGACATAGCATTCTTGACAAATTTGGGGTGTCAAAGGTGTTCATGCTGGGATGATTGATTTACAGGGGCATTGGTGTTATGTGCCTTGGTTGAGGAAAGGATTCTATGGGGAGTAGTGTTGGTCACAACTATTCGGATTTTATGGAAAGAGAGGAATACTCAAAGCTTCAAAAGTTCTGTCAAAGGACTGCCTTTCGTTTACATGAAGGTCATTATGCTCCCTATATCATGTTGGAGTAGGGAGTGTTCTCAAAGAGGAGTCTGGTATTACAAAATGGGTGTTTTCTAGCCCTATCGGGATAAAACAACTCTAATAAGGCAAAAGTGAGGGCTCTTTTATAGGGTATCCGGATCACGAAGACTGGAGACATTGGTAGACTAGTTGTGGAGAGGGACTCTCTCAATGTTATCAGGCAGGTGGATGGGGTGCACCCCCCACCAGTGGAGGTTCACGGATACAATTGGGGAGATCCAAGATCGAGTTGAGGGGTTCCAAGTAAAATCACGAAAACGCAGGGAAACATATGCAAATGATAGAATTTTAAGATGAAACTCCATGAAATGCTAGAATAAGCACAAATACGTACTTAGAAACCATCACATAAGCAATACAACTATCCGTAATGGTTTAATAACATCGAACACCCAGTGGCATGCACTGTTGCTCATGTTTGATAATTTAGTGCATGTCTGATAACTCAGTACATATTATATTTCATATGTAATACATATAAACATTTAGATATAACACTGTTAATGTTATCCTATCTTCCATGAGAGAGATGAGATGAGGAGAAGAGAAGATGCAGAAAACGTGAGAGAGAGTTGTGTTACTCTCTCACAGGAAACTTATATATATATATATATATATATATATATATATATATATATATATGAGGAAAAGGATTGTGAGCTTGAGCGTTGGAACCTTATGGTGCGCTTGAGCTCTCAAACCCATGTGGCCCACATTGTTAGGATGATCCAAAGCATTCATTTGAAAGGCCCTTACATAGATAGGGTGTGTACAAAAAATCAGCTCCATAGGATCATCCTAACCCATCCATTTGTGGAGGTCAAAATGGACAGACCACAAATCTGCCCATTTTTGCCCTCCACTTTTGGAGGGGTTAGGATGATTCAATGGAGCTGATTTTTGGTACACACCCTATCTATGATAGGGCCTTGCAAATGAATGGTTTGGATCCTCACAGAAATTGTGGGACCCATGTGATTGGTGCACTCAAGCGCACCATTTGATTCCAGCGCTCAAGCGCACCAACACATTCCTCTATATATATATATATATATATATATATATATATATATATATATATATATATATATATATATATAGAGAGAGAGAGAGAGAGAGAGAGAGAGAAAACGGTTCCTACTGTGTAGAGAGTTCTCTATACACTAGCTTAAAATACAGTGGGGGCCCACATTGTTTGGGTGATCGAAGCCATCCATTTTAAAGGCCCTCACATAGATAGGGTGTCTACAAAAAATTAGATCCATAGGATCATCCCAACCCTACGATTTGTGGACGTAAAATGGATGTCTTTAAACCTTCACAAATTAGTCCATTTTTTGCCTCCACAGTTCGAATGGTTAGGATGATCCTATGGATCTAATTTTTTGTGGACACCCTATCTATCAGAGGGTCTTAAAAATGAATGGTTTGGATCACCCAAATAATGTGGCCTCCACTGTATTTTAAGCTAGTGTGTAGATAACTTATCTACACATGTGTGTAGGAACCGTTCTCTCTCATATATATATATATATATATATATATATATATATATATATATATATAGAGAGAGAGAGAGAGAGAAGTGTTGAGCGCACAAAAAAATTGGTGCGCTTGAGGCATTATAACACCTCCCATTGGTTTAAATGTTTGGGTCTAACGTCTCAAGCGCACCATTTTTATGGTGCGCTCGAGCGCACAATCATATCCCTCATATATATATATATATATATATATATATATATATATATATATATATGAGGAAAATGATTGTGAGCTTGAAGCTCATATAGCTTATATGAGCTTGAGGGCCCAAACACATGTGGGCCCACATTGTTAGGATGATCCAAAGCATTCATTTGAAAGGCCCTTACATAGATAGGATATGTACAAAAAATCAGCTTCATAGGATCATCCTAACCCATCCAAATGTGGAGGGCAAAATGGACAGACACCGTTTGCCACAAATCTGCCCATTTTTTCCCTCCGCTTTTGGAAGGGTTAGGATTATCCAATGGATCTGATTTTTGGTACACACCCTATCTATGATGGGGCCTTGCAAATGAATGGTTTGGATCATCACAAAAAATGTGGGACCCATGTGTTTGGGCCCTCAAGCTCATATAAGCTATATGAGCTTCAAGCTCACAATCATTTTCCTCTATATATATATATATATATATATATCTGTGTGTGGGTGTGGGTGGGTGTGTGTGTGTGGGGGGGGGGGGGGGATAGGGTTCTATAGAAAAGACAGAAATAACCCATAAGTTATACGTCCACTCTCAACACTCCCCCTCAAGCTGGAGTGTATATATCATATATCCCCGACGGGTTGAACCCGAATTTGGGTTGGGTTGGGTTGGGAAAAATCAACCCGAAATTGAAATCGGGTTGGGTCGGGTTGGCGAGTTGGGCAACCCAACCCGACCCGAAACCCGATCTCCAATTCCGATATGTGCTTAAATGTGCTTAAAACCCGATTTCAACTGAACACATTTCCCATTGAAGCTAGAAATGTGCTTAAATTTCAACATAAATTTATCCTTCACTTCAGTTACAAAGAGTCTTTATATGGTGGATGCTTGTGTAGGAATGTCAGCAAAAAAAACAGTGGGGCCCACAAAAAACATGTGCATGAATTGGAAATCGGGTTGGGTTGGGTTGACCCGATTGCAAATCGGGTTGGGTCGGGTTGAGCCCAGCCGGGATGGAAATCGGGCTGGGTCGGGTTGGGTTGGAAAAATGGGTTCCTCGGGTTGGGTCAGGTTGCCCGACCCAACCCGACCCGAGTTGGACCCCTACTCGACCTGGACAGAAATTGCCTCCAACAAATGTACAATAGTCGATAGTAGATATCATGTCTGCAGGAGAACCTGTCCAGTCTGCATGTGAATACCCCTCGATCCTCATATGACTATGTTTCCTGAAGACCAATCCTTTACTAGGAGCTTTCTTCAGGTATCTTACTATCTGGGTGACTGTTGGCCAGTGAGACGTCCGTGGTGCACTCATGAATTGACTGACCACACTAACTGCATAGGAAATGTCTGAACCTATGACAGTGAGGTAGATCAGCTTCCCAACTAAGCGTCTGTATTTGCCTGGGTCCTTTAGAAGCCCCCCTTGATCAGGATAAATCTTGATGTTTGGGTCCATAGGTGTCTTAGACGACTTTGCTCCCAGTAGGTCTGTCTCTTCCAATATATCCAGTGCATACTTTCTTTGTGATGGAGATAGCCCCCCACATGAATATGCTACCTCTATTCGTAGAAAGTATCTGAGGCGACCAAGGTCTTCGATGCTGAAGGAAATCCTTCAGCCTCTGTATACCTGCACTATCACTCCCTGTAATAATGATGTCATCTATGTAAACAACCAGGAAGATCTGACCATCCTTAGACTGAGAACTGAATATGGAATGGTCCACACCACACTGAGCCATGCTAAATCATACCACTGCCTCATTGAATCTCCCAAACTAGGCACGAGGAGACTGCTTAAGGCCATACAATGCCTTGCCCAACCTACAGACAATATTCTTCTATCTCCCCCTGAGCAACATGCCTAAGAGGTTGCTCCATGTATACCTCTTCTTATAGATCACCATGCAAGAACGTATTTTTGACATCCAACTGATAAAGCGGCCATGCCATGTTAATTGGAAGGGAGATCAAAATCTGACTTAAGGAATTTAGCCACAGGTGAGAATGTGTCCGTGTAATCAATATCATATATCTGTGTGTATCCTTTGGCAACCAATCTAGGCTTCAGTCTTTCCACTGTGGCATCTGGTAAATATTTGACTATGAACACCCACTTACAACCCACTGCCTGAGCCCCAAGAGGTAGAGAAACTAACTACCATGTATGATTAGAATGCAAAGCACCCATCTTTGCATCCATTGTTGCTCACCAACAGAGGTGAGCCAAAGCTTCTGCAACAGAACGAGGTATAGAAACAGAGGATACCAATGACAAAAATGAACGATCAGTAGGAGACATACGAGTATAAGAAACCACGTCAGAAATGGAATGAGGAATAGAACGAGAACGTGTGCGAGATGACAAAGGAGCATCAGCATCATCAGGTGTAGAAGAAGACAAAATTACCTCAGGAGGAGTGGGTGGACCAGCAGGCTGACGAGGAGGCGGTGCGCATGAGGGGCCATCTGCACATGTGGGTAATAAAACCTGTCGAGGACCACACGAATAAGCCTTCACCTCAGGGTAATAAAACCTGTCGAGGACCACATGTGCAACAGTAGAAGAGAGGACGATGCCTGAGGAATTAGTACCGGTAGCGGAAGTGGAGGGTCAAGTGAGGGTGTAGGAACAAACTCAGTAAAATAAGATGAATCCTCAAATAAGGTAACATCCGAAGAGACATAAACACGATGAAGCTACAGGCTATAACACCTATATCCCTTTTGAGTTGGAAAGTAGCCCAAGAAGTGTAACACACTTAATGGCACATGGATCAAGCTTATCTAGACCAGGAGTAAGATTATGAACAAAGCAAGTGCAACAAAAAACTCTAGGAAGTAAAAGAAAGGGATTTCCATACGGATGTAATACAAGAAAGGGAACCTATTAATTAAGGTAGACAGTTCACCGGAAAGCAGGATGTGAGATCTGCATTAGCCCAAAAGGTCTTTGGGATATGCATCTGAACTAGAAGGGTGTGTGCCATATCGACAAGGTATCGAAGTTTCCTCTCAGCAACACCATTTTGCTAAGAGGTATGGGCGCACGATGGCTGATGAATAACGCCATCACTAGAGGAACTGCTGAAACACATTAAAAAACAGAAAAATATTTACGTGCATTATCAATGCGCAAGCATTTAATAGAAAATGAATATTTTGCAGAATCTTCAGAATAAAAAAAGGAAATACATCAAATACTTTTGAACGATCTTTTATTACGTATAGCAAAGACATTGTGGAAAATTCCATAGTTGCAAGGTCGTGAAACAGAACGTGAAACGGAAGCTTGAAACGCCTGAAAAAAATCAAAGGAGAAACGTGAAATGCGTTTTCTTGAAAACTGTTTCCCTCCTTTTATCAATATCGTGTGATATATAAAGGGAAATGATTTGACCCTTTTGTTTTTTGGGACATCCCTATCTAGTGTAAAAAAGGAGCCATAAATGCACTAAAGGGGGCCGTTCCAAGTACAAAAATGAGGTGAATATATCACTTTACCAGCATAAAGTATTTGCTCCTTATATAGGTAAGTATTATATTGACCAGATTTTTTACTTGGAACAGCCCACTTTAGAGTATTTATGGCTCCTCTTTTACACTAGATGGGGTTGTCCCAGTAAACAAATGGGATGAATACTTTATGCAGGTAAGTATACATTCACCCCATTTTCTTACTTGGAACAGCCCCCTTTAGTGTATTTATGACTCATCTTTTACACTAGATGGGGTTGTCCCCAGTATTTTAATATCTGCTCAAATCACCTTGTCTTTTTAGTATTTAAAGAACTGTCAAAAGGTGATTACATTTCCCTAATAAAGAAAAGCTCTCACAAGCCAATTAAAGAAGAAAAGATAGTTGTGCAAATATTAAAATATGGTTGTAATGTATAGCCCTTTTCTTTACTAGGGACAATCCCATTCAGTGTAAAAGAGGAGCCATAAATACACTAAACGGGACTGTTCCAAGTAAAAAAATGGTGCGAATATTTTTAGTATCTAAAGAACTGTCAAAAGGTTATTATATTTCCCAAAAAAGCTCTCACAAGTCACAACTCACGAGCCGATTAAAGAAGAAAAGGCAGTTGTGCAAATATCAAAATATGGCTGTGATGTATAGCCCCTTTTGTTTACTGGGGACAGCCCCATCTAGTGTAAAAGAGGAGTCATAAATACACTAAAGGGGGCTGTTCCATGTAAAAAAATGAGGCGAATATATCACTTACTTTTTTTCAACAAAACCCTAATCATGCCATCTCTCTCTCTCTCTCTCTCTCTCTCTCTCTCTCTCTCTCTCTCTCTCTCTCTCTCTCTCCATTACCGCCGGCCGCCGAGAACTAAAGAAAGAAGAAGGGAAAGATGACATCTCTCTCTCTCTCTCTGCCATACGTTTTACCACCGTTTCCCAGGAGTTTCCGGCACGTTTCCCAGGAGTTTCACGACTTTTTTCAGCACGTATTGTTTCCGTTTCAGAAACATGTTTCCCACTTTGCCCTAACGTTTCCTGCAACTATGGAAAATTCATCCACAAACACTATAAAATAGCGATGCCAAATATAGATGGAGTTATATAGGACCCCAAATATCAGAATGAACAAGCTCAAAAGGACTAGACACACGACTAGCTGACCTGGACAGAAAGGAAATACGATGGTGTTTTCTATACTTACAAGACTCAAAACTGAAAAGGTCTAATAAGACAAGAAACAACAGAAGAGTAATGCATGCGATCCTTTGGAGGGTGACCAAGACGGCAGTGCCACATAAATGAGCCGACGGAAGCACTCGAGGCAGAATGCGAAGGTCCACTGTCAAAGTAGTAGAGGCCGCCCACCTCATGGCCCGAACCAATCCTCCTCCCAGTCGCTAGATCCTAAAAGGTACAAGAAGAAGGAAAGAATGTTAGAGAACATCGAAGATGGCGAGTAAGCTGACTAACAGAAAGTAAGCTACAAGGAAAACTATGAACACAAAAAACAGAAGAAATATACAAGTCAGGCCGAGCGATGTGTCGCCGGTACCAGAAATAGGACACATCCTTCCATTGGCCAAGGTAACCGATGTGGATGTAGAAGTAGCCGCAAAGGAGCCAAGGAGTCTACTGCTACCAGTCATATGAAGAGAGGCTCCAGAGTCAATGAGCCAAGAACTGGAATGACAGAGAGCAGGATGGGTTGCTACCTTCCGTAGCTAGTGTGGCCGTGGCTTGTTTTCCTCTATCATGGGATATCAATAAAGCCTCATACTCAACACGGGAAACGACCAGTGTATCAGCAGAAGGTGGGAGAGGGGTTGCAGATGAGCTAGCAATAGTCGTACTGGAAACATGATGAGCGACACGGGAGGGCCGTAACTCCGGATGTAGATCGTAGCCAAAATCAACAGAATGGCCCTGAAACCCACAATGAGTACATTAACGGGATCCACGGCCACCAACACCACAGCCTCCCCATGAATCTCTGCTAGAGCCACAACCAAGACGGCCACAACCAGGACCACCACGCACACCACGACCATAACCGTTGTGCAGGGCAAGAGCAAAACTCTCAATAATGAATCATCAGGATTGTCATACTGAATAACCACAACTGAAACAATCAACCAACAAGAACTGATCACCACCAAAGACAAATACTAAGAAATCTCCAATAACAATTCATGACGAATCATAAACCACCAACATACTCCAACATAAGGATCACGAACAACCACTATCAATAGAAATCTCAGCCACTATCAGCACCAAACAACCACATCCAACACAGCTACAACATCAACGAAAACCTCCACTAATCTCCACCAAACAACAACCACCAAATCACAAGCAAGACCATAAAATCAAATCAGCAACAACATATCAACATAGATCCACCACGAGGTCACCAACGGAAGACCCAACAGATGATGTCTCACACATCAACACGCGGCTCCGGGAAAGAATGAGTCGATACCACGACTAAAACGCACCACCACCAATAACAACTACAAACCAATAACCATCAACATCTAGAAACCAATCACCACTAACAACACAAGTAAAGGGGCACCCAACATCTACCAAGTAACGAGGAACAACCGATCACTACTAAAGCCAAACAAAAATTCTCTCAGACATTTCATCAAACAGTTTGCGTGCATTTATCAATACCATCTACAAACCAACGGTCCACCAGTAACCATCACAAATGACTATGACACACGCAAACACCAAATCATAATAAGTCACCTCCCTAGCACCGAACAATGGGGTCGTACACATCAGCACGTTCCGGGAGAAAAAGAAGTCACACAAACGTGTCACCAAGAAGAGGGAAACATCAACTATTGTCCCGGAACCAACCACAAGATGAAAAAGAGGATGATTGAGTGTTGAAACCATCAAAACGAATTATATTGGGGACTGGTTTGAAAGGTTTTGAGGGTTAGGGTTTGAAGACCAAAAGCAAGAAAGTGTGGTGTGGGGGTAGGTGCAATGGCGAGAAGGATGGTTTTCTTTTTCTTTTTCTTTTTTGGTGGTAGTGTGTTTGGGGGGGGGGTGTTATAGCTAGGGTTAAGGTTGATGAAAAACCCAAAAGAAAAGAAAGAAATCAAAAAGAAGACAAATGAAAGAAAGAAGAAGATAATCTTCATCTTTAATGTTGATGTAGACACATTAATCCTTTAGCTCTAATACCATTTTAATGTTATCCCATCTTCCATGTGAGAGATGAGAGGAGGAGAGGAGAAGGAGAAAACATGAGAGAGACAGAGAGATAGTTGAGTTACTCTCCCACACGAAACTAATAATATATATATATATATATATATATATATATATATATATATATATGTTGAATAGGGTTACATAGAAAAGACAAAAATACCCCCAAAAGTAATATTTCCACTCTTAACAAATACAAACACCACATTTCACATATAGTTGTTGTAAAATAATGATATAATACATACTGATATATTATAACATTAATGCACTTGAGATTTTGGTTTTGGTATGCATTTCGGTTTTGGACCGTTTCGACGGGATGAAAACAGAAACATTTCAGTAGTTTTGTATCGGTTTCGGTGAAAATTTAGAATCATGTTTCTAAGAGCACAGTTGAATTCAAGTATTGAACACTAATGGAAGAGCTACAATTACCATAAGATTATTCTTTTATATTTTAGGGTTAGGGTTGATGAAAAACCCAAAAGAAAAGAAAAAGAATCGAAAAGAAGATAAATGAAAAAAAGAAGAAGATGATCTTGATCTTTAATGTTGATGTGGACACATTAATCCTTTAGCTCTAATACCATGTTAATGTTATCCCCCTCTTCCATGAGAGAGATGAGAGGAGGAGAAGAGAAGATGGAGAAAATGTGAGAGAGAGAGAGAGAGAGAGAGAGAGAGAGAGAGAGTTGTGTTACTCTCCCACACGAAACTAATAATATATATGTGTGTGTGTGTGTGTGTGTGTGGAATAGGGTTACATAGGAAAGACAAAACTACCCCATAAGTAATATGTCCACTCTCAACAAATACAAGCACCATATTTCACATATAGTTGTTATAAAATAATAATATAATACATACTGATATATTATAACATTAATGCACTTGCGATTTTGGTTTCGGTATGCATTCAGGTTTTGGATCGTTTCAGTGGGATGAAAACAGAAACAATTCAGTAGTTTTGTGTCAGTTTCGGTAAAAATTTAGAATCATGTTTCTAAGAGTGCAGTTGGATTCAAGTATTGAACACTAATGGAAGAGCTACAATTACCATAAGATTATTCTTTTATATTTCTCATAGAGAAAATGACGTCCCTATTCTTTTTTCTTTTTTCCAATTTCACTTTGAATACAGGTGCATCTCCACAACAAAATCCTGGGATCAAAGAACCAGCACAATGCAACTTACAACCTAGAGAAACACCTCATCTCGATAAAAATCAATGGGATCTATGTCAGAGTGGAGCTTGGAGAACAATTGGGACACTATATCGACATCCTTGCATGTTCCAAAAAGAACATGACAGAAATTTTGAGACTCTTCCGGCAGCTCATTATACCAACAATCCAGGGTCTCTGCCACGGCGTAACCTTGTCCGAAAACATTCTCCGCCCAGAATGTATCAAAAATCTGACACCACCACGATACAGAAAAAACCAGTCAGTGCCTCTGCAACAATTGAAAGAGACACTACTCACAGTTCCTGCAGATAGCATTTATGACTATCAACACACATGGAGTTCAGTATCAGATGGAGGCAGACTAATCTTACAGCCCGGGTTTAATTTTGCGAGAAATCTCCTTTCAGATGATGATTTTCGGGAAGTACTACATAGAAGGTATCACAACCTCTACAATCTTGCCATGGAACTAGATGTGCCCACAGAAAACACCCAAGATCAACCACTTAGAACTGAAAATGAACCAAAGAGTGAGGTTGAAGCAACAATTTCTGGCATTGCTAAAGGAGTTGAACAAGTTTTGCAAAGATTAAAGATCATAGAACAGGAAATCAAGGACTTAAAGCAGGACATCCAAGGGCTGAGATATTACGAACACAGACTATTGGTCCAGCTCCACCACAAAGTGAATCATCTGGTGAACTTTAGTGTTCAACTAGAAGAACGAAAAGTACCCCGCATGTTCTACTTTGTTCGGACGGAAAACTATACAAGGAGACTTGTGACAAATATAATCTCTGGCATGATGGCACTACGACTACATATGTTGTGTGAATTTCGGAGGGAACTGCATATAGTTGAAGATCAGATTGGGTGTGAACTAATAAAGGTTGATAATAGAGCAGCTCAGTGTTTAGTTCCTTACATGCACAAATTAATGAAATTGCTGACCTTTGCTCTGAAGAGAGGGGCCCATTTAGCGATGGGAATAGGACATTTGATTCCGGATTTGAGCCGGGAAGTCGCGCATCTTGTTGATTCATATTTTATTAGTGGGGCCGTGGCAGTGACAGCTGGCGCCGTAGGAGTTGCGGCAATGAGACAAGCGGAGGACAGTAGACAGAGAAGTAGGGGCAGAGCTTTGGGTGGAGATGGTTCAAGGAATGTCTAGCAAGATCTAACAGCAGCTCAGCAATGGCTTGTGGATTTCTTGAAGAGCCAAAGGTGCACAACAGGGAAAGAAATTGCAGAGAAATTTGGGCTGTGGAGGGTGAGATACAGAGATGATGGTCAAATTGCGTGGATATGTATATGGAAATAAGAGCAAATGAAGTTATTGAAGTACCGGTTTGAAATTATGTAGTAGGTGGAAGAGGAATAAACAAACTTGCTATTAATTGTGGAAGTTGTAGAGATACTGATAAGATTGCATGGGTCTGGAAGAGAGACAAAGAAATAAGAGGAAACATGAACTGAACTACAAAAGATGCAAATACTGAAATGGGCATTTATTCTTCACGTTTTCTGAAGAATAAACTGCACACGGTCCAAGTTTTTTATCGCATATTGAATCCATGGATGGGACTTTGTTATTTGAATGATAAGGATGCAATGAGGAAGCAGGAGAACACAAAAAATAAGAAATGCTTAACAAGTAAGAAGTTGGACCTTTACTCATCAACCAAATACACAGATAAGATGTTTTCAATTTCCCTCATTAAAAAAAAAGATGTTTTTAATTTCCTTGTGATAAAGGAGTAGGATCCAGGTCTATTCCAAGAATGGTAGCAAGACAAACAAACATCAACAGTATTACGTTAGCTAGATTTATTAAAAGTAGAGTAAATATATTGTTTCACAGGATGTCTCTGCTGCTGTTTCAAATATATGTGAAATAGCTTGAGAACCACAGTTTTCAAGAATTAACCAGAAAAACATCTTACTTGAGTTCTTTTCTCTTCTGTTCTTTAATGCAGCGGCAAACTACAGTCCATTCACATATCGAAATGGAATGGAACTTTTAGATGTAAAGCATTTTAGAGATTTCATTGTATCCATTACTATCATATTTCTTCAGACCATATTTTGATACACTGGTGTTAAATAACATAAAGCCACAAACCATATTTTCTCATAATGAGATTCATAATTGACAATGCCAAATCAGCATGGATGGGGGTTTAGCTTGGGTGAGTTAACCTAACATAGTTAAATCCACTCCATAAAGCTACAAATACGGAGTAGGAGAAAATGCGTTTGAAAAGCCTAACGGTTATATTGAAGGCGGATTAGTCATGGAAAATGATGGCAAGAGGCAATTAGTTGCTCACTTAACCAATTGCCACCTCATCATTTTGTAGGAGTTGGGAAATGATGGCAAGAGGCAATTAGTTGCTCATTTAACCAATTGCCACCTCATCATTTTGTTGGCGTTAACTCGTTAAGGTGCCCACATTTAGCAAAATAGTTATAAGAGGGGATTTTCCAGACAAATAAGAAACCTACCAAGAGCTAAAACCATGCATTAAAAGGAATCCTAAGAGAGGAAAAACCTGATGATCCACAATCAGTGCTCTCGATTTCTATCTCTCATTTAATTTTCTAATCAATTCTCTCTTTTTTCCTGTTATCATTGGACATTCGAAGGTAATGCAACTGAAGATTGAAGATGATCCTACATAAGGGATCTATCGTCCACGAGCTATTATCAAAGGAGATTGAAGGTGATCCAATGCACAGGATCGATTTGCGAAGAACAGACACTTTCCCAAATCTGGATACATATGCTTGCATGGATATCCATGGAAATTTTTAAAAAAAATACCTTTTTTCGAAGAGGCAAAAGAAGATTCATTAAATAAAGGAAGACCGAGATAGTCCACCAGAAATACACATGAGAGAAAAAATCTAGTACACTAAACTCATGGAGGCAAAAAGTCAAACCACTCAAGGCCCACTCTCCCAACTCAAGACCTAGCTAAGGAATCCGCTTCGCCATTCGCAGCTCTCTTCACATGCCTGAATACAATGGATGATCCCGAAATTAAATCTGAGATCTCATCAAAGAAATAAAGAAACCTCTATGTTGGAACCGATGATCCACAAAGCCAGTGTATCACATTCTTTGAATCACCCTTCACAATAAACTTATCAGATTTATGTCAATCCACTTAATACCCTGGTGCACCGCCCTCACCTCCGCCTCACTAGCGTCACATATCCCAATCGGCCCAGAATATGCCCATATAACAGAGCCACAAGAATCACGACATAGCCCTCCAACACCAGAAGGTCCAGGATTGCCCAAGCTCGAGCCATCAAAGTTGAGCTTATACAATCCATCAGGTGGGTTAGGGTGTAAATCATTGGTATTCAATACAATAATTTTGGCACGGGTGCATGGTAATTTGCATGTTGAAAGAATCTGGCATCATGGGTTTGAGGCATCACTTGTTCATTGACACATTATCTTGCATTTCCATGTAAAAGTCAGCTCCAAGTATTACCCATGTGATTAAAGAGGGAGGTTAGCAAGACAAATATACTTCTGGTTGTTCAGTTTTATGGGGAATCGTATGCAAATAAAATAGCATTCAGATGCCATTAAAAAAAAAAGAATTCAGATATGTAACCATTTTAACTTCAAATGAACTGCGAGAATTTCAAACATTCAAGCACAAAACTAATAGGAAAAGGTAGAGCATAAGTAATTAGTCAACTTTTAAACAGGAGAGAAGAAGAGGATAAGAAAATTACATAGAAATTGTAGTCATAATAGCAAAAAGCTTGTAACACATACAAGTCGTGTATCTCTTTCCTCTAAAGTTATTCAACACGGAATAAATGCCCACATACTATAAACTAACTACCATTATCAGTGCTAAATCTAGAGTCACCTGCATATCCCCTGAAACAGTCCATAGAAAGTTCAGAAGAACGCACTACTCCCATAGAACACTCTGGAACCCGTCCCCTTCGATGCCTGTAATTTCTTATCAGAACTTGAATTAGCATTTTCTGAATTGTTGTTCCCATTTTCAATATCCACCGGTAGCTTCATTTTTGCCAATGATTCTGTGAATTGCTGCATGCTTTTGATGTACAAATCTACTATCTCTTGTTGCACCACTGGTTGCTCTGGCTCAATCTTTATGTTGAGAATGGATTGTGCAAATCTATTATTATTTGGTAACCCACTAGTGGTATCAGTATCTTTTTGTGACGAAGCCTGGTCTTGGCTTGGAGATTTTGAAGCTTCCAAAGGTGTATCACTTTTCAAAATAGGAGCAGAAAGAGACCCATTAGTTGAAACGCTGCTTGGAGGTGTATCACTTTTCAAAACTTTGAGATTATCAAGACTACTTTCCACGACATGAACGTCATTATCTGAAGTCACGTGATTACCATTGTCCAAAGTAACATAACTCTCCAAACTCTCGGAGTTGTCAGAATTCAAATTGGGGCAAGGTATCGCAAAATACTCTGACACCATAAGCTGATTCTCCTTCACAATATTCAAATCAGGGAACTCAATCTTGTTATATTCACTTGGGAGCATATAATCTCCTTCCAAGTCCACTGTAGTATTTTGAGTCGCCGATGACTTGGGGGCAGAAACAGCCAAGACTTCTGGCGAAGAGCCACTGTATGAGAGTGATAATTGTACAAAACCCGCCGGAGAATGAAAAAGATCAGTTGAAGAAAGCGAAAATTCTTGAACCAATCTCCCATTTGCAATAACAACCTCAGATAAAGGCACCAATGCGAATCCCAATAACTGGTCTTCGAGATAATTTTTCACCCTACTTAGCATCCATATCTCACATTTGAGTGATGACTCAATTGTTCGGACATTGAGTCGAAGATTCTCATTGAAGACGGGATTCTTTCCTCCGCTATTAATGATTTGGCTAGACACTGTAATTTCTGGATCACTGGTCAGGCAAAACTTGGCATAAACATCTTGCTTATGATATATGCAGATGTTATGGATATCCCTAGCTTCGTGTATGTAAACCTCTAGAACACCAATGAAACCATCTAAACCATTTTTTTGCTGGTTCCCAATTTCTGTGGATAAAGTGCCAGAACTGAGACTGCCTAAATAAGAAGTTTGGCTATCAGATTCATTAACAGCAGAGGACTTTGATGACATGAACGATCGATGGGAATACATTATCAGAACCACTGATTACTCCTGGAACAACGAATAGCAGATTAGGACCAAAGTTTCAGTTGCTACCAAAACAAAATTCACTTGCATTCGGAAAAATACAAGATTTGGCCCGAAATTTCAAGAGTTCATCCGAAATTTCAGGATGTCGTCCGAAATTTCGGTATTTTGTTAATATTTCGGTCAAAAAATGTGAAACATGCACGTTTTCATATTTTAAAAAAAAAGAGCAAAGATTTTTGCCGAATGTCGAAAAACAACAAAAACCTTGACAAAAATCAACTCCACTCACAAAAAAGGGAACAACGATATTCTTTTAAGATATTTCTAAAGAAGCGAAAACAAATAAAAAGAAAAGCAAGTGGATTTCGGCAGTAATTTCGCACCGAAATGTTTCATTGATTTTACAATATTTAAGCCGAAATTTCGTATGGAAAACAAAATGATTCCATTTCGTTGATGACCGAAACCGAAACCAAAATTTAGAACCATGATTAAGACAGAGACTCCAATAAGGAGAAAGTAACACCGAGGTTGAAAACTACAGATGGGTTTTTGCAAAAACAAAACCAAAGCCGCAGATCCTTATATTTAACCTAGTATTAAGGACTGATTCTTGGAACCCAAATGCTAAAATTGAAGACTGACACCTAAAAATATAAAGCCTTGAGCTGAAATCACAAACTAGATGTTGAATTCCGGAACCACAACACAGAAGCCTGATAAGCTATTAGTGACTAGTTCATCCAACCTACCCAGATATCTAAACTACAAACCCTAATTGGGAATTACTGATTGACTTTGAAACTTTTACCCTAAGTTGAAAACAGAGGGCTGATTTTTTTACCCCAAATCCCAAACCTACAACCTGAAACCTCAAAAACCCTAAGTTGGAAGCAGACAACTACTTCAAAAGCCTAAAACCTAGAACTCAAAACCCTAGTCAAAATTGCATCCAGGTCTTGAAACTAAGAAACCAAACATCCGACAATAAAATTTCAGTTTCTTGAGTTGCCAGACCCAAATTCCAAAACCCTAACGTGGGATTACAAAGGGTTTCTTAAAACCCCAAACCCAAAATTCAAAACTCTCAACTGAGACTACAGGCACTGAAACAATAAAGCAAGACCCAAAATTTAAAACCCTAAGTTACGAGTGCACAAAACCGTAACTTGGAATTCCAAAGTGTTTCTTAAAATCCCAAACCCAAAGTTCAAAACTCTCAAATGAGACTACAAGCACTGAAACAAGAAAGCAAAACCCAAAATTTAAAACCCTAAGCTAAGAGTACAGACAGATTCTTGCAGCTCAAAATCAAAACCCCAAAATAAAAAATTACAGAGAGATTTTTCCAGACCCAAATCAAAACTTAAAATCCATCTAGAGATACAGCATACACCAAAAATAACACCATCAGAATCCAAGTATATAAAAGAAAGGTGAGAAATGAGGATTTCTCAGTACAAAATTTGAAAAAGACAAAAAACTGAAATGGGTTTCTTGCCTTGGCATAAAATGAGGTCTCAGCAGAGAATTGTAACAGTTTGGCTTATAATTACAAATCAGCAGAAGAATAATCACCTATAAAAGTTGGTCTGAGAGCTCTCTGTTTTTTATCCTTTGTTTAAGCATTTTTTTTTTGTATTTTGTTCTATATACTTCATTTAATTAAGGGCGCGTGTCTTAGTTGAGACAAGCAAATCTTCTTAGATTTTGGGATACTGTATTTATCATGTTTGTCTGTCAATTATTGGATCTCTCAGGGGATATGATTAGACCTGGCAAAAGTGACCCGTGCCCGCGGGTTGACCCGGCCCACCCGCAAATTTGCGGGCACGGGTCTAAGTTTTCGTGACCCGTGAAAAATCAACCCGCGGGGTGACCCAACCCGCAAAAACACGGGTCGGGTCGGGTCAACCCGCGGGCACCCGCAATTTTAGCAAAAACACGGGTCGGGTCGGGTCAACCCGCGGGCACCCGCATTTTTACAGTATGTTTAAATTTTTGTGAGAATGTTATCGTCACTCACGCTGTTTGTTTTTTTATGAGGGAACTCCTCACTTTATAAAAAGTACGGTATGTCCGGCACCCTAGGATTATCCAAACCGTCCATTAGATGGGCCGTACCTTAAATAGGTTATGCTCCAAAATTATTTCCATCGGTTGATTCTAACCCTCCGATCTATAGAGGGTTAGGATCAACCCTCTAACGTCAAGATTGGAGGGATAGGATCATCCTATGGAAATGATTTTTGGAGCATAACCTATTTAGGCTATGGCCCATCTAATGGACGGTTTGGATCATCCTATGGTGTGGGCCATACCATACTTTTAATAAAGTGAGAGTGCCCAGTAGTGTTGTTAACATTTTTTATTTTATTATAATTTGCTATCAAGCTTCTCTTTTGGTAATTTCTCGGCAAGTGGGCATTGTGGGTGCACATATACGCTCATCGAAAATGTTGGTAGCAAATGTGAAAAGGTAAAAAAAAGTAATCATTACACCACAAAAAAGTAAAATAGCGAAACTATAAAGTGTTAAATGAAAAATTACGTAGAAATGGTGATAGACTGTAAAATTACCAAAAAAAATACAAATAACCTGTTGAATGTTATGACAATTACAGGAAAATTATATGCTATCAAATCAAAATAGTGATTACAATCCCATATTTGCGGCATATTTGCGGGTGCCCGCGAGAATTTTGACCCGCAAAAATGCGGGTCATTTGATAACCCGACCCGTATGACCCGCACCCGCATCACCCGCGGGTTGACCCGGCCCGGCCCACCCGTTTGCCAGGTCTAGATATGATACATTAATACAATGAGAGTAACATGTTCAGATTTTCTCCTAAGAAAATTGGTGTGTCAAGATTGGGCCCACCTACCAAATTTTTAATATGATATTTTGATCTCAGCCGTTCATAAAGCGAGAAACAACATTAAAATGCCTTTAGCCCAAAATTGATCTAGCAAGTATCCCAAGTATTCATGGTCATTGTATGACATGGTCATTGTATGACTGAAAAGGAACCCTGTTTGTTTTGGATTTTCAGAATCGATTTTGAGTCCAATAATCAATAATGATTATTGGACTCAAAATCGATTCTGAAAATCCAAAACAAACAATGCCTTGTCTGGATTAGTAGACTCAAAAATTACATTAACTTTGCATTTTTCAGTGCAACTGTGCTTTGGGCGTGTCATGGATCCAATGGAGGCATCCTTGAAGCTGGGTTTTTGCAAGGGTGCCTTTCAGTTTAGCATTGCTCTCAAGGAAATGGTTCATATTTGAGAAAACAAAAACACTACAATATTTGGGAATAATACAAGAAGAATGCTATACTAAAGGGCAGGTTTGCAAAAAAAAACCCAAGTTGAAAAGACAACCCATTGGATCCACGTCACCCCACCACATTTATAATTGAAATTCTGAAGGGCAACGCACAAGAGGGAGTGAATTGGGTGTTTTAAAATTTTTCTATTTAAAAGCTAGGGCTTGTGAAATTAACCTAGTTAGTTATAACCCTTGTTCAAGATTATATCCAAATAGAAAGAGAAAATAGACTACCAATCACACCACAAGAGAGAGGAGAGGAAGCAAGGAGACCACATAATGATTTTATAGTGGTTCGATCACAACTTGACCTACTCCATTATCCAAGTACTTGGTCTTTCCTTGGGATTTTCTCTACTATGACAAGGCTCCTCAACGCCGCCTCACAAAGCGTAAGGACATTCTTCTTCGTTGCATCACGGCCTTGAAACAAGAAACTCCTTTTTGCGATTCCAAATACAAATAGAAGAATGAAGAAAGAAAATGAAAAGCTCTCAAGCCTCTTTAAGGCGAATACAACTCTCAAAGCTCACAAGACTCTCAATGATTGAAACTAAATACTTAGTGAGAACCGCTTGGCATGAAATGAATGCAAGTTTGAATGCTCAAGAGATTTGATAAAAAATCTTTTGACTTTGAAAGACTTAAGCTCTAGGGTTTGATAATGATTCAAAATGTGTGAAATGAGATTTTTCTTGATGTTTAAATACTCATAGTTGATTTAGAAAACCTCAATGGCAAAATCGTAATAAAACTGGGTAGGTGGGGTAGTTGCACCTACCACTGGCAGGCTCAAACGGCTCTTTCACCGAACCGGCGAGGTTGACCTTATCGGGCGCCTCATTTTTATTTTTAAAATTTTTATCACCGCGATCAACGAGGGTCACCGCGGTCGCCCGCCGAGGGCTACCTATTCAAAAATATTTTGGCTCAAAAACTATATCGCGGTCGACCGGATACTTGCGGTCACCCTCCATTGGCTACCTGTTTGAAAAATATTTTGGCTTGAAAACAATATCGCGGTCGACCGAGGGGGCGCGGTCGTCCTTCGAGATCAACCTAGATGATTTCTCAAAATTGAGAAATCATTCCACGGTCGACCGAGTTGGCTCGATTGACTGGCCCGATAGATTTCGAGATGTCCTGCATTTTCAGGTTCTATCCCAAGGTCGCCCGGACTATCCCGGTCGACCGGCCCTGTTTTAAAAACTTGAGACTATAGTCTTCCAAGGTGTTCTTCATCCAAAGGATTTGTGCGCAATAAGCTCCTGCTGCAATATATTCAGCTTCAGTAGTGGACAGGGCAACTGAATTTTGCTTCTTGCTAAACCATAATACAAGAGATCTACCCAGAAACTGACAATGCCACTGGTACTTTTTTGACCCACTCTACATCCGGCAAAGTCAGCATCCGAATACCCTACTAGGTTAAACTCATTGGAATTTTCATACCATAAACCTAGACTAGGAGTCCCCTTGAAATATTTGAATATTCTCTTGACACCACGCAAATGGGATTCCTTAGGGTCTGACTGAAATCTAGCACATAAACAAACACTAAACATAATGTTCGGTTGGCTAGCAGTCAAATATAGTAGACTCCCTATCATGCCCCTATACTTCTTTTGATCAATAGATGGGCCAAGATTATCTTTGCTTAGTTTAGTGGATGTACTCATAGGAGTAGGCTTCGTTGGATAGCTATCCATCCCAAACTTTTTAAGCAATTCTCTTGTATATTTTTCTTGATTAATGAATATGTCATTTTTCAATTGATGAATTTGTAGACCTAGGAAATATTTGAGTTCTCCCATCATGCTCATTTCAAATTCATCTTGCATGCATTGAGCAAACTCTTTACACATACTCTCATTTATTGATCCAAAGATGGTATCATCAACATATACTTGTACAATGAGTATGGCATTTCCTTGATGTTTGATGAAAAGGGTTTTATCAACTTTACCTATATCAAAGCCCTGTCTAATAAGAATGAACTAAGCCTATCATACCAAGCTCTAAGAGCTTGCTTTAATCGATACAAGACTTTGTCCAATTTATAGACATGGTTAGGGAATTTGAAATCTTCAAATCCGAGAAGTTGTTCAACGTAAACTTCCTCCATTATGTATCCATATAGGAATGTAGTCTTGACATCCATTTGATATAGCTTGAATCCTCTATGACAAGCAAATGCAACAAGCATCCTAATGGCCTCTACAGGGCTACGGGTGCAAAGGTTTCATCATAGTCGATTCCTTCTTCTTGATTATAACATTGGGCTACCAATCGAGCTTTGTTCCTTTAAATCTCCCCTTATTCATCCTTATTTCTATAGACCCATCTAGTGCCAATCACAGGATGGTCTCTAGGTTTAGGAACTAATTTCCAAACTTTGTTTCTTTCGAATTGATTTAGTTCCTCTTGCATGGCAATAATCCAAAAATCATCTTTCTCCGCCTCATCTATACTCTTAGGCTCTACATGTGACAAAAAAGCAGCAAACTCACACACATTTCTATAATGAGCCCTTGTTTTGACTTCTTGAGAGGTATCACCGATGATTTGGGTACTTGGGTGTCCGGATAGAATTCGTTTCCCTTTTTCTTGATCATCAACCTCTTTAGGAGGACTTTCTCGCTCTAGTGTCCTAAGGTTTCACTAATATTATCAACAGGCACTTCATTTTTAATTTTGTTTTGGTTTGTGTTTCGGGGGTAACCTCATAATCTTCATCATCATGTGATCTTTTCATTTCTTCACTAAGTTCATCAAATTTTACATGGATGACTTCTTCAACACATAGTGTTATTCTATTGAATACTCTATATGATTTACTTCTGGTAGAGTATCCAAGAAAAATACCTTTATCGGATTTGGCATCAAATTTGTGAAGGTTATCTTTTATATTCAAGATATAACACTTACATCCAAATATCTTAAAATATTTAATATTGGTCTTTCTATCATTCCAAACCTCATAAGGTGTTTTGTGAGTGTGAGGCCTAATCATGACTCTATTAATGACATACCAAGCCATGTTAACGGCTTCCACCCAAAAGATTCTAGGCACATTTTTGTCATGAAGCATAGACCTAGCCATTTTCTGAAGAACCCTAACTTTCCTCTCTACTACACCATTTTGTTGTGGGGTTCTAGGTACTGAGAAGTTGTGATCAATTTCATGCTCTTTGCAGTATGAACTAAAGTGGATGTTTTCAAATTCAGTTCCATGATCACTCCTAATTTTTGAAATTTTGCAACCTTTTTCAACTTGTAATCTATTACATAAAGTACAAAATTTTTCAAAGGTTTCGTTTTTGGATGCAAGAAAACAAACCCAGGTAAATCGAGAAAAATCATCAATAATTAACAAACACATGTCTTCTACCATTAAGACTATATGTTTTCATGGGACCAAACAAATCCATATGCAATAATTGTAATGGTCTAAAAGTAGATATGATATGCTTAGGTTTGAAAGAGTCTTTATGTTGTTTACCAAGTTGACAACCTCTACAAACTAGATCATTTTCATATTTCAACTTTGGTAAACCTTTTACAATCTCTTTTAAACAAGCCTCAACATTAGATCCATATTCGCATGGCCTAGCGTTTTGTGCTAAATCCATGAATTGTCTTCCACGGAGGAAAGACATTTCACGTCTTGGTCATCTAACTCTTCTAGGACCAAAGAATATAGGCTTCCGTCTCTAGTCGCTGCAAATTTGATTTTACTTTCATTTTCTTTCTTAACTATGCATTTGTTGTTTTTAAATAAAACTTCACAATTAACATCGCATAGTTGGCTAATACTTAGCAAATTTTGATGTAGACCTTCAACAAGAAAAATATTTTTTATACCTTAGCCTTTAAATTTAATGGTACCTTCCCTAATGATTTTTCCTTTGCCATTGTCTCCAAAAGTGACATGTCCTTGGTCTCCCATGACAATGCTTGAGAATTTGGTGGGGTCTCCGGTCATGTGCCTTGAGCATCCACTTTTCAAGTACCATCTATCCGTTGTGGCTCTTGAGCTCAAGCACCCCTACAAAAAATATTTAAGTCTTGCCCTTAGGCACCCAAGCTATGTTGGGTCCTCCATTGTTAGTATCAAAAGACTTATCCTTTCTTACCCAAACAAGATTAGATGAATTTCTCAATCTACATTTATAATTATAATGTCCAAGTTTTTCACAATAATAACATGTAGGAGAATAAGTGTTAAAATTCTTGTAAGGAGTTTTGGACTTAATAAACTTAGTTTTATGAGCAACTTTCTTTTGGGAATCTTGGTAACCAAGACCTTGTTTCCCAATAGAAACATTGCTTGCTAAAATCTCATCAAGTTTGTCTTTTCCACATGCATGTCTAAGAACAAGTTTATTATTTTCACTTTTAAGTTTCTTGTTCTCATCACATAGTTTTTCAATATCAATATACAATTTTTCATTTTCTTCTTTTAAATGATCAAACTTACACTTCATGTTTTCATATTTCCCTTTAAGCAAGGTGTTTTCCATGAAAAGTTTATCATTTAGAGAATATTTTTCATCAAGTTCATTCTTCAAGTTTCCAAAGTCCTTAATTATATTTTCAAGTGACTTCTTTAATTTTTGGTTCTTGAAAACATCAAGAAGTAGTGCTTCCTTAACTTGTTCACATGTTTCAATTAGTTCTTTAATGGTAGGCTTTTCATTTTCATTGTCAATTTCACTACCAGAAGAAAAGAGTCTAGAATTTGGCTTATATTGAATTGAGATGGATTGCTTGCCATGCAGCATACAAAATTGGACTTCTCATCTCCACTCGAGTTGCTCCATGATGTGTCGCTTAAGCCATCCCAGTTAGCGCTGAAGCTCTTCTTCTTCTTGTCATCTTTTTCTTTTCTTCTATCCGAGTCCTTCTTGAGTAGTGGGCACTTAGTACGGATGTGTCCCTCTTTGTTGCATTCGAAATATCGGATCGGATCTCATCTTCTCTTCTTCTTCTATCTTTGTCTCTCTTTGGGGATTTGCTTCTACTTGACGATTTATTCTTCCTATTGAATTTCCTAAATCGAGAGATCCTTTTGGAGAGGAGAGTCATTCCTGAGGTTAAGTTTTTCATGCTTAGCTATCTATCACTGTCATCTTCACCACTGTGAGCTTTGAAAGCAACATCATTCTTCTTTGATTCTTCCTTCTTTCCTTTTCTTTTGCTTTCCCTCTTCTTCATCTTCATCTCATGGGTGATTAGGTTCCCCATGAGATCGTCAAGTTGAAGGGTAGCCAAGTCTTTTGATTGCTCAACAGCCGTAATCATTGGATCCCAAGAATCCAAGAAGCATCTAAGGAGTCTTTGAACCAAATCATAATTTGTGTAAGTTTTTCATAGGTCATTTAACTCATTTACAATATTAGTAAACCATGTAAACATATTGGAGATGGACTCTCCTTCATGCATCTCAAAGGCCTCAAAATCACTAATAAGCACATTAACTTTAGATTTCTTCACTTGAGTCGTCCCTTCATGAGTTGTCTCAAGTGGGGTCTAAATCTCCCTAGCCGTCTTACAAGTTGAGACTATTGAATTCCTTAGGAGAGAGAGTACAAAATAGTAATGTTACTCCTTTGGCATCTAATGTAGCCTTTCTCTTGTCGGCGGGATTCCATTCCTTCCTATCCGTTGTGGGTTCAATGTACCCATCTTGGACTAGCTCCCAAATTTCAAAGTCTACGGATTTTAAATAAAAATCCATTCTAATTTTCCAGTAACCGTAGTTTAGTCCTTTGAAATATGGAGGTTTATTTGAGTTATGACCCTCAATATACCCGGAGGGAGCTACCGAAGGAGGAAGAGGGTTAGATGAGGAGAGAGGAGGATCGGTTGCTATGGATCTTTCTCTTGTAGATTTTTGGATCAAAAATCTCTATAAGAGCCTTTAGCTTTGATACTAAGTGAAATTCCGAAGGGCAAACACAAAAGAGGGGGTGAATTGGGTGTTTTAAAATTTTCTATTCAAAAGCTAGGGCTTGTGAAATTAACTTACTTAGTTCTAACCCTTGTTCAAGATTATATCCAAATAGAAAGAGGAAAGAGATTACCAATCACACCACAAGAGAGAGGAGAGAAAGCAAGGAGACAACACAATGACTTTATAGTGGTTCGGTCACAACTTGACCTACTCCACTACCCAAGTACTTGGTCTTTCCTTGGAATTTTCTCCACTATGGCAAGGCTCCTCAACGCCACCTCACAAAGCGTATACAAGTGATCACTGCCTCCACAAAGGGACACACCCATGTATTACAACTCCGCCTCCAAGGACCTTCTTTGTTGCACCGCGGCCTTGAAGCAAGAAACTCCTTTTTGCGATTCCAAATACAAATAGAAGAAGGAAGAAAAAAAATGAAAAGCTCTCAAGCCTCTTTAAGGCGAATACAACTTTCAAAGCTCACAAGACTCCCAATGATTGAAACTAAATGCTTAGGGAAAACCTCTTGGCATGAAATGAATGCAAGTTTGAATGCTCAAGAGATTTGATGAAAAATCTTTTGATTTTGAAAGAGATAAGCTCTAGGGTTTGATAATGATTCAAAAGGTGTGAAATGAGGTTTTTCTTGATGTTTAAATACTCATAATTGATTTAGAAAACCTCAATGACAAAACCGTAATAAAAATGGGTAGGTGAGGTAGTTGCACCTACCGCTGGCAGGCTCAAACTACTCTTTCGCCGAGCCAGCGCGGTCGACTGAGCCACCGCGGTCGCCTGCCCTTATCAAGCGCCTCATTTTTATTTTCAAAATTTTTATCGCCGCGATCGACTGGGGTCACCTCAGTTGCCAGCCGAGTGCTACTTGTTCAAAAATATTTTGGCTCGAAAACTATGTCGCGGTTGACCGAACACTCTCGGTCGCCCTCCATTGGCTACCTGTTTGAAAAATATTTTGGCTTGAAGATAATATTGCGGTCGACCGAGGGGGTCGCGGTCGTCCGCCGAGACCAACCTGGATGATTTCTCAAAATTGAGAAATCATTCCGCGGTCGACCGAGTTGGCCCGATTTACCGGCTCGATAAATTTCGAGATGTCCTGGATTTTCAGGTTCCATCCCGCGGTCGACCGGACTATCCTGATCGACCGGCCCTGCTTTAAAAACTTGATTTGAAATATTTTGTGCAAGGGACTTTGGGCCATGGTCTTTAGGTTTTAAACATGTGTTTTCAAATACATTAATGCACTTAGAAAGATATTTTTAAAGATGATTTGAAAACATCAAAGCATGCAAACATTAAATGCCAAGAGGACTCCTATACATTCTAAACATATGAACCTTGAGTCTTCTTGATCTTCAATCTTCTTGGGTGCATGTATGAGCTTCTCCATGTCTTAAGATAGTCTTAGAATATGTTCTTGCACTTGTGATTCCCTTGATTCTTTAAGACACCATACTGCTTGAAGGATAACCACCAAGACTTGATTTTCTCCAAGACTAGCCCTTGTTCTTCTTGCTCCAAGTATTGACATGAATGAAACATGTCTAAATCACGACACTAGAGAAGCCATTAGCAAACTGCCATCAATTTGGGTTTGTTGATCATCAAAACAAGAGAGGGATGTACCCTTGGGCTTACAATAATACTGCTGAAAAATACAACAAACAATTAAGTGACATGGAGCCAATGAGGCGCCCTTGCGTCTGGGTTTTTTGAAGGGCGTCCTTTAGTTTAGCATTCTTCTTTCCTTGAAACACTCATTAAACAAGATTTGGATTGTCTTTGAGGAGAAGATAATGTGCGGCCACACATTGTTAGAATTAAAAATGAAGACATCTGTAAAAAGGTGGGGTCGCAGTGGCACCAACTGAGGAGAAGATGAGAGAGCACCACTTAAGATGGTTTAGGCATATCCAACGTAGGCATTTGGATGCTCTAGCGAGAAGAAGTTACTCGTGCTAAGTTGATGGAGTAAAAAGAGGTAGGGGCAGACCGAAAACAATTTGGGTAGAAATAGTGAGAAAAGACTTGATGGCTAGGAACATAACAGAGAACATGACCTTGGATAGGAGAGAATGGAAGAAAATGATCCTTGTAGACAAACCCAACTAGTGTCAGGATTAGACTTAGTCAATTTGGGATTCATTAGCCGACCCCAAGTAGTTTGGGACAATGGCTTAGTTGAGTTGAGTTGAGTTGGAGGATTTCTACCATCACTTGAGTGCCATTGTTGGATACCTATTCACGAGTGAACCCATTGTGCACCGCTATGAACCCATTGTGCACCCCTATGAACTTTCACATACTGCCTATTATTTCACACATGCTAGCATCACAGCTTATCTTAAGTAAGTTGTGTAATTGTCCTCCAAAGTTTCCAAAATCATTTAGTAGTGACTAATTGATATTTTAATGACATTCCATTTGCCCAAATTGCCCTTCATTTTTTAAAAGTTTCATATATTTTTTCCTAGCATCTTATATAATTTTCCTTTATTATTTGGTTAGGACTTTCTTGTTTTTGAATAACAACACCAACAACAATAATGATTATGATAAGGGAAATGATTTCTACGCTCCAGTGTTTTGATAAACATGCACTCCACTTGTTTGTCGTGTAGTATTTAAAGGGATGTCAAAGGATATTACTGCTCTAAAAAATCTCTTAAAACCCTTTAAATACTACACGAGAAAAAAGTGAGCGCATGTTTATCAAAACATTGGAGCGCTGAAATCATTTCCCTATGACAATGATAATAGGGGAATGCTAGATTCAAAGGAGCCCTTACAAAAAAGGGCGTAAAGGGCACCCCCATTGGTCAGTTTGCATTTAAGATGGCACACAAAATTACAATCGTAACTGTCATAAATGCAAATTGACCAATGGGGGCTCCTGTGAATCTAGCAGCTCTCATGATATTAATATTAGGCTTTAGGATATGTTTTCTATATATATATTTTTTCCTTATTTTCTATAGGCCTCTTTTGATATCACCAAATTAAATTTTCTGTTATTTGCAAGTAAGATTATTTAAAGTTAATATTATATGTAAATGGGACTCTAAAATCACTTTGGAAGCCATTAATTAAATGAGATATAAAACTATTAATAAGTTATAACCATTATTTTCATCTAAGATTATATGAAAATAAAAAGGATATGCATATAAGATCATATACAAATAATTTTAATTTTTGGTGGTATCCAAAGAACCTCTAAACCATCAATCACAAACGAATTTACTGTGGATGTTTATGTTACAAATTTAAGTCATAGACCCGCTTTACTATAATCAATGCTAATGTCGCTTTTCTCCTCTTTTTGAGGATTAATAAAAAACAAGAAGAGTGAATCATTCAAAACAAAGAAAGAAAGAACGAAACAAAAGTGCATGGCAAAGTAGAAAGGGTCCCCATGAAATGAGACACTTTCCACTTTTTCCCTAATATCAAGTGGATCACGTGCCGCACAAGTGGCAAACGTGTACCCATCCATTCAACGGTTCCATCGTGGCTGAAAAAATGAAAAATCAGACGATCCCAACCGATCAATTGGATGACCCTACCATTGATTCTGAATTTTGGTAGTTTATGGCCCATTAAAGTCTAACTAGTTTGGGACAAAGACTTAGTTGAGTTGAGTTGAGTTGTATGGCCCATTAAAGTGGGCCCTACTAAACTAGTGGTCTATATTGTGCACAAGTGGGCGGCTTGTGCTATATTATATTTAACGGAAGTGATATTTACGCCTCTTTTCATCACCAGGGACACCCAGCGTCAGTGTATCAATGGCAAAAAGGGACCTAATGTACTTTATGTCAGAAAAATCCAGTGGTTTGGATTGCAAAGTACACTGGCAAATGGGTGTCCCAAAAGGGGCGTAAATATCATTTCCCTATATTTAATGGGAAAGCAAAAACAAGAAAAAAGAAAAAGGGAAAAAGAAGGGCGGTGATAAATTGACCCCCTATGTGTCTTTCTCTCTCCTTGGGCTAGAGAGAGAAAGAGGAGAGAGATAGACACATAGGGGGTCGATTTAAGATATATGGGGGTCGATTTATCACTCCCTAGGAAGGAAAACCTACATGATCCTTTTCCCTTAATTAGGAAAAAGCTATATTGATCAAAAAGCTAAAACAGTGAAATATTTAACTTGAAAACTATTGCTTTTAATACCAAATCCTCCACTTAGTGAAAAAGGTAGAAGCATTATCTATTTTAAGCAATATACTATGCTTATAACGGCCATAATTTTATATTGTTTAATGAAACTGGGGTTCCAAAAAAGCTTTAAAAAAGATAGTACCTAACTATTATTTATGGTGGGGGCCAATTGCTTCAGTTCAAAAGACTTTGTGTGTCACAAATTCACAATTCAATTATCTCAAATCATCCATCAATCCAAAGTGGACTTTGAGGAAATGGTTGTCTTTTTTGCTTTTTTCTTAAAGTGAAGTTTGGACAGAAGAGGTTAGAGGGGTGGATATAGATGGGACAAATCATGTATTCAATTCATCGGCATGTTTATTTAAAAGGGATAATTACATTTACACCCCCTCTAGTTTCTGACACATCCACTTCAACCCCTATAGTTTAAAAAGTGACAAAGACATCCCCTCTAGTTTCGTTTTGTTTAAGGTTTGCACTCTCACATGAAGGTTCATCCATAGATTGAAGGGTTAGGATGATCCGATGGAGCTGATTTTTTGGGCACACCCTATCTATGTCAGGACCCATCAAATGAACGCTTTGGATCATCCAAATAATGTGGGCCCATACCCGAATCCAAAGCGTTTGGTAGTGTTTCGATTCGGGTATGGGCCCACATTATTTGGATGATCCCAAGCGTTCATTTGATGGCTCCTGACATAGATAGGGTGTGCCCAAAAAATCAGCTCCATCGGATCATCCTAACCCTTCAATCTATGGACGAACCTTCAGCTGAGGGGGCAAACCTTAAACAAAACGAAACTAGAGGGGATGTCTTTGTCACTTTTTAAACTATAGGGGTTGAAGTGGATGTGTCAAAAACTAGAGGGGGTGTAAATGTAATTATCCCTATAAAAAATCCAAGTCTTTCTTTGGAATTTACCATAAGGTTGGAACTTCATGATACCTTACCCATGTAGGGAAAATCCCTACTTGAGAGGTATAAATTATTACTTCTAGATGATGTAGGGAAAGAAAAATTTTCAAATATTTTGAAGATTAGGATCATGCCAAATGACCTTTTTTTTTTTTTTTTTAAAATGATGATAATTTATTAATGAAAACAAAATTCACAACCGAGGGGTGAACAAAAAATTTTAACTACGCGATAAATGAGATTAGAGATTTGGTTCGATTTATAAAATAGCTTATGCAAGAAAAAAGCCTATTAGCATCCCTATAATGTTAGGGAAGTGATATTTACGCCCCTTTTGATCACCAGGGACACCCAACGTCAGTGTATCAATGGCAAAAAGGGAGATGATGTACTTTATGTCAAAAAAAATCCAGTGGCTTTGATTGCAAAGTACACTGGCAAATGGGTGTCCCTGGTGATGAAAGGGGCGTAAATATCATTTCCCTAATGTTAGATATGGGGAGTCGATTTATCACTCCCCTAAATCATATCAAATAAAATTTGGGTACCACGTAGCACCTAAGATAAAGTCCATTGATTTGGCGTACCCTTATAAAGTGACCTACAAGATACTGCTCCCATGCCGCATGGATGATTTATCATGGGAAATGATATCAGCGCAAACATGTTTTGGGAACTGTATTTTTTTTTTTTTGAAATGGTGAAAATTTATTAAAAAGAAATAACTGCCATGACCAAGGCTGTCATAGTGAATAGAGGACAAAAATACAGAGGGAGAGAGATACAGAAGCTTTTTGGTAACTCGAATGAAAGACAAGAAGGGTTAGTGCAAAATCAAAACATGATTGTGCTGATATCATTTCCTTTTATACCTAAAACCTTGCTTGGATTTCAGGGAAAATAATTTCTGGCTGGATTTTTTTCCGTTTCCACAATTTAGAGATAAATGACATGGTTATGGCTTATTTACAAGGATATCATCATTAATTGGATGTCCCATATAATAAAACTCCAAACACATTGGTTCGTTTTTTTCATGTATAATCAAACAATGAAAATTTAGGAAATTCTGGAAAAGTGTTTTCCTTCCAAGTTCTTCCACAAAATTCCTGATATCCAAATTAAGCCTAAGAACAATGTTGGCAAAAACCAACAATTGTGATCCTCTTTGTAGGCTTTTAAAGTTGCCCACCAATTCAATAAAGGGAACTGATATATTCCCCCACTTTCCTTCCGCTGGCAGCTCGTCTAGTGTATTTATGACTATAGAATAAAAAGGAGTGAATATATTATTTCCCTTCTATATGCCCGAGAGTCCGAGACAAGTCACATGCAGGGGTCTAGTGCCATCTTTCTTTGTTTCCTTATCTTTTTTTCCTTATATATGTCTATGCGAGAAAATGCCCTTAGATTTAGACTACAGGATAACTAGATTTTTCTTTTTCTTTCTTATGTAACTAAGGGCATGTTTAGCAACCGTGAAATGTTATTCCTTGGAATATTCGTGGCTCAAATGTAAGAGGGGAATTGAGATGGAACGAGGGTGAGAGACTTGAGAGGGCAGGAGTGGAGAGAGCAAGGAGAGAGCATGAGAAATCCCTGAAAACAGTGAAAAAAGAATACACTACTTCATATTGGTTTTTTACAGTATTTCAGGTGGTTTTCATGCTCCTTTCACTCCCACCCTCTTTGGTGTCTCCCTTTCTGCCCATTTCTCAGAATCATAGTTAGCAAAAGTCTGCGTACGTTTTATTGGTCTCTGTAGAACCGTACATGAGATTTTCACCTCATACGGCTCCTTGTTCAATTCTTTTGAAGTAATTGGATCATTTTCCTCGTTCGAGAATCTCCCCACGTAGAAAAGGAATAAATATATCCATCAAATTATGGGAAGCTTCGTGAAGTGCTTCTTTAGGAGTTAAACTTCCATTCGTCCATATTTCTAGAAGAAGTATCTCTTGACATGTAGAATTGAACTCTATCTTTATTCTCATCCGATTAATCAGTTCTTCAAAAGATCTTTTAGACCCTGGAGTAAATGATTTGATCACTGAATCTTCGATTCTTCCTGATTATGTTTCGCTTCTTCCTCGGAGAAAGACAATCAAAGAATTCCCAATCATGATCCTTGCGGATCGGATCATCCGTATACGATACAAAACGAAACTCAGAAATTTAATGTCTTTATCTCTGAATGAGATCTCAATTTTTGCTACGGTTTCATTAGATATCTTACAACCAGAATCCCTCTTTTTTATGATCCGCTTCCTCCACCACCGTGAACCCCCATTAGATTCAGGCATGATACACTTTTTAGTTATTGGGAGAACCCAAAGTACTCTCTTTCCGATCCATGAAATAACTCTCAGAGATCTTTTTCCCTTTTGGAAGATACAAGAGTGAAACAATCAACCTATTGATATTGGAAGACCAAAAAGATTCTTCTAGTGTATCCATCGGTGTGCCGTTTAGTACTCCGTTTAAAACTTTTACAATGAAAAAAAACTCCATTTTTTAGGGATTTAAAATGCGTTTTAACCCTTTTAAACGCTTTTTTGGCCAAATTTCCAATTTTACCCTCACCGTAAATGAAAATTTTTTAAACTCATTTTCTTGTATTTCCGTTTTTCTTTACTATGTTGTTTTGATCCAATACATATTAAACTTGAATTTTTGCCGCCTATTTTTTGCTGAATCGCGTTTTGCTAACTATGCTCACAACTGGCCCCACTAATATTCCATAGAATATTTTTTTCATTCTTGCCAAAGATGCTCTTAAGGTTTCTTCTTTTGGGGAGATCTTTTGTAATTTATAGAATATAAGCATATATTCAAATCGCACTAGAATAGATATATGCTATATATAAGCTATAAGATATTTAATTAGCATAGGAAGGTTGCATTTGCAATGTTTTAAATAACTCGGTGGCTTGTCATAGTTACCCTATTTTACATATTATATATAGATTAGACAAGGACATAATTAAAATTTTTCATTAAAAGTTGAATTGGTTTTGTTCAAAATCAGATAATAAACCAAAAGTGTGTTGACTAAGTTAAATCTCCATGGTCCCTCTTGGAACATTAGTCAAGATCCCTTCTCTCATTTCCAAACAAGGCCGTTAGTCTTGGAGTAAGCCATCACCCATCAAACATTTTTTTAAAAGGCCCTGAAGTAGTGCATTCGGATTTTCCCAATTGCCCTGTATTTCTACTAAATTGAAGTCATTGATGACGATTCTTGATCAATTTTTTATCCGGGTCGCGTAGATCAGTTTGGGCCGATCAGAGTGTTCTAAAATAGTCCGTAGATTAGATTGGAGTCTTGCGAACTGTTAGATTGTCAAAATCTTGGTACTTTGTTCATTGAGTGTACGTCTTAGTTAGAATTTGTAAACAATTGGGCCCATCGGATACTTGATGTAGGTGTTGACATGGCTCTGAGTGTCCAATGATGTGCTACTAAGGTCTTGCTTGGATTGCAGTAATTTTTTGAAAATGTTAGGAAAGGAAAAATATTTCAAAAATTACCTATATTTTTTACACAGGATAAAATTAACTTGAACCAACCCTATTTAATTTTTATCATGCTGTTCGATTTATGATGAAATTCCTCTAAATTAACCATAATCATAAAATTCGACTTCAAATCGTGGAACGAAAGAAATTTTTTCCCTTTAGAGATGTTTTTTCTTGCAATCCAAACAGGGCTAGGCCTGCAGATCCAATGAGAGGAATTTCAGACCCTGTTAATTCAAAAGGCAAATACAATTCTGGCCCAAAGCCATTGGAATACCTTTAGCGAATGATTCTAGGCCCTTGATCCATCAAGCCTCACTTCGTGCATTCTCCAAGAAAATATAAACCATTCATTTCTGTACACCTTTATCTTATGCATAGGATGTCCCTTTGGGATGGGACCAATTCCATCGTGGATCGCCTCATGACGTTCTTTAAGATAAACGGTATTGATTGCTCATACATGCTCTCTTATACTTGTAAACTAGTTCCAGACCCATGCATCATGCATGGGGCGAGGAAAAAAAGATGCTTTGAAACTGTTTTAAAGCACTCTTAAAATATGAAAATTCGAGAGAGAGAGAGAGAGAGAGAGAGAGAGAGAGAGAGAGAGAGAGCAAAAAATTATGATCTTCTGGGTATCTTTAGTTGACCAAAGGAAATCAACATAAAACACGAGTTATAAAAACCCAATGTAGATGTTCATCTTGAGATTTTATATGGTGTAAGCCCTTATACTCACATATGTTTATAAATAAATACATACACTATAGATAGAAGGGCTATGATCATCCTTTGGAAATAATTTTTTGGTCACAACCTATTTACATTGTGGCCCATCAATTGGACGGTTTGGATCATCCTATGGTGCAGGCCACACAGTACGTTTAGAAAAGAACGGGACTATAAGGGCTTACACCATGTAATTTCTCATGTTTATTGTACAATAGGTTATACATTTGTTGAAATGTTTTGGGACAGTGCATGCAATATCCCACTTGCAAATGTGTTCGAAATGGTTCACAAACCACATATCCACAATCCCATTCTGAGGCCATCACTAACAAATAGAAAAATAAATCATTCAGAAAAACAAATAGAAAAATAAACATCTAATATCCCAATCAAACAAAACATGAAAATCCTAATAAAATCATCGTGCAGAAACAAACAAAATTCAAAGATATAATTGAAGATTTCAAATTTTGTTATCATTTCTTCTTTCCAAATCTATATGAAACAACATAATGGTAGGGGTGCCAAATATTAATGTAGAAGACAGACCTATACATTGTTGATCGTCAGAGTTCAAAATCAGGAAGTTTGAACATACATAAAAGGAACCATAAATTCATCTCATTACCATTTACATTATACAAACCTATCCAAAACAATTTAAATGCTGGAAGTATTTATAAATAAAATATATATTGTATACATTTATTTATGTAAATAGAAGGAATTTACTTTGCTAATAAGCCCATCATCACCTGTTGAAGTGCTTCAACAAAGCTTCAATGTCCTGTTATTCAATACCAAAGATCATAAAACAGAAAGACCCGTTATTCAATAACACAAATCAAAACATAAAATGGACTTTCTCACAATTAAGGATGTTGTAATCTGTCAGACATCCCCGTCAGCATCAATGACACAGTGGTTAGAGCCAGTAATCACAATGCAAATCCTGAAACGGAGAAACCTGAAAGCTAATGCGAGCGGAAGAAAGAAGAAATTGCAACACCAAAACACAAATTTAATTTCTCACCTTTTATCTACGGTTTTCACAAAACCATAACAAATGAAGAGAAAAAGATGGCTCATGGCCTCTGTTTCGCAAAACGTGAAATATCAATTTCTTAAGATAAAAAAATCACTTTCCCCCAAATCACATACGTTATTTAATACCAAACAAAAGTCCTAAAATCATTCTAAAACTACCTACTAAAAATAGGAAAAGATCTCTTTAGATTCCAAAGAATAAAAGAGTTACTAATCTATGAAACACTTACTAACTAAAGATATCCTAAAATCCTATAATACCAATCTATTGCTAACTAGAGAAAAGGAGAATAATTAGGATACATATCTCAAATATATTTCTGGTTTCCTAAATCTTTTGGAAACTTTGAATTTGGCATGACTCTTTCCACGTTTCCATATGATATACCCTTTTCCATATCATGCGCCTGCATCAAACTCCCCTGGTTCAAAAAAAGTAGTCCTCAAGTTTTGTAGTGTCGAAGAATCTTTATCATAAGAAAATCTCGAGGTTCAATTCCCACCGCATACTCTATGTCTTGATCTTGAACATGCTCAAATTCATGAATATCCTTAGGCTTCAGTAGAGACTCGAATAAAATGGATCGATATAAATGGTTGAAGAAATCAATGTAATATATTTCCACTCACCTATCTTTTCAGTCTCTATTAATTCATCTAATTTATTGTCAGATCCAATTTCCTTTGCTCCGTCGTACATGGTTTCATAGCACTCAACAACCATCTCTTTTGTCATCACATCTTCGTAACTACTAATGATGAGATCACTTGTAGTATGCCGAGTAACCAACGCCTCGCCACTATCATTCGAAGGGATCACGTCACCCTCATCATCATTATAGTTGTCAAAACGCGGTTGTTCAACCTTCGATTCGACAAATTCTTCAACCAAATTTAAATATGGTTGTTCAACTAAAACTTTCGATTCAACCGACCCATCAAATTCTTCGACCAAATTTACGTACCTTTGGTTTGGACCCGTCCGATCTTAAATTTTCCTTTCACCCGGCTCACCCTGCTGAGCACGATGATAAAGAGGGTTAATATCTTCCGAAACGAGACTATTTTTATAGCCTCTCGAAGTTTCGAGGCACACTACCGTTTCATAAGTTAATGGATTTGCATCCTTAATTCTTTAACTTCATCGATTTGATGATCTCTATGACGAGCCTCCATACGAAGACCTCGATCAAGCCCACGAGCCATGGTAGTTGCCTCTACACGACCAACGGCAAGGATCCACGAGAGCTTTGATACCAAATTAATGTGAGCGGAAGAAAGAAGAAATTGCAATACCAAAACTCAAATTTAATTTCTCACCTTTGATCTATGGTTTTCACAAAACCATAACAAATGAAGAGAAAAAGATGGCTCACGGCCTCTGTTTCACAAAACGTGAAATATCAATTTCTTAGAATAAAAAAAAAGTCCCTATCCCCCAAATCACATGTGTTATTTAATCACTGCCTTTAAAACCTCAATCTCCTTTGAAATTCTTCCAGCGAATTTTCCAATCGGATTTCGGCAAGCTTTGGCAAGGTTTCCTTTTAGGAAAATTTGGAGGGAAATGATTCCTTAAAACACCACCAAAACCCCAACCAAACAACCAACCCTCTATTCAATAGAACTAGGGACTATATATGGGTACAAATGAGACAGAAAATTCCTGCACAAATTTCAAAAAATGGTCATAGATTTATTTTTCGTATGATTGGGATTTCGTACACCAATTCGTATACTTTAGGAGCATACGAATGCAAACTTTCGTACAAAACAAATTTCACCAAACTTCTAAAATTTTGTACATATCTCATATATACGAAATTATTTCGCACATAATTAAATGTACGAAAACATTTTCGTACATAGAGAAATGTGCGAAAATGGCAACAAATGTTCAACTGGGCTCAGAAACTGGCTAGCTTTCTGCTGTTTTGCTAGTTTTTTGGGCTCGATCTCGGGGATCTCAGATATACAAGCTCAAGGCTATGATTGCAAACTGATTATGTCAAACTTTGTGCCGAGTTCAGATGATATTTGGGATCAAGCACACGTTTTGTGCAGGAATTCTCCCACTCTCTGTGCCTACAATAGACCATGATTATGTTATCCAGGGAATGCCAAAACTCCCCGGTTCTCATGCTGAAGATACTATACCACAAGGATAAGCATCAATTCTCCTAACACAGATTCATCATTGGAGTCATCATCGCGTCAAACTATCATCGGTCTGATCTTGGAAAAATGGGGTGTCTACACCTAGCCTGGCAAGTGACATCATCGTGTACCTGTGGATCCACCTCACGGGCACACAAGGCTATTCAATCAATCAATCACCTATATACTTGTATGCAGGGCTACTAAATTCTTTCATCAATTAAATCATAAATGAGTCTACGAAGAAATTGATCATCAAAAGTTACCACTAACAGTATCCAAAATAAATAACTAAAGACCACATAATTTTCTCTATCCATGACCATAAAAAGAAAATAACGATTCAAGACTGTCCTATCGACCAATTCTTTATCTACCCCTAGAACACTACGACACAAATTCTCGGAATTTGAAAACAACATGATAATAACAGAGTAACCTAACGCTCAACATGTAAACAAATTCCCTTTATTAGATGGATCAAGCATGCAATGTGAGAGCAGCCACCTCATGAATGAAGACAAAATCTGCTGAAAAGTGAGCCTGTGTGGCTGCTCATATGCAACAGGTCGTCCGCAAAATGCCCTTCTGAGATGGACGCTAGCAGATCCCATATATATATATATATATATATATATATATATATGTGTGTGTGTGTGTGTGTGTGTGTGTTTGTGTGTGTGTATGTAATAAAAAATTATATATAAATTAAAGAATAAAAAATAGCCAATTATTCTTTTTTCATCCAAATTCATTAATTCAAATAAAAGCCACCATGATTAGCCATTCAATATCGTAATACAAATTGTTTGCTAACAGACTTGACACATTCTAGTCATCAATTTCTCATCCAAACCCATGCATATTGGATAATAATCTTAAAAATTAAAAAAAGACACAAAATCATATCAATTATCAAAGTCTTAAACATTAAATAACAAATATCAATAATAAAAAACTGGAGTCGTCGGTGTTGTCCTCATTATAGTCGCCTCCCACGTCGATGTAAGTAATGCCCTCATGCACATGGATTGTGCTCGATTGGTTCGATTCGTTCGAACTCCTACTCCTTTATACTCTTCCTTCTAACGAGAGGGATTTCAAAGACTTTTGTAATGGAGAAAGGAATGAGGTCTTTCAAAAGGTCCTATTTCTTTTATACAATTGTTAAATCGTATGAATCGTAGATTTACGATCAAATCGTAAGATTCAATAAAAAATCATAAGATTTAATATTAAAATCGTAAGATTCAATCATTGGATTCAAATCATTATGTATAAGATTTGATTTGAATCGTAAAATCAAATCGTAAATCGTACGATTTTTAAAACAATGAAAGAAATCACAAGAGGCACAAAACAAGGGATATGTTAATTGAACATGTGAATTTCTTCACCCGAAAGCCCACATCTGCATAGTGATTTGCCTTGAGAATTGAAGCACTTGATCTCATCCAATTTGACTCTCTAAACCAGAAAAATGTGACAATGATCCGGCCTCCAGAGACAAAAAACTGGGAAGTCGGGGCGCGGGGGAGGGTGGATTTCTAGAGGGAAAATACTACCTTGTTGCAGGGTCCATATTGATGTGTTCTACTAGGATATCAGAATAGCATTCCTCTTTACT
Organism: Tasmannia lanceolata; assembly: GCF_043159265.1. Lineage (NCBI taxonomy): Eukaryota > Viridiplantae > Streptophyta > Magnoliopsida > Canellales > Winteraceae > Tasmannia > Tasmannia lanceolata. The sequence continues at coordinate 51,173,615 of NW_027518680.1, read as the reverse complement.
CATCAACTAGAGCTTTATTGAGAGAGAACTATACAAATATGAATTGAATTTGTTCGTTTTGGTATGTGGGGAAGGGAAAGAGGGAGGGTTTTTAGTGGTGATACAATAATGTTTGATCCACTTCACCTTGTAAAAACTCAGAAACATTGACTGGAACCCACAAGTGAGAATTCAAAGTTTAATTAAGTTTTTTGTGGAAGTCGTGAAAATTAATTGAAATAGTTTGACTAATTAATCAAAATTTTCTCTGGTTCTAAAAATCCAAGTTGCAGGTATTAAGTCGATCTAAGTTACAACTCAGTTGAGTTGAATAACAATAATTAGAACACAATAAACTTTGCGTAAAGTTTCAATTTACTCACTTGCAATTCATATATCATATGATCAAAGCCTGTTGGTAGACATATCATCTGCTCATGTGTCAACGGATTCATGTTATCTATTTACTGATCCTTTCATTTTGGCATGTATAAGTTCACTTACTAGATTTTTTTACTTGACTTGCTCCTCTTTCAGGAATACCATGAAGGGTTTCAAAATGGGATTAGTTAAAGTCCTTTCAGCATTAAACATTTTGACTATCAAGCTGAAACTAATAACATAACTAGCCATCAGCTATGTACTGATCCCTTGCTGTGTTGCTTCAATTAGTTGATTAATTCTTGGGATTTGGTAGGCAATTTCGTGAAAAGCCATTTCGTGGCTGGATTTTGCACGTGAGAAATGGCTAATTTTTTTGCAGATTTTGTCTTATTCATTTAATTCATCTGAAGTGGCTATCCTATTAGGCAAAAGCCCGTCGCGATATGGCTTTCCGCGAAATTGCCTAGCAAATCCATTACGTATTTCATATTTTTTGGGGTATTTGTCCATTTTAGATTGACGTCTTTTGTGGGGTTATCTTTCAGGTATAGGATTGCTAAAGAAGAGAGGCTTCAAAGGGTCCTTTGCTGATGCAGGGTCCTCTGCCAAGGTATGTCGTGTTATCTTCGTAACTTCTTAACATGGTGATAAGCAATGATCAGTTGGAACTCATATGTGCCAAACTGAGGGTCAAATACTCTAGGCTTTTACTAGAAACATTTCCTGGATTTATTTCCCCACTTGCAAAATGCAGACATTTGCAGTTTTATCCGGAGTTCACAGTCTTGTTGTCTGATTCTTGAAGAGGTGGCGAGGAAAAGATGATGGTATGGCATGATGCCCATCACAATGTTATCTCTCTTAGCCGTTCTCTGTGAAATGAAGGCCGTCTTGATTTAATTGTGTTGTTATGTGCAGTCATCAATGCTGGTGTTGCAGGATGTTGCACTGGTCGTGCTCTCAGTTTTCCAGGTACTAAACATCTCTTACTCTAGTCGAACATAGGATAAAATGGCCGAATGAAGTACTTTCGCTTGTATGTTTTATGCATGCATGAGTATTGCAAATTTACCTTCTATATAGGGATGTAAGTCTTGGTCGATTTTTTTCGGAATCTCGATTGAGCTTTTATCATAAAATTCCGGGTTGATTTCAATTCATTTTTTTAGCAAACGCTCCACCCAACCCGACCCAAATTGCATTTTTACTCTTTTTACTTAAGAAAACATGCTTGAGCTCTATGTCACAAATATCTCTGACATTTTCAAAAGGGAAATGATTTATGCGCTCAGGTGTTTTGATAATTAAACATGCGCTCCACTTGTTTGTCGTGTAGTATTTAAAGGGATTTCAGAGGATATTACGGTTCTAAAAAAGCTCTTAAAACCCTTTAAATACTACATGACAAACAAGTGGAGCCCATGTTTATCAAAACACTTGAGCGCTGAAATCATTTCCCTTTTCAAAATATAGCGGTTTTATAGGAACATTCTGACAAAGCAACAAAATCCCAAAATAATCTCAAGAATTTAAAAAATATAGCGATATGTTCATTTACTATGATAATATCGTGATTCACGATATTTTTATGAAATTTTATATTTTGTCTTAATTTTAATTCTTCTATTATTTAAAATAGGAAAAATTATTCAAAAAATACAAAGTTTTGTCTAAATTGTGAATAAAAGGTAGTGATTTGAAAATTATAAAAAAGGTGTTGTTAGGTGAGAGAAGATTTTAGGACAAATATACCCCTCCTACCTCTTTTTTCCCTTCACCTTTTTCACCTATCCCTATACACTTATTACCTTCTCACCTACCACATTCTTCTTCCTCAAGGCTTTTCTAACGTGGAAAACTGCATGAGAGGGTTTTGAAGGTTACCATTTACCTACCACCTTCTTCTTCCTCAAGGCTTCATGGAAGGTTTTTGAAGCTTGCCATCGCCATTGTAGTTTTGGAAAAAAAGTCCATTGCCAACGTTTCCAAGCTCTATTACCATTGTAGTGTCGAAAAAAAACTTCATTTGCAACGTGATAAAGCTCCATTGCCATTGTACTTTTGGAAAAAAGCCCATTACCAACGTGATATAGCTCCATTGCCATTGTAGTTTGGAAAAAAAACTCCATTGCTTATTTGGGTGATAAACATAGCTTCAGTTAGGTTTAACATCTTCTCTTCATGTTTTCATTTTTTGTGCATTGGTTTTTTCACCCTATTTATGAGACTCTTTGTTTAGTTGCCATGTTTATCTTGACCTCTCTCTATCTCTCTATATGTATACAATCATATTTGGTTACATGTTAGAACCTAGTGGTTCCGGGGTATAAAATGTGGTTCTGTAGTGGTTCCGGGTAGAAAATGTGGTTCCCTAGTGGTTCTGAGGTATAAAATGTGGTTCTGTAGTGGTTCTGGGGTATAAAATGTGGTTCCGTAGTGGTTCTGGGGTATAAAATGCGGTTCCCTAGTGGTTCCGGGGTATAAAATGTGGTTCCCTAGTTGTTCTGAGGTATAAAATGTGGTTCACTAGTGGTTGATGTGTATAAAATGTGGTTCTCTAGTGGTTCCAGGGTATAAAATGTGGTTCCCTAATGGTTCCGAGTTGTTCCCTAGTGGTACTAGAGTAGAAAATGTAGTTCCCTAGTAGTTCCGAGGTATTAAATGTGGTTCTATAGTGGTTTCGGGGTATAAAATGTGGTTCCCTAGTGGTACCGGGGTATAAAATGTGGTTCCCTAGTGGTTCTGGAGTAGAAAATGTGGTTCCCTAGCGGTTTGGGGGTATATAATGTGGTTCCCTAGTGGTTCCGGGGTAGAAAATGTGGTTCCCTAGTGGTTCTAGGGTAGAAACTGTGGTTCCATAGTGGTTGCGGGTTATAAAATGTGGTTCCCTAGTTGTTACGGAGTAGAAAATGTGGTTCCCTAGTGGTTCCGAGGTATAAAATGTGGTTCCGTAGTGGTTCCGGGGTATAAAATGTGGTTCCCTAGTGGTTCCTTAGTGGTTCCGGGTAGAAAATGTGGTTTCTTAGTGGTTTCGGGGTATAAAATATGGTAACCTAGTGGTTCCGGGGTATAAAATGTGGTTCCCTAGTGGTTCCGAGGTATAAAATGTGGTTCCTTAGTGCTTCTGAGATATAAAATATGGTTCCCTAGTGGTTCCAGAGTATATAATGTGGTTCCCTAGTAGTTCCGAGGTAGAAAATGTGGTTCCCTAGTGGTTCTGAGGTATTAAATGTGGTTCCGTAATGGTTCCGGGGTATAAAATGTGGTTCCGTAGTGGTTCCGAGGTATAAAATGTGGTTCCCTAGTGGTTCCGGCGTATAAAATGTGGTTTCCTAGTGATTCCGAGGTATAAAATGTGGTTCCCTAGTGGTTCCGGGGTAGAAAATGTGGTTCCCTAGTGGTTCCGAGGCATAAAATATGGTTCAGTAGTGGTTCTAGGGTAGAAAATGTGGTTCCCTAGTGGTTCTGGGGTATAAAATGTGGTTCCCTAGTGGTTCTGGAGTATAGAATGTGGTTCCATAGTGGTTCCGAGGTATAAAATGTGGTTCCCTAGTGGTTCCGGGGTACAAAATGTGGTTCCTTAGTGGTTCCGGGGTAGAAAATGTGGTTCTCTAGTGGTCCCGGAGTAGAAAATATGGTTCCCTAGTGGTTCCGAGGTATAAAATGTGTTCCCTAGTAGTTCCGGGGTAGAAAATGTGGTTCCCTAATGGCTCCGAGGCATAAAATGTGGTTCCGTAGTGGTTCGAGGGTATAAAATGTGGTTCCCTAGTGGTTCCGATGTATAAAATGTGGTTCCCTAGTGGTTCTGAGGTATAAAATTTGGTTCCCTAGTGGTTCTGAGGTATTAAATGTGGTTCTGTAATGGTTTCCGGCGTATAAAATGTGGTTCCGTAGTGGTTCGGAGGTATAAAATGTGGTTACCTAGTGGTTCCGGGGTGTAAAATGTGGTTCCCTAGTGGTTCTAGCGTATAAAATGTGGTTCGGTAGTGGTTCCGGCGTGTAAAATCTGGTTCCCTAGTGGTTCCGGCGTATAAAATGTGGTTCGGTAGTGGTTCCGGGGTATAAAATCTGGTTCCTTAGTGGTTCCGGCTTATAAAATGTGGTTCGGTAGTGGTTTCGGGGTATAAAATGTGGTTCCCTAGTGGTTCCGAGGTATAAAATGTGATTCCCTAGTGGTTATGGGGTATAAAATGTGGTTCCCTAGTGGTTTCAGGGTATAAAATGTGGTTCACTAGTGGTTTTGAAGTATAGAATGTGGTTCCCATAGTGGTTCCGAGGTAGAAAATGTGGTTCCATAGTGGTTCCGAGGTATAAAATGTGGTTCCGTAATGGTTCTAGGGCATAAAATGTGGTTCCGAGGTATAAAATGTGGTTCCCTAGTGGTTCCGGCGTATAAAATGTGCCTCCCTACTGGTTCCGGGGTATAAAATGCGGTTCCCTAGTGGTTCCGAGGTATAAAATGTGGTTCCCTAGTGGTTCCGGGGCAGAAAATGTGGATCCCTAATGGTTTCAGGGTATAAAATGTGGTTCCCTAGTTGTTCCGTGGTATAAAATGTGGTTCCCTAGTGGTTCCAGGGTATAAGATGTGGTTCCCTAGTGGTTCCGGAGTAAAAAATATGGTTCCCTAGAAGTTCCGGGGTATAAAATGTGGTTCCCTAGTAGTTCCGAGGTATAAAATGTGTTTCCCTAGTGGTTCCTGGGTATAAAATGTGGTTCCCTAGTGGTTCCGGGGTATAAAATGTGGTTCCCTAGTGATTCCAGGGTATAAAATGTGTTTCCCTAGTGGTTCCGGGGTAGAAAATGTGTTTCCCTAGTGGTTCCAAGGTATAAAATGTGGTTCCCTAGTGATTCTGGGGTAGAAAATGTGGTTCGCACGCAGGGCCCATACATGCCGGGTCGACCCACTGGTCACCCGGATTTTTGCCATATTTTTTTAGATATTTTTGGGAAATGTTATCCGGACTACCGTATTTTGATGAGGACACTCCTCACTTTATTAAAAGTACTGTATGGCCCGCACCATAGGATGATCCAAACCGTCCATTAGATGGGCCACAGCCTAAATAGGTTGTGCCCCAAAAAGCATTTCTGTAGGTTGATCCTAACCCTCTGATCAGAATTGTAAGCCCAATGGTTTCCACCTTGGCATTCCCATCTTATTTTGATGATTCCAATACACAAGTGATTTATGATCACTAATGTGTTTGATTGTCTAAGTTGTAGATCACATTGGTGCTAAGACAACATTGCTTGGATTAAGGCCAAAGAAGATCTCATTGGACCACATTATGAAGGCCAAAGACATTGGAGATCCAAGACGAATGAAGACTTGAAGAATCGCATTGAAGATCGAAGTCAATTTAGATTGTAAAAGATCCAATCTTAAATTAGATTTTAGAGGCATATATTAAGTAATCTCACGCACCCCTAAAATGTATAAGTGGTTTTCCTTGTGGTGATCCAACACTTTGGAACCCTCATAACAATCCCAAGTTGGTGAAATATTGGAAGCCCATAAACAAGAGTTGAAAATCTGCTGCTGATAGGCTTCTCGGAACTCCGAGAGAATTCTCAGAGCTCCTAGCTCGGAACTCCGAGAGATTCCTCGGAGCTCCGAGAAATGGTCCAGTGGAAATTTTCTAACTTCTGTTTGTATTCCCGGAACTCCGAGATTTTTTCTCGGAACTTCGAGAAATATTCTCGGAACTCCGAGAACACTATAACGGTCTGATTTATAGCCGTTGGGAATTTTCGCAGGAATTACCACTATGCCCTTGAACGGTCATATTTTGGTTTTCCTATATATATGGGCATTCTAAACTTCAAGACTATCAATCCTAACACTCTTAAACTCTACTTGAACATCCTAAGAGTGATCAATACTTGTTTATGCCTCTCATCATCCAATATTATGATTTGGATCATTAGGCTCAATTTGTATATCTTCTACAAAGTTGTAAACCCGAAGTTAAGAAGATCACATAGTGAAGCCATCAACGGGTTTTTGTTGGTGGAGTGGAGTAGGTCTCGCGTTTTGAGGACCGAACCACTTTAAATCTCGGGTGCACTCTCTCTTGAACTCTAGCTCTTTATTTGTATTGCACCTCTAGATTTAACTTGTGTGCTTGAATTTTATTGTTGATCTCTTAATTTCCAAATTAGGTTTGAGTTTTTCAAAAGGTTAAAACTTGCTAGCAACCTAATAATTTTCACTCCTCATTTGTTGCCAATTCGGGACCACCCTTGGAATTTCACTTGGTATCAAAGCAAAGGCTCTTAAAAGATTTTCTTTTCTTAAAATCTTTGGTAAATTTTTCTTCAAATTTCAACAAGGGAAAGATCATAAGATCTTTGCAACTTTTCTAATTGTGAAATGGCGAACACAAATGGAACCGGACTTCCGGAAGGCCATTCCACAACTAGACCTCCTTTCTTTGATGGGGTCCAACTATGGACATTGGAAGACAAGGATGCGCATCTATCTTCTTTCGATAGATGTGGAACTTTGGCATATTGTAGAAAATGGCTACACTTTGCCTTCCAAGCCATTTGAAGAATGGAATATCGTAGAGAAAAGGCATGCAAATTTAAATTACAAAGCCATAAATTCTTTGTTTTGCGCCCTATCTACGGAGGAGTTTAATAGAGTTGCTCTTTTTGATTCCACCAAGGTTATTTGGGATACAATTGCCGTTACCCATGAGGGAACATCACAAGTCAAGGATTCCAAAATAAACTTGTTAAAGAGCAAATATGAAATGTTTAGAATGAGTCAAAATGAAAGCATTTTCGAAATGTATACCCGATTTTCTAAAATTTCTAATGAACTAGCTAATCTTGGTAAATCTTATCCTACTGATGAGCTTGTGAGTAAGTTGCTTAGGTCACTTCCTCCACATTGGGACCCAAAAGTCACCGCCATCCAAGAATCAAAGGATCTCAAGATGCTAACAATGGAGGAGCTCGTAGGATCTCTCATCACCCATGAGAAGCTCCTCACTAGCCGACAAGAGGAGAAGAAGCCAAAAGAGAAAGAAAGAGAAAGTCGATCTCTAGCTCTAAAGGTCTCCAAAGCAAAAGCGGACTCATCATCCTCAAGCGAGGCGGATAGTGATGAAGAAGAAGCATTGAGTAAATTTAAAAGCTTATGCAGAAAGAAGCATAAAAAGGATAAAAAGAAGAAGAAAGAAGAAAGTGAAGTTGAGGGAGCTATAAGATGTTACAATTGCAAGAAAACCGGACACAAAAGACCGGAATGCCCTCTTCTCAACTCATCCTCCTCGAAGTACAAGGGTAAGAAGAAGGATTGGAAGAAGAACAAAGCTCTTGTCGCCGGTTGGGATGCTTTGAGCACCTCGGGACAAAGTTCAAGTGAAGAGGAAGCAAAAAAGGATGATCATTGCCTCATGGCACTCTCCCATGATGTTGAGGTAAATTCTAACATCTCTTATTGTTCATCAAGTAGTGATAGTGAAAAAATATCTTATGATGAATTGTGCTCAACCTTGCATTCTCAAATTTCAAAAAATAAAGTTCTTAAAAAATCTATTTCTAAATTAGAAAATGAACTTGATATTTTGAAAAATGAGTCATCCTCTTCCATATCAAAATCTCAAGCACAAAGTGAAAATTTAAACTTGAGATTAAAACCCTTAAGGGTTGTTTGGATGAGAAAACTTGCCAACTCCAAAATGTGGCAAGCTCTTCCAAATCTTATGAAGATGAATCTAATGATTTTTTAAAACAAATAACCCATCTTCATAATGAAAATGAAAGGTTAAGATTATGTCTCCATGGATTCCTAAATGGTGACAAAATAATTGACATAATCTTAGAGAAAGCTAGTCATAGACCTAATCATGCATTTTATGATAGGACTAGCTTATCTAACCCTCATGTTAGATGCCATTATTGTGGAATAAATGGTCATTACCAATTCCAATGTACATCTAAGATTAGGGATTGTGGTGGAACCAAGAAATCTTGGGTTCCCAAAGCCCCCATATGATTCTCTTCACATGTTCTTAGATTAGGGGCTTTTGCTTAAAATTAAATATCTTTTTATAGTTATTTAAATATCCCCTCTTGTATTGAATTTGTTTTTCCAATAGGGGGAGTTTTATGTTTGTCTTTTTCCTTGAAAAAGGGGGAGCTTAAATTGTATATTTCATCCCTTTGTTTCTCTTTTACTCCAATCTTTTTGATTGATGCCAAAGGGGGAGAGAATTTTAGTGTAAGGAAAATATGTATGCTTTTATTGAAAAATCTCTTATGCTTGTCATCATAAAAAAGGGGGAGATTGTAAGCCCAATGATTTCCACCTTGGCATTCCCATCTTATTTTGATGATTCCAATACACAAGTGATTTATGATCACTAATGTATTTGATTGTCTAAGTTGTAGATCACATTGGTTATAAGACAACATTGCTTGGATTAAGGCCAAAGAAGATCTCATTGGACCACATTATAAAGGCCAAAGACATTAGAGATCCAAGACGAATGAAGACTTGAAGAATCGCATTGAAGATCGAAGTCAATTTAGATTGTAAAAGATCCAATCTTGAAAATCCAAGGGTGGTCCCGAGTACGGCAACTTATGAGGAGTGAGAAATTAGGTTGCTAACAAGTTTTAACTCTTTTGAAAACTCAAACCCAATTTTGGAAATTAAGAGATCAACAATATAGTTCAAGCACAAGTTAAATCTAATGTGCAAATGCAAAATAAAGAGCAAGAGTAAGAGAGATTGCACCCGAGATTTAAAGTGGTTCGGTCCTCCAAACGTGAGGCCTACTCCACTCTACCAACCAAACCCGTTGATGGCTTCACTATGTGATCTTCTTAACTTCGGCGAAGATCGGTGCCGATTACAAATTCCGATTACGTTTAACCTTGGTGGCAATCTTCACCACGGAGAGTGGGCTACGCTTCTCCGAAAACTCGCCCGATACAAGTTCTTGACTAAGAAAGAAAGAACAAAAAATCCCTCACAAGGTTTTACAAATTGTAGAAGATGTACAAATTGAGCCTATAAATCCAAATCCTAATCTTAGAGGATGAGAGGCATAATGAAGTTTGATTCACTCTTTGGATGTTCAAATGAAGTTTTAGAGTGTTAGGATTTGATTATTTGGAAGTTTGGAATGCCCATATATATAGGAAAAACCAAATATGACCGTTCAATGGCATTGTTGTAATTCCAGGAAAAATCGCAACAGCTAAAAATCCGACCGTTATAGTGTTCTCGGAGTTACGAGAAAAAATCTCGGAGTTCTGGGAATACTAACAGAAGTTGGAAAAAGTCTACTGGACCATTTCTCGGAGTTCCGAGAAATTATCTCAGAGTTCCGAGAAGCCTATGAAGAGCAGATTTTCACTTCTGTTTTTAGGCTTCCAACTTAACACCAAGTTGGGATTGCTGTGAGGGTTCCAAGGTGTTGGAACTCCACAAAGACAATCTCTTATATATTTAGGGTGTGTGTTTAATTACTTAATTATGCCTTTCAAAATCCTATACTAGGATTGGATCTTAATACAATCTAATATAACTTTGATCTTCAATGGATTCTTCAAGACTTCATTTGTCTTGGACTTCGATGTCTTTGGCCTTCATGATGTGGTCCAATGAGATCTTCTTAGCCTCAATCCAAGCAATGTTGTCTTAGCACCAATGTGATCTACAACTTAGACAATCAAACACATTAGTGATCATAAATCACTTGTGTATTGGAATCATCAAAATAAGATGGGAATGCCAAGGTGGAAACCATTGGGCTTACAATCTCCCCATTTTTTATGATGACAAGCACAAGAGATTTTCCAATAAAAGCATTCATATTTTTCTTAAACTAGAATTCTCTCCCCCTTTGGCATCAATCAAAATGATTGGGGTAAAAGAGAAACAAAGGGATGAAATATTCAATTTAAAGCTCCCCCTTTTTAAAGGAAAAAGACAAACCTAGAACTCCCCCTATTTAGAATTTTTATTCAACATAAGAGGGGATATTTTAATTATCCAGAGAAAGATATTCAATTTTAGAGCATGCCCATAATCTAAGCACATATGAAGATAATCATATGGGGGCTTTGGGAACCCAAGATTTCTTGGTTCCAATACTATCCCTAATCTTAGATGCACATTGGAATTGGTAATGACCATTTATTCCACAATAATGGCATCTAACAAGAGGGTTAGATACGCTAGTCCTATCATATGTATGTTTAGGTCTTTGACAAGTCTTCTTTAAGATTATGTCAATAATTTTGTCACCATTTAAGAATCCATGGAGACATAATCTTAACCTTTCATTTTCATTATGAAGATGGGTTATTTGATTTAGAAAATCATTAAATTCATCTTCATAAGATTTGGAAGAGCTTGCCACATCTTGGAGTTTTGCAATTTGGCAAGTTTTCTCATCCAAACAACCCTTGAGGGTTTCAATCTCAAGTTTAAAATTTTCAAGTTGTGCTTGAGATTTTGATATGGAAGAAGATGATTCATTTTTTAAAAAGTCAAGTTCATTTTCTAATTTTGAAATAGATTTTTTAAGAACTTTATTTTTTAAAATTTGACAATGCAAGGTGCACAATTCATCATAAGATATTTTTTCACTATCACTACTTGATGAATTATAAGAGGGGTTTGAATTTACTTCATCTTCATGGGTGAGTGCCATGAAGCAAAGATCATCCTTTTTATTTTCTTCCCCTTCGCTTGAGCTTTAGCCCGAAGTGCTCAAAGCATCCCAGCCGGCGGCAAGAGCCTTGTGCTTCTTCCATTCCTTCTTTCCCTTGTATTTTGAGGAAGATGACTTGAGAAGTGGACAATCCGGTCTTTTGTGTCCAATCTTCTTGCAGTTGAAGCATCTTAAGGCTCCCTCAACATCACTTTCTTCTTTCTTCTTCTTTTTATCCTTTTTATGCTTCTTTCTCCATAAGCTTTTAAATTTTCTTAAAGTTTCTTCTTCATCGCTATCCGCCTCGCTAGAGGATGATGAGTTCGCTTTGGAGGCTTTTAGAGCTAGAGATCGACTCTCTTTTTCTTTCTCTTTCGGCTTCTTCTCCTCTTGTCGGCTAGTGAGGAGCATCTCATGGGTGATGAGAGATCCTACAAGCTCCTCCATGGTTAGCGTCTTGAGATTCTTTGATTCTTGTATGGCGGTTACCTTTGGATCCCAATATGAAGGAAGAGACCTAAGCAACTTACTCACAAGTTCATCAGTAGGATAAGATTTACCAAGATTTGCTAGTTCATTAGAAATTTTAGAAAAACGGGTATACATTTCGGAAATGCTTTCGTTTTGATCCATTCTAAACATTTCATATTTGCTCTTTAACAAGTTTATTTTGGAATCCTTAACTTGAGATGTTCCCTCATGGGTAACGGCAAGTGTATCCCAAATAACCTTGGTGGAATCAAAAAGAGCAACTCGATTAAACTCCTCCGTAGATAAGGCGCAAAACAAAGAATTTATAGCTTTGTAATTCAAATTTGCATGCCTTTTCTCTACGACATTCCATTCTTCAAATGGTTTGAAAGGCCACATGTATCCATTTTCAACAATGTGCCAAAGCTCCACATCTATCGAAAGAAGATAGATGCGCATCCTTGTCTTCCAATATCCATAATTGGACCCATTAAAGAAGGGAGGTCTAGTTGTGGAATGGCCCTCCGGAAGTCCGGTTCCATTTCTATCCGCCATTTCACAATTAGAAAGTTGCCAAAGATCTTATGATCTTTCCCTTGTTGAAATTTATAAAGAAAAAGTTACCAAAGATTTATAGAAAAGAAAATCTTTTAAGAGCATTTGCTCTGATACCAAGTGAAAATCCAAGGGTGGTCCCGAGTACGGCAACTTATGAGGAGTAAGAAATTAGGTTGCTAACAAGTTTTAACTCTTTTGAAAACTCAAACCCAATTTTGGAAATTAAGAGATCAACAATATAGTTCAAGCACACAAGTTAAATCTAAAGTGCAAATGCAAAATAAAGAGCAAGAGTAAGAGAGATTGCACCCGAGATTTAAAGTGGTTCGGTCCTCCAAACGTGAGGCCTACTCCACTCCACCAACCAAATCCGTTGATGGCTTCACTATGTGATCTTCTTAACTTCGGCGAAGATCGGTGCCGATTACAAATTCCGATTACGTTTAACCTTGGTGGCAATCTTCACCATGGAGAGTGGGCTACGCTTCTCCGAACACTCGCCCGATACAAGTTCTTGACTAAGAAAGAAAGAACAAAAAATCCCTCACAAGGGTTTACAAATTGTAGAAGATGTACAAATTGAGCCTATAGATCCAAATCCTAATCTTAGAGGATGAGAGGCATAATGAAGTTTGATTCACTCTTTGGATGTTCAAATGAAGTTTTAGAGTGTTAGGATTTGATTATTTGGAAGTTTGGAATGCCCATATATATAGGAAAAACCAAATATGACCGTTCAATGGCATTGTTGTAATTCCAGGAAAATTGTAACGGCTAAAAATCCGACCGTTGTAGTGTTCTCAGAGTTCCGGGAATACTAACAGAAGTTGGAAAAAGTCTACTGGACCATTTCTCGGAGTTCCGAGAAATTATCTCGGAGTTCCGAGAAGCCTATGAAGAGCAGATTTTCACTTCTGTTTTTAGGCTTCCAACTTAACACCAAGTTGGGATTGCTATGAGGGTTCCAAGGTGTTGGAACTCCACAAAGACAATCTCTTATATATTTAGGGTGTGTGTTTAATTACTTAATTATGCCTTTCAAAATCCTATACTAGGATTGGATCTTAATACAATCTAATATAACTTTGATCTTCAATGGATTCTTCAAGACTTCATTTGTCTTGGACTTCGATGTCTTTGGCGTTCATGATGTGGTCCAATGAGATCTTCTTAGCCTCAATCCAAGCAATGTTGTCTTAGCACCAATGTGATCTACAACTTAGACAATCAAACACATTAGTGATCATAAATCACTTGTGTATTGGAATCATCAAAATAAGATGGGAATGCCAAGGTGGAAACCATTGGGCTTACAAATCTTAAATTAGATTTTAGAGGCAAAAATTAAGTAATCTCACACAACCCTAAAATGTATAAGTGATTGTCCTTGTGGTGTTCCAACACTTTGGAACCCTCATAACAATCCCAAGTTGGTTAAATATTAGAAGCCCATAAACAAGAGTTGAAAATCTGCTGCTGATAGGCTTCTCGGAACTCCGAGCTCGGAACTCCGAGAGATGGTCCAGTAGAAATTTTCTAACTTCTGTTTGTATTCCCGGAACTCTGAGATTTTTTCTCGGAACTTCGAGAACACTATAACGGCCTGATTTATAGCCGTTGGGAATTTTCGTAGGAATTACCACTATGCCCTTGAACGGCCATATTTTGGTTTTCCTATATATATGGGCATTCTAAACTTCAAGACTATCAATCTTAACACTCTTAAACTCTACTTGAACATCCTAAGAGTGATCAATACTTGTTTATGCCTCTCATCATCCAATATTAGGATTTGGATCATTAGGCTCAATTTGTATATCTTCTACAAAGTTGTAAACCCTTGTGAGGGATTTTTGTTTCTTTCTTTCTTATTCAAGAAACGTGTATTGGGCGAGTGTTCGGAGAAGCGTAGCCCAATCTCCGTGGTGAAGATTGCCACCAAGGTTAAAGGTAATCAGAATTTGTAATCGGCATTGATCTTCGCCGAAGTTAAGAAGATCACATAGTGAAGCCATCAACGGGTTTTTGTTGGTGGAGTGGAGTAGGCCTCGCGTTTTGAGGACCGAACCACTTTAAATCTCGGGTGCACTATCTCTTGAACTCTAGCTCTTTATTTGTATTGCACCTCTAGATTTAACTTGTGTGCTTAAATTTCATTGTTTATCTCTTAATTTTCAAATTAGGTTTGAGTTTTTCAAAAGGTAAAAACTTGCTAGCAACCTAATAATTTTCACTCCTCATTAGTTGCCAATTCGGGACCACCCTTGGAATTTCAAAAATGTTAGAGGGTTGGTCCTAACTCTCTATAGATTGGAGGGTTAGGATCAACCTATGGAAATGATTTTTGGGACACAACCTATTTAGGCTGTGGCCCATCTAATGGACGCTTTGGATCATCCTATGGGGGGGGCATACCGTACTTTTAATTAAGTGAGGAGTGCCCTCATCAAAATACAGTAGTGTCGATAACATTTCCCATTTTTTGTGTAGGAATTTGCTAGCCACCTTCGCCGATGCAACTTCTCAGCTTGTGGCCCACCCTTTGGTGCAAAGATTGGCAGAAGTAATATGAGTGCAAAGGTGGCTAGCAAAAACACAAATGCAAAAAATAGTAATCATTACGGATTTGTGGCTGAAGTGCTAAGTTTTAAATGAAAAATTACGAAAAAATGGAAGCAAAGTAGTAAACTTACGAAAAAAATACCAAAGGATGCACTAAGATATGACAATTACGAAACTACAAAGTCCGACTGTCTTCCATCGGAAGTCCGAACAAACCTTCAGACTTCCGAATGGAACCAATATTTTGGTTACGTATACTGGCTTCCATTCGGAAGTCCAAAGTTTTGTTCGGACTTCCGACAGAAGCCAGTAGAATAGGGGTAATTTCAAAGATTTTTATTTTCAAATTGAGTAATAATTCCAAGGATAATAGGGATATACATTTTGATCTTAGTGACATGCAAGCAACCATAAATTGAAGCTTGGTTTTGATGTTTTGGAATCCAAAAAATGCAAAGAAAATGGATTTATCTTGAAAATGGGGAAACCAACAAAATTCAGTTTTAAGCTCAAAATTAATTTTCTTTGCATTTTGTAACACTGCTTTGATAAGTTTATCATGAATAAACCCTTATGAATACCAAACCTTGTTGTAAATGGCAACCTTCAAAACCCTTCCATGGAGTTTTTCACGTTAGAAAAGTCTTGAGGAAGAAGAAGGTGGTAGGTGAGAAGGTAATAAGTGCATAGGGATAGGTGCAAAAAAGTGGAGAGAAAAAAGAGGCAGGAGGGGTATATTTTTCCTAAAAGCCATCTTCTCTCACCTGACAACACCTTTTTTATAAATTTCAAATCACTACCCTTTATTCACAATTTAGACAAAACTTTGCATTTTTTTAATAATTTTTCCTTTAAAATAGTTTTATTCTTATCACTTTTCCCCAATATAATCCTGAAAAAGGGCGGCCCAGTGCATGAGGCTCCCGCCCTTGCGGGGTCTGGGGATGGTTAGATGTACATAGCATTACCCCTGCTTTGCTGCTTTGCAGAGGCTGTTTCTGTGAATCGAACCCATTTCAGGATTATTATTCCCGGTATAATCTTGAAAAAAAATAATATACCCCTAAATTTCCCCTTGCTCACATATTCATGGGAATGATATTTGTGACTTAGCTTGAGCTACTGCTACACTATACTTGCATATTCTAAGCATAGATCAAAGTGTGGGTATGGTTACTGTTGGGGGTAAAAATCGGCATTCACGGTACCGACCCTCAAACCCCTTCTCCACCATTCAACTGGATCAATACAACCCCCGCAGCAACACTCCGTAGCGAACATTGATCGGACCACCTTGATACTTCTCCCTTGACCGGTACCGAGCTACCAGGGAAATCAAACACAATCGTGGGGATCTCGCCCCCAAGCGACTAATCCGGACGGCCATTATACGTAAGGCGCGGGTTTTGAATTCAAAACATCCCGCCTAAATCACAATCCAGGATCTCCTCCCGAAATCGCAGGAAATCATATCTCCCTGATTTCATTCTCCATCCGTCACGCCCCACGTGGGCTAAATTAAAGGCCGAATTGATATCTCCAAGATCACCAATCTCCTCCCCTATAAAAAGGGGTCTCTACACTCAACCAGAGGGCATTCCATTCTCCCTCTCCTTCTTTGGTCTGGTAACTTGATTGAACCCTCTCCCATTCCCCGTCCATTGTCTGTGATTACTCATCTCTGACTTGAGTGTCAAAGTGGCCGTCCGGAGCCACAACTCCGGGCCCACTGATGCTTTTTCTGTGAGCGCAGGATTACAGGTTTTGCGAAGCTAGTTTGTGCAGTCAGATTTTGGACGTTATCAGATTGGCGCCATCCAGGGGACCCGACTATGCCAAAGTCGAAAGCTACATCCCAACCTAACGGTGGAATGGTTACGAGAAGCCAAGCAAGTCAACGAGACCACGAACCACCGGAAAAGACAGGAAAGATGGTTACTTCCGGCGACGCTCCGGTAACAATGACCATCTTCAACCAACTCACATAGCAACTTGGAAGCGTCCCAACCGCCCTCCAACAAGTATTCCAAAGGATCCCTCCCCAACCGGCAGCACCACCTCCGCTTATAAATCTGTCGGGCGAAGAAATTCAACCCGTCGAGATTTCAGAGGAGCAAGGATCCTCAGAAGGACGAAATCCTCGGAGTCAAAGACCCCGCCAACGTCAACAAGGGTCTGCCTCAATCACCAGCCCGCCACCCGACCATCGCCTTGATAATCGCCATCGAAGAGGTGACAACTCAATGATGGAACCAGTGAATCGAGTCCATCGGGACAATGATCGGATGCCTCTGCAAAGAGAAAGTCCTACGAGAAACAATCAAGCAGAAGAAAACCCCACTGTCATTGTCGATCTCCAACGCCAGATAAGAGAACTCCAACAACAAATGAAGGCGCCTTGCGACCCGGACCTCCTGGCAGAATGGGATAGCGAAATCACTTCTCCATTCGTTCCAAGAATCTCCAATGCCATCATTGCTATGAATTCTGACCCTCTTGAGTTTCTCCGAACTTACCGCCGTGCGATGGTAATCAGGAATGCCTCAGACGCCACGATGTACAAAGCCTTTTCCGCATACCTAAAGAAAGATGCTAGCAACTGGTACAGTCGGTTAAGGCCCAACTCCATCGAGTCATTCCACAAATTAGGAAAGGAGTTTGTAGCTTATTTCGTTAACAGACGGCCCCGAAAAAGGCCAGCCGATGCTCTTCTGACTTTACGGCAAGGAAATGACGAAACATTACGGAAGTTCATCAGTTGGTTCCGAGTGGAACTCCACCAAATTAACGAACCGAACTTCGATATGGTTTGAGCCGCGCTCCGCCATGCCATCCGAGATAGAGACATGAAAGTCGCCTTGAATGTGAATCCTCCTCGTGACCTCCAAGAACTCACGGGCACTGCGGATAGATACATCAACAATGAGGAATCATTTGCCATGGAAAGGGAGTTGGAGAACACCTGAGGAAACGAAAAGCGGAAAGACGACTCTAGGGCGCTACTAAGTCATAAGCAGGCAAGACACATTGATCGACAGAATCGTCGCGCCCCAAATCCCCAATTTGATAGGGTCAACCACACTCCATTGAACAACACCATCTCAAATATCCTGTACGAAATCCGCGATAGAGAACCCATACACTGGCCCGAAAGAATGAGAAACTCGGGAAAAGGTAAACGCTCCAGCAAATATTGTCATTTTCACCAAGATCATGGGCACACCACCGACAATTGTTATCATCTGAAGAATGAAATCGAAAGACTCGTGGGACTTGGTCGGATTGATCTTAACCTTCAAAATCCCCCAAGGAGCCAGCAACGACCCAGATCCGAAATACACCGGCCGGGCGAACATCGTCACTCGCCAAACCACCGGACAGAAAGCAGTAGGCAAAGAGCTTCGGATCAGGAGAAAGCACCTAAGATCACCAGAAATATTGACACCATCTATGGAGGTCCGACATCCGGAGGACCAACCGAGGAAGGACGCGCCCTTTATGCGGGACAAATCACCTCCATAGAAAACCACTCAAGAAGTCAAGGACGGACCCAAGTACCAGTGTACCCATCACCTTTACTGAGGCAGATCATGGAACGATAGATCAACAGCATGACGACGCTGTGGTAATCCGACTCACCATTGCCAACTTTAACGTGAGGCGAATCTTGATAGACACTGGAAGCTCGGTCAATGTCCTCCATCAGGACGCCTTCGTCGAAATGGACATCAGCAGTGATAGGCTGGAGCCTGTTGACTGGTCTATCTTCGGATTCTCCAGAGGAGAAATCAAGGTACGAGGGAAAATCAAAGTCCCCGTAACATTTGGAGCTCACCCGACCCAGTGCACAATCATGCAAACCTTCGTAATAGTTCGCGTCCCTTCCACTTATAATGGGATCATCGGAAGGCCAGTGCTGAATGAACTGGGGGCAGTGGAAACCACTGCCCATTTGAAGATAAAGTTTCCCACAAAATGTGGTGTCGGAGAAGTTATCGGCGACTACGAGAAAGCGAAACCACTGCTCATTTGAAGATAAAGTTTCCCACAAGATGTGGTGTCGGAGAAGTTATCGGCGACTACGAGAAAGCCCGCGAGTGCTACGCCGCCCTGCTGAAAAAGAAAAAGGCCGCCAAAGAAACTTTCTCCATTGGTGGTCCCGACCCTCGGGTTGAGGTAAAGCAGGGAGAACCGGTTGAGGAACTCACGAAAATTCCTCTGTTCCCCAGCTCCGACGAACAAACTGTCCAAATAGGTTCTCTCCTGTCAGGTAAGCTTAAAACTGACCTCGTCAATTTCTTAAAAACTAACTCGGATATCTTCGCCTAGTCCGCCTCCGATATGCAGAGAATTCCCTCCGATGTAGCGTTCCACATGCTGAACGTGGACCCAAACTCCAAGCCGGTCAAACAAAATAAACGCAATTTCGCCGCCGAAAGACAAAAGCACATCAAGGAAGAAGTAGATAAACTCCTCAATGCCAAATTCATCAAAGAAATTTGCTACCCGGAGTGGCTTGCCAACGTTGTGATGGTCAGGAAATCCAATGGCAAGTGGCGAATTTGCATAGATTTCACGGATCTCAACAAAGCATGTCCCAAATATTGTTACCCGTTACCAAGGATCGATCACCCCATTGATGCTACCGCCGGGCATGAGATGCTATGCTTCATGGTGTAGACACCCCCAGTTTGCTACGCTTTAAAAAGTAAAAGATTCGGTAGTTTGTCAAGTCTCGAGTCCATATTCCGCAATAAATTAGGCATCCGTGCATTCTAGGGTAGATTTCATCTCATTTTAGGTGTTTGGAAGTTGATTAGCAATCCTAAAGGTTTCTAGGGTGTTCCAATGGTATCTGGAAGATGAAAGTACAAGTTTCCAAGCAAGTGAAAAAACCTGCTATTTTTAAAAATTTCAGGGTTGCCCATTTTTGCATCACAGGGGTATTTTGGTAATTTTCAATGTGTTTCATTTGACCCCCTGGTTGTGTCTGAAAAATCTTGAGTGATTCCATGAATTTTAAAAAACCTACTAAATTTAGACTTCTTAGGGATTTCGCTTGATTTGGAAATTTTGAGTGTTGAGGGCATTTTGGGCATTTTCAGGGAATGCCAAATGATCCTGTTTGATATTACCCACCAAAAAACCAAACTTAAAAACTTTCTATTTTTTAGGTTTGACCACGAAAACTTTCCATTTTTAACTTTCCCCTTTAAAAAATGAACCAATGTGAGGATATTTTGGTCGCATTTTGGTCCAAAATTTTTGTTTCTTTAAAGGGGATGGTTCAACCATATATTAGGGGTGCACCATAAAGGTCACATGGGTTAGGTGCATCCATAAAATATTGAATTTAAAAGAATTTTATTAAATTTTTATGAAAAAAACCCAAAACCCATGTGAGAAGGCCAATTCCCACAAGGTGGGGGTCCATGTGGACCCACCCATGTGGGTCGGCCACATAAGTGGACGCCCCACATGAGGATGTCACATGCAAAAACGTCCAACATGGGATGAGGTAGTTGGTGACATCATATTTGTTTTAGAAAAACAAATAAAGAAAGGAAGAGTTATAATTAGAAAGGGCTTGCATAGTCAGGTTACTAAAATGACTATAATTTTTTATCTTTTTGTCCAAAAAAATTGCACTTATACTTGTTTCGAACATCTCGAAAAGATCTACAACTTTTTAATTTATGATTTTTCTGAATTAGCCTCTAAGTAGGTAAAAAATGAGCTCAAACGTTGGACAACCATTTTTGGACGAAAATCATTCATAAAAGCTAGTTTCCTATGTGAGAAGACTTCTAGATTGATCTTGAAGGATCTCCATTATGCAATTTAGCATTGCTTGGCTTGCAAGAAATCAATATTAGAAGTAAATCAAATTTACAAGGTAAGGGAAAAGCAAGTCATAGGTGAGAATTGAAAACTAACTAAAGGTAGGAGTCCTCACATTGGAAACTTTCAAATCTAATCTAACCCTAACTTTTTTTATAAAAACAAAGCAAGCACAATCTTTGACTTTTCTCTAGAAAATTCATCCCTCTCTCTCTTCCTCTTTGAAATTGATTCCTCTCTTCAAGTGTGTTCATCTCTCTCTCGAGTGTTCTTCACAAAAGGGGTTCTTGAACTTCTTCTTCTTCTTCTTCTCCAAGGCATCATATAATCAATGATTATTGGAGCAATCTTTGGGTCTTCTTGAGCATATATAAGGGTTGGACAAAGTGTATATCTCGGATCACCAACTCTAGAGACAAGGATCGCGATCAACGGTAAGGATCTCCCTTCTTTGCGAATTAGAAAAATATGCTAGGGTTTTAGATTTTTGGACTATCAAATCTATGAATTTTCTTTTAAAATTCCAGTATGATATAACATAGAGTATAAGTTTTTGAAATAAAAAATTTCGCCCAAAAATTAGTTTTCCTCCATTCAAAGATCGATTTTCTTTCTTTTCTTTTCCGTATGGTTTTAAACGAGATTTACAAAGTAAGGGTTTGAAAATGGGATCCTTTTCAAAAACCAATATTTTTCTAGGGTTTTAAAATTTTCAAAACTACTAAAAATCATAATCTTGGACCATGGTTTGACAGTCTCGGTTTCTGTTCAATTTTTCGAAAGGTAACTCAACAAAGGGTTATTTTTTTGAACTATAAAACGGAAAACAGATCAAATCAAGTCCAAACTTGATGAAATTTTGACCCAAGATCGATTTTTAAATTTTCAGTTCACCCAAAAAGTTTCAGAATTTTTTGAATCTTTTTAGTCGGATTTCTAATTATTTTCAATTTCGGCCATATTTAATAAATATCAAAAGGTTTTAAAAATTGATGAAACTCTCCAGAACTAATGTTCAATAATAAATTGAATTTCTCATGAAAATAGTTTTTTTAAAAAATTATTTTTTAATTGTTTTCTAATAGCTTCTTTCTTTTACGTGTCGTAATTCTTTTTTATATTAAATTAATGAAATTTCAAATCTGTTTCCTATAAACAGTAGTTTAGGCCATTAGAAGGTTAGTGAAAAATGTTCAAAAAATTTTACAAAAGTTTGATATGATTTCACAATTTTCTTTTAAAAAACGGGTTTTAATTCCTAGGAAATGAATTCTCCTTTTTATTCAAAAATCGAGTTTATGAAGGAGCATTGATTCTTAGGTCTTGAAATTTTGACAGTAAATCACATAACCTATTTTAGATCTACTGAAATTTGTACATAATTTTAGGATACCATTTAATCTACTTTTTAATTGATTCATTGATTTTATCCGAATTTTATGTGAATTTTAATTGGCATCAAATCTTGATAAAAACCTTTGAAATTTTTACAGTAGTCTAATACCATGATTCTATCTATATTGTAAATGTTTTACTTAATTTGAGATTCGTATGCTATGTGTTAATTTGTTTATTTGTAATCTGACCCAAATTTGGAAATTGATAGAAAAACTTGTTCAAAATTCATGAAACTCTTCTAGTAGTCTAAACTCATTCACATCTTGTTGCTGGAAAAGTTTCAATGAATTTGGAGTTCGATTGCTTAGGGTTACTGTATAATCCTAACAATCTGGTCTAAATGATAATAAATCACAACTTAATAGCAAACCAACACAAAAGTCAGTAAAAATCTCCAAAAGACCTTTACTTTTCATCATAAATTCAATCTCTAACTTGTTTGAAACTGTGGATCCTTCCCGAGGGGGGTGGTCCCAGTAGGGTGTGTGTTTTTATGATGATAGCGCCTTTGTCCATTGGATTTGAATATGATTGCTTTTTTCATAAATTTAAGATAAAAGTCCTAACTTCACGAAAGAAGCAACTGACCAGAGTCGCCACCTAGATTAGGGATCTAGGACCCATGATTAACTCTGTTAATTTGGTCTACGTTTTGAGTTCTGGGTAAGTTACCTGGTTACGAAGTCGGAAGGTGTACCGCACGAGGTGTACAGCACCGACCTTGCCTAACTTTTGAAAGCTTTAATTATTCAGGTTTAACTAAGGGGGTGAATGTGAATTTTATTTTAGAAATCTAAACATTACTAATGATTTAGCCGTTCACAGTTTAGACTCATGCGGGCCAGGAGTGCATCCTACATGCAACTACATGCCTATGTGCCTATGTGAATGTTTTTGACATTTTATGAGATTGGTGAGATTCGGTTTGAGTTGAATTAGATTGGTTGATTTGAGGTGAAGTGACCTATGCTATATGAACCTAGATCTAATGCAATGGACCTAAGTTGCATCTTAGTATTTCTGTGAGAATTTGGATCCAAGAATTCTATTGGGGAACCTAGAGTGCCATTTCTAAGTTTTTCAAGCCTAGAACCTAAAACTTAAGAATTTGGAGGTTTAGATTTTGAATTGAAGTTTTCCAATTTGATATAAGTTCTTAGATTCTTTTAAGATTCTTTTTTTTATTCCAAAGAGTTCCAAATTTAACAAAGTAATTAAGCATGCAAAAACCAAAGCAACACAACTAGCAAGATGGCTAAACATGTGATTTCTAAGCATATGATGAGGACAAATAATAAATAAAGAAATCTAAACATGCAATTAATCATGCGACTAAACAGAAGGAAACATCTAACATGCAAAACGGTTTAAGGAAAAGGAAAGGGTGAGAAGAGAATGGAAGAGATGAAGAAGGGTGTTGAAAATGAAAGAGACAGAAGAAAGGAGAGGAAAGGTACAGAAAGGTGCGGAAAGGTACGGAAAGGTGCGGAAAGGTGCGACTGAACTTGGGAGTGCCAAGTTGCCTACGTACCCCATGGTGAGGATCAAGCCACACGTAGTTCCGATGGAGTTTGGATCATGACTGGGATTGGGAATTGGGAATCAGGTTCATGAATGAGATTTTTGAAAGAGATTTTTGAATTGGGAACGAGCCTCGAAGGAGCTAATCGCAGAGGAATCATCAATGAGTCAATAAAAAGGGATGAAGTTTTGGCTAATGGGTTTGGACATAAGGATGCAACTCGGTTGGGTTAAAGAAGAGGTAACTCAGTTAGGAAGGGTTGATTGGGTTAATGGTTAGGCTCAAGTGAGTTGGGGTTGAACAGGTTTAGGGGTTTAAGGCTGAACCGGGTTGGGCTGGGTTGAACCGATTCGTGGCTGAACTGGGTTGGGGTCGGGTTGCGGGTCCGAGTTGGGGCCGAACCGGGTTGGGTTTGGGTAAGCTTGGATTAGGCTGAATCGGGTAGTTCGGGTTGAGTGCGGATTGGGGTGCGGGTTGAGGCTTGGGTGAGGCGAACTAGATTGGGCGTGTCAACTTGGTTAAAGAGCTGCACCTTGATTGGATAGAGGATTGACTCACTTAAGTTGACTCAGTTGAGTTTGAGGGTTGGGTTTGCGGTTGAAATGGGTTTGGGTTCTGTTGGATAAAAAATTAAGTGGAGATGGGATGGGGTATGTGCTGTATGGGCGGGAATGTGAATGTGAAGTCAAATGTGGTAACCGAATGGATTGTTAGGAGGATGGATTAGATGAATGCTTTTCTATGTAGGCTAAGGGTATGATAGCTATGAGATGTGAGATGGAGTAAATAACATGGATGGGGGAAGAGGTATATTATAGTCTATTGGGGATGGAATCATGTGAATGGGCATGGCACATGGTTAGCGGCTATGGGCATGATAACAAGGGTAGTGACTGTGTGTTAAAAGTATATGAGATGTGAGAGGATGGTATATGGGGTCTGATGCATGTAGAAATGGGGTGAGATGTGATGATGTAATGGATGGGGAAGGGATTGGGTTTAGCTAGCTGAGTGGACTATTAAGGCTTTGGGTCAGGGCCAAGTAGGCCATGGGTTTGGATCAAGGCCGATTTGTCCGTGGGTTTGGGTTAAGGATTGGGCTAGAGCTGGGCAGCTTGGGGTGCGGCTTGGATGCGGCTTTAGGGGTGTGGCTTTAGGCTACGGGTGGGGATGCGACCTTGGGTTACCGGATCCGGGTTGGATTGAGTTGGGTCCGGGTAAGGGCTGAACCTGGTCGGGTTGGGTTGAACCGGGTGAGTTGGGGCTGAACCGGATTGGGTTGAGTCGAACCGGGTAAAGGCTGATCCGGGTGGGTCGGAGCTGACCCTGGTTGAGTCGGGTGGGGTCCGGGCTGAACCAGAATGAGTCGGATTAGGTTTGGGTTAGATCCAGGTTGGGCCGGTTGGAGTGGAATCCGGTTTGGGTTGAATGAACCGTATGGGTTAAGGTCATGAGTTTGGGTCGGGTTGAGTTGGGTTGGACCGGGCTGGTCCGGGTTGGGGTTCGGGTGGTACGGTTCGGGTTGGATTGGTTAGGGGTGAACCCAAGTTGTGCTTGGGAGTGGGGCTGTTGGGCGATGAGGGAGGGGTAGAGCGCTGTTTGTGTGGGTGGGAGAGGGTGCGAGGGCTGTAGGTGTGAGGGTATAGGTAGGGGTAAGGGTTGGGCTGCGTGGGTAAGGGTCCAACTTGGGTTGTAAATTGGGGTGCGGCTTTGAGATATGGGTGCCGATATGGGTTGGGCAACATGGGTTTAAGCATTTATGGTTTGGACATGGCTGTTTCGGTGGGATAGGCTGGGATTGATTGACATGGCTGAATGAGCCATGAGTTAGGGAAGAGCACATAAGGCCGAGCGGGTCCTGGGAATCGAATGGGCCATAGGATGGTTGGAGGCAGAATCGGAAATTAGGCTATTGATCCGATTAGCTATGGGATGGTGGTGGGGTCGGGTTGTGGGTTTTGGGTTCGACTCAAGTTGCGCGTGGGTGAGTTGGGTTCGGGTTGGATTGGTTAGGGGTGAACCCAAGTTGTGTTTGGGAGTGGGGCTGTTGGGCGGTGAGGGAGGGGTAGAGCGCTGTTCGTATGGGTGGGAGAGGGTGAAAGGGCTGTAGGTGTGAGGGTATAGGTGGGGGTAAGGGTTGGGCTGCATGGGTAAGGGTCCAACTTGGGTTGTAAATTGGGGTGCGGCTTTGAGATATGGGTGCCGATTTGGGTTGGGATAGCTAGGAGTACAAGTTGGGTTGGGTTTGATTAGGTTGGGTGGGGTTGGGTTGGGTTGAGTTGATTCGGTTGAGCCGGGTGTGGCTGGGTTTGACCAGACAAGTCTAGATGTGCTACATAGCACATGGGGCCTTTGGAGGGATACACACAGGGAACCGAATTGATATGTGCAGCAGCATGGTATGCATTTTGAAATAGATTTGGGTGACTCATAACCATGCCAAGCACATAGTTCAATTAATCATATGCATCAGGGGTTTAGATCTTTCGGTTTTTAGCTGAGAGTGAGGATAAAAAAAAGAATGACACTTTGATAAATGCTCCAAGTTCACCTTTTAATTACTTATGCTAATCTCTTCTTTTCCAATCAAATCTAGCAAGTCTTTTCAATTTTTCAATTATGAAAGTTTCGATTTTGGTTTTATAATCCAATATCGAAAATTCCAATATTGAAATCTAAGAGAAGGGCATGATTATCTTTTCTTCTTTTTTTAGGGACGAGACAAAAAACTAAATTTGGCCTACCTCTTCCGAAGTTTGATGGCGATCGTTTCTTTATTGGATTCCTTTGAAGACGATGATTCCTTGCTTTCGAAGTACTGTTCCGAAAATGAAGAAATGGAGAGATGGGGGCGGAGGTTTGGATGAATTTTAAGAGAGAGGGGGTATTGAGTTGAGGGAGAGGAGGGCGAATTTCTTAGGGAGAAAGAGAGAGGGAGTCTTGAGTTGTCTTGAGATGGAGCAATGGAGGGGTATTTATAGGTGAATGGGTGACCAAGGTTACTAAGTTAGGAGGAGAGGGAAAGGTAGGGTGGAGATTAGAACTTGAAGGTGAGAGACAATTTGATGGTATGGATGAAAAGCTCCTAGAATATTCCAACCCAATCTTTTGGAAACACCCATATATGAAGGAAAGAACGTCCAATTTTTGTGGGCTTGTGAAGAATAGAAAGAGTTTTAAATAGTGAAGATTGATTGCATTATTAAAGAAACAATTCATTGCATGCCATGTGTCATTGCAAATTTAGAATGAGAAAAGAAACGTCCAAATTTTAGAATATTTGGTTTCCAATAAAGTGTGGACATGTCCCCTTCTCAATTTTGGGCAATTACTTGAACTAGTAATATTATGACACTTGTTCTATTCCTAATTTGCAAAGATTTTCACCAAATCTTAAGGTATCCACACAATATTCAAAAATAGGGGAGAGGAAAATAATATACGTTTTCCCAAGCTTGGGAAAACGTGTGGTGAGAGGAGAGAGAATGTGAGGAGAGAGAACACTCGCGGAAACAGAAAAATATCGTTTTCCGGAGATTTTGGCATCCGATTTCGATAATTTTTTCACCTTTTGAATCCTTGATTTTTACTCTTTCGTTTAAGCCCAATATTGCCATACAAATTACAAATTTAAAATTTTCATCCAATGAGAGCCGTCGGTTTTTAACGGCGGACCATTTTTCCACCGTTTGATCAAATTGTCGATTCGATTGGACCAACCAACTCGATCAGCTTTGGATCGATGATCCCAGCCGTTAAACCACCAATTAATGAGTTTAAAATCTGTTGTTGATCATAGGATTGAATAATTTCTACGGCTCTCATTTTTTCGTATTGATCCGTGGGTTTTCGTATGTTTTTCCTCAATTGAGCTACTTAATGTCCGATCGGGATTGGGGCTGACCCCGATTAATTTAATTTTGACCAAATGATCTTAATTTATTGAGAAAACACCCAAATTAATCTCAACCCTTGATTTGATGACTCGATAAAAATCGGATCTCGGAGCAGAATTAGGGTTCGGCCTGTGAAGCGACCCTACCTAATTTAACCCCGATTGACGATCCATTGGGTTGGATTAGGGTTTCGGCAACTTCAAGTATATAAATACATAAGAGAGGGTCTCTTACAATATTCACTATACTCGGGCCACTAAACAAGGTATTTTTCCAATTTTTCGGGCCATATTTTGGACATTTCGGACATTTCGGACATTAGGAGGGAGATTGAGAGATTTAGAGAGAAAATTCCACGGATCAATATTTTAGACTATTGTTGGTTAATGTGTAGCAAAATGAGGGTGTCTACAGATGCCCCTCTTTGGCAAAGGTTAATTAGTAACCGCCTGCCAAAGCTAAGGAGACATTCTTATTTTGCGAAACTTTAACTGACAATAGTCACATTCAGATGGACGATGTGATGCAGCAATTTGTATTTCTATGGCAATTTTAATGAAACATTCCAAACAAAACAACCTGATACCCCCCCAATGTAATGCAATCCTAAATGCAGACTAATGCAGAATTTTGTGATTTTTTTTTTTTTTTTAATGCAACATGCTTTTCTATCCTAATGATGCAAGAAGCGTGGCTGAAGATTACGGATGATCGAAGAGATGATGATAGGTGTTGGTGGGTGTGAGTACAACTCAGGTCAGATTATGAGGTGCAGGTGGGTGCGGGCGCAACTCAGGTCAGATTTTGAGGTGCAGGTAGATGCAAGTGCAACTCAGGTCAGATTTTGAGATGCAGCTGGGTGCGGGTGCAACTCAGGTCAGATTTTGAGGTGCAGGTAGATGCAATTCAGGTCAGATTTTGAGGTGCAGCTGGGTGCGGGTGCAACTCAGGTCAGATTTTGAGGTGCAGGTAGATGCAAGTGCAACTCAGGTCAGATTTTGAAGTGCAGCTGGGTGTGGGTGCAACTCAGGTCAGATTTTGAGGTGCAGGTAGATGCAAGTGCAACTCAGGTCAGATTTTGAGGTGCAGGTAGGTGCAAGTGCAACTCAGGTCAGATTCTGAGGTGCAGCTGGGTGCGGGTGCAACTCAGGTCAGATTTTGAGGTGCAGGCGGGTGCGGGTGCAACTCAGGTCAGATTTTGAGGTGCAGCTGAATTAGTGAGATGGGAGTTAACGAAAATTTGATTTTCCTGTGAAATCGACCTGTCTGCGGAAAAGGCCTGTCTGTTAATGAGACGAGGGCCAGCGGGACTGGGGGTCAACGAAACGGGAACCAAAGAGGATTGGCTTAGATGGCCTGGTGAAAATAGCTTGGATGTACTAAATCCTGAGAGTTCTTGCAATGACTGATTGTTTCTTGTTACTGCGGAAAAATGCACAAACGGATTTTACAAAAATTTTCGAAACAAACTTGGATTTTATTGAATTCTCTGTTGATGCAGGGGTACATTATTTCCAAGGAAACTACATCTAGAGTTCATTAAGTGAACCGGTATCATTTTTGGTTCTGCTGAATTGCTTGACTGTGAACTGCCCTGTCTGGATTGGGCTTTGATGGCCTTGCTGATTCTTCTTTCATGTATCTACCCTGTCTGGATTAGCTATTTTTAATTTCTTCTGAGACTCCCTCTCTTGGGTTGTAATGACTTATTGCATTGATTGGAGAAGATTGGTTCTTTCCTTCTTTTGTCGCAGCTTTGGGGGAAGAAGAATAAGGAAATAGATGTGCAAGTGCACTGAAGATGATTTTTAGAATTTTTTCACTGGAGTGCAACAAAAAAGGGGAGATGATTCGTGCTTCTGAGAATGATTTATACCTTTTTATTTGGCAGGTCAAGCCTTTCAAAGAAGAATTTATCCATAGATAAATATGTGTACTTAATTTGCTAGTTCAGTAATACCCCTCGGATTATTACTAACTCCTTTTGGATTGTTTGGTTTTGTTTCCCCTAGTTACAAGAATGCAGAGTTGGCTTGTTTGACCTATTTGGATTGGAGAGCTGTTTTGAGGTTTTGTCTTCTTCGATCTTATCTTAACATGACCAAATTGCCCTTCTGGGTTTTCGATTCGGCGGACCGCATGCCCTAGCTTTTGCCTGAACCGCCCTTTCGGGTTTTCGATTCAGCGGGCTTGCACCTTAATTTTTGCCTAAGCTGCCCTTTCGGGTTTTCAACTTAGCAGGTGAATGACCTTAATTTTTGCCTAGACTGCCCTTGCGGGTTTTCAATCTAGCAGGTCTGCAGACTCTCTTTTCTTTTTCTTTTTCTTTTTTTTTTTTTATTTTTTTATTTTTTTTTTTTTTAAGAACCTTAAGCTGTTCACCGGAAGGACTTTATGGGTTGGATGAGGTTTAACAAAGAAATGGCTTGAGGTTTGCAAATTTCGACCGAACCCGAACGAGCAGGTTGCCTACGTATCCTAGTGTAGGAATCAGGTCGCGCGTAGTTCAGGGCAGATGCCCCCCTAGTTTCAGGGTGTGAAAGGAATTTTTTTAGGCTCAAATAGTTTGCAAAATGGGGTTTTTCTTTTGTTTTTTGGGGTCATAATTTCTGGGTTTTTGTTCGGTCAAAGGAGGCCTTCCGGTGTTCAAACGTAAAACCTTTTTAATTGATCAAGGTTTGTTGGTTCTACCATTATATCACCATTCTTATCTCGGAGTCTGACGGCTTTTCCAGGTAAGATTTGATCCACAATGTATGGTCCTGACCAATTCGGTTTGAACTTGCCCCTAGGGTCAGAGGTAGGTGCCCGGTTTGCTTTCAACACCAAATCCCCTTCCTCTAATTCTCTGATTTTAACTTTCTTGTTAAAGGCTCTTGCTATTCTGCGCTGGTAGCCTTGGGTGTGGTATAAGGCTTTGAGTCGCTTTTCATCCAACATGTTTAGCTCTTGATATCTGGCATTTACCCATTCTGTCTCGGGTAATTGACTTTCCATTAGTACTCGCAACGATGGTATGTGGATTTCAACTGGCAACACAGCTTCCATCCCATAGACCAGGGAATAAGGAGTAACTCCAGTAGAGGTTCGAATTGATGTTCTGTAGGCCCACAGAGCATATGGAAGCTTGTTAGACCAATCCTTGTAAGTTTCTGACATCTTGCTGATGATGGCCTTAATATTTTTATTTGCGGCTTCGACAGCTCCATTGGTTTGTGGCCTATAGGGTGAGGATTTGTGGTGCTTGATTTTGAACTCCTGGCAGAGAGTAATCACTTCTTTCTTAAAATGGGAGCCGTTATCTGAGATCAGCTCGTGTGGAACCCCATATCTGCAAATAATATTGGTTCTGATGAATTTGGCAACCGATGCTGATGACAGTGAAGCATATGAGGATGCCTCGACCCATTTAGTAAAGTAATCGATGGCTACAAGAATGTACTCGTGCCCATTTGAGGATTTCGGTGAAATTTTTCCAATAATATCAATGCCCCACATCGAGAATGGCCAAGGTGATGTGAGAGAATGTAATTCTGAGGGTGGTACATGGATAAGATTGGCATGTACTTGACATTTATAGCATTTCTTAACAAATGCAAAACAATCTGATTCCATTGTGGGCCAATAGTATCCAAGGCGCAAGATTTTTCTAGCAAGCATTTTTCCATTCATGTGCGGGCCACAAACACCTTCATGGGTTTCCTCAAGGATCTTAGCAGCTTGATCTTCTGTGATACACAAGAGTTGAATGCCATCAAAAGACCGACGATACAATTCATTTCCGCATATGACAAAATTGGAGGCTAATTTCTGTAGGGTTCTCCGTTCTTTGCTGGAGGCTTCGGCGGGATACCCCTGGCCTGAGATAAAGTTTTTGATATCCGTAAACCAGGGTTGGCCATCCGGACATCTCGCCGCTATTTCTATAACATCACAATGAGCAGGAACCCACTGTTCTTGGATTGTTATCGGCCTCATCTTCTTTCCATCGGGTATGTCTATCATGGAGGCTAATGTGGCCAAAGCATCTGCAAATCGATTCTTTGTTCTTGGTAAGAAAGTAAATGTGATGTTTTTGAATTGATCCACAAGAACATCTAGGTATTCATGGTATGGGATGAGCCTATCCTCTCTGGTTTTCCACTTCCCTTTGGTTTGACAAATGATCAGCATCGAATCACCATATGCATCAAGCTCATCAATGCCAAGGGCTAACGCTGCTTCCAATCCCACGATACATGCCTCATACTCTGCCATGTTGTTGGTGCATTCGAATTGCAGCTTGACAGCGAGAGGGATATGTTCATTCCGGGGTGAAATGAGCAATGCCCCTACTCCTTGCCCCTTTTGGTTGGAAGCACCATCAAAGTATAAGGTCCACCTAGGTTCATAGCTCTCCTCCTCCATTGTCATAATTTGCTCATCTGGGAAGTCTGTTCTCAAGATACCAGTTTCCTTTATTGGGATCTCTGCTAATTGTTCAGCCACAGCCCTGCCTTTAATAGATTTCTGAGTGACATAGGTAATATCGAATTCCGAGAGCAACAATAACCATCTAGCGGTTCTCCCTGTTAGAGCAGGCTTTTCAAGAAGGTATTTCAAAGGATCCATTCGAGACAAAAGTATCACTCTCTGAGAGAGCAGGTAATGCCTAAGCCTTTGGGTGGCCCAGACAAGTGCTAGACATGTTTTTTCTAAAGAAGTGTACTTTTGCTCGTATTCCAACATTTTCTTGCTCAAATAATAGACGGCTCTTTCATGCTTGGTTTCAGGATCTTGTTGAGCAAGCATACAACCCATAGCTGTATCAGTGATTGACAGATATAGTAGCAAAGGTTGCCCTGAAATTACTGGTGCAAGCACAGGTGGTTCAGATAGGCATTGTTTAATTTTGTTAAAGGCCTCTTGACATTCTTCTGTCCATTCCTTAGATGCATTCTTCTTCAGCAACTTGAATATGGGTTCACAGGTGGAGGTTAGGTGAGCTACAAATCGGCTCAGAAATTGGATCCTTCCCAGAAAACCTCTAATTTCCTTTTCTGTCCTTGGAGGAGCCATTTCTTGGATTGCCTTAATCTTTTGAGGATCAACTTCTATCCCCCTCTGGCTGACTAGGAACCCCAACAATTTGCCGGACGTAACACCAAAAACACATTTACTTGGGTTGAGGCGAAGCCGGTATTTCAAGATTCTTTGGAAGAATTTTCTCAAATTCCCGAGGTGATCTTCCCTTTCTTTTGCTTTGACAATCATGTCATCCACATATACTTCCACCTCTTTATGAATCATATCATGCAACAGAGTGGTGGCGGCTCTTTGGTAAGTAGCTCCTGCATTTTTCAAGCCAAATGGCATCACCTTATAGCAGTAAGTGCCCCATTGTGTGATGAACGAGGTTTTGATCATGTCTTCGGGTGCCATCTTGATTTGATTATAGCCGGAAAAACCATCCATGAAGGAGAGTAAGGCATGGCCAGCAGTATTGTCGATCAAGACGTCGATATGGGGTAAGGGAAAGTCATCTTTAGGGCTTGCTTTGTTCAAATCCCTGAAGTCCACACACATTCGCACTCGGCCATCTTTCTTAGGGACTGGTACAATGTTTGCTAACCATTCAGGGTACTCCACCACTTGTAAGAATCCTGCGTCGAGCTGTTTTGTTACTTCTTCCTTAATTTTTAGAACCCATTCTGGCTTCATTCTCCTTAGTTTTTGCTTTTTTGGTTTTACCCCTGGTACCAATGGAAGCTTATGTTGGACGATTTCCTCGCTTATTCCTGGCATGTCCTCATAGGACCAAGCAAAGACTTCTTTGAACTCTTGCAGAAGGTTCACTAGTTCCTCACGCTCCATGGAAGTTAGTGTTTTTCCGATTCGTATTTCCTTAACTAGTGTTTCGGTACCAATATTTATCACTTCAGTTTCTTCTTTTAAAGGCTGGGCTCGGCGTTCCTCCTCTTGTTTAAGCAGTTGCTGTAACTCAAGGGGAGGTTCGTCGGCCTCCTCATCCGAGGAAGGTTGTTCACTTTGATTATTATCATTATCAGAAGCACAAATATCAGAAGAGGACACAAGAGGATACTGAGAAATAGATTTCATTGAAGCGAAAGCAAGTACATTCTTACTGAAATTATCCTGAACAGGCTCAGGATTCACAATGGAAGTAAAAGCAGAAATAGAAACATCAGAATTTTCAGAAATGACAAATGGATAAGGGAGAGGATCTGCACTCCAGTTGGAAAGGACACAATTAGCTGCGGCAATGAAGCTTTGAGGATTAGCATATGCAGAATCTTCTCCAATTGCTGCAATAATAAGACAATCTTCTGGGAAGAGAGAGTTCAGAAGGTTTGGAGCCAAGCAATCCTGCCAATCTTCCTGTGTATCTGTGGTCTTAGTTGGTTCTGCAAAGAGGGACCCCAAGAGTCCTGGAGTAAGGTAGTCCTGCCAATCGATAGGGGGTTCTGCAATGGTACTGATGAGAGGCTCTTTTGGTATTTCCAAGTCATAGAAGATTTCGATCCCACAAAGAATCCTTCCCGTGTCTGGCTCAAACCACGGCTCTGCAAACCCGTGGTATGGAGTGGTTTCTCCTTTTCTGGTAAAGTACCCGTTTAGAGACAATGAGTACGAAGGTATCGAGATCACACCCCCATTTCTGCGAATTTCATTTCTTCTCATCATTTTAGCTTTCATCTGGTTCTTCTCTTTGTTTGTAGGTTTATATCCCAAGCCAAAAGTTCCTTCCATAGGCTCAACATCAGGCCACGACACCATGCCCTGTTGGTGCCATCCCAATCCCATTCCAGGGAAAAATCCCTGCCTCTTCATCATTTTGGCGACTGAGGGGTTGAGGGTGCAAATGATCATGGGAAAAATTTCTTTTGCTGCTTCTTCACAAGTGATCTGTGCAATTTCCAAGGAAAAACCATTCAGCATGACATCTTTTCCGGTGATAAGGAGTGACTTTTCTTTTGAAATTTGGGTGACTTCCAAATCTTCATCACCTCTGACGGTGATTATCTTGTTGTTCTTGATGAATTTTAGCTTCTGGTGAAGGCTTGAAGCAATGACCCCCTCTTTGTGCAACCAAGGGCGGCCTAACAGCAGATTGAATGAGGTTTTTATATCAAGGACCATGAAGTCTACTTCGAAATTCTCACCCCCAACAAGGATTTCTGCGGTAAGAATCCCAATGACATTTCTTCGGGTGTTATCATAAGCCAGGATTCCTTGTTGGGAAGGAGTGAAATTCTCGGGTCCAAAACCCAACATGGTAGCTGTCTGGAGAGGGCAAACATTTAAGGCTGATCCATTATCAACTAGAACAGAGGGAATTCTCATGCCCTGGCAGACAATGGTAACATGGAGGGCATGAATGTGATCACGACCTTGAGGTGGCAAATCCTGATCGGTGAAGGTTATAGACTTGGCGGCACTAACCATGGCCACTAGGTCAGCCAATTGATCCGGAGATGTTTCAGTTGATACTTGTACCGCATTCAATTCTTTGAGCACTGCCTCTCTATGCTGACGGGAAACCGTCAGTAGGCCCCACACTGTGATGTGGGCCTGAGTTTTCTTCAATTGTTTGACAATCTCATCATTCTCTTCAGCAATTCTCTTTTGAACGTGATCCTCTACTACCTCCCTGGCCAAGGCTGCTGGGTTTTCATCTCGGAGCTCAGGCGGCTTGAATACCCTACCTCCCCTCGTAAAATGCTGGACCTCATCACATTGAAGCTCAAAAGGATCAAGGTTATCATATTGAAAGATCAGAGGGGATGGAGGTTCAGTTTTATGGGTTAGGACTATGGGTGCGACTTCTGGTTCATCGACCTCTTCCCAACGAAAGTAGTAAGGCTCAGGATTGGTATCAATGGCACATATTAGAGTTGATGGATCAAATTTAGGAACATCAAGGGTGATCATTCCCACTTGCGCGGGTGGGGGTAATGCATGGTTTGGGAGAGGGTTGTTGGTGATATTGGGTTTAGGAGGAAAAACTAGAAGATCATTTTCAAGCAAGTCTTGAATAACATGTTTAAGGGCTATACAACGATCTGTAGTGTGTCCGGGACCTTGGTGGTACTCGCAATGTTCACGGGGATTGTAGTTTTTTGGCAAAGGGTCGGGGGGAGGGCGAGGGGCGGGTAATGTGATTTTTTTCGCGGCCAGGCATTGTTTTAGAACCGCGGAGGGGGGGGCAGGTAAGGGAGTAAATTCTCTTTTTTGCCGAATAGGAGGTTTAGGAGGATCCTGGCTGTAATCGAAAACCATCGCTTTCTGGGTTTGGTTGGATGAGGAAACATTATTGACTTCTTTATTGGGAGGGAAGGGCTTCTTGAAGTCACTTTTTGCTTGAACAGTCCTGGCCAGAATTCCTTTGTTCATAGCATCGTCAATCTGGGTCCCAGCATTGATGAAGAGGTCAAAAGTAGGGCAATACTGCAGTGTCATGTGTTGAAGCATTGAGGGGAGGAGGTTATTCAGCATGATCTTGCACTGCTCCTTTTCGGTAGGGCAGTCCATCATTGAGGCTGCCAACTTCCTCCATCTTTTCACAAAGGCGATAAATGTTTCCTTAGGCTCCTGCTTAGTTGCTTCCAGATCCCGGATAGTCACCTCAGACCCATCATCATATGAAAAGTGCTTAATGAATTGCTCGGTGATCTCATTCCAGCTCTTAACTTTCATCTTGTCTAAACCCAAATACCATTTACGTGCAACATCGGTTAGCGAGATAGGAAAGAGCTGGGCCATCTGTTCTGAATTCAAACCTTGGGACTGCGATCGTATGATGAACATTTGCACATGAGCAGTAGGAGAACCAGTACCATTTTGTCAAAATCTGGAATTTGGAAATTCGGAGGTAGACGGACATGAGGGAACAATGTAAGATCATCTGGGTTGAAAGTGCTTAATTCTCGGCTCTTGATCCCTTTGACTTCTTGAAGTAGCAACTCAAATTTCTCAGCAAGGGACTTGTCTTCTGGGGTAGGGACTTGAGTGCGATCTCCCTCATCATATTGTTCTTGATCTTCGATAATCAGAGGAGACAGATTGGGTTGAGGGGAGACCTCAGATGCGGTTGCTGTAGACTTTCCTTTTGTTGTGGGAGTACCAAATTTTTCCTTCCATTGGTCTTTCATGATCTTATTCTCTTCACGAAGTAAGCTCATCTGACGGGTGAGTTCGATCAGCAATTCCTCAACACGAGGAGTCGGAAGGTTTCCAGTAGGTTCAGACATTGAGACAAGAGTGGGAGAAGATGGTGGTGAAATTCTCAAGAGACGAGCGGAAACTCGGGTCCAAGTTACTTTTGGATGATCAATGGTGAATGTAAGAACTCCTGACAAAGAAAATGTTGGAAGTTTAGACACGATAGTATTCCTTACTAAAACATGCATCGGCTAGAAGGACTAATTTTTACACACACATTTGAGGTTGAGAAATTTTCCATTGAAAAGATGGTCTTATTTATTTGAACATTGAAAGAATGTGACCAATAGATTGGTGAGGCATGATCTTCAAAGGGGATGCCCCTTGAAGGTAATGGCATTTTAGGGGTTTTAAGGATGTACTTGAAGAAGATGCCCCTAGTTCAGGGGAGATAAAAATCCTAAGCCAGAGTTATGAGATGAGTCCTTGAAATGGAATCCTGGTCTAAAGGATATCAATCTATGATCAATGCATCATTGATTAGTGAGAGATGGGACTTCCTAGATCTAAGAGCAATGAGATTATTATCCCAACCTCAAAGGCATTTTCTTTTTGTGCTTTACTTGGAGGGCACAATTCCTAACCCTTAATCTAGCGGAACCAAGTGGTTTGGTTCATGACTTTGTTCGTGTTCCTGAGACCGATCGTAGCCATTGGAAGATGGACTACGGCCTAATCTAGATACAGAAGGGTAGGATATCCTAATCTAGGCTCACACACACGTGAGGTACGCATGTTCGTGCTATATGCATGTGTGGGGTAATCTAGGGGTAAGGCCAAGAGTTCCCTTAGCGCGAATCCGTGTTCGATATACTCTACCGGTGTCCAGAGTAGTAGTACGTGAACCAACAGATCCGTTTACGCACCATAAAGGTACTAGGCTAAGGGTGGAATGCTTCTCTAACACAGAGGCACCGGGTCATGACCTCCCAGTCAACCATGCTAGATAACACTCCGTGTTCCTAAATAGGACGTGTGTGAATGTGATATGCAAGGGTGTAGATGTAAGTGATGTAAGTGTGTGCAATTTGGGGATTCGCATCTAATGCCCTTAAGTCCTTTAATTAATTTTTGAAAGTTTAGGTGATGGATTATTTAAGTAAGCAAACAACCATTTTTTTGTTCTTTTTGTTTTTTGAATTTTTGAGTTTTTGAATTTTTTTTGTGTGTTTTGGTTCACATTTTCCCCCTTTAGTGATAACCTAAATGACTAAAGCTTTTAAAAGTTATGAAGTTCGGTAATTTCATCCCCAGCAGAGTCGCCAATCTGTGGATCCTTCCCGAGGGGGGTGGTCCCAGTAGGGTGTGTGTTTTTATGATGATAGCGCCTTTGTCCATTGGATTTGAATATGATTGCTTTTTTCATAAATTTAAGATAAAAGTCCTAACTTCACGAAAGAAGCAACTGACCAGAGTCGCCACCTAGATTAGGGATCTAGGACCCATGATTAACTCTGTTAATTTGGTCTACGTTTTGAGTTCTGGGTAAGTTACCTGGTTACGAAGTCGGAAGGTGTACCGCACGAGGTGTACAGCACCGACCTTGCCTAACTTTTGAAAGCTTTAATTATTCAGGTTTAACTAAGGGGGTGAATGTGAATTTTATTTTAGAAATCTAAACATTACTAATGATTTAGCCGTTCACAGTTTAGACTCATGCGGGCCAGGAGTGCATCCTACATGCAACTACATGCCTATGTGCCTATGTGAATGTTTTTGACATTTTATGAGATTGGTGAGATTCGGTTTGAGTTGAATTAGATTGGTTGATTTGAGGTGAAGTGACCTATGCTATATGAACCTAGATCTAATGCAATGGACCTAAGTTGCATCTTAGTATTTCTGTGAGAATTTGGATCCAAGAATTCTATTGGGGAACCTAGAGTGCCATTTCTAAGTTTTTCAAGCCTAGAACCTAAAACTTAAGAATTTGGAGGTTTAGATTTTGAATTGAAGTTTTCCAATTTGATATAAGTTCTTAGATTCTTTTAAGATTCTTTTTTTTATTCCAAAGAGTTCC
Organism: Tasmannia lanceolata; assembly: GCF_043159265.1. Classification (NCBI taxonomy): domain Eukaryota; kingdom Viridiplantae; phylum Streptophyta; class Magnoliopsida; order Canellales; family Winteraceae; genus Tasmannia; species Tasmannia lanceolata. The sequence continues at coordinate 51,135,083 of NW_027518680.1, read as the reverse complement.
AAATTTAACAAAGTAATTAAGCATGCAAAAACCAAAGCAACACAACTAGCAAGATGGCTAAACATGTGATTTCTAAGCATATGATGAGGACAAATAATAAATAAAGAAATCTAAACATGCAATTAATCATGCGACTAAACAGAAGGAAACATCTAACATGCAAAACGGTTTAAGGAAAAGGAAAGGGTGAGAAGAGAATGGAAGAGATGAAGAAGGGTGTTGAAAATGAAAGAGACAGAAGAAAGGAGAGGAAAGGTACAGAAAGGTGCGGAAAGGTACGGAAAGGTGCGGAAAGGTGCGACTGAACTTGGGAGTGCCAAGTTGCCTACGTACCCCATGGTGAGGATCAAGCCACACGTAGTTCCGATGGAGTTTGGATCATGACTGGGATTGGGAATTGGGAATCAGGTTCATGAATGAGATTTTTGAAAGAGATTTTTGAATTGGGAACGAGCCTCGAAGGAGCTAATCGCAGAGGAATCATCAATGAGTCAATAAAAAGGGATGAAGTTTTGGCTAATGGGTTTGGACATAAGGATGCAACTCGGTTGGGTTAAAGAAGAGGTAACTCAGTTAGGAAGGGTTGATTGGGTTAATGGTTAGGCTCAAGTGAGTTGGGGTTGAACAGGTTTAGGGGTTTAAGGCTGAACCGGGTTGGGCTGGGTTGAACCGATTCGTGGCTGAACTGGGTTGGGGTCGGGTTGCGGGTCCGAGTTGGGGCCGAACCGGGTTGGGTTTGGGTAAGCTTGGATTAGGCTGAATCGGGTAGTTCGGGTTGAGTGCGGATTGGGGTGCGGGTTGAGGCTTGGGTGAGGCGAACTAGATTGGGCGTGTCAACTTGGTTAAAGAGCTGCACCTTGATTGGATAGAGGATTGACTCACTTAAGTTGACTCAGTTGAGTTTGAGGGTTGGGTTTGCGGTTGAAATGGGTTTGGGTTCTGTTGGATAAAAAATTAAGTGGAGATGGGATGGGGTATGTGCTGTATGGGCGGGAATGTGAATGTGAAGTCAAATGTGGTAACCGAATGGATTGTTAGGAGGATGGATTAGATGAATGCTTTTCTATGTAGGCTAAGGGTATGATAGCTATGAGATGTGAGATGGAGTAAATAACATGGATGGGGGAAGAGGTATATTATAGTCTATTGGGGATGGAATCATGTGAATGGGCATGGCACATGGTTAGCGGCTATGGGCATGATAACAAGGGTAGTGACTGTGTGTTAAAAGTATATGAGATGTGAGAGGATGGTATATGGGGTCTGATGCATGTAGAAATGGGGTGAGATGTGATGATGTAATGGATGGGGAAGGGATTGGGTTTAGCTAGCTGAGTGGACTATTAAGGCTTTGGGTCAGGGCCAAGTAGGCCATGGGTTTGGATCAAGGCCGATTTGTCCGTGGGTTTGGGTTAAGGATTGGGCTAGAGCTGGGCAGCTTGGGGTGCGGCTTGGATGCGGCTTTAGGGGTGTGGCTTTAGGCTACGGGTGGGGATGCGACCTTGGGTTACCGGATCCGGGTTGGATTGAGTTGGGTCCGGGTAAGGGCTGAACCTGGTCGGGTTGGGTTGAACCGGGTGAGTTGGGGCTGAACCGGATTGGGTTGAGTCGAACCGGGTAAAGGCTGATCCGGGTGGGTCGGAGCTGACCCTGGTTGAGTCGGGTGGGGTCCGGGCTGAACCAGAATGAGTCGGATTAGGTTTGGGTTAGATCCAGGTTGGGCCGGTTGGAGTGGAATCCGGTTTGGGTTGAATGAACCGTATGGGTTAAGGTCATGAGTTTGGGTCGGGTTGAGTTGGGTTGGACCGGGCTGGTCCGGGTTGGGGTTCGGGTGGTACGGTTCGGGTTGGATTGGTTAGGGGTGAACCCAAGTTGTGCTTGGGAGTGGGGCTGTTGGGCGATGAGGGAGGGGTAGAGCGCTGTTTGTGTGGGTGGGAGAGGGTGCGAGGGCTGTAGGTGTGAGGGTATAGGTAGGGGTAAGGGTTGGGCTGCGTGGGTAAGGGTCCAACTTGGGTTGTAAATTGGGGTGCGGCTTTGAGATATGGGTGCCGATATGGGTTGGGCAACATGGGTTTAAGCATTTATGGTTTGGACATGGCTGTTTCGGTGGGATAGGCTGGGATTGATTGACATGGCTGAATGAGCCATGAGTTAGGGAAGAGCACATAAGGCCGAGCGGGTCCTGGGAATCGAATGGGCCATAGGATGGTTGGAGGCAGAATCGGAAATTAGGCTATTGATCCGATTAGCTATGGGATGGTGGTGGGGTCGGGTTGTGGGTTTTGGGTTCGACTCAAGTTGCGCGTGGGTGAGTTGGGTTCGGGTTGGATTGGTTAGGGGTGAACCCAAGTTGTGTTTGGGAGTGGGGCTGTTGGGCGGTGAGGGAGGGGTAGAGCGCTGTTCGTATGGGTGGGAGAGGGTGAAAGGGCTGTAGGTGTGAGGGTATAGGTGGGGGTAAGGGTTGGGCTGCATGGGTAAGGGTCCAACTTGGGTTGTAAATTGGGGTGCGGCTTTGAGATATGGGTGCCGATTTGGGTTGGGATAGCTAGGAGTACAAGTTGGGTTGGGTTTGATTAGGTTGGGTGGGGTTGGGTTGGGTTGAGTTGATTCGGTTGAGCCGGGTGTGGCTGGGTTTGACCAGACAAGTCTAGATGTGCTACATAGCACATGGGGCCTTTGGAGGGATACACACAGGGAACCGAATTGATATGTGCAGCAGCATGGTATGCATTTTGAAATAGATTTGGGTGACTCATAACCATGCCAAGCACATAGTTCAATTAATCATATGCATCAGGGGTTTAGATCTTTCGGTTTTTAGCTGAGAGTGAGGATAAAAAAAAGAATGACACTTTGATAAATGCTCCAAGTTCACCTTTTAATTACTTATGCTAATCTCTTCTTTTCCAATCAAATCTAGCAAGTCTTTTCAATTTTTCAATTATGAAAGTTTCGATTTTGGTTTTATAATCCAATATCGAAAATTCCAATATTGAAATCTAAGAGAAGGGCATGATTATCTTTTCTTCTTTTTTTAGGGACGAGACAAAAAACTAAATTTGGCCTACCTCTTCCGAAGTTTGATGGCGATCGTTTCTTTATTGGATTCCTTTGAAGACGATGATTCCTTGCTTTCGAAGTACTGTTCCGAAAATGAAGAAATGGAGAGATGGGGGCGGAGGTTTGGATGAATTTTAAGAGAGAGGGGGTATTGAGTTGAGGGAGAGGAGGGCGAATTTCTTAGGGAGAAAGAGAGAGGGAGTCTTGAGTTGTCTTGAGATGGAGCAATGGAGGGGTATTTATAGGTGAATGGGTGACCAAGGTTACTAAGTTAGGAGGAGAGGGAAAGGTAGGGTGGAGATTAGAACTTGAAGGTGAGAGACAATTTGATGGTATGGATGAAAAGCTCCTAGAATATTCCAACCCAATCTTTTGGAAACACCCATATATGAAGGAAAGAACGTCCAATTTTTGTGGGCTTGTGAAGAATAGAAAGAGTTTTAAATAGTGAAGATTGATTGCATTATTAAAGAAACAATTCATTGCATGCCATGTGTCATTGCAAATTTAGAATGAGAAAAGAAACGTCCAAATTTTAGAATATTTGGTTTCCAATAAAGTGTGGACATGTCCCCTTCTCAATTTTGGGCAATTACTTGAACTAGTAATATTATGACACTTGTTCTATTCCTAATTTGCAAAGATTTTCACCAAATCTTAAGGTATCCACACAATATTCAAAAATAGGGGAGAGGAAAATAATATACGTTTTCCCAAGCTTGGGAAAACGTGTGGTGAGAGGAGAGAGAATGTGAGGAGAGAGAACACTCGCGGAAACAGAAAAATATCGTTTTCCGGAGATTTTGGCATCCGATTTCGATAATTTTTTCACCTTTTGAATCCTTGATTTTTACTCTTTCGTTTAAGCCCAATATTGCCATACAAATTACAAATTTAAAATTTTCATCCAATGAGAGCCGTCGGTTTTTAACGGCGGACCATTTTTCCACCGTTTGATCAAATTGTCGATTCGATTGGACCAACCAACTCGATCAGCTTTGGATCGATGATCCCAGCCGTTAAACCACCAATTAATGAGTTTAAAATCTGTTGTTGATCATAGGATTGAATAATTTCTACGGCTCTCATTTTTTCGTATTGATCCGTGGGTTTTCGTATGTTTTTCCTCAATTGAGCTACTTAATGTCCGATCGGGATTGGGGCTGACCCCGATTAATTTAATTTTGACCAAATGATCTTAATTTATTGAGAAAACACCCAAATTAATCTCAACCCTTGATTTGATGACTCGATAAAAATCGGATCTCGGAGCAGAATTAGGGTTCGGCCTGTGAAGCGACCCTACCTAATTTAACCCCGATTGACGATCCATTGGGTTGGATTAGGGTTTCGGCAACTTCAAGTATATAAATACATAAGAGAGGGTCTCTTACAATATTCACTATACTCGGGCCACTAAACAAGGTATTTTTCCAATTTTTCGGGCCATATTTTGGACATTTCGGACATTTCGGACATTAGGAGGGAGATTGAGAGATTTAGAGAGAAAATTCCACGGATCAATATTTTAGACTATTGTTGGTTAATGTGTAGCAAAATGAGGGTGTCTACAGAAACAGAAACCTTAGGGTTCATAGATTGCCTTTGTAAATTGGCTATGTCGTGACAATTTAACTGCCGAGATCGTAACCATAATCGTATACTAATTGCGATCGATCCTGCATAGTTTGAGCATGTAAATTATAGTATGTTGTTGGCTCCGAGGTCCACTGTCCACGAAAATCCGGAGAAACATACCAGGTAATAATATACTACAACTTATGTGTTAAATTATACGAGGATTGAGAGCACGATGCCCTTCCATGGATGCAACTCAAGGCTGAAATTTGCCAACCATAGAACCTTTGGTAATCCTTAGATGTTAGGAATCAAAAATCTTTGAAAAATTGAAAATTATTTACTTAGTAAATTAAGATCATTTGATCAATGCTTTTGGAACCGTTGGATAACGGTATCTCTTCATAAGGACCTTTAGAACCAATTAGGAACACTTACCTCACATTGTGTCCTAGGATTTAGGATATCCTAGAGTTAGGGAGTTCAGCCTCATCACAACCGATTGCTAGGGGTGTAAACGGATCGAATTCGGACCGGATATAGCCATATCCGAATTCGAATTCGATTAGAATTTGTACTATCCGAATTCGGATTCGAATTCGGCGGATACTTAATTTCTTCTACCGAATTCGAATCCGGCGGATATTATTCGAATTCGAATATTATCCGTATCCGTTTATCCAATAAAGTCGAACATTCGAATTCATAACCGAATGTCCGAATTCAAATCCGAATCCGAATTTAGTAACCGAATTCATATTCGAATTCGAAAAATTCGTATCCGAATTCGAAAAATTCGTATCCGAATCCGAATTCGAAAATTTCATATCCGAATCCGAATAATTCATATCCGAATTCGAATTCGGTAACAGAATTTATATTACACAATTCATATTATCATATCCAATTCAACCACTGTTAATGGAAGAAATTTTTTTTGTTTCTATTCTAACTGTCAATTACAAAGAAGAGATCATCAGGCCATCACTTTCTTTACTACAAATAGACCACTCTTAATAAAAGAAATGTTTCTGTTTCTGTTCTAACTGCAATTACAAAGACCAAATACCCATCAGGCAATCACTTTCTTTACTACAAATAGAATATGTCTTGCATTCTATGGAAATCAATATAATAACTAGTAGTTACAAACGATTGCAACCTGTAAACTAGTTTAAAGGACTTTTTGAGGTTTACCTCTAAACCTGAGCATTTCAACCACCAATATAATCAAAACTAGTTTACGTCAAAAAGTTCACTCTCAAAACACTTACAAACGATTGCACAACTAGTAGTTCTAAAACATAAAGTTGCAGAACATGTTCCTGACAAGTGACAAACTACTTGGAATTCTGGTGCTCGAATTCCTTCTCAAAATCGACTAGCAAGAGCCTTTTAATTCCTCCGAACCACCTCACAGATGAATGAGATCAAGGTTGCTGTGAAAAGCTGCTGGCCCAACTTCAACCTGTGAATAATGAAATGACCATCCCAGATCAACCACACAAATACATTCAAATTTCAGAGTGTTTTTATATGATGCCCGACCGTCAAGTAGCGTAAAAAGGGTACCGCCCTTGATATTTGATCCAACAGCAGCCCACTTTTTGAGAGACTGCTATTGAATCAAATATCAAGCATAGTACTTTTGAAGTACCAGCTTGACGCTACTTCAAGGTCTGGCATGCACCCACCTTAAGGAAATGTAAATTTTCCAATCAGGAAATAAGAAACATAGGTTCCCTCAACCCTCATCAACCTTTTTTCATTTCAAACCCCTTGAATAATCTTTTGGTACCTAAGACATGATATTTCATAATGAAACTTGCTTATGTGGAAAGAAAACATGATGGTGGTAGTAATGATGATCGAAGGAGAAAGAAAATTGAGAAGTCCCGCATGAAATGAAAGCTATCTTAATTGACCAGATTCAGAGAGTTTGAAAACCAGCTTCCCGAAAAAACTTTAAAGAAATTGATGCAGTCAAGAATTTCACTTCGTTAGCTAGTTGAAGTGATATCATGGTAGTCTTGGTAGAGCATGACAATCTCTCAAAAGGATTTGCATAAGAATAATATGGAGATGATCAATATCTAATGCATCAAGAAGAGTCAGCAATTCTATAATGAAGAAAGAAATTCCAAAATCACTGAAAACAATACTTAATGTAGACAATAATCATACATGAGGGTGTTCAAAATATAGATAAGAAATCAGGGTCAAAGCTTGAGTTGAATTCCCATGGCCTATAAAACTCTGCATATGTATTAAGAATTAAGCATCAACAGAACATATTTTTCAATCAATCATATAATCAGTACCAATTCCCCTTTTCCTTAATTTTTCTCTTAACATGTGAAATCATTGATATATTCATTTTAAGTTTCGACCAATCAATAGTAAAAGTTTACAATTGTTGATCGGCTAAGCAATCAAAAGTATGCACAATATGAGGTCCTTAACAAATCCAATTAGTAATAAAAAACACATCTTCCAACAAACATTGAACTTTCTGAAATACATAAGCAATAGTATAAATTGGAAACATAATTTTACCCAACCTTTCATCCTGCACATGGTCTGACCAATATCATGAATCAAATTATCATATCGTAAGACAAAGGATTATGATGTTTACAGACTTTTCCTAAAGAATACGCATTCATAATAAGGCCCTTTGACACAATACCTTTTCTAGGAGAACCCCAAAAATATCCACAATCACACACACACACAATTAAAGGTAGAATATACCTGTCCAAATTCCACTTGCAAAAGCATGGACCAAAACATCAATCAAGATTGAAAGCCTGAAACCGGATTATAAAATAGAAAAAAATCAGTCATTGTTAAAATTATCTTATAAAATAAGAATAAAAAATTAAATTAGCACTTCACTTACTTGCTCGTCTAGTGGTGGCAACCAATCTTTCGTACAAAGTAAGCATTCCACCGTTTCAGAATTTAATGAGGCACGTGTATCCTCAATAACTCTACGTGCTTTACTGAAAGTTGACTCCGACGCAACTGTGGAAGTTGGGATTGCCAAAATATCTCGAGCCAAGTTTGAAAGTGTTGGGAATTTTTTTCCATAGTGCCTCCACCACTGCAATATATCAAATGAAAGAGCTTCGTCCTTATTGAATGGGAACAAAGACTCTTCTAGGTATTGCTCTAACTCTGTCTTTTTAGCAAATGATGATAAAGCAGAACGCTCTCTAACAAACCTATTGAAATCTCCCAAATCCAAGCTTGAATGAGTAGAAGCTTCAACTGAAGAACCTAATCCAGATGAACATTCAGCTTGATCCCCAACCCCACAACCAAAAGAATCCTCAAGTGAAGAGTCCGTATATTCTGAATAAAGTTCTAATAGGACATTACAGACTCTATTTGTGTAGATTTCAAAACAACCGCCATAAATTTTCTCATAGAAATACTCAACAATATGCATCTTATAACGAGGATCAAGAATGATTGCAATTGTTAACACCAAACTACATTCATCCCAATATTTATCAAATTTATCCTGCATCAAAAATGCCATGGAGTGAATGTAGTCAACACCACTCGATTGCCACTCCTTCAATGACAAACGAATTTTGCACACTTCGATGAAGTAAAAGTTAGCGGTTGGATACTTGGTGCCAGAAAGTCTTTTGGTCACTTCATAAAAGAGTTTTAAACATTCACATATTTTCTTTCCCTTTTCCCATTCATCGCAGGTAGGTAGGAACTTATACTCATGATCTAATTCACCTAGACGCTCAAATGCTTCTTTCAGCTCCAAAGCATCTCGTAGCATCTCATATGTAGAGTTCCATCTTGTGTCAACATCCAAACCCACCCGTTTTTTTGTACTTAACCGAGTTTGACTCAATGCAAGGGAAAATTTTCATCTCTGTATGGAGAGTGATTTATATACTTCACACTTTTTCGAATTCCCTCAATTAACCCTTGAATGACCTCCATCCCATTCTTCACAATTAAATTAACGATATGTGCCGAACACCGAATATGGAACATGTCGCCATTGTGGACAAGTAACCCCTTACCAAGCAACCATGATCTAATACCATCCAACATCCCTCCATTCGAGCTAGCATTATCCACTACAACACTAAATAATTTCTTATCTATGTTCCATTCTAAAATTCGATTCTTCAACCACTCACACAATCGCTCACCACGATGTGGATATTCAACAACATGAAAAGAAATCAATTTTTGGTGCAACTTCCATTCTTCATCAATATAATGACAAGTAGCACAGAAATACCCTCGATTCTGATGTTCAGGTGTCCACCCATCAGTAGTGAGACTAACTTTGGAAGATATGTTTTCAATTTCTTTGTAAATCCTTGCCTTCTCATTATTATAAACACCTACTAAATCAGCTTTAACAGTGTTTCTTGACCGGAATTTATAAGTAGGCATGCAATATGAAATCCAACGCAAAATACTCGTACTCCGCCATAACAAAAGGAAAGTCATGTTTTGCAATCATCTTAGCATACAAGGCCCTCTCAACTTCTGGGTCAAATTTATGTATTGCTAACTTGGGAGATGGGTTCTCAATATTGCTAGTCTTTCCAAGATAATACTGCGTAAGATCTTTCGTTGGCTTCCTAGGACACGTATTGAGATGATTCTTCAAATGAGTTGTTCCTTTTGAACTTGACCTATCAAATTTTTTCTTGCAATATTTGCAAGTGGCAACAACAGCACCGCCACCCTTTACATCCCTAATATATTCATTCCATACAGCTGATGTAGTCTTTCGACGCTTTGGTTCATTTTCAGGAATGGGATTGGAATCATCAGTGGAAGGTGGAGGAACACTCCCACTAGGGGCATCAGTAGCTGTACCACAATGAGAAGGTATGGTATTGGTGCCTATTGAACTAGGTGTCGTAGCATCAACACTACTAGACGTGGGATTAGCTAAATTCTGAAGATCAGACATTGTTGTAACTTGCAACCTAACACATCAAGTCCAAATAAAGAATCAAAACTAAAGTTATTGAAATTTATGAAATTTTAGAAAGGAAAACAACAATGAATCATATGAATGTAAAAACAAGAGCAAAGAAGCTTGTGACCATGAATTATAAAAGACAAATGATTGATATCTGCACTTCTATACCTCAATGAAGGTATCTAAACAAGTAACATATACACATTAAAACACCATCCATTAGATATCATTTCACATATTTTATCATTAGCATCTAATTGCAAAATTTTAAGCTTCACAAAATGATAAGTAGCATCGTGTACCTGCACATACAAGAAGCTGATGTTGGATCAAATTAAGAACCAACAACTTATTAAGGAGCTGCTGTTGGAGCTGATGTTGGATCAAATTAAGAACCAACTTATTAAGGAGCTGATGTTGGATCAAATTAAGAACCAACAACTTATTAAGGAGCTGCTGTTGGAGCTGATGTTGGATATTAACATAAAGTAGTAGCCTAAATAAAGTAGTAGCCTAAATAAGAGAAGATCAAAGATCAAAGACTGCAGCACAAGATATTTACATAAAGTCCAAAGTCCAAACCATCAGACCCCTCAAACTACTCCAAAGTACAAACCATCAGACCCCTCAAACTACTCCAAAGTCCAAAGTCCAAACCATCAGACCCCTAAAATCTCAATACAAACCATCTAAATCTCAATACAATCATTCCATCAGACCCCTCATATCTCAATACAAACAAGTACTCCAAAGTCCAAACCATTCAATCCATGTAAGTAGTAATTATCATTCTATAATATTTAATCTAAAGAAACATATCATTTAAATTAAACCTAGAAGGAAGAACCAACTATAGGAATTAGAACCTTGGGTGTGACTGTGGAGAGGTGTGGAGAGGTGGCTGTGGAGAATGAATAGAACCTCCTTCGTCCTCTTTCAAAGCTTGAGAGTTGAGAGGAATAAACAATCAACCAACTACAAGAATCATAACAACAGAACCTGCAAAAGAAATAAGAAAAAAATCTACTTTAACTGCAAAATATAGGAACCCTAATTGAAATCACCATCGAACAATTATATAAAAGGAGTATAGGAACCCTAATATGCCATGAATTAGCACATCAGATGAGATGTGTAAGAAAAAGGAAAAAATTAGAACCAAAAAATCATTACAAAACACAAAGGGCAGTGATATTCCCCCCTCTAAATCTCTAATATAATGGATATCCCCTCCCTAACAGAAATCATTAACTTTTAAGCCTTTTGGATTAACGGTGGCTCCTCCACCTCCTGTATATCCTAACGATATCTGTTAAAGAGGGGAAAATATCCATCAGAGGCTCAGAGCCTCAGAGTGGGGGGGTTACATCCAAAAAATATGTCCATTCCCATCAACCCTGAGGAAAAAAATCACCGATTAAAAAAGTTGAAGAGAAAAAGACTTCTAAAGATCATGCTCAAATGAAACCCCAAAAAAATACAACAAACTCTTTTTTTTTTTTGAAATGGCAAAAATACAACAAACCCTAATCCCTCAAACCCAGCTTTCTTCAAGAGGGGCTCGAATCCATGGCAAGGGCTCGAATCCTCCTTACAAGAACTCAAACCCATTTCGATAAAAACCTTCAAAATCTCATCCAACTCCAACCTACAAAATCTATGCTCACCTCTTTTGAGAATCTTCAAAAGACCTTTGAAAAACCCAAATTCCTCTTCTGTTTGCTTTAGAAGGGAGTTGAAGATGGGGATCTTCTGAAACAGAGGAGAGAAATCAGAAGCTTTGTGTGGATCTGCTGAAAGAGGGAAGAGAAATCAAAACCCTCAAAATCTCAAATGAAAAATAGAAAGAAAGAAAAAAAAAAGAAGAAAAGAAGGGAGAGGATCAGAGAATAAGAGATTCAAAGAGAGAGAGAGAGAGAGAGAGAGAGAGAGTACCTGATCGCTGGAGAGGTGGCCGACTGGCCGGAGTGGAGAGGTGGCAGGAGGCGGAGCCGTGGAGAGAGAAAGAGTGAGAGACGGCAGAAAATGAGAGAAGAAGTTAAAAAACCCTAGCTGTGACTCTGTGAGCTCTCGCCTCTCTCTCTTTTTCTCTTTTTGGCTAAAATGAAAAAACCCTAACTTTTTCTACCTACTTACCTTTAGTTTGTCTATTCAATTCACCCCCTGTTTGTCTATTCAATTCACCCCCCTTAATATTTAAATGGCTTTCTTTGACTCTTTGTGCGGTTGTGCCATACGTCCCATACCTACTTACCTAGTCTAGCAATTTTTTTTCCTTCTTGAAAATAGCAAAAGCTAAAATATCCTTCCTTTATATCAACTATCAAGTCAGGTCTTTTCCCATTACTTGTATTGGGAAAGGCCAAACAATTTTCTTTATTCACCCCCTTTCTTTTACTCCGACCACACTACACTAGTTTGTCACGACTATTTGATCGATTGTGTTGTGGGTTGTCCCAAGTAAAAAAAAAAAAAGAGGTAAATATGGCTGTGGGTTGTCCACTTGTCAGTTGTCCCAACTCTCAATTAAAAAAAAGAGGTAAAATGAAAAACATGGTGATAAACGAACACATAATTCGGTTTTCGGGTTAACCAAAATTTTTGTTGGAACTAACCGAAACCGTATCCGAAAACCGAAATTTCTTTGGACCAATAACTGAAATCGAACCAAATATTAAAAAAACCGAACCGAAAAAAACAATTTCGGTTCGGTCAGTTCGGTTATTCGGTTTTACACTTTTACCTGAATAATGCACACCCCTTTTCTTCCCCAGGCAGCCTCCCTCTATTAAAAAGTATTGTATGGACACACTATAAGATGATCCAAACCGTCCATGTGATGGGCCATAAAGAAAACCGGCTAGCAGAGGAGGCTGGGCCAGGGAAGACAAAGGGACTATTGGACTAATATATTACTTTTCCAAGATTTATTTAGGGGACTAGGGGAGTGATATCCCCTAGTCCCTACGGGTTGTGAAGCCACAATAGACACACCACTCGTACAAACAGATCTCTCACTTGGTGGGTCCCACCAATGAATGCTAGGTGAAAAATGATGGGCCTCACCTTATTAAAACATTTGTTGTATAATGATGGGCCCACTAATGGTAGGTGAAAAAGACCATACCTCGAAAATCATTTCCATAAGATGATCTTAACCGTATGATATGTAGGGGTGCAACTCGGTTCAGGCTGGGTCCAACCCTAACCCAACCCGAGATTGCATTCTCTCAACCCTAACCCAACCCAACCCAACTCGAGCCTCGGGCTAAGGATGGTCAACCCCAGTCCCCAGGGGAGGAGCTGAGGATGTAAACATAACTACATAGTCTACATTGTGTTACACTGTTACTGTTACATGTATTAATGTATTATGTATACAAAAATATTTCCATTGGATGATCCTAGCACTCTGATCTATAGGATCATGAGATCATCCTATGGAAATGATTTTTGGGGAACAACCTATTTACGTTGTGTCCCATCACACGGACGGTTTGGATCATCCTATGTTGTGGTCCGTACAATACTTATAGAAAAATATGGGACTATAAAGGCTTACACCATATAACACTAGCCGGAGAAACACGATCTTCCACTATTTTATGGGACTATAATGGCTCACTCTATTATGGAAACCTCCATAGATCGAAGGGCTAGCATCATCCTATGGAAGAAGTTTTGGGGGAACAACCTATTTATGTTGTGTTCCATCACATGTAACGTAAGGTTTGGATCATCCTATGATGTCAGTACAATACTTTTTGAAAAATATGGGCTTAGTGGCTTACACCATATAAAATCTCATTTTATATTTTCTTTATACACTTTTCCACAAAGTTACAAGTCTACAACAAGTCAACAATCCAAACCCCAAGCTAGTTAACTTTAGATAGAAATTAATTAAATAATTAGCCCTCCAAGGCTCCAAGCAAGTAACCATATTCATTTAATTTCCCTCTAGAATGTGAAGAGAAAATAATTTTCATGAAAATTATTTCTATTGTAGATTCGGATACACGGATACGGATTCGGATACACGGATACGGATATTCAGGATATTCGGATATGGATTCGGATATTCGGATACGGATCCGGATATTCGGATTCGGATTCGGATATTCGGATCCGGATATTCGGATACGGATTCAGATCCGGATCCGGATATTCGGATACACGGATCCGGATCCGGATATTCGGGATAAACGGATGTACTTCTCGGATTCGGATGTTAAACGGATCGGATGTACCATTTACCAGATTCGTATCCGCTAAGAGCCGGATATCTCATAAACGGATTCGGTTGCGGACGGTAATCGGATTTTCGAATGTCCATTTACAGGCCTACCGATTGCTATTATTAGCAATTGAGTTATATATCTAGTTACACTAGTTACCTCTTTTTCCCATAGGACAAGCCTAGTTACCTAGGATGTAGGTTCACCTGCATTAGTCTAAGGGGTGTCTTGCACTTAGATAGGACCATATAACATCTTAGATGAAGTTCTAGGATAATAAAATCTTCAACTTGAACTAAATAATTTCTCTTAAACTGTTAAAACAGTCAATCCAGTCTAGATCGGTGTCCTAGATGAATTAGGCATAAGTAGCTTAGTTCAGGTGCACCGAACTACGATCGACTCTGATTCTAGTGAGGCTTGGATACGTAGGCAGCTTTGGATGCTTCGAATGGCATACCGAGCACGAGTCGGCCCACCACAAATGGTGGGGTTTTGTATATTAGTTTTTTTTATAAATTCTTAACTAAATATATAGGATTTTCGTCAAATTAGAATTTTTGGAGAACATTCACATAAATTGAATCCAAACGAATTAAGAAAATCAAGATACACATTAGGAAATGCATTGAAATTAGATCTTATGATGCATGTCATATAGTTCGCATATTAATATAGAGTTAAATGAGCCATTTAAAAGAAATTCAAGAGAGTTAACTTTTGGAATTGAAGACCGGATTATCGGGCAAGAATGGTGCATGTGGTGGTAACTCCCATACCTTCCATTCTCCTAATCAGGTAACGAATCTAGATTTCTGGTCAATTATGGGTCCTAGATCTCTCATCTAGGTGGCGACTCTATCATTCTCTTTTGCGTGCAATTCAGATTGCTTTAGTGATCCCAAGTTCACGGAAAAGATGAATTAAATCAATAATAAAAAATGGCACACGCCATTCGCGTGGGTACGAGAGACCAAAAGAGGCGGATCACTCGCCGCGCCCCACAGATGCCTTCTCCGGGTACAACCAGATCCAGATGTACGGTTCTGACATTCCAAAAACTTCCTTCGTCATCGACCAAGGGTTGTTTTGTTACGAAGTCATGCCTTTCGGCCTCAAAAACGCTGGCGCCACGTACCAACGTCTCGTCAATAAGATTTTTGCCGAACAAATTGGGAAGAACATAGAAGTATATGTCGACAACATGCTCGTTAAAAGCCTCAAAGCACATAACCACATCGCCGACCTTGAAGAGGCCTTCGTCGTACTCCGACGGAACCGAATGAAGTTGAACCCCACCAAGTGTGCTTTTGCGGTTACCTCTGGAAAATTCCTAGGCTTCGTGTTTATCCAGCAAGGAATTGAAGCCAATCCCGAAAAAATAAAAGCACTGTTAGAAATAACAGCGTCGAAGGAAGTCAGAGATGTACAAAGACTCACCGGCAGAATCACGGCCCTCAGCAGGTTTATATCTAAATCTATTGAAAGGTGCCTGCCCTTCTTTAAAACTCTCCGAAGCGTGAAAGACTTTTGATGGACAGAGGAATGTCAGACGTCCTTCGACCAGCTAAAGGCATATCTCCAAGCGCTCCCGTTACTCTCAAAGCCGGTACCGCGGTAAGTTATGTACTCGTTCGGCAGGAAGGAAAAACGGAGCAACCTATTTACTATATCAGTAGAGTGCTCCATGACGCTGAAACCCGATACCAGGAGATTGAAAAATTCGCCTTTGTTGTCGTCATGTCGGCAAGAAAGCTTCGCCCATATTTTCAGGCTTATCCTATTACCGTACTCACCGACCAGCCTCTCCGAAAGATATTGCAGATGCCCAAGACTTCAAGACGCCTGATTAATTAGGCCATTGAATTGGGCGAATTCGACATCCAGATAAAGCCCCGTGAAGCAATCAAATCCCAAGTGCTGACAGATTTTATTGTGGAACGTACGGTACTGACAGAGGAATCCGAAGAACCAAGTCTCTCGGCCGAAGAACCGACTTTGAACCAGTAGAGCCAAGATCCACTGTGGATGTTGTACGTGGATGGCTCCTCCAACGCTGGGGGCAGTGGTGCCGCCTTGGTCATAACAGGGCCGAACAATTTTATTGCTGAGTACGCCCTGCGACTTGATTTCAAAGCATCCAATAACGAGGTGGAATACGAAGCTTTGATCGCTGGAATAGCTCTTGCCGTCGAATACGAGTCAATCGGATCAGAGTCCACAGTGATATGCAATTGGTAGTCAGCTAAGTAAATTGCTTCAGTGAAGCTAAAGAAGAACGAATGATCAAATACCTAGAAAAGGTGAGAAAGGAAATCTCCACCTTTGAAGAATTCCAGATAGTACATGTTCCCTGGACCTTAAATACCCGCGTTGACGCTCTCTCCAAGATGGCCTCATTCGGAATGTTTGAACCAAGAAACATCTATACCGAGATCCTCCCTCAACCTAGCGTTGACAGAGAAGAAATCCTACAACTCAACGAGGAACCTAGTTGGATGGATCCTATAGTACGATACTTAAAAGACGGTGTCGTACCCTCGGATAGAAAGGAAGCTCGACGCCTGGTTGCCAAGGCCGCCCATTACATCTTCGATGGACAGGAGCTATACAAGCGGTCATTTTCATGGCCTTTATTGAAATGCCTCCGACCCTCCATTGCAAAACTCGCCATGAGAGAAGTCCATGAAGGAATCTGTGGCAATCACTCGGGAGGAAAGGTGTTAGCTCACATGATCCTTCGCCGAGGTTTTTTCTGGCCAACCCTTCAACAAGACGAATCTGATTTCGTCAGAAAATGCGAACAACGCCAGAAGTTCGCTACCGTACCTCGTCTCCCTGCCGTTCCCTACAAACCCATCTCCAATCCAGTCCCGTTCGCTATGTGGGGAATGGACTTGTTAGGGCCTTTTCCAAACTCGACCAAGGGGCACCGAATGATATATGTCGCCATTGACTACTTCACCAAATGGGTCGAAGCCAAGGCAGTGAAGAAAATTACTTCCAAAGAAACGGAAAACTTCTTCTATCATGATATAATTTGTAGATTCGGTATTCCGCGGGTCCTTGTAACTGACAACAGAACCCAATTTGCGAGCAGGCGGTTCAAAGACTTTTGCGGAAAACTCGGTATCGAACAACGGTTCACTTCAGTCGGCCATCCGCAAGCCAATGGACAAGTGGAAGTAACCATTCAAACTCTCTTACAGGGATTGAAGAAACGCGCAGAAAACGCCCGGGGCTTATGGGCAGAAGAATTACCGAATCTCCTCTGGGCCTATCGAACCACCGCCAGGAGAGTCGTCATTTAGCCTTGCCTTCGGGGTAGACGCGGTCATACTCATCGAGATTGGAGCCCACTCTCCAAGGCTTGAGGCATGCAACGAGAGGGCTAATCCCAGCCACCTAAGGAGTAGCCTCGACCTCGTTGAAGAAACTAGAGAAAAAGCTCGAGTCATGATGGCCGCGTATCAGCACAGATTCGCTAGATACTATAACTTTAGGATGAAGGAAAGAGCGATAAGGACGGGCGACTTGGTGCTACGACGATCCGAAGTCTCCGACCCTCGCAACTCGGGAAAATTGGCTCCCACTTGGGACGGACCCTATTGGGTATCCCGTACTCTTCAGCCAGGATCGTATCAATTGGAAGACTTAGAGGGCAACCCCATTCCCCGCACTTGGCACATTTCGAATCTAATAAAGTTCTACCAGTAATGTAGTTCGTTTCAATTTTCTTATATCCAATAAATCTATGTGTTTATTCTTTGTCTTTGTGATATTGCAGAAATGTGATCATTCTCCCCAAGTAATGAAATCTCCTTTTCGATTATCCATCCACAAAAGCGATTACTCCCCAGCATTAATGAATCTCCAAATCGAACAAGCTACGAACGAAGGATAAAAGATACGACCCATAAACCGATGCCCGAAGAAGCCCGGTAAAGAGTCTATCTACTTAAAAGATACGACCCATAAACTGGTGCCCAAAGAGGCTTGGTAGAGAGTCTATCTACTTAAAAGATACGACCCATAAACCGGTGCCCAAAGAGGCTCGGTAGAGAGTTTATCTACTTAAAAGATACGACCCATAAACTGGTGCCCGAAGAGGCCCGGTAGAGAGTCTATCTATTTGAAAGATACGACCCACAAACCGGTGCCCGAAGAGGCTCGGTACAGAGTCTATCTACTTGAAGGATATGACCCATAAACCGATGCCCAAAGAGGCTCGATGTAGACACCCTATTTTGACCGGACCCCAAACCTTCCAATTTTGTGCAAAACCCCATCGAATCAGTGAGTTAGGACCCCAAATTGCACCCTAAGTTAGGTTAGGGTCCCACTAAGGTCCCTACAAAATTTTATCAAAATCCGAGCCCGTTTGCCTAGCGAACGAGCCGAGATAAGTGTCGCAATGTAAACCAGATGGGGCGTGAATCATCCTGGGAGGTGCAGAGCAGGGCTGGAATAGGACACGATTCGCGGTGCGCCCATCAATTTTTCCACAATAGTGCGCCCATCAATTTTAATAGTGCCAATATCAACCTCCCTTTTTTTCTATAAATACGAACTCATGCCATTGTTTTCATTGGAATCTAAGGTTTTCCTAATTTCCTAAGTGAGAGAGATTAGAGAGAAAGACAAATGGACCGAAACCCCAAACCCTCATTTTTCCTTTTTCCGATCTTCTTCTCCGGTGGAGTAGCCGGAGCTCCGGCAGATCGTTCATCAGCCACACTTCTTCTTCTTCTTCTACCTCTAGACAGCCATTGATCTCATCATCACCAATTTTTTCTCTTCTATTTAGGCTTTAAAACCCTAATTCTAGATCTAGAATTTCCTTTAAACCCTAATTCATTCTACACCTCCGGCCATATTTACCAGCCAAAATCTAACCGGATTCCGGTCACTCTCAAATCTGCAGGTTTCGTTTCTACCTTTTGTGATGGCATGATCCTCATTTTAATCACAGATCCTACTTTTGGAACCCTAGCTTTATCATCTCTTCCTCTTTAAACCAAAGATATGCTAATCTTCTTTTTCGATCTAACCTTGATTTTATCAATTTCACTAGAATTTTTGCAATTCGAACTCAGCTGAGTAGAAGAGAGTATACGAGTACAGCTTGAGAGAAATTGCAGAGATTGAGAGCTAAGAGTAAAAATTCGAGTGGAAATTGAAGAAATTAAAAGGAGAAATTTCAGGTTAGAGCGATTGTTCATCCAACTCGCAAAGAAGGGCTTCTTGATAAAATGGGGTTTGCAAAGAGCTTCAAGGAGGATCTTCATCTTCTCCGATAGTAATTTTGCTGGAATCTGTGATTCCACCGAAGTAGGCTTTGATGAAGGAGATTTCTTAGATCAGAGTTTGCAATCCATGGTAATGGCATAAGAAACAGGTATTACTCTCCACCTCTATGCATTATGTTACTTTTGATCTATAATAACTATGGTGTGAAGTGGCTTTACCTACTAATCTAGATCTTTCTTTTGTGTCTTTCTTCTCAGTTTTCCCATGTGTGATTATTATTGTGAAGGTTTACTTTCTGAATTTGGATAAAAAAAGAATTACTCTGATTTTAGTCTTGGCCGCGACTCTGAAGTTTGATTTCAACTCCTTACATTCAGTTTTCACGAGATTTTGGGGGTTGGGCGGTTGATGTTTGTACTTTTGAATCGATCCTTCATATGATCTTTGTAGTATGAGAAAAATGAGTTTTGTTTCTAGAATTAATGTCTGTTTGATTTTGGTGTAGTATAGAGTTAGATCCATTCCTTTGGATTAACAATTTCACCAGGTTTTGGTCTAATACAAGGTTTTTTTTCCCTAGACTTGAGTTACACTTGACTTTAATGGAGGTATAGAAGAAGTTTCATCTTTGAACCCTACTTCATTTTAAATGTTTCAATTATCTTGTCTGTTTGCAACTCTGAAATTGAATAGAAATATCATGTGTTTGGTTCCACATCTCTAATCTTTGTTGGTATCAGGGAGCTCAAATCATTTCCCCAAAATATAAGCATGGCCACCCAATTTGACTCCCCATTTTTGGCTTAAAACTTGTTGTCCATTTGCAAATCCCCTTGTTTGTGTGCCATTAATGAAATGATTTTAGCATGATCATGGTTCTCAAAATTTATTTTTAATAAGATTCAGGCTATTACACATGTTATATTCAGTTGTTGAAATAATTCCTAGACAAATTTTGTTCATATTCCTTTCTCTAGTATTGGTTATTGAATGTTGATTATTAGTTTATTTCCTTTATTTACTTAACAAGAGAAAAACTTACCAAAGTAAAATATTTTCGTTATATAGCATTTTTCCTTCAAATCCCGGTTTCTTTTGCTCTTCTCCTTTTGGAGACTTGCTTAATGTCTTTGATACATTCTCTAGTCGTTTACCCCTTATTCATTGCAAGGGCGATGAAGGAGTCATCCCAAGCCCATCCTTAGTGGGATTTACCGAGTCATGGTAGTACCATCTTTCCTCTTCTTTCCTCTTCTTTAAATAGAGAATTCTCAGTCATTTGAATAATAGGTATTCATTTCATTGCAAGGGCGATGAAGGCATTAGCCCAAGTCCATCCTTAAGGGGGACTTACTTAGTCTTGGTAGTCCCCCCTTCTTTCTTCTTCTCTCTATAGAGACTTTCTTAGTCTTTTAGACAACCCTTAACCATTGTATCCCTTCTCATGTCAAAGGCGATGAAGGCGTTAGCCCAAGCCCATCATTAGGGGACTTGCTCAGTCCAAGTGTCACTCCCCTCTTTTATTTAAAAGACTTGCCTAGTTTTTTAGATGTGCATCCCTTAAGACATTAAGTTTCCCTATTCATTGCAAGGGCAATGAAAGAGTCATCTAGAGCTCATGTAGGAGACAAGCTATGTCTCAGTAGAAGAGTCATATCTTTTGGAGACATACTTTGTCTCATTAATGAGTACCCTCCTTTAGAAGACTATTCAAGTCTCACAAAGTTGCACCGCCTATTAGTAGAAGACTAACTTAGTTTGGCAATTACCCTACCCTATTTTTTATAATTGCAAGGGCAATGATAAGGATACTTGGAGCCCACCTCTGTGTCTAGGAGACTTGCCCAGTCTCACTAGCACCATTTCTTATCTCCTCTTCTTCTAGGAGACATGCCTTGTCTCATTAGCCCCCCTCTTAGAGTCACTAGTCTAGGAGTCAGTTCATTAGCATAGGACTTTGTCCTTAGTTAAAGAGTCAGTCTTTAGCATAGGAGTCAGTCCTTCAGTCTTTCAGGAGTCAGTCCTATCATCATAGGGAGTTAGGAATCTGTCCTACCTTTCATAAGTCATGTGATTCTGTTCAATCCTTACAAGGCATAGGATTTTGTT
Organism: Tasmannia lanceolata; assembly: GCF_043159265.1. Classification (NCBI taxonomy): domain Eukaryota; kingdom Viridiplantae; phylum Streptophyta; class Magnoliopsida; order Canellales; family Winteraceae; genus Tasmannia; species Tasmannia lanceolata. Next base: position 51,113,870 of record NW_027518680.1, on the reverse strand, counting down.
CACCCCCTCGCAAAGTATAGGATTCTGTCCAACCTTTGCAAGATATCAGGAGTCTGTCCTACCCTTATGATGATAGGATTCTGTCCTCTCGAGTAAAAAACATTAAAAATATTTGAAAAACCAAAAATCTCAAAAGTCTTGAGTCATTATGAGTAGTTAGGAAAGTATGTTCCGAACTACGTTGGCTTAATCCTCTCCCACGAGATACGTAGTACAGCTGGGGATCTTTATCCCAAGTCCAGTCAAATTTTGTACATAAATAATTTAACCCTTTTAAAAAATACAAAAAATCTTTCATAAACTTGTTTTTCAAAGACTCTTCACTAGAGTTAGGAGTTTGTCCTAGATAAAGATTTTAGAGTATGGAGCTTGTCCTTGATGTGTTGTTTGATTGTTTTGTGTTTGATTTGTGTTTGTGTTAGAGTTAAGAGTTCGTTCTAGCTAGGAGCGCCTCCATTCGGTCAGTTGGCGATCCACATCGCCGACTGATGACTAGAATAGGATGTGTTAGTCTGCCCACTGTTTTCCTTAGGATATACAGCCTAGTTACATATAGGATATAGGAACCACCTGCATTAATTCATGATAAAAAATTGCATGTAGTTAGGGCATATAAGGTGTCTTAAAACCTAAAATTTACTTGAAATTAAGTAATTGCACGAGAAGCTTTAAAAATCAGTCCGGTCTTTTAGGTTGAGTTTAGTTTAGTGGTCTAGATGTCTTAGGCATCATAGTTTAGAGTATGTGCGAAGAACTATGTTGCCTTGATTCTCGTAGAGGCGGGGATACGTAGACGACTTTGGATGAATACCAGACCATCCAAAGAATCGGGCTTAAGCATTAGAGTCTTAGGGTCTGTTGTTAGCACTTTAGGGCTTGTGTTTGTATATTGATGATGATTTTTACATAGGATCATGATAGTGTGTGTCCATTTCTTTGCTTACTCACATGCTTAGTTATATCATTTACCTGCTTAATCGTTTTGATTACATGCTCAGCTATAACATTTACCCGCTTATTTGTCTTGATTACATGCTTAGTTGTAGCATTTATTTTTTTACTTGTTTTACTTAAATGGTTAGCTATAGCACTTACCTGCTTTGATTGTCAGTTAGCTGTAGCGCTTTACTGCTTATCATATCTGTCATTTATTGCTTTTTAGATGGGATGTATCAGGATTTTATATTATATTAGGCGCTATGTGTTCGCCATAATGTAGATAGGCGTTATGTGTTCGCCCTAGGTTTTTATTTCATTATTGCTTATCCTACCTGTCATTTACTTCTTTCTAGATGGGATGTGTTAGGATCTTATATTATATTAGGCGCTATGTGTTCGCCCTAATGTAGATAGGCACTATGTGTTCACCTAAGATTTTATTTCATTATTCTTTTTTATCTGCCTATCATTTTGTTTATTCTTTATTTCGTTTACCGTATTCTTAATGCATTTCAGGATTAACTGCTAGTTTTAGATTTCTCATCCTGTGCAGACCTTATAGCTGTAGCATGCATGTGTTTGTCCACCAAAACTTAGACACCCATTAGGCATGACACTCATAACCTAGCAATGCTTAGGTGACACTTATCTTTTATTATTTTGTGCATGATTATTATTTTATCCCCGGGTCAAGCATGTTTAGGTAGACGTCCACTCGGGGATATTTGTTCCCATTTCATATGATTTTCACCCAAAACTCTTCAAGGTTAATAATAAATGACATAAGAGACTAAGTGTTCGCACTCGGGCGAATTTGGGGTGCTCTTCGGACCTTCTCCATTAGTCACCAGGCACGGACCTTTTGTATCTCTGGTTATCCGTTGCAAACAGAACATTTGTTTTTGGTTCCATGGCGTATCCATGGATGGCGACTCTGAGTTTATTTAGGTATGTCTCGAATCTGGACTTGTTCCCGAATCGAGAGGTATCTCATTTATATCGCCACTCGTGCTATGCTAGAGGGTGGCAACCATTTCGAGAGTTCCTTGGTAAAGCTCTCCTTCACACGTGAATGATCCAGAGGCATTTGGGGGCTCGTCCCCCACGTCTCTCGGATCGGGGTCCGCACTCGGTGAAGAGTCTATCTACAAAATACTGCTTCAAAAAAACAAATCAATATCTTGCCAGAATCAGGAGAAAATTTACTATCACCAGTAAAAGGTAAAAATATTTCAAATACATCACCATGAATAGGGATCGCCTTGAAGGACGAATCCTTCCATCCACACCAAAATAAAATTAAGTTTTACAGAACCAGTTCATAAGAAAAGCAAAAAGAAAATTGCAAGCGTCCTGCCCCTAACCATCCTTCTCCAAATCTTCTCTTGCAAAGGGCGCTCCAACGGGGAACAGAGGATTCGACTCCAGGAGATGCAACCGTGAGGTTCGCCTCGTTCGCTTCACTTGCCTCAAAATCCTCTCCCTCGGAAAGTTCGGTCCCCGGTGGTCCCTCCAGCCTCTCGACGGGAAATACAGAGTCTATGGTCTTAACCTGGTTTCGACAGTCGATGAACCCCTTCGCCTCAAACTCCAAGACATAAAGTGCCATATCCGTCTGACACTCTTGAGACTGGCGAAACTCAGCAATCGCCCGGGACCGAATCTCTCCTTCTCGCTGCGCGGCCTCATCCCGCACCTTCTCGAGGCTAGTATGGAGGATCTCCTTTTCACGGTCAAGTTCGTCCTTGACCCTCTGAAATTCAGCCTGGGCATCTATATGAAGCTTTTTCGCATCCGCCAAGGACTCCTCGAACAATTTCCTGCTCTCTCTCTTTGAGAATCAACATAGTTCTTCACGTCCTTGGATGCGTGAGCATAGAGAGATTGGTATTTGTCCATGCGCCGCAAGGCATGGGAACAAATATCTGACAACTGTAACTAAAAAAGATAAAAGATAAATATTTGCAGAGCCTAAAAGACACTCGGAGAGTTAAAAATAAAAATGCACACCTTCTTCGCCAAGGCGACTATGTCCCGGCCCAAGGCGTACTGTAAACACTTATCCATCTCCGCCGAGTCCTTTGGTAAGACACTCGTCATCGCCATCTCTACAGCCACCCTATGGTTACGAAGGGCAGAATCTTCGGTACCAACCTTCCAGTTAGGGTCAAAATAAGGCCCCTGTTGGGTCACTTGGTCCTTTGAAAGAGTCACCCGCAGAAAAAGAACCTATGTTCCATCACAACCTTCGGCAGGAAAGGTCTCCGGAGCCACAACCGAGTCTTTGCCTTTAGGACCCTTCCCGTCTACCGACTTACCCCTCTTACTAGGGCTCTTCCCCGGCAAATCCGCTTGCCGCTTACCATGTACGGATTTCTCCGGAGATGCGACATCCTTGGACCCTACAGTCGAAATCGACCCTTTTCCAGCCTTGGTCACCTGGCGCTTCAAGGCTCTCTCCTGTTTTTGTCGTGCTACTTCCTCGGCCTTCAATCTCCTCGCCTCCTCCATTGCTGAGGCAGAAATATTAACGCCCGAACCTTGCGCTGCCATTTCTGCAATAAAACTGGAAATGAGTCACAAATGCAACAAAAAGAAATAAATAGGAAATTGGGAAATGTGAGGAAAAAAGTAGAAGGAAGTCACCAGACTTACTCTCGCCAACGCTTGTCTCATCATCTTCCTCCCCCTCCACCCCTTCATCATCTCGAACATCATCCTCCGAATCTACCACCACATTACTTAAACCAAACCGGACCAATACTTGTTCGGATTTAAAATCCTGAACATCAAACCTTTCCTTTCCTATTTCTATCCCCCTGCCCATGACATCGTTGAAAACCAACTGACTCAATGTTCCTAAAGAAAATTCCAACCCCATCTTCTCCCCATTGGGCTCCCTCCAATCAAAAGGAAACCTCGAACCGGCCAACTGAGGAGGCTTCACAAAAAAGAACTCGTTCTTCCACCGTTTAATAGAAGATGGAGCTCCGCCCGTGATCATCAGCGTCTGCCGTTGGGCCACATCCACGCAACAATCCTTTAACTTGATAAGGAAGCATTTCCGAATCACATCCAAAGACAGCGGAGCTTTCACCATCCTGCTTTTCGCCACATATGCCATGAGGCCCCTCCACCCGTTCGGATAAATCTAAGACGGAGCCAAGCCGAAAAAGTCCAAAAACTCTATCATAATCAAATGAAGGGGAAACCGGACGCCCGCCTCAATAACCTCGTAAAAATTCGTCTCCCCCTCCACGTTACTGCTACACGCCCGTTCGTCAGACGTGGGAAGCTGGACTTCGTAGTTGTCCGGAATGTGATATTTCTCCCGCAATCGATTAAGGTCCGAAAGCTGAAGGATACATGTCGAACTCATGGCTACTTCAGGGCGATATATCCCGCCATTGGACACTCGAGGCTTGTGAAGTCCCGTGGATTCTTGGGCCATAACCCTAGTCTAAACCTCCATCGGTGATGATCGTGAGTTACTCCTATCCTCAAACAAAGCAGCAATCACGGGGGCATTGCTCGGCACCGACTCTGAGGCGTCCAGAGGCTCAATAGGGGGAATCGGATCCACCTCTTTCCTTGGACGTGGCGCTATCCTCTTTTGGGACCCTCCGCTTCTTTCGATTATCATGCCACCACCAACTTTCTTGGCCCTAATTTTACGCCTCTTCGCCGAGATTGCTCCGCCCCCATTTCCGATGGGATCTGGGGAGAGAAAGATAATTCCTCCATTCCCACAGGCTCAATCGAACGGTTTGCTGAGTCTGTATTCTCCGACATGACTATTTTAAAGAAATGAAATGCAAAAATCGGGTTGAGAAACGCACCGGTGAAATTGGAGAGAAAGGGAAATGATTCACCGGAAAAAGGGAACTTTATGCCGGAAAACCCACGAGAATCTCGTCGGGATGAGGAAGGAAAAGAAAGAGAGAGAAAATAGAAGAGAAAGAGAAAACGGGCGGGCTTTTATAAGACCCGCAAGCGGGAAAATCAAATGTCACGTCCGTTTGACGTTAGACGACACGTTGCGTCCCGTGATCCACGCACGACTTTTAAGGGCATTAAATACGCCGTTTCCTTATCATTATTTAAAGCGCCAAAAACCGCAATTACCCAAGAGTCGCGACCGTTACACGTGTCTCTTCGAAGTATCCCTCAGGACACGTCAACAAGCACTCAAAAAGCAAAGCTTCCCCTGGTGCCGAATATCGTTTGGTGAAATTAATCATGCGATACACTCAAGCTGTGTGACATCCACGCCAAGGTCAAAGTACACTCGGGACCGAATGTGCGCACTTGTGCCATGAACGTAACTCCAACTAAAACGATGCACCCTCGCATGGTGATGCATGAGTCATAACATTCGGCTCCGATTATTATTAAACAACATATTTATCATACATCTACGAGCGTCGGCCACACACCACCATCGGTATTGAATAATAATGGAAAATAATAGAAATGACAAATATTATTTCATTCACAAGTAAAAGAACCTTTACAAAATGAGGGCCTCTAGGCCAAAAACAAAAAAGAAATACATTCGAAGCTCCATTAAACTATGGCTAACTACAAAAGACAGAAGGAATGTGATGCGGTCGGCGGTTCACTTGCTTGGACAAAAGTATGCTACTGGGATGTTTAACCAGGTGCTCGAGAAGGAAATTATGAAGGGTCGACACCAGGAGCTTCAGTGTCATATGTCTGGTGAACCACCTGGCATTGGACCTCACCATCGCCACGGCACCCACTTGGCACAATCTTCTTTACCCCTGAAGGGAGCTCAATTATGACACAGCCAAGGTCGTGGCCGAGGATGCTGTCATTCGGCCGGATTCTCCTCCGGCTCCTCTTCAGAGTCCTCCTCAGGATCCTCCTCTGGAAAATCCTCCTCCAGATGAGGCTTGAGACCAGGGGACACGGATCCGACCCTCATAGCGCCTTCAGTCACCCCTTGTGACATCGCCTTCAGAGCCTCGTTCTCCCTCTCCAATTCTCCAACTCTGGCTCTTAACCGGAGAACCTCTGTTCCCTGCCGAAGAAGCTGGTCCGCCACCCCTTGCCCTCTCTCCATCGCGTGCTTCAAAGACCGCTTGTAATTAGAGGCGAAACTCGGAACGTCACCAGGAGGAAGGCAACTCCCAGCAAGCAAAAAACTCGAACCACTGCCGGGTTCAACCTTCCGCTTCTTCTTGCTTTGTGAACCATGGTCCACCTCTTCCATTCCGGCCGTAGGGGAAGCCACCGGCGAAACCATCGCCACCAGAGCTACCATTTCTGGTGAACTAGGCTCTACCACTGGTGAGCCTTTCAGCCTCTGCGATCTCTTTGTTCTACGGGCCACCGGTTCTCTGATGATGGGATGGTTACCCTCATCTCGGTCCGAAAGCAACTCCACTTCCACCACCGGAACTATCGCCCCTGGTTGGTCATCGCCCACAAACTCCTGAGACATTTTCCGACAAAGAAAGCACAAGAAAGAAAGAAGCGAAAGGAAGAAGAGAAGAAAGAAGAGGAAGTGACAAAGAACCCTTCCCCCACTCCCTCATTTATAGGAGCGACTGGGCGGGAAAATCAAGCGGGATTAAATGATCCCGCCGATTTTCAAAACCGCATTTGGGGGAATCAAATAATCCCGCCAATTTTTAAATCAGTTTGGGAAAACCAGGCGGAAATTTAATTCACCCTCCACTTCTCAAAAGCCTATAATGGTGAGCACGGGTAGGAAAATGTGCATCATCATGAACCGTCTCATCAAAGATCTACGACTATCGAGTGATGCGACGCACCAGATTCACTCACCAAATTACCGCCAAAGACTTTTCAACTCCATCATCTCCAAAGAGTCGGCACCGATCCACCGCTTGAAAATTTAGCTACTTCCTCGACCCTTACAAAGGGACTAGGAAGTAGGGGGGCAGTATGTTGGGGGTAAAAATCGGCATTCACGGTATCGACCCTCAAACTCTTTCTCCACCATTCAACTGGATCAATACAACCCCCGCAGCAACACTCCGTAGCGAACATTAATTGGACCTCCTTGATACTTCTCCCTTGACCAGTACCGAGCTACCAGGGAAATCAAACACAATCGTGGGGATCTTGCCCCCAAGCGACTAATCCAGACGGCCGTTATACGTAAGGCGCGGCTTTTGAATTCAAAACATCCCGCCTAAATCACCATCCACGATCTCCGCCCGGAATCGTAGGAAATCATATCTCCCTGATTTCATTCTCTATCCGTCGCGCCCCACGTGGGCTAAATTAAAGGCCTAATTGATATCTCCAAGATCACGAATCTCCTCCCTATAAAAAGGTTCTATACACTCAACCAGAGGGCATTCCATTCTCCCTCTCCCATTCCCCGTCCATTGTCTGTGATTACCCATCTCTGAGTGGCCGTCCAGAGCCACAACTCCGGGCCTACTGACGCTTTTTCTGTGAGCGTAGGATTACAGGTTTTACGAAGCTAGTTCATGCAGTCAGATTTTGGGCATCATCAGTTATCTCATTCACTGTGGATTGTTCATGATTACATGGGGATACATACATACAAATATTTTTTTTTGTTTTTGTTTTTTAATGGGTAAGCTGGGGTTAGGCAGACCCTACCATATATATTAGATAATAAAGAAAGATACACATGAAGCTAGGAAACAGCATTCCAAATCATGCTTTGGCATACAAATATGCCAAAGCATGATCCTATTCATTAATTTGCAGTAACAAGTCCAGTTATGATGTTACCTTCCAATGAATTCATGTGTACATGCATCTTTATATGTATATCATGCATGCATGGATGTGAGTTTTTGAGATTTTTGTGGTATCCCTTTTCAGGTGCACCACAGGCTCTTCTCCAGAGTTGTCTTACCCTTGGAGCATTTTCATGTATTATTGAAGGGCTCAATAAGCAACAGCCTGCACTTGCCGCACACTCTTTCTCAATGAGCAATAGATTCACATACCCACATGCTGTTCTTCCTCCCTTTGCACTTCCTCTTCCTCATAACATTATAGAGGGATTTTCTTCTTTCTTTCAGTCCTTACCAAAGTCTAAGAAAGGCAATTACTGATCCTCTAGAACATTCTAAGTCGACTCTTATTTTTTAGCGTTTGGCCTTTTCTTAAGTGTAGTTTTTTAGTACTGGCTTGTGTAAATTGGAGAAGAGGGAATGAGAGATGGAGATGTGCTTCTGCTTCTTTATTGCAGCTGATTCGGGAAAACTGTCTCTGTGTTTCATCGAAGGTTTTAAATTTCAGTTTTGGTGTCGGTTTCGGCCACCATGGAAACTGGGATATTTCAGCTTCGATGGAAATTTCAGCCAAAATCATGTAAAATTGTGATAACAATTTTGGTGGAAATTTTACGAATTTTGGTGAAATTTTTTGTAAATTTCAATAAAATTTTGTAAATAAGGGTAAAAGCTTGAAATTTCAGCAAAATTTTTCCGAAATCTTGTAAAAATCCAGTTTCTAGTGTATTTTGTTTCGACCCTGACATTTTGGCCGAAATTTTAAACTGTGGTTTCAGCAGCCACAATTTCCAATTTTGGGTAAGAAGACCTCGCCATCCTACAAAGTAGACAGGGAATTGCCCAAATCGGTTTCTCACACCAAGGTGGTATTCTGATTCTGCCCGAGTCAGAATGGAAATTTTAGTAGTTTTTTTTTTTTTTTGAATTAAAGCTTTTTATTTTTAGTTTTTCTCATTCTAGACTTAGAATATGATGTCCATTTTTCTAGCAAGTAGAGCGGCCACTGCTAGAACCAGTCATATCTGGATGATGAACCTCCTCCAACATGTTTATTTCAGTTTTTTGAAAGATGGTTTACAAAGAAAAGCTGATGTTCCCTATCTCAGCTAGTAACATATCTACTTTTTGCTGCCAAAAATAAAATGGAAACTTCTAATTATCCAAATAGGCTAAGCCAATCTCAGGAACATTTTTATCCAATTATCTCTATCCCTATGGAGAACGGCTCTAATACACAGATTGCTAACACTTCTTGAGGCCCAGTTGTGCCATGTGTACCTGACAAGCTTGGCCAAATAGTGTTAATAACACACCTTAATCCGATGATCAAAAGTCCTTAATCCATCAAACCCCGTTTAGGGTTCTGCCAAGACAAGCTAAACTGTTAACTTTTTTGCAATCAGAGATTCAAATTGAAAATATAATAAGGGATTTGATAGGGACCATCGCAGAAGGCACTTCGCGGGCCGGCTGTTGCATAAGAGAGCAGCCACATAGGATCACTTTTCAACAAATTTTGTCTTATTCGTTTAATTCATCTGAGGTGGCTGCTCTCTCATGCAACAGCCGGCCCATGAAATGCCTTTTGTGATGGTCCCTAGCAAATCCCTTATAACAATATTGAATGCAAAGTTTTACAATGAAATACAACAAAATTACCAGTCCCATGCATTGGGAGTTTACATTTGGGGAATTCTAGCAAAAGAGAGGACTGTACCCGGCCAGATTACACACCCATTTGGGATTTGCTGATTTCCATAAGAGTCTTCATTCACTTTTGAAAGATGACTTTCATTTCATGCACAAAGAGTCCAATCTACACCACTTTAATGAACTGTTCCATGCACCCTTTCAACTCCAGTTTTGTACTTTCTTTTGCTATCAGGAAGACTGTAAAATTCTGCCAAATACTCCAAAGCTTCAAAATTATCATTACATACTTTCCAAAGTGAAGCAACCTCTCCTTTGGAAACAGTACCCCAATCTTCACAGTCATCAAGGAAGCTTAACAGCTTGGAATAGAAAGAATCATAGTTTATCAACAGGAAGGGAATTGGAAGCTCTGACCCAATCCTTTGAAGTTGAATCAATGCTAAAATCTCAAAAACCTCATCTAGAGTGCCAATCCCACCAGGCAAAGCAACTACTGCCGTCATGTCCAAAGCACTCTTCCTCACTACAGAATCCACCAATCCGTGTTTTCGTGCAGAGAAAAACCTGCAGTTTTGAAGTGGGTTATTGAGATTTTATCTGCAACTGGTTTTTTTAAAGAGGTGAAGTCACTTGGGAGAATTCTTGAGAAATTTCATTTGAGAGGATTATGGAGTTATTTACCTGCAAGTAAGATAAGTTTCAGATGGGAGGTATGGATGGAAATTTGATGATGTCCATTCGCCTGATTCTTTTGCTATCTTAAACCCGCCGACTGGTTTTTCTGCTTCAAGAGCACCTTTAATGGCGGCATCCATTAGTCCAGGACCAGCTCCTGTCCAAGTGGTGCAGTCCAAAAGGTTTGCAATCTGTGAGAAAACTTTGCATTAGGGTGCGGCCCACCATTTTAAACCTCATGTGGTGTATGTTGTGTGTGTTTGGGCAGGAAAGATAAAAGTCATTTTGAATTCTTATAGAGCAAGATACAAAGAGAAAAAAGCCAGTTTAATGCAAAATGACTTGCCTCTCTTCCCAATTCCAGTGCTTGCAAGTAATGTGGATGGTCTGTGTTTACTCTCGACGAACCCAGATAAACAACTCCCCTTCCAAGCCTGTGTATGAGTTCATAGCATCTCTTTATCTCTTTGCTTACCTTTAAGAAAAATTTGCATTGATAAATCAGCTACTCAAATGCATTTGTCCTTTTTTAAGTAATCTATTCACATAGCAAAATGGTAACTTTACCCAGCTTGTTTGATTCAGTATATACAATCCCACAAAGATAACAAATTAAAGCTGCAAGAAACTTTTTAGGTTTCTGTAGATTGAGAGCACGTCAATTAAAGGAGAGTATAAAAGGAAATATATGAGATCAAGTAAGATGTCTACCATGGGAACAAACACCGGTAAAAATACTTAACCATCTGAATTAGATCGAAGGCACGATAACCATATATAAGTATCAAATTATGGTTTCGGAAAAAGCAGGTCACGTTGCATTATGGATAACCAATACCAAACTAAAATTCTAATAATTGTGGGAGCATACATAATGCAATGAATTAAAGTTCAATGCAACCCTATCCAATAAAGAGGCATTGTCTTTTGTGCAACAAAAAGATAGCATATACTTGCATGAGTGCAAGAAAACAGCCTATTGACTATGGCCAGATGGACTACCAGTAAAATAGGGCAGTAATGTAGTCCTTCATGGAGACTTGTAGGATTACAGTACCCATGCGCAAGACACAACCCATTGCATCAAAGATTTTACCTGAAGAAACGAAAGTAATTCACTTATTTACATGCGCTGGCAAATAGAGTTGCTCGCATCTCTCCCAGGTGGTCACTACAGATTTGGTGAATTGTTTCATGGTTTACTCACTCCCACTTTACAATTTCTTTCCTTGGAATAAGCACATATAACTGCGAAGAACCTTCTCAATAAACCAATATTGGCGGATTACTAAATACTTCATTCTCTGTATGGCTTCCCTCTTATCATAATAAAAAGAAAAATAATACTCGACAACAATTCTGTCATGTTCATTTTATCTCCCCTTAGGAGGTGAACCCTAATTGCAGTTTCTCATCTTGAAGCAATTCTGTCATTTGATCTATCCTTGAAAGCATTGGAAAAATAGAGCAAACATCCATTGAAGCAATCTTTAAGCAAGCATTTGGGTGGGGACTTGAAGGAAAGTGTAGAATTAGCAACAACATCATGGATGAACAATGCTTTAAGAAAAATAGAGCAAAGGGACAAGGTCCAAGACTCTTTCTTTTAAACGATAACACAATTTTGTAGAAAAGCAGGCACCATAGTACATACAACAAGGACGAGGCGTGCCCCTAGATATACAATGGCGAAAACAAGAAGTTAACTTCGACCAGATCAGCTACCCTCTAATCTCCCTATTGCCCTCCTCTAGTAATGGAAGGCAAAAAGGAGATTAGAACAGAGACTCAGCCAACATTATCGCTTTGGCCTGTAATAAAGTAGTGGGACCTTGGATGTTGGCTTCAATCATTGATGAAATTAGAGAAGTGGTTGCAGTGATAACACCCAACTTCCAGCATAGACGGTGCTTAGCAAATGAAGAGGCAGATGAGTTGGCCAAAGATGGATCAGATAAGGAGAAAGGAGATACTGTTACGGGTAGATGGCGGCTGACGGGTGCAATCTTTGATTCACGGTTGGTGCCTGTCCGGATAGTAGCAAGTGCTTCTCAATTTTTGGAATGAGAAGATTCAAGTCATTTTGAAAGTGCCTCAGAAGTAAGCTGCTGGAACTAGGGGTGTTTCAAATTACCATGAAGAAGGTGCAGGTGATGGGTGCTATAGTGGGGCTTGTGCCTGGATATAGAGGGTTTTCTCTTACAGTCCTGAATACTTGTATTGGGAAACTTGTTACGGTTTTCTTTTGGGGTCTTGCTGGGACATCACTGTAAAACCATTGCATTGGAGGGGCACCTTGTACCTATGATGTAATTCAGCTTTCACGGTTAATAAAATATTCTGTTATCTTTCAACAAAAAGTAATGAGACATACACCTCCTCCTCCTCCAACTTATTATTCTACTCATTTGCAGACCTCCTCATATGCTGGAAATCCAGGCTATTATCAAGCATAGGTCTCTAATTTCCGATATGATACCTGTTGAAGGGTATTTTGGTCTTTACGTGTAGTGTTGAAGGCTATTGTTGTCTTTGTGCATGTAACCCTAATATAACCCTAATGTGGGCTCCCCTCTCTGGGCCAATTGGATGTGTTGATTCTAACGAGGCAGAAATTAAAGTAGCGCTCCAAGGCATTACATATCTTGAGTCTCATGATATATCGCAAGTTATAATGGAGGGTGACTCGCGTAATGCTATTGAATGGTTTCAGGGTAGCAAGGTAAACCCTTGGAGATTAGCTCGATGGATTGATGAGCTTAGAGATCGCATTGAAGGGTCGACGATTTCTTTTCGGCACACTAAACGGACCGCCAATAAAGAAGTGGATAAACTCGAAAGGGATGGAGTTGTGAGGGCGGCTCTTGAGTTCTTCGACTTTTTACCCCCTTGAGTGGCTTTTGTGTTTGTCTTCTCTCTGCTCTTCTCATTCTTCTCTTGTATTGCTCTTCTTTTTTCTGACTAGCTCAGTTAGTCTTGCATTCTTCTCTCTTTTTAATGATATTCAGCCATTACCCTAATGTGGGCTCCTATATATATCATATTACATGAGGAGGTCCCTAGTTGAGACTCATCATCTTCTCCCTCACTCTTCTTCTTCCTCTCCTCTTCTCACTTTAACATGGTATCGGAGCCAGATCTAATCCAATAAAAAAAAAGAAAAAGGAAAAAAAAATGAGGAGGAAGAGGAGTCCCTCATCTCTCTCTCTCTCTCTCTCTCTCTCTCTCTCTCTCTCTCTCTCTCTCTCTCTCTCCATGTGCGCCTCTCCCACAAACCCCTAAAATCTATCCGTATCTCTCTCTCCGTAACCCTTGCGTGACAACCCCACACCCCACAGCATCTGGCCCCCACAACCCTTCGCCTGACACCCCCTGTTTTCTCTCCACATTTCTCTCCCAATCCCACACTGTTGTGCTGTAAACCCCATCCCATCTCTCGCGTGGGTCCACCTCAATCCCCACTTGTCGTAACCTTACCCTCCCCTCTCACGGGCGTCTCCGTCTTTCCGTAAACCCACCATTGCCGTATCCACCTCCATTGCCGTATTCTCCCTCCCATTCCTTCAACCCCTCTACCTCTTCATCCTATTACCATAAAACTCCCTCAACTCCTCTATCCACCATTCCATATACCTCTACCACCTCTTCATCAATATTGTAAATCCATCCATTCTCCATTTCCAAATCCCTAATCCCAAATCCTAATCCCTACATAAGCAACTTCAATTGGTTTCTTCTCCCTTTTCCATCCCCAATCCCCAATCCCCAAATCCTAATCCATTACCTTTTTTTTCCAACTCCCCAAACCATAAATCTCCATCCAAAACCCCAAATCACAAATCCCAAATCTCCACTCTTCCATTTCTAACAAACATCCATTCACATCCACCTTCCTTCTCCTTTGTCTTAAAATCCCTAATGTCCCCAAACCCTTACCCTATACCCTCCCTGAATCGCTTACCCTATACCCTAACCCTAAATCCCTAAACCCTAACCCCAACCCCTTGCCATGAATCCCTAAACCTCAACCCTTTTGTACATCCATCCACCAAATTTCCAAAAAAAAAAAAATCCCTTTTATAGATCCATCCCACCTTTCCCCAAAATCCACAGTTCTTTTTTTTCTCACTCCACATTTCCCTTTTCTCTTCTAACTCCATAAATCCATAAATCCCTTGTTCAGTTCTTTCCCGTTCACCATAATCCCTTTCTTTATGGTTTGAGCCCCCCTCCTCTCCCCCCGCCCCCCACCCCACCACCCCCACCACAGCTTCGATTGATGTTGTCGTGCCCTCCTTCTTGGATGGGTTGATCGTGGTGGTTATCGTTGTTGTTGTGATGCTCACCCTTGTTTATCGATTGATCGTTATTGTTGTGGGCTCGCTTTATGAGTAGTGTTTGTTGGTGCTCTGGAACCACGTGAGGAGTAGTTGCTTTGCGTCAATTTACACCTTCATTGTGGTTGTGGTGGTTTGCCTTGCTTTCCACGTTGTTGTTGTGGCTTGCTATACTCGTTTTCATGGCTTCCTCTTCATGTTTTATCAGAGCCGTGTGATGATGTGTGGTTGTCTGCCTAGTTGTTGTTGGCTGCTCGTGTTGTGATTGTCGATTGGTCGTTGCTGGAGATATCTCTCCTGTTGTTTGGTTGACTGCCCAGTGGACGCGTGGTGGATTGCTCGTTATTGTGGTGGGATGATTTTATATCACCCTATTGGTTGCATTGATCATGGTTGTGATCGTTGCCGTTGTGATTCTCGCCCTGTCAATCGGTTGATCGTTGTTGTGATGGGCCTAGTTTATATCATCCTTGTTGGTTGGTTGTTGTGCGCCTGTTGTTTGTTGTTGTCGTGCGCCCGTTTGCTGTGAGCCTTGTTGATTTGTTGTTGTGCGCTCGTTTGCTGTGCGTCTTGTTAGTTGTTGCTTGAGCTTTGGCAAAGGGTGACAGTGCAATGCACCGTCCGTACATGCGTACGTGCACGCACCTCATCTAAATAAATACAATTATTGAGTCTAGGGATGCTACTTTATTTTAAAATAGGTTCTCTTCTATTCCTAAATGATGGATTCTAAACCACCTTTAGAATCTTCATTAGAACCTCAAGAGAAAGATAATGAGGAATCTATTGAAATAAGAAGTAAAAGATAAAGAAAAGATAAGAACTTTGGTCCCAAATTTGTAATAAACTTAATAGAAGAATCAAGAGATATGATCTTTGATTCAATTATGTTAAATCTAAACATAGTAGCAGATCCTAAACCCTATGAAGAAGCGATAAAATCCAAAGATGCAGTCCTTTGGAAAGAGGCTATTAATGATGAAATGGAATCAATCATTTTTATTTTTATTTTTGAAAATTAACGAAAATTTATTGATAAAACAGAGTGACAAGATGTCCCTATTAAGAAGCACGCTGGGATTTGGCAAAACAATGCCTATAAAGAGCCTAGATAATCAATACAAAATACATTTGTTCTCGTTGCTAAAACCCCCTTTTTAGCGAGGGCATCCGCCGAAGAATTAGCCGATCTTCTCCGGTGTACAAGTTGAGGATGAAGGCACCAGACAAGATCCCGAATTTCGTCCAGAATGTGATATAACCTCCATGGCCCACGTCCTCCATTTCCGGCCCAAGCAATGACATTCGAAGAATCCCCCTCCACTATCGGTGGACGTAAATTATGATTAGCGTACCACCGGAGACCAAATAGTAGCCCCCTCGCCTCTGCTTCATTACCATCACATGTTCCCGACCCGGAATACAACATTATAGTCCTGCCGGTGGAATCACGTACTAAACCACCAAAACCTGCCGAACCGGGATTTCCTAATGAACTTCCATCGAAATTAAGTTTTAACCACCCCTCCCCCAGAGCAACCAAGTGCGGAGTGATTGTAGGCTGAGGCTTTCTTTCGAGTAGCACCACGTTCCATTTTCTCAAGGCAATCCCAGTTGAATATGGTAGTTTTCCTTTCGCCTTTGCCCATGCGATGAGAAAAAACTTTTATATCCAGAATAATGTGCCTCCAATGCTTAGCTTTGTCAGAGAAAAGGACTTCCATAGTGATTCACCTAGACATTCATGAAATGCATTCCACCAATTTAGGATAACATCTGTTATTTCCCTGCATTACCCATAGAAATCCGAAGAATCGGAACATTGCATTCCATATACAATACGAATAAGAGTAGTGTAGCAATAGGTGATCAATGGTCTCCTCCGCTTCACAACATAGAACGCACTTGCTGGCAAGATTAAAACAACGTTGTTTTAAGCGATCGTAAGTATTGATAGACTTATGTGAGACAGTCCAAGCGAAAGCCATTATCCGCGGCGGGATTGGTTGTCGCAAAATATTTTGACAACGGGAATCAGCGCCTTCCTCATTACTCAGTTGCTGGAAAAAAGACCTAACCGTGAAGCCTCCCTCCGACTCAGGTTGCCACATAACTCTATCCTCCTCTAGTGGTGATAAATCTTCCAACCCTTCCCATAGGAACTTCGCAACTTCTCAATTCTCTTCGCCACCGTTACCGGGATTTTGTTGAGCGACATGAAGTAGACGGGCATATTGGCCAAGGCTGCCTTTATAAGACTTATTCTTCCCCCAAAAGATAAATATTTCTTTTTCCATGAAGCCAACTTCCTTTCAATCCTCTCCATGACAGGATCCCACTGTGCATTCGATGGTACCCCAAATCCCAATGGGAGCCCGAGATGGTATATGGGTAGTGTAGTTGCCAAACACCCCATTGTTTCAGCATGCACCGAGAGTTGCCTTGCATCAATGTTGATGCCCGCAAGCACACTCTTGTACATGTTGATTTTAAGACCCGTAGAAATCTCGAACCATTTGAATAGAAGCTTGAGATTAGTTACATGTTCCGCACCGTTCTTTAGGAATACCAGAGTATCGTCGGCGAACTGTAAGTGAGTCATCTCGTAGAATTCTCAGATACTTTGAGCCCCTTTAAATACCCCAACTCCTCCGCTTTAGTGAACAAGCAACTCAATACTTCAGCAACCATGATGAAGAGGTATGGCGATAGAGGATCCCCTTGCCGTAGTCCCCGAGTCAAGCCAAAAGAACCTTCAGGAGAACCATTAATGAGAATGGAAAAAGAGGCCAAAGATATGCATGCTTTCATTCACCCCCTCCATTTAATTCCAAATCCCATTCGGTCCATAATATAATCAAGAACAAGCCAATCGACGTGGTCGTATGCCTTCTTTATGTCCACCTTTATAATAATTCCACTCCGCTTAGTGGAATCCAGGATTTCGTTGGCAATGAGAAGAACCCCATCCAGAATTTATCTTTTATTCACGAAGGCCCCCTGAAATTTGGAAATCACCTCACCCATTAACGTCTTGAGTCTACCAGCAGGGCTAAAATCTTGTAAACCCCATGCACGAGACTGATCGGCCTGTAATCTTTGATCTCTACCACTCCATTAATTTTAGGTATCAAGGTAATGAACGTGGAGTTGATGGCTCTATTAAGAATTTCTCTTTCATGAAATTCTAGGAAAAAAGCAAGGATTTCAGCTTTGAGAGTCTCCCAATGTTGGTAGTAGAAAGCCATTGGGAAGCCGTTAGGACCAGGTACCTTATCTTTCCTTAAGGATTTGAGAGCAACTTCAATCTCCTCCATGGTGAACGGTCTCTCCAGCCATTTTACCCGATTCTCTGATATCTTTTTAAACCGGAGGCCAGCGAGTTTGGGACGCCAGTTATATTGTGCAGTATATAACTCTCGATAATAATTCAATATTTGGTTCCGGATAGCATCTCTCTCCTCCACTAAGTTCCTGTCCACCGATAAGCAATTGATTGCATTAACCCTCCATCACGTACAAGCCATTCGATGAAAGAACCTTGTATTCATATCCCCCTCTTTGAGCCATGTTGCAGGAGACTTTTGCCTCCAACCGATCCCCTCTTTCTAAATAATATCCTCGTACTCATCTAGCAACTCCACCCTCAATTGCCGATCCGCCTCCCCCAAATTTATTTCAGACTCTTTATGTTCCAGCAGTCCCAACTTCATCAGGACTTCTTCCTTCCTGAATTCTTTTGATGCTTTTGCTTGTTTCGCCCAATCTTTAATCTTCAATTTTATGGCTTTCAATTTTTTGCAAACCACAAAGCCTTTCCAACCCTCCACCGATTCGGCATTCCACCATCTTGGTATTTTATAGTTGAGCTCCTCCACATCACACAAACCCATGTCAAACCTGAAAGGTCGTGGGCCACCACTGAAATCAGACAGCAAAATCATCACTAGATTATGATCGGATATTGGTCTTGGTAATGCACGCTGGCAGATTAGTTGAAAAACCTCCTCCCATTCCTTAGAGATGAGGATCCGATCCAATCTGCTTAGCACCAGCTGGTCTTGATTATTTGTCCATGTGAATCTAGCCCCCTCTAGTGGAAGATCCACCAGCTCGCTATCTTGAATGAAATTGGAAAAATTCCGCATACTAGTGGTAAAGGGGCCCATCTGTTTTTCTCCTGTGGAAAGTGTACAGTATTAAAATCTCCACCAATAAGCCATGGCCCCTGCCATTGGTCTCCAATATTTTTGAGTTCCAGCCATAAGAATCTCCTTTCACGAGCACTTCCGTATACCGCATTCATCGGCCATTGACAGTCATTTACCCGAGACTTGGATCGGATCGAGATTGAATGTTCGTTGGTGAAGCTATCAATCCTTTCGAGTAGGTTGTCTTGCCAGATCACGATTGTTCCCCCTACGGATCCTCTTGCATCTTTTGCCGCCCACCTTCTATTTGATCTTCCCCAAATGTCGTCGATAAGGCGCTCTGATACTCCCGATAATTTCAACTTCACAATTGCAAGGATATCGGGATTTCTGACAGAGCAAAGATCCTTAACAGCCAGTTTTTTCCTCTCCGATCCCAACCCTCTGATATTCCAGAAGATAACCTTCATCTGTAACATTTAATTTCCGGAAGACCCTTACCCTGAGTAGCCTCAGCATAAACGCCTCAGCTCCCGCATTCCCCTCCCACTTTTACTTGCGGATGCCTTGTTTTTCCCTTCTCTTTTATCAATCTTGTCAGCCATCATCCTCGTTTGAGAGATATTTTCTTCAAAAAGGATGCTGAAATCCCGCCCCATATCCGACAAAGCCTCGAAATCATCGTTTTGATTTGTACTCTCAGAAGACGCCCCATCATCGCTGGATAGACAGGCTTGAATTTTTTCTCGCAATTCGACCTCCATAGCCACTTCCTTCAACTGCTCCTGACTCCCCGTAGTGAAACCCGATTTTTCATTAGAGTTCCCCTGTACTTCCTCTTCAATTGGCTGATTCATACCATCTTTTTTTTTATGAGGCTTGGACGACCCCACAAGAACGGGATCCTCCTTCATTCCATTCGGCATCCCCGTACCATCAGCTTCTGGAGAAGAGAGGGTGTGGCTTTCATTCAACATCTCCTTACCATTTGCGTGGATATGGAAAGGAATTTTGCCCTCCATCTCATTTCCCGCCATCTCCTTCGAGAGGTTTTTGTCATCTATCTTCCTCTATTTGTGGGTGATGTACTCCCATATAACATCCACCATTCTGTATATCTTATTATTCTGGTGCATTCTTGGCCGCTCTTTCCTCCAATACATTCTCCGAGCTACCTCCCGATCAACCAGAACCTGAAGAAGTTTATCAATCGTTCTTCGAGGTCCCATCGAAACTCCCCTGTATTCATTTCTTCCCGCATTAGGTATTCCCCTTTTTCTTGACAAAGGAAGCTGAACTCTGGTCCTTACATTAGCTTTCTGGGTGAAATTACCGCCAGATGTTTCCCTACTCCTCTTATTAAGCCTCCACCTATCTGTCTGCATGCCACCCTTCTAGAAACGGTCAAACTTATCGTCTCGAGGCTTCGCCAGCACATCAAACGTATCTTCCACGTTATCAGTCACCGTGTCATGTTTTGAAGCCTTCCCCACGTTACCTTTATTATGGACCAACGTGCCCTTCATGTTATTAGGGTTTTTGGAAGCATCCAGTTCACCATCCAATGGTTCATACACGACCTTTTTATATGCACCCATTTCGCCCATCGAATAATGATCATCCAGCACCCAGTCGCGCCAAAAGATACCCCAATGATCACCATCCACATTATCTCTCTTTAATATTTTGAAATTTGAATTTACGTCACGTGTCACCACAAGTGCATGATCGTGCATGTCCCCTATTGGCTCCTTTCCTTTTCATATCTTATCTGTTAGCCAATCCTCGTCCAGAGATTTCTGACCGTTGGATGAAAGCATCTGGGCATCCTCTGCCGTTGAATTCATCTTCTTCGTTTGTCCATCGGCCCCAGCAGGAGCTCCACCCTTTGACTTCCGGCTAAGCTCTGGTACTGGATCACGACCGCCCATTGACCCTTTCAGCTTAAAGGGATAAGATACCAAATTCTTGGGTACAAAGTTCGTCGCGACTGTCAGATCTTTCCCAAATTCTCCAGCTATTCCAATGAGTAATATCGGTCATCCACCTTCAAATGAACCACAGACTTCAGAAAAGCCCATTCGGAAGTAAACACCTTAGCTTTGGCGTATTCTAGGCTTTGGGGATTGTCTCTGTCCGTCTTTATTTCCATTACAATGTCGAAGAGAGCCTCCAGAGTTTCCACCGTAGATGTAGCCCATGCATGGAGAGGTATTCCATAGAATCGGATCCATATTGCCTTTGCCCCGGTCCTGAAAGCCGGATGCCAAGGGTAATGCGATAGGAGATACTCGCCAAAAGCATTTGTTCCCATCTCGAAAACCATTGAAGCTTACTGTTTTGATTGGAACCAAAAGAGAACTTCAATTCTGCTGATAATGAAAGGCTCCGGGAGTTGTGGCAAATCCCAAAACCATCTTGCCCATTGCCAAATCTCCCCAAGCTCCCATTCATTTTTTTTAATTCTTCAAATTTGACACGTTTTCAATAATTTCTCTATGTTTCACCAGTTCTCCGGCGATTTCCACCACCCTGGCATCATCTTCTTCTAAGATTTTAGGGTTTTCGTCCTCCGGCCACAGACAATTATCCCTCTTTTCATGTCCGTCATCGTTCTTTTTTCCGGTCTCGATAGGGGTCAGCTTCGAGTAGCATCTCCGGCATTCCTGCTGTCTTCGAGAATTATGATATCCACACTTCTTGCACCTCCAATCCCCGGGGAGAAAACGAACTCCCAGTTTTCTTCGTAGCTATTATTTGCCTGCAAGAAACCCCTTCTCGCAGTCGTCGCGTTGTTGACACCCTCCGTTGCGAGCTGAAATCTCCTCCCCTCAGTCTCTCCCACTTTCTTGAACTTCAGCAAGGTGGGAGTACGGTTTTGAGGGAGTAAGGTGGTTAGAGGCAATCTGGGTAATAAAACATGGAAACTAGTTGATTTACCATTTGGATCCAAACCCATAGGTTGTAAGTGGATCTTCAAAAAAGAATATGAAAGTAGATGGAACCATAAAAAAGTTTAAGGCGAGGTTAGTTGCCAAAGGCTTTACACAAAAAGCCGGAATAGACTACTTTGTCACTTATGCCCCATTTGTTAGGATCTCCACCGTTAGAGTCCTAATTGCTCTTTAAAATGACATTCTTGAATGAAGACCTTGATTAAGAAGTGTATATGGAATAAGTAAAGTTTGTAAATTAATTAAGTCTCAATATTTTCCTAAGCAATGGCATGAGAGATTTGACAAGGATTTAGTGTCAAATGGGTTCAACAAACATGAATCTGATAGTGCGTATATAGTAAATATAAAAATGGTAAAGTTGTTATAATATGTCTATATTAGATGACATGCTTACATTTGATACTGATATGGATAGTATTATAAGTACTAAATGGTTTTTGTCATCTAACTTTGACATGAAGGATATGGTGTAGCATATGTGATTTTGGTTTATTAGATTAATAAGGCAAGGTAATTGTTATAATATGTCTATATTAGTTGACATGCTTATATTTGGTATTGATATGGATAGTATTATAAGTACTAAATGGTTTTTGTCATCTAACTTTGACATGAAGGATATGGGTCTAGCAGATGTGATGTTCAGTATTAGATTTATAAGGCAAGGTAATCTTACTCTTACCTAATCACACTATATAGAGAAAGTTGTTAAAAAGTTTAACCACTACGACTGCAAACCAGTTTCAACATCTTTGATTCAAATATAAAGTTATATCCTAATACCAGTAGGACTATTTCTCAGTTAGAGTATGCCAGTGTCATAGGTAGTTTGATGTATGCTATGACATGTACTAGACCTGATATTGCATTCTCACTAGGAAAACTAAGTAGATTTATTAGTAATCCTGGTCACATACACCGAAATGCTATAAATAGGATATCAAAGTATCTAAAAGGCCCTACAGACTATTTATTGTCATATAGTGTGTATCCTGTGGTATTAGAAGGATACACAGATGTCAGCTGGTTAATTGAGCATGTTGATCATTCATCAACGAGCGGTTGGATTTCACTCTTGGTGGGGGAGCTATCTCTTGGGCCTCTAAGAAGAAAATTTGCATAACTATTTGCACCATGGAAGCGAAGTTTATTCCATTGGCTTCATGTTGCAAAGAGGCGAAATGGCTAAGGAATTTACTATTAGAAATTTCAATTTAGCCTAAACATATGCCATCGATTTGTGTGCATTGTAATAGTTAGGCCACACTATCAAGGGCATATAATCATGTATATAATGGTAATTCATGGCATATTAGACTTACACATAGTGTTGTTAGGCAGTTACTTATTGATGGATTAGTAACTATAGATTTTGTGAAATCGGGCCAAAACTTGGCTGATTCTTTAACAAAAGGTCTTCCAAGAGATATGGTGTTTAAGACGTCAATAGGGATGGCTCTAAAGCCATTAACTCATGATCACTAATGATGGAAACTCAACTCAACGATTGAGGAGACATCAAGTCTTGAGTTCAATGAACCCAAGTACATCATATGGAATGATTACAAGCACTATGATATTATTTAAATGAGATCCCAATGGAAAGTGCTTAGTATCAGTAATGTGTAATTGAGGAGGTTGAGCATATAGGCTCTTAATAAGCTTCTAACAAAGTTGTTAGGGTGTTATAGTTACAGGGCACTCTTAAGCCTACCTATGTGAGTGTGAAGGTGGTGCCGCCTTCTATGAAACAAGGCTAGTCTCTAGAATACTCATTAAACTGAGGTACAGACACAAGGCCAGTACACGTGTACACGTGTCGGCTTATTAGAATCACCTGGGGAGATGAATTTCTCATGTGTAGGGGTGTAACCGAGCTAAGCCGAGCTGAGCTTGGCCCAGCTTGGCTCAGCTCGTTAAGCTCACTACCTGAGCTCGGCTCGGGCTCGAACCAGGCTCGAGCTCAGCTCGGCTCAGTCAGGCTCACGAGCCTTAATGAGCTTGTTAATGAAAAATCTCATACCCTAAATGAAAAAAAATAGATTTGTTTAAACTCATACCCTAAATGAAAAAAACTCTACCCTAAATGAAAAAAATAGATATGTTTAAACTCATACCCTAAATAAATTATAAAACTGAAATGAAAATCCCATAAAAAAATCAACCCTAGATCTATTCAAAAACTTGTACCTAAAGAGCAAAAATAATCAACCACAAATGCAACAAAAAATAAAGAGAGATGGCAAAATAAATCAGAGTGAGAGCAAAAAAACCAACCTCAAATCTTCTTCTTCTTCTAGGCTTGGGTTTGCAGGAGAAATCGTCGGAGAGAAGATATAAAAAGAATAAACCCTTTCTTATACTTCTTCTTCTTCTAGGGTTCGGTGAAAAGGGGGGTTTGAGCTTGAGTTAGGCATGAGTAGATGGCCGGAGGGAGGGAGAAATCGTCGGACAAACAGCACGGGTAGAGGGCCGGCGGCGGCGATTCCCCTTTCTCTCTCTCTCTCTCTCTCTCTCTCTCTCTCTCTCTCTTTCTCAAACCCTCTTTCAGTCTTGTTCTAAAAAATAGGGAGAAACCCTTATGTTAACATGATAAAAGTAACGTGCTCTCTTTCTCTCTCTGTGTTTTAACTTTTATATGAAGTGCATTTTTATTTTTATTTTTGTGTGATGGGCACTCCACTATTATCTGATTCACCCCCCCTCCCCTCTTGTCTTTAAATAAAAGGAATTATATACGAGCCTTAGCGAGCCGAGCCTGGCCTAGCTCGGGCTCGGCTCGTTAAGATTAACGAGCCTGGCCAGCCGACTCGGCTCGGCTCGCTAAGGATTCGAGCTGAGCTCGAGCCAAGCCCTTACCGAGCCGAGCCGAGCCTGAGCCAAAATTTACACCCCTACTTATGTGTGAAAAATATCCGGTTGGCTATATAGAATCGCGAGTTCAAAGACATGTCTATTATGTTGTTCTTGTAACTTTAATATGTTCTCACTAAGTGAAGGTTTAAATCATCAAATACCTTTGTTTATGCATAAGAGTTCCGAGAATGATAAGATAGGTTTTGATTTTTAAAATGGTGGGGGACTGTTAGATAATTTTAAATAAATATTTTTGAAAAGGTTTTAAAAGAAAAATGACTTTTGTTTATAAAGTGGGTGCTTTTGAAAAGAGTGTAAAAGTGCCTTGGAAAGATAGTCCCACATCGGATGTGTAAAAAGTTGGAGAGAGGTATAGAAGTCTTTACCTACGACTCTCTCTTGCTTCGTAGCAAAATGGGTTTTGGCAAAGGCTGACGGTGTAACGCACCTTTCGCACATGTGCACGTGCATGAGTGGCGTGGGCAGTGGGCTGTAGAGTGCTAGTGGTGATTTTGGCGCACTTTGCATTTCACACGACACATCATCGCTAGGGATGATTGGAGCGCTTAAATTTATTCAGATTCCATCTGGGCCATCCAATCAAGATTGTTGTGATCGGTCAGGTCGACGAGTGTGATGTGGGACAGTTGATTGTGTCCCATCACATCCCAACAATCAAGAGCCGATCGGATGCAATCTACACCATCAATCGATTATCTAGCAGTTACGGGGGTGAAGAGAGGTTTTACACAAACCAACAGCACTCTGTTACACACACAAAAAAAAGGGGAAGAAGGAGAAAGAAAAAAAGTCTCCCTCTCCCTCATTGCAAAACGTGGGAGAGAGATATTGAGTGAGGGAAGAGAAAAGAAAGAGAGAGGGAAAGGAGTGGAAGGCTAAAGGGAGGCTTGAAATTCTCTAACTTTTGTCTTCATCAAACAAGTAAGTACCCTTATTACCTTCCTTGTCTTATAGTGTTTTCTTGGTCCCAAAACAGACCAGATTTAGCACTGTTTTTATGTGTTTTTCTTGGTCCCAAAACGAACCAGATTTAACGATGTAATGAGTAGTTTTCCTTGGTCCCAAATCGGATCAGATTTAATATTGCTTTTGTGTGTTCTTCGTCCTAAAATGGACCAAATTAAGCGTTGTTTTGTGTGTTGTTCTCAGTCCCAAAACGGACCAGGTTTAACACTGTTTTGGTTGTTTTCTAGGTCCCGAAACGGACCAGATTTATGCATTGTTAATGAATGTTTTATAGGTCCAAAAACGGACCAGACTTATACCCTGTTAATGTATGCTTTATAGATCCCAAAACGGTCCAGATTTGTACCATGTTGACATGTGTTTCATTGGTCCCAAAACTGTCCATATTTGTACCCTGTTGACATGTGTTTCATTGGTCCCAAAACAGACCAGATTTGTGTACGGTTGATAGGTGTTTTTACGTATCAAAACTAGATAGATTTAAGGTCAGTTATATGCATTTTTATTATATATTAAAATTGGACAGATTTAAAGACTGTTATATGTGTGTTTCTATGTATCAAAACTGGAAAGATTTAGAGTCAGATATATGCATGTTTTCAAGTGTTAAAACTGGACAGGTTCTACGTCACTCATATGCGTATTTTATATACTAAAAACGGGACAACAGTGTTCTATGTTTGTGTGCAAGTTTTATGCCCTCAAAACAGGGCAGTCATGTGTTTTTGTGTGCGTGTTTTATTCCCTCAAACAGGGCAGCAATGATGTTTTTCTGTGTGTGAGTTTTATGCCCTCAAACAGGGCAGCAGCCATGTGTTTCTATGTGTGAGTTCATGCCCTCAAACAGGGCAGCAGTAGGCTTTTCTGTGCATAAGTTTTATGCCCCAGAACAGGGCAGCCCTTTATGTGTCTTCTTGCTGCCCAAAAACAGGGCAGCAAGAGTCTTCTTCAGGTATGTATCTTTCCTGTCCAAAGATAAGACAGCAATGGTACGTCTATGTGCATGGGTTTCACCTAAAATAGGGCCTCAACGTAGTACCAGTATGTATTTTTGAAAACTTAAACATAAGGAGAAAAAATTGAAACTGTTATGTTCTAGCACTTGACTCCAGGACTATCACACTCCACTACCTATCACAAGTCGTCCATTCTTCCCCATTCGTAAGTTAGACAGGTGATAGCTAACTATGCATGGATTTTCAATTTTTGCAATGGAGATGGTGAAGTATTCTAAATTTAGTTTTCCTTTTTAAACTGCTCATGTTAAATAAATTATAGTTCCTATATCATATATTTGGAATGAAATTCAAATTTTGCTAACGGATATTTTTTAAATTGTCTGTTTCCTTTATTACGTGGAAATAATTGAAAGGCTTATAGTAGTGTGGAAAAACTAATCAAAGAGGAATAAATAGGGAAGGGTGATGGGGAAACCATTGAGTTATCCCCGGAATTAAGAATATACAACTTGGGAGAACCGTGCAACCCCTCGCTGATGCTGGAATCCTATGGAGACCACGATTCCCTGGGCGGTATGATCTACCGTAATATGTCCACGCGGAATCGGCCGTATCAGCAAGGGCAACAGACTCACCGTAATAAGTCCACACGGAATCAGCCGTGTCGGCAAGGGCAACAAGCTAGTTGGGAGCTGAAGTGCCTTGAGTTAAAAAGAAATTGTAATGATAAGAATGTAATGGATTTATACTCACTCTTATTGTAGTTGACTCTTCTCATTTCAGTTGTAAGTACATTTCGTTCTTTTAAAATGGTTTCTCTATTCAACTGTTCTATTTACATTATATGGATCTTGATCTGCTATTTGAATTGAATTTTTATACTTGCTTAGTTTCTGTCGATCTGCTACTAACCCAATTTTTCTCCCCAGGATTAGAGGATATTAGCGAGGGTGCTGTTGTGCACGAAGATATCTAGGAGTGTAGGATGATGGGAGCAAATAAATAAGGAAGACGATACCTTTCGTCGACACTTTGAATTTATTTTAGATTTGCTAGTTTGAGACTTTATTTAATCGAGTAATTTGTTTTAAGTTAAAGTTATTGTAAGAAGACGTTCTTGATATTGGAATAAGAGCTATGGTTATTTAATGTTCATGCTTTTGAAAAAAAATAAAAAATTTAGTGGTTTAATAGGTTCTTGCTCGTAGCGACCCTGTAAATCGGGTCGTTACAAATTCTATTCTAGTTAACTGTTTTTTGCAGAAACATAAACTAGTGTCTCAAATACTTGTTCATCCAATGGGGATTCGGGGTTTGTTTTCGTTTGGTGCAAAGCGTCAACAAACATTTGGTGTAGACAACACCGGGCTTCATTGTATCTTGGAGACAAATTCATGGTTCCCCTTGCACGCTAACTGGTGGGGGCAAATATTGTCTTAAGTGACAACCCGCCTTGAGGAATCTCACTTATTTCTGTTTCCCACCATCTCCACCACACATTTTCTCCAACACTGAAGTCTTGGACTATTGATTTTGTGATATGGGATTCTGAAATGTGTTTTCTTCTTGTGCTAGTTGCAGTGTTCTCATTTGTCTGCCTACTCATGGGACATTATCTCTAGTAGTTCAGTTCACTCTTTCTCTTTCGTAACTTCATTATTGAAATAAAGTTTCTGTTATCACTCAAAAAAAAAAAATTAGTGTCAATACCATGGCTTTAAATTTCGACCGAAATCCGAAATTTTGGATTTCGGTGGAGACCGACACCGAAACCACCCAAAACCGACATGGTCATTTATTTCGGCTGAAATTTCGGAATTTCAGCCGAAATTTCAGTAATTTCGGCCAAAATTTAATAATGAATAAAATATTTGTTTCGATTTTTGTACCAGATTTCAACCGAAATTTCAAGGTCCGAAACCGATACCGAAACCGAAATTTTAAACCTTGGTCAACACAACAAAAGCAAGTTAACAAGTAGGTTAATTTTAGAACCAAGTAATTTAGTTTTCCTCTCTAATATTGTACAAGATGATTCTATGGGAGCCTGCTACACTAGAATGTAATATCATTTCATCTTAATACACTGGTAGGGGTCATGCCAAACCCCAGCTTGCCTACCCAAAAAAAAAGGCAATTTAGTTTAAACACTAAACATCAATGACTGATTCAACCTTCTCTAGAATCACATATTTCTGTTACAAGTAAATCCATCACAATTAGAATTCCAGAAAAATGGAACAAAAAAAAGAAAAAAAAAAAGAAGAAAATCCAAACAATGCATAGAATAATGAAAATGGTCTTACCTCAGCAACCTTTATTTTCTAAAGATAGAGAAAATACCATTGTCTTATATGGCCTTCAAACTAATGGGTCGTCCACAAAACTAACAGAAAGCATAAATTTCAAAGAACCCTTAAAGCAAGATGGCGAAAAAACCAAGATGAGGAAAAGGGCTTGCCTCATTTGGGCTTGTTCTTTCTGCAAAGTCAATAGATTCATGCTTGCACATGAGAAATCTTCCTGACTGAAATTTAGACTTAGGCTTCAAATTTGAGGTCTTTATCTCTTTCTTACCAACCAAATAGGCAGTTAGAAACCTCTGATGGGAAGTTCTAAACAGAAGCTGAGAATCCAAGTAGCCCACCATAGAAAACCCCATTGTTTGCTCTAAAGTACTACCAGAGATGAGTTTTTCTCTTGGGTTTAGTTTTCAAACTTGAATCGATAGAAACAAGGAAAACCCATTTTTCTTCGTTGGAATTTCTCATCTAATTTTGAGTGGGAATAAGGAATTGTATTCGCTTGGGTAAATTTTTAGGGGAGGGATATTCCCCCACGCCCACGTGATGGATATTTTCCCCCCCTTTCCCCTTTAACAGAAACCGTTAACTTTTATGCTTTTGGAAACGGTTGCTTCACCACCCCCTTCATAAAAGTTAACGAAAACTGTTAGGGGGGGGGGGGGGGGCGGAATATCCATCAGATAACGGCGGGGTGGGGAGGGGGAGGGGGGGCTATCACTGCCCAATTTTTATTGGAGAAATTCTGATGCTTGATGCTTCCAAGGTGCTTGAAGGAGACAAGTAATGTTTTATGATTTTGATATCATTCACAAGATTACTGCACGTTTATGGTGGAGATTTGATGGCAGACAGTTGCATGGTAGGCCCCATGGGTCCATCGTTTGGTTTGTGCCAGAGACAAATGGCGTAAAGAGTAGGGTTGCAACTTGGGTGGGTTCAACCCGATTTTGGCTCAGGTTGGGTTGGCATTTCCTCGGGGCTGGGCTGGGTTGGGTTAGGTTTGGGAAAAGCCAAACCGATTTAATTTCGGGTTGGGCTAGGTCTGGGCCTTGGCAACCTACCCGACCTCCGTCCTCTAATTTTATCTTGATTTTTATGTTATTGCAGTTTTCTATTTGGCCCAAACCAACCTGAGTCAACCCGACCGATTTCAGGTTAGATGGGTTACGTTAGGGTTGAGAGATTTAGAGGTGGGTTGGGTTAGGGTTGACCTTCCTCAGCCCGAGGATCGGATTGGGCTGGGTTGGGTTAGTGTTGGCTACAACCCCATCCAACCCTACTGGAGTTGCACCCCTAGTAAGGCTATTGGAGGACTGATTTCCCCACTCCCATATTTTGATAATGGCACTAGCATTAGTCACTAAACTCAAGATGCTATCAACTTCCAATGTGAAAAGTATAAAACAATGTGAGTAGTGTCATTATCAAGATATGGCAGATCAAAGGATGGACAGAATTTGGGCATACCAACTGGATCCGAGTTTGACCATTGGATCTGTATCCAATGGTCCAAAATTATTTTGGATCAAGCTCTAGACGTAGCAGCAAAACCTGATCGGGCGTCTTAGATACGAATGGAGGGTGCTAGTGTACAAAAAATACCCTTAGGGGCCGTTTGGATGCCGAGAAGATTTTGATTTGGATTTCTCACATTTGCCGCCCATTTTGCATTGTGATTTGGATCCGGATCAAATCCTTGGATTTCCAAATCAGCGATTGACAGTGAAAAATAAAAATCAGATTTCCAAATATGCTGTGGAAATAAGTAATTGGAAATCCACAGATCTGGCAGTTTCCTTCACCCTCTTTGCTCCTCAACCTCTCCCCTCTAGTAGGAAGTACCCCCTTCCCTCTCTGTCTCCCTCAACATAAGCTGACGGATCTACTCATTTTGTATTCAAAACTCAATTCAAATCCAAATACAAAATATGAGGTATCCAAATGGGCTCTTAGATTATTCATTCATTTATGTCTATTTTTAGGGTCTTTTAGTGACCTTTAAAAGAGCTATTCAAAATGACAAATAACGTTTTATTTTTCCGCTTTTCACTTGGACGATGGTTATCCTCTCTCTAGAGTTTCTTTAAAATCTCGTGCTTAAGAGCGTGGAGGTTCGAGTCCTCTTCAAGGCATAATATTGATGAGCATTCTCAATAACAGATCTCAGATCTAATTGATATTGATATACCGAGTATCTGTTGATATGAAGTATTCCGGAGATCCCCACGATGCACTTTTGGGCCTTAATCCTAACCCTATCAATGTTTAAAACGACATATTGACTGACAATTCGATTTGAAATGAATTGAGACCCGGACTCAAAAAGTAGGATCTAAAATGCATTCTCAAAAGATCCGACTAATAAGGGATCTGAACGGATCGTGACCAAGACATAGGTGGATTCAATCCAAAGTGAATACTTCTTCTTTTTTTGAACTGGTGAATCTTTATTACTTAGAAACGGCCATGTCCAAAGTGGATCCATTGACACCCCTGAATATTTTGGTTAAGGGAAGTGATATATTCGCCCCTTTTTTCTACTTGGGACAGCCTGTCGCAAATAGAAAAAAGGGGCGACTATATCACTTCCCTTTTGTTAAAAAAAAAGAAAAAAAATTCTTTTGGCCCATGCATGATACGTTAAGGAAGAGAACACGTAATAAACGTAGTGGTTGTGAATGACGGGCCCACATCTAGTGCAAGAAAATAATACATCTGATTCAAGGTGGCAATTGGGTTGTGCCGGCCCACGGCCCGGCCAGCACAGCACGACATGGGCCGTGCCGGCACGGCACAAATTCCTAAAGTGATGTGGGCTGTGCTGGCACGGCACGAAGACGTGTGTAGTGCCGGGCTATGGGTTTAGGCATGCGGCACGAAACGGCACGGCACAACAAGCAGCCCGGCACAGCCAAGCACGGCAAAATCAATTAAAAAGTGAGCATATGTGGTTGTTGTCCCGGGCCGTGCCAGCCCGGCACAACACGGACTGCAGGCTGTGGGCCGTGCCGTGCCATGCCTAGCCCGCGGGCCACTTTGGGCCAAGAAGTATCATGTCGTGCCAGCACAGCCCATTTGCCACCTGGACATCTGATAGAATTGCACCATTTTGGATGATTGGAAGTGGACCTCATAAGCATAATCTATGTATCTTATATGGATTAATTGTAGTAGATAGAAAGTGGTTGTTCACCTTAGGATAGCAATCACATTTCTTTAATCCTTGTATAGACTTATCTATCCTCTTTGTTCAGGTTGAACTTTGTTCATGGATAAATAAATTTGGAGAACAGCAGACTAGATAATTTAAAGATAAATTTATCCAAGCAAGATAGCCAATCCCAGGGACAGCTGATCCAAGGATTTCAGTATCCCTGTAGGGAGCATTCCCTTTGAATTTAAGCATAGCATGAATGGTAATGCTTTTGGGTTGAAGACGGGGAAGGAAATACCCTTGACCTCTCATGTGATGTGTTGAGGGTAAAATCGAGCGACTACCCCGGCCCAACTGGCCTCAGCCTAGGCCCTTTGGGATGTCTAGCTCG
This sequence comes from Tasmannia lanceolata, assembly GCF_043159265.1. Taxonomy (NCBI): domain Eukaryota; kingdom Viridiplantae; phylum Streptophyta; class Magnoliopsida; order Canellales; family Winteraceae; genus Tasmannia; species Tasmannia lanceolata. The sequence goes on along the minus strand of NW_027518680.1, from coordinate 51,081,735 downwards.
GTACGCTCAACTTAGTGGGAGCCTTCTCTGGAATACGTGACGTACGTCACCACTTCTCGGACCATTTCTGCAGCCCTAGGAAGCAGCACGGTGTCTTGTCACTCTCCAGCGCTGCTACCACTTGTAGCCGTACAAGATTCTGCTTCCATCGTATGAGATCCATATCTACCAGCCATCATATATATATATATATGAGGAAACTGTTGGTGAGCTTAAGCTCACCAAACTTATGGTGAGCTAGCTTGCCCAATCACATGGGTCCCACATTTTGGGGAGTGATCCAAACCATTCATTTGCAAGGCCTTATCATAGATAGGGGGTGTACCAAAAATCAGCTCCATAGGATCATCCTAACCCCTCCATTTGTGGAGGACAAAAATGGGGCAGATTTGTGTCTGTCCATTTTTGTCCTCCACAAATGGAGGGGTTAGGATGATCCTATGGAGCTGATTTTTGGTACACCCCCCATCTATGTAAGGGACTTTCAAATGAATGCTTTGGATCATCCTAACAAAGTGGGCCCCCATGTGATTGGGCAAGCTAGCTCACCATAAGTTTGGTGAGCTTAAGCTCACCAAACTTATGGTGAGCTAGCTTGCCCAATCACATGGGTCCCACATTTTGGGGAGTGATCCAAACCATTCATTTGCAAGGCCTTATCATAGATAGGGGGTGTACCAAAAATCAGCTCCATAGGATCATCCTAACCCCTCCATTTGTGGAGGACAAAAATGGGGCAGATTTGTGTCTGTCCATTTTTGTCCTCCACAAATGGAGGGGTTAGGATGATCCTATGGAGCTGATTTTTGGTACACCCCCCATCTATGTAAGGGACTTTCAAATGAATGCTTTGGATCATCCTAACAAAGTGGGCCCCCATGTGATTGGGCAAGCTAGCTCACCATAAGTTTGGTGAGCTTAAGCTCACCAACAGTTTCCTCTATATATATATATATATATATATATATATATATATATATATATATAGAGAGAGAGAGAGAGAGAGAGAGAGAAAAGAGAAGGTACTCCCTGGAGTAGATAACTTATCTACTCCCTGCCTTAAAATAACAGTTGGGGCCACATTGTTTGGGTGATCCAAAGCATTCATTTGATGGGCCCTCACATAGATAGGGTGTGCCCAAAAAATCAGCTTGGAATTTCAGTTTTAGTAGGATTAGGGGACGTCCAAGTAAACTTTATAAATACCCCACCGTTGTAAATTATTTGGAAGCTTTTATTAATTGAAAACTTTGTTGCCTTTGTTGATTTGTTGCCGATTATAGCACGATCACCTGCTGCCGTTGCCTCAAGTCCAGTCCGATCCGAGCAATTGATAGCCATCTGCTGCTATCGTTGAAGCCAAGCCATCTGCTGCTTGTGCGTAACCTAGGAGCTATTACGAGATCCGCTTCCGCTATATACGCCCCTGCGTTACTTCCCCAACACCTTCCTGCTGGGAGAAACAAAGCCGGGACCCATGACCAACAATCTGCCAGATTTGGGTAGCATTTTGACGCTTTCAAATTGAATTGACTCCTACCGCTCTCCTCAATCAGTTCTTTACCTTCCTGGGCGGTCATCAGAAAGCATCGGGGACTCGTGTGATCGGGATGCATTCGATTCGAGCTCTTCAGATTGATTAACCGGAGGAGATGATGTTATCCTCGTCGAGTCGTTCGGGCATGTGGAAGCTAATCAAATCTTTTTCATCTCATACTGGAATTTCCTATAATAAAAAAAGGCTTACAAAAGACAACCTATCATATGGCAAATTCTTAAATAACTACCCTCAGACCAATGACAAAATAACTATTTGGGGGTGTTTGGATTGCCTGAATCTGAGTCTGGAATCAGAATGCTCATGAGATTTCTTTCCTATTTCGATTGCCTTGTTAAAGGGAATCTATATTTCATTTTGTATCTTCTCTAATCTCTAGTCAGAGTTACAATTTGTCTCCTACCTATTGCTTTGTTCTCCTTATTGTGCCGATTTTTGACTTAAGCGTTGGAGTGGTCTCCCGGAGCCACAACTCAGGACCCGTAACGCTTTCTCTGTAAGCGTAGGTTAATCCCAGATTTCACAGATTGGAGCTCTACCAGCCGTTGATCGTGGACCCAGATTTCAACATCATCATGTTGTTTTGATTCAAAATTATAAGTCATCTACCTCTCCAGTCATATATAAAGTCGTCATCATAGCACAAGAGTATGTGACTTTCAAGGTCCATACAAAATGAGGTGTCTACAAAATGCACTCTCAAGAAGGGTCTAGAAATGTATCTTCTATTATTCTTATATTCGACTTTTATGGAAGATACTAGAATGATGTTATTATGTAAGAGTCTTGAAGAAACCTGGGTGTCTTGGGAAGTCTAAGAGTCTCCACAAAATCTAGATGTCTCAGAGGTCTATAGAATAGTCAAGAACAAAATTTACTGCCATTCAAAAAAAAAAAAAAAAAAAAAAAAAAAATCAAGAACTCGTTAGAAATTTTTGCATAGCATGCAAAAGGGGTTATATAAGTTTATAAATGGTTGTCTCATGTTGCTCATCTAGGAAAGCAAGCAATATAGAAGTTAGAATATGAAGTACTTTTCTTGGGTCTTGACTCCATTCTTCCATTCTTAAATCAATCTTCTATTTTCTAACAATAATATGTAAAGCTTGACATAAGCCCACCGATGTTATGTTATTATGATTAATTTGGAACCTTTAGATTGAGAGAGAGAGAGAGAGATTTATGCTTTATGTTTTCTTGATTTAGGCTAGTGGCTTATTAGGAAAGAACCCACAATCCTTTGAAATGTGTGCACCCTGACTCTGGTTGAACCCATTAACATGGAATTCAAGATAATAAAATGAAAAGTGCAAAGAGATGATCATCGATCGTCGTAACAAGTAAGAAACGTACATTCAACAACAACCATTACATAACTTTTAATGGATAAAAAATTGATAAATTTACATCAACTGAAAGTATTATAGATGAATTAATTAAGCCACGTTCATACCCTTCAAATTTCACAAACCACAGACTTCATCTTTTTTTCAGGCAGCTCCATGAAATTTCAATGGAATTTGCTAGGGGCAATCGCAGAACGGCTTGTGCATGAGTGCAGCCACATAGGCTCACTTTTCAACAGATTTTGTCTTATTCATTTAACACATCTGAGGTGGCTGCACTCACATGCAACAGCGGTTCCACGGAATGCCTTCTGCAATGGCCCCTAGCAAATCCCTAATGATAATATAAAAATGCAATTTATTATATATAATGGAATTAGCTAGGCAATTTCGTGGAAAGCCATTTCACGGCTTAATTTTGCAAGAGAGAACAACCACCTCAGATGAATAAAACAAAATCTGCTAAAGGTGAGTCTGTGTAGCTGTTCTTTTCCTGCGAAAGTGAGCCTTAAAATGGCTTTCACGAAATTGCCTAGCAAGTCCCACATATAATTTCTAAAATATTCATTTACACGTACCATTTACATGTTTATTAACCCCTTTTGCATCGTAACCTTCATTGATTTTATTTAACTAAACATGTTTAATAACATGCGAATCTATCATAAATCATGACTAGCTTTCCTAATAAAAAATAAATAAATAGCTAAGTCTCCTTTTTGACCCACACCCTTTGATTTTTATTTTTATTTTTATTTTTTTTGTGAAGTGATTAAAAATATTCAAGTGGTAGAGAAAAGCTTACATCGATCACTAGTGATTTTTTTTTCTATATTACTCATGACGCACCACCGTGGTCATGCTTATGTAATAGATTGTTCATCTTGTTCGCATCACCAATGGATGAGATTGTTTAGAAAATATTGAGATAAGACAATCCTAACCATCTAATTAGTGGACTTTCTCCTGTTAAATAAGGATGAGAGAGAGAGAGAGAGAGAGAGAGAGAGAGAGAGAGAGAGTTGTTTTTATACTATGTTTGATAATCCAATTGTTCATTTGTTGCTCCCGACTTAGGCTATGCCTCAAGAATCATCTCGATAGATGATCGTAGCCTTCCAATTTGCAGAGTGATGAAACATTATAGAAATCTCTACAGATTGAAGGTTAGGATCATCCGAAAGAGATTATTTTTGTGGCATGTTAGGGTGGACAAATGAAGGGTTAATTTGGAGCAGTGGATGATCCTAGCATTCCAATTCAGTGTTAAAATCATCATATGGATGTTATTTTTGGGGCACGACTTATATATTTAAGTCCGGGCCACCAAATGAATAGTTTGTAGAATTGAACTATGTAGGCCCCACTAGGGACCATAGAAGGCATTTTGCGGACCGGGTGTTGCATGAGAGAGCAGCCACATAGGCTCAGATTTTGTCCTATTCATTTAATTCATCTAAGGTGGCTGCTCTCTCATTCAACAGCCGGTCCGCAAAATGCCTTCTGGATTGTCCCGAGCAAATCCATTAAAAAATATTTGCGCTCCCATACGGACCCCATTAAGAGATGCAGGCAAGTATTTTAAAAATATACACTGTGGCCCACATTATTCGATGATCCAAACCGTTCATTTTTGGGCCCCACGTTAATTAGTTGCGCCCCAAAAATCTTCTTCCTCGGATAATCTTAACCTTACGATCTATAGAGGAAAAACACGTTAGAGGACCCTCTACATATATGAGAAAGTAGTTAATAACACATGAGAAAAAAGAATTAGTTAACTTGTGTGGATTAAGCTAATGCCTTACATGGCCAAAATGGCTTTCTTTTAATATTCCAACTAAAAACTATTTTTTCAAAGAGTGTTCATGTGAACATGTGAAAATTTGATCTTATTTTAATATAAAAATGTAAGTAAAAATACATATATAAATATAATAAAAATGTACCACGTACCACGTACATATAAATATAATCCATTTCATAAAAATTAGACTAATGTAAACATAGACCAAAAGAATTGTTCCAGATTGATTCACATCTTTGGCTCTCGCATTATGTCTTTGAATAAATATAAAATTAAGGTAATATTCAAAAGGTAAGTAACATATTCGTCCTTTTTTAACTTGGGACAGCCCCCTCTAGTGTATTCACTAGGGGTGCAACTCAGGTCGGGTGGGTCGGGTTAGGTGTAATTTTTTACCAGAAAACCCGAGATTCCTAAACCCGACCCTACCCAAGATAGTTTCTCAGGTCGGGTCGGGTCGGGTTTTTATTTTTTAGCATGGGATAGTGACTAATTTTAAAGATTGTAGGAAAAAAAAACAAATCCTCACACCAAAAAGTCTCTAAATTTATGTTATCAAGTGTATAAATAATTAAATATAAGATGGACACTATATTTTCACATAGCATGCATGATCACCTCAATGAAAACAATTGTCTCATTATTGGAAAATATTTCTATATGTTGTCCAAGAGATATTTAAGAAAGTCACAGTACACCCATATGAGTCGAGTCGGTTTCAGGTCTTTTTTCTTTAAACCCGGCCCTACCCAAGATTGAGTGGGGTTTTCCAATTTAAAACCCGACGCTACCCAAGACCCATGATTTCTAAACCCGACCCATGTTATTTTCGGGTCGGGTCGGGTTTACCCGACCCAAGTTGCACCCCTAGTATTCACTACCAACTATATCGGCGGAATATGAACAATATCTAATCCACCACTAACTGTGACTAAAAGTTTTACTAGCGAATAAAGATGTTCGCCGGTGTATATTTATAACTACAGGCGGTTAAGACCGCTGCACTGCCGGTAATCATACGGAATTTTAAGAAATTACAGATTTATTTTAAAAAAAGGGATTTGCTAGGGACCATCGCAGAAGGCATTTCGCCTCAGGCGAAATCTAAGCCTATGTGGCTGTGCTCTCATGCAACAGCCCTTCCGCGAAATGCCTTCTTCAATGGCCCCTGGCAAATCACTTTAAAAAAAATATTTTAAATATTAGAAATTTCCAAAAAATGAATATAAGGGGGAGACTGTCACAAGTAATAAAATAAAGGAAAAATTGTCAATTGGTGACAGAAAAATGCAAAAATAGTGGATGGGTGACACCCTTTTGAAAAGTTGTGAACGGAGGTCGAAACACCTTTTTCTGACATGGCCTTTTACCCAAATACCCCTCATGCCAAAAAGAACACGTTATAGTAGATTTTTCTCTCTCTTACTTTTCACCTACCCAAACTTACCGCCAACCTCTTGCAAATTTCTCCATTAACGCCTGAAACCCACGAAGTGTAAGTGAAGGTTAGTAGGTTATCTACTCTCTTAGGATTAGTGCTTCTATTAATGCGTTTGAACCCTGTCTTTAGTGTGTGATAATAACCCTGTCTGTATTGTGTGTGATAACCCTATCTTTATTGTGATTGATAACCCTATCTTATAACCCTTTTAAAATGGTGAGTTAGGGCTTGTGCTTCTATTATCTCTGAAACTGTTCTTATAGAGTTGGTACCCTACTAATAAAGTTGGTATTAGTGTTTGATGACCCGAATATAGATGGTTTATGTAAACCCTTTTGTACATGAATCACAATTTTTTGAACTTGATAATCCCTTATTTGCTGTTGGTAAGTCCCATATATTTACCTGATAAACTTGTTTTGACACTTGATACACCTCGGAGAGGCTTGGTAACCCCCTTGGAGAGTGTTGAAAAGCCCTTGTACATTGTTGGTAACTCCCCTTCTATGTACATGGTAATCCCTTTAGAAACTTGAAAATTCCCTTGTGTAGAGAGTTGAAAACCCCTAATTTGCAACTTGATTACCCTTTACAGAAGCCTCCGTACGGACTTGAATCCCCCATTAGGTAGTTGATAATCTCTTAGAACACCTTGTGGACTGACCTTCAAACCCCCATTGAGGTAGTAAAACCCCCTTTAGAGTCCATAACCCCACTTATGAACTTGGTAACCCATTGTGTACACTTGAATACCCCTCAAGAAGATATGAAGATCCCCTTTTAGCAACAACTCTGTTTAGAACCCTTATTTAGAATTTTATAAAAATGTTCGAAACAATGGTTTCTCTTCTTTTACACTATGATGGAGATTTGAAGGATGATGTTTCTTGGGAATACGTTGGAGGGAAGAAGACATTGTTATCTGTCAGCCGCGGAATAAATTTCGACGAATTTGAAGCTGCAATCCGAAGAAGGATTGGTGTTATAGAAAGGCAGGTTTTACTATCGATAAAATGTCGATATGTTGTGGATCCATATATAGTCACTTTAATCGACGTCGATGATGATGATGTCCTCCAAACAATGTTAAGGATGTTTGACAGATATATGTTCAATTCTGTGATGATATACATAACTAAGAGCATAAATGACAAATGTATTAATTCATTGAATTCGTCAATGCTTCCCCCAAACAAACTCTGCACTAGGAGACCCTCTCTTAATCGTAGCATTCCTTCTACTTCGATTCCGTCCCAAAAACGTCATCGTTTTGAAGTGGACTTGCAAAAAGACTACGAAAGTGAATTTGATGGGAGATATGTAAGTGAAGATGTAAGTAAAGAGATAAGAGGTGCTCCAGCAGAACCTGTCATAAGGTATTGTAGTTCTTTGGCAATGTTTGAATACTTCCATATTTCAATTTATAATTCATATGGATTCAACTTGATTATATATTGCCGAACTATGCAGGTCTGAAATTGACTTAAATGAAACATTGGCAAGTGATTTGTATGGCAACCATGTTAGTGGAGGTATCGATGACTTCCAAGATGTGGTAGATCTTGAAGTGGACTTCAGTAATGTTTTTTAAGACAGTTTCTGTGTGAGGGGTTTAGATTTAGAAGAAGAAAGAAATGATGATGATAATGACGATGGTAGTGATGATGATGATGAGGAGGATGATGATGATGACGATTATGGAAATATCGGTGTTAGTCCATGCGCTCAGCCTTTCAGTGCGGATTCTCCTATTAGAGAGGGATCTCAACCGGTTCCGTCTGGCAGTAGTCGGCCAATGAAAGCAGATGGGATGTTTGTTGGAGCCCATGATGTAGATACTAATAATCTTCAGTTTGAGCAGTTAACTGTTGGGGCAATATTTTCTAATATGCAACACTTCAAAAAGGTTGTCAAAAAGTACGCTATTCGGTAGAGGTCTATGTTCGTGAGGTCAAAGTCAACACAGAAGAAGTATGACGTTCGATGCAAGGTAGAGGGTTGCAAATGGCGTATAACGGGTACTAATCATATGACCTGTGTGTTAGTAAAGTCGTTTGTCCCCGACCATACGTGTAGAACTAAATTAAGGGGCAATGATCACCCTCTTGTCACAGCAGCTTGGGTTGCTTAGACATGTTTACGCTTATTTGCTTGCCCAGATGATCTGAGGACGAAGATCATACGAGAATATATCAAGATGCATTGGGGTATAATTATAAGCTATTGGAAAGCGTACAACGCGATGAACATCATACTTGAGATTAAGTGTGAAAATGTGGAGGACTCTTATCGAATATTGCCTGCACTCAGTTCAGATGATGAGAAGAAATCCCGGCAGCTATATGCGTGTTTTCAGAGCCAGAGATTTACGACCTAGGGGAGATGATAGATTTGTTCGCTTATTTTGGACATTTGGTCCCAGCATACGGTCTTTTCATCGAACACTCAGGCCTATAATTTTGGTTGATGGGACACATCTACGAGCGAAGTATCTAGGAATCTTATTGATTGCAATCGGGGTCGATGGTAATAACAGTTTATATCCATTAGCATTTGGGGTTGTTGAGACGGAGAACGAAGATAGTTGGAGGTGGTTTTTTATGTTGCTGAGGCAGTACGTATTGGCAGCGGAGATGAACATATTCACCATATGCTCCGATCGACAGAAGGTAGGGGTGGCCAGAACCGAACCAGAACCGAAGAACCGAACCGGAACCGAACTGTAAAAAAATATTTTTGGTCCGGTTCGGTTCCACTGCTGAAGAACCGAACTTATTCGGTTCGGTTCCGGGTCTAATGTTCTCGGTTCGGTTCCGGAACCGAAGAACCGAACTTTGAATATATATATATATATATATATATATATATATATAATATTTTTATATTTCTATTATACATATACTTAATAATATAAATTACTTATAATATTAATAAGTAATAGTTAATACGATTCTTATAATAAGAAAGTAACTTATATTGTAACTTTAATTAAAAGTTTTTATAAATTATAATTAATAATTAATAATTATATTTTTATAATTATGTTCGGTCCGGTTCGGTTCGGTCCTACTGTGTACTACGGTTCGGTTCGGTTCTTACGGTTCATGGAACCGAGAACCTAGAACCGAAAAAAAAAGAACCGAGAACCGAGAACCGAACCGGTTGGCCACCCCTAACAGAAGGGGTTGTTGCAGGCAGTGCCTAATATATTTCCCAATTCTCATCATAGTTATTGCATGCGTCACCTCGCCGCTAATTTGCGATCCGAGTTCAAAGATGTTCTACTTGAGAGATTGTTTTGGAAAGCCGCATGGACTTTGAGAGAGAGTGTGTTCAGAGAAACAATGGACAAGATTAAGGTGAGGAATGAACGTGCACACAAGTGGATAAGTGACATTGTGAACGAACACTGGGCTAGTTTTTACTTTAAGGGGGATAGGTATGATGTATTGACTACAAATAGATCGGAGTGTTTCAATGCTGTCCTGAAGGATGCGAGAAGATTGTCGATTGCATCATTGGTAGAGCACACTAGACATCAGACTACAGACTTCATTCAAAAGCGTCAGAAATTGGGTCATAGTTGGCAAACAAAGTTGACTCATTACGCAGAAGAACGTATAACATTAGCGAGGGAAGAGAGTCGCCAGTATACAGCTTATCGAGTTGGGGTTCATGAATATGAAGTACGGTCGCTTGAACATACAGATGGCGTAAACTTGGAACTTCGCACGTGCAGTTGTCGTGCATTCCAAACATTTGGACTCCCGTGTGGACATGACATGGCAGCCATTGGCATCACAGATTTTGATGCATACGATTACTGCGAGAAATGGTTTCATGTAGAGAGATATCAGGATACGTACACTGAAGTTTTGCACCCGACACTAGACATGACCCTACGAGAAGAACTGATCGCGAATTGAAAGGTGGATTACATTACATATGCACCCGATGTCGACAACTTGGCCACAATAGAATAAGTTGCAAAGAACCACCCGTGGTAAGACAACAAGTTGACCAAACTGCTATTGTGCCTTCTGCACCCATACTCAGTAGGTCGGGCGTACCTTGCCAAGTTCCCTTCTTTGTGTAAGGGTGTAATTGAATTTTTTGAATGTTTTCAGATATTGTAATGACTTCTTTTTTGTTATTTTGTAAAGAATGGTTGTAATTGGAACATCAATACATAAACAATTTTTTTGGATATAGATATGCTATTTGTTCTCTATTTAGTTGTCGCTCTCCTACATCTAAACCATGAAAATGGACCTATCAACAGTCGGAATTGGATTACCAGCACAAACAATAGGATTATCAACCAATTCCCTAGGTTGATAAAGCTACTTGATGTTGGAATTCAGCTTATCAACTCCCTCCAAATAGGTCATCAACCAATCGGAAGTGAGGTTATCAACATACAAAATGGGATCATCAACCCATTCCCTTGGTTGATAAAGGTACTTGAATGAATTTAGGTTATCGACTCCCCCAAAATAGGTCATCAACCAATCGGAAGTGAGGTTATCAACATACAAAATGGGATCATCAACCCATTCCCTTGGTTGATAAAGGTACTTGAATGTTGGAATTTAGGTTATCGACTCCCCCAAAATAGGTCATCAACCAATCGGAAGTGAGGTTATCAACACACAAAATTGGATCATCAACCCATTCCCTTGGTTAATAAAGCTACTGGAATTCAAAATCCAGGTTATCGACTCCCCCAAAATAGGTCATCAACCAATCGGAAGTGAGGTTATCTACACACAAAATTGGATCATCAACTTATTCCCTTGGTTGATAAAGCTACTGGAATTCAAAATCCAGGTTATCGACTCCCCCAAAACGAGGTTACCAACATTCGAAAGTGGGTGATCGACTGAAAAAAGGGTCACCAACCATTTTCCAGGGGAGTAAAGCTGGTGGAATTGAAATTTAAGGTTTCCAACCTCCCTTTTTTTTGGGTGATTGACCTTGGAATGTGGGTTACCAACCCAAAAAAGGGTCACCAACCATTTTCCAGGGGAGTAAAGCTGATGGAATTGAAATTTAGGCTTACCAACCTCCCTTTTTTTTGGGTGATTGACCTTGGAATGTGGGTTACCAACCGAAAAAAGGGTCACCAACCATTTTTCAGGGGAGTAAAGCAGCTGAAATTGAAAATTAAGATTACCAACCTCCCTTTTTTTGGGTGATTGACCGTGGAATGTGGGTTACCAACCCAGAAAAAGGGTCACCAACCATTTTTCCAGGGGAGTAAAACTGCTGGAATTGAAACTTAAGGTTACCAACCTCCCTTTTTTTGGGTGATTGACCGTGGAATGTGGGTTACCAACCCAGAAAAAGGGTCACCAACCATTTTCCAGGGGAGTAAAGCTGCTGGAATAGAAATGTAAGGTTACCAACCTCCCATTTTTTTGGGTCATTGACCTTGGAATGTGGGTTACCAACCCAGAAAAATGGTCACCAACCATTTTTCCAGGGGAGTAAAGCTGCTGGACTTGAAACTTAAGGTTACCAACCTCCCTTTTTTTGGGTGATTGACCGTGGAATGTGGGTTACCAACCCAGAAAAAGGGTCACCAACCATTTTTCCAGGGGAGTAAAGCTGTTGGACTTGAAACTTAAGGTTACCAACCTCCCTTTTTTTGGTGATTGACCGTGGAATGTGAGTTACCAACCCAGAAAAAGGGTCACCAACCATTTTTCCAGGGGAGTAAAGCTGCTGGACTTGAAACTTAAGGTTACTAACTTCCCTTTTTTTGGGTGATTGACCGTGGAATGTGGGTTACCAACCCAGAAAAAGGGTCACCAACCATTTTTCCAGGGGAGTAAAGCTGCTGGAATTGAAACTTAAGGTTACCAACCTCCCTTTTTTTTGGGTGATTGACCGTGGAATGTGGGTTACCAACCCAGAAAAAGGGTCACCAACCATTTTCCAGTGGAGTAAAGCTGTTGGAATTGAAAATGTCTAAAACATGTTTAAACACAAACACAAACACACTTCATATTCTGTTCACAAACACAAACACACATCATATTATGTTTTAATTTATCACTTCCCTACTCATTCAGAAACACAAACACACATGTCTAAAACCTGTTTAAATTTACAAGTTCCAATATTCAAATTGAAACACAAACACACTTCCATAAAACCTGCTTACATTTACAACTTCTCCACATTCATAAACAAGTTCACAATTCCATAAAACCTGTTTCACCAACCAAGTTCTCCACCCATTCACAAACACAAACACACTTCCATTAAACCTATTTCAATTTACAAGTTCTCCACCCATTCACAAACAAAAACACAGACCATAACAACTTCCCTTGCCATTTAACAATTCCCCTGCCAATCTCCATTAAAAAATAAAGTTTTTAGCATGATCATCAGAAAAAATAAACATCCATGAACATTAGAAGGTGTTCCTATATAAGTGCGCAGTCCCCAAACTCTCCTCGTAAAAATCTCTCACAGAGTTGTAGCCGAAATTCAGGAATGTCTGTCGGCCCAAAGTTCAGTGGTTGACCATGGTAGAGATGCTCAATCGCTTTTAGGACAAAAGCGCCGCAATCAACCCTGTATAAAAGTATGCATTGAATGGAGTTACTTTTAAGCTAACTACGAATGAGATAGGAATACTAACAAAAATTCGAAAGTTTTAAGTTTGAACCCACCCATTGTTCTGCTTTCGGAAGCCATCCATCTGTGAATATGGAAAGTCATCGATGTTGCAACCTCGGCCCTTCAAATATTCCTTCATTAATGCTACCTGAATTTAAGACAACGAAGGAATATTGAGTGTTATACATATGGAAGTAACTTTAAATGTTACGGAAGATGTTAATTTACTTACAGTGGGAGATGCTCGCTCCTGAAATGAGTCCCCTTCCATTGAGTTGAACTCGACCATCTTTTTATTCACCATATCAACAAGCACAAGAGCCCAATGAAAGTCTTGACAGCATGGGATTAAAAGCATCCCAATATCTTCTAACGGGATATGGTCAAGTGTACGATACAATAGCTCGTTTGCCAACCGATCGGAGTCCAACTTATTTTTGTCATCCATTGAATCACGCCCTGAAGTCTTATATCCCTGTACAATGAAATGAATTTTGTGGGAACACTAATGATGGATAAGTTGTAAAGTAACATGTATAGCTACAAAAAAGCCTCTTACATATACTGACGAAGGAATATATATATACAATCCGTCCAGTCAAGGCATTGCTGGAGGCGCACAAATACTTCCCATATACATCCAACACCTACAACTCAAAAAAAATTCTTAATTACCTCAACAATGGGTACTGAAGACAACACTTAATTTAAAAAATGACACTTACTTGGCCACTGAGGACTCCTTTCAGGTTTCACAACGTTTCGAGATCCTCGGCCAAGACTTTTACCCCGTCAACGGTCATGAGAATACGACTGCAAAAATATACAAAGGTTAGAGGAAGCAAGTATCTAACTTTGAATAATGGTTAATTGAAAACAAGTGTACTTGCCTTTGGTCTTGTTTTTTCAACTTCTGAATGAGATCAGTTTGCCTCCGTGTTACTTTCTTCGTTGCCCTCTCACTTTTTTTCTTTGTCACTGGGGGTACTGTATAGGGGCTATTCTTGGCGTAGCTTGGTTTCCTATCCCTTCTCTGATTTTTCACTCTCCTCTCAATGCTCCCTAATTTTTCCGTCCTCTTCCTCTTCTCTTTACCCTCAGGGCTATCAAGAATGGTAACAACATCTGACGCTCCTGTTACAACTGCTTCATTTACGAAGCCAACATCTTCAGCCTGACTCATCACGTTTATGACCTCCATATCTTCCTCCTCTCTTCTTTTTTCCCCATCTTTTCTCAATTCTTCCTTCTCCATTTCAGCTTCGTCTCCCTCCTATCTTCTCATCGCTTCCCACTCCTTATGTATAATTTTCCTGTTAGCTGCAATCTGTATTCGTAAATTCTCCTTCTCCGCCTCCATCTCCACCCGGACTCTTCTTAACCTCTCCTTCTCCTCTTCATTCTGTACCCTCTCTTTTTTTATATCGTCCCATGCCTCTCCTATCTTCTCCCACTCTCTTTTTATCCTCCTATCCTCACTAGCCTCCTCACCACCCTCCTGACCACCCTCCTCAACTACAGTATCCCTTCCTTCAAACGCAGGTGTGCCGATCAATGCTAGGACAGTAGGTGACTGCCCTAATGGTTCTCCCTGCCCAATGATTCCTTCTTCCTCGGGTTCCTAATATACAAATAAGGGATACAACACACAAAATTTGTAAACATTACCAAGTTAAATAAAACATAATATAAAAAGAGGTCCATTGCGATACCTGCTCAGGAATGTACCGCAGTTCGTCCTCTCGTGGCGTCAATGTCACCACTACCTAACGATTCGAGAAAGTTGTTAGATCAGAAAATATTACAGACTATCTAAAATGGTATCTAGTAGATAGGGTCTCACCTCAGATTTGTCTATCTTCCCATGCTCAATCATATAGTACTTATTCGATTCATTTCCTTTTGACTTCCACTTCAGAAGACGTGGACATGCATCTGGATTTTTTGGTATCTACAACTTCGTGTGCTCGAAAAGCCAAACCTGCACACACAAGACAGACTTTGTTAATATTTTATTAATATGAAGATAAATAAAAAGGCAAACTATTGTAGAGGCCATGATACCTGCAATGTGAGTGAGCAACCTCCAAGATATTTTCCCCCTGCGACGGATGCGTTTAAATACTCGAGTAACCAATTGTATACTGCTTCCCCCCAGTTATAGTCGCGCATCTTCTCTAAATCATCGATATAGGGCCAAAACTGCTGGTCGGCCCGATGTGCAGCCTGAGTGAATAACACAGTAGCGAATAGGTGTAGCACGACATATTTCACACAAGTCTCTATGGGGGGTTGGTCCTCTAGACCAACTAAGGCCTTGATTTGCACAGAAAGGTCAGATGCCAGAACAGATCCTCTACGAAATGGCCACCCAGGCAGTAAAGGAGTGGTTTTACTCTTGTCCGTTCACGGAACCCTCGCCAAATTAATTTTTTCCCCTCTAAGTGGAAGGCCTAAAGCCAATGCAACATCGCTAGCCCTAAATGGAACTGTGATACCTCCTAGTATGAATGCCTTCGTCGCCGGAACCCACTTACTGTGTAGTGCTCTAATTAGAGGCTTATGCATGACAGCCTCTTCTAGTGGATTCTGTTCTAGGCGGATGAAGTCCTTGAAAGGGGTCTTGCCTATAGCATCATAGTGGGACTGCCGGAACTGTGTACTCCGCATCTCCTTAATAAAGCACGATGGAGAACATCGTGCAGGGACATATGGATCCTGTAAAACAACATACATAATCAGAGCTTGAACTTTTATCAACTAACTTAGATTAAAACTGTAAAGATAAAAAACACTTACATGTTTCGCCTTCACTTCACTATTCTCACCTTTCACGTTGCTTTTCATCTTCTCACTTTTCATATCGGTTTTCATCTTCCGACCTTTCACTTTGGTTTTCATCTTCTGACCTTTCACTTCAACTATCTTCTTCTCACCTCTATTTTTCAATTTTGCCTTCTCATATTTCAGTTTCATTTCTCCCTTTTCACCTCTCAATTTTATTTTCCCCTTACCACCTTTCATTTTCATCTCCTCATTCTTTAAACCCATTGCGGGCTTCCTATTAGACTTTCGACTCCGGCTCTTATTTGCTTATTAACACAATTAGAGAATAAAAGAGCATTCTATTGACTAACAATCTAAAACGAGAACAAAAAAGACTACACTTACACGCGTCTTCACTGTAGACTTTGCCTTCTCCCAATCCAACTATATATATTATCACTGTGACAAAAGAAGAACATAATTAATTGTAATGTAAGTTCATGTTTCTTAAAATGGGGTTCGCAACTCAAATATGTGATTCTCAAGTGTAGAAACCATACCAAAAATTACTATATGAACAATTATCCAAAAGAGGATTGGCAACAATCTGAAAATGGGGATTATCAACCTCCCTTGAGGGGGTTTTCAACACTGGAGAAGGGGGATTATCAACCTCAACAGGGAGTTCTCAACACTACAAATATTAATTATCAACCTCAACCGGGATTCACAACACTAGAAATGGGTATTATAAACTCCCTGAGGGGGTTTTCAACACTAGAGAAGGGGGATTATCAACCTCAATAGGGAGTTTTAACACTGGAGTAGGGGATTATCAACCTCAACAGGGGGTTCTCAACACAGGAAATAGGGATTATCAACCTCCCTTGAGGGGGTTTTCAAAACTGGAGAAGGGGGATTATCAACCTCAATAGGGGGTTCTCAACACTGGACAATGAGGATTATCAACCTCAACAGGGGGTTCTCAACACAAGAGAAGGGGGATTATCAACCTCAGCAGGGGGTTCTCAACAGAAGAGAAGGGGGATTATCAACCACAGGGGGTTCTCAACACACGAGAATGGGGATTATCAACCTCAAGAGGGGGTTCCCAACACTGGAAATAGGGATTATCAACCTCCCTTCAGGGGTTTTCAACACTGGAGAAGGGGGATTATCAACCTCAATAGGGGGTTTTTAACAGTGGAGAAGGGGGATTATCAATGTACATAGAAAGGATTCTCAACACTGAAAGTGGGGGATTATCAGCCTGAAAAGGGGTTCCCAACACTGCAAATGGGAGATTATGAACTACCTAGAGGGGGTTCTCAACACTGGCAATAGGGATTATCAACATCCTAGAGAGGGTTACTAACACTAGAAATGAGGGGATTCTCAACACTGGCAATGAGGGATTATCAATCTACCTGGAGGGGGTCCTCAACACTTAAATTGAGGGATTATGAACCCCAAAAGGGGGTCCCAACACTGGATATAAAGCATCCGAACACTGGAAAAGGGGGGTCCCAACACTGGAAATGGGTTCTCAACACTGAAAAAGAGATATTATCAATCTCAAAAGGGGATTCTCAACACCGAGAATGAGAGATTATCAAAATGGGGTTCTCCACAGTCAAAATGAAACAAAATAGGGAACAAAAAAAAATTTTAAACCCTAGATGTGTAAAGACTTCCAAATACTGACAATGAAACAATACACCACAAAGGTAACTTAATAGAACGAAAAAAAAAGTAAAAAAATATGAAATACGACACCCTAACATACCTGCACGATGAGGATGGGGGAAAAATGAAGCCCACGCAGGAAAAAATGAATCCCTCGCCGGAAAAATGATGCCCTCGCCGGAGAAAAATGAAGCCCTCACCGGAATACACTTGATAACGGAGGAGAGAGGTTCGGAATAATGCAGGAAACCGCCCCACTCCAGAGAAAAATGAGAAATCTTCATGCCGGTCACACCTCACGCCGGAGAAGATGGGTTTCAGGTGGTTAAAATGAAAATGGAGAGTAAAAGTAAAAAAAAAAAAAAAAAAAGCCTCTGTACAGTTAAAAATGAAGAGAAAATGGGTTTTTCTTTCTTAAGGGTATTTACGTAAAAGGCCATGTCAGAAAAGGTATTTCAACCTCCGTTCACAAACTTTCAAAAGGGTGTCATCCATTCACTATTTTCGCATTTTTGTATCACTAGTTGACAATTTTTCCTAAAATAAAAAAGGCCAATATATCACTCCCCTATTCAAAATTTTGACTGAATAAAACAATTAAAATATGTGACATCTACATAATGGGCCCTGATGACAAGTATGTGGGCCCAATCAATGTTACGGTGTTTTTGGATGGGTGGGGTCACACATAGAGATCATAATCCTGATCAGTTAACTATTGACCCGTGGGCTTTGTTGATATTGATGGGTGTCCGGTGACCATTGTGTGGGGTCCAAGACGGTCAATGAGAGTCCTCCAAGTGTCACCCGTATGGGTAGTCGAATCACCAAAAAAGGCGTTTGGTACGTCTTGGACTCGTTCTAATCAGTCTTGGACTCTTTCTCTTTAGAGTCATGACTCGGTCAGCCTTTTAGGGAGCGAGCTGAGTCAAGTAAGACTCCTCTCTACACACTATAATTAGATAATGCCCTTCCCTCCCTCATCAGATGATCCTAACCGTTAATTGGATCCGGCATGGTGACATGATTATGAAATTAAGACAGTTGGTCTTGTAAAGCATCATGAGGCAACTCAAAGGTCTTTGTCCCATCATGAACTGGCTACAAAAATCAATGATTTAAGTTTTCTCAGCGAAACCATAAACCAGGCTTCAACGATCGAGGGCTTAAGATAAGCTGTCAAGGGGTTCTCAACGCATTAAGCCATAATTATGATTTTCGTTTAAGACGACGGATCTAATCATATTAAATACAGAGTTAGAGCCAAATAAGTAAGGTTGAAACTTAGTTCAGGTTTTTTACGTGACCCGCATCGACCTAACCCGAAAATATCCCAAATTAGGTTAAGAAATCATTGTCTTTGGGTTGGGTTTGGTTTCCTATTGAAAAACCCGACCCAATATCATCCGAGTTGGGTTTAAAGAAAAAAAAAATCCAAAACCGAAAACCCAAGCCTACTCCTTTAAATGTGCTTTGAATTTATTAATTATCTCTTCAATAACATGAAAATTATTTTCTAGTTTTTATTTATATAATTGCTTTCGGTCAGATTTGTGAGTGATGTGAAAAAGTAGTTTCCTTTGAAAATTTATTCGTTCGATGACATAAATCTATGGTGTGAAGTTTTGTTGTTTTCTGTGATCTTTGAAATTAGTCATTATCCTAAACTAAACATTAAAAAAACCTGACCCAACCCAACCTGACTTGAGAAACTATCCTCAGGTAGGGTCGAGTTTATGAATCTCAAGTTTTCCTGTAAAAATCTTACCTGACCCGACTGGAGATAATTTCTGATAGGGTTATGGAAAACCTACTCGAGCCAGGATCAGTCCAGTTTTCCATAGCACTACCCTACCTGAGAAATTATCTCCAGTCAGATTGGGTCGAGTCTTTGTGAGAAAATCCGAGATTTATAAACCCAACCCTAACCAAGACAGTTTCTCGAGTTAGGTCGAGTTTTTAATGTTTAGCTTACTATAGTGATTAATTTCAAAGATTATTGAAAACAACAAATCTTGACATCAAAATTCTCTAAATTTAAGCCGTCAAGTTCACAAATTTAAGGAGGAAACTAGTTTTTCACGTCGCAAACATGATCACCTCAGTGAAAACCATTATACCATATTAAGAAGATCATAGCACGCCTAGTCTGGTCTCGAGTTCTGGGTTCTTTCTGTAAACCCAACCCGATACAAGATTGGGTCGGGTTTTTCAACCTGAAACTCAACCCAACGCAAGGCCTTTGATTTCTAAATCTGACCTATGTTATTTTCAGGTCGGGTCAATGCTACCCCACCCAACCCAAGTTGCCACCTTCCTCCGAGAAGGTGTCATTTAAGAAATGTAACAGTGCCTTTCTTTATCTACTAAGATGCATTGAAAGCTGGGTTACCACTGCTGCTACCCGGCCAGTCTTGAAAAATGAAAACTAGCCGTTGAAAACTATTTTTTAGCATTTGTTGTTCAACCTAAACCAATATAGTTTGGAAATGGAACAAGTTTGCAAACAGAAGCAATGAAGCAAATAAAAACAATAAAATATTAGGAGCAATGTAAGCAAGGCAGAGAACCCTCAGACCACTTCCCTGACCCTGACTGACTCCTTCTCACCCTGACTGACTCCTTCTCCCTCAAACCTCTTTTCCTTCCACCTAAAAAACTACAAAACATCCTATAGAAGCTTCCCCACCCCTGACCAGTCAACAACCCCAACCTCCCCCTTTCTCCTTAAAACCCCTAATCTCCCACATCTATTTTGAGTTCTGTTCTTCAAAAAAACCAACCTCCAAATCTTCATATTTTCTCAGTACTTCAAATCTTATTCCTTACTAGTTATTCTGTCTAAACAACTCAGACCCAGAAAGAAGGAAGCCCTTTTTGTACTCCTCCCATCACAAAGATCAGAAAAAGTGGGTTTTTTCCCCCTCTTACCCAACCCCTCCTTTCTCCTTAAAACCCCTAATCTCCCACATCTGTTTTGAGTTCTATTCTTCAAAAAACCCAACCCCCAAATCTTCATATTTTGTGGGTACCTCAAATTTCACTCCTCAGTTGTTCTTTTGTCCAAACAACTCAGACCCAAATCAGAAAAGGAGGGTTTTTTTTCCTGACCCAATTGAAAATCACTCACCATGAATAGAACCCTAAAACCCATTTTCCTATTCTCCTTTTTAATCTCCATCTTTCTCCCTTCCTTAGCCCAAAACTGCTCTACCTATACCTTTACAAGCAATAGAGTCTTCAGTTCTTGCAATGCTCTCCCTTACTTAAACTCTTTTCTCCACTGGACTTACAATCCATCAAGTGGTACTATCCAAATCGCGTATCGAACCGGATTAAATTCCGATGGTTGGATCGCGTGGGCCATAAATCCGACCGGGGCCCAGATGCCGGGCTCCCAAGCTCTGGTTGGAGTCCGGCAATCTAATGGTAGTATAAATGCTTATACAACACCAATATCCAATTATAGTCCGAGTATGAGTCCTGGGAATTTGAGTTTTGATGTGCCAAATATTTCTGTGGAATCTACTAGTAGTGATTTGATTATATTTGCTACTGTGGTACTGCCTAATAATATGACTACTGTAAATCAAGTGTGGCAACAAGGCCCTCTTTCAAATGGGGTCCCTTCTGCACATACCCCTAGTGGTCCTAATATTCTATCAAGGGGGACTTTGAATTTTTTGTCAGGGCAAGGGACTTCTTCTGGTGGAGGGAATTCTAGAACTAGGCGCAGAAATGTAAGTATTTATAGACATTTATATAAGGCCCTGTGATTTTTCTCTTTTTTTTTTTAAAAAAAAAAAAAAAATGGCTTCTATAAGATCCTGTTGGGATTGCAAGAAAAATATTTCTGATGGAAATTTTTTTTCCTTGGAAAATTTAGAGAGAGAAGTGATATGATTATGATTAATTTAGCGGCATGTTATCATTAATTTGAAGGCCCCTCTAAGTAAAAATTGAATAGGATTGGCCCTGTTTGGATTGCCAGAAAAAAATTTTCTTGGGATTTTTGTTTGTTTGTATAATTTAGAGGGAAATGATATGATTATGATTAATTTAGCAGAGTATTATCGTAAATTGAAGGTCCCTGAGTAAAAATTGATTAGGATTGGTTGAAGGCCCTGCTTGGTTTGCAAGAAAAATATTTTTGATGGGAAAATGTTTTCTTTCAACAATTTAGAGGGAAATGTTATGATTATGGTTAATTTAGAGGGATCATCATAAAGGTCCCTCTGAATAAAAATTTAATAGGGGTGGTTTCAATGATCTTTTTCGTGTGTAAAAAAGTAAAAATTCTTAGATATATTTTTCCTTTCCAAGCTTTTCAATGATCTTTTAGGTTTCTTGTTGGATGTATGATCTAATTGATTGGTTTTTTTGTGATTTGAATGAGGATTTAAATCAAGTTCATGAAATGTAAGTAATTCAATCGTTTCTAACGCCCTGCTTGGATTGCAAGAAAATATTTCTGATGGGATATTTTTTTCTTGGTTAATTTTTTCTTTCTACAATTTAGAGGGAAATTATATGATTATGATTAATTTAGCTGGATATTATCATAAATTGAAGGCCCCTCTATATAAAATTTTTAATAGGATTGGTTTTTCTTTCTTTTTTTTTCTTTTTTTTCTTTTTTTTAACTAGTAGATAATAGGATCGATTTCAGTCATCTTTTATTATGTGTAAAAAAAGTATGAATTTTTAGAAATATTTTTCCTTTCTAAACTTTTCCAGAAATTTCCTGCAATACAAACATTGCCTATAAGGTTTTTTACTATGAAAAATGTTTTTTTGTCTTTTGGTATTTAAGTTTTGGTTTCTTGTTGGATGCTTGATCTAACTGATTGGTTTTTGGTGATTTGAATGATGAGTATTTAAATCAAGTTCATTTTGCAGGGTTTTCTTCCTTTTTGTGTTGGGTTCATTTTCATACCTAATTGCTCTTTTTTATGTCTGTTTTTTAAGTGAACTTATTTCACCTTCTTTTTATTCTGTTGGTCTGTGTACTGGGTGTTGAATGATGAAAGATTTAATCAGTTCCTTTTTTTCTCTATCTTTTCCTCTTTTTTTTCTGGGGTTAGTTTCTACTTTTGTAGAGCTTGAATTCCAAATTACGACTAGAATGGAAGAACAGATTCAATTAAATTTTTTATTTCTTTTGTTGCCTGTCCAGCTCTTTCCATATTTTTATGAATTGTTTTAAATTTTATGTTGTCCTCTAACAAAAAAAAACTGCAACTAGTAATTCCTATGGCTTCCCAATTGTCCATCTCCATCTTTTCTATGACCACTCCAAAAACCTTAAAATCTTACTTTTGGTGGTGACTCTTTATATGTAATTTGTAGCATATAGCTTGATATTGATCTCTATACCAAGCTCCCCATCTATATTTTTTATTGTCCATCTATTTATCCAAATTCTAACTATGGCTTAATACCATATAGCTTGATATTGCCTAATTCTTACTTTTGTACCATATATCTTCATACTGACTAGTCTTTGATTGTGCATTTATTTATCCAAATTCTAACTATGGTTGAATTGAATTTCAGGTTCATGGAGTGTTGAATGCAGTCAGTTGGGGTACTTTGATGCCTCTTGGTGCCATCATAGCAAGGTACATGAGGGTTTTCAAGTCAGCTGACCCTGCTTGGTTTTACCTCCATGTTGCTTGCCAGACTTCAGCCTACATAATCGGCGTTGCCGGATGGGGAACTGGCTTGAAACTCGGCAAGGATTCTCCGGGCATCACGTACCATGCTCACCGGAACATCGGCATCTCCCTCTTCTGTCTTGCCACACTACAGGTACACACTTTATTTCTACTATGTATATATGGAAATGTGCGTATATATCCATGTGTTATATGCATTAGAGATAGTCACAAACATTTCTGATATTTTCTACTATATTGCTGCTTTTTTATAAAATGAAAATCCCAAATTTTGCCCGGATTCTATAAGAACATCGGGATATCTTCATATTTTATTTTTATTCGCAAAAATAAAATATATATGCAAATTTATTGGAAATGCACTTATATGTCCATGTGTCATTTGCATTAGAGATATATAATCACAAATATCTCTGTTATTTTCGAAAATATTGTGATAACTTGCGATTTTTTGATAAAACAACAAAATTTCTAAATTTTGCCTAGATTCTAAAAAATCATCGAGATATCTCCTTATTTTATTTTTATCACGAATATATCATGATAAGTTCATGATATTATATGTTGTTCTAATTTTGTTCTGAAACTTTATGTTTGTATATATTTTAAATATTTTATTTCCTTTGTTTTTCTGATATAAACCTGAAAATGACAAAAAATTTAAAATATCCAGAGATACATCCTTCCTGAGACAAATATTTGTGACCACGGTATATGTATGGATGTATCTTATGTGGGTTCCCTATACGGATGCGAAATTTATATTCACGTATTCATCTTTTTGGAATGAAGGTACCTACCCCATATACCTAACAACCTACTACTGACCTACCTACGTGTATTCTTGTACATGCATGTATGCTTGAACTTGATATGTCTATGTTTTAGTGCACTCATTTAAATGACCTACCTACATTTAAATGCTTGAACTTGATGTCATTGATGTCTTTGTTTTACATGATTATTTTCTTTGTTTTAGTGCACTCATTTAAATCTTCCCCTTGCAGAAACTCTTTACAGTTTGGAAATTGATAAAAGAAACCTGTTTTATTTGTCTTCCTACTGATAGAAAACCCTCTTACATTTTTTAATGGAAACAATTTATTAATAAAAGGAACTAAGCCTAAAGACTGAGGTGGTCAAATACAAGCCAAACAAAAAGAAAAGAAAGATACAAAGAGGTGGTCAAATACAAGCCAAACAAAAAGAAAAGAAAGATACAAATAACAAGAGTGAAGGAGGGTTAGAGATAATCAAACATCTCGAGAGATGGTCTATCACTTTTTTTACAAACTGATAAAGAACACACCTCATTCAAGTCTTTTCATTAAAAAAAAACCCTCTTGCATTTTAGAAATTGATAAAGAAACCTACATGTTCCTCACCCCATAGGCCCATAGGCCCATAGTTACAAAATTCTCCGAATGATTGAAAATTTCTTGAAAACATCTCAAAAATTTTGAGCCTTGCTTACTTTAATAAAATTCAGAATAATTCAAAACATTATCATATATCTCGAATTAAGAAAAGAAAACCCTAGTACATTTTGGTTCAACCCCATAGTTACAAAATTCTTCGAATAATTGAAAAATTCTTGAAAAATCTTAACTATTAATTGCCTGTTTTAAACTTTAAAAATCAAAGTACTTAAAAAAATTCTCTCATTTTTTCGAATTAAATGCAAATTTTCTGAATTATGCCCAAATTCCCCTAATTAAATGCGACTTTGACTAATAAATTTCTAATTTCTCATATATTATTTGTAAATGTGTGGGAAATTCAAAATTATTAAGAAAGAAATCATAGTGAAACTGAAGTTGCAGGTATTGTAAATAGAAAATTCATATTTTCAGGAAATTTTCCTTTGATCTTTCTAAACATTCCCAATTTTTTTTAACATTTGCCTCTTCCAATTCCTGAATTGGAACTTTATAGCTATGCTTTACCCACCTCAACACCATAAAGGCATAAACACCATAAATTTCCATTTTCTTTTGGTGGGTTTGCTTTGTTCATAAATTTCCATTTTTCTTTTGGTGAGTTTGCTTGGATCTATCAGTAGCGTGTATGTCTTTCTCTAGGTGTAGTATTTGTCTGTCTGTTACTATCAAGACAAATAATATACTTAGTTGACGTTGTTGCCTTGCTAAATACTACACCTAGATACAATGTCTCTCTCTCTCTCTCTAAGAATTAACGTCTTTCTCTCTTACTCTCAAATCAAAATATACTTAGCTCTATTTACATTGTATCTTGGTGTTTGCCTTGCCAAATATTACAATACTACACCTAGATACAATGTGTCTGTCTGTTACTCTCAAGTCAAATAATACTTAGCTCTATTCACATTGTATAAATGTGATCTCTCAGTAGCTAAATACTACAGAGAGATCACATAGATACAATGTGATCTCTCTGTAGTATTTCTGTCTGTTACTCTCAACTCAAATAGTATTTAGCTATTCACAATTTCACATTGTATATATGTAGGTGTTTGCCTTGCTTATGAGACCCAGGAAGGATCACAAGTACCGACTACACTGGAACATTTACCATCACTGCGTCGGATACACTGTTATAATCCTTAGCATCATCAACATCTTCAAAGGCTTCGACATTCTCGACCCTGCGAAGAAGTGGAAGCGCACCTACATAGGCATCATCATAGCATTGGGCGCCATTGCCTTGGTTCTTGAAGCCATCACGTGGCCGATAGTTCTAAGGAGGCAGTGGGGAAGCTCCAACAAGTCCCAACCAGGAGAGAACGGTCACGGTGCCACACAACAGGCCACAGAACAACTGTAGAGGCTTCTTCTAGGCTGCCTTGTAGACATAATTTCACTGCCCTTACCTTTATCTTTGCCTTCAGACATTTGAGGATGGTCCTTGTTTGCCCTCAATTTACATTGAGAGATCTAGTTTTTTAGTGCAGGACTTAAATTCTTTGTTTGTGAATAGAAAGTTAGCTTTTGGTGTGCTACATCTTATGTATTTATTTTTTATTACATTGAGGATTTCCATCTCTTGGGCATTTTCTTATACTGTTGTTGATCTTTAGTACTTGATTTACAAGCTTAGTTCTTCTTAGGCTTAGGCCGATATGTCAGTTGGAAGGTGCTTTGTGTTGCAACCGCGAGATTGTCCGGTTGAAACCCGCGTACCTTCCAAAAAGAAAAGAAAAGAAAAGAAAAGAAAAGAAAAGAAAACAAAGCCTAATTCATCTTTGAGATCTGTTAAAGTCATCGTCGGCTGGTGATATTGGCCCTACCATGTTTTGATAATTGTACCAACTCATCTTGTCTTTTTATTATTTAAAAAACTGTCCTCGGTTATTACAATTCCCAAAAAGCTCTTATAACCCAATTAAAAAAAGAAAAGATAAGTTGAGTTTGTGCAGTTATTACAACATGTTAGTGCCAATATCACTTGCGATTTATCGCTAAGCGAACTGTATTTGGGAATCAATTTATGGGATGATGATCCAAAATACAAAGAGAAGAGATTATTTATTCATATCGCGATCGTGATAGTGTGTGCTCTTTATTTAATCTAAAAGCTTAAGTTGAGTTGGTGTGCTAATTATTTGTATTATATTATGTCAACGGAAAACATGGCTTCATAATAATGTAAATTAATACTTAATGATTTAGAATTAAAAAATATCAACAAACACTACTTTTTAATTTAATTTAAAAAGCACAAGTCGGTTCATGCATATTGAAATCTGACAATAACAGAACTTGAGCTTCTCTTAAGCCTTGTTTGTTTTAAATTCTAATAATTGATTTTGAGTACGAATTTGATTATTGAACTCAAAATTGTGTTTGATTTTGATTCTAATAATGAGTTTTGGACTCAAAATCAATTATTAAAATCAAAGACGAACATGGCTTTAAATGTGGTGGAGATAGATTAAAGATAGACTTCATTATGCTTGTAGATTTTCAAATTTGATCGAGAT
Organism: Tasmannia lanceolata; assembly: GCF_043159265.1. Classification (NCBI taxonomy): domain Eukaryota; kingdom Viridiplantae; phylum Streptophyta; class Magnoliopsida; order Canellales; family Winteraceae; genus Tasmannia; species Tasmannia lanceolata. The sequence goes on along the minus strand of NW_027518680.1, from coordinate 51,054,859 downwards.
TAGAGACTTTCTTCTTAGTCATGATTTCTTAATTCGTCATGTTGGCGCTCAGCTAAGGGTGTCAATTTTGGCTCGGGCTCGGAAGCTCGCTCGAGCTCGGCTCGAATCCTTAACGAGCCGAGCCCGAGTTAGGCCAGGCTCGGCTCGGCTCGGCTCGTTAAGAATTTAATATATTTAAATATATATATTATATATTAATATATACATTAAAAGGGTTGTCCATGGAGTGAAAGAGGGGGGGGGGGGCAAAATATGTCACTTCATTTTTGGAACCCCATTTGTTACTAGGACCACCCCCCATAGTGTAAAAAAAGTAGTCAAATTACACTAGTAGGGCTGTCCAGGGAAGATGAGGGGTGTGAACATAATATAACCCGAGCTCGGTAAGGCTCGCGAGCCTGGCCGAGCCTGACCGAGCTGAGCCGAGCCCAAGCCTGGTTCGAGCCCGAGCCTCACTTGTGAGCTTAACGAGCCGAGCCGAGCCTGGCCAAGCTCGGCTCGGCTCGGCTCGTTTACACCCCTACGCTCAGCTAATTGTAATGCCAATGAATGCATATATTTTTCTAATGATAAATAAGAGGGTAAAAGTACAGGTGAGACCAAGTTTTCGAATAATCCAAACTATCTATATGTTAGGCTTTTATATGGATGATCATACATAAAAATTCACTCTCATGGATGATCCTGACCCTCCCCATTTGCGTTTGTTAAATGGATGGTAACCAAAAGAAGAAGAAAAGTCTGTATCCATTACCACAACCACAAATTGGAGGGTTAAAATCATGATACAAATGGTTCTGATCATTTGAAAAGTTGGCCCCACTTGTACTTTTGTCAGTTATATTTTAAAAACAGATGCCCATTCATCATATAAGAACCCTGAAAATATAGACGTTGGGTTGGGTCTATAGTTCGATTGGTGAGGCTTTGTACTTGAACATTGAGGTCATAGGTTCAATCCCTGCATATCTACCGAAAATAAATAAAAAAATAACCTTAGAATATGAGGGGAGATCACCCAAGAAAATCAAAGCTCAACTTGTTTTTTTTGTGTAGATTTTCTTTTCCAAAATAAAAATTTTACTTTGTTTTCTAGGAAATGAGAGAAATGCATCCAACTAGTCGAACTCCATTCTTCATTTGTTTTTTATTCTCCGCAACGAAGAGCTTCTTCATGAAAATTTTCTAGAGGATTCATTGGCCGACCCCAACTAGTTTGGGACAAAGGCTTAGCTAAGTTGAGTTGAGTTGCAATGAAGAGCTGCCGAGAAGGGTTAAAGAATGCAATAGAAATTTTTTTTCATGCTTACCATAATTTTCTCCCCCCCCCCCCCCCCCCCCCGCGATCCAAACACCCCAAAGAGCCCATTAAATTCAAGAAAAATATTTGCCGATGTTCGGCAGCTAGGGATGCAACTCAGGCCAGGTTAGGTAGAGGCCAAACCAACCCCAACACGAGATATCATTTCCTCAATCCTAACCAAATCAAGTTGTGTTGAGTTCCGGTTGCCTAGGGCAAAAACGTAAGATTTTGAAAACCACTATAAAATTAGAGGAAGGAGGTTGCCAGGTCAGGTCAGGTTGGGTTGCCCAAAGTCTTAACCCTAACCCAACCCCAAGCCAAGCCAAAATCAGGTTGAGCCCTACCCAAGTTGGACCCCACTTAGGGCTCGATTATCTCATTTCAACACGTTAGAAGGTCTGCCAATAGTGAAGCTGACAGGCTAGCTAGAGTTTGATTTCCGCCCTCCTTGATATTTCCTTTCATTATAGGCCATATCTTACTTTTGCGTAAGGCATTAGTATTGTATATTGTGCTTTCTTCTCTTCCTTTGTACTGAGTCTTGGTCTTTTTCCATTCGTTTTAATAAAGTTTTTGCTGCCATTAAAAACAAGTTGCACCTTGTAGCACTAAAGAAAGAAAAATCTTTGAGAGAAACAGCCAACGTTGTAAGACAAACACTACCCTCAATAGCTGCTGATCTGGTGAGAGCATGGATCATTAATGTGGGTCCCACTATAATCAGATAATCTAGTCCATTCCCTCTTGTCCCACCACAGCCCACTCCATTTACACTTGTTCCTCCTAGGTTGTTCTCTTTGGGGCCCAGTTTAGTTTTCTTTTTCATCATCCCCCACCAACTACAATATGTCACCCTTTGAATGTTGTTAGCTATAGAAGACAAAAATAATTAACAATCCAGATTCAACGAGAGAAAAGGTCTACTGACTCAATCAATATAGAGTGCTTTTATGGTGCAATTCCAACTATATGGTCATATGTTCAATCCCACCTAACCCACCAAATCCCTGATAAAAAACCTCTTCCACGATTCAAATTTGGATAGATTATCCCTAAAAGACAAACAACTTTCTAAAGTTTTCGATAGCGCTTAGCTCAGGGCAATGACTTCGTTTTACCAAGCAAAAGCAAAGTAAAAATCCTATATACTTCCCCTCGCGTTTGATTTGGGAGGAAACTTGTTACGTGCTTTCCTCTACCTCTCCTAATGGTGGAAATTTTAGTGCTTTACTTCGAGGGAAACCAATACCTCCTAAATAAAAAATAAAGAGGATACGTCTATTGAGAAAATGTTCCTGCTGATTCTCATTAATCAAGTTTATTTAAATACAATGAAAAGTAACTACTCTCAATGCTTATCTCTAACCTATAGAAATTCAGCAAATAAACTCTAGCTAACAACACCTACATGTGGGTAACATCCACTTTATTTACTTATGTAGATGAGATCAAATCCCTAACTCCCCAACTTTCTCTCTTCCACGCATGCACATATCATCCCCCATTCCTTCGAAGAACCTGGTCCTCTTGGTTAGCATCAACATAATGAGCCTCATCTTCGCCCCATGATCCCTCCATCAAATACAATCTCCGTGTCTTGCATCAGTGTCCTGGAGAGAACTTTTCATCACAGTTATAACATAACCCTTTGGCACGCCTCTCTTGAATTTGAGTTGGAGTAAGTCGGGTGATAGTTGGATGGGCTGATTTGGGGCCAACTGTGCTAAGATCTACTTGATTTATGTCCCGTTCAAATCTAATTTTTTCTTCTTGTAACCACGCCAAGCCAATGGAAGAAGCCAATGATGTGGGCTTGAACAATTGAACATCGTATTTTAATTCATCTCTAACTCCACTTAGAAAACAACTAACCATGTATGACTCATTTACCCCGTCCGTACGATTGGCAAAGGCTTCAACTTGTGTCTGGTACTCATCTACCGACGCTTCTTATCTTAGCTTGGTGAGGGCGCCTACGAGATCATCATACTCTGTCGGACCAAAACAAGATTCTAGGGCCTTGGAGAAGGCAGCCCAACTGGTAAGGGCTCCAGAGTTCTCCATCCACTTGTACCATTGCAAAGCTCTCCCGTCCATGTGAAAAGATGCAATAATCATTCGCTGCGTAGCCGCCGTTTGATAATAATTGAAAAATTGTTTAGCGCGATAAACCAACCCAAGGGATCGCTGCCATCAAACGTTGGGAAGTCTAATCGAACGGTTCGAGTTTGGATACCACCCACATCCCCGGTCTGTGAATTTCCTCCCGATCGGGTGTTAGTGTCAGGATGAGTAGGATAATTCGAGTTGCACTAGTGCCCACCAAAACTCTTAGGGGCCATTTGGATATGCGGATTTTAGAATCCAGGTTTTTAGTTTGAAAACAATATAAAAGAGGGTTCATGAACAAGTTGATGTATGCTGTCCTGACAGTGATTCTTGGATTTTAAGTGAGAAATTCAGGTTTTAAAATTCTCTCCTGCATCCTGAGATTTCTAATATCTAGAAATATGGGAGGATATGCTACTCTCTTGCTGACGGAAAGAAGGGCGAGAAGTAAAACACAAGTAAAAAATGACGGCTGGTCCGCCTCTTCTCTTAGCTACAATTTCGAAGAAATCCAGGATTCTAAAATCCGGGTATCCAAACAGCCCCTTAAACTCCGAAGTTAAGATTGCTTAGGCAATATGATGGGTGACCTCCCGAGAAGTCATTGTGTTGCACCCGCCACTTTACCTTTAAAAAAAAAAAAAAAAAAAAAAAGAACTGTTAGGCCCCGTTGACAACCGAAAAATTTTGGGCCAATAATTGGTTGGGGGCCTCACCATCGGTTGTCACAATCTGAAATGAACAGGGCCTTAGCGTTTCACTAACAAATGTTGAACCATCGATTTTATAGTTCTTTATCTTGAGCATGGTATGTTTATCTTGCACGGGAACAAGCTAGACCGTGTGAATTGAGCCATGGTGCTCTACAAGATCAACAATCTTGATTATACATAGATGTTTCTCGTGTGGCTGGATGCCTAAAAATGATTTTCAACATTGATCTGACCGGTATGGTTTGCAATCAAAGAGGGCAATCATGAAATCAACGGTGCTAAATATAAGCAACTGCACTTATATAGATGATGAACAAAAGTGCTTTGGTTGTTTGCTTATGTTTTATTTTTGAAATTGCCTCTTTGCTCCTGGGCCATTTCAATCCAAAATTGTACAACCCTATTTGAGCATTATTGCAATGCAAATTCGCTACCCCTGACCATCCAAAAGCTTTTCTCCTCTAAAAAATCTCCACCTATTTGGTTTGTAACAATGAGGTGAGCTCATTGCAACATACTGGATGGGTCCCGCCTTTGATTGATCTAAACCATCCATTTGATTTATGACTTTAAAATTATGCAAATAATTCACTCCTAACATCTAATATAGATTATTGGATTTTAGGATTGGATGATGTGAGTGATTCTGGGGGCCATGAGAGATCAAGTGAATGGTAGGGATCTGTCAATAGTGAGCTGCTGTAATGAAAACTCCTCATTGTATTACAATGAGATCATGCTTGTGTACCATGGGATCCAAAAATGTCCCCACAATTATACTCCAAATTAGCAACATGTTCCTACACATATGTGTAGAGAGTTCTCTACACACTAGCTTAAAATACAGTGGGGGCCCACATTGTTTGGATCACATCTATTTTAAAAGCCCTCACATAGATAGGGTGTCTACAAAAAATCAGATTCATAGGATCATCCCAACCCTACGATTTGTGGAGGTAAAATGGATGTCTTTAAACCTTTACAAATTAATCCATTTTTTGCCTCCACAGTTCGAATCGTTAGGATGATCCTATGGATCTGATTTTTTGTGGACAACCTATCTATGTGAGGGCCTTAAAAATGAATGGTTTGGATCACCCAAATAATGTGGCCCCTACTGTATTTTAAGCTAGTGTGTAGATAACTTATCTACACATGTGTAGGAACCGTTTTCTCTTATATATATATGTTGTTTTCTTTTCCTTTTTTTTTTTTTTTTTGTGAAACAGTAAGGATGAATAGGTCGATCCAAGAGGGGGCAAAAAGATATAGATAGAATGAACAAAGTGAGAGCCCTCAAGGGAGGAAGAAAGTTTCCTTTTCATTGTATGACCAGACAAAAGGATAGCAGGCATAGTCACAAATATTTGTCTAGGGAATGGGGTATTTCGGAATATTTTATTTTCTAAATTTTGGATTTATATCAAGAAAAAACTAGATAATAAAATAATTAAATTATATAAAATATAAAATTTAATAACAAAATTAGGTCTACACTCAACATCAGGAGTTTATTGCGATATTTTCGTGACATTTTTTTGCTGTAAAAAATAAAATAAGATGATTTCTCAATATTTTTTTTTTAAATCTCAGAAATTTTTTGGGATTTTGTCATATTATAAAAAATCACAGAATATCTCAAAAATATCAGAGAAATTTGTGACTATGATAGCTAGTAGCATTTCTAGCTCATTTGATGCAAACCAAGAAGTTAAAAGTAAGAAAATGACGTTTTCGCTTGGCTTAGCAACCAGAGGGGTGGAGTCTATTGTTTTCTGAACAAAGCCATTGGGGTTTGCAAATGTTACTTATTCATACATTACATGACAGACTTTTCTTCTAAATGACAGTATTAATATATAAGCAAATTTTTTAGTACAAAATTAACAAACTTCGTCGGACGAGTCCAATCGATGAATCAATGGTAACACGTCCGGCAGCCGACTGCAGTTGTCGAAAATTCAACAACTTGCCACTATTTAAAAGACTGAAAATAATTAAGTAAATAATTGAAAATTCAACAACTTGATAGTATTTAAAAGACAGTGCAAATAATTTAGTAAATAATTGAAGGCCTCCCTCCAGTGGATTCAAGGCTGGTGATTTTGCTCTGCTTCCCTCAGCGCATCCACAAAGACGTCCTTCAGATGACTGTTGGTTGCTGCTACTCTCTGAGACATCACGTCGAATTCTCCTCCCGATCTGATGCAAAAAATAAAGAGATAATATCTCTGAAAATTTCGAAATAACTTTGGAGAAAGTGCAGATTTTCTTTTTAATAGATCTCCACGGCCTGTGGAGACTAGCCAATCTCATGAATAATATGAAATGAATGATATTAAAGATTTGTGTTTGTATGGTGTTTTCGTTTTTTTTTTTCTCTTGTTCCTAGGAGCGCCAATGATTTGGGTGATCATCCCGCCAAGTCAAGAGCATCGAGAACCTAATTTTATATGGGGGCAATCTTTACCGCCCAAAGTGCACTTGTAATCCTTCCTTTTTAATGAAATTGGTATCTTTATCAAAAAAATAATGCAGATTTTATTTATAAAGCACAGGGAGACATACGGGTCAAATACAAGGCCGCCAGCTTCTTGAACAATCACAGCTCCACCCGCCACATCCCTAAGTGTAGAACAAACTAGCATCAGCAGTAAATTCAATTGAATTCTTTCCACTGGAATTTTTTTTACAATTTCCAAAAAAATAAAAATAAAATACCAGGGCCCCCCAAATCCGAGCTCGTAAAAGAGATCAAGTCTTCCACACGCTATGCCACAAAGATTCAAAGCACATGAGCCACTCATCCTAAGCGATCTCACCTGATCAGCCAGGAAATAATTATTGAGCCCAACACAATTATCATCCAAGTCCCGAAAGATAATATGATTAATTTAAATGTTACCTTGAAAAGTAAGCTGTTAATTCTATTTGTAGTAGCATCCACTGTAGATATATCACGCTTTGTTCCAACCTGCTTATGAGTCCAACATTACTAAGTTGCAAATGTAACAAAATAATAATTAAAAAAAAGGCTACAATGCAATACATTCTTAGCACCAGGGTTAGTATGGCATGGATTAAAATATACCCAAGATGTTTCTTTTGTCCGGATCAAGGCGATCAGAAGATAAAGAAATGGTCGTTACATTCACGATAATTACATATTTACAAAATACCCTGTCAATTCATCCTATTTCATTAGTAATATTTTCCAGTGCAGAGCTATAATATTTTATATATTATCCTTAAATTTGCAGACTCAATGTCATGCTTGAGGCTATGAAAAGCTGGGCACCTTCAAAGATCAGATTGTTGGAGAGCTCCAGAGTGAGAAACCCACAGGGATGGTGGTAATCATAAGGAAATAGATTACAGCCAACATTGAAAAGTGAGCAGTCATGTCACATGGAACTTTGCATTGGCTCAGCATGAAAAGATCTTCTTTGAAGCACCCAGGAGTGTGAAAGAGTTCATAAAGCAGCACTGTAGCGGTGTATATTTATTTTTAGGAAAGTTGTTAGCTATCCGTGTTCATTTGACAATTGAGACATAAGCAAACCAAAAAAATCAACCAGGCTTCCACAAAAGCAGCATACATCTCCAACTTCAACCGTATCAGTCCACTGCTTCCAGAGGTGGAAACGAACATCGTGTACTCCCTAGTTATTGATTTCGTTTCGGCCGAAATGACCGAAGCATTCACTTCGTCCAGAAAACCGGAATGGAACAGGGTCCGTTCTGTTTCGTCCGGCGTTTCGTCCTGTTTCATCCAAGACACGGTGTTTCGTCCTCTTTTGTTGGCCCTGTTTCGGACGAAACACATACTTTTACTTCTTCTTCTCCTCTTTTCTTCTTGACTCTTCTTGGTTCTCTTCTCTTATTCGTGCCTACACTTTTTACTTTTTTTTCTCCTCTTCTTCTTGGCTCTTCCCAATTTTCTTCTCTTCTTCTTGCCTCTTCTTAGAACTGCCTCAAGATTTACATGTAAATAGAGGAATACCTCCAGTTAGATTTATTAAAAATAGTTTCAAGACCCAATTTTAGGAGGATAAAAAGTTAACTTTCCAGTTCTAGTATAGAATTTGACCTTTTTGGTCATTTCGGGCCGGGTCAAAATCTTAACTTCCAAATGATGGGTTATTTTTTTCAATTCTAAAAGTCATAAATTCTATAATGTCCAAACATTATTAAATCCCAAAAGTCAGGTAAAAGATCGCATAATATAGTCTCTAAAAAAGTTTCAACTAGTCAGGCACTGGTCTACATAGGCATTTTAGCTAACAGTGATTTTCTTTTAAGTAAATGATGGATCTTTACAACCTTGAAATATTCAAAAAATAAAAAATAAAAAATCTTTACAACCTTGATGTTATGGTGGATTGGGTTTGCATAGGATGACCCTTTTGTTCTAATTTTTAGTAATTGCCGATTTTTTGTTTTTTTTGTTTTTTAACTATACAACTTAACTCAACTAAACTCAACTAAGCTTGTCCCAAACTAGCTGTGGTGGGCTAATGAATCCTTTAGAAAATTTTCATGAAGAAGGTGAAAGAATCTACCCGGCTCAAGTTGACCAAGTCTAATCCTGACACTAGTTGGGTTCATCTACATGGACCATTTTCTTCCATTCTATCCTATCTAAGGTCATGTTCTCTGTTATGTTTCTAGCCCTCAAGTCTTTCCTCATTGTTTCTACCCAAGTTGTTTTGGGTCTACCCCTACCTCTTTTTACTCCATCAACTTGGCACGAGTCACTTCTCACTGGAGCATCCAAAAGGCCTACATTGGATATGCCCAAACCAAACCATCTTAAGCGGTGTTCTCTCATCTTCCACTCAATTGGTGCCACCCCTACCTTTTTACGGATGTCTTCATTTTAATTCGATCTATCCTTATGTGGCCGCACATCCATCTAAGCATTCGCATCTCCACTACACTCATCTTATGCACATGCTGCTTCTAGGTGACCCAACATTCTGAGCCGTACAGCATGACTCGCCTCACAACTGTCTTATAAAACTTTCCCTTCAACTTTGTAGGCATTTTACGATCGTACAGAACTCCTGAAGCATGCTTCCACTACAACCAACCTGCTCTTATTCTATGATTAACATCCTCTTCAATCTCTCCTTCCTTAGGTATGATTGAACCAAGATAGCGAAAGATATCCCTCTTAGGTACCTCCTGTCCAGTCATATTTACTACATCCGTGCGCTGCCTCCTTACATTACTAAAGTTGCACTCCGTATACTGTCTTAGTCCAGCTCAGTCTAAAACCTTTGGATTCCAAAGTAGTTCTCCATAGCTCTAACTTAGTATTAACACCTGCTTTGGTTTTGTCAATTAATACTATGTCATCTGTAAGTTCATCCATAACTAGTTTAAAATTTTTAACTATAAAAAGAAAAATTTCCTATCACCGTAGCATCTTTTCCGAAACGAAACGGCGAAGCGTTCTGTTCCACTGGCCAAAACAAAACAGAAATGATAACTACGATGTATTCTCATTCTCATTTTTGGTGAATTATGTTTAGGTTTGATCTCTCTCACAAAGAAAATTCCATTACAATTTTGTTCTTGTCATTAACTGAGTTTACAGAGGTTCACCCAATAACAATGCACTCAATTTCCCCGAAGTTTATGAGATTGTCATCTATTCTTGTAAGTGATTAACTCCTACATTGAGTCACTCATAAACTTACATAGGAAAGCGTAATTGGTTCTCCAAGCAAACGAGAACCCGGACTGCCATAATTCAATTTCGGAAGTACTATTAATTCAGATTTGTCTTTTTGGTAGGTAAGTTGTGGTTTGGCATGACCCCTACCAGTTTATTAATGAATACAATAAAATAAATGTAGTAAATCAGAGTTATCTAGTTTTGGCGCTCAAAACAGATACTATTCAAGAGCTTCCAAATTATCCTTAAATAGAGTAATTCTGAATGTTTGACACAAGTTGATCACAAATTCAGTTACCATACCATTTTTCTTCAAGTTTTCAAATGCTCAAATTCATTACTTTAGTACTATACTCAATAAAGATTTCAAGTATGCCTTGAAAGGCTTCAACAACTGCCTTTTATCTTGGCGGCAGTTAAGAAGTATCTTGTGAACATGGAATACATTTATGAAACAATTCTGATGTGTCTCAAGACAGGGCTGAAATAAACTTGATAATTGTTAGGGAGTGATTTTGTTTTTCCTACAATAAATTGCACTAATATGATAGAACTCATATATCCATAACAGCCAGCATTCAGGGTAAGATATATAAAGGACACACCGAAGCAAACTAGACAACCTCAAGGCTTTATAGGCCTGGTTTTAATTTTTCCTCCGCAAACAACGTGAAACAACCACAATGTTTCCATTTCCATCCCTGTCAAAATGCATGCCGAATCCAAAAAACATATCAAAACCAAAATCGTACTAAGTGTATTAGTGATATACTAAATCATCCGGTGTTAAATAATTATATATATATATATTAATATATATGAATTACATAAGAAATGTGGAGTATGTATTATGTACAGTTATTTATATAAATTACATCTAAAATGTGGCATGTACTAAATTAAAAGACATGCGCAACAACACATTGATGTAGGATAGGGCTGGCAACGGGGCGAGGCGGGGCGGGGCCGGATGTTGTATTCCCCGTCCCCGCTTCGGGTATGACGGGGAATACCTAATCCCCATCCCCGCCTCACACAAAAATCCTCACCTTAAAAAAGCTTTCTAACACCCAAAAAAAAAAAAAAGACAAGCCGTGTTTGTGCACTTATCAAAATCTGGTAGTGCCAATATCACTAGCATAAAAAAATATTTACTGTTAACTTAAAAAACATTAAAACAATACCAAAATAAGAGGATATTAATAATGGCTTGCATATTAAAACGGGTCGGGGCGGGGCAAGGCGGGTCGATCTCCATCCCCATCCCCGCCCCGTCTCGGGAATTTTTCCCCGTCCCCGCCCCGTTCGGGGCGGGTCCTCGTTTTAACGGGGAAATTGCCAGCCCTAATGTAGGGCCGTGAAGAGAAATTGAAGAAAGGAGAGCGAGATAAACGAAAGGAGATAGAATTAGAAGAATAGGGAGAAGAGACGAATTTAGGGAGAAGTAGAAGAAGAAGAGAAGAGGAGAAGAAGAAGAAAACAGTAGAGGGGGGAATCAATCTTTATTCAATAATCATTCAATGTTACAAAATAAACTCTAAAGAGGCCTATATATAGGCAAATAAACAATCTAAAAGATAGAAACCTACTATAATAAGAATTCCTAAAAATAACATGGAAAATAAAATCCTAGAAACTAATAACATGGAAAAAAATACTAGAAACTAAATAATGCGGAAATAAATCCTAATATCTGCATCATTCTCCACCACTTGAAAAGCACTCGCCCTCGAGTTCTAATCCGCCTGGATTAAATACGTAGACGACACATTCGAGCAGCATGAGTCACAATCTTTCGGCGACACTCCTAATGTGTAATGCTCGTAACAACTGGGAGAAGTGTCTGAAATGCCGAAGGAGTGAGAGGGAAGAAATCGCCAATGTAGAACCATAAATGCGCAAACCTCTCCTGACAAGTAATGTAGCAGGGAAACTGGCAACGAACTCCTCCTGGATCGGTGGGATCGGCATAACATCCATGGGCAGTACCAATCCATAACTAACCTTAAGAAGGTCATTATCTACTGATATCACATCAGGTGCAATGGAATTAACAACACAATTTTCGGCCACAATATCTACCTCGACTGTTGAAGTGCTAAGTTGTCTCTCTAGATGCTCGGCAATTGGTGCTGGGGAAATATCTGAATCATCATGGTCGGCAAGTGGTGCTTGGGAAATATCTGAATCATCATGCTCGTCAATGTCGGCCTCAGCAATCACTGGACTCTCTGGCTCTATATCTGACATCTCTGACTCAGTATCTGACATAATCATAGGCTCAACAACTATAATGGTCTCATCCACAAGATCATCTGTCGGACCAATAACATCATCTATGTCTGGCTTGCCAATAGTGTTAGCAAATTTCGTCGCTGGTTCAATTTCGGCCTCTCGTGCATGATGTGCTGCGATGTTCCGTTCAAAGCGAGTGAAGACTTCAGCATCTTGTTCGCGCAACAATTTACTCGCATGCAAGTTACGCGCTATCCTTTCCAAGGTTGCCTGAAATTCAACTTCTTGTGCAAGTCGAGCAGCTTCTTCTCGTCGAGCAACTGCTTCTCACGCATCAATTGTTTTTCATACCGATATGCCCTTATTGCGAAAATACCCATAAACTCATCACGAACATCCTCCCATCGACGAAAATAAGAACTGCGATGACGGTCCGTGATTCGATTTATCCATAACCTCTAGGCTTGTCGTCGTACAGTTTCTCTGGCTCGGTAGATGGTCACTCGGTGATCATAGCCGTAGTACTCATGATATGCATCCAAAGCATTGATCCACCGTAGACAGACAGTCTCATAATAACTATAGGGAGTGCTGTTTTAGAAATATTGATCATCGTACCCGTCAAAATATGGAACATAGGGCGGAGCCATTGGAATCGACGTCGAAAACTGAAATCAACTGTCTGATCTGTCTGGCATGTCGAAAGAAGCATAACGTCTGTCGCGGATCTGAAATCGGATGAGTGAAAGCTGATGATCGGAAGAAAGAGCGCGAACAACGGTTGAGATGGCTCCTGAAACTGTGCAAAAACTCACTGTTTGTTGCTAAAAATAGGCTGGATGCGCTCTAAAAGTTGTCACGAACAACATTCGTGTTGATGTCGATGGCGAATTTTGAGCAGAAATAGCCCAAACAAGGAGAGAGAAAAACTAACGGAGAGAGGAGAGAAAAAATGTGAGGGGGCAGAGAGAGAAAGTAGAGAGAGACTCTTTCTTTTTCTCTTTTTTTTCTGATTTTTTTTTTTTCTGTTATTTTTTCTGATATTTTAGGGCTTGGGTGCCGAAAGGAAAAAAGAGGGGGTTTAAATAAATGCAAAGACTAAAGTAATGAAGAGAGGGGAGGGGTCCAGGTAAAGAGGAGGGGTGAATTTACTTTAGTATAAAGTAAATAAAAAAGGGTGGTTGTACTGGTTTAATAGGGGGAATTATAATAACTAATATATTAGGAGAGGGGGTGTACTGGGAAGAAAGAGAGGGTGGGGGAATAGGCCTTTTGAAAAGGAAAGTGGGCACGTGACCATCTAATAAAGAGGTGTGTATTCTATTAGTAAACTGATACTATAATAATAACTATAACTTTCGCTTTTTATTTTGGCTTTAACTTGCCTTGCTCTACAAGTCAACGAAGCTTCTTTGCCTGCTCTGTGTACCCCACACGACAGCACAAAAGGTAACTTTCTTATTTTTGCTGCTTTTGCTTGTTATCTTTTTAGGTAACATGCTATCTTTGGTAACCTGCTGCCTTTAGGTAACATGTTACCCCGTTACCAAAAAGTCCAAAAGTCAGGAGATAAGGATGGAAACATTGCCTTTCCTTCATAGTCACGTAACAGGGCCTCTCCGGATTGTTTGCATACGGCAACGGCAAGGGCAATGGCTGGAGATTTCGGCCACCAAGCTTTATGAAAAAATTCAAACTGTTTGTAGTTACTGAAGCTGAAGTTTCTGGACTATGTAAAGTGTTGCAAGTCCTTGAACAAGAGCAAAAAGTCTGCTGCAATTTCCTAATATTCCAGCAATTAAAGGAGACTTCGAGGGTCGGTTTGCTTCTCTAAAAGTGCAGTAATCTCTGAGTTTTGAGCATGGAATCCGAGGGCTGTGAGGTGTGCTTTTTATAGCAAATCTCAGCCGAAGGCTTTGGATCCAAGGTGTGAGCAGCAGAATGCAGGGTGAAAACTAAAAGATGAGAGTTGCAAAGGGATGGTGATTGAAATCTCAAGTTGGACGGCTGATTTTCGGGGCAGCTACCTGCGATTTAAGGGCTGATCTAATGGCTGATCTCGATCACAGATGGATCCTTTTCACAGATTTTTACTGAAAGAATAGCGGAAAATTTGATGGCGATTCACAGTTAGACCTTTGGAGACTTGGCTCTTTCGCTTTGATACCAAATTGATGTAGGACCGTGAAGAGAAATTGAAGAAAGGGGAGCAAAATAGACGAAATGAGATAGAATTAGAAGAATAGGGGAAGAAGAGACGAAAATAACCTGAAGAAGAGACGAATTTAGGGAGAAGTAGAAGAACAAGAAAATAGTAGAGGGGAGAATAAATCTTTATTCAATAATCAATCAATGTTACAAAAAAAGCTCTAAAGATGCCTATATATAGGCAAATAAACAACCTAAAAAATACAAACCTACTAAAATAAGAATTCCTAAAAATAACATGGAAAATAAAATCCTAGAAACTAATAACATGGAAAAAAATACTAGAAACTAAATAATGCGGAAATAAATCCAAATATTTGCATCACACATCTACTAAATTACATCTAAAAAGTGGTTGGTGTGCTTATAGATGGTTTCAAAGTGTTTTTGTACTTATTCTCGCATTTCTTGAAGTTTCATTCTAAATTTCTACCAAAATCAAAATATTTTTATTTCAGTGGCGATCGAAACCAAAACTAAGACAAAAATTTAAAACCCTGTATATAAGAAGAGCATCCTAACATCATGCATACGTCCTTTACTGGTTATTGACAATTTTACAACATCATGGAAATAATCAGATACCCACGTAACCTTTCAAAAAATAAAAAATAAAATCAGATACCCACTGATGCAGGACAATACCTAGAATAGGGAAGATCCTACACTCCTAATGGGATAAAGGTTTAGGAAATATTTAGGGCTAACATGGAATACTAGAAAACACTTAAAATATTAACCTAGGGCTGAATTAACACGTGATTATTTTACGGGCAGCAAAACAGGGTCAAATTAGCTTAATTTAGGCCAAAAGGGCGTTTTGGTAATTTGGACAAATCTAGAACTTGAAGGAAACTGCTGTCCATATCATAGGTAAAGGTTTATATAGGTAAAAGAAAGGTTAATCTAGGGTTTAGGCTCCGATTTGGTGGTAGGTTTAGGCTAAGGATCTTTTAAAAGGGTTTTCTGGCTTGAAAATGGTGCAAATTTTCAATAAGCCTCAAAAGGGGTTTAAAGTTATGGTTCTTGGGTGTTTAGGCTAAGGTTTAATCATAAAAACAGTCCTTCAAAATCTCGAAACGAGATCTTGAAGAACGAAAGAGATATATGGATTTTGGGTTTTTGTATTTTAGGGTTCAAGAATAAAGAAAAAAGAAAATTTGATTTATTAACCTTCTTTGTGCTGATTTGATTGAGGAAATAGAAGATAATAAAGGAGAGCTGATGAGAGAAGATGGTTCCAAACCACCAAGAGGAGAAGAGAAGAAGAAGTTCAAGCCACAATAGCTCTCACGAAAATCTCAATTCTATTCAATATTCAAAAGTCTCTTACATTGCTTTCATAAGATGTATTTATAAGTAAAAGAAACCCTGGAAGATAACCTAAAGTTAAGAACTAATCTCAACCACTCATCTTATCTAAAGCAAAGCTAAATAAAGATAAAAACTTACCAAAAATAGTAATGCCGTAATTGATCTATAAGGCTATACCCCTTCGTAAAAACAGTTATAACTTGCTCAAAACACATTCAAATCTTGTGATCTTGGGCCCATTAGATAGGTAATTGAAAAACCTTTCTAATAATACCAAAAATACACCAAACGGGTGAGATTTGATGCCAAAAAGTAGGCTACAACTAAAATGACGAAAATAATAGTTAAAATATAAAAACTTGTTCAACGCCAACGACTGGAACAATCTTTATGATTTTCATCCGCATCACCCACACAATGACTTAGTTTCATCATGATACACATTTAACATCCTACATAATTGCCAAAGTTTTACATCCCATGTTGCAAACATTATTCACAACATAGGAACGAGCTAATATTTTTGTTATTGTTATAACCTGCAGTAAGAGAATTACATTTTTAAAAGTCAAAACTACAAAACATGTAAGAAGAAGAAAAATACTCAGCAAATAGAGAAAAACAAGTGCATTGAAAGTATAGGATAAGATAACTTTCACAGTTTTCACTAGAAATTAATATTTGTGTACCTCTGTTGCAAGGAGGGATCTAACCAGTTCAGTTTGAGATGATGCTGCAGGATAAAAATTTTGACATTTTGGTATTAGAGCATCAAAGAAGGATAGAATAAGGTGCCAAAGGATAATATTTTAGGAAAATTAAAGGAGATGAATACCATAGGTGGAGATGATAAAATTACGCACCTTTTATTGGATTTGCATTCAAGAATGCACCTTGCCCACGGATACCAGTAAAGAGCTACAAAACCACAATGCTAGTAATTTAAACCTCTCTTGAGCCATGCTTTTACATTCTTATTAGCACATTAAAATATTCTCCTAAATAAATTAAGAAGAGGATTCCATTTCAAAAAAAAATAAAAAAGATTAAGAGGACTATCATTCAACACAGCTAGGTAATAAAACTGCAAAACATATCTCATAAATTCTAAATGATGGTTTGATGACTTATAAAAAAGTCAATTAAATATCTTATTTTCTGATGCCAACAATGTTCAGTGAACACAGTATGAGGGATAAAAAAGTAATGATCCAATTACAAATCCTGAAACATGATGTACAGGTCCCACATCTGATATCCGATTCATGTATTAGGGATGTTCCATGCTCCATGAAGTTTCCCTGGAGGACGCACATGCCAACAATATAACGGAAACATGTGAATGCGGATATCAGAATGGTATCATAATATATTTTGTTTTTTCTTTATTATAGTGGTATTATTGTTTATGATGTATGGGGATTTGCTAGGGACCATCGCAGAAGGCATTTCAAAGGCAGGCTGTTGCATGAGAGAGCAGCCACCCCATGAATAAGACAAAATCCATTGAAAAGTGAGCCTATGTGGCTGCTCTCTCATGCAACAGCCCGTCCGCGAAATGCCTTCTGCGATGGTCCCCAGCAAATCCCTGATGTATGAAGCTGTAATGATTGTGTAATTACCTGGAAATGATTTTCCTATAGTGTATGTGTATGAGGGAATTTTCCTGTAATAGTATACCTTTCAACATTATGATATAATAGCATGGAAATGTTTTCACCAGCTTTGTTGGGGCCGCTGAGTCTTATACCTTGTGTCCACATATGACACAAATAAATCAACACCTAAGTGACATGGTATGTCATACAATCCAGGAATGGCAAATACGACGGGTAACAACCAGACAAGTATTTGTTACTAATCCTATGAAAACCCGAGTTCAACTAAAACTGATAGGAGGAAGATTTTTTTATAAAAAGGAGAACATCAAATACAAATTCTCACCTCATCCATTATAGGATTGTATACAACACCAATTGTAGGAACCTTTCCGATTGTAAGGCCAATTGACACACACACAAAAGGGAACCTACAGACAATAGGACACATCGTCACATTAACTAAATATGGGTGTGCCATGAGAAAAATTGAACTTACCCATGCACAAAATTTGTTGTTCCATCAAGAGGGTCTACCATCCATGTAGGATCATCGGTCAGCTCTGCAGTACCGAATGCAGCAGAAGTTTCTTCTCCTATGAACTAACACAAAGATAAGTAATGAGTTTAGTGACATTGTTACTCTTAAAAAATAAACATCATTGCAGATCAAAACTTTAAATAATGAATTATACATTTCAAATTGAATAAAAAATAGAGAAAGAAGATCAGAGTTTAACCTTGTGTTCAGGATACTTCTGCTTAAGATGATTAAATATGAGGTCTTCACATGCCTTATCTGTTTCAGTGACCAAATCCACCTTTATTCCAACAAAAAATCCATTATTTAAAATAAAGGAAATAAAGGACCTACCACGAAAATACAAATAAAATAAATACACAAACAAATAAATGAGAAGAGGAGTAGGTTTAGAAATAGAGTTAGGGTTAGAGAGGAAGAAGTGGAGTAGAAAAGATGAGGAGTCTCCAGTAAGGAGCACACTCATATATATGATGTAAATATAGGCCCAAATAGGACAACATGTGTACAAAGACTATAATACCCTCTAACATACAAGAAATGTCTAAACTACCCTTACACATTATTCAACACTTCCCCTCAAGCTGGAGTGTAAATACTATGGAACTCCAGCTTGCTACAAAGAAAACTACAATAACCAACTAAAAATAACCATACAACAAAAAGGACAATAATCTCAGACACACAGCCAGCTTGGTAAACACTCCTCAAGTTAGTGTGGTGAATACATAATGAAAAACATAATGAAAATAGCAATGGCCACAAGAGTACATCAACGAGATCAATGGCCACCAAAAAGGAGCAGCTTCCCCTGAATCAGCATGACGTCGAGAGCGATCAGAACAGGGTCTCCCCCTAAATCAGAACACGGCAAACGAAGCAGCATGCCAGCAACGATCAAACAGAAGCGCCTTAGCAAGGACAACAACGAGCCTAAAAAATTAAGCATGCCTAAGGCGCACACTGTGAACAACGACGAAGTAGCACAACGCTAGTATAAGGAGCATGAGTGAGAGATAACCAGCGAATGATGGAGGACACCATCGCCTGAGAGAGATAACCGACCAACGACGGGGGGCACAGTCTTCCGGAGAGACAACGTCGACGGGGGACACTGTTGCCTGGATATATAACCGACCAACGATGGGGGACACCGTCTTCTGGAGAGACAAGGTCGACAAGGAACACCGTCACCTGGAGATAACCAACCAACGATGGTGGACACCATCGCCTGGAGAGACAACCGACCGATGACGGGGTACATCGTCGCTTGAAGAGAGAAAACCGACCAATGACGGGGGACACCTTCGTCTGGAGAGACAAGGTTGATGGGGGCGCCTTCGCCTGGAGATAACCAACCAACGATGGGGGACACCATCGTCTGGAGACACGGTCGACGGCAGCACGTCGCCTTGAGAGATAACCAACCAACGACGAGGTACACTATCGTCTGGAGACAAGGTCAACAGGGGACACCGTCGCCCGAAGATAACCAACCAATGACGGGGGGGCACCATCGTCTAGAGACAAGGTTAACGGCAACATGTCACCTGAAGAGATACGACCGAAAGGCTTGTTAACGACTGTGCATGTAGCAGGACAATGAGAAGTAGACCGCAGCGCAAACCACAATGAATGTGTAAAACTATGCCATGAACACAAAGAAGAAACAACGATCAGGGCGAAGAACTGATTATGCGAAGAAGAAACCAAACAACCGAAGAATGATGAAATACATCACTAGAGAAGACGGCACGACAGAGGAGGAAGAACAACCACCAACCAACCACAACAAGAAGGACAAAGAACATAAAGGAAGCATCAACAACACTCCCCCTCGGGCGAGACTACATGAGCCCGGAGATGACAACACAAGAAAAGACATAAAGAAGACAACAAAGAAGACAATACCAAGACAACACTCCCCCTCGAGTTGAGGTCGAAGGCCTTCAACTTGCTAAGAAAATAGGACTTATAAGGCACCAAATCCCTCTTAGACATTTCATCAAGCACTTGGGGTGTACCTTGGAGATCAAGAGAAAGACCATAGAAGCTAAAAAATATAGAAAAGAGAAAATAAAGGATTTGAGGTGGAGTTTTGGGAATGGAAAAGGATTTTAGGGGAGTAGATGTAAACAACGACAAAGGCCATAGAAGACAAAAAAATATAGAAAAGAGAGACTAAGGGATTTGGGGTGGAGATTGGGGGTCTTGGATGGATTGGAATACAACAAATAGAGTCTGAGATGTATTTTTTTTTGGAGTTTCGGCAAAGGGGACAGAGAGACATTCAAGGATGGGGGATTTGGGTTTGGAGTTTCATGGAAACAAGAAAAGAGAGTGAGGATTTTCAGTAACCCAAATAAAGAAAAGACGAAGGTTTCCAGCTCTGATGCGCAGAGAGAGGAGGGAGAGATTTTCAAGAGTTAAAGAGATTTTTGGGATTTGGCCAAAGAGAAAATAGGGTTAAGGTTTTACGGAAAAAAGAGGGAAGGTGGGGTTTGCGTAATCTGGATTTGAGAAGATCTTGGATGGAGAGAGATTTTAGGGATTTATTGGGAATGAGAGATCAGGGAGGTAATGCACAAGGGGAAAAAAAGAAAAGAAAAGAAAAGAGGAGAATGCGAGAGAGAGAATACAAACACACACACACACACACACACACACACACAAAGAGAAATCTAAGGGAGAGATTCTAGGGGTTCCATGCAACACCCAAATGTGTGAAACCATACGTGAGAGAGAGATTGCGAAATAGAGAGAGAATGGCGTGGATGAGAGAGTTGGAGGGAGATGGCGTGATGGCTCTTCTTCTTTCTTTCTTTCCCTAGGATCTTTGCTCTGATACCATGTTAGAGTTAGGGTTAGAGAGGAAGAAGAAGGGTAGAGAAGATGATGAGTCTCCACTAAGGAGCTCCTTTCTTTCTTTCCCTAGGATCTTTGCTCTGATACCATGTTAGAGTTAGGGTTAGAGAGGAAGAAGAAGAGTAGAGAAGATGATGAGTCTCCACTAAGGAGCTCTCTCATGTATATGATGTATATATAGGCCCAAATAGGGCAACATATGTAGGAGGGCTATAATACCCTCTAACATACAAGTAATGCCTAAACTACCGTTACACATTATTCAACAAAACTCATCATAAGAACTTACGACACAAGCTAGTCCACTCATTGCAATAAGATTTACAGTATTCACCTGGTGGCCTCACCATGGATATGCCATAACATGAAGATCATGCTCATCAAATGATCCTAACCATCCAATTATATGTGAAACAACCAATTACTCCAAAAGCTTAAGTTGTTAGAGTTGTTATTTAATAATTTATACTTCAACCCTCTCACCCCCCCCCCCCCCCCCATGTGGCCCCTCTAGTTGGGTTGGCGTACACGTGTATTCATAATATCAAGGATTTGAGGGTTTTGAACCCATAACCTATCGTGACGCAATAGCTCTTGTACCATGTGAAACAACCAATTACTCCAAAAGTTTAAGATGTTAGAGTTGTTATTATTTAATCATTTATACTTCAACACTGCCCCTCACTTGTGGCCCCTCTTTTTGGGTTGGCCGTACACATGGATTCTTAATATCAAGGAGTTGTTGGGTTTTGAACCTAGAACGTATCGTGAGGCGATAGCTCTGATACCATGTGAAACAACCAATTACTCCAAAAGCTTAAGTTGTTAGAGTTGGTGTTATTTAATCATTTATACTTCAACACTCCCCCTCAAGTGTGGCCCCGCTTTTTGGATTGGCCATACAAGTGAATTCTTAATATAAGGAGTTGTTGGGTTTTGACCCCAGAACCTATCGTGAGGCAATAGCTCTTATACCATGTGAAACAACCAATTACTTCAAAAGCTTAAGCTTTAGAGTTGGGGTTATTGAATCATTTATACTTCAACATTATAGAGGATTTCAATGTGGCTGGTTGCTCAATCTTTTCAATTGCCTGGTTGCAGATCATTGATCAATGGTTAAGAACTAAGATCGATCGACTGGAGTTAACTTTTGGGCCATCTCATTTCCAAAGTAGGGGTCCACCGGAATGAACAGTCCATACTGACACAACAATGTGGGAGGGCCCCATCACTTCATGTCATGAGAACCCTTAGATAACTGCATTATAAAGAACCATTCTCCTTGCAATACACACAAATATAAACTCCCAAACTCTCTGACTTCTCGAATTCTTTTTAATCATAAGGCCATCTATAAAATTCGTCAACGAATACAAGCATAGAACACTGTTTTCGAGTTTCTGAATTTGACCATGGGTTCCAAAAAAAAAATCTGCCACAGACCCACATATAAAGCCCTATTTTATTTTCTTTATCCTTTTTTATGAACTCATGAGATGATTATCAAACCACTGTACAACTTGTTAGAATATGTGAGATCCAACCATTAGATTGGGTTAGATCTCGCCGTTGGATTTTTTTGTAGTAGGTAGGGCAAGTTGGTTAAGTGAGGCAACTCAGCTAGATTAGGCAACTAGATTGAATTAGTAATTATATTAGATGAGCAATATAATAACCTTGGATAGGATAGAATCAAAGAAAATGATCCACGTAGAAGAACCCAACTAGAACCAGGATTAGAGCCGGGTAGATCCCTTTTACCTTCTTCATGAATTTTTTTCCAAAGGATTCATTTAGCCGACCCCAACTAGTTTGGGACAAAGGCTTTGTCGAGTTGAGTTGAGTTGAGTTGAGATTAGATTAGCAATCGGGCTAGATTAGTATGTTTCTATCTTTATCTCTTTACTTGGTTGTATTGATATCTTTCTATCTTTATCCCTTTGAGTGTTCTATATAACGACTCATTAGGGTCTGATTGTAATCATCCAAGAATTAGTGGAATTTCCCAAATTTATCATGGTATTAGAGCAGAACGATCTTACCTCGGCTTGATTGTGAAATTCATTTTTCGGCGGACGGCTAATCCGCCCAGCCCGACAATAGTAGATCCCCATAATTTTTACCTTTCAAACCAGTTCTCTTACACACTCATCTTCTTCATTCTTCACCATGGCACTTTGATCCCCGGCGTCAAGAACTGATCACCCAATCTGCCATTACTTCCATCATTAAACTCAAGCGTTCATTTTCTTAGTTTTTGTAAACATAGCGGCCACAGCACCTTGTTCCGGCCACCAGTACTGCCATAAAAAGCTTTGCCTCAAGCTGTTCTTCTCCAACCTTGCTAAAGTTGCTTGAAAAAATCCTTGTAGTTTTGCTTATTTTCGATGGGTTCTAAGTGTTGGTATTCCATTCCAGCCATCATCATGATTTGCAGCATCTGTCTCTTCTACTTTTCGTTACCCTTCATAGGTTTTGAAGAAGAGATGGAAAAGGGCTATTACAATATCAAGAAAAAGAGAAAAAGGTACACGCTTTGTGCAAATTAACCTCAAAAGGCATTTAATGCAAGAGGTTCTCTCCTCTTGTAAATGGCAATAAAGAGATGGGCAAAAAATACAGCCCTCCAATTCTATTTCATGCATCATTCTTTTTATATATTGGCACCCCTTCTAATTTTTTTCAAAAGTTTCTTCTCTTGAAATTTTTTAACACCATTATTCTCTTGGAAGCCCATCTTATCTTACACCCACAAATTTAATATCCGCACCCTCATCCATTTTGCACTCTCTAAATACCTAAATTGTTGTGCCAATGTTTGTTGTCTTAGTTGCTAATTGTCGCTCATAATTTTACTTTCCTTCTCCTTCTCAATTTTATCTCCTCTTTCTCTCAAATTTTGTTTCTTTCGTTGGTATATTTCGGTCGAGGTACCTCGTTTGAGCCTTTGAGGTGCGTGCTCGAAATATTCTCTCCTTTCAGTTGAGGTGCTTCAATTGTTTTGAAGTGCGTGCCTGAGAGAGTAGTTTTCAATTCCATGAGGATCGGTAATGAAGCCAACCCATGATGTCTTACCCATCGAGATTCATTCTTGCCCATTCCGGAATTTAGGGCTGTGCATTACTCGGTTTTAACCGATTTAACCGACCGAACCAAATTATCGGTTCGGTTTCGGTTCAGTTCTTTTTTCCATCGGTTCGGTTTCGGTTCTGAAATGCATAGTAATTCGGTTATTGGTTTCGGTTTTTAACTAACAATAATTCGGTTGCACCGAATAACCTAAGTTTTAGAAATTTATTAGTGTTTCGGTTATCGGTTTCCGATATCGGTTTTGGTTTTAAAGATATAACATTTTTTTTACTAGGGACAACCCCCATTGGCATTGGCCATTAGAGAAAATTTTTTTTATGAAAGGGCTCTCCCGAGTAAAAAATAAAGGGTATTTATTTATCTTTAACTTAAAGACTTAAAGTCATAAAACTAAAACTAGGGTTTCCAGTTTCCACCACGATTTTTTTCTCTCCAATTTCTTCTTTATTGCAAGCACTGAACTGAAGCATCAAGCATTACAACTTAACAGCCGTCGCCCGCCGGCCCTCCGCGCGTCTCCGATCTCTCCATCTCTGGATTCCAGTAAGTATTTCCAGTTTCCACGATTAATTTATTTCTCCCCTCGTTTGGGAATTAGGGTTTTACATCTATCATTCCTCTTTTTACAGCCGCCGCCCGTTTGTAAATTAGGGTTTTTCTCCCCTTTGCAAGCAAGAACCGAAAGCCAAAGGTTTTTCTACCCACGCAGTGAAGCTCGTTTGCACGATTCTTTCTCCCCTCGTTTGCAACTGAAGCCAAAGGTTTGGGACTTTTGGGACTTAGGGTTGCATCTCTCCTACCTGGCAAAGGGTTTGACACCCGAGACTCCGACTCCAACTCCGGCGACCTCCATCTCTTTGACCGACCAAAGGTAATAATGATTTGTATTTTTTTTCTCTATGGTTAGCATTTAGATGATTCCTCTTTTTCTATCCTTTGTGGGGATTTGTTTTTGGAGAATGTGGAATTGTGGATGATTGTTTGGAGACTTGTGATTGGAAATTTCGGTTTGTTTGTGATTGGAAATCTATGAAGTTTGTGATTGTTTGTTGAAGTCTTGAAGAGGGTTTGGGTTTTGTCTATCCTTAGATCAACATATCTGGTTTTTGTGGTATGGTATGGGCTGAATCTACATGGATTTTGTGAAGAGGGTTTGATTGTTTGTTGAAGAGCCGAAGAGGGTTTGATTGTTTGTTGAATTTTCTTAAAGAGGGTTAGGGCATGGGCTGAATCGACATGGATTTTTTGAAGAGGGTTTGGTTGTTTGTTGAAGAGGGATTGGGTTTTGTGTTTATAATGTGTGGATTTCATGTTTGTATCATTGTAGTTTATTATTATGGGCGTTTGGGTATGTGCTTAATGTACATGGATTTTGTTTTAAATCTGATTTTTGAATTGACATGGGTTTTGTATTAAATCTTGGTATTGAATTGACATGGATTTCTGTCATGTGAATTTCATGGGTTTTGCTTATGGTTTTATTTTGTTCAATTTCTTCATATGGTTTTAAAAAACTTCTTCAATTTCTTCATATGGTTTTCTTTTATACTTTTCTTTTTGTCCTTAAATGTCGCAAGACGATGCTCCTAATCCTAATGTTATCATTAGTGAGCAATCTTCGAAAACTTCTCAGTCAAGCCAAACGGTTGCAACCTCACGAAAGAGAAAGTCAATGAAGCCAAGGTCAGAGGTGTGGGAGCACTTTGCAAAATTTGTTAATTATGAGGGTGACAGTCTAGGAAGCACGGGTACTCTCCCAAGGCTCCCGCACCCGACACGTATGGGGTGCGGGTACGTCCGGGGTGCGTACCCATTTTTTGTTTAAAAAAAAACTAGTTTTGGTGGTTGGGTGCGTGTCGGGTGCGCACCACGCGTACCCGACACGTCCTGCTTCTTCCTGCTGCTTCTCTCTCCTCTCCTGTACTTTTCTCTACTTTCCTGTACTCTGTATTTACATGTAAATCTTAAGTAAATGTCCATTTACTTAAGATTTACATGTAAATAACGAAATACCCCCCTTTTGGATTTATTAAAAATAGTTTCAACACCCAAATCTAAAAGGAAAAAAAGTCAACTCTCCAGTTCTAGAACAAAATTCAAAGAAAAAGGGTTGGGTCAAAATTTTAACTTTCTTAACTTCCAAACGGTGGGGTATTTTTCAAATTTTAAAAATTCATAAAATCTATCGTGTCCAAACATTATTAAATCCCAAAAGTCCGGTAAAAAAAATCTCATAATTTGGTCTCTAAAAATTATTCATCTTGTCAGGCACTGGTCAACACACTGGTGACGAACTTTTTTTTCTAATGAATGATGTATTGATGCCTCATGTTATGAAATATGGAACTTAATCACTTATGGAATGAAGAGTAATATTAGAATTTTCCATTTTGGTGATGTTATTATTATTTAATTGCTCTACAATTATTTTTTTTTAATTTTTATAAATATATAATAAAATATTAAAATATATTATTATATTCGGCGTACCTGAACGTACCCGCACCCGATTTTTTTGGCAAATCACGTACCCATGTACCCGTGTCGTGTCGTACCCGCACCCCGTACCCGTACCCGTGCTTCATAGGTGACAGTAAGGGTAACTACTGCGAGAAGGAGTTATTTTGTGATCCACGGAAAAATGGAACAACCGCACTTAGGAATCATATTTATTCATACAAAAAGTTCCCAACCAATATAAGTACAAAGCAGACACAGTTGAATTACCAACCCCTTAGGGGTCAAGAGGAGGATGGGATGGTAGTGGCACCCTTACTAGTTGGAAGTTTGATCAAGAGGCTATTAGAAATGCCTTAGCCCGTATGATCATTGTTGATGAGCTTCCGTTTAAGTTTGTGGAGAATGAAGGGTTTAGACATTTGATGTCAGTTGCTTGTCCTCGGTTTCATATTCTGTCACGTTCGACTGTTACGAGGGATTGCTTTCAATTCTTCATATAGATGAGAGATTGAAGTTGGAAAGGTTTTTTAAATATTCAAGTAAGAGGGTTTGTCTCACCACAGACACATGATCTTCTTTGCAAAGAATTAACTACATGTGTCCCATAGTTCATTATATAGACAATGATTGGAAGTTGCACAAAAAAATAATTAATTTTTGTCCAATTTCGAGTCACAAAGACGAAGCGATTGGTAAGGCGGTTGAGAAGTGTCTGCTTTATTGGGGCATTGATAAAGTGTTCACCATTACTGTGGACAATGAAACTTCAAATGATGTCGTGGTTGGATACTTGATGAGAATGATTGCAAACTGGGGTCTAGCATTTTGCAAGGAAAATACCTTCATACGAGGTGTATTGCACACATTATTAATCTAGTGGTGTGTGATGGGTTGAAAGAGGTGGGAATTTCGGTTGATCATGTTCGGGCCGCCGTTAGATATGTGTGAGGAGATCTCCAGCTAGGTTGAAGCTCTTTAAAGAGTGTGTTGAGACTGAAAGGATTCCAAGCAAAATTTCGTTGTGCCTGGATGTGTCTACTAGATGGAACTCAACCTATTTGATGTTAAATGCAGCTGCGAAATTTGAAAAGGCATTTGATAGGTTTGACAATCAAGATCCCTTTTTCAGTAGTGAACTTGATTCGGAGGATGTGAAAGGGGTTAGGAAGCCCGATCATGATGATTGGGAAAAAGTTAGGAATATGGCAGCCTTGCTTCAAAACTTCTATAACATCACCATACGGGTTTCTGGATCATTGTATGTTACATCCAATACCCTATTCCATGAAATTAGTGAGGTGGAATGCCTTTTGAAACAATGGTGTGAGAGTGAAGACTTTAAATTGGTATTGATGAGCAGGGGAATGAAAGAGAGGTTTGACAAATATTGGGGGGACACTGAAAAGATGAATAAGTTAATTTATATAGCGGTTGCTCTTGACCCTCGAAGGATGAATAGGTTTGACAAATGTTGTTTCGATTTTGCCAAGTTTGCTCTTATTGATTTGTATGGAGATGAAAAGAGCAAGGAGTTGGGAGAAAAAGTGTATGATGCCACACTTGAAATGTTTAATGAGTTAAACAATAAGAACAAGATCAACACAACTCATGACAATCAAGTTAACTTGGGGCAATCAATTTCAAGTGAGAATGCCCAAAACTCACAAATGCAAGAACCGAAACAACATGTGAGGAAGATGATGGAGGAAAAGTATAAGAAACACAAAATCGAATCGGGTGGTGGGGATAATAAAACGGAGTTGGACAGATATTAGGGTGGTGGAAACTTCATAGTCCCAGGTTTTCTATCTTGTCACAAATGGCTCGGAGTGTGTTAGCGGTTCCCATCTCCACGGTTGCTTCGGAGTCTGCATTTAGCACGGAGGGCGTGTTCTTGATGCATTTAGGAGTTCATTAACTCCTACGATAGTACAAGCTCTTATATGTGCTCAAGATTAGCTTTGTTCATCATCAATGCCGGTTAACATCGAAGAAGCATTAAAGGAGCTTGAAATGGTTGAAAATGGTAATATTTGTATTCTTTTAAATTTTTTTAAGTATGTTCTACTTCTTCTTCTTTTTTTACTTGAAACTTGATTGTACCTCTTTTTCTATTCTTTTTCAGAATTTTCCAATATTTCAGTCTTTGGAGATGTTTCTTCCAATGTTGATCTTTGAAGAGTGAAAGATTGAGGTTTGTTTGCTTCATTTTAGTTTTGTTAAATCTTGTGTTTCTCTCCCACTTTGTAATTTATTGCTCTTTCTTTTTTTTTACTAGATGTTATTCACTTGTATCAACTTGGTTTGTCACTTGTCAGTTGTGATTGGAGGTGGATTTGTATGGTGGTGGATTTGTATGGACTTTGCCACTTTGGAGGTGGATTTGTATGGTGGTGGGCCTTAGGCCTGGTCCTAGTGGGCCTTCTGTGGTGGAGTGGTGGTTATTTTACTAGGTTTAGACTTTATGTTGGCATCATGTTATGGTGGTGGATTTGTATGGACTTTGCCACTTTGGAGGTGGATTTGTATGGTGGTGGGCCTTAGGCCTGGTCCTAGTGGGCCTTCTGTGGTGGAGTGGTGGTTATTTTACTAGGTTTAGACTTTATGTTGGCATCATGTTATGGTGGTGGAGTGAAAAAAATACTGTCATGTTTCATGTTTATATCATTGTATGGACTATGGTTTGTAACTTTGTATCATTTAGGCAAATGTGGCATGTAATTGTAATATACTAATATGATATTTTCTGATCTTTTATCTTTAGGACCTAATCAAGTTATAGGCTTATAGCCATTTTTGGACTTTTCAATGTTTTCATCAGGTTAATCAGTTAATGGCTAGGAAGAAATTTTATGTCGTTTTTAAGGGAAGGAAGGTAAGGGTTTTTGACACTTGGCCAGAATGTCATGTGCAAGTTAACGGGTACAGGGGAGCATGCCACTGTCCTATAACAGCAAGGGGGAGGCGGAAGAGGCGTTCAATGCGTTCTTAAAACGCATTGAAGAAGAGCACCAACCAACATGAGTTACCCGTGACCGTGAGGATCTCAAAGAAGATAGCAAAGAGGAGATCCACGCTCGTGAGTGTGAGGATCAGCAACCTCAAAATCAAATTTCCCATGTCTTCTTGTGGCTGGCGTTATTATTCTTGTGTGTATTGGTATGGCCCACTTATGAGTTATGAGCTATGACTTATGATTGAGGAAAAACTTATCCATGTTGGCTGTTGCACTTTTTTCTTGTTGATGGTGGCTACATTGTTTTGATGAGGACTATTTGCAGTTTGCTGGCCACTTGATGAATTGATATGATTAATATGATTATGAACACTCACATTTTTGTATGATTGTATTAGTATCATTCTATATTTCTATGGATTAACTTTGTTCTAGAATTTGGATGGTGATGTAAAATGACTGAAATGAGCAACTGTTCTGTCCTTTGCCTTGGATTGGAGCCTTGGAGGCATATGTCATATGCTGCAGTTGAGAAACCTGAAGGTAATTGCATTTCCATATACATTGGATCTATTAAGTATTAATTCCCTATAGGCTATAGATAGTAATAGTAGAAGTTCTCACTTGCTGGTTGCTTTTTCGGGAGATATCAAATTATCAATGATTCAATGTCAATGTCATTGCCAATTTGCCATAACTTGAACTGAGGTAACTCCGTATTTTCATATACTTTCGTATTTCCAGACATATATAGTTGTTGAGTTATGCCATTCATTATTTCATATTTAACAAGTATGCTAAAAATGGGAAGAGAGTGATATACTGATATGGGCACTTGGGTCTTGGACTCTTGGGCACACTAGGCACTTAGGAAGTACGCAGTTACGAACTAGCCAGTAGCCACTAGACTTAGTATGCACAGCACTATGCAACTATCAACAATGCATTCATTTCCATGGGATTATTCATTATCATTATAGTATGCCATTCATTATAGACTTGTAGACTATTATGCTAAACCAAAAAAAATTTGCACCCTGTATATTAGTGTATTGTTTCAGACCTCTCGGTTTCGGTTCCGATTCAAAAATTAGGTGGTTCATGGCTTGATGCGCTGCTAACATTCAATTCGGTTGTAACTGAACTAACCAAACTACCGAAATATTTTTTCGGTTTCGGTCAGTTTCGGTTACCCGGGATTTCGGTTTCGGTTATGTATTTTGAATAACCGAAATATTTCGGTTCGGTTAATATTGGAAATTATGGTTCAGTTATAACCGAATGCTCAGGCCTATAGGCATTGGTCCGTAGTGACCCATTCTTACTCGCCCATTGAGGCTTGAGTTCTATTCTGCCCATTGAGGCAATCATTTGTTGAGGTCTGCACGCCCACTTTGTGGCTCATCTTCCAAGCGACAAATTCTTCAGCGAGTAGAAGGAATCATCATCTTCTTCAGCGAACAACATCAGTCACCCACTTCGGAAAGAGGCGATTGAGTCGGAATCTCGCATCGTTCTTGCAACCACCGGGGCCTTATCATCTAATGCTGAATCTCCGTCTGTGGATGACTCTCTCGATAAGGAACTTAGAGAGAATATAAAGTCCTGTCTCCTCCGGGGTGAGACCAGTAACACTGAAGTGGTGGAGGAAGACTCGGTTGAGTTTGTAGGATGACTGATATGGGCAAGAATTTTGGTATTGCATATGAGGAGGATATCCCCAGCACGCGTAATATCTTTATGGAGATCGTGAATAGGGATCGTCCATCATGCTCAAAGGTGAGAGTTATAGGGAAAGGCATGCGGGAACTAAGGGCTTTGCGATGAGCAAAGCCTTGGGAACTTCTTGGGTATCAAACAACTTTTAGCAGTGAAGCTAATCTATTGGAATATACGGGGTTTGAACTCGGAAAGTAAAAAACTGGATGTGAAGGACCTATGATGGAGGAGGAAGCCTGACATAGTCGCCATCATCAAATCGAAGATTGGTGGTGTTGATGAGAACATAATCAATGCAATCTGGGGAAGGAATAATCGGCAGTGGACTGCTAAAGATGCATGTGGTTCTTCGGGCAGTATATTCGTGATTTGGAAGGATGGAATCTTCAATATGGAGGAACACTTCATTGGTGAACAGTAATGTTATAAACGTTTCGTTTTCGTTCCGAAAACGGAATGAAATCCTCAAGATCTCGTTTCGTCCGAAATTTCGGTCATTTCGTCCGAAACTCATTTGTGGACACTTTGATTTTTTTGCCGACACACGTGTCGTGTCATGTCCGACACAACACCGGTGTCCACACGTGTCGACGCTCCTTTAGACACTTCTAAGTGTAATGCTAGAAGTGTCAGTAACTTTGTATGGATGTACGTGTATGAGTGTGCCACTATTTCTAGATTTTTATCGAAACCTCGCACACAAATCTATATCCACAAAACATGATTATATGTACTTTCTATTTTAGCCGTGTCCCTGTTTCTAAATTTTGGGAGTTTGCCATGTCCGACACTCGTGTCCGTGTCCACAGATCATAGGATTTCGTCCGAAATGGACGAAATTTTGAATTTTGTCCGAAATAGCCTATAACGGCTAGTTTGACTGTTTTTCGCAGAAATTACCTCAATGCCCCTGTAACGGCTCTTTTGGATTTTTGACCATTTTAGCCTCAAAATGTGACCGTTTATAGCTGTTGGGAAGGGTATTTTAGTCATTTTTACTAACACAAACAATAAAAAATTCTATAAATAGCATTTCCCCTACCTTCTCCTGCTCTACCTTCACATAAGTGATTCTCCTTCTCTTTTCTACTTTCACTTACACTATCTATTCTACTAAATTTCCTACAAGTCTACGCTCTTCTTCAACTCAATCCAAGTCCATTTTGGAGCAAAGGGAAGGCCTACCTTCAACTTACAACTACAAGAACTATTTCCAAAGGCTTGCAAATTACAAGTTACACTACAAATTTCAAGTGAAGGCTTACAAGTTACACTACAAATTTCAAGTGAGTGAAGGCTAATATTATCGTATTCTCTTCAAATCAAGTTCAACATCAAGGTTCTCTTTATTTCTTTCCATTTCCTTTCTTTTATTTCTTACTTCATATGTCCCCTTCTACTTCATTGTTTTTGTAATTTGTTTCCATTTCCTTTCTTCTAATTCATTTTCCCCCTTCTTCTACTTCATTTCAGAATGAGTGGGTTGGGACTTTCTGCAGGAGCATCCTCTATTGGTTCGATACCCGCTACATCGGATGACCCGGC
Organism: Tasmannia lanceolata; assembly: GCF_043159265.1. Taxonomy (NCBI): domain Eukaryota; kingdom Viridiplantae; phylum Streptophyta; class Magnoliopsida; order Canellales; family Winteraceae; genus Tasmannia; species Tasmannia lanceolata. Next base: position 51,022,517 of record NW_027518680.1, on the reverse strand, counting down.
ATGGGCTTACGGTACATTGGTTCCGGGTCAAAAAAATAAAGTAACTTGCATATTCTGTTGTAAAGTCATATCGGGTGGAGGTATAACCCGCTTGAAAGAACATTTAGCGACTGTTCCTGATGAAGTAGCATCATGCAGAAAAGTGACTGAAGATGTAAAATATCGAATGAAACAACTTTTAGATGCAAAGAAAAAAGAAAGGGCTAGGATGAGCGTATCTAGAGCAGAGGTTGGAGGTTTTTATGGTACACCAGACGAAGAAGAAGAGCAGGATGATGAAGAAGACATTGGCACACCATTGCCTCAGCGAAGGGGTAAGGAAGTTCTTGTAGAACCGAGTGGTACAAAAAGGAAGAAGAAGGGAATCACAGGAGGGATGAAGAATTTCTTTGCACCACGAACAACCCCGAGAGCTCAGCCAAGCATTAAAAGTGCTTTGGCTACCAAAGAAACAGTGGATAGAACAGACATGGCGGTTTGCATGCTTTGCTACGATGCCAATCTCCCTTTCAACATTGCCAATTCACCTTTCTGGCAACCTATGTTTGATGCTGTGAATGCCGTGGGTGCGGGTTATAAGGCACCTACTTATCATGCTTTAAGGGGTTCCATTTTGAAGAATACAATGGATGAGGTAAACAACTACTTGGAGGAGATTAAGATGTCATGGAGATACACTGACTGTAGCATTATGGCCGATGGATAGACAGACACCAAACAACGTTCCCTAATCAACTTTTTGGTGTACTGCCCTAAAGGAGTCATATTCCTCAAATCCGTTGATGCATCTGGCATAGTGAAGAATGCCGATGAATTATTCAATATCTTTGAAAAGATTATCGCAGAGGTGAATCCGGAATATGTGGTGCAGTTTGTAACTGACAGTGAGCCAAGTCATAAAGCTACTGGGAAAAGACTAGAAGCCACATATGGTACATTCTTCTGGACTTCGTGTGCAGCCCATTGCTTAGATTTCATCTTGGAGCATCTGTGCAAACCGAGTGTATTTCCTCACATAGCAAGCACAATTGAGAGGGCTCGGACGATTACAAAGTTCATCTACAACCATGGAGGCCTCTTGAATTTGATGAGGAAGAAGTTCACAGGTGGGAAGGAGTTGTGCAGTCCTGCTTCGACCAGATTTGCTACAAATTTCATTAGCATACAAGTCTGGTGTTGAATCGGAAAGCACTTCAGCAGATGTTCGTGTCTGATGAGTATAGTACTAGTAGGTTTCTCCAACACCCATCGAGTGAGGGGGTAGTTAGAATTGTGTTGGACAAATCTTTTTGGGACCAATGCAAGTACATTCTAAACATCAGCGAGCCTTTAGTGAGAATGCTACGTTTGGTAGATCGGCAGGACAAACCAGCGATGGGTTACCTATATGAGGCCATGGATAGAGCGAAAGAGAACATCAAGGAGAGGTTGAAGAAAAAATCAGATTACATGCCCATCTGGAAGATCATCGACCAAAGATGGGATAGGCAACTCCACAGTCCCCTCCATGCAGCATCTTAACCCTGCTCTCTTTTTCACTCCTACCTTCTCTAGGCACAGTGAAGTAACCAGAGGCTTACTGACATGCATCACTCGATTGGTACCTGATGAAGGTACACAAGACCTCATCACCAATCAAATTGAGGATTATTGAGAGGCTAAGGGTATGTTTGGAATGAAGCTTGCAATCCGCAACCGAACGAAGTTGGGACCAGGTATATTTGAGTTGTTTGTTTAATTAAGTATAATTCATTTTAACTTTCAGTTTCTCAGCAAATAATGCTTTACTATTTGTTACTTTACAGTTACATAGTGCATGGTGGAATCAATTCGGAAGTGACGTGGAAGAATTACAGAACTTTGCGATCAGAATCCTCAGTCGAACCTGCAGTGCGACTGGGTGTGACAGGAACTGGAGCACATTCGAACACATTCACTCTATAAAGAGAAATAGGTTGGAGCACCATAGATTGGATGACTTGGTGTTTGTCCATTACAACCTTAAGTTTCGACAAAGGTATACAGCGTAATATAATGTTTTCAACTCTCACCTCATCACTTTAAGCTTTTAAGTTTAACGTTTGACATTAAACTTAATGTTCTCCTTCTCAGGGACTTGTTGAGGAAATCATCTACTACTAGTGACCCTTTGAGCATAGACCATATGGATGTCATGATGGATTGGGTTGCAGAAGAAGAAGATATCATTTTCATGCCGGAAGACATTGGGTGGGAAAATCTTGAAGCACCTACTACTGTGGTTGGGGCCGGGGACGACGACGACGACTTTGTCATGCCTCTTGAAGAAGATGTCCCTACTGGTGGTCCAGGTGATCGTGGTGGTGGCGACGACGACGACGACATTGAGTATTGATCATCCGAGTTATGATGACTGAGAGTTGTTGCTACTAGCTATTCTCTATGTTTCACTTTCATGTATCTTTTTTTTTATGTTCTTCTATGTATCAAACTATTAGTTGGACTTGTGCAAGACTTTAAGTGTTTAAGTAATGAATATGCCTTTTGGGACACATATTTTGGACTATTTATTAGTTTTTTATCTTTTTCTATTGATTTTTGATTTTTTGGGATTTTCTCATATTTTAAAAAAAAAAATTTGCGTGACCGAAATGCACCGAAATCCCACCGAAATTTCATTTAGGTGGCCAAAACGACATGGCCACCGAAACGAAATTTACGACTATGGTGAACACTGTGTCTATCCGTTTCATGTCCCCTAAGTTACAGTGGCAGTGGCTACGGACGGTCGTCTACAGATCCACTCGTGCTCGCGAACGGAAATCGTTACGGATTAAGCTAAATAAAATTAGGGATGGTTGGTTTGGTCCTTGGATTGTTGGTGGTGACCTCAATACTATTCGGTTTCCTCATGAAAAGAATACGGCGAGTAGAATTACCACCACTATGCGCAACCTCTCGAACGTGATTCAAGATTGTGAACTAATTGACCTGCCATTGGAGGGTGCAAGATTTACATGGTCCAACAATCAGAAGAGGCTGGTGCAATCAAGGTTAGACATGTTTCTTATCAGCAAGGAGTGGGATGACGCCTTTCCATGTGTGGGGCAGGGGGCGCTACCCAAGCCTATATCTGATCATAACCCTTTACTACAACTCGTGGAATCATCGGATGGGCCCGTCCATTTAAATTGGACGTGGCTTTATGCGAAGTACCAGGACTCGATGAAAAAATTGAGGACTGGTAGAAATATGATCCTCATGGGGGTTGGATGGGTTATATCTTCTGCTCTAAGTTGAAAACAATCAAGGTGAAAATTAAGGAACGGGCTAAACTGGAAAATCAAAGAAAGGTGCTTCGGAAGGGACAAATCATGGAGGAATTGGACTTGCTGGAAAGACAGGAAGAAAATGAATCGTTGAAGGACGTGGACGACAAAGACGAATGGAAATACAAGTGGAGTATGAAGAAAATATCCGGTGTCAAGAAATCAGCTGGCGGCAAAAATCACACGTAATTTGGCTTGTTGTTGGGGATAGGAAAACAAAATTCTTCCACAAAATGGTGAACGCTCGGTGAAGATCAAATGCTATCAATTCCTTAAAGGTGAATGATACATTTGTGGAAGATAGGCATGACATCGAAAATCTCGTCGTGGGTTTCTACACCAAGTTGTATATGCGTGATCAGAAGTGGCGACCATCGTTTGAGGGATTGGACTTCAAAAAAATCTCTCTGGAGAGAAAGGAATGGCTTGAAAGAGAGTTTACTTTGGAGGAGATTGAAAATGCATTGCATAGCCTCAAGAGAGATAAGGCCCTCGGCCCAGATGGCTTCCCGATGGCATTTTACCACAGATACTGGGAAATGATCAAGGGTCATATCCTGGCGTTCTTTATGGAGTTCCATGAGAGGGGAATCATAAACAAAGAGGCAAACACTACTTTCATGACTCTGATAGAGACTACCGACTAATTAGCCTTATCCATAGCTTATACAAGTTGTTGGTTAAGGTTCTAGCTCGAAGAATCGCTATGGTTATGGGCGACATTATATCCAAATTTCAACGCGCCTTTGTCAACGAGCGACAAACTCTCGATGGTGTATTAATAGCCAATGAGATCCTTGATTCGATGAAACGAACGGGGGACAGTGGTGTTACTGCTCGGGTGGATCTTGAGAAGGCGTATGATCACGTCGACTGGCGGGTTCTTGACAACATCATGGAAAGGATGGGTTTTGGGAACAAATGGCGCAAATGCATGAAGTCATGTATATCGTCTGCCTCTTTTTCCATTCTAATAAATGAAATCCCGGCTAGTTTTTTCAATAGTTCTCGAGGGCTATGACAAGGAGATCCACTTTCCCCATACTTATTAATTAATGTTGTGGAGGCACGCAGCCTCCTAATATCAAAGGCGGAGATGAAAGGTTACTTTACAGGTCTCAAACCTTGTCGTAACTCACCGTCTATATCCCACTTACAATTTGCTGATGACATATTGGTATTCTTAAAGGATGGCTGCCCGGCAATCAAAAATCTGAAATGTCTATTTCGGTAGTTCGAAATGGTGTCAGGCTTACGTATCAATTTCTCAAAAAGCATCATTGCTGGTATTAATCTTGATCCAACGGATGTACAGACTCATGCGAAAATCCTTGGATGTGCAGTTATGTCCTTCCCTATCACGTATCTCGGACTTCCACTTGGGTACGGTATCCAAAGATTGTATTATGGGATGCAGTGATCGAAAGAATTGAAAGAAAGCTCGCTCTTGGAAGAAGAGATACCTCTCGCTTGGCGGACAATTAACACTTAGCAAGGCGGACCTATCGAATACGCTGGTATACTAATTGTCATGCAAAAGTAGCATTGAGAATTGAAAAGATCCAAAGGGAATTCCTAAGGGAAGGAAGGGAGAGCGGGGGGGGGGGGGGGGGGGGGGGGGGGGAGGAGAGGGGAAGGAGAGACTCAGACAGTTGCTGAAATGGGCCACAATATGTAAGGCAAAGAGGCTAGGTGGCCTTAGAATCGGAAAAATACGATTGCGTAACAAGGCACTACTTGGTAAGTGGCTATGGAGATTTGTGGTTGAAAAAGATGCATTGTGGCACAACATTATTGAGGATAAGTACGGAAGGGGCTGGGGTGATTGGGAATGTGGGGAGCCTCCGACGGGAAAGGGATCGGGTGCTTGGTGCTCTATAGTTACCTCAAGGAATGCCTTCCTTAGCCCAATTATTTCTAGCAATATACTGTCTTGTGTGACCAAAACGCAAAAATTTCAGATTACAACTAGAACGGCAGGAAGTAGGAATTTATTCTGGGACATCCGCCTCCGTAGGGAACTCAAGGATATGGAAATTGAAGAATTTACCTCTCCCCTCTCTCTGCTGGATGCGACTTACTTGTCTCCCCATGAACCAGACATATGGATTTGGGTTCCTGATAAACAAGGTGGGTTCTCCGTCAGAAGCTTCTTTTGATGTTTGAATGAAGGGAACAATTCCCCATCTCGCTCGCCTGGCACGACTATGGAGATCGATAATACCTCCTCGCATTTTAGGATTTGCATGGACACAGTCCCATAGATGCATCAATACGTGTGAAAGATCAAAAAGGAGGCGCTTCACAATTGCTGGCTGGTGCGTTCTTTGTCACAATGATGAGGAAATGATTGATCATTTGATCTTATTATGTCCGTCTTCATCTGCGGTATGGATGGGCGTATTTAAATTCTTTGGGACGTCGTGGGTGCTGCATAATAGCATCTCTGAGTGCTTCTGAACTGGAACTGCGAATTTCAGGGACACATCAGAGGGTCAATGTGGTCCTCCATACCGTATGCTATTATCTGGTTTCTATGGACCGATAGAAACAATTGCATCTTCAATGACAAGTCTAAGTCATGGCTAAACATTCTTCTCCAAATCAATATTTCCATTATCACATGGTCTAAGGTTACGGTTGGCATCCCTTTATCCTATTTGTGGCACACTGAGGAATGGATCTGTGGTTTTATTTGAGAAAAACCCCGCTGCAAAAATTACACTGAGGTGGTGAGGGATGGGTCAAACTTAATTTTGACGGGAGTTAAATGGGAAATCCGGGGCCGGCGGGTTTTGGGGGACTAATTCGTGATGTGAACGGCAATACTTTCATGACTTTCTCGGGGCCTGTAGGCATATGCGATGCTAATAAGGCAAAGGCGAGGGCTCTTCTATTCGGACTAAAATGGTTCGAGACACACAACTTGGGTCAACTTATTGTTGAGGGCGACTCCACGAATGTTATCGCTTGGGCCAAAAATTAGAGTTCCGGTCCTTGGCGTCTTGCATGTACTTTGGACAAAAAATTAGAGATCTGATCCGCGTATTGCAACCATGGCTTATGTATATGAGAGACTCGACTAATCAATCAGCCAATGATCTGGCAAAAAGAGGGCGTCCATCGCTCGGAGATATCGATTGTTCATGATGGGAATGGGAGAGTCCCTTTGTAATTTGATAATTATGTGTTTATCATTCTTTACTACCTCTGTGTATCGAGGGGGGACATATTGCCCCCCGCACCTGTGTCATGATCTTTTGGATTATTCAATGGGAATTGTTACTGTTAAAGAAAAAACATCAGTCACCATCATCAGGGGATCTTCATCGGCATGCAGAAAATTTGTGCATTAAATGTTTAATTTCATTTTATCGGAGAATTTCATTGTAATCAAACGTATGTTGATTTTCACTCCACATATGTTTGAGGGGGATGTTAGAATATATGAGATCCAACCGTTAGATCGGGTGTAGATCTCACCATTGGATTTTCTTGTAGTAGACTGGGCAAGTTGGTTAAGGCACCTCACCTAGATTAGGCAACTAGATTGAATTAGTAATTAGATTAGATTAGCAGTCGGGCTAGATTAGTATGTTCTTATCTTTATCTCTTTCCTTGGATGTATTAATCTCTGTCTATCTTTATCCCTTTTAGTGTTCTATACAAACACTCATTAGGGTTTGCTTGTAATCGTCCAACAATTAGTAAAAATTCACAAATTTATCACAACTCAAAACCCTAAAATTCAAATTTATGCATAATGTGACTAGATCCAACCCCCAAAAAAAAAAAAAAAGTGACTCAAAAACCCAAACAGAAGAAAGGAAGAAAATTACCAGCCCTTTATGCTCCACATTCTTCTTCAGGTGAAATCCTTTCTGAATTATCTGAAACCCAAAAAACAAAAAAGAGATTTGAAGAAGATTCTTTTTTTTTTTTTTTCTGAAATTAGGATTTTTATTTTTTTTTTTTGTTACCTCTCCAGCTCTTTTTGAAGCTTCAACAGCAACGGCTAGGAATTCATCTAGAGGATCTATTCAACACATTGCAACAAAAAAAAAATTGAATAAAATTAAAAAGAGATAAAAAATTCAGTAAAAAAGAAAAAAGAAAAGCAAAAATAAAAAATCTGAGATATAAAGAGAGTGTGTCCGTACAGTTTCCTCCCATTGAGAAAGAAGAGATTAAAAAGATTTCCTTGCTGTATTTTTAGATTTTACGTACTACAAAGACAAAGGAAGAACGCTTTGATATTTATAGAGAGAAAGCAGGGGAGGATGCAATGCCCCTGGATTTTAATGGATCTACGAAACTGCCACTAGCTCTAAGTACAGGGCTTATTAAGTTTCTGTCCATGGACCGACTGACCATAATAAAACCGAATGCAATCCTAGATAGAGTGCGACTACATTGTGATACAATGTGGCCCCACCCACTCCGGCATGGTGGGTCCGACCTTTGATTGATTTGAACCGTCTACACTTATCCAAGTATTCTTGACCGTTGATCTAGCATGGTCAAAAAGACTTCGTAAACATGTGATCTAGCCGTAGGTTTTCATGTACATAAATCTTGCGATTGAGATCTATGTTCGGCACGGGACCTGGACCTACTGGATTGTATTGTGATGGTTTATCTGATGAACGGTCCTGATCAACATGCACATATGCCATGTGTGCACCGTATGATGCGTATGAGATTATGATAAGAAGTTGGTTACGTGTGGGGCCCAGCACAAGCATGGCACTTGCGTATTCACTCTCTTTTTTGAGAAACGATATGATGAAAGGCCGGATAGTCCATTATTTTCCAAAAAGTACAGTACGGCCCACACCATAGGATGATACAAACCATCCATTAGATGGGCCATAATCTAAATATTTAGGTTGTACCCCAAAAATCATTTCCATAGGTTGATCCTAACCCTCCGATCTATAGAGGGATAGAAAGTTAGGATCAACTCTCTAATGTGCAGTACCTCTATAGATCGGAGGGTCAGGATCAACCTATGAAAATGATATTTGGGGCACAACATATTTATGTTGTAGCCCATCTAATGGACGGTTTGGATCATCCTACTTTTTGAAAAATAATGTATTATAGGGCCTTTCATCATATAATTTCTCCTTTTATTGACTGCATCTTATGAGGCCCACACATTTTTTCCCACTGATCTAAGGGAAGTAATAAATTCGACCCCCTTTCTTCCCGGGCCACCGCCCTCTAGTATTTTCATAGCTGCACTTTTTACACCAGAAGGGGTGGCAAGGGGAAGAAAAGGGGGCGGTTATGTACTATCGAGAAGTATGAACGAAAAAAAGGGCAGTTATGTATTATCATCGATACGAGTAGGTTATTTTGGTCAAATAACTTAAAAGTGAGGAATATTCCAAGATGGTTCGTTATTCGGTTCTGCTTCAATTTACAGCATGAAAACGACTCCCGCATCTCATCTTTCCACGATTTATTCGTCACCAACTTATTAGAAGGATGAACGAACTAAATTTACGTAAATACCCCTGAATTTAGAAGAGAATCACAAACTTTTTTGCACTCAGCTAGATATTTTAGTTGGGGCCCACACTACAGTGGGACCAATGAATGAGCAGACCCGATCACCATGGTGGGCCAAATGGTAAAAGTACCTAATTTTTTGAAACGTCCTAAAAAATTTTTTGTTCCTTTAAAAAAAGTAATATACGTGTCCAAGTGTGTGGGCGGGGGGAGCGCTTTTTGTCCCCAGTTGAAAATTGACAAGAGTCCATTTTTAAATAAAGCCTTTTATTAGGAAACTTGATAGAACAAAAAACGTCCTAGTCCAATAAGATTAGGATACACGAAATTTAAGAATTGTGGAACTCTTAAAGAAAATCCATAAACTCACGTTAAATACAAACCGTGCAAAAATCTATCTTAAAGAAGAAAACTTTGGAACGTGGATTTTGGAAGGGAGAAAAATTGTTCTTCCCCAAAAGGTATGTGAATTACATTAATTTTCTTGTTTTGATCTTAAGAATCTGCTTCAAATACGTAGTTATGATTAAATAAATAAAGAAAAACAAGATTTTTTTCTTGGATCGTCATTAGATTGGGAGAAATCATGGATTCTCGAAAGACCTAATGTTAGTTCATATTAATCTCATGTTTAAATTTGGTGTAAGATAGTAGAAATTAGGTTTTTAGCGTGAGGAAATTAACATGTGTTAAATGATAGAAAAATCTGATTTTTGAAGAACTTTACGACCTAAAAACCGAAATCTTCCAATCCGAACTAGGTTTTTATTTATTTTGTGAACTTTTAGATCGTCAAGTCCTCTTTCAAATGGCTTTGGTTTCATAATTTTTTAATTTTAGATGATTAGTTTATGAATATTCTCTTACAGTGAGTCTAATCTGCCCGAAATCTGGGTCCGAGCTCTGTTACGTCTTAAAAACAAACGTTTTATGATCTGATTTAGTTTTTGATGTGTTCTATGAAATTATAAATTTTCGAGTCTTCTTTCAAATGGCACTGGTTTTATATTTTTTGGATTTCATATGAATATTATATGAATATTTTTCTGCCAAGTATCTAGTATGTCAAAAAAACATGTTTGAAAACTAGGCAGCACCTCTGTTGCGGGACTAAACCTAAAAATTATATTCTAAAAGTTTACAAACCTTCTAAATTAGATATTACATGTATTATAGGTGATTTGGAAGATTGAACTTGGAGGTTTGCAAAGGGATTGGTTGTTCGAACAGTTGGTACGTAACTTGTGACTATGTGAAGGAGTTTTCCTACATTAAATCAGATTTTCAAGCCGTGTTTATGAACTGGATTTATGTCTTTGGAATTGATATGTTTTGTTATTCAAATCATGTTTTTAGCATGATCAAATACATGAAATCGGATCAAGTACGACATTGTTTGCATATGCTTATTTGCACAAAAATCTGCAAGCTTTTTTATGCTTTTGAAATGTTGAATCTTATTGCATGCAAAATCGCTAGATATTTGATCTATTGTTTGATTGTTATTGTTCTATGGAACGTTTACTCTTGGGTCTGAGTGTGCCAGTTAGCGCCTTGTGTATGGTGAATTATTTTGGGTCCAAGTGGGCTGGTTGGTGCCTTGCGCACAGTGACTAGCATAGCTATGAATTTGTATTCTCGACCTTAACCAATTGGAGGGTGATAACTGGTGCGTGGTCTCGTAAAGATCGGTCTTTTTCCTCCATAGTGAGTGCTTATAATGGGAGAGTTCCCAGTTCGATTACCTCTGCCGCACAGGAATTGTAAAACTTGGTTGTGACCGCATGGGATTGATCGACAACCAAGCCAGTATGGGATGTGAAGCCGGCATATTGTGATAGCCCGTCACTTTGGGAGGTGATTGAGGCCATAGCTATGTCTAGAGTGAAATTGTGGACTCGTTGGATCGTTTCGTATCATGAAAACAGTGCGGATTATTTCAATTGATAGTTATGTTGCTTTGTGTTTATTTCATGATACTAGTTTTGCTTTGAATAAAATATGCATTTATCTTTATTAAATGCTTTGCTCGTGTTTTGTGTACTTGATCCAACCTATGTAGATTCCTTGTTATGTATTGAGTGTAAAAGCTCATTCCATGTTATCTATCATTCCAAGTTGTCTATCATTTTTCAGATGGTAGCTAGTGGGGAACAAGAGTAAGGAAAGGATTCGATGGGCTAGAGAATTTTTTGTAGGACTTTGATTAGTAGCTAGTAGGAGTTTCCCTTGAACAAGCAGACATTTATTTCAATTGGTTGTTTAGATTTTATTTTATTTTAGTTTGTATGTGAGCCATGTTGGCCTTGGGATTTGGAGATCAAACTTTACAAATCTTTGGTTTAATTACTTCTATTTTCGCTAGTCGCTCTATTTATCTTTGTTTACATGTTGTTTATGATCTGGCCTTGTACGTTCATTATGGATGTTTGGAATGGAACGTGCGGCACTGTCTCAGGGACCCGGTTGGGGCGTGACATTTATATACCACATTGTCTAAGAGAAGTCCCTTAGGTGACCCGAAGAAGCTGGATGGTAAGCACATAATTCATTGGGATAGTATGATTTTGGCAAAAGATAAGATGTTGAGAGAAGTACTAAGTCACATGCCCAAAAGAGGAGAATGCCCATATAGCATTAACCCCTCCGAAGAATTTTTCTTACACCTGGACTCCATGTTCTTTGTCAGAATATCCCTTATGCCGGTATCCTTAATGTTGCGGTAAAAATCTGGGATCTACTGAGATGGCTGTAGAGATGAGAACTGCTTGCGGACACGAACAAGCAGTCAGAAAACCATCCGGAGTTTGTTCTCCGGGAAGGCCCTTTGATACTTATGTCAGTGACCGGCAACATATACGTAATGAATACACGAAAGTGATGGTTTTAGACCCTTGAGCCTTTAAGTGGTTTATATAGATGGAGAGCTAGGGAAGAAGAGAAAGTTGCATATGGTGGACTCTTTCCCGATAGGTTGGATCCTTTTTCCGGATTAGGTATGTTCCTGGAATTTAGGATTTCTCCTCTTTGAGTAGGGTTAGTTTCCTGGAACACAGGATTCCGTAGAAGTCCCTTATATGTTGGTTTTCCCATAGTATCAGGGTTCTAAGATGGCTTTGATCGCTGACATTGGGTTTGCCTATAGGGTTTAAGGTTCAGAATTACCCCTTTATACTTGGACACGTGTCAACTTTCTATTGGGTGTCAATTTTGATTCCCATCACTTAACATGGATTGCCCGCTTGTGCTAAAGCTCTGAAATATGGTAAGAATTAAGGGACCATATATTGAGACTACCAGGGAGTAAGGCATTTTACAATCATTTGATTATGATCATTTTGAGAGACGAAGTTTCTAGAATTTGGGATGCCTTATTTCTTCGTGAAGTTACAAATGTCGCACAAGATTATTTAGATTCCTTGTGAGGTATTTTAAAATCCAAAACCATAAGTGGGGGATTATTTTAGTTTTCAACCAATGGATTTATATGTACAGAATCTTCAACTAGATGGAGTAGCAGATAGTACCCTTAGTTGATCTAAGCGAGATGATTCTCGCTGCTAACAGGCTTGCAAGTTTCCACTCTTTTCTTGGGAGCAATGATGGGAAATTGAGACTTTTTTTTCTCTCTTGGAGAAGAATGGAGAACATGAAGTGGAAGGAGGAAAGGGATTTCAATATATTGTGAAGACCGCTTGTCATCTAACTAAAATGACGAACTAGTATTTGTTAAAACAAAGATATTCTGAAATCAAGAAAAAACACTTACCTCGATTTGTGCCCAATGGATATTCTGATCCACGGATTCGAAACTATCTTGAATCGTCGACCAATCGATCCACTCACTGTTCACCTTCGAGTCCAATTACGCTCTCTCCCAACTTCCGACTTTCAGAAATTGTACAATCCATAAGTACTAGGGAGTGGGATCACTTTGGCTTTTATAGACGTTCCCTAAAACCCTAGAGTTAGGGTTAGGTCTGTCATTTCCCAATTTGTAAGGGACAAATTGGTCTTCTCTTTAAAAATGCTTTATTCACCAATTTAAGCCATGATCCATTGATGCTCCTATAAATCCACGGTGTGCACCACGCTCTGATAGTTTCCCAATCAAATATATTTACTGAACCCCTATTTTGAATTTAGTGAACCAAAGGGATTTTAACATTTTCCAATTGCGTATATTTTCGTACTTCCTCAATTCAAAATGGTCCTCGACTTGATTAGCCAAATGTTTTAATCATTTTGCAAATTCCCACGACATAATTATTTGAGAAAATAAATATTTAATAATATAATAACTTTACAAAATCACGTCGCTTATTTTCATAAAAAGTATTCTGATAAAAATTCCAATTTTGGTATGATCGATCGTCAACTATAATCGGGGTAATTATACTTAATTATAGTGCATCTGTTGGGATCCCTAAACACACTCAAATTAAATATGATTAAATATACAGTAATTGGAAATTCCACAGTTAATTCCTTAACTATGATTGGTTCATTGCAATGAGTCCCATCATGGGCATTCATCACTCTATCCCGTGTAGTGTCCTATGTCCCATACCAAAGAATTCACCACAATGACTTCTGTAATTAAGTATACTGCGTACATACTATCGAATTACAATGCACGTAACGTATTCTGGAAAAATGTAAAGAGCCCAATTCCGATGAATTACTATATCAGATCCCTCGCACATGTGTGTATTTCCACATGTTGTGAATGAGTACATTCCAGTGTGAGACACACCAAACACACTAGTTCATGTGTTTCCTCAGACACATAGGGTCCACCATCTTCAGGATCTGATCCCTTCAGACATACCTTAGCAGAATAGTCCAAGTACCACGTTCCCAGGCTTAAAATATTCCATTCGCAGGTCCTATGGTCCTATCACCACTGCGATGTGTTCTGTGGTCTTGTCACGACATTAACTTGGTCAATTCACATTCCTGACACCCCACTCACCGTGGAAATATTGGTCCGAGCCAGCTAAGGGGATTTTCCAAAATTCCATCAATCACGTGATGTACATTAGTGAAATACAGGTGTGACAACCCAAGAGGGGGGGGGGTGAATTGGTCAATTAAAGTCTTGGGCTTAATTAAATGGATTATTAAAATTAATTTACTAATTAAGCACTTATTAATCTAAGGGTTCAAATATTCAAGATAATGAAATTTAGGGTTTAGATATTACTTTAAGCTTATTTACCCTAACCCTTGTTTTAATAAAACATAAATACAAGAAAGGGTAGAGTTTACCAATCACCACAAAGTTTTTTGAGAAGGAGGAAAGAAAGCATCCACAAGGCACAAGATTTATAATGGTTCGTTTTATCACAAGACCTACTCCACTCTTCCAAGTTTACCTCCTTGGGGCGCTTCACTAAAACAATGAGATTCTTCAAAGGGTGAATCTCGAAGCCGTACACCCGACTCCTCCGATCTTCAAAGGGAACAAACCCTTTCTACACAAAGCCTTGATGAGGGGACACACCCTCTTACAACGTCTTCACCTTTCTTAACTGGCCAAAAAGTAGACCCTTACAATGTATTCACCTTTGTTACTGGGCCGAAGAGAAGACCCTCAAATACAATGAAGAAAATAAATGAAAAACTCTCAATGCCTCTTAGATAGGCGGATTACAAACTTTGATAGCTCACAAACTCTCCAAAGATAGAAAATATAAGAAGCCTAGTGGAGATACTCTTGATAGGGGTAAAAATCAAGTTCAAAGAGGTTTTGCTTTTGATAGAAGGTTTTAGCTCAAAGAAAATGGGTTTTGATCCTTCTCAAATGTTCAAAAGCTTGGATTTAAACAAAGAGAAGAACTGCTCGTTGTAAACCAAACACTCGATGGGTTTAGAACTCTCGTGATCCATTCAGACATCATTTCCGCAGTCATAGATTGCTTCATACAGAAGATAAAATAATTTTAGACAAAAGATTGATATAAGTACAAAACCCTATGCACATATTTTATTTATTTACATCTCCTTTTCTTTTCTTTTTTACATGCCCTGGAAAACAAAACACGATAAAGGAAGAAAAGATAGAAGGAAACAACATTCCCTCTCTCCTATATGGACTGGTTCAAAGATTGAGATCTAGGGTCCTCCGAAGGACATCCGTCTTGAGCAGCAGGTAGTAGCCTGTCGCAACCCTATTTCCGTGTGTTGCGTCCTTTTCGAGAAGCGGAATGATTTTCCTCTTCTTCCACTTGGAAGCGACAATTCCGACAACTTGACGAGTAAACTCCTGCGGAAGGAAGAACGGACTGAGTGGTTCGAGGACCTTCTGCCTGGCCCCTTACTGGTGCATGATGCAATTTGGAATGTAGAACAAGGTGCTCTCTAAAGCAAGAAGTCGGACGTAGTTGGACCTTGGTGTTGACATAACAGCAGAGTTGTATCTGCGCAGCCTCCATGAGATGTTTTCATCCTTAAGGCTGGTTAAACATACGGTCCATTCAGGGGTAGTCTCGAAGTGCTTAGAATGACTCAATGTGTTGAAGTTGTAGATAGAGATATCTACTCGTGACCTTGGAGTTGCAATATGAAGCTTTAGGCAAAGCCACATATAAAGTAGAATCGGACATCCTGCGAACAAATGACTGGGGTCGCTGCAGACTTCATCTAGTCTATTAAGAGTCTCTGCTAAGATGACTGGAACGGGATTGGCTCCAAGGGAGCTGGTCCAGTATACTGAGAATGCCGAAAGAGGCCAAATTAGTGCTTTGCCGAGTCAGATACTTGGCGTATATGCAGAACATGAGGGCCTTGTGTCGGCACATCTGATAAGAGACATCCTCTATATCCTAAGTGGGAGAGAAAGTGCGGGTGAGTCGATCAGTTAGAACGCCACTCGGGATCATAAATGTGACAGATCCTGCTATAGCAAGCAGAACAATCGCTTGATTATTCGCACGTAGCCTGGCTTGATAGTGGGTTGGACTATAGGCCCTCACACGATATCCTAAGCAAGGTGCAACATTCCTCGTAGGTGGGACATATTTCATCAGAGCCGAAGCAGAACAAATGATTACGCTTATCCCAAAACTTGGCGGCTGCCCTAAGGAGGTTCCAATCAATCTCGATGGAAGGTAGCAAGGGGAAGAATTCCTCAGTTGGCCTACTTAGCCACTGGTTGAATTCGAGGCTCTCAACATAATAGAAGCTATGGATCCACTCAATCAGTATACTCGGGTCCATGACTTGAATGAATGCGAGGAAAAACCCTAGGAAAGAATATAGAGATGAATTTAACAAAAATAATTAGGGTTTAGAGGATGGGTCTAACCCTATTGAATATGATGATTTATTGAGCAGAGCTAAGACATGCTTTGACCATATTGCTGGTCGAAAAATGGGGAATAAATGAGAGGTCAAGGTTTCAAGAAGAAATTATGACTATTAAATATTAATTTTTGAAAGAAGATTGGACCAGAATCTCAGTCTTTAGGTTAAGTAGTGCTAACCATAATGTAGACAATCCTCCAAAGTTCATGATTGTTTATCCAAGAAAAGTGATTATATGGCTTGCGATCATGTTTCTGGACAAAACACAAGATTTTTGAAAGAACCCATGGTTTTGGGTAAAAATCTGCAACCAATGCACATCGGGCTAGGGTAATGAAATCCCTAGCAAGAATTAAAGCAACCCGGGGACACCTTTCTAGACTCAATGGACATGCCCTATGTGGGCCAAAGGCTTAATGTATCCTTATTTGGGAAAATGCTCACATCTCTCGATAGTAACGGGTTTGAGTTAGCCTAACTAGAAGCTCAACATACCCTATATGGGCATGGCGTACAACTATGTGAATATGTTGGGCTTATGCAGTGTGATGAAGGCTTGAAAGTTCCCCTTGCCAAAATGCGTGAACAACCCTTACCAGGAGGTCCTGGTTCGGCGGGAAGTCCAACACAATTTCATTTTAACACCACCACAAGGATGACATGTGAAGGGGTGGTACTTTTACATCAAATAGAACCGCAATCAACAGTAAGCAAATAATGACATCTTGAATGCCACTGATCCAGATCGATCGCTGTAGACACCCCATTTTGACAAGGCCCTAAACTCACGTATTCGAATGAAATCTCGAGGTTGGACAAGGTCCGGAAGTGAGAAATAAACCCAAAAATTTTGAGAAATATTGTTGTTGCCTAGCCCATTGAACATGTTTCACAACCCAGGAAAACCCAAAATCGCATTTGTACCATGGAATCGCCAACCCTGGCCCTCGTACCTGTATTCTTGAAATTTGCAAAAAAATAATAATTGTGAAATGCCTGTGAGTTTTGATATTATCACTCCTCTATTCATACCCCTAAGCTCCGAATGGTTGTTAGATAGCTTATCTTCTTTAGGTGTTTAAGGGGTCATCGGTGATCAATGTCATTTTATAAAATACCCTGCCAAAAATCATAAGGGAAGAAGAAGAGATAAGTTGAGTTGTGCAAATATCAAAATTTGGTGTGTTGATATCTTTTTCCTTCTTCAGGGCGAAAAGGGGGTTTGCTATCTTTACAAAGGTAATTTCGTAAGTCTGGTATTACTTTGGTTATCAGCAACCCTTAAGAGCCACTAGATCAAATTAGAAGGCTAGGATTGTGTAGGGTGAAAGGAATCTTCCTTTTTTATTTCTCCCTTTTCTTTCCCGAGCCACCCCCTGCTAGTATAAAAAGAGTAGTGATAAATGCATAGGAGGTGGCTGTCCCTGGGAGATGAGGGGGGCTGAATATACCAAACCCTCTCTACAAAACCATCGAAGGGGCGTAGCGAAGAGCTCTCTCATCTTTGAAGAAAAATAGCAGAGGAGAAAACAGAGAGAGGGAGAAGAAGGAGCCGCCGGCCATCCTTCCTTTCTCCGGCAACCCCCATCACCACGGCCTCATCTCTTCTTCTCCTCCATTTTCTACCCATACTCCTCAAAACCTCTCCACTCAAAGCCATTTCATAACATATACCAAAACCTCTCTCAAAACCCCATCTCTGCAACTTCCAAAATTGGGCAACATTACTCCGACCACCACCTCCACTCCCACCATTTTCGGCCATCACCTCCATAACCCCCATTTTCTACCACCCCTACCACCAACTCCAGCGCCATCAAATCCTCTTTATTTCATCATCTCCAACATCGGCTGGAATCCGGCAAGCCCATCCCATCGCCGATCCAACCCTCCACCACCATCATCGGCACCACCAACCACCATCAAACCCTCTTTTACCACCAAATCTCAGCCACACCCACACAGGGAGAGCAGAGGAGACAGCAATAGAGGGTGAGAGAGAGAGAGAGACTAGCAGAAAAGAGAGGAGAAAGGGGTTTCGAGGAGTCATCTTCTCCGGTCGTCCTCACCAGAATCCGGCGAACCCCATTGAAACCCATATGTGAACCACCCTGAAATTCCAAGGGCAGGCCCAAGTGGCAACTAATGAGGAGGTAAAATTAGGTTACTAATAAGTTTTAACCTTTTGAAAACTTCTAACCCAATTTTGAAGATTAAGAGATCAAGAATGAAAGTTAAGCACACAAGTTAAATCCTAAGTGCAATGCAAATATAAAGCAAGATATAAAGAGAGAGTGCACCCGAGATTTAAAGTGGTTCGGTCCTCCAAACGCGAGGCCTACTCCACTCCACCAACCAAACCTGTTGATGGATTCACTATTTGATCTTCTTAACTTCGGCGAAGATCGGTGCCGATTACAATTGCTCTAACCTTGGTGGCAATCCTCACCACGGAGAGAGGGCTCCGCTTCTCCGAACACTCGCCCGAATACAATGTTCTTGATAAAGAAAGAAAGAACAAAAAAATCCCTCACAAGGGTTTACAAACTTAGTAGAAGATGTACAAATTTGAGCCTAATGATCCAAATCCTAATCTTAAAGGATGAGAGGCACAAACAATCTTGAATCACTCTTAGGATGTTCAAATAGAGTTTTTGAGTGTTAGGATTGATAATTGTGAAGATTAGAAAGCCCATATATATAGAAAAACCAAATATGACCGTTTGAGGGGCATAGTCATAATTCTGGCAAAGTCCCAACGGCTATATTTTTTTTCCCGTTATAGTGGTCTTGGAGTTCCGAGAGAATTCTCGGAGTTTCGAGAAATTACTCGGAGTTCCGAGAATTTATCTCAGAGTTCCGGGAATATAAACAAAAGTTGGAAAAAAGCTACTGGATCGGAGCTTCGAGGATTTCTCGGAGCTCCGAGAAGCCTATATGCAGCAGATTTTCAATTCTGTTTTTGGGCTTCCAACTTTACACCAAGTTGGGATTGTTATGAGGGTTTCAAAGTGTTGGAACACCACAAGGACAATCACTTAAACATTTAGGTGTGTGTTTATTTACTTAATTTATGCCTCTTAAACACCTAACTTAGGATTGGATCTTTACATTCTAAAAAGACTTTGATCTTCAATGCGATGCTTCAAGTCTTCATGCGTCTTGGATCTCCGATGTCTTTGGCCTTCCTAATGTGGTCCAATGAGAGCTTCTTGGCCTCAATCCAAGCAATCTTGCATTGGCACAATTATAATCTACAACTTAGACATACAAACACATTAGTGATATAAAACTGTGGGACCCGATCCCGCGAGAGGAGGTGGGGCGCGAGCCACCACGATCTCCCTCTTGGTCTTTCGTACCCACGCGATTGGCGTGTGCATTTTTATTATTGATTTTAATTCATCTTTTATGTGAACTTGGGATCACTAAGGCAATCCGAAATCCACACAAAAGAGACTGACAGAGTCGCCACCTAGATGTGGGATCTAGGACCCATAATTAACCAGAAATCTAGACTCGCTATTTGGTTACAAGAATGGAAGGTATGAGGATTTATCCACCACATGCACCATTCCTGCCCGATAATCGGTCTTCGATTCCAAAAGTTAACTCTTTTAAATTTATTTTAAATGGCTCATTCAACTCTTTGTTAATATGCGAACTATGTGACATGCATCCTATGATCTAATTTCAATATGAATCCTAAATGTGTATCTTTATTTCTTAATTTGTCTGGATTCAATCTAAGTGAAAGTTCTCCTAAAATTCTAATTTCATGGAAAATCCTAAGTGACTTGATTAAGCATTTACAAGAAAATTAATATACAAAACCCCACAATTTGTTGTGGAGCCGACTCGCGGTTGGTATGCCATCAGACATCCAAGCTGCCTACGTACCCAAGCCTCACTGGGTCAGAGTCGACGTAGTTCGGTGCACCTAAGCTAAGCTATTTATGCCTAACTCAACTAAGACACCGATCTAGACTGGAGTGACTGTTTCAACAGTTTTAAGAGAAGTTATTTAATTCAAGTTGAGGATTTTATTATCTTAAGATTTCATCTAAGATGCTATATGATTCTCATCTAAATGCAAGTTGTCCCTTAGACTAATGCAGGTTAACCTACATCCTAGGTAACTAGGCTTGTCCTAGGGAAAGATTGGGTGACTAGTGTGACTAGACCTATGGCACGGTTGCTATCCATAGCAAACGTCCGTGATGAGGCTGGACTCCTAACTCTAGGACTCCCTAAAACCTAGGACACGACATGACACAAATGTTCCTAAAAGGGGCTCTAAAGGTTCCTAAAGGAATTTTGAATCCACAGGCTCTTAGGAATCTTGAATTCTTTTGTTTGTTAAAACTTTTAGAGTTTTCTTGAAGCTTTTAGTTATCTGGAGATATTTTGGTGTGTTTAGTCTTTTAAGTTGTTTAATTGGAAGCTTTAGTTTCACTTGTGATTTTTATTGGTCTTTTGATTAATGGCTTTTAACGAATTTATATCGGTGGATTTTAAATGAGTGAATTTTAGATTTGTGACTTTTTGGTTGGGTGTATTTTAGATCAGTGCCTTTCGATTTTGGTTTGGAGAATGACATTAAAACAATCATGTTTCGACAATTGCACAATCTCGACAAAACCCTGCCCCTTCAAAGATCTAACGAACGCAGCCCCGTAAAATTGCCATAACTCTTTAACCACTTGCCCAAATTTAACGTACGAATATGCGTTTGAAAGATCTTTCCGAGGGCTACAAGTTTCTAGTTCATCATTTTCCGTGAATCTTTTGTTTAAAAGTTTGAAATCTGTTCACAAGACTGGCAGTCAGTACTATGGCGGGAATGATATTGGCACTACCACATTTTATCTTATTACTTTTTGTCTCTTAATGGTTAATGGGCTGTGATTATTACATTCTAATAGGCTGTTTGGGAATAAATTTTGTGACTCAAGTGGCTGTTTGGAAATAGATTTTGGGTTCCAAGTGGGCAGTTTATGAATGGATTTTGCATTCAATGTCGTGTTTTGGAGTCCTCAACCTTTTGTTCGTTATTAATTTCCTCTTTCGTGGTATGCTAGGGAACATCACAAAAGGCATTTCATGAGCTTGACTCTCGTATGTGATTGCAACCACCTTAGGAATAATATAAATCTGTTGAAAAAGGAAAATGTATGGCTGTTCTCACACGCAACTAGCCGTTTGCAAAACACTCTTTGTGATGGGTACTAGCAAATCCCTTTATTCTTTTATAATCTCATGTTTTCTTCAATTCTTTCTCTGTGTCTTGCGGTCTCTTTTTGTATTTTTTTTTATTGTCTTGCAGGTAGAGATGATGTGTCGTGTAGCAAGGTGGGGTGCTAAGATCAATTGGGAGAGTGGGTGTACGACTGTCAATTGGAGATGGCCAGTGGATAACAAATTGATATGGGACATGGCTATCAATTGAAAAGGTGGGTTGTAGATATCAATTTTAAGTGGGGGCTGTGGCTATCAATTTTAAGTGGGCCGTGGCTATCAATTTTAAGTGGGGGCTGTAAAATTGAGTTCGTGAGATTGAATAGGGCTTGGGTTATCAATTACAAGTAGGGGGCCAATACCGATTGAAGGTTAAGCATGTGTGCGGATTTTGGGTTCTAAGTGTGAGACCTAGATGAAGTTCAACTCAGTGTTTTGTAAAGTCAAGTATTATTTGTATTGTTTTGAAAAAAGAATTTGAAACTCCTTGAGACCGTGAATTCAAAATCCCCACTAGAAAAACTTGTATCTTTCTTATGTCATGAACTTGAAAACAAGATATAGCATGATTTTCTTTAGAACAAGAATTTAACAGAGCATGCAATTTGGAATTGAGAATAAAACTAGAATATGTAATAGAAGTAAAGGAAATAAAAAAAATATAAAAATAACTTACCTAATGAGAAGAACCTTGACTACTTTGTCAAAAATCAGAGAGAGAGAGAGAGAGAGAGAGAGAGAGAGAGAGACAGGGCTGTCCGTGTATTTTTTTTTTTTTTTTTGCAATGAAGGACTGCAACTTGGTTTTTCTAGGAAGGATGAAAGAACGGGATCTCTTCAATTCCAATAGCACCCACCGTTTTTATCAGAATTGTGTATATGAGGTAATGGGCTGCTATGGAAAAAGTATCATGGAAAAGGATCATGGTCTTCCTCTTCTCCCGTTAGATGAGACCCTTTTTTTTTTCTTTTATATGAGGAGAGTATATAGAGAAGGATAGCTGATCTCTTGTTGCCCCAAGGATGAGAAAGGGCTACTTGGTCTTGGGTCTGGGAGAGAGAATGCTGTAGAAGGATGTAGAGGGACCAGAGAGAGAGAGTCAGAGAGAGAGAGTGAGAGAGAGAGGGAGAGACAGAGAGAAAGAGAAAGCTCGAATTCTTCTTCAAATCCTTGGTCAAAGGTTCATCTCCTCCCCTCCATTGGGATCGATCCTCTTTTTTCTTTTTCCCCCCCTCCCTCTGGCTTTTTCGAGTTTTGTTTTTCTTCCTCGTTCATTCAGAGGGACAGAGAGTACCCAAGATAGCAATTTTTTCCCTTCACCACAAAAAGAGTTGCCGAATCTATGGGGAGAATAATTTGCTTTCTAAATACTGGGAGGAGTCTTGAATGGCAATGCAAATGTTTTCTAAATATGAGAAATATTTGCTCTTATTGAAATTTTTCAATCACCTAAAACATCAATGAAGAATAGCAGCTTTCCCAATGGGTTGCCTCAATTACCAAATTAGGAAGGAATAATCGGTCTTTCTAATGGGAAAATAAATTCCATCCCAAATCATACATATCACATGCTTCCCCAAAATACCAAAGAGAGGGCTGACTTGGCTTCTTTTTATATAAAGAAATAGAGTGCTATTTTCAACTAGTTCCCAAGGGAAATTGCAAGGAAGGAGTTCGGTTCTTTTTTTTTTTTTTGGAGAATGATAATTGAATAAAAGGAAGTGAAACAAGGGGAGCCCAAAAGTGACCGAATGCCCATCCTTATATTCTTTCTATAGCTTTAATTTTTGGATTATTAAGAACGCCCCCACCTAGTGAGTTTCCATTGGATGATCAAAACCGTCCAATTGATATGCCACAATGTAAATTGGTTGTCCTTCCAAAGCCATTTTCATAGGCTCATCCGAGCCGTCCATTTGACAGGCCACGACTTGAATTGGTCATGCCCCGCGAATCATCTCCATAGCATGATCTGAACTATCCATTTGTTGAGGCCACATTTCACGGTCCAAATCAATTTGATGGGGTAATTTGAACCACTCAATTGATGGGTCACAGTGGGAATGGGTTGCTTACTTAAAACGACCTCCAGAGAATGATCCGAACCATTCAGTTGATAGGCTACACAGCAAATTGGTCGTGCTCCGCAAATCATTTCTATAGGATCATCCGAACCACACAGATCATGGGCCACAATGTGAATATGTTGTACACCATATCATCTTCATAGGGTGATCCAACCGTTCAAGTTACGAGTCATCAATACAAATTAGTCCCGCCCCCTAAATCCTTTCCATTGCTTTCTAAAACTGCCACTTGGTGGACCCCATTGCATATTGACCGAAACATATATGGACCCCCCATGGAAAGTGATTTCATTTATTGGATCCAAATAAGTTCAAAACAATGTAGGGCACACTTGCTTGATCCAAATCTAATCAAAATGTTCAATGCGGGCCTACCAAATGGGTCCAAATTCTCTCTTGTTTGGATTCTTATGAATTACCCTTCTCGACACTTATCAGGACGACGCAAAACATGACAGAAATAACCGAAAAGATCAAGAAAACCAGAGGAGCGGACACGGGAATGGAAAACACTGAAAAAGACTGATAACAAGAACACTAACTTCTTTGTTGATTAAAGCAGAGCAAAATGGGGTGTCTACAAAATCACTTGTGTATTGGAATCATCAAAATAAGATGGGAATCCCAAGGTGGGAACCATTGGGCTTACAATCTCCCCCTTTTTGATGATGACAAGCACAAGAGATTTTCCAATAAAAGCATGCATATATTTCCTTACACTAGATTTCTCTCCCCTTTTGGCGTCAATCAAAAAGATTGGGGTAAAAGAAGATCAAAGGGATGAAATGTACAATTTTAAGCTCCTCCTTTTTCAAGGAAAAAAACAAACATAAAACTCCCCCTATTTAAAGTTTTTATTCAACACAAGAGGGGATATTTAAAAAACCATAAAAAGATATTCAATTTTAAGTGTAAGCCCCTAATCTAAAACACATATGAAGATAATCATATGGGAGCTTTGGGAACCCAAGCTTTCTTGGTTCCACTACAATCCCTAATTTTAGATGTACATTGGAATCGGTAATGACCATTGATTCCACAATAATGGCATCTAACATGAGGGTTTGATAGACTAGTCCTATCATAAAATGCATGATTAGGTCTATGACTAGCCTTCATCAAGATTATGTCAATAATTTTATCACCATTTAAGAATCCATGGAGACATAATCTTAACCTTTCATTTTTATTATGAAGATGGGTTATTCGATTTAGAAAATCATTAGTGTCATCTTCATAAGATTTGGAAGAGCTTGCCACATCTTGAAGTTTAACAATTTGGCAAGGTTTCAATCTCAAGTTTAAAATTTTCAAGTTGTGCTTGAGAGTTAGATATGGAAGAAGATGACTCATTTTTCAAAAAATCAAGTTCATTTTCTAATTTTGAAATAGATTTTTTAAGAACTTTATTTTTAGAAATTTGAGAATGCAAGGTAATGCACAATTCATCATAAGATATATTTCCACTATCACTACTATCACTACTCTGATACCAAGTGAAATTCCAAGGGTAGGCCCAAGTGGCAACTAATGAGGAGGTAAAATTAGGTTACTAACAAGTTTTAAACTTTTGAAAACTTCTAACCCAATTTTGAAGATTAAGAGATCAAGAATGAAAGTTAAGCACACAAGTTAAATCCTAAGTGCAATGCAAATGTAAAGCAAGAGATAAAGAGAGAGTGCACCCGAGATTTAAAGTGGTTCGGTCCTCCAAACGTGAGGCCTACTCCACTCCACCAACCAAACCTGTTGATGGCTTCACTATTTGATCTTCTTAACTTCGGCGAAGATCGGTGCCGATTACAATTGCTTTAACCTTGGTGGCAATCCTCACCACAGAGAGAGGGCTCCACTTCTCCGAACACTCGCCCGAATACAATTTTCTTGATAAAGAAAGAAAGAACAAAAAAATCCCTCACAAGGGTTTACAAACTTTGTAGAAGATGTACAAATTTGAGCCTAATGATCCAAATCCTAATCTTAGAGGATGAGAGGCATAAACAAGCTTGAATCACTCTTAGGATGTTCAAATAGAGTTTTTGAGTGTTAAGATTGATAATTTGGAAGATTAGAAAGCCCATATATATAGAAAAACCAAATATGAGTGTTTGAGGGGCCCCAACGGCTATATTTTTCTTCCCGTTATAGTGGTCTTGGAGTTCCGAGAGAATTCTCGGAGTTCCGAGAATTTATCTCGGAGTTCCGAGAATTTATCTCGGAGTTCTGGGAATACAAACAGAAGTTGGAAAAAAGCTACTGGACCAAATCTCGGAGCTCCAAGGATTTCTCGGAGTTCCGAGCTTGGAGCTCCGAGAAAATTCTCGAAGTTCCGAGAAGCCTATATGCAGCAGATTTTCAATTCAGTTTTTGGGCTTCCAACTTTACACCAAGTTGGGATTGTTATGAGGGTTCCAAAGTGTTGGAACACCACAAGGACAATCACTTAAACATTTAGGGTGTGTGTTTATTTACTTAATTTATGCCTCTTAAACACCTAACTTAGGATTGGATCTTTACATTCTAAAAAGACTTTGATCTTCAATGCGATGCTTCAAGTCTTCATGCGTCTGGATCTCCAATGTCTTTGGCCTTTCTAATGTGGTCCAATGAGAGCTTCTTGGCCTCAATCCAAGCAATCTTGTCTTAGTACAATTATAATTTACAACTTAGACATACAAACACATTAGTGATGTAAATCACTTGTGTATTGGAATCATCAAAATAAGATGTGAATGCCAAGGTGGGAACCATTGGACTTACACACCTTCTTCTACAACCTTCATTACTACACCAGCCACCTCCACCTCCACCTCCATTTTCTTTCCCAAAAACCCCCATCCCTCCATATTTTCCCTTAATTTCAGCCATCACAAAACCCATTTTCATTTTATTTTCCCCACTCATAGCAGCCCTAAACCCATTTCTTACCCACTCTCATCACCGACCATCACCTATTCCAACCATCTCAATCTCATCTTTACCCCAAACCTCTTGCAATTCCCTCATCAGCCATTATCTTCCCCATCTTCAAACCCATTGGGTCACCTTCATCTTCCCCCTAACATACCTCATTTGGATCACTTTACTTGTGGTCTCACAACACCCAAAATTCTTCTCCCAATACCATTTCCATCTTGATCCCCCGACAGACTCCGTTCCCATTAAACCAAAGCTTACATACCTCATCTCTTTCTTCCATGACCTTGACTTGCACTACATCAATTTCTACCTCAAATTGATTTCCATTTCCCTCGACCCCTCTCTGTTTTCATTTGGGACCTGTTACAGAAGAACAGGGCAGTTGGAATTTTAGTTTAAAAAGGAAAAAGAAGGCCGAATTTAGCTAAGGATTTGACGCCCATTGGCTGCACTGGTTCGAGGAAGGAGTTGAGAGAAACGCATCGACAGTAGGTATCATTTACCAATTTTTTTTTTAATATTTCAATCCAAAAGTAATCTCTCTTTTCTAGCTTCTAGTTAGTTGAATGATGGCTGATATATTGATATATTCGTTTTAAATTTCTTTATTTTTAGTAGCTTTGTTGCTAGAATCATGTTTAGATAATTGATTTCTTCAGATTTTTTGTTTTGGCCTCATCCCCTGTTTCATCGTTTTTATCAAGAAGGAATTTATGAAGGACCTGTTCTTAGGGTGGGGAGTGTGCTATCATTGCTATATTAATACTATGGTAAAGCTATTGAGCATTTTTTTTTTCAGTTGAATGATTAAGCATGCCCTTTTTCAAATGCCATGAGATTTAGTTTGTATTCCATTAGATGGTCAGTAGCTTTCATTTAAAAAAAGAAAGAAAGATAACTTGAGTATTTTTTTTTTTAATAAGCCAATGGTAAGGGTTCTTCTTTTAGAGACATGTTGTCGTAACCCAAGAGAGTTGATGTTGGCATCCATCCCCCTTTGATAATAGCAGCCCACACTCTTTTGATAGTGGCAGCCACCACTTCACTTTGATGTTTGTAGTCCTCTCACAACTTTGATGTTTGTGTCCCTCTTTTTACTTTGATATTGGCAACCTTTTCTCCCTCATATCTCATGGTACAGATTGTGTCTCTTCACTAATTTTCACAATTGCAGGACTTTGGTCGATGATGAGTATAACTCATGAGTTCACTGTTAGGAGTTTTGAGTTTATCTCTCCTTGATATCCTTGCAAAAGTTGATTCTTCCATCACTTGATTATCCTTAGTCTTCTTGGGCATCTAATTTCGTCAAAGTTGAGACCTTTGAGGTATAGATGGTGATGTATGGTTCCCCCTTTGCTCTTTGCTATTAGTGGTTGAATCTTCTCGTTCCTTTCTTCCCTCAAGCAAGGTTTTGGACTCAAGAATACATTTCTTTGGGCATATGCAGGTGTTGGTTCCCTAACTTTAAGAATCTATGCTCATGTTTTGTTATATGCAAGGGGAAATATAAGCTAAAAAAGGCAAGTCAATTCTTAGGCAATTCCTTTTCTAGGAATACTATTGAAGAAGCATCAGATCCTTACTAAGGCTTAATGCATTACCCTGTGTTTGTTGTGAAACATAGATGAAATAGTGTTGATGCGACTGTGGAATAGGGAGGTGATTATATTAGTATTCTAATTTCTTCATGTTAATGCTACTATGTTCCAGCCACTATTCATGTTTTGATTCGTCATAGTTCATTTTCTCCTCTCGGGTCTTGATCGACATCTAGATTTCATTTTTGAATTTTTCCTTGTCTATGAGATATTTATCAGAGTTTGAAGTTGTCTCCACCGTTCGCTTTTTTCCTTTGGCTTTTTGGAAATCTTCCATTAGATTGGGGCGATGAAGGCGATAGCCCAAGCCCATCATTAGGGGACTTGCTCAGTCCAAGTAGCACTCCCCTCTTCTATTCAAAAGACTTGCTCAGTCTTTTAGATGAGTATCCCCTAGACCCTAGGTCCCTTTTCATTGCAAGGGCAATGATAAGGATACTTGGAGCCCGCCTCTGTGTCTAGGAGACTTGCCCAGTCTCACTAGCACCATTTTTATCTCCTCTGTGTCTAGGAGACTTGCCCAGTCTCACTAGCACCATTCTTATCTTCTCTGTGTCTAGGAGACTTACCCAGTCTCACTAGCACCCTTTTTTATCTACTCTTCTTCTAGGAGACATGCCTTGTCTCATTAACACCCATCTAGAGTCACCAGTTTAGGAGTCAGTCCATTAGCTTTAGGAGTTAGTCCTCTTGTTCAGGAGTCTGTCCTACCATCATAGGGAGTTAGGATTCTATCCTACCTGTCATCAAGTCATGTGATTTTATCCAATCCTTGCAAGGTATAGGATTCTGTCCAACCCTTGCAGAGTCGTGACTCTATCCAATTCCCCCGCAAAGCATAGGATGCTGTCCAACCTTTGCAGAATATCAGGAGTCGGTCCTCCCCTTTTAAAGTTTAGGAGTCTGTCCTACCCCTATAGAGTTTAGGAGTCCGTCCTACCCTTAAAAAGTCTGTCCAACTCTTTATAGAGTTAGGAGTCTGTCTAACCTCTATAGAGTATAGGAGTCTGTCCAACCTTCATAGAGTTTAGGATTCTGTACTTCCATCTTTCAGAGTCAGTCTTTGCATGTTCCTAGGCTTCGTAGTTTAGAAAATATCCGAACTACGGATGGCTTGATCCCTAGTTGAGGGGTACGTAGGTAGCTCAGGTATGCAGCAGGCATTCTGAGTCCAGTCACCATTTTACAAATATTTCTCATTATTTTGTAAGTAAATAAGCCCAAAACCTTTCAAAATAAGCATTTCAAACCTTCCAAAAAATATAAAAATTCTTCGAAACCTTTTCCAAAAGATCTTCCTATAGAGTTAGGAGTATGTCCTAGACGTTTGGGGTATCTTAGAGTTAGGAGTCTGTCCTGCATATGTTGTTGCTTCGTGTGTCTGGTCGTGTGAGTGCCATGTTTGGTTGTGTGAGTGTCCCTAGAGTTAAGAGGCCTCGAGTCGTGATCGGTTGGATACTTAGTCGATCCGATGGCTAGAATAGAACACATTCAGATATCCAATTGTTTCCCTTAGGATGCACAGCCTAGTCACACATAGGTTGTAGGGCCTACCTGCATTAGTTAGGGCACATAGGGAGTCCTAAAAATCACAATTCACTTGAACTTAAGTAATGGCACAAGAAGCTTTAAAAAACTAGTCAGGTCTAGTTGATGAGTCTAGGATAGCGGTCCTAGAGGGTTAAGCATTGTAGTTTAGAATAGGCCACCGAACTACGTTGACTCTGATTCTTCCCGAGGCCGGGATACGTAGAGCAGCCGGGATGGATGGCCATCTTGGTCCGAGTCAAGTATCACATTAGAGTCTAGGGTTTGTCGTGTGGAGTCGTGTTGTGTTGTGTGTTTCGCTGTGTTTTCTTACTTTCATGTACAGACCCTATACCTTTAGCTTTAGCATGCATGTGTTTGCCCATCAGAACTTAGACACCAATTAGGCATGACACTCATAACTTAGCTATTCTTAGGTGGCATGTCTTTCATTTCTTTTTGTGTGTACTTATTATTCCTCTCCGAGACATGCATGATTAGCTAGACGTTATCTCGGGGATATTCGTTCCCATTTCGCATGATTTTCGCCCAAAACTTCAAGGTTAATAATAAATGGCATAAGAGACCAGGTGCTTGCACTTGGGCGAATTGGGGGCGCCTAACCCCTTTCCCATTCGTCACCAGGCACGAACCTTTTGTATCTCTGGTTATTTGTTGCGACAGAGCATAGCATGGGATCCAGGGCCTATTTCCTTGGATGACGACTCTTTCTTTGTTTAAGATACGCCTCGAATCCGGGCTAGTCCCCGAATCGAGAGGTATCTCACTTTACATCGCCACTCATACTGTGAGGGGCACTCTTTCGAGAGTTCCTTGGCGGAGCTCTCCTTCACGTGGATGATCTAGAGACTTTCTGGAGGGCTCGTCTCCTGCCTCTCTCGGATCGGGTTCCACAACCGCTAGTTACTCCTGAGGGTAATAGCGCATGCAAATTATAGTGTGTGCAGTGTAACAAAATATAAATAGGAATCCCTAAGTGCCAACGGGGGCATTTTCGCGCAATTGACGACAATTTAGAGCATTTGCTCGAGCAATTCTGAAGAATAAAGCAAGCATATAATACAGAAAGTAAATGTGTTGCTTGTTTTATGTTGCTTGTGAGGAATAGAACTTGCGAGAGATTTATAACTTACGATTACCCATAAGGATAAATCTAGGGTTAAGATTAATCGCAATAAAGGTGGAAAAAGACATGTTTTTGCTAAGTATATGAAAATCTGCCAATTCAAGTCACTTTGGAGCTATAACCTTTCTATCCTCAGCAGAGTCGCTAGTCTATGGTGCCCGTTCTCGTTCGCCACGCCGGCCGCGTGTCGCGCTGCGGAGGCGTGTGCTCCTCTCTCGTGTAAAAAGGGGGTGTTTGTGAATGTCTTTGTTTTCTGTGAACTTGGGATCGGGATCCAAATTTCACATAAAAGAGAATCCCAGATTCGCCATTAAGGTTAGGGCCTAGAAACTATAATTTTACTCTGTTTTTAAGGCATGGTCTTTACAAAGATATGAGTAAGGGATATGGTTACATTCGGGGAAGGTGTTAGGCACCCCTCATGCCTGGGTAAACCCAGTCTCTTGACTTGACTTAGCAATTTTAAATAACTTTATCAAAAACCTTAACTTTTTTACTTTTATCACGATTAATCTTAATTCCTACTTTTAAAAGCATAAAGTAATGGAGATGAAGAAAAGGTGGATTTTGGTTTCCTCCATTTGTCGAACATTGTCATAGCACCAGGCTCTCACCTTTATCTCTTTTATCTATGGTAGGACCAGAGACGGAGTGGCGGGATAAGGAGAGGGAATGTAATCCTATTTATTTATAAAAGGTAAGGATTTAGACTATAGGGTTCAGGGCAAAAGGATCCATAAACCGTATGGATACCTACTACCGAGTTTTATAATTGAAATAAAGAAAGCTGGAACTTTAATATAAATATACCTTAAAAGCGAGTATAGCTCTGAAAATTCGGCAGCGTAATGACGCTCGTTGGGTGGTGTAGCTCCAAGTTCTCCGAACTTCGGTAGAACAACAACGCTTGAGAAGTAGTGTCTCTTCGAGTCCTCGAAAATTCGGCAGAATACCAGTGCCTAGTGTTGGTAAGCTCCTTGAGTGCTTTTTTCTCTACTCTCTCTCTCTCTCTCTACTCTCTCTCTCTCTCTACTCTCTCTCTCTCTCTCTCCGGTCGGAAAAGAAACTAGGGTTTTCAGAAAATATTTTCTGGGAAAAGAAACTAGGGTTTTTACTGATTATGATTTGATCTGAATTTGGTTTTTACTTCTACCCCCCTATTTATAGAAATTCGGGGAAAAATCTCAATTTGTGATTTTAAATCACAAGTTGCGATTTACCTTGACAAGTGTCAGGTCGGGAGGGATTTTTCGAGTGTTTTCGAAACTTTGACAAACCATAACTCCTTCGTTTGAACTCCAAATCGCGTACGGTCAGATCCGTTGAACTCCTTGTGGCAAAGAGAATCCAACGAACCTAGTTTTGTGTTTTGAATTGGTGTGGGAAATTTTGGTATGTTTTTTTACTCAAAGTTAAATTTGGTTAAATGCCGTGAAAAACAGGCTTTTTGGTTGTGCCGTAAAAGGCCGGTGTCGAGTAAAAACGGGCTTTTGGTTTTAACTTTAGGACAAATTAGTTTTTGGGAAATATTTTTTGTTTCACAAACCAGAGAGAGATTAAGGGAAACATAACAGGTGCTTTAAGGGAAACATAACAGGTGCCTTGGGCTCCTCATAGGACTCATCCTCGTGAACGCCTATCATTAGTACCACCTTAACAAAATTGGGTGTCTACACGGCCCTACTAGGCTAGAGCGGCCCTTTGAAAAATGAAAAAACTGTTGGAACAATGTGTGGATCCCGGTCGACCGGACCCCCAGTCGACCAAACCTTGTCGACCACCAGATACCGGTTGACCGGACTAATGAAGAAATTGTTTAAAAAAAATAAAAACAAAGACTACGGGCAGATACCATACCCCCCCGGTCGACCGTTCCTAGCAGAAAATTATAGCTGTTCGGGAATAATGGCTAGTTTCCAAAATGACCCAGTTTTAACCGAAAATGTCCCCCAACGGCTAGTTTGTGTTGGAACTCACTATATATGCATCTTATGGGTTTCAAAATGAATGTTAATGATTTTTCCAACACTTCTAACCCTTACAAAAATATTTTTCAAATAATTTTGGGTAACATTTTTTTCTCTCCAATCCTCTTATGCCTTGATCTTGGGAAAATCATTTGAGATTGGATTAGGCTCTATCTTTTAATCTTTATAGAGAGAAAATGTAGTGAGCTTCATTGTAACTCAAGCCTACTAAGAGGCCAAGATCGCACTTCATCTATCTTCTTCAAAGTTGTAATTTGGTGAGAAGGGTGCTATCCCTTGTATTTGTAGAGAAGGGTTTCATCCCTTTAGTGTGATTGTAAGAGGCACTTGGATCCGGGCTTGGTGTGGATTCAACTTGGTGGACAACCGCTATAAATGTACATTTATCTCTCTATCTCTTGTATATCTTACTTGTCCATTATCTTCCCTAATTAGCACTTGATTTATGTTGCACATCCTCACATGCTAATTGGAACAATCACATTATTAATCCAGTTTGTAAATTAAATAAGATCATAAGCACACAACATAACTATTGGTTTCAAATCAACTAATTCAACTTGATTAAGGTAAGATAAAACTAGGGTGAACTTTGGTGAAAAGTTTCTTAAAGACAACCAATTCACCCCCCTCTTCGTTGCCAAACCGGGATTTCAGTTGTTAATAAGGAGGTTTATAAGTAAAAGCAAGATTGCACCTATGGCAATATGTTATTAGAGTGTATGCCTAAAAGACAGCCATTCTTGCACTGAACCTTAATTTGTAGATGAAATTCATGTCATTTATCACATCGGTTTGTGTGACCGATTTCATAGGAACAACTTCAACCCATTTGGTGAAGTAATCCACGTCCACTGTTATGAAATAGCAGGTAGATTTTGCACCATACTACTACACTACATTGATAAGGTGTTCATAATAGGAGAGCTTATATTACAAACGGATAATATTTTTTATCCTTGCTTACTCTTGTGTCCACAAGGAAAATTAGGGCAAACACAGAGTACAGTCTCGAGGCAAAACTTGTCCTTCCTGTCATCATTGCTGTTACAATGAACTACATATCAAATCGTGTATAAAAAATCCAACTTCCCCAAAATGTAATATTTTTTCAAATAGAGAAAATCTTAATACACTTCATTTTTTATTGACCTTAATTCCATAAACACAATTTCCTAAATAAAATATATGTAAAAGGCCACAAAATTGACTATGATAAAAAAAATCTACAGATTTTTGCACAACCATGTTTTGATGACACAAACTTAACAGTGGAAGTGGATCAAAAAGAAAAAGACAAGGTGAGTTTGTCTCATTGTCAAAACACAGTAGTGCAAATATTAGTAGCCTAAAAAATTACTACAAACTAACAATTAGTTTCACTAAAGAACTAAGCATTGACCCTCATGAACCTTTTTCATGATCTCAATTGAATCCATCATTGGCTTGGTTACAGAGCTCGTCAACGTGGTTCCAACAAGTACTTATAATCCATGATCCAATAGTTATTTAAAAAAATATGATCTTTGAAGTTTTGATCTTCCACCTTGACGTCTATTGATCGTAGCCATTTAGATTTTTTTTTCGCAAAATGTTCTATGAAATATTTTCCATTGGTCGATCCTAACCTTTATGATTTTAGTGTACAAGACCACGAATCATTTATAAATTTAAAAATAGTTATGCTAGGGAAACCGTATATACAATCAACGACACGAGAGTCGGAAAACTCCCTGCTCAACAGGGGCGGAGCTACATGTAGCATAAGGTGGGCAGTTGCCCCTGTTGAGTTGGACCAAATCCTTAATAGGCCCAACTCAAGTGGGCGCATCACCCTTTAAAATTTGAAGGCCTGCGCCCCTTATGTATAAGCATATGCATGTATAAGCTTGCCCCCCTTATGCATAAATCCTGGCTCCGCCACTGCTGCTCAAAATGTTCATAAAACTCGGTTCTCATTTTCATTATGGAAAATACTACCAAAATGGGATTTTGTTTTGAAAAATAAAGATGAAAGTGAAATTGATCAACGAATTGGTCATTTCTACATTTTTTTTTTGCATTTCATGGGGATTTGAGCTCAATTCCTCATCTTCTTACACATGTGTCACAACGTAGGATGTCATCTTTATTTTCCAAATGAAATCCCATTTTGCTTGAAGCCCTCTTTTTATACTATCATTTTGTTCAATTCAAAATTTAAAAAAGAAAATTAATAATATTGATTTCACCGCAAAACCCACACCTACATTCTTATCCATGTGTACTCAGGGGTCACTATTCTTACGTTCTATTAAATATTGAAGGTAAATAATTTCATTTTATACTGCTTCTGAAAACCATAAAGTAAGTAATTTTAATTCATTAACATTGTTATCCATGTGTACTCATGGTTCACTATTCTTAAGTGCTATTAAATAGTGAAGGTAAATAATTTCATTTTATACTGCTTCTAAATATACAACTACATCATGATTTCTTATCAGTTTTACAAGAGAAGTTTATATCTATGTTGACTCATATTGGTATCAAAATTTCTTAGCCATTTAGCTGATTTCTTTTATGCTATTTCCACATAATTTTTTGAAGAGGAAAAAAATAGAACACAAATAGCAACAACCCAAAGATATATTAAAGATTATTCAAATCAAATTGACATTGGACACATGTAACCTCATCGCAACAATTGCACATCTTATAAGGATGAGAAAATGTATCTTTAGCTCATATAAGACTACCCCCCATTTCACATACCACGATAGACCCTGATCCCAAGATATGTGTCTTTAATCCCATGCAATTCCCTGACAACATCTCCCATTCCCATTCGTTCTCTTGGTGATTCTGTACAACATAATACACCGATTCTAAACACCGAAGACAAGCAATCATGGATTCTATTCCTCAAGTTGCTATGAATTTCGTTGTTATTGTTGGTTATAGTTTCTACTTCTGAAAGTAGTTGTTGATCTGCAATCTCCATCACTCGATCTGGAAAAGCCATCTTAGCAAATTGGTAAAGATTTAAACCATCTGTAAATATGTTATCAGTAGGTCTCTTTCCTGTAAATATCTCCAACAAAAGGATCCCATAACTATACACATCTCCATGTGTGGATGCCTTTCCACCTATCCCATGCTCTGTCATTTAAACATTAGTACAATAATCACAATTTTGATCTTGTGAGAAAGGAAACATGGTGTTATGAAACTTTAAGCTTCAACATGAATTCATGCTATTGAAGAATCAATTGTCAGATAAGATATAACTAAATAATAAAAATATTATAGTTGTTTACCTGGAGCAATATATCCTATAGATCCTTTTACCCCCATCGAGTTGGTTTGATTTTCTGAGTGACTATCATTGGCTTTGAAAAGGAACTTTGCCAATCCAAAATCACCCAAATGGGCATTCATGTCATCGTCAATAAGAATGTTGCTCGGTTTTAAATCGCGATGAACAATTGGTGTTTGGCCATGGTGATGAAGATAATCCAATGCAGAAGCCACATCAATGGATATGTTTAGCCTTTGAATAAGAGTCAAGTTCCTCAATGGGTGTTGCCCTTCTTCACTTTGATGCAACCACTTCTCCAGATTCCCATTAGGCATGTACTCAAAAACTAAAGCTTTGAAATCATTGCCATGGAAATCAATACTTGAGCAAGAAGTTAAGATCCTAACGAGATTTCGATGCCGGATATTTCTTAGGGCTTCACATTCAGCATCAAAGCTTTTATAAGCTCCTTGTTGTTGAAGGTTGAGTACCTTCACTGCAATGACTGTTTGGTTGTGGTCCAAAATTCCTCTATATACAGAACCATAACTTCCCACACCAATCAAATTGTCCAGAGAGAACCCATTAGTTGCTCTCAGAAGCTCAGCGTAAGAAACTTTTAAACATTGATTCTCCAAGGAAGGTTCCTTTCTCAATTCCTTTTTCTGTTTTCTTATCCAATAAAAAATAGAGAAGAAACACGAGAATAAAATTAAGCATAAAACCAGGCTAGTTATTGAAATTATTGTTCTTCGAGAGTGGGACCTTCTACGTTTCCGGTAAACTTGTTCAGAGCATGGAGGCAATTGTAGCTCTAATATACCACCACAAAGTTTGTTATTTCCCTTGACTGAAATTGCACTTGCATTTCTAAAGATCCCTTCTTTTGGCACTTCACCCTCAAGATCATTAAAAGAGAGATTTAGATTCTCAAGGAAAGGAAACTTTTCCAAGTATTTTGGAATCTTTCCTGACAAGTTATTGTGTGAAAGATCTAGCTCCCGAATACCTTTTAAAGTACTCATTGATGATGGAATGATTCCTTGAAGAAAGTTATGATCCATATAAAGGTATTCCAAACTAAGACAGTTGCCCAACGTACTAGGAATTTCACCAGATAAACTGTTGTAAGAAATGACCAATTTCTCAAGTTGGTTCAAGTTTCCAACTGCTGATGCCAGGGATCCTGTGAAAGAATTATATGACAAATAGAGTGATATTGACAGGGATGAAAGCTTAAGAATTTGTATGGGTATGGTACCACTAAGGTTATTTTTATGAAAGGACAATACCTCCATGTGTTCACACATTCCAAGACTTGAAGGTATGACTCCTTGTAAGTTGTTGCTATGTAAATAGAGTCTTGACAAGTGAGTTATGTTTCCAAGGGACGATGGAATTTGCCCAGAAAAATTATTTTCGGATAGGCTAAATAATATCAACTTGTCAAGCTTACCAATTCCAATAGGAATAGTACCTGTTAAAGAATTATCCTCCATGCCCAATTCGGTTAAGTTCACAAGATTCTCAATCCCTAAAGGGATGCCCCCAGATATCTGGTTTGCTCCTAAAGTCAGAAGGACTAGTTGGGTTGAGAGATTCGCTATGGAGTTGGGCAAGACACCATTTATGAAATTGGTATTTAGACCTAATATTTCTAGACTCGAGCAATTAGTCAAAGAAGTGAGAAAAATCAAGTCATTGGATTTGCCCTTGCTTCCTAGCTGATTATTGCCAAAACTGAGTAAGCTGAGACCTTGGAGGCTTCCCAAATTCATAGGCAGGGATCCACTAAACATGTTGGAACCAAAATCAATATGTGTTAGTCGTGAAGCATTGGCTAATGAAACTGGTATGGGTCCCACAAATAGGTTGCCACCAAAATAAAGTTGCTCTAAATTGGGGAGAGCAAGGCCCAAGTCTGGTGGAACGCTTCCGGACAATTGATTATCTACTACGCCGAATTCAACAATTGATGAGAGATTATAAAGAACATGAGGAATCATACCTGACAACTTATTTATACCGATTCTAAAATCTTCCAAGTTCGTCAGTCGTCCTAGCTCAAATGGGATTCTT
The DNA here is from genome assembly GCF_043159265.1 of Tasmannia lanceolata. NCBI lineage: Eukaryota > Viridiplantae > Streptophyta > Magnoliopsida > Canellales > Winteraceae > Tasmannia > Tasmannia lanceolata. Next base: position 50,984,517 of record NW_027518680.1, on the reverse strand, counting down.
CCATCCAAACTATTCGACGATATATCGAGGTAGATGAGAGACGAAAGGTTCCCAATTGAAGGTGGGATGCTTCCTGTGAGATTGTTATTGTAGAGTAGCAATGAAGTGACCCTTGATAGGGAGTGGAAATTTTCGGGGACTCTCCCAACAAGTTCATTGTAACTCAAATCAATGGATTCTAATTTTGGGCAATGGGCTGTTAGATTGGCAGGAATTTCCCCTTGATAGGAATTGTTTCTGAAATTAAGTGATCGCAATCGGAATAAACGACTCATGTCTGAGGGGATTTGGCCGGAGAATTTATTGTTTTCGAGTCTGATTTTGATGAGGAAGGAGAGGTTTGCTATGTAGGGAGATGTAAGTCCCACCAAACCTTGGTTAGCAAGGTTCAAAGCAGTGATCCTTTGATGGCGGCGACCACAAGTGACTCCCTGCCATTCGCAAAAGTGGAGAGTATGGTTCCATGAGGTCAAGACACCATTAGGATCATGGGTTATTTGTTTCTTGAAGGCAAGCAAAGCGAGTCGATCAGTTTCGTTTCCTATGGAGGCAGATTCTACTACTAAGAAGAATAATAATAATGGGAAAAGGGTGACATGGAAGGGAAATGATGGCCTAAACATCCTAAGACTCATCTTATTCAGAAGTCCCAAAAGAGTTGATGAGAAACCCATGTACCAACGGATGTATTTATAGGCAAGAGAATGCCAATGAGAGAGAATTGTCTTGATCCCAATTGTATATACGGTGGGCTCCATCTCGGATGTGGATAGTTAAAGATCCCACCGACCTTAAAAAATATTTATTGGAATAACAAGAAAGTGCGTTCCGACCCTAAGGCCTTCTTTGTTTTGGATTTTGAGAAAATTTCCGAGTCCAATGCTGATTATTAGAATCAAATTGCATTTAATTTTGAATCCAATAATCAGTTTTGGACTGGAAAAATCGATTCTAAAACATCAAAACAAACATGAAGAATTTTGATTGTAGGAGTCTTTTTTATTTCTTTTTATTGCCCAGTTGAGCGACTGGCTATTAGTGTCGTAGGATTTCATTAACTTGACTGTGGGCGATAGGATTTCCAAAGTAAGGCCCGTCAAATGTACAGTTAGGATTATTCAACCCATGGATTTTTTTTCATACCATCACCCAACAATTCTGAATATATCATGGTCTTGATCAAGGTTTTAAATTTCGGTTTCAGCAGTAATTTTGGTCCTCACCGAAACAGAAATTTTAGCCGAAATTCCAAAATTTCGGTAATTTCGGCTGAAATTTTGTAAAGGAATAAAAATTAATATTTTCTCAAGAATTTCGCCGACAGTTATCAAATTTCGATTATAATTTGTTAAATTTCGGCATATTCGGTTTCGGAACGTTTCGGAACTATTTCACCTTGTTTTATATATTTTAACCAGTTTTCGAAGCCTATTACAATTCCCAAAAGTGAGTTGTAAGTTGCTAATTAAGTATGTAAAGCAAGGGGAGGCGTCCATCATCTAAACATGGTCGCGTGGATATCTGTCCCCTATGTCTTTTCATTACTTTTGAATTATAGAAGTGCTTGTAATCATGGTGGAGGACTAGATGTTAACCTAATCCTTCTCTCACAGGCAAAAATTGATTGTTGGACCAATTGGCGACGAGCGTATTAAATGGGGTGAAGACCCGTCCTCATAGTCATGCGGGAAGGTGCGCCCACATTTTCTCGGAACCCTCTTATTTTTCCACGAGTCCCACTAATAATGATATCTCAAGAAATGAGATCCTCATTCTCTTGTTTTGGTAATGATACCCCAACTAGTGTGGCTTATAGCATATCCCTACATATCTCGAGAAATGACATCCACATTCTATTGTATTGATAAAGACACCCCAATTTATCTAACACTTTCCAGTTGGCATCTCATTCTTCTTTTCTACAATCCATTTAAAGACCATAAATTGGATGAGTAACGATATATTTAGTGAAGTCCATGTCTATAAAAGTGAGGAGTGTCATTATGGAATCAAGGGTCAACATTTCAACCACTTGAATCGTTCACTACACGTTCACTACACAGACTGCGAGCATTAATTGCAATATAATAGGGAACGCGGGCGCCTTTCATCTTATCAACGAAACACGCACAATTCTTTGAAAATTGGGAAAAAAAGACCCATGCCCTTCCTAATATAATCAAAGCGCAGATAAAGTCCTCGTAGTTTGTGGAAGGCGGTACTTGCATGATTCTCTTTGCAGGCACATTTTTCACTTTCTTAGTATTTCTTCGAGAGGAAATCGAGAAAAGTATGGAATGCTGTCAAAATTTTGAGAGAACTATGTTCCAACCCAGTTTTAAATCAAACTTCCTGACACGCAAGAAGTAATGGAAAGGGCAGAAAAAAGGACCCTTTTACCCTTCATGACAACTTGGGATTGACACAGGTAGAAGGCTCCTCGGATTTGTTACAAGTCAGTACACTTCAATAATTTTTTTATGGCCATAATTTTTTAATATTTTAGTACATTTTATTTGCTATTTCGGCTTGCATTTAATACATACCGCGTCCCCCATAAATGCAGGGCTTGGATGGAGACACTGACAGTTTGTAGATGGCAAGTTGGCTGTGATTCTGAGAGACCTTGGCTACCTTTGAACGTCATCCCTGCAGAAATAAAACAGAATTCCAATAACACTGCCATTAATGGGCTTAAACATGTCCGCTAATGTATATAAACATTGTGACCCGCTGATACTATGGTATTGTTTGAACATTAGAATTCGAATAACGGTGCCGTTAGTTTATATAAACGGTGCCTTACATGTATCAATGGTTTCTTTTGAACTTTATGCTTTCAGAAATAAAAACAGAATTATATTAACATTGTCGTTGATGTAAATAATGCTCCCATTATTGAGATAATAGCATCGAAATTAACTTAATTTGTTTCTATATGATGAAAAATCATGATAATTCTTATAATGGTTGTTGTAGAGTGTGTTATATGTTTGTTATTTGGGATTGTATAAGTCTTTAGAAATCTTGTCATTCAAGCTTCTTCTTCAAAATATTGGGAGACATTTGTGATGATGCCGAAATCTAGATCTAAGATCAATGGCTGGTAGAGCTCCAATCTGTGATCAACCTGCGCTCACAGAGAAAGCGTTAGGGGTCCTGGAGTTGTGGCTTCAGGAGACCACTCCGACGCTCAAGTCAGAAATTGGCACAACACGAGGAAAAATCTAGAGGCTAAAGGATAAATTGTAACTCTTGACAGAGATGCTAGAATGGGTACCTCTGAGTGTAGCGATCTTATTTATAGAGAATGAGTCCACAATTGTTTAGGGAACTTGCCCCAATCGGAGTCTTTCCTTATTAGGTGATTTCCTTGGGAGATAAGTACCATGTTTCCTCAATGGATTTGGTTTCTATCTTGGACAAGCGATATTGTTGGAGAGCTTCCATCCCTGAGTGGGACTTTCTTTTGGTGGCGCTTTCCATCTTGGTGACGTTACTATTCCGAAGATATGGGGAATCCTCGTGGGATTCTACTTCATAGAGGCAAGCTCAGTTTCCAATCTAGGGTGAGGCCACATGTCAAATATCTATGGGACATGCCAATTTTACCCCCAACATATTGCCCCCCCACTCCCTTAAGCCATAATATGGGTTCAGGGAGTAGTCTCTGATTTTGGGGATCCTTTGATATTGACCTTTAATAGGTCATCAACTGAACGTGGTGAGACTCGGCAAAATAAAATTTGGGAGCATGAAGTGCATCCTTGGCGTATCTGAGCTTCTCGGAGATTCTAGGATAACTTAGGCGAGTCCGTCCATTGGGAGAAGTCGTTATGAAGCTTGGTACCGCTCTTCTTCTTTGCTTCGATCGGCCTTGGTCGAATCATGTCTTTTTGTGAAATGATGGCAGTCACACGCGAATCGAAGCGTCATTTCAAATTATTGTATCTCCCTGTCAAAAAAGTTACATCTGAAGGTTGGGACCCAAACAATCCTACTCTCAATACGTAAAAAACAATCTTTGACAAAAGCCTCCTTTTAGGAAGACACTAAAAACAAGTCAGGAAAAATCTCCTTCAAAGGGGATAGACCACACCAAATATCATACCAGAACCTTACACGATCACCTGAGTGCACCCTAAATCTGGTTCCAACATGGAAGCAATGGCTATAACTCAATATGTCTCTCCAAAGAATGCCACCCTTCACCCTTCTAAACAAATCTATCAATCACTTTCACACATACCAAAGACAACTCCTCCCCATATTTCCAAAGCCATTTCCCCAACAGATTATTCACTAATTTTATCTTTCTTATCCCTAGGCCGCCTGCTTTGATTGGTGTGCAAATTTCTTCCCATTTCATTAATGGGATACCCTTTTTTTATTAGATCCACCCCACAGAAATCTTCTCTAAATTTTCCCAATCCTCAAGGCTACAGTAATTGGACATTTGAAAAGAGACAATTGATAGATGGGCTAGTACCACATTTATGAGAGTGAGTCTACCACCTCTAGAAACAAGAAATCTCTTCCAAGTATCTAGCCTTCTTTCAACTCTCTCCATGATTGGATATCAACTACATTTTTATGTCTGCCTGCTCTCAACGGTAAGCCTAAGTAAGTACTAGGTAGATTTTCCAATTTGTACCCCATAATACAAGCCAAACCTAGAGCTAATTCCGTTTCTAGGTGATTCCTGTAAAGCTTCGACCTGTGAAAATTAAAATGCTACCGAGAAACCAACTCATAACAACGACTAATAGCTTTAAGGTTAAGGGCCTTAAAAGCATCCGGAGAGTAAAAAAGTAGAGTATCATTCGCAAACCATAAGTGGGTGATTTCTGTTGCCACTTGTCTGATTCTGAACCCTTCACTGCACTTAACTTTTGATAGGAGGCAATTGAGAGATTCAGCCACTATAACAAAAAGAAAAGGAGATAACGGATCAACGGATCCCCTTGCCTCAAGCCAAGAGAGGATTTAAAGAAGCCATTAGGATCACCATTAATGAGAACCGGAAACCATGCCGAGGATACACATTTAGATACCCAACTTCTCCATTTCAAACAGAACCCATTGTGAGCATTACGTAATCTAAAAACTTCCATTCAACCTAGTCATAGTCCTTTTCCATATCTAGCTTGCACACTATGCCTTTCCTCCTAGTCTTAGAATAAAAGTTAATAATCTCATTAGGAGTAGAGAACTATCCAAAATTTGTCCATGGCTAACAAAAGTGGACTGACCATTCGATATAATCTTGGACATCACCATTTTAATCTGACAGGCTAGAACTTCAGCTAATAACTTATAGAGGCAACCGACGAGGATAATCAAACATAATTCGCTAATAGATAATGCACTTTTAACCCTAGGAATAAGAGCTATGGAAGTTGCACCCGTAGCTCTATCAACCTCCAAACCATCAAAGAATTCCTGGAAGAATCTCAAAATGTCACCTTTAATAAACTCCCAACAAGCTTAGAAAAAAGCTAGGCAGAAACCACCGGCCCCGGAGCATTATCCCTTTCCATAGAGAACAAACCTCTATCGATTTCATCTTCAGAAAAAGGTCTTTCCAATACATTAGCTTCATCCTCCTCTAGTTTATTAAAATACATTCCCTCTGGAATGAGGCCATGGAAATACGCCATTTTCCTATCTCTTTCTTTCAGCCACTTCGCTCTAGACTTTTGCCTCCAAGAAATTTCTTCTTGCAAGATAAGACTGCTAAGTTCCTCTTTGAATTTCCCGACCTCCACCTCGCCCTCCTTAGTCCTATTTTCTTCCACTTTTAATTTCACCTCTTTAATTCTACCTTGAAGCCAACTTTTCCTCTCATTCGCCGTTTTTTGATGAGTAACCTTCCAATCTATTAAAATTTTCTTTTCACAACGAAGTCTCAGCCCAATAACAACATCTGTCGGCCCCTCTGCTAAGCACTCTATTCACGAAGCTCCCAGCTTTCCTCCCATTTTAGGCAACTCAAGCCAAGCGATTTCAAAACGAAATGAAGACGGACCCCATGACTCGGATCAGGAGTCCAGAATGATAGGGCAACGATAAGACATAGAGTGGTCAATAGCAAGTTGGCAAATATTATGGAAAGATTCCAACCACCTCGGGAAAAATAGAAATCTCTCAATCCTGTTTCAATTGTTACCTCTCTCCCACGTGTATTCCCCCCAAGTAAATGAGGATATGTCAACTCCCATTTAGCAATAAACTTGGAGAAAGCAATCGTATTGAAATTTGATCTTGTACATCCAAAGTGCTCCTTCACCCATCTAATCTCATGGAAGTCTCCCCCAATACAACAAGGATTATCCCATTTCCTTCCGACATCTTCTAATTCCTCCCAAAACTTTGCCTTCTCCGTCCTGATAATTGGACCATAAACCCCCGTAAAGGACTCCAAAGACTGATTGCTAATGTTTTTAATGACTACAGAAAGAGAATAGCTACCCCTCCAAGCGTTCATCATCTCATACTTGTTACTGTCCCACGCCACCAAATATCGCCCGAAGCACCATCTATATCTGAGGTAATGAAATCCCAATGAGATTGCAACCCCGATCCTTTCAACATTGCCCTATTAATGGAAGAAAGCTTAGCTTCATGTAAACAAATTAACTCCGACTTGTATTTTTTTACCACCCCCTTGACATGAGTCCTCTTCTGCAGAGACCCCAACCCATTCATGTTCCAAGATAACAACTTCATTTTTTACTACGATGTCCACGATCCTTCCCTTTGGGGCAATTGTGAGTTCCCTTGTCATTGTTCATTTCTAGCAATCTACTCGACTTAGGGCTTTCGTAGTTGACACCCGAATTCAATTTAGCAAGCTCTCTAATCAGTTTTTAGAAGCTTCCAACAATGACACATCCATAGGATTCCTCAAACTCATGTCTCTCATCACAGCTTGTCTAAAAAAAGTTCTTAGGCATTCCTCGAACCCAAAGAAAACCAAGCCCAGAACCTTAGTCATTCATACAACGAGGTTTAAGAAAATTTCAATTAAATCAGGATCCAAACTACTCCAAGCCAATGACACCATCGCTAGACAATTCGAAGGACAACAATCTGCCAGTGGTGAATCCTCTATTCTACTTTCAATGACAACACTATTCTAGTCTAGGTTCTAAGAGCAATCTTCATCATAATAAGCCAACACCGAGTCACTTGCCTCGAAGGGGAGTGATGGAGAACATCACATCGATCATTCTCAAGGGAGAAATTCCCCAAGGGGGATAAGAGCTCCAACCTATATGTATTAATCTCAGTCATCAACACCATCAGACTCCCCACTGTAGAATCTGATTCCTAATGGCAAGAAATCCCGACTTCTCTGGATTCCACTTCAATGAAATTAGAGGAGGAATTGCTTCTCTCTAGAAACAAAAAAATGGGTCAGCGTTGTGTCCAAGACCGAGGCCCAAATCTATTTGGAGAGTAGGCCCAAGAGGCCCACCCAAAAGGATAGTTGTGAGCCCAGATACAATCAAGGAAGCCAATATTGGCCCATCCAATCACCAACTTTTCCACAATGGAAGCATACACCATTGGACTTGGTTGACCTCTTCTTGAAACTTTTCATATTCTTGACCTTGGAAATATTTTTCTTAGAACCCTGGCCTTTATCCTTTCTTTTTCCCTTGCTTTTCGATTTGGGAGTTGAAACTACATTAGCTTCAACTTAGAAAGAAGATTTCTTTTTCTTTTTCTGAAGGTCCTCAGTAGATTGAAGATGATTCAAGAACTCTGTCAATGTCATTGGCAATTTGTTCATGTGGTAATTCATGGCGTCGTCATTGAATGATGGTGGTAGGGATGCTAACACCACGTCGACTTGCGACTATCCATCTTGTTGGAACCGGGATTAGGTTCCCTTTCAATCAAAGTATAAGGTGGAGAATAGAGGAGAGATGAACAATTTTCACTTCATGCTTTTCAATCACAATTACAAACCTATTTATAACAGAACTTTCACACTATTACTCTCACCTAACAATTCAACACCTACGCATTCAACACTCAACATACCAAACTTATTCAAACAAGGCCTAACTTTGAAATTCAACATACACGTGCATTCAAAGATTGATTTAATTATTATTTCAACAGCCTCCCTCAAATCGATCTTTGATATTAACGACACCAAGCATCATCTTCAATTTTTCAAATGAGTCCACTTTTAACGATTTCGTCAAAATGTCAGCAATTTGATCTTCAGATCGGCAAAACTCAAGTTCGATTATTCCATCTCTGACAAGCTCTCGAATAAAATGGTACTTGATGTCGATGTGTTTGCTCCTGCCAAGAAAAACAGGATTCTTAGCTAATGCGATAGTCGACATGTTATCGCACATGATTTTGGTAGGACCATCATGATAATGTATTAATTCACTAAGCATCCTATGAAGCCAAACTGCTTGACATGCTGCTGAAGCGGCAGCCATGTACTATGCTTTTGCCGTCGAAAGTGCAACCACCTATTGCCTTTTGGAAGACCAGGAGAACGCTCCTGTTCTGAGAAAGAAAGCATACCCGGAAGTGATTTTCAGAGATTCTGTATCACTTGTCCAATCACTATCCGTGTATCCTACTAAACTGAAATTTTTAGAGTAGGAATAAAAAATTCCATGATCAAAGCGTACCGCTCACATAGCGCAAAATGCGCTTCGCCGCCTGTAGGTGTGACTGGTATGGCTTCTCCATAAACCTACTAATAATCCCAACTCCATAGACAATATCTGGCCTAGTTGAAGTTAGATTTCTTAGACTACCAACTATGCTCTTGAAATAAGTGGGATTTATTATTTCTCTGCGTCCTTCCTTCTCCAATCGTTCCATCATAGGAGTTCGAATTGGATTGAGTGACTCCATGTTGAGCTACTTCAACATATCATTAGCATACTTATTTTGCGAAATAAATATACCATCAGTTGTCTAGTGAACTTCAATGCCAAAAAATAGGACATTAAGCCCATGTCAGTCTTTTCAAACTGGCTAGTCATAGCCTCCCTGAATTCCACAAACATCTTCTCCGAACTTCCTGTAAATATCAAGTCATCAGCATAAAGACAGACAATTATTAAATCACCAACAGAGTTTGACTTGATATACAGTGTATGTTCATAAGGACATCTCTAAAATCCATGCTACAGCATATACATATTGATCTTCATGTACCAAGCTCGAGGAGCCTGTTTTAACCCGTACAACTCCTTCAATTTATAGACTTGATTCTCATGCCCTTTTTTCACATAACTAGGAGGTTGCTCAACATAGACCTCCTCTTCCAGAACACCATTTAGGAAGGCTGATTTTACATACATCCGATGTATTTCCACCGATTCTGAGCTGCAAGTGCTACAATCATCTGAATGGTATCCATTCTGGCAACATGCATGAACACTTCGAAGAAGTCAAGCCCTGGCTTCTGTTTGTAGCCTCTAACCACCAGCCTTACCTTGAATCGGTCCACCTGACCGTCGGGTTTGTACTTCGTCTTGTACACCCACTTGACACTGATTGGCTTCTTTCCAGATGGTAAGGAAGTCAACTCCCATTTGTTATTTTTTTCTATTGCATGGATTTCCTTGTCCATAGCCTGAATCCACCGTTCATCATTGGCTGCATCTTCATAGAAAACTGGGTCACAATCTGCGAACAAATAAAAATTTACTAAAGTTTCATCAGTAATATCTTCATCAGTGTCATTGTCTGTAGTGACTACATAGTCTTGTAAGCGGGACGGAATAACTCGTGTCCGCTTCGGTCATTCCATAGGCTCCGGAACTACTATCTATGATGAGGACATTTGTATAGGACATGAATTGCTGGGTAAGGATTTGTTTGTGTCCTCCTCGCACGATTCATTTTCGATGATGACATATTTCTGGTTGTCATCTTTCTGGTTCCATGCCTAGGCTTCATCTTCAACAAACTGGACATCTCTGCTCACGATCACTTCCCTTGTCACCGAGTTTTACAACTTATAACCCTCGGTGACATCATTATAGCCAATAAAAATGCATTTTTGGCTTTTGTCATCCAGCTTCTTCCTTAAGAAATCTGGTATATGGGGATATGTAATACACCCAAATACCCACAAGAAGGAAACATTTGGCTTGTTTCCACTCCAAGCTTCTTCTGAAGTTCTCCCAAGGACGCTCTTCGTTGGGCACCCATTTATCAGAAATACAACAAAAAAATAGCTTCTACCCAGAATGACTTTGGCAGATCTTTAGCTTTTAGCATGCTTCTAGCCATTTCAAATATTTTTCTATTTTTCCTTTCGGCTATACCATTCTGTTGAGGTGTATAGCTGGTCGTCAATTGACGTTGAATCCCTTGACTTTTGCAGCAATTATTAAATTCATTTGAGGTAAATTCTCCACCTCTATCGGATCTCAACGTTTTGATGTCAAAGCCACATTGTTTTTCAACAAAAGCTTTAAACTCTTTGAAGTTTTCAAAAGCATCATATTTTTCTTTTAGAAAATATATCCATGTTTTCTTGGTAAAATCATCCACAAAAATTCATATGTAACTTTTGTGTCCGAGTGATTCTACCTCAACTAGGCTACATATGTCTGTGTGTAACAACGCCAAAGGGTGTTTAGCTTTTCTGGCCTTCCCAACTGGAAATGTGTTAGCCCAAGGGTTCCCCATGGGTTCAACTAATCACCTTGTTTTGATGACTAACAAACCAAAATTGATTAGTCCTTTATGGACTGATGAGTTTCCTTAAGTGTTGTGTTACAGACAGGTTTCACAGGCTGACATATACGAGCACACCACCATACATCGCCGATACTTGAGGATGAACCGTTCAACTATCAAAGGAGCTGGAACAAACTCGGATCATCATTCCTTGAAGGTACAATTATGGTAGAGCTCAAATTCAAGCATCCCAAGCAAGTGAACATTCAAAGGAACATCATTGAAGGTCAAATCTTGAGGATCAACATGCACAAAGGGAAAAGAGCTTGAACACATTGGCGGCATCATCCTTGGAAGATGTCAAAGTAAGAAGCTCAAGTTTGAAGATTCCAAAGCAAGCCTTGCACTTAAAGTGAAGATCAAATGAAGACTATGAGAAAAGTCATTCAAGAGAGTGCTTCGAATGGTAGAATGTATATCCCTCTCTCTTAGGACTTATTCTTGATCAAGGCACACTAAAAAATACCCCAAAACATTTTCAAAATTGACCCAAAACCAAGTGGCCCCAAAGCCCAAGTGCTAAGTTAAGTTTTAAAATGGAAAGACATGAAATTAGCACTTGAAAAATGGATCCAACACATAAATCCTATCATAACTTGTCTAAAATATTTTCAAATATTTTTAAAAATATTTTAACAGAAAGATCTCATCATTTTCATTCAAATCAAGTATAAGAGCGTCAAAATCCGATAAGAAACAAGTGAGTTATGAATTTTAAAAATCGAAATGATCTGCTGAAAAAGGCTTGCTCGGAATTCCGAGAATTTTCTCCAAATTCCGTGAAAGGTTCTGTTGCAAAATAAAAAGGTCACAGTCACTTCGGAATTCCGAACGACAATTCAGTAATGATTGTTGGGGTTTCTAAAAGGGCTATATTTCATACTCCCCTATATATATATAAGTCACTTTGGCCTTAATGGATACTCTTAATGACTCACCAAACATTCCTTGAGCATTCATAAGGGTTTTTATCACACTCGAACGAGGAAATTACTCTCTCCACCTCATTTGTGCCTTGATCTTGATTAAACCCTTTTGAGAGTGGATTAAGCTTTACTTGTAATTTTCTTTGAGAGTCTTGTAGTGAGCTTTATTTGTATAAATCGAGCCTACAAAGAGGCTAAAGAAGTGTACTCAATCTTCCTTTATTCAACCATTGCAAGGAGAGGGTCTATGATTCAGTCCGATAAGAAGGGAGAATCAAGCTTGTAGAGAGAGGGTCTTCGATTCGGTCCATTAAGAGAGGAGAATCAAGTGTTGTATCGAGGGTCTCCGATTCTGTGGACCCCGATCCTGGAGGACAGAGTGCGACGAGGGACGCGAGATCCCTCTGCAATCCTCAAAGATCTGCACAATGTGAAGGAGAGCTCTACCAAGGAACCCTCGAAATAGGTGCCACTCTCACAGCATAGCATGAGTGGCGATACAAAAAGAATGAGATACATCTTGATCCGGAGCCAGGGCTCGAAACCAAGATGTACCTAAAATAAACTCAGAGTCGCCATCTATGGATACGCCATGGAACCAAAACAAATGCTCTGTCTGCAACGGATAATCAGAGATACAAAAGGTCCGTGCCTGATTATGAATGGAGAAGGTCCGAAGAGCACCCCCAATTCGTCCTAGTGCAAGCACTTGGTCTCTTATCCCATTTATTATTAATCTCGAAGAGTTTTCGGCGAAAATCATGTGAAATGAGAACAAATATCCCCGAGTGGACGTCTAACTAATCGTGCATGACTCGGGGATGAAATGAAAGGCAAACACAACATAAATGAAAGAGATGTGTCACCTAAGCATCGTTAGGTTATGAGTGACATACCTAAGTGGTGTCTAAGTTCTGGTGGATAAACGCATGCATGCTACAGCTAAAGGTATAAGGTATGCGCATAAAAGTAAGAGAATACAACAAAATATACAACATAACAACACAACAAATCCTAATACTCTAACGATTGAGCCCGAGTCCTTGGACGGTCTGATGTTCATCCAAAGAAGCCTACGTATCCCCGCCTCCATGAGAATAAGAGCAACGTAGTTCTTCACGCCTATTCTAAGCTAGGATGCCTAAGACACTTAGACCTCTATCCTATACTCGACCTAAAAGACCGGACTAGTTCTTAAAGCTTTTTGAGCGATCATTTAGATTTCAGTGAATTGTGAATTTTAGGACACCCTATATGCCCTAACTAAATGCAGGTTAGCCTTAAGCTAATGCAGGTGGTTCCTACAACCTATGTGTAACTAGGCTGCTTCCTAAGGAGAACAAAGGGCGGACTAACGCATCCTATTCTAGTCATCAGTCGGCGATGTAGATCGCCAACTGACCGGACGGAGACGCTCCTATAACTCTAGGATAAACTCCTAACTCTAAAACAAGCACACAACAAGCACACAACAAATCAAAGACCAAACCCCCTAACTCTAAAAGAAACTCTCTATCTAGGAGAAACTCCTAACTCTAGAGGAAGAATTTTTTGAAAACACAGTTTTATAGAAAAATGGTTAAAGTATTTATTTATAAAGTTTGGTTGGACTTGGGACAAAGATCCTAAGCTGCACTACGTACCTCGTGAAAGAGGATCAAGGCAGCGTAGATCTAAACGAACTCTCTTAACTATCACTAAAAAACAAACACTCCAAACTATTTAAGGCTTTTAATGCTTTCAAATGCTTTTGAATTTTAAGATATTTCAATATTTCAAGTACTTTTGGATTTTTAGAATGTTTTCACCCTTTTGGTCAAAGACCTAAGGGAAAACACAAAGCAAAACCCTAGGGATGAACCCTAGGGCTAACAGGGGAAATCCCTAAACCAGGTAAGCTAGTGCCAAAGACAAGGAAATGATCTAACACTACCAAAGGGACGAGCGAGTCAAAGACTCTCTAATAATGCCATCACAAAGATAGATGAGTCAAAGACTCTATAATAACACATCTTAAAAAAAACGAATGAGTCAAAGACTTCTTAATAAAACCGCTAAAAGACAAATGAGTCAAAGACTCTCTAATAATGACAAATGGGCTAAAGACTCGCTAATAATACCGCTAAGAAAGACAAATGAGTCAAAGACTCTCTAATAAGGCTTCCAAAGGGATGAGCGGTTCAAAGACTCGCTTCAGAAGAAGGGGAGACTCCTAAAAGGAGAACTCTCTAAATGAGACAAGACTTGTCTCCAAACAGGGGCTCTATAAATGAGGCAAATCATGCCTCCTACGAGAAAAGTCCCTACCAAACTAAGGTAACCCCCCGAGGGTAGGTCTTAAATGAGGGTTGTCTCCAAAAGAGAACTACCTCAATGAGACAGAGTGTGTCTCCTAGTGGGGCTCTAGATAACCCTTTCATCGCCCTTGCAATGAGAAGGGCTCTAAAAAAGATTAAAATATCTAAGAGGCTGGGCAAGCCTACTAAACAAAAGAGGGGAATGCTACTAATGACTTGAGGTATCTAGAAGACTAGGAAAGTCTACCAAATGAAAAGAAAAGAAAAGAGGGGAATGCTACTTGGACTATGCAAGTCCCCTAAGGATGGGCTTGGGCTAACGCCTTCATCGCCCCTGCAATGAAGATAAATGTCTAATGTCTAAAGGCTTCTAAAAATTAGGCAAATCTACTAAATAAAAGAAACAAGGATTTTTCACCTAATCTAAACAACGATAACCTCACTACGAAGTGACTAATGAGAAAAATGCAGTGAATCGAGTTAATGAACACTTGAAATAATTCTCAGTCTATGCGATCATTTAACAATACAATCGGACATACATTGCGATCAAATGACAGATTTGTGCCATAGCAAAGGATTGCAAATTTGCAAAATAACACAAGCAAATAAAACATATATCTGAAATGCTACATATGGATCCAAGAAATGCAATGATGAGCCAATATGATATCAATATACTCCAGATATTTATTCAAGGTCTTCCAGAAGATCCTTGATTAGTGACAACACTTACAATTTAACCGAATCGAAGTTAAATAAGTTGAAGTGTATTTATGATCGTATATTCTTGTTTTGATATTCTTATTTTCAACAGATGATGCGGCTAATGCAAACATAATTGTATAAAGTATTAATATTCTTAACGTTTCATAATTCTTTTTGACTCAACAGGTGCGAAAATAAGTGCAATTCCAACAAACCTAGCATGCACAAATAAGTGCAATTCCAACAAACCTAGCATGCACACAATATGCCTATATAATTCAGAATTAGGCACAAATGAAAGAACAATCGATCAGCAATAATCCAAAGGATCTTTCCACATAAAATATTACGCTGAGACATTCTTCCTACAAATGCATGAGCATCGAAAGACATAAATCATACGTTATCCTCAACATACTTCCAATTATACATGAATTTTTATCATACCTCAAGCATCCAAATAAAGATAAATTCACTTCTCATCATCAGTTAAAACTTAGATAATTGATCATTAACGATTCGAAAAGGAAAAATTGAAATAACAGAATGACCTTAAGAGATAAATTGACCTGCTACCTTTTAAACATTTCAAGGTTACGCGTATCAAAACCTCGTTCCCTGTTTCATTAACCAGAATTCATCTATTCAATTATTTACGACATGGATTTCGCATATAAGAGAAACAACACACTATCATGTGATTACCAAAATAAGATTGATTCTAGTAAAATTTTGAAATCACACAAGTACAAGCAATTTAAACCACAGAACTTGAACTCCCAAAGAAGTGTAGATTGCGAACCTAATAAAATGACTTGAGAAATGCAACTAAAAATTACCATATTCTAAGCATTCTAGTATCCCTACTACCAAACCATTTTGCACCTCACTGAGTATCTCACGACAAGATGTCATGTTATCCCAATACTGATCAACACTTGACACTGACTATACCCCTACTCGAACAAACTGTTAAGAAGGGTCAAAACATCAAAGCAAATGTAGCTCACTGAATGATAAAAGAGTCCCATCAAATTATTTCTTCTGAACAAAAAGAAAAATCATACAATGTGATAACAAATTTATCTGACACCCCTGATCTCTGCTCTAAAAAAAAATAAAAATCCATCCAGCTATTATTATTATTATTATTTTGTAATTTCTAACTTAATCTTCATACATATCAGTGCCGTACCAGATTTGTAATACCCAGTCCCAATGGCAAAATATTCCATTTACTTCCCAACAATTTATGCCCAATGACCACAATTGCATGCATAATTAAAATTTGGGATATACCTTGATGGTTATGAAAGCTAAAATGCCAATTCAATTATAATCCGCAGCACATAAACACCCTCCAATAATAACTATATTCAAGTGATCAATAAGAAGAATGACAATTTGTTACAAGCATTACCCATGATTAAACAAAGGCATAGTCATCAATTATATGAAAAAGTCACCCAAACAAAAGCACAACCAAATACCATCAAGTGATCATTAGAGAGGAATTATGATGAATCTTGGGGACTACTCTAATTTCTAAACAAAATTTCAAACCTAAGCCCACAAACAATTATTAGAACGGAGTTATTATAATACTCGAAGTAATATTGATACCCAAAGGAACGTCACAAAGGAATATTGACACAAATCATGCAGAATTATCATCAGACCACGATCATATACTACCAGCTGACCATTGAGCAAGTGAAGAGGAGAATAACTCATATTAAAGAACTGCTTTAGATCCAAACCAATAGGTGATAACCATACTCCACCAAATGAATCACATAATCATACATAATCATACAGCCCACGACATGGAGCCGGATGATCATCTGATTCAGACTTCACATTCAACACATATAGCTCCATGATTCATTCAACACAGAAAACAGATTGCATACAAGGATCACATTAACCTTCAAACCCATGAATCAGTGCCATAGTGCTGAAAAACAATGTAGATAAACATGCAAATTTCAGCCTTATGAGCAAGGTTAGAAATATTACATGAATTCTTTGGACAACGATGTTGTGGATTTGGATGTGTATCTCTCGGCCAATCTCCCTCTTCTTCCTGATTCTCTACACTCTTCAAATCTATTTCCCTATTACTGTCTCTATCTTCCTCGTTATGCTTTAATGAAAGAGATCAAACCCCCAATTCCATTTTCCTTCCAGATCTCTCTGTGATCTCTCAACTTCCTCTTAATTCTCTTCCAACTCTCTTTGATTTCTTAATGGAAATTCCCCCCCTGAGAAAGTGACTGAGAAATGGGAAAAATGATATGAGTTTCAAAGTGGGTTTGCTGATGTTAGAGGTGGAGGTAGAGGTGGAGGTCGAGGGTTTTAATGGTAGAAAGAGGTTATGGTGGGGTTTTAGATCAGATCCAGTGGATTTGAAGAAGGTCTTAATGATGGATGAACTTGGGGAGAAGGGATGGAGATGGTGACTTTTCTGCAAATGATGGGATGATCAAAAGGGTAGTGGAGGAGCAGTGAGATAGTGAGCTGTGGTGGAAGGAATTAATGGAGGAGATAGGGGAAGAAGAAGAAGAATAAGGAGATGATGGTGGTGGGTGGTGTTGGTAGTGGAAGAAGAATAGATGATGGTGATGGAGCCGGAGGAAATTGGTTTCAAGGGTTTGAAAGGGTTTGGGTCGGATTTAATGGTGGCGGCCAGAGCTAGGGGTGCGGGGTGGTCTTGTCGGAGGAGAATGGGTTTAGTTATTAGAAAAGAGAATGGGTTTTGAGATGGGTTTGCAGAGAAATGGAAGGGGGTTTATGGGGATTTTGGGTTAGAAAATGAGATGGGTTCGAAGAGGGGTTTGATGGAGGTGGCCAGTGGTGGAAGAAGGATGGTTGAATTCCGGCAAGGTTGTCGGAATCAATGGAGGTGGGTGGCTAAAAAAAAAAAAGTCGAAAATGGAAGAGGGTTTCAAGTATAGGTAAAATGGGAAGGAGATGGTGGTGGCTATTAGGAGAAAGAGTTTGACGGATTTAATGGAGGTTGGCCGGAGATGGGGACAGATTGCAGAGGTGGTGGTGCAGATGGATGGTGGTAAAAGGGGTTGGGCAAAATGGATTGTGGGAATAGAAAAGCAAATGAAGAAAAAGAGGAATAAGATGGTGGTTGTGGTGAAGAAGAAGGTGGAAGAAGAAGATGGTGTGTAGACACCCCATTTTGACTAAGCCCTAAACCTTCCCGGCTGGGTGTTTTACCTTTGCCAAATATGCACAGGGTCTCTTTTTCCTTATTACTTGTGAGCTTTATCTTGGTTTGATAGTCCACTAGCATAGGAGTCAGTCCTAACATAGGAATCCGTCCTTAGTCTAGAGAGTTAGTCCTCTTGTTCAAGAATCAAAGTCTATCATCATAGGGGTTAGGTTTCTTTCCAACCTCTCATCAAATCATGCGATTTTTATCCACTCTTGCAAGGTATAGGATGCTGTCCAACCCTTGCAGAGCTGTGTTTCTGTTCTTTTCCCCCGCAAAGCATAGGATGCTGTCCAACCTTTGCGGGATATCAGGAGTCTGTCCTCCCCTTATGATGATAGGATTTGTCCTCTTGTGTCAAACATTTCAAAAACACTTGAAAAACCATCTAAAAAACCAAAAACATTTCAAAAACACTTGAAAACAACAAAAATACTAAAAACATCTAAAAATCAAAAGTCTAAAAAATCTGAGTCTTTTAAGAGTAGTTAGGAAATATGTTCCGAACTACGTTGGCTTGATCCTCTTCCGCGAGGTACGTAATGCAGCTTGGGATCCACATCCCAAGTCCAGCCAAACTTTAAAAAAAATAATAAACATTTCAAATATTCCAAAAATACAAAAATTCTTTAAAATCTTTTTCAAAAAGATCTTCCCCTAGAGTTAGGATTCTATCCTAGATATATGGGGTGTTTTAGAGTTAGGAGTCTGTCCTGATTTGTTTTGATATGGTGTATCCTGTCGTGTGAGTGTCCCTAGAGTTAGGAGGCCTCGAGTCGATCGTTTAGACATTCAGTCGAACCGATGGCTAGACTAGGAAGCATATAGTCAGCCCATGGTTTTCCTTAGGTTGCACAGCCTAGTTACACATAGGATGTAGGGCCCACCTGCATTAGTTTAAGGTTAACCAACTTGCATTAGTTAGGGCATATAGAGAGTCCTGAAAATTACAATTCACCTGAACTTAAGCAATCATACAAAAAGCTTTAAAAATCAGTTGAGTCTAGTGGATCGAGTCTAGGATAGCGGTTCTAGATGGTTAGGCATAGTAGTTTGGAATAGGGCATCGAACTACGTTGACTCTGATTCTTCCCGAGGCCGGGATACGTAGAGCAGCTGGGATGGACGGCCATCTTGGTCCGAGTCAGGTCGCATTAGAGTTTAGGACTCATCTTGTCCAGTCATGTATAGAATTGATTTGTGTTGTGTGTTTTGATGTGTTTTCTTATTTTCATGTACAGATCCTATGCTTTTAGCTGTAGCATGTATGTGTTTGCACACCAGAACTTAGACATCAATTAGGTTTGACATTCATAACCTAGTTATTCTCAGGTGACACTTCTTTTATTTCTTTTATGTGTGTTTATTATTCCTCCGAGACATGCATGATTAGATAGACGTCTTCTCGGAGATTTGTGTTCCCATTTCATATGATTTTCGCCCAAAACTCTTCAAAATTATTAAGTAAATGGCGTAAGAGACCAGGTGCTTGCACTTGGGCGGATGAGGTGCTCTTTAGACCTTCCGAATTCGTAACTAGGCACGAACCTTCTTTTATATCTCTGGTTATCCGTTGCAACAGAGCATAGTATGGGATCCAGGGCCCATTTGCCTATTTTCCTTGGATGGCGACTCTTCTTTGTTTAAGGTACGCCTCGAATCTGGGCTAGTCCCCGAATCGAGAGGTATCTCACCTTTGTATCGCCACTCATGCTGTGAGGGGCACTTCTCTCGAGAGTTCTTTGGTAGAGCTCTCCATTCACGTGGATGATCCTGAGACTGTTCGCGCGGGACTCGTCCCCCGCGCCCCTCTCTCGGATCGGGGTCCACATGGTGATGTGGGTTTGGCCGGAGCTCCGATGGGAGATGGAGATGATGGTGGAAGAGGTGGAAGAAGAAATGGTGATGGTGAATGGGGGTGTTGGTATGATCGGATCTCCGATTGGAGGTGGAGGTAGAGGCTCGAACGGTCGGAGAAGATGGGAACCCTTCCCTCGCTCACTCTCTCTATGCTCTCTGCTTCTCCTTCTCTCCTTTCTGTATTTTCTCCTCCTCCTTTTTCTTAAAAAAAAACCTTAACCGATTGGGCTTTCTAGCGAGAGATGATAAATTCGACCCCCCCAAACCTCCCTTGGACAACCACCTCTAGTAAAATTTTTGACAATTTTTATCTTCCAAGGTGTGGTCCAAGGTGAAAAGGGAAATGATATATTTGTACCCCCATTCCTTCCAGGACAGGCCCTTGGCAAATTTATAACAACTATTATTCTATAAGAGGCGGCCCAAGCAGAAAACAGGGGGAAAATTTTTGTAAAAAATATCTTCTCCTCCTTTGATCTTAACCCTTCAAATCACCTTTTATTCAAGGGTTAAGATCAAAGAAATCTTAACCACCTAGGAAGCTTCCTAATATTCTTCTCCAACTAATCCTAGCCTTAAACATCATTAGCTCACGATTAGGCCTAATTGAGACTTGAAGGGGAAGAAAAGCATCTTCACTATTTACGAAATTACCCTGGTTCAGGATAATACACCCCCTAATTATGTTACACATTAATCAGCACACTTCCTTTTCTTCCTGGATAGCCCCACCGCAGTAAATTTGAACTAGCTTTCCAGGCTCCAGCACACCCCATTTTCTGGATAAATCGCCACCCTTATTCCTATACTACACTACTCTACAAACTTCGCTCGTTTGCTAGGCAAACCGCGACGGATTCTGATAAAATTTTATGGGGACCTAAATGAGGCCCTAACCTACCTTAGGAACAAATTGGGGACGCTACAACACTAGCCTGATAGGGTTTTTATCCTAACGATGCTATTAGGGTTCGGTCAAAATGGGGTGTCTACAGATTCGGCCCGCTAAAAGAGGTGAATCACATTGTAAGAGGGATCATTGATCCGGCTCAGTAAGAAAGGAGGATCGTATAGTAGATTGCCTTAAGGAGCCAAACTTGAGAAGAGTGGAGTAGGTCTTGGGTTTAAGGCCGAACCACTATAAATCTTGTTTGCAATCGTCTTCTACTTCTTGGTGCACTTCTCTCTATCCCTTCTCTTTTCTTTATGCTTACTTTATGATTGAGATTATTTTCTTTAGTGATTTACTGGCACATCTTTGAATTGGGCATATTATAAACATCTTGCAAATAGGCCGAATAGTTTCTTAATCAAGCATTAACTAGGGATTAAATGCTTATCATTGTTATTATCTTAAGTCAATCAATTTGTCTTGATTAAGTAAACAACTTGTAACTAGGGATTAACTAGGGACAAACTAGTGTTGAGGGTCAAGTGTTGTTAATCAACCTATGTCTTTAAAAGCAACATTAGAAATCTAAATAGCAAAAGTTTGTTTTTAAAAAGGGTAAAACATTTAAAGACAATCAATTCACCCCCCTCTTGGGTTGCCTATTGGTATTTCGAAAGGAATCTCTGTGCTGTTTACCAAGAATACAACCTTCACACCGGCGATCGGGAGCTTCAATCAACGATAACCTTGTTACCATAATTCTTTTGGACTAATAGCTTTAGCCCACGAAAGTTCAAATGACCGTACCACATATGCCATAGTCAATAACCATCTTTCATCATCCTTCAAAGATTCATCATGGTTTTTCCAGTAAGAGTCAATGGGAACATCCGATTTTTTGCCATCTGCACTTTTGTTACCAATCTGTTGCTTTTACTTCTGATCCTGCAAATTCAATTTTGGATGTCAATCTTGTGCCCATTTTCATAAAGTTGTCCAACACTTACCAAATTCCAAAAAAGTTCAGGCACAAAGTAAACATTTGCAATAGTGACATTAGTACCATATTTGGACTGAATATTGATGTTATCTTTGCCCATTACAGAAATTTTGGATTTATTTCCAAAATTGACTCTCAACGCACTGATTCATCCAAGTGTGAGAATAATTCCTTCTTCCCACACATGTGATTGCTGCACCCTGTGTCAAGATACCAAGTATTTCCATGCTCTACTTCTAATTCTTTTGTCTTGCACGCAAGTAATATATTTCCTTCAACTTCGGCAGTGTTTGCATGCTCCTCCTGATCATCTGGCATCTTGGCTCGACATTCATTTTTGTAATGTCCAAATCTTTTGCAATTAAAGCATTTGACATTAGATTTCCCTCGTACTCCAGTATTTCCTCCTCGATACCCATCACTTGATTTTTCTTTATTGGTGGGATAAAAATTTCCACCTCTATCTCGACCGTGCCAACGACCTCGGCCGCCTTGATAGCTTCCACGATTTGATTGAACCAACGTCCTTTGCAAAGCTTACTCAGCATTTGAGCTGGTAGCATTATGATTTATTATTTGCTCGTGAGAGCACAACGAACCCATCAACCGTTCATTGTCATGGTTGACACAGCTTGCAATTCTTCGATGGCCGTGACAACATAATTAAATTTTGGGGACAAAGATCGCATGATCTTTTCCAGAACTCTTGGATTTTCTAGCTTTTCACCGTAACCCTCAATTGGTTAACGACGGCTTGAACTTGACCAAAATAGGCTAAGATGGATTCTGAGTCATTCATGCGTAAAGACTCAAAATCGCCTCTAAGCGTCTGTAGTCACACTCGTCTGACTCGATCATCGCCTTTGTAATTTTTTGCAAAATATCCCACGCTGCCTTCGATATTTCCGCCCTTGATATTTTTCAAATATCGATTCTTCTATGGCTTGAAAAATCCCATATAGAACTTTTTTATCCCTTTTTTGGATCTCAATCAATGAGTCATTCTCCTCCTTTTATAGTCCTTCAAATGCTTTTGAATCGGTCACTTCGGTGTAGCCATTCTTCACCAGGTTCCATAAATCTTGAGATTTAAAGAACACCTTCAATTGGACAGCTCAATAGTTAAAAAAATTTCCGTTAAGCTTGGGAAGTTGTAACGGGATCGAACTTGATGCCATTTCAACTTGGCTATGATACCAGATGTTGGAACCAGGAATAGGTTCCTTTTTAATCAAAGTATAAGGTGGAGAATAGATGAGAGATGAACAATTTTCACTTCATGCTTTTTATTCGCAATTACAAACCTATTTATAACAAAACTTTCACACTATTACACCAACATCTCACCTAACAATTCAACACCTACTCATTCAACATACCAAACTTATTCAAACAAAGCCTAACTTTGAAATTCAACATACACATGCATTCAAAGATTGATTTAATTATTATTTCTCCACATCATGGCTCCTAAAATCTCGAGCTCATTTAGATAGCCCATCATCTTCAACATGTGATCTCTAATTGGGGTTCCTTCCACTATTTTAGTGGAAATCAGGCCCTCAATTACTATTTGTCTGGTACTGTGATTTTGTTCTCCAAACATTTTCCTTAGATTTTACATAATATCCATGGCCGAAGCCATTACGGCATGTTGCTGTTGCAACACATTCGACATCGTCCAAAGGATATAGCACTTAGCAATTTCCTTATCTTCATGCCATTTTGTGGCTCTGTCCCTTACATCGTGGGAAGCATCGGGACCAGACAACTCAGGTGCCTCAGTAGTCAAGACTCAGTAAACTTTCGCTGTTGTAAGAACTAGAATTAAGTTCCTCTTCCAGTCTACATAGTATGGACTAATAAGTTTATTGTCTTGAATGATCCTAACTAATGGACTGAAGGGTGCCATATCTAATGCAAAGGAAAAGAGGCATAAAATAAGCAAAACTAACCATTTTAGATTTTATCATGACATATAACCACTAGAACTGGGTTTTTAATCTATAATGGTACTGTCCATTGTTCGTCTCATTTATGTGCCCCCCAGACACATAAACCAAGAGAAATAACACGATTTCTCTAATGGGCATCGGATGCTCATCAACAACAACTTTGTTGAGTATGAGTGGATTCATGTAATCCATCATATTATAATTATGATATCCAATTTGATTTTGGCCTCCAAGCATCGCAGTGCATCTATCCTTTGGGCATCAATACTCTTTGCTTGGTCAAGCTAACACCCATTGCCTCAGAATCATTTTACAAAACATTCTAGCTTATGCTTTGGCATATGAATTATGTATTTTGCAAATATCCCTTATCCTTGTAGGTATCTATTAGTTACTTTAGATAGAAAATCAAGATCGGCTTCTACTTTAGCATATGACCGTCTTGTTCTCTAAAGTAGCCAACCAATAGATGACTATGGAAGGCCATGGAGATTAATCATTTCAATTTTAATCTCCATTTACAACTTAATATTTTATAAAGAGAAAATCTTTTAAGTGGACAAATCTGATTTCTATGCATGTATACAAAGCAAACCATCCAATGGAAATACATACATAAGGAAAGGAAAATGCAATCAACCATCACACATCCAAACCAGGAAAAGTAAAACAACCACATCTATGAACTTAATTTTGGCATCTTGGAGTTATAGGGATTCTCTCACTAACCATTTAAGAATTATCTAACCATTTTAGAGTGAGTTAATCCCTATAATTTCATATTACCAAAATTAAGGGTGAAATTTGGGCAACTATTCGCTATTAGCGATAGGAAAAATTCGCTGACCTAAAGGCCATTTTTCAAAGGTATTGGTACTGATATACTTCATCATATGAAGTATTTTAGATCTGGGATAATCATGAAGAATGCGTCAGCCCTCCTTTGAATCGATAAAATCGAGGTCAACCATCATCTATAGCCTTCTTCAAGCACCGCCATGCCCAAGTTCTCTTTGATTCTTCGATTGACAACCGTAAGAGCGATTTTCTTTCTTCAATACTTCTAATGTAATATGAAAATAAACTACCCTAGTGTCCTACATTATTTTAAACAATATGTACATAAAAAAATTCTCCAGGAGAAACCAGTTGTCCACACAACTACCCAAAGAGAGGACATAAACCAATAAAACCATTAATTATTATATTGTGGACTTTTAATGGCTATATTCCATAAATATTAAACCATAAAAATAAATAACAAACATCCAAAAATATTATCCATATGCATCTCATGCATGGATAAAGGTCGAATAAACCTTTTTTACCCATATTTACCAATAATGATTAAATCTTACTGAAATTAAATTAAATAATTTTTAATTCAGCCATAAAAACTACTTCCAACTAAAGAAACATGATAGAATCAATTCTTATGATGTCAGAAGTCACAACAAAAAATTTCACAGAATAACGAAATCGTTTGAGTGAGAAAACCTCAAAACAGTGGTTTTCAGGAACCCTTTCAGAATAGCATAATTTTCGCATATTTTAAGTGGAAGAAATATTATTCAGACTACCATATTAGTTACTGATTATGCTTAAAACACGCCAAAATTATGTTTGAAAATTTTAATCTTGGACTATAAATTTTTCTCATAAATTTGGGGCAATTCTAAAATAAAACATGTAATTCCCGAAATAAAAATCAACAATTTTGGACCAACTTGAAAAAATCATATCTCCCAATCCGCTCATCAAATTTTGATTATTCTTGATGCATTGAACTCGTAATTGACTTTACTTTTTAACCATTAAGAAATAGCATATCAAAAATCCCATTGAGTAGATCGAAATTGCCGATCTTTACATTACAGTCCTTATGTACATCAATTAACACTATGGACTAGCAACCTCGGATAGCCGGGATAGAACGACCGCACAGTGGATATACCATATGATCTATCTTTGGTTAAATTAGTTCCCTAATCTGAGCCCTAATTGCTCTGATACCACTTGAAGGAAGGTTATCCCCTTCGGACAAGATCGCTATGCGCAGTGGAAACAAAAATCGCATGGAACTTTAAATTTTCTTTTCAATCTTGATTTTGCAAAAGATCTTAGAGTCTAGATTAGTTATTATGATTAATTTAACATCAATAATTACCTCTTTGAAGATGAAATCAAGAAACCTTGCTGCTTGATCTACTCCTCGAACGGTTGCAATAGTTCTAAACGCAATGAACCCCGCAAGTTGAACCAATGGATTATTTTCTTTGCACCGTTGATTGTGGATGTGAATTACTTTTATTCACTTCAACAAGGTCTGATCTAATCTGTACCTATGTTGTAGAGATCAGAGAATTAAATTGGAAGCCTTTTTCTTTGAAACTTTTGCAATTAGAAGAGAGATAGAGAGAGGAGTGAAAACAACCTTTTCAAGAGGGGAAAAAGGGGGGACGAATTTCCAACCTTCTCAAGCACTGTAAAACTTCCATCCCTTTCCCGTATTTAATCACAAAGTGTTTGATTTGTGTAGTTCTCTTTCTCCCAAATTCTATCCAAAACCGGAAGACAAGTTGTATTGGAATTCCCAAACCAATTGGGACTCTTCCAAAAACGTCCAAGGTTGAGTGGAGCTCCCAACAATGATTGGGAGATCTATTTTTTGAATCATTCTCCTGCCCATTGTGGCCTTATCCAGTAAGTGTTCAAGTTGGAAACGAATTGCTCAAGTCTAGAAGCTTCATTTTAGCAATTCCTATCCAAAGAGGAGTTCTAGAGGAACTCGAAGTCCTCGAGCTAATGGAGAATGTTTTACCATCCCTCACATCTAATATGGGCGTGTGGTGGGCCCCACCAACCTTATCCAAAGTATAGGACAATTCCAATTCCCCATTCTGTTCCAATTTCGCACCTCTTGCA
The DNA here is from genome assembly GCF_043159265.1 of Tasmannia lanceolata. Lineage (NCBI taxonomy): Eukaryota > Viridiplantae > Streptophyta > Magnoliopsida > Canellales > Winteraceae > Tasmannia > Tasmannia lanceolata. The sequence continues at coordinate 50,957,991 of NW_027518680.1, read as the reverse complement.
AAACCGGTTTGGGAAAACTATCCTTATTTGGATTTCTCATTATTACACTTATTATTAATCACATTAATAATACATAATAATGTATTATTAATTAATAATTAATTTTCCACTTATTTAATTAATAACTTGCATAATGGGAGTTAAACAGCTCCAATTTTGTTTTCAAAAAATTCTCTTACAGCCTCTTGTTACTTAACTAACAAAGACATGGACACCTCTTACCCCCTTGGCTCACTCTTGGTATACCATTTTGGTCAAGCGGTATCCGGCCTCCAATTGCATTTGTAAAATTCTTTAAAAATATTTAAATGTTTCATAAAACATTCCAATAAACCTTTTTCCGCTTAGCTAGGTTATTTAATAGGCCTACCCCTCTGACAAAATTTTAGATGCTAATCCCTAAATTTTAGGGTGAAGAATCCCATGTTGAGTGTCACCATTGGTCTCGAGGGTGTGCTCTATGATATAGCTCTATTCGAATGTGACTCTAAACTAGAATCACTATGAGATAGACTAAGACCCTAGAACGGGCCCACAGAGCAATAAGATCCCTCAGGTCTAAGGACATGAGAAGGGTCCTGTCTGGAAGAACAACTTTACATTCTCTTGTCCACAAGTTGTTCTTTGTTTGGCTTGGTTCGGTTGCGAGATCCAATCGTCGCACCCACTCTTCTTACTTAGGGTCCACTACCCAGATGGCCGAGATAAGTCACCTGACGACACGTTCATGTTTGCAAGAGTGGTGCTAGTTGTATACAAAAAGAGATGTCCACTCTCTTTCCCAACCAGGAACTATTAAGGCTCGCTTAGAACTGAGATATCATATCTCTTTGCTCCCTTGGATCTGTGAATCTTTTGAGTAGGACATTTCTACTATGCTACCTAAGGACAAACATGTGTCACAAAATAAGCACATCACGCAAATTCATTAATTTAATTACCTATTTATGTCATGAAATAAATTTTTATTGATTACTAAATATCAATCTACTGGTTTTTCAGGGCATATACTCTAACACCGTATTCATAGAACTATAGGCCCAATTAAGCCTAATTAAAACAACTCGGTGCTAGGCTTAATCTTAGATCAATAAAGTGCATTTGAAGAAGTATATATGTTTTAAGGTTTTGTGCATAGTTCAGTTTTTTTTAAAAAGAAAATACACACACACACACACACACACACACACACACACACACACACACATATATATATATATATATATATTGACATTCTATAAGTTGGCTAAGAATGATCGACTGAAAGACATACTAAGAATGACATCTTGGGGTTTAGGTGGATGCAAAAGACCTAATATTATAGTTTGGAAACAAATCCACATTAGCGGACAACAGGTAGCTACTCACATGTTTGTGTCAGTGGTGAACTCTACACTACCAAACTGAGCACCAATTCTTAGTTATTACTCTCTAGTCCCCACCCCTAAACTTATATCATACACTCCTTGTATCTAGTTTGGTCAAGTGATTAAGTCAAATTCGTGGTTCACAACCCACCATCGTTCTCCTAACAATTCAACAAGAAACCACAAAAGTAATGCCTTACACAAGTCAAGTGCTAATATTATCATGGCCATGAGAGTTGTAACTTTTTAATTGCTTGTCCGATTTACAAGTACTTATAGTCATTGGAAAGATTTCGAAAGGATCTACAACTTTCTAATTTACCATTTTTCAAAATTTTGCCATCTAGAGGTCCAAAAATTGAGTTCAAAAACTGCCTGCGGTATTATGGTGGGAATGCATAATTTTCACATCAGACTTGAAGGGGACTCTTCTTTATGTGTTTTTGTATTGGAAAATTATTCTTGGAATTGATAGATTAAATCTAATAAAATGAGCTTTCCCTGGGTTTTCCCTTCTTTGGTGCCCCCCCTTTTTTGTTCTGAGCTGTGTTGTTTGTTTGTTTTTTTTTTTTGCTTGACAATAGGTGTGTCTTCTTCCGATGACGTTGCTAAAGGAAAGGGGGTTATAGTGGAGGCGCCGAAGCGCCCAACTGGTCGCCCGAGGATTCCTTCTGGCTTTATGGCCGCGGCCAGGAAGGACCGGTAGGCGGCCAGGCTTCCCGAGCCCGCGCCATCCAGTTCCTCTGGCCTATCGATTGGGGTAAAAGATACGGCGAGATCTCCTCCCAAGGAGATAGAGCCTCCTGCCAAGAGGGTTATTCCTTCTCGTGCCACCCAGGGGAAAGCCGGTCGGATAGCCCGTTCCTCAACCACCTTTGCAGGGGACATGCCGAGCCGGCTGGAGGGGTCGGTCATGACCAAACTGCTCTTGGAGAAAATGGAGTCCCCCCCCCCCCACTGCTACCAGGTGCAAGGGGAACTGTTCAAGCCGGAGTGGAAGATCGGTGTTGAGGATGGCATCCTTTTGAACCCTCGAGTTGGGGTGGAGCTGGGGTTGACGACCGCCCTTCCCAGTGACGAGGCTGAGTTGAAAAACTTTCCCCGTAGGGCACTGGGGGCCCGGTACCTTCATTCTATATCCTGTGTAAATATTGTGTGGTTGACTTTCCGTTTCTTTTGTTGTCTTGAGATTGCATGTGGCGATCCGCTAATGGTTCGCTTGTGGTGGGGCTCTTGTAGGCTCAGAGTTATGCTAAGAAGATGCTGCAGTACATGGTCGAGGATGAGTCCGAGATGGGTGCTTTCGAGGGACGTGTCCGTAAACTGAGCGAGGATCTTGAAGGCCCAAGCCGAGAAGGCGGCTCTTGATGACACTGTCAAGAACCTTCAGGGGCAACTCCAGATGTCTGAGGATGGGAGGGAACGGGTGGAGAATAACCTATTGGTGACCCGACTAGCGCATGCTGAGGAGTTGGTGAAAGTGCAAGAGGAATGGCAAGGTTCTGAAAAGTTTTTTAAGGCCGCAGTCGCGTTCAGCGTCGATGTCGAGATAGAGACTTTCATCGAATGTCGACGGCGCGTTCGGGACGTCGACCCCTCTTTTTCTTTGGAGAAGTTGGTGCATGATGCTGAGGATGCCGTTCCGGAGGACCTTTCCCAGGGGGCAGTGGATGCCGGGGGGCAGGTCGAGGATCCGGTGGCTGCCCCAAATGCCTCTACCGACGCTGAGGCCCCCGCAGGGGGCCAGTAAGATACAGACGCTTTTGGATTTTTCCCGAACTTTGCTTCTTTTAGGATTTTATTTGGGGCCAATGTGCTTGGTTTCTAATAACTCTTTGAACTCCTCTTTTTCTTTTCTTTTTTTTTCTTTTCTGTGTGGACCCCTGGAAAGGAAGGCTCGCTTGCCTTTTGTATTTTACGTGACACTGAGTTCATTATTTTTCCTAATGTGTGAAATAGAGTAAGTACCTATTTATACAATTATTCTTGCTTTTCTTGACATCTTAAGAAATGTACACTCACGCGGCCATATTAAAATAATGTACCCATATTTGTTTGTCTCTTAGCACATTAAAACTTGCAATTAAAAGAATGACAAGATGTGTATGAAATGGGGGATTATGCATCATGGGCCTTCAAGAATATCCATACATAGTTTTGCAAATCCAGATCCTAAGTGTAACCTATTTGAATATTTTTGCTAAACAAGAAGGAAATGATTTAAGGACCCATGCACTGCATAGCACTATGGAATGGCATATATCTATGAAAAAGGACGGTTTATTCTGTAAACCAAGGATTAGAGCCTGTGCAGAGTCCGCCTAAGTCGCTTCTGGTAAATCAGTTGGACTAGGCATCCCTTTCGCAAATCGGTAAATCGGGTGGACTGGGTATGTTATGACGATTATGATATGTTATGACCTTTTTGTACCACTGTTGGGATGAGCTGTAGGCGTGGTTATGCGAGAAGTGGGTATTGGCATTCGTACCTGTTTGACTAGCTATGTGCATATTGTTGCAATGGGCTGTGATATTCATATGATGCATTTTGCATAAATTTTCTTACAGAGAAAAAAAGGAATAAGTTTTATTTTCATGTCATTCTAAGGGAAACTAATAAAAGAAGATCTATTATAAGATGTAATGTTCCCGGTGCTGTTCTACATTTTAATAAGTGGTAGAAAATGTTAAATGGAATATTAATAATTTTTTATGCTTTTAAATGATATAAAAGTTTCTTTTCCCTTCTGAGTTTCTGTGGTTGAAGCTCACACCAATAATATTTTCAGATGTGGACATGACTTACATTCAGGAGGACCATGGCGAGGATGGGAACTAGAGAAGGAGCAACGCCTTAGAAATTTTAGGACTAGTTTCCTTTATGTAATTGTTTTAGCCCTTTTAGTTATGTATTAGTTAAGACTTGGAGATTATATTATTTTATGTCTTCCTAATGAGATGTTGAGACATTAGTTATTTATTTCATGGTTGAGTTTGATTTAATGACTGATTTTATTTCCGCATAATTTCTATATGTCAATTAACGGGTTGCGCTTTGGGACTTTGAAATTCGGGCCGTTGCATCCAATTTGCACCCATAATACTTGCCAAACCTATAGCTAATTCTGTCTCCAAGTGAATTACGTAACGCTTCGACTTGTGAAAATTAGAACGCTAACGAGAAACCCTCATAGCAACGAATAATAGCTTTAAAGTTAAGGGCCTTCAAAACACCCGGAGAGCAAAAAAGTAGAGTATCATCCGCAAACTATAAGTGGGTGATTTTTGTTTCCACTTATCCAATTCTGAACCGTTCACTGCACTTACCTTATGATAGGAGGCAATTGAGATATTCGGCCACTATGACAAAAAGAAAAGGAGATAATGATCCCCTTGCCTCAAGCCAAGAGAGGATTTCAAGAAGCAATTAGGATCGCCATTAATGAGACTGAAAACCATGCCGAGGATACACATCTAGATACCCAATTTCTCCATTTCAAGCCGAGCCCATTATGAGCATCACATAATCTAAAAACTTCCATTCAACCAGGTCAGTCATTTTCCATATCCAGCTTGAAAACTATGCCTGTCCTCCCAATCGAATAAAAGTTAATAATCTCATTAGGTACTAGAGAACAATCCAAAATTTGTCTATGGCTAACAAAAGCAGATTGACTATTCCATATAATCTTGGACATCACCAATTTAATCCCAGAGGCTAGAACTTTAGCTAATAACTTATAGAGGCAACCAATGAGGCCATTTAGATAGAATTCGCTAACAAATGAGGTTCTTTTTAACTTTAGGAATAAGAGCTATGAAAGTTGCACCAATACCTCTATCAAGCTCCAAACCATCAAAGAATTCCTAGAAGAATCTCAAAATGTCACCTTTAGCAAACTCCCAACAAGCTTAGAAAAAAGCTAGGCAGAAACCATCCGGCCCCGGAACTTTATCCCTTTCCATAGAAAACAAATTTCTCGATTTCATCTTCAGAAAAAGGTCTTTCCAATACATTAGCCTCATCCTCCTCCAGCTGATTGAAAGACACTCCCTCTAGAACGAGGCCATAATTGGAGTCAGATAAGTATAACTTCCTGTAAAAGTCCACTATTTCCTTTCTTATCACTTCCTTTTCTTCTGTTTTAACCCCAACAATCTGTAAGGATTAAATCCAATAACCTCTACTCCTAGCACTGGCTATGCCATGGAAATACGACGTGTTCTTATCTCCTTCTTTCAGTCACTTTTTTATAAATTTCTGCCTCTAGGAAATTTCTTCGAGCAAGATAAGACTGTTAAGTTCCTCTTTGAATTTCCCTGCCTCCTACACCTCACCCTCCTCAGCCTTATTTTCTTCGACTTTTAATTTCTCCTCTCTAATTCTACCTTGAAGCCAATGTTTCCTCTCATTCGCCATTTTTTGACGAGTAACCTTCCAATCTTTTAACTTTTTCTTTACATAACGAAGTTTCAGCCCAATAACAACATCTACCGGCCCCTCTGTTAAGCACTCCATTTACCAAGCTCCTAGCTTCTATTCAATTTTAGGAAACTCAAGCCAAGCGATCTCAAAACGAAACGAAGACAAACCCCATGACTCCGATTGGGGGTCCAGAATGATAGGGCAATGATCAGACATGTAGTGGTCAATAGCAAGTTGGCAAATATGGGGGAAAGTTTCCAACCACCTCGGGCAAAATAGAAATATGTCAATCCTGTTTCTGCTGTTACCTCTCTCCCCACGTGTGCTTCCCCCGATCAAATGAGGATCTATCAGCTCCCATTTAGCAAAAAACTCGGAGAAAGTAATCGTATTGAAATTTGATCTTCGAAATCCCAAAGGGCAACATACAAGAGGGGGTGAGTTGGGTGTTTTAAAATTTTTCTATTCAAAATGCAAGGGCTTGTGAAATCAACCTAGCTAGTTCTAACCCTTGTTCAAGATTATATTCAAAATAGAAAAAGGAAAGAGATTACTAATCACATCACAAGAGAGAGGAGAGGGAGCAAGGAGACTACACGAAGATTTTATAGTGGTTCGGTCACAACTTGACCTACTCCACTACCCAAGTACTTGGTCTTTCCTTGAGATTTTCTCCACTACGGCGAGACTCCTCAACCCCGCATCACAAAGTGTATACAACAATCACCACCTCAGCAAGGGGACACACCCTTGATACAATCCACCTTCGAGGACGTTCTTCTTCGTTGCACCACCGCCTTGAAGAAAGAAACTTCTCTTTGCAACTCCAAATACAATAAGGAAGGAAGAAAGATAAATGAAAAACTCTCAAGCCTCTTTAAGGCATATACAACTCTCAATGCTCACAATACTCCCAATGATTGAAACTAAATACTTTGGGGAGTTCCTCTTGACAAGAAATGAATGCAAGTGTTAAATGCACAAGAGGTTTGAAGAATAATCCTTTCGATTTCAAAGAAGAAAGCTCTAGGGTTTAATAAATGTTCAAAATGTGTAAATGAAGGTCTTTGATGGGGTTTAAATAGCCCTAGTTCATTTGAAAAAGAACAGGGGCAAAAATATAATAAAACTGGGTGGTTGCACCTACCCACTGCAACCCCAACGTCTCTTTTGCGAGACCGGAGCGGTCGACCGAGCTATGGCGGTCACCCGCCCTTATCGGGTGCTTCTTTTTTATTTTCAAAATTCAAATCGCCCGGTCGACTGCAGTCGCCCGTCGAGTACAACCTGTTTCAAAAATATTTTGGCTTGAAATATGTTTCGCGGTTAACCAGACCTTCACGATCGTCCGCCAAGACCAACCTGGATGTTTTCAAGATTTTCGAAAAAGAAATCCGCGGTCGATCGAATTGACCCGGTCGACCGGCCCGATAAATTTTGAGATGTCCTAGAATTCCAGGTACCATCCCGCGGTCGCTCGGCCCTGCTTTAAAAAACTGTTTTAAAATATTTTGAGTAATGGGACTTTGGGACTTGGTCTTTGGGCTTTAGACATGTATTTTCAAAGACATTAATGCACTTAGAAAAATAGTTTTAAAGATGATATTTGAAAACACCAAAATCATGCAAACACTAAATGCCAAGAGGACTCACATGCATTCTAAAGTATATAACCTTGAGTATTCTTGACCGTCAATCTTCTAGGGTGCTTGCATGAGCCTTCCTTTGTCTTGAGATAGTCTTTGAACATGTTCTTGCGCTTGTGGTTCTCTTGATTCTTCGATGCACCATATGGCTTGAAGGATGACCACCACAAGACTTGACTTTCTCCAAGACTAGCCTGATTCTTCTTGCTTCAAGTGTTGATATGAATATAACCTGTCTAAATCACAACACTAGAGAAGTCATTAGCAAACTACCATCAATTTGAGTTTGTTGATCATCAAAACAAGAGAGGGATGTACCATTGGGCTTATATTCTTCCCCTTTTTGATAATGACAAACCTAAATTGATTCTGGGGTTGGAGGCTCCCCCTTAATAAAACATTTAAGTAAATCTTGCCTCCCACTCAATATATGCTTAATATAAATATGATTATTAAGGTATTTATGCAATCATTTAGAACATATGACAATGAGCACAAGATAAGCATATGTAGAGTTAATATGGTGACTTAGGAAAATCATATGCATGGAGTACAACAATGAAATAATATAGCATACATGCATACATAATCAATTTACCCTTCTTCTCTCCCTTTCGTCACATAAAAAAGAATAGGAAAAGATAAAACAAGTGAAAATCCCATTTTTTTTTATAAAATCTTTTCTCCCTCTTTTTAGTAGAATACATGCCTAGATAAATATAGTACTAGGAATCAAATAGACATGCTCATGGTCTTGAAGATGCATGAAGCCGAATGATTAGATGTCTTAATTAAAAGGTGGGTGTACACTCTCCATCTTACTAGGTAAGAGGACTAAGAGTACAAATTGAGTAGCTTTTAAAGTTAAATTGACATAATGACCATGCATTCAATAACACACAACCATTCAAGTGCATAGAATATATGTATATGCATGCTAGTTTAAAATTCTTTTACTTGTTGAAGTGACCACATATTTAAACCACTCCTAAGATCACATAATCTCTCTTCACTTAGGGGTTTAGTAAATATGTCAGCAAGTTAAGCATCGGTGTGACTGTACTCAATTGATATGTCACTTTTCTGTGAATGATCTCTAAGAAAATGATGCCTTATTTCTATATGCTTTGTCCAAGAGTGTTGAATAGGGTTCTTGGTTAGATTGATTGCATTTGTGTTATCACATTGAATTGGAACACACTCAAATTTAAGACCCTAATCTTCCAAGGTGTTCTTTATCTAAAAGATTTATGCACAATAAGCTCCTGCAACAATATATTCTGCTTCAGTAGTGGACAGGGCAACTGAATTTTGCTTCTTGCTAAACCAAGATATAAGGGATCTACCTAGAAACTGACAAGTGCCACTAGTACTTTTTTGATCCATTCTACATCCAGTAAAGTCAGCATCTGAATACCTTACTAGGTTAAAATCATTGGAATTTTCATACCATAAACCTAGACTACGAGTCGCCTTGAGATATTTGAATATTCTCTTGACACCTCGCAAATGGGATTCCTTAGGAATTGACTGAAATCTAGCACATAAACAAATACTAAACATAATATCCGGTCGGCTAGCAATCAAATATAGTAGACTCCCTATCATACCTCTATATTTCTTTTGATCAATAAATGGGCCAAGATCATCTTTGCTTAGTTTGGTGGATGTACTCACAGGAGTAGGCTTTGTTGGAGAGCTATCAATCAAAAAACTTTTTAAGCAATTCTCTTGTATATTTTTCTTGATTAATGAATATGCCATTTTTCATTTGATGAATTTGCAGACCTAGGAAATATTTGAGTTCTCCAATCATGCTCATTTCAAATTCATTTTGCATGTATTGAGCAAACTCTTTACACATACTCTCATTTGTTGATCCAAAGATGGCATCGTCAACATATACTTGTACAATGAGTATGTCATTTCTTTGACGTTTGATGAAAAGGGTTTTATCAACCTTACCCATATCAAAGAGCTTGTCTAATAAGAATGAACTAAGCCTATCATACCAAGCTCTAGGAGCTTGCTTTAATCTATACAAGCCTTTGTCCAATTTATAGACATGGTTAGGGAATTTGAAATCTTCAAATTCGGGAGGTTGTTCAACATAAACTTCCTCCATTATGAATCCATTTAGGAATGTACTCCTGACATCCATTTGATATAATTTGAATCCTTTATGACAAGCAAATGTAAGAAGCATCCTAATGGCTTCTAACCGGGCAACGGGTGCAACTGTTTCATCATAGTCGATTCCTTCTTTTTGATTGTAACCTTGGGCTACCAATCGAGCTTTATTTCTTTGAATCTCCCATTGTTCCTCTAACTTATTTCTGTAGACCCACCTAGTGTCAATCACGGGGTGGTCTCTAGGTCTATGAACTAATTTTCAAACTTTGTTTCTTTCAAATTGATTTAGTTCATCTTGCATGGCAATAATCCAAAAATCATCTTTCTCCGCCTCATCTATACTCTTAGGCTCTATATGTGACAAGAATGCAGCAAATTCACACACATTTCTAAAATGAGACCTAGTTTTGACTCCTTAAGAGGTGTCACTGATGGTTTGGGTACTTGGGTGTCCGGATAGAATCTGTTTTCCTTTCCCTTGATCATCAACCTCTTTTGGAGGATTTTCTAACTCTAGTGTCTCTAAGGTTTCACTAATATCATCAACACCACTTCATTTTCAATTTTGTTTTGGCTTGTGTTTCGGGCGGTGACTTCATAATCTTCATCATCATGTGATCTTTTTATTTCTTCACTAAGTTCATCAAATTTCACATGGATGACTTCTTCAACACATAGTTTTCTTCTATTGAATACTCTATATGATTTACTTTTTGTAGAGTATCCAAGGAAAATACCTTCATCGGATTTGGCATCAAATTTGTGAAGGTTATCTTTTATAGTCAAGATATAACACTTACATCCAAACACCTTAAAATACTTTATATTGGGCTTTCTATCATTCTAAAGCTTATAAGGTGTTTTGTGAGTGTGAGGCCTAATCATGACTCTATTTATGACATAGCAAGCCGTATTAACGACTTCTGCCCAAAAGATTCTAGGCACATTCTTGTCATGAAGCATAAACCTAGCAATTTCCTGAAGAACCCTATTTTTCCTATCCACTACACCATTTTGTTGTGGGGTTCTAGGTGTTGAAAAGTTGTGATCAATTCCATGTTCTTTACAGTATGAACTAAAGTGAACATTTTCAAATTCAGTTCCATGATCACTCCTAATTTTTAAAATCTTGCAACCTTTTTCAACTTGTAATCTATTGCATAAAGTACAAATTTTTTCAAACGTTTCATCTTTGGATGCAAGAAAAGAAACCCAAGTAAATCAAGAAAAATCATTAACAATCACAAATACATATCTTCTACCATTAAGACTACATGTTTTTATGGGACCAAATAAATCTATATGCAATAATTGTAATGGTCTAGCAATAAATATGATATGCTTGGGTTTAAAAGAGTCTTTATGTTATTTACCAAGTTGACAACCTCTACATACAAGATCATTTTCAAATTTCAACTTGGGTAAGCCTTTCACAATCTCCTTTGAAGCAAGCCTCGATATTAAATCTATATTCGCATGGCCTAGTCTTTTATGCCAAATCCATGAATTGTCTTCCACGGAGGAAAGACATTTCATGTCTTGGTCATCTAGCTCTTCTAGGATCAAAGAATATAGACTTCCATCTCTAGCCACTACAAATTTGATTTTACTTTCATTTTCTTTCTTAACTATGCATTTGTTGTTTTTAAATAAAATTTCACAATCAACATCGCATAGTTGGCTAATACTACAAGTTTTGATGTAGGCCTTCAACAAGAAAACATTTTTTATACTAAGGCCTTTAAATTTAATAGTACCTTTCCCAATAATTTTTTCTTTGCCATTGTCTCGAAAAGTGACATGTCATTGGTCTCCCATGACAATGCTTGAGAATTTGGTGGGGTCTCCCGTCATGTGCCTTGAGCATCTACTATCTAAGTACCATCTATCTGTTGTGGCTCTTGAGCTCAAGCACCCCTACAAAAAAGGTTTAAGTCTTAGTCTTAGGTACCCAAGCTATGTTGGGTCCTCCAATGTTAGTATCAAAAGACTTATCTTTTCTTACCCAAACAAGTTTAGATGATTTTCTCAATCTACATGCATAATTATAATGACCAAGTTTTCCACAATAATAGCATGTAGGAGAATAAATGTTAAAATTCTTGTAAGGGATTTTGGACTTGATAAACTTAGTTTTGTAAGCAACTTTCCTTTGAGGCTCTTGGTAGCCAAGACCTTGTTTTCCAATAGAAACCTTGCTTGCTAAAATTTCATCAAGCTTTTCCTTTCCACATGCATGTCTAAGAACAAGTTTATCATTTTCACTAGTATGTTTCTTGTTCTCAACATACAATTTTTCAATGTCAACATATAACTTTTCATTTTCTTCTTTTAAATGATCAAATTTACACTTTAAGCAAGGCATTTTCTTCTTTTAGATTTTCATGTTTCCCTTTAAGCAAGGTATTTTCTATGAAAAGTTTATCATTTAGAGAAGAATTTTCATCAAGCTCATTTTTCAAGTTCCCAAAGTCCTTGGTTATCATTTTAAGAGATTTCTTCAATTTTTTATTTTTGGAAACTTCAAGGAACAATGCTATCTTAACTTCTTGACATGTGTCAATTAGTTCATTCATGGTAGGTTGTTCATTTTCATTATCACTTTCTGTAAGCCCAATGGTTTTTACCTTGGCATTCCCATCTTGTTTTGATGATTCCAATACACAAGTGATCATTTATCACTAATGTGTTTGTTTGTCTAAGTTGTAGATCTTGATAAAGTAAGATCAAGGATGCTTGGATTGAAGGCCAAGAAGCCCACATTGGACCACTAATTGGAAGGCCAAAGTCATCAAGCAAGAAGTCATGAAGACTTGAAGACATGAAGAAATTAATATTAAAGACCATTTTTTGTCTTTTAGAATGTAATTGATCCAAACCTAGATTAGGTTTTTAGAGGCATAATTAAAGTAATCTCACACACCCTAAATAAACAAGTGATTGTATTTGTGGAGTTCCAACACCTTGGAACCCTCATAGCAATCCCATCTTGGTTGAGAACTGGAAGCCCAAAAACAGAATTGAAAATCTGCTCTGCATAGGATTCTCGGAACTCCGAGAGTTTTTCTCGGAACTCCGAGAATTCTCGGAACTCCGAGAAATGGTCCAGTAGACTTTTTCCAACTTCTGTGTGGCTTCTCGGAACTCCGAGATTTTTTCTCGGAACTCCGAGAATTCTCGGAACTCCGAGAACACTCCAACGGTCTGAAAAAGAGCCGTTTGGAATTTTGCTGGAATTACCGTAATGCCACTGAACGGTCATATTTTGTTTTTCCTATAAATATGGGTGTTCTAAACATACAAACAATCAATCCTAACACTCTTAAACTTCATTTGAATACCCAAGAGTGAATCAAGCTTCAATTGTGCCTCTCATCACCAACTCTAGGATTTGGATCATAGGCTCTCAATTGTACATCTTTTGTAACCCTATTGAAGGGATTTTTTAGTTCTTTCTTTCATCTTTCAAGATTTGTATTCGGGCGAGTATTCGGAGAAGCGGAGCCCTTTTTCTCCGTGGTGAGGATTGCCACCAAGGTTAAAGCAATTGTAATTGGCACCGATCTTCGCCAAGGTTAAGAAGATCAAATAGTGAAGCCATCAACGGGTTTGGTTGGTGGAGTGGAGTAGGCCTCGGGTTTGAGGACCGAACCACTTTAAATCTCGGGTGCACTCTTTCTATCTCTTTGCTCTTTCATTTGCATTGCACCATTAGATTTAACTTGTATGCTTAAAATATTGTTTTTGATCTCTTAATCGGTTTAAGTTTTTCAAATTGGTAAATTCTAGTTTTCTTAAACAACCGTATTCTCCCTCCTCATAGTTGCCATTTCTATTATAACTTGGGACCCCCTATATCGGATTTTCACTTGGTATCAGAGCCTTGGGTCTTAAAAGATTTTAAAATTTTTTGTGAAAGTTATTTCAAAATCTAACTAGGGAAAGATTTTATTTGGCAACTTCTAATTGTGAAATGGCACACCAAATTGGAACCGGACTTCCGGAAGGCCATTCCACAACTAAACCTCCTTTCTTCAATGGGTCAAACTATGGACATTGGAAAACAAGGATGCGCATCTATCTTCTTTCGATAGATGTGGAACTTTGGTACATTATTGAAAATGGATACAATGTACCTTCCAAACCTTTTGAAGAATGGAATGTGGTAGAGAAAAGGCAAGCTAATTTGAACTACAAAGCAATAAATTCCTTGTTTTGTGCCTTAGCTACCGAGGCGTTTAATAGAGTTGCTCTTTTTGATTCCGCCAAGACTATTTGGGATACCCTTGCAACTACCCATGAGGGAACATCACAAGTCAAGGATTCAAAAATAAACTTGTTAAAGAGCAAGTATGAAATGTTTAGAATGAGTCCAAACGAGAGTATTTCGGAAATGTATACTCGTTTTTCTATTATTTCTAACGAACTAGCTAATCTTGGTAAATCTTATCCTAACGATGAGCTTGTGAGTAAGTTACTTAGGTCTCTTCCTCCCCATTGGGATCCAAAGGTGACCGCGATTCAAGAGTCAAAAAATCTCAAGACGCTAACCATAGAGGAGCTTGTAGGATCTCTCATCACCCATGAGATGCTCCTTACTAGCCGACAAGAGGAAAAGAAGCCAAAGGAGAAGGAGAGGGAATTTAGATCCCTAGCACTCAAGGCTTCCAAGGAAGACTCATCAAGTGAAGCGGATAGTGACGAAGAAGAAGCTTTACGAAGATTCAAGAGCTTGTGGAGAAAGAAGCATAAGAAAGATAAGAAAAAGAAAGAAGAAAGTGATGTTGATGGAGCCTTAAGATGCTTCAATTGCAAGAAGATAGGACACAAAAGACCGGATTGTCCACTTCTAAAATCAACTTCCTCTAAGTACAAGGGTAAGAAGGATTGGAAGAAGCATAAGGCTCTTGCCGCCGGTTGGGATGCGTTAAGCACATCGGGCAAAAGCTCAAGTGAAGGGGAAGAAAATAAAAAAGATGATCTTTGCTTCATGACATTCACCCATGAAGTTGAGGTAAACTCTAACCCCTCATATTCTTCATCTAGTAGTAAAAGTGATAGCATACCTTATGATGAATTATGTGAAACCTTGCATACCCAAATTTTCAAAAACAAAGTTCTTAAAAAATCCATTTTAAAGTTAGAAAAAGAACTTGAATTTTTGAAAAGTGATTTATCTTCTTCCATATCTCAAGAACAAGTTACACTTGAAAATCATAAACTTGAGATTAATACCCTTAAGGGTAGTTTGGATGAGAAAACTTGCCAACTTTTAAAATTTCAAAATATGGCAAGCTCCTCCAATTCTTATGAAGATGAAAGAAATGAGCTTTTAGTTCAAACATCCCATCTTCATAATGAAAATGAAAGACTTAGATTATGTTTACATGGATTTCTAAATGGAAATAAAATTATTGACATAATCCTAAGTAAAACTAGTCTTAGACCTCAACATGCTTATCATGATAGGACTAGTGTATCTAACCCTCTTGTTAGATGCCATTTTTGTGGAATGAATGGTCATTACCAATTCCAATGTGCATCCAAGAGTAGGGCTAGATGTGGGACCAAGAAATCTTGGGTTCCCAAAACCCCCATATGATGATATTCATATTGTGTAGATTAGGGGTTTTTGAACTTAAAATTGAATATATTTCATATGTATGTTTTTTTTGATAACCCCTCTTGTATTGTAAAATTATTTTAACTAGGGGGAGTTAAAATTGAATTTTTCTTTGAAAAAGGGGGAGCTTTAAAATTGTAAATTTTAAACCCTTGTTTTTCTTACCCCTTCTTTTTGTTGATGACAAAGGGGGAGAAGAATCTAGAGTAAAGTCTCTAGTGTAAGAAAAATGTGAAAAGAGTATATGCTTTGATTTGTAAATCTCTTGTGCTTGTCATCATCAAAAAGGGGGAGATTGTAAGCCCAATGGTTTTTACCTTGGCATTCCCATCTTGTTTTGATGATTCCAATACACAAGTGATCATTTATCACTAATGTGTTTGTTTGTCTAAGTTGTAGATCTTGATAAAGTAAGATCAAGGATGCTTGGATTGAAGGCCAAGAAGCCCACATTGGACCACTAATTGGAAGGCCAAAGTCATCAAGCAAGAAGTCATGAAGACTTGAAGACATGAAGAAATTAATATTAAAGACCATTTTTTGTCTTTTAGAATGTAATTGATCCAAACCTAGATTAGGTTTTTAGAGGCATAATTAAAGTAATCTCACACACCCTAAATAAACAAGTGATTGTATTTGTGGAGTTCCAACACCTTGGAACCCTCATAGCAATCCCATCTTGGTTGAGAACTGGAAGCCCAAAAACAGAATTGAAAATCTGCTCTGCATAGGATTCTCGGAACTCCGAGAGTTTTTCTCGGAACTCCGAGAATTCTCGGAACTCCGAGAATTATTCTCGGAACTCCGAGAAATGGTCCAGTAGACTTTTTCCAACTTCTGTGTGGCTTCTCGGAACTCCGAGATTTTTTCTCGGAACTCCGAGAATTATTCTCGGAACTCCGAGAACACTCCAACGGTCTGAAAAAGAGCCGTTTGGAATTTTGCTGGAATTACCGTAATGCCACTGAACGGTCATATTTTGTTTTTCCTATAAATATGGGTGTTCTAAACATACAAACAATCAATCCTAACACTCTTAAACTTCATTTGAATACCCAAGAGTGAATCAAGCTTCAATTGTGCCTCTCATCACCAACTCTAGGATTTGGATCATAGGCTCTCAATTGTACATCTTTTGTAACCCTATTGAAGGGATTTTTTAGTTCTTTCTTTCATCTTTCAAGATTTGTATTCGGGCGAGTATTCGGAGAAGCGGAGCCCTTTTTCTCCGTGGTGAGGATTGCCATCAAGGTTAAAGCAATTGTAATTGGCACCGATCTTCGCCAAGGTTAAGAAGATCAAATAGTGAAGCCATCAACGGGTTTGGTTGGTGGAGTGGAGTAGGCCTCGGGTTTGAGGACCGAACCACTTTAAATCTCGGGTGCACTCTTTCTATCTCTTTGCTCTTTCATTTGCATTGCACCATTAGATTTAACTTGTATGCTTAAAATATTGTTTTTGATCTCTTAATCGGTTTAAGTTTTTCAAATTGGTAAATTCTAGTTTTCTTAAACAACCGTATTCTCCCTCCTCATAGTTGCCATTTCTATTATAACTTGGGACCCCCTATATCGGATTTTCACTTTCACTACCACTACCATTATCCCTATCACTATTATTTTTATGAAGAAAAGAGTCTAGAATTTGACTTACAGTGAGTTGAGATGGATCACTTGCCATGTAGCATACAAAATTTGATTTCTCATCTCTACTCGAGTTGCTCTGTGATGTGTCGCTTAAGCCATCCCAATTGGCACTGAAGCTCTTCTTCTTCTTGTCATCTTTTCGTTTCCTTTTATCTGAGTCCTTCTTAAGTAATGGGCACTTGGCACGGACGTGTCTCTTTTTGCCACATTCAAAACACCGGATCGGATCATCATCACTATCTTTTCTTCTTCTGTCTTTATCTCTCTTTGGGGAGGTGCTCCTTCTTGAGCTCCTATTTTTCTGATTGAATCTCCCAAACCTAGAGATCCTTTTGGAGAGGAGAGCCATTTCCGAGGTTAAGTTTTCCATACTCAACTCTTTCTCACTATTTTCTTCTTTACTGTCAACCTTGGCTTTGAAAGCCCCATCCCTCTTCTTTGATTCTTCATTCTTTCCTTTTCTTTTGCTTTTCCTCTTCTTCATCTTCATCTCATGAGTGATCAAGTTCCCCATGAGGTCATCAGGTTTCAGGGTGTCCAAGTCATTAGATTATTTTATTGCCGTGACCATTGGATCCCACGAGTCAGGGAAGCATCTCAGGAGTCTCTGGACCAATTCATAATTTGTATATGTCTTTCCTAAAGCATTCAACTCATTTACAATATTAGTAAACCATGTGAACATGTTGGAGATAGACTCTCTTTCATGCATGTCAAAGGCCTCAAAATCACTAATAAGCATATTAACTTTAGATTTCTTCACTTGAGTTGTCCCTTCATTGGTTGTCTCAAGTGTGGTCCAAATTTTCCTAGCCGTCTTACAAGTTGAGACTCTATTGAATTCCACGGGAGAGAGAGCACAAAATAGTAGTGTCACTCCTTTGGCATCCAATGTAGCATATCTTTTATCGATGGGACTCCATTCCTTCCTATCCATTGTGGGTTCAATGTACCCATCTTGGACTAGCTCCCAAATTTTAAAGTCTACGAATTTTAAATAAAAACCCATTCTAATTTTTCAATATCCGTAGTTTAGTCCATTGAAATATGGAGGTCTATTTGAGGCATGACCCTCAATGTACCCGAAGGGAGCTACCGAAAGAAGATTGGATGTGGATGAGGATGGAGGATGATCGGTTGTCATGGATCTTTCTCTTGTAGATATTTTTGATCAAAAATCTCTATAAGAGCCTTTAGCTCTGATACTAAGTGAAATCTCAAAGGGCAACACACAAGAGGGGGTGAATTGGGTGTTTTAAAAATTTTCTATTCAAAATGCTAGGGCTTGTGAAATTAACCTAGTTAGTTCTAACCCTTGTTCAAGATTATATTCAAAATAGAAAAAGGAAAGAGATTACCAATCACACCACAAGAGAGAGGAGAGGGAGCAAGGAGACTACACAAAATTTTTATAGTGGTTCGGTCACAACTTGACCTGCTCTACTACCCAAATACTTGGTCTTTCCTTGGGATTTTCTCCACTACGATGAGACTCCTCAACGCCTCCTCACAAAGCGTATACAACAATCACCACCTCAACAAGGGGACACACCCTTGGATACAATCCACCTTCGATGACGTTCTTCTTCGTTGCACCACCGCCTTGAAGAAAGAAACTCTTCTTTGCAACTCCAAATACAATAAGGAAAGAAGAAAGAAAAATGAAAAACTCTCAAGCCTCTTTAAAGCATATACAACTCTCAATGCTCACAATACTCCCAATGATTGAAACTAAATACTTTGGGGAGTTCCTCTTGACAAGAAATGAATGCAAGTGTTAAATGCACAAGAGGTTTGAAGAATAATCCTTTTGATTTTAAAGAAGAAAAGCTCTAGGGTTTGATAAATGTTCAAAAGGTGTAAATGAAGGTCTTCGATGGGGTTTAAATAGCCCTAGTTCATTTGGAAAAGAACAGGGGCAAAACTGGGTGGTTACACCTACCCACTGCAACCCCAACGTCTCTTTTGCGAGACCGGCGCGGTCGACCGAGCTACGGCGGTCGCCCGCCCTTATCGGGCGCCTCTTTTTTATTTTCAAAATTCAAATCGTCGCGGTCGACAGGGGTCACCGCGGTCGCACGCCGATGGCAACCTAATTTAAAAATATTTTGGCTTGAAATATGTTCCGCGGTCGACAGGACCTTCGTAGTCGTCCGCCAAGACCAACTTGAATGTTTTCTGGATTTTCAAAAAACAAATCCGCAGTCGACCGAATTGTCTCGGTCGACCGGCCCTATAAATTTGGAGATATCCTAGAATTTCAGGTACCATCCCGCGGTGGCCCGGACTAGCCCGGTTGACCGGCCCTGCTTTAAAAACTGTTTTAAAATATTTTGAGCAAGAGACTTTGGGTCTGGGTCTTTGGGCTTTAGACATGTGTTTTCAAAGACATTAATGCACTTAGAAAAATGGTTTTAAAGATAATATTTGAAAACATCAAAACCATGCAAACACTAAATGCCAAGAGGACTCCCATGCATTCTAAAGTATATAACCTTGAGTCTTCTTGATCGTCAATCTTCTTGGGTGCTTGCATGAGCCTTTCTTTGTCTTGAGATAGTCTTTGAACATGTTCTTGCGCTTGTGGTTTTCTTGATTCTTCGATGCACCATATGGCTTGAAGGATGTGACCACCACAAGACTTGACTTTCTCCAAGACTATCCTGATTCTTCTTGCTTCAAGTGTTGATATGAATATAACATGTCCAAATCACAACACTAGAGAAGCCATTAGCAAAAAACCATCAATTTCAGTTTGTTGATCATCAAAACGAGAGAGGGATGTACCCTTGGGCTTACAATCTTGTACAATGTTAGATTTATTAAATAACCGCAAGTGCGTGGATCGTGTAAATAAGGGTCAAACTCAGGGAAGATAAATCTAGTTGTCAATCCCATTCTTGTACCGATTAGAATACTAGCTTTGATATAATGTTGCCTGGAATGGACTCAGGATTTTCGTGGAGTTGACCTCGGAGCCAACACTATATATAAGCGTATATTCTAATCAATCTAAGAATCAAATTTAACTAAGTTCTTTTTGATTTAAAATCCTAATTTAGGCAAAGTGTACCAAGTTTCTAATGATCTCTTTTAACTACTTATCTAATTTAACTAGATAACCAAAATTCTAAGGGCCTAAGTTAATTGAAAAATTGCAAAAGTAATTTTGAATAGTATAAAAACCTTAATTCAATATAAAAGATTACCTAGGGTTAGAATCCACCATGGGTTCGGATTAGATTGATTAATTAAAATAATTCTTGAACTGGGTTGAAAATTCGATTAACTAGTCAATAAGGAATAAGATCAAAGGGATGTCATTCCTTATAAGTAATTAATCAAATCCACTCTCCAATTTAAATTGATTATATAGAACTTTAGATTTGTTAATCAACAATCATTCATACGAAAGGCGAAAGCCAATGGCATGAATGATTGGGATTTTCCAAACACAAAATCCTACACAATTTTTCAATTGAGGAGATTGATTTAATTATAAATATTTCTCCTTCCCCATGGCTTCAACTAAACCCTAAGTAATTAGGCTTTAGTTATTCATGAAGAAGGGAAGAAAAACAAAAATAAAAGAGATAGATGGGAGAAAGAGTGCCATATAGAACTTGAAAGGAAATGAAACAAAAGCAAATTACTTCTTAACTAACTTGAATTGAAACGAAATTACATCAAATTGAACTTAAAATAAATAACAAGAATTAAATAGAACTTAGTCTTTTTCTCCTCCAACTTTGGCCAAATCCTCCTCTTCAAGCTTTAGTGTCACCTTGGAATGAACGGTAGATGATTGATCATTGGTTGAGAGTAGAAAAGAAAAAGAGCATGAAAAAGAACAAGAAAACCTAAGAGAGAGAGAGAGAGCTTGAGAATGGTGTAGAAGTAGAGAGAGAGAGAATTAGAGAATGTAGAGAGCTCTTTGTTATTCTTTACACCAATATATGGAGGGAATATCTTTCTATTTATAATTTCAGCAACTTTGTACCTTGTCTTGGTAATTTGAGCTATTTTTGTTGACTTTTTTCTCTTCTCTTACGTAGAAATGGGTGGGATTTTGGCAACTTTCTCTCCTCCTTCATGGTGGGCCCCACAAATGCATGTGTATGCATTACAAAATTAGAAAATGATATTCTTCTCCAAAGAAAAAGGTGGGCTGAATTGTTTTGCATGGATTTTGAAAACTTGGCAAGATGCTAAAATGGTAGATTTGATGAGGTGTTGTTTAGGAAAGTTGCCTACTTTTTATTTCCATTGGCAGACATAGAGGCTAAATTTCTGAGAGACAAAGCAAGTTTCCAAACGTGGTTGTTGCCTTTTGTTATATCCATACTCCCTCATTTTGATACAAGCACTCCATCCTATTATTAACAAGTATCTGTTTGGAGTAGGCTGGGAATTGTAAGAATCGTTAAAAAAATTAGTAACATGGGACCCACCTGCTAGTTGGAATACTTGCCATATCAAGTAAATGATTCACCTTACTCACATGTGAGACCCACCATAGGAAGAGCTACCAAAAAAAACATCTTCTTTTCTCTCGTCTTGAATTAGATAGATTTGGGCCGTTTATCATTGGATGGCAACCATGCAGATTAAGATAATGAAGGGAGATCCCAACCATGTTTCACTAGTTGCACAATTCCATTTTGTCTTTTCCTTGGTGGGACTCAACACAACATCCGAACCATGCCTCTCAAATGAATGGGTTGGATCGATCAAAAGTGGGACCCACAAAGTGGTAGCTGAATAATGAGGACGAGCCTACAGAAGGATGATCCTAGCCTCTTTTTTGGATGAAAGATAATCGGCTGGAGAGGGAGCTCATGTAGCTGCACTCTAACATGCAATCCTCCATTTGTGAATGAGGACAAAATTTGTTTACAAGTGAGCCCACGAACAAAGACAAAATCTGCCGAAATGTTAGCCTTTGTAAAAGTAGAAATTTTGGAGCTGTAATTATCAATAGAGAACGCTGAAATATCAAATGGATGGTTCGGATCATCCATTTGATGTAGCTGTTACAATCCTACACAAATGTGCGCCCACTTCATTGGGTTGATCAAAACCATTCATTTAATGGGCATTGATGACTCAAGTGTCCCCTCTAAATCATTTCCATAGCTAATCCAAACCATCCATTTCAATGGGCTATGATGTTTACGCCCCTTTTTACCATTGATACACTTACACTAGGTGTCCCTTGTAATAAAAAAGGGTGTAAAATTGCAGAGCCCACTTTATAGAATAATCTAACCATTCACTTGATTGGCCAAAGCGTAAATTATAAATCCACTTCTAAATTTTTGGCCAAACCGACGCCCTTTTTAGCTTTTTAGCTCCATTTTCTCGAAACTCCTGTAAATAACCCTAAAACATAAGAAACAATAAAAAATATTAGTAGCACAACTTTAAATGATAAAAATATGCATGTTTCTTACCACTACCATTCACACATAAATGTGTTCATCAAATTCCCCCATACTTGAGTTTTGCTTGTCTTCAAGCAAACAAGAAGGAAAAGAAAACTAAAACTAAGCTAAAAACATAAACAAGGCAAAACCTAAAAACGATGAAAAGAAAAAGACATAACTCACTTTCGTAGGAATCACGATTGCACTTAGCACGTGCAACAAGCCTTTGAACCCCTAGGTTACCCTAGTGGACGAGTTTTGTCTCGTGAGTGTTTGCAGTGAATATACACACAAAATTCTAAAAACATACTTTTCTTTTCAAATCTCACTATAGAATAAAGCTAAAAATTTCTAATCTTTTTTTTTTCTTTGAGAAATTACTCAAAATAGAAGAACAAGAATACCCCCATACTTAAACTTTGCATCCTATCCCAAGTTGGAAAAATTAGAAAAATATTTTAATCATGGAATCCTCTTTTGAATTTGTCCTACTTTGCTTCCTTAAACTTGCCTCTAATGTAATCGTACCATAAAAGAAATTTAATTTTGAAACTTAATAGAAAAATTGCAATCTTATATGGTCCACCATCCTTTACACTTTTCCATTACTTTTTAAGAATAGAACTCAGTTTTTGTAATCCTCTACTTTTTTGGCGTGAATGACATGTAGGGCATGCACCAGACACCCAGGCTACTAAGCAGTGCCCGACTAATCTTTGATTTGCATATATCATAGACATTGATGCATATGAGTTCAAGTTTTACCTTTGATTATGTACAATGCTTTGATTTATTTAAGCTTTCTAATTTACCCATGTATGGAGTTTTCAGTCAGTTGCTCTCAAGCCAGTTGGCTTTAAGGAACTAGGCATAAAAATCCTTCAGACTTAACTTATTCAAATCCTTTTAAAAGAAAGATTCCAAAAGAAAAACAAAAGTAAGAAAGGAAAGTATTCTTTCTAATTTTTCAAATTTCAAAATTAAAATATCCACTAACTTTCTTTCTTAAAATAGGAAAACAACTTTCCTTTAAAGAATACCAAATTTCTTTCTAATTTGAGAAAAATACCAAAAACAAAAGGAAAAGAAAATTTCTAACTTTAACTATAGAAAAGATTAGAAAAGAAAGTTTTCAAAAGCTACCCCCCATACTTGATTTATGCATTGTCCTCAAGGCATTAAAAATAGATAGAAAAATATGATGACTAAAAATAGAAAGGAGGGTACGTACCGTATTGGTTTAGGTAGAATTTGAATAGGAAGGCTCATGGAGATCCATGACTTCTTCCATATTCGGCTTTGACAACTCAATAAACGGCTTTAAACGTTGATCATTAACTTTAAAAATCTCACCATTGCTTGGATTTAGAACCGCAACCGCACTATGGGAGAAAACTTTATTAACCACATATGGTCCATCCCATCTGTATCTTAACTTACCCGGAAGGATATGCAATCTTGAATTGTAGAGAAGCACTTTTTCGCCCTCTTGAAACGATTTTCTCAAAATATGTTTGTCATGAAAAGCTTTTGTCTTCTCTTTATAGATCTTTGCATTCCCGTACGCTTCATTGCGCAACTCCTCCAGTTCGGAAAGTTGTAATCTCCTTTGAACACCTGCAAAAGACAAATCAAAGTTTAGTTTCTTAATAGCCCAAAAAGCTTTATGTTCCAATTCAACCGGGAGGTGACAAGCTTTGCCATACATAAGGCGGTAAGGAGACTGACCAAGATCAGTCTTGAATGCCGTCCTATGAGAGCCCACAAGGCATCTACTAATCTAATGGACCAATCCTTGCGGTTTGGATTCACTGTCTTCTCCAAAATTTGCTTAATTTGCCTATTTGAAACCTCCACTTGGCCACTCGTTTGAGGATGATAAGGGGTGGCCAACTTATGAGTAATACCATATTTCTTCATAAGAGCTTCAAACGGTCTATTACAAAAGTGTTTACCCCTATCACTAATGATGGCACGAGGTGTACCGAAGCGCGAAAAAATATTTTCTTGAAGAAACTTGACCACCACCTTGTGGTCATTGGATTTGCAAGCAATGGCTTCAATCCATTTTGGCATGTAATCTACACCTAACAAAATATACAAGTTTCCAAAAGAGTTGGGAAACGGACCCATAAAATCAATACCCCATACATCGAAGATTTCTACCACTAAGATCGGGTTGAGGGGCATCATATTTCTTTTTGTCACTCTGCCTAACGACTGACAAGATCTACATGCCTTACAAAAATCAAAAGCATCCCTGAAAAGACTTGGCCAATAGAAACCACATTGTAAAACTTTGTGCGCGGTTTTCTTTGCACTAAAGTGGCCACCACAGGCTTGATCATGGCAAAAAGATAGAATCGATTGGTGCTCATGATCGGGCACACATCGTCGGACAATCTGATCCGAACAAGTTTTGAACAAATATGGATCATCCCAAAAGAAATACTTTACCTGTGAGTGAAACCGGTATTTGTCTTGGTTGGACCAATGATCCGGTGTAGCACCTGTAACCAAGTAATTCACAATATCCGCATACCATGGCTCACTAGAAATAGCAAATAATTGCTCATCAGGGAAGTTTTCATTAATTGGACCTTCGTCATTCTTTGCATTAGGAAGTCTTGACAAGTGATCGGCAACCAAGTTTTCCGTACCCTTTTTATCTCTAATCTCCAAATCAAACTCTTGAAGAAGTAAAACCCACCGAATGAGGCGAGCTTTAGCATCCTTCTTTCCAACATGATACTTGATTGCCGAATGGTCGGTATAAATTATCACATGCGATCCAATCAAGTAGAACCGAAACTTCTCTAATGCAAACACAACCACTAGAAATTCTTTCTCGGTAGTGGTGTAGTTGAGTTGTGCATCATTGAGAGTTCTACTTGCGTAATAGATTACATGCGGTAATTTATCAACACGGCTCCTATTGCAAAGTCGGAAGCATCACACATAATTTCAAACGATTCGGTCCAATTAGGTGCTCGAATGATGAGAGCCGTAGTTAGCTCCTTTTTCAAATACTCAAAAGAATCAAAGCATTCTTCGAAAAACTCAAATTTGTGATCTTTTGCTAACAAGTTGGTTAGAGGCCTAGCAATTTTAGAAAAATCTTTTATAAAACGTCGGTAAAAGCCCGCATGGTCCAAAAATGATCGAATATCCTTCACACTTTTGGGCGGTGGAAGATGGACAATGAGATCCACCTTGGCTTTATCAACCTTAATTCCCTCTTTAGAAATCACATGTCCTAGAACGATGCCCTCTTTTACCATAAAATGACACTTTTCCCATTGAGGACAATGTTATTTTCTCTACTCTTTTCTAAGACCAATTTTAAGTGATGTAAACATTCGGCATAGGTGGAGCCATGAATAGAAAAATCATCCATAAAAACCACTAAGAAGGTCTCCACCATGTCAGAAAAGATACTCATCATGCATCTTTGGAAAGTTGCCGGTGCATTGCATAACCCAAAAGGCATGCGTCTATAAGCAAACGTTCCAAAGGGGCATGTGAATGTCGTTTTCTCTTGATTTTCAGGAGCTATGGAATTTGGTTGTAACCGGAATATCCATCAAGAAAGCAATAATACTCATGACCCGCTAACCTTTCTAACATTTGATCAATAAAAGGCAAAGGAAAGTGATCATTCCAAGTAGCGGCATTAAGCTTTCGGTAGTCAATACAAACCCGCCACCTTGTTTGAATACGAGTAGGAATAAGTTCATTGGTGGCGGATTGTATAACGGTAACTCCCGACTTCTTAGGCACTACTTGGACGGGACTCACTCATTGGCTATCCGAGATGGGATAAATGATCCCATTATCTAACCATTTTAAAATCTCTTTTTGGATGGCTTCCTTCATCACAGGATTAGCCCTTCTTTGATGTTCCCTTGAAGGTTTGGAACCTTCAATGAGATGGATGTGATGTTGCATAATCGAATGGCTAATTCCTTTGATGTCGGCCATTGTCCAACCTATGGCTTCCTTGTTATCTTTTAGCAATTTAATGAGTTCCTCCTCCTGAGTGGAGGTTAGGTCCACAGCAATTATTACAGGCAAAGTACAATTATCACCCAAAAATGCATAACGTAAATGAGAAGGCAAGCGCTTCAACTCCAACTGTGGGGCTTCTTCGATTGATGGCTTTGGAAGAGATGTTGCTAGTGGTCCAACGGGCTCCGCATTTTGGAGGGCAAAAGCTTTGGAAAAGAAATCATCTCCTCCATCATCCTAGCATTCTTGGAATCCTGCATCAAAATCAATTTCAAAATTAGAAACAATATCGTCAGGAAATGAATGCAACATATTAATTTCTTCATGAAAATTTGGTTGCTTACCCAATCTAAAGACATTAAAATCAACCGATGTGTTTTCAAAAGATAATTTCATTAATCCATTTCTACAATTAATGAGAGCATTGCTAGTAGCAAGGAATGGCCTACCAAGGATAATAGGAATTTGATACTTGATATTAGCAACCGGTTCCGTATCTAACACAACAAAATCTACGGGAAATAAAAAATCACCTACTTTAACTAACACATCCTCAACCATTCCTTTGGGTGTTTTAATTGATCTATCAGCCAATTGAAGAGTGATGGTGGTTGGTTTGAGGTCTCCTAATTCTAGTTGCTTAAATACAGAAAAAGGCAAGAGATTTACACTTGCACCCAAATCCAAAAGAGCATGTTCAATATTTGTGTTACCAATAGTGCAAGAAATAGTAGGACATCCTGGATCCTTATACTTAGCCACCATTTGTTGAGACAAGATGGAACTTATATTTGCGGCCAAGAAAGCTTTCTTGGGCACATTAGTTGTGCACTTTTGTGTGCACAAATCTTTCAACACTTTGGCATAAGTAGGAACCTGAGAAATCGCATCTAATAAAGGAATGTTAATTTGCACTTGTTTAAACACATTTAAAATTTTATCCATGGCATCCACCTTCTTATTATTAGCAAGTGTCCTTGGAAAAGGATCTTTAGGCACATACTCATTTTCAGGTGGAGAAATAGCCTGCTCTTCACTTACCTGTTTGGGTTCCGCAATCGAGCCTGTTGGAGAGGGGTCTTTTCTTACCTCTTTGGATGTATCTTGTATATCTATAGAAGGTTCAGATCTGACCTCCTCCTTGTGGTAATATCTACCACTCCTTAAAGCATATACGGCATTACATTCGTTGGAGGGCTCTTGCAGCGGCAAAATTGGTTGAATGGCATTCAACTGATTTGGCGGTACCTATTGATTCACATTCATATTCACGTTCTTTGGATTAGGAACGGGTTGACTTGGCATCTTTCCCTTTTCCCTCTCATGCAACACCATGGCAAGTTGGGAGATTTACTTCTCCATGTTGTGTTGGCTTGTCATGAAAGTGCTAGTGAGAAGTTCTATGCTTTTTTCTAAGGAAGCTATGCGTGCCGACTCTCCTTATTTTTGAAAACCCGGCGGTTGCTGATTTGAAACATTATTAATCATGGGGTTTTGAAAAGTAGGAGGGGAAGGGGATGGCCGAACAAAAGTGGGAGGGAAGGTGGGCCTAGGTTGGCCAAATTGGCCTTGGCCTTGGAAATCAGATGGCCCACTTTGACTCCATGAAAAGTTGGGATGATATCTCCATCCCGGATTATAAGTGCTAGAATAAGGATTATTAGAATTACCAAATTTAGCAAGAGTTGGGCACTCTTCCATGACATGGTCCATGGCTTGACACCAACTACACATAGGAACACTATGTGCAATTTGATTTACTTGTGAAGGTCCTTTGACAACTATTGCTTCTAGCCTTTTGATTAGGCTATCAAGATGGGCCTCTTTTGCCACGGCACCCTCTATTAGAAATCCCTTGCTTGAAGTGGCTCTCTCACCGTCTTGAGTGGATTTCCACTCTCTTGTTTTTTCTGCCAAATCAAGTAAGAAGTTCCATGCTGTGGCCTCATTCGTGAAAGATGTAAAACCATTGGACACATGGACTCAAGAAGTTGCTTTGTTTGGTAATCTATGCCCTCATAGACAATTTGGCATAAGTGCCACAAATCAATTCCATGGTGAGGACACTCTTGGAGTAGGTCTTTGAATCTCTCCATAAACTTAAAAAATGACTCTAATGGCTTTTGTTTGAATTGTAAAATATTGTTCCTAAGCTTATTAGTTTTATGTAATGGAAAAAACTTTTTTGGAAAGCGACGGCGAACTCCTCCCAAGTGGTGATGGAGTTCGTTGGAGGCCATAGAGCCACTTTTTGGCTCCATCCTTGAGTGAAAACGTAATAAACCGCAACTTTACCGCATCATCGGTAAGTTGTTGCAACTTAATCAAAGCACAAACATCTTCAAACTTACGCAAAAATAAATAAGCATCCTCCGAAGGGAGGCCATGAAAATGAGGAAGCAAAGAGATAAATTGCGATTTTAGCTCAAAATTATTGCCCTGTGCAATCGGCAATCTAATGCAAAAAGGTTGCGCGGTTCGGGCCGGATAGAAGCGATCGCGCAAACTCTTGGGCGGCTCTTGTTCTTCCGCGATGACTACTTGATTTGGATTTGGTGCGATGTCTTCCGCCGTCTCTAACCGGTTTGCTCTTTCTAGTTGATTGGCCGAGTTTCGCACCCAACCTGCACTCATAGACACAAGAAAACCAAGAAAGAGAGATGGATAGGCAAGAAACCAAAATTATAACTAAACTAAAAATAACTACTAATCTAACACTTTGAATAATTAAGATTCTAATGCAACTCTCTTCTCCGGCAACGGCGCCAAAAACTTGTTAGATTTATTAAATAACCGCAAGTGCACGAATCGTGTAAATACAGGACGAACTCAGGGAAGAGAAATCTAGTTGTCAATCCAATTCTTGTACCGATTAGAATACTAGCTTTGATATAATGTTGCCTGGAATGGACTTAGGATTTTCGTGGCCTTGACTTGGGAGCCAACACTATATATAAGCGTATATTCTAATCAATCTAAGAATCAAATTTAACTAAGATCTTTTTTATTTAAAATCCTAATTTAGGCAAAGTGTACCAAGTTTCTAATGATCTCTTTTAACTACTTATCTAATTTAATTAGATAACCAAAATTCTAAGGGCCTAAGTTAATTGAAAAGTTGCAAAAGTAATTTGGAATAGTGTAAAAACTTTAATTCAATATAAAAGATTACCTAGGGCTAGAATCCACCATTGGTTCGGATTAGATTGATTAATTAAAACAACTCTTGAACTGGGCTGAAAATTCAATTAACTAGTCAATAAGGAATAAGATCAAAGGGATGTCATTCCTTGTAAGTAATTAATCAAATCCACTCTCCAATTTACATTGATTATATAGAACTTTATATTTGTTAATCAATAATCATTCATACGAAAGGGGAAAGCTAATGGCATGAATGATTGGGATTTTCCAAACACAAAATCCTACACAAATTTTCAATTGAGGAGATTGATTTAATTATAAATATTTCTCCTTCCCCATGGCTTCAACTAAACCCTAAGTAATTAGGATTTAGTTATTCATGAATAAGAGAAGAAAAATAAAAATAAAAGAGATAGATGGGAGAAAGAGTGCCATATAGAACTTGAAAGGAAATGAAACAAAAGCAAATTACTTCTTAACTAACTTGAATTGAAATAAAATTACATCAAACTAAACTTAAAATAAATAACAAGAATTAAATAGAACTTAGTCTTTTTCTCCTCCAACTTTGGCCAAATCCTCCTCTTCAAGCTTTAGTGTCACCTTGGAATGAACGGTGGATGATTGATCCTTGGTTGAAAGTAGAAAATAAAAAGAGCATGAAAAAGAACAAGAAAACCTAAGAGCGAGAGAGAGAGGTTGAGAATGGTGTAGAAGTAGAGAGAGAGAGAGAGAATTAGAGAATGTAGAGAGCTCTTTGTTATTCTTTACACCAATATATGGAGGGAATATCTTTCTATTTACAATTTCAGCAACTTTGTACCTTGTCTTGGTAATTTGAGCCATTTTTGTTGACTTTTTCCTCTTCTCTTACGTAGAAATGGGTGGGATTTTGGCAACTTTCTCTCCTTCTTCATGGTGGGCCCCACAAATGTATGTGTATGCATTACAAAATTAAAAAATGCTATTCTTTTCCAAAGAAAAACGTGGGCTGAATTGTGTTGCATGGATTTTTGAAAACTTGGCAAGATGCTAAAATGGTAGATTTGATGAGGTGTTGTTTAGAAAATTTGCCTACTTTTTATTTCCATTGGCAGACATAGAGGCTAAATTTCTGAGAGACAAAGCAAGTTTCTAAACGTGGTTGTTGCCTTTTGTTATATCCATACTCCCTCGTTGTGATACAAGCACTCCATCCTATTATTAACAAGTTTCTGTTTGGAGTAGGCTGGGAATTGCAAGAATCGTTGAAAAAATTAGTAACATGGGACCCACCTGCTAGTTGGAATACTTGCCATATCAAGTAAATGATTCACCTTACTCACACGTGAGACCCACCATAGGAAGAGCTACCAAAAAAAACATCTTCTTTTCTCTTGTCTTGAATTAGATAGATCTGGGCCGTTTATCATTGGATGGCAACCATGCAGATTAAGATAATGAAGGGAGATCCCAACCATGTTTCACTAGTTGCACAATTCCATTTTGTCTTTTCCTTGGTGGGACTCAACACAACATCCGAACCATGCCTCTCAAATGAATGGGTTGGATCGATCAAAAGTGGGACCCACAAAGTGGTAGCTGAATAATGAGGACGAGCCTACAGAAGGATGATCCTAGCTCTCTTTTTTGGATGAAAGATAATCGGCTGGAGAGGGAGCCCATGTAGCTGCACTCTAACATGCAATCCTCCATTTTTGAATGAGGACAAAATCTGTTTACAAGTGAGCCCACGAACAAAGACAAAATCTGCCGAAATGTTAGCCTTTGCAAAAGTAGAAATTTTGGGGCTGTAATTATCAATAGAGAACGATAAAATATCAAATGGATGGTTCGGATCATCCATTTGATGTAGCTGTTACAATCCTACACAAATGTGCGCCCACTTCATTGGGTTGATCAAAACCATTCATTTAATGGGCATGGATGACTCAAGTGTCCCCTCTAAATCATTTCCATAGCTAATCCAAACCATCCATTTCAATGGGCTATGATGTTTACGCCCCTTTTTACCATTGATACACTTACACTAGGTGTCCCTTGTAATAAAAAGGGGTGTAAAATTGCAGAGCCCACTTTATAGAATAATCTAACCGTTCACTTGATTGGCCAAAGCGTAAATTATAAATCCACTTCTAAATTTTCGACCAAACCGACGCCCTTTTTAGCTTTTTAGCTCCATTTTCTCGAAACTCTTGTAAATAACCCTAAAACATAAGAAACAATAAAAAATATTAGTAGCACAACTTTAAATGATAAAAATATGCATGTTTCTTACCACTACCATTCACCCAGAAATGTGTTCATCATACAACCAAGGCGTTCCTCTACCCATCTAATCTCAATGAAGTCTCCCACAATACACCAAGGATTATCCCATTTCCTTCCCAAATCTTCTAATTCCTCCCAACTCTTTGCTTTCTCCGTCCTGTTAATTGGACCTTAAACCCCCGTAAAGGTCTCCAAAGACTGATTGCTAATGTTTTAACGGCCATGGAAAGAGAATAGCTACCCCTCCAAGAGTACATCATCTCATACTTGTTACATCCCACGCCACAAAAATATCACCCGAAGCACCCTCTGAATATGAGGTAATGAAATCCCAATGAGCTTGCAACCCCGATCCTTTCAACAGTACCCTATTAATGGAAGACAGCTTAGTTTCCTGTAAACAAATTAAGTCTGGCTTGTATTTTTGTACTACCCCCTTGACATGAGCCCTTTTCTCGAGGGACCCCAACACATTCACGTTCCAAGATAACAACTTCATCTTTTACTACAGTATCGACGATTCTTCCCTTTGGGGCAATTTTGAGTTCTCGTGTCATTGTTCTTCTCTAACAATCTACTCGACTTAGGGCTTTCGTAGTTGACGCCCGAATTCAATTTAGCAAGCTCTCTGATTAGTTATTTTAGAAGCTTCCAATGATGACACATCAACAGGATCCCTCAAACTCATGTCTCTAATCATAGCTTGTCTAATAATGTTTGTTAGGCATTCCTCGAACCCAAAGAAAACCAAGCCCGGAACCTTACGTATTCATACAACTTGGTTTACAAAAATTTCAATTAAATCAGGATCCAAACTACTCCAAGCCAACAACACCATTGCTAGATAATTTGAAGGACAACTATCTGCCGGTGGTTAATCATCTATTCTACTTTGATGGGGTGTAAACACTCAAGCCTATCACAGGCCTCCACCTGTCCTGAAGTAGGTGAACTCAAGCCTATCACAGGCCTCCATCTGTCCTGAAGTAGGTGAACTCAAGCCTATCACAGGCCTCCACCTGTCACTCAAGCCTATCGCAGGCCTCCACCTGTCACTCAAGCCTATCGCAGGCCTCCACCTGTCCTGAAGTAGGTGAACTCAAACCTATCACAGGCGGCCACCTGTCCGGGACACCTGTCCTGGACACCTCACCAGGTTTTCCTCTATAAAAAGAGGTTCAAAGCTCAAACCAATGGGTAATGCATTTCCTCTCCCAAAACTCTTAAACTAGCTCTGCACTCCTGCTCATATACTGACTTGAGTGTCGAAGGGCCTGTCCGGAGTAACACCCGGGTCGGTCTTCTGACCTCGTTTGCTTCTGTGCAGAACACAGCCACTTCATTTCAATCCCGCCGAACTCAACTCCTTCACTCCGGTCCCTCAGGACTCAGCTCCTCGGGTCGTCCAGCTCAGCTCTTACGTCATTGCTGTACCTGTTACCGATTTTCGGTCTAACAGATTGGCACCATCCGTGGGACCGAAGAACTAAAAGCTGTTCAGATCTCTTACAAAAATGGCAGGGCGCAAGAGTGCGCGAATACCAACTGCACGCACTACCCGAGCCGTGCTGCCTCGCAGGACCCGGAGTGAGCGGATTGCCTCGCTGGTGGTGGCAGCTTCTGCTACGGCCGAGCAGAGCCCTACTCGCTCAGAACACCTCAATCCTGCACCTACTCCGGATCAAGTTCAAGCCCTTTTTCAGCAGATGAGGGCCCTCGTCGGTCAGTACCAGCAGCTACTCTAGGCACCTCCCCAACCTCCTCCAGAAGCGTCACGACCTGTACAGGAAAGGTCGAATATCCACAGAGGAGAGTCAGCGCGCCACGGTGAGGACCGAACTCACCACTCAAGGCAAGTCCCTCACCTCGGGGCCAGGCATGCGCACACGGAGCCTCACCGCCGCCGTGGGTCGCTGTCCCGCTCTCCGCGAAGGCCACGAGCTCGTGAAAACCGCTCACAGCAAGAGAAGTTCCAGCCTCGTCAAAAGAGTCCGGAAAGTCAGTCCCGCTCTGCGGCGAGCCCGTCAGTGGAAAGAAATAGATCACCGAACCAGCCGGACCGCAGAGCTGATCCGATGCTTCAAAGGATGGAAGAAATGGACCACCGCATAGAAGACCTGGCAAACGATTATAGCCGGCCTATTGTGCGGGCGTTCTCAAGCAGAACGCCGTTTACCGACGATGTCCTGGGTGCCCCAGCACCCAGAGGGTTTAAAATGCCTACACTCCCGCAATACGACGGGACCACTGACCCTGTAAACCACTAGGAGATGTTCAAGACAATGATGCTCCTCCACGGCGCGTCCGATGGCTTTCTCTGCAGAGCGTTCCCGACCACGCTGACTGGTGCGGCAAGAGACTGGTACTCCAGGATCAAACCGAACTCCGTTAGCAACTTTGCAGATTTTGGGGACGACCTGGTTCGCCACTTTATGAGTAGTCGCAGGCCAAGGAAAACAACAGCATCCTTGATGGCCTTGCGCCAGGAGGACAACGAGCCTCTGAAAATGTTCGTCAGTCGCTTCAACAGGAAGGCACTCCAAGTGCCAAACCTAGATCCCTCAGCTGCCATGAATGTGCTCCTCGCGGGTGCTAGATCCAACGACTTTCGCCGATTAGTAGCCCGCCAAAAGCCGCACTCACTGGCAAATCTGATGGCCGGTGCTGAAGAATACATAATAGTGGAGGAAACACTGGCAGCCCTTGACTCCAATCGGAGGAGAACCTCTGAGGACAAGAACCCTACTAAGCAGCGTAGGGATGATAAGGCCCCCGTCTCCAGAAGAGAGAAGTCCCCCCAGAGGAGGGAAGAGAACTTCACGCCTCTCAACACCTCCCGGAAGCACATACTAGCTGCGATCAGCGATGAAGAATTTGTGAGGTGGCCAGCTAGAATGATCTCCAAGGGAAATAAGAGAGACCAATCTAAATATTGTCGGTTCCACAAGGACCACGGCCACGACACAGACGAATGCTGGCAGCTCAAGGAAGAAATCGAGCAGCTAATAAGCCGGGGTTACTTGAAAAAATATGTCCGAAGTGACGCTCGCAGACTAGAGCGCAGGGAGAAGAGTCCTCTGGGCCGTAGCCCTCGACTGTCGCAGCCGCCCCCTGCCCGGAACAAGTCTCCTCTGCCATCCAGTTCAGAGCCAGAGGCGCAGCGATCTCAACCAAGGGGAGTCATTGGCACAATTATGGGCGGACCGGCCGCCGGGGGCACATCAACAGCTTCGCGCAAAGCATATGCACGCCGGGACAACGCCGTGCACACATGCAGTAAAAGGTCAAAGACGGAGAATGAGATCTCCTTTTCTGATGCAGATCTCGGCGGCCTGATACTGCTGCACGATGACGCACTAGTCTTAACCATGCTCGTCACGAAGTGGGAAATGAAGAAAATTCTTGTCGACAACGGGAGCTCAGTTGATATCCTGTACTACCATGCCTTCGAGAAAATGATGATAGGTGACGATCGTCTGAAGCCGGCGAACTCCGATCTCTTCGGTTTCTCAGGAGAGGTTGTGAAGGTAGAGGGACAGATTGAACTCCCGGTCCTCGTCAGAGAACCGCCCTGCCAAGCCTTTGCCATGGTCAACTTCCTGGTAGTGAGGGCCACTTCGGTCTATAACGCTATCTTGGGCCAGCCTGGCCAGAACTCGATCCGCGCAGTAGCCTCAGCGTATCACCAGAAGATGAAATTCATTACACCAAACGGCGTGGGTGAGGTCCGGGGAGATCAGCCTCAGTCCAGGGAGTGCTACGCTATGGCACTAAAAGGAAAGAAGGCGGTAGAATCACTTCCGATCGAGTTACTCGACTTAAGGGACAAATCCCAGGGGACTCAGCCCGCCGAAGACCTAATCTCCATCCCTCTATGCAGTGACGATCTTGAGAAAGTCATCCAGATCGGCTCCTCTCTAAGTGGCAGCATCCAGCACCACCTCACCCATTTTCTTCAAGACAATGCAGATGTCTTTGCGTGGGCTCCTGTTGATATGCCCGGCATAGACCTGGAGGTCAGCACGCACAGACTTGGTGTTGATCCAACCTGCAAGCCAGTAAAGTAGAAAAGAAGGCATTTCGCCCTCGAAAGGCGGCAGGCGATAAAAGAAGAAGTGGAGAGGCTTTTAAAGGCTGACTTCATACGAGAAATTAGGTATCCGGATTGGTTGGCAAATGTCGTCCTGGTGAAGAAAACGAATGGGAAGTGGAGGACCTGCGTTGACTTCACTGATCTGAACAAGGCCTGTCCTAAAGACAGCTATCCTCTCCCAAAGATTGATCAGCTCATCGACGTTACTGCAGGTCACGAACTACTTAGCTTCATGGACGCCTTCTCCGGGTACAACCAGATCAGAATGTATGAGTCGGATATACCAAAGACTTCCTTTGTGACGGATCAAGGAACCTACTGCTATCGTGTCATGCCCTTCGGTTTAAAAAATGCCGGGGCCACTTATCAAAGGCTCGTGAACAGACTTTTTCAGAACCAGATCGGCCGTAACATGGAAGTCTATGTCGACGATATACTGGTCAAAAGCCGAAGTGCACAGGATCACGTGTCAGATCTGAGAGAAACATTTCAAGTCTTGAAGAAACATAGCATGAAGTTAAACCCCACCAAATGCACTTTCGGCGTCAGCTCGGGAAAGTTCTTAGGGTTTATGGTAAGCCAGCGAGGGATAGAGGCCAATCCAGAGAAGATCAAGGCCGTGGTGGAGCTCACTCCACCGAAAACTATCAGAGAAGTACAGCGGCTCACAGGAATGATAGCCTGTAGACACCCCCATTTTGCTCTGCTTTAATCAACAAAGAAGTTAGTGTTCTGGTTATCAGTCTTTTTCAGTGTTTTCCATTCCCGTGTCCGTCCCTTATGCTTTCTCAATCTTTCCGATCATTTCCGCAATGTTCCGTATTTTTCTTTTCGCCGAGTGTTGAGAATGGTTATTCATAAGAATCCGAGCTCGAGGAATTGGGACTCATTCGGTGGGCCCGCATTGAACATTTGCTTAAATTTGGACCAATCAGAGGGCCCGCATGTGGTTTTAATGAAAAATGAGTATTGAGCCTACTTCGATCTAATGCATAAAGATGCCCATCAAGGGAGCGGTCATGATCTCAGAGATGTTGTTTTAACAACCAATTTTGTTGCGACCATCAAGTTGAATTATTCGGATAATTCTCGGAAATAATTTTGAGGCATAACTTTATGAATTATTGGTTTGGATTATCCCATGCCAGTGATATTTGGAGGATACAGGTTGCCCATGCCATGGACTGCCATAGGGAACGGTTCGGATTGTATAGAGTTCTAAATGAAAATCTAAGAAGGATTCGGCCGCATTTTAGTTTATCCAATTTCACCCATCAATGGTACGGTTTAGATCTTCCCATGAAAATGGTTTGTGGGCCCAGCCCGTTCTCATTGCGGCCCATCCAATTAAGCGATTCGGAACATCTTATGGAGATAATTTCACGGGTGCAACATATTTACGCCGTAGCCCATCAATTGAACGGTTTGGATCCATCTAGGGGATCGCCATTGTTGGGGCAATATGGACCATCAACGGGAGGTTCGGATCATCTTGCGGAATTGGATAAAGGGAGCATCGCTAAACTTACATTTCTCTAGACGGTTTGGATCATCCTATGAAAATAATTGGCGGGGCATAGCCAATTCACACTATAACCTACCAAATGAGCGGTATAGATCATCCCATGAAAGCGATTTTGGGGGAGCAACAAATTTGTGATGCGGTCCATTGATTGTACGGTTTGAATCATCCCATGGAACGATTTATGGAGGAGCAACCAATTCAAATTGGGGTAATCCAAATGGACTGTGCGGATCATATCATGGTGGCTACTTTCGACCGGCACGTTCTCAATTTTGAAGTGTAAGGTATGTCATGAGGGTTCATTGGTTGATAAAGATTACCCAAGAGCAATATTTTTGTTGCTAACATGGGCAGTGGTAAGAAAAAGGAACTTTCTTGAATGGTAAGGTTGACACTCATCCTACTAAATAATTAAAAAAAAAGAGCACTTCTTTCTTTTTATAAAATTTGAGGCAATCTTTAAATTTGGGAAGAATGCATTCATCCGGAAGTAGTTTTACAAAAAAAAAAAACAGCAACTACGTGCGTCGAGGGATATGGATTTTTTTTTTACTAAGAAGAGATGAAAGGTTACGATAAAAAGGAAAGAGCTCACGGATTTTATTTCTAAAAAAGAGACAAGATGGATTTGGGATGCTAAAAGGAAAAGATCTGCCGTGGCCAAGAAGAAAAGAAAAAGAAAGAAAGTGGAGAAAAAAGGGCAGATTCAATCGGAGCTCGAGAGAGAAAAAAAAAGAAACTCTTTGTTTTTTTATCCTCTGCCGATCTCCCTCGATTTCTGGTGGATTAGCCTTCTCAAGCTCTCGGTCTCTCAAGACAACCGTTTCTCTCTCAAGCTCTCCATATTCCCATCCCACCTTCTTCTCTCTCGTCGATCTCCATCTCACCCTCTCTCATTCAAAAACAGAGTACCGTATTACCCTGTTTCTCTCAACTCCAATACTCGATTGGTTAAAAAAAAAAAGAAGAAGAAAAGAAACGTATGAGTTGCATCTCAAGGAGGGTGATACCGTTTTTTTTTTTTTTTTAAAAGAAGCAGATTTCTCTTTCGGAGGGGGGAATGACGATGATCTTTTAAGAAGAAAAAAAGAAGAACCAGAAGGATAGCTCGTCTCCCCATCTCTCAAGGCAGAGTGTCGTGTTCTATCTCCTTTCTATCATCTCCCTCACCCACGTGCTTTGTTTTCTGTTCTTCTCCCTCTACTCATCTGTTCTATCCTCCCTTCACCCTCCCTTTGTTTCGCTCATCTCCATCAACTCCCTCACCCTCAATCTCTCAAGCCTTCAACCGCCCCATTACATCTCACTTTCATCTTCTATAGCATGTTAGAGAAAAAAACAGAGCATCCCATATTCGTTTCTCTCTCGCGCTCTTTATTTCTCTCTGCTTCTCATTCTCCTCTCATCACTCTCTTACTCTTCCCATTCCATCTCCCCCTATATCTCTCTCGGATCCCCACCACCTCTCTGTTACTTTCCCTCACTCTATCTAAATCTCTCTCTCACTCTCTATCTGTATCCCTCTTTCACTCTCATACCCTCTCTCCATTCCCTTGGCCGCTCTCGTCCCTCTCAGTCTCTCACTCTCCTCTCATCATTCTCTTTATATTCCCACTCTATCTCTCTCGTTCACTCTCTGCCACCCTCTATTTTCACACACTTTATTTCTCTCAAACTCTCTGTCTCTCATTAGGTCTCTCTCATCTCTCTATCTCACTCTCGGCCTCCCTCTCATACACATCTCGCTATCACAGCAGTGTGAAGGAACAAGAAAAAAGAAAAAATAAAAGAAAGAAAGAAAGAGAAAGCGGAGCGGATCGAGCGGCGGCGGAAATTTTTGGATTTTTCGGCTCTCGGATTCGGCGAGGATCTCGATCACAGGTAGATGCTCAATTTTCGGATTTTTCTAGGATTATTTGGTATATTTTATGTATTTTTGCATGATTTTTAGTATTTAATTGGATTTAATTGAATATTAAATATGTATGCTTAAAATCATGATCTGCATGAGTGTTTCAAATCCGTTTCGTCCCGAAATTTAGTACAACGATCTATCTAAATAGAGTAAGATAATCATGGGATCGGATCGGACATTGGATCAACGGTTTTCGAAAATTTGAGTGAAGAGGGGTATTTTATTTAAAATAATGGCTGAGTAATTACGGAATTCGAAAAAATAGCCATCTCAGGATGATCTATTTTTTGGAATTTTAAATTTTTCTTGTGTTCGTCACATCAAAACAAGGTCGGAGGACATTTTCCGGAATCATAATTTTCTCGAAAATCGTGTTTTAAAAATAGAAAACTC
This sequence comes from Tasmannia lanceolata, assembly GCF_043159265.1. Classification (NCBI taxonomy): domain Eukaryota; kingdom Viridiplantae; phylum Streptophyta; class Magnoliopsida; order Canellales; family Winteraceae; genus Tasmannia; species Tasmannia lanceolata. Next base: position 50,918,375 of record NW_027518680.1, on the reverse strand, counting down.
TTCAAAAATATCTTTTCGACGAAGAAAAATAAAATATATACTAAATGAATTCCAAAATTAATGAAATTTCATGAGAAAATAATATAATACTGATACATTCTACCATGAATTTTTGAGAATTTTTAGAATCTGTTTGGTATATCATTTTATGCTTTCTTTGAAAATTATTAGATTTTGGGAGAATTTTTACTGATATCAGATCACAGATAAAATTCTCAAACTTTTTACAGTAGTCTTAAATTCCATACTTCTTGTTTCTGTAAAATTTTTGATTGGTTTGGATCTTGTTTCATATGGGATGTAGTGTTAATTTATAATCTGGTCTGAAAATTGGAAAAATTCGGAATTGATAATAAATAGTTTCCTAAATTCATGAAAATCTCATAGCATGCTAGTTTTACTTATATCTTACTACTGTAGAAATTTCATTGAATTTAGATTTCTATTTCTAGTAGTTTATGTGTTATTTTTGCAATCTGGTCCTATTATTGTTAATTCGAAATTAAATACGAGCTTAATGTAAAATTCTGCAAAACTCTTCCAGTAAGCTACATTTCATCATATCTTGCTGCTGTAGAAGTTTCATCTCATTTCGAATTCGTTTGCTACAGTTTCACTTGTAAAATCACTCATATGTTTAAAATTGATAAAATTCATTGAAAATCCGAAATTAATTGAAAATCATCTGAAAATCTCTAAAGAACCTTAAATCTCTGTCACATATTAACTCCTTAATCCATTGAAACAGAAATCTTAGGATCTTTAGATTTCCCTGGAAAAATGGCCAAGGCATCCATAATCGTATCCTTATTGCACTCGATCTTTGACAACTTGAATATTTAAGCTATAGCACGTTGTTGGCTCCGAGGTTACTGTCCACGGAAATCCTGAGATATGCCAGGCAATAAGGTGCTATAACCTAAGTATTAAATTGCGCAAGGAAAGAGCGCACGATTCCCTTCCTTGGATGCTATTCTGGGCCGAAATTGGTGAACCCTAGAACCATTGGTAATCCTTGAATGTTCAGAAACTGAAAATCCTTGAAATCTGAAATTCATTAACCTCGAGAATTTAAATCGATATGTCTTGTGTCTTTCGGAACCGTTGGATCGCGGTTTCTGTCATAAGAACCCTTAGAGCCCAATTTAGGAATACTGGTGTCGTGTATTGTCCTAAGTTTTAGGGAGTCTTAGGTTTTAGGGAGTCCTAGAGTTAGGAGTCCAGCCTCATCACGTATGCTTGCTATGGATAGCAACCGTGCCATAGGTTTAGTTACACTAGTCACCCAATTTTTCCTAGGACAAGCCTAGCTAACTAGGATGTAGGTTAACCTGCATTAGTCTAAGGAACAACTTGCATTTAGATAAGAATCATATAGCATCTTAGATGAAATCCTAGGATAATAAAATCCTCAACTTGAATTAAATAACTACTCTTAAAACTGTTGAAACAGTCAAATCAGTCTAGATCGGTGTCTTAGTTGAGTTAGGCATAAGTAGCTTAGCTTAGGTGCACCGAACTACGTCGACTCTGATCCCAGTGAGGCTTGGGTACGTAGGCAGCTTGGATGTCTGATGGCATACCAACGGCGAGTCGGCACTACAACAAATTATAGTGTTTTGTATATTAATTTTCTTATAAATTCTTAATTAAATCACTTAGGATTCCCCATGAAATTAGAATCTTAGGAGAACTTGCACTTAGATTGAATCTAGACAAATTAAGAAATCAAAGATACACATTTAGGATTCACATTGAAATTAGATCATAGGATGCATGTCCCGTAGTTCGCACATTAACAGAGAGTTGAATGAGCCATTTAAAATAAATTTAAAAGAGTTAGCTTTTGGAATCGAAGACCGATTATCGGGCAGGAAAGGTGCATGTGGTGGATAACTCCCCATACCTTCCATTCTCGTAACCAGGTAGCGAGTCTAGATTTCTGGTTAATTATGGGTCCTAGATCCCACATCTAGGTGGCGACTCTGTCAGTCTCTTTTGTGTGGAATTCGGATTGCCTTAGTGGTCCCAATCAATAATAAAAGAGCACATGCCAATCGCGTGGGTACGAGAGACCAAGGGAGAGCGTGGCGGCTCGCGCCCCACCCCCACTCGCGGGATTGGGTCCCACATAGCCGCGCTGGGACGCTTCATCTCAAAGTCTGCAGAGAGGTGTCTACCCTTCTTCAACGCAGTCAAAGGACTCAAGACTGCGCCCTGGACGGAGGAATGTCAGACCGCGTTTGAAGAGTTGAAGAAATATTTGTCCTCCCCGCCACTGTTGACAAAGCCGGAAACAGGTGAGGAGTTACTCCTGTATCTCTCCGTGAGCCCTACGGCTCTGGCAGCTGTCCTAGTTCGTGAAGAGCATCGCCAACAAAAACCTATCTATTATGTTAACAAAGTTCTCCATGATGCCGAAATCAGGTACCAGCGGGTCGAGAAATTGGCTTACGCGCTGGTAATGGCGGCCAGGAAGTTGAGGCCCTATTTTCAAGCCCACACTATAAAAGTCCTGACCGATCAGCAGCTCAGGCAGGTTCTCCATCGACCAGACATCTCGGGACGACTCGTGAAATGGGCCGTGGAGCTGAGCGAATTCGACATCCAGTACGTGCCATGGCCAGCGATCAAGGCTCAAGTGCTGGCAGACTTCGTAGCTGAGTGCACCATCCCCCAGCATATCACCGAATCAGAAGTTGTTCAAACCCCAGGTGTGGAAAAGTCGGTCACAAGTGAGGAACGAGCAGCAGATGGGGCTGAAGCAGAAATCGCCCCCGCACCAGTAGAACAGGATCTTCCAGTTGCTGAACCTATCTGGGAAGTGTACGTTGACGGATCTTCGAACAAGGGTGGCTGTGGAGCCGGTATGATTCTTACCGGACCTGATAACTTCACTACAGATTATGCCCTGAGGTTCGGATTCCGCGCGTCCAACAATGAAGCAGAGTATGAAGCTCTCCTCGCCGGAATGAATCTCGCAGTCCAAACCAGAGCCAAAAGGCTTAAAGCATACTACGACTCCAAGCTAATTGCAAACCAGATTCAAGGAGTCTATGAGGCCCGTGACGAATGTATGATCAAATACCTCTCCGAGGTCCGCCGGCTAGCCAGCAAGTTCAAAAGTTTTGAGGTCATTAGAATCCCCAGAACGGATAATGTAAAAGCAGATGTGCTGTCCCAGCTGGCCGCCTCAGGATACACTGTTCTCGGAAGTATATGCATGGAATTTCTTCAGAAATCCAGCCACTGAAGTGATGCAGATGGATCACGAGCCCTGCTGGATGATCGAAATCATTAAATATCTGCGCAGCGGGGAACTTCCTGAAGACAAGAAGGAAGCCCGCAAAGTGATACAGAGAGCCGCCCGATTTTTCCTCAATAATGAGAATCTGTACAAAAGGTCCTATACCCTCCCATACCTGAAGTGCCTCCGGCCAGGTGACGCGGCTTACGTCCTGCAAGAGACGCACGAAGGAACTTGCGGGGAGCACCTGGGGGGCAAGGCCTTGGCAATCAAGGTGCTATTGAGAGGACTCTACTGGCCAACTTTGAGGCAAGACGCAGTGAGCCTGGTAAAAAGGTGCGAGAGGTGTCAGAAATTCTCTCCCACCATTCACCAGCCTGCCGTATCAATGGCACCGATCATCAGCCCACTCCCTTTTGCAGTTTGGGGGATGGACATCCTAGGCCCCTTTCCACCGGCCTCCGGAAGGCGCGCGTTTGTAGTAGTGGCTATTGACTATTTCACCAAGTGGGTGGAAGCTGAACCTCTAGCCCAGATCATGGAGCAAAACGTGCAGAACTTCTTCTGTAAATCAGTGGTTTGCAGGTTCGGTATCCCTCGAGTTCTGATAACAGACAACGGAAAACAGTTCGACTGCAAGAACTTCCGGAAATTCTGCTCTGACCTAAAGATTGAGCAGAGATTTACTTCAGTAGCGCACCCTTAGATGAATGGGCAGACAGAAGTGACGAATAGAATCCTCCTACAGGGGATTAAAAAGAGGCTGGATGATAAGGCTGGCCGATGGGCAGATGAGCTTTATCACGTTCTATGGGCGTACCGCACCACTCCACGCACACCAACAGGTGAATCACCATTCTACCTATCCTTTGGAACAAAGGCGGTGATACCGGTCGATGTAGGCACCCCGTATCCCAGAGTCACCAGTTTCAATGAACAGCTCAATTGTGACGGGCTCCGCGCAAATCTCGACTTATTGGAGGAGGCCAGGGAAGAATCCCGAATCAGAGTCGCCGCCTACAAACAGAAAGTATCCAACTACCACGATTCGAAGATACGCCCCAGAGAATTCCGGACAGGAGATCTAGTCCTGAGGAAAGCTGTCGTCTCCCAACCAATGAAAGTCGAAAAACTCTCCCCGACCTGGGAGGGGCCGTATCGAGTGAAAGAAGTCATTCGCCCTGGAAGTTATAAGCTGGAGACACTGGAGGAGCATCTGCTACCCCACGCCTGGAACTCAAAGAACCTCCGCAAATATTACCAATAGATCGCCCAATGTAAGTGACTTGTAAATATGTACATATTGAGTATGAATAATAATTGCTCTTGTGTAGCCCTTCTGTAAATCTCCGCGCGCCATATGGAAATCCAGTTCGTTAAAACTGGGTACTTGTTGCTGAGAAACCCAGTTCATTAAAACTAGGGTACTTGCCGCTTGGTTTCTCGACAGCTCCTCTCCACAAAAACCGGGAGCCCACTCATGGTTAGGAACAAGCCGGACAGCAAAAACCAAAGCCGCCTGGAAACCCAGTTCACTAAAACTGGGTACTTGTTGCTGAGAAACTCAGTTCATTAAAACTAGGGTACTTGCCGCTTGGTTCGCGACGGCTCGTCTCCACAAAAACCGGGAGCCCACTCCTGGTTAGGAATAAGCCGGACAGCAAAAACCAAAGCCGCCTGGAAACCCAGTTCGCTAAAACTGGGTACTTGTTGCTGAGAAACCCAGTTCATTAAAACTAGGGTACTTGCCGCTTGGTTCGCGACGGCTCGTCTCCAAGAAAACCGGGAGCCCACTCCTGGTTAGGAACAAGCCGGACAACAAAAACCAAAGCCGCATGGAAACCCAGTTCGCTAAAACTGGGTACTTGTTGCTGAGAAACCCATTTCATTAAAACTAGGGTACTTGCCGCTTGGTTCGCGACGGCTCGTCTCCACAAAAACCGGGATCCCACTCATGGTTAGGAACAAGCCGGACAGCAAAAACCAAAGCCGCTTGGAAACCCAGTTCGCTAAAACTGGGTACTTGTTGCTGAGAAACCCAGTTCATTAAAACTAGGGTACTTGCCGCTTGGTTCGCGACGGCTCGTCTCCACAAAAACCGGGAGCCCACTCCTGGTTAGGAACAAGCCGGACAACAAAAACCAAAGCCGCCTGGAAACCCAGTTCGCTAAAACTGGGTACTTGTTGCTGAGAAACCCATTTCATTAAAACTAGGGTACTTACCGCTTGGTTCGTTGCGGCTCGTCTCCACAAAAACCGGGAGCCCACTCCTGGTTAGGAACAAGCCAGACAGCAAAAACCAAAGCCGCTTGGAAACCCAGTTCGCAAAAACTTGGGTACTCATATCTGGAAACCCAGTTCATAAAAACTCGGTAACTCGCACAACAGTTCCTCAAAGGACCATCCACAGCGTAGAATTAAAACAGCATTAGTTAGAGGTAGACAAATGGAGAATAGGTAAATGACAATGTGATTTCCATTTCATAAAAGAGTAGGGCCTCAAAGGGCCATTACATAAAAAAGCTGCTACAAAAGTTGGGTCTCTTAGGACCATTACACTCTTGGGACCATTACAAAAAGAATCATGAGAGACAAAAGAAGAGTGCTTAGGAGGCTCCGTGGCTGCCACCCCGAGGTAAGCCCGCCTCCGGGGCCACTACGGCAGCGGTAGTAACCGGCTCCTCATCGTCAAGCGCTGGCGGATCAGGGATATTCAGGCCGGTCAGGGTCACGGTTGGATTGGAAGCCTTGACCTGCTCGAGACAGTCGAAGAATCCAATCTTGTAGGCCTCACTGGACAAACTGAAAAGTTCGTCCTCCTTCTTCTGCACGGCCTCAGCGACGGCCTCCGCAATGGCCGCTGCTTGTCTCTCCTTCGCTCTCTCCCTCTGGGCGTTGAGGGCTTCGGCTGCCTTCTGCTTCTGAAGGGTCAGCTCCTCCTTAAGCAGCTTCTTCTCCTCCTCCGCCCGTCCGAGATTTGTTTGAAGCTCCTTCGCCTCCTGTGCCAGCTTCCCATTCTCCGCCTCTGACTTCGTTATGGCCTCAGAGAATTTCTTGCTTTTCTCCCGGAAATCGCCATAGTACACTCCAATCTACAGGTAAGCGAGTATTTAGTACGAGAAAGTTAAGCAAAAGACAAAGAACAAAAAAAGCGTACTCGTGTTCCTTACCTGGTAGAGTGAAGAGAATATGGCCTCGTCAGCCGTAGCTGGAGGTTCGTTGAGAACCTGCTGCTTATCCTTCCTGAGGACGCATTTGCTAAGGATCTCCGCGGCGACCCGACTCTCTCCCAGGCCGGTGTCATCTTTTTGAACGGCCCAATTGGGCCGAAAGACATTGTCTCCCGCCCTCGCTAGGGGAGGACGAGCTCCAGCTCCTGTGGATGTGCCACCGGGCTTTGAAGAACCGGCTCCTTGGAAGGCACCAACCAGTTTCACCGAAGTTCTGCCTTTGGGAGGCGGGGGAGGTGCAGTATCTTGGGTAGGAGCCAGACTCGCCATCTCGGCTGCTTTCCTTTTATGGCTCTGTTGGGCCGCTTGTTGGCCCCCCTGCTGAGCCCTTGGAAAGGCTCCTTGCCTTATTCTCTCGACTGTTGACTGTTGCTTCATTTCTGCGAGTAAACAAACAAAACAGTCAGAAGCAAAAAGAAAACAAACAGGGAGTCTAAAGCATGTCTAGCCACATACGTGCTGGGGTCGCAGTACTAAGACCCAGCTCGACCAAAACCGGTTCCCCTGAGAACTCTCCACAATGAATGAGGTCCCCGCGTTCCACCTCCTCACGCATCAGAGTGACTGTCGTCATATCTTCGTCCTCTAGTAGCGGCTTGCGACTTAATGCCGCTGTGTCAGGGACATTCCATGTTAGAGGAACCGGCTAGGGCTCGCTAGACTCCCTGTCCTCAACGTAGAAGAACCTATTCTTCCACAAGTGTATGGAAGAAGGGATGCCAGTGATTATCTTCAACTCTGGGCGCTGGCTAATGTAAATCCAGCCACCCTCCTTGTGCCTCTTTAAGTGGGCACAAGCGCGGAATAACGGCACAGATAAGTTCCTCTCTAGCCGGCTCTGGACAAGATAGACAAAGCCCGTCAGCAACCTCCACGAGTTCGGGGCAACCTGAGCCGGGGCCAGTCCGTAATATCGAAGCACGGATGCGAAGAACGGGTGCAAGGGGAACCTGAGTCCAGCCCTCAACGACTCATCGTAGATGCAGACGTCGGAGCTCTCGTTGCAGGCCCTATCTCCCTCTGTCGCCTCCCTCAGCCCAAACCTTGGGGGAACACAGTATCTGTTTCTAATGTCCCTCATCATGGACTCATCAAGATAGTTCTCCTCGACAAGAGCCCGTATGTTGTATTTCGAGTTGGCTTCCATCCGGGCCCTAGCTATGACCTCAACGGCCTGGCCAGGAAGAAACGTTGTGGACGCCTCCGCGGCGTCACTACCAACACTCCCTCCTGCTTGGAGATAACTATCCGTTGGGAGCGGAGTTGTGTTGAGATCAAGAATCACCTCCTCCTTATTCACCTCGCTATCGCTATCTACAATTTCTACTCTAACATTGGGACTTGCCATTACCGGACTAGACTCGGAGCTACTGAAAGATGACTCCGAGCTGAACTCAGAACTAGAACTACTAGACATGAAGGTAGAAAGATGAGAGGCACAAGAAGAATACCGGGCAGAATAGGGAGCTCCTAATCCGTGCACGCTTCCAACCACGCACTGCGAAAGCCGAACTGACAGAGAAGAAGGAGAAGGAGAAGTAAAAAGTGAAAATGAAAGGTAAAAACCTCATTTTTTAAGTTTTACCAGAGGCACTGTGCATTTAATGAAGGGCACACATTTCGAGGGCATTTGAATGGTGCCACGTATCTTTCATTTATGACGGACGCACACATCAAGGCGAAGGCGTAAGTGAATACGCGCGTGTCTCTAAGGAACAAAGGACATCCGTCAATTACTCGTACATCAGTCCGGCCCAAGCCGGACTGGATATGATGCGTTCGCTAAACGACAAAAGTCAGTCCGGCCCAAGCCGGACTGGATATGACGCATTCGCTAAACGACAAAAGTCAGTCCGGCCCAAGCCGGACTGGATATGACGCGTTCTGCTAAACGACAAAATTCAGTCCGGCCCAAGCCGGACTGGCTCATCTTCGGACTGATTTCCGGACTCATTTCAGGCCGGACAGACACATTTCCGGACTCATTTTGAGCAACTTTCCGGACTCATTTCCGGACTCATTTTCAGCAGATTTCCGGACTCATTTCCAGCAATATTCCGGACTCATTTTGAGCAACTTTCCGGACTCATTTCCGGACTCATTTTCAGCAGATTTCCGGACTCATTTCCAGGCCAGACTGGCGAATGTCCGGACAGACTCCGCCCATTCAGGAGTGTAATTCACCACACTTCCCCAAGTCACTACAATGACCTAGAGAACTGGGGGGCTACTGATGGGGTGTAAAAACTCAAGCCTATCACAGGCCTCCACCTGTCCTAAAGTAGGTGAACTCAAGCCTATCACAGGCCTCCATCTGTCCTGAAGTAGGTGAACTCAAGCCTATCACAGGCCTCCACCTGTCCTGAAGTAGGTGAACTCAAGCCTATCGCAGGCCTCCACCTGTCCTAAAGTAGGTGAACTCAAACCTATCACAGGCGGCCACCTGTCCGGGACACCTGTCCTGGACACCTGTTCAGGACACCTCACCAGGTTTTCCTCTATAAAAAGAGGTTCAAAGCTCAAACCAATGGGTAATGCATTTCCTCTCCGAAAACTCTTAAACTACCTCTGCACTCCTGCTCATATACTGACTTGAGTGTCGAAGGGCCTGTCCGGAGTAACACCCGAGTCGGTCTTCTGACCTCGTTTGCTTCTGTGCAGAACACAGCCACTTCATTTCAATCCCGCCGAACTCAACTCCTTCACTCCGGTCCCTTAGGACTCAGCTCCTCGGGTCGTCCAGCTCAGCTCTTACGTCATTGCTGTACCTGTTACCGATTTTCGGTCTAACATACTTCAATGACAACACAATTCCAGTCTGGGTTCTGGGTTCTGGGTTATGAGAACAATCTTCATCACAACAAGCCAACACCGAGTCACTTGCCTCGAAGGGAGCGATGGAGAACCATCACATTGATCATTCTCATGGGATAAATTCTCCAAGGGGGATAAGAGCTCCAACCTGTGTGTATTAACCTCAATCATCGACACCATCAGACTCCCCACTGATTCGGAATCTGATTCCCGATAGGCAAGAAATCCCGACTTGGATTCCACTCCAATGAAATTAGAGGAGGAATTGCTATTCTCTAGAAACAAAAAAGATGGGCCAGCGTTTTGTCCAAGAGCAAGGCCCAAACCTATTTGGAGAGTAGGCCCAAGAGGCCCACCCAAAAGGTTAGTTGTGGGCCCAGATCAAGGAAGTGAATAGTAGCCGTTAGAAAATTGTTCTCTACTTTAATTTTGCGATTTTCTCATTAAAAGTCCATTTTATTTGTTTAATCTACACAATGCAGAGAAGAAAAATAAATATATGCTAACCAAAGTGGAATGCAAAGATTAAAACTATCGGAAAACTATAAAACATTCAATTTTCATATCAAGCATATCATAAAAATGTAAACTCAAAAAAAATATTAATTTAAAAGGCTTTATGATCATATTGACGAGAATTTATATGATGGGTGGCCGTGAAAACACGTGAAGTCTAAAAAAAGTAGGTACAGCCCACTTTATTTGATTATCCAAACCGTTCATCTGTTTGGGAACAACATAAATAGGTTGTGCCCCAAAAATAGTTCCATAGGATGATCCTAACCCTCCGATCTGTAGAAGATTCCATAAATGATTTTTGGAAATCTCCATATTCAGATCAGTTCAGATCGGACGGTTAGGATTATCCTATGGAACTGATATCTAGGGCACAACCTATTTAAATTGTGCCCAAACAGATGAACGGTCTGGATCATCAAAAAAAGTGGGCCGTACCTACTTGTTTAGACTTCACGTGTTTTCACGGCCACCCATCATATAAATTCTCCATATTGACTTATTTTTTTATGGAGGGATCAAAAACTCATTATCATATGTAGTCAACTATAAAAAAATAGAGTTTTATAATGGAATTTTCTTATAATTATAATCATAAAAACAAAAATCCCACATACTCTATTTTTTTATAGTCAGAATTCTAATTTTTAGACAATGCAATCATAAACCATTTAAGATCGATTGTCTAAAGATTACAGTCACAGAATCTGAATTTCATAGAGCTCCGTTTTATTCAGAACTGAAACTCTGATTCCCAAATCTAAACTGCATTACATTATAGAATAAAAATTTGTGGAAATTTATATGAATGTGATCTCTTAAATGCATGCCCTACGAAAATGAAAATAAAAATAAAAATCAATTGATCTATCTCTTCATGTTGAAATGAAATATTAATTGAGAAATTGACAAGTAACTTTGATCTAATTTGTAAACTAAGAAGAACCAACAAACTAAATTTCACCGACATAAATTACTCAAAAAACTTCGAAATTAAATAGAAAACTAGTTATGGAAAAGCTAGATCAAGATATTGAAAATGAGAATTCAAATCTCAGATTCTTAGAAGTAAGCTAAATTTTGAAAAGAATGAAACTTAAGAAATGAATTTCAAATAAAAAATTCCTAGATCTAAGCTATAAATCCAAAACTAGCTATATGAATTGAAGCTCGAAGATTCATAGATGTAAGCAAACTTTTGAAAAGATTGAAATTTAAGAAATGAATTTGAAATAAGAATTTCCTACTTCTAAGCTATAAATCCAAAACTAGCTGCATGAATTAAAGATTACAGAGATGGAAATCTAACAATTAACAGACTGAAAGCTAAAACTAAATTACATTGAAAATTAGGAAACTAAATAAACTATCTATGAAGTCGAAAGAAAAATGCCTCTAGAAATGAAGGTTAAAAGGGGGGAGTTATACTCTTCAGTTCATCTCTTCCAAGCTCGTAGGTTGAGAAAAACTGTAGAGCTTGTGGATCTTCAGCCCCTCTATTTTGGGAATCTCAAAAGAAGTGAGATTTTTTGTTGTCTAATGCTTGGAGAGCTCTTTATATAAGTTTCAAATATAGGTGAAAATTAATGATTTTGAATCATTTTGTAGGCTAAAGAAAACAATCAAATCTCAAAAAACAACAAAAAAATTGCAGAACTGAAATTTCGTGAGATGAGATCTATATGATGGAATTTTGCAAGAAAAAAAGGTTTTTACGATTGTAAGACTGATTTCGTAGGGCTGTAAAACACAATACGATCGTAAAGTTTTATGTCAGCTATTTTGAAAATTGTTGTCTTCAAAATTTGGGAATTTCACATAGGTAGCACACTATTTGGTCTTTAGCATATATGGATCGTGCATGTTCCCGGAAAATCCTTTTTCTTTTCTGAAAGTAGGTAATTTTCTAAAAATATAGAATAATTTGAGAAAACTCATTGATCCCTAGGCCTCTCTTAGAGGAACCCATGAAGCTTTATGGATGAATGGCCAAAAATCATCCCATCAAAGTGTCATAACAGCTTTTGGGCAGACTTACGGTTAGGATTCGATCTCGTAAAGGAGGAAGTGGGACCCACAAAAATCTCCACCGTACATGACTTAATATTGCAAAACCAGCCTCAAAACATAATACGCAAATGAAAAGGAAACAAAACATTTAGATAATGAAATAAACACAATTAAACTGATGGCTTGTTTAAGACATTCTTCGTCGTGGAAAAGCCATCGATCTCTGTACTGGTACAACTCAGATTTATACCTTCTAATTTACAATTTAATTAAGATGAGATTACGGATCCAGTTGACTCTGACCTCGTAAGTGATCTCTGAGTTCCAAAGCTGTGATCTCTTTGACTACTTCAGCTTTATCTCAGCTCTATGGGTTCTAACGCTGCAATTTCCCTTACCACTTGAGCTTTATCTGCCTCAAACTGTTCATCCTCTGGAAAAACAAGGAAAAAGATAAAATTATAAACGCAATTGCAAAGCTGAAATGTTTTTGGTCAAACAAAGAAAAAAAGAGAAGGGATTTTCAATTTTCTTTTTCTTTCTACCTTTGTCCATCTTGAAGTCACAGACCAAAAAGAGACATGGTCTGTGAAGGACCCCGTACATCCAAATATACCAAATCAAAAGGACTCGAGACCCAACTAACAACTCTAGATGGAAAAGACACACGATGGTACTTTCCCAGTTCACTGGACTCACACTTAAGTGACTCAACTAGGCTAGAAACAATAGACGTCTGCTGAAGTCGCTTAATGGAGGGATGACCGAGGCAACAATCTAACTGATAGGCGTCGACAGAAGTATAAGAAATGACACGTGAGGGACCACAATCAAGGCGATAGAGACCATCCACCTAACAACTCGAACCAATTGTCTTCCCTATCAAGAGATCATGAAAGATACAATAAGAAGAAACAAATGAGACAAAACAGTTAAGAGTTTTAGTAATTTGGCTAACAAAAAGTAAAGTAAAAGGAAACTTAGGAACATAAAGAACTGAGGATAAGGAAAGTCCAGAATGGGGAGAAATAACACCAGCTCTAGAAATGGGAGCAGTGGTCCCATTGGTGAGAGTAATGGTATTGGAAGCAGAGTGAAAGGGCTTAAATGAACTAAGGGAAGCAGAGTTACAGTCATGTGGTTCGAGGCCCCATAATCAATAACAGAGGAGCTGGTAATAGTAAAGAGAGAGGCAGGTAAACTACCTGGCTGGGCAAAAGTCGCAGCCGGTGGTTGGCTCTGTGGTCGGCTCTGCTGCCGCAGATGCAGAAGCTCACAATAGTTGGCTCGGGAGACCAAGAGAGAGTCATCATGTGTTGCTGAGCCGACGGAGGAGGATAAAGAGACATCAAGAAGACTGATAGAGGTGATATGCACAGAACAGGTCGAACAAAGCTCCAGATGTAAGACAAAGCTCCGGGTTGGACAGAGCTCTGTGGTCGGCTCTACTGTCGCAGATGCCCCTTTGCCTGACAATGAGTGAAATAAGGGCGTCCATGTCCACCAGCACCACGGCCACATCCATAGTCATGGCCACCACCACGGCCATGTCGGTCCCTACCACGGCCAATGCTACCACGGCCACTGCCAGACCAATCGCCACCAAGATAAGCGGTAAGAGAAAAACTGTAAACAGAAGAGCCACTAGACCCAATGCTCGGCATACACTGTTGGGCACGAGAAAAGACCTCAGTGAGGGAAGGAATGGAGCCAAAGCTAGCCAACTACCTGTTTTCGAAGAGGGCCATCAAGGAAGCGAATAACACGGAGCTTACTGCTAGATCAACTGTGAAGGGCATAAAGACGTCCAGCTGCTGACAGAGTGAAACATATTGACTGTAGAAGGCAGCTAGAGGTGTATCCCCATGCTGGAGGCTCATCCACTCAGAATAGATATCGCAAATACGAGTGAGATTATCAACCCCAGAATAAAGAACAGCTACATGCGCTAGATGTCCTTAGAAGTCTTAAGGCACATCATCATGCCAGCAACATGCGACTCCATTATGCTCTAGAGGAGAGTGCGTATCAGGGCATCATCCTGCCGCCAACGAGCATAAGAGGGATCCATAGAAGAGGGAGGATCACACTTAATGAAATCAACCTTACCTTGGGCCAAGAGGTAGGCCTCAACTACCATACGCTAATTAAGGTAGTTGGACCCGTCAAGTTTGACTGAGGTCATCTGTGATAAAGAAGCCTCCACAGAAGTACTATAAGAGGGAGCCGACGGTGGAGGAGTCAGGTTGACAGTAGAAGTCGGGCTGATAGGAGGATCCATGAGAACAGAAAGAGAGGGAAACTCTCAACCACACCGACAGTAAAAGAACAAGCAAAGATAGAGAATGAAGAGAAAAGGATCAATAGATGGGCACAGACACCATACCGCGACTTTGAAGCATATACATAGGATAAGTAAACATAGTACTACTAGATGAAGGTATGAGAGGAACGATCAGAGGGAATCGGAGCCGCGGAACAAGAAGAAGAGGTAGGTCAAAGATGATTTAGACCATGAAGAAGAGGGGTTTAAGAAAAGAAATGAACAAAGGGATTTCTAGGGAAGTAGTTGAAAACGAGGGATTAGAGAGGAGGATTGGATGAGAAGGGAGGGTCGGTCGATGATTAGGATTTAGGGTTAGAAGGTGGAGCGTTAGAGGGTTAGAGGCTAGGATGAGAAGAAAGGGTCAATGGAGGGTTAGGAGAAGAGAGGGACGTTCGGTGAGGGGTAGGGGTGAGAATAGAGTTTAGGGTTAAAAGAGAGGGTCGGTGAAGGGTTAGGGTCGAGGAGAAATGGAAAAGAGAGGGTTGAGGAGGAGGGAGGTGAGTGGGAGGGAGGGAGAAGGGAGGTGAGTGGTGAGGTGGTGGGGTGAGGGGAGAGAGGCGAGTGGGAGGGAAAGGGAGGTGAGTGGCGAGGTCGTGGGGTGAGGAGAGAGGTGAGGGAGGTCGAGGGTGGCAGGGAGGGTGAGGGGCGAGGGATGTGCGGGAGGTCGAGAGAGGTGCGGGAGGTCAAGAGTGGAGGAGAGGAGCTGGGACGAGGGGTGTGGGACGGCCAGGGAGAGGTGTGGTGGGCGAGAGTGGCGAGAGGGTCGAGGGAGGTAGGGAGTGTTGGAAAAATAGGAAGGGTGAGGGGCCAGGAAGGGTGGAGGTTGAGGGTTTTGGGTTAGGCCAGTTAGGGTTTAAGGTGGAGTGGAGGAGGGAACACGGAAGAAGGAGGGGAACAATGATGGTCCCTGGGGGATCAAAACCCTAGGGCTCTGATACCATGTTGAGAGAGGAAAAGGAGGGAAGAGAATGAGAGGAAAAGTGATAGGAGACTAGCTCCCCCTCACTAATGCATATCTATCTATCTATAATATATACTAAGCATGTTTTTTCTGTTGTCATTCGTCTTTTTTCCAAGAATTTTTCTTTTAGGAAAAGTTTTTCCCCTATGAATTTGGGGTTGCCGCTACGAATTTGGGTTTGCCGCTTTAGAAAATTAAATTCCCGCCAAAACGAAATTGGTAGCTACTATTAAGTTCCCCTAAATAGAAATTGCCGCTTTATTTTAGGATTTATCTACAAAATCGGTTTTGAATTTTAAAACCAAAGCCCTGCAAACACGAGCTTTTGCCATCAAAATGGCAATTTCCGATTTCAACTTCCCACAAAAAACTGACCTCTCCCAAAAATATTGGTAACGTCCTCAATTTATGCCTCTCTCCCGTTTCCAAACAAAAAAGACGCTGATCTCTCTCTCTCTCTCTCTCTCTCTCTCTCTCTCTCTCTCTATGTGCTGCCTCTTGCCCTATTTCTTTCCCTCTTTCCCAACCTCACTTTGTATGTGTATTAAGAGAATCTTTTTCTAATGCTATGTTTCACATGACAGTTTTTGGGGCTTTTCACGAAGGAAGCAACCTTTTCTTAGGCTTACGTCCAACATATAAGAAAAGTACCAAAAAAGACAGCAAAAGACCAAAGATTATTTTGTTACTTTTTTGCCATTCCCTAGGTTCTTATCAAAATGGGCAGTCCCAGTTTGGACAGAGGAAGAAGATAGGCATTCTCGCTACCCAGATTTTTCTTTGCCCCAAGTCTTTCAATGCCATACTTGGGTGGATTTGCCCATTTTACAGAATAACTTAGCTCTTCACAAACGGTGCTACTATAAACTTTATTTTCTTCTTTGTTGTATGATCCCACAAATACGTTCTTTTATTGCTTGCGTAAATTTGTGTCTCTGAGGAGAGCCTGGGATTTAGACTGCCAACTTTGAATATTTTTCCTTCACAAAGGTATGTGACTCAAAGAATAAAACTTTGTGTTTCCTTTTATTCTTTAAGGGTGACAGGTTTTAATTTTGGAGTGGGTATATATCTTACATCCCATATGCTCTGTTTATCTCCTTTCGTTTGATTATGTTTGTATGAATGCATCTTTGTGTTTCTATGTATGTCAGTACATGTATATATGTTTGTGTGCATACATGAGTGTTGTGACTGATTCATCCAAGGTTTGCACCATACAATGGTGCATCTCCTATGTACTGGACATGTGGAAGTCCAATTATCAAGGACTATGCATCAAGTGGGCTTCACTTTCGATTACCCATAGACCCAAAATTGTCTTGACCAGACAATTTTTAGTGCCTGATTGATTTATTTTCTGTTTCGGCCATATGCTATCAATTTCTTTATGCACCTGTACTGATAAAACGCCAAGCATATTTAGGTATCATTCAATGGGCCCTATTTGTTGGGTACGGTCTACCAACGGCAGCCCACAAAAATGAACAGTTTGGATCATTCAGGCAATTAGGCCCTGCTTCCTTTTTGGGGCTGCCTCGAAAAACAAAAAGTTTGGATCTTTCACACAAGTAGGCCCTGAGAAGATGCCAATTGGATAATCCAACCTCTTGATCTATGGCACTCACATAGGACAGCTCGACAATGAAGACTCTTCTAATCAAAGGATTGGGGATCATTCAGCGGGCCCTATTTGTTGGGTATGGCCTACCAATGGCTGCCCCAAAAAAAGAACAGCGCCCACCATTTTACTCCTGTTTTGATGTAATGCAGGCCTATTATTTTACACCCATGCATAGCATGGGTCCGGAATACTAGTATATGTATGTGTGTGTGTGTGAGAGAGAGAGAAAGAGAGAGAAGTACAATGACAAAACTACCCTTAGGCATATACATCTTCTAACAATACCAATTAGTATTTTAGTAACCATGTAATTTGGACAGCAAAGGAATCAGTTCACCAGGCATTTGACATGAAAACCTCAAAAAGACCTAAAAGCCCATGACATTGAAACCAGAACAATGACATATCATAAAAATAGTTACCAAGTTGGGAAAGGAATTCGGGAAGCGAAACGTGAAACGAAAGCAAGAACCACAGTAAAAAATAAATGTGAAATGAGAAAGAGATAGCTATTTCAGTGGGTCTTTGTTTTGAGAATTATTTTCATCTTGTTGAAGTATAAATGATTAAATGACACCAACTCTAACAGCTTGGGCTTTTGGAGTAATTGGTTGTGTCACATGATATCAGAGCCATTGCCTCACGGGAGGTCCTGGGTTCAAAACCCAACAACTCCTTGATATTAAAAATCAATGTGTACGGCCAACCAAAAAGGGGGCAACACGTGAGGGGGAGTGTTGACGTATAAATGATTCAATAGCGCCAACTCTAACAGCTTAAGCTTTGGGAGTAATTGGTCGTTTCACACATCTTTTGCAGTAGCTCTCTTAGTTAGACTTCTAATTTGTATGCTATTTTCTTCGTTATTATGGGGTCATTTCAACTGCAGTTTTTTCAATTTATTTTTGATAACTTACCAACTTCTCCAAAAGCTTAAGCTATTGGAGAAACGGGTTATTTATCTTTTATTCTTTAACACTCCCCCGCACGTGTGGCCCACTTGGCAAACACGTGGCACATGTGGTCCCACATCGGGCCGACCAAAGCTTGTGGATTTTTGCTATCCGAGAGGTTTGAACTCGAGGCCTTTGGCTCTGATACCATGATAACTTACCAACTTCTCCAAAAGCTTGAGCTATTGGAGACAGGCGTTATTTATCTTTCATACTTTAAGAATTTTCTCTAACTTAATTATCAAATGGTCCCCTTTCAAAAATAAAATAAAAAATCAATTGTCCGCTGCTAAATGTTTTCAAGTAAAATAATAAGAAACCAACTAATAAACCATACCTTGCTATACTCTGATGACGTATGCACTCCCTCAGCATGACACCGCAATGTAATGCTATGTCCATGTCTTCATAACTAAACAAAAGAAGTCATACAATGTACATCAAGAGCAACAAATGAGAAATATATGTCTCTTTCTCTCTCTCTCTCTCTCTCTATATATATATATATATATATATATATATATATATATATATATATATATATATATATATATATATATAGGGAAATGATTTCAGCACTCCAATGTTTTGTAAAAGATGCGCGCTCCCATGTTTGTCATGCAGTGTTTAAAGGGATTTAAGAGCTTTTTGAACCGTAATATCCCTCTGACAGCCCTTTAAATACTACACGACAAACATGGGAGCGCATGCTTATCAAAACATTGGAGAGCTGAAATCATTTTCCTATATATATATATGGGCTTATTGTTCCTACACTCGAGCACATCTAAGCTTATTTGCGCTCGAGTGCAAAAAACAGGGTAGACCCACATTTTTGGGGTGATCCAAAGCATTCATTTGTGGACAATTGGCAGATTTGTGGAGGGTGTCCACATAAAATCAGATCCATAGGATCATCCTGACCCATCCAAAAGTGGAGGGGAAAATGGGCAGATTTGTGGACAAACATTGTCTGTCCATTTTTCCCTCCACTTTTGGATGGGTCAAGATGATCCTATGGATCTGATTTTTGGTACACACCCTATCTATGGAAGGTCCTTCCAAATCAATGCTTTGGATCACCCCAAAAATAGTGGGTCCACATGACTTTATTTCACTCAAGCGCAGGAACACTTTGCTGTATATATAGGTTGTGTATCTAATCGATCAAGTAGATAACTTACCTACTCCATAGATAGGGGTCTACATTGTTTGAGTGATGCAAACCATTCATTTAATGGGCCCTCACATAGATAGGGTGCGCCCAAAAAATCAGCTCCATAGGATCATCCCAACCCTACGATTTGTGGAGGTTAAAATGGACGTGTATAATACCTTCACAAATCTGTCCATTTTTTGCGTCCATTTTAACCTCCACAAATCGAAGGGTTGGGATTATCCTATGGAGCTGATTTTTTGGGCACACCCTATCTATGTGAGGGCCCATCAAATGAATGCTTTGGATCACCCAAACAATGCGGGCCCCACTGTATTTTAAGCTTATGGTGTAGATAAGTTATCTACACTAGGGTGTAGGAACTCTTTTCTCATATATATATATATATATATATATATATATATATATATATATATATATATATATAGAGAGAGAGAGAGAGAGAGAAGTGTTCCTGCACTGCTGCTCAGATAGCTTATCTGAGCAGCTGCTTCAAAAACTCATGTGGCCCCACATTTTTGGGGTGATCCAAAGCATTCATTTGGAAGGCCCTTCCATGGATAGGGTGTGTACCAAAAATGAGCCCTTTAGGATCATCCTAACCCTGCCGTTTGTGGAGGGAAAAAATGGTCAGAAACAGTGTCTGTCCATTTCCCCTCCACCTTTGATTGGGTTAGGAAGATCCTATAGGGCTGATTTTTTGTAAAAACCCTATCCATGGAAGGGCCTCTCAAATGAATGCTTTGGATCACCCCAAAAATGTGGGCCACATGAGTCTTTGAAGCAGTTGCTCAGATAAGCTATCTTTGCAGCTGCGCAGGAACACTATTCTCACACACACACACACACACACTAGTAAAAAATCCCGTGCGATGCACGGGCCGACAAAGAACTGTACGGACCGCATCATAGGTTGATCCAAACCATCCATGTGATGGAACACAACATAAATAGGTTGTGCCTGTAAAATCATTTCCATAGGCTGATCCTAGCCCTCCAATCTATAGAGGTCTCCATAATTGTTGTTCCTCTTAAGGTGCCCGGAATTCGTTAATATTTTTAAAGGTGTCCTGAATCCGTAGTATTATGTAAGATGTTCACAAAAATCCGTAGTATTATGTAACATATGCACCCAATCCGTAATTTTGCAAAGAAAAAACGCTACCATGTTGACTTTGTGGACAAAATGTATAATAAAAAATTCATAAAGAAGGGTAAAATAGGTATTGTGAAAGGGGTAGGATTGAAAATATGGGGCTTTAATGGGGCCTTTGTGAATAAAAGCAAAAAAAAGTGATGTGTAATTCTATTAGAATTTTGGAAGAAATTCAAATAATTCTCTCCCTTTCTCTTCTGCTATATAGTTTGTGTGTGTGTGTGTGCATATATATATATATATATATATATATATATATATATATATATATAGAGAGAGAGAGAGAGAGAGAGAGAGAGAGAGAGAGAACATTTCCTACACACTTGTGTAGGTAAGTTACCTACACACTACCTTAAAATATAGTGGGGGCCCACATTGTTTGGGTGATCCAAACCATTCATTTGAATGGTCCTCACATAGATAGGGTGTCCACAAAAAATCAGATCCATAGGATCATCCTAACCATTCAAACAATGGAGGCAAAAAATGGACTAATTTGTGAAGGTTTATACACGTCAATTCTACCTCCACAAATCGTAGGGTTGGGATGATCCTATGGATCTGATTTTTTGTGGACACCCTATCTATGTGAGGACCATTCAAATGAATTGTTTGGATCACCCAAACAATGTGGGCCCCCACTGTATTTTAAGGTAGTGTGTAGGTAACTTACCTACACAAGTGTGTAGGAAATGTTCTCTCATATATATATATATGATTTCATGTAAATGTCAAGAGTAACCAGCTAAAAAAGAAAAAATCCTAACAATCCAACCTAATGTTCTCAGAAACGCATCACATATCTCAATAAGAAAACATAAAATCCTGGAAAATTAAAGAAAAAACATGAAATTTAATCATGACTTCATGAGCAATTAATAAGTTTTCAGACTATAACAGGCTCTGTATTTTGGATCATACTATCAAAATCAACTAAAACGTGAGCATCTAACAAGCATAGCCAAAGACTAACAGAAAAGGCAAGAGGAAACATCCCAAAATATAGGCCTATTGTATCCATGGATTTAAATTTCGGTTCCGGTTTCGGTCCCTACTGAAACTGATTTGTTTAAAAAATTTGGACATTTCGACCGAAATAAATTTTGGTCAAAATGGCCAAAATCCGAAATTGTCAGATTTTGGACCCAACTGAAATCCGAAATTTCGGACTGGAATTTCGCCGAAATTTAAAACAACGATCGTATCTCCAAAGCTCTACAATGAATAGCTCACCCAGATATCAAGAGGTCCATAAGATCTTTGTTTGCTTCCAAGTAATCAGAAGCAATCAACCGTGAATGAACCTGTTGTCTTTGCAAATTGGCAACAACTTGAGTTGCATCTTTACGAGCCTACAAGAGATCATGATCCTCATCATGAAAAAGAAGAGCCAGCAGACTACATAGACAGCAAAGAATTATGCCATTAAAATATTCCAATTCATCTAAACTCGATAAAAGACTTTGTAATGAAAGCATGGATATTGAAAATATTTGAATTTGATCAATTAATGAATCACCCAAAATTTAAAACAATAAATATATAAGCCAAAAAGAAGAATATTAGATTCAACATTTAACTCAGTTGTATAATCTGAAATTATTAACACATAGTTGGAAATCTACCTCCAAGTTCAATTTGGGAAGACAAACAATTAGGAGACGTAGAGTGTTTTCTTTAAAAAACTCTAGGGTCAATTGTGCACAAGCTTCTGAAACTGGCTCTGATTCACTGTTGCCATAAAGAATAGACTTCAACTCCCGAATGAGTTTACCTAATTCAGCCATCTGTTGAAGAGTGAAAATGTCAACAAGAAAAAATCTAAACTGGAATTTAACATAAATTAGCCTGGAAGAAGTGAAAACATGTCTTTTACACTAAGCCATTCTACTAAGCTCACATTCTTAACCAGGAAAAAAATAGTGTAGGGCTTTCTAAGAGGCGAAGGATGGTTACAACACAACAGAAAGAAAAATGGTCACAAGTGGATACGGTCCAATAATTATTCAAAATTAACATCACAAAAACAAAACTCATCCCTCTAACGAGTGGATGAGGTCATACTGTCTAGCAATATCTTATAAAATGAGTCAAACATACAGAAAAATACAAAATATGACAATAAAAAAATACCCATATCACGTCGTGTACAGGTCATGTTATGAACATATACGGGCTAATCAGTAAAACAAGAAAGAAGCTTTTCCCAGGTCAATGATTTTTATATGTTAGTTCATTGTTTGGCATGAGAGAGATTATTACTCGAGTTGCACAAAGACACTTTATGCTTATGCAAACAGCTTCTAGCAAAAAACAGGAAAAAACTTCTAGAAAAACTCTTATAAAAACAACCAAATTTAGGAATTAGGACACTATGCCAAGAAATGGGGAGCAGGATCATCAGCTTAAAAATTGTGTAGTTTTGAATTGATAAAACAGAGATAAATGTGATTGCACATTGGAGAATTAAGCCCAGAAATGAAACAAGAAAAATAAAAAATAAGCCCCATGTTCCAACAAAAAAAAATAAGCATAAGAAACCTAACCGAAATACCATAAACCTCGAGCTAGAACCTCCTCACTACTTATAAGCAATTGAATTGAACCTCACTATTTGAAAAGAATAAAAAATTAAAAATCATATATTTCCTCTGAACATGTACCATTAAGTCTTCTTAGGCCCTAGTTGCTTTAACAAGAATGCTAAACTGAAGGGCTCCATTGCAAAATAACCAGCTACAAGGACACTCACATTGGATCATCTCACCAAAGTTCATTTATTATTCCTTTAAGTTCACAATTTTCTGTGCCATTAAAATCCACTTTGGTCAGATGGTCCAATAAGGCGCCCTAGTAGCTGGTTTTTGCAAGGGTACCTTTCAGTTTAGCATTTCAATATCAAATACAAGATAAAAAATAAAATTATCACTGGTGTTAAAAAATTATACTGGAAAATGGAAAAACAAAAACAGGATATTTGCGTTTTTTCAGTGATTGTCTTCGACCTCGTATGCAAGACCTGAAGCAAAACACCAGAATTCAATTCTTCCGAGGAGCCTTCGATTCCCGCTTTCGATTCCCGCTTTCGATTCCCGCTCTGGTAACCTTGAGCAGGATTCTTCCCTGGGAGCCTTCGATTCCCGCTTTCAATTCCCGTTTCAATTCTCGCTCTGGCAACCTTGGTTTGGATTGCACGAAAAACAATACTCATGAAATTTTTTCTCTGGAAATTTTTTTCTTTGCAAAATTTAGAGTGGAAAAATATGATTATTGTTAATTTAGAGGAATATCATCATAAATTGAAGGTTCCTCTAAATAAAAATTGAACAAGGTTGCTTCAAGTTATTTTTTTTTCATGGGTAAAAAAAAAGTAGGCAATATTAAAAATTATTTTCATTTCCAAAATTTTCCACCTGGTTTTTAATTCCCAACAAAAATCACAAAAAACATCAAAATCTATAAAATTCCACCAATTCCAATCCAATAGAGATCCAAAATCGAATAAAACCGCATTTTTTACATACCGAATTTCGAATCAAGATAAGATCATACGTAAATAAAAACTAAAAAGGAAACCCTAAATCAAATAAAGAGAATTTTCACCTTTTCTTCTCTCTTGGCCTCTTTGGAATTCGAATTGATATCAACATAGAGTAGAAGCTCTCGCGTTAGCCGGACTAGCTCGGCCGGAGTCCTCGGCTTCGACTTGAAGAGGCCCTTCATCTAGGATTAGGGTTAGGGCTTTTTTGTTATGTTTGCTCTATTTCTCTCTCCTAGGGTTTCAGACAGAGGGGAAAGGTAGGGGTGGCCAACCGGTTCGGTTCTCGGTTCTCGGTTCATTTTTTTTCGGTTCTCGGTTCTCGGTTCCATGAACCGTAAGAACCGAACCGAACCGTAGTACACAGTAGGACCGAACCGAACCGGACCGAAAATAATCGGTTCGGTCCGGTTCGGTTCTTCGGTTCTAATGGCTAATTATTAATTATTAATTATAATTTATAAAAACTTTTAATTAAAGTTATAATATAAGTTACTTTCTTATTATAAGAATAGTATTAACTATTACTTATTAATATTATAAGTAATTTATATTATTAAATATATATATATAATAGAATATAAAAATATTATATATATATATATATATATATATATATATATATATATATATATATATATATATATATTCAAAGTTCGGTTCTTCGGTTCCGGAACCGAACCGAGAACATTAGACCCGGAACCGAACCGAAATTTTTCGGTTCTTCATCAGTGGAACCGAACCGGACCAAAAATATTTTTTTACAGTTCGGTTCCGGTTCGGTTCTTCGGTTCTGGTTCGGTTCTGGCCACCCCTAGGGAAAGGGGTTGGAGCTTATGACGAAACCAGCAATAGTAAAATAGTTGCAGAAGAAGCAACAAAAAATTCAAGAAAGGGGATGGCCCGGGGAAGAAATGGGCCGAATATATTACTTCCCTTTTTTTTCAGTTTTCTGTTTGGGAGATTGATTTTTTCACCCCCGCCCTGCACTGCGCGTTCGCCCCAATTTTAACGTGAATAGCGGGCAACTTTTGCGCTTGTTCGACGTCAAATCACGTTACAGTAGGGCGAGTGCATACCGCATGGGGGTGAAAAATTCATTGCCTTTCTATTTTTAACGAAATTTATCAATTTGTTTTATTTACCAGAAACGTGAAACACGTGTTTAAGATCTCAACTATTCATCGCATGAGCCTGGAGAACTGTTAGGATCGTGCAATCAGTTAAAAATACTTTCTACATATTTGCCACGTGTAGGACTTGATTTTGAGTCAGAGAGTATAAGGTTGTCTGTGAGGAGGTTAGTTTTTCTCGTTTTTCACGTAACTCATACCGGAAAGGGGACTGATATGGGCACTACAATATTTTGATACTTTGATACTGGCACTATGGAATTTTTTTCTTTTTTTCTTTCTATTACATAGGGAATCTCCACAACAATTTCTTGGGTAGGACTATTCCCTAGAGATGCAAGTATAGGCACCTTCATTCTGCTCCGCTTTAATTAATAAAAAAATTAGTGTTTTTCTATCGGTCTTTTCTAATATCTTTCCTTTCCGCGTCTAGCTCTTACATTTTCTAAATCTTTTCAGTTGTTTCCGTCATGTCTTGCATTTTTCCACCAAGTGTTGAGAAGGGATTTTCGCAAGAATCCAAACAAGAGAGAATTTGGACCCATTTGGTGGGCCCGCATTGAACATTTTGATCAAGCAAGTGTGCCATGCATTATTTTTAATGGGAAACATGAGTTTTGAACTTATTTGGATCCTATAAATAAAATCGCTTTGCATTGGGGGTCCATATATGTTTCGGATATCCGTTGTAGCCCTTAATCAATGGTTTAGATCATTTTATTCATAATGATTTTGGCGAAACAACTTAAGACTTTGTGGCTCAACAAATTGGCAGTTTGGATCGTCCCTTAGGGATAATCTACATGACACAACTGATTTTATTGTGGACCATCAACGGAAGGTTTGGATCATCATGCGGAATTGGTTAAGGGGAGCACCACTAAATTTAAATTTTTTTTGATGGTCAAATCATCCCATGGAATTGATTTAAGGGGTGTAACAAAATTGGCAATGCGGCCTTCCAATTGGACAGTTAATGATCACCCTATGAAGGAGGTTTTTGGAGCACGACCAATTCAAGTCATGGATCGTCAATTAGATGGTTTAGATCATCCTATGGACATAATTTGGATGCAAAAAACCATTTACGCCGCATCCCCATCAATTGGATGGTCTGGATCATCCTATCGAAGTGATTTAAGGGAGGGGGGGGGGGGGGGGCAACCAATTTGTTTTTTGCCTATCAATTGGATGGATTGGATCACCCCAAGTAGCAAATTATCTGAGAATAGTGAGGCCCATTATTATAAATTTTAGTTTTTATTATTTCAAGTGGACATTTAGCCCATTTGAACGGTGTCCATCATATTAATTTTTGGAATGGGAGTTTCCATGGAATTTCGGCAAACCATTGTTGGGAATTTCAATTGGGTAGACTAGTGTGGAATTTGGATTCCAATAAAAAAAAAAGTTTCGTTCCATTTTGAGTCCAACTAAGACTTTATTCCTAATTTAAAAGTGAACATGATTTTGTGGATTCTTTTCATGATCCGATTGTGCAATAAGAATTTGACCCCAAAAAGGAAGCTATCCATGGTTTATCAAGTAGCATTCGGTTACTTTTTGGGGCTGCTTTCTCTCACATGAAATCTTATGTGGGACCCACTTGGGCCTTTTCTAATTAGAAGCATGTGCAAATTGCTCTTTTGAAGCCACTTTGGAGTTATCCTAAAATGAGTTCTTTTGGAAGAAGGTTCTCATCCAACCATTGGATAAAGGATCAACGATAGTTGAAAGCTCTACTTTAGTCCCAACTATAGAAGGATTCTATAATATAAAAAAATCTATGAAAAGCTTAGCAGAGTGAGTCGCTGAGGATTTTTGAGAATTTTCTCAATTCGTGGATTGCCGCTCACACACTCTCTCTCTCTCTCTCTCTCTCTCTCTCTCTCTCTCTCTCTCTCTCTCTCTCTCTGATAAGGACAACTTCTCTCATCCCTTCTAAAAGAAAACACATGCGGCAATTTCCTCGGCTTCTTTACAAGAAACCAGAAATATCAATAGACTTGTTTTTCAAGATTTATAAAAAGGGGTAGTTCGGTTGTATTGAGAAAAAGATTGGAAAAGCTAAGGCTCTCTCTCTCTCTCTTACGAATTCCCTCTTCACTTGCCCTCTTGGCCGATCATCCTTTTTCTTTTGAAGTGAAGTTTTCATCCCTCCAATCGAAACTTCATTGGGGAAGAATATCTTAAGCCGCTGTAACATTCACAGGGGTCAAATCTATTGTAGTCGAATACTCCTTTTGCGCAAAATCATTGTTCGGCCAAGACTCTTTTCACTCATTCTTGGGTTGAATCTTCTTGAAAGGCAAATTCTCTCGGACTCTCGTGTTCTCAGTTTCGGATCGAATCGTCACTAAAGGTGGGTGCTTCATTCTCAGATTTTTCTGGAATTTTTCTGTTTTTTTTTCCATATTTCTTTTGCATAATTTTAATATTTAATAGAAATATGTATTAAATTCAATATTGCATTGGTTGACTTATAATTATGTTTTACATAGGTGTTTTACTCCGATTCGTCTCAAAATTTAATACATGGTTCTATTTAGTTAGTCTAAAAGAACTATCAGATCGGATCGGACGTTAGACCTAAGGGTTTGTAGAATTTGAATGAAGTTTGAGATTTAATTCGAATTAATGGGTTAGATATTAGAAAATTGTGAAAAGTAGCTATCATAGGATGATGTTTTTCTCAAAATATAATAATTTTCTCATGTTCATCACATCAGAATAATGTTAGAGAACATATTTCAAAGTCATAATTTTTTCAAAAATCAAGTTTAAAAAATAGACAACTCTTAAAAGACATCGTTTTCAAGAAAAAAAATGAGAAATATATCAAATAAGTTCTAAAATTAATGAAATTTTGCAATAAAATACATTGGTACTGATATGATCTTCTTTCAATTTTTCATAATTTTAGGATTCCATTATGTATGCTTTTTAATGTTTTCTTCAAAGTAGTTAGATTTTGTGAGGTTTTTAATTGGTAGCAAATCGTAATAAAAATCCACGAAATTTTCACAGTAAGCTAAATTTATTCATATGATGCTATTATAAAAGTTTCAACTTATTCAGAATTTGTTAGCTAAGAGTTTCTACGTAATTCTAACAACCTGGTCTCAATTTTATTAAATCTGAAATTAATAACAAATCAACATAAAAATCCATGAAATTTTCACAGTAAGCTATATTCATTCATATCATATTATTATAAAATTTTCAACTTAATTGGATTAGAATTGCTATAGGTTACTTTGAAAATCTACAATCTGGGCTGAAAACTTAAAAATCCTTAAGAAAATTGAAATTAATTCAGAGTATCACAAAAATTTTCAGAAAATTCTAACTTTCCATCATGTATTCAATTTTTTAAACCATCGAAACAGAAACTTTAGGAATCATTGATTTCCTTTGTAAATTTGCTATACTATGATAGTTTAACCGCCAAGATCGCGTTCAAAATCGTATCCTAATTGTGATTAACCCTTGATAATTTGAGCATTTAAATTATAGTATGTTATTGGCTCTGTGGTCAACAGTTCACGAAAATCTTGAGAAACATGCCAGGCAATAACATACTACAATTTACGTGCTAAATTATGTAAGGGTGGAAAGCACGATTCCCTTCCATGGATGCAACTCAAGGCTGAAACTTGCCGGTATTAGAGCCATTGGTATTCCTTAAATTTTAGGAGTTGAAAACTTTAAAGAACTGAAAATCATTAACTTCAACAAATTGAATTAATTTAATCCATGTATTTTGAACTATTGGATTGCGGTCTCCCATCGTAGGAACCTTTAGAGCTGATTAGGAACACTTACGTCACGTTGTGTTCTAGGTTTTAGGGTGTCCTAGAGTTAGAAGTCCAGCCTCATCACGGCCGTTTGCTATGGATAGCAACCGTGCCATAGATCTAATTACATTAGTTAACCCATCTCTCTATAGGACAAGCCTAGTTAACCTAGGATGTAGGTTCACCTGCATTGGTTTAGAGAACGTCTTGCACTTAGATAGGACCATATAGCATCTTAGATGAAGTCCTACGATAATAAAAGCTACTCAACTTGAATTAAATGAATTCCCTTAAACTGTTGAAACAGTTAGTCCAATTTAGATTGGTGTCTTAGCAGTCTAAGCATGTAACTTAGTTTAGGCACCGAACTACGATCGACTCTGATTCCAGTGAGGCTTGGATACGTAGTCAGCTTTGGATGCTTTGAATGACATACCGAGCACGAGTCGGCCCACCACAAATGGTGGGATTTTGTATGTTAATTTTAACCAATTTAATTAATTAAAATATATAGGATTTTCCACAAATTAGAATTTTAGGAGAACATTCACTTAGATTGAATCCAAACTAATTATGAAAATCAAGATACACATTAGGGATTACATTGAAATTAGATTTTAGGATGGACGTTACATAATTCACACATTAATATAGAGTTAAATGAGTCATTTAATAGAAATTCAAGAGAGTTAACTTTTGGAATTGAAGAACGGATTATCGGGCAAGAGTGGTGTATGTGGTGGTAACTCCCCATATCTTCCATTCTCGTAATCAGGTAACGAATCTAGATTTCTGGTTACTTATGGGTCCTAGATCTCTCATCTAGGTGGCGACTCTGTCATTCTTTTTTGCATAAAATTTGGATTGCTTTTGTGATCCCAAGTTCACGGAAAAGATGACTTATATCAATAATAAAAAGCACAAGCCATTCGCGTGGGTACGAGAGACGAAGAGAGGGAGGCGGGCCGCGCCCCTCTCGCGGGATCGGGTCTCATAGCAAGCAATCACTCGTAAACCTGGGGGTCAAACTAATATCAACGGGGAGCATACCCAGGACTTTAAGCCAAAGAGCCACACCCGTGCGGATTTTATTCAATTTCTTTTACACCTCTTAATGGAAAACACTTCTAAAAAGAGATCCCTTCCCACAAGTAAAGACTGGCTAAGTGGAGACCAGGGGCGGAGGCACATATAGCATGGGGGATGCCCTCCACCCAAAACAATGACTTGCAAAATCCCTTTACATGGTACCGATCCCTTGGCCAAAATATTAGTGGCTTAGCTATTTTAGTTGCCACCCCCCCATAACCAATGCAGGCAACTATAAATTAGGGACGATCGATTTGGGATTCTTGTAGTCAAGATATGTGCCTCACCTTTTGTTTTATGCGCACGTGTCATGATAGGAAATCCTGTACTTTTTTTTTTCAGCACGGGATCCCGTTTTGCTAGCAACGTCCTGTGGACCCCGATCCGAGATAGGCGGCGAGGGAACGGGTCCCTAGCACCCTCTCTGGATCATCCACGTGTGAAGGAGAGCTCTACCAAGGAACTCTCAAAACGGATGCCACCCTCATAGCATAGCACGAGTGGCGATATAAAAAGAAAGAGATATGTCTCGATCCGGAGCCAAGGCTCGAAACCAAGACATACCAGAAATAAACTCAGAGTCGCCATCCATGGATATGCCATGGAACCCTAAAATCAAATCCTCTGTGCAATGAATAACCAGAAATATATATGGGTTCGTGCCTGGTTACGAATGGGGAAGGTCTGAGAGCACCCCCGATTCGTCCGAGTGCAAGCACTTGGTCTCTTATGCCATTTATTATTAACTCTAAAGAAGTTTGGGTAAAAATCATCTGAAATGGGGAACAATCCTCAAGAATCGTCTACCTAAGCATGCATTTCCTGAGGATAAAGATAATAAACACATATAAAATAAAATGAAAGATGTGCCACCTAAGCATAGCTAGGTTATGAGTGACAAACCTAATGGGTGTCTAAGTTCTGATGTGCAAACACATGCAAGCTACAGCAAAAGGTATAAGATCAGTACGAGAAAGTAAGAAAACACATCAAAACATATAATAACAACATAATAAATCCTAAGACTCTAAATTATTAGCCCGAGTCTTCGGATGGTCTGGATATTCATCCAAAGAAGCCTACGTATCCCCGCGTCCACGAGAATCAAGGCAACGTAGTTCTTCGCGCCTATTCTAAGCTAGGATGCCTAAGACACCTAGACCTCTATCCTAGACTCGATCTAAAAGACCGGACTAGTTATTAAAGTTTATTGTACGATTATTTAAATTCCAGTGAATTGTGGATTTTAGGACACCCTATATGCCCTAACTAAATGCAGATTAGCCCTAGGCTAATGCAGATGGTTCCTACAACCTATGTGTAACTAGGCTGTGTGTCCTAAGGAAAACAATGTGATCACTAACGCATCCTAGACCTAGTCATCAGTCGGCGATGTGAATCGCCAACTGACCGGACGGAGGCGCTCCTATAACTCTAGGACAAACCCCTAACTCTAACACAAACACAAACAAACCACACAACACATCAAAGACAAACTCCTAACTCTAAAACTCTCTATCTAGGACAAACTCCTAACTCTAGAGGAAGATCTTATTGAAAACAAGGTTTTAAAGGTTTTTGAAGAAGGTTTAAAATATTATTTACAAAAGTTTGGCTGGACTTGGGATGTAAATCCCAAGCTGCACTACGTACCTCGTGGAAGAGGATCAAGCCAACGTAGTTCGAATGGCGAACTCTCAAACTACGCTTCTAAAAGAAACACTCAACACTTCAGATTTTTTAAGGTTTTCTTATATTTTCAAATGTTTTTGATATTTTTAAAGTTTTCAAATGTTTTTTAGTTTTAAATTTCTAATGTTTTTTGGATTTTAAAGCTTTTCCAATGCTCTAAACCTTTAAATGTTTTCAATCTTAAAGGGGACACGCAAGAACAACCACAAACTAGGGCAAAGCCCTAAATCCAAAAGGGGAAACCCCGAACAAGCAACTAACGCCTCAAAGAGACGAACCACAACAAGAAAGATAGCGCTCCAAGAAGAGAGAAAACGATCCAGGATCCCAAGCAAGCAAAGCTCTAATAAGACTGAGTTAGTCTCTAATCAAAATGAAATAACGACAACTCTAAAGGAGAAACTCCGAACTAAAAACACTAAAGATGGGAGAACAAATGAGTCAGAGACTCTCTAATAACACTACCGAGTCAAAGACTCACTCTAAAAGAAGAGGCCACTCTATCATGAGGCTAGGTAAGCCTCCTAAAGGGGAAACTCTCTACATGAGACAAGGCTTGTCTCCGAGACACAAATGACGTAAAAAGGAAAAAGAGACCCTGTGCATATTTGGCAAAGGTAAAACACCCAGCCGGACCGGACAGCTACCTAGCCATAGGTTGCAACAAATGTGCAACCCAATACCCATAAGGATAGGGGTATGTTGCCAAGCCGAGTAAGGTGTTCTCCCAAAACCAGACGATGCACAGAGAGGAGGACTAACGAGAGAATGAGACCGGGCGGGTCTCCCAAACACACACAAAGATGGGCTCCAAGTAATCTTATCATTGCCCCTGCAAAGGGGGAAGCAAGGCTAAGACAACTAATTGAGAGGATTCTACAAATAAGACCAAGCAGGCCTTCTAAAGGCTAATTACTTAAAATGCCAAGAAAGATGACTCCCTAATAACATCAATAAAGATCAAATGAGTCAAAGATTCCCCTGATAACATCATCACACAAACGAATGATTCAAAGGCTCCACAAAAGAGGCAAGGCATGCCTCCTAGGGGAATTATTATAAAAACAAATCAAGTATTAGCAAAGTATGATTTACAACTAAGGAGTGCACAATCTGTAAGAATAGCAATCATAAAATGATAAACAACATTAATTAGTCCAGACCAGCCGCTGGATAGCCTAATAAAGTAAAAACAATATCAAACACTTCAATGCCAACCACAAACCCCAATAAAGGGGACTCCAATGAAATCAGATGATGCCAAAGTAATCATCTGATATCATATACACATGATAATATTTCTAATCCCGCCTTGAAATCAGACAGTACTCATGTCGATAATATCGAATAGAGTAGTCATCTGATCTCCTTCTTTCCTAAAAACAGGTATACATGGCACAACGTGACATTTGAATTTATCTGAACATATTTTAAACTGAATATGTACAGAAACTGTATTGAAACAGTAAGTATATCCAAGATAAAGCAAGCTCTTACATCTATTACTCAAAACTTATATGAGCAATATAAAAATAGATGATACTTAAAAACATCAATGCGATCATCAGTTTCTTCTATTCCTTAAGAAATTAAACATGCAGATCAAAGTGCTCTCATAAAAAAATAACAGTTCTTTCTCAAAACTAAAAATTAGATATAAATAGAATTCATCAACTACTTTGTTAAAAAAAAATGATTATAATGAAGTTCGCACTGTTATATTACCATGAAGAGCAATTTATCTAAACAAATGTAACCCAAGGGTAAACATGAAGCTTTAGGTAGAATTTTTTTTATTATCATTGAAGTTACTGCTGGAAATAGTTTATTTCATGTGGGGGTTAAGACAAGTGAGATATTAAAAAATAAATGCTATAAGATAATGTGAACACTAAAATATTAAATGAACTATACAATGAGTGGACTAAAAATTATGAACTCTAAAGGAACAAGTGGGCTATACATAATAAAGTTACAAAGTAACTACAAGTATTAAAATTGAAATGAGAACTACACATGATAAAGTGACATAAAAGTCATGCTTTACAAAGCAAAATGAAGGCTACAAAATCATGGGTGTGAGAAAGGTTGAAAGGCTGCACCTATCGAATATTAAAGGAGTTGCTACAATCAAAGGTGTGAGGGTTGCCATGAGTATTTCCATGTTCTAATGATAAGATGAGGACTGCTATTCAAAAAAAACATGAGGCTGGAACAGGAGTCTGATGGTAAAAGGAAGGTTGATAAAGGTTATTATGGTTGAGGAAATGGTGATAAATGAAGAGGATTAGAGGTGGTGATATCTTAAGGAGTGGAGTTGCAGTGAAGAGGTTAAAAGCTAAGGATGAAGATGGCGATGGTGGCTGTTCACTCCTCTAGGTTTGTGACCTGAATCTCTTAATGTAAAATCTATCCA
This sequence comes from Tasmannia lanceolata, assembly GCF_043159265.1. Taxonomy (NCBI): domain Eukaryota; kingdom Viridiplantae; phylum Streptophyta; class Magnoliopsida; order Canellales; family Winteraceae; genus Tasmannia; species Tasmannia lanceolata. The sequence goes on along the minus strand of NW_027518680.1, from coordinate 50,884,696 downwards.
AATAGTTTCAAGGCATGCATGCTCAGACCTTCACACAATTAACAGTTAACAAAGATAGCCCAAACTTACCTGACATCTATCTAAACATCTACAAATCTACACTTTTTTTTTTTAGATTCTCATGTGACATTTGTGAATTCATGAAATTTGTCATGTTTTACAGACATTTCTGCAGAAATTCCTACTAAAAAATTCTAAAATCTATTCGAGCTAAATATACAAACACACGTATATTTCAATTAATATAACTTAAGTCTTGGATTCATAAGGATTTCAGTCCTTCACATTATTTGAGGACCAAAACTCTTCCAATTTACATTATTTGATAATCTGAACAAAACACAATCATATTATTTAGTAATCCAGACCATTTATTTATTTGTTGTGCTCTAACACAAACCTGGAAAATCTTCTCTATAAGACAAACTTGATTACCTAACCTATGGTCATATTGATATAATTTCAGCCACAAAAAGAAATCCCACAAACCGATGGCGAACCATTAACATGCAACTATCAAAATAAAATTGAGTGGGTATCCTTTCTCACCCAACACACAAACTGAACAAGTTGTTCTTTAAACATCTCCTCCCTAAAAAAAAAAAATTTTACATGGCCATGTTACTATAACAGAATAATCTCAACCTATTTTCTTTCCCAAGAAAACCTGTTTGAAAACATAATAGCCTTTGACAACTAAGACAGAAAAATCAGTTTATTCTGAGAAAAAGTTTAAAAGACCAAACAAAATATTGTATGAAGACTTCTTAAAAAGAAACAATTGAAGAAAGGAAACAGACCAGAATCATGTAACCATTAATATGTGTTATAAGTCATGCGCCTATCAAATATTATAATTGTATACGAGGATACTCATAACATAAAAAATTATGAGGGCGATAAAACTTTGACCTAAAATCTTACCTTTGATCAACGAAGTCAAACATATGCATCAGTAGAAACTATTAAACAACTAAGCTATAAATAATCAGATTTTGTATTATATATATATATATATATATATATATATATATATAAATGATGAAGAAATACAAAAGTTCAAAGAACATATGGTATATATCCACGGAAACACATAATGAACCTGGAACAAGCAGATTTTTACAATTTTCTAAAGAAAACACAAAAATTCTTGAGATCATATGATGTACATCCACAAAATATACCTTTAATCATTAATAGAGATGAAATCTTATGAATTCTTCTTTTGAAAATATTTAACAAACGACAGGGAAAAGAAACAAAAATAAATAAAAATAAAAATAGATACATTTTCTTTCCAAATTAAAACATACGAGCATACACTATTAATCTAGCACTACTGAAGAACAAGCATCAATTTCGAGCACCTAAATAACAAAGTCAAACAATGGAAAGAGGCAAAATGAGCATAAAAAATCTTTCACAAATGATCATCAGGCTAGAGATTTTTTTTTTTTTTAAATAAGTTACCAAGACAAAATAATAGAATCGAAAAAGTAAAATACCAATTTCCGCTGGATTTTCCTAAAAATCTTCAAGCTTTTTCCTTCTTTCCTCGGACAAAACCTTCACTAATGATGACCTCAAACCGGAATGCTCAAATTCAAGGCTAATTATATAAATCCAAGCTTGAAATAAGCAGATCTAAGCTTTTATAGCTTGGATCCAAAGTTTCTGGTTCAGATTTGCGATTGAAGAGTTAGACTAGAATTTCTAGAGTAAGAGTACAGTAGAATCAGCAAATTCGAAGAAAGAAAAATAAAATAAGAAGAAATCTTTTGATCAAAACCTGGCCAGAGCTAAGCTGGAGAACCTGATCGGAGAGTTGAGAATTAGGGCTTAGATTGAAAAAAAATGGGTTTAGGTTTCGAAATTTCGAAAATCAACAAGGAAATGAGAGAAAAATGATGAGGTGAAAGTATTGATATCAATAGGTGAAAAATTTGGCTGAAAAATAACCAGATCTCGGCCGGATCGGAGATTTAGCCGAAGTTTGGCAAACTCTGCTGGAGAAGATAATGAGATGAAGAGGAACAGAGAATGACCGGAGATGAAAGGAAGATTAACTGGGAAAAATGGCCGGAGCCTAGCCGAATACAAGATTTCCGATCGGAGAAAAAGCTTGAGTTAGGGTTTCAAACTTAAGAAGAAAGATTTCAACTGAGATATGAAGAGAATAGCAAAGATCTGGAGTTTCTAAGCTGAGAGAGATGAAGAACACAAGTAAATGACCGAAGGATAATCGGGATCCGGCAAGATCCAACGGAGAAGATGATCGGAAAAGGGGTTTTAGGTTTTAGGGATCTAACTCTCTCTCTGGATTTCTACGAAAAAAATAAATGAACAGTGCCCATATTTTCGTTTTTGATTTTTTATATATATAAAACAAATGCGTTGATAAACGCACTCCCACTTGATGGGCGCACAATTACTGATGAGGCGCGCCCGCCAATTTTGTCCTATTAGGCTTGGGCGCGCCCATCACAGGATAACTCACCCCTCTTCTCACTTGGACATCCCCTTCAGCAGATAATTCACCCTCCTTTTGATCTACATTGCGCACCTTCTCTCGGCTCGCTCACTGAGCAAACGCGCTCGGATCTCGACGAAACTTTACGGGGACCCCGGTGGGATCCTAACCTATCTTAGGGGGAAGTTTGGGACCCTAATGGATTGATTTGGTTGGGTTTTGCTCAAACAAAAGAGATTTAGGGCACGATCAAAATGGGGTGTCTACAGTCCTCCCCTCCTTTTTAATTATCTTCTCAGGGCGGATGCAATAATTAAGATGCTATCAACATCCAATCATAAACATGCAGAGAAGTTACTTGTACAATTATCAAAATGGGGTAGTGTGAATATTAGTCCCTATTTGAAAGTTTAAAAAATAAAATAAAATAGGGCAATGATTTTTTCGCCCCCACTGTTGGATAATGCGTCCCCTTTTAACGTGATTTGACATAAAAAAAGAGTTAAAGTCTGCCCACAATTCACGTTAAAAGGGGGCCGCATTATCCAACAGGGGGTGAAAAAATCATCTCCCAAAAAATAATACAAGGTCACAAACTTGCCTTGACTAGAAAATAATAGATCTGAAGTTATATAGTCGCCCCCTTTTCTCCTCAGGGCCACCCTCCTTTATGAGTGCACTATTCACATTGGAAGGGGTGGCCCAGGGAAGAAAAAGGAGCGAATATATTATTTCCCTTATAGATTTCACCCATTCTTACCGGGCCCCATTCCTCAACAACAAGTGGTGGATCCCATGGGGTCTGATTCGATGATAGTCACTTTTGAATCGAAAATTTAAATTGTATTCAACTGATCCATTCGTTCAAATAGTCTATCAAAGCATTTCATAGTCTTCACATGTAGAGCCCATTGATTGCACAGATATGTAGTTTTGAAGGTCCAATTTGGGATTCTTGCAGGTGAGGTGTCGTTACCAATAGCTTTCACATATAATATATGGTGTGTATAGACACCAAAAGCTTTCACATGCAAGCATTAACCTCCAAGAAGACTACTTTATAATAAAAACAATAGGACCCATCCTTTTCTTAAAATCGACCCTATGGGAGTCCACTTTGCAAATAAGATTGCAGGTTTTCAGACAATGGAGATTGGCCAGTATGGCTTTTTGTTAAAGTATAAAAGATTTAATAACACCTTCTCCAAGCTTTTGGAGTAACTGGTTGTTTCACATGGTATCATAGCCAAGCCCAAAAGAGGGGCCACATGTGCCATGCACGTGTAGGCCAACCCTAAAAAGGAGGGCCACACATGAGGGGGAGCATTAAAGTATAAAAGATTTATTAACACCTTCTCCAACGGCTTAAGCTTTTGGAGTAACTGATTGTTTCACACTTTCAAGCCATGGAGATTGGCAAGGAAATGTTGACGCAAAGATTAAGATTGTATGTTTTTCAAATGTTAGATCCTAAGATCTTTATTTCATGTTGTAAATGAGATCAATGATTAAGAAAGACATCATATCATTCTTTTTCATGTGAGAAGAACATGAGGAGCAGTTATCCAAAATAACCTATCATTTCCCTAAAATAGACTTAAAGTATAACCTATCTATTTTCTCATGTCACTAATAACCCTACGGGATTTGGTAGGGACCATTGCAGAAGGCATTTGCAAACGGGCTGTTGCATGAGAGAGCAGCCACACAAGCTCAGATTTTATCGTATTTATTTAATTCACCTGAGGTAGTGGCTCTCTCATGCAACAGCCCGTCCACGAACTGCCAACCCACCCACGAACTGCCTTCTAGGATGCTCCCTACCAAATACTTAACCCAAAATATAAAAAGTAAGAAAAATATTAATCAACATAACAGAAAGATAGCTTTGAATCTATCTTACATATGAAAGAACTTTGTAAGAAAATATTAATCAACAAGATGGTAAGACAGCTTTGAATCTATCTTAAATATGAAAGAACTTTGTAGTATCTATTAATCATTTAATTCCTCCCTTAGATTAAAATAAGATGGTAAGACAGCTTTGAATCTATCTTAAATATGAAAGAACTTTGTAGTATCTATTAATCATTTAATTCCTCCCTTACATTAAAATAATTGGTATCTAACCTAGGCTAAAAAAAAAAAATTTATGTCATGACTTGATTTTAATACTTAGACATACCAACAATCCCATGGTGAGATCTCTCACTCTCTAAAATGCAATGTCAAACGTATATGTGTTGAAAAATCGACATACGTTTGATTACAATAAATTTCCCCAATATGAAAATAGAATTTTACACCATACAATTCCCCATAATAAAATAGATTCCTTTGGTTTTAAGCACACTGCCAAGTTTGATGATGAGTATCCCTTGATGTTTTTGTTGAATGTTTGATGTGGTTGATACCGACTGTGGAAGAAGAAGCCACATGTTGATGTTCCATGAAGAGGGCTTTTAAAGGCCAATGAATCATACTAGATCATGCCATCAACGGGGCTAGATGATACTCAAGCCTCGATGGAGCAGTTGTCATTGACTGTGTTAGAAAGTTGCCTTATTTCCCACCCACCGTAGGTGGCTTGGGTGGGAAGGCAAGAGGCAAAGATAGAAACCCTCTTATTTGGGTTTCTTGGAAATAACTAAAAAGAGGAAGTGGCTTTCTTCTTTGGAGTGTGGAAAAATCAAGAGAGGGAAAGAGAGAAAAAGAAAAAGAGAAGTGAAGAGAGAGAGAGAGAGAGAGAGAGAGAGAGAGAGAGAGAGAGAGAGAGGGAGAAGATGAAGAATAGAGGGTTTTCTATTTGGGTTTTTTTCTTGGGGTATTCTCTTGGGATTTTCTCTCCGGTTATCTCTTGGGTACCATCTTAGGTTTGAGAAGCGAGGAAAGGTTTACGGGTTTTGGGTTAAATCTATTGTAATTCTTGTATATTGTTTTCTCATAGTGGAAGATTGTGTTTCTCGCCTGTGGAGTAGGCTTGGCCGAACCACATAAAATCTTGGTGTTCATCTTGTGGCTTGGTTTATTTTTCTTTCTGTTTAATTTATGCGTGTAGACACCCCATTTTGACCGGACCCTAAAGTCCCCAAAATTGAATAAGAACTTCAAAAATACAATAAAATTCCCAAATTCCGAGTCCCAAAATATTCCGAAATTAATCTTAAAAATTCCTGAGGGACAGGGCCCAAAATGAGAAGAAGGCTCGGGTTCTGGGCATCTTGTTGTGCACATTTGTGGGTACAAATCCCCCAAGAGATTGTTAGTGTTCTCAAGGATACCCCTGCAAAATTTCATGTTAATCGGGCGAAAAATGTAAAGAAAGACAGGCGAAGTTTGTGCAATAATCAAAACTGGGTTGTGATATGGTATGAATTATCAAAGCTTGGTTGTGCAGATATCACCCTCCTTTTTTCATAAAAGGCAAGATATTTTTGTTGGGTAAAATGGTGATTTGCCATCTTTAGAGGGGTGATTTTGGAATTCTGATATTACTTAAGGCGTAAGCATCCCTTGGCAGCCATTGAATCGAATCAGAGGGTTAGGATCATTTGAGGAGAAAAGAATTTGTTACCCTATTTTCTACCCGGACCACCCCCCTTTTTTGGTTAAAATTGTCACAAAATGCACTAGGTGGTGGCTGTCCATGGAGGATGGGGGGAGAAAAAATTCATAATTTCCCTTTAAGTAAGCCATCGGGTTAGGGCAACGAAAAAAATAATTTGAAGAAGCAAAGGAGAGAGATGCCTCATTGTCGTTTGGGAAAACAGAGAGGGAGAGAAAGAGAGAGCATCGCCTCCACATCCCCAACCCACCTTCTTCTCCGGCAAGCCTCCGGAACCCGACAACCACCACCACCACCATCTCGGCCATTTTCCCCCAAAACCCATTATCTCAACCCCATTTCCGGCCAGCACAAGCTCCACCCACTCCCAGCAACCCTCTTCTTCTCCACCTAGCCACCATTCGGCCATCACCCACACCACCATCTCCAACCACTTAAACCCACATAGAAATCCAGAGAAAATCTGTTGCCTCTATCACAGCAGCCCTCAAAACCCACATCCACTAAACCCATTTTGACTTCTCCGATCCCACTCAGCCGGAGCTCCGGCCAAACCACCATCTCTAACCCCCATCCACTACTTCTGCTATTTTTACCAAACCCATTTCGGTTTCATCTCCTCATCCGAACCCCATTTTCTAACCCTTCATCACTCCCACTAAACCCATTTTCATTTCTTCATTTATGAGAGAGAGAGAGAGAGAGAGAGAGAGAGAGAGAGGAGAGTTCGGCCCGACCTTGTCTTCTCCGGTGTCTCGCCGGAGCTCCGGCCTCCCAAGCTGCCGCCCATACCACCATTTCCAACCTTCCAAGTTATCATCTCCACCATTTCTTCATTTCCACCCTTGATTCCCATCATCTGCAAATTTGAAACCCCCATCTCCACCTTCTTCTCATTTCCTTCCATCGTAACCCATTTTAACCACCACTTCCACCCCATTTCCGTCCAGCCACCCACCGCAAGATTCGGCCATCACCCACACCACCATCTCCGGCCATTCCTCGATTCCATTTCCAGCCCTACTTCATCCTCCGGCAAACCCCACCGGAATCCAAACCTATCCCTTATTTTCTGCAAAACCCACATTAAAAACCCCCGTCGACCTCCTTCAAATAAACCACCATCAAACCCATTGCCACCTTTTCTCCACCACTTTTACCTCATCTGACCTCCATCTGGTTCAATCCTCAACCATTCATCCGTGCGGTCAAAAAGCGCAGGATCTGATCGCAATCCTTCTCCGGTCATTGCGAACCCCATCTCCGAGAGATTTTATCGTCATTGGCCAGCGACTATCCATTTCGGTGACCCCGCGCTTGTTGCAATCCGCAGTTCTTCAGTTAGGTAACTCAATCCATCTCTATTCATTCCCTTTTAGCGCTTGATTGTTTTCCTTGTGTTGGGTATTTTGTACCATAAGGGTTTAGGTCTCCTATTGTTCTTCTCTTTCCTTGGATTGTTTTTCATATATAATGCCTGATGGTACTGTGGTTTTTGCCTCAGTATTTTTCATGCTTTGTTGAATTTCTCTTATGGTCACTCAAGTGCACTTCATACAAGTGTCCACAATGGTTTTGCATGGGCTTTTTCTTGCTCGAAGTGGTGATTATGAGCATGTGAAGTAATTGATGCATATCATGTTCATTTCGATTTGAGGCTTTCGACATTTTTATTGTCTGCAAAATGGAATTACTTCATCGAATTTCAAAGCTATTCATAATTTTGTTACAGGGTAATTCTAGCTGATTTCAAACGGTTTTGGCTCTTTAATAGCTTGACTTTCATGATAATTGAAGATACAAAGCCTCTCTGGGTCTAAATTGTATTGGGCTCAATACCCTTAATATCAAAGCGATGCTGAAGCTCAGTTCTAAAATTAAAATGTCAATTGCCATGTGTCATATTTATTGATCCTACAGGGGCAGCCGCAGTTTGTTTTACATCTTTACTGTCCTTCAAATTCCCAGCCCCTGTTGCATATGCTAGGAGGAGTCAAACAGGGAGGTTAATTCCTCAGTATGATTTCAAGTTAATATCCTTTTGCCTTTTAATGCATGGTTGAAAGCATGAGATTTATTCTTTAATGTCAATTTTGTGTTGATATTGTGGCTTTGCATGTGCAAGCCTGGTTACATGAGGGCACAGAGTGTTGCATCAGAAGCCACTTTCCTCTGCTCGGCTGATGGTCCTCTCGAGCAAGTGTCTTGTATCTTGAACCCATATCTTCACTAAAGAACTCACAGAGTCCTATTAGCATTTGGGGTGTTCTTTGATGATTGCTCTGAGCTTATGATGATAAGATTCGGTCACTTGCTTCAGTTTTGATGTCTTGTTTGATGTTTTATTGCAAATACTCAAAGGGATCACATGCGACTATCATAACCAGGTGGTGTTTATGCCGACGTCTATTATTAGGCCCTTGATATCATCAATAATGATAGGTCATCATAATGGTACTAAATTAGCGTATCCTCGCCATTTAATTGGCCCCTCAGGTTCTACTTTTCCTAAGGACGTAATAACTCTCATCAATTGCTTCGCTGAGGAGTCATAGATACAATTTGACCCCTGCTCAAGTGATTGGCCTTGAAAAACTTTAATGCGGGTGTTTGGGGTCATATTAGCTCTAAGTCAGGTTTTATTCTAGGGCCTGTTTCAATTGTGATTGATAAGCATCAACATATGTGTTTGGCCGCTCACCTCTGTTTTCGCTTTGATTTAGTCTCATGCATGGTAAAGTGGCAGATTCAATCCTTAGCTTTAGTTTATTCTCACAGCCCCTCTCGTGTGTATCCAGACAACCTAGTCAAAAAGTCTAGTGCTCAGTCTCCTTCTCTCCATGATTTATTTTTGGAGTTCTAGGTGTGTATGCCCAAGCAGCAAAGAGGTGGACCTTAGGTTTTCAAATCCATTTTATTGAAATTTAGGTTTTGTCTAGCACCTAAGAGGAGGAAGGGGCTATGATGAGGCTACTCGGAGCCCCACCTTTTTCCTTTTCTCTTACTCCCATCCGGGCTTTGTATCGATATTCGGGTTTCATTTGGGATTCTTTGAGCTTCCTCTTGTCATCGTGATTTTCATTAGAGTTCAGGGTTTTTATCGGCATTTGATCATTCCATTGTTTTCTTTAGTATTTTCCCTTCGGGTCAGGGCTATGACGGAATGTATCTTGAGCCAACCCCCTCCCTTCCTGCATTAGAGTCTTCGCAGGTTAAGTGATTTCTTCCTCTTTAGAGTCGGTCATAGAGAGTTTAGGAGTCTGTCCTACCATCCTAGGATTTAGGAGTATGTCCTACCCATGTAGAGTTTAGGATTCTGTACTATCCCTTCATAAAGTTTAGGATTCTGTCCTTCCATCTTTCAGAGTCAGTCCTTTAGCATAGGAGTTTGTCCTTACTTAGAGAGTCAATCTTTCAGGAGTCTGTCCTATCATCATAGGGGTTAGGATTCTGTCCAACCTCTCATCAAATCATGTGATTTTTATCCACTCTTGCAAGGTATAGGATGTTGTCCAACCCTTGCAGAGTCGTGATTCTGTCATTTCCCCCCGCAAAAGCATAGGATGCTGTCCAACCTTTGCGGGATATCAGGAGTTTGTCATACTCTTATGATGATAGGATTCTGTCCTCTTGTGTCAAAAACACTTGAAAATTCAAAAACATCTAAAAACCAAAAATCTCAAAAATCTTGAGTAATTAGAAGAGTAGTTAGGAATTTCGTCCGAACTACGGATGGCTTGATCCTTAGCTGAGGGGTACTTAGGCAGCTCGGGAGTGTAGCTGGCATCCTGAGTTCAGTCACAACTTTCACAACTTCAAAAACTTCTATAAGCGTCAAAACCTTTCAAACCTTCCAAAACTACAAAAATTCTTCAAAATAACCTGGCAAATCATTTTCAAAAGATCTTCCCATAGAGTTAGGAGCTTGTCCTAGACGTGGGGGTGTCTTAGAGTTAGGAGTCTGTCATGTTTGTGTTGATATGCTGAGTCTTGTCGTGTGAGTGTCCTCAGAGTTAGGAGGCCTCGAGTCGTGGTCGGTTAGACACTTAGTCGAGCCGATGGCTAGACTAGAACGCGCTTAGATAGCCCATGATTTTTCTTAGGACGTACAGCCTAGTCACACATAGGGTGTAGGATCCACTTACATTAGTTATGGCATATAGGGAGTCCTAAAAATTACCATTCACTTGAACTTAAGTAATGACGCAAGAAGCTTTAAAAACTAGTTAGGTCTAGTTGATCGAGTCTAGGATAGCGGTCATAGAGGGTTAGGCATTGTAGTTTAGCATAGGTCGCCGAACTAGGTTGACTTTGATTCTTCCCAAGGCCGGGATACATAGTGCAGCCAGGATGGATGGCCATCCTGGTCCGAGTCAAGTATTGCATTAGAGTCTAGGGTTTGTCATATTGTATGTTTTGCTGTGTTTTCTTACTTTCCTGTACAGACCTTATACCTTTAGCTTTAGCATGCATGTGTTTGCCCATCAAAACTTAGACACCAATTAGGCATGACACTCGTAACCTAGTTATTCTTAGGTGTCATGTCTTTCATTTTCTTTTGTGTGTGCTTCTTATTCATCTCCGAGACATGCATGATTAGCTAGACGTTATCTCGGGGATAACCGTTCTCATTTCGCATGATTTTCGCCCAAAACTCTTCAAAGTTAATAATAAATGGCATAAGAGACCAGGTGCTTGTACTTGGGCGAATTGGGGGCGCCTAACCCCTTCCCCATTCGTCATCAGGCACGGACCTTTTGTATCTCTGGTTATCTGTTGCGACAGAGCACAGCATGGGATCCAGGGCCCACTTCCTTGGATGGCGACTATTTCTTTATTTAAGGTACGACTCGAATCCGGGCTAGTCCTCGAATCGAGAGGTATCTCACTTTACATCGCCACTCATGCTATGAGGGGCACTCTTTCGAGAGTTCCTTGGTGGGGCTCTCCTTCACGTGGATGATCTAGAGATTTCCTGGCGGGGCTCGTCCCCCTGCCTCTCTCGGATCGGGGTCCACAATGAGCGATCCGATCGGATTTGCCCGGTGGATTTTCTCAACAAGTGGTATCAGAGCTCAGGTGGAGCGATCGTTGAGGCTGGGTGGAGTGATCGTGGGTGTTGTGGTTGGATCGTGGTTAGAGCGATTTTTTGGGGTAGAAAGATTGTCAAAGAAGATTCTTGTTCGAGGTGGAGCGCTACACCGAGAAGTGCGAAGTAATCTGAGATGGCGGTAAAATCAAGTTCTACTCAGTTCAACATTGACAGATTTGACAGAAATGGTAGTTTCACCCTATGGTAAATGAGGGTGAAGGACATCCTAGTTCAACAGGGCTTGGCTAAGGCGTTGAAGGGAAATGATGGAAAGCCGGAGAAGATGACGGATACCGAGTGGGAAGACATAGAGTCGAAGGCGGTCAGCACGATTCGACTATGTCTGGCAGATAGCGTTATGCTTAATGTTATGGAAGAAGAAGATGCGCCAAATTATGGGAGAAGTTGGAAAAGCTTTACAGGTCAAAAAGCTTGGCCAACCGGTTGTATCTGCAGCGGCAATGAAAATAAGGCGTGTTGTTACCATTCCTTCTTATCTTCTCTCAAAAGAAAAAAATTATACCTTCTTATTTTTTTTTTGGGAAAAATACACTTAGACCCCCTGTGGTTTCTGACACATTCAACTTAACCCCTAATGTTTAAAAAGTTACAAGTAGAACCCACGTGGTTTCAATTTGTATAAGGTAGGCCCCCTCAGTTGACGGTTCGTCCAAGGATTGAAGGGTTAGGATGATCCGATGGAGCTTATTTTTTGGGCACACCCTATCTATGTCAGGGCCCATCAAATGAACACTTTGGATCATCCAAACAATGTGGGCCCATACCCGAATCCAAACACTACCAAAAACGCAGTGGGCCCACATTGTTTGGATGATCCAAATCGTTCATTTGATGGGCCCTGACATAGATAGGGTGTGCCTATAAAATCAGCTCCATTGGATCATTGACGAACCGTCAACTGAGGGGGTCTACCTTACACAAATTGAAACCACATGGGGTCTGCTTGTAACCTTTTAAACATTAGGGGTTAAGTTGAATGTGTTTGAAACCACGGGGTCTAAGTGTATTTTTCCCTCTTTTTTTCTTGCTTTAATACCAAGCATGTCTATCAGCACATCATGCCCTGCCAACTCTACTCTTCATTGTTTTACTAGATCTTTCTCTGACATCACATCAAGCTTTTGGGTTTTGAGCACCCGTGCAAAGGAGGCCAATGCAAATGCTTCCTAATGTTTCCGAATATCTTCATCGTCTGGTTTGTCGTCTAATGAAAATGAGTTGATGCCGTCGGCCAAGGCCAAGGCCGTGGATGGTGCTCAAAGCGTCAGAGGCGAGAGCAGTAATTGTGGCCATGCGAAAATAACTGGTGTGATAGTGGCGATAGCTTGAAGAGATCAAGACAGAGATTCAAATGAGTGATGATGTAGTGGTTGCCATTGAGCTGCTGGTTTGAACGAAGGTGCGACGATGGCTACGGAAACAAGGTCAGGTCAGGTGGAGAGCTTCCTTCTATCATTCGCAAAGCTAGGGGGGTAATTTGTTAGAATAGAGAAGGATGGGTGTAAGAAGCCCACAAAATGTTTGTGTCCGGGTGTACTGGAGAAAGAAGATGGGTTACTATATCTAACTAGTGTGGCAGAGAAAATGTAAGATGACAGCTTTGGATCTGAAGCAGTGGGATTGTTGCTGGCCCGACAAATAGCTAGATCGGCCATCCATCGGAAAATGAAAATGTGATAGTTGTGGTCAGGGATAAGTCAGATTGTCCTGCTCTGATACCATGATAAATTTAGGATTTTCACTAATTCTTGTATTGGTCACAGTTAACCCTAAAACATGTTGCTACTTTAATACAAAAGTGGTTTTTGTTGGTAGTTTACAAAGTTTGTTTTGTTTACAAAAAGCAGCCACTTTGGTTTAGAAAATGAGTTTACCAACTTCTTTCACAAAAGCAAATAGTCTTGTATTGGAAAGTGGAGGAAAGGTTGAAGGGCTTATATCTTAGTAACATCGGCATTATTTACCCAATAACGGCGGGCTTACCTAACAGTGTTCTGGTAAGGCGGCTTACCTAATAATGCTGGCATACCAGTAAGCCGGCTTACACAGTAAGGCAGCTTACCTAATAACGTCGGTGTTATTCTATAAGAACGGAAAAGGTAAGGGTAAAGTTTGATGGACAGTATCAAAAGACAAAATAAAATTTAAGGGAAGGGAAGGCTGGCCGAGCCGAACCGAGCCGAGCAGGGCGGTATAGTCAAAAGCCCACTGAGTCCACTTGGTGGCTCATGCGTGAGGCCCCCCTTTCTTCTTTTCTCATTCACAAAGCAAAATGCCGCTATTATTTTACAAATAACTGCGCCGTTCCTAAGCGTTGTGACCATTGAGGATGCGACTCTTCGCATCTGTAACGTTGTGGACCCCGATCTGAGAGGATCGGTGCCGAGGGATGTGAGATCCCCCTGCAATCCTCTGAGATTTCCACAACGTGAAGGAGAGCTCTACCAAGGAACTCTCGAAATGATGCCACCCTCACAGCATAGCATGAGTGACGATACAAAAATGAATGAAAGAGATACGTCTCGATCTGGAGCCCGGGCTCGAAACCAAGACGTACCTGAAATAACTCAGAGTCACCATCCATGGATACGCCATGGAACCAAAACAAATGCTCTGCTTGCAACGGATGTTATCAACATCCATCTTTCCCTATAAATACCAACTCAAGCCTCATTTTTTCATTTAATTTAGGTTTTCCTAATCTAATCAAGAGAGAGAGAGAGAGAGAGAAAGGGGTTTGTGCTTAAACCCTAATTTTCCGGCGAAATATTTGTCTTCTCCGATCAAATTTTAGCCGGATTTTGGCCAATTTTGATTGCTGTGTGTAAACCTCATCATCTGAACCTACCTTTCTTCCATTTTCTAAGCTCTAAACCCTAGTTTTCTTGTCCTTTGTGTTTGCAACCTTAGATCCTTCATCTTGAAGACATTTTCTGATTTCTCAAACCCTAGATCGGAGAACACTGTACTCAGAGTTGGCCGACCTTAAGTAGATTTGTTTATTTTCATTATAATCTTGATTTGACTTCGTGCTTCTTAGTAATTTTTCAAGATCTCTTGAATCCTTTCACCTAATTCAAGGTATGATATCTGTTTGAGAAGCGAAATAAGGTTATGGATCTGAAGTTTGTAAAAAAGAAAAGAAAAAAAAGAACTCGAAGTGAAGTATTCAAATTCATCTCATTTACCTTTACTCTAAAGAAGCTTTGTGGAGATCAATCTTGTTCATCAATCACTTTTCTGGTAAGGTCTATCTCTTCTTTTTTCTGTCTTTCTCCTGTAGGATGTAATTTAAATATGGCTTGATGATGATGTGAATTGATGCTCTAATCTGGTTTAATTTGTGTGTGAATTATGTTTTGTGAAATTTAGAATATCATTGTCTTGAAAATAAGGATAAGATGAAGATCATGTTTATGTTGTCTTGATAAATTTATTGATGTCCTGGTTTATAATAAGTTACAATTTTAATAAGTCTTGTTCTTTGAGTTTGCAATTCTTAGGGATATGATCTCTCGTTTGAAAATTAGTGTGTTTTTCTCAAAATTAGAAGAATATTTTTTTAGGACATTATAAAAAACCTGATGCATGTTAATGTATGGAAGACATTTTTTTCTGATGGTTTTAGATGATAAGCACTTGAAATTTTTATGATAAAATTACTAAATCCTTAGCTGACTTCAACTTTTTTTTTTTAATCTTTATTATTGAGTTTCATATGTTGTGCTGGCCTGGACTTGTATGGTTGAAGTAGAATGAAGAAGGCTTGTTGTGTAGATCTCAACCATTTGCTTGATTTAAAAAAAAAGTAAATGCCTTGAGTTGCTTCCAAAGTCAATTTGGTTGGACATGATTAGAAAAGTTCAATTGTATGGTTGGTTTCTAATTCCATAAGACATGTGCATTTGAAATCTTGGTACACTTACTAGATTTAACAAGTTTTGGAAATTATGAGAATACTTTTCTTTCGTGGCCCTTCATCTTTACCTCTGTGTTAATTTGCAAAACCTTAGAGCTATGATCATGTCATGTCGTGTATTTTTATAGTTATTTTATTCTTAAAAAAGAATATTCTCAGGGTAAACAAACCAAACTTGTTAGCCTCCCAATAGAATTTTTTTTTGCACCGATAAGTTTTGTCTATATTATTATTTAAAGGTTCACTTATGGAATTATAATAACTTGTTCATCTGATCTGTCATTAATTTTGAAGCTGCTACAAACCCTCTCTTAATTTGATATCCTAGTCATCATACCCTTGTTTTCTCAAATGATTTATATACATTGCTTATAACAGTAGGTTTTCTTGAATAATTTCTTATCACAGGTCATACTCTGTTTTGCAAATGATTTTTATGTATTTGATTCTTTTATAAGCAAAAGATAATTGAGTATGTTTCATGGGCTGAAAAGGCTGTAGCAATATAATTTCTTGGATAGCTAATATTTGCATTATCATCTTTCGACATGGGCACTATTGTTGTTTTTTTTTAAAAAGAAGAAGAAGAAGAGGTACTGAGTTGTTCTTGTTGTAAAAATGGTTTGAGTTGTAATTATTATTTGCTTTGTGAAAGAACAATACAATGTCATCTATCACACAGAGTTTAGCTAACTTTTTGGAAATGTCCTAATAATGGTCAATGCACAAATCTTTGTTGAGAGTTCATTTTGAACAATACATGGAAATTTGCTAGCAACTTCCTTATTTGAATTTAGTAATTTGAGACAGAAGACCAAGTTGGTTGAGTATTCCTTTGTTAAACAGTTAGTAGCGAGTGTGTCATAAAGATCTGTAGTGTTCTACTTATCAGGTATCATAAAAATTATATCTTGTGTTTAATGTATGTATATTATAAGTAATTGTCTCTTGATTAATTATGCTCTAATAAAGTATGATGGATGTCAAGTTCTCTTTTGTCATTATTTGGAGCGTTGTACTATTTTTTTTAAAAGATAGAATGGTGAAGAGCAGCACCTCTATTTGATAATACTCAGGTTGTGATTATGTTCAAAAGATGACTAGCAGAGTTGTGTAGTTGTTGGAATGTATATATTCATATCCATACATGCATTTATGAGTTGTGTTTACATTTCTATATAAAGGTTGCCTAGCTTTAGATTGTATAGGTTATTTTAGCAGAGTCGAAACGATTTAGGGTCATTGACAGGTTATTAGAAGCTCAAATTTCTATTTATGTGGTTATGTGTATGTATATACGTTTCTTGGCATCTTAATTTCTTGCACTATCTAGTTTCTTTGATAATACTAAGGATTGCTTGCAAAATAGGATAAGTGGTAGCAATAGGGGATTTGTTTATAAACTCATAGTTGTATGCTCAGGATGATCATATAGGATACAACTTGTTGGTATGAGTGCTCGTTAAAATCCCATTGTCTTATAGAGTATGCCTATGATATAATTGTCAATTTGAAGTAGGGCTAATGCCATTGTTTTCCCTTCTAAATCCATAAAGAATATATGTTGGTTGTTCCTAAAAAGCAGGTAACAGTCTGATCTTGTTTTGGGTTTTGATATCCCTG
This sequence comes from Tasmannia lanceolata, assembly GCF_043159265.1. Classification (NCBI taxonomy): domain Eukaryota; kingdom Viridiplantae; phylum Streptophyta; class Magnoliopsida; order Canellales; family Winteraceae; genus Tasmannia; species Tasmannia lanceolata. The sequence continues at coordinate 50,868,006 of NW_027518680.1, read as the reverse complement.
TTGAGAATGAGTTTTGAATTGAAAATTTTGATAATGTAATGAAATGGCCTAATCTCATGTTTGATACTGCACTAGATTTGTACGATACTATATATATAAGGACGTCTCTGAGTCACTATGAATTCTCAAAATTAAGTTTATGTTACACTTCAATTAGATGAAAGTTTTTTACTATTACACGCATGTTAGGAAATTTCTGTTGTTAGTGTTATCATGCTTTAGAAATGTCATCATTTCATTATTTTATTCAACAGAAATAGGATTTCAAAGTTCTTACCTGTATGGTAATGATGTCATTCTTAAGATTTGGTAGTATGGATGATAGGTGTTTGTTTTATTTTTGGTATTAAAATTTGGTCAAATTGAGGCTACATGAATTTCTTGTTGTAATATGTCTGAGTATTTATATAGAACACTGACCCTTAGATTTATGGTTACATATCTAAGCTCAAAGTTATTTGATTTCTAGATAATTTCCTTTTGAGAGTGTTGCTAAAGATACCTTTGGTTTGTCATTTTAGGGTGTGATTATTTTCTTTTAAAGATTTCCCTTCAACATATTAGATCCAGACCCATTAATTTTTCTTTGTAAGATTTTTACAAGATTTAAAAAATCTCTTCATGTCTATGGTTTCTTAAGATTGTAAGACATTTTCTATCCTTATTGCTTTTCTTTCGGTTATTTGATACATCCTCTACCTACTTCTCCTCTTTTTCTGTGAATGGCTATGTCGCTTTACCATGATGATTATTAGTATTCTTTATAGCCTATTGATTTATTGCAAGGGTGATGAATGCGTTAGCCCAAGCCCATCCTTAGAAGGACTCACCATGGTAGTACCCTCTTTTCTCTTCTTCCCTCTTCTTTAGGTAGAGAGTGTTCGGCCTCATATATAAGTACCCTTGAACCTTAGGTCCCCTTCTTCATTGCAAAGGTGATGAAGGCGTTAGCCCAAGCCCATCCTTAGAAGGACTCACCATGTCATGGTAGTACCCTCTTTTTTCTTCTTCTCTCTTCTTTAGGTAGAGAGTGCTCGGCCTCATAGGTACCCTTGAATTTTAAGTCCCCTTCTTCATTGCAAAGGCGATGAAGGCGTTAGCCTAAGCCCATCATTAGGGGACTTGCTCAGTCCAAGTAGCACTCCCCTCTTTTATTTAAGAGACTTTCCTAGTCTTTTAGATGTGTACTATAAATATTAGGTCATTCTCATTACAAGGGCAATGAAAGAGTCATCTAGAGCCCACCCTGTAGGACACAAGCTATGTCTCAGTAGAAGGGTCATATCTTTTAGAGACAGGCTCTGTCTCATTAGTGAGTACCCTCTTTTAGTTGCACACCTATTAGTAGAAGACTAACATAGTCTGTCAATTACCCTACCCTATTTATCATTGCAAGGGCAATGATAAGGTTACTTGGAGCCCTCCATAGGAGACATTCAGTGTCTCATTAGAGTTAGTTGTTCTTCCTATATGAGATAGGCTTCGTCTCATTGGTTACAGTTGTCCTCTCTTTTAGGAGACTGTCTAATCTCACAAACATCCTTGTTTGTCTCTCCTTCTTCCAGAAGACATGCTTTGTCTTACTAGATGGCCATCCTCAGTTAGGGAGACTCGCCCAGTCTCATCTTTTTCATTAGGGAGACTCGCCCAGCCTCATCCTTTTCTTTTAGGAGACTCGCCTAGTTTCATTCTCTTGTCGATTCTTCTCTTTTATGAGACAGGCTATGTCTCATTGATCCTAATGGCCATTTTCATTTGAGAAACAGGCCTTGTATCATCTGTACATTCTTTCAGAGAAGAGCAGTGCAAGACTTTATTTTGATTTAGTTCTTCTCATTTCTCTTAGGGTCTAACTCAGCCTTCTTAGGTTTTCACACCTTCTTGGGATTTCATCCATTCTATCATTTATTTGAGACACCGATTTGCTTGTTTAGGATAACCCTTAGGCTAAAAGGGTTCCGTCTTTTTCATCTGACACTTCTCCAGGCTATGGATCACAGGAGTGTTCTTTTCTTTCTGGTTGTCTCATTATTTTCCTTTGGCTAAAAGGGTTAAAACTCTTGAAAATCCAAAAACTATTAGAAACTTGAAACAATTCAAAACATATCAAAATTCCAAAAGCATCTGAAAATTTCAAAAACATCTTAAAAGTCAAGTCTTAGGAGTGTACTTGGAAGTTATGTTTATGAAATACGTTGGCTTGATCCTCTTCCACGAGGTACGTAGGCAATTTGAGATTCTTATCCCGAGTTCAGTCAAACCATTCAAAATAAACATTTAAAACCTTCCAAAAATACAAAAATTCTTCAAAATCTTTTCAAAAAGATCTTCCCCTAGAGTTAGGAGTCTGTTCTAGATGTTTGGGGTGTCTTAGAGTTAGGAGTCTGTCCTGATTGTGTTTGTTCTAGAGTTAGGAGTCTGTCCTAGCTAGGAGTATGTTACGCCTCTGTCCGGTCAGTTGGCGATCCATATCGCCGATTGATGACTAGACTAGGATGCTCTAGTGAACCCATTATTTTCCCTAGGGATACAACCTAGTTATAGATAGGATGTAGGGCCCACCTGCATTAGACTAGGTTAACTTGCATCTAGTTAGGGTATATTGGGAGTCCTAAAAATCCTCAATTTACTTGAATTTAATATAATCGCAAAAAAAGCTATTAACAACAGGACAGGTTTTCTAGGTCGAGTCTAGGATATCAGTTCTAGATGGGTTAGGCTTCATAGTTTAGAATAGGGTGAAGAACTACGTCTCTTTGATTCCTGTAAGAGACGGGGATACATAGGCTTCTTTGGAAGAACATCAGATCTTCTAAAGACTCGGGCTTAAGCATTAGAGTCTTAGGATCTGTTGTTAGCATTTTAGGGCTTGTGTTTGTATAGTGATCATGATTTCTTGCATATGATCATGATAGTGTGTGATCATTTCTTTACTTACTCACATCCTTAGCTGTAGCATTATCCTGCTTATTTGTCCCGATTACATGCTTAGCTGTAGCAGTTACCTGCTTTGATTATCAGTTAGCTGTAGTGCTTTACTGCTTTAGAACTTATCATATCTGTCATTTATTGCTTTCTAGATGAGATATGTTAGGATTTTATATTATGTTAAGTGCTATAAGTTCGTCCAAATGTAGATAGGCGCTATGTGTTAGCCCTAGGTTTTTATTTCATTACTGCTTATCATATCTGTCATTTACTGCTTTCTAGATGGGATGTGTTAGGATCTTATATTATATTAGGCGCTATGTGTTCGCCCTAGGTTTTACTTTTTTACTGCTTATCATATCTATCATTTACTGCTTTCTAAATGTGATGTGTTAGGATCTTATATTATATTAGGCGCTATGTGTTCGCCCTAATGTAGATAGGCACTAAATGTTCACCCTAGGTTTTATTTCATTATTCTTTTATCTGCTTGTCATTTTGTTTATTCTTTATTTCGTTTACTATATTCTTAATTCATTTCATGATTAACTGTTAGTTTTAGATTTCTCATCCTGTGCAGAGCTTATACCTTTAGATGTAGCATGCATGTGTTTGCCCATCAGAACTTGGACACCAATTAGGCACGACACTGATAATCTAGCTACTCTTAGGTGACTTTTCTTTCATTTCTTTTTGTGTGTGTTTATTATTCATCTCCGAGACATGCATGATTAGATAGACGTCTTCTCGAAGATATACGTTCCCATTTTACATGATTTTTGCCCAAAACTCTTTAAAATCAATAAATAAATGGGATAAGAGACCAGGTGCTTGTACTTGGGCGGATAAGGTGCTCTTCGGACCTTCCAAATTTGTAACCAGGCAGGAACCTTTTGTATCTCTGGTTATCTATTGGTTGTTTGCTTATATGTTGATGATTTGATTTTTACCAGTAATTGTTCAAGCATGTGTGAAGAATTCAAAAGAAATATGATGTGAGAATTTGAGATGACTGATATGGGTCTTCTCCATTTCTTTCTTGGTATTGAGGTCAACCAAAGAAAGGATGGAATTTTCATTTCTCAAAAGAAGTATATAAAAGATTTGCTAAAAAGGTTTAGAATGGAAGGTGCTACACATATTAGCACACCTATGGAAGTTGGCTTGAAACTTCACAAGAATGAGGACGAGAAAGGAGTTGATGCAACTCTTTATAGAAGTCATGTTGGTAGTCTCATGTACTTGACGGCCACAAGACCAGATCTTATGTTTGCGGTGAGTATGATTAGTAGATTTATAGAATCACAAAAAAGAAGTCATTGGGAAGCCGGTAAAAGAATTCTAAGGTATGTAAGTGGAACGGTTGATCATGGGATACGCTATGGAAGAGTTGAAGATTCAAGTTTGGTTGGTTATTGTGATAGTGATTGGGGCGGAAGTGTCGTTGATAACAAGAGCACTTCTGGCTATGTTTTTAACATTGGTACGGGTGAAATTTTATGGGCATAAAGCAATCGGTTGTTGCTCTCTCTATGGCAGAAGCAGAATACATTTCATTATCTTCAACGGGTTGTCAAGCTCTTTGGCTACGATGGATATTATAAGAACTCAAACATCAGCAAGATCGTGATACAAGTTTATTTTGTGATAATAGTTTGGTGATCTCACTCACAAAAATCTAGTTTTTCATGGCAAAAGCAAGGACATAAGGATCAAGTATCATTTCATTCGAGACTTGGTAAATGATAGAGTTGTCAATGTTCACTTCTGCAAAACTAAAGATCAAGTTGCAGATATTTTTACAAAGGCTTTGAAGACCGATACATTCATCATGATGAAGGCAAAACTCGGCATGGTAGTGGTTTAGCTTAAGGGGGCTGTTGGAAATTAATCTTGACCACTGGATCTTGATCATCTATCAACTTGACTTTCTTGGGACTCAAGTTACTTACTTTCTTGGGGCTCAAGTAACCTACTTTCTTAGGACTTAAGTTACTTTTTTGGAAGCTTGGAAGATCAGTCTTGACCACTTTTTGGAATTATGTAATGCTTTTATTTTTCATGTGATAGTGTGTTAGTTGTGCTTAATTTGGAAAGCTAATAGTAATTAAGAAAAGTTAATCTCGGATTTGGAATGTAAGCCATATTTTAGACCATGTATCTTCTTCATATGTAAGAGTGTTTAGTGAAATTGAAGGGTTTTGAGTAGCACAACAACTTGGGTTGCTTTCTTTGCGTGTTTGACATCAAGAGAACAATCTTCTTCTCTTGAAACTCATCTTCTCCTTCCAACCTCGTTGGTTTCATTCCAACAAAGACGTGGTCCTTACCTTAGATTTTCTATAACCTAAGAAATTCTAAGATTCCATGATCTTAATCATCAAAATATATGTGGATTATGGTAGGTAACTTCGAACATCCATTACCATTTTCCTATTTAGAGGTTTAACCGTACTAATGGAAGTAAGATGGACTAGCAAGGCGATCTCATCTTGATCAATGAAAACACACATGATCCAGATCAATGAAAACACACATGATCCAACACACATGTGACATTTGCTTGATGATTTTGACCTTCGATCTGATTGGCCATCAGAGGGCAACCCAATGAATTCATATTGGGTGCCGAACATAGATTTTATTTGTAAGGTTGATGCGTGTAAAAAAATCAATGGCTCAAAGACATCATCAGGAAATATTTCTCATCCTACATGATCATTGGTCTAGAATCAACCTATGGGGGTAGGATCAAGAAATAGCCATACACATGGCAATGGGGACATAACGTACATGATCTTTTTTCCTAGCATTGTCAATGTAGCCATTTGGTCCGATTGATGGATCCAAAGGATACGATGTTAATGGATAGGATTTGAGCATAATAGGTTTATATTTGGTAACTCTACCAGAGTTGTTTCCGCAGGTCATATCATGACGGGGAACACTACAATAGTGTCCGAATAAAGGAAGATATTAGCAGTGGACCAGCTAGACCAATTGTGATTAAGGTTTCCTTCTACAAAGATCTGCCATCCAGACTTTTAGCAGTGGACCAGCTAGACCATATTTTTAAAAATTATCAATAAAAATATGTCATCCAGACTACTTTCCAAGTTTAAAAGTTAAAAATTTGATTAAAGCTGTGTATGACTAAGATTATTACTCTCATGGAAGGCGGATGGTGATCTCGCTACATCATCCCATCAAGCCAAAGGTCAAACCACCAAATCCAAAGGCATTTCTAGTAAGAATGTTGCTGGAACTGGGTGCGAGAATGCCGAGAAGGTAAAGCAGGTGAGATAATGCCCTCTATCCTTTTTTGCTTTATGAATCATTTGTAAACAGTTGGAAATTGTGACCCCAACCCGACACAGCTACTAAAACAGATAGAGAATCCTACATCCGAATGAAGGCTGCCAATTTACAAATATTCCCTTCATATTTTCAATCACTTACGTCTATTCATAGGGGTTATTTTCATAGAAATAAAAAAAAACCTACTTAAATGACAATTTATTTTGGGAAGTGATATATCTGCCCCTTTTCATTACTTGGGACACCCAGCTGCAGTGTATGTATGACTGCAAAGGGGCTGTTGTACTTCACATGGGAAGGATTCGACTGATTTGATTGCCACGTACACTGCAGTTGGTTGTCCCATGTGACGAAAAGGGGTGCATTTATCATTTCCCTTTATTTTTCCACTTTTAGTTTTTTATGACTCTTTTTTCTAACCCTATGCCCTAACTATGTACAATGTAAGTAGTACCTAGTACACTTAGATAGACAGTCTGATTAAAAATGGATCATCAGCAAGACTTAAAAAGCAGATCCAAAAAACGACAAGGGACTGAACGGATCGTGACCAAGACATAGGTGAATCCGATCCGAAGTTGGTCCTCTGACGCTCCTACTTTTGCCTGTCTTAAAATACGATCCGACCCAAGGTGGCCATGACCTAGGCATAGGTGAATCTGATCCAAAGCAGATCCGTTGACACTGCTAGTTTTACCCATCTTAAAAGATAATTCCAGTGTGAATACTTATGCCAAACCATAATTTACTTATAAAATGCATAATGATCTTTTTATTAGGAGAAATTGTGCAGAATAAAAAGATAATACATCTCTCTTATCATGTGCACCCCAAAGTCACATTACTTATCAAACTTTCTAAACGAGGTGAGGTTCTTATACCCCTCCGAAGCCTTCTCATACACCACAGCTTGGTAAGTGTTGGTGTCTGCTTTGTCCATGGCTTTGAGATAAAGCCGATAGTTAACTCCGACCACGACTTGGCTTTCTGCACCGAACACGCTTTTGAACACGAGGCTCATTGTCTGGGTTTTGTCATACTCGGAGACGGCGAACTCGCCTAGTTCTTGGATGTGCGGATCATTTGGGTTGACCACTTGCCAACTGTCATTAGGGTCGCCAGCAGCTGAGGCATCATGAATAAGAGGGAGGAGAACAAGTAGAGGAAGAAGAAGAGATTGGATTTTCATTTTCTTTCTCTTTCTAGGTTACAATTAGACTAGTTGTATGTATAGTGTAGTTGTAAGGAGGCAAGTAAAAAATGTTCGGACATGGGTAGATATCCATTGAGGAGATTTTTTAGGGAGTGATAGATAGAAGGGTGTAAGAAGAGATTTTCAAGGGGAAGTCATTGATAAATAAGGAAAGAGATGGATAAATATGGGAAAAGATAATTGCAATCCAATCTATTATCCTAATCTCTCCGGGTTACCTCATATAACCTACTTGCCTAATCTAATTCCAAGTTGATCCAACGGTAGATCTAATCTTCTCTAACATGCCCCTCAAATGTTTTGATTACAATAGATATCCCCAATAAAAAAATGTAAAATTCACAAATTTTGATACACACTACTTACGTCGTGTGAAGATGTTTGGCCGATGTATGTTGCCGATGCTACTGACGGTGGTGATTACCTTTGTGGCTTAAGAATATTTCTCTTGGATGCGAAGAGCATCAATGGGCTTGATGTCACTCTACCCTCGATGGGAGAGTTTTTATGGGACGGTTTTAGAATACTGATCCTCATGGAAACAAACATCATGGGCCAGTTTTAGATAGAATACCGATCATCATGGAAACAGACATCGTGGGTTGGCTTTTGTTACCGATCCACATTGAATTTGAAACTACTCTCACAGGACCGAACCTGAAGGAACCGACGAACCTCAACCGAGTAGAGCAACTACTTTAGGCGAAGTTTAGATATCAATCATGTTTTGGTATCCTTGTGCCTTTAAGTGCGATACCTAATGGGGTTATCTTATTACAATCTAGCATAAGACTTTGACTCTAATCTTCAACTTTGATGCTCTTCTTCAAGTCTTGGTCTTTTCCTCCATGGATCAATTCCACTTTTCTTCTTTGGCTCTTCAAGATCTACTTGATTGTTTCTAGCCTTCAACTTCCTTTGGCACATTTGATGTTCACCATTAGTTCAAACCTAGATCCATGCCATATCCTTAACTTTGGTGTTTGATTGCTTGAATCTCCAATACATGCACTTAAGACATCAAATACATTAGAATAATACAAATCAACTTGTGTTTGGAATCATCAAAACATAGAAGAATGATATGGTGGGAACTATTGGAATTACAAGGGGATATCCATGTGAGATTGGTCGTAGGACGGGTTTGGACGAAGAACTATAAATTGGTGCTTTCTTTATCTGTCCTTTTTTTTGTCTCGTTTGATCGATCTATTTTTTAATTATTCATTAGTCTCGCATTAGAATATAAAATAGTTTTAATTGAAAAAGATTTTTATTAGACCCAATTCAACCCCCCTGGGGTTGCCTTACTTGGGCCAACAACCAGCTTGATGAACAAAGCTCTAATGATTCATAACCAAAAGTCCTAGAATTTGTTAATACAGGCTAGTCTAAGACCCTTCAAAGTGACAATGAATTTTGGAAAGAAGCTATCTATCACGTAATGAATTCATGGAATAGTATTTGAATGTTAGTGGAGAGCCAATTGCAACAGTGCTCCAGTGTAGGCTATGTTATTGGTTTTATTACATACAGATAATTACATATAATTGAACACCCAAACAATTTGTAAATTGGGTGGTTACAAATTGGTTGTTCACTCTGTCATAAAGCTATGCTTCTGGGTAGTGAAATTACCCTTTAGCCCTAATCGCCCTTCAGCCCAGTGCCGCATGTCAGCTTCTCATTGGGTGACGAATTTTACCCACATAAATCATTTTCCTATTTAGGGAAGATAGATGGACAACCAAGACGATCTCATCTTGATGAATTAAAACAACCATGATCCAATGCACACGTGACATTTGCTTTTGCTTGATGATTTTGACCTTTGATCTGATTGGCCATCACGGGGCAACCAATGTATCTATCTCGAGTGCCAGATAGAGATATTATTTGTATGATTGAGGGGTGCAAAAATCAATGGCTCAAAGGCATCTTTAGGACATATTTCTCATCCAAATTGATCATTGGTCTAGAATCATCCCATGAGGGTGGGATCAAGCATTAGCCATACACGTAGGAGTGGGGCCGTGACATACATGATCACTTTCCTTAGGGTTATCAATGGAACGAGATCGTCTGATGGACCCAAAGGATCTGAATGTAGATGGACAGGAGATGGGCTAAGTAGTTGAATCTGAATGTGTCCATTGGATCCATATCATTAAGTGCAAAATTATTTCGGATCATGACCCAGATCTAGCCAAAAAATAAAAAGACAAAGGAGTATCCTAATTGCAATGGAGGCCGCCAATGTACAAAATATACTACATCTTTTCAATCATTAATGTGTATTTATAAGGGGTTCTTTCATAGAATTAAAAAAGTACCTAAAATGATCAGTTTTTAGTTTTGACGACTCTCTATGTTTATTCGGTCTTCCCTCGCCCTAACCCTAAGCCCTAGCTACTCACCATATAAGTAGTGACTAACATACTTCAATAGACAGTCCCGATTCAATATGGATCTTGGCCAGACATACAAAGCAGATCCGTTGAGGGATTGAACCGGTGGGACCAAGACATAGGTGAGTCCGTTCGGATTTGTCCCTGTCTAATGTGAATTAGATCCGAACTGGGTCCATTGACACTCCTAGTTTGCAGTCTTAAAAGATAAATCCAACATGAATACTTATACCAAACCATAATTTACTCACAGAATGAATATACTAAAGATCATTTTATTAGGAGAAAACGAGCAAAATAAAAAGATGATACATCTCTAATCATGCCCTCCCCAAATTCACATTACTATTTAAGTTGTTCGAAGGAGATGAGGATCTTAAACTTCTCCCAATACACCACAGCTTTGTAAGTGTTGGTGCTTGCAATGTCCATGGCTTCAAGAACTAACCGGTAGTTAATTCCGCCTGCGAGTTGGGCTTCTCCACTGACCACGTGTTTGAACACTAGGCTCGCTTTCCTGGTTTTGTTGTACTCGGAGACAGCAAACTCACCTACTGCTTTGATCAACGGAGTATTTGGGTTGATAGGTTCCCAAACGCCTGGTTTAAGGTCGCCGGCAGCTGAGGCTTCGTGCATAAGAGGGAGGAGAACAAGTAGAGGAATAAGAAGAAGAAAAAGAGATTTGATTTTCATTTTGTTTCTCTATCTCGGATAGAAGAAGATTTCTTGTATTTATATTGTAGTTGTAAGGAGGCACGTGAAAAATGGGGATGTAAGAAGAGATTTTCTAAGGGTAGAGATTGATAAACAAGGAAAGAGATTATGATAATTATGGAAAGAGATAATTGCTAATCTATTCTCCTTATCTCTATAGATTACCTCATATATCCTACTTAAAGACAATTGTTGCAAATTGGGAATTAAATGGAAATGGGCATGCAAAAAAAATGAAAATATGAGCTTTAAAGGGAATATAAGTAGAACTATATTTTCTTTTCATTTTTTAATTCTCAATGCCACATTGGAAATAATTATATCCCACGTAGACTTGAGAGAGGAAGGGAAAAGCGGAAATATGAGCTTTAAAGGAAATTTAAAACAAATCGTATTGGAGATTAAAGACTCTTAAAAGCCATTCTTAAAACGGACATGCCTTTTGATAGGAATAACATCGAAAGGAATCGTATTGGAAATAAACAACTCATTTGGAAAGATTAAGCCGTTTAGGAGGTTTTGGAAATAATGAGGGAAGGAAATAATTGGTAATGAACAGGCAAGATTTGCGTGATATGAACTGAAACAACATTGATTTTCTACAGTCATTTTCTGGAATACAAGTCAGAAAGTGAATACAAAAGTCGGAAACTGTTTTAATAGAAGAAGACTTTGTGGGAAAAAATAATTACTAAAGTTATTTCTGAAAATTGTGGTAGGAATTTGGTACTCCACCTCAGAAATTCCAATGCCATGTAGATGCGAGGGAGGAAGAGGAGGGCTGCCAGGTGAATAGTGAAACAGGCAGCCTCCCCTTCCTCCCTACAATCTATATGGCATTGAAAATCTAACGTGGAATTTTTCACCTATATTTCACAATACTCTGGATTTTCTACTAAATAAGAATACGAAAAAATTCGAAGAAAACCTGCCAACTACGGCAGTTTCTCAAAGAATGTAAACTACATCTAATAGAAATTGATTTTGGGTACTTTCTTACCGGATTTTCATTGATGTGAATGGTTTGTAACCATCCATTTCTGGCTATAACTCAATACTTCCCCTCCCATTTAAATACCAAATTGGTTTGATTTCCATTGGGAATATACTAAATTTGTTTCAGATTTCTTACCATTTATTTCTAAATCTCCTCCATATCCTATCATAGATTTCTTATTAGCTTGGTTCATTTCCAAACCACTCTCTTTCCTCCCATCTTATCGTGACGAACAATTTCTATATAGTTGAATAGTGTAGGGGAGCCATTTGAAAAAAATGCGATTACTAGATTCTAAATTGATCATGGGGCTTTTAAAGCCTTCAATCTTCTAGGATTTGAGGCAAGAAACTTGGGTTTTCGGTTTCTCTTTCAAATATTTATCTCAAAGAACTATAGAATCCTCTGTTTTCATCTCGAGTTTTTTGTTTAATATAATTTTTCAATGATCGCTAGGGCATCCCTTTGGTATCTTAGATGTTATTCGTGTGTTACGATGTTGCGTGCCTAATTGGCCGTAATGAAAATAAACGAAAAGAAAATAGAAGAGAGGGAGAGAGAGAGAGGTTGATTCGAGGCAACCGGACCTCCTAATGGCTCGATTCGAGAGGAACCATGACTCTCCAAGGACAAAGTTTCCTTTGCTATTGTAAAATTCTTCCTTTCTCATTTCAGTATTTTTTATTTCAAAGCCAATGATCCCATATAGACTTTATCTTTATAATATATTACTCCATCTCGCAAGGCATAATGGCCAGAGCTATGCTCCTCTTGTTGTGAACGACTTATAAGCTCTTGGATGTGAGAGTCAAAATTGTGATCTTCTTTAATCTCATTCCACCAATCAGCTAAGGGCATGGATACGACGCATACTTCCCCTATCTCACACCTTCTAGAGAGAGCATCAGCAGCAAGATTCTCCTTTCCTTTTTTGTACTCAATCTTGTATTGACACCCATTAGCTTAGTCAACCACTTTTGTTGGGCAGTAGTAACGATCCTCTGCTCGAGTAGGTATTTGAGGCTCATCTGATCTGTTTTTATGATGAATTGACGTCCAGGAAGATAGGGTCTCCAACGTTGAACGACCATAATAAGGGCAAGCATTTCTTTTTCACAAGTGGATAAAGAAACGGCCTTTCCACGTAGGGCTTGACTAAAGAAGGCTATAGGTCATCCATCTTCAATCAAAACTTCTCCCACACCACTACCACGTGCGTCACACTCAACTACCAAAGTCTTTGAAAAATCTGGGAGAACTAGGACTGGTGGGCGCGTCGTGGCTTCTTTTAACTCCTTAAAAGCATGTGCAGCCTCCACATTCCATTTAAAAGTCTTTCTTAAAAAGAGATGTAAGTGGTGCAGCAATGACTCCATAACCTTTGATAAATTTGCGATAGTATCCTGTTAAACCAAGGAAACCTCGCAAAGCTTTGGGTGTGGATGGCTTGGGCCAATCGAGCATGGCTGAAATTTTGCTTCTATCAACTGCAACTCCTTGGCTTGATATAATGTGGCCGAGGCAACTGATCTCATCCTTGCCAAATTGACACTTGGAGAATTTGGCATAAAGTTGATTGTCTCGCAAGGTTGAGAGTGTGACTCGGAGATGTTCCAAGTGCTCATTCCACGTATGGTTGTACACTAATATCTCATCAAAGAAAACCAAGATGAGTTTTCTTGGATATGTCCTGAAAATTTCGTTCATCAAACTTTGGAAAGTAGACGGTGCATTGGTTAGACCAAGGGTATCACCAAAAATTCATAATGCCCTTTATGAGTTCGAAAAGATGTCTTTTGTACATCATCACCATGCACTCGGATTTGATGGTACCCGGAACGCAAATCCAGTTTAGAGAAAAAAGATGAACCGTGTAACTCATCTAAAAGTTCATCTATCACAGGAATATGAAACTTATCTTTTATGCTTTGATGGTTGAGTGCTTGATAGTCCACACATAGACGCCAGCTGCCATCCACCATACGCACTACTAAAACAGGAGAAGAGTAGGGGCTTACGCTGGGAGTATGATTCCCGTTAATAACATTTCTCTCACTATTCGTTCGATCTTGTTCTTTTGATAGTGCAGGTACTAGTAGGGCCGCACACTAACTGGTTGGCCGCCTGGCTGAACAAGGATCCGAGGATCATGTGGCCTATGAGGAGGTAGTCCTTGCGGCTCCTTCAATATGTCCTCAAAATCTCCCAGGAGAGATGATAACTCGTGAGGTTGACTATGATGAGTTGTGGGTCATGTGATGCTACATAAGTATATATAGTAACATCCCCTTTCCTAATTTGCATAGACTTGCCAATTTCAGCCCCTTCAACCACCTTTAATGAAGCAGGATTAAGGCCCACTAACTGATGTTGTTTCCCATTGATTGAAAACTGCATCTTCATTTTAGCAAAATCCCAAAGAATGGGCCCTAAAGTCTGTAACCACATAGCTCCCAAGACCAAGTCACATCCCCCAAACAGAAAGATGTAAAAATTAGAAACTGTAGACACCCCATTTTGACCGAACCTTTATACATTTTGTTTGACTAAAAACCCTATTAAACTAGTGAACTAGAGCCCTAAATTCCACCCTAGGGTAGGTTAGAATCCCATTTAGGTGTCGGTAAAATTTCAAATAAATTCGATTAAAAATACCAAATAAGATGAGGCAAATTAGATTTGTACTACAACAGGGGGGTGTAACAATCGAAGTGAGGGTGTGACAATACCAATTTTTGTGTACAAGGAAAATGGGGGTGAATCAGCCCAATGGAAGTGTTCTTTTGGCTTTTAAAGAGGAAAATACAAGTGAGAATACACATAAGGAAAGGGGGGTGCTGATGTACAAAGTGGGGTTGTACATGGAAGAAAAAAGGGCAAAATATATCATTCCCTATAAAAAACCATCGATTGGGAGATTAGAGGGGGGAATCTCATTTTTGTTAAATCAGGTCTCTTTATTTTTGTTGAAAAAATCAGAGAGAGAGAGAGAGAGAGTTAAAACCTTAACCCTAGCTTGATCTTATCTTCTCCGGTAGCTTGATCGGAGCTCCGGCCGTTTGCTTTGCCATGATTATCTTCTCGCTTTACTTCCATTAGATCCCATACCTGTTCTTTCCTCAATATAAACTCTAAATCCTCAACATTTTCTTTGTTTTCCTTTCTTTCAACCATTTTTTTAGCTCAGATTATAGATCAGTTCCCTAGAGTTTTAGATCCTAAAAATTAAAACTCGGATTTAGCCTATTCAGCATAGATCCAGATAGTTTCGTTCAAACCTCGAAGAGATGTGTAGACACCCCCATTTTTCTCCGCTTTAATCGACAAAGAAGTTAGTATTTTCCTATCGGTTTTTCAGTGTTTTCCATTTCGGTGTCCGTCTCTTATGTTTTCTCGATCTTTTCGGTCATTTCCGCCGTGTTTTGCATTTTTCCACCAGATATTGAGAAGGGTTATTCACAGGAATCTAAATAAAGAGAGAGAGAGCTTTGGAATAATTTGCTTCGGGCACAGTCAATCGAATGGACCTGCGCAGTGTTTTAGGGAAGAAATGAATTTTGATCCAATACTTGAGGTTGCTCGTAAGGGGGAAACTCTCTTTGATATATCCTAATGAATCTATGGTTCGGATAATATGGGGTTAATTTCTGTGCGCATCCCGTTGTGGCCTCGCAAATGAATCATTCAAATTGCTTGTAGAAATAATTTAGGGGTGCAGTATCAAATCACATCCCATTTATATTGTGGTGCATCCAATGGACAAATTTGATCATCTTATGGGAATGGTTTTGAAGGGCACAACCTGTTTATATTAGGGCCCATCAAATGGACGGCAAAGATCATCAAGCGGAAGCAATTTAGGGTGTACGACGCATTTACATCGTGGCCTGGCAATTGGACAGCTAGGATCATCCCAGAGAAATGATTGGTAGTCACAACCTAGTTACATTGTCGCCCATAAAATGGACAATGTAGATCATCTAAGTGTGAGGGAGAATTTGTTCTCATAATATCAAGGGCATTATTATCAAAATCAAAGAACTGTGTGGAATGAATGGCACGGGTCATTCTATAGAAGCCACTCTCTTATCTTGTTAAAAATTTTAAGCTTCTATTGAAGGAGGATGCAAAATTGGAGGGCAAATGGGGCCCACTAATATAAGGTTTTGATTTTCTAACCATGATTTGGTCACCATCAGTTTGGTCCATCCAAATCACTTGACTTTTATTCATGATCTTGTTGATATTGGGATAAAATTTGGCGATCCATTTGGGTAAAATTGGTGAACCCCCATGGGCATCTTAATCAGATTTGGATCAAATTTAATGAGCTTGCACATTTAATAAAAAGAATTATTTTTATTACTTCGGCACTAATTGAACTCAAATCAATCTCCATAGAGTAGACCCGTTTGATTCAGTCATGTGGTGGGTCCCACCATGTGTCCAACATATGTGCGCTCACCCATATTTTTTTAAAAAACTATTCGGGCATGTTGAAATGTGCCCTCACGTTGTTGAATAAAAACCCAAAATATTCTCCCCCATGGTAAGTTTCGCCCACTATTAGGGGCCCACACGTAAAATGGTTTTCGCATGTGGAGATCACATAGGTGGTTCAGTCATGTAGAATGCGCCCCACATGTGTGGATTCACATGCTATTTATGAAAATTTCAAGAAAGGGTGGTTCTCTTTTAAATTTGGAAGGTAAGGTGTAGAAAGAACTAGAAGAGGGAATATGCAAAATTGTTTTTTTTTAGGGAAGTCACTCAAATAAAGAAAGGATGATTAGCTTAGCAACATCATAACTAGGGGTGAAGAGAATTGGGATATAAAAATAAAAAAGGTAACATGAGAACGGTTAATTTTTGTGACACTTTCTCTCATGACACCTAATAAAGTAACCCTCTTTCTTTAATAAAAGAAGAGGATTTTGATTAAAGAAGGAAGAGAGAGATAACATGTTTGGTAATTCCAAGAACTCTTCCTCCAAATGGCAACTCACCCCATCTCTCAAAAATGGCAAAGTTGTACTGCTACTCTTCAAATTTTAATAAATTTCCTTTAGAGTTGCTGTCCCTTCCTCTTTTCGATTGTTAAAAAGAAAAAGAAAAAGAGGAGACTCTGCAACGAGCATGTGTGATTGTATTTTAAAGAAAAGGAACTTTCTTTTTTTTGATGGAAGAGAAGCACTTCTTCTATAAAAAACAAAAAAAAAAGAGCTCTCTCACTTTTTGAGCAGACGTGCCCTTAACAAAAAAAAAAGAAAAAAGATTTTGGGTAGGGCTACTTCCTTTACTCTTCCCATGCCATCGTCCTTTTGATTAGCGGTCATCTTATCCTTAGATAGTAGCGGCCTCTCTCTCTCTCTCTCTCTCTCTCTCTCTCTCTCTCTCTCTCTCTCATCACTAAGTTTTCATAAGTTTTAGCAGCCCTCTCTTCTCCCCATATTCACGAATTTGCAGCCCTATTTACTCCCCAATTTCTACTCAGCTGAGGAACCCTCTCTCTCTCTCTCTCTCTCTCTCTCTATTACGAAGAAGCCGTCTTTCCGTGGGTCTTCGCACATAGCTTCGGTTCGCAACTTCATCAAAGGGGTTTTCTAGAGTGTATAAAAGGGTGCGACAAAGCGTATACCTCGGATTTTACTCACCCTAGAGACAAGGAGCGTGATCAACGGTAGGTTCCTCCATTTTTATAATATCAAAGGTAGAAAAGCATGCTTAGGGCCATTTCTTCTTTGTTTTCTTCATGATTTTCGTAAAAGCTACCATGCATGATCTAATATGATTTTGGTCGATCAATTTATTTGATTATCGATTTTGGTAAATAAAGGAATCGTTATATGAGAAAATTGGGTATTTAACCGATTGGGATATCTAGTGGCTTTTGAATCGTATTACAAAGTGAGTGTTTTAAAACCAAGGGTTTTTCGTAAAGCTATGTTTTCTGAGTCTTAATGAGGTTAAAAGAACACCAAAAATCTCAAAAATGGCAAAGTTGTACGGCTACTCTTCAAAATTTAATAAATTTCCTTTAGAGTTGCTGTCCCTTCCTCTTTTCGATTGTTAAAAAAGAAGAAGAAGAGGAAACTCTGCAACGAGCATGTGTGATTGTATTTTAAAGAAAATGAACTTTCTTTTTTTTTGATGGAAGAGAAGCTCTTCTTCTATAAAAAAAATAAAAAAATAAAAAAAGAGCCCTCTCATGTTTTGAGCAGAGGTCCCTTTAACAAAAAAAAAAGAAAAAGATTTTGGGTAGGGCTACTTCCTCTACTCTTCCCAAGCCATCGTCCTTTTGATTAGCAATCATCTTATCCTTGGATAATAGCGGCCTCTCTCTCTCTCTCTCTCTCTCTCTCTCTCTCTCTCTCTCTCTCTCTCTATTACGAAG
This sequence comes from Tasmannia lanceolata, assembly GCF_043159265.1. Taxonomy (NCBI): domain Eukaryota; kingdom Viridiplantae; phylum Streptophyta; class Magnoliopsida; order Canellales; family Winteraceae; genus Tasmannia; species Tasmannia lanceolata. The sequence goes on along the minus strand of NW_027518680.1, from coordinate 50,850,034 downwards.
AAGCCGTCTTTCTGCGGGTCTTCGCACATAGCTTCGGTTTGCAACTTTATCAAAGGGGTTTTGTAGAGTGTATAAAAGGGTGTGACAAAGCGTATACTTCGAATTTTACGCACCCTAGAGACAAGGAGCGCGATCAACGGTAGGTTCCTCCATTTTTATAATATCAAAGGTAGAAAAGCATGCTTAGGGCCATTTCTTCTTTGTTTTCTTCATGATTTTCGTAAAAGCTACCACGCATGATCTAATATGATTTTAGTCGGTCAATTTATTTGATTATCGATTTTGGTAAAAAAAAGAATCGTTATATGAGAAAATTTGGTGTTTAACGGATTGGGATATCTAGTGACTTTTGAATCCTATTACAAAGTGAGTGTTTTAAAACAAAAGGTTTTTCGCAAAGCTATGTTTTCTGAGTCTTAATCAGCTTTAAAGAACACCAAAAATCTAAAAATTTTGGTAGATTTCATTTGTTTTGATGGCTCAAAAATTCGTCTAAAAAATACCCGGAAATAGGATTTTGATGGTTCTGAAAATCTTTCATATAACCAAACAATTCAAAACTGATTGCAATTTGGTCCTCAGAATATTTTTAATGTTTGAATAACATGCAAAAAGTTTCAAAAGATTTGGAGTTTATTTATTATTTTTATTGGAATTGTTTTGGTAAAATTACTGATTTTAACGTATATGAAGGACATATCACTAAACAAACTTCTTAAAATCTGAAATTTGGTAGCAAGATGAATTGACCACTCAGAATCATATTGTCAATTTATCGTAAATTTTTGGCATATTTTAATATTTTTTATTGATTGTTAATTGCTATGACTAGAACATAAATATATCTGTTAAAAATAGAAACTTATCGAAATAATGTCTGAACGCTTTCTCATAATTTTTTGTTCGTTCGAGAATCTTCTAGTAATAGTTTGGTTGGATTTTGAATTCGTTTGTTATATGTTTTAGTGTAATGTCATCAATTTGACCCGAAAGTGAAAAATCAATTAAAAATTGAATTGTAATCTCTAAAATCATGAAAAATTCAAGAAGAATATATTTTGAAAGAACACATCATAGCCTAAAATGTCTGGAATAGATAACGTAATTAGCTATAGGATGCTTTGTAAAATCATTAATCTGATCCAATTGTGATAAATTCATTTAAAAATCCAAATTAATTCAAAGCACCTTAAAATTTTTAGAGAACTCTAACTTTTCATCATGTATTCCATAATTAAGCCATTTGAAACAGAACTCTTAGGGGTCGTAGATTTAGTTAGGTATAAGTAGCTTAGTTTAGGTGCATCGAACTACGATCGACTCTGATTTTAGTGAGGCTGGTATACGTAGGCAACTTGGATACTTGAGTGGCATACCAAGCCCGAGTTGGCTCCACACACAAATGGTGGGGTTTTGTATATTAGTTTTTTTTATAAATTCTTAATTAAAGTATATAAGATTTCCCTCAAATTGGCGTTTTAGGAGAATATTCACATAGATTGAATCCAAACAAATTAAGAAAATCAAGATACACATTAGGGAATACATTGAAATTAGATCTTAGGATGAATGTCACATAGTTCGCATATTAATATAGAGTTAAATGAGCCATTTAAAAGCAATCCAAGAGAGTTAACTTTTGGAATTGAAGACCGGATTATTGGGCAAGAATGGTGCTTGTGGTGGTAACTCCCCATACCTTTCATTCTCGTAATCAGGTAGCGAATCTAGATTTCTAGTTATTTATGGGTGTTAGATCTCTTATCTAGGTGGCAACTCTGTCATTCTCTTTTACGTGGAATTCGAATTGCTTTAGTGATCCTAAGTTCACGGAAAAGATGAATTAAATCAATGATAAACGGCACACGCCAACCGCGTGGGTACGAGAGACCAAAAGAGAGGAAGGCGGCTCGCGGGCCATTCCCCTCTCGAGGGATCGGGAACCACAAGGTGAGATCAAAATCATCTCAAATCTATGAAGGAATAAGGTTTTATTCTAGTTGATCCGAGTAAAGATCTTAATATTTGTTTGCTTAATTTCAAGTATGCTTTTCTTCGCTATATACACTTGTGAGAGCTGTTTAAGTGTTTTGAGGCTCTTATTCATGTTTACTTGAAGTAATTCAAAGTCTTTATTAGATGAGTTAATGTTTTATCTTTAGAAAAATCGAGGTAATAATTTTTTTTGTCTTGTTTTATATGATAATTTAGCTTATAATGCTATGATTTATATGAGGTGTTAAATGTGATGCTGTAGTATTATGATGTTGTTCGGTCTATCTTTAGTTGGAATTCCTCACTGATATTAAGTGAAAATTTATCATATAAGTAAGAAGTCTGCATTGAATCTTCATATATTCTGTAATTTTTGTCTATTTGATTAATCTTCAGCTAGATTAGAGAGAATTAGTTTAAATCGATTAAATTTCATTGACTGATCTTTGAAAAGTGTCTTTGCATTAAATCTTGTTTTGTTTTTTTTATGTAAGTTTGTAGAGATTTGAGTATATCTTGAATAAGGTAAACGTTTGTAGATGATTGACTACATGTTTTGCTGAATAAAAGCTTGAAAACTTGCATTTTGTGTTTGAAAATTTCACTTTATGAACTAGTTATTGAACATTATAACAAAATAATTGTGATTTGTACTCTGTTTTGAAATTAAATCAGTTCTAGACATAAGATTAATCCTTGAAGCCTAAATGAATGGAAGCCTAGACTTGTATCTCCTTGATTCATTCCCCTGTAACTTGGTTGTTAGGTTGTTCTTTCAGTTGGAGCTTGGATTATTATCCTTATTTCTTTAGTTGTATTTTGTAAAAAAATTGTTTGTCATGTTGATTTGAATTGTAGAAGTTTGAATTTTTAACTGTTATATTATCTTTAATTGAGTAAGAGTTTTTCTTTTAGTGTTCATTAATTTGAGGGTGTTGATTTTGTGCACATTCTATGAAGACTGATGTTCAATAGTTTATCCTCAGCAATGTCACTTTGTTTGAGTTTAAACAATTGCCTATGTTCATTCTTCGTAAATGACTTTGTGTTTTGACTTGGTATTTAAGAGATTGTTGTTTAGATAAATGATAGATTATAGAAATTACGTTTAATAGTTGCTTCACAAGTCATTAGTTATGGCAGTTGAGCATGTTTGAAAATCTTAAAAGACATTGTCAAGTTTTATTTTTTTTAGAATTTCAAATTAAGATGGTTTGGGAATTGTGTTTGATGAATTGTACTGGTGTTTCTTTTTCTAAATTTGTCTCCATTGTTTGGTTCATTTTTGTTTTTGCTGGAAAAGGTATAATCATCTTTCGGTGATAAAATGCATGAAAAGTTGATACAATCAATTGAAGTAAGAAGGGAAATGTATAAATTTGTATTTATCAGATAGCATACAAAGAATTATTTTAGCATAATTTATTTATTCAGCTACAATTTTCTCTGTTGTCACTTTATCCAAACCCATTTTTCATCCATGTTAGTTTAGAATTTAGTTAACATAGCTGGTACTGTCTCAAAACTTCCCAATTTATCTTATGTTAAATGCTCCTTTAGAATTTATTTTTAAAAAAAAAATGAGTTCAAGAATGATTTCATCTTTGATCTGTGTGAAGCTATATGTATGAATTTTTAGTTTAAAATTATAATGATGACAACCATAAGGACACAATTTGTTCCTTCTTATTTTAATGATAATGTTGTGTCTGTAAATTTGAAGAGTTCTATGTTTTCCATTCGAATATAGTTGAAAAATCTCATGCTTACATTAGGCATAAATCTTGGACCATATTTTAGATAATTAAAAGTTTATTCAAAATTAAAGAATGATGATCTGTTGAAAGTTTATGCCTGATTCCAATTTTCTAAATTTGCCTTGTGTGCCTGAATATTCATACTATAGTTGTGATTGCTAAGTTCTATTAGTTTAGTTTGCATTTGTCGCACCCTTCAATTAATTTATGAGATCTCTTAAAAATAATTTTAGTTTGGATCCTGTAATGAATATGTAAGTAGATGTCAACTTGAGTTTTTTGTTTTTGAAAGATGACTGTAAAATTTAGGTCTTTAGTGTATGTAACTGAATACAATTCAAGTAAGCTTTGATTTGGTGTTAGGAATTTAGATTATTCAACTCAAAGGATGCTTGATTAGTTACAGATTATTTAGACCTGATTTTGATCTTATAGTTTTTTTATAACTCTATTTGAGATCTTAAGCGTAAGGATCCGTATTTTCAAAGTGTTGTACATATCCAATTTGTAGTTAAGTGAAGCGATGTTGATGTCCATGTCATAATATGCATCCTCATCTGCATAACTATTTTAATTTCAGTGTATTAACTCAAGGGATAAATGCAGAACATATGTTCTTTATTATTGTAAGCATAAAACTATAGGAAAATACCCTCCTTTTGTTGGAGAACTTTGACTGTTCAGGTGATAAAATTTGATGGTGTATAGTTCATGATTTTAAATGGGTTTAGTTTTCCTAAGCAACATAGTGCAATTCATGTTATAGTTAATTGTTCCTCATAAGGTAGTATAATGGTAAATTTTTGTGGAAATGTTCATAAAGAACAATGTTGTTATTTTATAGCTTTCATTTATTGTTTGATGGGCATAGTGAGAAATTCATTTGTATCTCTTTTAGAATTCATGATACTGAACATAGAAGGGAATGTGTTTTTTTTTCTTAAAAAAAAATATGTTGAATGTTTTAAATCTCTTTATGATCCTTTTATTATAAATCTATCTTGTATGCCTTTAACCTTAGGATACTTGTAGTGTGATTTTGATTTTTTTTTATGATATTAGTTCCATCATGTGTAGCCTGTATGCACCCAGTGTGTTATTTTTTATAGGCCTACGAGAATTGTGATGGTATTTGGCCTTTTCTATCAATAAGGTACTTCAATAGTTAAGCTGGCATGTTCAATTAATTTTCAAATGATATAGTGTTTATAGTGGTGAATGGTTAGTGAATGTTTATAGTGGTGTCCACACATGTTTGGACCCTCATGACATTCCATTTAACATGATAGAATTGAGTTCCCAAAGCCCAAACCAAAACAGCAACAAAAATACATTTTATATGCTGTGTTCAGGCTTCTCGGAACTCCGAGATTATTCTCGGAGCTCCAAGCTCGGAACTCCGAAAAAATTCTTGGAGCTTCGAGAATCGTTCCAGGTTTTAAAAAAATAGGGACTACGGTCAGCTCGGAGCTCCGAACTCGGACTCCGAGAAGACTGTTGGGGAGCTTTAAAAAAGGCACATTTGTTGCTCCCCTATATATATGAACCTTGGGACTCTTGGAAACTCACTTACGGAGTTTACCTAATATTCTAAGAGCATTCAAAGGCATTTATTCTCATTCTCCTTAAGATTTTCACTCTCCCTCTCTCTCTTATGCCTTTACCTTAGATTATTCTTGAGAGACCTTAGACTTTGCATTTGTTCATATTTTTCTAGTGGATTCTAACCCTAAGTAATCTTTTAATTGAAGTAACGCTTTTAAACAATTTTCAATTACTTTTGCAATTAATTTTCAATTCAATTTGGAGTAGTTTTCCAATGAATTTTCCAATTAATTTAGGCTTTTAGATTTTGGTTTTCTAATTATGGTAGATAATTAATTAATAGAAATCCTTTGAATATTGGTTCAGTTTGCCTAAATATAAGGATTAAATTTGTAACCGTTTCTTTATTGTGTTCAACCCGTATCATAAACTTAAATATATTGTTGGATCCAAGGTTGTAGTCCACGAAAATCCTAAGTTGTAGTCCACGGAAATCCTAAGTACATTCCAGGGAATAATATATCATAAGTTTATTTTCTAAATAGTGTAAAGGTAGAAATCACAATAAACTCTTCCCTGAGTTCGACCCATATCTACACGCGATCCGTGCACTTGCGGTTATTTATAATATCACAATCAATGTGTTAGTTAAAGTAGGAGATTTTTTGTTTTCCGTAGATTTTATTGTGTTAGATATAGAGTACATTGCTAATATCAAGGACCAAATCCCTATCATTCTTAGTAGGCATTTCCTTGCTACTAGCAACCCTTTAATTAATTGTAGGAACAGCCTAATGAAACTTTTCTTGGGTAATACATCAATAGATTTTAATGCTTTTCGATTAGGTAGGCAACCCAACTTTCATGAAGAAATCAATATGTTGTATTCCTTTCCTGAAGATATCATTACTAATTTTGAAATCGATTTTCATGCAGGATTCCAAGAATGCTTGGGCGAACTAGGAGATGATGGAGGAGGCGATCTCTTTTCTGATGCCTTTGCCATCCAAAATGTAGAGCCCATGAGACCCCTATCCACATCCCTTCCAAACCTTCGATTGGAGAGGCTCCACAGCTGGAGTTAAAGCCTTTGCCTTCAAATTTACGTTATGCTTTTTAAGGTGATAATTGTACATTGCCTGTAATAATTGCTGCAGATCTCACCTCAAGTCAAGAGGAAGATCTCCTTAACTTGCTAAAAGATAATAAGGACATAAGTTGGACAATGGCCGACATCAAAGGAATTAGTCCTTCGATTGTGCAACACCACATCAACTTCATTGAGGATTCCAAACCTTCAAGGGAACCTCAAAGGAGGGCTAATCATGTGATGAAGGAAGCCATCCAGAAAGAGATCTTGAAATGTCTTGATAATTGGATCATAAATCCCATCTCGGATAGCCAATGGGTGAGTCCCATCCAAGTAGTTCCTAAGAAGTAAGGAGTCACCGTTATACAATCCACCACCAATGAACTAATACCTACTCGTATTCAAATGGGGTGGCGGGTTTGTATAGACTACTGAAAGCTTAATGCCGCCACTTGGAATGACTATTTTCCTTTGCCTTTTATTGATCAAAGAAAGGTTAGCGGGTCACGAGTATTTCTATTTTTTAGATGGATACTCTGGTTATAATTAAATTCCCATAGCTCCAAAAGATCAAGAAAAAACGACACTCACATGCCCCTTTGGAACATTTGCTTATAGACGTACGCCTTTTGGGTTATGCAATGCACCGGCAACCTTCCAAAGATGTATGATGAGTATCTTCTCGGACATGGTGGAGACATTCCTTGAGATCTTTATTGATGATTTTTCCATTCATGGCTCCACCTATGCCAAATGTCTTCACCACTTAAAGTTAGTCTTAGAAAGGAGTAGGGAAAAGAACTTGGTCCTTAATTGGAAAAAGTGTCAATTTATGGTAAAAGATGGCATAGTTCTAGGCCATGAAATTTCTAAAGAGGAAATTAAGGTTAATAAAGCCAAAGTGGATCTCATTGTCCATCTTCCACCACCCAAAAGTGTGAAGGACATTCAATCATTTTTTGGCCATGCGGGCTTTTACCGACGATTTATAAAAGATTTCAGTAAACTTGCTAGGCCTCTAACCAATTTATTAGCAAATGATCAAAAATTTAAATTTTCCAAAGAATGTTTGTATTCTTTTGAGTGTTTGAAAAATGAGTTAACTACGGCTCCTATCATTTAAGCACCCATTTGGACCAAACCTTTTGAAATTATGTGTGATGCTTCTGACTTTGCAATATGAGCAGTTTTGGGTCAAAGAATCAATAAATTACCGCATGTAATCTATTATGCAAGTAGGACTCTCAATGATGTACAACTCAACTATACCACTACGCAAAAAAAAAATTAGCAGTTGTGTTTGCACTTGAGAAGTTTCGGCCCTACTTGATTGGGTCACATGTGATAATTTATACAGATCACTCGGCAATTAAGTATCTCGTAAGAAAGAAGGATGCGAAATCTCCCCTCATTAGGTGGGTTTTACTTCAAGAAATTGATCTCAAAATTCGAGATAAGAAAGATACAGAAAACTTGGTTGCCGATCATTTGTCTAGACTACCTAATGCAAATGATAACGAAGGGCCTATTAATGAGAATTTCTTGGATGAGCAGTTGTTGGCTATTTCGAGTAAGCCTTGGTATGCAGATATTGTGAATTACTTAGTCATAGGTGCGACATCGGATCATTGGTCCAACCAAGACAAATACCGGTTTCACTCACAGGTAAAGTATTTCTTTTGGGATGACCCTTGTTCAAGAATTTTTCGGATCAAATTATCGACGGTGTGTGCCCGATCATGACCAACAATCGATCATATCCTTTTGCCATGATCAAGCATGTGGTGGCCATTTCAGTGCAAAGAAAACCTCCAACAAAGTGTTACATTGTGGATTTTATTGGCTGACCCTTTTTAGGGATTCTTTTGAGTTTTGTAAGGCTTGTAGGTCTTGTCAGTCATTAGGTAGAGTTACAAAGAGGAACATAATACCTCTCAACCCAATATTAGTGGTAGAAAATTTTGATGTGTGGGGTATCGATTTTATGGGTCAATTTCCCAATTCCTTTGGGAATTTGTATATTTTGCTAGGAGTAGATTATGTGTCAAAGTGGGTTAAAGCCATTGCTTACCAATCCAATGACCACAAGGTGGTGGTCAAGTTTCTCAAAGAAAACATATTTTCTCGCTTTGGTACTCCTCGTGCCATAATTAGTGATAAGGGAAAGCACTTTTGTAATAGACCTTTTGAAGCTCTTATGAAGAAATATGGGATCACTCATAAGTTAGCCACCCCTTATCATCCCCAAACGAGTGGCCAAGTGGAGGTTTCAAATAGGCAAATTAAGCAAATTTTGGAGAAGACAGTTAATCCAAATCGCAAGGATTAGTCCCTTAGATTAGTGGATGCCTTGTGGGCTCATAGGATGGCATTCAAGACTGATCTTGGTCAGTCTCCCTACCGCCTTATGTACGGAAAAGCTTGTCATCTCTTGGTTGAATTAGAACATAAAGCTTTTTGCGCTATTAAGAAACTAAATTTTGATTTGTTTGAGGCAGAAAATCAAAGAAGACTTCAACCGGCCGAATTGGAGGAGTTACGCAATGATGCCTATGAGAATGCAAAAATCTACAAAGAGAAGTCAAAAGCCTTTCATGACAGGCATATTCTATTAAAAATGTTTCAAGAAGGCAGTAAAGTTCTGCTATACAATTCTTTATTGCATCTCTTTCCTGGCAAGTTAAGATCCCATTGGGATGGTCCATATTTGGTGAACAAAGTTTTCTCTCATTGTGCGATTGAAGTTTTTAATCCACATAATGGTGAGACATTTAAAGTAAATGGACTATGATTGAAGCTATACATTGAATTACCATCATCAAATTTGGAAGAGGTCATGGATCTCCATGAGCCTCTTTATTCAATTCTTTCTTAAGATTTTAAGGTACACCCCTCTCTTTTCATTGTCCTGGTTTTTATTTATATTTTTACATGCATTGAGGACATTGCATCATTCAAGTATTGGGGGTAGTCTATTTGGAAAACGTATTTGTGAGTTCTTTTTATGATTTAAAGTAGAATATCTCATTTTTCTTTATTTTTTGTATTTCTACAAAAGAAAGAAATGACTAGATACTTTTAGAAAGAAACTTTTATCCCGTTTTAAGAAAGAAAATTAGTCTATATTTTAATTTTGAAATTTGAGAAAAGAAAAAAAAATACTTTCTACTTATAGGTTAGGTTCCTTTTGTAATCTTGTTTATAAAAGATTTGATTAATGGATGAGATTAGAATTTTGGCTTTTATATGGAACAGTGAAAAAGGAAAGAAAGGTGGAAAAGAAAAAAAAAAGAAATTACTTTTTGATCTAGTTTTGATTTGTAGCCTTTTTTACTCGAGCAAGTAAGCCTGATGGGTGTTCTACACCTAGTTCCTTAAAGCTATCTAGTTTGAGAGTAATTGGCCTAAAGCTCATTTCAATGGTCATTTAAAAAGCTTAATAGGTCAAGACATTGCACGGATCAAAGTAAAGGTTGAACTTATATTGCATCAATTTCTTAAAGATATATGCAAATTGCAAAATTATTCCAACACTGCTTAGTAACTTGGGTGTCTGGTGCAAGCCCTGCATGTCATTCACGCCAACGGCAGTAGAGGAACAATTGAGTTCAAGTCTTATAAAAATGAAAAAGTGGAAACAAAGGTGGAACCATATAAGTGTCCAAATTTCTATCAAATTTCTTATTCAAATTCTTTTATAACATAGATGACACTAGAATCTAATCTATAAGGACAAAAGTGTGAAAAATATAAAGGAGGATTCTGTAATTAAGATATATGATAGATTTCACAACTTAGAATGGGATAACAAAGATTCAGTATGGAGATATTCTAGAAGTTTCTATCTTGAGTAAAATATTAAAGAAAGAGGAAGAATTGTATTTGGCTTTATTCTATATTAAGGATTTGCAATGAAAGTTTTTGAATATTTTTGGAAAGTTAATTTTTGAAATTTTGTGTGTATATTCACTGTAAACACTCACGAGACACAACTCGTCCACTAGGGTAACCTATGGTTTAAAGGCTTGTTGCACGTGCTAAGTGCAATCGTGATTCCTACGAAAGTGAGTTTAGGTTATTTTTGTTTTGTTTTTTTTTTTGTTTGCTCGAGGACTAGCAAAGTTTAAGTATGGGAGAATCTGATGAGTACATTTATGTGTGAATTGTAGGTAGGAAAAGCATGTACATTTTATGTTTAGAGCGGTACTACTAAGGTATTTTCGTGTGTTTCAGGGTTATTCCTGAATTTCCATGAAAAATGGAGCTAAGAAGGTCAAAGATTAAAGAATTTTTCATCATTTTCCGAGGTGTTTTTTTCCTTAAGGAAAAATTAGTTCCAAGAGATGGAATTCGGCCAACTTGGTTTGGGGGCCTACCAATGTGATAGTTTAGATCATCTTATGGCAGTGGGTTGTGGGGTGCAACAAATTTATATTGTCGCCCATCAAGTAGACGGTTAGCATAATTTCTTGGGGGAGGAATTGGAAGAACCAATCAATTTAAATGGTGGACTATCAAATGGATGGTTAAGATCAGCCCATGTAAATGATTTACAGGGCACGGCCCATTTATATTGTGGCTCATCATTTGGACGGCTTGGATTAACCATGAAAATGGTTTGGTGGCACACTAATTTAAGTTCTGGCCCATTAAACAGACGATTCGGATCACCCCTTTGATAAGCCCGCACCAATTTGGTCATATGGTACAGACCACATCGTGGGATAATCCAAGCCATCAATTTGATAAGCCCAACAAGAAATTTGTTGAAATCATTGACTATGAAAGGCCCCCATGTGTACTCACCTCACCACAAGATGATGAGCTCAATATTAAAGTGACAAATCCCACCCAAATTTGCCTACACCATGGATCATCCAAACCAATCATGTGATAGGCTACAATTTGGGCGGCTAGGATCATCCTACGAAAATGATATGGGGGTCGATTTCACTGCCACAACTCTCTCTTTCCAGTATTGTGTGTGTATCCTCTCTCCCTCTTCTCCCGAATTCATCCAATGGTCTCGTTGAAGCATATCACAACTACCATCCGTAGATTTCCCCTCAGACGAAATAAGGAAAACAATTTGGGCATTGGTAGAATATAGTATGCGGATTAGTATTTCTACTTTAGAAAAATAAGGAAAGAATCCAAACGGATTTTTCTCCCCTACGCCCAACGATTTAGCTCCCTTCCTATTTTCTCTCTATATACCCACCGAAATAGCTTTCCTTCTTTCTTTTTTCTAAAAAAATTTCTCTCTAAAAATTAAATCACATTTTTGGGAAGCAAAAGATTCATATTTTTGGAAAACACAAGAAGGTGGGTCAGTTACCATGTTCTTTAGGAACTTGCCTAATTGCCCTTGTTTGCAAAAACGTTTTGGGAGGGAATTATTGGCAAAAAGAATATAAAATGGGGAAGAAAGAGGGGTCGGTTTTGCTAAAAAAAGAAGGGAGATATTTTTGGACTCTTTATTGTGTCCAATTGTCGATGGAAATTTCTTTCATTCTACTTTAAAAACGTGCTATATTGGAAGAGGGGTGTGGTGTAATATATATATATATATAAAATCATGTTTTGGGGAGGGGAGATTGTTGTGGTGCATCTATGATATAAAAAAAAAGAAACTCACGATTCTCACTGCTCTCTTACTCACCTTAAGCTTTGCCGAACCCATTAGCATACTAATAATTTTTTTCAGCTGCATGGAGACGTTAGGTGCTTTCTTTGGTGAGCCAACCATCCAAGATTCAATGCAAGGAAACATCAAGGAAGGAGAACAAGGATTCAACCATTGCTGAGAGGAGATTTTCAAAGACTAAGTTCTTCCATCGCTTGCTTTTGTTTTTCCTTTTTATTTTGCAATTTCAAGTTCCAATTATTCCAATTCAATGTACTCTAGTTTCAATTTCAATTAAAGGAGAAGTTATTTTTATTTCTTTTTCATTTCAAGTTTTTAGATGGCATTCTATTTCTTTGTTTCTTTCACCTTTCCCATGAGTAACTAAGCCCAATCTACTTAAGGTTTAGATGAAGCCACGGGGAAGGAGAAAGATTATTAGTTAAATTCAATGGCATGAAGTGAAATATTATATAGGGTTTTATAATAGTGGATTCCCAATTATTCATGCCATTGGATTTTAGCCTTTCGTATGAGTAATTGTTAATGAAACGTTATAGAATCTTATATATTCTTTGAAATTGGATAGTGTGATCGATAAATTACTCATGGGAAATGACATCCTTCGATCTTATCTCCCATTGACCGAATTTATTAAATATACAATTCAACGCAAAAATTGGTTTGATTAATAATCCAATCCAAACCCATGGTGGATTCTAACCCTAAGTATTTTTTTTAAATTAAATTTTATTTGTCTTAAAAGTTTAGCACTAGGTTTCCAATCTATTTTCGAATAGATTTCAAACTAATAGAGTGTGGTTTTACAACCAATTTTCCAATTAATTTAGGCTTTTAGATTTTGATTTTCTAATTAGGTTAGATAATTAAATTTCTTAGTTAATTAAATTTGGAATTTTAGGTTTAATTAGGTGTTTAGTGAAGATCCTTTGAATATTGGTTCATTTGGCTAAATATAAGAGTTGAAGATGTAACCGTCTCTTCCCTTAGTTCGACCCATATCTACATGCGATCCGTGCACTTGCGGTTAATTTGTTATCACAAACAACTTTAACCATGATGCTCAACTCTCATCTCAGAATCTTGAATTTCTGTTCAAGACTCTACAACTCTCATTAGTCTCCAAATGCTGAAGACAATTTCCATATGCAATTTATTAAATGACTCCATTATCTGGGTCTTTGATATTCCTAAGGAGTTGTCGGAGGGACACATTCCCTTCTCCTTCTTGTCTTTCTCTCGCATTCTCTTTTGCTTTCGGACATTGGGAATGTCCTTTCTCTTTGAATACTCTCACCTAGAGTCTCATCAAAATGTACAACCCAAGTATTCTTCCTAGGGCTCAATCCATGAATATGACTTCGTTATCCATAAGTCTTCTCTCAATGTCTTCATCAGCTTCACCTGATGGTCTGATATTCACTCTCTAGAATTTTTGCTTTTCAACTTGAGGTTTAAAGCTGATGGAGTCTTGCATTGCACCACACAGGGCATTCTCCTGGTTTATCCTTATAGGTGTAAGCCCAAAGGTTCCCATGGCTTCAAACATTTACCTTTTTCTTCTTGTTTTGATGCTAGCAAACTCAAATTGATTAGCATTTATGAAATAATATGTTGCTTTGAGATGTTGTGCTTTATACAGGATTTGATGTCATATCGCCATTACACAACTTATCTCAACACATGGCTTGTGGATCCGCACACATAATGATCAAAAGCTTGCACTCACAGTGAAGACATCACCAGTTGGAGGATGTTCAAAGTCAAGAAGCTCAAGTTCAAGATCCCACAAGTTGCTTAGCAAGTGTCAAAAAGAAGCTTGGAGATGCACTAGCCATTGGTGACACCCCATGTACCTTTCAACATGCATTGAAGACTGGAGGAAGTCATAAGAGCTAAACAAGGTTAAGAAGTTCACTCACAAGCTAAAGAAGTCCAAGAAAGTGCAAATGAGCAAAGACATTCCAAGAAGACTTAATGGAATATACTTTTAGAATGTAATTGGACTCCTCTTGATTTTATGATAAATGCACTTTCAAAAGGTTTTCAAATGGTTTTCATACTTAACTTTTTTATATCTTTGGAAACCATTAACATAATAAAAAATGTGTTTGAAAACCTAGGACTAAAGCCCAAAGACCATGGCCCAAATCCCTTGAGTTTCAAAGTTAAAATGGAATTTTATACAGGTCCGGTCGACCGCGGCGTCCTGGGCGACCGCGGCAAGCTTGCTGGAATTTCTGCACTTGCAGGAAAATAGCGGGCCGGTCGACCGGGGTTAGCCGGGCAACCGCGAAATTGTTTCTGTCGAAACAAAAACAAATCTGTTATGGTTTGGGCAGGCGAGCGCCATAGGTCGGTCGACCAGGATAGTGTTTTTGAGCTTAAAATTTATTCAAACAGATTGCCCTCGCCGGGCGACCGCCATTGGGCCGATCGACCGGGATAGTGTTTTTGAGCTTAAAATTTATTCAAATAGAATGCCCTAGCCGGGTGACCACCATAGGGACGGTCGACCGACGCGGCCTGAAAAAGTAGCCGTTGGGGCTTGCGCAAGTTGACTTTTTCAACCCAGTTTTTTACGGTTTTACCCTCAAACGGTCATATTTCTTCAAGGGCTATATATACACTATCTAAACCATTCTAACCACGCTTTTGAACATTTTTGAAAGATCAAATTCCATCTTTTTGAGCTTAAACTTTCAAATCAAAAGCAAAACCTCTTTGAGCTTGAATTTTTACATTTTATCAAGAGGTACTCTATAGGCTTTACATTTGTATCTTTCTTTGGAGTGATTGTGAGCTTTCAATGTTGTAATCCGCCTATTAACAGGCATTGAGAGTATTTATTTTCTTTTGTTCTTCATTTTTATAGGGTCTCTGATTCGGCCCGGTAAGAAAGGTGAATCACTGTAAGAGGATGTGTCCCCTCGCAAGGCTTCGTGCAGAAAGGTGAATCACCAGTTGGAAGATGTTCAAAGTTAAGAAGATCAAGTTCAAGATCCCACAAGTTGCCTAGCAAGTGTCAAGAAGAAGCTTGGAGATGAACTAGCTATTGGTGACACCTCATGTACCTTTCAATATGCATTGAAGATTGGAGGAAGTCACAAGAGCCACACAAGGCTAAGAAGTTCAATCACAAGCTGAAGAAATCTAAGAAAGTGCAAAGGAGCAAAGACATTCCAAGAAGATTCAATGATATACACTTTTAGAATGTATTTGGAGTCCTCTTGATTTTATGGTAAATGCACTTTCAAAAGGTTTTCAAATGGTTTCATACTTAACTTTTTTATATCTTTGGAAACCATTAACATAACCAAAAATGTGTTTGAAAACCTAGGGCTAAAGCCCAAAGACCATGGCCCAAATCCCTTGAGTTTCAAAGTTAAAATGAAATTTTATACAGGTCCGGTTGACCGAGGTGTCTCGGGCGACCGCGGTAAGCTTGTTGGAATTCCAACACTTGCAGGAAAATAGCAGGCCGGTCAACCGGGGTTAGCCAGGCGACCGCAAAATTGTTAAATGAAGGGAGTTAAATGAAGACCGGATTACCAGGCGAGAATGATGCATATGGTGGTAATCCATCATACATTCCATTCACGTAATCAGGTAACAGATCTAGATTTCTGGGATCGCAGATCATTGCAGTGTCACTTATGGGTCCTTGATACCTTACCTAGGTGGCAACTCTGGTCATTCTCTTTTGCGTGAAATTCGAATTTCTTTAGTAATCCCAAGTTCACGGAAAAGATGATTCATATTAATATTCAAAAGCACACGCCATCCGTGTGGGTACGAGTGACCAAGAGAGAGGCGGGTCGCGCCCCTCTCGCGGGATCGGGTCCCACAATGTCTTCTTTCATACTTGTCATCTCTCTGGAGAGGGTTCTCAATATGTCCCTTATCTTCATTAGCATATCCTCAGATTCAGCCATTTGGTAAAAATCAGATGAAATAAGAAAAGGCTGTATCGGCAAAGTGAGTGAAGCAAAGACTACCTAAATCGAATGAATTTGAAAATGATTAGTCTTTTGGAAGGATAATCATTTGCTGAACTCAAACTTTTGAATTGGAAGCACATACATTAGATCAATAATCATAGGATAAAAATTCGGTACAAATTGAGATTAGAGCAATCTTGAGCATATCTATTGGTAATTTAAGTTGGAATGTCAGAAAGAGACTGTCTATGAAGGTCAAAGAAAGATAGGTAGTGATAATATAACCTACACTAACAGGATCTCAAGGAATCCACAATCCACTCCTTTAAGTCTTCTTTGGATATGACTGTTCTCTTTTTTTCTTTTTGGGTATTAAAGAGTAGGAACGATAAACACCCATAATCTAAATAGGTTTATGATCTCAGCAATAATCATGCACTTGTGAGATAGATAAGCAAGATTTAACTAATTCACTAGTGATCACGATAGAAGAATGGTAAATCCATGATGGAAATCGTGAACAGATTCATGGTTAATAGATCAAAGAATAGATTATGGCTAAAAGACCAATAATCTAATGATAATCCACAGAATGGATAGATAGGAATAGTTGATTAGATTAGGAAGGAAAACCCTACTAAGAAGTAGGCCTAATCTATATATATATATATATATATCCTAACCAGTGGGCACCAGCCCTAATTCTAATCTAGCTGAGTCAAGAAGGTTTTAACTCATGACTGACTGGTGAGTGTACTAGAAGACGGAGCGAATAGCCGCATTATGCGAACTATTCTTCTATACTACATAGGTCAAGGCCGGGCTCTAACCTAGGCTCACATGCGCTGGATGCACATGTACGTCCTATATGCATACATAATATAATAATATCAAAATAAGGCCCCAAAACATAGGTCTCCATGCTGATATACGACTCGGCGTACATCACGAATGTCTAGCCGATGTACAGTGGTATATCATTTGCATGCCATTGGTAATAGATCACAAGCATGTCAAACAGGTCATGACATCCTGTTGTCCTAGCTGGATCTACCCTAAGGCCGACTCATAAATATCAAGACAAATAAAAAATAATGCATGAAGTGAAGTGTGTGCTATGCCTTTGTTTTATGCACTTACTTGGTGCCCCTGGATTCTAACAATAAGGTTCCCATTTTTCTTAATTTTTACCCAAATTTCTTCAAAATTAACAACAATGGCATTTTTACGGAGTTAGGCAAAATTCTGAGAGATCCCCAGCAGAGTCGTCAACCTGTGGACCCGTGATCGCGAGGCTACCCGAGGGGCCTCTCGATCTTCCCCATGAGTTGGAGAACTCTGCTGTGGCTCTCTCAAAATATAGTGCCCTCACAGCATGAGTTATGGTGGGTGCGATACCTCTTGATTCAGAGTCAAAGCTCAGAACCAAGACGTACATAAATGTAAATGTAAAGAAGAGTCACAATCCAAGGATTAAGGCCATGGAACCCATAATATACTCTGTTGCAACGAAAAATCAGAGAAGAAAGGGTATGTGCCTGGTTACAAGTGGGGAAGGTGTTAAGCACCCCACTCGCCCGAGCGAACTGGGTCTCTTATGCCATTTTTATTATTTTTGAAGAATTTTGAGCAAAATTCATGTGAAATGGGAACAGACATCCTCAAGAGTAACGATCTACCTAAGCATGGATGACCCGGGGATAGGTAAAGAAAAGGAAAAAACATCCAAGTCATACGGAGGGTTGACATCAGTATCACCTGATATTGGAAAGAACACTAGAGTCCGCCGTCTCTTAGGGAGGCAAAGAATACTACAGCCAATCAAATATCAGATGACTCTGATACTTGTCTCCACTATATCCTAACTCATCACATCTAATCCTAACACATCACATTTAGGAAAGCAGTAAACATCCACATGCACAACTACAAATAAGCAGATAATCAGATATAATGAGATTAGATAAGTGGAAAAGCAGTAGAGAGCTACAACTAAGCATCTAATGGCAGATATAATAAGATGAGATAAGCAGATATCCTGAACAGATAAGTAGTAAAGAGCAATAGCTACGCATGTCATCAAGATAGGATAAACAAGTAAATGATACAGCTAAGCATGTGAGTAAGGAGGTAAATGAGGTAATAAAATCATAGACATGCTACAGCTAAGCATATAATCAAAGCAATAAGAAACATATGCTACAACTAAACATGTGAACTGCACAAGAGATGTGTATAAGGAACAAATGCTCAAAACAAGGGAGAAAACACACTATCATGTACCTATACAAGAGACTATGTCAAGCAACAGACCATAAGACCCTAAAACCATAAAAAACAAATGTGCCACGTATGATCTGGACCTGGATGGCCGTCCAAGCTGCCTACATATCCAAGCCTCTTTTTGGAATCAAGATCAACGTAGTTCGGTGGCCTATTCTAAGCTACGATGCCTATTGTGCCTTGAACCACTAAACTAGACTCAAGCTTATTGAAGATGATTAGTTAGATTGAAGTTGATTATGAATTTTAGGACACCCTATATGCTCTTAAACTAGATGGAAGTTTTATCTTGAACTAATGCAGGTGGGCCCTACATCCTATGTGCAACTAGGCTTTGCCTAAAGAAGAAGATGGGCAAACTAAGTGAACCATATTCTAGCCATCAGTTGATGATATGTACAATTGACCACACAGAGGCTCGTAACTCTAGGACTCTCATATCTAATTTAGGACAGACTCCATTCTATCTGAGACAAACTCTTATGCTAAAGGAAGGTCTTTTTTAAAAGATTTATTGAAAAGTTTTAAAATGTATTGTTTGAAAAGTTTTGAAATGTTTAAATTTTTTTTTGAAAGGCTTGACTAGACTTGGGATGACGGTCTCAAGCTGCCTACGTACCTCGTGGAAGAGGAACAAGCCAACGTAGTTCGAAAATAAACTTTCCAAAATACTCTCCTAGTGTCTTCTAACTTTTCATTATTTTTGTAGTTTTAGTCTTTTCTAGAATTTCCTGATGTTTTTGTTGTTTCACATTTCTATTGTTTTTGTGCTTTTAAGATGTTTTCACCCTTTTGGTCAAAGGGAACCTATAAGACTACAGTCCGTGATCCACAGCCTAGCAGAGTGTCAACATTAAGGACAAAATCCCTAGAGCCTAATGGTAATCCCTAAATGAATGAACTGATGATCCCAAGAAGATATGACTCTAACAAGACTGAGCTAGTCTCTAAGAAGGTGGCAAATGTCTAATACAAAGGACTGACTCATATACTATAGTACTGACTCCTCTGCTAAAGGACAGACTTCTAAACTATAGACTCTAAGGAAAATTACTAACTAGGCTAAAGCAAGTCTCCTAGAGGAAGGGAGGACAACAAGGGTGCTAGTATGACTGGGCAAGTCCCCAAGACACAGAGATGGGCTCCAAGTAACCTTATCATAAATAGGATTAGACATCTAAAAGACTAAGTTAGCCTTCAACTAGTAAGGGGGATGTTCTATTTCAAAGACTTGGTCAGTCGCCTAGAGGTGTGACTTTCTAATGAGACAAAATATGCCTCCTAAAGTGGCAATTTACTAATGAGACAAAGCATGCCTCCTAAGGATGTGACTTTTCTAATGAACCATGTCTCATAAAGGAGAGGCTCTCATAAAGGAGAGGCTCTGGATAGCTCCATCATAGCCCTAACTATTTATTCTAAATGAAAAGTCAAAACCTTTCAAAGTTTGAACAAAAGGTTGAAATAGAGTACTATTAATCAAAAGAAGGGTTAATATTATTCTTATCTAAAACTACTAACCTGAGCAAAACCAGTACTATCATCGCATTAAGGAAATATACAACTCACAAACTATCAGTACCATAATTTTATAATGGTGCTCATTTCATATTAAATCTTCTAATTCTACTACATAAGATGACAAAATTAATTCGGTTGACATATCCTTACTGACAGTTGTTTCAATACCAAAAACAATGAAAGTGAAGCAATCATATAAGAAATGTGAAGCAATTATATAAGAGATGTGACTATAATCTTATGGTTATCATAACCTGAACACCTTAGATGACCTATTTAACTCACATATCCATCACAAAGGGGGTATTAAATACTCATAAAATGATAAACTATGCTCATAACAAAATGTACAGTCAAGCTATTGAGGCATGACAATGCTAATCTCATTAGCAACAAATATATACATGTTACAATAAACTTTATATTATGTTGATAAATAAAAACCAAGTGATTAAAGTGCCCTAACTATATTGGTTTCAACAGGTTATCTCCATCAAGTTGCCTTAAAAAGAACACATTAATTTCTAAGTAAAACACAAACCAGTTTCTCCAAGACATTTTTCGATTCTAAGAATAATATGATATACCTGAGCATCAAGACCATATGACGAATAGTCAATCGTATAAACATCTCATAACAACAAGGGATTCTATATACATGATCTAACTTCCTTTCTTGACTGAATTAAGCGTGAGATTTCATAAAGAAAAGAATAATAACAACAATCTTTGCACTCAAGTCTCTGGAAAAGAAATAAATTCAAGTCTATAATTCAGGAATCCTTACTGTTCTATTTATTTTTCTAAGGACAAATGAACAGATCAAAGGAAAGAATGGGTTTGGACACATAACACTCAATAAGACATCAAAACAAGAAGTTCAAAAAGAATTGTATTACTCCTAGGAGATAGCCTCCATGATTTTCAATGTCCAAACATATTGAGCTTCCATTATTTGATGGTTCATTAGAGTAAATATGAGAGACATAACTTTCTCACAACTGAATGACCAGGTCAGAACGGAGATGAACCACTATGTGGACAAAATTTTTATTTACTAACCCTTATTTGTTCTCTCACTGATCATGGGAAACAAAAAAATAGCAAAGTAAAGATAACAAATCTACTCATTCTATTAAAATGAAAGTACCAACTGCTTAAAGTCCACTAAAAGAAATATATGATTACTGAGTTTATCATAAGCTAAGAAAGCAAGCCTGGATTTCGATCTTAGGAAGACAACATAAATAGCAACAAAACCAACAGATTGAGCCCCCTATCATACCATCCAAATATACCAAACCAAGCCATAACAAGATATGAGATTATCAACCAAAACTAAGACCTGCCACTGTGCCATATAACATGTAAACAATTCCTTCAAACTCCCATTCATGTAAAAAAATTACCTTTAATAGATGCATAGAGATGGGCTTGTCCTGTAGCTTATTTTGATGAATAATCTAATGCCATTACAGTCCCCACAAACAAATTAGAAGGAGGATATAATCAGTTCAAGCAGGGTAGTAATTAAAACATGGTAGTGCCAGTGTCAGTGAAGCAAAATGTTGATGTGGTCACTACCCTATTTTAATAATTGTGTATAACCTATCTCAATCTGTATCACTAAATAAACACATGACTATAAATTAAGTCCAAATAAGCAATTGGATTATTAAGATAATTTTTCACAAGGAACAGCTACCTAGAAATTCAATGGTCCTACACCAAAATTTTGCATGCACAGAAACATAATACCAAGGGAAATACTCATGGCTTCAAATTCAAACGAACAGAACATGTATATTACCATTTCACATGCACACATATATGCAACAAGAGAGAGGCCTAAACATAGAACCGGGCCTTGTTCTTACACCCCTAAAATTCACATGTTAAAAAAACGTATACATGACAATTTTAACTATCAGGTTTCCTAATCTTCAAGCGAAACTGAAATGCAAGTGTGGCAACCCAAGAGGGGGGGGTGAATTTGCTAATTAAAAAATCTTGGCTTAATTTGTTGGAATATTAAAATCAATTTGCCAATTTTTTAAGTTGATTAAATCAAACCCTTGTTCAAATAATTAGATAGTAAAGCTAGGGTTTAGGTATAACAATCATTTACATTTACTAACCCTAGTTCAATGAAACATAAACAAAAATTAAGGTTAGAATTTACCAATCACCAATGTGGAAAGGGAAGGAGAAGTAGAAGCAACCACAAGGCACAACATTTATAGTAGTTCAGTCTATCACAAGACCTACTCCACTCTTCCAAGTTTACCTCCTTGGGAACTCCACTAAAAGATGAGATTCTTCAATGGCGAATCTCTAAGCCATACAAGCACCTTCTCCAATCTCCAAAGGGGATAAACCCTTTCTGCATGAAGCCTTACGAGGGGACACTCCCTCTTACAATGGATTCTCTTTTCTTACCGGGCCGAATCGGAGACCTCAAATACAAATAAAGAACAAATGAAAAGAACTTTCTCTTAGCCTCTTGATAGGCTTGATACAAAAGTTAACAGCTCACTAACTCTCCAAAGATAGAAAATGTAAAAGCCCTATGGAAATTCTTCTTGATAAAATGGAAATTGCAATTTCAAGGCATTGAAGAGGATGAAACCTTTGATAAACAAGTTTAAGCTCAAAAAGATTTGAAATAATGTTGCAAAAGGTTGTTTACAAAGGTTTGGATAGTGTATATATAGGCCATTTGAAAATATGACCGTTTGGGGGTAAAACTGTAAAAAACTGGGTTAAAAAACTCAAGCCCCAACGACTAGTTTTCCAGGCTGCGGCGGTCGACCAAGGTACGGAGATCACCCATCCTTATCGGGCTCTTTTTTTTATTTTCAAAAATCCAACCGTCGCGGTCGACTGGCCCATGGCGGTCGCCCGGCCTGTTTGTTTAAATATTAAGCGCAAAACACTATCCGAGGTCGACCGGCCCATGGCGGTCGCCCACCCCAAACCATGTCGGAATGATTCTGTTTAACAGAACCATTTCCGCGGTCGCCCGGCTCACCCTGTCGACCGGCTTGGCCTTGGAATGCAAGTGTTGGATTTCCAGCACTGCTCAGTGGTCGCCCACGACACCCCGGTCGACCGGCCCCGTTTGAAATTCCTTTTTAATATTTAAAATTCTGGGGCTTTGGGCCATGGTCTTTGGGCTTTACTCTTAGGTTTTCAAACACATTTTTGGGTGTATTAATGGTTTCCAAAGATATAAAAGTTAAGTATGAAAACCATTTGAAAAGTGTGTATACCATGAGTCTTCTTGGAATGCTTTGCTCCTTGGCACTTCCTTGGACTTCCTTGACTCGTGAGTGAACTTCTTGAAATTGATTTAGTGCTTATGACTTCCTCCAATCTTCAATGCATGTTGAAAGGTACATGAGGTGTTACCCTGGCATGTTCAACTCCAAGCTTCTACTTGACACTTGATAGGCAACTTGTGGGATCTTTTTCTCGAGCTTCTTGACTTGAACATCCTCCAAATGATGATGTCTTCACTATGAGTGCAAGCTCTTTGATCGTTGTGTGTGTGGATCCGCAACCCATGTGATGGATGAGTTGTGTAATGGCGATATAACATATCAAATTCCTGTATAGAGCACAGCACCTCAACGCAACACATTAGTCCATAAATGCTAATCAATTTTGGTTTGCTAGCATCAAAACAAGAAGGTAAGGTGAATGTTTGAACCCATGGGAACCCTTGGGCTTACAGAAATTGAAATTGAGGTTTTTGGAATCAAGGACAAATGAAAAATAAGCACAATGAGAAAACAAGACATAAAAAAAAAAAAAAAAAAAAAAAAAAAAAAAAAAAAAACTAATGTATAAGATGAGACCATTCACGCTACACCTATAAATAGGAAAATCAGCATATACCCATTCATATGCCTATTGGCTCAAAGTTCATCAATAATAAAGGGGTATTTTACAACCACAAGTACTCTGTTCTCCCTTTTTTTTAAAAATAAGTTTCATTCATCTATGAAGAAATATCTAAATAAGGAATGAAGCCAAGATCGAAATTGTATTACAAGTGGCTAAACTAATTAATCACACTGATTTAATCCAAAATCAAGGTGGCCATGGATTGGAATTATTTTACATGCTTATTTTAGAATCAAATTCTACCTGAAATCAAGAACAAGAAAAGTCCAATAATTTTTTATTATGATGCACAAACACGCCTTATATCATGAATCCTACTAAACATATAACCACAGAACTTATGGAATTAAAATTTTGCTCAATCTCTCACCAACATATCATGAAAATTCTAGCACCACCTCAAAGAAACATATATATATATATATATATATATATATATATATATATATATATAACAATTAAACTTCATTTCAGGAAGCAGACGAAAAAGAAACAGATGAGAATACCATTCATATTTGAAATCTAAGACCTAAGGCAAACACACAATCCACAGGAATCAGGTATATAAACCTTGAACAAAAATAAAAAAAATACAACTAACATCTACATTCCTATCTTCTTTTCATTTTTTTTAATTAACACTAATCACAACCACAACAAGAAGATGATCAGACCAATTACAAGAGGAAGAAGCTGAACAGAGTCAACTAAAGCATAGAACACAGAGAGATAAAGTGTAAACCATCAACAATCTACTAAAAATAATAGATCGGCACTCGTATCATCAGCTTAACGTATCAATTCAAATAAAATGTAATAAGCAAAGATTATACCTGAACAACTGATGAATTCCTAGTTGAGATTGCGAAATACCATAGATCAAACTAAATCTATGCTTAACACATCCGGATCTCATAGAAATGGAGAAAACAATGACCGGACAAAGATCGTAGCTCTGGTAGCTAGATCGAGGAAGAAGATCCACTCTCTTTCTCCCTCCCTCTCTCTCTCTCTCTCTCTCTCTCTCTCTCTCTCTCTGCTGCACTCTCTATCTTCCTTGACCTCTCTCCACAATTAGGGTTTGATAGCGGTGTCAATAGGTTAGATTTGATGGAGGTTTGAGCCTTGAAGTCAATCTAGCTAGGGAAGATGATGCCGGCTTCAGAAAAATGGCGTGCTTGACCCTCCTTCTCCCCAAGCTCTCTCTCGCTCTCTGCCCTAACCCTCTCTGCTTTTTCTCTCTCTAAATTCGTCTCTCAGCTGGCCTAGGGTTTTCAAACAAAAAGAATAGTGGTGGTGTAGATGGAGGTGGAACAAGAAGAAAATGATGCAGTAATGGCCGAGTTTCTCCCCCTCCTCCCTCGATGCTCTCTCCTCTCTTTTTTTTATTCTCTCCCCTTGCTCATTTTCTGATCTGAGAAATGAAAGCCCTCTTCCCATTATACCCTAATCAGTTCACTTTATAGATGGGAACTAAAGTATCCGCCCCTTTTTCTTCCAGGGTCACCCCTTTTACATTGCAATTCTCATTACCCTTTAACATAAGAAGGTGGCTAGGCAAGAACAGGGCTGAATAAAGAAACATGATATTTTCCTTCGCTCTTCTTTCTTGAACAGCCCCTTTCTTCAAGAATGCACCCCCCTTTCTAGTTTAAGCAACACAAATGACAAGTTTTTCCTTCTTTCTTAACTAAGCTACCCTATTTTGGATAATCCGCACCCCTTATGCATTGAGGTAAACAATAAATGGGCTTTCTTTTTTCCTTGGGAACCCCAGGTTGGATAAATAACACTCCTCTTGCTTAAGAAAATGATATTCACACTCATTTGACTCGTCTTATTAGGCAATTTCTAGCGGATTTTCACGAAATTTTACAAGCACCTACTTGGGATCCTAACCTACTCTACGGTAAAATTTGGAACACTAATTCCATCTTTTGAAGGATTTTTATTCAGACATGACAATTTAGGGTTCGGTCAAAATGGAGTGTCTACAAGAACCCGTAGTTGAATCCGGTAATCTAGTTACCCATCCAATTATCTTGCTGGTTCATTTATTTGGTTGAGGTCGAATCTGACTTGGGTGTCGAAGTGGTTGTCCAGGACCAAGCCCGGACCCCCTGACCCCCTTCATCTATGATTGTAGGTATCAAGCGGAGATTCTCTATCGGCCGCACGATCACGGATCCAGATTTTGGCATCATCAATCACTTTCCCTAGGATTGTCAACGGAACAACATATTCTGATTGACCCAAAGGATCCAAATGTTAATAGGCAGGAGCTGGGGCAAATAGTTGGATCAGAACGTTTCCATTGGATCCTATCCGAAAGTGTGAAATTATTTTGGATGGACCCAGACCTACATCTACATGCAATGAAGGCTGCCAATGTACAAAATACCCTTCATATTTTCAATCATTTATGTATATTGATAAGGGGTATTTTCATAGAATTAAAAAACTACTTAAAATGACATAATATTCCACATTTTAGTTTTGATGACTCTCTCTCTCTCTCTCTCTCTCTCTTCCACACACTAATCCTAAGCTCTAGCCCCACATAATATAAGCAGTGCCGAGTATACTTCGACGGTCCGATTTAAAATGGATGATGGACAGACTTCCAAAGCAGATCCATCAAAGGACTAAACAAATGGTTCCAAGACATAGGCGGATCCGATCCGAAGTGTCCCTGTCTAAGACGGGTGAATCAAATCCAGATCCGATCCGTTGACACTCCTAGTTTTCGGTCTTGAAAGATAATTCCAACGTGAATACTTATACCAAACCATAATTTACTCACAAAATGGATATAATAAAGATCATTTTATTAGGAGAAAATGAGCAGAATAAAAAGATGATACATCTCAAAGCATGCCCACAGCAATTTCACATTACTATTTAAGCTGTTTGAAGGAGGTGAGGTTCCTAAGCTTCTCCCAAGGCCTCTCATACACCACAGCTTGGTAAGTGTTGGTGTTTGCTTTGTTCATGGCTTCGAGAACTAGCTTGTAGTTCATTCCGGCCACGACTTGGCTTTCTCCACTGACCACACGTTTGAACACGAGGCTCGCCTTCTGGGTTTTATCGTACTCGGAGATGGCAAACTCACCTATTTCTTTGATGTCCGGGTCACTTGGGTTGATCGGTTTCCAACTGTCCTGAGGGTCGCCGGCAGCTGAGGCCTCAAAAATAAGAGGCAGGAGAACAAGTAGGGGCAGAAAAAGAAGAAAAAGAGATTGGATTTTCATTTTCTTTCTCTATCTGGGATAGAAGAAGAGTCGTTGCATTTATAGTGTAGTAGTAAGGAGGCATGTGAGAAATGGTTGGACATGGGTAGATATCTCCCGAGGAGATTTTTTAGGGAGTGATAAATAGAAGAGTGTATGAAGAGATTTTCAAGGGAAGAGATTGATAAATTCTAAGATTTCTATTAATCTTGTAAGATTTTCAATAGACCCTAAAAGTGCTTATAAATGGAAAGGCATAATTTCAACCTAATCTATTATCCCAATCTCTCTAGGTTACCTAATATAACCTATGTACTTGCCTAATCTACCTCAAAGATGATCCAACGGTCAGATCTCATTAGCTTTAACATTCTCTAGCATGCCCCTCAAACCTATGGGGATCGAAAATCAACATATCTTTGATTACACTAGATATCCCTGATAAAAAATGTAAAATTCGCTAGTATGCACACTGTTGATGTCCGCTGATGATGTTTAGATGATGAATGTTGCCGATGTTTCTGATGATGGTGATTACCGCTTGTTGCTGAACAATGCACCACTTAGAACTGCTAAGATTCTCAATGGGCTTGAAGTCAGTCTAGCCTCGATGGGTGAGTCTTCGTGGTCGATTTTAGAATACTGAACCTAATGGAAATAGTCATCATAGGTTTGGTTTTAGAATGTTGGTCCTCATGGAAACATAAATCATAGGTCGGTTTTTGCTACTAATCCTCATGGAATTTGGAATAGAAGAACATCAACTCAGTAGAGAAACTATTTCAAGTGGGGTGAGGAAGGGGATTTTTTTTTTCTCAAGGCTAAGAAAATGGGTGCTATTAATAAAATGGTAGGATACTATTACTATTCTTCATGTGTTCGTGTCGAACTCTTCCCTCTCACCCTCGCCACAGTCGTCGCTCTCCCTCTGAACGGAATCGATGTGAACCTTGCTCAAGAGCTTGACGGACTGTCTTGTTCTTTTTGTTTATTTTTGTGTGTTTGTGGCCTAGTTTTGGCCCACTCTTTTTTATTGGCTGACTTAAGAAGTAGGATTCTCATATATGTTGTCTTTCATCGAGGAGGTACGCAACCTTAGTGATAAGGAATATACCTCTAAGAGGCGTGGCATGACCCATTGGAATGAGTGACACATGCATCTCTTTTTCTTTTTAGAGTTGCTACCTAAGAAATAACGGGTCCTAGCACCCGATGTGACTAAGTTTACTAAAGCGCTGAGATTCTAGGTAGGGAACCTAGTTATTTATCTGAAAGGTGTTAGGGATGGCTCCCCTCAATCAACGATTATTCTCTACTAAGGAAAGCGAAAATAAAATGCTGATGGCTTTTAAGGTAGACTCGATGCTTAAAAATATTAATAGCATCTATTTCTTTCTTTATTCTTCCTGAGAGAGGGGTGCAGGGAGGAGATAGCTACAAATGAGGGGGTTCAATTCCTAATGGTGTGGATCCATGCAAGCTGAGATCCTTCCTTTCGATCTTTGGGCCGAGACCACGCATTGCTCTAGGGGATTCAATTCCAAATCTATAGTCTTGGCCCGAGAATTTATCTCCTTTCACAATCTCGAAAAGTGGCAGTGATATCAAACTTTGGGGTCAACTTTTATCACATGAGAGTGGCAGTCAATCCTTTTAGTAGGCAATTCTGAATCCGTTATATGTGTGGAACTGTTCTTTGCGGTGATCCTGATACTTTCTTGGTTGGGGACGGGCATCACCTGTAAATAACTTAGAGTTTCAATTATCCATATGGGGAAGGGAAACATGATGAGTTGACTCCTCATATAACCCTCATTGGAATACAAAACCCTAGGGTGTTGGTCTGACACGGTGTTCCTTCCTGTGGCCAATAAAATCACATGACTACCCTAACAATAGAAAGCACTGAAAAGCATATGTTAATAATAGAATTCCTGGGAGCAGTCGACTTGCTGTGGTTGCACTCTCCATAGTGTGTCGCAGCTGATACAAATCCTCGAGAGGACAAAGCGAGGGAATACATGGCTCCAACGGCTAATAGTGCAGGCCTCCTTAGGAGCTTCCTCGGAGGGGGCACAGCTAGGAAGCTTAAGTTGAAAGGGGTCAATAATGTGGGTATCTCAAGGATTCGGTGTATATGGGTTTGTATGTCTCTCTCTCACTCTATCACTATCTCTATCTAGCCTTTCTTATCTCAAGGGTTTTTCCTATATAGGGGTCTCCTAGAATTTTTGTTTTATCCCTCTTTTGAAAGAGTGAATGATGAGCAACAGCCTGGATTGGATGTGGTGGAATTGGTGAGGCTAGAATTAGGGTTTAAGAAGGGATACAAGGTGGTGGTTTAGGTAGGGTATTAGAAAAGGATTCAAGTTCGCTAGGCTGGGTACATAGATGACAATGGTGAGAGGGGTAGTAGTTAGTTTCGGTTTGAAAAAGGGAGAAGGAAGATTTGATCAGGATTTTGAAGAGGGAGAAGATGGAGGATAAGGGTGGCAGTTTGCATGACTTAGAGATGAAATTGGAGTGGAGGTAAGATGATGAAACAGAGAAGGGGCTGCTTCAATGGCTAAACTCGCATCAAAACAAGAGATGACATGCATACAATAGGGGTAGAAAAAACTCAAACAGAAGTATAAGTTTTCATTAAGAAAATATCTGCACTTCTTATTCCTAAAATGAAGAAGATAAAGGGAGACTCTTATGCAAACAAAAGGGGAATACCTTTTCATTGGGATATGTGGTCCTTTTATTGAGGTAGACTTCACAACAATGAAGTTTGAAGGGTAAGGCATTTAGAAGCCTAAAAATAAAATTTTCTAATTATCACACCCAACTCCTACGTAACACTTTTGGTAGGCCTATAGAAAGAAAGTTTGTCCAACTTTCACACCCTAGTCTTACTTAACACTTAAGATTTTCACATTAGAAGGTAGTCTAGAAGCCTAAAGACAAAAGTAAACTTTTTCGAACTTTCACACCCAAGTTCTACTTACACTTTTGCTTTTCACATTGAAACTAGTTTCATTAACTAGGATAAGTAGTTGTCATTTTCATTCTTGTCAAAGTAATCAGGGGCCCACATCGATGTAATCGGATGATTGGGGATGTGATGAAATTATCTCATCAAGCCAATTCACTTCAATTGGTCGGGATCGATAACGACCATTGATCTAAGAGGCCCTTCGATCTCTAGACGATCTTTGGAAGATCAGTCATCTAATAATATTAATTTGTCAGCCATGTCCTCGACCCGATTGCCAATCTCAGACGTCTTATCATTGAACTCGAAGTCTCGAATAGGCCGATCAGTGATCAAGAGATGTCGGTCATCATTCTGATCGGATGAACATGCATCATCCTCACCTTCTTGGAAAGAACTCGACCATGAGCTTAAATCTTGCCCATGAATCGAAAATTGACAACATCATCGATGTTCTGTCCATCTGGCAAGGTAATCTGATAGGTGTTATTGTTGATCTTCTATACTATCCCTAAAGGAAAGTTTCGACCCAGTAGCTTGTTATGAGTTCCAAAAGGTAATATCTCTGGTAGAATGTAAACCAACACCTTATCTCCCACATTGAAGACATGTTGTTTCCTCTTCCGATCGATGTGTTCCTTTTACTTCTCTTCATACTTGAAAATATTATCGCATATGATGGCATGTGTTAGACCTAAAATCGCTAACAGGTACAGCAGTGACGTAAGAGCTGAGCTGGATGACTAGGGGAGCTGAGTCCTGGGGGACCGGAGTGAACGGGGAGTGAAGTGGTCGAGAACGAGTCCTGCTATGAGGGCTGAGTCCTGCACAAGGCAAGCGAGGTCAGAAGACCAGACCGGGTTTTACTCCGGACAGGCCCTTCGACACTCAAGTCAGTATGAGCAGGAGTGAAGGGGAGATGTCTAAGAGTTTTTAGGGAGAGAAGGGATTTTTTGCATTACCCCTTGGTCTGAGCTTTGATCCTCTATTTATAGGAAAATCTGGTGAGGTGTCCTGGACAGGTGTCCAGGACAAGTGGCGGCCTGTGAGAGGCTGCAGCTCACCTACTCTGGGACAGGTGGCGGCCTGTGAGAGGCTGCAGCTCACCTACTCTGGGACAGGTGGCGACCTGTGAGAGGCTGGTGTTTTCACACCCCATCAGTTGCCCCCAGTTTTCCAAGTCATTGAGAGACTTGGGAAAGTGTGATCAATCGATTCTCTTAACGGGTAGGCATTGTCTGGGAGTGAGTCAGAAAACTAAGTTCAGAGATCCAGTCCGGAGTCCGGAGTCCGGAGATCCAGTCCGGAGTCCGGCTGGAAGTCGAGTCCGGAGGTCCAGTCCGGAGTCCGGCTGGAAGTTGAGTCCGGAGGTCCAGTCCGGAGTCCGGCTGGAAGTGGAGTTCGGCTGGAAGTCGAGTCCGGAGGTCCAGTTCGGAGTCCGGCTGGAAGTTGAGTCCGGCTGGAAGTCGAGTCCGGAGGTCCAGTCCGGAGTCCGGCTGGAAGTTGAGTCCGGAGGTCCAGTCCGGAGTCCGGCTGGAAGTTGAGTCCGGAGATCCAGTCCGGAGTCCGGCTGGAAGTTGAGTCCGGAGATCCAGTCCGGAGTCCGGCTGGAAGTTGAGTCCGGAGTCCGGCTGGAAGTTGAGTCCGGAGATCCAGTCCGGAGTCCGGCTGGAAGTTGAGTCCGGAGATCCAGTCCGGAGTCCGGCTAGAAGTAGAGCCCGGAGATCCAGTCCGGAGTCCGGCTGGAAGTTGAGTCCGGACAGGACTGCGTTTTGTTGAAACGCGTTATATCCAGTTCGGATTTTGCCGGACTGATTTTTGTCGTCTTGCGGCCAGTCCGGTTCGGACCGGACTGATTTTTGTCGTTTTGTTGAAACGCGTTATATCCAGTTCGGATTTTGCCGGACTGATTTTTGTCGTCTTGCGCCCAGTCCGGTTCGGACCGGACTGATTTTTGTCGTTTTGTTGAAACGCGTTATATCCAGTTCGGATTTTGCCGGACTGATTTTTGTCGTCTTGCGGCCAGTCCGGTTCGGACCGGACTGATTTTTGTCGTTTTGTTGAAACGCGTTATATCCAGTTCGGATTTCGCCGGACTGATTTTTGTCGTCTTGTGGCCAGTCCGGTTCGGACCGGACTGATTTTTGTCGTTTTGTTGAAACACGTTATATCCAGTTCGGATTTTGCAGGACTGATTTTTGTCGTCTTGCGGCCAGTCCGGTTCGGACCGGACTGATTTTTGTCGTTTTGTTGAAACGCGTTATATCCAGTTCGGATTTTGCCGGACTGATTTTTGTCGTCTTGCGGCCAGTCCGGTTCGGACCGGACTGATTTTTGTCGTTTTGTTGAAACGCGTTATATCCAGTTCGGATTTAAGGATCCAGTACGGAGTGCGGAGCATCGAGTACGGAGGAACACGCGCGTGCTTGATCGTATTTTTGAGTGGGAGAATGTGTCCGTCATAAATATGGGACACGTGGCGCCATTCGAGTGTCCTCGAGATGCGTGCGTCGTATTTAATGCCCCACCGCATCTGAAAAGCTATAAAAGGAGGTTTACCCCCTTTCATTTTTTACTTTTTACTTTTCATCTTTTCTTCTTTTTCTTGCTCTGGGAGCTTCGACTTCTCAGTTCTCAGTTCTCAGTTCTCAGTTCGCAGTTCGCAGTTCGAGTTGCGCAAGGACTTGACGAGCTCCACTCACCGGTATTCCTCTCAGCCCTTCTCTTTACTACATGTCTGATAGTAATTCGAGTTCCGAGTCTGGTACGGAGTCTTCCACTAGCAGTAGTTCAGAATTTAGGCCACCGCAGGAGCCTGTAATGGCTAGGACGTCCGCTAGGGTAGATCTTGTAGATAGCGACGACGAAGGGGACAAGGAGGAGGTGTTTTTAGACTTGAACGCCACTCCACTCCCCACTGGTAGTCTCTCCCGAGCAGAAGGGAGTGTTGAAAGTGACATTGCTGAGGCGTCTACAACATTCCCTCCTGGTCAGGCGGTGGAGGTAGTCGTTAGAGCGCGGATGGATGCCAACCCAAAATACAACCTGCGAGCTCTAGTCGAAGAGAACTACCTCACCAGGTCCATGCTAGGCGACATTAGGGATAAGTACTGTGTGCCTCCAAGATTTGAACTGAAGGCAGCTATAGAGGGAGACAGAGCCTGTAACGAGAGTCGAGATCTCTGTATTTATGAGGAGTCGATGAGGGCGGGACTCCGATTTCCTTTGCACCCATTCTTCGTAGCGGTGCTTCGATACTACGGACTGGCCCCAGCTCAAGTAGCTCCGAACTCATGGAGACTACTGACTGGGTTCTTGTATCTTGTCCACGGCCGGTTAGAGAGGAGCGTGAGCTTGTCGCTATTCCGTGCTTGTGCACATCTGAAGAGGCATAAGGAAGGGGGCTGGATCTACATCAGCCAGCGCCCTGAACTCAAAATCATTACCAGCATCCCCTCGTCAATACATTCATGGAAGAATAGGTTCTTCTATGTCGAGGATAAGGAGGTCAGTGAGCCCTGGCCTGTCCCTCTAGTGTGGGACACTCCGGACACTTCCAAATTAAGTCGAAAGCCGCTCCTCGAGAGTGAGGACAGAGAGACTTTCGCCTTGATGCGGAAGGAGATTGAGCAATCAGGCCTTATCCGCTGTGCAGAGTTCTCAGGAGAGGAGGTGCTAGTTGGACTGGGCGTGAGTGCTGTGACTCCAGAACGTATGTAGCTAGACTTGTCTTTAGAATATGTTTACTTTTATATGCTTGCTTCTGACTGCTCGCTTGTCTGGCAGAAATGAAGAAACAATCGACTGTCGAGAAGATAAGACAGGGAGCCCAGCCACGGGCACAGGAGGGTGCTGCACAGGCACAACAGGAGCGCCAGAAGAGAAAGGCAACTGTACTGGCGAGTCCGGCCCCATCACAGGGCACTCCTCCACCCCCATCCCAGAGGGCCAAGACTACGGTGAAGCTAATAGGCCCCTTTGCCCAGGGCGGTGGCTCTTCTAAGTCCGGTGGTGCTTCTACCGGAACCGGTTCTGGAGCTCGTCCTCCTACGGGGCTTAGTGAGCACGTTTTTCGACCCAATTGGGCCGTTCTGAAGGATGACACTGCCCTAGGCGAGAGCCGAGTAGCAGCAGAGATCATGAGCAAGTGTTTGCTGCGGAAGGACAAGCAACAGGTCCTTCACGAGCTGCCAGCTACAGGAGAGGAGGTTGTGCTATCCTCAGCTTACCAGGTAAGGAAGAGGTGATCCGTTTGCTAACTTTCTGCCCATTTCTTCCTTTGACCATACTGATGCCTGTTTCTTTCTTCAGATCTTGCTCTACTACAATGACCTCAAGGAGAAGAGTAAGAAGTTCTCTCAAGCCATTACTGCATCTGAAGAGGTGAACGGAAAGTTGGCCACTAAGGTGCAGGAGCTTCAAACGAGCATCGGGCGAGTAGAGGAGGAGAAGAAGTTGTTGATGGAGGATCTGGCCTCAGAGAAGAAGAAACTGGTCAAGGCTGCCGAAGCCATGGAGGCCCAAAGAGGAAGAGCCAAAGAGAGGCAGGAGACGGCAGTGAAGGAGGCCACAGAGGCGAAGGAGGCTGAACTTTTCAACCTGTCGAGCGAGGCTTATAGTCTTGGATACTACGACTGCCTCCAGGAGCTCCAGGCCTGCAATCCAAACTTAGTGATGCAGAGTATGACTCTCCCTCCCAGGCCGAAGATTACTGATGAGGAGCCAGATGCTCCTACTGATGCTCCTGCTGACATCACCTCTCTTCCAGATGCTTAGTATTTTTTTATTTATTTATTTTGACCTCATTTTGTAATGGTCCTTGAGACCCTACAGCTCTTAGCAGCCTCTTTAAAATGAATTTTATAATGGCCCTCGAGGCCCCACATATTCTGATCAATGAAATCACATTTGTCCTTCTGTCTCTGATATTTCTCAACTGAGTGATTTGCTCGACTTGTCTTTTTAATTTTGATAACCTGGGACTGAGGCTGTTGATAGTCGAATTGTGACGAGCTGGTCTTCTAATAAGTACCCAAGTTTAGGAACAACAAGTACCCAAGTTTAAGAACTGGGTTTCCAGTAAGTACCCAAGTTTTGTGAACTGGGTTTCCAATGAGTACCCAAGTTTTGTGAACTGGGTTTCCAATGAGTACCCAAGTTTTGCGAACTGGGTTTCCAATGAGTACCCAAGTTTTGCGAACTGGGTTTCCAATGAGTACCCGAGTCTTATGAACTGGGTTTCCAATCAGTACCCAACTTTTGTGAACTGGGTTTCCGATGAGTACCCGAGTTTTGTGAACTGGGTTTCCAATGAGTACCCAAGTTTTGTGAACTGGGTTTCCGATGAGTACCCGAGTTTTGTGAACTGGGTTTCCAATGAGTACCCAAGTTTTGTGAACTGGGTTTCCAGAGAGTAAGAGTGAAACAAAGTCTGCAAAAAAGATTATTTATTTATAACAACAAATTTACAAATTTACAAAGTCACCTTTTTACGCCGTACATTTTGTCTATTGATAATATCTCCTGAGATTTTTGGAGTTCCATGCGTGAGGTAATAAATGCTCCTCCAGTGTCTCCAGCTTATAGCTTCCTGGCCGGATAACTTCTTTCACTCGATATGGCCCTTCCCATGTCGGGGAGAGTTTCCCGACTTTCGCCGGTTGGGAGACGGCTGCCTTTCTCAGGACCAAATCTCCTGTCCTGAATTCTCTGGGGCGAATCTTGGAGTTGTGATAATTTGATACCCTCTGCTTATAAGCGGCGACCCGGATTCGAGATTCTTCCCGGATTTCTTCTAGTAAGTCGAGATCGGCTCGGAGCCCGTCGCCATTAAGCTGCTCGTTGAAGCTGGTGATTCTGGGAGACGGAGCGCCTATATCGACTGGTATCACAGCCTCAGTACCAAAGGAGAGGTTGAATGGCGATTCACCAGTCGTCGTGCGAGGAGTAGTGCGGTAAGCCCACAGAACGTGGTAGAGCTCATCTGCCCATCGGCCAGCTTTTTCATCCAGCCTCTTCTTTATCCCCTGAAGCAGGATTCTATTAGTTACTTCCGTTTGCCCATTGGTCTGGGGGTGAGCAACCGAAGTGAATCTCTGTTCAATCTTTAAGTCCGAGCAGAACTTTCGAAAGTTCCAGCAGTCGAACTGTTTGCCGTTATCTGTGATCAAGATACGGGGAATCCCAAATCTACAGACTACTGCCTTCCAGAAGAAATTCTGCACATTCTGCTCAGTGATCTGGGCCAGAGGTTCTGCCTCCACCCACTTAGTGAAATAGTCGATCGCCACTACCACGAACATGCGCTTTCCAGAGGCCGGTGGGAAAGGGCCCAGGATGTCCATCCCCCATACTGCGAAGGGAAGCGGACTAATAATTGGAGCCATTGCTACGGCGGGCTGGTGGATGGTAGGAGAGAACTTCTGACACCTCTCACACCTTTTAACCAGGTCCAGGGCCTCCTGCCTGATAGTAGGCCAATACAGTCCTCTGAGCAGCACCTTTATCGCCAGAGCTTTGCCCCCCAGATGTTCTCCGCAAATTCCTTCATGAGTCTCTTGTAGTGCATACGCGGCGTCGCTTGGCCTCAGACACTTCAGATATGGGAGAGTATATGACCTTTTGTATAGATTGTCATCACTGAGGGAGAATCGGGCAGCTCTCTGTATCACCTTACGAGCTTCCTTCTTATCCTCCGGGAGTCTAGCATCGCGCAGATAACCCATGATCTCATCCATCCAGCACGGCTCATCTTCCACCTGCATGACTTCCATGGCTTTACTGTCGATGCTGGACCTCTGTAGAAACTCCATGTGTATGCTTCCGAGAGTGGTATATCCAGAGGCAACCAGTTTTGACAGCACGTCAGCTTTGGTATTTTCTGTTCTTGGTACTCTGATGAACTCGAAACTTGCAAACCGGCTGGAAAGTTGGCGAACCTTGGCGAGGTATTTAATCATACGCTCGTCCCGGGCTTCGTAGACCCCTTGGATCTGGTTTGCTACCAGCTGCGAGTCGCAGTATGCTTTCAATTTTTGGGCGCCGGTCTGAATCGCTAGGCTCATTCCGGCAAGGAGGGCCTCATATTCCGCCTCATTATTTGATGCGCGGAACCCGAATCTCAGGGCGTAATCCGCAGTGAACTCATCAGGCCCAGTGAGGATGAGGCCAGCTCCACAACCGTTTTTATTTGAAGATCCATCGACATATACTTCCCAAGTCGGTGTGCTGGTTACGGAGTCCTGTCCGGCTGACGGTGGCCTGATTTCTGTCCGAATCTCCTCTGTCATACGCTCTTCAGGGACTACTTTCTCTATAACTGGGAGCTGCAATGCTTCAGGGTCGGCGACCTGCTGGGGGATAGTGCACTCGGCTACAAAATCTGCCAGTACTTGGGCCTTGATAGCTGGCCTGGGTGCGTACTGAATATCGAACTCGCTTAGCTCTACAGCCCATTTCACAAGTCGCCCGGAGATATCTGGTCGATGGAGAACTTGTCGAAGTGGCTGATCAGTCAAGACCTTTACAGTGTGAGCTTGGAAGTACGGCCTTAACTTCCTGGCGGCCATTACCAGCGCGTAGGCCAATTTCTCGACCCGCTGGTACCTTGTTTCTGCGTCGTGAAGAACCTTGCTGACATAATAAATAGGTTTTTGCTGGCGGTGCTCTTCACGGACGAGGACAGCTGCCAGAGCCGTGGAGCTGATGGAGAGATACAAAAATAGCTCCTCGCCCGGCTCCGGCTTTGTTAATAATGGTGGAGAGGACAAATATCTTTTCAGCTCTTCGAATGCGATCTGGCATTCTTCCGTCCAGGGCGCAGTCTTGAGTCCCTTGACCGCGCTGAAAAAGGGGAGGCACCTTTCCGCTGATTTGGAGATAAAGCGACCCAACGCCGCTATCATTCCCGTGAGCCGCTGGACTTCCCTGATGGTTTTTGGAGCAGTAAGCTCCATCACGGCTCTGATCTTTTCTGGGTTTGCTTCTATCCCTCGCTGGCTCACCATGAATCCTAAGAACTTCCCCGAGCTGACACCAAATGTGCACTTGGTGGGGTTAAGTTTCATGTTGTGCTTCTTCAGGACCTGGAATGTTTCTCTGAGATCAGACGCATGATCCTGCGCACTCCGACTTTTGACCAGCATGTCGTCTACATAGACTTCCATGTTACGGCCGATCTGGTTCTGAAAAAGTCTGTTCACAAGCCTTTGGTAAGTAGCTCCGGCATTTTTGAGGCCGAAGGGCATAACTCGGTAGCAGTAAGTCCCTTGATCTGTGACGAAGGAGGTCTTTGGTATATCCGACTCGTACATCCTGATCTGATTATATCCGGAGAAGGCGTCCATGAAGCTCAACAGTTCATGACCCGCTGTGGCGTCAATGAGTTGGTCGATCTTAGGGAGTGGATAGCTGTCCTTAGGACAAGCCTTATTCAGATCGGTGAAGTCGATGCAGGTCCTCCATTTCCCATTAGTCTTCTTGACTAGGACTACGTTTGCCAACCAGTCCGGGTATCGGATCTCGCGAATGAATTCAGCCTTCAGAAGCCTCTCCACTTCTTCTTTTATCGCCTGCCGCCTTTCGAAGGCGAAATGTCGTCTCTTCTGCTTCACCGGTCTACAGGTTGAATCAACACCGAGCTTGTGTGTGCTGATCTCTGGATCAATGCCGGGCATATCGGCAGGAACCCATGCAAAGACATCTGCATTGTCCTGGAGAAAATTGGTGAGCTGGTGCTGAATGCTGCTGCTGAGGGAGGAACAGATCAGAGCGACTTTCTCACTGTCCTCTGGGCACAGTGGGATGGAGAGGAGGTCTTCAGCAGGTTGAGTCCCTCTGAGCTCGTCCCTTACATCGAGCAGTTCAATTGGCAGTGATTCCACTGCATTTTTGCCTTTGAGTGCCATTGCGTAGCACTCTCTGGATTGAGGCTGATCTCCTCGAACTTCCCCCACACCATTGGGGGTTATGAACTTCATTTTTTGGTGGTAGGCCGAGGCTACTGCACGGATGAGGTTCTGGCCAGGCCGTCCCAAGATAGCATTATAGACCGAAGTGGCCCTTACTACCAGAAAGTTGACCATGGCGAAAGCTTGACAAGGTGGATCTCCGACAAGAACAGGGAGCTCGATCTGCCCCACCACTTTCACGACCTCTCCGGAGAAGCCAAATAAATCTGAGTTCGCCGGCTTCAGACGGTCGTCGCCTATCATCATTTTCTCAAAGGCGTGGTAGTATAGAATGTCCGCCGAACTCCCATTGTCTACGAGGATTTTCTTCACCTCCCAGTTGGCAACGAGCATGGTTAAAACCAGTGCATCGTAGTGGGGCAGGATAAGATTATCCAGATCTGCATCTGAGAAGGAGATCTCATTCTCCGTTCTCGTCTTTTTGCTGGTTGTGTGCACGGCGTTAACTCGCCGTGCATATGCTTTGCGAGCGGTAGAGGAGGTGCCCCCAGCCGCAGGCCCACCCATAATTGTACCGATGACCCCCCTTGGCTGAGATTGGGGTGCCTCAGGCTGCGCATTGGCCAGCTGAGGGGTTTTGTCCCGAGCAGGGGGCTGCTGTGATCTTCGAGGGCTGCGGCCCTGGGGGGTCTTTCCTCTGCGCTCTTGGTTGCGGCTGTCAGTTCGGATATACTTTTTCAAATAGCCCCGGCTGATGAGTTGCTTAATTTCCTGCTTGAGTTGCCAACAATCATCTGTGTCGTGGCCGTGGTCCTTGTGGAACCGACAGTACTTTGAAGGATCTCTCATGTTTCCCTTGGAGATCATTCTAGCAGGCCACTTCATGAACTCTTCTTCGCTGATCGCCGCAAGTATGTGCTTTCTGGAGGTGTTGAGAGGCGTGAAGTTTTCTTCTCTTCTCTGAGGAGGCGGAGACTTCTCTCTCCTGGGAGGTTTATCCTCCCTGCGCTGCTTAGGGAGATTCTTCTCTTCAGAGGTTATCCTCCGATTTGAATTAAGAGCTGCCAGTGTTTCTTCCACCGTTATGTACTCTTCTGCCCCGGCCATAAGATCCGCTAGTGAGTGCAGATTTTGTCGAGCCACCGCTCGACGGAATTCATTAGACCTGGCGCCTGCGAGGAGCGCATTCATTGCTGCTGAGGGATCTAGATTTGGCACTTGAAGTGCCTCCCTGTTGAATCGGCGGACGAACACCTTCAGAGGCTTGTTGTCGTCCTGTCGCAAGGCCATTAGGGAAGCTGTTGTTTTCCTTGGCCTGTGGCTGCTCATGAAGTGGCGGACAAGATCCTCTCCAAAATCATCAAAATTGTTGATGGAGTTCGGTTTGATCCTGGAATACCAGTCTCTTGCCGCGCCAGTTAGCGTCGTTGGAAACGCTCTGCAAAGAAAGCCGTCGGAAGCTCCGTGGAGGAGCATAATTGTTCTGAACGTCTCCAAGTGGTCCACGGGGTCTGTAGTGCCGTCATACTGAGGGACGGCGGGCATTTTAAACCCTCTGGGTGCTGGGGCACCCAGAACATCATCAGTGAATGGCGTCCTGCTTGAGAATGCCCTGGAGACGGGCCGCCTCTGGTCCTTCGCTAGTTCCTCTATCCGATGATCCATCTCCTCCATTC
Source organism: Tasmannia lanceolata (assembly GCF_043159265.1). Lineage (NCBI taxonomy): Eukaryota > Viridiplantae > Streptophyta > Magnoliopsida > Canellales > Winteraceae > Tasmannia > Tasmannia lanceolata. The sequence goes on along the minus strand of NW_027518680.1, from coordinate 50,809,551 downwards.
TCTGTAGCAGCGGATCCGTCCTGTGGTCCAAGGACCTGATCCTTTCCACAGACTGGCTCGCCGCGGAGCCGGATTGGCTCTCCCGACTCATACGACGAGGTCGGCGTTTCGCTGGTGGCGCACGATCTTCATGAGCTCGGCGCCTCTGTGCGGAGGGGGAACGCGACCTTTCACGGTGATGAGGCTCTGTTTGGGCATGCCTCGTCGCGGGGTGAGGGACTTGTCTGGTGGAATGATGAGTTCGGCCCTCACCATGGTGTGATGACTCTCCCCTGTGGATGTCTGGCCTTCCTTGGACAGATCGCGGAGCCTCTGGGGGAGGTTGAGGGGGCACTTGAAGTAGTTGCTGGTACTGCCCAACGAGGGCTGTCATCTGCTGAAATAGAGCTTGAACCTGCTCCGGGGTGGGCAAGGGATTCAGATGTTCTGAGCGAGCCGGGCTCTGCTCTGCTGTAGCAGAAGCTGCTACTACTAGTGATGCAATTCGCTCGCTCCGGGTCCTGCGGGGTAGCGCGGTTTGGGTAGTCCGCGCCCGCGCAGTAGGCATACGCGTACTCTTGCGTCCTGCCATTTTTGTGAGTGGGATGTGTAAGGACAGCTTTTAGTTCTGCGTCCCACGGATGGCGCCAATCTGTTAGACCTAAAATCGGTAACAGGTACAGCAGTGACGTAAGAGCTGAGCTGGATGACTAGGGGAGCTGAGTCCTGGGGGACCGGAGTGAACGGGGAGTGAAGTGGTCGAGAACGAGTCCTGCTATGAGGGCTGAGTCCTGCACAAGGCAAGCGAGGTCAGAAGACCAGACCGGGTTTTACTCCGGACAGGCCCTTCGACACTCAAGTCAGTATGAGCAGGAGTGAAAGGGAGATGTCTAAGAGTTTTTAGGGAGAGAAGGGATTTTTTGCATTACCCCTTGGTCTGAGCTTTGATCCTCTATTTATAGGAAAATCTGGTGAGGTGTCCTGGACAGGTGTCCAGGACAGGTGGCGGCCTGTGAGAGGCTGCAGCTCACCTACTCCGGGACAGGTGGCGGCCTGTGAGAGGCTGCAGCTCACCTACTCTGGGACAGGTGGCGGCCTGTGAGAGGCTGCAGCTCACCTACTTTGGGACAGGTGACGACCTGTGAGAGGCTGGTGTTTTCACACCCCATCAGCATGAATGTGTTGAAGGCTTGAAATGAGATCTTTCACCTTCTTTAGAGCATGGGAAGTGGAAGGTAGAGGGATCGAAGTCAAGCAATCCAAGAGTAGTCTTTCCAAGCACAACTTGAAATGGTGAGTATCCAGTGGTGTGACTGATGGAGCAATTGAACTTTATCTCTAGCTTTGTAAGGCTATGTTCCAATTACCCACCGTCTTTGCTCTTGTCCTTAGGAGATTCCCTAGGGAGCGATTAATAACTTCAGTTTAGCTATTACTCTGCTATGATAAGGGCTGCTGAAATTCAAGTTTGTACTGAGCTTTGACCATAAATCGCACCAAAAGAGACTAATGACCTTAGAATCTCGGTCAGAGATAATGCTTTTCAGAATTCCATGACATCTCACGATCACTTTAATGAACAAGTCTTCAATCTGGGATGCATCCATCATGGTCTTACTTGGTATAGAGTGTGCCATCTTAAAATATTGATCTAACACCACGAAGATGATATGCCATCCTCCAGGAGTTCTTAGTAACCCCAAAACAAAGTCCATGGAGATGATCGTCCAAGGAAGAGAGGGCATCGATAAAGGCATATATAAACTGACACTAGAAGCATGTGCTTTTCCTACTTGGAAAATTTCACATCTTTGCACAAACTTGTTGAAGGCCTTGACTAAGCACAGATACCAATATTAGAGGCATCACAATCCACCTAAAAGGCTTTGACGAAATTAGGGAGAGCCAAGACGGGTGCACTAGTGAAACGGACCTTGATTTCTTCAAAGCTCTTTTTTGATTGGGGCTTCCATTCAAGCTTCCTTTGCTTCAGTCAGTGATAGGTGTCATAATAGATCTAAATCCAAAAATAAACCTCCAATGTAAGCTTTCCAATCCATGGAAAGATCGCATGTTATGGATGTTCCTTGGCAGGAGCCATATGACAACTACTCGAATTTTGGACTCATCTGGCTTGAGTCCTTAAGAGAACTCAAACCCCAAGAAGATGAGCTTGGAGGTGATCAAAAAATACTTCTTAAGGTTGGCATATAATTGCTCCTTCCTTAGGCTTTGTTCACTTATTTTCCCGGGAAAGGAAAAAAAAAGGTTTCCTGGGAATCTGACGTGGAGGAAAAGAAATCCAGGGAAACTGTGTAGGAAAAGGTTTCTCGCGCCTGTTCACGTGCGCAGGAACTGTGCAGGAAAAGGTTTCCCGAGAAACTGCTTGCCCACATTTTTTCACTAGTTTTCCCGGGAAAGCAAATCCGACCAAAATAGTGGGATTTGGTTTCCCACACTTGTGAGAAAAGAGACATTTCCACATCATTTTTGGCAATTTTCATGTCATTATTTTACATTTTCCACCTAGGCTTGTTACTTTCTCAGGATAGCAAGTGAACACCAGAATTCTGTCTTGTCAAGAAAAAAAGAGGTTGTTTTCCAGGAATTTGCTTTCCCGGGAACGCAAGTGAACAAAGCCTTAGAGTCTCCAATACTTCTCTGAGATGCCTGAAATGAGTCTCTTCGTCAGGATTATAGATGAGCACGTCGCCGAAGTAGACACCTACAGAATGTCCAATGAAGGTTAGAACTTAGAAGCACTTGATTCATGATTCGCATGAACATATTATGAGCGTTAGATAGGCCAAAAGGCATTACTATCCATTCGGACAGACCTTCCTCGTCTTCAAGGTGGTCTTCTACTCATCTACGTATTTTACGGTACTATAAGATGTACAATAATCTATTATGAAATGATGCAAGAACACACATTCTGTGACAAATTATTTTCATAATCAGAAATAATCACAATAAGTTGATCACAATAGGTTATCTAATAATCTCAAACAAATAGTTCTTAGCTTTTAGTGGCGGATCCAATCAAGCAGCTTAAAAGAAAGTGAGGAGTGCCATTATCATTAATGCTATATTTTTTTTTGTTGCTATCGCTAGCTTATAGAGAGGGGAACCAAGATGGGGTCCAAAGAAATGGTCCAATGGTCCAACTCATTAATGCTATTTTTCTTAAGGGGAGTGATAAATCGACTCCCCAAATTGATAAATCCACTCCCCATGTGTCTTTCTCTCTCCTCTAGGTTAGAGAGAGAAACAGGAGAGAGATAGACACATGGGGAGTCGATTTATCCAATTGGGGAGTCGATTTATCACTGCCCTTTTATTAAATGGTCCAACTCATTAATGATATTTTTATTTTTGTTGCTATCGCTAGCTTATAGAGGGGGGGAACCAATGGTCGAGATTCCATCTTTAGAAATCCAACTGTTGCAATTTGCCCTAAGAAACATTGAATAAGGTTCCTTAATAGGACTTTTATTAGCTCGGCGTTTTTGACTTGGTCTTTGCTCTCATCTTTCTCGTCACTTTCTAAAATAACTACCAAGGGCCCCTCTTTCAACATTCTATTGGATATATACAACTATTTTCTGGTCTTTTGGTGATGGGTCGGTCAAAAGCGTCGGACTTTGATTTTCTGTTGCAAACAAAATCGTCTGACTATATTAAAAAGAAACGAGCTATGCAAGCTCCCAAGAACGCGCATTTGCACCTTCCATCCACTATAAATACTAATAAAACTTCCCATTTTTATACATCCAAAGAACTCTCCACTTCTATCCATTTGTAAACAAGTGCACTCTCAAGATGATGAAGTTGAACGTCAATGTGAGAGAGTCTACTATGGTTACACCCGACAGTGAAACTCCTCATTTGAGTCTATGGAATTCTAACATAGACTTGGTCATGCCAAGATCCCACACCCCCAGCATCTATTTCTACAAGCATGATGGTTCTTCCAATTTCTTCGACTCCACCGTGCTTAAAAACGCGCTTAGCAAATCCCTTGTCCCTTTCTACCCCATGGCCGGACGATTAAAGATGGGCGAGGACAGCCGAGTCGTAATTAACTGTAACGCCGAGGGCGTTCTCTTCATCGATGCCGATTCGGACTCCGTCCTTGAAGATTTTGAAGATTTTTCGCTCTTGCAATTCAACCCACTTATACCAAAAGTCAATTATTCGGGCGGAATTGATTCATATCCTCTTCTAGCTCTTCAAGTGACTCATTTCAAATGCGGTGGTGTTTCTTTGGGTGTTTCAATGCAACATCAAGCCGCAGATGCTACCTCGGGCATCCACTTCATCAACACATGGTCCGACATGGCTCGAGGGCTCCAAATTGCCATTCCTCCGATCATCGATCGAACGCTCCTTCGAGCACGGGACCCACCAACCCCCGCCTTCCACCACATCGAGTACCAAGCCCCTCCCGCCCTGAAAACGGACCCCACCACAACCCCAAATGCAACTCTAGCCATCGCCAACTTCAAAATCACCCGCGAACAGATCAATTTCCTAAAGGCCAAAGCCAAACAAGAAGACCCCGAAAGCACCGCCACTTATAGCTCATTCGAGACCCTCGGGTCCCACATGTGGCGGTGCGCTTGCAAGGCACGCGGCCTCGCTGATGATCAAGAGACGAAAGCTTTTATCCCCATCGATGGCCGGACCCGATTCCGGCCCCAGCTCCCGCCGGGTTACCACGGGAACGCCATCCTAGCTGCAGCGCCGATAGTGGTTGTAGGGGATCTTTTATCGAAGCCGCTAACGTTCGCCTCGCAGACTATACGAGCTGCACTGGCACGGATGGACGACACATATCTGAGATCAGCTGTGGATTTGATCGAGCTGAAGTCGGACCCACAGGCGGTGGTGGCCGAGGCTTACTCGTTTAAGAGCCCGAACTTGATGATCAATAGTTGGGTTCGGGTGCCGATTTACGAAGCAGATTTCGGGTGGGGAAGGGCAATATATGCGGGACCCGGAGAGGTACCGATTGAAGGGCTCGGATTTATTCAAGCCAGCCCGATCAATGACGGAAGTTTGTTTATGGTCATTTCTCTTCCATCGGATCAGATGCAACTCTTCCAGAAGTATATATATGAATTTTAGGACACTTAGATCCGAGCCCGTACGAGAACATCGCTTGTACTTTGACCCTTTTTTCTCTCTTTAGGATTGCTGATGTTGTTGTTCTATGAAATTGAGAAAATGTTTTCTTCTTTTTATATGATTTAATTAAAGTTTCTATGAAATTGTGGAAATGTTTTATTCTTTTTATATGGATATAATTAAAGTTTTGAAAACTATAAAGTTTTAAAACTTTAAAATCAAAATTTGAATCTAATTATAAGGGGAGCTTTAAGGCTTGAATGAGAGTTCTAACGGTTTGGATTTGGATATAATGGCTAGATTTAGATCAAATTTCATCTTGTCTTAAGAGTTGGGGCTTTAAAGTTCAGGTCACTTGATGAAGATTCCAAGATTAAGGGGTACCAACCTATTGTGACGAGATTTGCTTGATTGGAGAGAGGCGAAGCCGATGGATGAGGGCGGAGCAATTTTCTTTTTTTGGCAGCGAGATTCGTTCGCGCTTGCTTGATGCAGATTCCAAGGTGCCGATCACAAATGAGCTTTAGCGAGGGTGATTATACGGTAGTGAGGATGCTTGTTGGATTTTCTTGATAGACCTTAGTGTGGGCAGCAAGAGTGTGAACAGCAAGAGTCTGCAAACGTCCTGGTAGAAATATCTTAAAGCAATAGTGAGAGCTATTTTGAAACAAATCAAGTGACAATGCGATCAAGAAGGCTAATTTATATAACTGGTTGAAGTGTAAGACTTTGTGAATAGGGCTGGCAATTTCACCCGGAAAAGCGGGGACCCGCCCCGCCCGTTTTGGGCGGGGATTCCCCGATTTGAGAGGGGAAGGGGATTTTAAAAATTCCCCGGTGCGGGGAGGGGAAGGGGAAGGGGATGGAGTTGTCCCCTCCCCGACCCGCCTCGCCCCGTTAATCAATGCCATTTTTTTGTATATTTTTAAGTGTTTTTTTTTTTTAGGAAAACTACTAGAAACTCTGTGGATCGGCTACAAGATTCCCCCAAACATAGACTTAGCTTGTCTTTTCCTTTTAATTAGCTTCTGAGAGCAATTTGGGAACTATAATAACATTTTGACAGATGTTGAAATAATAAAGACAAGCTGAGTGAGTGAGTGTATGCAATTATCAAAAAATCGTAATGCCAACATCGGTAGCCAAAATAAATTGCATTTTATTATTAAAAGTATGGTATGGCCCGCACCATACGATGATCCAAACCATCCATTAGATGGGGCACACCCTAAATAGGTTGTGCCCCAAAAATCATTTCCATAGGTTGATCCTAACCCTCCGATCTATAGAGGAATAGGATCATTCAGTACCTCTACAGATCGGAGGGTTAGGATCAACCTAAGGAAATGATTTTTTGGGCGCAACCTATTTAAGGTGTGCACCATCTAATGGACGTTTTGGATCATCCTATGGTGCGGGCCATACCTTACTTTTAATAAAGTCAGGAGTGCGATCATCAGAATACAGTAGTGCTCATAACATTTTCCAAAATTAATGATCCAAAATGGGGTTTGGATGTTGGGTACTCTAAGTGGCAAGCTATGATACCACTTGATCTAAAATTGAAGTTCTAAAATTGAAGTTGGATCGAATCCAATTAGCAATGTGCGGAAATCCCATCATCCAACAACAGCTACTGTCGGTCCAGTGGGTCCATCCATCCATCGTCCACACACAAATACCGAATATGGATCTGCCCTCTCTTATTAAATCTTCAAGTAAAAAAACACTGCAAACAAGTGAAATCTGGACGTTCGTTGCTGCCCAGCATTTCAATAAATATATAAAGAAGAGAAGACAAACTCCTTATACCAATCTCTTGCTAATTTAATTAACAGCTAGCCTATCGATTGTTAGTTTATAACATTTTTATATATTGAAATTGCATCAAGTTGATTAGGGACACCCAGCATTAGTGTATCAATGACTAAAGAGGGGGTGATGTTGGGGCGGGCCGGGGATTTTGTCCCCGAAGAATGCGGGGAGGGGAAGGGGATTAGAAATTCCCCGCGGGGAGGGGAGGGGGATTCCCCACCATCCCCTCAGAGGGGAGGGTAAGGGGAGGGGGGAAATTCCCCGCAGAGGGGAAGGGGTAGGGGACCCCAACATCCGGCCCTGACCCGCCCCGTTGCCAGCCCTATTTGTGAATAAAGTGGACTGTAATGTCTTCAAGTGATTAGTGTGAGATAGACCAAAAGTCTGATAGTGCTCTAAATGAATGAACCAGAAGGTCAAATACCAAACCAAGCAATCAATGATTCTTAACAATGGGTCAATGTGAGTGGAACTGCTCTTGAATCAAGACTCCGATATAACAGTGCAATGTATTTAATTTTTTTCTTTCCTTTTAATACATATATCATTACTATGAAGTGAGGATATAGCTTAACAGAGTTCTATATTCTTTCATTTTTGTAAGTAATGAGTATAGCGACTAGATCTTGTGGCAACAGGGTTAGATTACAATAAAGTTCTATGGAGGCCTTCGCGAGTTACGTTAGAACGTTGAATATGTTAAACCAAATCTGTAAAAGGGACAAGAGTACAAAACCTCTTATAGAGACTGTCTGTAACTCCTGGATTGTTATAGATTAACAGCGGAGCACAATTGCTATTAATTGTTTGCAGAATCTCAAATAGATTTCCACAAGAAATGATTAAATAGGTATCTTTGGTGGTCAAATGGAGATAATCTAACCCTTAAAATAGATGTAAACAATCTTTAGAAATGACTGGAGTTTGAACAGTGAGAAAGAGAATAAATTATAAATACTAAGAAGAAACTAGCTTTGGGTGAGAAAATTAGTTTGGTGTACAAAACAAATGATAAGGATTTCAATTGCAGAGGCTTGTTTGTTTAGAATATCTTGTAAATAAGGGCTATCTTAAGAATTGGATGAGACAAAATCTGTCAAAATTAAGACAATAAAGGGCTATTATAACAATGTTTGTAAACAACTCAGGAAGAAGAAGGTCAAAGAGAGACAAAATTTCTAGACGTAAAATAAATGGATTTTACTCAAGTTCAGTAAATTTGGATCGAGTAAAAAAGACAACTTAAGTAATAACATATTAGTGCAGACAGTGCCTAGATCGGATGGTAGAATGCATGCAAATATAAACAAACCAGTGTGAATAGATTATTAGTATAGCTCTAAGAGAGATGGTGAGATTAAAACAAGCAAATCAGATTCAATACTAACAAATATAAAATAAAAGCAGAGTTTATTTTTTCCCTGTTTGTAGAGATGGCTGTCAAATCCTGAAACCTTGAGAGAAATTGAGGCGAAGGGTTGTGTGAAGGGATGTTTGAAGACTTTGGAGATGAAGTCCAAGCCGCTGCTCCAGTGTAAATTGATGGCGTCTGAATCCGGGTCTGTGATCGCGCGGTCGATAGAGGGCCTCCGCGGGGTCTGCAATCACAAACAAAGGGGGTCAGGGGGTTCGGGGTGGGTACCGGACGACCACTTCGACACCTAAGTCAGATCCTTCGACCAATCAATATAAAGGACAGCGAGGAGGAGAGAGAGTTTTGGCCGGGTTTACCAGGACCAAGGCGCAGATTCTATTCTGGGCGTGTGGGTGGATGGGTAGGAGGGGACTAACCGGGAGAGTGGGATTAAGTTCCCAGCCTCCTCTGTCGTAGTCCTGCCTCTTTTTCCGGTTTTTTCTGTGAAGAAAAAGATCGATCCTTTCTTCTTTCCCTTGCCTCCCTCCCTTTTAAAGGGTGGCGTGTGGGCCTCTTCATCATTATGGAGAGAAAATCTTCCTTAGTAGGATTGGGCCATCCCTCTGTCCGGACGGCGCGTGTGGCTTTGGTAGGATAATCCTTTCCGCAATTTGTGATGATGAGTTTTGGGAGACGAGAAGGCGACACGTGTCGTGGTTGAGCCGTCTTGCCGTTTCCCTATGTCTTTCTTCATGATGGCGGGGCTCTGGTAGTGCATGTGTGACACGTGGCAAGCAAAGGGGGCGGTGCCGTATTTATGTCTCATCATAACACCCCCTAAAAGGAGGATCATCCTGGCATTTCGTTATCGCCTCGTTTCCTTTTTTGTCGATATGTCTGGTTCTCCTTCGCGAGTTCGAGGTAAGGCTCCTCTTTTCCCGGAGTCATCGAGTGATCCCGACCTGTCTTCTGATTCGGGGGGGACCCTTGCGGCCCGCTGGGAAAGGGCTAGGACGGATCTGGGCCCTCCCCCGGGTTTTCCTCCCCTTCGTCTCTCTTCGTTGCCTGGAAGGGATAAATTGTCTCGCTTCCGCGTTGCCAGGGAGTGGTCTTTCTTTTCCAAGGTTTATCGGCAGTGGATGGAATTCCGTGACAGGGTCGTAAAGATGGACGAGGAGATCGAGGACCTGAAGCGGAGAAACACGGATTTGCAAAGGAGGGTTCGTGCCCTTAATGAGCAGCTGCTGGAGTATGAGGTGGACCCCTTGCTGGAGAGCTCTTGGGAGGAAGAGGGGGATTCTCTGGAGGAGGAGTCTTCTTCCAGTCGCTCGGGTGATTAGCTTTTGTGGGACCAGGCCTCCTTTGCTTCTTTGTTCCTCTCCTTTTTGGTACCGGGCCTGCGTGCCCGATCTTTGGTTTTTCCCTCTTTTGTAGGCCCGTGGGCCAGAAGGATGTGACTATGAATGGATGGATTTTTTTGTGATGTGTTTCTTATGTTGCTTCCCCTGTCTTGTTTGGTTGCTTTTGCACTGTGTTTGGCGTGGACTGCCCTTGTTGTGGTGTTGTTGTTTTTTGTTTGAATCCGTGTGGGGTTCTGGGCCTTTATCTGGTGCGCTAGGCTTTTTGCCCGTTGTGCTGGTGTGCCGAGTGCTAGCGCCGTGGCTCAAGGCCCGGACGCGCGTTCCTTCTTTGGCGGGATTACGGTCGGACCTTCTTGCTTGATTTCCTATTTCCGGACCCTTCCTGCTGGTCAGGTGGGGGGGGGGTCGGGTGATTAGCGGCGATGAGGGTCGGACGGCGGGTGACGCGTGTCGCAATCGTGCGGTCTCGCCGCTTCCCAACGTCTTTCCTTGTGACAGCTCGGTTTTGCGGGTGTAGGGACGACACGTGGCGGGGTGTGAGTGCGGCGCCGTTTTTTATGTCCCATGATACCTTTAGTCAATTGGATGAATTGAGGTAGAGGGTTTGCTTGTCTAGTCAAAGAATATCGAAGGCATTTATGAGGGCCTTGGAATGCGAGAAGGCGTGCTGGCTTGTCCCGCGGTTCCTTCCCGAGGAACCGTGGTGCCGCCGCGCCATGCTGATCATTTATCGAATAGGAGGCGGACACGCGTTGGGCAAGTCGCTTCGTTTTCCTGCCCGCTGGCTTCTCAGTTGGCTTTTATAAACGACGACTCTTTTCTGTTTTTTTTCTACGCAGATCGCTTTTTTGCTCTTTTTTCTTCCTTTGCTATTTTTCTGCCTTACTTCGAGACTCGTCTGAGATGTCGCTGCCTTTTGAGGGTCTCTCTATTGGTGACGAGGGGGGCGCTGCCTTCGAGGGGGGTTCCCCTAGCAGCCCTGAGACGAACCCTGAGGGGCTGGAGCCTCGACAACCAGTTCCTGAGAGGAGCCTGCCTCAAAGGTTTCCCCCACGTTTTCATCCTCCTCCCCCCTACGAGAGGGAGTCTCATGAAGCTTTCGTTCACCGCAACCGTTCATTCTTTTCCTACGTCCATCGTAGGGAAATGAAGGTCTTCAGCCGGATGATCGACATGGATCGGGAGATTGCGGCCTTGCGTGCGGAGAATGATTTGCTGAGGAACCGGGTGCGGTGGTTGAATGACCAGAGGGCGGCGAGCCCAGCGGGTCCGGGCTGGGGGAGCTCTTCGGAGGACGAGCGCACCGATGGGGAGCTTTCTGACGCGGATAACTCTTTCAGTGGTTAGTCGCTTTAGGCCGGAGGGAACGGGATGTGGGAGGCTTTTGGAGGGGCGCTTTCCTCTGTTTTCTCCCCTCCCTCTTTTTTTGTTATTTTGTTTTGTTTTGGGGGCATCCGGGACCCGGGCCTGCGCGCCTTATCTTTTTTATCTTTGCTTTCCTTCCCCCTTTTCATAGGCTTGTGGGCTAGAGGGGGAATGGTTGTGAATGGCTTCTTTTTGCATTTCTGACTTGTACTTCATGCTTCCTTTTTATTCGCGCAGTAGCTGAGCCTTTTGGATTTTTCCATCTGGTGGATTTGTTTGCCGGGCCCTTGTGACGGGTCCCGGGCCTTTCTCCACGCACTTGGGTTTTTCCATCTAGTGGATTTGGTTGTCGGGCCCTTGCGACAGGTCCCGAGCCTTTCCCCAAGCACTTGGGTTTTTCCATCTAGTGGATTTGGTTGCCGGGCCCTTGCGATGGGTCCCGAGCCTTTCCCCACGCGCTTGGGTTTTTCCATCGAGTGGATTTGTTTGCCGGACCCTTGCGACAGGTCCCGAGCCTTTCCCTATGCACTTGGGTTTTTCCATCTAGTGGATTTGTTTGCCGGGCCCTTGCGACGGGTCCTGAGCCTTTCCCCATGCACTTGGGTTTTTCCATCTAGTGGATTTGGTTGCCGGGCCCTTGCGACGGGTCCTGAGCCTTTCCCCACGCACTTGGGTTTTTCCATCTAGTGGATTTGGTTGCTGGGCCCTTGCGACGGGTCCCGTCTTCGGATACTCTCTTTTCGTTGGGCGGGGAGGACAGGGAGATGGCTTGCTGGGGAAGCCATTCAGCGGTAGGGGCAGTGACGTCTTTTCAGCCAGGGGAGAGTAGCGTTTCGATTTTGACGGTTCCCTCGAATTTCCCAATCGGTGCCACGTGTCCTCGTCCCATCGGATTAGACAGGGAGGGGGACTAATCGACGCATGTCGAAACCCTAACTCTTTTTAAGACCCTTTTTTTTGTTGGGGATTTCATCCTTGCTTTTCCTTTGTTTCTCTCGGGTGAAGTGGGCTCCCTTCTCCGCTGGGTCCTCCAGGCGCTGTTCTTCACCAACTCCTCTGGTCTTTTGTCCTTTCCTGCTTATCTGCCTCGGTGAGTTTTGTGTTTTTTACTTCGTCTGTCGTTTGGTTGTTTTACGATGTCTTCCGACTCAGTAGAAGTAGTGGAGAGGGTTCTGCCAAGGAAAAGGAGGTGGTTGGTAAAGGGTGAGGACGGTGGCTCTCGAGATGAGCAGCAGCCTAGGGAGTTGGAGGATAGCTCTGAGGCTTCTGGGTCGTCATTGGGGGCCACTCCCCTTGAATCTCCCTTTCGTGCTTCTTCTGCTCGTGAGGCGGCGATTAGGGATATTCGATCTGGCTCCGTCATTCGCCCTAGCCCGGTGGCGGGTTATAAGAGCACTTTGGGAGAGGGGGCGGCGGAGAAGATTAGGAGGGCGTTTCACATTCCCGATGAATACGGGATTAGGGTTCCCTCTTTTAGGGAGGGGGTGTGCGAGGGTGCCACGGAGGAAGAGGTGGCCTTTTATGTCGAGGCTTTTCGGGCGAGGGTCAGGTTCCCGCTCTTGGGTATCATAGTGGAGGCCCTCGAGTTCAACCGGGTGGCTCCCTCCCAGCTGGCGCCTAATAGTTGGCGTACTCTTTTGGCCATTGTGGCCAAGGTGGGCCTTCACAAGGTTCAGCCTACCCTTCCTCTGCTTTGGAGTTGCGTCGCCCTCAGCCCATTTGGTGAAGGGGGAAAACAGCTGGTTGTACCTGACCCAGCGTCCCCAGGTGAAGATCGCGGCGAACTTGCCTTCCTCCATCAAGAAGTGGAATGAGGAGTTCGTATTCATCATTCCTCCGTCGGATGCGGATTGGGGCTTTCCCCGCTCTTGGAGGCGTTCTGTCGAGTGGTGGAGGAAAGGCCTTCCTGACGAGTCTGACTGTAGCAGATTTGATTTGGAGAAACTTGCTTCCGGGGAGCCCGTCGATGTTTCATAGTTTAAGTGGGAGAGGGGCCTGAGGAGGCTTGGTTTGGTGGGCACCGTAGAGGGGAGGGTCTGCTATATGGGTGAGGGAGCGGGGGAGAGTTCTGCCAGCCGTTGTGGTGAGCCTTCTTCCCCGAGTTGGTCTCTCCCCCCCTGCTTCCCTCTTTTTTTTCTTTTTCTTTTATTTTAGCTTGCTATTTGCTTCCGGTTGAGTCATTGATATGCTTCTGTTTTGGGCAGCGGACATGTCTTCTCCTGACAGAGTTGGCAGGGGAAAGGGGGTCGCGGTGGCGGCGACCGGGGGTCCGGCTGCCCGTAAGAAGATCCTTTCAGACTTTATGGCAGCGGCCAGAGTCGAATGGACGCAAACAAGGCTTCCCTCATCCGCGCCGTCGAGTTCCTCTGGCCGGTCAGCCGGGGCGAGGGGTGCGGTCAGGCCCCCTCCCAGGGAGTCGGAGCCCCCTGCTAAGAGGGTGGCTTCTTCCGGTGCTGATAAGGGAAAACTGGTGTGGACCCCGATCCTGAGGATGGTGCCGAGGGAGGGACGCGAGGTCCCCACAGCAATCCTCAAAGATCTCCACAATATGAAGGAGAGCTCTGCCAAGGAACTCTCGAAACTGATGCCACTCTCACAGCATAGCATGAGTGGCGATATAAAAAGAAAGAGATATGTCTTGATCTGGAGCCGGGGCTCGAAACCGAGACATACCTAAAATAAACTCAGAGTCGCCATCCATGGACAAGCCATGGAACCAAAACAAATGCTCTGTTTGCAATGGATAACCAGAGATACAAAAGGTCCGTGTCTGGTGACGAATGGAGAAGGTCCGAAGAGCGCCCCCAATTCGCCCGAGTGCGAACACTTGGTCTCTTATGCCATTTATTATTAACCTCGAAGAGTTTTGGGCAAAAATCTTGTGAAATGGGAACAAAATATCCCCGGGAAGACGTCTACCTAATCATGCATGACCAGGGGATAAAATAATAAACACACACAAAATAAGATAAAAGATGTGTCACCTAATGACAGCTAGGTTATGAGTGACATGCCTAAAGGGTGTCTAAGTTTTGATGTGCAAACACATGCAAGCTATAGCTAAAGGTATAGGATCAGCACAAGAAGGTAAGAGAACACATCAAAACATATAATAACAACACAATAAATCCTAAGACTCTAAAACATTAGCCCGAGTCCTCGGATGGTCTGGTATTCATCCAAAGAAGCCTACGTATCCCCGCCTCCACGAGAATCAAGGCAATGTAGTTCTCCGCACCTATTCTAGACTAGGATGCCTAAGACACCTAGACCTCTATCTTAGACTCGATCTAAAAGACCGGACTAGTTCTTAAAGCTTCTTGCGCGATTATTTAAATTCCAAATGGATTGTAGATTTTAGGACACCCTATATGTCCTAACTAAATACAGGTTAGCCCTAAGCTAATGCAGGTAGTTCCTACAACCTATGAGTAACTAGGCTGTGTGTCCTAAGGAAAACAATGGGATCACTAACGCATCCTAGACCTAGTCATCAGTCGGCGATGTGAATCGCCAACTGACCGGACGGAGGCGCTCCTATAACTCTTAGGACAAACCCCTAACTCTAAAACAAACACAAACAAGCACACAACAAATCCAAGACAAACTCCTAACTCTAAAACTCTCTATCTTGGACAAACTCCTAACTCTAGAGGAAGATCTTGTTGAAAACAAGGTTTTGAAGAAAAAAGGGTTAAAGCATTTATTTACAAAGTTTGGCTGGACTTGGGATATAAATCCCAAGCTGCACTACGTACCTCGGAAGAGGATCAAGCCAACGTAGTTCGAAACGAACTCTCTAACTACACTCAGAACATTTTAAAACAATTCAAATGTTTCGATATTTTTGGATTATAGGTTTCTGATGTTTTCACCCTTTTGGTCAAAGACCGGAGGGAAAATACAAAAACAACACCCTATGGCCAAATCCTAGGGCTAAAAGGGGAAACTAGGCTCTAATAATACCATTATAAGAGCAAATGAGTCAAAGACTCTCTAATAACACCGCAAAGGACAAGTGAGTCAAAGACTCTCTGAAAGAAAAGGAATATGAGTCAAAGACTCTAACAATACCAACTAAAAGGATAAATGAGTCAAGGACTCTCTAAAAGAAATGGAAACATGAGTCAAAGACTCCAACAACACCAACTAAAGGATAAATGAGTCAAAGACTCTCTAAAAGAAATGGAAACACGAGTCAAAGACTCCACTAACACCAACTAAAGAATAGACGAGTCAAAGACTCTCTAAAAGAGAATGAAACACGAGTCAAAGACTCCACTAATACCAACTAAAGGATAGATGAGTCAAAGACTCTCTAAGAGAAAAGGAAACACGAGTCAAAGACTCCACTAACACCAACTAAAGGATAAATGAGTCAAAGACTCTCTAAAAGAAATGGAAACACGAGTCAAAGACTCCACTAACACCAACTAAAGGATAAATGAGTCAAAGACTCTCTAAAAAAATGGAAACACGAGTCAAAGACTCCACTAACACCAACTAAAGAATAGACGAGTCAAAGACTCTCTAAAAGAGAATGAAACACGAGTCAAAGACTCCACTAATACCAACTAAAGGATAGATGAGTCAAAGACTCTCTAAGAGAAAAGGAAACACGAGTCAAAGACTCCACTAACACCAACTAAAGGATAAATGAGTCAAAGACTCTCTAAAAGAAATGGAAACACGAGTCAAAGACTCCACTAACACCAACTAAAGGATAGATGAGTCAAAGACTCTCTAAAAGAAAAGGAAACACGAGTCAAAGACTCCACTAACACCAACTAAAGGATAAATGAGTCAAAGACTCTCTAAAAGAAATGGAAACAGTTAAAGACTCTCTAAAAGAAATGGAAACACGAATTTGCACATTTGGCAGAGGTAAAACACCCAGCCGAGCCGGACAGCTACCTAGCCCTAGGGTGCAACAAATGAGCAACCCAATACCCATAAGGGTAGGGGTATGCTGCCAAGCCGAGTAGGGTGTTCTCCCAAAACCAAACAACGCACAGAGAGGAGGACTAACGAGAGAATGAGACCGGGCGGGTCTCCCAAACACACGCAAAGATGGGCTCCAAGTAACCTTATCATTGCCCTTGCAAGGGGGAAGCGAGGCTAAGACAACTAATTGAGAGGATTCATAAATAAGGCCAAGCAGGCCTTCCAAAGGCTAATTACTTACAAAGCCAAGACAGATGACTCCTTAATAACATCAATATAGATCAAATGAGTCAAAGACTCCCCCGATAACATCAGCACACAAACGAATGATTTAAAGGCTCTCTAAATGAGGCAAGGCATGCCTCCTATGGGTACACCATTTATCAAAATCAAAGCAACCTCCCCGAGGTTAAGCTAAAAAAGAGGCTTGCCTCCAAAGGAGGATTGCCTAACGAGACAAAGTATATCTCTTAGCGCAGGGGTCTAATATCTAAAGAAATTTAACAGAAATCTATAAGACTGTGTTAGTCTATCCAAAGAGAGAAGAAAAGGCTACCAGATAATCACGAATTCCATTCCAATCTTATAAAAATAAATCAAGTGTTAAGCAAAGAAGAATTTTCAATTAAAAAATACACAACCTATAGCAATCATAAAATGATAAACAACATAAATTAGTCCAGACCAGCCGCTGGATAGCCTAATAAAGCAAAAAAACAATATCAAACACTTCTATGCCCAACCACAAACACCACCCCAATATGGGGATGAAATCAGATGATGCTAAAGTAATCATCTGATATCATAATACACATGATAATATTTCTAATCCCGCCTTGAAATCAGACAGTACTCATGTCGATAATATCGAATAGAGTAGTCATCTGATCTCCTTCTTTCCTAAAAACAATTTATTTAAATAAAATTTAAACAAATATGATAAGCTTCAAAATAATCTCACCTGAACAGTCCATTCATTATTGTCTTCAGAACCTAACTCAATGCTTAAGATAAGAAGAGTATTAGAAATATCAAAAGATTATGATAATTCCAATTAGTAAAAATTTCAGTGCATACAGGGGACATCAACTTGTGCAGATCCAAGTGCGAAGCGGTGAGCCACAAAACATAAAGACGGGCTCCAAGTAACCTCATCATTGCCCAGAGAAGGGTTCTTTAAAAAAAATGGTTAAAAGAAATCCAAAAGGTTGGGTAGGCCTACTAAACAAAAGAGGGGAGCGCTACTTGGATTGAGCGAGTCCCCTAAGGATGGGCTTGGGCTATCGCCTTCATCGTCCCTTCAAGTGAAAAGGCCATCTAAGATTTAAAGGTGCCTGAAAGGAGAAGAGAGAAGAGGGTACTACCACAACCATGTAAGTCTCTCTAAAGATGGGCTTGGGCTAACGCCTTCATCGCCCGGCAATTCTCTATACATTTAATTCTCTAAGCATGGTGCAATATCTGCCCGGTTTATAACACAAGCTTATCAATCGCGATCAATAGCATACAACAGATAACAAGGCTGCCAACTTTAGGATTCTTATAGACAATCATCTTTACAAATGAAAATTTGTGAGAGGCACTTAACAGGTTGACACCAAAATCATTTTCACATGAATGAAACCATTTATTGAATTCAAAACACTTAGCACTTCGATGAAAATTATGACATAAAGCAACCAGTAAGTGGTCATAATGAAATCGTCTAACGGAAATCATTGGTTTTCAATAAAAAGCATTTTACAGACTTGAAACTCATCATGCAACACAATGAAAATCATAAGGGACTGAAAGAGAACATACATCAATGATACAAGATCACCCACAAGAAAAATCTTATCTTGATAAAACTCTCTTCATTAACGATCTGCTACACTACTCACAGTGGAGAATAGCAATTTTTACAAATAAGAACACCTTTAAAGCTTTCGAAACTAATATTTCATCAAAACATATATTCCTCATTTAGCAAGAGATGAAATAAAATTATCTTATCTTATCTACATAACAGATTCAAGCGAAAAATTACCTGATCCTTTTTCACAGCAAAATTTCTGATTACAGAGATCAAGGTGAACTGATTGCTGAAGCTTGCTAGAAAAAGAAATTCACCAGAGATGCTTTGTCAAGCTCCAGCCAATATCAAGAAAATGCACATCTGCTGAAACTTGCGGGTTGGGACGGCCTCGGATCGCCTTTGCCGGAGCTCTTTGACAGAGAACCAATTCCCACAATGCCAAGGCAAAATTTGGGAAGCGAAAATCAGGTTGGCGGCCGACGAAGATGAGCCGCCGACCCCTATCTCTCTTCCTCCTCTGCTCAGATTTGGCTCGAGCACAATAGAAGCCACACGAAAATTTTCGGAATATGATGACCAAATCCTTGGTCCTCTCTTCTTATTCCTGAACAGGAAAATTGATCTTTGATTGAGATAGAGGTGGGAGTGAGAGAGCAGAGGTGGGTTGCAAAGGTGTTGGTGATCGGATTCTGGTGGGATGATCGGAGATGGAGGAGAAGGTGAAGGTGGAAGGAGGAGATGGGATTGAAGTAGAAGATGGTGGTGGTAGGAGAAGATTAAGAAGAAGAAAATCCCCAAACCCTCTCCCTCTCTCTGTATCTCTCTCTCTCTCTGCTTCTCTTCTCCAATCTCTCTCTGCTTCTAACAAAGTGGGTTTCGAAATGGGTTTAATGGTGTACCGAGAGAGGGGGTTTGATGGTGCGGCCGGTGGTGGACGAAGGATGGTAGGATTCCGGCAAGATTGCCGGAATCAATGGAGGTGGGTGGTTGACGGGGTGGAGATGAGGCCGTGGAGATGACGGCTCCTCCCCTTCTCTCTTTCTCTCTGCGATCTCTTTCTCTCTGTGATGGGTTTTAATGGTTTTCGCCGGTGGTGGGTAAGGTGAAGGAGAGATGGAGGTGGTGGGTGGAGGGTAGTGGTGGTGGATGAAATGAAGAAGAAGAAGAAAGAAGAGGGAGATGGCCGGCCGGAGGTGGGGATGATGATCGGCGGCCTCAAATCCCCTTTCTCCACCCTCTCTTGCGATTCTGTGCTGCCTCCCCTAACCCTAGTCGATGGTTTTTTTTTTATATGGAAAGCAATATTTTCTTGCCCCCTTTTCTTCCAAGACAGCCCCCCTTAGTGAGTTTCAATAATTTTTCATGCTAGCAGGGGGGTCAAACAGAAAACAAGGGGGATTAGGGTACGGTCAAAATGGGGTGTCTACAACTGGCCGGGGGCCTGTCCTTCTGCATCTTTTGTGGAGGATATGCCGAGTCGGCTGGAAGGGTCGGTTATGACCAAGTTGCTTCTGGAGCAGATGGAACTTTCTCCGGAATTTTATCGGGCGAGGGGAGAACTTTTTAAGTCCGACTGGAAGGTCGGTGTAGAAGACAGCATTCTTGCGAATCCTCGGGTTGGGGTGGAGTTTGGGTTGATGGCCGCCCTTCCTGGTGACAAGGCTGAGTTGGAGAGTTTTGACCGTAGGGTCCTGGGGGCTCGGTACCTTCATTCGATGTCCTGCGTAAGTACCAGATGGTGGGCCCTTCTGTTTTTGTTTTTCCGCCCCCCCCCCTTTCCCCTTTTTTGCTGTTTTTGTGGCAACCTTTCTGACGTTTTTTGCTTGTGGTGGGGGCTTTTGTAGGCCTAAATTTTTGCCAGGAAGATGCTACAGTATATGATCGAGGACGAGTCCGAGATCGGCGCTTTTCAGGACCGAGTCCGTAAGTTGAGCGACGACCAAGAGAAGGGCCAGGCTGAAAAGGCGGCGTTGGAGGACACTGTTACCCAACTCAGGACGGAACTCGGGGTTTCCGAGGACGTGAGGAATCGCATGGCGAATCAATTAGTTGTGGCCCAGGAGACCTTCACTGCGGAGCTGGCGAAAGCGCGGTCGGAGTGGCGCCACTCCGAGGAATTTTCAGGGCCGCCACTACCTTCAACGTTGATATTGAAATAGACGCTTTTGCTGAGTGCCGGCGGTGTGTTCGCAAGGTTGATCCCTCCTTTCCTCTCGAGAAGCTGAAGCATGAGGCGAAGGAGTTTACTCCGGGGGGTCCTTTGCCGGTGCCGGAGGATACCGCGAGGCCGGCCGACGATCTGGCGGTTGCCCCGAAAGCTCCTATAGTCACTGAGACTCCTGCGGGAGCTCGGTGAGGCTCGGGCGCCCTTTGGATTTCGTTTTTGCTTCTTTTGATGGTTTCTGTAATAACATTGTGGACCCTTCTTTTTTTTTGTATGCCATGTGTTGTTGTGTATGCCATGTGCCGAGGGCTGTTCGAGCCTTTTGGTGTTTGAATTGCAATTTGTTCGGCGAGAGCGTATTTGGTGCACCCCAGTGGGGCGTCTTATTTATGGACGGACTATCTTCCTCTCGAGTGATCAGCTCGGGGTTAATGGGTCCCGCCTGCCCTTTAAGGGGTGTAGACACCCCCATTTTGCTCTGCTTTAATCAACAAAGAAGTTAGTGTTCTTGTTATCAGTCTGTTTCAGTGTTTTCCGTTCCCTTGTCCGTCCATTATGCTTTCTCGATCTTTTCAATCATTTCCGCCATGTTTCGCATTTTTCTGCTAAGTGTTGAGAGGGGTTGTTTGCGAGAATCCGAGCAAGGGAGAAGTTGGACCGATTTGATGGGCCCGCATTGAATATTTTTTTAGATTTGGATCAAACGGGGGGCCCGCTTTGTTTTTAAATGAAAAATGAATTTCGAGCCTATGTCGATCCAGTGCATAAAAATGTCCATCAAGGGAATAGTCAAGATTTCAAGGAGGTTATTTTAACAATTAATTTTGTTGTGGCCAGCAAATTGAATTGTTCGGATAATACTCGAAAATAATTTTTGAGGCACAGCTTTATGAACTAATGGCTTGGACCATCCCATGGAGGTGATATTTGGAGGATACAGGTTATCCATGTCATGGCCTGTCAAAATGAACGGTTCAGATCAGTCTTTGGGAACAGTCCGAAGAGGTGCAATCTTATTCCTATTATAATCCAACAATCAACGGTCAAGATTGTCAAGTGGCCCCATCAAATGGACAATGTAAATCATGAGAGTTCATGAGGCAGGACCAATTCAAGTCGCGGTTAATCAATTAAGCGGTTCGGATCATCTTATGGATGCAATTTGCAGGGCGCAACCCTGGCTCATTTAAATGGACGATTTATATTATCAAGTAAGGTGTGCATCTGGTTTCTTTTAAGTGTACAATCAGCCCTAAAGAAAAATCCGAACCATCAATTCTTTCCTTATGTATTTTAGGAGGAGGAATCCGATGGAATCACATTGATTCTTATATATATAGCCATCTATCCTTAAAAAGGAGGATATTCTGTCTCACGTGTTATTGCATGCATTGCATGGTAACTTGTTGGAAAAAATACCAAGTGAAGGGAAAGATTCTCAAATTAGCCATTCACGGTTTACATACGTGAGTGTGCTAGTTGGGAATATTTGAATCAAAGCAGTAGGTCATTTAAAATAGAAAGGTTAGATTCTCTTCTTTGATGTATAGTGTTACCATGCCTAAAGAAAAAAATCTTACTTTAGAAGCAAGAAAGTTGCCGTGTGAGTTTAAATCAAGAAAAGAATGTTGCCTAAACTCTTAAAAGGAAGGAGGGGAAGGAAAGATAGGGAGACGGTTCTCTTTTTTTTTAAGAAAAACAAGAGAAGTTCTGAAGAAAGAAAAATAAAATTTTTTTTGTGAAGGAAGGAACAAAAAAAAAGAAAAAAGGGAGGCTCTGTTTGGTGGTTTTTTAGGAACAGCAGCTTGCTCGGGAAGAAGAAAAGTTCTTCTCCTCTCCTCTGTCTCCCATCTACACCCCACCACCTTACACTCTCTCGGTCTCCCTCTAACCTCCCCTCAAGCACAGCCGAACCATCTCAATTTTTTTTACAAAAACAGAGATCGGCTTTTGAAAGAAAAAAAGAAAACGAAAAAAAGAAAAAAGAGCCTCCCTCTCTATCCCTCTGTGTTCTCTCTCTCACCATCTCGTTCGGTTTTCCTACTCTCTCTCTCTCTCCCTCTGTTTACCATCTCCCTCAAGCTCTCTCTCTGTTTTTTTTTCGGTTTCTAAAAAAAGGGAAGAAGAAAAAAACGTGGAAAAAAACAGAGTGTTGTATACTCTGTTTTCTCCCTCTCTCTCTCTCTCTCTCTCTCTCTCTCTCTCTCTTTCTCTCTCCCCATCTTACTCTCCCACCTTTCTCACACTCTCGCTCACTCTCTGTCTCACCCTTACTCCCTCTCAATCTCAATCACTCTCGCTCACTCTCTGTCTCTCTCGCGCTCACCCTCTCTGCGCAACACTCTCTCCATCTCTGTGTTTTTCTCACACTCCCAAGCTCTCTATCTCTATCTCTCACTCCCTCTGTTCCTCTCTCTCTCTCTCTCTCTCTCTCTCTCTCTCTCTCTCTCTCTCTCCCTCTTCGCACTCTCCCTCCCTATCTCTATCTTCCCATTCACAGTGGAAATAGTAAAGAAAAAAATAAAAAAGAAAAAGCAAAGAAATAAAGAGAAAGAAAGGAGGTCGGATCGCACGTCGGCGGAATTTTCGGATTTTTCGGCTCTTGGATTGGGCGAGGATCTCGACTACAGGTAGGTGTATGATTCTCAGATTTTTCCAGGATTATTTGGTATTTTTTATGTATTTTGCATGATTTTTAAGCATTTAATTGAATTTAATTCAATATTATATGTGTGAGCTAAATATCATGATCTGCATGAGTGTTTCAATTCCGATTCCTCCCGAAATTTAATACAACGATCTATCTAAATAGACTAAGATAACCATCGGATCGGATCGGACATTGGATCAAAGGTTTTCAAAAATTTGGGTGAAGAATAGAATTTTATTTAAAATAATGGCTGAGTAATTGCGAAATTCGGAAAAATAGCCATCTCAGGATGATCTATTTTTTGGAATTTTAAAATTTTCTTGTGTTCATCATATTAGAACAAGATCAAAGGATATTTTCCGAAGTCATAATTTTCTCGAAAATCGTGTTTTAAAAATAGAAAACTCTTCAAAAATATCTTTTTGACGAAGAAAAATAAATTATATACTAAACGGATTCAACAATTAATGAAATTTTGTGGGAAACTAATATGAGACTGGTACATTCTACCATGAATTTTTGAGAAATTTTGGATTTGGTTTGGTATATTATTTTATGCTCTCTTTGAAAATTATCAGATTTTGGGAGAATTTTTACAGACATCAGATCACAGATAAAATTCAAATTTTTTTTACAGTAGTCTTATATTCCATATTTCTAGTTTTTGTAAAATTTAAAGTGATTTAGATCTTGTTTCATATGGGATGTAGTGTTAATTCATAATCTGGTCTGAAAATTGAAAAATCCGAAATTGATAGTAGATGGTTTCTAAAATTCATACAAATCTCACAGTATGCTACTTTTACTTATACCTTACTACTGTAGAAATTTCATTGAATTTAGATTTCTATTTCTAGTAGTTTCTGTGTTATGTTTACAATCTGGTCAATTAATTGTTAAATCAAAATTAAATATGAGCTTAATGTTAAAATCTGTAAAAATCTGCCAGTAAGCTACATCTCATCATATCTTGCTGCTGTAGAAGTTTCAAATCATTTCAAATTTGTTTGCAACAGTTTCACTTGTAAAACCACTCATATGGTTTAAAATTGATAAAATCCATTAAAATATTGAAATTAATTAAAAATCAGTTTAAAGCTTCTAAAAGAACCTTAAAATTCTGTCATATGTTCACTCCTCAATTCATTGAAACAGAAATTTTAGGATCTTTAGATTTCCCTGGAAAAATGGCCAGTGCATCCATAATCGTATCCCAATTGCAACCGATCTTTGACAATTTGAATATTTAAGCTATAGCATGTTGTTGGCTTCGAGGTTACTGTCCACGGAAATCCTAAGATATGCCAGGCAATAAGATGCTATAACCTAAATATTAAATTGCGCAAGGAAAGAGCGCACGATTCCCTCCCTTGGATGCCATTCTGGGCCGAAATTGGTGAACCCTAGAACCATTGGTATTCCTTAATTGTCCATAAACTGAAAATCCTTAAAATCTGAAATTCATTAACTTCAAGAACTGAAATCGATTCATCTCGTGTCTCTCGGAACCATTGGATTATGGTTTCCGTCGTAAGAACCATTAGAGCCCAATTTAGGAACACTGGTGTCGTGTCGTGTCTTAAGTTTTAGGGAGTCTTAGGTTTTAAGGAGTCCTAGAGTTAGGAGTCCAGCCTCATCACGGACGTTTGCTATGTATAGCAACCGTGCCATAGGTCTAGTCACACTAGTCACCCCATCTTTCCCTAGGACAAGCCTAGTAAACTAGGATGTAGGCTAACCTGCATTAGTCTAAGAAACAATTTGCATTTAGATAAGAATCATATAGCATCTTAGATGAAATCCTAGGATAATAAAATCCAAAACTTGAATTAAATAACTCCTCTTAAAACTGTTGAAACAGTCAAATCAGTCTAGATCGGTGTCTTAGTTGAGTTAGGCATAAGTAGCTTAGCTTAGGTGCACCGAACTACGTCGACTCTGATCCCAGTGAGGCTTGGGTACGTAGGGAGCTTGGATGTTTGATGGCATACCAACCGCGAGTCGGCACCACAACAAATTGTGGTGTTTTGTATATTAATTTTCTTGTAAATGCTTAATTAAATCACTTAGGACTTTCCATGAAATTAGAATTTTAGGAGCACTTTCACTTAGATTGAATCCAGAGAAATTAAGAAATCAAGATACACATTTATGATTCACATTGAAATTAGATCATAGGATGCATGTCACATAGCTAGCACATTAATAAAGAGTTGAATGAGCCATTTAAAATGAATTTAAAAGAGTTAGCTTTTGGAATCGAAGACCGATTATCGGGCAGGAATGGTGCATGTGGTGGATAACTCCCCATACCTTCCATTCTCGTAACCAGGTAGCGAGTCTAGATTTCTGGTTAATTACGAGTCCTAGATCTCACATCTAGGTGGCGACTCTGTCAGTCTCTTTTGTGCGAAATTCGGATTGCCTAGTGATCCCAAGTTCACATAAAAGGTGAATTAAAATCAATAAAAAGAACGCACACGCCAATCGCGTGGGTACGAGAGACCAAGAGAGAGTGTGGCGGTTCGCGCCTCTCCCCTCTCGCGGAATCGGGTCCCACAAGGGGAGGTCTTTTTTTTTTTTTCATGGGGAGCGTTTTAGGGTATTCTCGGGGGGATCAGCCTCGATGCTACCTCTGTCTCACTCCCTGTCTTTTTTCTTTTCATGGGGAGCGTTTTTAGGGTATCTTTGGGGGGGGGGGGTGGCCCCGATGGTACCTCTGTTTCACTCCCTGTCTTCTTTCGGGTCCCTTATTTATCATGGGCCGGAAAGTGGAGATGTGTACGGCTTAGGTAGAAACGCTATCCCATTGATTTGTTAAAGAGGAAAATACATCTTTGCTTCTAGAACACAAAAGAGAAACAAACAAAACACTCGTCATACTTTTTAAAGGAAAACACAGAACTTACCCTATCTTTTCACTGGTAAAACTCTCGGAGGTTGTCCATGCTCCAACTTCGAGGGACTGGGGTCCCGTCGAGGCATTCTAGTTGGTAGGCCCCGGGGCGGAGTGCCCGAACGACCCTGTATGGTCCTTCCCATTTATGAGCGAGTTTCCCGGAGTTGCGGGGGTCGGATACCTCCGCCCGTCGTAGTACTAGGTCTCCGGGCTTTACCGAGCGCTTTTTTACTCGGGTGTTGTAGTACCGTGCCACTTTTTGCTGGTAGGAGGCGATTCGGAGGAGGGCCTGCTCTCTTTTTTCGAGCACGAGGTCGAGAGTGTTCCGGAGGAGTTCGGAGTTTCCCTGTTCGTCATAATTCTCCATGCGGAAGTTGGAGAGGCCGATTTCCAATGGAATGACTGCCTCGGCCCCGAAAGTTAGGCTAAAAGAAGACTCCCCGGTCGCAGTTCGTGGCGTTGTTCGGTAGGCCCAGAGGACGCTAGGGAGCGCTTCTACCCAGTTCTTTCCAGTTTCTCCCAGTCGCTTCTTGAGGCTTTGGAGTAAGATTCTGTTAGTTACCTCTACCTGCCCGTTGGCCTGTGGGTGTGCTACGGAGGTGAAACGGTGTTCGATGCTCAGATTATCGCAAAATCTGCCAAACTCCGTACTTGCGAACTGGGGTCTGTTGTCTGTTACGAGTATTTTTGGAATGTCGAAGCGGCAGTTCACATCATGATAAAAAAACTTCTCCGTTGCTTTCGAGTTGGGCTTGGCCACGGCTTTGACTTCGACCCACTTGGTGAAGTAGTCGATGGCGACATACAGCATTGTGTGTCCCCCCGGGGCTTTTGGGAACGGCCCTGAGGTTGCTACTTCTTCCGCCCGTACCGGGGGCGGTTCCTGAAAATGGGTAGCCCGAACAGGGGGAGCGCGGCTTAGCGTAGCCTGCCTCCCGCTGTCTTGCTGGTGTCCCCTTGTTGCGGGGGGCAAGGGGCTATTCGCCGACTGGGATGGCGTTCGGCGAGTCGGTGCTTGCTTTTGCCGGGGATGACGCTCCCCGGCTATTCCTCGTCGCCTTCGTTATAAGCTTCCGTCTAGTCCTGCGTTGTCAGGGGCCTCTCCGGAGCCGGAGCGTTCGGCGGGGGCAAGCGTTGGAGTAGTTCTCGGCGGAGTTCGTTGAACATCTCCATGGTGGGGACCATCTGCCGTGTGCTGGAGGAGGGCTGGTGTCGGCCCGAGAGCGGTGAGTCGGGCTCCCGGGAGATTGAGGTGTGGGTTTGTGCCCGTTGAGCCTGGCTCCTGGTCATTACCCCTATTTCTTGCTGTTGGGTGTGGTTTCTCATCGCCATAAGGCGTTCAGTACTCGACGAGTCCCACGGATGGCGCCAATATGATGGCGTCTGAATCCGGGTCTGCGATCGCGTGGTCGGTAGAGGGCCTCCGCGGGGTCTGCAATCACAAACAAAGGGGGTCAGGGGGTCCGGGGTGGGTCCCGGACGACCACTTCGACACCCAAGTCAGATCCTTCGACTAATCAATATAAAGGACAGCAAGGAGGAGAGAGAGTTTTGGCCGGGTTTACCAGGACCAAGGCGCAGATTCTATTCTGGGCGTGTGGGTGGATGGGTCGGAGGGGACTAACCGGGAGAGTGGGATTAAGTTCCCAGCCTCTTTTGTCGTAGTCCTGCCTCTTTTTCCGGTTGTTTCTGTGAAGAAAAAGATCGATCGTTTCTTCTTTCCCTTGCCTCCCTTTTAAAGGGTGGCGTGTGGGCCTCTTCATCATTATGGAGAGAAAATCTTCCTTAGTAGGATTGGGCCGTCCCTCTGTCCGGACGGCGCGCGTGGCTTTGGTAGGATAATCCCTTCCGCAATTTGTGATGATGAGATTTGGGAGATGAGAAGGCGACACGTGTCGTGGTTGAGCCGTCTTGCCGTTTCCCTATGTCTTTCTTCATGATGGCGGGGCTCTGGTAGTGCATGTGTGACACGTGGCGAGCAAAGGGGGCGGTGCCGTATTTATGTCTCATCATAAATGATGGAAAACAGTGAATTAAAAGGAAAAAATGTGAAAGGCTCAAGGGAAGAAAATTGTAGAAAGAGAGCGAGAGAGAGAGAGAGAGAGAGAGAGAGAGAGAGAGAGAGAGAGAGAGAGAGAGAGCTTGATGGCTTGAAAATCTTGCGTGGAGCTTTTGCTCTTGATTTTTCATCGTTTCAAGGGTTGTAGAGGGGCCTATTTATAGGCGAAATGGGGACAGAATGCTATTTTTAGTGATTCAATCAAGGGTTTTCGAAATCCGATTTAGGGCAAATCTTTTGGAATGAAATTAGTTTAAAACAGGAAAGTTTTGGGATTTTAAGTGGATTTGGCCATTTATGGGAGATTTGGGTGGAGAAATGGGAAAGTTTAGGGCTGGTTTTCAATTTTGGTGGGAGAAGATGATAAAAAACTCGTTTTTTTGGCTCAATGGCATGAAAACTTAAATTCGAAGGATCTTTTGGCTAGTTTAATACTTAAATGGGGGAGGGCATAGCTTGTAAATAATGGGAGAAGCAAGGGCGTTGTTTTGATTTTGAAAAAAAAAAACACGTGCTTACAAGTTTCTATGAAATTGTGAAAGGGAAGTGATATATCTCCCCTTTTGATTACCAGGGACACCCAGAGCCAGTGTATCAATGACTAAAGTGGGGCTGATATACTTGACGCCAGAAGAATTCAATGGGCCTGATTACCACGTACACTGGCGCTAGGTGTCCCTAGTAATCAAAAGGGGCGGATATATCACTTCCCTTGTGAAAATGTTGTCATTTAGATAAATGTGGGCAGCACATATCTAGAATTTTATAAAGTGATGGGGCGCATTTGCAACTAATCAGGGCGCCCTCTTGATATTTGATCCAACTATAGCAGACTTGGATCGAATATCGAATATCAAGGCGGCACTTATACGGGCACCGTATAATTTCATATATTAAACTATCTAGGTGTTTATACCAAGAATTTAATTTTTGAAAGAAAGGGGATTAAATGGCACAAATGAGAAGGTTTTTTTTTTTTTTTAGTCAAATGCTTAGGAATGTACATAAACCTTATGAGTGTAAACTTTTTTTTTCTTATTAATAAATTTTGAGACCGATTACCCTCCTACATCGTGCTGCCCCACAACGCTCTTCATCGCCCATCACATAACCGTCGGATCTTTTTGACGGACACGATTCAATAGCTTTAAAACCTAATAAAAAAGGTTGCCGGTAGCCCTTGGCTCCATTTTTCCTAGTTTTTAGTACGAGAATATTGGTGGTGTTGCCGATCAAAATCCCAATTAGGTTAAAATCAAAATCCAAACACGCTTTTGTCGCTCGTCAAATTCTTCTTCCCCGAGAACAAATTCCATTTCAATGGATTCCTGGCTAGACGTGAGGGATTTGTAAGAGTGTTCATTATATAATTTAAAAAAAAAAAACTCCAGATCGGAACTAGGTCCGAGTGGCATAAGGGACTATGTTCGTTTCATTTTTATTTTTTTGGTAAGTAAGTTGGGGTTAGGCGGACCCTGACCAGATAAAATAAAGAGAAAGAGAATTACAATCTAAGGGGCCTCAAAGGCCAACAGGCGGGGAAGATGCTCCAACAAACAAAAAGAACAAAAGAGACAAGAAAAAAACATAAGAGATACAGGACTATGTCCTAGTGTAGGGGACTCCAGAGGAATCAGTTGCAACAATATCTTTGACAGTGATTGGAGTGGACGACAGAGGGATGTCATCACCCTTGCAAGGGCAGTCCTCTTTTGAAAGGAAATCAGCGACTGATTTTGCTTCTCTCCAAACATGAGTTACTTTCCAGTCAAAAAAGACAGTCAGTTGAAGGCAGATTCTGTCCATCAAGGTGAGGGCCTTCCATGGGCAGGGGGCTTGAGAGTTGATAATATTGACTGCATTGAGGGAGTCAGATTCTACCCAGATTCTGTTGAGGGCTTTTTCTGAGCCAAAGATAACCCATAGTTAATAGCTTTCAGTTCCAAGATTGTGATGTCATCACCAGTAGCTGGAATAGATAAGAGAGTTAGGACAGAGTTGGGGTCCCTAATGAGACCTCCCAAGGAGGCACAATTAGTAGAAAGGGATGCATCAGTGTTAATTTTGGCAACACCGACAGGGGGCTTGATCCAGGAGCAGGTTTGGATAAGATTAGGTTTCAGATGAATAGGGATATTGAAATGGAGAACTACTTGGAGGCTTCTGGGGGAATGATTATCATGGAGGTGGAGGAATCTGATTCTAGATTGAATCTTGTCAATGATCAGATAAAGAATATCTCTTTTGTGGATTGGGGTGCCTCCATGGAGCCTTGAATTTTTTTCCTGCCATATACAGTATATGGCTGCCCCAAAAGAGACTTTCATGGCAATGGTAGATTGGTTTGAGCCCCTGAATTGATTTCTAACCCATTCTTCTTCATCACACAGAGTTTTGCCAATTTTCCTTCTGTATTTAAATCTCCAGAGCAGAAAGTTCCAAATCCATTTGGAGAAGGCGCAATGAAAGAAAAGGTGGTTTACTGATTCTAGCCCTAATTTACATAGAAGGCAAGCTTGATCAGTTGTAATACCCATGGGACACAGACGGTCTCTTGTTGGGAGTTTGTTGATGATGCCTTGCCATGCTGTGAGAGCATGCCAGGGAATGTTTCCTGAAAACCAAATGGTTGTGCACCAGGGGACTTTCTGAGCTATGATTCTGACTTCATTCCAGGCTGATTTTGATGTGAAAATACCATTTGAGCAAGGTTTCCAAATAGCTTTATCAAGGTAACCAGTGCGGATGATTGCAGAAGAAATGATATTTTTTAAGTCGGCGAAGTGGGGGAGATCAAACATCTGATCCCAGATGCCATTAAGGAGAAGGCTATTTAGGTTGGCTTTCTTACTGATATTGGTTAGTAGTGAGGCAGAGGAGGATTGGTTGGATATAGGCCCTTCAAGGTGCCAAGGGCGGTCCCAGAAGTTGATGTTTTCCCCTGTTCCAACAGAATAGCAAATTTGTTTTTTCATGATGTCCCTGGATTGGAGGATTCCTCTAAATCCCCATGAAGGATGACTGGGCATCTTCATTAGCCAAATGCTTTGTTTTTTTACATATTTGAGTTGAACCCAGTCATTCCATAGGGATTTCCTGTTTGATATCAGCCCCCAAAATTGGTTCATTTGACCAATACTATTGGTGTCTTTGATTCTTCTCAGACCAGCTCCCCCTTCTCTTTTGGGAGTGCAAATGACCTCCCAAGAGATGGCATGAAAATTTTTGTGTCTATCTTCTCCTCTCCAAAAGAAATTTCTTAGGATTTTTTCAATATCATCTAACACCCCCGCAACAATGTTGAAGGAAGAGGGACCAATATATTTGAAATGAGTTAAGGACAGATCTGATCAGCTCAAGTCTCCCAACGCGGGACAAGTTTTTGTTGGACCAGGTGGTGATCCTTTTCCTAACTTTAGAAACAAGGGGGATGCAATCCGAAGAGTTCAGCCAGGAGGAGGTTAGGGGGAGACCAAGATATTTGATTGGGAGGTTGCCTTTAGGGACTTTTAGAATATCAAGGATGGACTCTCTACCATGGATGCAGGCTTTACTGAAGAAGATTTCACTTTTTCTTCGGTTAATGTTGAGGCCAGAGCACATTTTGAATTTATCAAGGCAACTAAGGATTACTCTAGCTGTGGATGGGTTTGCATCTGCAAAAATCATCACATCATCTGCAAAAAGGAGGTGAGAAATTTTTGTTTTGCTCCTAGAAAATGGAGTTCCAAGAGAGCCAATAGATAGAGCTTCATTTAGGAAACAAGACATCATTTCCATGACAATGGTGAATAGGAGAGGGGACGGAGGGTCTCTCTGTCTCAAACCATTTGAGGATCTGAAGAAGCCTTTAGGGGATCCATTTAGGAGGATAGAAAAGGAAGGGGTGGAGATACATTGAGATACCCAGTTGCACCAAGTATCATTGAATCCCTGTTTGGACATGAAACTCAAAATGCGTTGGAGATTTACATTGTCAAAAGCTTTTTGGAGGTTGAGTTTAAGACAGATGGCTTGTTTGGAGTCTTTTGAATGGAAGTTGTGCATGACATCATGGGTAAGGAGGATGCTATCTTGAATGAGCCTACCTTTTATGAATGCTGACTGGTTGGGGCTGATGATGTCACTAAGGACTCCACTAAGTCTGGAAGCTAGAATTTTGGTGATGATTTTGTATAAGAAATTGCAAAGAGAGATAGGCCGGAATTTGTCTGGGGAGGTTGCATCTGCTGATTTAGGGATCAAAGTGATGAATGTGGTGTTAAGCTCCAAGAGCATTTTACCACAATGGAAGAAATTCTGAATAGCTGTTGTCACTTCTTCCCCAATGAGATACCAAAAAGCCGTGAAAAAATCAGCATTGAACCCATCAGGTCCAGGGCTTTTGTTTCCATCCGCTTGGTGAATGACTCTTTCAATTTCTTCTTTGGAGATAGGGTCGGTAAGGGAAGAAGCTTGAAGGGGGAAGATGACCTTTAAAGGGTCAGGGACCTGCCTGAAGTGAGAGTCAGGAGAGTTGAGGATGTTTCTGAAGTAGTTGACAAAAACTTCTTCAATCTCTGTTTTAGAGGAAAAGATTTCTCCATTGGGCTTTGTCATTCTGTGGATGTGGTTCATGTTCCTTCTTGAGTTGATGGCCGAATGGAAGAAATTGGAGTTTGAGACCCCAGATTTAGCCAAGAGATTCTTGCTTTTTGCCTGACAATGGCTTCCTCTTTCCTTGCTACAATGAGGAGGTTTTCTCTGATGACGCTTTCTGTCTCTCTGAGGGAATAGTTTGTGGGATCAACGACAGTTTTAGACTGAATTTCATTTAGCTGATCCTTGATAATTGGGAGGGTGATGTCCATTCTTCCATAGATTTTGTAATTCCAGTTTTTGATAGCTTGTTTCACCAACTTTAGCTTTCTGACTACCCTGAACATGGGAGTCCGCTTGAGATTGATTTGCCACATTCTTTCGACAACTTCATACAAGGAGAGGTCTTCCAACCAAACAGAGAAAAATCTAAAGGGGGGGGGGGGTGATCCCTGGAGGATTCAGGGTGAGTGTGGATAATGATTGGAGAGTGATCAGAAATGGCGGGGTTTTTGTTGGCAGCAAAAGACTGAGGAAAAAAGGAGAGCCACTGATCATTTACAAGAGCCCTGTCCAATTTTCTCAGTTTCAGATTTTCATTTTTTGACTTGTTTGACCAGGTAAGGGCTGGACCAATAGTCTTTAGGTCTAGCAGGGAGCAATGATCGATACAGTCGTTGAACTCTTTCATGTCTTCCCTTCTAGGATAAGCTCCTCCCAACTTTTCATTGATGTATCTGATAATGTTGAAGTCTCCAATTATCAGCCAAGGGGAGTTTAGGGTCTTTAATCTGTTGAGGTTGTCCCACAAGGTTCTCCTGAGAATCCCAAAGTTGCTAGCATATACAGCAGTGAGAAAGAATGAATGTGCTGATCAGAGTCTCCCAGAGGAGTGAAGTTAATGTAGTGGGGGTTCCAGGCTACCCAAATCCTACCCTTGATCACATGAGAGTAATTGGTAACAACATTCCAATCAAGGCAGATTTCCTGAATGAAGGGGGGGAGGTCATCCATCTTAGCTTTTATTTCAAGGAGGCAGATTATCTCAAGGTTTTCAGAGGAAATCAGGTCTCGAGCAACTCCTCTCTTTGTAGAGAAACAAAGACCTCTAATGTTCTAGCATGCTAGCTTGATCATTGGAGTTGGGAGGATTTTTATGGGGGCTGAGGTAGCATCTTGATGGGGTTTTTGCATAGGGTAGAGGCAGAGCCTGCGCAGGTGGGGAGGATTGAGAGGAAAGTTTTGGTGAGCAGGATTGAGAGGGAGGGCAGGTGTGGAGGGGGATTGATGGTCCAGACCCAGGGGAAGGGGAGAAGGGAGGGGGATGGATGGGGGGAGGGGTGATGGGTATGAAAGGGGGAGGGAGATTTGAGATAGGGTCCGGGACGAAACAGGCTATTGACTGGGTCTGCCATTGAGGATAAATCGGTGGAGTAATCAGAGTGGGGGGGGGGGGGGGGGTTTGGTGGCTCCATTGGCCACAAGACCAGGAGAAGGTTTCGGTACCTCTTTGCCTTTGCCATTAATTGGGTTGCTCTTTTCTATTTCAGATCTTGGAGGAGGATTGGATAGATCTTCCTCTGTTCCTTCTTCTGCTCCTTATTCTTGGACCTCACAGAGTAGGATGTCAAATTTATTTGAAATGGCTATGGGTTTATCCTTTTTGCTCTCCAGAGTTGTGGTTTGCTTTGGCCTTGATCCTGGATTGGGTTTCCTAGAGTTTGTGACTGGGTTGGGGATGGCCGTTTCAGTGGGGTTTGAAGTTGAGTTTTGGGTTGTCTCATTAGGGGAGGGTATCTTTTCCACTGCTCTCCATTCCTGCTTGGATTTTGGGTTTTCCTCTGTAACAGATTTTGGGCAAGCTTTGGCGGAATGACTGAAGGTCATGCACTGGGGATAAACAGAGGGTTTCCATTCGTAGAGAACTTCCTGAGATTGGGTTCCTTCAGGTGTTTCTATGATTACAGAATCAGGGAGTTTGGCTCCAATTTGGATTTCAACACAAAGTCTAGCAAAACTCAATCTTGCGCATTCTGTAGTATGGGAATCCATGTAGAGGGGGTGCCTATCAAGCTGGCAATTTTGCTTATCCCATTTTGATTCCAGAACTCGAGTGGGAGACCTAGGAATTTGATCCAGATAGGTACTCTGGTTATTTTTTCCTGATCTAGAAGAGCTTTAGGGTTCCATCTTTTGATGACGAGGGGTTTTCCAGCATAGGAGTGATTTTCTATTTCAAGGACAGAGATACAGTCTTCTGGGCAGGAGAACTTGAAGAGGTAGAATCCTTTATGGAGAGCCATGAGCTGCATTTCTTCCTTGAGTTTTCATTTCCTTGTGAGGTTATCTTTCAAATTCATGAAGTACGGTCTTTTCCCCCAAAAATAGCCAAGAAGACAGTTCCTCCATTTTTCACCTCCCGTACTGACTTCATCGGCTCCGAATTTAGCTTTTTCGTTTCCTTCAGGAGAGACATGGGGGTTTATAAATTTCAAAGTAGGAGAGATTTGAGTGGTTTCTTTTTTGAAGAGGTACTCCAAGGTCTCATGAGAGAAGGGTCAGGTTCAGTGGGGTTTTGAGTTTCTTTCCCCTGTTTAGAGTGAGCTCCGGGGGAGGTGGGTATTTTAGTCAAAGAAGTGGATTCAACATATGGGAATTTGTGGGCCTGGGAAGTGGTTGTTGGTGGTTCAGCAGTTGGAGAGTTTTGGACTTGGAGTGTAGCTGATGGTGGGGTGGCATTGAACACAAAGGACGGGGGAGTTGCAATTGAGTTTTGGAGAGGGCGGGAATGGGTTCTAGGGAGGATAGGGAAATGAAAATTTGACTTTTCTGTTCCATTCCTGAAATTTTCAAAGTTGGCAACTTTTGGTAGCCTACGGTTTAGGTTTAGTGAGGGACCCGGGGTTAGCCCAGGTGGACCGGTGGGTAAAGTATGTGATGGGACAATTAGCAGGCTAGGTTGACTAGCTCCAGGGCTATTCTCGGAATGGTAAGGTAGGTCTTTCTTTTTATGGATATCTACTTTGCTTCGAGGGGAAGACTTGCCCAAAGAGGAAGATGGATCATTTGGTTCGTCTTCTCTAGGGGAAAGATTCGTCTGGGGAAATCGGGTCAGGGTAGGAGGTGGTGGGGCAGGTTTGGTTTTGGCAGGGGTGGAAGGTGTGCTCTTTTCACTCAGACAAGTTCTCCGCGCAAGAAGTTTTGGGTTGGAAAAATTTTTCGGTAGTTTCTTGGAGGGACTAGAGGGTTTAACGTGAGGGGGAGGTCGAGTCAGTTTTTTGTGCAGACGAGTTCCGGTTTTTGAGTGGGTATCTGGGTTATAGTCTATGGATTTCCCTTCAATCGGAGAGAAATTAGGGCACTCAAAGAATCTGTTCTCTGGGACTATGTTTTCAGGGCACTCGATCCCAGACTATGTTCGTTTCATTGTTCTTGAATAGAAGCTTATTTGGAAAACACAAGTATACTTCCGTGTGCTGCGGTTCAAAGCTAATTTTGAGAAATTATTGATGAAAATGTGTGCTCCTTCTCTTGATTATGAATTGGAATTGCCTTTGAACTGTTTGATTAAGTTGTGCAGGACCTTGGCCTCAGATTGATCATTTGAGAGTTTCTCCATATTAGCCTAGCTATTTGAATTGCTATCACCTTATTGGTTTTGGGAGCTTAAATGCTTTAGATTTATTAAAAGAGGACTCATTGTCTAGACATGAAGTTGCCTTGCTATTGTCGTGCCTTTGAGGTGTTTGATTTAAGTTGTGAGATAAATGGTACAACCTCTATATCTTAGTATCCCGCCAAGGACTGAACCGTGGGCCTCCTTTTTCCCCCATGAACCAACACAAAAATCGCATGCAGATCCCTAATATAGAAAAAAAATGGAAGAAGAAGAAGAAGAAGAAACGAATAACAAGTGGGGTGCGCCTTCGATTCGGTCTCACCGTTCTTTTCTGGTTTTGATCATCCCTAAAAAAATAAAATGACGAAGATGAGCGGAATTTTTTAGGGATGATCAAAACCATTTTTTCGGAGAAGAAGAGATTTTATTTGACGGGCAACGAAAGTGCGTTGTGATTTTCTCCGTGATTGTGATTTTGACCGGCAACACGGACGACAATCTCGCACTAAAAAACAGGAAAAATGGACAGAAGGGCTACCGACAACCTTTTTCATTAGGTTTTAGAGCCATTAAATCTCGTCCGTCAAAAAGATCGTTCAGTTTCTTCTTATAAATTTTTTAGTCAAATGCTTTACAGTTTCTTCTTATAATATTGATCGTCCATATTCAATTTTGAAAAAATTACAATATATCCTTCCGACTAAAATTTCTCAAATAAATCTCCCAAAATTTTAGTAACTACTAAAATATTTGGTTATTTGACTTTCTACATTTTCGTATCCATATCCTTTGGAGGAGAGATCGCCTCTTCTAAGCAACATTAAAGTACCCTTAAGTCTAGGAAAAAGACTAAAATGCACTTATGACAAAAAATGATCAAAATACCGCCATAGAGGCTAGAATGACTAGAATAGCCCCGAGTCATGAAAATATTTTGGAATACCCCTACATAGGGTGAAAATGACGAAAACACCACCGAGTCATCCTAAAAAAAATAAAATCACCCATGATCCAAAAATGTTCAAAATATCCCATATTGGGTAAAAATGACCCGACTCTCTTTAGTTATGGAAAATAAACTTAAATAGCTCTATATCGGGTAAAAATTAGAAAAATACCTTTAATTCATCGAAAATGACTTAAATACCCCCATGATATAAAAATGATCAAAACACGCCATATCGGGTAAAAATGACCATAATACCAGTGACTCATGAAAAATGACCAAAATACCGTTATTCATGAAAAATAACTAAAATACACCGGTGTCATAAAGATGATGAAAATACGCCAATTGAGTAAAATTGAGCAGAATACCCCTCAGTCATAAAAAATGACCAAAATGCCGCTAGTAATGAAAAATGTGATGAACAATCAAGTAGATGCATATGACATGTGTGTTTTAATGCCTAGTCATTTGTATGACTTTTAAATTGGTATTAGATTTAAATTACTATATTGGATCTAAATTTGTTGTCCTAGCAAAGGCATATGGTGTCAATGTCTTAGTAACATATATTGTTTTACATTTTAGTAAAAAAAGTCTTATTGATTAATACATTATGAAATATTTATTGAAAATTTGATTCCATTCCGATGTTGATCTGGACTGTACCAAACGCTAGAATCGGAATCACGATTGATTCCCTAGATGAATTCCAGTGCTTACACAAATACTGGAATTGAAATTGTTATTCTGTTTACAAGAGGAATTGGAATTGGATTGGAATGTGATACAGATACCAATTCCTGCAATCCAAACCCACCCAAACGGTAAATAATCCTCTCGCCCAAACATTCCGCGAGTGTCATCCAAGCTACACTTCAAAATCTTTAAAAAAGTAAGATATATTGAGGTGAGCTAAAGATGTATCGTATCATGACATGAACATGGAAAACATCACTGCAATCAACTTTAGAAACTAAAACAAGTTCTCATGACACAACATACAAACAATCAACAACCCACTACTCAGAGTTATTGCCACTGTATCCTCCCTCGTGATGGACAATTTAGTTTATAGTTTCGCAACACTTACTAGAAGATGAAAGGGATCAGTCCTTCAAGGTCACGGTGAATTTTCACAACACCTACTAGCCCAAGTCTCCTGTTTCCAGCACCTACTGGACAAGGTCAATCTAGTTTCACATCATCTACTAGACAAGGTCAGCCTAGTCTTACATCACCTATTAGACGAGGTTAGTATAGTTTCACACCACCTACTAAACGAGGTCTTCAGACCGATCGTACGTGGCCTCGCACTAGCTTTTAATACACCTATTGGTGCATGTAAGGTTAACCAACACAATTAGACTAAGGGTAAATAAAATCAATTTACAACACCATGGTCCACACAGACCCAATGTTTAAATGGAAAACCTCAACAAAAGATGTAACCTTAAGGGTTCAACCCTATCCATGTTTTGATGATCTACAAACTCAAATTGATTAATACTAATGGCTTTGCTTGTGTTGTTGTTTAGTCAGGTTTTATCAAATTCAACACTAGATGAACAGTGAAGGCATGAAGGTGAACTACACATGGTGACTCATCTCATTGACCCAAATTGGAGATTGATCAAGATTGAGTCAAGTCACATGGATCAAAGAAAACTCAAGAGTTCACTCACTCAAGAAGATTGGCCAAAAGCTCAAAGATGTACCATTGGTGGTGACCCATTCAAAGCACATTCAAAGTAGCAATTCAAATGATAGACCCACATGGACCACTCAATGCCAAGCCAATTCAAGCCATTGAAGATGTTGAAGCCAATGCAATCAAGGTTCCCAAATATTTTTATTTTTATTGGAGATCTCATTCATGTGGTTTTGCATTTCAAAGCTTTTTTCAAACCAAGTTACAAAACCACGCTAGACCTTAGAGTTTTTCATGAAAAATCATTTTCAAAGGCACCATAGGTCTTAAACATACCCTAAAAATGGTCTTAGAAGTTACCAAAGAGAATCGGGCATAAAAGATAGAAGTTGGAAATCATTAAGAGGCAAAATTGTTTGACCTTAAACTTTGTCCCATGGATGATCATTCCAAAACATTTTTAAATATTTTTAAAACTATTTTTAACAGATTCCTCTCGTTCTTCTGATATTCATAGGGTATAAGAACATCGAAATCCGATAAGAAACGAGGGAGATATGAATTTTACAAGTTCAGTGTGTGAAACCGAGTAGTTGTGTTTCTTGCCCAAACATTTACCATTTTGCCCCTAATGATCATATCCTCTTTTGGGCTATAAATACAACATTTATGTGCATTAAAACTTGAACTTTAATGATCAAAATCTTCACTTTGAACTTAAAACTTTCATATTTTCAAGTGTTTTGAAAATCCTCCAAGAACTATGAACTTGCACACCACTTTGAGGAAGATCTCCTTAGGCTTTTATTCTCTTTATTCTTTGGAGAGATTGTGAGCAATTATTGTTGTAATCAATTCTAATTAAGAGGCTAAGTGTTCTTCCTTTGTTTCTCTCATTTGTTGTATAGAGGATTTTCGCTTCATCCCTATTGAAAGAAGAAGCTTGCTTGTAAGAGGGTCTTACGCTTGGCCCTTAAGAAATGAGAAGCTTGTTGATTGTAATTGGCTCATTGATCCGGCCATTAGAAGGTGGATTGAGATAGTGGAACCCGCGCACGGACGTGGAGTATGGACATAGGACTTGCTCCGAACCACTTAGATTCTTGTGTTCTTTGTCTCTTTCACTCTTCTCTCCTTTGTCTAATATTGTTGGTAATATCTTTCGTTATTCTCTTATAAATTAATAAGGGCTAGTTGCACTTTTAATTTCTAGGGTTTAATACACATTGTAAATTCAAAATTTTAAATTAGAGCCAATTCACCCCCCCTCTTGGTTTGCCCATTGGGATTTCAAAAGGAAAACCTCAACAAGAGAACAATTACAACTAAAGCACAGCGCACTTGATCCATAGGTTTTATAGATATAAAACATGCTTAGCATGCTCCAACATAGCCAAGCTAGGGTTCACATGAGCATCTAGCATAGACTTGGCATAAAGTGACCAGGACCTACGGGTCCACCCTGCCTGCCCGTAATTTACAGGTCCGGGTCACTAAATTATTGACTCGTTGAAATTTGACCCAGCCCGTACGGGTCTCGTCAAAACTAGGCTTGGCCGTATGGACCCGCGAGTGCTCGTAAAAACCCAAATGATTGAGATTATATATGGTGTAAGCCCTTATAGTCCCGTATTTTTTAGAAAGTACTATACTGACCACATCATAGGATGATCTAAACCATCCATGTAATGGAACACAATGTAAATAAGTTGTGCCCCAAAAATCATTTCCTTAGGATGATCCTAGCTCCAATCAATAGAGGATTCCATACATAATAATATGCAATTCCTCCATAGATCAGGGGGCTTGGATCATCCTATAAAAATGATTTTTTAGGCACGAGCTATTTAAGTTACGGACAATCACATGGACGGTTTGGATCATCCTATTATAGGGTGGGAATAAAAACAAAAAAAAAACCGGGTGACCTGTGGCTCCACCTGACCCATACGGGTGGGGTCCGAGTTCACCAAATTGTGAGCAGTAAAATTCTGGGTCATTTATGACCTGGCCCGTACCACCCGGACCTGTACGAGTTGTGTGAAACCCGGAACCGTACGGGTTGGGTGAAATCCGGCCCGACCCACCCGTTTGCCAGGTCAAATCTTGCATCACATCGGTCTGTCGAACCCATGACATTTCCACGGAAAATAGTCAACATGCTACAAAATATAAATCATCTTCCAAATCATATGCAACAACATACCATACTTGTTCCATAAATTTAAGGCAATAAAAAAATACTAAACCATGCTTTCAAAAGAACTCATCAACATACGTGATATTCAAATAAATTTATGTTAGTCCATAACATGGTTTCCAAAGCATGAATTATATGCAAGAATGGTAAACACCAATATATGAATACAAGTTATGTACATAATTTCCAATTAATATCCTCCCACAATAAAGTCTCTTTCAAGGGAAAAATCACTATATCACCTTTATAACGAAATTCTATGCTCTTCGAAAATCAGACTCAATCACCTGGCATC
The DNA here is from genome assembly GCF_043159265.1 of Tasmannia lanceolata. NCBI lineage: Eukaryota > Viridiplantae > Streptophyta > Magnoliopsida > Canellales > Winteraceae > Tasmannia > Tasmannia lanceolata. The sequence goes on along the minus strand of NW_027518680.1, from coordinate 50,768,744 downwards.
AATTAATCATTCAAATCAGCATAAATGTGTCTTGAAATGGGTACACAGATGTCCTAGAGGTAAGAAACACTCCTTGATGCCTAATCCGAAAGGAATAGGTAGGCCGTATTCGTGTTCGTCTTAGTATTATGAGATTGACAATATTAGAAAGTCATCAAAAGTTTTTGTAACTCTTTTAATAAAAAAATAGATTTCTCAATCTTTCCGCAGAGCCTAAGAACACCGAAATCGGATAAGAAATGAAGAAGTTGTGAATATATAAAGTTTCAACAAAAATTGTCGAAAATGAACCAACCCACAGTCGGATGTCTGCCATTTGCTATACATTTGACTGAGAAAACCTAGTTTGATGATACGTAATGACTGGGCATTCGACTGCCGCGGACTGGGTTTTCTCCCGAAACACAAGTTTAACACCTATTTTAAAGTTATGAGGGTTTTATCTCCTTCGTTTTTCATCGGAATTGAGTGCGGTTGGTCTCGTTGGAATGTGAGGTGCTAAAAAAGACCAAAACAACTCACTGAAATCCACCTAGAATTTTTCCAAAATGAAAACATGACCCCTCTTTAAAACTACAAATACCATCCTTTGTTGAGATCTTTATTGATGTTGGCGGAATGGCTCCAAATAATATCTCCAAGGGATTCTGTAATGGGAAAATCCCTACATATCCAGCAAAAGACCCCAAACCACATCAGACGATGGTGGCGTCTAGATTTGGGCCATTCGGTCAAGAATCTAACTATGAATCGCCTTTCACATGCTAGATCACTAATATTTTATTATGTAGAGTGATCAAATTAAACTTTCTTACCTCGAAGATCGGCACTCGAACACTAGATCTCTTCCGTGGCCACCGTTCTCTCTTCCTCTAGGGTTTGTGATGGAGAAAAAGTGGTGTTATGCTGAAAATCAATGTAAGAAGGTCCATTTTCCCACGTAGTTCTTCGGTCAAACCAACTATTCTCTTCTCAAAGTAAGAGTTAATTTGTATTTATAAGCGAAAACCTAGATTTATTATATATTGACTAATTTACCCCCACTTAATTCTGAATTTTCCAAGGGTGCCCTTAAAACAACGTTGACAGAAATACCCTTGTGTAAATTCATTTGAGGTATTTCAATTCTGGCCAAGAGACTTTGAGAACAACTTGATATATAACTAACACCTTTGGCTCCAAGATTCTCAACTAGGGGACATAAATTTGTATCTCTCTAATGGAACTTAACCATAATACAGTGACCACCGTCAAATAGAGTCAAGGGATATTTCTAAAAAAAACAAAGATCTAAATACAGATTTTGAAACGACCTGACCACACTTTGCAAATATTTTCCAGTTCTAGGTCTCCTACTCGCCCTGATTTTGTTTTTCCAGCAGCAGCTCCATGCCTAACCCACTCCGCAAGGCCACACCCCTTGGAGATGCTGAAAAGATATCTACGCATTTCAGGGAGAGGGTCCACATATATAGCCCAGCAAATTTTCTTGCCTTTTCGATCTGGGATTTCATAATTTTCTCCCGATGTTCTATTCCGATTAACTGAGACTTACACATAAATAATCCATCTCCATAAGTTCTCACCACATATGATGTTCCTTAAACCTTGTCCCAATAAATCAATAAATGATAAATAATTCCTATGTTTATTCAAAACTCACCTCAGAACTTTATGTCTTCCAACACCCATATGGTCCTTGAACCTCAACTCCAATAGTGTAGAATTCATATCTCATTCTCTAGTCTCCCTAAGTCATCAATTACGTTCTCATGGCCTATAGGATCCTAAACCTAAGCTATTATAGTACATTAAGTCATAACTTATATTTTAATAATCCTCAAATTCATACATTGGGTCCTACAAAACTCCTCGAAGTCATGAATTAGCTTAAATATTCTACAAGATCATGAGCTAAGCTCTCATAGTGCACAAAATCTTGACCAAATTTCCACTAGTTCCACATGTGACATCAGCTCTGAAGGTGGTGCAGCCCAAATACCAAGATCAAACAAAACCAAGAAAGAACAAGGAACAAGAATAACTCGTACGAAATCTCACGTATACCGTGAAGATAAAAATTTATTGAAACTCAAAAACTCCCCCAACTCCAATCTTCCATCTCTTTTATTACATCTCTAAAAGATTTCCAAAATATTTCCAAAATCTAAAAAAAAGTAAAAATGATATTGGCATATCTATCTCAAATATTAAAGTTTCTTTAGCTAAAAACTAGCCATGAATAAGAAAAGCAACTAGAGCCCATCAAATTTAGTAAATAGCTAAATTAGAAAATGATAACCTTTTAGGAAACAAAATACTCAATGGAATAGGAAATCATATTTTCCAAATCTTGAAACTTGCTAAATCTCAAAGCTTGTAATCTTGCAAGCTTTCCAAGAATGTAAGTTTCCCATATCTCAAAATCAAGTAAGCTTGGTGTGGATTCCATCCCGGAGGTCGGTCCCACAAGGGTGTTTTTTATTTATGATGATAGCGCCTTTGTCCATTAGATTTGAATATGATTGCTTTTTCCATAAATTTAGGATAAAAATCCTAACTTCACGAAAGAAGCAACTGACCAGAGTCGCCACCTAGATTAGGGATCTAGGACCCATGATTAACTCTGTTAATTTGGTCTACGCTTCGAATTCTGGGTAAGTTACCTGGTTACGAAGTCGGAAGGTGTACCGCACGAAGTGTACAGCACCGACCTTGCCTAACTTTTGAAAGCTTTAATTATTTAGGTTTAAGAAAGGGGGTGAATGTGAACTTTATTAACCTAGATGCATTCTAATTTTTTTAGCCGTTCACAGTTTAGACTCATGCGGGCCAGGAGTGCATCCTACATGAAACTACATGCCTATGTGCCTATGTGATTGCTTTGAGATTGAGGAGATTTGACTTGAGTTGAATTTGATTAATTGATTTGAGGTGGAGTGACCTATGCTATATGAACCTAGATTTAATGGAATGGACCTAAGTTACATTTTTAGTATATTTGTGAACTTTGGATTCTAAGAATTCTATTTTGAAAACCTAGAGTGCCACTTCTAAGTTTTTCAATCCTAGAACCTAAAACTTAAGAATTTGGAGGTTTTGATTTTGAATTGAAGTTTTCCAATTTGATGTAAGTTCTTAGATTCTTTAAGGTTTTTTTCTTTAATTCCAAAGAGTTCTGAATTCAACAAAGTAACTAAGCATGCAAAAACCAAAGCAAACAACTAGCAAGATGGCTAAACATGTGATTTCTAAGCATATGATGAGGACAAATAATAAATAAAGAAATCTAAACATGCAATTAATCATTCGACTAAGCAAAAGGAAACATCTAATATGCAAAACGGTTTAAGGAAAAGGAAAGGGTGAAAAGGGAATGGAAGAGATGAAGAAGGGTGTCGAAAATGAAAGAGGCAGAAGAAAGGAGCGGAAATGTGCGGCTAAACTTGGGAGTGCCAAGTTGCCTACGTACCCCGTGATGGGGATCAAGCCACACGTAGTTCCAATGGGTTTGAGAAAGAAATGAGAACTTGGATTGGAAACTCGGGCTTGGATCTTGGAATTGGACATCTGGATTTTGGAACTTCGAATTAGATTTGGGATTGACAGTGTAGCTTGGTTGAATTAAAATAAGATGTAACTCGGTTGGGGTGACGGGAGGGTACAACACGGTTGCGGCTCGGTTTAGCATGTAGGGATGTGACCCGGTGAGACTTGGTTTGGCTTGTAGGAGTGAGTCAACTTGGTTTAGGTGGGAGTTAGGTTGGATTGAGTTGACTGAACCGGGTTGAACAAGGTTGAGTCCGAGTTAGACCGGATTACGTGGGATTGGACTGGGTTGGTCCGAGTTGGACTTAGGTCAGCTTGGGTGGGCTCGGACATGGGTTAGACTTGGGGTTGGGGTACGGCTAAGAGGATATGGCTTTGGGCTATGGTGCATGGTGATGTTGGTTAGAATATTGGATTCGGCTATGGTGATGCAGATATGTAGAAATGGCTATGGGCTGGAGGCATGGTCTGGTGATTAATATGTTGAGGCATGGGATGGAGATGGCTTGGTTATGTAGGGTACTTGATGGATGGGGGTGATGGGCTATGGCCTAGCACACATACATAGGATGGGGTGTGGAGGCTGATGGTGGATGATTATTTCATTCATCCAAAAGGGTTATTCTACTGGTTTAGGATGATCGGGCACATGGTTCAAATTGGTCACAAACATGCTCGCATGATTAGATCGGACATGTGCACGTACACAGTGCATGCATGTATGTGTCTAATATACTCGGATATGGTAGATACACACAGCCTACATCCGATTGCTTTTGCAATCACGTGCACACAATGCATCTTGAAGTGGGTTTCAATTTTAGGTTTTAAAAGGATGGGGTTTATGGCTCACGGCCACTTGGGCTCAGATTTGGGGGTTTAAGACCAAAAGCCTGCATGGGTTTATGGGATAGGACATAAAATAAAAATAAAAAATGAAGATAAAGGGGAGAGAGATGAATAAGCTAATCCATGAATGAGAGATAATTGAACTAAATTATTACCCTAACTACAACATTGATTTATAATAAAGGCCTACCTTTTCCGATGTCTGATGATGACCCTCGCGTTCTTGAATCCTTCGGTAAAGCTCTTGTTGTCGTGGACTCTCAATTCAATGCAAGAGGAAGGGAGAGAGAGAGAGAGAGAGAGAGAGAGAGAGAGAGAGAGAGAGAGAGAGAGAGAACTGAGATTTTTTTTTATGTAGGCTCTCTTGGAGTATTCAGTTGTGTCTTGGGATGGAGCAATGGAGGGGTATTTATAGGGGAGGGATGAGCCAGGTTGCCATCTTTAGGGCCTAGAGGTGTAGGGTGGAGATTGAGTGATGGAAAAAAAGGAGAAAGAATGGCCGAGATCGAATTTTTCTAGAATATTCTCCCTCTTCTTTGGCATCTTCCATTTAAGCCATGGCTATGTTCAAAATGGCAAGTATTTATGTGGCCAGGATCAAGCACTAAAGATTTAGGAACAAATCAAGGTCCAGGATGATGCCACTTGTCCTTGGAATCTTTGTGGATTTGGAAGCAAATTTCAAGACAAGGGAAATGTCCAATTTGGTTGCCTTTGTTGAGAATGGCAACAGCTTGGGTGGCTTAGATTAACTGCAATCTCCATGTGATCGAAAGAACGGGCGAGATCGGGTCTCCAAATATCCTGAAATCTTTGCAAAGATATGAAATAAGATTGGGTGGTTGAGATCAATTGCAATCCTTAGGGGATCAAAAGAATGGATGAGATGATGCCACCAAATCTCCTAGAATCTTTGTCAAAGATTTTCCAAATATTTTGAATGTGAAAATCGAAAATTACGGTTTTCAGGAGATTTTGAAGTCCGATTTCGATAATTCTTTCGCCGTTGGAATCGTTGATTTTTCCTCTTTCATTTGAGCCCAATATTGCCGTAGAAATACTATTTTCAGAATTTTCGACCAATGCGAGCCTCCGATATCCGTCGGTAGATTATTTTTCCAAAGATCGAGCAAATCGGTGGTCCGAAGAAACAACTGATTCGATCAACTTTGGGCCAACGGTTAAAAATATTAAACTATGATATTGACAACGATTGAGACATAAACAAGTTCTGTTATCAATGATTTAATGGGATGATTTCGACGGATCTCGCTTAACCCGCCTTGATCCGTGACTTTTCACTAGTTTTTTGCTTAGTTAAGTAACCCAATGTTTAATCCGGATTTGAGATTAACCTTGATTGATATTATTTTGACTAAATGATCACAAATCCTTGGTAAAGAAATACACCCAGGTCAAGGTCTGCCCTCGATCTGAAGATTTACGGAAATTGGGTCTCGGAATGGAATCAGGGCCCGGGCTGTGAAGTAACCCAAGCTTATTTTATCCCGTTTGATGATCCGCAAATTCAGATCAAGATATTAATACCCTAAAATATATTAATCCATGATAGAGGGACTCTTACATGGATTTAACACTCTAAAGTCACCAATCAGGGCATTTTTCTAATTTTTCGGATCTAATCATCTGACCAGGTACATCTCTTTATTATTGTGAGGATGCATATTTTACCAGTGAAATTTCACGGATCAATATATTAGATCATTATTGGTTAAAGTGTAGCAAAATGAGGGTGTCTACACTTGGCAAGTTTCCATTCCGCCAAAACACCTCCTTATTCACGAAAACTTTATGTATTTTCCACTTGTGAAACTTCCACTTATGAATCTTCCTAAAATAGCCATCCTCAAAATTTACTACTAATTTTTAGATTGCATCAGCCACCCCCTGTTGAGAAGAATTCGCCCTCGAATTCGATACATCATCCTTCGACGAATCACCCTTGCTTCTTCGTTTCAACCATACAACCTTTAGGAATTTGGATGATATGTGAAGTTAATTTGTAACTTGGTCACGGCAGACTCTGGATGGATGTTCTCAACTCTGTTGTTGATAACCAATGAGTAAACCGTTTCGGCCACTGTACATGTAGTATGAAGAATATTATTTTTGAGCCAACCATCTGAATTGTCTTGATGTGAAACCATTGCCTTTCGAATGACCAAGGCTTCCCCAACGTCGCCATGTAGTTCTAATATTTCATCCTCCTCCTCCTCCTCCTATTCATCATGAATGGGTTGTAGTTCCACTATATCATCTTCATCCCCGTACTCATCATAGACGGGTTCATCTTGACTTTCCACGTCTATATCAATAAGCAACTGCTTCCCTTCTCAATTCTCTAGAGTTTGATAAAGAAACTGAAAACATCTAAAAGGGAGGAAGGCTTCCTTCATTTTCTTCTTCATCTTTTCCCAAGTATTGATTTTGGATTTTCCAAAACGGGATCGTGTCACTTCCAATTGTGTCCACCATGCCGAGGCTCATCCCCTCAGCTTCAAAGCCACAAGTTGGACTTGCTTGTGGTTTGAAACCCCTTTGATCTCGAATATTCTTTCCACCATACTTAACCAATCCGAGAACTCTTCCGCGGACAATCCACCATGGAACTCGGGCATCTCTATTTTCAGTCCAGATTCCCATCTATGGTTGTCTCTTTCAAGCGGGTTCACTGGAGCCTCCATTTGCACCTTATCATGGAAAGGGTTCAGGCGGGTTTCTTCTTCCTCTTCGGTTTCTTCATCTTGGGCAAAAGTTTCCAAGTGAAGAATCCGGGCCGTCAAGTCTTCGACTTGTCTTCAAAACGTGGCTAGTTCGTCTCGTGTATCAATCTCCGCCATCGGAACGGTATGAGCGCCTCTTCTTTTCGGTGGCATGATCAATCCGCCGCCAACCGCAGGAACGAGATAGCTTTGATACCAATCTGACGCATCCTAAATACCAAGATCAAACAAAACCAAGAAAGAACAAATAACAAGAAGAACTCGTACGAAATCTCACGTATACCGTGAAGATAAAATTTTATTCAAACTCAAAAACTCCCCCAACTCCAATCTTCCATCTCTTTTATTACATCTCTAAAGATTTTCAAAAGATTTCCAAAATCTAAAAAATAGCTAAAACTGATATTGGCATATCTATCTAAAATATTAAAGTTTCCTTAGCTAAAAACTAGCTACAAATAAGAAAAGCAACTAGAGCCTATCAAATCTAGTAAATAGCTAAATTAGAAAATGATAACCTTTTAGGAAACAAAATACTCAATGGAATAGGAAATCATATTTTCCGAATCTTGAAACTTACTAAATTTCAAAGCTTGTAATCTTGCAAGCTTTGCAAGAATGTAAGTTTCCCATATCTCAAAATCAAGTAAGCTTGGCAAGTTTCCATTCCGTCGAAACACCTCCTTATTCACGAAAATTTTTCGTATTTTCCACTTGTGAAACTTCCACTTACGAATCTTTCTAAAATAGCCATCCTCAAAATTTACTACTGATTTTTGGATTGCATCAGTCACCCCCTGTTGAGAAGAATTCGCGCTCGAATTCGATACATCATCCTTCGACGAATCACCCTTGCTTTCTCGTTTCAACCATACAACCTTGAACGAATTTGGATGATATGTGAAGTTAATTTATAACTTGGTCACGATAGACTCTGGATGGATGTTCTCACAACTATTGTTGATAACCAATGAGTAAACCTTTTCGGCCACTGTACATGTAGTATGAAGAATATTATTTTTGGGCCAACCATCTGAATTGTCTTGATGTGAAACCATGGCCTTTCGAATGACCAAGGCTTCCCCAACGTCGCCATGTAGTTCTAATATTCATCCTCCTCCTCTTCCTCCTACTCATCATAAATGGGTTGTAGTTCCACTATATCATCTTCATCCCCGTGCTCATCATAGACGGGTTCATCTTGACTTCCCACGTCTATATCAATAAGCAATTGCTTCCCTTCTCGATTCTCTAGAGTTTGATAAAGAAACTGAAAACATCTAAAAGGGAGGAAGGCTTCCTTCATTTTCTTCTTCATCTTTTCCCAAGTATTGATTTTGGATTTTCCAAAACGGGATCGTGTCACTTCCAATTGTGTCCACCATGCCGAGGCTCGTCCCCTCAGCTTCAAAGCCACAAGTTGGACTTGCTTGTGGTTTGAAACCCCTTTGATCTCGAATATTCTTTCCACCATACTTAACCAATCCAAGAACTCTTCTGCGGACAATCCACCATGGAACTCAGGGATCTCTATTTTCAGTCCAGATTCCCATCTATGGTTGTCTCTTTCAAGCGGGTTCACTGGAGCCTCCATTTGCACCTTATCATGGACAGGGTTCAGGAGGGTTTCATCTTCCTCTTCGGTTTCTTCATCTTGGGCAGAAGTTTCCAACTGAAGCATCCGGGCCGTCAAGTCTTCGACTTGTGGCTAGTTCATCTCGTGTATCAATCTCCGTCATCGGAACGGTATGAGCGCCACTTCTTTTTGGTGGCATGATCAATCCGCCGCCAACCGCAGGAACGAGATAGCTCTGATACCATTCTGGCGCAGCCCAAATACCAAGATCAAACAAAACCAAGAAAGAACAAGTAACAAGAAGAACTCGTACGAAATCTCACATATGTGTAGACACCCCCATTTTGGTCCGCTTTAATTAACAAAGAAGTTAGTGTTTTTCTATCAGTTTTCCAGTGTTTTCTATTTTTGTGTCCGTTTCTTACATTATCTCGATCTTTTCGATCATTTCCACCATGTTTTCCATCTTTTCCAGCAAGTGTTGAGAAAGAGTGTTCATGAAGTTCCAAATAAGAAGAGTTTGTGCAGATTTCGTGGTCCTATAATTGTGATTTGGGTTGAACAAGCGAGCCAACATAATTTTCGATTGAAAAAAAAAAAAGTTCAAATTTCAAGGGAGTTTTAGTCTTGTTAGGGCTCACCAATAATAAATTCTGAAAATTATTCTAGAGGGATTCGGTCACTCAAATGAGGCTCATTATTTCCACAAAGAGGTTCATGAGATGGACGGTTTGGATAATTCTAAAGCAATGCGGGGGGGGGCAACTGGTTTACGTTTTAGCCCATCAAATGGATGGTTTGGATCAGCCCATGAGTAGATTTTGAGAAGACAATCAACTTCTATTGTGATCGTCAAGTTAAAGAATTCGGATAATCCTTGGAAATGATTTTTAGGCATAACTTATCATTTGGAAAGGGTTCAGCGGGGCACACCCAACTTATGTCGTGATCCGTCATCCGTCAAATGAATAGTTAGGATCATCATTAAGAGAGACTCACCACTTTACAAGGATCATCCAATTGGACAGCTAGGATCATTATATATAAATGATTTAGGTGGTCACAATCAATCTATGGCTTGGCCCATCCAACTGTTAAATGAACATTTCGGATCATCCTATGGACACAATTTAGGGGGGGCCAACCAATTTACATTGTGACTTACTAATCGGACAGTTAAGATCATCTCATGGAGGTGATTCGCAGGACACCGCCAATCGGTATCGCGACCCGTTTATATCGTGGCACCCCAAATGGACAGTTCAGATCACCGATGCAAATTATTTAGGGGACGCAGCTAATTCGCCTTGCAGCCCACTATTAGAACGGTCGAGATCATCAAGTGACCCATCATTTGGACGGTGGGGATCAGCTCATAGAATTGATTAAGGGGGTGCAACTAATTCACGTATTGAGGCTCACAAGTTGAACGGTTCAGATCATCCTATAGAGTAGTCCCCATTCATTTTTTTGAAAACTATGATGCAAGATGGAAATTCGGTCAATTTGAGATGGGCCTACTAATGCTTCAGATCTCATGTGCTAATCCAAGAGGAACTTGGCCAATATTCAATTTGGTCGTACCATTTTTTTTTTGCCCATTAGTAGAAGCAAGGACTCCATAAAATATCAATGCTTAGTGTGCATGTTATGAGGTAAGCATCAGCTTTTGGAATTTTAAGGGAAAAACATATACGTGCATGGGAGTAAGTGGGTCCCGCCAAAGCTACAAAATTTCTATTCGCTAGTTTAGATGAGCTGTTTGGAATAAAAATTTCTTACTTTTTAAGGGGGTGTTTTTTGTATGGTAATGATTCCAAGCCATGTGTAGTTCCTATAAAGAGACAAATGGGGATGATGTTGTGATTTTCTATTGAATGACACATGGTGCATTATAATTAGATACTCCAATTGTGAGGGTTGTTGCCATTCTAAGCATGAAAATAAGGAAACAGGTTGGTGTGAATTTCGGCAATTGGTGACTACTTTGGTAGCAAAAGAGATGTTGTCTCGAGAATACTGTTCATTTAATTATAAAATACGTGGAGGCTAAATTTTGGAGAGGAAAAATAAATTGGTTTCCTTTTGGAGAGCTCTCGGATCCGGTAATGGGAGAATGCGAAGATGCTAATGTTTGTCTATTATGGAATATGCCATATGATGAAAAGAGAAAATTGTAGCCTTGGGAAATCATATAATTTGGGAAAACATGAGACCATTTTGGAAGTTTCTAAATAATTTTTTATCTTTTTTGGGCAACAAAAGGAAGAAGAGCCAAGGCAAATGGGAGGGCACTATATATCGATACTGGATTGCTCTCTTGAGGGGTCGAATTTTTTGTTTCTTGAGGAGGCTCGAATTTTTTGTTTCTTGCAAGGATTCAAATTTTTTATTCATTGGAGGCTTCATTGTTTTCACTCTCTTCAAGATATGATGCTTTCACTCCCAATCTTGGTTCCCTCTTGGTAACACTCTCTAACACAAAGAAATTTCGTCCATCCCTTTTGGAGGAGTGGGCCATCTCTCTTAAAGATTTTCGATTGAAGAACAATCGGAGTTCTTCATCTCTTCTTCGATATCTTTTTCAATAGACGTCGATATTGTGTAATCGTCGGGAATTTTCTAGAGCGAATAAAAGGGTGCGACAAAGTGCATACCTTGGATTTACGCACCCTAGAGACAAGGAGCGCGATCAACGGTAGGTTCCTCCATTTTTTATAATATCAAAGGAAGAAAAAGCATGCTTAGGGGCGTTTATTCTTTGTTTTCTTTATGATTTTCGTAAAATCTACCATGGATGATCTAATATGATTTTGGTGGGTCAGTTTATTTGATTATCGATTTTGGTAAAAAATGAACCATTATATGAGAAAATTGGGAGTTTAACTGATTTGGATGTCTAGTGGTTTTTTTTGAATCGTTTTTACAAAGTGAGTGTTTTAAAACCAAGGGTTTTTTGTGAAGCTATGTTTCCTGAGATTTAATGTGGTCAAAATAGCACCAAAAATCTAAAAATTCCGGTAGATTTCATTTGTCTTGTTGGCTTAAAAATTCGTTCAAAAAATACCCGGAAATAAGATTTTCATGGTTCTAAAAATCGTTCATATAACAAAACAATTCGAAACTGATTGAAATTTGGTCCCCAGTAGATTTTTGATGTTTAAATATCATACAATTTTTTTCAAAAGATTTGGAGTTGATTTATTATTTCTACTGGAATTGTTTTGATAAAATCATTGATTTTCATGTATATGAAGGATATATCATTAAAAGAACTCCTTAAAAGCTAAAATTTGGTAGCCAGATGAACTGACCTGTCAGAATCGTATTGTAAATTACTCAAAAATTGTGGGCATATTTTAGTATTTTATATTGATTTTTAATTTCTCTGACCAGAACATGAATATATCTATTAAAAATAGATTATTATCGAAATAATGTCTGAATATCTTCTCATAATTTTCTATCTGTCCGAGAATGGGCTAGTAAAAGTTTGGTTAGATTTGGAATTAATTTGCTATATTTGTTAGTGTAAAATTGTCATTCTGACTCGAAAGTGGAAAATCAATTAAAAATCGAATTTCAATATTTAAAATCATGAAAAATTAAAGCAGAATATATTTTTTAAGAAAACATCATATCCTAAATTTTCTGGAACAGATAACTTAATTATCTGTAGACTTCTTTGTAAAATCATTAATCTGATCCAATTGTGATAAATTCATTTAAAAATCCAAATTAATTCAAAGCACCTTGAAAATTTTCAGAGAACTCTAACTTTTCATAATGTATTCAATCACTAAGCTTTCTTAAACAGAAATCTTAAGAGTAATAGATTTCCTTTGTAAAATAACATGCTAGGATAATTCAGATGCCGAGATCGTAACCATAATTGTATATTAATTGCGATCAATCCAACATAATTAGAGTACATAAATTATAGTATGTTATTGGCTCCGAAGTCCACTATCCACGAAAATCATGAGAAATACGCCAGGCAATAAGATACAATAACTTACGTGCTAAATTATACGAGGGTTGAGAGCACGATTCCCTTCCATGGTTGCGATTCGATGCCGAAACTTGCGAATCATAAAGCCTTTGGTATTCCTTAGATTTTTAGGAATAAAAAATCCTTGAAATCGAAAATCATCAACTTCAACAAATTGAACTACCTCACTCCATGTCTTTGGAACCGTTGGATTACGGCTTCCCATCGTAGGAACCATTAGAGCCCCATTTAGGAACACTTGTGTCACGTTGTATTCTAGGTTTTAGGGTGTCCTAGAGTTAGGGAGTTCAGCCTCATCACGACCGATTGTTATTATTAGCAATTGAGTCATAGATCTAGTTACACTAGTTACCCAATTTTCCCCTAGGACAACCTAGTTACTTAGGATGTAGGTTAACCTGCATTAGTCTAAGGGACAACTTGCACTTGGATAGGATCATATAGCATCTTAGATAAAGTCATAGGATAATAAAATCTTCAACTTGAATTAAATAACTTCTCTTAAAACTGTTGAAACAGTCAATCCAGTCTAGATCGGTGTCTTAGATGAGTTAGGAATAAGTAGCTTAGCTTAGGTGCACCGAACTACGTCGACTCTGATCTCAGTGAGGCTTGGGTACGTAGGCAGCTTGGATGCATGATGGCATACCAATCACGAGTCGGCTCCACACATAAGTAGTGGGGTTTTGTATATTAATCCTTGAATTAAAAGTAATGAAATCACTTAGGAGTTTTTATGAAATTAGAATTTTAGGAGAACTTTTACTTAGATTGAATTCAAACAAATTAAGAAAATCAAGATACACATTTAGGAATTACATTGAAATTAGATCTTAGGATGCATGTCACATAGTTCGCACATTAATATAGAGTTAAATGAGCCATTTAAAAGAAATTCAAAAGAGTTAATTTTTGGAATTGAAGACCGATTATCGGCCAGGAATGGTGCATGTGGTGGTAACTCCCCATACCTTCCATTCTCATAACCAGGTAACGAATCTAGATTTCTGGTCAATTATGGGTCCTAGATCCCTCATTTAGGTGGTGACTCTGTCACTCTCTTTTGCGTGGAATTCGGATTGCCTTAGTGATCCCAAGTTCACGGAAAAGATGTATTAAATCACACCTCGCTAGGCTCGGCGGCTTACCCCTGCCCTTATGGGTATTGGGTTGCACGTTTGTTTGCACCCTATGGCTTGGTTGCTGCCTGCTTGGTTGGGTAATTAAATTCAATAATAAAAAGCACACGCCATTCGCGTGGGTACGAGAGACCAAGAGAGAGCGTGACGGCTCGCGTCATTCCCCTCTCGCGGGATCGGGTCCCACAGTTTGGCGAATCTGCTGGGATAACCTAACTTCATTAAAACTCCAAAGGATAACTTATTTGAATTTAATTTAACTGGCTCATAAAAACTCTATCTCTTATATGCTTGGTAGATTAGTTTGTTTACTTTCTCATCACATAATACTCAAACTTAATCTAACAAAACCTGAAGGATCATAGATTGCACAAACATATTGCACACACTTACATCACTTGCATCTAAACTCTTGCATCTCACATGCGCACACATCCTATTTTAGGAATCCTGAGTGTTATCTAGCATGGTTGACTGGGATTTCATCACCTCGTGCCTCTGTGCTAGAGAAGCATTCCACTCTTAGCCTAATACCTTTATGGTACGTAAACGGATCTCTTGTTCACGTACTGATACGTCGGACACTGGTACAGTATATTGAGCACAGATTCGCGTTAAGGGAACTCTTGGCCTTACCCCTAGATTAACCCACACATGCATGTAGTATACGAACACATCTGCACCACGTGTGTGAGCCTAGCTTAGGATATCATACCCATTTGTGTCTAGATTAGGCCATAGTCCATCTTCCAATGGCTACGATCGGTCCTTAGGTACACAAACAAAGTCATGAGTCGAGATCCGCTCTCCACTCCGTTAGATTAGGATTAGGATTGATGCCTTCAGGTAACCCTTGTCAAAATGTAAAAAGATTAAAAAAACTTTCCCTGTGGGGTTAGGATATAAATCCCATCTTTCCCAAGATCTCATAGGATTGGTCTATTCTTGATCTATCCATTGAAAGCAATCCTATCCAATCTCATCTAATCTTTTGATCGTATGCCTTTCATTCTTCTATCATGTGATTCGATCATGTCTTTATACTTTCTCTAAACTGGCAGGAACTTGTCCCAATCTCATGTTTATGTAATCTTGATCCTTCTTGTATCCCTCCTCTTGGCTTACAGGCACCATGTCTGGTAAAATTCTTGATTGGATCCGTGGTACATTAAAGGAATCACACATCTATGCCATAAGTGAGCAAGAGAAAAATCTCTTCTGCTACGTGGCAACCATTAAGCTCGATTGGGGATTACTCTATGCCGCATCAGAGTGTTGGGATCCCGATCATCATGTCTTCCGTTTTGGCAACCAAGAAATGTTTCCCACTTTTGAAGAATGGTGTGCCTTGTTGGAATATCCTGTGGATGGCCCTCTAGTGAAGCCATCCTGTATGCCGGATTATCGTCCTTTGTTCCTTCGCTTAATGAATAATCCAGATGAATCCATGGACTCTTTCATAAAAGGCCAAGAAGTGTCCATGCAATAGTTGATCGACATTTACCCTCCTATTGGACACATTGGTCCTGTTGATATTCAAAAGGCCAGACTTCGCGCTTTGAGATTCTGCTCCTTTGCTAGATTCCTCACTGTCCAGCCTTCTCGCTTGGCGTCAGCTGTTCTTTTGGATCTCGTTAATCAAATGGATCATGGCGCCAATCCAATTCCTACTATACTTGCAGAAACCTTCAATGGGTTAGATGATATGGCTCGCCTTCGTGCTAGCTCAGATCCAGGTCGTTATGTTCGCTCTTTCAATGGGTCCTTCTCAGGATGTCCTGCATTACTCCAGGTGTGGTTGTGCCACAAGCTAAAAATTGCAGCTCCTGTCCACTTTGATCATACATTGTATACCTTTAGCGAGTGGCGTCATGATGTTTCCTTCGATCATAAAAGCGATTGGGCTGATTGGTTAAGTTTTCGCAAACAAGATCAGATTTGTTGGCAAATTCCTGGAATCCAAGAGGCTGTCTTCAACACTGGAGAAGCTAACTACGTTCGCCTTCTTGGTCTACAAAAGACTTCCTTTTATGTTCCTGCCAGGATTCTGCGTGAGTATGGAAGGGAACAATCTATTGTGCCTCCCCTTCATCATTTTTATCTGCCTGAGGATCTCAAGCCCAAGATTGTCAGAGCCGTTTCATCTGCTTGGAATGTCAAAATTATCAAACCTTTAAAGGAGTCAGTTGAGGAAGATCATCATCCAAAGAAGAAGTCTAGAAAGAATGTTTTGTTTCATGTTCAATCTTATCAGTTTATCTTTGAAAGAGTGAACCATGTACTCAAGCTTTAATGATTGATCAATAAAGTTCATATTTCTCTCTCATTATCCTGGTCCATGCATGTATCATTGTCTGCTTCCTTCTGTGATTTTAAAATATGTCTTTCAAATATTTCAGGGCAGTAACACCATAGCTAAGCCTACTGCTCCTTGGGTTCAGATTTCTTCGCGGTTGGAGAGAAAATCTGTCTCTCCACCATCTTCTCTGAGGACCCCGTCATCTGCTTCTTTCTCACCCTCATCATCGCCAATGGCAGAAAACCAAGATAATCCTCCACCTGTTGCTGTTACCGATACTCTCACCTTAATTCTCCAGCAACTTCAAGAGCTCAAAGAGGAGAACCGAGTTATCAAGGCTCAGCTTTCTGAGAAGTTGGGGCCGTCGTCTTCCAAAGATAAAGGGCCTATGCACCATATAGCTACTTCAGCAACACCTGCCCAGATAGTGTTCATCCCTATCCCTGATAAAATATAAGAAGACTTAGAAAAAGAACAGTACATCGAGGATCGCCGTAAGCCTTCTCAATCCACAGTTGATAAGACAGTTATGGAGAAATTAGAAAGTCTTACTAGGAAAGTTCAAGACATCCAGCTTCAGGACCAGGGTGGTTTCAACCCAAGTGATCTTACATTGTTTCCAGAAATCCGTCTCCCTACCAATTTTCAAATGCCGGATTTTGATAAATATGATGATGTGGGTTGTCCAATCACCCATTTACAGATGTTTACCATCATGTGTCAGCCTCAAGGTTTATCTCCTAAACAGATGGCCCAACTGTTCCCTGTTTCACTTACTAAAGTTGCTAGGAGATGGTTCATAGTCCTAGACAAAATCCGTTATAAGACATGGAAGGACATCGGTGAACAATTCATCAAGCAGTTCAAATATGATGATGGGACGGAAATCACTAGGAAGGATTTAGAGAGAACAAAGCAAGACTCGAGGAATCTTTTCTAACCTTTGTGAAAAGATGGAGGAGAGTAGCAGTGCAAATGATGGAGTGCCCTTCTGAGGAAGAGCAGGTCCAAATAATTATGAAGAATATTTCCCCCCAACTCCAGTATCACATGTCTTTACAGTATTATCCAGATTTCAAACATTTCATCGTGGCAGGCACCCAAACAGAGGAGGCTATGGCTCAAGGTGTATTCAACCGTAGTAACCCAAACACCAGGGATTTCAAAAAGTCTCCCCCAGCCCAATTTAGTAATATTTCTCGTTCCAATGCTCAGTCATCTAGGTCTCAGGAACCTCTAGTGATGGACTATACCCAACCCGCAGCTGCACCTCGACAATGAACCCAGGTACAATTTACCCCTCTTCCTATTCCATCTTCAGAGGTATGAAAGCAATGTCTTGCCTCAGGTCGCATAACCCTACCTGCCATCCGGCCTCCCCCCAATCCTCTACCTGCAAATTGGCGAGCTGACCAACACTGTGAGTATCACAGGGGTCCTGGTCATCTTACTAACAACTGCATTGCCTTGAAATTTAGAATTCAGAAACTCATTGATGATAAAGGCATTGCATTCCAGCCAAGACCCAGTGTTACCCAAAACCCGCTACCTGGTCATGCCAATCATCCTACTGCCGTTAATGCCATAACCATAGGAGATTCTGTGTTTGACCCTCTCACCCTCATCTGTGCCTTAGAACCCATTTCTGAACCTCAAATCATCTTCTGTGATGAGTCATACCTAAGAGGGTCTGTATCTCCCTTGGTGATCACCTTTGAGCCACAAGTTCCTCAAGTTATTACTTATGACGAGCCGGAGCTAGATGAGATCAGACATGTTACTAGGGGAGGAAGGATCTTCAAACCTGCTGAATTGAGAGTCAAAAATCCAGGGGCAGTGGCTCGAGGAGAAGAGCCGCAATATGTGAAAGACCCAGATGATGAGGTTGTGCAGCAGTTGAAGAAAACTCAGGCTGTTATATCTGTTTGAGGATTATTGATAGCATCAAAGAAACACAGGGAAGCCGTGTTAAAGGAATTGAATACTACACAGGTATCCTCAGAAATATCTCCAGAGCAACTGCCTGAAGTTGTTGCTCTAACCCAGGCCGCCAGAGTCATCAGTTTCTCAGATCAGGAGCTGCCTCCTCAAGGTCGGAATCATGCTAGAGCTCTTCATGTCACCATTATCTGTAAAGGCAAGAAAGTACCATCAGTGTTAGTAGATAACGGATCTGCGTTGAATGTGTGTCCGTTGAGAACTGCCATTACCTTGGGTTTTGGTCCCACTGATTTTGATGAATCAACCCTTGGAATCCTCACATATGACAACACCCGTAGAAATGTGGTCAGGGTCCTTACCACCAAGATTGTTGTAGGTGGTCAAGAATTTGAAGTTGAGTTTCAGGTTATTGACATCAAGGCCTCGTTTAATATGCTTCTAGGACGTCCCTGGTTGCATAAGGAAGGTGCTGTTGCTTCAACCCTTCATAAAAAATTGAAGTTCATCAAAGATGGAAAGTTGATCACTATCAGAGGTGACGGAGAGCCAGAAAGTGGACAAATAACAGGAGAAACTCTGATTCTCCGAGTTGCAAAAGCAGAAGACTACAACTTGAATGGTTTCGCATTCGACGTTGTTGCTATTTCCTATGAAGAGGCCTCTCAGGAGGAGTTGTGTTTACCTTTTGCCATCAGTCCTGTGGTTGCCAAGATAATGAGAAAAATGAATTACTTTCCTGGCATGAATTTGGGCCGTGATCCAAGCAAGGCGTCTCACTGGCGCCCAATCAAAGCAAACCATGGAACTTTCGGTCTCGGACATATACCTACTGAGGAAGAGGAAGAAGCCATGGAAGAATTGTTGAAATTGAGGGAAGAAATCTGCCGCACCGGAGGGGTACTCCCAATGGCTCCATACTCCTTATCGATGAACGGTCACTTTGTCAAAGAAGGCGAGACTTCACCATACTATGGGTTTTCCGAACCATGGTATGACTTGGTGACAGGAATCATGATACCTGGTTTTGAAATATTTAGTGGCCTTACTCTCCCAGAAACAGAACCGCCAGTGCATTATGTTGAGAGAACTGTTGAGACTGGTTAGTCTACCTTGAGCCAGATATGTAGGGGTCCTTGTTTGAAGAAGGTGAGCCTGATGCTGCTTGGAAGGAGTTGCCAATTTTAGACCATTCTGAAGAACAAGAAGAGACAGACCGTGAAGATGTGCTAGTAGCGGTTATTCAGAGCGACGCTATCTTTACTGAACCTCAGAGTCAGATTGCACTTGCAACAGAAAATCTTTCAAACTGGAGTTCTAATGTTTTCCTACTTATCTTATTACTAAGTCGAGTCCGGTCAAATTTCTTAAGTCTGTGTCGATGCTTAGTCCAGGCGAGTCATTTTCAAATTTTATTTTCAATGTGAATCCTGAGCCTGTTCAGGATGAGTCCAATGATGATGATGTAATTTCTTTCAAGCCAATGAAATCCGATTCTCAGTATGTCTCTGTGTTTGCTTCTGACTTTAATAATGATAACACTCCCTCCTCAGACGAGGAAGAAGGGATCGACGAAACTCCCCTTGAATTGCAGCATATGCTCAAACAAGAGGAGGAGCGCCGAGCCCAGCCTCTTAAAGATGAAATCGAAATTATAAATATCGGAACAAAATATTTAATACAGGAAATACGAATTGGAAATACTCTATCTCCTGAAGAGCGCGATGAATTAATAAAGCTACTTAGGGAATATAAAGAAGTTTTTGCCTGGTCCTACAAAGATATGCCCGGGTTGAGCGAAGACATTGTTCAGCACAAGCTACCTTTGTTACCAGGAATTAAACCTAAAAAGCAGAAACTAAGGAGAATGAAGCCCGAATGGGTCTTAAAAGTAGAGGAAGAGGTGACTAAGCAGTTGAATGCTGGGTTTCTACAAGTAGTGGAATATCCAGAATGGCTCGCAAATATAGTACCTGTACCAAAGAAAGATGAAAAGGTGAGAATGTGTGTAGATTTCAGGGATTTGAACAAAGCAAGTCCAAAAGATGATTTCCCTCTACCGCATATCGATATCCTGGTAGACAATACGGCCGGGCATGAATTACTATCTTTCATGGATGGTTTCTCGGGTTATAATCAAATTAAGATGGCACCCGAGGACATGACTAAGACCTCGTTCATTTCACAATGGGGGACTTATTGCTATCGAGTAATGCCGTTTGGTCTTAAGAATGCTGGTGCGACATACCAAAGAGCAGCTACAGCCTTACTCCATGACATGATACATAGAGAAGTCGAAGTTTATGTCGATGATATGATTGTAAAAGCCAAGGAAAGGGGAGATCATATCCCGAACCTTAAGAAGTTCTTTGAAAGAATACTCAAATACCAGCTTCACCTGAATCCTAGCAAGTGTGTATTCGGGGTTACCTCTAGTAAGTTGCTAGGATTCATGGTGAGCCAAAGGGGTATAGAGGTAGATCCTCAGAAGATTAAGGCTATCCAGGAGATGCCGCCGCCTAAAACCGAGAAGAAAATTCGAGGATTCCTAGGAAGGATACAGTTCCTAAGACGATTCATTGCTCATCTTACATCAACTTGTGAACCTATCTTTAAGCTCTTAAAGAAAAATACTTCCAAAGAATGGACAGAGGAATGTCAACAGGCCTTTGAGAAGATAAAGCAAAGTTTGTCTCAACCACCGATAGTAGCACCAGTAATACCGGGACATCCACTGCTGCTTTACTTGTCGGTAACAGAAACCACCATGGGTTGTATGTTAGCACAGCAAGATCCAGAAACCAAGCATGAAAAGGCTATATATTATCTTAGTAGGAAGATGTTGGAGTATGAACAGAAGTATACTATCCTAAAAAAAACCTGCTTAGCCTTGGTTTGGGCTACTCAGCGACTCAGACATTATCTTTTATCACATAAGGTCTTGCTTTTATCAAGGATGGATCCTCTGAAGTATCTCTTTGAAAAACCAGCCTTGACAGGCAGGACTGCCAGATGGTAATTGTTGTTATCTGAGTTTGACATCAGTCATGTAACCCAAAAATCGGTAAAGGGCCGAGCCATTGCTGAACAATTGGCAGAAACACCCCGAGAAGAAAGTCAGCCTTTCAAGCCAATGTTCCGAGATGAAGAGATCATGATGGTAGAAGATGAATATCCGAAAACTGGTTGGACCCTCTATTTTGATGGTGCAGCAAACCAAACAGGGCAAGGAGTAGGGGCATTGCTTGTGTCACCCCGAAATGAGCATGTTCCCCTTGCCGTCTAGTTACAATTTAATTGCACCAACAATATGGCAGAGTATGAAGCATGCATTGTTGGGCTTGAGGCCGCATTGGCCTTAGGCATAGAGAATCTTGACGTATATGGAGATTCGAAGTTAATCATTTGCCAAACTCAAGGAGAATGGAGAACCAGAGAAGAAAAGCTGCAGCCGTATCATGAATACTTGGATGTTCTTGTTCAACAATTTCGGTGCATCACTTTCAGTTATTTACCAAGGTTGAAGAATAGATTCGCCGATGCCTTAGTGACGTTAGCTTCTATGATTGACATACCTCAGAATATGAAGATGAGACCCATCACGGTTCAGGAGCAATGGGCTCCTGCATATGTTGATGCTATAGAAATAGCTGCAAGATGTCCCGATGGTAAGCCATGGTACACGGACATAAAGAACTACATCTCAGACCAGGGGCATCCCGACGAGGCCTCGAATAAAGAAAGGAGGACTTTGCAGAGATTGGCAGATAATTTTGTCATTTGTGGAGAGGAGTTGTATCGACGGTCTTTCGACGGAATTCAACTCTTATGTGTCACTGAAGATCAAGCAGAAGAAATTCTCGTACATATTCATGAAGGGGTGTGTGGACCTCACATGAATGGAAAGATGTTGGCGAGGAAGATCCTACGTCTGGGGTACTATTGGCCAACATTGGAAGCAGATTGTCACACATTTGTGAAGAAATGCTATAAATGTCAGATACGTGCGAATCTCATCCATGTACCACCTACCGAATTGCATTCTCTTACCTCTCCTTGGCCGTTTTCGGTGTGAGGAATTGACATTATTGGCAAGATTTCTCCCAAATCGTCTAATGGCCACGAGTACATACTCATTGCGATTGACTACTTCACCAAGTGGGTTGAGGCCGCTTCTTACGCAAAGCTCACATCCGCATCAGTTGCTAAATTCATACGCACAAACATCATATGCAGATATGGAATTTCCCATGAACTTATCTCAGATAACGGATCTCATTTCAAGAAAGAAGTAATCACTCTTTGCCAAGAGTTCAAGATTAAGCATCATAAATCCTCACCTTATCGGCCGCAGACAAATGGAGCGGTAGAAGCTGCAAACAAAAATGTCAAGACTATCATTAGCAAAATGTCAGAAACCTATAAGGATTGGTCGAATAAGCTACCGTACGCCTTGTAGGCTTACAGAACATCAATTAGAACTTCAACTAGGGCAACCCCTTACTCTCTTGTTTATGGGATGGAAGCGGTGCTACCTGTTAAGATCTGTGTACCCTCGCTCCGAGTGTTAACTGAGGCTAAGTTGCCAGAAAATGAATGGGCAAATGTCAGGTATAAAGAGTTGAACATGCTAGATGAGAAGAGGTTAAAGGCGCTTTACCATGTGCAGGGTTACCAGCGCAGAATAGCCCGGGCTTTTAATAAAAAGGTTAAGATCAGAGATTTAGAAGAAGGCAATCTTGTTCTGAAAGAGAACCGAGCACCAGTGTTTGACCCAAGAGGCAAGTTCAAACCAAATTGGTCAGGACCATACACTGTGGACCAAATCTTACCCGGAAAAGCCGTCAAGCTTTGTAATTTAAATGGAGAAATATTGCCAAAGCCAACAAATCTTGATCAACTCAAGAGGTTCTATGCTTGAACACCAGAAGGCCGTCTTTTGGTGGCCGAATAAATTCCAAATTCATAGCCCAAGATAAAAATATATATATAACCTTTTGCGAACTCTTTTGAACCTAAATAATATTTTCCTTCAAAAACCCAATATACTAGGGGCATTCGCCCTGAATTACTCATGACCTGATCCCTACACTGGGGTACGTAGGCAGCTCGGTTAAACCGAGTTCGGTCAATTAAAAAAAGAAAAGAAGTCAATAATTCCAGATAGAAAGAAAAAAAGAAAGATCAATTAACCTTCAAACAATTTATCTTCTAACTAGGGGCAGTCACCCTGAACTACGCACGACCTGATTCCTACCCTGGGATACGTAGGCAACCTGTTCACAGGTTCGGTCAAAATTTTTGTTGAACCTTAAGCCATTCTTTGAAAAGGCCTATCCTACCTATAAAGTCCTTTTGGTATTCAAGTAAAAAAAATAGAGCTTGAAGATCCGCTAGATTGAAAACCTGAAAAGGCTATCTAGGCAAAATTTAGGATCATTCCCCTGCTAAGTTGAAAACCTGAAAGGGCGGCTTAGGCAAAAGTTAAGGGGGTGGCCTGCTGAGTCGAAAAACCTGAAGATGCGATTCAGGCAAAAGTTAAGGCCGAGCGGTCCGCTAAGTTAAAAATCCAAAAAGGAAACTTGGTCGTGGTAAGATTGGGTTCACGCCAGAAGAATTACATCGATCTCTGAATCCGCAGTAGGTCAGGCAAAAATAACAACGATTCCTAAAACTAGGGGCATTAATTTCTAGCAATCGGAAAGTTGATAGAAAGATATATGAAGTATTACTATCTTAAAAATAAGTGAAGATGTTTATCAATGAAGAAACATTCTTTAAAAGAGGCTAGCCTAACCCAAAAGAAAATACTGATAAGTCAGAAGCATCACAGGATTACTTGAGTAATATTTCTTACTTCGTCTATTGCAAGTGCCTCTGGTTTTTTTGTTAATAGTAAATTTTTTTTTTTTTTTTTACGAATTCTATTTTAAGAATTGTTGTAGGGTGCAATCGCTCTGAAAACAGGTTCATTAACAGGTTCTGAGAAACTTGGAAGAAGCAGGACTGTCATGAATGGTGAAAGATCTTTGAAGAATACCTCTGATGAAAGAATAGAAGGAGGTCAGAATGCCTTAAGCTGTGGCTGGTTGCTAATGAAGTGGCATCTCAAATTCGGGCCTTGAAAGTCCTTTATTATATGGTGTTATTAAATCCTTTGCTTCCAAAGTTGTTAAATGAAGATTTCGATTTTCACTTTCTGATAATCTTTGTCATAACTCAAATTATCGTATCTCTTATTCTCTTTTAGCATCATACAAATGTGATGTCTCATTTTCTCGGAATCCGTAAAAATACGGTATTTCATTCTCCTTGAGTCCATTAAAAAATGGTCTCTTATTCTCTTTGAGCGTCATACAAATGTGATGTCTCATTTCCTTGGAATCCGTAAAAATAAAGTATTTCATTCTCCTTGAGTCCATTAAAAAATGGTCTCTTATTCTCTTTGAGCATCATACAAATGTGATGTCTCATTTCCTTGGAATCCGTAAAAATATGGTGTTTCATTATCTTTGAGTCCATTAAAAAATGGTCTCTTATTCTCTTTGAGCATCATATAAATGTGATGTCTCATTTCCTTGGAATCCGTAAAAATACGGTATTTCATTCTCTTTGAGTCCATTAAAAAATGGTCTCTTATTCTCTTTGAGCATCATACAAATGTGATGTCTCATTTCTTTGGAATCCGTAAAAATACGATGTTTCATTCTCTTTGAGTCCATTAAAAAATGGTCTCTTATTCTCTTTGAACATCATACAAATGTGATGTCTCATTTTCTTGGAATCCGTAAAAATACGGTGTTTCATTCTCTTTGAGTCCATTAAAAAATGGTCTCTTATTCTCTTTGAGCATCATACAAATGTGATGTCTCATTTCCTTGGAATCCGTAAAAATACGGTATTTCATTCTCTTTGAGTCCATTAAAAAATGGTCTCTTATTCTCTTTGAGCATCATACAAAAATGGTCTCTCATGTTCCTTGGGAATCGTACAAATACGGTATCTCATCCTTTCTGAGTCCATTCAAAAATGGTCTCTTATTCCTCTTTGGGATCCATACAAATATGGTTGCTCATTTTTGGGAAGCCATACAAATGCGATGTCTCATTCTGGTGTCTCGTTTCCTCTTGGTTTATATAACCACAGTGTCCTGTTCTCTTTAGACCCATACAACTATGATATCTCATTCCCTTTAGGCCCGCACAACTACGGTGTCTCATTCTTATCGAGTCCGTACAAATACGGTCTCTGAGCCCTTCGAACCTGTACAAATACAAGGTCTCATTCTTTTTGAACCCATTCAAAGTGATATCTCATGAACCCATACAAATATGCTATCACATTTTATCTGAGCCCGTTAAAAGATGATGCTTCGTTTTCTTTAAAAATCTTTCGAAAGTCATCTGTTATTCTCTCTAAAACCATTTGAAAATGGCGTCTCATTTCCTTTGAAACCGTTCAAAAACGGTATTCCTTTCCCTCCGAAAATCCGTTTGAAAATGGTATCCCATTCCTTCATTGCCCGCTCGAAAACGGCGCCACATCATAATCATCTTTTGTTCTGGATTGCAAGATTTTTTCACCCAAAGAGAATTCGATTCTCCGTTATTCTGAACTACCATCTTGTGGTGTTTAGAGTAAATGATCGTTAATAGCATTCTAACTCTACAACTTCATCTAAGGTTTTGCATTAGAAAGCATCTAGAATTTAGGTTGCATGTTGTCTAGAGAGTCCTTTGTTGGCAAAATGCTGAGCAAAATGGTGTTGTCACTTTTGCTTTGGTATTCAATGACTATGTCATTTCTACCAAAGAGGGTCATCTGTAGACAACCCCATTTTGCTCCGCTTTAATTAACAAAGAAGTTAGTGTTTTTCTATCAGTTTTCCAGTGTTTTCTATTTTCGTCTCCGTTTCTTACATTATCTCGATCTTTTCGATTATTTCCACCATGTTTTCCATCTTTTCCAGCAAGTGTTGAGAAAGAGTGTTCATGAAGTTCCAAATAAGAGGAGTTTGTGCGGATTTTGTGGTCCTATAATTCTGATTTGGGTTGAACAAGCGAGCCAACATAATTTTCGATTGAAAAAAAAAAAGTTCAAATTTCAAGGGAGTTTTAGTCTTGTTAGGGCTCACCAACAATAAATTCTGAAAATTATTCTAGAGGGATTCGGTCACTCAAATGAGGCTCATTATTTCCACAAAGAGGCTCATGAGATGGACGGTTTGGATAATTCTAAAGCAATGTGGGGGGGCGCAACCGGTTTACGTTTTAGCCCATGAAATGGATGGTTTGGATCAGCCCATGAGTAGCTTTTTGGAAAGACAATCAACTTCTGTTGTGATCGTCAAGTTAAAGAATTCAGATAATCCTTGGAAATGATTTTTAAGTATAACTTATCATTTGGAAAGGGTTCAGCGGGGCACACCCAACTTATGTCGTGATCCGTCATCCGTCAAATGAATAGTTAGGATCATCATTAAGAGAGACTCACCACTTTACAAGGATCATCCAATTGGACAGCTATGATCATTATATAGAAATGATTTAGGTGGTCACAATCAATCTATGGCTTGGCCCATCCAAATGTTAAATGAACATTTCGGATCATCCTATGGACACAATTTAGGGGGGACCAACCAATTTACATTGTGACTTACTAATCGGACAGTTAAGATCATCTCATGGAGGTGATTCGCAGGACACCGCCAATCGGTATCGCGACCCATTTATATCGTGGCACCCCAAATGGACAGTTCAGATCACCGATGCAAATTATTTAGAGGATGCAGCTAATTCGCCTTGCAGCCCACTATTAGAACGGTCGAGATCATCAAGTGACCCATCATTAGGACGGTGCGGATCAGCTCATAGAATTGATTAAGGGTGTGCAACTAATTCACGTATTGAGGCTCACAAGTTGAACGGTTCAGATCATCCTATGGAGTAGTCCCCATTCATTTTTTTGAAAACTATAATGCAAGATGGAAATTCGGTCAATTTGAGATGGGCCTACTAATGCTTCAGATCTCATGCGCTAATCCAAGAGGAACTTGGCCAATATTCAATTTGGTCGTACCATTTTTTTTTGCCCATTTTCCATCGGTCAATTTGAGATGGGCCTACTA
The DNA here is from genome assembly GCF_043159265.1 of Tasmannia lanceolata. Lineage (NCBI taxonomy): Eukaryota > Viridiplantae > Streptophyta > Magnoliopsida > Canellales > Winteraceae > Tasmannia > Tasmannia lanceolata. Next base: position 50,741,511 of record NW_027518680.1, on the reverse strand, counting down.
ATGCTTCAGATCTCATGCGCTAATCCAAGAGAAACTTGGCCAATATTCAATTTGGTCGTACCATTTTTTTTTTGCCCATTAGTAGAAGCAAGGACTCCATAAAATGTCAATGTTTAGTGTGCATGTTATGAGGTAAGCATCAGCTTTTGGAATTTTAAGGGAAAAACATATACGTGCATGGGAATAAGTGGGTCCCGCCAAAGCTACAAAATTTCTATTCGCTGGTTTAGATGAGCTGTTTGGAATAAAAATTTCTTACTTTTTAAGAGGGTGTTTTTTGTATGGTAATGATTCCAAGCCATGTGTAGTTCCTATAAAGAGACAAATGGGGATGATGTTGTGATTTTCTATTGAATGACACATGGTGCATTATAATTAGATACTCCAATTGTGAGGGTTGTTGCCATTCTAAGCATGAAAATAAGGAAACATGTTGGTGTGAATTTTGGCAATTGGTGACTACTTTGGTAGTAAAAGAGATGTTGTCTCGAGAATAATGTTCATTTAATTATAAAATACGTGGAGGCTAAATTTTGGAGAACAAAAATATATTGGTTTCCTTTTGGAGAGCTCTCGGATCCAGTAATGGGAGAATGTGAAGATGCTAATGTTTGTCTATTATGGAATATGCCATATGATGAAAAGAGAAAATGGTAGCCTTGGGAAATCATATTTTTTTAGCAAGCCTAATTTGGGAAAACATGAGACCGTTTTGGAAGTTTCTAAATAATTTTTTATCTTTTTTGGGCAACTAAAGGAAGAAGAGCCAAGGCAAATGGGAGGGCACCATATATCGATACTGGATTGCTCTCTTGAGGGGTCGAATTTTTTGTTTCTTGAGGAGGCTCGAATTTTTTGTTTCTTGCAAGGATTCGAATTTTTTATTCATTGGAGGCTTCATTGTTTTCACTCTCTTCAAGATATGATGCTTTCACTCCCAATCTTGGTTCCCTCTTGGTAACACTCTCTAACACAAAGAAATTTCGTCCATCCCTTTTGGAGGAGTGGGCCATCTCTCTTAAAGGTTTTCGATTGAAGAACAATCGGAGTTCTTCATCTCTTCTTCGATATCTTTTTCAATAGACGTCGATATTGCGTAATCGTCGGGAATTTTCTAGAGCGAATAAAAGGGTGCGACAAAGCGTATACCTTGGATTTACGCACCCTAGAGACAAGGAGCGCGATCAACGGTAGGTTCCTCCATTTTTTATAATATCAAAGGAAGAAAAAGCATCCTTAAGGGCGTTTATTCTTTATTTTCTTCATGATTTTCGTAAAATCTACCATGGATGATCTAATATGATTTTGGTAGGTCAGTTTATTTGATTATCGATTTTGGTAAAAAATGAACCATTATATGAGAAAATTGGGTGTTTAATTGATTTGGATGTCTAGTGGTTTTTTTTGAATCGTTTTTACAAACTGAGTGTTTTAAAACCAAAGGTTTTTCGTGAATCTATGTTTTCTAAGATTTAATGTGGTTAAAATAGCACCAAAAATCTAAAAATTCCGGTAGATTTCAATTGTCTTGTTGGCTTAAAAATTCGTTCAAAAAATACCCGGAAATAGGATTTTCATGGTTCTAAAAATCGTTCATATAACAAAACAATTCGAAACTGATTGAAATTTGGTCCCTAGTAGATTTTTGATTTTTAAATATCATAAATTTTTTTTCAAAAGATTTGGAGTTGAGTTATTATTTCTACTGGAATTGTTTTGATAAAATCATTGATTTTCATTTATATGAAGGATATATCATTAAAAGAACTCCTTAAAAGCTGAAATTTGGTAGCCAGATGAACTGACCTGTCAGAATCATATTGTAATTTCTCGGAAATTTTGGGCATATTTTTGTATTTTATATTGATTTTTAATTGCTCTGACCAGAACATGAATATATCTGTTAAAAATAGATAATTATCGAAATAATGTCTGAATGTCTTCTCATAATTTTTTATCTGTCCGAGAATGGTCTAGTAAAAGTTTGGTTAAATTTGAAATTAATTTGCTATATTTGTTAGTGTAATGTCATCATTCTGACCCGAAAGTGGAAAATCAATTAAAAAAAGAATTTCAGTCTTTAAAATCATGAAAAATTAAAGCAGAATATATTTTTCAAGAAAACATCGTATCCTAAAGTTTCTGGAACAGATAACTTAATTATCTATAGACTTCTTTGTAAAATTATTAATCTGATCCAATTGTGATAAATTCATTTAAAAATCCAAATTAATTCAAAGCACCTTAAAAATTTTCAGAGAACTCTAATATTTCATAATGTATTCAATCACTAAGCTATCTGAAACAGAAATCTTAGGAGTAATAGATTTTCTTTGTAAAATAACATGCTAGGATAATTTAGATGCAGAGATCGTAAGCATAATGGTATATTAATTGCGATCGATCCAGGATAATTGGAGTACGTAAATTATAGTATGTTATTGGCTCCGAGGTCCACTATCCACCGAAATCCTGAGAAATATGACAGGCAATAAGATACTATAACTTACGTGCTAAATTATACAAGGGTTGAGAGCACGATTCCCTTCCATGATTGCGATTCGATGCCGAAACTTGCGAATCATAGAGCCTTTGGTATTCCTTAGATGTTTAGGAATCGAAAATCCTTGAAATCGAAAATCATCAACTTCAACAAATTGAACTACCTCACTCCATGTCTTTGGAACCGTTGGATTACGGCTTCCCATCGTAGGAACCATTAGAGCCCCATTTAGAAACACTTGTGTCATGTTGTATTCTTGGTTTTAGGGTGTCCTAGAGTTAGGGAGTTCAGCCTCATCACGACCGATTGCTATTATTAGCAATTGAGTCATAGATCTAGTTACACTAGTCACCCAATTTTCCCCTAGGACAAACCTAGTTACCTAGGATGTAGGTTAACCTGCATTAGTCTAAGGGACAACTTGCACTTAGATAGGATCATATAGCATCTTAGATGAAATCCTACGATAATAAAATCTTCAACTTGAATTAAATAACTTCTCTTAAAACTGTTGAAACAGTCAATCCAGTCTAGATCGGTGTCTTAGATGAGTTAGGCATAAGTAGCTTAGCTTAGGTGCACCGAACTACGTCGACTCTGATCCCAGTGAGGCTTTGGTACATAGGCAGCTTGGATGCTTGATGGCATACTAATCATGAGTCGGCTCCACACATAAGTAGTGGGGTTTTGTAGATTAATCCTTGAATTAAAAGTAATGAAATCACTTAGGACTTTTCATGAAATTAGAATTTTAGGAGAACTTTCACTTAGATTGAATTCAAACAAATTAAGAAAATCAAGATACACATTTAGGAATTACATTGAAATTAGATCTTAGGATGCATGTCACATAGTTCGCACATTAATATAGAGTTAAATGAGCCATTTAAAAGAAATTCAAAAGAGTTAATTTTTGGAATTGAAGACCGATTATTAGGCAGGAATGGTGCATGTGGTGGTAACTCCCCATACCTTTCATTCTCGTAACCAGGTAACGAGTCTAGATTTCTGATCAATTATGGGTCCTAGATCCTCATCTAGGTGGCGACTCTGTCACTCTCTTTTGCGTGGAATTCGGATTGCCTTAGTGATCTCAAGTTCACGGAAAAGATGAATTAAATCACACCTCGCTAGGCTCGGCGGCTTACCCCTGCCCTTATGGGTATTGGGTTGCACGTTTGTTTGTACCCTATGGCTTGGTTGCTGCCTGCTTGGTTGGGTAATTAAAATCAATAATAAAAAGCACACGCCATTCGCGTGGGTACGAGAGACCAAGAGAGAGCGTGACGCCTCGCGTCATTCTCCTCTCGCGGGATCGAGTCCCACAGTATGCCGTAAAGATAAAAATTTATTGAAACTCAAAAACTCCCCCAACTCCAATCTTCCATCTCTTTTATTACATCTCTAAAGGATTTCCAAAAGATTTCCAAAATCTAAAGAATAGCTAAAAATGATATTGGCATATCTATCTAAAATATTAAAGTTTCCTTAGCTAAAAACTTGCTACAAATAAGAAAACCAACTAGAGCCTATCAAATCTAGTATATAGGTAAATTAAAAAATGATAACCGTTTAGGAAACAAAATACTCAATGGAATAGGAAATCATATTTTCCAAATCTTGAAACTTGCTAAATCTCAAAGCTTGTAATCTTGCAAGCTTTCCAAGAATGTAAGTTTCCCATATCTTAAAATCAAGTAAGCTTGGCAAGTTTCCATTCCGCCAAAACACCTCCTTATTCACGAAAACTTTCCGTATTTTCCACTTGTGAAACTTCCACTTATGAATCTTCCTAAAATAGCCATCCTCAAAATTTACTACTAATTTTTCGATTGCATCAGAAGGCTAACCAATTGTTGAGGAATGGACATTGGGGGTATTTGGCTATGGTGATGGATACTAGCAAGGAGAACCTAAAAGTGGAAAATATTCTCATTGTAAAAGAATTTCCAAATGGATTCCTGGAGGATTTTCCAGGGTTGCCTTTTGATCGAGAGATAGAGTTCACTATCGAACTCGTACTAGGTATGGATATTATCTCTAAGGTTCCCTACCAAATGGCTACGACAGAATTGAAGGACTTGAGTGGGCAATTAAAGGAATTATTGTACAAGGGCTTCATTAGGCCTAGTATTTCGCCTTGGGCGCACCTGTCCTATTCGTGAGGAAGGACGAAAGTAGGCGATTGTGATAGACTACCGTCACCTAAATAATTTGACGGTACAAAACAAATACCCAATACCCAGGATCGATGATCTACTTGACCAGTTATAAGGTCATAAGGCCTTTTTTAATATTGATCTTTGTTCTAGCTACCATCACTTGAAAATCAAAGCAGAGAATGTGCCTAAGACAGCCTTCAGAACTAGATATTGACTTTATGAGTTCCTTGTGTTACCTTTCACTTTGACGAATGCGCCTGCACCTTTCATGAATTTAATGAATAGGGTGTTTAAGCCCTTTTGGATGTACTCTAGTGGTGTTAATTGTCGATATCTTTGTTTACTCAAGGGGAGAGGAGGAACATGAAGAACACCTGAGACTCGTCCTGCGGACCCTGCAAGAGCAGTTGTATGCTGAATTCAAGAAAGGTGAATTTTGGCTAAGGAAAGTTGTCTTTTTATGACATGTGATTTTCAAAGACGCTATGTTGGTTGATCCTGAAAAGATAAAGACAGTGGTTGAATGGAGTCAGTCGCTTGTCCCACAAGCCTTGAAAGCATGGTTTTAAATTTCGTATTTGAATTAAATTTCAATATTGGTATTTGCCGAAACTGAAATTTCGGCTGAAATCCCAAAATTTCGGCCAAAGTCCTGTAATAATAAAAAAATGATTTTTTAAATTATTTACCAAATTATGGTTGAAATTTCAAAATATTTCTATTATTTAAAAAAAATCAATTTCTCAGAATTTTGGCTCAAATGTCCTAAATTTTTGACCGAAATTTAAAAATTTCTGTCGAAATTCGGTAAAACCTGATATTTCGGATTTCGCCAAATTTTGGTTTCGGTTGAGAACAACTCAACTAAGTCTTTGTTCCAAACTAGTTGGGGTGGTTTCGGGCGAGACAGAAATCGGAAAATTCGGTCAGAAATTTTGGAATTCGGCCGAAATTTAAAAGCATGCTTGAAAGTCAATAGTAGGCTCTCAACATATCCTCTAGAATCTGAATCGTTCTCTTGGATTGACCATCTGTCTTTAGATGACATGCCGTACCAAAGCTCAACTTTGTTCCCAATGCTTTATTACGATCATCCAAAACTATGATACAAACCTAGTATTTCTGTCAGATAAAATGAAAACAGGAATTCCATGAAGCCTCATGATTTCCGCAATGTACCATTCTACCATTTGGTCAAATGTAGCAAGCATTCTATAGTCTAAGAACGGTGATGACTTGGTCAATTTGTCCATTATCACCTGAATGACATCATTCTTCTTAAATGTTCGTGGTAAGCCAGTCACGAAATCCATATTAACATGATCCCACTTCCACTCTAGAATGGGAAGAGATTCCAGTTTTCAGCTAGTCTTTGGTGCTAGATCTTCACTTATTAACACATCACGCATTGAGACACATATTTTTCTATCTTCCACTTCATATTGTTCCACCTAAAGTTTTGCTTCAAGTCTCTGTACATTTTCGTCCCTCCTAAGTGGTATGAGTATCCCTTACTATGGGATTCTTCTAAACTTTTCTTTTTCAAATCCGCATCATCCGACACACATAATCGGCTGCCAAATCTCAATGTCCCATCCTCATGAATTCTGAAGTCTGAATGGGATCCGATTTCCACACATACTTTAATCTTCTATAGCTGCTCATCTATTTTTGACTCGTCTTAATTCTCTTAGTTAGAGTGGGCTACACCCTAAGGTTCGCCAGCAGAGAATCCTTCTCATGCCGCTTTATCACTATTCCTTCTCTCATTTGATCATCCAAAATCTTCCTTTAATCTATGATTAAGGCCACAAATGACCCGTGAGACTTTCTGCTCAGTGCATCTTCGACCACGTTTTCTTTTCCTGGGTGATAGCTGATGGTCAAATAGCAACTATAACCGTCTTCTCTGGCACATGCTTAATTTTGTCTAGGTGAAAAGGTACTTCAAACTTTGGTGATCGGTGAACACTTCACATTGTCCCTCGTAAAGATAGTGTCTCCATATTTTGAGTGTGAACACTACTGCCTCGAGCTCTAATTTGTGAGTGTCATAGAACTATTTATACGGCCTCAACTGCCTATATGCATATGCTATGCCTCAGCCAAAACCCCCACTCCCAGATGGTATTGTGAGAACTAGTGTGGTTATCAAGCATATATTTAATTCTTGGACGTTCTGTTCATATTTGTCAGTCCATATGAACTTGGTTCTCTTGTGTGTCAACTGTGTCAATGTCACAGCGAGGCTAGAGAATTCTTCCACAATTTTTCTTAATAGCCAGCTAAACCTAAGAAACTGTAATCAAAATGTTGAGCTCCACTCGCACATGGAAGAATGGGTATTTCTTTACTACGCTCGGTCGAGGTGTTTAACTGGGAGTTTAGTATGAGGTGAGGTGAGCCGGATCTTAGCGAGATAACCAGTGTCTGGGGTTGACAGTGGAGGAGCAGGGCACCACGGACATAAAGCTTTTCGTGTCTATTAAAGCGGATGAACGGATCAACTATGAGGATGAAGGTGATTGGGCAAAGCAACGGATCAGGTCCAATTACGAACTGCAAAAAGTAGATCAAGAACTTGATCTAATAACTAGCTTCATATAAAATGAGGTGAAAAGAATATTCCTCACTGTTTAACCCCATTTTGGGTTATGGTCATAAATGACCGAATGTTCAAGTGACCGTCCACGTGGACTGGGTCAATAGAATTACGTGCTGCGTTGGCACTTAATGGACATATAAGGAGACATGTACGACCCTAAATGGTGAAAGAAGACAGTTATCCACTAAAGCAGGTTTATCCTAAAAAAGACAATCAGTCAAAGGGGACCGAATCAGCACAATACTATCTGTTTGAATGATCTAAAGATGTGGCATATATGTTGCCAGTAATGGGAAGGTATGGAGGACGTGAAAATATGGTAACACATCATGGGTAGTTACCAAAAAGTTTCCCTCCAAGTATAATGGGGGGTGACGAGGAGCGGTTACCCGAATAAAGCTATATAAGGAGGCATTCTTCTCCAAGGAAGAGGTGCCAGAACCAAAATCAAAACATGTATTAGTAATTTATCTTCAGTGCTTATACCTTTTACTTTTTTGTGCCTGTAGTTGTACTCGGATTAAGAAAGCAATGGATTAATCTTCCCCGGTATGTCTTTATCTTTAGTTCGTTTTATCACTCGAACTGGCACATGGTTTGTTCTTGTTTTGTCATTTTGGTTTGAGTCGGATGGTCTGCTGACCATGAGGCTCTTCCACGCCCCATACGTGTGGACAACCTTTCACTCTGTTTTACACGTATAAGTAAGAAATGCCGCTCTTCACGTAAAAAGTCTATTCCATAAAGGAAATGGAACCCAAGGAAGAAGTGTCATTCCCCTCTTCTTCTCAATCGCCTAAAATCCAATCCTAGGGGACGAAAAGGTTTCGGTCTTCTAACACCCCTTCGAATTGCATTTACGACCCTTGCCTCGGAAGAGGCTAGCACACCCACACCTACGTACACACACGGACAAGCACGTGCACACAAACTCACCCTAGCTCGCACACTTAGACTGAAGGAGGTCAGAATAACCCGAACACTTTTCTGGCACGCCCGGTGGGGCACTGTGAATTTGCAAGGAGTAAAATGACCCATAATACACGAAATAAAATTATAGGGTCGAATGCTTCCAGAAACGTTAGTGAGTCAATGTCTCTAAAAGTACTGGAGCGCAGGATAGAAGGAATACTGACCGGGAAAATCCTTTGGTAGAGGAAAATCTAAATACCACTCCGCCTACTAGAGAGTCTCCCTCAAGTGGACGGAGTCCTAATTTCCAACACTTGGAAACAATATCCTGCTGGCGTGTGTGGATGTCTGGATTAAAAGCTCAGAACATCTACTAGAAGATACATGGGTATTTCCCCAATGTCCTATCCTTACCAGGATTTTCTTACATTCAACTACTTAGTCTAGAAAAGACTTCCTTCTATATCCCAAGCCGCATCATGAGTCAATACGAAGCTAAGCAAGAAGTCCTTGAACCAATCTCCTGCTTCTTTCCTCCACAAGAATTCTCCAATGAACTTACCAAAACCATTGTAGCTAAGTGGGAGAAGAGGAAAACCATATCTTCCCACGATCTTGCTACACCACATGCACATGAAATAGCAATCAACTACTACTCTTTACTCGGAAGGGATGTCCTCCACAGGACCACGTTCATGGGTCACTGATCGAGCCTGCGTAGAAGACAGAGAGCATTGTTTTTCTTTTCTTTTACCGATTTTGCTTTGTAAATAGCTTGTCAAAGGCCTCTGTGTAAAAGAGAAAGGAAATGTGAATAAATAAAAAGTATGTGCATAGGTATTGTATCAACCTTTTTGTTTGTCCGAAAATTTCGTTGTTATCTTCTGTATGGAACAGACCATGTCCACAGAAAGGATGTCTGAATGGATACAAAGCTACAGTGAGTCAAGAAGCTACTTATGGTTCAGTCATCTCACAGAGCATGAGCAAACCGACCTAGAGGACCCGACGTTTCAGCAATGTCGATATCAAGCATATACACTTTGTATATACGCCAAATTCCTTATGTGTCAGGAGGATGACGTGCTTACCCTTGCTTTTCTCAACGTGGTTGATTAGTTGTCGCGAGATACCAACCCCATACCCACCATACTTGCTGAAACATTCTAGGGGTTAGACCGTGTGTCTGAATATCCCCACCTTCGCTTCTCAGGGTGCCCAACTCTGCTTTATATTTGGTTATGTCTAAAGCTGCAATAGCAAACCCCCGTCCCCGGACTACCCCAAGCATCTCTAACTTTGGGTCATAGAAAACACAAGTTCATTTCGGTAATGAATCTGATTGACTTGGATGGTTAGGAACCCACGGCACCTACGATATCGCCTGGAGAGCACCAGGTGCTAACTTTTTCACTTTGAAAATTGTCAAGACTGAATATGTTTGTCTCCTCGACTCAAAGAACACGTCTTTTTTACATTCCTCACCGAATCATGCGTCAATTTGGAGCAAAACAACAACCTTCGGAACCTCACGCGTTTTTACCCACCAAGGAAAATAAGCTCAAATCTCGGCAGGACCCTCTACTCAGCTTGGGAAGATCGTATAGTAGTCCCTCTGCGTGACATCTATATTCCTCATGGGGAAAAGATACATCCAGACTACTACTCAGCACTGATTGCGCACATCCCTCCAGAGATCGAGTTGGTGGACTCCTCAGAAGATGTATAGTTCCCTGCTTCTATCCGTTCAACTCAAGACTGCCAGACTTTGAACTACTCTTGTACAAAAAATAACAAAGTTTCTTGCTTTGTAAAATCTTGTGAAAGTGTTGGTTAGAAGTCAGGCTAGCACAGGCCTTGTTGTATTGAAAGTTAAAAAATATTGGTCAGGTATATGAATAAATAAAAAACTGTGTTTGTACTCTTCCAATTATTTGCACAACTCTTCCACCTTGCATGGATAAAATCTAAAACTAGTGTACCTTCCCATATGCAAGTTGAAAGGTTTTACAATTGAAACCATTGCATAAAAAAGTCAAAAGCCTGAGCCCGAACCTAAGCCCGTTTAGAAAGGACTCCAGAACCACCAAGTTTTTCAATTCATACTCCTTCGGTAGCAATTTCAGAACCTTCTATTCCTTCAAACCTTCTTGCCGTCATGGCAGAACCTTCAGATCAATCCCATATTATCCAAGAGCTGCAACAGGTGGTAGCTTATCTCACTCAGAATCTCCAACGTCTCTCAGAAGAAAATATTGTGTTAAGATATCCTCCTCAGGTCACTGCGGCACCCGCTTTACCTCAACAATCATTTCCTCCTGTCTAGAAAACTATACCAGCCCAGCCCACTAACGAGTCTACAGCTCAACCTCCAGATTCATTTTTGGGAGAACAGTATACGGATGAGAATCACCCTTTTTCTCAAATTCTGAAGCAATGGGAAGATAAGTTAGGCAAGGTCAGTTGTGGACCCCGATCAGAGAGAGGCGGGGACGAGCCCCCCAAAACTCTTTAGATCATCCACGAGATGGAGAGCTCTACCAACTCTCGAAAGACTGCCCCTCACAGCATGAGTAGCGATGTAAAGTGAGATACCTCTTGATTCGGGGACTAGACCAGAACCAAGACGTACCTGAAACAAGAAAGAGTCGCCATCCATGGAATTCGGGCCTGGATCTCATACTATGCTCTATTGTAATGGATAACTAGAGATACAAAAGGTTCGTGCCTGGTTACGAATTTGGAAGGTCCGAAGAGCACCTCATCCGCCCAAGTGCAAGCACCTGGTCTCTTATGCCATTTATTTATTGATTTTGAAGAGTTTTGGGCAAAAATCATGTGAAATGGGAACAGATATCCCCGAGAAAGCATCTACCTAAACATGCATGACTCGGGGATGAAAATAATAAGCACGCACAAAAGATAAACGAAAGAAGTGTCACCTAAACATAGCTAGGTTCTGAGTGTCATACCTAATTGGTGTCTAAGTTCTGAGGGCCAAACGCATGCATGCTACAGCTAAAGGTACAAGTTCTGCACATGAAAGTAAGAAAACAGAACAAAACACACAGCATAACTCGACTTAACACACGACTCAACACGACAAACCCTAGACTCTAATGTGATACTTGACTCGGACCAGGATGGTCATCCCGGCTGCTCTACGTATTCCAGCCTCGGGAAGAATCATAGTCAACGTAGTTCGGTGACCAATTCTAAACTACGATGCCTAACAATTTAAGACCGCTATCCTAGACTCGATCAACTAGACCCGACTAGTTTTTAAAGTTTTTTGTACGATTCCTTAAGTTCAAGTGAATTGTAACTTTTTAAGACTTCATATATGCCCTAACTAATGCAAGTTGGTTAGCCTTAAGCTAATATAGGTGTAGACACCCCCATTTTGCTACACTTTAAAAAAGCAAAAGATTTGGTAGTTTGTCAAGTTTCGAGTCCGTATTCCACCTAGAATTAGGCATCTGTGCATTTTAGTTTAGATTTTGCCTCGTTGAAGAAATTCTGAAGTTGATTCGCAATCCTAAAGGTTTCTAGGGTATTCCAATGGTATCTGGAAGATGAAAGTTCAAGTTTCCAAGCAAGTGAAAAAAAATCTGCTATTTTTAGAATTTTCAGGGTTTTCCTCATTTTTGCCCATTTTTAAGCTACAGGGGTATTTTGGTCATTCCCGATGTGTCCCGTTTGACCCCTGAGTTGTATTTCAGAAATCTTGAGTGATTTTACGAATTTTGAAAAAGCTTCTATTTTTAGAAACTCTCTGAGTTTTTTCCCGATTTGGGTATATTGGGAGTTGTGTTGGTCATTTCTAATGTGCCTGAGATTATCTCTAAAGTATGACTGAAGAATCCTCGAAAATCTCAAGTGCTTTAGGGGACCTGCTATTTTTAGAAACTCATGGGGCTTTCACATTTTTATTATCTTATGAATATTTCAATCATTTCTCATTTATCCAAAATCATCTTGAGGGTACAGCTGATGAATTATGAGTAATTTCATAAGATTTGGGAAACCTGCTAAATTTAAATCTCTCAAGGTTTTCTCTTAGTCTTGCACTTCGGGGATATTTTAGACGTTTCTGATATGTCATATTTGGTCCCTAAGTTGTGTCTAAGAAATCTTGAGTCAGTTCATAAATTTTCGGAAATCTGCTATTTTAAGAATTTCTCAGGGTTTTCCCTAGTCTCACCAAATTCTGACACCTCAGAGTAATTTGGTCTTTTCCTGCATAATTCTTTTGATCCCCGAAATATGTCTGAAAGATTATGAATGATTTCCTGAATTTTGGAAAACCTGCTAAATTTAGGATTTCTTAGGGGGGTTTCGCTTAATTTGGAAATTCTAAGTGTTGAGCGCATTTTGGGTATTTTCAGGGGATACCAAATGATCCTGTTTAATATTGCTCACAGAAAGGACACAATTTTAAAACTTTCTATTTTTGAAGTTTGACCACAAAGACTTTCCATTTTTAATTTTTCCTTTTAGGAGTGAACCAATCTGAGGGTATTATGGTCGCATTTAGATATCTAACAGTCAAATAGGGGCATTTTGGTCCGAAAAGTTGTTTTCCAAAAGGGATGGTCAGATCATGTGTGAGGGATGCACCATAAATGTCAAATGAGTTGGGTCCATATATAGAATGTTGAATTAAGAAAGATTTTATTGAATTTTTACGGAAAAACCCGAAACCCGTGTGAAATGGCCCCTTGGGCTAAAGCCCGCAAAGATGGAGCTCATGTGGGTTCACCCATATGGGTCGGCCACCATGGTGGGTACCCCACATGGCTGACCCATATGAGTTGAGCACCCAACCTTGATGATATCACAATGGTGACATCATATTTGTTAAAAGAAAATGAAGAGAATAAAAAAAGAAAAGAAGGAAAGCAGGAAAAGAGAAATGATTGCTTAAAATTGTTTTTTTCCAAAGAACCAATGTAGAATGAGAATAGCATGTCTTGATTGACAAGAAATTAAGATTGGAATCAAATCCAATTTGGAAATAAGAAAGAAAGAAAGCAAGAGGGGAAATTGAAAACAAGCCAAAAATGGGAGCTCTCACATTGGAAACTACTATTTCTCTCTTAACCCTAGCTTTTTTTGCATAAAAATCAAAGCACCCAACACAAAGGGGATCCAAAAAAAATCCAAATTCGTCCTTTTTCTCTCTCCTCCTCAGGAAAAAAAAGAGAAATAAAAACTCTTCTGTCTTGAAGTGTGTTCATCTCTCTCAAGGGTTCTTCACAAAAGGGATTCTTGAATTCCATTTTCTTCTTCAACAAATCACACATCAAGGATCTTTAGAGTGTTCTTTGGGTCTTCTTCATCATACCAAAGGGTTCGACAAAGCGAATATCTCGGATTACCAACCCAAGAGACACGGATCGCGATAGACGGTAAGAATTTCCCTTCTTTGCGAATTAGAAAAGCATGCTAGGGTTTTATTTTTTTGAAATAACAAATCTATGAGTTTTCTTTTAAAATTCCAGTATGTTATAATATAGATTATAGGCTTTTAAAATCTAAAATTTTGCCAAAAAATTAATTTTTCTCCACATAAATCTTGAATTTCTTTCTTTTCTTTTTAATATGGATTTAAATGGAATTTTCAAAGCAAGTGTTTGAAAAAAGGATCTTTTTCAAAAATCGAATTTTTTTTAGCGTTCTAAAAATTCTAAAACTACTGGAAATCATGATCTTTGACCGCCTCAGTTTCCGTTCTATTTTTCGAAAGTTAACCCAACAAAGGTTTATTTCTTGAAGACTAAAATGGAAAACGGGTCCAATCAAGTCCAAAATTCATGAAAATTTGTTTCTAAACCGAATTTTAGATTTCCAATTCACCATAAAAGTTTTGGAATTTTTTGATATTTTTTAGTCCGGTTTTAATTTATTTTAAGTTTGGTTATTTTTAATAAATATCAAACGATTTCAAAAATTGATGAAATTTTCCATAACTCATGACTAATTATAAATTGAAGTTTGCATGGAATAAAATTTGGAAAAAAAATATTTTCTTTATTGTTTTCTAATCGATTCTTCGGTTTACGTGCCATAATTATTTTTCGTATTAAATTAGTAAATTTTTGAAATTTTTCTTTACAAACCAGTAACTTAGGTTACAGGAATGTTAGAGAAAAATCATATATTAATTGCGATCGAACCTGCATAATTGCAGTGTGTAAATTATAGTATGATATTGGTTATGAGGTCCACTATCCACGAAAATCCTGAGAAACATGCCAGGCAATAAGATACTATAACTTACGTGCTAAATTATACAAGGGTTGAGAGCACGATTCCCATCCATGGTTGCGATTCGAGGCCGAAACTAATCAAGCCCTAGAGCCTTTGGTATTCCATAGATCTTAGGAATCGAAAACTTTCAAAGAATTAAAAATCATTAACTTCGACAAATTGAATTAACTTAATCAAAGTCTTAGGAGCCGTTGGATTGCGGTCTCCTATCGTAGGAACCTTTTAGGGCCCCTTAGGAACACTTACGTTACATTGTGTCCTAGGTTTTAGGGAGTCCTAGAGTTAGGAGTCCAGCCTCATCACGGCTATTTGCTATGGATCGCAACCGTACCATATATCTAGTTACACTAGTCACCCAATTTTTCTCTAGGACAAACCTAGTTACCTAGGATGTAGGTTAACCTGCATTAGTCTAAGGGACAACTTGCACTTAGCTAGGACCATATAGCATCTTAGATGAAGTCCTTGGATAATAAAATCTTCAACTTGAACTAAATAATCTCTCTTAAACTGTTGAAACAGTCAATCTAGTCTAGATCGGTGTCCTAAATGAGTTAGGCATAAGTAGCTTAGTTTAGGTGCACCGAACTACGTCGACTCTGATCCCAGTGAGGCTTGGGTACGTAGGCAGCTTGGATGCTTGATGGCATACCAATCACGAGTCGGCCCCACACATAAGTGGTGGGGCTTTGTTTATTAACCCTTAAATTAGAAATAATTAAATCACTTAGGACTTTCCATAAAATTAAAATTTTAGGAGAACTTTCACTTAGATTGAATTCAAACAAATTAAGAAAATCAAGATACACATTTAAGAATTATATTAAAATTAGATTTTAGGATGCATGTCATATAGTTCGCATATTAATAAAGAGTTAAATGAGCCATTTAAAAGAAATTTAAGAGATTTAACTTTTGAAATTGAAGATCAGATTATCGGGCAAGAATGGTGCTTGTGGTGGTAATTCCCAATACCTTTCATTCTCGTAATCATGTAGCGAATCTAGATTTCTGGTCATTTACGGGTCCTAGATCTCTTATCTTGGTGGTTACTTTGTTATTCTCTTTTGCGTGAAGTTTGGATTGCTTTAGTAATCCCAAGTTCACGGAAATGACGAATTAAATCAATAATAAAAGACACGCACCAATCGCGTGGGTACGAGAGACCAAGAGAAAGGCAGGCAGCTCGCAGGCCATTCCCCTCTCGCGAGATCGAGTCTCACAGTTTGGCGACTCTGCTGGGGACCACCTATCTTCATTAAAATTTCAAAAGATAATTCATTTGAATTTGATTTAACTGGCTCTTAAAAACTCTATCTTATATCTTGTATGCTTGCTAGATTAGTTAGTCTTTCTTTATTTTCTCATCACATCATACTCGAACTTAATCTAACAAAACCTGAGGGCATCATAGATTGCGCAAATATATTGCACACACTTACATCACTTGCATCTAAACCCATGCATCTCACATGCACACACGTCCTATTTTAAGAACTCGGAGTGTTATCTAGCATGGTTAACTGGGATTTCATCACCTGGTGCCTCTGTGCTAGAGAAGCATTACACTCTTAGCCTAGTACCTTTATGGTGCGTAAACGGATCTCTTGTTCACGTACTGATACGCCGGACACTGGTACAGTATATTGAGCACCGATTCGCGCTAAGGGAACTCTTGGCCTTATCACTAGATTAACCCACACATGCATATAGTATACGAACACACGTGATGCGCACGTGTGTGAGCCTAGGTTAGGATATCTTATCCAATGGCGTCTAGATTAGGCCGTAGTCCATCTTCCAATAGCTACGATCGGTTCTTAGGAAAACTAACAAAGTCTTGAGTCGAGATCCTGTCTCCACTCCGTTAGATTAGGATTAGGGTTTGATGCCTTCAGGTAACACTGTTAAAATGTACGAAGATTAAAAACTTTCCCTTTGGAGTTAGGATATAAATCCCATCTTTCCTAAGATCTCATAGGATTAGTTATTCTTGATCTACCCGTTGAAAGTAATCTTATGAAATCTCATCTAATCTTTTGATCAGGTGTCTTTCATTCATACGATTCGATCATGTCTTCATACTTTCTTTAAACTGGCAGGAACTTGTCCCAATCTCATGTTTATGTAATATTGATCATTCTTGTATCCCTTCTCTTGGCTTACAGGCACCATGTCTACTCGTAAAATTCTTGATTGGATCCGTGGTACATTAAAGGAATCACACATCTATGCCATAAGTGAGCAAGAGAAAAATCTCTTCGGCTACTTAGCAACCATTAAGCTCGATTGGGGATTACTCTATGCTGCATCAGAGTGTTGGGATCCCGATCATCATGTCTCCCGTTTTGGCAACCAAGAAATGTGTCCCACCTTTGAAGAATGGTGTGCCTTGTTGGAATATCCTGTAAATGGCCCTCTGGTGAAGCCATCCTGTGTGCCGGATTACCGTCCTTTGTCCCTTTGTTTAATGAACATTCCAGATGAATACATGGACTCTTTCATAAAAGGCCAAGAAGTGTCCATGCAACAGCTGATTGACACTTACCCTCCTATTGGACACATTGGCGATGTTGATATTCAAAAGGCCCGACGTCACGCTTTGAGATTCTGCTCTTTTGCTAGGTTCATCACTGTCCAGCCTTCTCGCTTTGCATCATTAATTCTCTTAGATCTTGTCGATCAAATGGATCGCGGTGCCAATCCGATTCCTACTATACTTGCAGAAACATTCAATGGATTGGACGATATGGATCGTCTTCGTGCCAGCTCAGGTCCAGGCTCTTATGTTCGCTCTTTCGTTGGGTCCTTCTCAGGATGTCCTACATTACTCCAGGTGTGCTTATGCCACAAGCTAAAAATCACAGCTCCTGTACATTTCGATCATACGCAGTGAGTGGCGTCATGATGTTTCCTTCGATCATAAAAGCAATTGGGTTAACTGATTAAGTTCTCACCAACAAGATCAGATTTGTTGGCAAATTCCTGGAATTCAAGAAGCTGAACTGGAGAGGCCAACTACGTTCGCCTTCTTGGTCTCAAAAAGGCTTCCTTTTATGTTCCTGCCAGGATTCTACGTCAGTATGGAAGGGAGCAATCTATTGTGCCTCCCCTTCGTCATTTCTATCCGCCTGAGGATCTCAAGCTCAAGATTGTCAGAGTCGTTTCATCTACTTGGGATACCAAAGTCATTAAACATCTAAAAGAATCGATTGAAGAAGATTGTCGCCCGAAGAAAAAATCTAGGAAGAATGTCTAGGCTCATTTTTAGTCTCGTCAGTTTATCTGTGATTTAATAAGAATGAACCATGTACTTAAGCTTTAATGATTGATCAATAAAGTTCATCTTTCTCTCATTCATTATCTTCGCCTATGTGTGTATCATTGTCTATTTTCTTCTGTGATTTTAAAATCTGTCTTTCAAATATTTCAGGGAAGTAACACCATAGCTAAGCCTACTACTCATTGGGTTCGAATTTCTTCACGGTTGGAGAGGAAATCTGTCTCTCTACCACCTTCTCTGAGAACCCCACCATCTCCTTCTTTCTCATCCTCATCCTCACCAATGGCAGAAAACCAAGATAATCTTCCACCCGTTGCTATTACCGATACTCTCACCTTAATTCTCCAGCAACTTTAAGATGTCAAAGAGGAGAACCGAGTTATCAAGGCCCAGCTTTCCAAGAAGTTGAGGCCATCGTCTTTCAAAGATAAAGGGCCTATACACCATACGGCTACTTCAGCAGCACCTGCCCAACCAGTGTTCATCCCTATCCCGGATAAAACCGAAGAGGAATTGGGAAAAGAGCAGTACAGCGATGATCACAGTAAGCCTTCTCAGTCCACGGTTGATAAGATGGTTATGGAGAAATTAGAAAGTCTTACCAGAAAAGTTTAAGATATCCAGCTTCAGGACCAGGGTGGTTTGAACCCAAGTGATTTTACATTGTTTCCCGAAATCCTTATCCCTTCCAATTTTCAAATGCCGGATTTTTATAAATATGATGGCGTTGGTTGTCCCATCACTCACTTGCAGATGTTTACCATTATGTGTCAGCCTCAAGGCTTATCTCCTGAGCAAATGGCCCAACTATTCCCCGTTTCGCTCACTAAAGTTGCTAGGAGATGGTTCATGGTCCTAGACAAAACCCGTTATAGGACATGGAAGGACATTGGCGAACAATTCATCAAGCAATTCAAAGTATGATGATGGGACATAAATTACTAGAAAGGATTTAGAGAGAACCAAGCAAGACTCGAAGGAATCTTTTCTAACCTTTGTGAAAAGATGGAGAAGACTAGCAGCGCAAATGATGGAGCGCCTTTCTGAGGAAGAGCAAGTCCAAATAATTATGAAGAATATTTCCCTCCAACTCCAGTATCACATGTCTTTACAGTATTACCCGGATTTCAAATATTTCATCGTGGCGGGCACCCAAAAAGAGGAGGCTATGACTCAAGGTGTATTTAACCGTAGTAACCCAAACACCAAGGATTTCAAAAAGTCTCCCCCAGCCCAAGTTAGTAATATTTCTCGTTCCAATGTTCAGTCATCTAGGTCCCAGGAACCTTTAGTGATGGACTATGCCCAACCCGTGGCTGCACCTCGACAACGAACCCAGGTAGAATTTACCCCTCTTCCTATTCCACCTTCAGAGGTACTTAAGCATTGTCTTGCCTCAAGTCGCATAACCTTACCCGCCATCCGGCCTCCCCCCAATCCTCTACCTGCAAATTGGAGAGCTGACCAACACTGTGAGTACCACAGGGGTCCCGGTCATCTTACTGACAACTGCATTGCCTTAAAATTTAGAATTTAGAAACTCATTGATGAGAAAGGCATTGCATTCCAGCCAAGACCTAACGTTACCCAAAACCGGCTACCTGGTCATGGCAACCTGTGGGACCCGATCCCGTGAGAGGGGTGGGGCGCGAGCCGCCACGATCTCTCTTGGTCTCTCGTGCCCACGCGATTGACGTGTGCATTTTAATTATTGATTTTAATTCATCTTTTATGTGAACTTGGGATCACTAAGGCAATCTGAATTCCACACAAAAGAGACTGACAGAGTCGCCACCTAGATGTGGGATCTAGGACCCATAATTAACCAAAAATCTAGACTCGTTACCTGGTTACAAGAATGGAAGGTATGGGGAATTATCCACCACATGCACCATTCCTGCCCGATAATCAGTCTTCAATTCCAAAAATTAACTCTTTTAAATTTATTTTAAATGGCTCATTCAACTCTCTGTTAATGTGCAAACTAAGTGACATGCATCCTAAAATCTAATTTCAATATGAATCTTAAATGTGTATCTTGACTTCTTAATTTGTCTGGATTCAATCTAAGTGAAAGTTCTCCTAAAATTCTAATTTCATGGAAAATCCTAAGTGAATTAATTAAGAATTTACAAGAAAATTAATATACAAAAGCCCACAATTTGTTGTTGAGCCGACTCGCGGTTGGTATGCCATCAGACATCCAAGCTGCCTACGTACCCAAGCCTCACTGGGATCAGAGTCGACGTAGTTCGGTGCACCTAACCTAAGCTACTTATGCCTAACTCAACTAAGACACCGACCTAGACGGGATTGACTGTTTCAACAGTTTTAGGAGAAGTTATTTAATTCAAGTTGAGGATTTTATTATCCTAGGATTTCATCTAAGATGCTATATGATCCTATCTAAATGCAAATTGTCCCTTAGACTAATGCAAGTTAGCCTACATCCTAGTTTACTAGGCTTGTCCTAGGGAAAGATTGGATGACTAGTGAAACTAGGCCTATGGCACGGTTGCTATCCATAGCAAACGTCCGTGATGAGGCTGGACTCCTGACTCTAGGACTCCCTAAAACCTAAGACTCCCTAAAACCTAAGACTACCTAAAACTTAGGACACGACACGACACCAGTGTTCCTAAATTGGGCTCTAATGGTTCATATATCGGAAACCATAATCCAATGGTTCCGAAAGACTCGAGATAAATTGATTCAAGTTCTTGATGTTAATTAATTTCAGATTTCAAGGATTTTCGGTTTCTGAAAATTTAAGGAATACCAATAGTTCTAGAGTTCACTAATTTCGACCTTGAATGGCATCCAAGGAAGGGAATCGTGCGCTCTTTCTTTGTGCAATTTAATACTTAGGTTATAGCATTTTATTGCCTGGCATATCTCAGGATTTCCGTGGACAATAACCTCGGAGCCAACAACATGCTATAGCTTAAATATTCAAATTGTCAAAGATCGGTTGCAGTTGGGATACAATTATGAATGCACTGACCATTTTTGCAGGAAAATCTAAAGATCCTAAAATTTCTGTTTCAATGAATTGAGGAATTAATATGTGACAGAATTTTAAGGTTTTTTAGAAGCTTTATGATGATTTTTAATTAATTTCCGTTTTTCAATGGATTTTATCAATTTTAAATCATATGAGTAATTTTACAAGTGAAGTTATTGCAAACAAATTCGAAATGAATTGAAACTTCTACAGCAACAAGACATGATGGGATGTAGCTTATTAAAAGAGTTTTGCAGATTTTTACATTAAGCTCATATTTAATTTTGATTTAACAATAATAAGACCAGATTGCAAAAATAACACAGAAACTACTTGAAATAGAAATCTAAATTCGTTAAAATTTTTACAGTAGTAAGATATAAGTAAAAAGAACATGATGTGAGATGTTTATGAATTTTAAAAACTATTTACTATCAATTTCGGATTTTTCAATTTTCAGACCAGATTAGGAATTAACACTACATCCCATATGAAACAAGATCCAAATGAATTGAAAAATTTACAGAAACAATAAATATGGAACATAAGACTACTGTAAAAATTTAGAGAATTTTATCTGTGATCTGATGTCTGTAAAAAATCTCACAATATCTGACAATTTTCAAAGAAAGCATCAAATAATATACCAAAGCAAATCCAAAAGTTCTTAAAATTCATGGTAGAATGTATCGGTACCGTATTATTTTCCGGCGAAATTTCATTAATTTTGGAATCTGTTTAGTATATATTTTATTTTTCTTTGTCAAAAAGATGTTTTTTAAGAGTTTTCTATTTTTAAAATACAATTTTCGAGAAAATTTCGACTCCGGAAAACGTCCTTTAATCTTGTTCTGCTATGATGAACGCAAGAAAAATTTAAAATTCCAAAAAATATATCATCCTGAGATAGCTATTTTTTTGAATTTCGTAATTTCTCAGCCATTATTTTAAATAAAATTCCACTCTTCACTCAAATTCTAAGAAACCTTTGATCCAATGTCCGATCCGATCCGATAGTTATTTTTGTCTATTTAAGTAGATCATTTTATTAAATTTTGGGACGAAACGGAATTGCAACACCGATGCAGATCATGATTTTGAGCACACACATATAATATTCAATTAAATGTTTAAAAATTATGCAAAAATATAAAAAAATACCAAATCATCCGAGAAAAATCTGAGAATAGTGTACTAACCTCTGATGGAGATACTCGCCGAATTCAATTAAATTATACCTATAGAGTGATCGAAACAGTTTATTTAAAGGGGCATAGCGCAAATGAGTTTTACATCTAGAAATTAACACCTTGGGACGATCCAAACCATTTATTGGCTCCAAACAAGCTCAAAACTCATTCTTTTTATTTGTTCAAAGTGTTCAATGCCCATCAAATAGGTCCAAATTCTCCCTTGCTCGGATTCTCGAGAATAGCCCTTCTCAACACTTAGCGGGAAAATGCGAAAGTTCTCCGAAAATGCGAATAGCCCTTCTTAATCTTAAATGTGTATCTTGACGTCTTAATTTGTCTGGATTCAATCTAAGTGAAAGTTCTCCTAAAATTCTAATTTCATGGAAAATCCTAAGTGAATTAATTAAGAATTTACAAGAAAATTAATATACAATACCCCACAATTTGTTGTGGAGCCGACTCGGGGTTGGTATGCCATCAGACATCCAAGCTGCCTACGTACCCAAGCCTCACTGGGATCAGAGTCGACGTAGTTCGGTGCACCTAAGCTAAGCTACTTATGCCTAACTCAACTAAGACACTGACCTACACGGGATTGACTGTTTCAACAGTTTTAGGAGAAGTTATTTAATTCAAGTTGAGGATTTTATTATCCTAGGATTTCTCCCTTAGACTAATGCAGGTTATCCTACATCCTAGTTTACTAGGCTTGTCCTAGGAAAATATTGGATGACTAGTGAAACTAGGCCTATGGCACGGTTGCTATCCATAGCAAACGTCCGTGATGAGGCTGGACTCCTGACTCTAGGACTCCTTAAAACCTAAGACTCCTAAAAACTTAGGACACGACACGACACCAGTGTTCCTAAATTGGACTCTAATGGTTCTTATATCGGAAACCTAATCCAATGGTTGCGAAAGACTCGAGACAAATCGATTCAAGTTCTTGAAGTTAATTAATTTCAGATTTCAAGGATTTTAGATTTCTGAAAATTTAAGGAATACCAATAGTTCTAGGGTTCACCAATTTCGACCTCGAATGGCATCCAAGGAAGGGAATCGTGCGCTCTTTCTTTGTGCAATTTAATACTTAGGTTATAGCATTTTATTGCCTGGCATATCTCAGGATTTCCGTGGACAATAACCTCGGAGCCAACAACATGCTATAGCTTAAATATTCAAATTGTCAAAGATCGGTTGCAATTGGGATATGATTATGGATGCACTGGCCATTTTTCCAGGGAAATCTAAAGATCTTAAAATTTCTGTTTCAATGAATTGAGGAATTAATATGTCACAGAATTTTAAGGTTCTTTAGAAGCTTTATGATGATTTTTAATTAATTTTCGTTTTTCAATGGATTTTATCAATTTTAAACCATATGAGTAATTTTACAAGTGAAGTTATTGCAAACGAATTTGAAATAAATTGAAACTGCTACAGAAACAAGACATGATGGGATGTAGTTTATTAAAAGAGTTTTACAGATTTTTACATTAAGCTCATATTTAATTTTGATTTAACAATAATAAGACCAGATTGCAAAAATAACACAGAAACTACTAGAAATAGAAATCTAAATTCATTGAAATTTCTACAGTAGTAAGATATAAGTAAAAAGAGCATGCTGTGAGATGTTTATGAATTTTACAAACTATTTACTATCAATTTCGGATTTTTCAATTTTCAGACCAGATTAGGAATTAACACTACATCCCATATGAAACAAGATCCAAATTAATTGAAAATTTTACAGAAACAATAAATATGGAATATAAGACTACTGTAAGAATTTGGAGAATTTTATCTGTGATAGGATGTCTGTAAAAAATCTCACAAAATCTGACAATTTTCAAAGAAAGCATCAAATAATATACCAAACCAAATCCAAAACTTCTTAAAAATTCATGGTAGAATATATCATTACCGTATTATTTTCTCACAAAATTTCATTAATTTTGGAATCTATTTAGTATATATTTTATTTTTCTTTGTCAAAAAGATGTTTTTGAAGAGTTTTCTATTTTTAAAACACGATTTTCGAGAAAATTACGACTCCGGAAAACATCCTTTAATCTTGTTCTGATATGATGAACACAAAAAAAATTTAAAATTCCAAAAAATAGATAATCCTGAGATAGCTATTTTTTCGAATTTCGTAATTTCTCAGCCATTATTTTAAATAAAATTCCACTCTTCACTCAAATTCTAAAAGACCTTTGATCCAATGTCCGATCCGATCCGATAGTTATTTTAGTCTATTTAAGTAGATCATTGTATTAAATTTTGGGACGAAACGGAATTGAAACACCCATGCAGATCATGATTTTGAGCACACACATATAATATTCAATTAAATTCAATTAAATGTTTAAAAATCATGCAAAAATATAAAAAAATACAAATCATCCGAGAAAAATCTGAGAATAGTGTACTAACCTGTGATGGAGATCCTCGCCGAATCCAAGAGCCGAAAAGTCTGAAAATTCCGCCGACACTGCGATCCGATGCCCCTTATTCTCTTTCTTTCCTTTTTTTTTAATTTTTTAAAACCACTGTTGAATGGGAGAGATAGAGAGTGTGAGAGAGATGGAAACTGAGATATATAAGAAATATAGTGAGTGAGGATATGAGAGATGAGGAGGAGAGATGAAAACAGAGGGTGGCGAGGGGTTGAGGGAGAGAACCGAGTGGGAGAGTGAGGGAGAGGTGATGGAGAGAGAGAGAGAGAGAGAGAGAGAGAGAGAGAGATGCGGCACTCTGTTTTTCTACCCCCTCTTCTTTCTTTTTAAACAAAAAAAAAATGGAAGCCTTAATGCTCTGTTCCGAGATGGAGAATGAAAAGTAGAGATGGCGGTGGAGATGGGGAGAGGTAGGGATGGTTATTAAGAGGGAGCGATGCAGAGAGAGCGAAAAACACAAATAGATAGAGATTCATAGAAAGATACTCTGTTTTTTGATAGAGTGCGAGTGTGAAACCGAGAGGGCTGTGGGGGGGAAGATAGAACAGATGGGAGAGCTTGAGGGAGAGGCAGAGTGTAGGGGAGATGGAGAGGGGAGTATCTCCAGAGGGATTTTTAGAGATTGAGAGAGAGAGAGAGATCGCTGGTACTACTCTCTCTTAAAACCAGAAAACAGAGCCTCGGTTCTTTTCTTTTCTTTTTTTTAGAGCTACTGTTCAGTGAAGGTTAGAGGGGATATGAGAAGCCGAGAGGTAAAACAACAAAGGGAGAGGGAACCGATCAATGTAGAGCTGCTATCCTCCTTCAAGAGCAGAAAACAAGCGTGTTTTCTTTGGCCAACAGCCCCCAGAAATTTTTCTTTCCTTTCCTTTTTCTCCTCCTCCTGCCTTATAAAAATATCTCTTTCCCTCGTTCTCTGCTTGCCCAAAATACTACCCATTACCCATTGCTTATACAGCATCCTTTCTTTACGTATTTTCGGTGATGCTATTTACAAAGAAAGTTTCTTTCTTGGCTGCCACTCACGCTTAGCAATATGGATAATTCCTTATCAGTCAAGGGATTTCTCTTTCCCACATGACGTATCAAACTTGCAATATTCCAACCCAAAAACAACAACCATAGACTGAGCCATGTATTCGGTGTATCAATAAAATACTTTCCAAAATCAATTATCCCACAGTGACCACCTCTCGCAATTCATTCCTTAGGCTGATCCAAACCATCCAATTTTCTTGATCTATAATAAAAGCAATTTGTATTCCTCAAACTCTCTTCGTAAGATGATCTCAACCATACATTGATGGGCTCCACATAGAGCTGGCCGAACAGGTATTCCTTTGTACTGAAACATGTATTTGGGCTCGCTAAACCAATTCCATAATTTAATGTTTTCACACTCCAGTGGGCCCTCTTTTTAATCCATTAAGCTAGATGATCCAACCACTCAATTTATGATCCAAGAATATAAATCGTTTCTATCCACAGATTCAACCATCCATTTGATAGGGCCGCGGCGCAAACAAGTTGCGCCCCCTAAATTATACCTATAGAGTGATCGAAACAGTTTATTTAAAGGGGCATAGCGCAAATGAGTTTTACATCTAGAAATTAACACCTTGGGACGATCCAAACCATTTATTGGCTCCAAACAAGCTCAAAACTCATTCTTTTTATTTGTTCAAAGTGTTCAATGCCCATCAAATAGGTCCAAATTCTCCCTTGCTCGGATTCTCGAGAATAGCCCTTCTCAACACTTAGCGGGAAAATGCGAAATATGGCGGAAATGATTGAAAAGATCGGGAAAGCATAAGAGACGGACACGGGAATGGAAAAGGATGGAAAACGGCTAGCAAAAACACTAACTTCTTTGCTGATTAGAGTGGAGCAAAATGGAGGTGTCTACACAACCCTCCTGCTGCCATTAATGCCATAACTATAGGAGATTCTGATTTTGACCCTCTCACCCTTATATGTGCCTTAGAACCCGTTTCTGAACCTCAAATCATCTTTTGTGATGAGTCATATCTAAGAGAGTCTGTATCTCCTTTGGTGATCACCTATGAGCCACAAGTCCCTCAAGTTATTACTTATGACGAGCCAGAATTAGATGAAGTTAGACATGTTACAAGGGGCGGAAGAATTTTCAAGCCTGCTGAATTGAGAGTTGAAAATCCAGGGGCATTAGCTCGAGGAGAAGAAGCGCAGTATGTGAAAGACCCAGATGATGATGTTGTACAGCAGTTGAAGAAAACTCAGGCTGTTATATCTGTTTGGGGATTGTTGATAGCGTCGAAGAAACACAGGGAAGCCGTGTTAAAAGAATTGAATACTACACAGGTGTCTTCGGAAATATCTCGAGAGCAATTGGCTGAAGTTGTTGCTCTAACCCAGGCTGCCAGAGTCATTAGTTTCTCAGATCAGGAGCTGCCTCCTCAAGGTCGGAATCATGCTAGAGCTCTTCATTTCACTATTGTCTGTGAAGACAAGAAAGTACCATCTGTGTTAGTAGATAACAGATCTGCATTGAATGTGTGTCCGTTGAGAACTGCCATTACCTTGGGTTTCGGCCCCACTGATTTTGCCGAATCAACTCTTGGAATCCTCGCATATGACAACACCCGCAGAAATATAGTCGGGGTCCTTACCACCAAGATTGTTGTAGGTGGTCAAAAATTTGAAGTCGAGTTCCAAGTTATCGACATCAAGGCCTCGTTTAATGTGCTTCTGGGACGTCCATGGTTGCATAAGGAAGGTGTTGTTGCTTCAACCCTTCATCAGAAATTGAAGTTCATCAAAGATGGAAAGTTGATCATTGTCAGAGGTGACGAAGAGCCGAAGATAGGACAGATAACAAAGGAAGTTCTGATTCTCCCAGTTCTAAAAACAGAAGACTACAATCTGAATGGCTTCACATTCGATGTTGCTACTATCTCTTACGAAGAAGCCTCTTGTGAGGAGTTGTGTTTGCCTTTTGCCATCAATCCCGTTGTTGCCAAAATGATGAGAAAAATGAATTACTTTCCTGGCATGAATTTGGGCTGTGATCCAAGCAAGGCATCTCACTGGCGCCCAATCAAAGCAAACCATGGAACTTTTGGTCTTGGATATGTACCTACTGAGGAAGAGGAAGAAGCCATGGAAGAATTGTTGAAATTGAGGGAAGAAATCCGCCGCACCGGAGGGGTACTCCCAATGGCTCCATACTCCTTATCGATGAATCTACACTTTGTCAGGGAAGGCGAGACTTCACCATACTATGATTTTTCTGAACCATGGTATGACGCGGTGACATGAATCATGGTGCCTGGTCTTGAAATATTCAACGGCCTCGCTTTCTCAGAATCAGAACCGTCGGTATTTTATGTTGAGAAAGTTATGGAAGATTGGTTAGTCTATCTTGAGCCTGGTTTGCTGGGATCCTTGTTTGAAGAAGACGAACCTGATAAAGAATATGTTTTCATAGCCGCTATTCAGAATGATTCCACCTTCGTCGAACCTCAGAGTCAGATTGCACCTGCAACAAAAAGTCTCTTTGATTGGAGTTTTGATGTTATTCCTACTTATTTGATGTCAAGTCGTGTCAAGTCAATGTCAGTGCCTAGTCCAGGCGAGTCGTTTTCTGATTTTATATATAATGTGAATCCTGAGCCTGTTCAAGATAAGTTCAATGATGATGATGTAATTTCTTTCAGTTCAATGAAATCTGATTCTCAGTATGTCTCTGTATTTGCTTCTGACTTTAATAATAATAACACTCCCTCCTCAGACGAGGAAGAAAGGATTGACGAAACTCCCCTTGAGTTGCAGCATATGCTCAAACAAGAGGAGGAGCGTCGAGCCCAGCCTCTTAAAGATGAAATCAAAATTATAAACATCGGAACATAAGATTTAATACAGGATATACGAATTGGAAATACTCTATCTCCTGAAAAGCACGACGAATTAATAAACCTACTCAGGGAATATAAAGAAGTTTTTGCCTGGTCGTATAAAGATATGCCCGGGTTGAGTGAAGACATCGTCCAACACAAGCTGCCTTTGTTATCAGGAATTAAACCTAAAAAGCAGAAACTAAGGCGAACGAAGCTCGAGTAGGTCTTGAAAATAGAGGAAGAGTTTACTAAGTAGTTGAATGCGGGGTTTCTACAAGTAGTGGAATATCCAGAATGGCTTGCAAATATAGTACATGTACCAAAGAAAGATGAAAATGTGAGAATGTGTGTAGATTTCAGGGATTTGAACAAGGCAAGTCCAAAAGATGATTTCCCTCTACCACATATCAATATCCTGGTAGATAATACGGCCGGGCATGAGTTACTATCTTTCATGGATGGTTTCTCTGGTTACAATCAAATTAAGATGGCACCCGAGGACATGACTAAGACCTCGTTCATTACACAATGGGGGACCTATTGCTATCGGGTAATGCCATTTGGTCTCAAAAATGCTGGTGTGACATATCAAAGAGCAACTACAGCCTTACTCCATGACCTGATACATAGAGAAGTCGAAGTATTTGTTGATGATATGATTGTAAAAGCCAAGGAAAGGAAAGATCATATCCCGAACCTTAAGAAGTTCTTTGAAAGAATACTCAAATACCAGCTTGACCTAAATCCTAGCAAGTGTGTATTCGGGGTTATCTCTAGTAAGTTGCTAGGATTCATGGTGAGCCAAAGGGGCATAGAGGTAGATCCTTAGAAGATTAAGGCTATCCAAGAGATGCCACCACCTAAAACCGAGAAGGAAATTCGAGGATTCCTAGGAAGGATACAGTTCCTAAGACAATTCATTGCTCATCTTGCATCAACTTGCGAACCTATCTTTAAGCTCTTAAAGAAAAATACTTCCAAAGAATGGACAGAGGAATGTCAACAGGCCTTTGAGAAGATAAAGCAAAGTTTGTCTGAACCACCGATAGTAGCACCAGTAATACTGGGACACCCATTGCTGCTTTACTTATCAGTAATAGAAACCACCATGGGTTGTATGTTAGCACAGCAAGATCCAGAAACCAAGCATGAAAAGGCTGTATATTATCTTAGTAAGAAGATGTTGGAATATGAACAGAAGTACACTGTCCTAGAAAAAACCTGCTTAGCCTTGGTTTGGGCTACTTAGCGACTCAGACATTATCTTTTATCACATAAGGTTCTGCTTTTGTCAAGGATGGATCCTTTGAAGTATCTCTTTGAAAAACCAGCTCTGACAGGCAGGACCGCCAGATGGTTATTACTGTTGTCTGAGTTTGACATCACCCATGTAACCCAAAAATTAGTAAAGGGTCGAGCCACTGCTGAACAATTGTCAGAAGCCCCCCGAGAAGAAAGTCAGCCTTTCAACCCGATGTTCCCAGATGAAGAGATCATGATGGTAGAAGATGAATATTCGAAAACTGGTTGGACCCTTTATTTTGATGGAGCAGCAAACCAAGCAGGGCAGGGAGTAGGGGCATTGCTTCTGTCACCCCGAAATGAGCATATCCCCCTTGCCGTTAAGTTACAATTTAATTGCACCAGCAATATGGCAGAGTATGAAGTATGCATTGTTGAGCTTGAGGCCGCATTGGCCTTAGGCATAGAGAATCTTGACGTATATGGAGATTCGAAGTTAATCATTTGCCAAACTCAAGGAGAGTGGAGAACCAGAGAAGAAAAGCTACAGCCGTATCATGAATAATTGGACGCTCTTGTTCAACAATTCTGGTGCATCACTTTCAGTTATTTACCAAGGTTGAAGAATAGATTCGCCGATGCCTTAGCGACGTTAGCTTCTATGATTGACATACCTCATAATATGAAGATGGGACCCATCACGGTCCAGGAACAATGGGCTCCTTGCATATGTTAATGTTATAGAAATAGCTGCAAGATGTCCCGATGGTAAGCCATGGTATACGGACATAAAGAACTACATCTTAGACCAGGGGCATCCCGATGAGGCCTCGAATAAAGAAATGAAGACTTTGCATAGATTGTCAGCTAATTTTGTCATTTGTGGAGGGGAGTTGTATCGACGGTGTTTCGACGGAATTCAACTCTTATGTGTCACTGAAGATCAAGCAGAAGAAATTCTTATAGATATTCATGAAGGGGTGTGTGGACCTCATATGAATGGAAAGATGTTGGCAAGGAAGATCCTACGTCTGGGGTACTATTGGCCAACATTGGAAGCAGATTGTCATACATTTGTGAGGAAATGCTATAAATGTCAAATACATGAGAATCTAATCCATGTAGCACCCACCGAATTGCATTCTCTTACCTCTCCTTGGCCGTTTTCGGTATGGGGAATTGACATTATTGGCAAGATTTCTCCCAAGTCGTCTAATGGTCACGAGTACATACTCGTTGCGATCGACTACTTCACCAAATGGGTTGAGGCCGCTTCTTACGTAAAACTTACATTCACATCAGTTGCTAAATTCATACGCACCAATATCATATGCAGATATGGAATTCCCCATGAGTTCAAGATTAAGCATCATAAATCCTCACTTTATCGACCACAGACAAATGAAGCGGTAGAAGCTGCAAACAAAAATGTCAAGATTATCATTAGCAAAATGTCAGAAACTTATAAGGATTGGTTGAATAAGCTACCGTACGCCTTGTGGGCTTATAGAACATCATTTAGAACTTCAACTGGGGCAACCCCTTATTCTCTTGTTTATGGGATGGAAGCAGTGCTACCGGTTGAGATCCGTGTACCTTCGCTCAGAGTGTTGATTGAGGCTAAGTTGCCAAAAACTGAATGGGCAGGCGCCCGATATAAAGAGTTGAACATGCTAGATGAGAAGAGGTTAAAGGCGCTTTACCGTGTGCAGGGTTACCAACGCATAATAGCCCGGGCTTTTAATAAAAAGGTTAAGATCAGAGATTTAGAAGAAGACAATCTTGTCCTCAAAGAGAATCGAGCACCAGTGTTTGACCCAAGGGGCAAGTTCAAACCGGATTGGTCAGGACCATACATTGTGGCCCAAATCTTACTCGGAAAAGCCGTCAAGCTCCGTAATTTAGATGGAGAAATATTGCCAGAACCAACAAATCTTGATCAACTCAAGAAGTTCTATGCTTGAACACCAGAAGGCCGTCTTTTGGACGAATAAATCCCAAATTCACAACCCAAGATAAATAGATATATATATATATATATAGATATATATATATATAACCTTTTGCGCAAACCCTTTTGAACCTAAATAATATTTTCCTTCAAAAACCCAATATACTAGGGGCATCCGCCCTGAACTACGCATGACCTGATCCCTACACTGGGGTACGTAGGCAGCTCGGTCAAACCGAGTTCGGTTGTTTCAACAGAAGAAATTCAATCATTCCAAAAAGAAGTCATTCGAAAAAAAAAGGAAACAAAAAAGAGAGAAAGAACAAAAAGAAGAACAATTTACCTTCAAACTAGGGGCATTCACCCTGAACTACGCATGACCTGATTCCTACTCTGGGATACATAGGCAACCTGTTCACAGGTTCGGTCGAAATTTTTGCAAAACCTAAAGCCATTCTTTGAAAAGCCCTACCTCACCTATAAAGTCCTTTTGGTGTTCAAGTAAAAAAAATGAAAAAAAAAATGGAGCTTGAAGATCTGCTAGATTAAAACCCTAAAAAGGCGATATAGGCAAAATTTAGGATCATTCCCCTGCTAAGTTGAAAACCTAAAAGGGCAGCTTAGGCAAAAGTTAAGGGGGTGGCCTGCTGAGTCGAAAACCTGAAAAGGCGATTCAGGCAAAAGTTAAGGCCGAGCGGTCCGCCAAGTTGAAAATCCGAAAAGGGAGACTTGGTCATGGTAAGATTAGGTTCACGCCAGAAGAATTACATTGATCTCTGAAATCACAGTAGGTCAGGCAAAGCTAATAACAACGATTCCTGAAACTATGGGCATTAATTTCTAGCAATCAGAAGGTTGATAGAAAAATACATGCTGTTTTAATTAATAAGTTAAGATGTTTATTAATAGATAAACATTATTTAAAAAGAGGCTAGCCTAACCCAAAAGAAAATACTGATAAGTCAGAAGCATCACGGGATTCCTTGAGTAATCTTTCTTATTTTGTCATTTTATTACAAATGTCTGTGGTTCTATTTTTAGAAATATTTTACAAATTCTATTTTAAGGATGGTTGTAAGGTGCAATCACTCAGGTTCATTAGCAAGTTCTGAGAAACTTGGGAAAAGCAGGACTGTCATGAATGGCGAAAGATCTTTGAAGAATACCTCTGATGAAAGAAGGTCAGAATGCCTCAAGCTGGGGCAGGATGCTAATGAAGTGGTGTCTCAAATTTGGGCCTTGAAAGTCTTTTATTATATGGTGTTATTAAATCCTTTGCTTCCAAAGTTGTTAAGTGGAGATTTCGATTTCATTTTTCTGATAATCTTTGTCAAAATTCAAATTATCATTCTCTCTGAGTCCATTTGAAATGGTCTCTCGTTTCCTTTGAACATCATATAAATATGTTGTCTCATTTTCCTGGATTCCGTATAAATACGCTATTTCATTATCTTTGAGTCCGTTTAAAAATGGTCTCTTATTCTCTTTGAGCATCATACAAATATGGTGTATCATTTCCTTGGAATCCATATAAATACGATATTTCATTCTCACCGAGTCCATTAAAAAATGGTCTCTTAATTCTCTTTGAACATCATACAGATATGATGTCTCATTTCCTTGGAATCCGTATAAATACGGTATTTTATTCTCTCCAAGCCCATTTGAAAATTATGTCTCATTCTCTTTGAGCCCATAGAATTATGGTGTCTCATCCCTTTTGGACCCGTATAAATACGGTGTTTCATTCTTTTCGAATCCTTTCAAAAATGGTCTTTTCTCTTTGAGCATCATATCAATATGATGTCTCATTCCTTGGAATCCGTATAAATACGATGTTTCATTCTCTGAGTCCATTTAAAAATGATCTTTTCTCTTTGAGCATCATATCAATATGATGTCTCATTTCCTTGGAATCCATATAAATATGGTGTTTTATTGTCTCTAAATCCATTCAAAAATGGTCTTTGTTCTCTTTGAGTATCATACGAATATGATGTCCCATATCCCTTCGACTCCGAACAAATACGGTGTTTTATTCTTTTCGAATCCATTCACAAATGAGCTCTCATTTTCTCAGTGCCGTTTGAAAACGGCATTGCATCGTAATTATTTTTCATTCTAAAGCTGCGTGATTTTCGCTCTTAGATTGAATTCAGTTCTCCGTTATTCTAACTACTAGCTCATGGTGGTAAGAATAAATGATATCCAGATTATGTTCTAGGACTTCGTCTAGGGTCTTGCATTAGGAAGCATTTAGTATGCATTTGCATTTGGGTTGCATTTTGTCAAGTGAATCCTTTGTTGATTAACGCTATGCAAAATGGTTCTGTCACTTTTGCTTTGGTATTCGATGAGTACGTCATCTCTACCAAAGAGGGGCATCTGTAGACACCCCCATTTTACTACACTTTAAAAAAGTAAAAGATTTGGTAGTTTGTCAAGTTTCGAGTCCGTATTCCTCCTAGAATTAGGCATCTGTGCATTTTAGGGTAGATTTTGCCTCGTTGAAGAAATTCTGAAGTTGATTCACAATCCTAAAGGTTTCTAGGGTGTTCCAATGGTATCTGGAAAATGAAAGTTCAAGTTTCCAAGCAAGTGAAAAAAACCTGCTATTTTTAGAATTTTCAGGGTTTCCCTTATTTTTGCCCATTTTTAAGCTACAGGGGTATTTTGGTCATTCCCGATGTGTCTCGTTTGACCCCCGAGTTATATTTCAGAAATCTTGAGTGATTTTACGAATTTTGAAAAGCTGCTATTTTTAGAAACTCTCTGGGATATTTCCCCGATTTGGGTATATTGGGGGTTGTATTGGTCATTTCAAGTGTGCCTGAGACTATCTCTAAAGTATGACTGAAGAATCCTCAAAAATCTCAAGTGTTTTAGGGGACCTGCTATTTTTAAAAACTCATGGGGCTTCCACATTTTTATCATCTTATGAATATTTCAATCATTTCTCATGTATCCAAAATCATCTTAAGGGTACGACTGATGAATTATGAGTAATTTCATAAGATTTGGGAAACCTGCTAAATTTAGATCTCTCAAGGTTTTCTCTTAGTCTTGCACTTCGGGAGTATTTTAGACGTTTCCGATATGTCATATTTGGTCCCTAAGTTGTGTCTAAGAAATCTTGAGTCCGTTCATAAATTTTCGGAAATCTGCTATTTTTAGAATTTCTCAGGGTTTTCCCTAGTCTCACCAAATTCTGACACATCGGAGTAATTTGGTCTTTTCCTGTGTAATTCTTTTGATCCCCGAAATATGTCTGAGAGATTATGAATGATTTCCTGAATTTTAGAAAACCTGCTAAATTTAGAATTTCTTAGGGGTTTCGCTTAATTTAGAAGTTCTGAGTGTTGAGGGCATTTTGGGTACTTTCAGGGGATACCAAATGATCCTGTTTAATATTGCTCACCGAAAGGACCCAATTTTACAAGTTTCTATTTCTGAGGGTATTTTGGTCGCATTTAGATGTCTAACAGTCAAATAGGGGCATTTTGGTCCGAAAAGTTGTTTTCCAAAAAAGATGGTCCGATCATGTGTGAGGGATGCACCATAAATGTCAAATGGGTTGGGTCCATATATAGAATGTTGAATTTAGAAAGATTTTATTGAATTTTTACGGAAAAACCCAAAACCCGTGTGAAATGGCCCATTGGGCTAAAGCCCGCAAAGATGGAGGTCATGTGGGTTCACCCATATGGGTCGACCACCATGGTGGGCACCCCACATGGCTGACCCACATGAGTTGAGCACCCAACCTTGATGATGTCACAATGGTGACATCATATTTGTTAAAAGAAAAATAAAGAGAATAAAAAAAGAAAAGAAGGAAAGCAGGAAAAGATGAATGATTGCTTAAAAAGGTTTTTTTTCCGAAGAAGCAATGTGGAATGAGAATAGCATGTCTTGATTGACAAGAAATTAAGATTGGAATCAAATCCAATTTGGAAACAAGAAAGCAAGAGGGGAAATTGGAAACAAGCCAAAAATGGGAGCTCTCACATTGGAAACTAATATTTCTCTCTTAACCCTAGCTTTTTTTGTATAAAAATCAAAGCACACAACACAAAGGGGATAAAAAAAAAATCCAAATTCGTCATTTTTCTCTCTCCTCCCAAAAAAAAAAAAGAAAAAAGAAAACTCTTGTGTCTTGAAGTGTGTTCGTCTCTCTCAAGGGTTCTTCACAAAAGGAATTCTTGGATTCCCTTTTCTTCTTCAACAAATCACACATCAAGGATCTTTGGAGTGTTCTTTGGGTCTTCTTCATCATACCAAAGGGTTCGCGATCGACGGTAAGAATTTTCCTTCTATGCGAATTAGAAAAGCATGCTAGGGTTTTATTTTTTTGAAATACCAAATCTATGAGTTTTCTTTTAAAATTCCAGTATGTTATAACATAGATTATAGGCTTTTAAAATCTAAAATTTTGCCCAAAAATTAATTTTCCTCCAAATAAATCTTGAATTTCTTTCTTTTCTTTTTAATATAGATTTAAATGGAATTTTCAAAGGAAGTGTTTGAAAAAAGGATCTTTTTCAAAAATCAAATTTTTTTTAGCCTTCTAAAAATTCTAAAACTACAGGAAATCATGATCTTTGACCATGGTTTGACTGCCTCGGTTTCCGTTCTATTTTTTCGATAGTTAACCCAACAAAGGGTTATTTCTTGAACTCTAAAATGGAAAACGGGTCCAATCAAGTCCAAAATTCATGAAAGTTTGTTTCCAAACCGATTTTTAGATTTCCAGTTCACCATAAAAGTTTTGGAATTTTATAATATTTTTTAGTCCGGTTTTAATTTATTTTAATTTTGGGTTATTTTTAATAAATGTCAAACGATTTTATCAATTGATGAAACTTTTCAGAACTCATGCCTAATTATAAATTGAAGTTTTCATGGAATAAATTTTTTTTTAAATATGTTCTTTACTGTTTTCTAATCGATTCTCCGGTTTATATGCCGTAATTCTTTTTCTTATTAAATTAGTAAATTTTTGAAAATTTTCTTTGCAAACTAGTAACTTAGGTTACTGGAATGTTAGAGAAAATGTTTAATTGATTTTGCATAGTTTTATTATGGTTTTGTAATTTATTTTAATAAATGGGTTTCAAATCCTAGGAAACAAATTCTCCTTTTCTATTTAAAAATCGA
Organism: Tasmannia lanceolata; assembly: GCF_043159265.1. Lineage (NCBI taxonomy): Eukaryota > Viridiplantae > Streptophyta > Magnoliopsida > Canellales > Winteraceae > Tasmannia > Tasmannia lanceolata. Next base: position 50,704,889 of record NW_027518680.1, on the reverse strand, counting down.
TTTTATGGAGGAAATTTAATTTTTAAGTTTTACAATTTTGATAAAAAAATTTATAATTTGTTATATATCTACTAGAATTTTTTATTTGATTTTAGGATATCATTAGGTTTGCTTTTTAAGTAGGTTTCATCCGATTTTTTTGTGAATTTCAATTGGTATCAAATCGTAATAAAAATCAATGAAAGTCATACAGTAGTCTAATCTCATGCTTATCTTTATACTGTAAGAGTTTGAGTTGATTTGAAATTGATATGCTATAGGTTACTGTGTTAATCTATAATCTGATTTGAAGTTTGAAAACTGAGAAATTGATATCAAACATTAATGATAATTCATGAAAAGTTTTCCGTAAGCTCTAATCATCTATATCTTTATTCTGTGAAAGTTTGGATTAATTTAAAATAGATATGCTATAGATTGCTATGTTAATCTATAATCTGATTTGAATTTTAAAAAATCAAAAATTGATATCAAATCTTAATGATAATTAATGAAATATTTCCAGTAAGCCACAATCATCCATATCTTATTACTGGAAATGTTTCAACTGATTTAGAGTTTGATTGCTTAGGGTTTCTGTGTAATCCTAGTAATCTGGTCTTAATGATATTAAATTAAAATTTAATAGCATATTAACACAAAAATCAGTAAAAATCTCTCAAAAACTTTAACTTTCCATTATGAATTCAATTCCTAGCTTGTTTGAAACAGAAGCCTTAGGATTCATAGATCCCCCTTTGAAAATTCGCCATAGCGCAATAATTTACTAGCCAAGATAGCAACCATAATCATATACTGATTGCGATCGATCCTGCATAATTGCAGTGTGTAAATTATAGTATGATATTGGTTCCGAGGTCCACTGTCCACGGAAATCCTGAGAAACATGCCAGGCAATAAGATACTATAACTTACGTGCTAAATTATACAAGGGTTGAGAGCACGATTCCCATCCATGGTTGCAATTCGAGGCCGAAACTAATCAAGCCCTATAGCCTTTGGTATTCCATAGATCTTAGGAATAAAAAACTTTCAAAGAATTAAAAATCATTAACTTCGGCAAATTGAATTAACTTAATCAAAGTCTTAGGAGCCGTTGGATTGTGTTCTCCTATCGTAGGAACCTTTTAGGGCCCCTTAGGAACACTTACGCCATGTTGTGTCCTAGGTTTTAGGGAGTCCTAGAGTTAGGAGTCCAGCCTCATCATGGCTGTTTGCTATGGATAGCAACCGTACCATAGATCATTTTTGAATGGACTCACAGAGAATGAAATGCCGTATTTATACAGATTCCAAGGAAATCATATTTATGAATCCCAAAGAGGAACAAGAAACCATTTTTAAATGGACTTAGATAGAATGAAATACTGTATTTGTACAGTTCCTAAAGGAAATGAGACATCATATTTATATGGATCCCAAAGTGGAACAAAAGACCATTTTTAAATGAACTCAAATATGATGAAATACCGTATTCTTACTGATTCCAAGAAAATGAGGTCTCATATTTGTATGATGTTCAAAAAGAATTAAGAGATCATTTTTTAATGGACTCAGATAAGATGAAAGGCAGTATTTTTACTGATTCCAAGAAAATGAGGCCTCATATTGGTATGATGTTCAAAGAGAATTAAGAGATCATTTTTGAATGGACTCAGATAAGATGAAATACCATATTTTTACGGATTCCAAGGAAATGAGATATCATATTTGTATGATGTTCAAAGAGATTTAAGAGACCATTTTTGAATGGACTCAGATAAAATGAAATATCGTATTTTTACGGATTCCAACGAAATGATACATCATATTTGTATGACATTCAAAGAGAATTAAGAGACCCTTTTTTAATGGACTCAGAAAGAATGAAATACCGTATTTTTACGGATTCCAAGAAAATGAGACATCATATTTGTATGATGTTCAAAGAGAATTATGAGATCATTTTTTGAATGGATTTAGAAATAATAAAACACCGTATTTTTATGGATTCCAAGGAAACGAGACACCATATTTGTATGATGTTCAAAGAGAATTAAGAGACCATTTTTTAATGGACTCAGAGAGAATGAAATACAGTATTTTTACGGATTCCAAGGAAACGAGACATCATATTTGTATGATGTTCAAAGATAATTAAGAGACCATTTTTTAATGGACTTAAAGAGAATGGAATACCATATTTATACGGATTCCAAGAAAATGAGACATCAGATTTGTATGATGCACAAAGAGAATAAGAGACCATTTTTTAATGGACACAGAAAGAATGAAACACCGTATTTTTACGGTTTTCAAGGAAACAAGACATCATATTTGTATGATGTTCAAAGAGAATAAGAGATCATTTTTTGAATGGATTTAGAAAGAATGAAATACTGTATTTTTACGGTTTCCAAGGAAACGAGACATCATATTTGTATGATGTTCAAAGAGAATAAGAGACCATAGTTGTATGGAGTCGAAGAGAATGAAATAACGTATTTATACGGAGTTCGTGGAAATGAGACATCACATTTGTATGATGCTCAAAGAGAATAAGAGACCATTTTTTAATGGACTCAAAGAGAATGAAATATTGTATTTTTATGGATTCCAAGGAAATGAGACATCACATTTATATGATGCTCAAAGAGAATAAGAGACCATTTTTAATGGACTCAGAGAGAATGAAATACCGTATTTATACGGATTCTAAGAAAATGAGACATCACATTTGTATTATGCTCAAAGAGAATAAGAGACCATAGGTTTATGGACTCGAAGAGAATGGAATACCATATTTATACAGATTCTAAGGAAATGAGACATCACATTTGTATGATACTAAAAGAGAATAAGAGACCATTTTTTAATGGACTCAGAGAGAATGAAATACCGTATTTATACGGAGTTCAAGGAAATGAGACATCAGATTTGTATGATGCTCAAGGAGAATAAGGGACCATAGTTGTATGGACTCGGAGAGAATGAAATACAGTATTTATATGGACTCAGAGAGATTTAACTTGTTTGCAAACGAGACGGGAGATCAATTTCAGATTGCTTGGTTGATCAATTGTTGATTAATTGATGACTTTGACGATGGAGAATTTGGAGATTTTTCATGAACTTGAATTCTATGTGAAGTTGAATTTGATGAACTTTAGTTTCTTGAAATAAATGAAGGATGAAATCGGGGACAATAGAGATCGTGCCCGATGAAGATATTGGAAACTAATACTTTGACGAATGATGAGACAACAAACCTTATGAATGAATAAGCATCATTAACGAGAATGGTTTAGGAACGCTTTCAGGAAGCTTAAACACGATTTTTCGCAAAAAGACTGTTGGTCTTTTCTTCTGGGATTTTGATAATTGAAACCTTGATCTAACTACCTGGGATTGGTAATCTAGAACAACGGCTCTCTTGGATAATGAAAATTGGGAAGTGGGATTTTTCCTTTGACAGGTGTTTAGATAAACATTCTTGACCAGGATAGTATTCAACTACCAGGAAGGAAATTAAAGATTTTAGGGGTTCATCTTTCTGAGAAACTGGCCCAATCATCATCACATATGAAATCCTCCATGCCTCAGGTGCCTTTCTAGGGCATGGTCCTCTTATGGAAACTCCACTTTCTGATGTTTCTACTTCGGAATGCTTCTGAACTGATCTTCTTTAAAACGAAGCTCTTTGACTAGATTCTCAAGATCTTTCCTTCAGGATTAACTTGGCTCAGGTACAATCGCAGGGAGCTGACGATATTGGGCCTCTTTCACCGAGACAGTTGCATCATTTGGACACAAGGACGACGGTTGACTCTTCTTAAAGAGGAAATTTACGTAAAGGACAATATTCAAAGGATTGAGGAACTCCGAAAGAGTGAACTTAGATTGATAAAGATTGACTACTACACTGACAGACACAGTGATGCTTCTGACTTAGTTAACGTTTTGTTTGGTAAGTCTATCATTTTAAAGAGTAGTTTCTCAATTGATAAACACTGGACTTCTTCCTTAAAATAATAATGCCTCAAGGATTTGGTTACCATTCCTAGGATTGCTTGGTTTCAATACCCCCAATTTCTAGGATGACACTTGAACTCGCTTGAACTTCTTTTTGATATTCAGTCTTGATACCGGCTGTAGCCTTCTTATAATGATTCTCTTACCGTGACCAAATCACCTCTTTCAGGATTTTTAACTTGGTGGACCGTGTTAGCCTTAACTTTTGCCTGAGTCGCCCTTTCGGATTTTCAACTCAGCAGGCTATCCCCTTGACTTTTGCCTAAGCCGCCCTTTCGGATTTTCAACTTAGCAGGAGAATGATCTTAAATTTTGCCAATACCGCCCTTTCAGGTTTTCAGTCTAGGAGATCTTCAAACTCTGTTCTTTTCTTTATTTTTTTCAGTTTTGGATTTTTTATTCTGAACATCTGAAGGACTTTATAGGTAGGATAGGGATTTTCAAAGAATGGCTTAAGGTTCAACAAAGATTTCGACCGAACCTGTGAACAGGTTGCCTCCGTATCCCAGGGTAGGAATCAGGTCATGCGTAGTTCAGGGCGAATGCCCCTAGTTTGAGGGTAAATTGTTCTTCTTTTTTTTTCTTTCGCTCTTTTTTGTTTCTTTTTATCTTATTTTTTTTCGATTGACTTCCTTTTGGAATGATTGAATTTTTTCTTTTGAAACAACCAAACTTGGTTTGACCGAGCTGCCTACGTACCTCAGTGTAGGGATCAGGTCATGCGTAGTTCAGGGCGGATGCCCCTAGTTTGATGGGTTTTCAAGAAAATTTCATTCAGGCTTAAAGCGTTTGCAAACCGGTATTCTTTTGATGCTGGATTATGATTTTGGGATTTATTCGGCCAAATGAGGCCTTCCAATGTTCAGATTTGGAGCTGATCTAAGTCGATAATTATCTTTACTTTTTTTTACAGAGTTTGACGGCATTTCCAGGTAAGAGATAATGGATCTTCTTCTTTCAAGATTCCGATATGTGCTTTCGACTTTGATGGAGCGAAACTTGTTCTTTGACATCTTCCATCTATGGATCTGTAACTCTTGATATTTGATGATGGCTTTTCAATGCTTGCTCTTGAATTTGTTGGCTTTATATTACAAATTTGGGAACCGAGGTCATTGACTGGAGATATGAAAGTTGTTTCCACTCCATGCCCCTTATATAGCATATGTCTTTCACTTTCTTCATTCTCTTGAGCTTTCTATCTATGTCTTGCCCTTGGTATCGATTGTAGCGCTTCTAGACAATCTTCTTATCCTCGAAATGGGTTTATCAATTCCTCACACTCTAATGTATTTTCAATAGGCATTCACTGAATCAAAGTTTTAGTGCCAATGTTTATCTTGTCAATTTTGAGAGGTTGAGATCGGCGTTTCTCCACTTGTTCAAGCAATTGCTGTGAATCAAGTAGAGTTTCGTTGATCTCTTCGTCATTTGAGGGAGTTGATGAACACATTTATGTGTGAATAGTAGTGATAGGAAACATGCATATTTTATCATTTAAAGCGGTACTACTAAGGTATTTTCTGTGTTTTTGGTGTTTCATGGATATTCTCGAATTTCACGGAATATGCAGCTAAGAAGATGAGAGCGCAACACATTTATCACCATGCCAATATTGGGGCCACAACTAATTTGCCGACAAGACGAATGGTTCGGATCATCCATTTGATGGCTCACCAAACGGACCGTTCAGATCATCTCATGCCCCCCTATGGACATAATTTAATGGGCGCAACCCGTCTACGCCGCGGCCCCAGCGAATGAAGGGCTGAGATTAGCTTATGGAAATGATTTAGATGGAGCGGTCACTTGATATTGTGTCCCAACACATAAGCGGTTTAGATCAATCAGTGGATGGTTAGGAATCAGCCCATGTAAATGATTTGAGGGCCGTTATTAATTTACATTGCGACCACCAAATGGACGATTAGATTATCCAATGAATACCAATTTGGGGACTTTTAGATGAACGGTTTGGATGATCCCATAGGGAATTATTGGGGGTACAATCACTGTATATGGTATATGATCGGTTGGATCATCACAGAAAGTGTACGAAATGAATTTTTCTAGTCATGGCTATTCGTGGGACCCACCTTGATATATACAGCTGCATGCATACAAGTTGTTTTGGACGTTTCCAGCCTTGGTTTCCATCTCTATTCACAGCAGCCCTCAACTTTGGCAATTGCCATATGGTGTTATAATAATAGTGGGACCCACATGGAAGTGGACAAGCAAGCAAGTTTTATTTGGTGGGACCTACAATCGAAGAGAAGAAAAGAAGAAAGAATTGCCACAGACAAGAGTTGCAAAAAAAACGCACTTGGGGGTTTTGGTTTTATTCAATACAAGGGCTGATTATGGAAACTTGGGGTAAAAAGAGAGCACCAACCATTGATTTTTGCAATTGCCAATTCACACACAAGCAGCCCACATTTTTTGTTTTTATTGGATTAGAAAATGGTATTTTCTAATACTATATTCCAAACACAGAGTACACATGAGGGGCCCACTTTAGGTGAACAAGTTTCATCTCTTAGATAAAAGATCAATGGTTAAGTAAAAGGTTTGCTTTTGGATCAATTTCTTTTAGGAAATCTGTGTTGGAGTTGGACACATAAAAGCAATTAATATAAAGAAGGAAATTCTCAACGAGATATTTTTTGATAGTTCCCTACCGAAAGACCGTTCATTGTCTCTTAGTGTTTGGGCAATTTTGTGTTCCACCCAATTTGGAATGTCTCTAACTATTTTTAGCATTTGACAGAAAAAGAAAGAAAGAAAGAAAGGACACTAGCCAACGAAAAGGGATATGTGGCTGCATAAGAAAGGGATCTTAGGACGAGATATTTTTGGTATATTGATATCTCTTGAATTGGAATTTCAGCAACTTTTTCTTTGTGCTTATGAAATGGGAAGTTTCTCTCATCTATTCCTCACTTTTAGAAAGCAACTTTCGTGGGTTATTTTGTGGAAGGTGGGTGACATAATACAGAGTCTCTTGCCCTCTATTCTTCCTTGGCTCTCTACAACTCTCTAATTTTTTTCTTTCTCTCCTGTCACTCTATTCTCTCTTTTTTCTCTCCACTACTCTCAAGCTCTCTCCCTTAGGTTTTCTTGTTCTTTCTTTTTCTTTTTCTTTTCAACTCTCAATCCAAGGCATCATCATCCACCATTCAAACTCAAGGTGACATTAAAGCTTGAAGGAGGAAGATTCAACCAAAGATTGGAGGAGAAAAAGAATAAGTTCTTTTTGGTTTTTTTGTTATTTATTTTCAAGTTCAAGTTGATGTATTTTTGTTTCAATTCAAATTAGTGAAGAGTTTATTTTTCTTTTAGTTTTATTTTCAAATAATTATACATGGCACTCTTTCTCCCATCTATCTCTTTTATTTTTCTTTTTCTTCCCTTCTTCATGAATAACTAAATCCTAATTACTTAGGGTTTAGTTGAAGCCATGGGGAAGGAGAAATATTTATAATTAAATCAATCTACTCAATTGAAACATTGTGTAGGATTTTGTGTTTGAAAAATTCCAATCATTCATGCCATTGGCTTTCCCCTTTCGTATGAATGATTGTTGATTAACAAATATAAAGTTCTATATAATCAATGTAAATTGGAGAGTGGATTTGATTAATTACTTATAAGGAATGACATCTCTTTGATCTTATCCCTTATTGACTAGTTAATCGAATTTTCAACCCAATTCAAGAATTGTTTTAATTAATCAATTTAATCCAAACCCATGGTGGATTCTAACCCTAAGTAATCTTTTATATTGAATTAAGATTTTTACTCTATTCCAAATTACTTTTGCAAATTTTTTAATTAATTTAGGCCCTTAGAATTTTGGTTTTCTAATTAGATTAGATAAGTAGTTAATCAAGATCATTAGAATTTTGGTACACTTTGCCTAAATTAAGATTTTCAAATCAAGATCGTAGTTGAATTTGATTCTTAGATTGAATAGAATACACGCTTATATATAGTGTTGGCTCCGAGGTCTAAGTCCACAGAATCCTGAGTCCATTCCAGGCAACATTATATAATAGCTAGTATTCTAATCGGTACAAGAATAGGATTGACAACTAGATTTCTCTTCCTTGAGTTCGATCCGTATTTACACGATCCGTGCACTTACGGATATTTAATTTCTCTAACAAGTTTTTGGCGCCGCTGCCGGGGAAGAGAGTTGCATTAGAATCTTAATTATTCAAAGTGTTAGATTAGTAGTTATTTTTAGTTTAGTTATAATTTTGGTTCTTTGCCTATCCATCTCTCTTACTTGGTTTTCTTGTGTTTATGAGTGAAGGTTGGGTGCGGAACTCGGCCAATCGACTAGAAAGAGCAAACTGGTTAGAGACGGCGGAAGACATCGCACCAAATCCAAATCAAGTAGTCATGGCGGAAGAACAAAAGACGCCCAAGAGTTTGTGCGATCGCTTTTATTCGGCCCAAACCGCGCAACCTTCTTGCAATAGATTGCCGATTGCGCAGGGCAATAATTTTGAGCTAAAATCGCAATTTATTTCTTTGCTTCCTCGTTTTCATGGCCTCCCTTCGGAGGATGCTTATTTATTTTTGCGTGAGTTTGAAGATGTATGTGCTTTGATTAAGTTGCAACAACTTACCGATGATGCAGTAAAGTTGCGGTTTATTACGTTTTCACTCAAGGATGGAGCCAAGAAGTGGCTCTATGGCTTACCAACGAACTCCATCACCACTTGGGAGGAGTTCGCCGTCGCTTTCCTAAAAAAGTTTTTTCCATTACATAAAACTAATAAGCTTAGGAACGATATTTTACAATTCAAACAAAAGCCATTAGAGTCATTTTCTAAGTTTATGGAGAGGTTCAAAGACCCACTCCAAGAGTGTCCTCACCATGGAATTGATTTGTGGCACTTATGCGAAATTGTTTATGAGGGCATAGATTACCAAACAAAGCAACTTCTTGAATCCATGTGTCCTAACGGTTTTACATCTTTTACGGATGAGGCCGCGGCATGGAACTTCTTACTTGATTTGGCGGAAAAAACAAGAGAGTGGGAATCCACTCAAGACGGTGAGAGAGCCACTTCAAGTAAGGGATTTCTAATAGAGGGTGCCGTGGCAAAAGAGGCCCATCTTGATAGCCTAATCAAAAGGCTAGAAGCCATAGTTGTCAAAGGACCTTCACAAGTCAATCAAATTGCACATAGTGTTCCTATGTGTAGTTGGTGTCAAGCCACGGACCATGTCATGGAAGAGTGCCCAACTCTTGCTAAATTTGGTAATTCTAATGAGAATGTAAGTGCTTTGTATTCTAATAATCCTTATTCTAGCACTTATAATTCGGGATGGAGAAATCATCCCAACTTTTCATGGAGTCAAGGTGGACCATCTAATTTCCAAGGCCAAGGCCAATTCGGCCAACCTAGGCCCACCTTACCTCCCACTTTTGTTCGGCCATCCCCTTCCCCTCCTACTTTTCAAAACCCCATGATTAATAATGTTTCAAATCAGCAACCGCCGGGTTTTCAAAAACAAGGAGAGTCGGCACGCATAGCTTCCTTAGAAAAAAGCATAGAACTTCTCACTAGCACTTTCATGACAAGCCAACACAACATGGAGAAGCAAATCTCCCAACTTGCCATGGCGTTGCATGAGAGGGAAAAGGGAAAGATGCCAAGTCAACCCGTTCCTAATCCAAGGAACGTGAATATGAATGTGAATCAACAGGTACCGCCAAATCAGTTGAATGCCATTCAACCAATTTTGCCGCCGCAAGAGCCCTCCAACGAATGTAATGCCGTATATGCTTTAAGGAGTGGTAGAGATTACCACAAGGAGGAGGTCAGATCTGAACCTTCTAAAAATGCGCAAGATCTTCCAAATGAGGTAAGTGAAGAACTTTCCTCCACATGCTCAGAAGAGGAGCCCAAACAGGTAAGTCCAGAAGAGGTAACTTCTCCCCCTGCATGAGATTTCATTCCTAAAGCTCATTTTCCAAGGAGACTTACTAATAATAAGAAGGTGGATGCCATGGATAACATTTTAAATGTGTTTAAACAAGTGCAAATTAACATTCCTTTATTAGACGCGATTTCTCAGGTCCCTACTTATGCCAAAGTGTTGAAAGATTTGTGCACACAAAAGTGCACAACTAATGTGCCAAAGAAAGCTTTCTTGGCCGTAAATATAAGTTCCATCCTGTCTCAACAAATGGTGGCTAAGTATAAGGATCCAGGATGTCCTACTATTTCTTGCACTATTGGTAACACAAATATTGAACATGCTCTTTTGGATTTGGGTGCAAGTGTAAATCTCTTGCCTTTTTCTGTATTTAAGCAACTAGGATTAGGAGACCTCAAACCAACCACCGTCACTCTTCAATTCGCGGATAGATCAATTAAAACACCCAAAGGGATGGTTGAGGATGTGTTAGTTAAAGTAGGTGATTTTTTATTTCCCGCAGATTTTGTTGTGCTAGATACCGAACCCGTTGCTAATATCAAGGATCAAATCCCTATCATCCTTGGTAGGCCTTTCCTTGCTACTAGCAATACTTTAATTAACTGTAGGAATGGCTTAATGAAATTGTCTTTTGGAAACACATCGGTTGATTTTAATGTTTTTAGATTGTGTAAGCAACCAAATTTTCATGAAGAAATCAATATGTTGCATTCCTTTCCTGACGATATTATTTCTAATTTTGAAATTGATTTTGATGCAGGATTCCAAGAATGCTTGGACAAACTAGGAAATGATGGAGATGATTTCTTTTCCAAAGCTTTTGCCATCCAAAACGTGGAGCCTGTTGGACCACTCGCAACATCTCTTCCAAAGACATCAATCGAAGAAGCGCCACAGTTGGAGTTGAAGCCTTTGCCTTCTCATTTACGTTATGCATTTTTGGGTGATAATTGTACTTTGCCTGTAATAATTGCTGCGGACCTAACCTCCCCTCAAGAGGAGGAACTCATTAAATTGCTAAAAGATAACAAGGAAGCCATAGGTTGGACAATGGCCGACATCAAAGGAATTAGCCCTTCGATTGTGCAACATCACATCCATCTCGTTGAAGGTGCCAAACCCTCAAGGGAACATCAAAGAAGGGCTAATCCTGTGATGAAGGAAGCCATCCAAAAAGAGATTTTAAAATGGTTAGATAATGGGATCATTTATCCCATCTCGGATAGCCAATAGGTGAGTCCCGTCCAAGTAGTGCCTAAGAAGTCGGGAGTTACCGTTATACAATTCGCCACAAATGAACTTATTCCTACTCATATTCAAACAAGGTGGCGGGTTTGTATTGACTACCGAAAGCTTAATGCCGCTACTTGGAAGGATCACTTTCCTTTACCTTTTATTGATCAAATGTTAGAAAGGTTAGCAGGTCATGAGTATTATTGCTTTCTTGATGGATATTCTGGTTACAACCAAATTCCCATAGCTCATGAAGATCAAGAGAAAACGACATTCACATGCCCCTTTGGAATGTTTGCTAATAGACGCATGCCTTTTGGGTTATGCAATGCACCGGCAACTTTCCAAAGATGCATGATGAGTATCTTTTCTGACATGGTGGAGACATTCTTAGAGGTTTTTATGGATGATTTTTCTATTCATGGCTCCACCTATGCCGAATGTTTACATCACTTAAAATTGGTCTTAGAAAGGAGTAGAGAAAAGAACCTTGTCCTCAATTGGGAAAAGTGTCATTTTATGGTAAAAGAGGGCATAGTTTTAGGTCATGTGATTTCTAAAGAGGGAATTAAGGTTGATAAAGCCAAGGTGGATCTCATTGTCCATCTTCCACCGCCCAAAAGTGTGAAGGATATTCGATCATTTTTGGGCCATGCGGGCTTTCACCGGCGTTTTATAAAAGATTTTTCTAAAAATGCTAGGCCTCTAACCAACTTGTTAGTAAAAGATCAAAAATTTGAGTTTTCCAAAGAATGCTTCGATTCTTTTGAGTGTTTGAAAAATGAGCTAACTACGGCTCCCATCATTCAAGCACCTAATTGGACCGAACCGTTTGAAATTATGTGTGATGCTTCCGACTTTGCAATAGGAGCCGTGTTGGGTCAAAGATTCAATAAATTACCGCATGTAATCTATTATTCAAGTAGAACTCTTAATGATGCACAACTCAACTACACCACAACCGAGAAAGAATTCCTAGCGGTTGTGTTTGCATTAGAGAAGTTTCGGTCCTACTTGATTGGATCGCATGTGATAATTTATACCGACCATTCGGCAATCAAGTATCTTGTTGGAAAGAAGGATGCTAAAGCTCGCCTCATTAGGTGGGTTTTACTTCTTCAAGAGTTTGATTTGGAGATTAGAGATAAAAAGGGTACGGAAAACTTGGTTGACGATCACTTGTCTAGACTTCCTAATGCAAAGAATGACGAAGGTCCAATTAATGAAAACTTCCCTGATGAGCAATTGTTTGCTACTTTTAGTGAGCCATGGTATGCAGATATTGTGAATTACTTGGTTACAGGTGCTACACCGGATCATTGGTCCAACCAAGACAAATATCGGTTTCACTCACAGGTAAAGTATTTCTTTTGGGATGATCCCTATTTGTTCAAAACTTGTTCGGATCAAATTGTCCGACGATGTGTGTCCGATCATGAGCACCAATCGATTCTATCTTTTTGCCATGATCAAGCCTGTGGTGGCCACTTTAGTGCAAAGAAAACCACACACAAAGTTTTACAGTGTGGTTTCTATTGGCCAAGTCTTTTTAGGGATGCTTTTGATTTTTGTAAAGCATGTAGATCTTGTCAGTCATTAGGTAGAGTTACAAAGCGAAATATGATGCCCCTCAACCCGATCTTAGTGGTAGAAATATTCGATGTGTGGGGTATTGATTTTATGGGTCCGTTTTCCAACTCTTTTGGAAACTTGTATATTTTGTTAGGAGTAGATTACGTGTCAAAGTTGATTGAAGCCATTGCTTGCAAATCCAGTGACCACAAAGTGGTGGTCAAGTTTCTTAAAGAAAATATTTTTTCGCGCTTCGGTACACCTCGTGCCATCATTAGTGATAGGGGTAAGCACTTTTGTAATAGACCGTTTGAAGCTCTTATGAAGAAATATGGTATTACTCATAAGTTGGCCACCCCTTATCATCCTCAAACGAGTGGCCAAGTGGAGGTTTCAAATAGGCAAATTAAGCAAATTTTGGAGAAGACAGTGAATCCAAACCGCAAAGATTGGTCCATTAGATTAGTGGATGCCTTGTGGGCTCATAGGACGGCATTCAAGACTGATCTTGGTCAGTCTTCTTACCGCCTTGTGTATGGCAAAGCTTGTCACCTCCCGGTTGAATTGGAACATAAAGCTTTTTGGGCTATTAAGAAACTAAACTTTGATTTGTCTTCTGCAGGTATTCAAAGACGATTACAACTTTCTGAATTGGAGGAGTTGCGCAATGAAGCGTACGAGAATGCAAAGATCTATAAAGAGAAGACAAAAGCTTTTCATGACAAACATATTTTGAGAAAATCATTACAAGAGAATCATTTCAAGAGGGCGAAAAAGTGCTTCTCTACAATTCAAGATTGCATATCTTTCCAGGTAAGTTAAGATCCCATTGGGATGGACCATATGTGGTTAACAAAGTTTTCTCCCATGGTGCGGTCGAGGTTCTAAATCCCAGCAATGGTGAGATTTTTAAAGTTAATGGTCAAAGATTAAAGCCGTTTATTGAGTTGTCAAAGCCGGATATGGAAGAGGTCATGGATCTCCATGAACCTTCCTATTCGAATCATGCCTAAACAAATACGGTACGTACCCTCCTTTCTATTTTTAGTCCTCATATTTTTCTTTTTATTTTTAATGCATTGAGGACAATGCATAATTCAAGTATGGGGGGTAGCTTTTAGAAACTTTCATTTTCTAGTCTTTTCTATAAGTTAAAGTTAGAAATTTTCTTTTCATTTTGTTTTTGGTAATTTTTCAAATTAGAAAGAATTTGGTATTCTTAGAAAGAAAGTTGTTTTCCTATTTTAAGAAAGAAAGTTAGTGGATATTTTAATTTTGGAATTTGAAAAAATTAGAAAGAATACTTTCCGTTCTTAGTTTTGTTTTCTTTTGGAATCTTTCTTTTAAAAGGATTTGAATAAGAAATAGAAATAGAAACTTGCTTTTTATATGGTATGGATAAAAAGGAAAGAAAGGTTGAAATAAAAGAAAGAAAGAATGATTTTTAGAAAGTTTGCTTCTTGATTATAGTTTTGATTTGTAGCCTTTTTGACTTGAGCTATTAAGTCTGAAGGGTTTTTATGCCTAGTCCCTTAAAGCCAACTGGCTTGAGAGGAACTGACTGAAAACTCCATACATGGGTCAATTAGAAAGCTTAATAGATCAAAGCATTGCACATAATCAAAAGGTAAAGCGGGAACTCATATGCATCAATGTCTATGACATATGCAAATCAAAGATTAGCCAGACACTGCTTAGTAGCCTGGGTGTCTGGTGCATGCCCTGCATGTCATTCACGCCAAAAGCAGTAGAGGATTACAAAAAAAATAAAAAAATGAGTTCTATTCTTAGAAACTATGGGAAAAGTTGAAAGTATGGTGGACCATATAAATTTGTAAGTTTTCTACGAAGTTTCCGAATCAAATTTCTTTTATGGTACGATTACATTAGAGGCAAGTTTAAGGGAGCAAAGTAGGACAAATTCAAAAGAGGATTCCTTGATTAAAATATCTTTTTAATTTTCCAACTTGGAATAGAATGCAAAGTTTAAGTATGAGGGTATTCTTGTTCTTCTATTTTGATCAATTTATCAAAGAAACAGGATTAGAAATTTTTGGCTTTACTCTATAGTGGGATTTGAAAGAAAAGTTTGTTTTTAGAATTTTGTGTGTTTATTCACTGCAAACACTCACGAGACACAACTCGTCCACTAGGGTAACCTAGGGGTTTAAAGGCTTGTTGCACGTGCTAAGTGCAATCGTGATTCCTACGAAAGTGAGTTAGGATTTTATTTTTATTTAGTTTTTGTGTTTGTTTTAGTTTTTCTTTTTGTTTGCTTGAGGACAAGCAAAGTTCAAGTATGGGGGAATTTGATGAACACATTTATGTGTGAATAGTAGTGATAGGAAACATGCATATTTTATCATTTAAAGCGGTACTACTAAGGTATTTTCTGTGTTTTTGGTGTTTCATGGATATTCTCGAATTTCACGGAATATGCAGCTAAGAAGATGAGAGCGCAACACATTTATCACCATGCCAATATTGGGGCCACAACTAATTTGCCCACAAGACGAATGGTTCGGATCATCCATTTGATGGCTCACCAAACAGACCGTTCAGATCATCTCATGCCCCCCTGTGGACATAATTTAATGGGCGCAACCCGTCTACGCCGCGGCCCCAGCGAATGAAGGGCTGAGATTAGCTTATGGAAATGATTTCGATGGAGCGGTCACTTGATATTGTGTCCCAACACATAAGCGGTTTAGATCAATCAGTGGATGGTTAGGAATTAGCCCATGTAAATGATTTGAGGGCCGTTATTAATTTACATTGCGACCACCAAATGGACGATTGGATTATCCAATGAATACCAATTTGGGGACTTTTAGATGAACGGTTTGGATGATCCCATAGGGAATTATTGGGGGTACAATCACTGTATATGGTATATGATCGGTTGGATCATCACAGAAAGTGTATGAAATGAATTTTTCTAGTCATGGCTATTTGTGGGACCCACCTTGATATATACAGCTGCATGCATGCAAGTTGTTTTGGACGTTTCCAGCCTTGGTTTCCATCTCTATTCACAGCAGCCCTCAACTTTGGCAATTGCCATATGGTGTTATAATAATAGTGGGACCCACATGGAAGTGGACAAGCAAGCAAGTTTTATTTGGTGGGACCTACAATCGAAGAGAAGAAAAGAAGAAAGAATTGCCACAGACAAGAGTTGCCAAAAATTTTACGCACTCGGGGGTTTTGGTTTTATTCAATACAAGGGCTGATTATGGAAACTTGGGGTAAAAAGAGAGCACCAACCATTGATTTTTGCAATTGCCAATTCACACACAAGCAGCCCACGTTTTTTGTTTTTATTGGATTAGAAAATGGTATTTTCTAATACTATATTCCAAACACAGAGTACACATGAGGGGCCCACTTTAGGTGAACAAGTTTCATCTCTTAGATAAAAGATCAATGGTTAAGTAAAAGGTTTGCTTTTGGATCAATTTCTTTTAGGAAATCTGTGTTGGAGTTGGACACATAAAAGCAATTAATATAAAGAAGGAAATTCTCAACGAGATATTTTTTGATAGTTCCCTACCGAAAGACCGTTCATTGTCTCTTAGTGTTTGGGCAATTTTGTGTTGCACCCAATTTGGAATGTCTCTAACTATTTTTAGCATTTGACAGAAAAAAAAAAGAAAGAAAGAAAGGACACTAGCCAACGAAAAGGGATATGTGGCTGCATAAGAAAGGGATCTTAGGACGAGATATTTTTGGTATATTGATATCTCTTGAATTGGAATTTCAGCAACTTTTTCTTTGTGCTTATGAAATGGGAAGTTTCTCTCATCTATTCCTCACTTTTAGAAAGCAACTTTCGTGGGTTATTTTGTGGAAGGTGGGTGACATAATACAGAGTCTCTTGCCCTCTATTCTTCCTTGGCTCTCTACAACTCTCTAATTTTTTTCTTTCTCTCCTCTCACTCTATTCTCTCTTTTTTCTCTCCACTACTCTCAAGCTCTCTCCCTTAGGTTTTATTGTTCTTTCTTTTTCTTTTTCTTTTCAACTCTCAATCCAAGGCATCATCATCCAACATTCAAACTCAAGGTGACATTAATGCTTGAAGGAGGAAGATTCAACCAAAGATTGGAGGAGAAAAAGAATAAGTTCTTTTTGGTTTTTTTGTTATTTATTTTCAAGTTCAAGTTGATGTATTTTTGTTTTAATTCAAATTAGTGGAGAGTTTATTTTTCTTTTAGTTTTATTTTCAAGTAATTATACATGGCACTCTTTCTCCCATCTATCTCTTTTATTTTTATTTTTCTTCCCTTCTTCATGAATAACTAAATCCTAATTACTTAAGGTTTAGTTGAAGCCATGGGGAAGGAGAAATATTTATAATTAAATCAATCTACTCAATTGAAAAATTGTGTAGGATTTTGTGTTTGAAAAATCCCAATCATTCATGACATTGGCTTTCCTCTTTCGTATGAATGATTGTTGATTAACAAATATAAAGTTCTATATAATCAATGTAAATTGGAGAGTGGATTTGATTAATTACTTATAAGGAATGACATCTCTTTGATCTTATCCCTTATTGACTAGTTAATCGAATTTTCAACCCAATTTAAGAGTTGTTTTAATTAATCAATTTAATCCAAACCCATGGTGGATTCTAACCCTAAGTAATCTTTTATATTGAATTAAGATTTTTACTCTATTCCAAATTACTTTTGCAAATTTTTTAATTAATTTAGGCCCTTAGAATTTTGGTTTTCTAATTAGATTAGATAAGTAGTTAATCAAGATCATTAGAATTTTGGTACACTTTGCCTAAATTAAGATTTTCAAATCAAGATCGTAGTTGAATTTGATTCTTAGATTGAATAGAATACACGCTTATATATAGTGTTGGCTCCGAGGTCTAAGTCCACGAAAATCCTGAGTCCATTCCAGGCAACATTATATCATAACTAATATTCTAATCGGTACAAGAATAGGATTGACAACTAGATTTCTCTTCCTTGAGTTCGACCCGTATTTACACGATCCGTGCACTTGCGGATATTTAATTTCTCAATCAGGAGTCTTATTATTATTATTAAGATCAGAAGCATACTTGAGAAATAAACACAAGAGCTATTGGCACGGAAATTTCATTTAAAGAAAGGCTATTACATCCCATGACCTATCCTGAACATGCTCAGGATTCACAACTCTCAAAAATAAGAAGAAAAGCAGAAGATAATTGGCCTGGACTAGGCATTGACCTTGAACTATAGAACTGTAAGACTTGACTCAATAACTAGACTGACCATAATGACTCGACTCAATAAAAAAAGTGAGAGACTAAAACTGCAACTGGTGCAACTGTCTGGCTTTGGAGGCTCGACGAAAGCCGGTTCATGTCTAGTATTCTCGATTTCTGATTCTTCTTCACTGCACCTGGACCGGTGCTTCTCAAGTATAGGGCCTTCTAAGCATTGAGATTGGCAGGCGACACGGCAATGTTCTGCATGGGATTATCAACAATATTCAGCGCTTGTTGGCATGCCAACCTACGTTCATCAACCAATTTCTGGATTACATGCCTCAAAGTTATGCACTGATCAGTGCTATGCCCCTGTCCTCGGTGAAAATCACAGTGATCTTGCGCCCTCCATGTCTTGGGGAGTGGATTAGGAGGATGATTAATGGGAGGTAAATAAATATTGCCTGAAGCCAATTCTTGTTGTAATATGATAGACGGTGGAAACGGGAGAGGGGTAAATTTCTTATTGAGCTCTTGCTTAGGTGTAGCCCCTGACTGATCGTATTTGAATACCATAGGATTTTGTAGCTCCTTGAGCTCTTGCTTAGGTGTAGCCCCGACCCATCATTGTACATTGCTGGTCTGATTATCGTAAGAATTTCCTTTCATTTGCTCAAACCATGGTTTGCGGTCATCAGGAAAGGATGGAGTTCCGCCGCTTGACAAAAGATTTTGAGGGTCGAGGAGCTCCACGTCTATAAGGTCTTGAATATCATATTTCAAGCTGAGGCATTTATCAGTAGCACGGCCAGGACGTAAATGGTAATCACAAAATTCTTTCATTTGGAAGGTCCTGGGAAGAGGATGAGGAATAGGCTCTGGTCCGAATAGTGTTATCATTCTTTCCTTGAGCAACCATTTCAAAGCATCAGGTCGCAAGATCGACAAGTCGATGAATTCTCTTTTAGGAGTCTCAGATGGTGGATCTTGATCATATTCAAGAATTAAGCGCCCAACAAAATCTTGATGGTGCCGAGAGACGGAGTTCCTGGTAACAACATCCTGGACTTTGATATTTTTGTCTGCGGAATGTTCAGAACTTTGGGACTGACAATACCAGGTTTGCATTTGTTGCTTCATCTGATGAACTTCTTCTGTTAACGCTGCCATTTGTCTAGAGAGATTCACAATTAGTTCTTCCGAACCCATAACCATGGAGAAGCTAGGACCTTTGCCCTTAGAAACAATAGTGGTTGGACCAAATTTCTCAGTCAGTTGGGCTTTGACGAATTGATTTTCTTCCTTCAATTCCATCGTCTGTTGGATGAGCTGGGTCAAGGCTTCCATGATGTAAGAGAGCTGAGAATTTTCCATAGAGTCTGCCATGAGTATGGACGGAGAGGATTCGAGACGCTTCCAAAGAAAATGGGAATTAGCTTCCTCACTGACCGTGAATAGATTCAAACCCAAGAAGCTTTCTTGGATTTTCAGTTGTGAACAGTCCTGACATGGAAACAATAAGAACGGTATATGAGCTTGACATTCAAGGAGTATTCCTTCTTAATGACTGAAAAAAAGATTACACGCTAAGCAAGTAATTGAGACAATAGAATGAATCCTAAAGGACCCAGACATGACAATGATGACAGATTATTATAGGGGAATGCCCTTAATTCAAGGATCATGAGAGTGAACTCTGAAGGGCTTAGCAAAATAATCTCAAAAAAAGTAGCCCCTAGAGGAAGAAGAGACCAGGGGTACAAGTATGATTAGATCATCAAGATTGCACAATCAAATGATTGAGACACAATTCTTGCCAATTGAGAAAGGGAATGAAGACATAATCGAATCACACAAGAGAAGAATTAAAGACACACGATCAAATGATTAGATGAGATTGCATAGGATTGCTTTCAACGAATAGATCAAGACTGGACTAATCCTATCAGATCTTGGGAAAGATGGGATTTATATCCTAATCCCAAAGGTAAAACTTTTAATTTTCTCATATTTTAACAAATGCTACCTGAAGGCATCAATCCTAATCCTAATCTAGCGGAGTGGAGAGAGGATCTCGACTCATGACTTTGTTTGTGTACCTAAGGACTAATCATAGCCATTAGAAGATGGACTATAGCCTAATCTAGACACAAATGGGTAGGATATCCTAAGCTAGGCTCACACACGTGATGCACGTGTGTTCGTATACTATATGCATGTGTGGGTTAATCTAGGAGTAAGGCCAAGAGTTCCCTTAGCGCGAATCCGTGTTCGATATACTGTACCAGTGTCCGGCGTATCAGTACGTGAACAAGAGATCTGTTTACGCACCATAAAGGTACTAGGCTAAGAGTGGAATGCTTCTCTAGCACAGAGGCACCAGGTGATGAAATCCCGTCAAGCATGCTAGATAACGCTCCGGGTTCCTAAAATAGGACGTGTGTGCATGTGAGATGCATGGTTTTGGATGCGAGTGATGTAAGTGTGTGCAATAAGTTCTCGTGATTTTATGATGCATTCGTGTTTTGTTATATTAAGTTTGAGTATGATGTGATGAGAAAATAAAACATACAAACTAATCTAGCAAGTATATAAGATATAAGATAGAGCTTTTATGAGCCAGTTAAAATAAATTCAAATGAATTATCCTTTGAAATTTTAATGAAGTTAGGTGGTCCCCAGCAGAGTCGCCAAACTGTGGGACCCGATCCCGCGAGCTGCCTCCCTCCTCTCTCTTGGTCTCTCGTACCTACACGATTGGCGTGTGCTTTTTATTATTGATTTGATTCATCTTTTTCATGAACTTGGGATCACTGAAGCAATCTGAATTCCACGCAAAAGAGAATGACAGAGTCGCCACCTAGATGAGAGATCTAGGACCTGTAAATGATCAGAAATCTAGATTCATTACCTGATTACAAGAATGGAAGGTATGGGGAATTACCACCACAAGCACCATTCTTGCCCGATAATCGGTCTTTAATTCCAAAAGTTAATTCTTTTGAATTTCTTTTAAATGGCTCACTTAACTCTTCATTAATGTGCGAACTACATGACATGTATCCTAAAATCTAATTTCAATGTAATTCCTAAATGTGCATCTTGATTTCTTAATTTATTTAAATTCAATCTAAGTGAATGTTCTCCTACAATCTAGTTTCAGGGAAAATCCTAGGTATTTTAATTAATTTAGTTAAGAATTCATAAAAAGTAATATACAAAACCCCACCATTTGTGTGTGGAGCTGACTCGTGATTGGTATGCCATCAAGCATCTAAGCTGCCTACGTACCCAAGCCTCACTGTGATCAGAGTCGACGTAGTTCGGTGCACCTGAACTAAGCTATTTATGCCTAACTCATCTAGGACACCGATCTAGATTAGATTGACTGTTTTAACAGTTTAAGAGAAATTATTTAGTTCAAGTTGAAGTTTTTATTATCCTAAGACTTCATTTAAGATGATATATGGTCCTATCTAAGTGCAAGTCGTCCCTTAGACTAATGCAGGTTAACCTACATCTTAGGTAACTAGGTTTGTCGTAGGAAAAAATTGGGTGACTAGTGTAACTAGATCTATGGTACGGTTGCTATCCATAGCAAATGGCCGTGATGAGGCTGGACTCCTAACTCTAGGACTCCCAAAAACCTAGGACACAACGTGACGTAAGTATTCCTAAGGGGCCCTAAAAGGTTCCTACGATAGGAGACCGCAATCCAACGGCTCCTAAGACTTTGATTAAGTTAATTCAATTTGTTGAACTTAATGATTTTTTATTTTTGAGGATTTTTTATTCCTAAACATCTAAGGAATACCAAAGGCATTATGGTTCGCAAGTTTCGACCTCGAATCACAACCATGGACGGGAATCGTGCTCTCAATCCTTGTATAATTTAGCATGTAAGTTATGATATCTTATTGCCTGGCACATTTCTCAGGATTTTCATAGACAGCGGACCTCGGAGCCAATAATATGCTATAATTTATGCACTCCAATTATGCAGGATTGATCGCAATTAGTATACGATTACGGTTGCGATCTCGGCAGTTAAACTATCGCGATATAGTGAATTTACATGGGAGATCTCTGAACCTTAAGGTTTCTGTTTCGAACAAGTTAGGGATTGAATTCATGATCGAAAGTTAGGATTTTTTAGGGATTGTTACTGATTTTTGTGTTAATATGCTATTAAATTGTGATTTAATATCATTACAACCAGATTGCTAGGATTACTCAGTAACCCAAAGAAATCGAATTTCAAATTTATTGATACTTTTTCTGTAACAAGATATGAATGATTTTATACTACTGGAAGAGTTTCATGAATTTTGAATAAGTTTTGCTATCAATTTCTTAATTTCTAAAATTTAGTTCAGATTGCAAATTAACAAATCAGCTCTTAGCATATGAATCGAAAATCAAGTAAAACGTTTACAGTAAAGATAGAATCATGGTATTAGACTACTGTAAAAGTTCAACGGTTTTTATTAAGATTTGATGCCAATTAAAATTCACACACAATTCGGATAAAATCAATGAATTAATTAAAAGGCAGAATAAATGGTATCCTAAAATCATGTCAAAATTCCAATAAGTATATAATAGCTCATATGATTTTGTATCAAAATTTCAAAATCTGAAAATTAAAGCTCCTCTCTATGGTTCGTTAAAACCCATTTATTAAAATAAATTATAACACCTTATCAAATCTTTGCAAAATCAATTGAAAATATTTCTCTAACATTCCAGTAACCTAAGTTATTAAGCTTTAATTTAATAAGAAAAAGAATTATGGCACGTAAAACGGGGAAGCGATTAGAAAACAGTAAAAATCATATTTTTTAAAAAATATTTTTCAATGAAAACTTCCATTTATTACTAAGCTTTAATTCTGGAAAGTTTCATCAATTTTTAAAACCATTTGGTATTTATTAAAAATGGCCGAAATTTAAAATAATTAATAATCCGATTAAATAAACTCCAAAAAATATGAAAATTTTAGGTGATCTAAACACCTTGTAAAACTACTGGAAACAAACTTTCACTAAATTTGGACATGATTGGATATACTTTTGGCTCCATTCATCAAGAAATAACCCTTTTCGGGGTTATTCTTTGAAAAATAGAATGAAAAATAAAACGGCCGAACCGAGGTTGGAAATTAAGTTTCCAGTAGTTTTGTATTTTATATAAAACCCAGAAAATATTAGTTTTTAAAAAGAACCATGTTTTCAAGCACTTGCTTTGATAATCTAATTTAAATCCATATTGAATAAAAACAAAAGAAAACCATTTTTAAATGGAGGAAAATTAATTTTTGGATCAAATTTTGGATTTTGAAAACTCATAATCTACATTATAACATACTGGAATTTCAAAGAAAAACTCATTGATTTGATCCATCAAAATAAAAACCCTAGCATGCTTTTTCTACTTCACAAAGATGAGGAATCCTTACTGTTGATCGCGATCCTTGTCTCTAGGGTTGGTGATCCAAGATATACGCTTTGTCCAACCCTTTTATATGCTAAAAAAGATCCAAAGAACACTCCAATAATTCTTGATTGTGTGATGCCTTGGAGAAGAAGAAGGAATTCAAGAATTCCTTTTGTGAAGAACACTTGAGAGAGAGATGAACAAACTTCAACAGAGATGAGGTTTTTTTCTCCTTTTTTTTTCTTGGGAGTAGAGAGAAAAAGGATGAATTTGGATTTTTTTGGATCTCTCATAGGATTGTTTGCTTTGATTTTTATACAAATAAAGCTAGGGTTAAGAGAGAAATAGTAGTTTCCAATGTGAGAGCTCCCATCTTTGGCTTGTTTCCAATTTTCCCCTCTTGCTTTCTTTCTTTCTTGTTTCCAAATTGGATTTGATTTCAATCTTAATTTCTTGTCAATCAAGACATACTATTCTCATTCCACATTGCTTCTTTGGAAGAAAACTTTTTTAAGCAATCATTCCTCTTTTCGTTCTTTCGTTCTTTTCTTGTTTTTTCTTTTTATTTTTCTTTTAACAAATATGATGTCACCATTGTGAAATCATCAAGGTTGGGTGCTCAACTCATGTGGCTCAGCCATGTGGGGCACCCACCATGGTGGTCGACCCACATGGGCTCCACTCTTGCGGGCTTTAGCCCAATGGGCCATTTCACACGGGTTTCGGGTTTTTTCCGTAAAAATTTAATAAAATCTTTCTAAATTCAACATTTTATATATGGACCCAACCCATTTGACATTTATGGTGCATCCCTAACACATGATAGAACCATCTTTTTTGGGAAAATAATTTTTCGGACCAAAATGCCCCTATTTGACAATTACGCATCCAAATGTGACCAAAATACCCTTAAATTGGTTCACCCCTAAGGGAAAAATTAAAAATGGAAAGTCTTTGTGGTCAAACTTCAAAAATAGAAACTTTTAAAATTGGGTCCTTTCAGTGAGCAATATTAAATAGGATCATTTGGTATCCCCTGAAATACCTAAAATGCCCTCAACACTCAGAATTTTCAAATTAAGCGAAACCCCTGAGAAATTCTAAATTTAGCAGGTTTTCCAAAATTCAGAAAAGCATTCATAATCTCTTAGACATATTTCGGGGATCAAAAGAATTACAGAGGAAAAGACCAAATTACCCTGAGGTGCTAGAATTTGGCGAGACTAGGGAAAACCCTCAGAAATTCCAAAAATAGCAGATTTCCGAAAATTTATGAACGGACTAATGATTTCCTAGACACAACTTAGGGATCAAATATGGTATGTTGGAAATGTCTAAAATACCCCCGAAGTGCAAAACTTCGGGGGTATCCTTAAGATGGTTTTGGATATATGAGAAATGATTGAAATATCCATAAGATGATGAAAATGTTGAACCCCCATGAGTTTCTAAAAATAGCAGCTTTTTCAAAATTTGTAAAATCACTTAAGATTTCTGAAATATAACTCGGGGGTCAGACGATACACATCGGGAATGACCAAAATACCCCTGTAGTGTAAAAATGGGCAAAAATGAAGGAAACCCCAAAAATTCTAAAAATAACAGGTTTTTTGAGTTGGTTGGAAACCTGAATTTTCATCTTCTAAATACCATTGGAACACCCTAGAAACCTTTAGGATCGCGAATCAACTTCAAAATTCCTTCAATGAAGCGAAATCTACCTTAAAATGCACAGATGCCTAATCCTATGTGGAATACGGACTCGAAACTTGACAAACTACCAAATCTTTTACTTTTTTAAAGTCTAGCAAAATGGGGGTGTCTACAGGTGGGTTCTAGATAACTCTTTCATTGCCCATGCAATAAATAGGAGAATCTAAGGTCTTAAGGTATATACATCTAACATACTGGGTAAGTCTTTTAAATAAAAGAGGGGAGTGCTACTTGGATTGAGCAAGTCTCCTAATGATGGGCTTGGGCTAACGCCTTCATCGCCTTTTGCAATGAAGGGAGCTAAGGTCTAAAGGTGTCTAAAAGACTAAGAAGTCTCTATCTAAAGAAAGAGGGAAGAAGAGGAAAGAGGGTACTACCACGATCGGGTAAGTCCTCCCAATGACGGGCCTGGGCTAACGCCTTCATCGCCCTTTTTGCAGTGAAAATGGCTACTAATGTCTAAAGGTCTAAGCAACTCTCTACCTAAAGAGGAGAGAGGTAGAAGAAAGAGGGTACTATCATGACATGGTGAGTCCCTCTAAGGATGGGCTTGGGCTAACACCTTCATCGCCCTTACAATGACAAGGGAAGAAAAATACCAAGTAGACCAAGTCAGTCTCTAGAGAAATAGGTATCGAATGCTTAAAAGAGAAGTCTCTTTTCATCGAAGGGGTATGGTAACTACTAAATTTTACTATATGGACTTAACTTGCTTTCTCATTTTGAATATATTTTCATAAGCTTCTATCTTGGAATCTCATAAGCATTAGCAAACAAGGAAAAAAATAATAATTCATGTAACTGGTAATCACATAACAAAATCCAACTAAAATTATACTCATATACCCTGCATAGTCTATACTTTAATTTACAGACATGTACCACAAGGTTCTTCTAAAGTCAGAATACCTTATCTATGCCTTGTTGACATATAGAAACAAATAGACATCAAGAACCATATTTGAGAACAGAACTCTTGACTTATGTACTAAAATTTCTATTGATCAAATACCTCTTATAATCCTTTTTTTTTTTTAAATCTCAATCCAATTACAAAGACTTTTCATATGACACATCTCATTTGAAATGTTTTAACCTTCCCTTAATATAATCTGTTATGGCACCCGAATCAATTAACTCAGTATAATGAATTTTAGTTCATAACAATGAAAGCAAGATACCATATCTTTCAGCAAAATTTCTTAATCATCATAAGGATAAAAGACTACAAGACCCTTCCATTCAACTCAGCATGGATAAGCTAGATAAGCTTACCAATTCAGCACAGTAGAAATCAACTACTCCAGTTTTTAGCCCAACACAATGGGAATGGATTACTTTAGTATAAATTCAGCACAATAGAAATAGACTTCTCTAGTTTTCAGCCCAACACATTGGACATAAACTACATATGGTATAAACTATTGTTACAACACTACACTCTATCTTATCCCTAGGATATAGAGATAACATCTTCCACTTATTTTCCCCCCACTGAAATCTTATTGTACGAAAACATTCTATATAACACCCATGCGCACATTCAAAGAAAGCCAAAAACTCATTGAGCTAAATATCATTTTCTAAAATATTCTTTATATGACAGTTACATTACAATACATAACATATCATAAGTGTACGAACCTGTATCAAAATTCAGCCTAGATTCAACACACACACAAATGTAACTTTAACATTTCACCTACCAAATCAGAACCTTTATCTTGACAGCATCATTTTCTCCTTTTCAGAAATTCTCAAAAAAATAAAAAAAATCGAGATAAAAAAAATTACACATGCATTGATCTAAAAGTTTTCAAACATAATGCAGATAAAATGTAACTCGTAGAGAACACCTTTCTAAAATCAACTTATACTCATAAATTTATTCAGGGCAATATTATTACTTTATAAATCTAAATAATGTAAATGCTTCATATTAAAATGACAAACTTCATCATAACAAATATCACAGTCATAAATTAGTGATAATTCAGCTATAGCACTCGAGATAATCAGACTATAATCTCTTCAATCACAAAGGAATCATAGCATATATAAGCATCAAAACTTAATTAACCCTTACTTGTAATTAAAATGAAATGTCACATACCTGAAGAATGACTTTTAGAACAGAGGATCCAATGCCTGAACCTGTTTTGTACAAATTCGAGCTTGATGTACACAGATCAGCACTTGTATTGCATATATCCAAGCTTATTTTATGAAGATCTGAACTTATATTGTAAGCCAGAACTTGTTCCACACAGATCGAAGAAGATACTAAAACAAGTTTCTCTTTCTCCTCTATTAGTTAAGGTTTCAGGCTTAAATCTGAAGCTTGAGAGCTTATCTAGGATTTTTAACTATGCCGTTAACAAAGAGAGTTGGCAGATAACGAGACCTGTCGAAAGATCCACTCGCCGGAGTTCCAGCACGCTCGCCGGAGAAGGTGATCTGAAAGGAATAGGAAGAACAAATTAAGGTTTAGGCATGAGGGAGAAGATGAAGGAAAACCAAAGCTATAAGGATCTGATGGAACTAAAAGAACACAATAGCTCAAGGATGATTATCGGCCGGATCTTGACTGGAATCCTGCAGAATCTGACGGGGAAGATGATCGGAAAAGAAGTAAACAAGTTAGGGTTTTAAAAAAAGAAAATTGAAGAATCCTAGAGGTTGTGAGATAATAAAGAGAAAAAAGATTGTTGCAAAGTTAAGAGGAAGAGGAAATGAAAATATTTGCAGAGGGAAACCTGACCGGAGCTTTGCCGAAGGCTAGCCGGAGAAGATTAGAAGATGAGGGTTAGGGTTCAGGTTGGAATCAAGAATTAGAAACTTAAAAATAGGGGTTTAAAGCTTAAAAGGGAAACAAAAATGAAAGAGACAAGTATAAGAGATTAAATCTACAGGGAGTGACCGGAAATTGGCTGGAATTTGATCAGATTTGCCGGAGAGACGATCGGAGAAGAAGAAGAAAGCGAAAACCCTCTCTTTTTTTTTTCTTTTCTTTCAGCTCTCTTTAGAAATTAGGGAAAAACCTAGATTCTAAATCAAGAATGATGGCTTGAATTTGTATTTATAGGGAAAAGAGAGTGCTGATATTCGTACTACAAGAATTGATGGGCGCACGGTTGCACGATTTTTTTGATAGGGCACTTGGGTCATGTCTTATTCGGCACCTGATTCGCCTCTCACAGGATAAGTTCACCCCCCCCCTTTCAGGATAAATTCACCCCCTTTCTGCAATTGCTCTATGACATTTATCTCAGCTTGTTTGCTAGGCAAATCAGCTCGGATTTCATCAAAAATTTGCAGGGACCTTGGTGGGACCTTAGCCTAACTTGGGTTGAAATTTGGAACCCTAATTAACTGATTTGGTGGGTTTTTGCACAAAATTGGAAAGTTTAGGGCCCGGTCAAAATGGGGTGTCTACAGATGCCCATCTTTGGCAGAGCGTGCTTGTCACATGAATGTCAAAGCTGAACAGGCAACACATTTTGACAGGCCCAAGATGGATTGAAAAGAATGAAGAATGAAGAAAATGATTTTTGTGAAGGTTGAATTTTTGAAAGGATTAGATACCTCAGGGGCCTTGATATGGAATGGATGGCTCAGGGTTCTTGAAATAGAATAGGTGCCTCAGGGGTCTTCAAATGGAATGGGTGCCTCAGGGGTCTTCAAATGGAGTAGGTGCCTTAAGGGTCTTCAAATGGAATGAGTGTCTCAGGGGTCTTCAGATGGAATAGTTGCCTCAGGGGTCTTCAAATGGAATGAGTGCCTCAGAAGTCTTCAAATGGAATGAGTGCCTTAGGGGATTTCAGATGGAATAGGTTTTGGTTGTTTGCTTGGTACACTCAGAGACTTTGGTTCTATCTACGCTCGGGGCGAATGCTCTCGGGGAGAATTTTGTTCTTTGCTCGGGGCGAATGTTATCAAGGACAATTGGGTTTTACGCTCGAGGCGAATGCTCTCGGGGAGGATTTTCTTCTTTCTAAGCTCGGGGCGAATGCTCAGGAAAGATTTGGTTCTACGCTCGGGGCGAATGCTCTCAGAAAGAATTTGGTTCTACACTAGGGGCGAATGTTATCAAGGAGAATTTGATTTTACGCTCAGGGCGAATGCTCTCAAGGAGGATTTTCTTCTTTCCACGCTCGGGGCGAATGCTCAGGAAAGATTTGGTTCTACGCTCGGGGCGAATGCTCTCAGGGAGAATTTGGTTCTACACTAGGGGCGAATGTTATCAAAGAGAATTTGGTTTTACACTCAGGGCAGATACTCTCAGGGAAAATTTGGTTTTACGCTCGGGGCGGATACTCTCCAAGAGAAATTGGTTCTTTCTACACTCGGGGCGAATGCTCTCAAGGAGAATTTGATTTCACACTTGGGGCGAATGCTCTCAAGGAGAATTTAGTTTCTACGCTCGGGGCGAATGCTCTCAGGGAGAATTTGGTTCTTTCTACGCTTGGGGCGAATGTTATCAAGGGGAATTTGGTTCTACGCTCGGGGTGAATACTCTTAGAGAGAATTTTCTTCTTTCTACACTCGGGGCGAATGCTCTCAGGAAGAATTTTGGTTCTACGCTCGGGGCAAATGCTCTTAGAGAGAATTTGGTTTGGTTTGAGTGCTTGGTTTGATTACAAACTTTGTTTGTGAGGGAAACCTCCGCTGGGGATTTGGACAACAAATGCTGTTGAGGACTTTTTGAGTTCCACTCCTTGATGAGGATGATTTCAGTTGAGGAATTTGGCTCAAAGGAATGTGTTCAAGAATCTCGTGTCTCTATTTATCAAAAACAGCCATTCCAGTTATCATTGCGTGCTTGGTATCTTTCATGACCTGATAGGTCATAAAAGATGCCCCTAATATGATTTTACTTCCATGACAAATTTATAGGAGAACAAAAAGTAACAGGGAACAACATAAGGCTTTTTATTGCATGAATATTTGAAGTTACAAGGTTTTCAGGTTTACAACAGACTATATCTGCTTGACAACCTCCTTTCATTTTTTATGATTTCTACCATTTCAGATGGACTTGAAAGCCTGCCAGATGGACTTGAGTGTCTGTCATATTTTGAACTCCGTTCTGCTATGTATCTTCTTTGAGAAGACACAACTTCATCATTTCCCACTTATCACCCTAGCTTTGGGAGGGATATTGGACTACACAGGACTCCCCACACTAGACTTTGGGACCTGACCTTGACTTGACAAAGGATGTACTTTGACCAACAACGAACAAAGAATTCATTGAAAACATGACTTCGACTCTAAGAGAGACTGAATCTGCTTCTTAACCCGATAAGTGTTTTAAGATGGTATAGTCTACCACTCTTAGAATCTTTTGAAAATTGTATTTAAAGGTGTTTCATTCCTCTTTCCGGTATTTTTGTCATGGTTATCATCCCTTTGGATTGCTTAGCCTTAACACCCTAGCTTAGAGAGTGTTAGAAGAATCTCTGCTGGTGCTTACTCAGACTTTCGATTAATGCTGCCGAAGAAATGAAAGTCTTGCTGGCTTTCAAAAGTTTTGTCCTTTATGAATTCACTGCCATAACCAAATCACCTTTTTGAGGTTTTCAATTCGGCAACCGCATGCCTTATATTTGCCTGGACTGCCTGCCCTTACAAGTTTTCCATCCAGCAGGCTCAGCACCCTGATTTTTGCCTAAGCCGCCCTTTCAGGTTTTCAGCTTAGCGGGCGAATGACCCTAACTTTTGCCTAGACCGCCCTTGCGGGTTTTGAGTTTAGCGGGTCTAAGAATACATCATTTTTTTTCTTTTTCTTTCTGTTTCTCTACAAACATAGGCCTAAATACACTAGAAGGACTTTTAGGTAGGCTTGGGTTCAAACAGGTAAACCTTTGGTAAGTTTTCGTGTATTTGATCAAATCTGGCCCTCCAGACTGCCTATGTATCCCCAAAGAGAATGGGAATCAGGTCCGCGTAGTTCGCCCATTTGGGGTTTCAAAGATTGTTTATTTTGTTTCTTTCTTTTTTAAGGATTTGAAAGATTTGACCGAACTCGAATTGATCAGGTTGCCTATGTACCCTGTAGAAAGGGATCACGTCATGATGTAGTTCAGGTTCAATATCTTTTATGATGCAAGTCATAAAAGATGCCCCTGGTTCGAGTTTATCAAAGAAAGAAGGTTGTTTTGTTTTTTGTTTAGGCCCAAAGGGTTTGCAAAAGGTTTTTGACTTTGAGGTTGTTCGCTTTTAAGCTCTGATCGACCAAGGAAGGCCTCCTGGTGTATCTAAGCATAGTACTTCTTTAGTTGCTCCAGGTTTGTAGGTTCTGTTAATTTTTCTCCATTTTCATCGAGGAAACTTACGGCTTTTCTAGGCAGGATTTCATCAACAATGTAAGATCCAGACCAATTTGGCCTGAACTTCCCTCTGGGATCAAATACCGGTGCTTGTATGATTTCAGGACAAGATTTCCTGGCTTTATATCTCTGACTCAGACTTTCTTGTTAAAAGCCCTTTCGATTCTTCTCTGATACCCTTAGATGTGATATAAGGCTCTCAGCCTCTTTTCATCTATCATCTGTAATTCCTGAGGTCTGGCTCTTGCCCATTCGGACTCTGGCAGATTTGCTTCCATATTACCCTTACGGATGGAATTCTCAGCTCAACAGGCAGGACTGCTTCCATTCCATACACTAGAGAGTATGGAGTTACACCTGTAGAGGATCTGATCGATGTCTTGTAAGCCCATAAGGCAAAAGGAAGTTTATTCGACCAGTCCTTATAAGTTTCGGTCATCTTACTGATTATGACCTTGATGTTCTTATTTCCTGCCTCTATAGCCCCGTTTGTCTGAGGTTTGTAAGGAGATGACTTGTGATGCTTGATTTTGAACTCTTCACATAGGTGTACTACCTCTTTCTTAAAGTGAGATCCATTATCAGAAATTAATTCATGAGGTACTCTGTATCTGCAAATGATATTTGCACGGATGAACTTCGCAACTGTATTCGAAGTTATGGAAGCATACGAAGCAGCTTCTATCCACTTCGTGAAGTAGTCAATGGCTACTAGAATATCCTCATGTCCATTTGAAGATCTGGGATAGATTTTTCTAATGATATCAATCCCCCATACTGAGAATGGCCATGGCGAAGTCAACGAGTGTAACTCCGATGGAGGCACATGAATGAGATTCGCATAGACTTGGCATTTATGACATTTCTTCACGAATGCGAAGCAGTCTGCTTCCATTGTGGGCCAATAGAATCCAAGTCTTAGGATTTTCCTTGCCAGCATCTTACCATTCATGTGAGGGCCACAAACACCTTCATGTGTTTGTTTTATAAGCTCTGCAGCTTGATCCTCATCAACACATAGAAGTTGTATCCCGTCAAATGACCTCCTGTACAACTCTTCACCACAAATGATGAAGTTGGTAGCCAATCTCTGCAGAGTTTTCCTCTCTTTACTTGAGGCCTCTAGCGGATGCCCCTTGCCTGAAATAAGGTTCTTGATGTCTGTGTACCACGACTTTTCGTCTGAACATCTTGCTGATATCTCTATCACGTTCACATGTGCTGGAGGCCATTGTAACCTTACCTCTAAAGGTTGAACCTCCATTGTAGCAGAAATGTCCAACATTGATGCCAGAGTACCCAAAGTGTCGGCAAAATGATTCCTTGTCCTCGACAGATGAGTGACGGTGACACTCCTGAACTTCTTGACTAGAGATTCGAGATAAGTGTTTTATGGGATTAATCTTGTTTCTCTTATTTTCCAATCACCATTGATTTGGCAGATTATCAGAATTGAATCTCCAAACACATCTATGTCTTGAATCGGAAGAGCTAAAGCCGCCTCAAGTCCTGCTATGCATGCTTCATACTCAGCCATGTTGTTAGTGCATTCAAACTGCAACTTGATGGATATAGGGATATACTCCTTCTTTGGAGATACCAAAACTGCCCCTATTCCTTGACCATGATTAATGACGGCTCCGTCAAAGTACATTAGCCACTTGGTACTCAGAATCTCTTCTTCGACATCCATGATCTCTTCATTAGGAAAGTTTGCCTTTAGAAAAGCATTCTCCTCAACAGGAGCATCAGCCAACTGCTCAGCGATGACCCATCCCTTAATTGATTTCTGAGTGACATAAGTGATGTCAAACTCAGACAACAATAGCAACCATCTAGTTGTTCTTCCTGTAAGAGCGGGTTTTTCGAACAAATACTTTAACGTATCCATCCGTGAGAGCAAAAGTACCTTGTTCGACAGCAGGTAATGGCTAAGCCTTTGGGTCCCCCAAACTAAAACTAGACAAGTTTTTTCCAAAATAATATACTTGATTTCATACTCTAGCATTTTCTTGCTGATATAGTAGATAGGCTTTTCCCTTTTAGACCCTGCATCTTGCTGAGCAAGCATACAACCCATTGCTGTATCCGTGATGGACAAATACAGTAGCAATGGTTGTCCTAGAATGACTGGGAATAAGACAGGAGGCAAGGACAAGCACTGCTTGACCTTTTAAAATGCTTCCTGACATTCTTCATTCCACTTCTTGGGAGAATTCTTCTTTAATAACTTGAAGACGGGTTCACACGTCATAGTTAAATGAGATATGAATCTCCTCAAGTATTGTACTTTCCCAAGAAATCCACGAATCTGCTTTTCCGTCTTTGGTGAATGCATTTCTTAGATGGCCTTGATCTTTTGAGGATCCACCTTGATTCTTCTCTCACTGACCATGAATCCAAGCAACTTTCCTGATGTAACCCCAAATACACATTTGCTCGGATTTAAGCGGAGCTGATACTTTCTCATTCGATCGAAGAACTTTCTTAAGGCAATTGTGTGCTCTGGTCGAGTCTTTCCCTTGACAATCATGTAATCTACATAAACCTCGACCTCCTTATGAATCATGTCGTAAAGAAGAGTAATCGCAGCTCTTTGATAGGTAGCACCAACATTCTTGAGTCCAAAAGGCATCACTTTATAGCAATATGTGCCCCACTGAGTAATAAATGCCATCTTCATCATGTCCTCGGGTGCCATCTTAATTTGATTGTCCGAAAATCCATCCATGAAAGATAAGAGTGCATGTCCAGCTGTATTATCAACCAGGAGATCAAGGTTCGGAAGCGGAAAGTTGTCTTTCGAACTTGCCTTGTGTAAATCTCTGAAATCAACACACATCCTGACTTTCCCATCCTTCTTTGGCACTGGTACGATGTTTGCAAGCCATTCGGGATATTCCACCACTTGGATGAACTTTATTTCCAAAAGTTTCTTTACTTCCTCATAGACTTTCATCTCCCATTCTGTCTTGAGTTTATGAAGTTTTTGCTTCTTCGGCTTGATGCCAGGGATTAGAGGTAATTTGTATTGTACAATGTCCTCACTCAATCCTGGCATGTCATTGTAAGACCAAGCAAAAACCTTTTTAAACTCTTTTAGCAAGGTGATTAGTTCTTCGCGCTCCTCAGGAGATAAAGTTTTGTTAATCCGTATCTCCCGAATTAAGGATTCATCACCTATATTTACGGTTTCAATTTCCTCTTCAAGTGGTTTTGCTCGGCGACTCTCCTCTTGTTGAATCATATGTCTGACTTCAAGGGGAGTTTCATTGGCTTCCTCATCAGAGGGGGAGTCTTGATTGTCATTATTAGTTACTTGATCAAGCTTTGAAGCAAAATCAGAATTAGAAATAGAAACAGAGATAGGAATGTACACAAATGAGGCCTTTATTTCATTCAGAGAAATGATTACATCAGATGAACTGCCCTCATCGGGCGTTACAATGGACTCTGGGATTGTATTTACAGACTTGATGAAAACATCAGCATCAATTGACTTGAAATGATTATTTACAAATGGAACACCAAACTCGCTAGATGACGCCTCGCTAGACTCTGTACTATTTTTGAGAAGACTCATCACCGACTCCAGAAACGGACTCGACCTCTACAATACCTGCATCAAAAGAAAAGTTAGAAATAACAGACTCAGAAACTGACTCACATTTTTAAATGACTAACTCTTTTGAAGGGACTGGAATATACTGAAGGACTACCTGGGGAACATCCTGTGAAGTCTAGTTATTCAGAGGTTCCTTAGCTGGGGTAATGTGGTCTTTTGGGTTCATGAAGTGTGCTTCTCTTCCAATTATTGTAATGACCGAGTGGTCCAGAGTGACTTCTTCTGTGAAGATGGCGTAAACATCTAGCGGAGGAGCTGCATGTGTCGGCAAGGGATTCCAAATAACGTTAGGAGCTTCAACAGTAATTTTCTTTGCCTCAATCATGTCTTGAATCTTATGCTTCAATGCCATGCACCTATCAGTCAGATGTCCGACACTCTGATGGTATTCGTAATAATGGTCCTTCCTCCAGTAGCTTGGGAGAGGGTTTGGAACCTCTCTAGGTTCTAGCAGTTCGATCTTCTTGTCTCTCAACAATTTCTTCAAAGTTACTGATAAAGAACACGGCAGAGGATCAAAATGTCTCGGTTCTTTCCTTTCAGGGCGACCTTCACCAAAGTTTACCCTCTGTGGGACCCGATCCCGCGAGAGGGGTGGAGGCGCGAGCCACCACGCCTTCTCTTGGTCTCTCGTACCCACGCGATTGGCGTGTACATTTTTATTATTGATTTTAATTCATCTTTTATGTGAACTTGGGATCACTAAGGCAATCCGAATTCCACACAAAAGAGACTGACAGAGTCGCCACCTAGATGTGGGATCTAGGACTTGAAATTAACCAGAAATCTAGACTCGCTACCTGGTTACGAGAATGGAAGGTATGGGGAGTTATC
Organism: Tasmannia lanceolata; assembly: GCF_043159265.1. Taxonomy (NCBI): domain Eukaryota; kingdom Viridiplantae; phylum Streptophyta; class Magnoliopsida; order Canellales; family Winteraceae; genus Tasmannia; species Tasmannia lanceolata. Next base: position 50,668,965 of record NW_027518680.1, on the reverse strand, counting down.
CACCACATGCACCATTCCTGCCCGATAATCGGTCTTCGATTCCAAAAGCTAACTCTTTTAAATTTATTTTAAATGGCTCATTCAACTCTCTGTTAATGTGCGAACTAAGTGACATGCATCCTAAAATTTAATTTCAATATGAATCCTAAATGTGTATCTTGATTTCTTTATTTGTTTGAATTCAATCTAAGTGAAAGTTCTCCTAAAATTCTAATTTCATGGAAAATCCTAAGTGATTTAATTAAGCATTTACAAGAAAATTAATATACAAAACCCCACAATTTGTTGTGGAGCCGACTCGCGGTTGGTATGCCATCAGACATCCAAGCTGCCTACGTACCCAAGCCTCACTGGGATCAGAGTCGACGTAGTTCGGTGCACTTAAGCTAAGCTACTTATGCCTAACTCGACTAAGACACCGACCTAGACGGGATTGACTGTTTCAACAGGTTTAGGAGAAGTTATTTAATTCAAGTTGAGGATTTTATTATCCTAGGTTTCATCTAAGATGCTATATGATTCTTATCTAAATGCAAGTTATTCCTTAGACTAATGCAGGTTAGCCTACATCCTAGTTTACTAGGCTTGTCCTAGGGAAAGATTGGGCGACTAGTGTAACTAGACCTATGGTACGGTTGCTATCCATAGCAAGCGTCCGTGATGAGGCTGGACTCCTAACTCTAGGACTCCCTAAAACCTAAGACTCCATAAAACCTAGGACACGACCTGACACCAGTGTTCCTAAATTGGGCTCTAATGGTTCTTATATCGGAAACCATAATCCAATGGTTCCGAAAGACTCGAGACAAATCGATTCAAGTTCTTGAAGTTAATGAATTTCAGATTTCAAGGATTTTCAGTTTCTGGACATTTAAGGATTACCAATGGCTCTAGGGTTCACCAATTTAGGCCTAGAATAACATCCAAGGAAGGGAATCGTGCGCTCTTTCCTTGTGCAATTTAATACTTAAGTTATAGCATCTTATTGCCTGGCATATCTCAGGATTTCCGTGGACAGTAACCTCGGAGCCAACAACATGCTATAGCTTAAATGTTCAAATTGTCAAAGATCGAGTGCAATAGGGATACGATTATGGATGCACTGGCCATTTTTCCAGGGAAATCTAAAGATCCTAAAATTTCTATTTCAATGGATTTAGGAATTAATATGTGACAAAAATTCAAGGTTCTTTAGAAACTTTATGATGATTTTTAATTAATTTCAAATTTTCAATGGATTTTATCAATTTTAAACCATATGAGTGATTTTACAAGTGAAATTATTGCAAATGAATTCGAAATGAATTGAAACTTCTACAGCAGCAAGACATGATGGGATGTAGCTTACTGGAAGATTTTTGCAGATTTTTACATTCAGCTCATATTTAATTTTGATTTAACAATAACGATACCAGATTGCAAAAATAACACAGAAACTACTAGAAATAAAAATCTAAATTCATTGAAATTTCTACAGTAGTAAGATATAAGTAAAAATAGCATGCTGTGAGATTTTCATGAATTTTAGAAACTATTTACTATCAATTTAGGATTTTTCAATTTTCAGACCAGATTATGAATTAACACTACATCCCATAGGAAACAAGATCCAAATAAATTGAAAATTTTACAGCAGCAAGAAATATGAAATATAAGACTACTGTAAAATTTTGTGAATTTGAATGGTGATCTGATGTCAGTAAAAAGTCTCACAAAATCTGATAATTTTCAAAGAAAGCATTAAATAATATATCAAACAGAATCCAAAAATTCTTAAAAATTCATGGTAGAATGTATCAGTACCATATTATTTTCCCACAAAATTTCATTAATTTTAGAATCCATTTAGTATATATTTTAGTTTTCTTCGTCAAAAAGATATTTTTGAAGAGTTTTCCATTTTTAAAACACGATTTTCGAGGAAATTACAACTCCGGAAAACATCCTTTAATCTTGTTCTGATATGATGAACACAAGAAAATTTTTAAATTCCAAAAAAAAGATCATCCTGAGATGGCTATTTTTTCGAATTTTGTAATTTCTCAGCCATTATTTTAAATAAAATTCCACTCATCACTCAAATTTGTGAAATCCTTTGATTCAATGTCCGATCCAATCAGATGGTTATTTTAGTCTATTTAAATAGATCAGTGTATTAACTTTCGGGACGAATCGGAATTGAAACACTCATGTAGATCGTGATTTTGAGCACACACATATAATATTGAATTAAATTCAATTAAATGCTAAAAATCGTGCAAAAATACAGAAAAAATATCAAATAATCCTGGAAAAATCTGAGAATAGTGGACCTACCTGTGATGGAGATTTTGGGTAACCTTTGAATAGGACAAGATTTGAAGGCGGGGATATGGAGGATTTCTCTAGTAGTTTTCTTTGAGTCTTCTTCCTCTCTTTTTTCTCCCTCTTTTGAAAGAAGAGAGCATGGGTATTTATAGGTGAGGGATGAGCCAGGTTGCCATCTTTAGGGCCTAGAGGTGTAGGGTGGAGATTGAGTGATGGAAAAAGGAAGGGGAAAGAATGGCCAAGATCGGATTTTTCTAGAATATTCTCCTTCTTCTTTGGCATCTTCCATTTAAGCCATGGCTATGTTAAAAATGGCAGGCACTTATGCGGCCAGGATCAAGTACTAAAGATTTAGGAACAATTCAAGGTCCAAGATGATGCCATTTGTCCTTGGAATCTTTGTAGATTTTGGAAGCAAATTTCAAGGCAAGGGAAATGTCCAATTTGGTTGCCTTTGTAGAGAATGGCAACGATTTGGATGGTTGCGATTAACTGCAATCTCCATGTGATCGAAATAACGGGCGAGATCGGGTCTCCAAATATCCTGAAATCTTTGCAATGATATGGAATAAGATTGGGTGGTTGAGATCAATTTCGATCGAAAGAATGGACGAGATGATGCCTCCAAATCTCCTAGAATCTTGTAAAAGATTTTTCAAATATTTTGAATGTAAAAATCGAAGAACGCGGTTTTCAGGAGATTTTGAAGTCCGATTTCGATAATTCTTTCGCCATTAAAATCGTTGATTTTTCCTCTTTCATTTAAGCCCAATGTTGCCATAGAAATATTATTTTCAGAATTTTTGACCAATGCGAGCCGTCGGTTTTTAACAGCGAATCGTTTTTCCAACCGTTGATCAAATTGACGATTCGATTGATCCAACCAACTTAATCAATTTTTGATGAATGATCCTAACCTTTGAAATATGAATTTTGACAACAATTAAAGTACTGAAAGCACTGTTGTTGATAATTTGGTTAAATTATTTCGACGGCTCTCGTTCACCCACATTGATCCGTGATTTTTCACTGGGTTTTTGCTCAATTAAGTGACACAATGTTTAATCTGAATTTGAGATTAACCTTGATCGATCCTATTTTGACTAAATGATCACAAATTTTTAGTAAGGAAAGACACCCAGGTTAAGATCTGCCCTTGATCTAACGATTTACGGAAATCGGGTCTCGGAATGGAATCAGGTCCCGGGCTGTGAAGTGACCCTAGCTTATTTTGTCCCGATTGATGATCCGTAAAGTCAGATCGAGATATTAATGACCTAAAACATATAAATCCATGATAGAGGGGCTCTCATATGGATTTAACACACTAAATTCACCAATCAGGGTATTTTTCAATTTTTCGGATCTAATCATCTCACCAGGTACATCTCTTTATCATTTCGGTTTTCAGAAAATTTGAGGATGCATACTTTACCAATGAAATTCCACGGATCAATATATTAGGTCATTGTTGGTTAAAGTGTAGCAAAATGAGGGTGTCTACACCCTCCTTGCTGGCTAGGCAGTATTCACGTTATTGACTTCTTTAGGTGCTATCATAGGCCTTTTCCCTTCTCTCGGATCAGAAGTTCTCGATCTCAGGCCATTGGACATTGCGTCCTCTATTTGGGTTCCCGTCTTAATGACATGATTGAAATCAAGAAAGTATTGGATGGCCATGTGATGATAATATTGTGGAGACAAATTCTTGACAACAATTTTTATCTGGTCTTCATCCGGCAATCGGTGGGTCATCCGAGCTGCCTTCCTTTTTCACCTGCAAATGAAGGAAGTAAAGGTTTTGTTGTGTCTTTGCTTTAGCACTTTTAGATCTCTCTTTGTTACGTCAATTCCCTCCATGGAGAACTGCTCGACAAACCTATTAGCAGTATTCTATAAGGTTCTAATCTCTTCTAATTTCAAACTCAGGAACCACTTCTTAGCTGTTCCAACAAGGGATCTAGCAAAGAGAAGAGCAACTTGCTCTAGAGATAAACCGTGCTGTTGTAGAAGCGGAAGAACAGACATTAAATGGCTTCTAGGACATCTCGTCCCATCGTACATATCCATATCTGGTACTTTGAATCTCGGAGGCAGGTGTGACCCCTGGGTATGTCATGAAATCAGCCCTACTCAACTTCTTTGGGCCCTGCAATTTTATATTTTCCATCTCCTGAGTCAGCTTATCTAATCTGTCAGTTAACCCTTTGCCTTTATCAGTTCTATTCAGATGGGGGAGACAATTATCTTCTGCGTACTGCTCATCATCAAAGTCTTCATACTCGGGCAGTACAGTGGGTCGAGTGACAACAGGAGGTGCAAAGGGTGCAGTCTGGGGTTGCGGAGGTGCAGGTTCCTTAGAAGTGGACCCTCTATCATTTTTCAAATGAGCTATCTCCTCTCTCATGGAGTTCAGTTGTGAGAGGATATCTTTCATCATCTCATTGGTATCGAATGCATTGGTTCCATTTTCAGCCATTTGTTCAGGTGTGGAACTGGTGAAAGTATTTCCTACAAGTTGAAAAGGTATCACAGGAGAAGTAAAAGAAGGTGGTGATAAAGACTTTCTGCTCAACCTGTGATCTGATGACTGACGGGACCAGGTTGGTTTTGAAATGAGGGTTTTCTTAGAAGCAATGACTGCTCACTCAAGAATCCTAAAATGGAAGTATAAACACCAGATTAAAACATTGATAATCGAGATAATGTATTCTGGTCAAATAAAAATAAGATACAGCAAGAACACATTTCATTGATGATGTCTGAACGGGTTACAAAGATAATAACAGGTAAAATGAAAGTATGTCATAACAATGAAACTCTGGATAATAAGATATTCATAACAAACGAAAACTTCTCAATCTTCCTTTTCTTCCAATCTGGCCCTCTTAGGCTTACGATTTTCGATGTCCTCCAATAACCACTGATAATACCCTTTGGACACTCCACAATAAGTCTTGCTCCGCATGCTCGACGATGATCGCATTACTTTATGATCCCAATCTCCACAGATTTCTTTGGCAATATGACGATTGAATTTTACAAGACGACGAGCAGGGGCTGGGAGATAAAACTCAGTTCGAAAACCCACATGCGAATATTCAGTTGGGAATCCTCCGAACTGACGGAAGATACAGTCCGGGATATAGAATGAGGTTTTCTCCAGACCAAGAGTATGCCTTCGTATTGGGGGTATAGGTAGGCTATAAGTCAATTGATAAAAGATTGAGCGCCCGTGGAAAACAACAGCGTCGTATATAAGTACTCTTTTCCTGCGGCATCCCGGCCGGCACATCTTGAGAACGAGTTTCATTTTCTTTTTTAGTTGGGGATCAGGACCCGGCTATTAGCCAATTATGGTTGTGGAGCCTCTCAATTGTGCTCTCTATCACCAATCATCAGATCATTATCGGTGAAGGTCAAAGCATGATTTGACCATCAACGGAGTACAAGGTGAAGCCTATATGGATGCTCTGAATCTAGCGGGGCTAGTCCCCAGCCCACTTGAGCAATTTGCCATTCTCCCATGAAATTGAACAATTCTATTAGCTCGGGTCTGGATTACAAACTGATGATAAACAGGGAACCACCAAGTAATTTGGTCAGCTTGACGAGAAGCTAACCACTCAATCCATTCATCCTCAGTATAGGAGAAAGTTTTATGTTCCCACTGATCATACTTGGACAAGGTAAAGTCTTTATTTTGCAAAGGTACATAAATTTGGAGTTTTAAACAGAGTCAAAAGTACAGAAGGACTAGGGATCCAACAAAAATGGTACGAACTCCATTGACAATGTCATCCAATCCATTTAGGGTTTCTGCAAGCATGGTGGGGATTGGATTACTCCCTTTGGAAATCTGATATACAAAGTCCAAAAGTTTAGGGGAAGCATAATGGATATCTTGGTAAAGTAACCATTTGGAGTAGACACATAAAACCAAGGCATGACTACGGCTGGTTTGGAATTCTCTGGTAAGCTTACCGGGCTGAGCAAAAAATTTGACCAATTGTTTAGTAGACACACCCTTATCACCTAAGAATGATTTGAGATGAACAAATTGAGGGGGGATAAGTTGCTCAAAGACATGATTATAACCTAACTTGGTATCAATTTTGACCAAGGGGCCAGCACGATCCATCAAATAACACCATTCGTCAAAAATTGGGCAAACCTCTTGTATGGCGAATCGAAACACATGGACATCAGGTTGCCAAAAAGTGGCGGCTGCCTTAAGAAAGTTCCAGTCAATCTCATGGGTAGCAAGATTGTAGAAATGGGAAAAGTTATGACCAGAGAAGCTAAGGCGACCACCTCTATGATCAGAAATCCACTCCTTTAACACTTCATTAGACATGATAAATCACCTGATAATCACGGCGAAAAAAGAATAAGGTCAACTTGAAATATGGGATTATAAAGAATAGGATTAACAATAACAAAATGGACTTGACAATAAATCATGTACTCTAAGGACACAGGTAAGATCAAACTTTTCCATCGGTGATTTCGACATGATTCAAGAGTAAATAAGATAGATGGCAAACGATCATGGATCAAATTGGTAATCAATGGCTCAGATGATAAATCATGGTCATAAAAAATGACAAAGTAGGGTCATGGACCAGATCTAGAATCTGAATGATGGACGGATATATATGATTGATTTGGACAAGGAATTTCTACTAAAAAGTAGGTTCTAGTCCAATAATCAAGGACTACACAGACAAATTTTTCAAGAATAGATCAAAAGATAGACTACGACCATGAGAATGGTGAATAAGAGCCACTTGTCGGGTCTAGATCTAAAAGATGAACTGATATAATTGATTGGATTAGATAGGGAATCTCCACTAAAAAAGGTCTTAATTTAATAATCAATAGATATAGATATACTAATATACATATATCCTAACCAAGGGCACCAACCCTAGTCTAATCTAGCGGAGTCAATGAAGCTTGACTCATGACAGACTAATGAGTGTACTAAGATCGTGTTTGTAGTCACATAAAGTGAACTACCCTAGTCTATAGATAAGACAAAGCTCCTAACTCTAGGCTTCACATGTGTAAGAAACACATGTTCGTCCCTATATGCAAACAAAAGGAAAATGCAATATATAGAGAGGGTAAGGCTGCGAGGTCCACCTGGGCGGGTGCATAGTTACTTGTACACTGTGACATAGAGTCCAGTGCACGAACTATGTCCGTTTTACACACAGAGTTTCTAGGTGCTGAGTATACTACTGGTGCAGTGGCACTAGAAGGCGGGTATAGCCCTCACGACTCCTACTCATAATATCTCTCTGAAATAGGTAATCTGATATCACATCCACAACAGACCATACCAAGAAAATAACCACAAAATAGGATACTATATGCAGGGATGAGAGTGAGCGTGTGATCCCTTGTTTTATTTACACACCTATTTGGTGTCCCTGGATTCTAGCGAAAAAAAGGTTCCCATTTAAAATGATTTTAGCCCAAATTTCTTCAAAATTAATTTAATTGGCAGTTTTAACAGAGTTAGGCAATGTTCCAAGAACTCCCCTGCAGAGTCGCCAACTTGTGGACCGATCAGAGAGAGGCGGGGGACGAGCCTCCCAAAAGTCTCTAGATCATCCACGAGATGGAGAGCTCTACCAAGGAACTCTCGAAAGAGTGCCCCTCAAAACATGAGTGGCGATGTAAAGTGGGATACATCTTGATTCGGGACTAGCCCATAACCAAGACGTACCTGAAACAAGAAAGAGTCGTCATCCAAGAAAGTCGGCCCTGGATCCCATACTATGCTCTGTTGCAATGGATAACCAGAGATACAAAAGGTTGGTGCCTGGTTACGAATTTGAAAGGTCCGAAGAGCACATCATCCGCCCAAGTGCAAGCACCTGTTCTCTTATGCCATTTATTTATTGATTTTGAAGAGTTTTGGGCAAAAATCATGTGAAATGTGAACAGATATCCCCGAGAAAGCGTCTACCTAAACATGCATGACTCGGGGATGAAAATAATAAGCACGCACAAAATATAAATGAAAGAAGTGTCACCTAAGCATAGCTAGGTTGTGAGTGTTATACCTAATTAGTGTCTAAGTTCTGATGGACAAACACATGCATGCTACAACTAAAGGTATAAGGTCTGCACGTGAAAGTAAGAAAACATAACAAAAGACATAGTATAACTCTACTCCACGCACCACTCGACACGACAAACCCTAGACTCTAATATGATACTTGACTCGGACCAGGATGGTCATCCCGGTTACTCTACGTATCCCGGCCTCGGGAAGAATCAGAGTCAACATAGTTCGATGACCTATTCTAAACTACGATGCTTAACCATCTAAGACCGCTATCCTATTCTAAGCTATAGTCGACTAGTTTTTAAAGCTTTTTGCACAATTGCTTAAGTTCAAGTGAATTGTAACTTTTTAGGACTCCCTATATGCCCTAACTAATGCAAGTTGGTTAGCCTTAAGCTAATGCAGGTGGTTCCTATATCCTATGTGTAACTAGGCTGTGTGTCCTAAGAAAAATCATTGGTTAACTAAGTGTTTCCTAGTCTAACTATCGGCTCGACTAAGTGTCTAACCGACCACGACTCGAGGCCTCCTAACTCTAAGGACACTCACACGACAGGACACACAAAGCATCAACATAACCAGGACGGACTCCTAACTCTAAGACACCCCAAATATCTAGGACAAACTCCTAACTCTAGGGGAAGATCTTTTCAAAACCCAGTGTAAAAGATTTTTTTGAAGAATTTTTGTATTTTTGAATGATTTGAACATGTTTATTTTGAAATGTTAGACTGAACTTGGGATAAGGATCCCAAGCTGCTTACGTACCTCGTGGAAGAGGATCAAGCCAACGTAGTTCGGAAACAGACTCTAATGACTCAAGATTTTTCAGATGTTTGGATGTTTTTGGGTTTTGAATTTCCAAGTGTTTTTTGAGTTTTGACTTAAGAGGACAGAATTCTATCATCATAACGGTAGGACAGACTCCTGACATCCCGCAAAGGTTGGACAGAATCCTATACTTTGCGGGGGGAGGGGTAGACAGAATCTCGACTCTGCAAGGGTGGGACAGAATCCTATACCTTGCAAGGGTTAGACAAAATCACGTGACTTGATGAGAGGTTGGATAGAATCCTAACCCCTATGATGATAGGTAAGACTCCTAAAGCTGAATGCCTGACTCCCATGCTAAAAACTGACTCTCTAGCTAAGGACAGACTCATATACTAAAGGACTGACTCCTAGTGCATAACCTTAAGAGGGGAGTGCTAATGAGACCGAGCTAGTCTCATAGAGGATAAGGGAACAACTAGGACAAATGAGACAAAGCAGTCTCCTATGGGAAAATAACTAACTCTAGTGAGACACTGAATATCTCTTATGGAGGGCTCCAAGTAACCTTATCATTCCCCTTGCAACGATAAATAGGGTAAGGGCAACTACCAGACCAAGCTGGTCTTCAACTAATAAGGTAGCTTATGAGACTTGAGGTAGTCTCCGATGAGTTGACTCACTAATGAGACAACGCTTGTCTATAAAGAGTACGACTTTTCTGCACGAGACATAGCTTGTCTCTTTAAAGGGTGGGCTCTAGATAACTCTTTCATTGCCCATGCAATGAATAGCGCAATGAATAGGAGAATCTAAGGTCTCAAGGGATATACTGTAAGCCCAAGGGTCTACTCTCCTATCTTCTTTTGATGATTTTAAACATAATTGATTATGTTATTGAATACTAACCAATTTGCCTTGAAGTGTTGTGTTTAAGATATGATTTATCATTGAAGAAGCCAACACACTACATGGTCATGCTTGAAGATGTACCACACAAGAGTCAAAGGAGCTAAGTAGAGCTCACATCATCTCTCAAGCAAGCATACACAAGATGGAAGACCAATTGAAGACCAAGGCTAAAGAGAAGTTGAGGTTTACCTAAAATTCAATGTACATCTTTTCTCTTTAGATTTCTAAGTCAAGGCAAAGTGTTTTTAAAATAGTTTTCAAAAATACTTAAGAACTTAAATGGTTTAGTGAATGGCTATGTGGTGGACCAACATGTTGGGACCCTCATAACATTCCAAATTATCTTAGAAATTGAGTTTCAAAAGCCCAAAATCAAATAACAACAAAAAGTATAAAAAGTCTGCTGATTTTAGGCTTCTCGGAGCTCCGAGCTCGGAACTTCGAGAGTTCCCTCGGAACTCCGAGAAATGGTCCAGTAGTATTTTTCACTTCTGGTCATTTTCTCGGAACTTCGAGAAATGGTCCAGTAGAATTTTTCTTCTTCTGGCCGTTCTCTCAGAACACTGAGAATTTGTCTCGGAACTCCGAAAACGTCGCGACAGCTGAGAAAAGAACCATTGGTTTTGAATTAAAAAATTGGTTTTTGATTTCTTTTATTCCAAACGGTCATATTTTCATAAGAAGATATATATACACATCCAAGAGGATATTCACTCTTGAATATTTGAAAAACCTCTGTAAGCATTAAAATAAACTTGCAACCCATTTGAGCTTAAGATTTTGTTTTCTCTCCAAACTTGCCTTGCACTTGCAAATCTATTGAGTTTGGATTTAGGGCTTTCAACTTGCAACCTACTTTGGAGAAGCATTCAAGGGACTACAACGTGCATCTAGCTTTCAAGAGAAGCCAAGCTATTCATCTTCTTTTATGGTAAAGGTGGCTAGGGCATCCTATCTTAATACCATAGGGAGCATCGCTTAGAACTCGGCGAAGAAGGAGAGTCGGTGTAAAGGTGTAAGGGCATCCTCATTTAATATCCCTTGGAAGTGTAATCGCCTCGGAGCTAGGCATCGTAGAGGTCTCGCATAGTGGAAAACCTTAAGGACGATCTTAAGAAGAGTGGAGTAGGGCTTTGCCCGAACCACTATATATCGGTGTATTCTTTCTTTTTCTTGCACTTTCATTCTTGTTTTTGGTTTGGTATTTCATTTTGTTTTGATCTCTTTCGAACTAACCAAAATCCAATCAAGAGAAGAAAATTCAAATTAGGTTCAAAAGGCATAATTTAGTGTTAAAATCAATTCACCCCCCCTCTTGTTTATTTCAATTGGTATCAAAGCCTCGTCTCTACTTTATTTAAAAACCCTAACCGGTCTAGAGAAAAGATTCTAAAAATGGCAAACTACCCTCAACACCATGAAGGTTACTCAAACACTAGGCCACCCTATTTTGATGTAACCAATTATGGTTTTTTAAAAACCAAAATAAAAATCTTTTTAACCCAAGATTACCAAATGTGGAGAGCCATTCATAATGGATTTACATTACCCACTAGAAATCTAAATGATTGGACCGAAGCTGAACAACAAGCCTCCAACTACAATGCCAAAGCCATGAATTCCCTAATTTGTGCTTTGTCATCCGGAGAATTCAATAGAGTTTCAAATTTGAATTCAGCAAAGGAAATTTGGGACACCCTAGAAGTTACACATGAGGGAACAAACCAAGTTAAGGAATCTAAAATGAATCATATATTTAGGCAATATGAACTCCTTCAAATGACACCCAATGAAACTATTGCCGACATGTACACTAGATTCACTAACCTAGTAAATGGACTAAGGGGACTTGGAAAATAATTTTCAAATAGAGATTTAGTGACCAAAATCCTTAGATCCCTACCTTTATCATGGGAATCCAAAACCTCCGCAATCACCGAAGCCAAGGACATGAATACATTGAACCTAGATGAACTAATAGGGTCCTTGATAACCCATGGGATGATTTTCAAAACAAAAGCACCCGAAGTTGAAAATTAAATTGAAAAAGGAAAAGATATTGCTTTTGCTTGTAATGTAGGTGATAACGAAGAGGCAAATGAAGACATGGAAGATGAAGTAGCCCTCCTAACAAGAAGGATCAAGTTCTTGCAAAGGAATTTGGGAGGCATGAAAAATAGAAGTACCAATCCTCCATTCAAGAAGAAAGAAGAGCTCGGTGACGGATCATCCCAACCCCGATGCTATAGATGCAAGAAACTTGGACACATTCGCCCGGCTTGTCCACTCAACAATGAGCCTACCTCAAACAATCGCTTCAAGAGAAGAGAAGGCAAGAAATGAATGACCGCCACATGGGATGAGGAAAATGAAAGTGAAGGCGAGCCAAATGATGGAGAAGATTGCTTGATAGCAACAAATGTTTGCTTCGTGGCCTCAACAAATGACAATCAAGAGGTAAGTACCTTAAATGATGTTATTGTTTTAAAAGAAGTTCTTGATTCCTTACAAAATGCACATGATGAACTTGAAATTGAATTTGATAAAAATGCATCACTTGAAAATTCTCTTTCTAACATGACAAAGGAATTTGGTTGGTTAAAGAAAGATCATGAATTTTTAGATGATGAAAATGAAAAATATAAAATTGAAATTCATAATCTAAATGCTACCATCAAGATTTTAAATGAAAACCGACAAGAAATATCTATTGAAAACAACAAGCGAAAGCATGAAAATAGTAAACTATCTCATGAATATGATGAGTTAAAGAAACTTTTTGAAAAATTTGAACATGGTTCACCAAAATTGGATAGACTTGTGAATATTAAAAGATTGTCACATGATAAAAGTGGACTTGGACATAAACGGAATACTACATTGTCAAACTATAAAAATAAATTTGTAAAGGCTTCTTCTAGTAGTACCAAAACTTGCTTTTATTGTGGTCTAGAAGGATATTATAAAGTTGCTTGCATGTATGCTAAACAAGATAAAATCAAATTGAACTCTAAAGTGAAAATAAATGAACTTAGCAAGATTAGGAATATTTGGGTACCAAAGGGATCTCACTTGCCTATTCATGTGTAGGTATGCCCTAAAAGCTATAACAAGAAGAACACATGGTACCTTGATAGTGGATGCTCTAGACACATGACCGGAGATCTCACTCAATTTGCATCCCTATCACTCAAGGATGGTGGAGATGTTACCTTTGGAGATGATAAGAAAGGAAAAGTCAAAGGAGAAGGCACCATAGGTAACTCTACCTCTCCCATACATGATGTACTTTATGTTGATGGCTTATCCCATAATCTTATTAGCATTAGTCAATTATGTGACAATGGTTTTGAACTAGTCTTCAACCCCAACAAATGCATTGTTAAGAATAAGATAGATGGAAAAGTAAAATTCAAAGGCTCTAGAGACAATAACATTTACACAATTGGGCTAGATGATCTTAGACTCCAAAATGTAACTTGTCTTAATGCCATTAGTGAAGATTCTTGGTTATGGCATAGGAGATTGGGTCATGCCGGAATGGATCTCATTTTAACCCTCTCCTCAAAAGACATTGTTAGAGGATTGCCTAAGTCCAAATACACCAAAGATCACATTTGTAGAACTTGTCAATTAGGCAAACAATTGAAGAGCTCATTTGCCCCTAAAAATATGATCTCTACCACTTACCAACTACTTCATATGGATCTTTTTGGACCAATGAACACAAGTAGCCTTGGTGGAAAGAGGTACGTGTTTGTCATTGTGGATGACTACTCACGATATACATGGGTCATATTTTTAGCATATAAAGATGAAACCTATGAAAATTTTCTTAAATTGTGTAATCAAGTCCAAAATGAAAAATGTATTTCCATATCTTACATTAGAAGTGACCATGGAACGGAATTTGAAAATGTACAATTTGACACTTACTGTAATGAACATGGCATCAAACACAATTTTTCTGCACCTAGGACACCTCAACAAAATGGGGTTGTAGAAAGAAAGAACCCAACCCTCCAAGAAATGGCTAGAACTATGTTGCATGAGAATGATCTCCCTAGATATTTTTGGGCGGAGACGGTTAGCACCGCTTGCTATATCATAAATAGGGTATATATAAGGCCAATTTCTAAGAAAACACCTTATGAGCTTTGGAAAAGCTTGAAACCAAATATAAGCTATTTTAGAGTGTTTTGTTGTAAATGCTTCATCTTAAACATTAAAGATAATTTACACAAATTTGATAAGAAGTCGGATGATGGCATATTCTTAGGGTATTCTACACATAGCAAGGCATATAGAGTATTTAATAAAAGAACCCTAGTTGTAGAAGAATCCATGCATGTGACATTTGATGAGAGAGAGACAACACCTCAAGAAATGCCATATGATGAGGATGAACCTATTAAATGCTCCTCCCTATGCATCTACAAGTAATACATTACCTATTGAGGAAGTAGAAAATGAAGATGATGACTCATTGCCTAGGGATAGGAGAATATTGGTAGATCATATTGAATCCCAAATCTTAGGTGATGCCACATCGCCGGTAAGAACTAGATCATACTATTGTAGTGTGAGTAATAACTTGGCGTTCCTATCCGAACTAGAACCTAAGTCCATCAAGGAAGCTGAAAAGGATGAATATTGGTTGATGGCTATGCAAGAAGAGTTGAGTCAATTTGAAAGGAACAAGGTGTGGAGGCTAGTGCCTAGGCCTAGTGATTATCCAGTCATTAGCACGAGATGGGTGTATAGAAAGAAAATGGATGAAAATTGAATTATCACTAGAAATAACGCTAGGCTTGTAGCCCAAGGGTACAATCAGGAGGAAGGAATAGACTATGATGAGACATTTGCTCCTGTTGCCTGTATGGAAGCTATTAGGATACTCTTAGCATATGCATCTCATAAATGATTTAAATTATATCAAATGGATGTCAAAAGTGCCTTCCTAAATGGCTATATCCAAGAGGAAGTGTATGTTGAGCAACCTCCAGGTTTTGAAGACTACAAACATCCAAATCATGTCTTCAGGCTTGATAAAGCTTTATATGGGTTGAAGCAAGCTCCTAGAGCTTGGTAGGAGAGGCTTTGCACATTCCTAGTGGAAAAAGGTTTTGAGATGGGAAAGGTGGATAAAACATTATTTATCAAAAGAGAAAATCAAAATATCCTCCTTGTCCAGATTTATGTGGATGAAACCATCTGTGGCTCAACAAATCAAAAAATGTGTGATGAATTTGCAACTCTAATGAAAAATGAATTTAAAATGAGCATGATGGGTGAGTTAACCTACTTCTTAGGACTCCAAATTAAACAATACCAAAATGGGATATTTATAAATCAAGAAAAATATACAAAGGAGTTATTAAAGAAGTATGGCGTGGATAGCAGTAAGACATCAAGAATTCCCATGAGTACAACTGTTAAGCTAGAAAAGGGTGAATTTGGCAAATCTGTGGACCAAAAAATTTATAAGGGTATGATAGGTAGCTTACTCTATTTGACAGCCAGCAGACCAGACATTATGTTTACTGTCTGTCTCTGTGCTCGATTTCAATCAGATCCAAAGGAGTCTCACCTATCGGCAGTCAAGAAAATCTTCAAGTACTTAAGAGGAACCCAAAGTCTGGGACTATGTTATGAAAGATCTACTGCCTTCACTCTCATTGGATATTCAGATGCAGACTTCGCTAGATGTAGAGTGGATAGGAAAAGCACTAGTGGGACTTGTCAATTCTTGGGCAAATCACTTGTTTCATGGTTTAGCAAGAAACAAAATTCAGTAGCTCTATCCACAACAGAAGCAGAATATGTGGCAGCTGGAGCTTGTTGTGCACAAGTCCTATGGATGAAAAGCACATTGATGGACTATGGAATTAAAATAGAAAATATTCTCATCCAATGTGACAATACTAGTGCTATAAGCTTAACAAAAAATCCCATACAACACTCTAGAACAAAACATATTGAGATTAGGCACCACTTCATTAGAGATCACTCACAAAAAGGGAATATTTGCTTAAAATATATCAACACTGAGGATCAATTGGCGGATATCTTTACAAAACTCCTTAGTGATGATAGAATATGTTATATCCGAAGTGCCTTAAACATTTGTAGTGCGGATCAAGTCAAAGAAATTGCCAAATAAATACTTTGTGCCTTTCAACAGCTTATCTATAAAGTATATATATATATATATATATATATATATATATATATATATCATCCTTGTGTGGTAGTATCTGCATGAATGAGATGTCAAACATTAATCTTAAAAATTACTCAATTGGTACTCTTAGCCTTCTTAGTTCTCTAAGATGGAGAGGTACCTTCACCTTAATTAAAATACCTAACATTTTGACAATATGTCAACATCTCGATCATGAACAGATATATGTGCATTACTTGGCTACATATTTTTATACCATAAGCATTGATTTAGGGGGAGTACCTAACTCAATCTTCATACACTCCTAATTGCTATACATTTTAGTTCACCCTTTCTGTCGATGACAAAAGGAGGAGAAGTTTGAAATTGATTATCTATTCAATTGGCTAAATGCACCATATGCTTTTAATTTGTATCATTTATCACTGTGCATATAGAGGGAGAGTTCCTGCATTCACTTGCCTACTATGTCACTCTACACACACCTCATAATCAATTTTGTTTGTCATCATAAAAAATAGGGAGATTGTAAGCCCAAGGGTCTACTCTCCTATCTTATTTTGATAATTCTAAACATAATTGATTATGTTATTGAATACTAATCAATTTGCCTTGAAGTGTTGTGTTTAAGATAGGATTTATCATTGAAAAAACCAACACACTATATGGTCATGCTTGAAGATGTACCACACAAGAGTCAAAGGAGCTAAGTGGAGCTCACATCATCTCTCAAGCAAGCATACACAAGATGGAAGACCAATTGAAGACCAAGGCTAAAGAGAAGTTGAGGTTTACCTAAAATTCAATGTACATCTTTTCTCTTTAGATTTCTAACTCAAGGCAAAGTGTTTTTAAAATAGTTTTCAAAAACACTTAAGAACTTAAATGGTTTAGTGAATGGCTATGTGGTGGACCAACATGTTGGGACCCTCATAACATTCCAAATTATCTTAGAAATTGAGTTCCAAAAGCCCAAAATTAAATAGCAACAAAAAGTATAAAAAGTCTGCTGATTTTAGGCTTCTCGGAACTCCGAGATTTTTCTCGGAGCTCCGAGCTCGGAACTCCAAGAAATGGTCCAGTAGTATTTTTCACTTCTGGTCATTTTCTCGGAACTCCAAGAAATGGTCCAGTAGAATTTTTCTTCTTCTGGCCGTTCTCTCGGAACTCCGAGAAATTGTCTCGGAACTCCGAGAATTTTGCGGAGCTCCGAGAATGGTTCTCGGAACTCCGAGAACGTCGCGACAGCTGAGAAAAGAGCCGCTGGTTTTGAATTAAAAAATTGGTTTTTGATTTCTTTTATTCGAAATTGTCATATTTTCATAAGAAGATATATATACACATTCAAGAGGATAATTTCTCACTCTTGAATACTTGAAAAACCTCCTTAAGCATTAAACCAAACTTGCAACCCATTTGAGCTTAAGATTTTGTTTTCTCCCCAAACTTGCCTTGCACTTGCAAATCTATTGAGTTTGGATTTAGGGCTTTCAACTTCCAACCTACTTTGGAGAAGCATTCAAGGGACTACAACGTGCATCTAGCTTTCAAGAGAAGCCAAGCTAATCATCTTCTTTTATTGTAAAGGTGGCTAGGGCATCCTATCTTAATACCCTAGGGAGTATCGCTTAGAACTCGGCGAAGAAGGAGAGTCGGTGTAAAGGTGCAAGGGCATCTTCATTTAATATCCCTTGGAAGTGTAATCGCCTCGGAGCCGGGCATCGTGGAGGTCTCGCATAGTGGAAAACCTGAAGGACGATCTTAAGAAGAGTGGAGTAGGGCTTTGCCCGAACCACTATATATCGGTGTGTTCTTTCTTTTTCTTGCACTTTCATTCTTGATTTTGGTTTGGTATTTCATTTTGTTTTGATCTCTTTCAAACTAACCAAAATCTAATCAAGAGAAGTGTGGACCCCGATCCGAGGACGGTGCCGAGGGACGCGAGATCCCTCCTGCAATCCTCAAAGATCTCCACAACGTGAAGGAGAGCTCTACCAAGGAACTCTCGAAACTGTTGCCACCCTCACAGCATAGCATGAGTGGCGATATAAAAAAGAAAGAGATACATCCTGATCCGGAGCCAGGGCTCGAAACTAAGATATATCTAGAAATAACTCAGAGTCGCCATCCATGGACACACCATGGAACCAAAAACAAATGCTCTGTTTGCAATGGATAACCAGAGATACAAAAGGTCCGTGCCTGATGACGAATGGAGAAGGTCCGAAGAGCGCCCCCAATTCGCCCGAGTGCGAACACTTGGTCTCTTATGCCATTTATTATTAACCTGGAAGAGTTTCAAGTAAAAATCATGTGAAATGGGAACACGCATCTCCGAGAAAACGTCTATATAATCATGCATGTCTCGGAGATGAAAATAAGCACACACAAAAGAACCTAAAAGATGTGTCACCTAATGACAACTAGGTTATGAGTGACATGCCTAACATGTGTCTAAGTTCTGGTGGACGAACACATGCATGTTACAGCTAAAGGTATAGGTCTGCACAAGAAAGTAAGAAAACACAACAAAATATACAATATAACACAACACAATAAATCCTAAGACTCTAAATGATTAGCCCGAGTCCTCGGATGGTCTGATGTTCATCCAAAGAAGCCTACGTATCCCCGCCTCCACGAGAATCAAGGCAACGTAGTTCTTCGCACCTATTCTAAACTAGGATGCCTAAGACACCTAGACCTCTATCTTAGACTCGATCTAAAAGACCGAACTAATTATTAAAGCTTCTTGAACGATTATTTAAATTCCAGTGAATTGTAGATTTTAGGACACCCTATATGCCCTAACTAAATGCAGGTTAGCCCTAAGCTAATGCAGGTGGTTCCTACAACCTATGTGTAACTAGGCTATATTTCCTAAGGAAAACAATGGGATCGCTAGCGCATTCTAGACCTAGTCATCAGTCGGCGATGTGAATCGCCAACTGACCGGACGGAGGCGCTCCTATAACTCTAGGACAAACCCCTAACTCTAAAACAAGCACACAATAACCACAACAAATCAAAGACAAACTCCCTAACTCTAAAACTCTCTATCTAGGACAAACTCCTAACTCTAGAGGAAGATCTTGTTGAAAACAAGGCTTTGAAGAAAAAGGGTTAAAACATTTATTCACAAAGTTTGGCTGGACTTGGGATGAAGGTCCCAAGCTGCACTACGTACCTCGTGGAAGAGGATCAAGCCGACGTAGTTCGAAAGGAACTCTCAAACTACGCTTCTAAAAGAAACACTCAACACTTTAGATTTTTTTTTTAAAGGTTTTTTATGTTTTTCAAATATTTTTGATATTTTTAAAGTTTTCAAATGTTTTTTTAGTTTCGAATTTCTGATTTTTTTGGATTTTAAAGCTTTTCCAATGCTCTAAACCTTTAAATGTTTTCAATCTTAAAGGGAACACGCAAGAACAACCACAAACTAGGGCAAAGCCCTAAATCCAAAAGGGGAAACCCCGAACAAGCAACTAACGCCTCAAAGAGACGAACCACAACAAGAAAGATAGCATCCCAAGAAGAGAGAAAATGATCCAAGATCCCAAGCAAGCAAAGCTCTAATAAGACTGAGTTAGCCTCTAATCAAAGCGAACTAATCAACAACTCTAAAGGAGAAACTCCGAACTAACAACACTAAAGGGGGGGAACAAATGAGTCAGAGACTCTAATAACACTACCGAGTCAAAGACTCACTCTAAAAGAGGAGGCCACTCTAACACGAGGCTAGGTAAGCCTCCTAAAGGGGAAACTCTCTACATGAGACAAGGCTTGTTTCCGAGACACAAATGACGTAAAAAGGAATAAGAGACCCTGTGCAAATTTGGCAAAGGTAAAACACCCAGCCGGGCCGGACAGCTGCCTAGCCCTAGGGTGCAACAAATGTGCAACCCAATACCCATAAGGGTAGGGGTATGTTGCCAAGCCGAGTAGGGTGTTCTCCCAAAATCAAACGACGCACAAAGAGGAGGTTTAGCAAGAGAATGAGACTGGGCAAGTCTCCTACATACAAAGGAGGGGTATGCTACTCGGACTGAGCAAGTCCCCTAAGGATGGGCTTGGGCTAGCGCCTTCATCGCCCTTGCAATGAGAGGGGATTCTAGTATCTAAAGAAATTTAACAGAAATCTATAAGACTGTGTTAGTCTATCAAAGAGAGAAGAAAAGGCTACCAGATAATCGCAAACCCATTCTATTCTTATAAAAATAAAACAAGTGCTAAGCAAAGGAGAATTTTCAATAAAAAAATATACAATCTATAGCAATCATAAAATGATAAACAACATTAATTAGTCCAGACCAGCCGCTAGATAGCCTAATAAAGTTAAAGAAAATAATATCAAACACTTCTATGCCCAACCACAAACACCACCCCAATATGGGGATGAAATCAGATGATGCTAAAGTAATCATCTGATATCATATACACATGATAATATTTCTATATCCCGCCTTGAAATCAGACAGTACTCATGTCGATAATATCGAATAGAGTAGTCATCTGATCTCCTTCTTCCTATTAAACAATTTATTTAAATAAAATAAGTATGATAAGCTTTCAAGATAATCTCACCTGAATAGTCCATTCATCTTCAGAACCTAACTCAAAACTTAACATAAAAGAAGAATCTTAAATTTTCAACAAATTATACAAATGCCTGCAATGATATTTCTTATTTTTATAAATTTTGGTGCATAACAGGGGGCATCAACTCATGCAGATTCAAGTGCAAAAACGATGAGCCACAAAACACAAAGACGGGCTCCAAGTAACCTTATCATTGCCCGTTTACTAAAAGTCTCAAAAAATCGATGAGGAGATCAAGCTTTGGTGATAACCCTAAATTCCAATGACAAGCTTGCAAAAAATGAAGTAACTCTAAGAAGATTTAATCTGGGTGTCAACATACAACCTAACGAAAGTGAAAGGAAAGGAAGGATGGTAGAGTTCTAGTAGCACAATTATCACTTAGTCTTACAATTTAGCTTTCAGAAAAAAGACAAGATATTTTTAGAGGCTAAGATGATTCCCGAAAATTCCCAAGAAATCTGTTTACTCAATGATGATTAGTTTATTTAGCACAAATCTGATGTTATCAGGCCCATCTGTACTGCCACATATTGATAACAACATTACAACATATGAGATGCATTTGTTCATCTGAGTGTTCATCTTATTGATAGTGAAATGTTCATGGGAAAGAACCAATATACTTAACAAATGCAACATCAAATGGTAGAGACGACTTCAAGATATGATGATGTTCACTAGCTCAATTTGTAATTTATCATGCAAATAATCTTCAACTGGTTTCTATGATTCCATAAAGCATTACAACCAGGAAGTCAGGAAGATAATGTTAATTCTCACATGCTCTAGCACTCACACTTAAGCACCTCATCTTTTAGCATTTATAAGCCTAACGAAAATCTATGACCATTTCCAAGACATTCACAACCCAAATGAATAGAAAAGGGTCAAGGTGGGGTTGTACAATTATCAAGCATGATAGTGTCAATATCCAAATGTGAAGACAGGAAAAGAAAATGACATCAGCACAATCATAGTTAGGTATTTCTACAACTCATCTTGCCGTTCATTTTGTCTTGAAGAATTGCTGGAATCTTAGCAATTCCTCGAATAAAATGTCACAGACCCATTGAAGAGAACAAACCAAGTTGGTGCGATTAGCAGAACCTCGTGGTGCCCATATCAAAGAAAATGGTATAGAGGAATAGCGTGGACTCCACTCTGCTCTAGTGATTACATTAAGCCTTCCTTGCCTTTTGTTACAAAAGCAAGATTTAAATGGCCATCAAAGACCATTACAACATCCAAACATCCTGAACACTTGTCTTCATAGGTCAAATAAAACAAGTTATGGGTACTTTATCCACAAATGGAAGGATTAACCATATCTGTAAAAAAAAAACACTCTAGCTCAATGACTATTTTGACGCAATGTTAAACTAGGTAACTCTTTCGACATAAGAGAACTGAGAACTTCTATTGCAAACTCCCTTACATGACAAGAAGAAATGAGTCAACCATTTAGTAATTTAATTCCTCACAAACTAGACATCAGGTTTATGCTCTGCTCATGTATTAGCATCCATGAATCACAATCAGCACATATAAACTGACCCAAGAAAAGCCAATGTGACTTAAACATTGCATTTCACCCAGCAGCTCATGCACATGTATAAAACACATATCGGTCACTGATTTTCCAAAACCAAAACCAAATCATATGAAGTTCAAATCATGCAAAATGCAATGCAAGGAACAGGCAAAAGAAATAAAGAGTAAGGAAAAAGAATGACAATTACCTATGATTGGAGACCTAAGTGCTGGGGCTTCTCTCTTCTCTTGGATTGAGAACAATGTCAGCAAGGCGATGGTGACGTTTGCAGGTCCCAGAAGTGATCGGATGAATAAAAGACTGAAGATCGAAATGATAACGGTGGAATCCGCGGATCTGACTGGAGGAAGAAGGAATTCACCGGGATGGCGAAAATCACCGGAGCAATGTGTTGGGCCGGAGCTATGAAAATGGGTTCTAGGATTTGGCGGGAGGTTCCAATTGCAGTGATGAAGAAGATCTGTCACGGAGAAGGTAATGGTTGGATGGTTGCGGTTGTCGGAGTAATGTTGCCGGATTCTGGCAAAGTCCGCTGGAGAAGATGGAAATGGGTTTAATGGTAGGAAATTTCAGAGGGGGTTTGGAGTAAAACAGGGGTATGTTGGCTGATAGAAACGACCAAATTTTAGAAGTTACAGAGATGGGGTTTTGAGAGAGGGTTTGGTATATGTTATGAAATGGGTTTGGGGTATAGATGATGGTTGAGATGGGTGGAGATAGGGATGGGAAGAAGATGGGTGGTGAAGAGGGTTTGGGTGAAAATCCAATCGGAACTTGGAGGTAGGAGAGATGGAGCCGGAGGAGATGGCCGGTAAATGGAGATGGCGGTCGGAGTTACAGAGGTGGAAGAGATGGCTGGTGATGGTGGTTATGGAAGTGAGGTGCGGCTGAGAGGAGGCGGCTGCAAATCTGGTTGGAGGTGGCGGTGGGATTTGGCTGGAGCTCCGGCAGGAGTGAGGTAGGAGATGGGGAAAAAGAAGAAGAAGAAGAAGAAGAAGAAGAAAAACAAGATGGAGGTGGAAGAAGGGTGGTGATGGTGGCTTAGATGGGCGGATGGTCGGATTCCGGTGAGAATCCGACCGGAGAAGAAAGGGGTGGTGCGGCTGGAGTAGGGACCGGAGATGGGGTTCGTGGAGGTGGTGGCTGTGATGGATGTTGGTGGTTGGGTGTGGCTTCGATGGAGGCGGCCGGAGATGGGGATGGGGTTAGATTGGGCGAAGAAGAGTGGCTGGGGTGGAGAAGCTCCGGTGGAAAAGTTCCGGTGGAGAAGAAGATGGAGGAGGTGGGTGTGGGTTTGGATTTTTAGGGGTTTTGAGAATAAGAGAAGAAAGAAGAAGGAGAATGGGTTTGAGGTGGTTCGTGGTGGTGGGAATGGGGTTGATGAGGCCGGTGTCTTGCCGGATTCCGGCTAGAGAGATCGGAGGAGATGGCTGGAATAGGGAGGGTTGAAGTGGGTTTGGATATTAGGGGAAATGGGTATTGAGGTGGTGGGATTCCGGCAAGGGTGGCCGGATTCCTCCCTCTTCTTCTTCTTCCTCTCTCACTTTCTCTTTCTCTCTTCTCTGCTTTGAACGAGAGAAAAACCAGAAGAAAAAAAAATTCTCCTCCTTCGTCCTAATTCGATGGTCTCTTATAAGACCATAAAAAATTATGGCCCCCTCCTCTTCCATGGACACCCCTCTAATGCATTCAATGACCCCTCTTTTACACAGCAAAGGGGGGTGACCTAGGTGAAAAAAATAGAAATGATATTACTCAGAGCCTTGCCATTCCATGGGCAGCCCCCATCTATGTATTTTGGTTTTCTTCCATACAGGGCATGTGGTCCAGGTAGGAAACAGGGGAGGAGAATTTTTGCAAAATATCTTCTCTCTTTTGATCCCAACCCTCCAAATTGCCTTTTTGTTCAAGGGTTGGGATCAAAGGAGGCATAACCAACTAGGAAGCTTCCTGAGATGCTCTCCCAACTAATCCTAACCATTAACCTCCCTTAAGCTAGATTAGGGTCTAATGATTACTTGCAAAAGAAGAAAGGAATCTTTCTTATTTACAGAAATGCCCAGCTTCTGGATAATGCACCCCTCAATTAAGTTGTACACTAATCTGCATACCCCTATATCTCCCCGGACAGCCCATTACGGAATATTTGAACTGGTTTTCTAGGCTTCTGTGCACCCCTTTTCTGGCTAAATCACCACCCTTCTGAACTTGTCCCACGACACTGCCTTAGCTCGTTTGCTAGGCAAACGTGCACAGATCTTGACGAAATTTTACAGGGGCCCTGGTGGGACCCTAAGCTAGCCTAGGGCGTAATTTGGGGTCCATACACACTGATTTGAAAAGGTTATGCACAAAACAAGGAGGTGCAGGGCACGGTCAAAATGGGGTATCTACAAGAAGAAAATTCAAATTAGGTCCAAAAGGCATAATTTAGTGTTAAAATCAATTCACCCCCCTCTTGTTTATTTCATATATATATAAAAACTGGGCAAGTCTTTTAAATAAAAGAGGGGAGTGCTACTTGGACTGAGCAAGTCTCCTAATGATGGGCTTGGGCTAACGCCTTCATCGGCCTTTGCAATGAAGGGAGCTAACGTCTAAAGGTGTCTAAAAGACTAAGAAGTCTCTATCTAAAGAAAGAGGGAGGAAGAGGAAAGACGGTACTACCACGATCGGGTAAGTCCTCCTAATGATGGGCTTGGGCTAATGCCTTCATCGCCCTTTTGCAATGAAAATGGCTACTAATGTCTAAAGGTCTAAGCAACTCTCTACCTAAAAAGGAGAGAGGAAGAAGAAAGAGGGTACTATCATGACATGGTGAGTCCCTCTAAGGATGGGCTTGGGCTAATGCCTTCATCGCCCTTGCAATGACAAGGGAAGAAAAATACCAAGTAGACCAAGTCAGTCTCTAGAGAAATAAGTATTGAATGCTTAAAAGAGAAGTCTCTTCTCATCGAAGGGGTATGGTAACTACTACATTTTACTATATGAACTTAACTTGCTTTCTCATTTTGAATATATTTTCATAAGCTTCTATCTTGGAATCTCATAAGCATTAGCAAACAAGCAAAAAAAAATAATTCATGTAACTGGTAATCACATAACAAAATCCAACTAAAATTATACTCATATACCCTGCATAGTCTATCCTTTAATTTGCAGACATGTACCACAAGGTTCTTCTAAAGTCAGAATACCTTATCTATGCCCTGTTGACATATGGAAACAAATAGACATCAAGAACCATCTTTGAGAACAGAACTCTTGACTTGTGTACTGAAATTTCTATTGATCAAATACCTCTTATAATCCATTTTTTTTTTTTTAAATCTCATTCCAAACACAAAGACTTTTCATATGACACATCTCATTTGAAATGTTTTAACCACCCCTTAATGTAATCTGTTATGGGACCCGAATCAATTAAATCAGTATAATGAATTTCAGTTCATAACAATGAAAGCAAGATACCATATCTTTCAGCAAAATTTCTTAATCATCATACGGATATCAGACTACAAGACCCTTCCATTCAACTCAGCATGGATAAGGTAGATAAGCTTACCAATTCAGCACAGTAGAAATCAACTACTCCAGTTTTTAGCCCAACAAAATGGGAATGGATTACTTTAGTATAAATTCAGTACAATAGAAACAGACTGCTCTAGTTTTCAGCCGAACACATTGGACATAAACTACATATGATATAAGTTATTGCTACAACACTATACTCTATCTTATCCCTAGGATATAGAGCTAATATCTTCCACTTATTCTCCCCCCCCCACTGAAATCTTACTGTAAGAAAACATTCTATATAACACCCATGCGCACATTCAAAGAAAGACCAAAACTCATTGAGCTAAATATCATTTTCTAAAATATGCTTTAAATGACAGTTACATTACAATACATAACATATCATAAGTGTGCAAACCTGTATCAAAATTCAGCCTAGATTCAACACACACACAAATATAACTTTAACATTTCACCTACCAAATCTGAACCTTTATCTTGACAGCATCATGATCTTCTTTTCAGAAATTCTCAAAAAAATAAAAAAAATCGAGATAAAAAAAATTTACACATGCATTGATCTAAAAGTTTTCAAAGATAATGCAGACAAAATGTAACTCTTAAAGAACACCCTTCTAAAATCAACTTATACTTATAAATTTGTTTAGGGCAATATTATTACTTTATAAATCTAAATAGCCTGTAAATGCTTCAGATTAAAATGACAAACTTCATCATAACAAATATCACAGTCATAAATTAGTGATAATTCAGCTATAGCATTCGAGATAATCAGACTATAATCTCTTCAAATCACAAAGGAATTATAGCATATATAAGCATCAAAATTTAATTAACCCTTGTAATTAAAATGAAATTTCACATACCTGAAGAATGACTTTTAGAATAGTGGATCCATTGCCTGAACCTGTTTTGTACAAATTGGAGTTGATGTACACAGATCAGCACTTGTATTATATATATCCAAGCTTATTTTATGAAGATCTAAACTTATATTGTAAACCAGAACTTGTTCCACACAGATCAAAGAAGATACTAAAACAAGTTTCTCTTTCTCCTCTATTAGTTAAGGTTTCATGCTTAAATCTGAAGCTTGAGAGCTTATCTAGGATTTTTAATTATGCCATTAACAAAGAGAGTTGGCTAATAACGAGATCTGTAGAAAGATCCACTCGGTGGAGTTCCGGCACGCTCACCGGAGAAGGTAATCAGAAAGGAAAAGGAAGAAAAAATTAAGGTTTAGGCATGAGGGAGAAGATGATAATAAAGAGAAAAAAGATTGTAGGAAAGTTAAGAGGAAGAGGAAATGAAAATATTTGCAGAGGAAAACCTGACCGGAGATTTGCCGGAGGCTAGCCGGAGAAGATTAGAAGATGAGGGTTAGGGTTCAGGTTGGAATCAAGAATTAGAAAGCTAAAAATAGGGTTTTAAAGCTTAAAAAGGAAACAAAAATGAAAGAGACAAGTACAAGAGATTAAATCTACAGGGAGTGGCCGGAATTTGATCGGATTTGCCGGAGAGACGATCGGAGAAGAAGAAGAAAGCAAAAACTCTTTTTTTTTCTTTAAGCTCTCGTTAGAAATTAGGGTAAAACCTAGATTCTAAATCAAGAATGATGGCTTGAATTTGTATTTATAGGGAAAAGAGAGTGCTGATATTCGCACTACAAGAATTGATGGGCGCACGGTTGTGCGATTTTTTTGATAAGCGCACTATGGATCGTGTCTTATTCGGCACCTGATTCGCCTCTCACAAGATAAGTCCACCCCCCCCCCCTTTCAAGATAAATTCACCCCCATTTTGCAATTGCACTACGACATTTATCTCAATTCGTTTGCTAGGCAAATCAGCTCGGATTTCATCAAAATTTTGCAGGGACCTTAACCTAGCTTGGGGTGAAATTTGGAACCCTAATGGACTGATTTGGTGGGGTTTTGCACAAAATTGAAAGGTTTAGGGCCCGGTCAAAATGGGGTGTCTACATCAGTCAAGACCTCAAAGTTATCAAAGTTAAAGGATCAAGATGACTCTCTTTTCAAGATGTCTCGCTATTCCCCGGTGTACAGCTCCCCGCCAGCTTCAAATGGCCTGACATCAACAAGTATGACGGGACTGGTTCTCCTCAGAACCATCTCGCAGTGTTTAAAAGTATGTTGCGATCGCAGGGTCTATCCCCAGAACAACTCGCTCTTGTCTTCCAAATGTCTGTGAAAGGCGTCGTATAGAAATGGCTTCTGAGTTTGCCTGAGTTACCAACTATGGGTTGGGAACGAATTATGAATGAGTTCATCAAACAGTTCTCTTATGAAGATGGCACTGAAACTTCCCGTCAGGATCTTCAGACCACCAAACAGGAACCCATGGAATCCTTCTCCGATTTTGTGAAGCGTTGGCATCATAAGACAGCTCAGATGCTCAAGCGGCCCACCGTAGAAGAGCAGATCAATATGATGTAGCAGAACTTGACCTTGTCATTCCAGCGTCCCATGGCCATTCAGAGTTTCACTAGCCTCAGACATTTCATAGATATCAGCAACAAGATCAAGCAAGAAGACCCAAAGAGTGATCCAATAATCCTTAATTATATGATGCCTTGGAGAAGAAGAAGAAGTTCAAGAACCCCTTTTGTGAAGAACATTTGAGAGAGAGATGAACACACTTGAAGAGAGGAATGAATTCCAAGGAGGAAGAGAGGGGGGACGAATTTTCTAAAGCCAGACCAAAAGTTGTGCCTTCTTTGCTTTTATAGAAAAAGTTAGGGTTAGATTGGATTTGGAAGTTTCCAATGCGAGGACTCCTACCTTTAGTTAGTTTTTAATTCTCACATCTGGCTTGCTTTTCCCTTAAATTCTAAATTGTATTTACTTCTAATATTGATTTCTTGCAAGCCAAGCAAAGTTAAATTACATAATGGAGATCCTTCAAGATCATTCTAGAAGCCTTCTCACATAAGAAACTAGCTTTTATGAATGATTTTCGCCCCAAAATGGCTGTCTGACGTTTGAGCTCATTTTTGACCTATTTAGAGGCTGATTCAGGAAAAGTCATAAACTAAAAAGTTGTAGATCTTTTCGAGAAGTTCGAAACAAGTATAAATATAAAATTTTTGGACAAAGAGGTAAAAAGTTATGGCAGTTTTATTAACCTGACCATACAAGCCCTTTCTAATTATAACTCTTCATTTCTTTATTATTTTTCTAAAACAAATATGATGTCACCAACCACCTCATCTCATGTTGGACGTTTTTACATGTGGTCTCCTCATGTGGGGCGCCCATTTATGTGGCCGACCCACATGGGTGGATCCACATGGACCCCACCTTGTGGGCTTTAGCCCAATAGGCCTTATGACATGTATTTTGGGTTTTTTTCAATGAAAATTCAATAAAATCCTTTAAATTCAAAATTTTTATTAATGAACCCAACTCATATGATATTTATAGTGCACCCCTAACACGTGATCGAACCATCTTTTTTGGGAAAATAACTTTTCAGACTAAAATGCCCCTATATGACCATTACACATCCAAATGCGATCAAAATACCCTCAAATTGGTTCACCCCTAAAGGGAAAAATAAAAAAATGGAAAGTCTTTGTGGTTAAACTTCAAAAATAGAAACTTTTAAAGTTGGGTCATTTCGGTAAGCAATATCAAACAGGATCATTTGGTATCCCCTGAAAATATCCAAAATTCCTTCAACACTCAGAATTTTCAAATTAA
Organism: Tasmannia lanceolata; assembly: GCF_043159265.1. Taxonomy (NCBI): domain Eukaryota; kingdom Viridiplantae; phylum Streptophyta; class Magnoliopsida; order Canellales; family Winteraceae; genus Tasmannia; species Tasmannia lanceolata. The sequence continues at coordinate 50,639,293 of NW_027518680.1, read as the reverse complement.
ACGAAACCCCTGAGAAATTCTAAATTTAGCAGGTTTTCTAAAATTCAGGAAATCATTCATAATTTCTCAGACACCTTTCGGGGATCAAAAGAATTACACAGGAAAAGAACAAATTACCCCGAGGTGCAAGAATTTGGCGAGATTAGGGAAAATCCTGAGAAATTCCAAAAATAGTAGATTTCTAAAAATTTATGAATGGACTCAAGATTTCTTAGACACAACTTAGGGACCAAATATGACATGTTGGAAATGTCAAAAATACCCCCGAAGTGCAAGACTAAGAGAAAACCTTGAGAGATCTAAATTTAGTAAGTTTTTCAAATCTTACGAAATTACTCCTAATTCATCAGCCGTACCCTCAAGATGGTTTTGGATATATGAGAAATGATTGAAATATCCATAAGATGATGAAAATGTGGAAGCCCCATGAGTTTCTAAAAATAGCAGCTTTTTCAAAATTTGTAAAATCACTCAAGATTTCTCAAATATAACTCGATGGTCAGACGAGACACATCGAGAATGACCAAAATACCCCTGTAGTGTAAAAATGGGCAAAAATGAGGGAAATCCTGAAAATTCTAAAAATAGCAATTTTTTCACTAGATTGGAAACTTGAATTTTCATCTTCTAGATACCATAAGAACACCCTAGAAACCTTTAGGATCGTGAATCAACTTCAGAATTCCTTCAATGAGGCGAAATCTACCCTAAAATGCACATATGCCTAATCCTAGGTGGAATACGAACTCGAAACTTGACAAACTATCGAATCTTTTGCTTTTTTAAAGTGTAGCAAAATGGGGGTGTCTACAATTGTCTTAAGTTGTAGATCATGAACTTTAACATCAAGGTTGCTTGGATTGAGGCCAAGAAATTCTCATTGGACCACAATCAGAAGGCTAAAGTCATCGGCGATCAAAAGCGCATGAAGACTTGAAGCAATGCAAGTGAAGACTATTTTTGAATGGACTCAGAAATAATGAAATACCGTATTTATACGAATTCCATGGAAATGAGACATCATATTTTTATGATGATCAAAGAAAATTAAGAGATCATTTTTTAATGGACTCAGATAAAATGAAATACCGTATTTTTACGGATTCCAAGGAAATGAGACATCATATTTGTATGATATTCAAAGAAAATTAAGAGACCATTTTGAATGGATTTAGAAATAATGAAATCCCGTATTTATACGGATTCCAAGGAGATGAGACATCATATTTGTATGATGTTCAAAGAGAATTAAGAGACCATTTTTGAATGAACTCAGAGAGAATGACATAACGTATTTTTACGGATTCTAAGGAAATGAGACATCACATTTGTATGATGCTCAAAGAGAATAAGAGACCATAGTTGTATGGACTCGAAGAGAAGGAAATACTGTATTTATATGGATTCCAAGGAAATGAGACATCACATTTGTATGAGGCTCAAAGAGAATAAGTGACCATTTTTTAATGGACTCAGAGAGAATGAAATACCGTATTTATATGAATTCTAAGGAAATGAGATATCATATTTGTATGATGTTCAAAGAGAATTGAGAGACCATTTTTTAATGGAATCAGAGAAAATGAAATACCATATTTATACGGATTCCAAGGAAATGAGACATCACATTGTATGTGCTCGAAGAGAATAAGAGACCATAGTTGTATGGACCCGAAGAGAATGAAATACCGTATTTTTACGGATTCCAAGGAAATGAGACATCACATTTGTATGATGCTCAAAGAGAATAAGAGACCACAGTTGTATGGACTCGAAAAGAATGAAATACCGTATTTATACGAATTCCAAGGAAACGAGACATCATATTTGTATGATCTTCAAAGAGAATTAAGAGACCATTTTTAAATGGACTCAGATAAAATGAAACACAGTATTTATATGGATTCCAAGGAAATGAGACATCATATTTGTATGATGCTCAAAGAGAATTAGAGATCATTTTTTTCTGAATGGACTTAAAAATAATGAAATACCGTATTTATACGGATTCCAAGGAGATGAGACATCATATTTGTATAATGTTCAAATATAATTAAGAGACCATTTTTTAATGGACTCAGAGAGAATGAAATACCGTATTTATACGAATTCCAAGGAAATGAAACATCTTATTTGTATGATGTTTAAAGAGAATTAAGGAACCATTTTTGAATGGATTTAGAAATAATGAAATACCGTAGTTTTATGGATTCCAAGAAAATGAGACATCATATTTGTATGATGCACAAAAAGAATAAGAGACCATAGTTGTATGGACTCGAAGAGAATGAAATACCATATTTATAGGGATTCCAAGGAAATGAGACATCACATTTGTATGATGCTTAAAGAGAATAAGAGATCATTTTTAATGGACTCAGAAAAAATGAAATACCGTATTTTTACGGATTCCAAGGAAATGAGACATCACATTTGTATGATGCTTAAAGAGTAAAATAGACCATTTTCGAATGGACTCATAGAGAATGAAATATCGTATTTATACGGATTCCAAGGAAATAAGACCATAATTGTACGGACTCGAAAGGAACATGACACCGTAATTGTACGGACCCTAAAGGGAATGAGACACTGTAGTTTTATAGCCTCAAAGGGAATGGGACATTGTAGTCTTATAGGCCCAAAAGGATAAGAGACCGTAGTCACATGGACTCAAAGATAATGAGACACCGTAGTAGTACGGGTTCAAAAGAGATAAGACAACTTCGGTTGAGATGAATTGATGAATTTGACATTGAAGAATTTGGAGATTTTTCATGAAATTGAATTTGAGGTAAACTCGAATTTGATGAATTTTAGATGCTTGAAATTGGCGTAGGATGAAATCGGGGACAATAGAAATCGTGCCCGATGAAGATATTGGAAACTAAGACTTTGACGAATGACGAGACGACAAACCTTAGGAACTATACAGCATGATTAACGAGAATGGTTTAGGAATGCTTTCAGGAAGCTTCAACAAGATTTTTTGCAAGGAGATTGTTGATCTTTTTTACTAGAGATTTTGATAACTGAAACCTTGATCTAAATACCTGGAATTAGTAACCTAGAACAACAGCTCTCTTGAATACAGAAATTGGCAAGCAGGATTTTTCCCTTGACAGGTGTTTATATAAACATTTATTGACCAGGATAGTATTCAACTAACTGGAAGAAAATTATGAATTTCAATAGTCCATCTTTCTGGGAAACTGGCCCAACCATCATCACATCCAAAGCTCTCTCAAGCTTCGTGTACCCTTCTGGGGCATGGTCTTCTTATGGAAACTGCTTTGCTTCTTCTTCTGAATATTTCTAAGCCGATTTTCTTTAAAATAAAGCTTTTTGACTAGATTCTTGTCGTCTTTCCTTCATGTTTACTTGGCTTTGGTACCAATGCAGGGAGCTGACGACACCAGGCCTCTTTCACCTAGACATTTGCATCATTTGGACACAAGGACGGTTGACTTTTCTTAAAGAGAAAATTTGGGTAAAGGACACTATTTAAATGATTGAGGAACTCTGAAAGAGTGAACTTAGAATGACAAAGATTGACTAACTACACTGACAGACATAGTGATACTTCTGACTTAGTTAACATTTTGTTTGGTAAGTCTATCCTTTTAAAGAGTAGTTTCTCAATTGATAAACACTGGACTTCATCCTTAAAACAATAATGCCTCAAGGATTTGGTTACCATTCCTAGGATTGCTTGGTTGCAATGCCCCCGATTTCTAGGATGACACTTGAACTCGCTTGAACTTCTTTTTGATATTCAGTCTTGATATCGGCTGTAGCCTTCTTATAATGATTCTCTTACCGTGACCTCTTTCAGGATTTTTAACTTGGCGGATCGTGTTAACCTTAACTTTTGCCTGAGTCACCCTTTCGGATTTTCAACTCAGCAGGCTATCCCCTTGACTTTTGCCTAAGCCGCCCTTTCGGGTTTTCAACTTAACAGGAGAATGATCTTAAATTTTGCCTAGACCGCCTTTTCAGGTTTCCAGTCTAGCAGATCTTCAAACTCCGTTCTTTTCTTTATTTTTTTCAATTTTGGATCTTTGATTCTGAACATCTGAAGGACTTTATAGGTAGGATAGGGCTTTTCAAAGAATGGCTTAAGGTTCAACAAAGATTTTGACCGAACGTGTGAACAGGTTGCCTACGTATCCCAGGGCAGGAATCAGGTCATGCGTAGTTTAGAGCGAATGCCCCTAGTTTGAAGGTAAATGGGATTTTTCCTTTTTCTTTTCTTTTCTTCTGATTGCTTGATTTTTCTTCTAGGACTTTGTCCTCTTTTTCTTTTGGAACCTTGTCCCTCCCTTTTTTTTCTTCGGTTCTCGAACCATTGAATCTTTTCTTTTGAAATGACGAACTCGATTTTACCGAGCTGCCTACGTACCCCAGTGTAGGGATCAGGCTAAGCATAGTTCCGTGCAGATGCCCCTGGTTTGATGGGTTTTTATGAAAATTTCATTCAGGCTCAAAGGGTTTGCAAACCGGTATTCTTTTGATGTTGGGTTATAATTTTGGGATTTATTCGGCCAAAGGAGGCCTTCCGATGTTCAGATTGGGAATCAATCTAGGTTACTAGAGTCCCTCTGGTACTGATTATTATTATTTTTTCACCGAGTTTGACGGCATTTCCCGGTAAGAGATAATGATTCTTCTTCCCTCTGGATATTGATAAGTACTTTGACTTTAAGAGTGCATACTGATTTTTGGACATCCTTTCATCCTTGAATCAGTGACTCTTGATATTTTAATGATCGCTCTGAGATGATTGCTCTTGCTCTTTTCATATTGAATTTGATGGCTTTACATTGTCACTGGTGAAACCAGTGACCAGGGCCATTGACTGGAGATATGGAAGTTGTTTCCAATCAATGCCCCTTGTATAACATGTCTCTCACTTTCTTCATCCTCTTGAGCTTTCTATCTATGTCTTGCCCCTGGTATCGGTTGTAATGCTTCTAGACAATCTTCTTATCCTCGAAATGGGTTTATCAATTCCTCACACTCTAATGTATTTCCAATAGGTATTCACTGAATCAAAGTTTCAATGCCAATGTTTATCATTTTAATTTTCTCTTTGAGGCTGGGCTCGGCACTCCTCCTCTTATTTGAGCATAGGCTGCAACTCAAGAGGAGTTTTGTCGGCATCTTCTTCCTCATTTGAGGAGGGAGTGTTATTCTCATTGTTTATTAAAGTCAGAAGCACATGTTGAAATGTATAGATAAAGCAAATTTCATTGAATTGGAAATAACTACATATGATAAGACTTATCCTGAACAGACTCAGGATTCACATTCTTGACTCAAAAATAAACGTAAGAAAAGACTCAACTGGACTAGGAATTTATTCAAACTTTAAGAAGACTGCACTCGATAACTGAACTCGACATCATGACTGGACTTAATTAAAATAACAAAAGGACTAAGACTGCTGCAATTGTCCGGCTTTGGAGGCTCGGCTAAAACTGAATCATCATCATAACAAGTGCCTTTTAACTTCTGGTTCTTCCCTTTCACTGCAACTGGACCTGAGCTTCTCAAACCCCAAGTGTCTAAACATCATCCAGCGGTGGTACAGCATGGTTTTACATAGGATTATCAACAATATTTGGCGCTTGCTAAAATGGTAGCTTACGTTCATCAATCAACTTCTGGATCACATGCCTCAGAGTTATACACTGATCAGTACTATGCCTCGATCCTCAATTAAAATCGCAGTGCTCTTCCGACCTCCATGTCCTAGGGAGTGGATTAGGAGGATCCTTAATGCGAGGTAAATAGATATCGTCGGATTCCAATCCTTGCTTCAGTATGACAGATGGTGGAAATGGGAGAGGGGTGAATTCCCTATTGGGCTTTGCTGAGCTGCAGCCCCTGATTGATTATATTTGAATACCATAGGGTTCTGCGACTGGTTAGTCTTTGATACATTATCAACCTCGGAGATCTGAGCTAGAGTCTATTTCTTAACTTCTTTTGAATTGGGGTTGCTTCTATTGTAAACTCCTTGTACCATTGCTTCCTCAATTTGCATACCAGCATTGATGAAGTGTTTAAAATCTGGATAGTACTGAAGAGATGTGCTATTGGAGCTGAGAGGATATATTCTTCATAATCATCTGGACCTGTTCTTCTTCTGAGGGACGCTGCATCATTTGAGCCGCTAACCTTCTCCATCTTTTGACAAAAGTTAAGAATGACTCTTTTGAGTCGTGCTTGCTTCTCTTAAGATCCTTCCTAGTGATCTCGGTTCCATCATCATATTTGAATTGCTTACTGAACTGCTCTCTGATATCCTTCCATGTCCTATAACGAGTCTTGTCTAGGACCATGAACCACCTTCTAGCGACCTTTGTCAGTGAAACCGGGAACAATTGAGCCATTTGCTCAGGAGATAGACCTTGAGGCTGGCACATGATGGTAAACATTTGCAAATGTGTGATTGGACAACCAACGCCATCATATTTATCAAAATCTGGCATTTGAAAGTTTGATGGGAGACAGATTTCAGGAAAGAGTGTGAGATCACTCAGATTGAAACCCCCCTGATCTTGAAGCTGAATATCTTGAACTTTCTTTGTAAGATTGTCTAGTTTCTCCATGACCATTTTATCAACCATTGCTTGAGCAGGTTTGCTGTTATCCTCGCTATATTGTTCTTTTTTCAAAATCTTCCTCAGTCTTATGAGAAATAGAAACATACATAGGCTGGATGGGCGCTTCTGAAGTAGCAGCATGGTGCATTGGCCCCTTACCGTTAGAGTTAGAAGATGATGGTCCAAACCTCTCAGCAAGCTAGGCCTTGAGGACTCGGTTCTCTTCTTTGATTTCTTGCAATTGCTTGAGAACTAATGTGAGAGTATCGGCAACAATGGTAGGTGAAGGATTATCTGAGTTTTCTACCATTGGTGAGGACAGAGAAGAAAGAGAAGATGCTGTGGTTATCACAAAGGATGGTGGAGAAACAGGTCTTCTCTACAACCTCGAAGAAATCTCAACCCAAGGAGTAGTGGGCTTATCTATGGTGCCAACTTCCTGTCACGACAACAATGAACATGAGGTATATGAGCTTGACATTCATGGAGTGTTTCTTCTCAATGATTGAAAAAGATTATGGAGTAAACATGTAATGGAGATGAATCCTTAAAGAACCGAGACATAACAAAATGACACAAGTGAGCAGGGGAATGCCCCTAGTTTAAGGATTGTGAGAATGAACTCTGCAGAGCTTAACAAAATAATCTTGAAAGAGGTTGCCCCTAAAGTAAGAAGCGACTAGGGATACAAGTATAATTAGATCATTTCAAAAGGAGGATTGGGATTAAATAATCATAGGATTGAGACACACTTCCTGCCAATTAATAGAAGGAATGAAGATATGATCGAATAAGAAAAAGACAATAGGCTCACGATCAAAGGTTTAGATGAGATCGCACAAGATTACTTTGAAGGGTAGATCAAGAATAGACTAATCCAATAAGATCTTAGGAAAAATGAGATTTATATCCCAATCCCAAAGGAAAAGCTTTTAATCTTCTTACATTTTAACAAGTGTTACCTGAAGGCATCAATCATAATCATAATCCTAATCTAGCGAAGTGGAGAGAGGATCTCGACTCATGACTTTGTTTGTGTTCCTAATAACCGATCGTAGCCATTGGAAGATGGACTACGGCCTAATATAGACATGAAATGGGTAGGATATCCTAAGCTAGGCTCACACACGTGATGTACGTGTGTTCGTATACTATATGCACGTGTGGGTTAATCTAGGGGTAAGGCCAAGAGTTCCCTTAGCACGAATCCGTGTTCGATATACTGTACCAGTGTCCGGCGTATCAGTACGTGAACCAACGAATCCGTTTACGCACCATAAAGGTACTAGGCTAAGGGTGGAATGCTTCTCTAACACAGAGGCACCAGGTGATGAAATCCCAGTCAACCATGCTAGATAACACTCTGGGTTGCTAAAAGGACGTGTGTGCATGTGAGATGCAAGGGTTTAGATGCAAGTGATGTAAGTGTGTGCAATATGTTCTCGTAATCTATGATGCCTTCAGGTTTTGTTAGATTAAGTTTGCAGTATAATGTGATGAGAAAATAAAGCAAGGCAATTTACAAATCTAGCAAACATATAAAAGATAGAGTTTTCATGAGCCAATTAAAATAAATTCAAATGAGTTATCCTTTAAAATTTTAATGAAGTTAGGTGGTCCCCAGCAGAGTTGCCAGTCTGTGGGACCTGATCCTGCGAGAGGGGAATGGCCCGCGAGCCGCCTGCCTCTCTCTTGGTCTCTTGTACCCACGCGGTTGGCGTGTGCCGTTTATTATTGATTTAATTCGTCTTTTCCATGAACTTGGGATTACTAAAGCAATCCGAACTCCATGTAAAAGATAATGATAGAGTCGCCACCTAGATAAGGGATCTAAGACCCGTAAATGATAAGAAATCTAGATTCGTTACCTGATTACGAGAATAGAAGGTATGGGGAATTACCACCACAAGAACCATTCTTGCCCGATAATTCATTCTTCAATTCCAAAAGTTAACTCTCTTGAATTTCTTTTAAATAGCTCATTTAACTCGATATTAATGTGCGAACTATGTGACATGCATCCTAAGATCTAATTTCAATGTATTCCCTAATGTGTATCTGGATTTTCTTGATTTGTTTGGATTCAATCTAAGTGAATGTTTTCCTAAAATTCTAATTTGAGGAAAATCCTATATATTTAGATAATTTAGGTAAGAATTTAGAAAAAAACTAATATACAAAACCCCACCATTCGTGGTGGGCCGATTCATGCTCTATATGCCATTCAAAGCATCCAAAGCTGCCTACGTATCCAAGCCTCACTGGAATCAGAGTCGACGTAGTTCGGTGCACCTAAATTAAGCTACTTATGCCTAACTCATCTAGGACACCGATCTAGACTGGATTGACTGTTTCAACAGTTTTAAGAGAAATTATTTAGTTTAAGTTGAAGATTTTATTATCCTAGGACTTTATCTAAGATGCTATATGGTCTTAGCTAAGTTCAAGACGTCCCTTATACTAATGCAGGTTAATCTACATCCTAGGTAACTAGGCCCGTCCTATGAAAAAAGTGGGCTGACTAGTGTAACTAGGTCTATGGCACGATTGCTATCCGTAGAAAATGGCCGTGATGAGGCTGGACTCCTAACTCTAGGACTCCCTAAAACCTAGGACACAACGTGACGTAAGTGTTCCTAAGGGGCCCTAAAGGTTCTTACGATGGGAAACCATAATCCAACGGTCCCAAGAACAATAATGCCCTAAAGGTTCTTTGCCGAAGTTAATGATTTTCAATTCTTTAAAAAATTTTGACTCCTAAGATTTAAGGAATACTAAAGGCTCTAAGGCTTGATTAGTTTTAGCCTTAGATTGCATCCATGGAAGGGAATGATGCTCTCAACCCTTGTATAATTTAACACATAAGTTATAGTATATAATTACCTGGCATGTTTCTCAGGATTTCCATGGACAGTGGACCTCGGAGCCAACAACATACTATAATTTACATGTTCAAATTATGCAGAATTGATCACAATTATTATACGATTATGGATGCGATCTCGGCAGTTGAACTATCGCGATATAGCGAATTTACATGGGAGATCTATGAACCCTAAGGTTTATGTTTCAAATAAGTTAAGTATTGAATTTATGATGAAACTTTAAGATTTTTTTTGAGATTTTTACTGACTTTTGTGTTGATTTGCTATTAAGTTGTGATTTATTAACATTAAGACCAGATTGATAGGATTACACAGAAACCCTAAGCAATCGAATTCCGAATTAGTTGAAACTTTTCCAGTAACAAGATATTGATGATTGTAATTTACTGGAAAGGTTTCATGAATTTTAACTAAGTTTTACTATCAATTTCTGAATTTTCAAAATTTAAGTCAGATTATGGATTAACAAAGGAACTTATAGCATATAGATCTCAAATTAGCTTAAACTGTTACAGTATAAAGTTAATCATTATATTAGTCTACTCTTAAATTTTAAAGATTTTTATTACGATTTGATGCCAATTAAAATTCACACAAAAATTGGATGAAATCAAAGAATTATTTAAAAGGCAAACCTAATGGTATCCTAAAATCAAAGCAAAATTCCTGTAGATATACAATAGATTATTAAATGTTCTATCAAAATTTCAAAACCTAAAAATTAAAACTTCCACCTTGCAAACTTTGATTTGTTCTAGTATGTAAATAAATCGCGAATATGGTCCAAGTAATAAATGCCCAAGTTTCCTTGGGGTCCCAATTCCAATAAGACCCCCATGCCTCATTAGCCCATACTGCTCCATAAAATCGATTTGTGAATAGAAAATGTGAATTTGTTTCCTATGAATTGGAATCCGTTTATTCAAATAAATTACAAAATCATATTAAAACTTTGCAAAACCTATTGAAAATTTTTCTCTAACATTCCAGTAACCTAAGTTACTGGTTTCTAAAGAAAAACTTTAAAAATTCACTAATTTAATACGAAAAAGAATTACGGCAAATAAAATGGAGAATCGATTAGAAAACAGTAAAGAAAACATCTTTTTTGAAATATTTTTCCTTGAAAAATTCACTTAATATTTAAACTTTAATTCTGGAAAGTTTCATCAATTTTTAAAATCTTTTGGTATTTATTACAAATAAGAAAAATCCAAAAATTTTAGGGTGAACTGAAAATCCAAAAATCGGTTTGGAAACAAATTGTCATGAAAGTTGGGCTTGATTTGACCCGTTTTCTATTTTATTCTTCAAGAAATAACCCTTTGCCGAGTTATCTTTCGAAAAATAAAACAGAAATCAAGGCGGTCAAAACCTGGTCCAAGATCTTACTTTCCAGTAGTTTTCAAATTTTTATTAACCTAAAAATTATTTTTTTTAAAGAGACCATGTTTTCAAATACTTGCCTTGAAAACCCAATTTAAATCCATATCGAAGGAAAAAGAAAGAAAATTAATATTTATATGGAGAAAAATTAATTTTTTTCTGCAATTTTAGATCTTGAAAACTTAAAATCTATACTATAACATATTGTAATTTCAAAAGAAAACTCATTGATTTGATCTATCAAAAGTTATACCCTAGCATGATTTTTCTAATTCGCAAAGAAGAGAAATCCTTACCGTTGATCGCGGTCCTTGTCGCTAGAGTTGGTGATCCGAGATATATACTTTGTCCAACCCTTTTATACGCTCAAGAGGACCTAAAGAGTGCTCCAATAATCCTTGATTATATGATGCCTTGGAGAAGAAGAAGAAGTTCAAGAACCCCTTTTGTGAAGAACACATGAGAGAGAGAGATGAACACACTTGAAGAGAGAGGAGGGTTTTTCTTTTCTTGGAGAGAGAAGAGAGAGGGGTGGACGAATTTTTTTGGATCCTTCCTATAGTTGTTTGCTTTGATTCTTATACAAAAAAGCTAGGGTTAAGAGAGAAATAGTAGTTTCCAATGTGAGAGCTCCCATCTTTGGCTTGTTTCCAATTTTCCCCTCTTGCTTTCTTTCTTTCTTGTTTCCAAATTGGATTTGATTCCAATGTTAATTTCTTGTCAAACAAGACATGCTATTCCCATTCCACATTGCTTCTTTGGAAAACCCCTTTTAAGCAACCATTCATCTTTTCCTTCTTTCCTTCTTTTCTTTTTATTCTTTTTATTTATTTTTATTTCAAATATGATGTCACCACCTTATCTAAAGGGATGGGCACCCAACCCATGTGGGGCACCCACCATGGTGGTCGACCCACATGGGCCCCCCGCTTCATGGGCTTTTTCACACGGTTTTTGATTTTTTTCAATAAAAATTTAGAAAAATGCTTTTTAAATTCACACTTTTATAAATGTATCCAACCCATGTAGCCTCTATGGTGCACCCCTAGCATGTGGTTGAACCATACCCTTTAGGAAAAAATGATTTTTCGGACCAAAATGACCTTTTTGACCAATTCGCACCCGAAAAGTGACCAAAATATCCTCAAATTGGATCACCTTTAAGGGGGATTTGTTAAAAATGGAAAGTCTTCGCGATCAAACTTTGAAAATAGAAACTTTTTTAATTGGCTCCTTTTGGATAAGGGAAATTGAACAGGGTCAGATGGGATCCCCTGGAAACGCCCGAAACGCCCTCGTTTCGCAAAAATTTCAATTTAAGTCAAATCCCTGAGAAATGATATTTTTAGCAGCTTTTCCAAAATTTATGGAATCACTCAAGATTTCTCAGACACAACTCGGGGTCAAACGGGACACATCGGAAATAACCAAAATACCCCTGTAGTGCAAAAATTGGTCAAAATGAAGGAAACCCTAAAAATTTCAAAAATAGCAGCTTTTCTCACTCGATTGAAAACTTGATTTTACATCTTTCGGAGGCCAAAGGAACCCCTTAGAGACCTTTAGGATTGCAAATCAACTTCAAAATTCCTTCAACGAGGCGAAATCTATCTTAGAATGCATGGATGCCTAATTTATTGCAGAAGGATAGCGAATCAACTTCAAAATTCCTTCAACGAGGCGAAATCTATTTTTGAACACTTGGATTTCTATTTTCCTTGAACACAAAGGTAATATATAAAAGGACATATAGTGCATGTATAGCTCCCCCTTTGTTAAAGACTCATACAAGGTATGAATCCAAAGGGCTGTCCTTTACAAAACCACAAAGGGATTTTGAGGTGAATGATTGACAAACCACCCTTGGGATACTAATGCATGATTGCTAGGGGTAATCAGGTGATATCAAATGAAATATCAGCGCAATAAAATCATTGCTTTTGTGTTCAAGGAAAATAATTTTAAATCACCTTCAATGCATTTCCTTGAAAAAGAAATTCCCTCTTCAATGACATCTAAAATGTCATGATCTATGGTTCTGAGATATGCTTGCATTTGTGCTTTCCAAGCTCCATAATTCATTCCATCAAAGAATGAAGAAATTATGTGGATCAACCTTTCTCAAAATCCATTTGGAATGTCACAAATCTTTTCTCTTGAAGATTTTTAAAGTTAAAAATCTCTTTACGAGCCTAAGCTTTTATACCAAATGAAATCCAAGTGTGACAACCCAAGAGGTGGGTGAATTGGTCAATTAAAAATTTTAGGCTTAATTAGGTGGAAGATTAAAAGTTAATCGATTAATTAAGCACTAATTACCCTTGTTCAAATAGGCATGTTAATGAAAGCTAGGGCTTAGACATCTAATCAAGCACATCTACTAACCCTTGTTCAATCAAACGCAAAATCACAAGTTAGGGTTAGAGTTTACCAATCACCACACGTGCAAAGGAAGAAGGAGAAGAAGAGTCATCCACAAAAGACACGAGATTTTTATAGTGGTTCGGTCTATCACAAGACCTACTCCACCCTTCCAAGTTTTCCTCATTGGATGCTCCACTAAAGTTTAGATTCTTCAATGGCGAATCACCAAGCCATACATCACAGCTACTCCAACTCCAAAGGGAACAAACCCTTTCTGCACGAAGCCTTGCGAGGGACACTCCCTCTTACATGATTCACCTTTTTTACCGGGCCGAATCGGAGACCCTCACAATGTCTTCATTTTTCTTATCGGGCAGAAGAGGAGACCCTCACAATGTCTTCACAATTCTTAACAGGCCGAAGAGAAGACCTTCAATGAAGAACAAAGAAAATGAAAAACTCTCAATGCCTCTTGATAGGCAGATTTAAAAGTTAATAGCTCACAATCACTCCAAAGAAAGACACAAATGTATAGCCTATGGAGTGCCTCTTGATAGAATGTGAAAATACAAGCTCAAAGAGGTTTTGCTTTTGGTTTGAAAAGTTGAAGCTCAAAAATATGGGATTTTGATCTTTCAAAAATGTTCAAAAGCTTGGTTAGAAAGGTTTAGATAGTGTATATATAGCCCTTGAAGAAATATGACCGTTTGGGGGTAAAACCATAAAAAACTGGGTTGAAAAAGTCAACCTGCGCAAGCCCCAACTGCTCTTTTTCCAGGCTGCGGTGGTCAACCGAGCCACGGCGGCCATCCGCCGTTATCGGGCTCCCTTTTAAAAATTCAAATTTCAAACCGTCGCGGTCGACCGGCCCTATGGCGGTCGCCCGACGAGAGCAATATGTTTGAATTAAATTTTAGTTCAAAACACTATCGCGGTCAACCGACCCTTGGCGGTCGCCCGCCCATACCATGACAGAATGGTTCTGTTTCGACAGAACCTATTCCGCGGTCATCCGGATAACCCCCAGTCAACCGGCCCGCTATTGGAATGCACGTGCTGAATTTCCAGCACTGCTTCTGCAGTCGCCCGGGACGCCCCGGTCGACTCTCCCTGTTTGAAATTCCTTTTTAACAATTAAAATTCAGGGGCTTTGGGCCATGGTCTTTGGGCTTTAGTCTGAGGTTTTCAAACACATTTTTGAGTGTGTGTATGGTTTTCAAAGATATAAAAACTTTAGTTTGAAAACCTATTGATACCATTGAGTCTTCTTGGAATGTATCGGCTCTTTTGCACTTTCTTGGACTAGTTCAGATTGAGTGAACTTCTTGAACTTTGTCTTGGCTCTTGTGACTACCTCCAATCTTCAAATCATGTTCAGAGGTGCATGAGGAGTCACCATGGCATGTTCAACTCCAAGCTCCTTCTTGACACTTGCTAGGAACTTGTGGAATCTTCATCTTCGAGCTTCTTGACTTGAACATCTTCAAATGATGATGTCTCCAATGTAGGTGCAAGCTCTTGGTTCCTTTGATCATTGATCCACAAGTCATGTGTTGAAATTAGTTGTGTAATGGTGATTATGGCATGAAAATCCTGTATATAACACAACATCTCAAAGCATTAGTCCATAAATGATAATCATTTTGGTTTGCTAGCATCAAAATAAGAAGGTAAGGTGAATGATTAACCCATGGGAACCCTTGGGCTTACAGAATGCAACTTTAGTAATGTAAGGAGGCGGGACGAGGATGTAGTAAATATGATTGGACAGGAGATACTTAAGAGGGTTATCTTTCGGTATCTTGGCTCAATTCTACATAAGGAAGGAGAGATTGAAGAGGATGTTAACCATATAATAAGAGCAGGTTGGTTGAAGTGGAAGCTTGCCTCAGGAGTTCTGTGTGACCGTAAAATCCCTATCAAGTTGAAGGGAAAGTTTTCTAAGATAGCTGTGAGGCCAACCATGTTGTACAGCTCAGAATGTTGGGCCACCAGGAAGCGGCATATGCATAAGATGAGTGTAGTGGAGATGTGAATGCTTAGATGGATGTGCGGCCACACAAGGCTAGATAGAATTAAAAATGAAGACATTCGTAAAAAAGTGGGGGTGGCTCCAATTGGGGGGAAGATTAGAGAGCACCGATTAAAATGGTTTGGACATATCCAACCTAGGCCTTTGGATGCTCAGGTGAGAAGAGGCGACTCGTGCCAAATTGATGGAATAAAAAGAGGTAGGGGCAGACCAAAAACAACTTGGGTAGAAACAGTGAGGAAAGACATGAACAAAGAACATGACCTTGGATAGGATAGAATGGAAGAAAATTATCCACGTAGAAGAACCCAACTAGAACTAGGATTAGAGCCGGGTAGATTCCTTTTACCTTCTTCATGAATTTTTTCTAAAGGATTCATATAGCTGAGCCCAACTAGTTTGGGGCAAAGGGTTTGTTGAGTTGAGTTGAGTTGAGCTTATAGCAAAGCATCAAAGACTACAAGATGAACTTTAGAGTAATAAGAGTCTTTTCAAGAAGATGGATCAAACCTTTGATATATGGTTGGCAAAATATAAACAGGCAAAGAAAGACAAGGAAAATATTTTGAAAAATAGTGGCAGCAAAGTTGTGGGAGCAAGTTTTTTCCCGCCCTGATCGCTCATCTTGAGCGGCATGAGATCACCACGTCGGGTGCTCTTTTTGAAAGAGTGGGAGTGTTTATTTGTCTGCGTTTCTTGTGAACTCGGGATCGGGGTCCGGATTTCAAAAGAAAGAGAGCTTTAGAGTCGCCACCTAGGTTAGGGCCTAAGACTCGTGTCTGCTTTTCTAATGAAACGTGGATAGAGATCTATGTTTCAATGAAAGAGCAGTAACCGCAGTTGTACTCCAGGTTGGGTCCCTAGAACCCATAATTTTGCTATGTTTGTTAAGGCTTGGTCCTTACAGAAATCTGAGTAAGGGTTATAGTTACATTTGGGGAAGGTTTTAGACACCCCTCATGCCCAGGGTAAACCTGGTCTCTTGACTTGATTTGGCATTTTTGGATAAATTTATCAGAAATCTTAACTTTATATCCTTTACTATGGTTAGGCTTAATTCATGTGCGTAAAATAAAGCGGATTTACAAAAAAAAAAAAAAAATTGGTTTTGGCATTATCCTGATTGAAGTCGTATACTGCATGTTTCGAGTCCCAGGAGGATCTCTCAGTTGACTTCAATCAGGATAACTAAAACAAACAGAAAATGATAAGACATAAAGGAAAGAAAACACTTGGTTTATAATTCCCTCTGTTTTCCAACACCATAGAGCACCAGGGCTCTCGTCTCTGTCTCTTTTGTCTATAGTAGGACAGGAGACAGAGTGGCAAGATAAGGAGAGGGAACGCAACCCTATTTACAAAGAGATGAGAGGGATTTGCTTTACAGGACCTAGGGCAAAAGGAGCCCTAAATCCCATAATTACCCTTCACCAGGTTTTGTAACAGAAGTGAATAAATCAGGGAAATAAATGTAATTTACCAAAAGTGTGAGGACGTCTTCCGAGAAATCGGCGGCGTAACAGCGCTAGTTGGATGATGTAGACTCGGGTTCTCCGAAAATTCGGCAGAACAACGACGCTATTCTGGCGAAGGGGCTTCGGGTCTCCGAAAATTTGGCAGAATAACGGCGCTATTTGGACGAAGGGGCTTTGGGTTCTCCAAAAATTCGGCAGACGAATGTCGCTAGTTGGAAGATGTCGCTCCGAGTCTTTGAAATTCGGCAGAATGCCGACGCCTAGCGTGAGCTACCTAAGAATTTCTCCACTTTCTCTCTTTCAAGTAAAGAAACTAGGGTTTTTCAGACAGAATCTCCTTTGGGGTTTAGAAAGATAAGAACTAAAGGTTTTTCTAACTTGAAAACCTAATTCTAAAGCAAAAAGCCTCCCTAATTTCTCTTTGAATTCAGCAAAACTTGAATTCTAATTTTACTTCTAGCTCCGTATTTATAGGGGTCGAACCACAATTTCGCAAACTGCAAAAAATTTTGCACTCTGCGAAATTGGACCTAACACCTGGCTGTCAAAGTCAGGTCAGCAAGATTTCAAAATTCGTGAAAATTTGTTCTTTGTGGGGGATTTTTCGGGAGTTTTGGCGGGCCATACTCTTTCGTTTGTACTCCAAATTGCACACGGTCAAATTTGTTGGATTCCTCATTCCGAGGAGATTCCAACAAGTCTAATATTGTAAGCTTTCAGGGCACGAAGTGTTTTTGGTAAAAACATATGTTTTTGACTCAAAGTTAACTTCTTGGTTGAAATGCCGTGTGGAAACGTGCTTTTTGGCTGTGCCGTAAAAGGCGGGTGCCGTGTAAAGATGTGCTTTTGTTGCAACTCTGGGATAAGATTCTTTTTCATGAAATCTTTTTTGTTTCAATAACTTAGTGTAGACACCCTCATTTTGCTACGCTTTAAAAACTGAAAGATTCAGCAGTATCATCGAGTCTTGAGTCCGTATTCAGCATTAGATTAGGCATCCATGCATTTTAGGGCACATTTCACCTCATTATGGGAGTTTAGAAGTTGATTCGCGATCCTGAAGGTCTCTAGGGGGTTCCTTTGGCCTCCGGAAGATTTAAAATCAAGTTTCCAAGCAAGTGAAAAAACCTGCTATTTTTAGAATTTTCAGAGTTTCCCTCATTTGTGCCCATTTTGCACTACAGGGGTATTTTCGTCATTCCTGATGTGTCCCGTTTGAACCCCGAGCTGTGTCCGCGAGATCTTGAGCGATTACATGAATTTTGAAAAAGCTGCTATTTTTAGAAACTCATGAGGCTTCCACATTTTCATCATCTTATAGATGTTTCAATCATTTCTCATATATCCAAAACCATCTCGAGGGTACAGCTGATGGATTAGGAGTAATTTCGTAAGATTTGGGAAACCTGCTAAATTTAGATCTCTTAAGATTTTCTCTTAGTCTTGCACTTCGGTGGTATTTTAAACATTTCCAATATATCATATTTGGTCCCTAAGTTGTGTCTAAGAAATCTTGAGTCCGTTCATAAATTTTTGAAAATCTGCTATTTTTGGAGTTTCTCAGGGTTTTCCCTAGTCTCGCCAAATTCTAGCACCTCGGGGTAATTTGGTCTTTTCCTGTGTAATTCTTTTGATCCTCGAAATATGTCTGAGAGATTATGAATGATTTCCTGAATTTTGAAAAACCTGCTAAAGTTAGAATTTCTCAGGGGTTTCGCTTAATTTGGGAATTCTAAGTGTTGAGGGCATTTTGGGTATTTTCAGGGGATACCAAATGATCCTGTCTAATATTGCTCACCGAAAGGACCCAATTTTAAAATTTTCTACTTTTCAAGTTTGACCACAAAGACTTTCCATTTTTAATTTTTTCCTTTAGGGGTGAACCAATCTGAGGGTATTTTCGTCGCATTTGGATGTCTAACAGTCAAATAGGAGCATTTTGGTCCGAAAAGTTATTTTCCAAAAAAGATAGTCTGATCATGTGTGAGGGATGCACCATAAATATTGAAATTCCAAGGGTGGTCCCGAGTACGGCAACTTATGATGAGTGAAAATTAATTAGGTTTCTAACAAGTTTTAATCTTTTGAAAACTCAAACCCAAATTGAAGATTAAGAGATCAAAAAGAAATTTCAAGCACACAAGTTAAATCTAAAGTGCAAATGCAAAATAAGGAGCAAGAGTAGGAGAGATTGCACCCGAGATTTAAAGTGGTTCGGTCCTCAAAACGCGAGGCCTACTCCACTCCATCAACCAAACCCGTTGATGGCTTCACTATGTGATCTTCTTAACTTCGGCGAAGATCGATGCCGATTACAAATTCCGACTACCTTTAACCTTGGTGGCAATCTTCACCACAGAGAGTGGGCTACGCTTCTCCGAACACTCGCCCGATACAAGGTTCTTGATAAGAAAGAAAGAACAAAAAATCCCTCACAAGGGTTTACAAGAATTGCAGAAGATGAACAAATTTAGCCTATGATCTAAATCCTAAGCTTTAGAGGATGAGAGGCATAATCAAGTTTGATTCACTCTTTGGATGTTCAAATGGAGTTTAAGAGTGTTAGGATTGATTATTTGAATGTTTGGAATACCCATATATATAGGAAAAACCAAATATGACCGTTCAATGGCATTGTGGTAATTCTAACAAAATTCCCAACGGCTATTTTTCTGACCGTTGTAGTGTTCTCAGAGTTCCGAGAATATTTCTCGGAGTTCCGAGAAAAAATCTTGGAGTTCCGGGAATACTAACAGAACTTGAAAAAATGTCTACTGGACCATTTCTCCGAGTTCCGAGAATAATTCTCGGAGTTTCGAGAAGCCTATGTTGAGCAGATTTTTATTTCTGTTTTTGGGCTTCCAATTCTCAACCAAGATGGGATTGCTATGAGTGTTCCAAGGTGTTGGAACTCCACAAAGACAATCACTTATTTATTTAGGGTGTGTGAGATTAACTTAATTATGCCTTTCAAAATCCTAAACTAGGATTGGATCTTAATACAATCTAATATAACTTGATCTTCAATGGATTCTTGAAGTCTTCATTTGTCTTGGACTTCGTTGTCTTTGGCCTTCATGATGTGGTCCAATGAGTGCTTCTTGGCCTCAATCCAAGCAATGTTGTCTTAGCACCAATGTGATATACAACTTAGGCAATCAAACACATTAGTGATCATAAATCACTTGTGTATTGGAATCATCAAAATAAGATGGGAATGCCAAGGTGGAAACCATTGGGCTTACAAATATCAAATGGGTTGAGTCCATATATAGAATGTTGAATTTAGAAAGATTTTATTGAATATTTACGGAAAAACCCGAAACCCGTGTGAAATGGCCCATTGGGCTAAAGCCCGCAAAGATGAAGCTCATATGGGTTCACCCATATAGGTCGACCACCATGGTGGGCACCCCACATGGCTGACCCACATGAGTTGAGCACCCAACCTTAATAATGTCACAATGGTGACATCATATTTGTTAAAAGAAAAATAAAACGAATAAAAAAAGAAAAGAAGGAAAAAGGAAAAGATGAATGATTGCTTAAAAAGGTTTTCTTCCAAAGAAGCAATGTTGAAATTCCAAGGGTGGTCCCGAGTACGGCAACTAATGAGGAGGGAAAATTAGGTTACTAACAAGTTTTAACCTTTTGAAAACTTCTAACCCAATTTTGAAGATTAAGAGACCAAAGATGAAATTTAAGCACACAAGTTAAATCCTAAGTGCAATGCAAATAAAGAGCATGAGACAAGAGAGAGTGCACCCGAGATTTAAAGCGGTTCAGTCCTAAAAAACCGAGGCCTACTCCACTCCACCAACCAAACTCGTTGATGGCTTCACTATTTGATCTTCTTAACTTCGGCGAAGATCGGTGCCGATCACAATTCCAATTGTTTTAACCTTGGTAGCAATCCACACCACGGAGAGTGGGCTCCGCTTCTCCGAACACTCGCCCGAATACAATCTTGAGAATAAGAAAGAAAGAACAAAAATCCCTCACAAGGGTTTACAAACTTTGTAGAAGATGTACAATTTGAGCCTAATGATCCAAATCCTAATCTTAGATGATGAGAGGCATAAACAAGCTTGAATCACTCTTAGGATGTTCAAATAGAGTTTTTGAGTGTTAGGATTGATAATTGGAAAGTTTGGAATGCCCATATATATAGAAAAACCAAATATGACCGTTTGAGGGGCATAGTGGTAAATCTGGCAGAGTTACCAACGGATATATTTCTTCCTGTTATAGTGGTCTCGGAGTTCCGAGAAAAAATCTCAGAGTTCCGGGAATACAAACAAAAATTGGAAAAATGCTACTGGACCATTTCTCGGAGCTCCGAGGAATCTCTCGGAGCTCCGAGAAGCCTATGTTCAGCAGATTTTCAATT
Organism: Tasmannia lanceolata; assembly: GCF_043159265.1. Classification (NCBI taxonomy): domain Eukaryota; kingdom Viridiplantae; phylum Streptophyta; class Magnoliopsida; order Canellales; family Winteraceae; genus Tasmannia; species Tasmannia lanceolata. The sequence continues at coordinate 50,618,150 of NW_027518680.1, read as the reverse complement.
CTGTTTCTTGGGCTTCCAACTTTACACCAAGTTGGGATTATTATGAGGGTTCCAAAGTGTTAGAACACCACAAGAACAATCTCTTAAACATTTAAGGTGTGTGAGATTAACTTAATTTATGCCTTTTAAAATCTAATACTATGATTGGATCTTATACATTCTAATATGACTTCGATCTTCAATTGGATTCTTCAAGTCTTCAATCGTCTTGGATCTCCGATGTCATTGGCCTTCATAATGTGGTCCAATGAGAGTTTCTTGGCCTCAATCCAAGCAATCTTGTCTTAACACCATTATGATCTACAACTTAGACATACAAACACATTAGTGATCTTAAATCACTTGTGTATAGGAATCATCAAAATAAGATGGGAATGCCAAGGTGGGAACCATTGAATCATGCGATTTTTATTTTTACAATTCTTTTTAAGATTTTGTCTGTTTTGAATTTTGAGAACTGATTGTGATTTCAAAATGAAAATCATTTCAATATGTTTTGTTTATTGCTAACATTTCTTTGTATGATGATTATTATAGATTTGAGCTTGTGCTTTGTTTATTGCTGTGATAAATTATATAATGATTATTGTATGATGAATATAGTTTGTGCTTTGTTTAATGATTTAGTGTACGATGAATATGGTTTGTGTTTCGGATTACTAATCCCTGGATTTTTTATTTAATTTAATAGTTTAAAATGGAAAATAGATAATTACTCTTTTTATTCTTATTTTTTAACTTTTTATACTTTTTAATATTTTTTCTCATTTTTATATATAAATTGGAAAAAATCTTATGATTTACGATCCGATTTACGATTTGATACGATTCGAACTCTGTTACGATTTATGATTCGATTCCGATTTTCAGAACCTTAGATGGGCTTATAAGGGAATAGGCACCCTCCTCTTAATGGCTAGCTTTTGAGAGTGAGTTCTACCCGCATCCCAACAAGTGGTATCAAAGAACAGGCATGTAACCCCAGTGTGTGCCTCCGAGGGTGGAAAAGTCCCTCGGGGAAGATCGCGATAACCCCGGTATGCCTCCGAGGATGGTGAAATCCCTCGGGGAAGATCTCGTAGTTCCCACGTTGCATCCACATGGAGGGGATATATTGTCCATGATGCTTCTGCGTGGCGGGGGAGATTGTTGGGGTTCCATGCAAAAGCAAAGATCCCACATCGGTAAAGTGAAATTGAAGTGGATAGGCTTATAAGAGTATGGGCACCCTCTCCTTAACGGCTAGCTTTTGAGGATGAGTTCTATCCGTGTCCCAACATTTATCCATTTGCAAATTGTGAATGTATATGAGAACTTGCGTATTTGTGAGTCAAACGATATAGGCACCAAGTCGCTTCCGCACCCTGGCTGCCACGCATCCGTGTTCGAGGCGCGAAGGATGCCACCGAAGACCTTCCTTGTAAACTACGTCAACGACTTGAACGACGTGTTTATGGGACCAATAGTGTAGAAGAAAGTGGGGTTCTTATATGATGGATGCGCATATATGGAAAGTCTGAGTGAGGGGGGGGGGCTCCTAATAGACTAATAGTTAGATGCCTATTGGTATAATAAAGTCCCGTTGACTATAAGTTTAACACTATTTGAATTGGGACCCACTAGATCTAAGATTCTAATAGACTAAAATCCGGTCAAGGAAATACAAACGAATTTTGAACCATTGAACATTGAATCCAGTCCCACTATGCTTCATGAAAATACTGCAACAAAATACTGGAGTGCACCTCATATTATTGGATGACCAAAACAGTTCATTTGTTGGCCCCCGAATCCAACTAACTTTTCCCCAAGAAAAACATCTCCATAGGATAATCCTAACATTCAGATCTGCAGTGTTTTATAATGGATGGAAAAGTATTAGAAATCTATACAGATGGTATGGTTAATATCATCCTATGAAGACCTTTTTTTCCTATATAGCCTATTTATAAAGTCTGAGTCCGATAATTAAACGGCTTGGATCATCCAATAATGTGGACTCCACTGCATTTTTTGCTGCACTAGCATGTCCATACGGACAGGACACTTATGCAAGATATTTTTCCTTAAAAACAATGTTAAAAACAACACAGCGTGAGCTTAAGATGAGTTTATGTGGTCAGTAATAAAGAAAAAGCAGAAAAGTCTAACGGTTCTTACACACATAGAAAAATATGGGTGGGGGTCACATTTCCATGTTTTTTCAACAAAGGTTATATAGCTTATCTGATACAGGAACGGATGTTGAACACAATCATTCCCCTCTACGCACGGCATAGAAGGAGACCACTTCTTCAGTATAAATGTATATGTAATGTACACGAAAAATTAATTCAAAACAACACCACAACCATGGCCTTGGAGAAATCTCACTCCCTCTTCACTTTACTTTTCTGCCTCGTGATGCTTTCTTTCACATCAACAACGGCAAATTCAGGAGAAGCAGAGGCTCTCCTCTTATGGAAAGCCAGCCTCTTGAATCAAGCTCCTCTCAATTCCTGGTCACTTAACAAAGCGACCAATAAAAGCCCTTGCAATTGGACGGGAGTTGCATGCAACTATGAAGGAAGTGTCACAGAAATAAACCTTACAAATGTAGGTTTGCAAGGTAAGCTCGATAACTTCAAATTCTCTTACTTTCCAAGCCTCACTAATCTAGATCTTAGCAACAATGCACTCTTTGGAACAATTCCTTCCACCTTAGGAAACTTGACCAACCTCGCTACATTGTACCTCCATCACAATATTCTCTCTGGCCCCATCCCTAAGGAAATAGGAGATTTGAAAAATATGGTTCAATTGGACATGTCCTCTAACATTCTAACAGATTCCATTCCTTCTACATTAGGAGACTTGAACAAACTTGTCCTCTTGTACCTATTTAATAATAGTCTCTCTGGCCCCATTCCTAAAGAAATAGGAAATTTGAAAAATATGGTTGAGCTGCATCTAAGTGGGAACCTTCTAACAGGTCCAATTCCTCCTTCTTTGGGTGATCTTAAAAATCTTACTAGCCTACAGCTATGTCAAAATCATCTTTTGGGTTCACTACCTCAAGAAATACAAAGTCTAACAAATTTGGTCATACTCGATTTGGCGGAAAACCATCTTTCTGGCTATTTGCCACAACAGATTTTCGAAGGCAAGTTTCTTAAAAAATTTGTGATATTTAACAACCAACTTACTGGTCCCATCCCGAAAAGCTTGAGAAATTGCACGAGCTTAATCAGAGTTCGGCTCGAAGGAAACCAACTCACCGGAAATATGTCTGAAGACTTTGGAGTTTATCCAAATCTAACATACATTGATTTGAGCTACAACCGTTTGTTTGGTGAACTCTCTCCAAGTTGGGCAAAGAGTAAAAATTTGACAAGTTTAAAATTTTCTGGGAACTTAATTACTGGTAAAATACCGCAAGAGTTTGGGCAGTTGATTCAGCTAAGAGTACTCAACCTTTCTTTAAATTGTTTGGTAGGAGAGATTCCGCAGGAATTGGGGTGCTTGGCATCTTTGTTCAACATGATTTTATATGGTAACCAACTTTCTGGTCGAATACCATTGGAAATTGGAAAGCTGTCCAATCTGGAGCTTCTTGACCTATCAGCAAACAATCTTATTGGATCAATACCAGAACAACTTGGAGACTGCTCAAAATTGCATTCTTTGAATTTAAGTAGAAATCATTTGAATGGAAGCATTCCATTTCAAATTGGTAATCTTGCTGAGCTGCAAAATACTCTAGATCTTAGTGGTAACATGCTTAGTGGAGAAATATCTCCCCAACTAGGAAATTTACACATGTTGGAAATCTTAAATCTTTCCCACAATATGCTAACAGGTTCAATTCCATCTTCTCTAGAAGTTATGCTCAGCTTGACATCTGTTGATTTATCATACAATAATTTGGTGGGCAGTCTTCCTAATGGCAATGCCTTTCAAAAAGGGACATTTGTCGGCAACAAAGGTTTATGCGGCAAATCCCAAGATTTGCAACCGTGCAATTCCTCGCCAATACATAGTGGTGAACAAAAAAAGATACACAAAGCAATCATATTGATCATTCTTCCTCTTTTGAGTGCACTATTCCTCCTACTTCTAGTTTTTGCCATTTCATCAATTTATCACCGCAAAACGAAAATTGCAAAGGAAGAGAGAAATGAAATGAACAGATATCCATTTTTGATATGGAACTGGGATGGGTGCATTTCTTACGAAGATATCATCAATGCAACGGAGGACTTTGATGAAAAACACTGCATTGGGGAGGGTGGATATGGGAGAGTTTACAAAGCAGCTCTACAAACAGGTCAAGTAGTGGCTGTAAAGAAACTTCACAAATTAGAAGATGGCGAGCAAATTGATCAGAAAAGTTTCATAAATGAGGTACAAGCATTAACAGAAATCCGTCACCGCAATATTGTCAAGCTTTATGGGTTTTGTTCTCATCGTCGATGTATGTTTCTTGTTTATGAGTATATGGAAAGAGGAAATTTAGCTAATATCCTATACAACGAGGAAGGTGCAAGGGAGTTGAATTGGGTTAAGAGGGTGAATATTATTAAAACTGTGGCCCATTCTTTATCATACATGCACCATGATTGTGTCCCGCCGATAGTTCATCGAGATATCTCTAGCAACAATGTTTTATTGGATTCGGAATTTGAGCCTCATGTCTCAGATTTTGGTACCGCTAGACTTCTAAAGCCCGACTCATGCAATTGGACAGAACTTGCAGGCACTTTCGGATATGTTGCTCCAGGTTAGTCCCTCAAATACATTTACTTTGCCTAGTTTATTGTTGAACTATAATTGTTTTGAAAATTGCGTGTTATTTTGTTGTCATATTATTGAGCATATGCCAAAATGTTTCATGTGATTGGCCTTAACGTAGAGATGCACTATCCTAGTTCTTGGTCAGCCAAAAGAATTAACCATCTTGAATGGAAATTTTTCAATAGTCCTTTTAAGCAGATGACTGGTGACTAGGAATCAACCGAAAATTTTCGTGTTTAATTTCTTACTAAAAGACTTTATTTAGGGCGATTTTTGTAAAATTTTCCAACTTTAAAATGTTTCTTTAGCATATGGAGTGTTTAGATTTCTAATTTTCCACCAAAATATTAGATTTTTTTTTACTTGTGTAACTTTATTGTGCCTGATGGGTCCCCTTTTGTCGTCCGTCACCTGGCATTTTTTTGCCTGATGATGGGTTGCTAGCCAGCACTGACTTGATCCAACGGTCAGAAGAGCACCGAAGTAAAACCAAAGTCCAAACCTCTCTTGTCACGGTCTACTCATTTACCCGTTTGAATGCACCTTAAGCAAAGTATGTATTTGTAATATCCAAAAGGTTAAGGCGCTGTTAGGAATATGGAAAAAACCTTCCCTAAATATTGTCTTTTCAAATGTTTGGATACCTCATTTTCCATAGAAACTTTTTTCCATTGCCTCCTTCCTTTCGAGATAAAATGTTTTGCATAAAATTCGTCTTATGCCCATTTTATGGTGAAAGAAACACAGCCATATATTAAAAACAAAAAATTTCACATTCTCTTGGAAAAAATCATTCTTGCTGGACCATGGAAGTCTTTTTTCGATGGGATACTCTTTTCATGACATATCTATATAAACTTTTACCTAATTCCAAATGGACCGTCAGACTATTTTCATCAACTACCTAACGAGACCATTCTTCTTTCTAAGATCATGTTGTAATGTCTCATGTCGTGTTACTAATTAGGGTAAACCGGTGGTTCTTCCTGATGTAGCCTGTTTTAAGACAGCTTTAAAATTTTAAAAATAACATACTTATAATGAAAATGGTGAAAGGACTCGTTGCTGGGTTCATTTGTAATGACTTCGGGCATTGAAACATTAAGGTGAGGTATAACACATGACTGACTTAGGTGAGTTATGTTCAAAACAACCATATCTAACTTTCAAGCTATATGCATAAATTATTATTAATTAATATTTGCCAAATATTTGTCCTAGACCAGTGTATTTATAATAATAAAAATTCACTTAAAACATATAGGATTACTACTTAAAGAACCTATCTATGACGCTTTGAACGAATACAAACTGTTTGAATGCCTTCTATTTCTTTTTCATATAAATAAAATAGTTTTCCTCACTACATTGGTTCCAACAATATTAACATAAATGGGTTTTATTGCAGATGCACATATTTTTTTTAAATATTCAAAGAGGACCTAAGTTCATACGCAATTAAGGACATGTTTTAACATAGAAATTTTATGTCCTTTGATTTCCTTTTTTGTTTTGTCAGAGCTTGGTTACACAATGAGAGTCACCGAGAAATGCGATGTATATAGCTTTGGGGTTTTAGCACTTGAAGTGATAATAGGAACACATCCGGGAGATATCATCTCCTCCTTGCCATCATCTAAAAGTGGCCAAAATCTACAGCTAAAGGATTTGTTCGACCCAAGGCTCCCACATCCCGAAGACCAAGTTGGAAATGAAGTTATTCTAGCAGTATCAGTGGCACTCGCGTGCATAAATGCAAATCCACAAACTCGGCCAACCATGGAACACATCTCTCGGAAAATCTCTGCTGGAACGCCACATTTTCTAAAGCCATTCCACACAGTTGAATTGTCTCAACTGATGGAATTTCAACTGTAAATGGGTTGGGTCTCTTTTTTTCTGAAATGGGTTGCGTGACTTCACATACTCAGTTATATTTTATAGGTTTAATGTTTCAGATAGTTATCTTCACGGCATACGTGAGATTTCGTACGAGTTCTTCTTGTTACTTGTTCTTGGTTTTGTTTGATCTTTGTGTTTGGGCTGCGCCACTCTAACTAGGTATAAATTAAGAAAAGTCAATGGAATTCGGGTTCTTGTTAGGTCTTGTTATTTAATAAAAAATTTAAAGAATTGCATTTGGCAACCCGGATGCACTCGGCCCCTTTATCTGATTCTTGCATCGTTAGTTGGAAAAATGTGAAATTCATGAAAGGAAGGATACTCACTTCAACCACTTTCTCCACTTACATGTCAATGTTAGGCCAAAGTATGACGGTGGCAACACAAGAGGGGGTGAATTGCGTGTCTCAAAAAATTTTACCGTTTTTAAAACAACTATCCAATTTTAGCCCAAATTGAAGTTAGAAGATCAATTAACTAATTAAACCAAGAAAGATAAATCTAAGTTCAAGAAATATAAGGAGAGAGTTAGATGAAGTGGACCAAAGATTTAAAGTGGTTCGGTCCTCAAACCCAAGAGGTCTACTCCACTCCACCAACAAAATAGGTTGATGGCTGCACTATTTGATCTTCTTAACTTCGGCGAAGATCGGTGCCAAAAATACAATCAACCGCTTCAACCTTGGTGGTGATCCCCACCACGGAGAGAAGGCTATGAGTCTCCGAACACTCGCCTGATTACAATCTTTGATGAAGAAAGAAAGCAAGCAAAAATCTCTTTCAAAGGGTTACAATCTTGATGTAGAAGATGTACAATGAAAGCTCATAATCCAATCTTTGTCTTTAAATCAAGAGAGGCTCAAGTATGTTCTTTAACTCAATATATATTCAAATGAGGCTTAGGGAGAGTTAGAATGATATTTAAGAAGGTTAGAAACCTTTATCTAGGAAAGGGAGACCAAAACTAGCCGTTATAGGGCTCCCAACAGCTAGTATGAAAACTACCGACGGAGTTCCGAGCTCGTCATTATGCCTTTTTTTATTTTGGACCAGAAGCCTCCACGGAATTTTGTGAGATCCTACGGAATTCCGTAACTGGTTTCCAGATTTCAGCGGCTAACTTGTAAAATTCATATATCCTTTGTTTCTTATCGGATTTCAACGTTCTTGTGCTCTACGAATAATAGAAGAATGATATCTAACTGTTAAAAATATTTGAAAAAATAGTTGAAAAAGCTTTCAAATGATTATGATAGGATTTGTTCCAATGGTCATTCATGCAAGTGCCAAATTAATGCTTTTCATATATGGGCTCACTTTGGTACTTGGGCTTTGGGTCCATGTGTTCTTTCCTTATACCTTATATTCTTTAGGACCTTATTAATGACTCCTTGATGCCTCTAATCGATCATAAGCTAAGGATTGGACTTTTACATTCTAAGACTTGACAAACACTAGATATCTTCAATGACTTCATCTCTTCAAGTCTTCACTGTCACCATGGATCATCTTTTTTATTCTTTTGGCTCCACAAGCTCTTCATGAATGTTCCAAGCCTTCATCTTTACTGTAGCTTTTCATCTTGAACTTTATGATAGTTTCTATTCATGATCCACGCCATTTCCCATGACTTTGATTTTGATTGATTGGATTTCCAATACATATACTTAAAACATCAAACACGTTAGAATAATAACACAAATCAACTTGTGTTTGGAATCATCAAAACATAGAACATTGCCAAGGTGGGAACCATTGGGTTACAATATAAGTTCACATCCCTTATCTAAGACACGAAGTTTTAAAATTCATAGTATGTATCGAGGATTTACTGGATGTGGACGATTTCACAGAAAGCCATTCTACTGTGTCACTTTTGCCGGAGAGAACAACCATCTCAGATGAATTAAATTAATAAGACAAAATTTGATAAAAAGTGAGCCACCTAATGGCTTTCCACAGAATCTCATATAAAATCCCTATGTATAGATCGTAAATAATTTATAACACTTACATTTTTAGGTCATATTCAATCATCTACATATTTGCTTATTTGAGTGTCCCCTCTCTCTCTCACACACACAAGCTATATACTTTACATTACTTTACATTGATTCTATCACGTCCGACCATAGTCTTTGAAGCACAATTTTCTAGGTAGTGGATTAAAATATTATCGGTTGTGAATGCATATTATAAATAGCACCCTAAACTTCAATTCACTTAAACTAATAAAATAGCTTCTTTTCAAAATGGATCACTGTAAATACCCGAAAATACCCCTTATTAAAATATTCGTTTCCTCTTAATAAAGAGGGGAGTTTTTGTCATTAAGTATTAGAATTAGATTAGGGCATTTTTGTCCATGAGAATTAGATTAAAATGAAGGCTTCTTTACGAAGGCCTATAAATGAGACTTGGTATGGATTCACCTTCGAAATGAGCGGTTTCCACCTGGACGTCATGGTAAACTTAAGCCCCGAGCAGGTGGTCCTTTCAAAGTACTTCAATGTATCGGTAAAAATGCGTACAAGATTGAGCTACCAGGAGAATATGGTGTTTAAGCAACTTTTAGTGTAGTAGATCTTTCTCCCTATGATGATGAAGAAAATGAGTATAACTCAAGGACGTCGACTTTGTTTGCAGCCAAAGCGTTTGACGCCGGACCTGTCTCAAATGGATGCTCAAACCGAGCTCACTAGGCCCACCAAGCCTAGGCCCCAAGCTTAAAGGTCCAAAAACAGTTGCAATCCATGATTTTGGGGGATCTTTTGGGTCAAAACTGAATTTACTCAGTGGTTTAAAAATAGCAAGCCATATATAGTTGGACAGGTCTACGAGTCTACTTTCCAATGCACCCAAGGGTTCGTGAATCGGTGTTCTGTGGCGGGAGTTATGGCCATTTTTCTGAGAAGGGTTGAAGCTGCCTGCAACGTATGAATTTCAGCAATTTTGGGTTTCTTTTTGCCTACTGTCCAGCCCATTATTCGAAACATTTTGGATATGATTTAAGTTATTTTTTATGTTCTATGTATACTTTATTAAGTCCTAAAGACCCCAATTAAGTTTCGTAAGATAGCCTTAAGTATTAGTCAAAGTAACTTTAGTTTTCCTTTCCCTTGTTTCTTGAAACATGTGTTGTCAAGCTAGGAAATGTTGTTCAATCCTTTGGAAATGCACCTATGGTTGGAGGGTTGTTCCATGCCTACTTAAATGTTTATTTCGGTTGTAGAGAATAGAATTTTGAAGAGAATGTGAATCAACTTTAGCCTTTGGCTTTTAACGAAGAAGGAGTTCTTCTTGTCTTATTTGCTCTTATCCCTTGGATGGATTCCTTTGGGTGGCGATCTCTTCTCCATTTGTTTGGTATCACCTCTCCTCCAGATGAATACTTGAAACTCTAAGTTATTGATAGGTAATTCCCGCCCTCTAACCAATAAAGTGCCGGGATCACCACAAAGAATGGTTCCTCATACATAAGGGATTCTGAACTGCCTAGTAAAAGCATTGACCATGACTCTCATGTGATAAAAGTTGACCCAAAAGTTTAATATCATTCCAACTTTTGGAGATTGTGAAAGGAGAAATTAGAAGGCCCAGATTCATGGGCCAAGAACCTTATATTTGGAACCTAATACCCTAGAGTAGTGGGTGGTCTCTGCCCCAAAGAAAGGAAGGCTCTCGGCTCGCCTGAATTCGTCCCATTAGGATGAGGTTCAAGCAGACCACCTCTCTTTCATAGCTATCTTCTCCCTTCATCCCCACTCTTAGCAGGAAAAAAGAAAGAAATAGATGATATTAACCTTTTTAAGCATCCACTCTACCTTGAAAGCCATCCGAATTTTGTCTTTTCTTTCCTCGGTAGAGATTGACCATTAAATGGGGGGAGCCGTCCCTAACCCCTTTCAATGTCATAACTAGGCTCCCTACCTAGAATCTTAGATCATTACCAAATAGAGTCGTCACATCAGGACCTATGACTCATTATTTCTTAGGTGGTAACTCTAAAAAGGAAAAGAGACGTGTCACTCATTCCCTTGGGTCATAGCAAGCATCTTAGAGGTATGTCCCTTTTTACTAAGGTCGTTCATTGATGAAAGACAACACATATGAGAAAAGGGAGCGTCTTATCCTACTTCTTAATTCATCCAATAGGAAAGAGTGGGGCAAAAGTAGACCACAAGCATGGAGAGATAAATGAAAAGAACAAGACATGCCATCGAGCTCTTGAGTGAGGTTCGCACTGGTCCGCGGTCGGAGGGACACCAAAGACCATGGGAGGGTGAGAAGGAAGAGCGCGGCACAAATATAAGAAAGAATGGTAATAGCACCCTCCCATTTAATTCATAACACCCATTTTCATAGCTTTAAGAAAAAACAATGACTCCTTCACCCCGCCTGAAATAGTTGTTCTACTTATTTGAGGTTCTTTGGTTCCTTGAGGTGTGTGCCAGCGAGATTAGTTTCAAATTCCATGAGAATATGTACCAAAAGCCGACCTATGATGTCAGTTTCCATGAGGATCGGTATTCTAAAACCAACCCATGATGACTATTTTCATGAGGATCAGTACGTATGCTAAAATAAACCATGAAGACTCGCCTATTGAGGCTCTTCACGGTTCTAAGCGACACATTCTTCAACAACAAGCGGTAATCACTATCATCAGAAACATCATCTAAACATCTTCAGCGGACATCAACAACGTGCATCGGAAATGGCAAGTTTTACATTTTTTTAATAGTGATAGCTAGTGTAATCGAACATATGTCAATTTCCAATCCCCATACATTTGAGGGAATCTGATGAGACCTGACAGTTGGATCATCTTGGACGTAGATTAGGCAAGTAGGTTAGATGAGGCAACCTAGAAAGATTACGATAATAGATAAGATTGCAATTATCTCTTTCCATATTTGTCATAATCACTTTCCTTGTTTATCCCTTAAGGCTCCAAGATGTTCTTCTCGAGTCTTGGCTTTGACAGTCATGCCATCAACATACATCTTTACCTCCTTGTGATTCGAGTCGTGTAAGAGGGTGGTCGCAACTCTTCGATACGTAGCATCAGCATTCTTGAGACCGTATGGCATTACCTTGTAACAATAGGTTCCCCATTGTGTGATAGACGCCGTCGTGATCTTCTCTTCTAGAGCCATTTTTATCTAATTGTACCCAGAAAATCCATCCATGAAGGAGAGTAAGGCATGACCTGCCAGGTTATCGACCAAGATGTCAATATACGGCAAAGAGAAGTCATCCTTTGGACTGGCTTTATTCTGATCTCTTAAATCAAGACAACACTTAACTTTTCCGTCTTTCTTGGGGACTAGAACGATGTTTGTTAATCATTCCAAATATCTGACAACCTCTAGAAAACCTGCGTATAGCTGCTTGGTTACTTCCTCTTTGATTTTGAGGACCCATTCTGGCTTCATTATTCTGAGATTTTGCTTTTTCGGCATGAATTCTGAGAAGAGAGGGATATGATGCTTGACAATTTTCTCACTTAATCCTGGCGTATCTTCATATGACCAAGTGAAGACCTCTTTGAATTCTTTTAAAAAATTTATTAATTCCTCACGTTCTTCAGGGGAGAAGGTTTTACCAATCTTTATCTCCTCAAGCAGGGATTCAGTGCCAATGTTAATAGTTTTAACTTCATTCTATTCGACGCTCCTCCTCTCACTTGATTATTTCCTTAATCTCGAGGGGAGTTTCATCTGCATGCTCGTCTGATGAGGGTTGTTCGTTATTATTCAATGCATTTATTTCAGAAGAATCAAGAGACAAAGGCGAGTACAAAAAAAGCTCTTTGATTGTTTCAGTGCTGCAAGATACATCAGGAGAAGAACTGACTGATGCGCCCTCAATGGTCTCACTTACATTGGAAATTGTTTCAAAATAAGAATCAGAATCGGACACGTATTCTTATTCAGAGGACGAGAAGACCAGTTGGAGAGTTCCGCACTGTCAGCATCGGTAATCATACCCTGAGGGGTTGCAAGCGGCTCTGCTCCCTCGTTTGCAGCTATGATTTAGAGGGTGATACCTGCCCACGACGAGATGATGTTATCACCCTTGTTGATGAGTTTCTGGATGGTGTGCTTTAAGGTGACACACTTATCGGTCGAGTGGCCCTTTACTTGATGATATTTATAGAATTTCCACTTACTGTAGTTCACTGGCAACAGATGCGGAGGAGAGAGAAGTGTACATATGGTGAGTTTGTTTGTTTTTAAGAGAGTCTTCATGATGGTAGAAAGGCTAGCGGGCAAAGGGGTGAATTCTTTGAAAATTTGGGTCTACGTTTTGACATAGGAGGGTTCTTGCCTTGCTAATAAACTACTGCTAAGTTAGATGATTCGGCAATTGCCTTGGCCGTGTTGACCTCTTTCGATGTTGTTGGTTGCCTAGGAATAACAAGATTTGTATCAAATCCGGCTTCGGAAATCGATCCACGAACTATGGGGTCCTCCATTTTGCTTCTGGTGTCAATGAAATGCTCAAGACTTGCCAAACACTGAGTGTCTATATGACGTAGGGAGAGTGGAGTCAGATTTTGTTACCTTATCTGAATCCATTCTTCCAGAAATCCAAAAGTGGTGCTACTGGTTGAACTGCGGGTCAGACCTCTTGAACCCTGGGTTTTCGAGAGGTTCTAGGACTTGAACTAATTTGGAGATGGGTTTTTAGCTGAGCATTCTCTTCAAATATTAGGTTAAATTTGAGAGAGAGGTCAGCTATGTCTTGCTGTATACTCTGAATGACCTGGGACTGATCCAATGGTTATGCCATGATGGCGAGGGGAGTTGAAAGAGTAGGTAGTTCTGAAGTTTTTACTAAGCGAGTAACGGTGCGGGACCAGGCTTTCTTTTTCCTAGGTGCAATGGTTTGAAGTGTGTGAATTTCTTACCTGCAAATCGGAATATCCATACACTAGTTTAGAGCATTTTCATGCAAAGAGAAAGAATCATGCAAACACTTACGAGAACCAAACAAGATTTTCAGAGGAATTCTCTTCTTTATTTACACGTCTGATCTTTTTCTTCAGTTTCTACAAAGGCATGTGCTAGCCTGAGTCCAAAAGTATCTTTACAAGATTTGCAGAAAGGAAAAGAACATGATATCTTCTGTATTGAAGCAGTCTCCAGACTTACGGATCCGAGCCGTGTGGATGACAGTAGAAACTGTGTAATTTCTATACCTCTAAATCAGTGGAGGAATCTGAAGGCTTGGTATTGGAAGGGAGTCCCAAACGAAGTACCAAATAATACTCTGGATGTATCCTGCCTTCACGAGAGATGGAGAGGTCATGGATCATGATCAGTCCACATTTTTGCCAAGCCGAAAACACAATTTTGTCTATTCTTGCATCAAATTCCTCTAGCGAATGAAATCGAGTGAGAGGTACCCAAGGTTGTTGCCGACCTCCAAACTGACACATGATCCGGTGAGGGACGTAAAAAGAAGTATCTCGAAGTCCAAGGAGACGACCATAACTGGTCTTAAAAGTGGTCATGTGACCCTATCAGGACCTCGAGGTTTGCAAGATATGTCGTCATTTGGATGGGTTCCTAACCAAGTAGCCCATTTGAGTTCGCTAATGAAATGAACAACATGACTCCATGATTCGAAGTTACAAATGGAGGGGATTGTTCAGGGCTTAGGTATTGCAATGTGAAGCTTCAAGCGAAGCCAAATATAGAGAAGGGTAGGATACCTTGTGGATGCAAGATGAGGATATTGGAAGATACCATAAAGTCCATTAAGGTTTCTGCGAGTATTATAGGTTAGGATTGGTATCTTCAAATAACTGATCGACTATACTGAGGATGGAAAGGGAAGCTAGGTTGGAATTCTGACATACAAGGTACTTGGCGTATACACAGAATATATAGGCCTTGTAATGACGTTTGCTAGAATAGTAGGTCTTCTAAGTCTACAACGGGAGCATAAGCCTGGATGAGCCTATCAGTGAAGACGCCATATGACATCATGAAGATGACCGGGTCTTGTAATGGCATACAGACTAATCGACGACATAGGAAATTGTTTGATCCGTACCTGAGCTAAGGACGGATAATAGGTTCGTCATCATGAAATTGCAATAGATTGCAACACTCTTAGAAGGTAGGACAAATTTCCTCAAGACTGCACATAATACATGATATTGTGGATCCCATAATATTATCATTGCTTTCAGAAGGTTCCAGTCTATTGGGATGGATTCAAATAAAGAGAAGAATCGATGGGTGTAAGCCCAAGGGTTCCCATGGGTTAATCATTCACCTTACCTTCTTATTTTGATGCTAGCAAACTAAATTGATTAGCATTTATGGACTGATATGTTGCTTTGAGGTGTTGTGTTATATACAAGATTTTCATATCATAATCGCCATTACACAACTCTTTTCAACACATAGCTTGTGGATCAAGGATCAAAGGAACCAAGAGCTTGCACTTACGTTGGAGACATCCTCATTTGAAGATGTTCAAGTTAAGAAGCTCAAGATAAAGATCCCTCAAGCTACCTAGCAAGTGTCAAGAAGGAGCTTGGAGTTGAACATGCTATGGTGACGCCTCATGCACCTCTCAATATGATTTGAAGATTCGAGGAAGTCATAAGAGCCAAGACAAAGTTCAAGATATTCACTCAAGCCAAAGAAGTCCATGGAAGTGCAAAGGAGCTGATACATTCCAAGAAGACTCATGGTATTTATTTTTAAAATGTATTTAGAGTCCTCTTGATTTTATGTTTAAATGCACTCTCAAAAGGTTTTCAAATGGTTTTCATACTTAACATTTTACATCTTTGAAAACCATACACGCACACCCAAAAATGTGATTGAAAACCTAGGTCTTAAGCCAAGACCATGGCCCAAAATCCCCTCATTTTTAATGTTAAGAGTGAAATTTCACACAGGGCCGATCGACCGGGCTTTGCTGGGTGACCACGAGATAGAACCTGGAAGTCTAGGACATCTCGAAATCTATCGGGCCGGTCGACCAGGCCAATTCGGTCAAACATCCAGGTTGGGCTTGGAGGACGACCGCAATGGGAGGGTAGACTGCGGATAGGTTTTTTAGCTGAATTTTTAAGCTAACAGGTTAGTCTCGCCGGACGACCGTCATGGGGCAAGTCGACCGCGGCGATAAGAAATTTGAAAACATAAAAGGGCGCCCGATAGGGCGGGCGACCGCGGTGGCTCGGTCGACAGCGACGATCAGGCAAACTAGCCGTTGGGCGTTTTCTGCTTGACTTTTTCAAGCCAGTTATTTACAGTTTTACGCCAACTGGTCATATTTTCAATTACACTATATATACATGATTAAAACCTACCTCTACATTATTTTGAACATTTGATAAACAAAAAGTCTCATTTCTCTTTGAGCTTCAACTTTCCATTCAAAAGCAAGAACCTCTTTGAGCTTGCATTTCTACATCTTGTCAAGAGGCACTCCATAGGGCTTTTATTTGTTTATTCTTTTGGAGTGATTGTGAGCTTAAACTTTGTAGTCCGCCTAATAAGAGGCATGAGAGTTTTTATTTTCTTTATTCTTCATGTGAGGGTCTTCTCTTCGGCCCGTTAAGAATTTTGAAGATAAGGGTCTTCTCTTCGGCCCGTTAAGAATTGTGAAGATGAGGGTCTCCTCTTCGGCCCGTTAAGAAAGGTGAAGATGGCATATGAGGGTTTGTCCTCACGCCGAAGCCTTCATTATCTCTCTCTCTCTCTCTCTCTCTCTCTCTCTCTCTCTCTCTCCTTCTCTTGCACGTGTGGTGATTGGTAATCTCTAACCCTAACTTGTTTATGCTTTTAATGGAACAAGGGTTAGTAAATGGAATTGATTTAAATGTATAAACCCCAATTGCATTATAATATATATTAGAACAAGGGTTAGCTAAATGTGCATGATTAGAAAGTCTAAACCCTAGTTTTTATTGATATACCTATTTGAACAAGTGTAGACTAATTGGTGTTTAATTAAATTGATTAATTTTTAATGTTTCCTTAATTTAGCCTAAATTTTCTGATTGACCAATTCACCCCCCGCTCTTGGGTTGTCACACCTGTATTTCATTTGGTATCAAAGCTTAGGCTCTTAAAGAGATCTTTAACTTTAAAAATCTACGAGAAAAGATCTGTGACAATCCATATGGATTTTGAGAAAGGCCGATCCTCCCTAATTCCTCCATTCTTTGATGGAATGAATTATGGAGCTTGGAAAGCACAAATGCTAGCTTATCTGAAATCCATAGATCATGACATTTTAGATGTCATTAAAGAGGAAATTTCTTTTTCAAGAAAATGCACTGAAAGTGATATGAAATTATTTTCCTTGAACTCAAAGGCAATGATTTTGTTGTGTTGTGGTTTAACTCAAAATATTTTTGACAATATTTTAAATTGCGTCAATACAAAAGATATTTGGACTTCATTAAAAAACTCTTTTGAGAAAAATGTTTGTCTCTCTTCAGATGATAGATCTCTTAGTCTAAAAGAGACTTCAGAAAAATCTTTTGCAAAAGAAAGTTCTTTCAAACATTTTATTTCCAATTTGAAAATTTGAAATTGGAAATAAATGTATGTTTGAAAAGAAATAAAAAATTAAGTCAATTGAGCATATTTTTAATAAATAAAAATGTTGACTTATTTCAAAGATGCAATGCTTTTGAGAAAGGAATTGAAAGCCTTGAAATCACAAACAGGGAATTAATTGAAAAATATAAACATGTTTGTGAAAATGAGGAACAAGAAAATGAAGAACTCTTCATTAAGAATCAAAGACTTCATAAAAAAAAGATAAACATATTTCAAAGTCTTGTGATTCTAGTTGCTCCTCATCTACCAATCATTACTCATGTAATTATTGTGGTAGATTTGGATATCACAATTCTGAGTGTAAGCTTAGAATTGTGAAATCTAACAAGTTTGTTTGGGTAAGAAAAGGTACACTCCCACAAACAAACTTAGATGGAACCAAAGGGATTTGGGTTCCAAAAAAATTCCTCTAATCTAATTAGTGAATGAGTTAGTTTAGGGGCTTTGCTAAATGTTCATTTCATTCACATTCTTACTAGATACTTTAATTCACTGAATACTCTTTGTATCTAGTTTTCATTAGCTTAATGATATATCTTTTTTATTTTTGAGCTTAGAGACTCATCATTATTCATGTTCTTAATAGTTTGTATCTTTGCTCTTTGTGCTTAAATGATCACATTTTTCTTTTTTCTTTTTTTTTATTGAATATCTTTACTTGAAGAGCCTATCTAAGTGCAAATCACATCACTTGTGCACTTAACGTCCACAAAGTAAATCCACAATAGAAAATTCAATGTGAAAACCATGTGTGCTTTCATGAAAATCAACCACCCTTTTTTTCCTTGAGTTCAATTTGATCTTTCAAGTTCATCCATTTCATTCTTGAACTCTATGTAGGACCATTTTGGCATTTGCTAAATCTTGGTATATTCAACTTAGGTAGAATATCATTTCTAGCAAGATTGAGTGTTAAAAGCCATGTCTAAGGAAATCCACTCAAATCCTTCTTAGACATCTCTTTGCCCTAGGTGAGTAAGTATGTTTATTACTATGCACCTAGTTGTCCTTCTAACCCCTTCTTATGTGCTTAATGATTATCATTAAATGCATAAGAAATCTTGATGGGTTAAATTGATGTGTTCTAAAAATGCTTAAAATGAATATCCTCTCATGACTAGATAAAACTATCTAGTCATTGTAATTCATTTTGGAATGCATGTGTCCAAGGTGTTCATCACTTGACATTCTTTAGAAGTCCTTGGATTATTCTCTACTGTTCTAAATGAATATTTTTTTATAGAGAATTGAAAATGTGTCTTGATTCAATTTATAAAATTCAGTTGAGTAAAATTGAAAATGTCTTAGGAATCTAGTATCATTGTTGGGCAGCTACTCATTGTTATGGTTAACATGTAACACATTGTGATGGGAACACTTGTATCCCACACATTTTGATTTTCCATGGGCTTTTGCACTTTGTGCTTAAATGCCCTATCTTTATATGGTGGTTTGTGGATGTAGGCATAAATATTTGGACCGTGATTCTTGTATCCAAGCATGGTAGACTATCCATGAATACTCTCACTTTCATGAGCCATGGATGTCTCACTTAGACATGGGATTCTATTGATCCCTCTTAAAATGTCTAAGTCTTATAGAATTGTGCCTAAGTGATAATATATGTATATTCTATAGTTATTCCCCTTGTGATACTAGGTACATGGTAAAGATGATAAACTTAAATATAAAAATTACTCAATCGGTACTCTTAGTCCTCTTACCTTGTAAGATGAAGAGTGTACACTCACCTTTAATTAAAACACTAATTTCTTTGGCTTCTAGCCAACATCTTAACCATGATAAGCCATATGTGTTGTGTGTGTTAAACATATATTGTATGCACATATTTAGGGGGAGCATGGTTTGCTAGCTTGTCATCTCTTTTGGTATCATATGACTACCTATAGCAAATCATGCATTAGTGGCCCAAGGGTGGTTTGAAAATCAATCACCTTTAAATCCCTTTGTGTACCTTTGGTTGGACAACCCTTTGGATTCATACATTGTATGAGTCACTTACAAAGGGTATGTCTGTCCATCCATCTTATCATATTATGTTTGATGTGCATCACATATAATAAGTACACTCATGTGGAGCCACATTGCTCCATATGTGTTGTAGTTAGAATTTGTCTTATGCTTACATTTTGAGATCATTTCTCATTTTTGACAAAATCTCTTTGCCTGTGCCTCAGTGCCATATCTTCTCTGGCCTTATACTTATCTTGGATAGACTTATATGTTTCTATCTCTGGTAATGATAAGTATCTTGTTCTAGAGTTTGAAAAATCTCTAGAACCCTTCCTCATTGGACAATGCTTGAGATGATCATCTCGTTGTCTATGAAGTAATCTCTTATCATGTATTTTTGAATGAAAATATATTATCATGATAAGTTCCAATGTATGCCTTTTTCATTCATATCTAAGGCATTGTATATTGTCAGGCCTTGCATTATAAGAATTATCAAAGGCCAATGACAATCTCTTGGGAGAAAGAATTGATTCTTTAAGCTTATCATGTCCCATAATCACTTCCAAGATTTTAGCTTTGGAGGACTCCTTTCAGATCATAGGTCATTCGCAGCTTGTCTTTGGTACTTGTATCCTTCCATCATGCCAAATGTAATAAGATGGTCAATGTACTCAATTTTTCTCTGTCCAACTCTACATTCTTTCACAGTGAAAGATGAACAGAGACTAAGGAAATTGAAGATTCATAACTAAAGGCTGGCATGTGTACTTCATGTTCATCCTCTCAAAGATGACCTTTTGATGAAGGAGAAGAGTTAAAACAAGTACACAATCTCTGAATCCGGGAAGAACTTTTAAAATGCTACCCTTTCATGGAAGAAAGGGTTAAGCATTGATCTAAGCTCTTCTAGACATTCATCAGTAATCTTGTATCACATTCATCTGTAGAAGAGTTCCAGATAGATTCTTTCGAGAGAAATTCAAATACCACTTTTATCATTTAAGAAACATTAATTGAAGTGTGGTATCAATCTTCCATCATTTGATCACGTATATGGAGCATTATAAGTTTCATCTATATATGCATGATCTTTGGTTGCCATAGATATGTACCTCATTCATTTCATTCTCTTATCCATGTGTTTATTAGACCATCTGCTTTAAACTCATATCCTCTGTCTAATAATCAGTCATTCATATTCAAAGTGATTGTTTTAAGAATTGAGCAATTCGAATTGTTAAAGGTGATTAAACTTGAATCAAGGGCCTATGTGCTTGAAACTCTAACATTTAGATTAGATGCACATAGATAGGGGAGCTTTTGCTTTAATATGTGTGAATCTCTATAGCAAGAAACAAGTAATCTCAAAAAGATATATTATAGTTCAGAGCCTATCAATGCTCTGGAAGAGACTTGTCTACTTATTGTCAAGAGATAACCTACATAATGCAACTTATGAACTTAAAAGTTATGTCTAAAACTTAAGCATATCCTTGCTCAGGTAGAGACTTATGTGCTTCAAAAGTTGCAAATGGAGCCCAAGTGTTCAAATCACTCACATTTCAACCATTTTACCTTGTCATGCCCTAACATAGGTTTCCCCTAGGGCCAATGACAAATAAATAGGGGAAGAGCAAAATAGTTATATACTCATGATTATATAGATCATTATGATATGTTTAAATAATCTATTGCCCCCATACCTGTGCTTAACTTACATATCTTTTGAAAAAATAAAAAAAAACTGCTCATGCATTTTACTTTATTTTCTTTGTGATAAGCATCGTAAGAGCTTAAATACAATATCATATACTTGGTATATTGCTTATATAACCTATCATTTATCTTGGCACCCCACTTGCACTTTCACTTTCACTTTCATATCCTTCCTTTTTGCTGTTGCCAAAAGGGGGAGAGTTTTGGAGAATTGATTAGGTAGTCCATATTTTGTGTGCACCACATGCTTTACATTCATTTATTACTCTTGTGCTGTAAGCCCAATCGTTCCCACCTTGGCATTCCCATCTTATTTTGATGATTCCAATACACAAGTGATTTAAGATCAATAATGTGTTTGTATGTCTAAGTTGTATATCATAATGGTGATTAATCAAGATTGCTTGGATTGAGGCCAAGAAGCTCTCATTAGACCACTTATGAAGGCCAAAGTCATCGGAGATCTAAGACGCATGAAGACTTGAAGAATCTATTGACGATCGAAGTCTATTAGAATGTATAAGATCCAATCTTAGTATTAGATTTTAAGAGGCATAAATTAAGTTAATCTCACACACCCTAAATATTAATGTGATTGTCCTAGTGGTGTTCCAACACTTTGGAACCCTCATTTTCAATCCCAACTTGGTGTAAAGTTGGAAGCCCAAAAATAGAATTGAAAATCTGCTGCTGATAGGCTTTTCGGAACTCCGAGAGAATTCTCGGAGCTCCGAGCTCGGAACTCCGAGAAATCCTCGGAGCTCCGAGATTTGGTCCAGTAGAAATTTTCCAACTTCTGTTTGTATTCCCGGAACTCCGAGATCAATTCACGGAACTCCGAGAAATTCTCAGAACTCCGAGACAACTATAACGGGAAGAAATTTGACCGTTCAGAACTTTGCCAGATTTACGACAATGCCCCTCAAACGGTCATATTGGGTTTTCCTATATATATAGGTATTCTAATCTTCCCAATTATCAATCCTAACACTCTAAAAACATACTTGAAGATCCTAAGAGTGAATCAAAGCTTGTTTATGCCTCTCATCCTCTAAGATTAGGATTTGGATCATAGGCTCAATTTGTACATCTTCTTCAAAAGTTGTAAACCCTTGTGAGGGAGTTTTTGTTCTTTCTTTCTTATTCAAAGAAACTTGTATTGGGCGAGTGTTCGGAGAAGCAGAGCCCACTCTCCATGGTGAAGATTGCCACAAAGGTTAAAGGCAATCGGAATTGTAATCGGCATTAATCTTCGCCGAAGTTAAGAAGATCACATGGTGAAGCCATCAACGGGTTTGGTTGGTGGAGTGGAGTAGGCCTCGCGTTGGAGGACCGAACCACTTTAAATCTCGGGTGCATTATCTCTTAATCTCTTGCTTTACATTTGCATTACATCTTTAGATTTAACTTGTGTGCTTGAATTTCATCTTGATCTCTTAATCTTCGAAATTGGGTTTGAGTTTTTAAAAAGGGTTAAAACTTGTTAGCAACCTAATTTTTTACCTCCTCATTAGTTTCCAATTCGGGACCACCCTTGGAATTTCACTTGGTATCAGAGCAAAGGCTCTTAAAAGATTTTATTTTCTAAAAATCATTGGTAAATTTTTTTTAAAATTTCAAACAAGGGAAAGATCATAAGATCTTTGGCAACTTTCTATTTGTGAAATGGCAAATATAAATGTAACCAGACTTCCGGAAGGCCATTCCACAACTAGACCTCCTTTCTTTAATGGGTCCAACTATGGACATTGGAAGACAATGATGCGCATCTATCTTCTTTCGATAGATGTGGAACTTTGGCATATTGTTGAAAATGGATACATTTTGCCTTCCAAGCCATTTGAAGAATTGAATGTTGAAGATAAAAGGCACGCAAATTTAAATTACAAAGCTATAAACTCTTTGTTTTGCGCCTTATCTACGGAGGAGTTCATTAGAGTAGCTCTTTTTTATTCCGCCAAACTTATTTGGGATACACTTGCCGTTACCCATGACGGAACATCACAAGTCAAATATTCCAAAATAAACTTGTTAAAGAGCAAATATGAAATGTTTAGAATGGGGCAAAATGAAAGTATTTCCGAAATGTATACCCAATTTTCTAAAATTTCAAATGAATTAGTTAATCTTGGTAAATCTTATCCTACTGATGAGCTTGTAAGTAAGTTGCTTAGGTCACTTCCTCCACTTTGGGATCCAAAAGTCACCGCCATACAAGAATCCAAGGATCTCAAGACGCTAACTATGGAAGAGCTTGTAGGATCTCTCATCACCCATGAGATGCTCCTCACTAGCCGACAAGATGAGAAGAACCCGAAAGAGAAAGAAAGAGAATGTCGTTCTCTAGCTCTAAAGGCCTCCAAGACGGACTCATCATCAAGTGATGCGGATAGCGATGAAGAAGAAGCGTTAAGAAAATTTAAAAGCTCATGAAGAAAGAAGCATAAAAAGGATAAAAAGAAGAAGAAAGAAGAAAGTGAAGTTGAAGGAGGAATAAGGTGTTACACTTGCAAGAAGACGGGACAAAAAAGACCGGAGAGCCCTCTTCTCGAAAAAAAAGAGGGAAAGAAGGATTAGAAGAAGAACAAGGCTCTTGCCGCCGATTGGGATGCTACTAGCACCTTGGGCAAAAGTTCAAGCGAAGGGGAAGATAAAAAAGATGATCTTTGCCTCATGGCTTTCACCCATGAAGAAGAGGTGAATTCTAACCCCTCTTGTAGTTCATCAAGTAGTGATAGTGAAAACATATCTTATGATGAATTGTGCACTACATTGCATTCTCAAATTTCAAAAAATAAAGTTAAAAAAAAATCTATTTCAAAATTAGAAAATGAACTTGATGTTTTGATAAATGAATCTTCTTCCTCCAAATCTCAAGCTATAGCACAAATTGAAAATTTTAAACTTGAGATTGAAACCCTTAAGGGTTGTTTGGATGAGAAAACTTGCCAAATTGTTAAATTTCAAAATGTGGCAAGCTCTTCCAAATCTTATGAAGATGAATTTAATGATTCTTTAAATCAAATAACGCATCTTCATAATGAAAATGAAAGGTTAAGAATATGTCTCCATGGATTCCTAAATGGTGACAAAATTATAGACATAATCTTGAAGAAGACTAGTCAAAGACCTAATCATGCAATTTATGATAGGACTAGTATATCTAACCCTCATGTTAGATGCCATTATTGTGGAATCAATGGTCATTACCAATTCCAATGTGCATCTAAGATTAGGGATTTTGGTGGAACCAAGAAATCTTGGGTTCCCAAAGCCCCCATATGATTCTCTTCATATGTGCATAGCTTAGGAGCTTGCTCTTAAAATTGAATATCTATTTATGTTTTGTTTAAATATCCCCTCTTGTATTGAATTTGTTTTCTAAGTAGGGAGAGTTTTATGATTGTCTTTTTCCTTGAAAAAGGGGGAGCTTAACATTGTAAATTTTATCCCTTTAATTTTTTTTTTACCCCATCTTTTTTTATAGATGCCAAAGGGGGAGAGAAATCAAATGTAAGGAAATTAATGTGTGCTTTTATTGGAAAATCTCTTGTGCTTGTCATCATCAAAAAGGGGGAGATTGTAAGCCTAATGGTTCCCACCTTGGCATTCCCATCTTATTTTGATGATTCCAATACACAAGTGATTTAAGATCACTAATGTGTTTGAATGTCTAAGTTGTAGATCATAATGGTGATTAATCAAGATTGCTTGGATTGAGGCCAAGAAGCTCTCATTTGACACTTATGAAGGCCAAAGTCATCGGAGATCCAAGACGCATGAAGACTTTAAGAATCTATTGAAGATCGAAGTCTATTAGAATGTATAAGATGCAATCTTAGTATTAGATTTTAAGAGGCATAAATTAAGTTAATCTCACACACCCTAAATATTAATGTGATTGTCATTATGGTGTTCCAACACTTTGGAACCCTCATTTACAATCTTAACTTGGTGTAAAGTTGGAAGCCCAAAAATAGAATTGAAAATCTGCAGCTGATAGGCTTCTCGGAGCTCCGAGCTCGGAACTCCGAGAGAATTCTCGGAGCTCCGAGCTCGAAACTCCGAGAAATCCTCGGAGCTCCGAGCACGGAACTCCGAGAAATCGTCGGAGCTCCGAGATTTGGTCCAGTAGAAATTTTCCAACTTCTTTTTGTATTCCTGGAACTCTGAGATCAATTCTCGGAACTCCGAGACAACTATAACGGGAAGAAATTTGACCGTTGAGAACTTTGCCAGATTTACGACAATGCCCCTCAAACGGTCATATTGAGTTTTCCTATATATATATATATATATATATATATATATATATATATATATATATATGGGTATTCTAATCTTCGCAAGTATCAATCCTAGCACTCTAAAAACATACTTGAAGATCCTAAGAGTGAATCAAAGCTTGTTTATGCCTCCCATCCTCTAAGATTAGGATTTAGATCATAGGCTCAATTTGTACATCTTCTTCAAAAGTTGTAAACCCTTGTGAGGGATTTTTTGTTCTTTCTTTCTTATTCAAAGAAACTCGTATTGAGCGAGTGTTCGGAGAAGCAGAGCCCACTCTCCGTGGTGAAGATTGCCACCAAGGTTAAAGGCGATCGGAATTGTAATCGGCATTGATCTTCGCCGAAGTTAAGAAGATCACATATTGAAGCCATCAACGGGTTTGGTTGGTGGAGTGGAGTAGGCCTCGCGTTGGAGGACTGAACCACTTTAAATCTCGGGTGCATTATCTCTTAATCTCTTGCTTTACATTTACATTGCACCTTTAGATTTAACTTGTGTGCTTGAATTTCATCTTCATCTCTTAATCTTCGAAATTGGGTTTGAGTTTTTAAAAAGGGTTAAAACTTGCTAGCAACCTAATTTTTTACCTCCTCATTAGTTGTCAATTAGGGACCAAAGAAAGAGAAAGTCGTTCTCTAGTTCTAAAGGCCTCCAAGACTGACTCATCATCAAGTGATGCGGATAGCGATGAGGAAGAAGCGTTAAGAAAATTTAAAAGCTTATGGAGAAAGAAGCATAAAAAGGATAAAAAAGAAGAAGAAAGTAAAGTTGAATGAGGAATAAGGTGTTACAATTGCAAGAAGACGGGACACAAAAGACCAGAGTGCCCTCTTCTCAAGTCATCTTCCTCAAAGTACAAGGGAAAGAAGGATTGGAAGAAGAACAAGGCTCTTGCCGCCGGTTGGGATGCTACTAGCACCTCGGGCAAAAGTTCAAGCGAAGGGGAAGATAAAAAAGATGATCTTTGCCTCATGGTTTTCACCCATGAAGAAGAGGTAAATTCTAACCCCTCTTGTACTTCATCAAGTAATGATAGTGAAAAAATATCTTATGATAAATTATGCTTAACCTTGCATTCTCAAATTTCAAAAAATAAAGTTCAAAAGAAATCTATTTCCAAATTAGAAAATGAACTTGATGTTTTGATAAATGAATCTTCCTCTTCCATATCTCAAGCTAAAGTAAAAATTGAAAATTTTAAACTTGAGATTGAAACCCTAAAGGGTTATTTGGATGAGAAAACTTGCCAAATTGTTAAACTTCAAAATGTGGCAAGCTCTTCCAAATCTTATGAAGATGAACTTAATGATTCCTTAAATCAAATAACACATCTTCATAATGAAAATGAAAGGTTAAGATTATGTCTCCATGGATTCCTAAATGGTGACAAAATTATTGACATAATCTTGAAGAAGACTAGTCAAAGACCTAATCATGCAATTTATGATAGGACTAGTCTATCTAACCCTCATGTTAGATGCCATTATTGTGGAATCAATGGTCATTACCAATTCCAATGTGCATCTAAAATTAAGAATTTTGGTGGAACCAAGAAATCTTGGGTTCCCAAAGCCCCCATATGATTCTCTTCATATGTGCTTAGATTAGGGGCTTGTGCTTAATTATTTGTATATCTTTATCCTTGATTTTTAAAATTCCCTCTATTATTGAATTTGTTTTCCAAATAGGGGGAGTTCTATGTTTGTCTTTTTCCTTGAAAAATGGGGAGCTTAACATTGTAAATTTTATCCCTTTGATTTTCTTTTACCCCATCTTTTTTATAGATGCCAAAGGGGGAGAGAAATCTAATGTAAGGAAATTAATGTGTGCTTTTATTGGAAAATCTCTTGTGCTTGTCATCATCAAAAATGAGGAGATTGTAAGCCCAATGGTTCCCACCATGGCATTCCCATCTTATTTTGATAATTCCAATACACAAGTGATTTAAGATCACTAATGTGTTTGTATGTTTAAGTTGTAGATCATAATGGTGATTAATCAAGATTGCTTGGATTGAGGCCAAGAAGCTCTCATTAGACCACTTATGAAGGCCAAAATCATCGGAGATCCAAGACGCATGAAGACTTGAAGAATCTATTGAAGATCGAAGTCTATTAGAATGTATAAGATGCAATCTTAGTATTAGATTTTAAGAGGCATAAATTAAGTTAATCTCACACACCCTAAATATTAATGTGATTGTCCTTGTGGTGTTCCAACACTTCGGAATCCTCATTTTCAATCCCAACTTCGTGTAAAGTTGGAAGCCCAAAAACAGAATTAAAAATCGGCTGCTGATAGGCTTCTCGGAACTCCGAGAGAATACTCGGAGCTCCGAGCTCGGAACTCCGAGAAATCCTCGGAGCTCCGAGATTTGGCCCAGTAGAAATTTTCCAACTTCTGTTTGTATTCCCGGAACTCCGAGATCAATTTTCGGAACTCCGGAAATTTCTCGGAACTCCGAGACAACTATAACGGGAAGAAATTTGACCGTTGAGAACTTTGCCAGATTTACGACAATGCCCCTCAAACGGTCATATTGGGTTTTCCTATATATATGGGTATTCTAATCTTCCCAATTATCAATCCTAACACTCTAAAAACATACTTGAAGATCCTAAGAGTGAATCAAAGCTTGTTTATGCCTCTCATCCTCTAAGATTAGGATTTGGATCATAGGCTCAATTTGTACATCTTCTTCAAAAGTTGTAAACCCTTGTGAGAGATTTTTTGTTCTTTCTTTCTTATTCAAAGAAACTTGTATTGGGCGAGTGTTCGGAGAAGCAGAGCCCACTCTCCGTGGTGAAGATTGCCACCAAGGTTAAAGGCGATCGGAATTGTAATCGGCATTGATCTTCGCCGAAGTTAAGAAGATCACATAGTGAAGCCATCAACGGGTTTGGTTCGTGGAGTGGAGTAGGCCTCGCGTTGGAGGACCGAACCACTTTAAATCTCTGGTGCATTATCTCTTAATCTCTTGCTTTACATTTGCATTGCACCTTTAGATTTAACTTGTGTGCTTGAATTTCATCGTGATCTCTTAATCTTTGAAATTGGGTTTGAGTTTTTAAAAAGGGTTAAAACTTGTTAGGAACCTAATTTTTTACCTCCTCATTAGTTGCCAATTAGGGACCACCCTTGGAATTTCATGTGCATATAGTGAGGGGGAGCATTGCTTAATTGTTTATTGTGTTTAATGCTTATTCATCTATTTGTTTAATATCTCTTGCCTCCCTAATCAATTTGTTTGCCATCATCAAAAAGGGCGAGAATGTAAGCCCAAGTGTACCCATGGGTTAATAATTCATCGTACCTTCTTGTTTTGATGCTAACAAACTAAATTGATTAACATTTATAGACCGATGTGTTGCTTTAAGATGTTGTGTTATATACAGGATTTTCATGTCATAATCGCCATTACACAGCTCTTCTCAACACATGGCTTGTAGATCAAGGATCAAATGAACCAAGAGCTTGCACCTACCTTGGAGACATCCTCATTTGAAGATGTTCAAGTTAAGAAGCTCAAGATAAAGATCCCTCAAGCTACCTAGCATGTGTCAAGATGGAGCTTGGAGTTGAACATGCCATGGTGACTCCTCATGCACCTCTCAACATGATTTGAAGATTGGATGAAGTCACAAGAGCCAAGACAAAGTTCAAGATGTTCACTCAAGCCGAAGAAGTCCATGGAAGTGCAAAGGAGCTAATACATTCCAAGAAGGCTCATGGTATTCATTTTTAAAATGAATTTAGAGTCCTCTTGATTTTATGCTTAAATGCACTTTCAAAAGGTTTTCAAATGATTTTCATACTTAACTTTTTACATCTTTGAAAACCATACACACACACCCAAAATGTGTTTGAAAACCTAGGACTTAGGCCCAAGACCATTGCCCAAAAGCCCATGATTTTTAAAGTTAAAAATAGAATTTCTCACATGGCCGGTAGACCGGGCTTTGCCGAGCGACCGCTAGATAGAACTTGGAAGTCCAAGACATCTCGAAATTTATCGGGCCGGTCGACCAGGCCAATCCGGTCGACTGCAGATTGATTTTCTGGAAATCCAAAAAACATCCAGGTTGGGCTTGGCGGACGACTGCAATGGGACGGTCGACCGCACATAGATTTTTGAACTGAATTTTTAAGCTAACAGGTTAGCCTCGGACAACCGCCATGGAGCCGGTCAACCGCGACGATAAGAAATTTAAAAATAAAAAATGACGCCCGATAGGGGCGGGCGACCGTGGTGGCTCGGTCGGGCAAACTAGCCGTTTGGGCGTTTTCTACTTGACTTTTTCAAGCCAATTATTTACAGTTTTACCCCAAACGGTCATATTTTCAAATACACTATATATACATGATTAAAACCTATCTCTACATGCTTTTGAACATTTGAGAAACAAAAAATCAAATTTCTCTTTGAGCTTCAACTTTTTCATTCAAAAGCAAGAACCTCTTTGAGCTTGCATTTCTACGTCTTATCAAGAGGTACTCCTTAGGGCTTTTATTTGTTATTTCTTTAGAGTGAATTTGAGCTTAAACTTTGTAATCCGCCTAATAAGAGGCATGAGAGTTTTTATTTTCTTTGTTCTTCATGTGAGGGTCTTCTCTTCGGCCCGTTAAGAATTGTGAAGATGAGGGTCTTCTCTTCGGCCCGTTAAGAATTGTGAATATGAGGATCTCCTCTTCGGCCCATTAAGAAAGGTGAAGATAGAATATGAGGGTTTGTCCTCACGCCAAAGCCTTCGTGCAAATGGGCTTCCTTTTAGCCCTTGAGAATGGAAAAGCTTGGTCATGTAATGGCTCATTGATCCGGCCTTGAAGGAAGATCGAGATAGTGGAACTCGCGCGTGGACGTGAAGAGTGGAGTAGGTCTTGTGATAGACTGAACCACTATAAATCTTGTGTTCATTGTCTCTCTCTCTCTCTCTCTCTCTCTCTCTCTCTCTCTTCCTTTCCTTCTATTACACGTGTGGTGATTGGTAATCTCTAACCCTAACTTGTTTATGCATTTAATGGAACAAGGGTTAGTAAATGCACTTGATTTAAATGTATAAACCCCAATTGCATTATAATATATATTAGAACAAGGGTTAGCTAAATGTGCATGATTAGAAAGTCTAAACCCTAGCTTTTATTGATATACCTATTTGAACAAGGGTTAGACTAAGTAGTGCTTAATTAAATGCATTAATTTTTAATCTTCCCTTAATTAAGCCTAAAATTTCTAATTGACCAATTCACTCCCCCTCTTGGGTTGTCACACCTGTATTTCAATGGGTTTAGAACTCTCAAATGTGTGGTAAATTTGAATCCATTCAAACATCATTTCCGCAGTTATATCTTGCATCATACAGAAGATAAAAGGATTTTTAGATAATAGATAAGTTCAAACCTTATGCACATTTTTATTTATTCACATTTTCTTTCCTTTTTACATGGCCTATAGTAGGATGAAACCAAAACATGATAAAGCGGGAAAAAGAAAAGAAAAACAGCATCCTCTATCTCGTACGAGGACTGGCTCAGAGATCAAGATCTAGAGTCCTTTGAAGAACATCTTCTCCAGCAGTGGACAGAAACCGGTTGTAACCTACTCTCCACATGTTGCCACCATTTTGAGTAGTCGAATGATGCCCCTCTTCTTCCACTTATAAGCTACAATCCCGGCAATGTGGCGAGTGAGTTCTTGCGGAGGGAAGAATGGAACAAGCGGTCTGAGGACCAACTGCCTAGCCCCATACTGGCGCATGATGCGTTCTGGCATATAGAATGAGGTGTTTTTTAAGGCGAGGGGTCAGACATAGTTGGATTTTTGGGTTGCCAAGGAGGGGGTATCGTATCCATGCAGCTTCCACGATATGTATCCAGAAGTATGGGTACCTAACCATGAAGTCCATTCCAAATGGGTGTTGAAATGTTGAAAGGGAACCCAAGTGTTGAAGTTGTAGATAGAAACATCTACCCTGGATCTAGGGACAAAAATACATAGTTTTGAGCAAAGCCAGATATATAGCAAGATCGGGCTTCCCAAAAACGGAAGATGCGAGTCATCACAAACCTCATCCAAACCATTAAGGGTTTCTGCTAAAATGATAGGAACAGGATTAGCCTTATCACGAAGCTGGTCTATTGTGCTCAGGATGGCAGGACTCTTCTTGAATTCTAACAAGTAAGATATTTGGCGTATCAGGTAGGGAACGTCTTCTAAGTTTTCATCCAGAGCAAAGGCACGAAGCTGGTCTATTGTGCTCAGGATGAGCTAATTAGTTAAGATATTGTCTGGGATTACAAAGGTGGCAAGGTCATGAAAGTCCCTGCAGAATATCTGATTGACGGGTGTTTGGTAACCACCTCTGAGTGCGGGTGTAACCACAGGTCCGTCAAGTGACATTCTCAATAAGGTACGAAACTCCTCAAAAGTAGGACACATCTCCTCTATACCAAAGCGAAAGACATAGTACTTGGGATCCCAGAACATAACAGACGCCCTAAGCAGATTCCAATCTACTTGGATGAAGGGTAATAGAGGAAAGAAATCATCATCGCGGTCAATAAGCCACTCGAGGTCATGGTTCTCAGGAAAGTAGAAATACTGGATCCACTCGGTCAGTATACTCAGGTCCATGACTCACCAACACAGGAGACGGGGAATCAAAGCGCGATAAAAAATCTTTATTTTTCGTATTTTTTTACAATTTTTACAAATTTGGACGGATGAGGGGTTGCGAACTAGGTCTGCCCCTGTGGTCCGAGACTTCAATGAATATGGGGGAATACCCCTGGAAAGAATATAGACATGTATTTATCAAAAAATAATTAGGGTTTAGACAATGAGTCTAATCCTGTTGAAAAGAATAAAATGGTTATTTGAGCAGGGCTCAAACATGTTTTGACCATAATGTTGGTCGAAAAATAGGGAATAAATGAGAGGTCAATGTTTCATGAAGAAGTTATGACCTTCAAGAAGGTTGGTCTTTAGGTTAAGTGTCCTAACCATAAGGCAGATATTCCTCTAGGGTCCATGATTGTTTATCCAAGGAAAGTGATTATATGGGTTTGCAATCATGCTCTGGACAAAACACAAGGTTTTTGAAATAACCCCTAGTTTGGGTAGAAAAAGTTGCGACGGATGCACATCGGGCTAGGGTATTGAAATCCCTACCAAGAATTAAGGCAACCCGGAGACACCTTTCTAGACTCAATGGACATGCCCTATGTGGGCCAAAGGTTTAGTGTATCCTTATTCGGTAAACTGCTCACATCTCTCGATAGTAACGGGTTTTGATTTAGCTTAACTCTAAGCTCAACACACCTGATATGGGCATGGCGTACAACTACATGAATATGCTGGGCTTATACAGTGTGATGACGGCTTGAAGGTTTCTCTTACCGAAATGAATGAACAACCCTTACCAGGAGGCCCTGTTGCGGCGGGAAGCCCAATATAGTTTCGTTTTAATGCCACCACAAGGGTGACGTGCAAAGGGGTGGTGCTTTCACGTCAGACGGTACTGCAACCAATAGCAAGCGAGTAATGACATCCCAAATGCCACCAATCCAGACCGAGCGCTAGATACTCCCGTGGGTAATAGGTTATGCAAAATACAGTGTATGTGCAGTGTAACAAAATGTAAATAGGAAATCCTAGGTGCCTCACCGGGCATTTTCACGTAATTGGCAGCAATTTTTAGCATTGGCTCAAGCAATCCTGAAAAATAAAGCAAGCATAGAGTATGGAAAGTAAACCTATCACTCGTTTTATTTTGGTTTTGAGGAGTAGCAGAAACTTGCGAGATATTCGGAACTTATGATTACCCCTAAGCATAAATCTAGGACTTAAGCTTAATTGCAATAAAGGTGGAAAAAGTAGACTTTTTTGATAAATTTCTTAAAATCTACCAATTCAAGTCACTCGAAAGCTATAATCTCGATATCCCTAGCAGAGTCGTCAGTCTATGGTGCCCGTTCTCCCGGACGCCAAGTGGTGCGTGGGGGTGTTCGTATCTGTGCGTGTGTTGTCTTCGTTTTCCGTGAACTTTGGACCGAGATCCGAATTTCATGGAAAAGAGAGTCTCAGAGTAACCATCTAGGCTTGATCTTAGAACCCGTAATTTTACTTTGTTGTTTAAGGCATGGTCTTTACAAAGATCTGAGTAAGGGATGTGGTTACATTCGGGGAAGGTGTTAGGCACCCCTCATGCTCGGGTAAACCCGATCTCTTGACTTGACTTGACATTTTTAAAGAACTTTATCGAAAACCTTAAATTTGTATCCTTTATTATTACTAAGCTTAATTCCTATTCTGAAAAGAAGTGGATTTATAAGAAAAATTGGTTACTATTATCCGAAACAGGGGTGTTTACTACGTGATTTGGGTCCTCGAGGGATTACTCACGAATCACATAGCAACCGCCTTACTCTAGCTCATTAAAAATAAAGAAAAGGTGGGTTTTGGTTCCCTCCGTTTGTCTAACACCGCCGGAGCACTAGAGAGCACGACTCCAAGTTCGTCTATAAACTTCTGCAGTTATACCGCCTCCTTCGCCACATCACTTGTAGCTATGTAATCCAGCTCAGCCGTGGAGTCCGTCGTGGTGTCTTGCTTGCAACTCCTTCATGAAATTGCTCCATTAGCTAAGGTGGAGACAAATCTTGATAAGAATTTCATGTCGTCGACATATGACTGAAAATCCACATTAGTATAACGAGAATTGACTAACTTGTCTCCTCCATATACTAAACAGTAATGTTTAGTCTTTATGAGGTACTTCAAATATGCTTTACGTTTGTCCAATGCTCTGGGCATGGGTTTTATTGTTATCTACTAACCATGCTTACAGATAAACAAATATCCGGCCTTGTACATAACATGGCGTACATCAAGCTTCCCACTGCCGAGTCGTAGGGAACTCTGTTCATTTCTTCCTTCTCTTCAGATGTCTTAGGAGACATCTTCTTGGAGAGTTTGATTTCATGCCTAAAGGGTAGTAACCCTTTCTTGGAACAACCATATGATTCTTGGCCAATATCTTATCTATGTAAGCTTCCTGTGATAGTCCAAGTGTCCTATTCCTATGGTCTCTAAACAATTTAAGGCCAAGGATATAAGACTCTTCACCCAAATCCTTTATAGCAAAGGTGCAAGTAGGCATACTTTGTATTAGAAAATATTTCGGCATCATTCCCAATGGGTAGAATGTCATCTACATATGAAACAAGAAATGTCACAGCACTCCCACTGACCTTTTTGTAAATACAAGCCTCATCTATGTTTTATGTATAGACAAACTCTTTGACTGCTTGATCAAAACGAAGATTCCAACTACAGGATTCTTGCTTTAATCCATAAATGGATCTTTGCAACTTACGCACTTTCTGACTTCCTTCTCCGGCAACTTCAAAACCTTCAGGCTGGTTCATATAGATATCATCTTGAATGTTTCCATTCAAGAAAGCGGTTTTGACATCCATCTGCCAAATCTCGTAGTCATAGTGTGTTAAGATAGCTAAGAAAATTCAAATAGACTTTAGCATGGCTACCGGTGAAAAGGTTTCCTCATAGTCAATTCTAGCCTTTTGACTATATCCCTTCGCCACTAAGTGTGCTTTGTAGGTCTCTACCTTACCATTAGAGCCTTTCTTCCTCTTGAATATTCATTTATATCAATGGGCTTGGTGCCCTCTAGTGGATCAACTAAAGTCTCTGTTAGTGTACATGGAGTCCATTTCGGATTTCATAGTTTCCATCCATTTTTCCGCATCGATGTCTGACATCGCTTCTTTGTAGTTGAGGGGATCATTACTATTTTTATCTAAAATCATATCACAACTTTCACCCAATGAGACAATTCTATCGGGTTGTTTGATCACCCTACTTCTACGACGGAGTGTTTGTATAGGTATAGTGGGTTCTTGCTCCGTGTCTTCCTCTCTTTCCATTGGACCCTCAGGTTGTTTTTCTAATGTAACTCTATCCCTTTTAACAGTGTTTTGGATGAACTCTTCTTCAAAACTTTGCATTCCTGCTTACAAAACAATTTTGTTTGCTTGAAAATGTATAACCCTTTCTTTTTTTGGAATATCCATTGAAAATACATCTTTCGGTTCTTGTCTCTAACTTATCAACATTTATATTTTTAACATGTGAGAGATAACCCCATATCCTCATATGATTCAATAAGGATTTTTTGCCAGTCCATATCTCATATGAAGTAGATGGTACTGATTTAGTTGGGACACGATTTAAGACATAGAGTGCCTTTTCTAGGGCATATCCCCATAGAAATAGAGGTGCTTCTGCAAAACTCATCATAGAATGGACCATATCCAACAAAGTCCTATTTCTTTGTTCTGAAACACCATTCAATTCCTATGTTGCTGGTGGGGTCCATTGAGAGAAAATTTCATTTTCCTTTAAGTAGTCCCTAAATTCATCCGAGAGATACGCTCCACCTCTATTTGAGCGTGGAGCTTTTATTCTTTTGTTTAACTGATTCTCTACTTCATTTTTAAGCTCTTTGAACTTTTCAAAGGTCTCAAACTTACGTCGCATAAGGTACAAATGTCTGTACCTTGAATGGTCATCCGTAAAAGTCATGAAGTATATCAGCCTTCTTCATGCTGGATGAGAAATGGGTCCACATACATCAGTATATATAATCTCCAACAACTCGTAGGATCTTCCAACAAAGTCCTATTTCTTTGTTCTGAAACACCATTCAATTCCTATGTTGCTGGTGGGGTCCATTGAGAGATAATTTCATTTTCCTTTAAGTAGTCCCTAAATTCATCCGAGAGATACGCTCCACCTCTATTTGAGCGTGGAGGTTTTATTCTTTTGTTTAACTGATTCTCTACTTCATTTTTAAACTCTTTGAACTTTTCAAAGGTCTCAGACTTACGTCGCATAAGGTACAAATGTGTGTACCTTGAATGGTCATCCGTAAAAGTCACGAAGTATATCAGCCTTCTTCATGCTGGATGAGAAATGGGTCCACATACATCAGTATATATAATCTCCAACAACTCGTAGGATCTTCCATGCTTGTCCTTAAAGGGAATTTTGGTCATTTTACGTTGAAGACATGGTTCTGTGGACCCCAATCCCTAAGAAGGTTGGCGAGGATACGAGATCCCCGTCAATATTCTGAGATCTCCACATGTGAAGGAAAGCTGTACCAAGGAACTCTCGAAATGATGCCACTCACACCATGGGTAGCAATATAAGTGAGATACATCTTGATTCGGGGACCAACCCGGAACCAAGACGTACCTGAAATAAAGAAGAGTCGCCATCCAGGGTAGTCAGCCCTGGAACCCATACAATACTCTGCCACAATGGATAACCAGAGATACAAAAGGTCTGTGCCTGGTGAAGAATGAGGAAGGTTTGAAGAGCACCCCACCTGCCCGCGTGCAAGCACTCGGTCTCTTATGCCATTTATTTATTAATTTTGAAGAATTTTAAGCGAAAATCATGTGAAATGGGAACAGATATCCCCGACAAGACGTCTACCTAGGCGTGCATGACCCGGGGATGAAAATAATAAGCACAGACAAAATAAGTGAAAGAAGTGTCACCTAAGCATAGCTAGGTTATAAGTGTCATGCGTAGTTGGCGTCTGAGTTCTGGTAGGCAAACACATACATCCTACAGCTAGAGGTATAAAGTCTGTACAGGAAAGTAAGAAAACACACAACACGAATTGACACTACATACGATACGATACGACAAACCCTAGACTCTAATGTGAAGTTTGACTCGGACCAGGATGGCCATCCCGGCTGCTCTACGTATCCCGGCCTCGGAAAGAATCAAACTCAACGTAGTTCGATGGCCTATTCTAAGCTACGATGCCTAAATGTGCCTAGACCACACTAGACTCGACACGACACGACTCATGTTTAAATTGTTTAAGTATTTTAGACACGGTTATATGGTTCTAAACTAATGCAAATCAACCTAGTCTAATGCAGGTGGGCCCTACATCCTATATGTAACTAGGCTGTATGTCCTAAGGAAAACGATGGGTTAACTAAGTGCATTCTAATCTAGCCATCGGCTCGACTAAGTGTCTAACCGACCACGACTCGAGGCCTCCTAACTCTAGGGACACTCACACGAAACACGAAAGCATCAACATAACCACGACAGACTCCTAACTCTAAGACACCACAAACATCTAGGACAAACTCCTAACTCTAGGGGAAGATCTTTTGAAAAACCGAGTCTAAAAGATTTGTTTGAAGAATTTTTGTGTTTTTGAATGATTTGAACATGTGTATTTTGAAAAGTTTGACTGGATAATGATCTCAATCTGCCTATGTATATCGTGGAAGATGATCAAGCCAACGCAATTCGAAACAGCATTGCGAAAATGTTTTTATTATTTTTACTTAAAAAATGAGCTTTTGACTCAAAAGGGCAGACTCCTAGACTAATGGACGGAATCCTAAACTCTGTAAAGGTAGGACAGACTCCTATAACTCTATGAAGGTAGGACAGACTCCTATAACTCTACGACTGTAGGACAGACTCCTATGACTCTACGATGGTAGGACAGATTCCGATGCCTCTATGAAGGTAGGACAGAATCCTACGACTCTATGAATCTATGACGGTAGGACATACTCCTATGACTATGAAAGACCCTAAGAAATGAAGAGATCCCTTAACCTGTGAAACCTCTAAGGCAGGAAGGGATGGGGTTGGCTCAAGAAGCACTCTGTCATAGCGTAGAACCCGAGGAAAGGTTTCGAATCAATGGAATCCTTAAACTTGAAGAGAAACCAAAACACTCTAAAGGAAAGTCCTAAAAGTGGAATAATTCTCGAAGGGTAGGGAAGGGCCCAAAACAAAACAATAGGAAATCACAAACACATATGGGAGTCATAGAAACCATATAACATCCCGAGTGTTGAAACGAAATCTAAAAGAGAAATGAATAGGAATTTGCCCCTTTTGACTTCGAAATCAACTAAATCACAATAAGCAGATGAATGGACTCCGTCAAATTGTTCCACAGGAAACATAGTTGGTCCGACCAAAATGATGACCCAAAGCATCTTTAGGCGGCTTGTTTCTCAAGAAACGAAGTCGCACTGACTAGGGTAAAAGCTCGAAAGACTTGATCAACTTGTTTAATAAGAAATGAAGTCGATCTGAACTAGAAACCTAAGTATCAAGTCCAAGTTGCTTTATGTGAAATGGGACTGACTCAGCCGAAACAGTGAGACTCGCCATTTGCCGACTTGTTCCATGAAGAATAAAGCCAAAAAATATCAACACTACCCTGTCTTGGAAGCATGGAAGGGTATCTTATCATTTAACATCCAATAGTCCCATATGGAAACACTACATTTTTCAAAATTCATGAGAGTCAATAAAGTAGTGTACTTCACTGATCCTAACAACATTTATCAATGGAAGTAAAGAAGAAGAAATCCCCATAAGAAAACTAATATTGCCATAATTATATCAACCTACTTTGGCTTCCAGTTACTTGGGGAGTGTTCAAATAATTGTATCTTTTCCAACATTCTATCAAGTATTCATAAAACAAGTGGAAAAGCTTAGACACATCAAGAGAACACGGCAAGTCTACATTACTTGATGATTGAACAGGGTTAGCCCACACCATTGGATAATCAAACAAAATGGGCTTACATTGTTTAATGGTCAAACAGAGCAAGCATACACTATTAAAAGACCAAACGAGTGGGCTTGCATGATTCAATGACCCATCAGATAAGGGGTAAACGCATTTCATTTGGTGATTAAATCAAAGTGAACCTTTCCCTGAAATAGTAACTCAACACATTTTGGAATTTAGATCACATCTTTTCATAGGACAAGTCCAAGCTAAAAAACAAATGCACAAATGACAATTAAATGGGAACTCCAAAATCACATATACTATTGGGGAAGATAATCTCCAGGTCATGTACAATTTTCATTTTGCTTAGATCATCAAGGAGAAAACTAGGTTACTTCATTAAGTTGCTACATATCAACGGCAGAAGAAAGTAAACCTCTGGATTAATCTCAACTCTTGAACTGTTATGAATTGAAGAAAAGGAATTTCACAAAAATATTATAATGGAGATCACGTCAACAGAAATAAACAATGAAAACTCCGGAAATCCAACAAATAAGATCAAAGAAAATGGGACTTTTGGTGCGACTCTATAGGACCTTGTAAAACCAATCGTGAAAGCACTTTTCTAAAAAAACGTATTGAAGAAAGCATGAGTTCAGGGAGGTCCTACGAATTTTATCAACATAGCAACCGTATATAGCCATTTCTCAATTAACCGCCATGATACCGAAAAGAAAATTATCACTCCATCTCAAACATCAAACAACAACACTATAATCAACATAGCCACCATATATAGAATTTCTCACTCAATCGCCATGATACCCAAAATAAAATTATCACTTCATCTCAAACATGAAACAACAACACCATAGAATTAAGGAATTAAAGAAGGGGAGAGAATTACCTGAGATGTTGGTGGCGAATTTGCAAACGATGGTGCAGATGGGATTACGGCGTTGATGGCTGAAAATGGGAATGTTCGTTGTCAAAGAAGATGAAACGGAAAGAACTATTGCCGGAATTATTGCCGGAGATCGGATCCGCGGGAGGTTCAGGCGGAATTGGTTGAGTTGAAACCCTATCTGCCAAGGCCCTAAAATCTCTCCTCTGCAATTTCTCTCTAAGATCTCAATCCCTAAAACATGAAGATGGTTTCAATGGAGGCCGACTAGGGCGAAAATGATGGTAAATGTAGGTGGTCCTAGGGTAACAAATGAAGAGGGATTTGGCTAAGATGAAGCTATAGTGGAGGTATTATTCAATGGAGGAAGGTTTGATGGGGAAGGAGATGAAGGTCTTATCTAAATGAGGTTGGGGCGAAATCGCCGGACGAAAAGGGTTGTCCGGGAAAGATGAAGTGGTCGAAGAAAAGGGGTCTTTGCCGGATTTGATTGGAGTGGTCGTGGCGATGGTAGGGAAGATGGATAAGGTGGTCGTAGGGCGGAAACTGAGGTCAGAATCGACCGGAGAGTGGAGCCCGAGACTTTGCTCTGCAATTCCTTTTTTTGCCCTAGCCCGATGGCCTATTTTAAAGGGAAATGATGAATTCGCCCCCACTCTTCTTTCCCAGGTCAGCCCCTCTCTAATGTAATTTATGACTACTCTTTACATACAACCGGGGGTGGCTCGGGTAGGGAAAAAATAGCATTCAATTCTTATCTTTTTTTTTTGTTGCATATGGAACTGGTATTGGAGCTCCCTTTCTTGTATGACACACCCCCCTTTTAGAAGCCTTAATTCGATCCTCTTTAAAGAGGAAATGATATTTTCGCCCCTATTCTCCCTGGAACAGCCCCTCTTAGTGCATTTTGGCTACTCTTTTGTACATGGAAGGTGGTCCGGGGCAAGTGAGGGGTGAATATCACTCACAGATACTGATACTGGCACACCAAGGTTTGATATTTACACTCCTTTCTCTTAGGCTAAGGTGTCATCATGTTTTAATAATGGCACCAAGACTCGTTTTTTCTTTGATTGTGTCTTGAAATAACTCTTTGAATACCAAGGCAAGCTAGTGTGAATACCGAAACATGGATACGATAACATCTCCTGAGTTTGCGGATTCAAACAGAAGAGTGCCAATACCAAAACTCAGCGGTATTGTTGTGATCCTTTCAATTTTTGCAAAAATGAAAAAGAAAATTAGGGCCACTAAACAAGGGAATTCAAGAGGATATGGGTACCATTCAGGCTTCAAAAGATTTCGAAGATTAATTGCGATTGAGACCTTTCAAGTTTTCAGGTTCTTTTTCCATTTAGGTTCAACTCTTCGAGATTTATTTGACTTCGGGACTTCACTCGATTTCAAAATTTTATTCGATTTTGGAAAAAAGGGTCCGGTCAAAATGGGATGTCTATAGATGCCCCTCTTTGGTAGAGGGCGCTTATCGCACGAATGCCAAAGCTGAAGGGACAACACATTTTGACTGGCCTAAGATTTCAAACAGAAGGGTTGTAAGAGTATAACAAGATGGGTTGACAAGACTGATTCTCATCGGATTGATCAAGAAATGAATGATAAGATGAATTGACGAGACAGATTCTCGTAAAGAAAACTGAGATGGTGATGAAATAGTGAGACAGACTCTCATCGAATAGTGAGACAGACTCTCAATGGGATGGTGAGACAGACTCTCGATGAAATGGTGAGACAGAATCTCAACGGAATGGTGAAACAGAATCTCAACAGAATGGTGAGACATATTCTCAACGGGATGGTGGGATGGTGAGACAGACTCTCAATGGGATGATGAGACAGACTCTCAACGGAATAGTGAGACAGACTCTCAACGGAATGGTGAGACAGACTCTCAACGGAATGGTGAGACAGAATCTCAATGGAATGGTGAGGCAGACTCTAAATGGAATAGTGAGACAGGCTCTCAATGGGATGGTAAGACAGACTCTCAATGGGATGGTGAGACAGACTCTAAATGGATGGTGAGACAAACACTCAATGGAATGGTGAGACAGAATCTCAATGGGATAGTTAGACAGACTCTCAATGGAATAGTGAGACAGACTCTCAATGGGATGGTGAGACAGGCTCTCAATGGAATGGTGAGACAGACTCTCAATGGGATGTTGGAACAGACTCTCAATTGAATGGTGAGACAGATTCTCAATGGAATGGGGAGACAGAATCTCAATGGAATGGTGAAACAGACTCTCAACTGAATGACGAGACAAACTCTCGACGGGATAATGAGATAGGCTTTCAATGGAATGGTGAGACAGACTCTCAATAGAATGGTGAGACAGAATCTCAATGGATTGGTGAGATAGAATCTCGATGGAATGGTGAGACAGACTCTCAACTGAATGACGAGACAAACTCTCGACAGGATAATGAGACAAGCTCTCAATGGATTGGTGAGACAGAATCTCGTTGGAATGGTAAGACAGACTCTCAACTAAATGACGAGACAGACTCTCGACAGGGATAGTGAGACAGACTCTCAATGGGATAGTAAGACAGACTTTCAACTAAATGACGAGAAAGACTCTAGACTGGGAGAATGAGATAGACTCTCAACTGAATGACGAGACAGACTATCAACGGGACACTGAGACGGACTCTCAATAGAATGGTGAGACAGACTCTCAATGGATGGTGAAACAGACTCTCAATAGAATCGTGAGGCAGACCTCAATAGAATGCTGAGACA
The DNA here is from genome assembly GCF_043159265.1 of Tasmannia lanceolata. Lineage (NCBI taxonomy): Eukaryota > Viridiplantae > Streptophyta > Magnoliopsida > Canellales > Winteraceae > Tasmannia > Tasmannia lanceolata. Next base: position 50,575,613 of record NW_027518680.1, on the reverse strand, counting down.
GACTCTCAATGGAATGGTGAGACAGAATCTCAATGGAATGGTGAGATAGAATCTCAATGGAATGGTGAGACAGACTCTCATTAGATGGTGAGACAGACTCTCATTGGATGGTGAGACAGACTCTCAATGGAATGGTGAGACAGAATCTCAATGGAATAGTGACACAGACTCTCAATGGAATAGTAAGACAGACTCTCATTGAATAATTAAGAACATGAAACTAAAGAAGGAACAGCTTTGCCTCTGGATGCCGGAATTTTGATCAATTCCTCTAATGGATTACTTGTCTCTTGCCGAGAATTTTGGGAGTATGCGATCTCTACTGAGAACCAGACACAAGTAACTTGCCAAGATTTTGAGTATTGACCATTTTTACTGAGAAAACTGAATTCTGCTGGGGTTTGAAGGCTGTAGGATCAAATTCTAGACACCCGCTGGGGAAACTGATTTTCTTGGAAAATTGACTCTTTTGGAGAGCAGACTTAGTTGGAGAATTTTGGAGGTTTGGCTTGGGATGTGCTCGTACTCCTCTTATCTCAATTTGTTGGAGACATTAGCACTGATTGCATTTGCGTGCTTGATATCTTTTATGACGCAAGTTATAAAAGATGCCCCTAGTGTATTGTGCTTCCATGACAAGAGTCTTTAGGAGGCGGAATAATTATGGTTGAAGAAAAAATGCTTTGTTTCATCAAGGCTTAAGGTTGCAAATGTTTTTTTTTTTTGTATGAAGAGAGTAGGACAATCACCATGATGGCTGAGTCTGAGAATCTCTTCTTTCGCATTGCTCACTTCTAGAGACTTAAGATCTCTTGTAGGTTTGAACAAGATGTCTCTTGCCCCTTCTGATACCTAAACCAGAATTTACTCCAAGTTTTTTTTTTAGGGCATGCTGTCATTCTTTCAATGTCAGTGACTTTGACTTCAAAGGAAAAGTGAAATCCCACTAGGCAACCCAAGAGAAGGGTGAATTGGGTTTCTTTAAAAACTTATTCTCTTTAAAAACTCTTTACAAAAATTATCCTAGTTTTAACTTTTCTCAATTAAGTTAGTTTGATTAATTAAGCTTAATAGTAATAATGTAAGCTTTATTCCCTATTTGATTTTATAACTTGATTAGAATGATGGGAGGCTTAATTAGCAAGAGATGAATATGCAATTTCAACTTAAGTGCTAATCACTCACTCAAGCAAGGATATGAATATTAAAGCACCTGCAAGAGAGAGTAAGAGAGATGTGTACCAATCACCAATCAAGAGGAGGTAGAGAGACAAGAGGCTTTGACACAATAGCTTTTATAGTGGTTCGGTCTTAAACCCAAGACCTACTCCACTCTTCTCAAGTTTGCTCTCCTTGAGGTATCCACTATCTTCCAAGGAACTTAAATACGGCGTTCCTTTCGCCTTGTACAATCCGAGCGTCCAAGCTCCAAGGGTCTTAAATATGGCGTCATTTGTTACCAAATACAATGAAGAGAAGAAGATGTTGCTCACTTGCCTCTAGATAGGCTAATACAAAGTAAAGCTCGCAATGCACTCTCAAAGATGATTACAAGTAATGCCTAAACCAATCTCAAATGATTTTCTCAAATCAAGGCACAAGAGGTTGGTGAGAGAAAATTAACCCAAAAATAGTTTCAAGTAGTTTTCTAGGGTTCTTTAGAGTTGGAGCATATTCATATTGTGTTTTGGATCCTTTGAATGGGTATATATGAAGTCCCAACTCCATGTGACCGTTTGGGGGACAAAACAGTCAAAACTGAGTCAAATAGTCAACTAGCCGTTGGCTCTCCAACTGCTATATTTTTTTGAACAAATACACTGCTCGGAGTTCTGAGGGTATTCTCGGAGTTCCGAGAAACCAAACAGAGATTTAATTTTAAGAGTCTGGAGCATTTCTCAGAGCTTCGAGAATTTTCTCGGAGTTCCGATCTCGGAGCTCCGAGAATAAGTCTCGGAGTTCCGAGACTGGATTTCCAGCAATCAGTGTCCAACTTCAAAAATTCATATCTCCTTCATTTCTCATCGAATTTCGACGTTCTTATACTGTACGGATATGAGAAAAATGAGAGCTATCTGTTAAAAATAATTTCTTAAACAAGTATGATAGGATTTAGTTGCTGGTCCAGGTTGTTCACTTGCAACTCTATTTTTTTTAATGTTGTGTTGAATGCCATATGGGACCCAACATGTTGGTGCACCACCATGGCCATTCACTTATCCATTTAAGCCTTAAAGGGTGTGCTAGTCTCTTTGAAAATATATTTTTAGGGGTTTTAAGGTGTGCCTTGATCAAGAAAAAATACAAGAGAGAAAGGTGATACATACTACCATTCTAAGTTCTCTCTTGTTCTCTTGAGCTAATCTTCATTTAATCTTCAATGGTGTGCTTGGCTTGCTTTGGGATCTTCAAGGTTGAGCTTCTTTGCTTGACACCTTCAAAGGATGATGCCACCATTTGGTTCAAGCTCCTTTGCAAGTTGTTAATCCACAAGCTTTTGCCTTCATTGATCTTCCTTTGTTTGTTCAATGCTTTGAGATGGTTGTGTGGAACTTCTCCTTGGTTGATCCTCCAAGGTATGGTTTGTCCAAATATGCTCTAGCTCCTTTGTCCTTTGTTGGTTCAGCTTCAAGCATAGGCTATCAACGGTGTGTGCTAGCATGGATTGACATGTGAATTTCCTGTGTATAGCACAACACTCAAGGCAAACAATTAGTCCATAAAAGACTAATCAATTTGTGTTTGTTAATCATCAAAACAAGGTGATTGAATGAACCCATGGGGAACCCTTGGGCTAACAATCTTCACCTTTTTTATGATGACAAACCAAATTGATTAGAGAGGTGGGAGGATCCTCTTATGAGGATTAGATAAACAATGTAAGTATAACTACTCCCCCTCAACATATGCATGAGTTATATTTAACAAATTATAGTACAAGAATGGATATGATTATGGATTTAATCAATTACACAAATTATAGTACAATAATGCATATGATTATGGATCTAATCAATTACACAAATTCTCCCCCTTTTGGCATTAGCAAAAATGAAGGATTAAACATTTAAGCATAATACAAAAAAGCATCAAAGATATTCAGTGAGACTAGATTCTCACCTAGCTTCTTATCATGATTAGCCAATGAAATCAATGTATATATGGCATGATAAGAGACAACCAACGTAGGAAAGGAATAACACAAAACAAATCAAGGCTATGTTGGAAAAACAAAGAGACATTCTAATTTTAGCTTAAATTTTTAGGGTATATCATAGTATATGAATAAAACCAATATAAGTCTACCCTATGATCCATAATACATTAATAGATTAGCAAGTTAAAGCTTATATTTTACTTAACATGAAAGAAAACAAGCAAGTTTAAAGTTTAGCATGATAAGCCCCCAATTTGTTTGAATTCCTATTAGAATCTTATCATGAAGCGATGTGTAGTTATTTGTAGACACCCCATTTTGACCGGATCCAAGTTCATTGTGTTTGTGCGAAGCCCCATCCAATCACCGAGCTAGGATCTTAAATTGCATCGCAAGTTAGGTTAGGGTCTCACCAGGCCCCCCGCCAAATTTTATCAAAATCCGACCCGATTTGTCAAATAAGACAAGGCAAGAGAGTGAGCGCAATGCAGGCCTAAAGGGGGATATTTTATCCATATCAGGGGGTGACTCAGGGAGATTGAGTGATGAGAAGTGGGCTGTTCGGAAGCATGAAAAGGGTCAAATATACCCTTATATTTTCTAGGGTTGTTTTCGCTTTGGCCACCCCTTGTTGTGTATAAAGAGTAGTCACTAATACCTAAGGGGGTTGTCCAGAAGAAATGAAGGGAGGGTCAATAATGTCATCCTATATATGCTTGAGGTTCGAAAGGAGGGTGAATAAGCCAGCATGGGACCAAGCCAAGTTCGAGCGCCCATCATTTTGGTGGTGCGCTCATCAGCTGGGGGAGTGCCAATATAGATTTTTGGTGTTTAATATATAAAGCAACAAGAAAAAGAAAAAAAGGACTGCTCATCTTCTCGTGAAAACAGAGAGGGAGAGAGGCAGAGAGAGGGAGGGATAAGGATTAGTGGGTTTTCTTCTCCAGCAACGGTGCCGGAGCTCCGACCGCACCGCCATCTCTCCCACCTCCAAGCTCCGACCGCACCGCCATCTCTCCCACCTCCAAGCTCCGACCGCACCGCCATCTCTTCCACCTCCAAGCTCCGATTGCACCGCCATCTCTCCCACCTCCAAGCTCCGGCCGTATCTTTGCTAGATTCCAGATCTGAGATCTGAAATCCCAGATTTGAAATCTGAAATCTCAGATCTGAGAAAGGAGGGAGAGAGGAAGAGTGAGTGTAAAAGAGAGAAAGAGAAGTAGAGAGAGGGGATTTTAGCCGAAGAGAGAGAGAGAGATTCTATCCTTCTTCTCCGGCAATCTCGCCAGAGATCCGACCAGCATCGCCCTTACCTCCAGCAGATCTTTATCCTCAGCCACTCCTTTCTTTGCCTCTCTGATTTCTCCTTTTTTTTCTTTTTTTTTTTAGAACTTAGAAACTAGGGTTTCTGTGAGAAGAAAAGGGCTGATTGTTAGGGTTTGAGTTGGGTAGAAGAAAAAGGAAGGCTGAGATCTAAGTTGTGGCTATTAGGAGGTTAAGAGGAGAGTTTCTAGGATTTTGAAGAAGAGAAAAAGAGGGTTCGAGCACCACCACCTCAATTTTGATGCTCCGATCATCAATTCTGCTCATTAGTTCCAATATCTCTTCCTTCTTCGGTCACTGGATTTCGCTACAAATCCGATCTAGAGCTTGTATTTGGGTTTGTCATTTTTGTCCCCTAGCAGTTCAAGGCCTACCACCATCTCGTTATACATCTGATCGATTTATCATCAATCCCAGGCATCACTGCCATAATATCTACGGTTTGGGCTTTATCACTGTTCGAGGAGACCACTTCAGGTATATCATTTTGTTTCAATATGAATTTTTAGCATCAGGATTTATGAATATTGCTATGGATTTATTAATTTTCATGGAATCTCGTAAGTAATACTCTGGACCTGATGGCTTTCATAAGAATTTTACATGCTTGTGCTCTATATCTGTTTGTTTTCATGGAGTTTTACGAAAAATGCACTAGATCTGTTTGTTGTGGGGAAATTTGTGGATATTGTTGTGGAGCTGATTGTTCTCATAAAAGATAAATGAAGCAATGTTTCATAAGGATTGTGGCTTGGTGTCGAACATGTGTTAAGTCAATGTGAAATTCTTTGAAAAATGGTATCGAGTGTTACAGTTTTGGCCAACATTAAAGTGTTCTGGAAATCAATTAGTTTGCATGTGAGGGTTATGCTTTATTCATATCCATATACTCTTCTTTACCTACAAGTATGTTTGGATTTTAAAAGATTTTGTTTTAAAGGGGATTTTGGAGTGTAACTGTCGTCCTATAGTTTTCTATGCTTTATGGTCATGATTTTGGATGATGTTCCGAGATCATACATTTTCCTTTTGATTGTCTCAGCCCAAGCCCAACCTCAGGGGACTTGCTCAGTCTTAGTAGAGCTTCCCCTCTTTTATTTAGAGACTTCTCTAGTCTTTTAGAAACCTTTAAGTGGTAGTTTCTCTTCCTCATTTAGGAAACCATTGTGGTCTTATTAGCGAGTTCCGTGCTAGGAGACACACTCTGTCTCATTGAGGTAGTTCTCTTTTGGAGACACGCCTCATTTTGGACCTACCCTTAGGGAGGTCGCTTTAGTTTGGTTGGGAGTATACCCATAGGAGGCATGCCTTGCCTCATTTATAGAGCCCCTATTTGGAGACAAGCCTTGTCTCATTTGGAGGGTTTTTCATTTTTAGAAGGCTTACCCAGTCTTATGTTGGAGCAACTCCTTTTAGAGAGTCTTTGACTCACTCCTCCTTTAAATTGTAGTATTAGAGGGCATTTGGCTCATTTATCTTCGTTAGTGATTTTTATTAGATAGTCGTTGGCTCGCTCATCCTTTGGATGGCATTGTTAGAGAGTCATTGACTCCCTCGTCCTTCAGGTAGTGTTGTTAGAGAGTCTTTGACTCAATTGTCTTTAGGTGGTTATTAGAGAGTCTCTGACTCATTTGTCCTTAGTAGAGAGTCTTTGACTCGGTTATCTTGCTTAGCAGTATTATCGGAGAGTCTTTGACTTATTCATCTTTTCGTGGTGTTATTAAAGGGTCCCTGACTCATTTGCACCCCTCTTTAGTGTTATTAATTAGGAGTTTCTCCTTTAGATTTGTCATTATTCCACTTAGATTAGAGACTAACTCAGTCTTATTAGAGCTCTGCTTGTTTGAGATCTTAGATTCATTTTCTCTGTTCTTGGGACACTTCTTTACGTGTTGTGGTTTGTCTCTTTGAGACGCTTGTTGTTTGTTCGGGGTTTCCCCTTTTGATTTAGGGCTTTGCCCTAGTTTGTGGTTATGCTTGTGTGTTCCCTTGAAGGGTGAAAAGCTTTAAGCTTCAAAAACATTTGAAAAGCTTTAAAATCCAAAAACATTGAATATTTTAAAACTCAAAAAACATTAGAAATTTAAAACATTAAAAACATTCGAAAAAACCTTAAAAAGGCCTAAAGTGTTAAGTATTTTAGAAGTAATAATTATGAGAGTTCATTTCGAACTACGTTGGCTTGATCCTCTTCCACGAGGTACATAGTGCAGCTTGGGATACATATCCTAAGTCCAGCCAAACTTTGTAAATAAATGCTTTAACCTTTTTTTCTTCAAAGCCTTGTTTTCAACAAGATCTTCCTCTAGAGTTAGGAGTTTGTCCTAGATAGAGAGTTTTAGAGTTAGGAGTTCGTCTTTGATTTGTTGTGTGCTTGTTTGTGTTTGTTTTAGAGTTAGGGGTTTGTCCTAGAGTTATAGGAGCGCCTCCGTCCGGTCAGTGAGCGATTCACATCGCCGACTGATGACTAGAATAGGATGTGTTAGTCAACCCTTTGTTTTCCTTAGGAAATACAGCCTAGTTACACATAGGTTGTAGGAACCACCTGCATTAGCTTAGGGCTAACCTGCATTTAGTTAGGGCATATAGGGTGTCCTAAAATCTACAATTCACTAGAATTTAAATAATCGTTCAAGAAGCTTTAATAATTAGTCCGGTCTTTTAGATCGAGTCTAAGATAGAGGTCTAGGTGTCTTAGGCATTCTAGCTTAGAATAGGCGCGAAGAACTACGTTGCCTTGATTCTCGTGGAGGCGGGGATACGTAGGCTTCTTTGGATAAACATCAAACCATCCGAGGACTCGGGCTAAATCATTTAGAGTCTTAGGGTTTGTTATGTTGTGTGTTTTGTTGTGTTTTCTTACTTTCTTGTGCAGACCCTGTACCTGTAGCTGTAGCATGCATGTGTTTGTCCACCAGAACTCAGACACCAGTTAGGTATATCACTCATAACCTAGTTGTGATTAGGCGACGCATTTTTTTATTTTATTTTGTATGTGCTTATTATTTCATCCCCTGGTCATGCATGATTAGGTAGACGTCTTCTCGGGGATATTTTGTTCCCATTTCACGTGATTTTACCCAAAATTCTTTGGAGTTAATAATAAATGGCATAAGAGACCAAGTGTTCGCACTCGGGCGAATTGGGGGTGCTCTTTGGACCTTCTCCATTCGTCATCAGGCACGGACCTTCTGTATCACTGGTTATCTGTTGGAAACAGAGCATTTGTTTTGGTTCCATGGCGTATCCATGGATGGCGACTCTGAGTTATTTTCAGGTACATCTTCGTTTCGAGCCCTGGCTCCGGATCAAGATGTATCTCTTTCTTTTTGTATCGCCACTCATGCTATGCTGTGAGGGTGGCACCTGTTTCGAGAGTTCCTTGGTAGAGCTCTCCTTCACGTTGTGGAGATCCAGAGGGTGTTAGGGACCCGTTCCCTCACCGTCCTCGGATCGGGGTCCACATTATTATATCAAGTAAAACCTGTCATGATAAGCAAGAATATATATAATGAAAGTTAAGAACTCCTCATTTTGAATTGTCATGCATATGGTTACCTTTTAGCACATTTCATGACAAGATAGTGAGGTATATCATGGGTATATGAGTGAAAAATTAAAAACACACATGATGACCATTCAACTTCATAGAAATTAGGATGAGCAAGTGTAATATACTTCTATGAATGAGAATCAATAGTGATATTAAGGTTTTAGCACAAAATTCAAAAAGTTGATCATGAAATCCCTTTTTTTGTTAAAGATATGCAAGTTAAAGCACAAATATGTGGAAAATATCAAAATGGATAATCCACACAAGTCATTATAGTACATACGATTCTAAATATAACACTAGTAAGCTTTCCCCCTTTGTCTTTGTCATTGGCCTTGGGTGAAACCTATATGACAAGGATGACATGCCACAATAGGCTAAAGGTATGAAAGTGAATATATGGCCAACAAAGAAACTTATAATGATTATATATACTAAATAACTTTAGAAACACATGATAAGGATGTCTAATTATAGAAAATAAGATAAACAACTTTAAGAAAAATCCTATGAAAGAGATTCTAGGGAATACACAAGGTAGACTACTAGAATGGAAACTTATCCTTGGAATGACAATTACCACATGTTAATACCAAAATGATACCAAATGAAATCAAATAGATGCTCCAAGGTAAGTATGAGGCCTAATGGTTATGACCTTAAAATCTAGGCTATGGGCTTACTTGTCTTAAACTCAGAATACACATACAAGCACAAGACAATGCCAAAAGACACATATGGAGCAACCATACTCCAAATGAGTGAACTATTCATATAAGAGATAATATACACATTAGAATTCATATGATAAGCCTCTAGGGACAAGATCTAACTTTTAAGCTCCCCCTTTGAAAAAGAATCATACAATGTATGACTCCAAAGGGTGTCCTAACATAGACTCCAAGAGATTTTGGATATTTTCCTTTGATACCAAATAAGACTCAATCCTTGGGCAACAATTGACACTTACACTTTAAGTGTTGGTTTATCATGATAAGAATAAAGCCATAATCTAGCTCATCATGATAAACAATCTTAGCACAAAAGAATTGCAATTTAAGCTCATGCTCCCCCTAAATGTGATACAAATTTCTACAATTTTAAATTTTGCTTCCCTTAAGTATATATCATATAAACTAGATAGAAAGATCACACAACAACATATACCTATCCATGTTTGAGATGGTGGCATAAGGCCATATGATTAAGTGTTTTAATTAGATGAAGGTACCGTCTCCATCTTTGGAACTAAGAAGGCTAAGGGTACCAATTGAGTAGCTTTTAAGGTTAATGTTTGACATCTCATACATGTGAGTACCATACAAAACAAGAGATGATAACTATAGATTACTTATTTATACCAATCAATGCTCAAATCTATAAAACTTAGACATAGAGAAATGGACCATTAAGGAATCAAGTCTAAGAGATATCCATGGCTCATGAGTGGGAGTGTATCTCATGAGGAAGGTATGATCAAAATCAAGGCTTCCATGGATAGACAACAAGGTTTGGACACAAAGAAGACATTACAAGGAAAATACAAGGTCCAAATACCTACATCCTACATCCACAACCACTTATGTAATGACAAGGCATTTAATTTCTTAGTTTTGCTATAAATGATATATAAATGACGTTAAGTACCAAATAATCTAGCAAAAGCCAATTTTGTCCAAACTATAGTTCAAATATGAAAGATATACTCTTATGGGTTTAACTTGAACTCATGGGCAATGAAGAGGTTGATATTCATGTAAGATCAATCATAGTTTTCACATTAAGTGCTCTATTGTGATTTTACATATGGATGACTGCTAAGTGCAAAAGGATCTAAGTCTTACTGAGTGCACTTAGAGTAGTATATATAGATACATAAGAATCAAACACTATAAGTCTATAGTATCTATATGTGTTTCTTTTGAAAAAGATGTGATCATTAAAACTCATATGAGGCTAGATGCAAGGAAATAATAATGTGACATCTAGCATCCAAATAAGCACAATTGATATAGCATTTAATCTTAAGGCTAACTAGATACATGGGAATCAAATATATTGTATCTAGAAGCATAGTTTTCATAAAATTTAACAATTTTAGCACAACATAGACTAGATATCAAATGGGATATCTAGGGAACCTTTTCCAATAGATTTTACACTTAAATATAGCATGTCAAAGTCTTATTGTAAATAAGTTTAAGCACATGGACTTTGAATTCTAAGAAGAGATTTTTAATTTAAGCACAAGCATGTATAGATACATGGAATCAAAATAAGAATAAGCACATTGTATCTATTCGTCTATCAACCAAATTTCTCAAATGATATTCAAGTTATAGCACATACCCCAAATCTACGAAGCATGTAGAATGCCTCAAGTAGGGGGTTTTGGAACCCAAACCATCTTGGGCCCAACTAAGTTTGTGTGATGTAATTAGTCTTTTCTAACCCACACAAACTTAGAGCTTTTTACAAATCTAAATCTACATCTAGATTTGTAATGTCCTAATCTACCACAATAATCACAAGACATGGAAGAATAGGTATAAGGACTAGAAGAACATGATGAATACAATAATGCATATGGTGACAATTATGTTTAGCTTTTTCTTCTTGTAGACAATAGTTTTCCAACTCAAGTTTCTCATTCTCGGTTTTCAAATCAGTTATTTCCCTTTTTAAGTTTATTGATTCAAGAGATGAGAAAACTCTATTTCTATCTTCTTCTTCATTGATAACTTTAAGTTTTTCAATAAATCAAGGTTTTTCTTTTCAAGTTCATTTGAAATTGATTTGAGAAATTTTTTAAGTGATTGATTATTTGTGGTTTGTAGTTCAAATTGATCATTAAGTTTAACATAGTTATTCACAAGATCTTTATAATTAGGAGGCACAAAACCATCTAACTCATTATCACTTAAATCACCATTTTCTTCATTTTGATTTTCAAGAGCAATCAAGCAAATATTTTCTTTGAAATTGTTTTCTAATGAAATCCAAATTTCTTTAGCATTTTTGCATGAAGAAACTTTTTCAAATAGATGTGAGGGCAAGGAGCAACATAAGGAAATCATGGCTTTTGAGTTAAGAGAAAATAATCTTTTATCATAATCACTAATTCTCTTAGATTTGAAATTTAAAACAAAGCCATTTTCAATTGATTTAAGCAAGTCTTTATCTAGACTCTTTAGATAAGACCTCATATGAATCGACCAAGATCCACAGTTGGTTCCATCAAAACAAGGAAGTCTAGAAGCCATTAGGTTGCCAATATAGATCTTTTCTCTTGAAGAAATTTAAAAGTTCAAAAATCTATATAAGAGCATTTAGCTCTGATACCAAGTGAAATTCCACTAGGCAACCTAAGAGGGGGGTGAATTGGGTTTCTTTAAAAAACGTATTCTCTTTAAAAACTCTTTACCAAAATTATCCTAGTTTTAACTTTTCTCAATTAAGTCAGTTTGATTAATTAAGCTTAATCGTAATGATGTAAACTTTATTCCCTAGTTGATTTTATAACTTGATTAGAATGATGAGAGGCTTAATTACCAAGAGATAAATATGCAATTTCAACTTAAGTGCTAATCACTCACTCAAGCAAGGATATGAATATTAAAGCACCTACAAGAGAGATGTGTACCAATCACCAATCAAGAGGAGGTAGAGAGACAAGAGGCTTTGACACAATGGCTTTTATAGTGGTTCGGTCTTAAACCCAAAACCTACTCCACTCTTCTCAAGTTTGCTCTCCTTGAGGTATCCACTATCTTCCAATGAACTTAAATATGGTGTTCCTTTCTCCTTGTACAATCCGAGCGTTCAAGCTCCAAGGGTCTTAAATACGGCGCCCTTTGTTGCCAAATACAATGAAGAGAAGAAGATGTTGCTCACTTGCCTCTATATAGGCTAATACAAAGTAAAGCTCACAATGCACTCTCAAAGATGATTACAAGTAATGCCTAAACCAATCTCAAATGATTTTCTCAAATCAAGGCACAAGAGGTTTGTGAGAGAAAATTAACCCAAAAATAGTTTCAAGTAGTTTTCTATAGTTCTTTAGAGTTGGAGCATATTCATATTGTGTTTTGGACACTTTGAATGGGTATATATGAAGTACCAACTCCATGTGACCGTTTGGGGGGCAAAACAGTCAAAACTGGGTCAAATAGTCAACTAGCCGTTGGCTCTCCAACGGCTATATTTTTTGAAGAAATACACTGCTCGGAGTTCCGAGCTCAGAGCTCCGAGGGTATTCTCGGAGTTCTGAGAAACCAAACAGAGATTTAATTTTAAGAGCCTGGAGCATTTCTCAGAGCTCCGAGAATTTTCTCGGAGTTCCGATCTCGGAGCTCGGAGAATAAGTCTCGGAGTTCCGAGACTGGATTTCCAACAATCAGTGTCCAACTTCAAAAATTCATATCTCCTTCATTTCTCGTCGGATTTCGACGTTCTTATACTCTACGGATATGAGAAAAATGAGAGCTATCTGTTAAAAATAATTTCAAAATTATTTGAAAATATTTTAAACAAGTTATGATAGGATTTAGTTGCTGGTTCAGGTTGTTCATTTGGAACTCTGTTTTGTTTAATGTTGTGTTGAATGCCATATGGGACCCAACATGTTGGTGCACCACCATGGTCATTCACTTATCCATTTAAGTCCTTAAAGGGTGTGTCAATCTTGAAAAATATATTTTTACGGGCTTTAAGGTGTGCCTTGATCAAGAAAAATTACAAGAGAGAAAGGTGATACATACTTCCATTTTAAGTACTCTCTTGTTCTCTTGAGCCAATCTTCATTTGATCTTCAATGGTGTGCTTGGCTTGCTTTGGGATCTTCAAGGTTGAGCTTGTTCTCTTGACACCTTCAAATGATGATGCCACCATTTGGTTCAAGCTCCTTTGCAAGTTGTTGATCCACAAGCTTTGGCCTTCATTGATCTTCCTTTGTTTGTTCAATGCTTTGAGATGGTTGTGTGGAACTTCTCCTTGGTTGATCCTCCAAGGTATGGTTTGTCCAAATATGCTCTAGCTCCTTTGTCCTTTATTTGGTTCATCTTCAAGCATAGGCTATCAATGGTGTGTGCTAGCATGGATTGACATGTGAATTCCCTGTGTATAGCACAACACTCAAGGCAAACAATTAGTCCATAAAAGACTAATCAATTTGTGTTTGTTAATCATCAAAACAAGGTGATTGAATGAACCCATGGGGAACCCTTGGGCTAACAAAAAGAAAAACGAACAAAAGGAGGAATAGATTTCAAATGACTCAACCAAAGAAAACTCCTATTGGTCTAGGGACTCGACTCACTTTCAACTCACTCTTGGATCTGATGTGTTATTTTTCAAGGGTATGGTTTAGCCACTCTTAGAATATTTCGAAGACCATATTAAGAGATACTAATTTTCTCCATCGGTATTTCCGTCATGGTTATTATCTCCTTCGGATTGCTCAGTTTCGATGGCCCTAGTTTAGATGGGTGTCAAAGTAAGCTTGCCGGCGCTACTTGGACTCTGAGATTTTGCCCTAATTAAAGACTGTTTCTCCATCTCACTGATTCGCTTCTTGCAGGAAGTCATTGCTATTGACCATTGAGGATTTGACTTGCTCTTTTAGGGAAGACAATGTCATTGACTAGATTGCCTTTTCAGATTTTCAATCTGGCGAACCACTTGCCCTAACTTTTGTCTGGATCGCCCTTTTGGATTTTCGGCCCAGCCGATTTGACACCCTGACTTTTGCCTAAGTCAACATTTTGGTTGTCGACTTAGCGAGTGAATGACCCTAACTTTTACCTAGGCCGCCCTTTCGGGTTTTCAACCTAGCGGGTCTTCAGACTCCATTATTTTTCTTTCTTTCTCTTGTTCGCCTTGAACCTCTGCATGTTGCACCAAAAGGACTTTCTAGGTGGGCTTGGATTCGAAAGGGTTGGATATTTCTTTGGTTCTTAGGATTTCAATCGGATCTGATCTAGCCAGATTGCCTACGTACCCCAAAAATGGAGGATCAGGTCCGCATAGTTCGCTTTTGGGTTTAGCCAAGAATGGTTTAGCTTTGGGGTTTAGCAAAGAATGGTTTAGCTTTTAGCTTCAAAAGATTGAAAGGAAATAATTTGGCTTTTATTCCAAAGGTTGACCGAACCTGAATTGATCAAGTTACCTACGTACCCTGTAGAAAGGGATCAGGTCTGCGCAGTTCAAACAAAAAATGCCCCTGGTTTGTTGGGTGTTTGAAGGAAATGTTTGATTTAGCTTTCTGACTCGAAGGGGTTTGCAAACAGATTTGTCAAACTTGGGATTTTTACTTTTGAAGGTTCAAACGGCCAAGGATGGCTTTCTAGTGTTCTGGCGTACAAGCTTCTGAAGTGATTGAGGTTCAACAGCTTTGAATCCTTCTTCTTCTTCTTTTTGAAGAGTCCAGCGGCATTCCCAGGCAAGACTTCGATTAGGATGCACAAGCTCATCTAATTGAGTTCCCACTTGTCTCTACGATCATGATCTGATGCTCAGGATTCTACGACTCTGGGTCTTCCCTATATACTGAAGATGATTTAAACCCGACTCCACTTCTTGGGATTCCGATATTTCTAAGGAGTTGACGCCACTTCTTGGGACTCCTTTTTTGCTCTGGATTCTATCTTTTTTTCGTTCTTTTTCTTTTTTCTCTTCACTTCTTTTTTTCTTTTTTTGTTTGGATGTCGGGAAGGCCCAATGCTCTAACTTGAAATTTCATCGGAATTGCATGGCCCAAGTATTCTTTTGGGGCTCATGTTCTATGATTGCGACTTTGTTGTGTGAGAGTCTTCTCTCAATCTTTTCACTATCTTCACTTGGTGTTTAATGTTCCTCTTTTGAAATTTTCACTTCCTCGACCTGATTTCAAAAGCTGAGGGAGACTTACATTGAACAGTGCCAGGGTACGCTCCCAGTTTATCCTCGTAGGACCAAGCAAGACTTCCTTGAACCCTCTAAATAGGTTTATCGATTCTTCGCACTCTTCGGGAGATAAAGTTTTGACAATCCATATTTTTCAAGTCTCGAATTTCGATACCACTATCCACTGTTTCGATTTCATCTTCAAGTGGCTTTGCTCGACGCTCTTCCTCTCGTTTGACCATCTTTCATATCTCGAGGGGAATTTCGTCGGCATCCTCGTCCGATGAGGGTGTCTTTGTTTGTTTATTAACATTAGATCCAAGAGCGAATACACAAGAATATTGACAACACTGGAATCATATGTGCAACTCATAGAAGATTTCAAGTACATCAGTGATAATTGACGCGCCATGATGGGCTCTACACCAAACTCAACAGAGGACTGGTACATCAGTTATAATTTGATGCGCCACAATGGGCTCTACACTAAACTCAACAGAGGACTGGACACTGACTCACAATAAGAAAGATCAACAGACACAACACACTTAGACTTGACATTGACACAATTATTTAGACATACCCACTTTGACAAGAGAGTTGGTATGCATCCGACAAAGAACAAATTTCAAAGATGTGACACTTTTTTATAGGCGATGGACTAGCGCTGAAAGTTCATGGATAGCGTGCCTTCCTCCATGATGGTGATGACTATGGAGTTCGACCTTGGAATAGGAATCTCGAACGGAGCGGCTTCTTTGGTTTCTATTGACCCATCTCAAATTGTTCTTTAGCACCTAACAATGGCAAGGCTTTCTCTGGCATGATGTTTTCAAGGAGTTCAAGCTATGACATCTTTCTTTTTCCTTCTCATTCATTTTCCAGCCCCGGGATGGTACAAGTAAAGGTCGTAAGATCTATGAAGGGTTGAATGGGTGGAATGGTTCCTATGGTGGGTGAAAGAGATGCAATATGATTAGGTGCATTGAGTTCTAGAAGAATGAGGAGATCCCCGTCTATCAGGTCCTGGATTTCATCATCATTTCTCTCATTTCGGACAAAATATCATTGGATTCAACCATCTATTCTGGGTGAGAGGAATCAGCTACAGCAAACTGGCGGAACCAATCTTGTTTAGAGTCGGAAGCTTTTTGTGAGATATGATAGCGGACAGGGTAAGACTCCTGTTATGGAATTAACAAGCACTCGGCTCAATGCGAAGTAATCACATGGCAATGTAATGCTCAAGCTGAAATAAAGGTAGCACAAACACTTCCTTCCCTTGGATAAAATCCAACAGCATAACGGCTCTTGAATTCAAAGAGCATGTTGGATGGCAAAGAGCAACATAAAGCAATCATGGCTTTTGAATTCAAAGAAAATATTCTTTTATCATATTCACTAATTTTTCTAGATTTTGAGTTTAGTGCAAAGCCTTTTTCAATTACTTTTAATAATTCACTATCTAGATTCTTTAGATAAGACCCCATACGGATCGACCAAGATCCAAAGTCGGTTCCATCAAAACAAGGAAGTCTAGAAGCCATTAGGTTGCCAATATAGATCTTTTCTCTTGAAAAAATTTGAAAGTTCAAAAATCTTTATAAGAGCCTTTAGCTTTGATACCAAATGCAATCCCAATAGGCAACCCAAGAGGGGGAGGGAATTGGTTGTCTTATAAAAGATTTTATCCTTTTAAAAACTTTTGCAAGATTATTTAGTTTTCAAAAGCTTAAGTTAATTATTTAAGAGACTTTTGAAAATCCTAGTTGATTATTTTCTTTTTAATCTTTTTATCAAAATACTTGGTGGATGATTAAAGATTACAAATATTATGTAAATCCCACAACAAGATAAAGGAATAAGATGAGTAGTTTCTTTTAGGCTTTTTATCAAACACTTAGTGGAACCTTAGTTGATCTACTCTCTTTAAAACACTTTGTGGATTGTTCATGTAAACTTAATTAATAAGAATAAAGGGGCTAATTAGCAAGGTACTAGATAAGCAAGTTAGTTATCAATGCTAACTACTCACTCAATTCTAAGTGTATAAATGCAAGCACAAATAAGACTGAGGATGAGTGAGAGATAGACAAATACTAACACAAGTGACACAAAGATTTATAGCAGTTCGGCCAACGGCCTACTCCACTCTTCTTATGGTCGCACTTGAAGATTTTCACTATTGAGACCTCCACGACGCCCGACTCTGAGGCTTTTACAACCCAAGAGAATTAAATGAGGATGCTCTGCCACATTTACAATGTCTCTCCTACACGGCCGATAACCAAACTCTTCCAAGGAACTTACACGGCATTCCTTCCACCAAGTTTACAACAAATAAGAAGTAACAAGCTCTCTTGCCTCTTTGTAGGCTAATACAATGTAAAACTCACAATACACTCTAAAAAATGATTACAAGTAATGCCCAATTCATTCTCAAAAGAATTCCTCAAGATCAAAGTACAAGTGAGATAAAGAGATATTTTACCCAAAAATAATGGCCAAATGATTTTCAAGGGTTTAATTGAGCTGGGGAATGTTTATCTGGTGTTTTGGAGCCTTTGAATGGGTATATATGAAATCCCAACTCAATATAACCGTTTCAGGGGCAAAACAGTCATTTTCGGGTCAAACAGTCAACTAGCAGTTGGGCCATAACGGCTTTTTTTTTTGTTCCAAGTTATTTTCTCGGAGCTCCGATAAATTGTCTCGGAGTTCCGAGAATAATTCTCGAAATTCCGAGACTGGTTTTCCAACAATATGCTTCCACCTTGAAAAATTCATATCTCATTCAGTTCTTGTCGGATTTCGACGTTCTTATACTCTACGGATATGAGAAAAATGAAAGCTATTTGTTAAAAATATTTTAAAAAATATTTAAAAATATTTTAAATAAGTTTTGATAGGATTTAGTTGTTGCCTTCGGAACTCGGTTTTTGTTCAAATGCGATGGAATGTCATATGGGTCCCGACATGTTGGTACACCACCATGACCATTCACTTATCCATTTAAGTCCCTCTTTAAGCTTATTGGTCTCTTTGAAAAATATATTTTTAGGGATTTTAAGATGTGCCTTGATCAAGAGAAAATACAAGAGAGAGAAATACATTTTACCATTTTGACCACTCTCTTGAATGAACTCTTGAGGTAGCCATTGCTTGATCTTCTCTTTGACTGCATGGCTTGCTTTGGGATCTTCAAGGTTGAGCTTCTTTGCTTGACACCTTCCAAGGATGATGCCACCATTTGGTTCGAACTCCTTTACAAGTTGTTGATCCACAAGCTTTGGCCTTCATTGATCTTCCTTTGTTTATTTAATACTTTGAGATGGTTGATGTTGAGCTTCTCCTTGATTGACCCTCCAAGGCATGATTGATCCAAGTATGCTCCAGCTCCTTTGACATGTGTTTGGTTCATCTTCAAGCATAGGCCATCAATGGTGTGTGCTAGCATGGATTGACGTGTGAATTACCTGTCTATAGCACAACACTCAAGGCAACATATCAGTCCATAAAAGACTAATCAATTTGGGTTTGTTGATCATCAAAACAAGGTAAGAGGATGAGCCCTTGGGTTTACAATCTCTCCCTTTTTTATAATGACAAACCAAATTGATTAGATAGGTCGGAGGAACCTCTTGTGAGGATTAGATAAACAATATAATTATTACTACTCCCCCTCAACATATGCATGAGTTATATTTAATAAGCTATAGTACAAGAATGCATATGATTATGGATCTAATCAGTTACACAAATTCTCCCCTTTTTGGCATTAGCAAAAAGGAAGGATTAAACATTTAAACACAATACATAAAGCATCAAAGATATTCAGTGAGACTAGATACTCCCCCTAACTTCTTATCATGATTTACCAATTAAAATCAAAGTATATATAGCATGATAAGAGCATAACAACATAGGAAACGAATAAACTAATACAAATCAAGCCTATGTTAGAAAAACAAAGAGACATTCCAATTTTAGCACAAAGTTTTACGGTATATCTTAGTATATGTATAAATTCAATATAAATCTACCCTATGACCCATAATACAATAATAGATTAGCAAGTTAAAGCTTATATTATACTTATCATGAAAGAAATTAAGCAAGTTTTAGACTTAGCATGATAAGCCCCCTTTTTTTTATGAATTCCTTATATAATCTTATCATGAGGTAATGGATTAATTATGATGTAAAAACTATCATGAAAAGCAAGAATATATGGATAGCCAAGTGGATTAATTAAGAACATTTTCTAAATTTGTCATGCATAAAGATAACTATTTACTACTTTCATGACATGACAGTGAGCTTTATCATGGGTATATGGATAGCCAAGTGGAAATACACATGATAAGCATTCAAATTCATAGAAATTAAGATAAACAAGTTTGATTTACTTCTATGAATGTACATCTAGAAAGACATGGAATTTTTAGCTCTTGTTTAAAAGGATAGATCATTTAAGCTCCCCTTTTTTTTGAGAAGATATGCAAGTTTGAGCACAACTAGTGGGGATATGTTTGAATGGACAATGTAAGCATCTCACAATGATCATATAAACATAAAAATAGCAAAGATTAGCTCCCCCATTAGCATTTGTCATTAGCCTTAGATAAAACCTATGAATTAAGGCATGACAAGACACAAAGGCCAAAGATATGGCAATTGAATAGTTGGCCAACAAAACTTATCCTTGTAATAGATGATAGCACATTCGATTATCCAAGATAAGTTTAAAGCTTAGAAGAATATGGCATTAAGACCTAGGCTATCGGCTTCTTGTCTTATATAAAACACATACTGGATGATGCCAATATAGGAACATAAGACAAGCCCAAACAACACACATGGAGCAACAATGCTCCAAATGAGTGCACTTATCATATGTGAAATGATAAACACATTAAGAAACATATGATAAGCTACTAAGGACAAAATTTGCCTTTAAAGCTCCCCCTTTGAAAAAGAATCATGCAATGCATGAATCCAAAGGATTGTCCTCACATACACTCCAAGGATTTTTGGATATATTTTTCAAAAGATACCAAGTTAGACTCAACCCTTGGGCTACAATGACACTTACTCTCTAAGTGTCGATTTATCATGATCAAAATGCTAGTCATAGTCTAGCTCATAATGATAAACAAGCATAGCACAAAAGATTTGTAATTTTTGACTCATGCTCCCCCTAAGTGTGATATCATTTCTACAATTTCAAATTTTGCTTCCCTTAAATATATATCATATAAAAAAAATAGGAAGATCGCACAAATATATACCTTTCCATGTTGAGATGTTGGCACAAGGCCACATGATTAGGTGTTTTAATTAAAATGATGGCACCGTTCCCTCAAGAGGGCATAAGTACCGATTGAATAGCTTTTAAAAATAGGTTTTACATCTCATACATGTAGGTACTATCAAACAAGGGGTGATAACTATAGAATATATAAAAGAATTTGAGCTCAATTCTATAGAACTTAGACATAGAAGAATAGACAATAAAGTATAATGTCTAAGAGAGAGATATTCATGGCTCATGAAGGTGAGAGTATACCTCATGAAAAAAATATGATCCATATCAAAGCATCCATTGATAGTCAACAATGTTTGGACAAGTTAATCATGACAAATGAAATCTAAGGTCCAAACATTTATTTCCTATATCCACAAACCACATATACACAGATAAGGCATAAGCACAAGGTGCATAAGCCCATAGAAAATCAAAGTGTATGGGAGACAAATGTTCCCATCACAAGGTATGTATATCAACCACAAAAGTGAATAAATGCCCAAATATGATTCTAGATTCAAAAGATATTTTCAATTTGATTCATACATTGAACCCAGACAAAATTTTTAACTTCCCTACATAATATACTCTTTTATGTATTGAGGGAGAGATCTAAGGATTTTAGAATATACATATATATATATATATATATGTATATCAAATAATACAAACCACCTTGGATACATGTATTCTAATACAGAAAATTTCATGACTCTTTGAACAAAATACATATAATATTACCTATTAGATTCAAGGTTCAACTTAGTCAAGAGAAGATATCCAATTAAGGCCTTTGGAACACACATACATATAACCCATCATAGACTTCACATTTAATGATAACCATTTAGTGTATAATAGGACACTCTAGAGAGTTCTGGTATGGAGGACAACTAGGTGTAAGGCAATATGTAACTATGCTTACTCACCCAAGGCATATAAAAATGTCTAATAATAGATTAGAATTTCTTAGACATGGCATTTAGCTACTTAGTTTTGCTAGAGATGACATATATAGCAATTCAAGTACTTAACAATCTAGCAAATGCCAAATTTGTCCAATCAAGAGTTCAAATTTTAAAAGATATGCACTTATTAGTTGAACTTGAACTCATGGGCAATGGTGTGGTGGATTTTCATGAAAGATCGATTATGGTTTTCACATTTAAGTTTTCTATGTGGCTATCATTTGTGGATGACTACAAAGTGCAAAGTGATACAAGTCATAATGTCTGCACTTAGAGTAGTACATATAGATACATAAGAATCAAACAATACAAGCCTATTGTATCTATAAATTACTTCTTCAAAAAGATGTGATCATGAAGCACAAACTAGATACAGATATATATATTATGATGTACACATTGTATCTAGAAGTATATTTTTCATAAGATTTAACACTTTAGCACAAATAGCTAGATATTGTGTTTTTAATCAAAACTAAGTCTAAAGTATCTAGCAAGCATATTTTGAAATGATTTTCACATTGAAGCACAAACATAAACTAGATATCAGCATGGGATATCTAGGGAACCTTTTCCATTAGATATTACAATTAAGTATAACATGTCAAAGTCTTATTGTAAATAAGTTTAAGCACAGACTTTGAATTCTAAAAAGAGATTTATCATTTAAGCACAAGCATGCATAGATATGTGGAATCAAAATAAGAATAAGCACATGGTATCTATATAACCAAATTTATCAAATGATATTCAAATTAAAGCTCATACCCATAAATCTAAGATTAGCAACATATAGATCATATTGGGGGTTTTAGAACCCAAACTATGTTAGTTCCACTCAAGTTTGTCCTATGAGATGAATCTTTTCTAACCCAAACAAACTTGTTACTTTTTACAAATCTAAATCTACGTCTAGATTTGTAATGTCCAAATTTACCACAATAATCGCAAGAAGCATATAAGTAGGTAGATGGACAGGATGAACAATATGATCTACAAGAGTGAATACAAACATGTTTAGCTTTTTCTTGTAGAAAATGATTTTCCAACTCAAGATTTTCATTCTTCAATTTTCATTTTCAAGTGATTTATTTCATGAGATGAAGATATCTTTACTTCATCTTCTTTTTCCATCAAGATTTTGAGTTCCTCCATTAATTCAAAATTTTTCTTTTTAAGAATATTGTTATCTTCAATCAACTTATTTTGTTCATTTAGCAACTTTTGATAGTCATTTTCAAGATTTTCAAATTCCTTAGAAATTGAGTTGAGAGACTTTTAAGTGTTTTATTCTTGAAAACTTCACGATTTAAAGTAATATTTAGTCTTTCACATCCATCAATAAGTTCATCAAAAGTAGGAGGTTCAACACTATCTAAATCAACATTTTCTTTATTTTTGTCTTCTATTGCCATCAAGCATTTTACATTAAAGGTATTTTAAAGTGAGGTCCATATTTGTTTAGCATTTTTACAATTAGATATTTTGTCAAACATGTAAGATAGCAAACAGCAACATAAAGCAATCATGGCTTTTGAATTCAAAGAAAATATTCTTTTATCATATTCACTAATTTTTTTAGATTTTGAGTTTAGTGCAAAGCCTTTTTCAATTACTTTTAATAATTCACTATCTAGGCTCTTTAGATAAGACCTCATACGGATCGACTAAGATCCATAGTCGGTTCCATCAAAACAAGGAAGTCTAGAAGCCATTAAGTTGCCAATATAGATATTTTCTCTTGAAGAAATTTGAAAGTTCAAAACTCAAAACGATGCCCAAGAGCAAGAACCTAACCCCTGCCCTAAAAGCCTCCACATAAAAAGCCACCTCCTCCTCCGAGACGCCCTCGCACACCCCATCCCTAGAAGTGGGATCCTAATCCCGTAATCATCAGGAATATGGTACTCCCTTCTAATTCTCTCTGCCTCCCCCTTTTTCCAAGAAGCTCTTGTACGACGACGCCCGGCTAGGGCGGATAATAGCGCCGGCCCTTATATCCCTAATCTCCGCCTCGCGAGCAGAGCCCTGAGCAAGGGGTCCAGAAGCAGCGGCCTCCGATGACGAACCAGAAGCCCTGGAGCTATCCTCCAAGTCTCTGGGCATCTGGCCATCTCGGGAACCGCCGCCTGTGCCCTTTACTAATCGCCTCCTTTTTCTTGGCTGGTCACTCTCCACTACTTCTATTGACTCACTGTGGATTTTGGGAATCGGTTGTATCAGACATCATCGAAAAGCAAACGAAAAAGAATCAGAAATCAATTGAGAGAAAAGGTATGGAACTCACCGGAGCAAATAATGAAGAAGGACAAAAACCAGAGAAGAAACGACGGCAAGAGAAGAAGATTGGCCGGCGAACAAAATCGCCTCGGAAGAAAACCCACTTCACCCAAGGAAGACGAAGAAACAGGGCGAAATAGTCCCTAGAAAGCCTTAAAAGTTAGGGTTTCGACACATGTCGACCAGCCTCCCGCCTTTTCCAATTGGATGGGACATGCACACGTGGCGCCGATTTGGGAATTCGAGGAAACCGTCGAAAATCGAAGCGCCAATTCTTGAGGCGAAAAGACATTTATACCCCTGCCGCTAACTTCCCGAGCAAGTTATCTCTACAACTTTCCCACCTAAAACAAGGTAAACCACCATTTGAAAGATCCTCCCCGAGCTTGGCCCCACCTAATGAAAGGTCTGAAAAGGACTCAAATTTTAGATCGCCCCGCCGTACCCTCAGTGGGAAAAGGCTCGGAACCTAGCACAAGGGTCCGGCATTACCACTACAATTCTACCAAATGAAAAATACCTAGTACAGTAGGAAAAGGCTCAGAACCTAGCACAAGGGTCCGGCAGGGCCGCTACAATTCCACCAGATGAAAAATACCAAGTACGGTGGGAAAAGGCTCGGAACCCAGCACAAGGGTCCGACAAGGCCACTACAATTCCATCAAATGGAAAATACCAAGTACGGTGGGAAAAGGCTCGGAACCCAGTGCAAGGGTCCGGCGTCACCACCACAATTCCACCAGATAGAAAATACCAAATATCGTGGGAAAAGGCTCGGAACCCGGCGCAAGGGTCCGGCAGGACCACTACAACTCCACTTGATAATATATATATATATATATATATATATATATATATATAACACCGAGTATAACAGAAAAGGCTCGGAACCTAGCAAAACGGTTCGGCCATACTACCCCGATTCCACTGGATGGAACAAAGGCCAAATGTAATAAAAACGGCACGAATCCCATTACAAGGACCCGGCCGCTCTACTACCACTCCACTCAGATGGGAAAATGACCGGATTAAAACAGAAAAGGCTTGGAACCCGACACAAGGGTCCGGCCTTACTACTACCACTCCGCCCAGATAAATTCAACTACCACGCAGATAGGAGAGGAAGCATAAGAAACACGTCAGAAGTACAAAAAGAAACTGATCATTAATTCTCTTCTTCTAGCCCGCATGCTTACACAAAAAAAAAAATAGAGGAGGGCACAGGAAAATAGGGCACATAGGCCCAGGCCGCCAGGACCCCAATACAAAAAAAAAAAGAGGAGTGAAGAAAGAAAAGAACCCCGCCAAAATTCCCTTCACCCCATTCCCTCCGGCTTAAAGCAACTGGCCACTGAAGGAATTTTTCGCATCGGAAAGCTCCTTATCACTATGATCCTCCTCGGAAGAGCTCTCCCAATCCGGATCCACCCTGTCCGCCACTCTCTGGTCGTTAAGCCACCTCACCCAGTTCCTCAACAAGTCGTTCTCCACACGCAAGGCCACGATCTCTCGACCCATGTCGATCATCCGGATGCAAAACTCCATTTCCCTGTGATAAACGTAAGAAAAGAACGAGCAAGTGCGATGAACGAAAGCTTCATGAGACTCCCTCTCAAAAGGGGGAGAAGGATGAAGATGTGGGGAAAACCCCTGTGGCGGGCTCCTCTCAAGCATTGGCAGTTGAGACTCCACCCTGACAGGGTTTGATTCAGGACTGCAGGGAAGACTCCCTTCGACGGCAGCAGCCTTCCCCTTACCTCTCGCAGAGAGACTCTCAAGAGACAACGACACCTCTGGCAAGCCCGAAGAAGTGCCAGCGAAAGATTTGGACATGTTGTCAAGTAAGGGTGAGAAAACAGAAAAACGATTTGTGAAAAAGGTGAAGAAACCTCCCTCTATAAACCCAAAGAAAACCCTCTAGACAGGAAACGAAGTGACTCACCCTATGCGTGTCCCCCTCCTATTGGATAATCGACAGCACCACATAATGGCACTACGATTTCTCGGGAAGGAA
Organism: Tasmannia lanceolata; assembly: GCF_043159265.1. Lineage (NCBI taxonomy): Eukaryota > Viridiplantae > Streptophyta > Magnoliopsida > Canellales > Winteraceae > Tasmannia > Tasmannia lanceolata. Next base: position 50,550,128 of record NW_027518680.1, on the reverse strand, counting down.
CCGTCGAACGAAACAGCACATCCCCTCGTATTCCAAGGCTCCCATAAATGCCCTCGTTACGACATTCTTTGATCGGGTAAATGAACTTACTCCCTTGGTCCATTGGGCATCAACACTCTTTGCTTGGTTGAGCTAACACCCACCGCCTCGGAATCATTTTATAAAACATACTAGCTTCTGCTTTGGCATATGACTAATGTATTTTGCAAATATCCCTTATCCTTATAGGAATCTATTAGTTACTCTCGATAGAAAATCAAGATCGGCTTCCGTTTGGCATATGATCGTCTTGTTCTCTAAACTAGCCAATCAATAGATGGCGAGGAAGGCTATGGAGATTAATCCTTTCGCTTTAAATCCCTATTTACAACTTAATATTTTATAAAGAGGATTTATTTTAAGTGGGAAAATCTTATTCCTATGCATGCATCTAAAACAAACCATCCAATGAAAATACATATATAAGAAAGGAAAATGCAATCATCCATCACACATCCAAACCACGAAAAGTAAAACAACCACATCCATAAGCTTAATTTTAGCATCTTGGATTTATAGGGATTCTCCCACTAATCATTTAAGAATTATCTAACCATTTTAGAGTTAGTTAATCCCCATAATTCCATATTACCAAAATTAAGGGTGAAATTTTGGCAACTATTCGCTATTTGCAATAGGAAAAATCTACCGACCTCAAGATGAATTTTCAAAGGTATTGGTACTGATAATATACTTCATCATATAAAGTATTTTAGATCTGTAAAAATCATGAAGAATGCGTCCGCCCTCCATTGAATCGATAGAATCGAGGTCCGCCATCATCTATAGCCTTCTTGAAGCATCGTCATATCCAAGTTCTCTTTGATTCTTCGATTAACCACCTCAAGAGCGATTTTATTTCTTTATTACTTCTGATGTAATATGAAAATAAACTGCCCTAGTATCCTACACTAGCCTAATTAATATCTACATCAAAAGAAATTCTCCATGGGAAACCAGTTTGTCCGCACAACTGCCCAAAGGGAGTACATAAACCAATAAAATTATTAATTATTACATTGCGGACTTTTAATTGTTACATTCCAGCAATATCAAACCATAAAAATAAATAACAAACATCCACAAATATTATCCATATGCATCTCATAAATGGATAGAGGTCGAATAATCCTTTTTGCCCAATTTTCACCAATAGAGATTAAATCATGCTGAAATTAAATTAAATAATTTTTAATTCAGCCATAAAAACTACTAACATCTAAAGAAACTTGATAGAATCAATTCTTATGATGTTAGAAGTTGCCACAAAAAATTTCGCACAAAATCAAAATCGTTTGAGCGAGAAAAGCTCAAAATAGAGGTTTTCGGAAACCCTTTCATAATAGCATAATTTTTGAATATTTTAAGTGGGAGAAAAATTATTCGGATTACCATATTAGTTACTAATTATGCTTAGAACATGCCCAAATAATGTTTGAAAATTTTAATCTTGGACTATAAAATTTTCTCACAACTTTGGGCCATTCTGAAATAAAAAATGTAATTCCCAAAATAAAAATCAGCAAAAGACTACAATTTTGGCCTAACTTGTAAAAATCATATCTCCCAATCCGCTCGTCAAATTTTGATGATTCTTGATGCGTTGGACTCGTTTTCGAGTCTACTTTTTAACTATAAAGAACAATTAGATCAAAAATCCCATTGAGTATATCAAAATTTCTGATCTTTACACAACAACCCTTATGTTAATTAATTAACACTACGGATTAACAACCTCGGATAGCCAGGACAGAACATCCGGACTCAAACCGGATATACCGCATGGTCTATCTTTGGTTAGATTAATCCCCTAATCTGAGCCATAGTTGCTCTATTACCACTTGAAGGAAGGTTATCCCCTTCTGGCAAGATTGTTATGCGTAGCGGAACAAAAAATCGCATAGAATATTAAATTTTTCTTTTCAATCTTGCAGTTGCCCTAGATCCTAGAGTCTAGATTAGTTAATTATGTTAATTAAACATAAATAAATACCTCTTTGAAGAAGAAATCAAGGAACCGCGCGGCTTGATCTACTCCTGGAACGGTTGCGATCGTTCTCAACGCTACGAACCTCACAAGTTGAACCGATGGATTCCTTTCTTTGCACCGTTGATCGTTGATGCGAATAGCACTTATTCACTTCTTTAAGGTCTAATCTAATCAGTATCCTTATTGTAGAGAATAGAGAAATTGATTGGAAGCCTTTCTCTTTAAACTATGGTGTGAGTTTCAACATTGGAAAAGAGATTGAGAGAGAGATATGGAAAACAATTTTTCCAAGCGGGGGAAGCAAGGGGGGATGAATTTCCAAGATGAATTACTATTGAAATTCGTTCAGCCCTTGTTCCTTTATAGAAAAGAGTTTTGGTTTGATAAATCCTTATTTCTCTCTCCCAATTCCTATCCAATTGAGAAACAAACTTGAATTGAGACTCCTCGAATGAATGGGACTCTCCCAAATGTCCAAGTCTGTGTGGGGACACCAAAGATACATAGGAGAAAGTGTATTGAAGTCTCTCTCTCTCCAGCCCTTGTGGCCTTATCTCATAAGAGTTGGTGTTGGAAACAAATTGCTTGTTTTGTAGATCCTACAATTTAGAAATTCTTATCCAACAAGGAGTTTTAGTGCAACTCAAAGTCCTTGAGCAATTAGGACTCTTTTCCCGATCTCTCCAACTGATTTCAAAGTATGGTGGGTCTCACAAACCTTCTCCAAATGTATAGTCCTATCCCAATTCCCAATTCCCAATTCCCAATTCCCAATTCCGTTCTAATTCTGCAACTTTTGCAAAACCGGTTTGAAAATAACTATCCACATTTAGATTTCATATTATTAATCATATTAATAATGTATAATAAAGTATAAGAAATGAATAATAAATTAATAATAAATTACTCATTTAATTAATTACTAACTCGCATCCAATGGGAGTTATTTCAGCTCTGGTTTGTCTTCAAAAAATTCTCTTACCGTCTCTTCTTACTTAAAAAAGGCACGTGAGTATATATATATATATATATATATATATATATATATATATATATATATATATATATATATATAAAGAGAGAGAGAGAGAGAAGGGTTTCTACGCTTGAGCACAGAAACAGGGGGTGAGGCCATTGGGGGTGATCCAAAGCATTCATTTAGAAGGCCCCATCATGGATGGGGGCCTACAAAAAATCAGCTCCATTAGATCACCAATGGGTGTCCATTTGTGGGGCCAAAAATGGACAGATACTATTTGTCCACAAATCTGTCCATTTTTTGCCCTACAAATGGACACCCTAAGGTGATCCAATGAAGCTGATTTTTGGTGGGCACCCTACCCATGAAAGGGCCCATCAAATGAATGATTTGGATCTCACTTAAAATGTAGCCCCACAATGTTTCTGTGCTCGAGCGCAGATAAGCTTATCTGCGCTCAAGCGTAGAAACCATTTCCTCAAATATATATATATATATATATATATATATATATATATATATATATCCACATTAATCTAACGGATCATATCCGTCCGTACAATTACATATAATGCGGAACCCCGATCCATTTGGATGTTATCGGGTCATTCGAGTTATGAGTGGGATCGTTGCAGGGATCCGACGGTCGATCCTGCATAACCCTATGGTGGGTCCCACTGCGATCTCGCTCTGTAGTTAAACTACACTCACATTAGGTCAGTGGCCTCTATCGAATCATAATTCTAAAGATGACCGTCAGATCATCTTACCCCTAATCACATCTTGTATGTGCAAGTCCTTTCTTCTTGACTACATCTACTGGTTGAGTCATACGGTAGGTGGACATCTTTTACCCCCTTGGCCCACTCTTGGTATACCATTTTGGTCAAGCGGTGTTCGACCTCCAAATGCATTTGTAAAATCCTTTGAAAAACTATTCAATGTTTCATAAAACATTCTAATAAACCTTTTATCAAGTTCACCTGGCCTGGCTACTTAACAGGCCAACCGCTCTGACAAAATTGTAGATGTCAATCCCTAAAGTTTATGGCGAAAAGTTCCTTGTTGAGTATCGCTATTGGTCTCGAGGGTTTGCTATAGGATATAGCTCTATCCAAATGTGACTCTAAACTAGAATCACTATGAGATAGACTAAGACCCTAGAACGGGCCGACAGACAAATAGATGCCCCGGTCTGGAAGAACAACTTTATACTCTCTTGTTCACAAGTTGATATTTATTTAATCTGGCTCGGTTGCGCGATCCAATCGTTGCACACACTCTTCTTGCTTAGAGTCCACTACCTAGATGACCGAGCTAAGTCACCTCACGATACGTACATATAGGCAAGACTGGTGCTAGTTGTTTACAAAAAGAGATGTCCAATCTATTTTCCAACTATGAACTATTAAGGCTTGCATAGAACTGAAATGCAATATCTCCTTGCTCCCTTGGATCTATGAATCCTTTGAGCATGGCATTTCTACTATGCTACCTAAGGACGAACATGTGTCAATAAACAAACACATCACACACATTCATTAATATAATTATCTATTCATGTCATGAAATAAATCTTTATTGATTAATAAATGTAATTCTACTGGCTTTTCATAGCATATACTCCAATAAGCCCGACCTCCGTCCTCTAATTTTATTTGATTTCCTTTGGGTTATTGCATTTTTTTTGCTTGGCCCAAGGTGAACCCGAACCAACCAGACTCGATTTCAGGTTAGATGGGTTTGGTTAGGGTTGAGAGATTTAGAGGCGGGTTGGGTTAGGGTTGACCATCTCAGCCCGAGGCTTGGTTGGATTGGGTTAAGGTTGAGGTAATGCTATCTCGGGTTGGGTTAGGGTTGGCCTCAACCAGATCCAAACCGACCCGAGTTGCAACCCTAGTTATCCAGCAAACTCAAAATCCAGCTGCTGTTCTTGTTCCAGCAAAAGTTAAAATGATTAAATAAATAATAATACAATAATTAGTGGGTATGGGTTACAGATAACATACTCAGCTGGAATAGATAAGAAGACTAATTGCCAATCTTGCACGTCTTTCTGATTATGTTTCTTCTAACTGAGGAATTATCACTACTACTCAAAATGATACATTTGGGCCGTGGTTCTTCACTCCAGATCCATTGTGTTGGTTATTTCTTGCAATGTTAAAGACTTTAATCAAATAATTAATGGATGACATTCTTCAGAGGGACAATCCTCAGAGCATCAGAAAGTCCTAGCTTCTTGTATCTTATACCACTGAAATCTACTAATAGTATCAAAATGGTTTTGAAGCTAGAACCATCAACAATAGGAACATTGGCCCGCAAAGGAGATTGAACCCTCAGATCCTGCTAAAACTTACGTTTTTTTTTGTTGCCCAAAGGATTTCATGGCAAATGCTTTTCAAATGAGCAAAAGATTTCTACTGTCTTGCTACATCAACTTTAAATATTGCCGGTGAAAAGGGGCCGCAAAAGAACCCCAAAGCAGAGTATTACCAAAGCTCGCAAATATCCACTAGAATCCAAAAGGCAGACAATTTTCAGCATCCAAGAGTTCTCAAAATGCTGCTAACCATGTCAATAACTTCAGAAGGGTTAGCAGAAGAACCATGAAGATTAATGGCATTATATTCTAACCCTTTCCATTTAGCAATCAAAGCAAAATGTGGGCGCCTGTATTGACTGCTGATTATTTCAAGAATAATTGTCTTTGGTCTTGCAGAAATTATGTGAGTGAGACCTGCGCCATGAGCCCCTATGATAATTGAAGCATCTTGAATAGCGTGGATTTGCTCCTTCATGGACATATGAGCAAACAATCCGTTGACAAGTTTTATTTTGCATTCCAAATGATTACTAACCCAACTCTTTAGAGAATCATACACCTCTTGTTCATTACTTAGCCTTGACTCCACTTTACCAGCATGGCGCGGGTGAGCTAAATAATCTTCACGGCGCACAAAAAGGATATTGTGACCTGAGACCGGCTTTATCACCCTGCCTTTGTTCAGTGGAAGATGGAAAGCTGCTTTGAGCATTTCTCCGAACTCTGATAATCGAGCAGTCTTCCGGTTATCTGGATTCTCCCACAGTTCATGTGCTGGGGCTCCCTGACAGTTTATGGTCTCTGTCAGCCCCTTAAACAAAGCTGTCTCATACCCCAGAGGCGATAAAATTACATGGCGAAAACAAACTGGACCAGTGAAGTTCTTAGCATATCTCAGGCTTGAAAACATAGCACGCCATGTTTCTTCCAACTGAGTCTGCAGAATCCGTAGAAGAAAAATTAGGCCAAAAAAAGTTGCATAACTTAGTTTGCATCTTTAACTAGTTTGCTGTAGCAAGGGGAAAAGTCGGCTGCGTTGGGATAAGGTTACATTGTTTATACAAGATGATCCAGAGAAAAGGAAATAGTTAGTAATTGAAAGTCAAACAAAAGAAACGTGATGTAAAACAAATCTACGATTGATGCAATGATACAAATATTGGAGAAATTATATGGTGGCCGACTGTGCACCAACAAGGGTGGGAAGCCCCCACCCTTGATATTCGATCCAACAACAGCACCCTAAAAGGTCAAAAAAGGGGTCTGCTGTTAGATCAAATATCAAGGATGGGCTTTCCGCCCTTGTTGGTGCACGGACAGTCACCATATAAAATCTCCAAATATCGATTCACTAATATCAAATCATGTAAAACAAATCTACAATTGACGCAGTGATAGCAAATGATGCAAAGCAAATTGATGCAGAGATATTAAATGATGTAAAAAAATCTACGGTTGACGTTCTAATACCAAATTATGATGCAACTTCTAACAGAAATAAAATATAAGAGTCAATGGATAAGTCTTGATTACAGATATCAACAAGATACCTCAAATCTAAAATCAATTTAAATTACTATAAAAGCTTTCAAGGAAATGATATACTCACCTCCTTTACTTCCCTGGGCCACGCCCTTGTAGTATAGTAAGTGTAGTCATAAATACATTAGAGGGGATAACCCTGGGAAGAAAAGGAGGCACAAATATATCACTTCTCAAATTTCAGCAACTAAGCTTCAATTGATAATCAGTGCAAATAAAATGAAATTTTGCAGCATAAAATATATCAAAGTGACGTTTGGAGGGGCATGTTAAGAGTATGATGGGATGCTATGAGTGATCCACGGTCTTCAATTACATTTTTTTCATCATAGCTAGTGTGACTCATTCCTTTACTTCCTTTTTTTTATATTCTTTTCAATTTTATCTTGTGATTATGTCTATAATTCTTGTGCAAGTTTTGTGAAGACGGAAATCTATATGGCATTTAATCAATTTGACCTCTGAATTGTTGCCCCAACAAGATTTTAGATTGAGATGTGTTTTTCAAATAAGGAAAGAGTAGAGGAAAGAGGAATATTGTTAGCCCAAGGGTTCAACAAGTACTCCCATTGAAATGTTTTGATGATTAACAAACTCAATTTGACATAAAAAGATTTTATATACTAATGATTTCCATTGGCTAAGTTATTGTGTTCATAGCTTTAGTACATTCAAGATTGCACAACAAATGGCAAAATTATTCAAGCTCAAGGTGAGAACAAAGACATGAAGAAAGAATCATCATCAATGGCAAATCAAAGCTAAGACAAGACCAACACAAAGGCAAGACAAGGTCATTCAAGAACAAGGTTGAATTCAAGCTCTACAAGGATGGAAATCAACTCAAAAGCTCAAGCAAGGCTCAAATATCAAAGGAGTTGATTGAAGACAAGTCAAAGCCTCTACAAAGTGCCAACAAAAGTGAAGACCAAGCTAATTTAGAATGTATATGGTCAATCATGTATAGCCTAGGTCAAAGGCACAAAAGGGAGTTAAAATCAGCCTAAATCGAACTTAAATGGTTAGTGAATGTTCATAGTGGTGTCCTCACATATTTGGACCCTCATGACATTCCATTTCTCATGATTAAAGTAAGTTCCAAAAGCCCAAAGAAAAAACAGCAACAAAAACTGGAAAATATGTTGTTTGTAGGCTTCTCGGAACTCCGAGAATTATTCTCGGAGCTCCGAGAAAGGTTCCAGGTTCAAATTTTAAACCTGCAACGGTCCACTCGGAGCTACACTGAGAAGACCGTTGGGGAGTCAAAAAGAGGCATATTTGACTCTCCTCTATATATATGAACCTTGGGAGCTTTGGGAACACACTTAAGAAGTTTACCTAACATTCTAAGAGCATTCAAAGACATTTATTCTTTCTCCTTAAGATTTTCACTCTCCCTCTCTCTCTTGTGCCTTTACCTTAGATTATCCTTGAGAGACCATAGGCTTTTCATTTGTTCATCTTTTTCTTGTGAGAGTGAGTGTACTTTACATGTAATCAGCATATATAAAGGCAAGCAAGCTACACCTTCATTTCTTCTTTGTATTTGGCAACAAAGGGCACCGTAGAAGACCCTTGGAGCGCGAAGCTCGGTTTGTACGGGGCGGAAGGAATGCCGTATTTAAGTTCTTTGGAGAAGATAGTGGAATCCTCAAGGAGAGCAAGTTGAGAAGAGTGGAGTAGGTCTTGGATTAAGACCGAACCACTATAAAAATCCTTGTGTCTACCATCTTGTCTCTTCTCTTCTTCTCTTGTGGTAAGCTTTTTACTCTTGCATTTGAATCTTTATTTTAGTTTTCTAAACAAACTAAAACTAGTGCAAACCAAAGTTTTTAAATCCGTAAAATTTGATAAGAAACCCAATTCACCTCCCTCTTGGGTTGCTAACTGGAATTTCAAATATAGATGACACCAAACCTCTCTCATGGAGAGGTAGGAAATGTCATCATTATCTGAAAAGCAACCAATGATCGAGGCAAAGAACTCTCTGCAATAGGAGAGTCAACAACCGAGAAATGCTTGTGATAGATTCCGCAGCGCCAGTGTTGTCATATCCATTTCATTCCGCCCGAAATGAGTGACATTTCATTTTGTTTCGAAAAACAAGTGGTTAGCTTCGTGCAGTGATTTTGGCCGGACAATCGGCTCAGCAGACAGATCGTGCCGCTAGAAATGAAAAAGGGTGCCAGCTTTCTGCAAAGCAGGGGCGGCTTGCAGCAGTTTTGGGAGAATTCCGGCATGCATCAGTTTTGGGAGCAATTCCGGCGTGCTTGCTCAATGGGGAATCTGTTGGTGGTGCTAGCGAAAGAAGGGCAGTCTGTTGTCTTTGGGGTGTGGCTGCTTATGGCGGGTCTGTGTGCAGATGTTGTTTGGGTGCATTAAAGGGAGGGAGGCCGGCTACCTAGAACAAGCAGGCTGCCGGATCTGCTTCGACTGCTGGCAATCAGTCAAACGGTTGGCGATCTTCTACAGGAGCAAAGAGGATGGCTACCATTCAAAAAAAAAAAGAGGCTGGCCAATGAGGAAAATAAGGACGGAAGGGTCACTAACCAAGCGTTGCGGGAACTGTCGTGATTGGCTCGGGTTGTGGCTCGAAGGAAACAACGATCAGTCCTCTGAGATGCGGCTGGGATTTGCTGCAATGGCCAAGAATGATGCATTGAAGAGTCCTCTGTGTAGATCTCTCCACTGGATGTGGTGGACACCTAGAGAGAGAGAGAGAGAGAGAGATGGAGGACTTCTTTTTCTCTACAATTCTTTATTGAAGATGAAGTATAGGCTAGCAAAGTGGCTTGGCAATGGTGGTTTTGGGGGTTTGCGGAGGGTTGAAATGGTGGTAGTGGTGGTTTTGGACGGATGAGATTGTAGGTGCATATTTAAGGCTAGAGAGAGAGATGGTTCATTGCTACCTGGAAATGGAGGTTGTCTAGATGGCACCCTCTTTTGAATTTCTTTGATAGCTTGAGCCTTGGAAATAGTTATAAACATATGGATGCGAAAAGCATTATGGATGAATGGTTTTGACACGCTCAAGCACCTTATGATTGGTTGCTCTTGGGCATCTCACAACTGATTTTTAACAAGTAACTTGGAGTAGAACTCCATGTTTTGAGCAACTATCTTCGAACCTTGAGTAAGTCATTGGAGTCAACCATTTAATTTTTTCCAATAATTGGAGGGTAGGAATCATCCTCCCATTAATCTTTTCATCTCATCCCTAGTAATTGCGGATTGAAACAATTGAGCGTTTTAAATTTCCACCGATTGCAACCATACCATCAAACAAACTCCAAGTCTAAAAGCAAACCAACAACACCCTTTTATGTAATAACACTTTCTTGTAATTAAGAACCTCCTCCACTGTGGTTACCCAATCAAGATACTCCATAGCTTCTAATCCTCCACCGTATTCGAGAATTTTGACCTTAATTCCTTGTTCCTCATCAATTATTTTCTATTGAAAATTGATTCAGAGGCTGGAATTGTTGATGATAGGGATACCAATTAGTTGGAACTTGATACCTAAGGTTTACTACTTATTCAACTCAACTCAAGTTGGTCCACAAATGTTCCAACGCACTGAAAGTTAGATATATCTCTTGACTACACATGAATAATAGTAACATTACATTGTGCAAATTGCTGTCTCATCTCCTACTTCTCTCGATCATTATTCTCCCTTTGTTGTCTAATCAACTCCCTTTGTTGAATTAAATCCCTAAGAGTGTGTTCGATTGCTGCACTTCCATGGGAAAGGAAAAGAAGAGACAATGACATGGCAAAAAAAAAGGAAAAGACAAGAAAAAACTTTCCAAAAATAAAAGGAAAAGAAAAGGAAATGGAAATGGAAAATAAATAAAAAACGGTTGTTTTATTGTCAAGAAAAGGAAAAGAGAATCCAAGCCCAAAAAGTTGTTAAAATGGAAAATTAATAAAAAAAAAGGGAGGGTGATGGGGGGGGGGGGGGGGGGGGGGGGGCGTTTTGTTGTCAAGAACAGGAAAAGAATCCAAGCCCAAAAAGTTTGTTGTTTTCCTTTTCCAATGCCCAAAATCATCTCCTCACAACAGAATTTTGAAAGTAAGAAGATGGGCCCAACTTTCCCTCCACGTCAACCAACTTTCCCTCCACGTCATTTTCTCATGCCACTAAAGTGGCTCAACAAAACATCTGGATTTCTGTCTCTTACATAAAAGCGCTACATCCCAATGGAATCCATTAGAAAGTGCAGCAACCGAACGTCAAGGTTTTAAATTTCGGTTTCGGGTGACACGGAAACGGAAACATTTCGGTTTCGATGGAAATTTTGGTAGAAACTTGTAAAATCACAGGAACATATGGAAACATATGCAAAAGCTCTCGTCATTGCGGGGTCTGGGGAGGGCTAGATGTACGCAGCCTTACCCTTGCTTTGCAGAGAGGTTGTTTCCGTGACTCGAACCCAAATGATGAAATATTTTAATCATTTAGGAGGCTGTTTCCGTCATTGCGGGGTATGGAAACATATGCAAATGATGAAATATTTTAATCTTTAAAAAAAAATTGATGAAATTTTAAGATGAAACTATGAAAAATACTAGAATAACCATAAATACATACTTAGAAACCATTACATAAGCAACAAATTCATCCACAATGGCTTAACCATATCGAACAACCAGTGACATGAGTTGTCGCACATGTCTTCAATAGTAAATATCACATAGAATTACGCGGTATTATTGGTCCCATGCCGATCTGACATACCATGCCTAAGATACAGTTACTTTACTTTGCAGTTCAATGATTTTGCTTACTAAATTTTACTCTCCACATTAATGAAATGAAATAATAACATCGTTCAATTTTTGACATTCTAGCCATTTCGGTTGAATTTTAGGAATTTCGGTTAAATTTTAGGAATTTCAGCTGAATTTCAAAAAATTCAGTCAAAATTTTGGGGAAATAATGACGTAAAAGGAAATCATGAAGATTTCATTTCGGTGGGGATGGAAATGGAAACATTTAGGTCGTTTCGGGGAAATTTTGAGAAAATTTAAAACCATGCCAAACAATGCCTAAATTCTTCAAGATTCTTGCTTGCTTGCACATCTTCGCTAGAAGAGGACTAAGGCTTTTTTAGGAGACATCTTAGCTCTGATACCAAATGATGTAAAACTAATCAATGATTGATGCTATGATAACAAATGATATAAAAGAAATCTACAATTGATGCTTTGATACCAATTTATGTTACGACTTATAATAGAAGTAAAATTCAAGAGTCGAAGGCTACCTCTGATGCTATGATACCAAATGATATAAAAGAAATCAACAATTGACGCTTTGATACCGATTTATGGTACAACTTATAACAAACATAAAATTCAAGAGTCGATGGCTACTTCTTAATTACAGATATTAATCAACCTATGTCACAAATATCGTTCTCAGGAATTTCTTACCAAGGGAAAATCTTAGGATACATAAAAAAATTTATATTTTTTCGAGTTCAAAAAGGCATCTTAGCTCGGATGGATGGATTTCAAATTCACATACCATCAAAATACCGCTAAATTGCGTTTCGATTCACTTACCTCAGACCAAAGCCCCAAGATACAAAACCCTCTCCTCCTCCCCTTTCCCTTCACATGCCTGCCAATTCATGTCACCTCCACTAAACCTCCTCACATGATCAACCAAGACGGATGGATGGGTCCATCCATCAAAGTCCATCGCAACAAGCCAAAAAGCACCAACATCCTGTGATCAGAAACCATTTATGTTCTATTTTTTATTGCCCACGGGTTGTTCGAGCTCAAGGTGTTGTGCAAGTTCAAAGAAAAACAAAGGAACTGAGAGGGGGTAAGCTTTTCAATTTATAGTTTGTACGACATTTGGCTGTATTTCCGAAGAAATAGGGGACCAAGAGATTGGAGTGGAGGAGGAGAAGTTGTAAGCCCAACGGTTCACACCTTGGCAATCTTCTATGTTTTGATGATTCCAAACACAAGTTGATTTGTGTTGTTGTTGCTAATGTGCTTGATGTTTTAGTGCATGTAAATGAAGATCATTTAAATCAAACACTCTGGATCAAGGAAGCTTGGATCTAAGGCAAGGAGAATTGAATCTTGGAGCTCAAGTGGACCTTAGAAGATCCAAGAGATGGTGGACTTGAAGACTTGAAGAATGAAGACCTTTGTGAAGACCTTTAGTTCAAGTCAAGTCATTTGATAGATTGTAAAAGTCCATCTCACCTAAGGTTTTAAGAGGAACTCAAATAGGATTTTAAAAACATGATAAATAACTTGGAACAAGCCTTAGAGAACATTACAAAATCAGTGTACAAAACTGGAAATGATCTGTGAGCCATCAGATTGTATTTTAGCTCTCTAGTTCATTACCAGACGTCTAACGTTCGAGCAAAAGTCTGACGCTCTCTGGTCCAATACCAGACATCTGACGTTTGGTCAGACGTCTGACCAAACGTCTGTGCGTGAAAATATGACCTTTGAAGTAGTAACGACTAGTTGCTTTTGGGGCCGAAAATTACAATTTCAACCCATAACGGCTAGTTTTGCTATTTTACTATATATATATATATATATATATATATATAGAGAGAGAGAGAGAGGGTGAGAGAGAGAGAGAGAGAAGAGTTCCTACACCCTAGTGTAGATAACTTATCTACACCCTAGGCTTAAAATATAGTGGGGGCCGCACTGTTTGGGTGATCCAAGGCGTTCATTTGATAGGCCCTCACATATATAGGGTGTGCCCAAAAACAGCTCCTTAGGATCATCCCAACCCTACAAGTTGTGGAGGTAAAATGGACGTGTATAAACCTTCACATATCTGTCCATTTTTTGCCTCCACGGTTTGAATGGTTAGAATGATCTTATCGAGCTGATTTTTTGGACACACCCTATCAATGTGAGGGCCCATCAAATGAATGCTTTGGATCACCCAAACAATGTGGCCCCCACTGTATTTTAAGCTAGTATGTAGATAACTTATCTACACTAGTGTGTAGAAACTCTTTTCTCATATATATATATATATATATATATATATATATATCGGAAAAGTGTTCCTACTCGGTCGGGTTAAAAACAATGGGGGCCCACATTGTTTGGGTGATCCAAACCATTCATTTGAAAGGCCCTTACCTACATAGGGTGCCCACAAAAAATCAGATCCATAGGATCATCATAACCCATCCAAATGTGGAGGGGGAAATGGGAAAAAATGGACAGACACAGTTTGCCCACAAATCTGCCCATTTTTTCCTCCACTGTTGGATGGGTTAGGATAATCCTATGGGGCTGATTTTTTGTGGACACCCTATCTAGGTAAGAACCTTTCAAATGAATGGTTTGGATCACCCAAAAAATGGGGGGCCCCATTGTTTTTAGCCGACCGAGTAGATAAGCTTATCTACTAGACCGAGTAGGAACACTTTCCCATATATATATATGAGTTTGAACACTCATTCAACAAGAGGGAAAACACTCCTAAACCTATTTGAACATCATATTTAGTTGTAAACCCATTTGTGCCTCTTTGAATCCAAAAGTTAGATTGGAAATAGGCTTTTCATTTAACATCTTTTATACTTCATTGTACACCCTTGGGAGGGATTTTTTGTTTCTTTCTTCATACAAATCATTGTATTGGGCGAGTGATGGTGGAGACGCAGAGCCGTCTCCACAGAACGAGTGTTGGAGACGCGGAGATTTCTCCAAATTGTAATTGGGTTGATTCTCCTCCGTTGAGGGAATCAAAGTCAGTGAAGCCATCAAGAGTCGGTGGAGCGGAGTAGGTCCTAGGCTTGGACCGAACCACTTAAAAATCACAGTGCACTCCTATTTCTCTTTATCTATCCTTTTGGTTTGTTCATTATTATTTTTATCTTTTTGTGCTAGATTATTTTTTATTGACATTGTTTTTAGCTTCCGCATTGTTTTTGGCAAAAAGTTTTTAAACCCAATTCACCCCCCCACCCCCCCCCTCGGCTTGCCATCCTACCTGGGATTTCATTAGATATCAGAGCCAAAGGCCCTTAGCAGAGATTTCAAAATCTAAAAGGGAAAAAGATCATCTATTTTTGGCAAACCCATGGATTTTGGCCACTCTATTTGTTATCCTCCATCTTTTGATGATAGTAATTATGATAAACGGAAAAACCATATGAGATCTTTTCTAGAATCATTGGATTTAGATATTTTCGAAATGGTTGATAATGGGTTTTCTTTTTCTAAAAAGGGGGAAAATGATTTGAAATTGCATGATTTAAAAATTAAATCATTGTTTGAGAAGATTTCTAAATGCAAAAATGCTCATGAGATTTGGATCAAACTTGAAAGTATTAACAAAGACCATGATTGTCATTTTGCATTAGTGGATGTAAATGCTTCTCATATACATGATAAAGTTGAGAGTCGTTGTAAAAACTTAAAGTCTTTTGAAATGGAAAAGGATCTCAAAAATTCAATTTCCAACTAGATAGAATCTTTGAAAATGGAAATTGATGATTTATCGCCCAAAAATGATGCTTTGAATCAAATGAACCTTGATTTGATTAGTGTAAATAATGACTTGATTCAAAGATGTAAATCATTTGGAAAAGAAAATGAAAAATTTGGTTTTTAAAATCTAAAATTTACAAGAGAGGAAAAGTTTTGAAAATCGTAAGTCTTCATGTAGCTTTGAGTGTCCTTCTAAGTGTTGTGCAAAATGCAATTTTTGTGGGAAAATTGGACACTTTAAAAATGATTGTGTTTAGAACTTTACCTAAAACTAAGATGGTTTGGATTGAAAAGAGTACTTCAGGTAAAGCTAAACCATTTGGAACCAAATTGGTTTGGGTTCCAAAGGCCCCAACATAGCTCTCTATGCCTTTGCATTAGATTAGGGGCTTAAGCTTTCAATTGAACAACTTTATGATTTTGGTAGTTTGTGCCCAAGGTTCTTCTTTACATTGTTGTATCTCATGCCTTGGCAATGTATCTTTTGATGAATGTCCCCATCTATTCTTTTTGTATCTCATTTAGGGGGAGCTTGAAACTGATTTTATCTTTCAAAACCCCATTTTTGCTTAAACCCTCCTTGTTTTGAATTTTGATTTTAAAAATGGGGAGTTTTGTATTGTTTTATGCCTTGACTAAGGTGGAGTTTTATTTGCATATATTTATCCCTTATGCTTTGAAAACTCTCACCCCTTCTTTTTGTTGATGACAAAAGGGGAAAAGTTTTATGTTTATTGTGCTTACATGTGGCAATCACCTTGTGTGTTGTCGTCATAAAAAAGGGGGAGGTTGTGAGCCCAACAAGTTCACACCTTGGCAATTTACTATGTTTTGATGCTTCTAAAAACACAAGTTGATTTGTGTTGTTTCTAATGTGTTTGATGTTTTAGTGCATGTAAATGAAGATCATTTAAATCAAACAATATGGATCAAGGAAGATTGGAGCTAACGCAAGGAGAATGGAAACTTGGAGCTAAGTGGACCTTACAAAATCAAGGAGAGGTGGACTTGAAGACTTGAAGAATGAAGACCTTTTTTTTTTTTGAAGAATGAAGACCTTTGTGAAGACCTTTAGTTCAAGTCAAGTCATTTGATAGATAGTAAAAGTCCATCTCACCTAAGGTTTTATGAGGCAGTCAAATAGGATTTTAAAAACATGATAAATAACTTGGAACAAGCCTTGGAGAACATTACAAAATCAGTGTGCAAAACTGAAAATTATCTGTGAGCCACCATATTGTATTTTTGCTCTCTGGTTCATTACTAGACGCCTAACATTTGAGCAGAAGTCAGACGCTCTCTGGTCCATTACCAGACATCTGACGTTTGGACAGATGTCTGACCAAACATTTGTGCACGAAAATATGACCGTTGGAGTAGTAACGGCTAGTTGCTTTTGGGCCGACAATTACAGTTTTGCCCCTCAACGGCTAGTTTTGCTATTTCAATATATATATATATATATATATATATATATATATATATAGAGAGAGAGAGAGAGAGAAAACGGTTCCTACACATATGTGTAGATAAGTTATCTACACACTAGCTTAAAATACAGTGGGGGGCACATTATTTGGGTGATCCAAACCATTCATTTTTAAGGCCCTCACATAGATAGGGTGTCCACAAAAAATCAGATCCATAGGATCATCCTAACCATTCGAAGTGTGGAGGCAAAAAATGGACTAATTTGTAAAGGTTTAAAGACATCCATTTTACCTCCACACATCGTAGGGTTGGGGTGATCCTATGGATCTGATTTTTTTTTAGACACCATATCTATGTGAGGGCCTTTAAAATGGATGGCTTGGATCACCCAAATAATGTGGGCCCCCACTGTATTTTAAGCTAGTGTGTAGAGAACTCTCTACACATGTGTAGGAACCGTTTTCTCATATATATATATATATATATATATATATATATATATATATATATATGAGGAAACTGTTGGTGAGCTTAAGCGCACCAAACTTATGGTGCGCTTAAGCTCCCCAATCACATGGGGGCCCACTTTTCTGTGGTGATCCAAACCATTCATTTGCAAGGCCTTATGATAGATAGGGGGTGTACCAAAAATCAGCTCCATAGGATCATCCTAACCCCTCCATTTGTGGAGGACAAAAAATGGGCAAATTTGTGTCTGTCCATTTTTTTCCTTCCCAAATGGAGGGGTTAGGATGATCCTATGGAACTGATTTTTGGTACACCCCCCATCTATGTAAGGAACTTTCAAATGAATGCTTTCGATCATCCTAACAAAGTGGGCCCTCATGTGATTGGGCGCTTAAGCTCACCATAAGTTTGGTGAGCTTAAGCGCACCAACAGTTTCCTCTATATATATAAGTTTGAACACTCATTTAACAAGAGGGAAAACACTCCTAAACCTATTTGAACTCATATTGAGTTTGTAAACCCATTTGTGCCTCTTTGAATCCAAAAGTGAGATTGGACATAGGCTTTTCATTGTACATCTTCTATACTTCATTGTACACCCATGTGAGGGATTTTTTGTTTCTTTCTTCATACAAATCACTGTATTGGGCAAGTGTTGGTGGAGACGCAGAGCCATCTCCACAGAGCGAGTGTTGGAGACGTGGAGCTTTCTCTAGATTGTAATTGTGTTGATTCTCCTCCATTAAGGGAATCGAAATTAGTGAAGCCACCAAGAATGTTGGTAGAGTGGAGTAGGTCCTATGCTTGGACCGAACCACTTAAAAATCACAGTGCACTCCTTCTATTTCTCTTTGTCTATCCTTTTGGTTTGTGCATTGTTATTTTTATCTTCTTTGTGCTGGATTTTTTTTTATTGCCATTGTTTTTAGCTTTCGCATTGTTTTTGGCATTTTGGCAAAAAGACCCCCCCCCCCCCCCCCCTTGGGTTGCCATCCTACTTGGGAATTAAAAAGTGACCGAGTTTTGATAATTTTCCTATGAAATGAAAAAACCATCACTCTCTTGAGCAAGCAAGAGAGAGAATAACACCTTTGTTAATGCTCAGCACCACTTAAAACCAAGAGAGAAACAAAAAAAATAGTGCTTTCATCTTGTTTTCCTAACTAATGGACCCTTGCATCTCTCCCTGCAACACCAAAATCAATGGATATTATGTTTTTTGTTTCTCTCTTGGTTTTAAGTGGTGATGAGCATTAACAAAGGTGTTGTTGTTCTAACTAATGAACACTTGCATCTCTCCCTGCAACACCAAAATCAATGGATATTACTACCCAACTGCCACCTGTTATAGGGTTTTGCGAAACACCACGAAGACTCTCTCTCCCTGATCTAAATGTGAGAGTCAGAAAGGAGTCCGGGGCAGATTTAGTTACTTTTCTCTTTTACTTCCTCCTTTATTTCTCTCCTATTCTTCTTTTGTTTTTATCTCGACTCTCTTCTCGGTGGTCAATAACGACGAGACAATGGAGGGTTTGAAGGAGTTGCTTCTAGAGAGCCCAGGGCTCGAAATGCTCTTCTTCAGTTATTCCTCTTTCTTCACCCTTTTCCTCTTCAACCCTTTAGTGATTCTTCCTTTCCCTTTTGTTGTTTTTTTCTATTTTTTTCAACTATAACTGACTGGGACAATTTTAACCGCCCATGCTAGAAAGGCCTCACTTACGACACACAATTCGTGCGGGTTATATCTTATGGGCATGGGAATATAATTCCCCTTCTTAATATTGAATAATCAAATTCTTATTGAATATTAGTAAGGAGATAATAAAATTCAATCAAATTACTTCTCTACTCAAAATAATATGAGAACGATGTGCAGAATATCACTTTTACAATCATGGTAAAAGGCAATATTTGGGACTTATAGGGAAGCGTAGGGAGCAGGGGCCTCTGCAATCTTGTAGAATATCATGAGGCGACACACGGTCTTGGTCCCATCCCAAACGGACATCCCATGTGCAAGATGGACTACAAAAATCAATGGTTCAACTTTTCTTGGAGGAACCCCAAACGATGCTTGATGGATCAAAGGCCTAGAATCATCTAATCAACGTGTTCTCAATGGTATTTTGCCATACTTATGGCTTTCATTGGAATCAATGGATCTCTTTTATCTTCATCTCACGCATCTTCCTAGCTTCTTTATGGGTTCATATCTGCACTTGTCCTTCGCTCGTGCGATCGTCCTATGAGTCTCTCTGTTGATTAATTGGTTTTATCATCCATCATCTCCACTTCTACTCGTAGTAGCCGTTGGTGGTGGTCTCTCTGTTGTCGACATTTGTTGTCCTGGTGGATCTTCCTGTTATTGTTGATCCCTCTATTGGCATGACCACTGAGGTCCGTGCTTCTACCACACCCTCGGCTCCTTCTTCGTCGTCTACCTTGGCACCTGTAGAAAACTTGAAATCCCAATAGGCAACCAAGAGGGGGGGTGAATTGGGTCTGATTAAAAATCTCTACAATTTGCAATTTATTTAAGCCCTAGAAATTTAAAGTGCGACTAGCCCTTGTTGATTAATGAATGAACAAGTAAAAGATATTACCACAATCTTGCACAAAGGAGAGAAGAGAGAAAGAGACAATGTACACGAGATTTATAGTGGTTCGGTCTATCACAAGACCTACTCCACTCTTCACGTCCACGCACGAGTTCCACTATCTCGATCCTCCTTCAAATGGCAGAATCAATGAGCCAATTACAATGATCAAGCTTCTCCTTTCGTGGTCCGAAGCGTAAAACCTTTACAACCAAGCTTTTCTTTTCTCAAGGGCCAAAGCGTAAAACCCCTCTCACAAGCTTCTCATTTCTCAAGGGCTAAAGCGTGAAACCCTCTCCTCAAACAAGCTTCTTCTTCTATAGGGTTGAAGCGTAGAAACCCTCTTTACAAAGATTGGAAGAAAGAAAGAAAAGAAAGCTCTCAAGCCTCTTAAAGGCAAATACAAAATATCAAAGCTCACAAACACTCCAAGGAATAGATACAAATGTAAAGCCTATGGAGATCCTCTTGACATAATATGAAAATATAAGTTCAAAGAGGTTTAACCTTTCATATAAAAGTTTAGGTTCAAGAAAATAGGATTTGATCTTGCAAAAGGTTGTTTAGAGTGATTTAGATAGTGTATATATAACCCACTAGGAAATATGACCGTTTAGGGTAAAAACTGTAAATTACAGGATTGAAAAAGTCAACCTGCGAAAGCCCCAACGGATCTATTTCCAAGCCGCGGCGGTCGCCCGTCCTTATCGGGCTCTCTATTTAAATTTCAAATTTCATACCGGCGCGGTCGACCGGCCCTATGGCAGTCGCCCGGCAAGGGCAATCTGTTTGAATAAAAATTCAGCTCAAAAACACTATTGCGGTCAACGGGACCCATGGAGGTCGACCCCCAAACCATACTAGATTGTTTCTGTTTGAAACAGAAACGTATCCGCGGTCGCCTGGATTACCCTGGTCGACCGGCCCGATAAATTTCGGCATAGCCGGGCAACCGGCACTGAGTAAAATTTCATTTTTAACTTTAAAAACCAGGGGCTTTTAGGCTATGGTCTTTGGGCTTAAGTCCACGGTTTTCAAACACATTTCTAGGTGTGTGTTGATAGTTTTCAAAGATGTAAAATGTTAAGTATGAAAACCATTTTGAAAAACCTTTTGAGAGTGCATTTAAACATAAAATCAAGAGGACTCCAAATACATTCTAATAGTGTATACCGTTGAGTCTTCTTGGAATGTCTTGGTTCCTTTGCACTTCCTCGGACTTCTTCATCTTGAGAGTGAACATCTTAAACTTTGTCTCGGCTCTTGTGACTTCCTCCAATCTTCAAATCATGTTGAGAGGTGCATGAGGAGTCATCAAGGTATGTCCATCTCTAAGCTTCTTCTTGACACTTGTTGGGAACTTGTAGGATCTTCATGATGAGCTTCATGACTTGAACATCTTCAAATGAGGATGTCTCAATTGTAGGTGCAAGCTCTTGATCAATGTGAGTGTGGATCGACAAGTCATGTGTTGTGTTGAGTTGTGTAATGGCGATATAACATATCAAATTCCTGTGTAGAGCACAACATCTCAAAACAACACATTAGTCTGACAATGCTAATCAATTTGTGTTTGTTAGCATCAAAACAAGAAGGTGAGGTGAATGATTGAACTCATGGGAACCCTTGGGCTTACACAACTCTTACCCACAACTGAGCATTGCCAAGTTTGATGAAACCAACTACTTACCCTGGAAGGTTGCGATTGAGACATACCTTCTTGGACGGGGTAAGGTACGTTTTCTACGTGAGGATCCTCCTTCACTTAAGGATCCCATGAATACTCGCTAGGAACAGGAAGATGCGTTGATTTGGAGTCTTCTATGGCAGAGCAGGACTCCTGACATTTATTCTACTTTGATCATCCTCCCGACTGCGAAGGAGATCTGGGATCACACTGCCGTGACCTATTCTGGGGTTGAGAACCTTACTCGTATCTGTTCCACTTACTCTGAGTGGATACGCCTCCGTCGTGGTGATATTTCTCTTGAGGCTCACTATGGGAAGTTCATTTCCTTATGTCAGCAGCTTGACGTTTTTCTTCCCCTCACATCTGATGTTAATGTTCTCCGGCATCAACGAGAACAAATTCGAGTGGTGCACTACCTTGAGAGCCTAGGCCCCGAGTTTACTCACCTGCACCATCAGATTCTTGGTTCTGGCAACATTCCGTCGTTGCGCGAGGCCTACTCTCACGCTCAGCAGTGAGTTGGCGAGACCCCATCCCACACTTCCTCTGACAATTCTGCTCTTGCGGCATATGACGGAGGCAGTGGTACTCGTCCTCCCCGGGGAGGTGGTTCTTTTTCGCGCGCCCGTGGATGTGGTGGCCGTGGTGGCAGCCGTGTTGGGAGTGGGCGTGGCCATCCTTATTGCACTCATTGCCAACGCGATGGCCACGTTATTAAGACTTGCTACACACTGCACTCAGAACTTCTCCCACCTCAATCTGCTAACCTCGGCACTACTGGCCATTCTGATACAGTTGTTTCTGCTCCTACCTCTTCTTCTGCTAATGACTCATTCACCTTTACGAGGGCAGACTATGAGGAGCTACAACACCTTCGACAGTGCCTCCCAGGCCACAGCAGGCTTCACTCAGCCAGGTAGTTCACCTACGACATTACTTTCCAGCTCAGGGTCATGGATCATGGACTCAGGAGCCTCAAACCCTATGATTAGTAACTCATCACAGCTCTCTTCTTTTCGCTCATTTCCATCTGATTTTCAGTTCATTATTTTAGCTGATGGTTCCACTACACCTACCACTGGTATTGGTACCACTTGTCCTTCACCTAATCTTCCTCTTTCTTCTGTCTTGTGTGTCCCTAAGTCTCCATTTAGTTTATTGTCCGTTAGCCAAATTACGAAAAACCTTGCTTGCTCTATCTCATTCTATCCTTCTTACTGTCTTTTTCAGGATCTTTCAACTGGGACGAAGATTGGATCGGGTCGTGAGGTGGATGACCTGTACCGTCTTGATTGCAGCCCCTCTTCATCAGTTTTACATGGTTCAGCGGATGCCTTTCAGTGGCATTATCGACTAAGTCACCCTTCACTTCAGCGCCTCCGGCAGACATCTTTAGTTACTGCTTCTGTCTCTCATTTTCAGTGTCAGTCTTGTGAACTCGGAAAGCATCACAGAGTGTCTTTCCCTTCCCGAGTTGTTAGTAGAGTCGATAGTTTATTTCAGCTAGTTCATTCAGATGTATGGGGACCTTCTAGGGTCGCGTCAAATAATGGTTTCAAGTATTTTGTTGTTTTTATTGATGATTACTCATGTATGACTTGGCTGTATTTACTGAAAGACCGCTCTCAGGTCTTCTCAGCTTTTAAAAATTTTCACGATGAAATAAAAAATCAATTTAGTTGTAGTATTAAATGCCTTCGTACTGATAATGCTGGTGAATTTTTCTCTGCTACTGATGGTTTTCAGGACTATCTCTCATCTCATGGCATTATCCATCAATCATCTTATGCATACACCTCGCAGCAGAATGGTGTCGCCGAAAGGAAACTACGCTGTCTCCTTGAGGTGGCTCATACTCTCCTCTTTCAGATGCAGGTTCCTAAATCCTATTGGTATGACGCTATTCTCACTGCCTGTTTTCTGTCAAATCGTCTTCCGTCTTCGGTACTAAATGGTGATTCTCCGTTCCACACCATATACCCACATCAGGATCCATTCCCACTTACGCCCCGTGTCTTTAGCTGCGTATGTTTTGTCCATCATTTGGGTCCTGCCAGCGATAAACTGGATCCTTGTTCAGAACAGTGTATCTTTCTGGGATACTCTCGTACCCAGAAAGGATATCGTTGCTATAGTCCACATCTGCGCCGATGGTATGTTTCAGGTGATGTCACATTTTTTGAATCCGAATCATTATTTGGTTCTACCTCAGTTCCTTCAGCTCCTAGAATGGAACCTGAGGTGTCCATTTCTCTCCCTGACCTTCCGACCATCTCTCCTGCTTCTTTAGAACCCTCTTCTGCTTGCCCTCCTGGTCAGGTTGACTCTTGTGTTCCCAAAGTGGATCGCCCACCTACTAAGTTCCAGTATCGAAGTCGTCAGCAACAGGCACGGCATCCTCACACCGACAAATCGTCCCCACAGGCAGAGATCTCCTTACCCTCTAATCAGGTATCTTCCTCTCATGTAGTTGTTTCTGACCCCCCTATTGTTTCACGTACTCGTTCCCATTCTACTGCTCATCCTATCTCTAATTTTGTTTGTTATGATCGTCTAACCCTTTCTTTCAAAAGCTTTGTCCTGTCTATGTCTTCTGATGTGTTACCACAATCTTTGGATGAGGCTCTTAATCACCCAGGCTAGCGAGCTGCCATGGACCTCAAGATGGGCGCTCTGCATTCTAACCAGACATCGGATCTTATCTCTCTGCCTGCTAGTGCTCAACCTGTTGGCTGTCGTTGGGTATTCTCCATTAAATATCTACCTAATGGCATTGTTGATCGACTGAAGCCACGTCTGGTGGCAAAGGGCTACACTCAAACATTCAGTATAGACTACCATGAGATGTTCTCCCCAGTTGCGAAGATACCTTCAGTCTGAGTCCTCCTCTCCCTCGCAGTCAATAATGGCTGGCATCTTCACCAGTTAGATGTGAAGAACGCTTTTCTGCATAGCGACCTCCTTGAAGAGGTGTATATAGAGCAACCTCGAGGTTATGTTGCTCAGGGGGAGTTGTCATTATCAGTATGTCGCCTTAGAAAATCAATATATGGGTTGAAGCAGTCTCCACGTGCATGGTTTGACAGATTTAGTGAGGCAGTTATGAGGTTTGGCCTCAAATAGTGTGCCATGGATCACTCAGTATTTAGTTATCAGTCCTCAGCAGGTTGCATTATGTTGATTGTATATGTCGATGACATCATTATTACAGACAGTGACTCAGGGGGGATTCGGAAACTGAAAGCCTTCTTGCAAAAAGAGTTCACAACAAAGGACTTGGCACGTTTCAGATATTTTCTTGGGATAGAAGTTGCATACTCCTGTAGTGGTTTATCTCTATCACAGAAGAAGTATGTTCTGGATTTGTCAGAAGAGACAGGAAATCTTGGTGTGAAGCCTGTAGCTGCACCCATGGATCCAAATGTGAAACTTGTTCCAAAAGAGGGTGATTTGTTGAAGGATCCTGGTAAGTATAGAAGGCTTGTGGGCAAGCTTATATACCTAACTGTTACTCGTCCTGATATATCCTATGCCGTTGGGGTAGTCAGAGAGTACATAACCTCCCCTCGTACTTCACATTGGAATGCAGTGGTTCAAATCCTCAAATATCTGAAAGGTGCGCCAGGAAAGGGATTACTATTCAAACGGCATAGTCATACACGAATTGAGGGGTTCTTAGATGCTGATTGGGCTGGATCTCCTGCTGATAGGAGATCGACTACCGGGTATTGTACCTTTGTGGGAGGTAACCTGGTTTCATGGAAAAGTAAAAAAACAGGACGTCATTGCAAAATCAAGTGCAGAGGCAGAATACATAGCCATAGCGCATACTACTACTAAGATTATTTGGTTGAGATCACTCCTATCTGAGATTGGCATTGTGTTTCCTTCGCCTTCACAGTTATATTGTGACAACAGGACAGCCATCTATATTGCACAAATTCAGTCTTCCATGAGCGAACAAAGCAAATCGAAGTTGACTGTCAATTCATCCATCAGAGAATTAAAAAAGGGGAGATACGCGCTATATTTATTCATTCTGCAGAACAGTTGGCTGATATGTTCACAAAGCCATTAAATAAATCAAAGCTGAGTGACATTTGTAACAAGCTAGGAATGTATAATTTATACATTCCAGCTTGAGGGGGAGTGTTAGAATAAGCCTATGGACATTTTAGTCATTGTACAAATATTTTAGTATATAAATAAATGAGTGAGGGGGAGATACCTCAACTCACTTTTCTCGTTCTCTCTCAACAGGATCTAATAATGCAATGGATCTAATCATGTAAACGAGGTAGAAGTGGTGCCTAATAAGTGCCTTTTTTAAAGAAGTGTAATAGTGATTTCGATTTAGCATTTTCCAAATCTTATATGATGTTGATATAAACAAAAAATGACTAAGAACGAATAAGTAAGCATACCTTGCAATGACCATCCACAAAAACCAAATGAGGGCGATTAGGCAAGCCGGTAACTCTAGAAGCCACATATGCACTATACCAGTCCGTAACGGTGTGGAAAAAGTTTGCATACTCAAAACGTGTCACCAAAAGTGTTGCATCCTCAACCCACTGCAATTTAAAACTTTAAATCAAATAGAATAAAAACTTACTCTACAGTCTTATATGAAACAAGGAGCATATCTTACATCAAACAAGGAGCATAGTAGTATCCCATAAGTTTCTAAAGACACTGCAACAATTTTCCAATTATATAAAATGAATTTAAAGAAATGTAGATTGCAGAGCATTATTCTATAAAATGAATTTGAAGAAATGTAGATGGAAGAGCATTAGACTTCTCATCAACAAGACCAAGATTAAAGTATGTCTAAAATGAGATTCAAGTTGGTAAATTACAAGAAAAGCTCACATTTAAACATGCATGCCAATCTCCTCACAAAAAAAGGAACTCGCAAAAACCATATTTATTTGTAGATGTGATATGTTTATAATGGTGACATTTCAAGCTCATAAACCCCATGATAAATCCCATGTGATGCAAGTAAATCTAGAAGGAATCCACCAAATGAAGAAAACTTTCTAGAGATGAAATGTTCTCCTCTGGGCAACTCCTTCAGGTCATTGAAACCCTCTTTGTGCATCGACATGTGACGTCACCCTGAGTCAAGCCACTAAGCATCTGATTCAGAGGCTACAAGGGATTTTGTACACACAGAGGAATAGCCTCTGGTCTTTCATGCATCATGCTCGAACATCACCTTCTTCCTCTGTTGAGGACACTCAGATCTACAGCGTCCAAACCGACTTCAATTGTGGCAAATGAAATTGCTTTATCAAAGTGTTTCCCATCAGATTTCGTAGTGTTTTATATATTATTCTCATTCACCTTCACCATACTATTACATCTCTTTCACTTTTATGCAGCCTTGGAAAAGTGAACTGCTCTTTGCCTTTCCTTCCCTGGTTTCTCCAATACTCCTCCATCTAGAGGTGATATCTCAGATTATGGAGAGCCAATTTCCGTTTCGAGTGTGGAAAAAGAGATGTTAAATTGTTTCCAAAGAAGGTAGAAGTGAATTTAATACGTTCGTGACATGGAAAGCTTCTCGTATGGAGTAATCACACCTTCAGTTCCTCTACAAGTATCTTCATCTTGTTAAGGTGATATTTAATGAGTGGTCCCTTTGAGACCATCAACATTTGTGTCCAAGTTACTGAGACTCCGCCAAAATTATCTTACTAGGCAGTCATCATATCCTTTGTAGAGTGGTATTTCTTATATTCAATGGCTAGGGTTTCTCATTCATCAAGCCTAACAATATAAAAACTAGTCATCGTGGCAGCCTTTTTCTGGTGATTATATGCTTCCTTCTCACTGTTTCGCATTCGTGCATTTGATGCGGGGTCAGGAGGACAAGGATCAGTCAAGATGATCTCATAGTTTCAGTTTCCAACTGATGCAGGTGAATCAAGCGTCAATTTAGCGTTGTAAAGGTGAGACTCCGGTGTGATGCACACTATAAAATCCGAAGAGGATAGTAGATGACTGCAATAGGGACGGCTTAATCTCTCCCAATCCAAAGAGTGCTACTCTCACCGTCAAGCAAACGTCTCAATGGATTCAATGGAATTGATACAGAACTAACCATACATTTATGCAGTCATCAACTACAAACATATGCACTCAGTGTTATAACAGTCACTGTTGCAGAGGCATTTGTATGCTTCTGCTATGCCACCTCACACACAAATAGCAAGTAACAATCTCCTAGAAGTTTCAACACAGAGGTTAAAAGGCGGTGTCTATTGAAGCACAAATGCCACTTGGGGCTGAGCTTCCTAGGCAAGATTTACACTTGGAAATAATAAGGATTCCAGTAAACTAGAAGTTATGCCCAAGAAAAGAAATTAACTGAAACTCCCATTGGACAACAGTTCGAATGTAATCCAAGAGCTCAGAACTTCCATTAACATCAACATTTGCCAAACCAAAACCGGTAGTATGTTGATTGAATCATATTCTCAAGTGACCTTATAGTCACACGATTTTTATCAAACACTGCCCAAGAAAAGAAATTAAACTGAAATTCCCATTGGACAACAGTTCGAATGTAATCCAAGAGCTCAGAACTTCCATTAACATCACATTTGCCAAACCAAAACCGGTAGTATGTTGCTTGAATCATATTCTCAAGTGACCTCATAGTCACACGATTTTTATCAAACACCTAGTATGCAAGAACATACGAATTTAAAACAAACTTTTCAACTGATGCCTCCTTTGTTCCAATAGCAAATCCTTGCATGAAATCAGTGTCTACAAAAGACTTTTTTGAACTTTAAAACTCCAAAACAAGCTCTGCCAATTGACATGCATCTGCAATGTGCCCTAACTCATTCCCCAAAAAAATATAATGGAACAGAAAACATGAGCAAGATGGACAGCTGTTGTTGGGAGATCTAATGCAGAGGTGAGTTGAACTTGCCCAGAAGGTTCAAAGCCGTGAGCTACCATAGCAGGTACTGCTATTAAGTGGAGCCCCTCTGTTTTCTACAAGTTCTGATTATTTTGAGGAATCCGACTCTAATCTTTAGTACCAATCTTAATTGGAGAATTTCAGGTGTAAAGAAAATAACAAGAACCGTATTCAAATTCTCCTTGTTTCCGTGAAAACCGTGGATCAGTAGATATAAAAGATTTCGAACAAATTTCTGAGTAGTGTTTCCCCTTTTCCTGCAGATCTACACGAATGCAAGTAAATTTGATGATGAAGTTTCAAAAGAAAACACAGCAAGAATCTGCATGGGCAGACTATAACTTAGAAAAGTGTTTCTGCTAAGCTAAAACATTAAATATGCATAATGCCCTGATATTTCAACAGGAAATTTCAGCCGAGATTATTTGGATCTGTTCCTTGCAAAGTTTCCACCAATTGAATCACACAACAGAGATAAAACTGAGGCTAGGATGATCCACTCACAGAGGTTAATTTGAGAGTGAGATCACAACAAAGCTCTCAGATCAAAGCTCATTCCAGCAGCTTCTGCATTCAGCGAAAATTCCTGCACTCGTCTTCTTCTTCAATGAGCACAATCCAAACGTATAGATGGATCTTGGTGTGGAGACACCAAGAATCGGATCTGATTGAAATCCTTGCAAATCAAGGAATTGAAAATGAAGAAAAGGAAAAATTCTTGCTCATCAAGCTTGGAAATCCTCCTTTGCAAAGAAAACCCTCTTTTACCAGAGGTTCCCCTCCAAAACGAGATTAGCTACAAATTTTAACATATATATATATATATATATATATATATATATATATAGAGAGAGAGAGAGAGAGAGAGAGAGAGAAGTGTAGCTACACATACGTGTAGCTAACTTAGCTACACCGACGGCTTAAAATACAGTGGGCCCCACATTGTTTGGGTGATCCAAACCATTCATTTGATGGGCCCTCACATAGATAGGATGTGGCCAAAATATCAGCTCCATAGGATCATCCCAACCCTACGATTTGTGGAGGCAAAAATGGACGTGTAAAAACCTTCACAAATCTGTCCATTTTTGCCTCCACAGTTTGAAGGGTTGGGATCATCCAATGGAGCTGATTTTTTTGGCACACCCTATGAGTGTGAGGGCCTATCAAATGAATGTTTTGGATCACCCAAACAATGTGGGCCCACTGTATTTTAAGCCGTCAGTGGAGCTAAGTTAGCTACACGTATGTGTAGCTTCACTTAACTCATATATATATATAGAGGAAAGTGAAGCTACACCACCGGCTTAAAATATAATGGGCCCACATTGTTTTGGTGATCCAAACCATTCATTTGATAGGCCCTCACATTGACAGGGTGTGCCCAAAACATCAGCTAGGTAGGATCATCCCAACCCTTCAAACTGTGGAGGCAAAAATGGACAGATTTGTGAAGGTTTTTACACGTTCATTTGTGCCTCCACAAATCGTAGGGTTGGGATGATCCTACCCAGCTGATTTTTGGGGCACACCCTATCAATGTGAGGGCCTATCAAATGAATGGTTTGGATCACCAAAACAATGTGGGCCCATTGTATTTTAAGCCGGCGGTGTAGCTAAGTTAGCTACACCGGCGGTGTAGCTTCACTTTCCTCATATATATATATATATATATATATATATATATATATATATATATATATATATATATATATATCCCTCAACTTCTATTTCAAAATCAAAAACTCAAACTAAAATTTGTGGGAAATGAGGCTATTTATAGCCAATTACAAGACAAAACGACTCAAATAGCCCTAGCTATGGTAAAATGACTAAAATGCCATGAACAATAGGAAAAATAACCAAACTATCCCTAAAATCCCAAAATGACTAAAATGCCAATCTAGGGCCCACTAGATTTGCCAAGCAATATAAGAGACGGCCGAGGAAATAGGATGTGCTAGTGAGTCTAGGCAGGGACCATAACTCTATTTCTAGTCTCAAGACCTTTGGGTGATCACTACTAGATGGAAATGATTTTGGGGATCTCCAATTTAGGAAAAAAATCTTTGTTTCCTATTTTTAATTATAGATTTTGTGTATTGCAAATTTCTAGCTTCCCGACACTTCCCTTATGCTTCCCCGTTGCTTCCCTTCACGCTTCCCCGACCCTTCCGCTTCCCCGACCCACCTTCCCGAGAGTCGTCGCTTCCCACTTTAGCTTCTCGCACCGGAAACTATGAAAATGTTAAATAACACTCTAAAAACCAAATAAAGATCTTTTAATATTAACAATGGGCCACATCTTCTTAATTCCTTGATTCTTCATGGCATCATAGATGGTCTCTATTGAGGGAAGAGAGAAGAGGGGAGCATGAGAAAAAAAGTGAGTTTAAGAGAAGCTCCCCCTCACTAATATATATATATGTGTGTGTGTGCGCGTGAAAGAAAAGTGCAATGACACAACTACCCTTAGAACATATACATCTTCTAACACCCCCTCAAGCTTGGAATGTATATATTATACATTACTAGCTTGTTACAAATATCACTTAGCTTCGCTTTACTCAATGACTTGGTAAACATATCAGCTAGATCCACTGATCAAGTGAAAGTAGAGCA
The DNA here is from genome assembly GCF_043159265.1 of Tasmannia lanceolata. Taxonomy (NCBI): domain Eukaryota; kingdom Viridiplantae; phylum Streptophyta; class Magnoliopsida; order Canellales; family Winteraceae; genus Tasmannia; species Tasmannia lanceolata. The sequence continues at coordinate 50,518,992 of NW_027518680.1, read as the reverse complement.
TATCTCGTCCTTTTGGATTCTCTCGCGGATGAAATGACAGTCCACCTCGATGTGCTTGGTTCTCTCATGAAAAACTGGGTTGGTAGCAATGTAGATTGCAGCCTTAATGTCGCAATATATCAAAGCTGGGGATGAGGAAGAGAAACCAATTTCGGATAGGAGAGAGTGCAACCAGATGAGCTCTCCACTTGTATGTGACATGGCTCGGTATTCGGCTTCTGCATTTGATTTGGCTACTGTGTCTTGCTTCTTGATTCGCCGCGACATTAAATTAGCCCCAACGAAGGTACAATATCCAATGGTGGACCTCCTATCTGCTGGAGATCCTGCCCAGTCTGCATCACAAAATTCTTTCAACTTTTCATGTCCATGTCTCTTAAATAGCAGACATTTCGGCTAGAATTTCGTTTCCACACCGAAACAGTAAAAAAAAACCCTTATTAATTTGAAATTTCGTGAAATTTAGTGAGATCACATGCCAAATAGAAAAAGCCTTTTAAAATTTTAGAATTTCTGAAGAAATGTCACATTTCAGCAGAAATTCTGACAAAAACAGCAAAGAGGGAAAAAAAAAGGTGAAAAAAAGGGAGGACTGAGGGAATCTAACTGACCTTGCATGTGAATTTTTTATTTCTTGCCTATAAAATTACATCACCTTCATCTGCCTTTCATCATCTTCCCAACAAAGCTAAAGTATAGCTTCTTCATCTTCCCAACAAACCCAAAGCAAGCTTCAGCCTCAAGCTCTTGCAGCTTTAAGTGTTGATTCTTCCCGGAGGATTGCAAGTTTCAGCCGAAGCCACGGAGCTTGAGCCGCACAGAAAAAGCAAAGAAGCCACGAAGCTTCAGCCTCAAGCTCCATTTGCAGAGGTAAGAAACTAAATGGGTTAAGTTTCTAGGGCTCTGCTTTTTGGGTTAGCAAAAACCCTTACTCATATTAAGCCATTATTTTGGGATAAAAGTAAAACCCCCCATCTGGTATAATTCGCACCCTTTCACCATGAAATAACGAAAAAAAAGAGGGCATTTGGCAGACTTTTAACGCTTTTTTATGTAAATTCACGCTCAATGGGTGTGAATTATCCTATAGTGGGCAACGCCCATAATTGTTTTAAATGTATTGTACAGCCACTTCGTCAGATGATCCTAACCGCTCATCTGTGCTACAAAGCAGAAGTTTGTAGGTAATTGTCATATCTTAATACACCCTATTGGTATTTTTAGGGTAATTTTCCAACTTTAGCTCCATTTGTATGTAATTTTTCATTTAAAACTTACCACATCTGTCACAAATCACAAAAAATCGTAATGATTACTTCTTTTTTTCGATTTTATGCTTTTGCTAGCCACCTTTGCACTTCTGCCAATCTTTGCAATAATGGATGGCCACAGGCCGAGAAGTGGCCTTGGAGAAACTGGCTAGCAAATCCCAATACAAAAAATTAAAAAAATTGATATACCAAGAGAAAAGGAGAGAAAAGTGGCCTTATAAAGCCACAAAATTTCAATCTTACCCCCTATAGATTGGGTGATCTTAACCATCTGATTTAAGAGGTACAGCATATTATGGAAACCTCTATAGATTGGAGGGCTAGGATCAGCCTATGGAAATGATTTTTGGGGCAAAACCTATTTATGTTGTCTTCCATCACATGGACGGTTTGGATCAACCTATGGATGTGGTCCGTACAGTTCTTTGTACTCAACTGCCGACTTCATAAGATGATCCAAACCATTCATTTGTAAGGGACACAACATAAATAGGTTGTGCCCCAAAAATCATCTCCATAGGATGATCTTGACCCTCCAATATTTACATGTTTTCATATTTTGTGGTCCCTAAATATATCGGAAGGTCAAGATCATCCTATGAAGATGATTTTTGGGGCACAACCTATTTACATTGTGTCCCTACAAATGAACCGTTTGGATCATTTTCATAGGCCGTACAGTACTTTTAGGGGACAACCTATTTACATATGATCCTAGCCCTCCTATCCATATATGAACTGCATATTATGGAAACCTCAATAGATCGGAGGGCTAGAAACATCATATGGAAATGATTTTTTGGGGACAACCTATTTACATTATGGCCCATCATATGGACGGTTTGGATCATCCTATAATGTAGCCCGTACAGTGCTTTTTGAAAAATAAGGGACTATAAGGGCTTACACCATATAAAATCTTTGGTTACCTGGCACTGTGTTATTTTTGTTTTGGTAGGTGATATAAATATATTTGTCCCCCTTTTTCCCTGGGACAGCCCCATATAGTGTATAAATGACTCCACTTTTATACTCCAAGGGCTTTATTAGGGAGAAAAGGGGGTGGATATATCATTTCTCACTTTTTTAACTTACACAGAACATTCTTGAACCCACGCTGTACTATATCCACCCTCTTTTTCCCCAGGACAGCCCCCTCTAGTATATTAGTTACTACTCTTTTAGACTACAAGGGGTTGTACTAGAAAGAAACAGGGGGCGGATACATTTCTCGAGGAAAGATTTTTCCTTGGAAAATTTGTTTATTTCCACAATTTACTGGAGAATAGTAAATTTTAGGAATGTCATTTATTAAATTAAAGGTCCCTGTACAAAACATGACTTCTTTGGTTCAAGTCACTTATTTTCTTGTGTAATCAAACAATGGAAAAGTGTTAAAGTTTGGAATAGTTTTTCATTTCTTAACTTTCCCAGACAATTCTTACAATCCAAACAGTTCCTAGAGGGACCTTCAGTAGTTTATGACGGTATCACCCTAAATTAACCATAATAATCTTATCGTATCCCTCTAAATTGCAATCCTAACAGAGAAGACCTTGTTTGGATTGCCTAAAAAAAAAGACCCTTTTTGGATTGTAGGAATTTTCTGGAAAATTTTGAAAGGAATAATATTGCTAAAATTTGCTAATATTTTCACAACCTATTTACGTTGTGTCCCTTTGATCTTTCAGAGTCTTTACTGTCACAATGCCACGACGTCCTCCTGATGAGGATGGGGATGGGGATGATGCTCGAGATATTGGTTGGTTACATGGGCGAACTAATGGCAGCAGGCAAAAGACTATATGCAATTATTGCGGGAAGAAAATAAGAAGTGGGGGTGTTACACGATTGAAACACCACCTGGTAGGTGGTTATGGAGATGTATCAGTATGCCCATCTTGCCCTAAGGAGGTTAGGACACTCATCTCAAATTCATTGAAGGGGAGCAAACAAAATAAGCAGGATAAAGCGAGGAGGAGAGATGAGTTTATCGATGCTGTGGCGGGAAACTATGATGGAGTAGAATGGATAGATGATGATGATGATATTGCATATCCATCTGATGTCGAGACAAGCAGACAGAGAATGGAGTATAGACGAGCTATGGCAGAGTCTGTGGCTATCGAGAACGAAAGGCGGCAGATGAACAATCTTAATGCTACGAGGCCAAATTTTGGCCGATCCATACACGAGGCGGGTGGGGGTAGTTCAAGGGGAGCAGCAGGTGAGGGTAACATAGGAGGAAAGCCAATGCAGACGGGTTTGACACGTGGGGGCAGCCTAAGGGATCCAGCAAGCATGGACCCAGCGATATGCACAAAGGGAAAACAAAGGGGTATCAGGGGCATGTGGGGAAATGCGAGGAGAAGATTGGACAAGCATATGCAAAATTTGCCTTCCACAACGCCATCCCAGCAAATGAGGCAAATAGCCCATACTTGCAGCATTTTATTGATACAGCTGGCCAACACGGGTCAGGAGTGAAGGCCCCCACTTCATATGAGGTTATGAACAAATACTTGCCCATTGAAGTGGATGAACTGGAGGAGTACGTCAGTGGGCTGAAGAAGCAGTGGGCTGAGTATGGAGTGACAATCATGTGTGATGGTTGGACTGGTCCTACAAGACAGTCTATCATCAACTTTATGGTATATTGTGATGGTAAGACTGTCTTCTTGAAGAGTATCGAGGCATCCGACGTTGTAAAAGATGCAAAATTCATATATAAGCATATGGTTGAAGTGATTAAAGAGGTTGGGAAGATGAATGTTGTTCAAATTGTCACTGACAATGGGAGCAACTATAAGAAGGCAGGACAAAAGATTATGAAGAAGTACAGTATGTTCTGGACTCCGTGTGCAGCACATTGCATCGACCTTATGCTGAAGGACATCGGAAAGAAGACGACGGTGAAGAAGCTAGTTGATGAAGCCAGATCAGTAACTAACTTCTTATACAATCATGGGTATATACTGGCCCTCATGAGAAGCTTGTGTGGAGGAGACTTGGTACGCCCTGGGCTTACTAGGTTTGCAACTAATTACGTCGCTCTCCAGAGTATTTTGGATAAGAAGGTTGGTCTAAAGCAATTATTCTCTACCAAAGAGTGGAATGAGTATAAGGAGAGTAGGAGTGTAGCTGGGAAGAAGGCCGAGGAGATCGTCGGTAGACCATCCTTTTGGGATCATTGCAGGAGTATAGTTGGTATATTGGAGCCAATTGTAAAGGTATTGAGGATGGTAGATGGGGACAAAAAGCCTACCATGGGTTCTTTGTATCACGCCATCCAATTGATGAAAGAGGCAATAATAGTGGCTGCTCCTCGATCCTATCAGGGCTACCATAAAATCATTGATGATAGATGGACGAAAATGCTCCTTCACCCACTCCATTCGACTAGTACTGTGATTAATTTATATTTATTATCTCTTATGTCATCATTTACAATATACTAACAAATTATTATTTTATTAGCATATTATCTCAACCCAAAGTACCAGTACTCACAAAACCTTGGCACTCGAATGGATCTCATTGAAGACTTAGAAACTGTGGTAGCCAAGTTGGAACCGGATGCGACTACACAATCCGTTCTTCTTGGAGAGGTGAGCATTTCATTATTTCAATGTAAATAGATGGATATGCATTAGAATTTTCTACTACTAACTATTGGTGTTAATTCAATTATAGCTTAAGTGGTTTAGGGATGCAACTGGCTCCTTTGGACGTGCAGCTGCTATGGCCGGGCGAGCTACGACATTGCCAGGTAAAGGCTTGCTATAAATATTAGTTGTCAATCGACAGTAACTAATTAAAATATTATTATTATTTTGCAGCTGAGTGGTGGGTGTTATATGGGTCCGATGCTCCTAACCTAAGAAAGATAGCCGTAAAAGTGTTGTCTCACACAGCATCTTCTTCAGGTTGTGAGAGAAATTGGAGCACATTCAACCTCATTCACTCAAAGAGACATAACAGGCTTGGACATCAAAACCTACACAAGCTTGTATATGTCCACTACAACACACGGTTGAGGATGAAGCATGTCTCTACAAGCCATAATCGAGAGGACTACACCGACCCTATTGATCTGACGGACATATTCTGTGAAAATGATGAGGATGACCCTCTATATGAGTGGGTGAGGGAGGTTGGAGAGCCACTGATTGATGGCCCGGGAGGTAGACCGAATCCTCTAATCACTGCAGAGATGGGAATAGATTCGGATACATTGCCAGAGACACAGGGCCTCTCTCAACCCGTTGCAGTTCCAATACCGAATAGTGATGATGATTGGTCGACAGATTCGCCATCAGATGATGATAGAGGAGGTGGCAATGCTAGTGGTGGAGGGGGCAACATGAGAGGTGTTGGAACTTCTGATGGTAGAGGGGATAGTGTGGGAAGTGTGGAAGGTGAGACTTATAGACCGCTTAGCCCATTCACAGTGGAACAGGAGTTTGACCATGCTACACAAGACCAAGATCATGGTGCACGACCACAGCCAAGGCATGGGCAAGTATTCCAACGACGACGGAGGTATCAGCCCACCGATGAAGAAAATGACTCCCTAGATGCCCATTCACGTTATGGAGTTGATAGTTTGATAGACACATTCGACAGTATGAGCATGGAAGGTGGGATTTCGCGGAGTGTGGGAATTGCCAACTCTACCGATTCTGGTCCATATGGTTATGGATCGATTGATGAATCTTCTGAGAGTCGACAGGGTTCAACTACTCCTTACGGCTATGGGTACCCCTACGGCTATGATACACAGACGCAGTCACAAAGTGAGTCATATGGGTATGGGATGCCATATGACCTATATGCACATGCACATGGCGGAGCAGCATTGACAATACCCGGCCCTAATGTCATGTACCCACGTTTGGGACTGTTGATGCAAGTTGAGCAGTATGTCTTTGATTATTATGTCCAGCAATACCAACAGATATATGTGGTTAACATGTCCTGGCAGGAATACTACTTGTTTATTGAAGATCAAATTCGTCAGCAGATGCACCGTGCCCATCATGAGAGGAGGGATGATGAAATTGAACCCCCTCGTAATTCAATGTGGTATTGACATAGAGGGGGGCCCTTAGATAATTGGTGATTGTACTCTCTTTACATTATACTTTATTTCATTGTACTTCTTTCCTTTGACTTTAGAGTTTAGAATACACTTCATTGTTCCAACATATGCGATAGCGCATGTTTCTAAATTTGGACGTTGTTGAACTACCATAGATGGCTTTCATGCTTAAATGATGGTTTCTATGTGTGTATTTGTGCTTATTCTAGCATTTCCTAAAGTTTCATCTTAAAATTCCATCATTTGCATATGATTTCATTCGTTTCTCTGGTTTTACAAGATTTCGTCCGAAATTTCATACCGAAACCGAAACGTTTCGGTTTCGCTGATGACCGAAACCGAAACCGAAACCGAGATTTAAAACCTTGGTAATGGCTAGCTATCCCCACTGCAAATGAAATATCTTGGCGAGTGACTGTGAGGCATATAAGCTTTCCAACCAACCGCCTGTACCTCCCAGGATCATCTAACAAATCTCCCTCATCTGGAAGTAGCTTTCTATTAGGGTTCATGAGAGCAGCAGCTGGTTTCAGACCCAAAGAACCTATCTCATCCAATAGATCTAGTACATATTTCCTTTGCGAAAGAGAAAGACCATTGTGAGGGTAAGCTACCTCAATCCCTAGAAAATATCTTAGACGCCCCAGGTCTTTGGTGGAAAATTATTTTTACAGGAAAGCCTTCAATTTCTATATGCCCACTATGTCACTCTTGTAACGATAATGTCATCCACATATACTATAAGAAGAGCATACCTAGCATCAGACTGATTACTAAACACTGCTTCATGCCAAATCACATAACAGCATCACTGAATCTCCTAAACCATGCTCTAGGAGATTGTTAGCGACCGTATATAGATTTGCGAAGTCGGCAAACTGAGGAGGACATCTCCCCCTAAGCAACATACCGAGGAGGTTGCTCCATGTACACCTCCTCAGTGATGTCCCCAAGCATAAAGGCATTCTCGACATCGAGCTAATATAAGGGCCATCCCCGATTGACAGCCAGAGAAATCAACACTCTAACTAAGGGAATTTTGGCGATTGGAGTCTCTCAATGTAGCCAACCCCAAATGTCTGCGTATAATCTTTGGCAACCAAGCGCGCCTTAAGGCGCTCAACTGTCCCATCTGGCAAGTATTTAATGGTAAAAACCCAACGACAGCCCACGGGCTGAGCACCATGAGGTCGAGGGACCAAATCCCAAGTATGATTGGCTCGAAGAGCTGCCATCTCAAGATCCATAGCAGCAAGCCTACCTGGATGAGCAAGGGCCTCTAGCACAGACTGAAGCAAAGAAACATAAGGCAAAAAAGGCACAAAGCTACAAAACAAAGGGGTGAGATGATTATAAGACACAACATTAGAAATGGGGTGGTACGGGAACGAATACGGGAAGCAATAGGAGAATCTACATAGACAATAGGCGGAAGAAGAGGTACCTGAGATGTAGCAGGAGGTGTGTCCGACTGGGAAGACGATTCAGGCGATGGACATCTGGCCTCAGACGCCGTTGATATACCTTCACAGGAGCCGGATGAGGAGCCAAAGTCACCTGCAATGGAGAGAAAGTGGACTCAACAGGGTCAAGTAGAAAAGGAAGAGGAACATGAGAGTCTGGCACAACTTTACTACTCTCAGTGGACGTAGTAAAGAAGGAGACGGGCTCAAAAAATGTGACACCGGCGGAAACAAATAACCTGTGCAGCCGAGGACTGCAAAGTTGATAACCTTTCTGGGTGAGAGTAGCCCAGAAAGACAAATCTCTCCAACCGATGATCCAATTTTTCCAGCGCACGAAAGAGGCTGTGAACAAAACAAACACAACCAAAGATCCGTTGAGAGACGGGAAATGGACCACGCTGAGGATGTAAGACCGAGAAAGGGGATTTACCATCTAACACAGAGGAGGGGAGCCGATTAGCCAGGAAACAGGAGGTATGGATGGCATCGCTCCAATGGGCTTTAGGATCCCGCAATTGAAATAGAAGAGTGCGGGCCATATCAAGTAAATACCATAGTTTCCGCTCGACTACACCATTTTGTTAAGAATTGTATGCACAAGAGGATTGATGCACAATGCCATGAGTGGATAAGAAATCCTGAAAGCCATTAGATGTAGAAAAGTATTCCTTAGCATTATCAGTGCGCAAAATTTAAGAGTGCAATTATATTGATTAGAAATCTCGGCATGAAATTTACGAAAAGCATGAAACACCTCAGAGCGCTCTTTAAGAAGAAATAATCATGTCATACGAGAAAAATCATCAACAAAAATGATAAAATATTTAGGGCAGTGATAAATCGACTCCCCATGTGTCTTTCTCTCTCCTCTGAGTTAGAGAGAGAAAGACACATGGGGGTCGATTTAAGATATTTGGGAGTCGATTTATCACTCGCCAATATTTATAGCCAAAAAGAGACAGTCCATGAGGGACCCCATATATCTGAATGTACTAAATCAGAAGGACGCGAGACCCGACTAACAACCCTAGAAGGAAAGGACACAAGGCGGTGCTTTCCCAGTTCATAGGACTCGCAATGAAATGACTGAACAGGACAAGAAATAATAGACAACTGCCGAAGCTTCTGGATGGAGAGATGGCCAAGATGGCAATGCCACCGATAGGGATCGACGGAGCTATGCAAAACAACACGAGGATCATGGTCAAGGCGATAGATATCATCCACCTCACGATCCAAACCAATCGTCTTCCCGGTCGAGAGCCTAAAAAACACAATAAGAAGGGTAAAAGGAGATAGAGCAGTTAAGACTTTTGGTGATTTAGCTAACAGAAATAAAATTAAAAGAAGACTTAAGAACACAAAGAACTGATGACATGGTAAGGCCAGAATGGGGAGAAATAACACCAATACTAGAAATGGGAGTAGTGATCTCATCGACAAGAGTAATAGTATTAGAGGCAGAATGAAAGGGGTTAAACGAACTAAAGAAAGTAGAATTACCCGTCATGTGGTTCGAGGCCCCGGAATTAATAACCCAGGAGCTGGAGGTAGTAAGGATAGAAGCAAGTGAACTACCTTACTGTGCAAAACCCGAAGTAAGTGGTCGGCTGCGCTCACGCAGGCACAAAAGCTCATCATAATCAGCCTTGGAGACGAGGAGAGAGTCAACATGTCCAACTGGCTCGGCGGAGGATGTAGAGACATCAGGAAGGGTGGCAGAAGTAAGGAGAGAAGCGAGTGAACTACCTTACTGTGCAAAACCCGAAGTAGGTGGCCGGCTGCGCTCACACAGGCACAAAAGCTCATCATAATCAGCCTTGGAGACGAGGAGAGAGTCAATATGTCCAACTGGCTCGGCGGAGGATGTAGAGACATCAGGAAGGCTGGCAGAGGTGATGTGAGCATAACGGGTGGATGGAGTTCCAGATGTAAGACATAGCAAGAATCCACAGTACGCCCCGCTGCATAACCAAGAGTGCAAAATAAAGGCGCCCACGCCCACCGGCGCCACGGTCGCCTCCAGAATCACAGCCATTACCATGGCCGCCACGGCCCCGACCACGGCCAAAGTTACCACCACAACGGCCAGAACAGTCGCAACCAACATACACGGCAAGAGCAGAACTATCGACAGAAGGGTCAGTAGAACCACCACTCCGAATAGAGCATTGTTCACAAGAGAAGACCTATGTGAGGGATGGAATGGAACCATAGCCAACAATATGCTGTCTGGTGAAAGAAAATCAGGACCCAAGGCATCAAGGAAGCGAATAACACGGAGCTACTCCTAACGCTTGGCAAGGATTGCCAGATCAACTGTGAAGGGCATAAAGACATCCAGTTGCTGTTAAAGTGAAACATACTGACTGTAGAAGGCAGCTAGAGCCGTATCATCACGATAGAGGCTCATCCACTTTAAATAGGTATCGCAAATACGAGTGAGGTTATCAACCCCAAAATATAGAATAGCTGCATGCTCCCAGATGTCCTTGGAAGTCTTGAGGCACATCATCGTGCCAGCGACATGAGATTCCATACTCTGTTAGAGGAGAGTGCATCTAGCAGAGGGAGACGAAGGTAGAGGAGTCGTGCTAATAGTATGAGTCGTGCGGATCCATGAGGACAAAAATAGAAGGAAACTCTGAACCACAACAATGGCTGATAAACAGAGAAGGGGAAAATCACGAGATGGACCCAGACACCATACCACAGCTCCGAAGAAGACACATAGCAGAAGCAGACATAGGGCTACTAACCAGAGTGAGAATAGAAGCTAACAGATGAGATCGAAGCCGCAGAGAAGGAATAGGATTGTGACGGAGATGATTCAGAGCATGACGGAGAAGAGTTAAGTGAAAGAAAGGAACACTAGTGTTTCTTGGAAAGGAGTTTATATAGGAACACTAGTGTTTCTTGAGAGAGATTAGATGGGAAGATGACACAGGAGGATTAGGGGTGGAGAGAGGAGGATTGGATTAGGATTTGGTGTAGTGGGAGGATTAGGGTTAGGGTTTAGAAGGTGGAGGCAAGAAAGATGGAGGCGAAGGGATTTAGGAAGGTTTGAATAGGGTTTGGAGAGGGTCGTATAGGGTTTGGGAGGGGTTGAAGATGGTGGAGGGTGGAGCCGAGCGTGGAGTAGGGGCAGGTTTGGGTTTACGTGGAGGGAGCATTGAGTGGGGTCGGGTTTGGGTTTTGTGGAGGAGAGAAGAGGCGAGAGTGATCGAGAGATAGAGAGGGAGAAGAGGCGAGAGAGGTCGAGGGAGGGGTGGTGAGGGTGGAGGGTGAGGGCGAGAGGTTAGGGTTAGGTCGAGTGTAGGTGAGGGCCAAGGAAGAGGAAGGGGAGGAACAATGGTGGTCCCTAAGGGATCAAAACCTAGGGCCCTGATACCAAGTTGAGAGAAGAGAGAAGAGAGGAGAATGAGAGAAAAAAGTTTGTTAGAGAGAAGCTCCCCCTCACTAATATATATTCATTTATATGTGTGTGTGAAAGATAAGTACAATGACACAACTACCCTTAGGGCATATACATCTTTTAACAATCTCCCATCAGATCTTAACTGATCTTAACTGATTTGGACGGCTCCTATTATTCTGTGGCACAATTTGACTGTTTCAATCTGATCTCCATCTCTAAATTGTCGTGGATTTGAATTTTCGCATCAATCCGATGAACATATTTGCTCGATCTAAATCGACGATCCATATCGATCATGGAACTGATATCAAGCAAACGATAGAGGGTCTGGATGGCTTGCCGTTTGTGACAGGATCAAATCTTTACATGAAATCAGCATGAAAATCCGTCTAGAAAATCCCAAAAATTCAGCTTTCGTTCAAATGGGAGCTTTCTAGATTTGTGGTCCCCAGAACCTAGAGTTTTCTGATAGCCTTTTTACCAAAACACAAGAGCCCTAAGGCGGTTCACCACCTTCCTTGTTTGTTTCCCACACAAGAACAGGAACAAGGTGGGTGGTATTCAAGCTGGTTGTGTGCAGCAATTGGATCGCTGAGAGGATGTCAAGCAAGATGGAACTTGAACGGCGAGGTGCAATGCCGGAGATAGTACAGGGTGCGGGTGGACAAAAATTACTTCCGGTGATTTTCTATTTAGATTTCAATGGTTCTATGTCACTGTTTCGGTGAAAATATTATTCCAATCAACAAGCAACAAGGTCAGCGATATTATTCCAATCAACAACCCCAAGTCAAAATCAGATTGATTTACGGTTTTGAGCACCGATGAGGAGGGCATGAGTATCAACTATTAAGAACTCCAAATCCAAACTTGCTCTGATATCAATGTGAGATATTGAAAAGCCAAAAAAAAAAAAAAAAATGGGACGAACGGATCGTGGATCTAGAGATGTTGAATCGTGTCGACCAAGCCGATTCACTCTTTGTTCACCTTGGAGATCGATGGTGCTCTCTTCCAATTTTTAAAATCCAGGAATTGTGTTGTGCTCAGATGCTAGGAAGTGGATCTCTTTGGCTTTTATAGGCTTTCCATAAAACCCTAGACCTAGGGTTAGGTCGGGTAATTTTCCAACTTTCGAGGGGCAAATTGGGTATCCCTTCACCAATGTTGTAATCACTAATTTAGCAATCATCAATTGATTACTAGCCATTATGTGCACAATGTCCTTCAATAATTTTTCCAATTAAATACGTTTATTAAATCCCATTTTGAATTGAGTTTAAACAAGGAATTTTACCGTTTCCCAATTATTCATTTATTTTTGAATTTTGTCGATTCAAAATATTCCTCGACTTGTTCGTCTAAAATATTATTAATCATTTTGGAAATTCCTAGAACATAATTATTAGAGAAAATAAGTATTTAATAATATACTAATTTTGCAAGAATTATGTCACTAATTTTTTCGAGAATATTCCAAATAATAAAAATTACAATTTATCCTAATCGACTCAACGAATATTGTCAGGCTCACTATATTTAATTATCGTGCATGTTTTGAGCATTTTAAACGCACTCAAATTAAATATAGATAAATATAAAGTCATTGGAAATTCCATAGATAATCCCTTAACTTCAATCAGTACACTGCAACGAGTCCTAGCATGGGCAACCGTCACTTTGTACCGCATAGTGACCTATGTCCCATGCTAAAGAGTTCATCGCAATGACTTCTCTAATCAAAGTATTTTGTGTGTACACAGTACACTATCGTTTTACACTGTGTTTGTAATTCAAAGTATTCTAAAAAGAAAAAGTAGATGAGCCCAACTTCGGTTGAATTACATTTTGATCTCCTTTACATGTGCGTATTTTTACATTTTTTTAAATGGTGGCAGAGTTCATTAATAAGAGGGCGACTGAGTAAGTACACCTCAAGGAAAAACATTAGAGACTAAAAAAACAAGGCAAAAGAAGAAAAAAGTACACCCCACTTATCGAGGAAGGAAATCAAAGAGCTCTACACTCTGATTGTCCATCATCGAACAACTTGTTAAAGAAATAATCGCAACTGGCATTGTTAGACCCAGCAGCAGTCCTTACTCCTCACCTGTACTTTTAGTGCGAAAAAAGGATGGATCATGGCGTCTTTGCGTGGATTACAGAACCCTCAATGCATCCACCGCCAAAGATAAGTTTCCGATCCCTACCGTAGATGAATTGTTAGATGAGTTATACAGATCAAAATTCTTTTCAAAACTTGATTTGAGGTCTGCATACCATCAGATCTGAGTTCACCAAGAGGACGTAACCAAGACCGCCTTTCGTACTCATGAGGGTCATTATAAATTCCGACTGATGCTCCCTCGACATTTCAGAGTTTAATGAGCGAGATATTTCTAAGAAAATTTGTCTTAGTTTTCTTCGACGATATCTTAATATATAGTCAGTCCTGGGAGCAACACTTAAGGCATGTTGAGATCGTATTGCAGTGTTTGTTGAAGCATCAACTCTATGCAAAGCAAGTCAAGTGCTCATTTGACCAAACTCAGCTTGAATATTTAGGCCATATCATATCTTCGGAGGGAGTAGCAGCTGATCCGACCAAGATACAGGCCATGATTGAGTGGCCCAAACCTGCAACGATCAAGGGGCTCCAAGGTTTTCTCGGCTTAACAGGCTATTACCGCAAGTTTGTGCGGGATTACGGGCACATAAGTGCTCCCCTTACAGCAATGTTGAAAAAATACAACTTCCAATGGACCCCATCAGCAGAGGAGGCTTTCAAAAAATTAAAGTCTGTTATGGCGTCAACTCCAGTTCTAGCCCTTCCAGATTTTTCTCAGCCATTTGTTATCGAAAGTGATGCTTCAGGGACTGGATTAGGGGCTGTATTAATGCAAAATTAGAGGCCAATAGCATTCTTTAGCAAGGCTCTCAATGAACGTAGTGCAGCCCTCTCTACATATGAATGAGAGATGCTTGCTATAACGCAAGCGGTGGCGAAATGGAGACACTATTTGTTGGGTAGACACTTCCAAATCAAAACAGACCATCAGAGCCTTAAATACCTCCTTGAACAACGCATGGGATCAACTGAGCAGCAAAAATGGGCTGCTAAGATGATGGGCTATGACTACGAGATTGTCTTTCGAAGGGGAAAGGAAAATCTTGCCGCAGATGGCTTGTCTCGTCAATTCGAAGACACTCAATTGGCTGCCATTTCAACACCCTCAAGCCTCTTTAATTAGTGACTTGATGGTAGAATGGAACAGACATGATGACACTAAGGAGGTTATACAAAAATTGCAGGCAGACCCATCCTCATTGCCCGGTTATTCATGGAATGGGTCCTACTTACGCTACAAAGGTAGATTGGTGGTTCCAAAAGAATCAACAATGGTGGAGCAACTCTTACATGAGTTTCACAACACTCCCAAGGGCGGCCATTCTGAAGGACTTTGCACATATAGACGGCTAGCTCTAGCATTTTTTTGCCCGGAATGAAGAAAGTGGTGCAGCAATAAGTTGCGGAATGGGAAATTTGCCAACGGAACAAGGCAGAAAGTTTGGCTCCTCCAGGGTTGCTTCAACCGTTACCAATCCCTGAATTGGTATGGTCAGAGGTTAGTATGGATTTTATTGAAGGGCTACCATCTTCAAGAGGGAAAAACTCGATTATAATAATTGTGGATCGCCTCTCTAAATATAGTCATTTCATCTCATTATCACATCCTTATACCGCAGTCAAGATTGCACAACTTTACATCCAATACGTTGCAAAGCTCCATGGAATGCCTAAAGCGATTGTCAGTGACCAAGATATGATATTCCTCAGTAACTTTTGGCAAGAGTACTTCCGCCTTCAGGGTACCCAACTTTGCATGAGCTCAGCATATCACCCGCAAACCGATTGACAGACTGAAAGAGTTAACCATTGCCTTGAAACTTACTTACGTTGCTTTGTGGCTGATTACCCTAGTCGGTGGGTCCAATTGTTGCCTTGGGTAGAATGGTGGAATAACACCACATTTCATGCATCCACCAATGCCACCCCATTTGAGATTGTTTATGGTCGTCCCCCACCGACAGTGGCATTGTATACACCGGGACACCAATGTCGACCTTGTTGAACGGAACCTCAAAGATAGGGATGCGGCTCTGTGTGATTTGAAACGCCACCTTGGGATAGCTGAACACTGTATGAAAGAATACGCTGATCGTCATCGAACAGAGCAAGAATTTTGAGTGGGGAAGTGGGGAAGTGGGTTTATTTGCGACTCCAACCTTACAGACAAGTTTCTGTTGCCAGAAGAACTAATCTTAAATTTTCTCCCAAGTTCTACAGTCCATTCAAAATTTTCAAAAGGGTGGGACCTGTTGCTTATCAGTTGGAGCTACCCCAAAGTTCCAAAATCCACCCAGTGTTCCATGTTTCATGCCTTAAGCGCAAATTGGGGGCCACTATTCATATTCAGCCTGTTTTACTGCCATTAGATGATGAAGGACATCTTCCAGCTGAGCCAGAAAGGATATTGGATCCAAGAATGGTTAAAAGGCAGCAGAACCGAGCTGTTACTGAAGTTTTGGTGAACTGGACCAACAGACCAGTGGAAGAGGCTACATGGGAGCTACTTTATAAGGTGCAGGAGTCCAACTTTTTGGCCTTGAGGACAAGGCTGTTCTTAGGAGGGGCCAATGTTACGTCTCAGGAGGAGTCTTTATCCTTGTTATTTTCGGTGATTTACTTTGCTGACTTTGTTACGTGCCTAATCGGCCGTAACACAAATAAACTAAATAAAAGAGAAATAGAGAGGGGAATGGTTGATTCAAGGCAACCGGACGTCCTAACGGCTCGATTCGAGAGGAGCCATGACTCTCCTAAAGAAAGTTTCCTTTGCTGCTGTAAAATTCTTCGTTTTTTCTTTTCATTGAATTGCTACTACATAAATACAAGCAAGAGGGAGTGCCACATCACAAGCACACTTACCCACTAACAAGACACATCATAAGTAACTAACTCCCACTACGCTAAACACATTAGCCACAACTAACTCCCATTACACTAAAACACATACCCACTACTATGCACTAACTAACCCCACATACAACATAAGAAAATACACATAACAGACTTGCTGTTTTTATTTGTGATTTACCTTGCTGTTTTTTTGTGGGTTGTTGCTATTTTTTTAATGATCGCATGTAGTTGGACAGGGTATGAGTCCTAGATAATCTAGAGTCCTGAGATGTCAAAAGGGGTTGTAGACGCCATGCCAAATCAATAAAAAATTATTCATCAAAATTTTCTTCTTTGTGTGTTTTCTTTGTAACATTCAGGTTGCAGAGGTGCAAACCTCACACAGAAACTGAAATGCAATGGAATTTTTTTTCAAGATGCAATTAAATTTAGAAACTTGCAAGTCATTAGTTAATAAAAATAACCTAACAAATCAAAAAAGACAAAATTTAATAAATAAACATAAGCATCAAAACCCTACCTGAGAGCAACTAAACTCCTCTGATCTCACAACACGAATCGAATCGATCAAACCACGCATTGTATGTGTCGAAACATCACCTCGTGGCACAAATTTATCAAGAAAATCCTTATCCACAAATTTCCCATCTTTAAAATCCCTCTCTCCAATCTCAATCTCAAAAGCCCCTTCCTCAAAAACAGGCAATTCCTCTTCTTCTGACCGTCCGATCACTAATTCCAAATCCTCACCTCCATTAGACATTCGGATCCGATCCGGATCCATTCGGATCCTTCCCCCTTCACAAATCGAGCTCTCTAGGGTTTCACTAAAAAAGCATCGGAACCATCCTTTTCCGGCCGGATTGATCTTCTCCGGTGGCCGGAGTAGATCGATCCGGCGAGAAAATCCGTTGCCGAAATACGCCTCGCAGGATCGAAGAGAGAGATTAGGGTTTGTAGACCAGGGAAGGAAAGAGGGGAGAATTGGCCAGGGTTTTCCATGGAAAGGAAAGTGGTTTTTTGTTTTGTTAAGGAGGTTTTTTTCCGTTTGGTGGTTTTCTGTTTGGTGGTTTTCCGTGGAGGTTTTGGAAGGGAGGTGGTGGGAATGAGAAGTGAAGAAGTAGAAGAAGAGGGAAATAGTGTTGAGAGCGAAGAGGAAGAGGAGGATTTTGAGAAAGAGAGCTCTTCGTCTTCCCATTTTTCTTTAGCTTCCACGAGTTCCTCACTACTTCACTATTTTTCACTCCTGAAAATGAAGAGGTGGAAGGGGTGAAGCTACCAGGACAAAGTGGGAATTCACAGATCAGCTCTTCTATTCTACATATCGAATTTTTGAGGATAATGATATTGGCACTACTATGTTTTGATAATTACACGAAATTACCTTGTCTTTTAGTATTTAACCAGCCTCCAAAGATTATTACAATTCTAAAAAATTTCTCAAGGGCAGTTAAAATAGAAAAGACAATGTGAGTCAGTGCAATTATCAAAAATTGTAGTGCAAATAATAGTAGATACTTTTAAAGAACAATTCAATACTTTAAACTCTACCGAAGTACTAATAATGGCACTACCATGATTTCATAATCCTAATATACTATATATAAGGCGTGAATCAGGGGTTAAAGTCATCCTCACTTTTTTCGTTATTTCCATTCATGTCCCACAGCCAAGCACAATACCTTTTGCATTGACATTTCTTATTTTCTTTAGCGGTATTCTCGGCATTCATGTTGGGCAATAAATAAATACCCTGGGCAAACGTCCAAAAATAATGCCCTTAACTTTTTCTTTTACCATTAACCCCTTTTCTAATATCTAACATCTATCTCTATGAGAAATTTTTTGAGGGTAAAATCATAATCTACATACGAAAAGTACCGACACATGGTACCTGTCTATAACAATTACAGCAAAAAACTACCAAGAAAGGTAAAGTCTTATGACAATGACGAAAGAACTACTTTTTATTACTCACGTAGGACACTTGCAAAATATTGACGGATTCCGGGCACCTGAAGAGGAACAACAATTATGGAAACCTCTATCGATTGGAGGGCAGGATCAGCCTATATCGATTGGAGGGCTACGATCAACCTATGGAAATGATTTTACGGGCACAACCGATTGATGTTGTGTTTCATCCATAGTTTACAATTTTGGTTTCGGTAACCGTTTCGGACCCCACCGAAAATTGAAATTTTGGCGAAATCCGAAATTTCAGTCCGAAATTTGGTCATTTGGTTCGAAATTCCGGACTGAATTTTCGAAATTTCTGACCGAACCGAAATTCCAAATTCTGAAATTTTGTAACACTTTTTTTAAAATAAATAATGGCATTTAATCGAAATTTCGGACCGAAATTACTGAAATTTAAAACCATGGTTCCATCACATGGACAGTTTGGATCAACCTATAACCCTCTATAGACCGGAGGGTTCGGATCAACCTATGAAAATTATTTTTGGGGCACAACCTAGGTAGGTAGTGGCCCATCTAATGGACGATTTGGATCATCCTATGGTACGGGCCATACCGTACATTTGTCTCCGCCCTGCTCAATTTTGCAGGGGTATATTTGTCATCCCGATCACTTACTTTGCCCCTGGAGAAGATCCAAAAGTTATCGCTTTCGTTCCCAACTTTTGCTTAAATTCTTTCTACATCCCATTGTATTTTAGGAAAAGTTCCATGTGTATCCAATTTCTGATGGCTATTTTTGTCAATTCCATTGCCAATGACCCTTACATGTCCGTCCAAAGACTCCAAACGAAACCCTATTATCTGCCCGTTTGGCATTCGCTGGATTCCCTTCCTGAAAACTCCACTGCTCTCAACCGCCTCCTTCTCACCGCCTCCCCTCTCAAAGTCTTGTCACATGCTTTGTTTTTGCTTCTCTTTTATGTCCTGCTCTGGGTATCATTTTCTCTTTGAACATAAATATTTTTTATTTTTATTTTTCATTCATTAATGAAAGAGACTGGTAAGAATTATATATGGATTCCGAACCGAGCTATTCTCCCTCCGGCAAACGAACCAAAGATGAGTTTTCTTGCTTCCTTTTGTTTTCCATTTTTTCCCTTTAAATGGATGGATTTTAATTAGGGATCCTGAATTTTGTTTTGGTTTTTAGGATGATAAAATTTTAGGGGATTTCTTCAAACAGGGATTATTAATTCTTTTTTTGTAGGAGGATTTGGATTGTGCGTTTTTCTCTTCTAAAAGAGGATTTCGATTTTTCAGTTCTTTTTGGCTTTTTCCTATCACAAATTTTGGTTTTGGATGTTCTTTCTCCAGTTTCGCCAAACAGGGTCTTTTATTTAAATAGATCTCTAGAGTCTTTCATCAATTTCTTCGTTATGCCCTGCCAGTTGTCACCAAGCAAAACCTAAAAAAACATACTGCAACCCTTCATCTCCTTCCCAAACTCATTTCAAGGTAATGTGAGTTAGTGTTTTATGAAATCCCTCATTGGATGCCTGTCAGTTGGACAACGATGATTTCGGGTTATACACCGAATCCACAGGTTGATTTTCACGAAAGCTCATTATTGGGGCTTTTGGATTATTCGAAATTTTTTGAAAATGAAAAATATTTATAAAAGTTATGACTTCTTTGTATGCACAGAAAAGATAACTCGAACCAATCCTAATTTTTAATTAGAAAGAGTTTCAAATATATATGCTTGGCCGAACCGATCATATCCGTGAGACAATGGATTTAATGCTATTATTTTCTTCTCTTATGAAATTCAATATTAATGCGTCTCACATCAAAATTAGTTGAAAGTTTCGATATGAAAACTAAGTGTTTGAACAAAATTTATCATTTTATAGAGTGCTTAAATGATATGTTTATCCTTTTCTTTGATTATACCTTATGCTTTCGTAGTAGCATCTAGGAATTAACTTACTGGAAATAATTTTCAATAAGTAAAGGGCGTGTTCGCAACCATAATTTAAATGGCTTCTGCCCATTTTGTAGGTGCTCGAATGCAACGCAATAAAATCCAAAAAAGGTAGTTTTGCAATCTGCAAATTAGACCCGCCAAGCCCATATCTCTAAACTCTACGTTTAACATGTATAAAGGATGACATTCAAGCCATTTTTTTTTTCAAAAAAGGATGAGAATCTGAGGCACGACTAGGAGTCGCTTACTTCGATTATCATAGATCCATTTCTACCTGATTCTATAGGGGAGAATGACAAGTGTTGCCGTACACACCCAAAATCTTTTTAGCAAAGGTGATTCTTCAAAAAATGGGTGGGAAAAAGACCCCAATATCCTTTCGACATGATGACAGTAACGTCAATCATTATCTTAAAGTTAGATTTAATGCATTTGATTTTAGCTGTCATCGTTTTCGTTTGTTTGAACATATGTTTGAACCCAAAAAAGCGTTGGGTTCATTTTAATCGTTGTCGTCTACAATAAGCAGAAACTGTTAGATCCTTGACAAGTGAAAGTATTTTTATGTACTTAAGATTCCGGCGGCGTACTCCAGAATCCGGCGGCATACTCGATATGTTTGGAACACATATTTGAACCTAAAAATCCGACAGTGTACTTGATATTCCGGCGTCGTTCTCGATATTCTGTCGGCTTACTCGATACGTTTGGAACACATGTTTGAACCCAGAACATCCGATAGCGTACTTGATATTCCGACGGCGTACTCGATATTCCGGCGGCGTACTCGATACATTTAGAATACATGTTTGAACCCAGAAAATTCGACAGCGTACTTGATATTCCGACGGCGTTCTCAACCAAAGAGACGTGAGAAATAATAAAATATTCAATAACGTAGCCATTCTGAGCCAAAAGAGATGTGAGAAATAATAAAATATTCAATAACGTCGTCGTTGCATAAACTTGTCTTTTTTGTGACTAATTACTCTGTCTATTTCTTCTACATGAGGACCTATTTTTGTTCTTAAAATATTTCTTCACTTAAACTTAGCTTACATTTTACTCTCTCTTATTTTTTGAATTCACATATTTAGATGTAGGCTTTAATAGTACTGCCTTATGTTTGTTTTATTTGTTCTTACAGTAAGCTTTATTTCACTTATCCGGAAAAGATCAAAGAGGAATGCTAGCATCAAGCGAAAGCTTCTCCCAAAGGCGTTTTAAGTGCAGTTTTCTCGATGGGTTTATTTCATCAATGACATTGCAGAAATCAGAAGCTTTGACGACAGACAAGGATGCTTCATGAGTAGGAAAAACTTGCAATAATGGAAATGGGTGATTCTCAGACCAATTTCAAACCAATATAAAGATTCTGTAATAAATCTTCAGTTCTCCTTGAAAAAATGAAATCCTATTAGGGCTCGTTTGGATGCCGAGAAGATTTTGATTTGGATTTCTCACATTTGCAGCCCTTTTTGCATTGTAATTTGGATTTCTCATAGTTTTAATTCAGCATCTGATAGTGAAAAAAATCAGATTTCTTTGCAGTGGAAATAAGAAATTGGAAATACATTGTTTTTTAAAAAACACATTGTCCAATAAAATTCAGTGGGTTGCCTCAATCAACTCTTTTTTCGCCGAACACCTGAAGCAAAACAGTGAATATATATATTTTTTAAAACACATTGTCCAATAAAATTCTGACTGTTTTGAAGCGGCTCACAACCAATTGACGTACCATTCCTCAAACTTGATATATTTATAGGGAAATGAAATCATCGCTGCAATCTTTTGATATTCCGCGAAAGCTTCTTGTCTTTTAGTATTTATTATTTAAATGGCTGTCAAAAGGTTATTACAGTTCCCAAAAGGCTCTAACAAGCCCTTTAAATACTAAAGGACAATCTAAATGGCTCGCCATTTTTACTAGTTGTACTAAAGCATATTGGGAAGTGATAAATCCGCCCCTTTTCATTACTTGGTACACCCAGATCTAGTGTATCTATGACTGGCAAAAGTCCAGGCTAAGTAATGAAAAGTGGCGGATATATCACCCAATCATATTATGTTTTATTATTTAAGCAGTTGTCAAAGGTTATTACAGTTCTCAAAAACTAATTAAAAAAGAAAAGACAAGATGAGTTTGTGCAAAAATCAAAACACGGTAGTGCCTATGCAGAGTTACTGAACCATTCAATACTTTATTGCCTTAAATGCAAAGTTAAAGAACCATTTGATACCTATAAATATAAATTCTTTGGATTGCAGAAATTTTCTGAAAAAAGTTTGGAAAGGAAAAATATTTCTAAAACTCTCTACTTTATTTACACATGAATAAAAGTAATTTTTTTTTGGGTAGGTAAGCTGGGATCGAACCTCAAGGTTGAGAAAGAAAGCCTCAACCATTGAGCTACAGGTCCAACCCCTAAAAGAGTTAACTTGAACCAACCCTATTCAATTATTAGCTAGATGGACCTTCAATTTATAATGATATCCCTCTAAATTAACTATAATCATTTTATTTCCCTCAAATTTGTAGAAAGAAAATAATTTCCTAGAAATTTTTTTTGTTATAAATGCTTTTATTGGAATTGGGGGCTTGCAAGAAAAAAGTTTGACGAAAACAAATTCATGGAAAAATTTTGTCTATAGATGATTTAGATGAAAATAGTATGATTGTGGGAAATTTAGAGGAATACTATCATAAAACAAAGGCATCTAAGTAAAGATTTGATAAAGGGTTGGTTCCAGTTATATTTTTCATTTTTTTTTTAAATATGAAATTTTACAAATATTTTTCCTTTCCTAACTTTTCCATAAGATTTATGCAATCCAAACAGGACCTATAGATATGAACAACATATCTATTATAGTATTATATGAGATTTTATATTGTGCCCGACCGTCAAGTCCAGTGTGGGTGGTACCACCCTTGATATATGATCCAACAGCGAGTGGTACTTTTATCGTGCTGCTCACACTGGACTTTACGGTCGGGACCATATAATTTCTCTCTATTATATATCATATAATGTTTATCCTCTATAGCATTTTAATAAACCCATTATATATAACTCAAATAGCATAATTTTTTAAGCTTTGACTATCTATTACACCATAAGAATTTGGCTACAAAATCATATACTTTTGCATGGCACTGGCCATTTTATTATAAGCTAGGTTGTAAAAAAAATAAGGTATTTAATGGCTATAAAGAAATTTACGTCTATAAATTATTTAATGGCTATAGGGAAAGAACTATATTTTCATAACCAGCACAAACTCAGTTGTCTCATATGTTTTAACCAGCTGTCAAAAGGCTATTGGGGACTTTTTAGGAATTGTAATAGATGTTAAACATATATGACAAGGTGAGTTTTCGCCCCTATTATCATTTTGCCAATGGAAATTATATGTGTAAGATATTTGATATCGATAAAGAAATTTAACAGTTATTTAACTGTTAAGGAAAACTTTGCAATTGTAAGTTTTCAAATAACCTTGAGTATCACCCACGTTTTCCCATTATATATCATACTTTCTAGAGGCGACAAATAAAAAGTTAATATCTAAGTTTGTTTTTGTTAGATGGACCTGTCATCAATTGTGTTGCTATAAAAACAATTGATATAAATACAATTAATTCTATAAAAACAAAATGATAACTATAAACGTCTTAACTTTTAACCACAGTCCTAAAACAATATCTCAACTTCAAATGTCCCTTACAATTAACCAACTTGTTCCCTCTCTATCCCTCTCTAAACCTCTTCTTCATCCTTAAAATGCTTTCTTCGAATAAAAAAGTGTCTTCTTCTCTAAGAAATAATCTTCTTGCATATCAAAACAATTTTCTTTTTTAGTTTTGGTATTATTTTTCTTTTTTCTAACATAAGATAAAGGTGTCCTTTGTCTCTTGATGTAATTGTATCTGCTTCATTTGCACGGTTTTAAAGAGACCCCCCCCCCCCCTTTGGCATTAGATTATCATTGACCATCGCCCTAGCTCTGGTGATGCTACATCGATTGATAAGGTTTTAGGAAATATATTAGTGCCTATACTCATCTTCCCATATGAGAATTTTAACAAGCCTTTTCTTGATATTATCTTGCACCACATTGCGAAAACAACTTTTATAACTATTAAATATTAGGGGTGCAACTCCGGTTGGGTTTGCGTTTTATTGATTCAGGTTGTGAAAAATGAACGCGAGTTGAGTTCGGGTTGAGATCTTTAGCAACCTGACCCAATTCAATCCTGACATATTTTTATTAATTTTTTTGTCATTAATTTTGATGTCGAAACCGAAATCTATAACCATGGTTGAAGCTTAACAAATGAACAGTTTGGATCTTCGAACAAAGTGGCCCAATGAATTTTCTAAAAAATACTTGTTACATGATGTATGCACGTAGGTTAGGTGATCCCCACTATATATTGCGTATGTTTGTAGGTGGGCATATATTTCGAAAAATACAATAAAGCCCACCTTTTTCAAAGATCCCAACCATCGAGTCGTTGGGACTTAATGTTACTAGAATATGCCTAAAAAATTAGCTCCATTGGATGATCCTAACCCTCTACTCTACAGATAAACTACACCATATAGAAATCTCGATAGATCGAAGAGTTAGATCATCCGATGGAGTTTACTTTCTTGGTACGATATATTTATTTTGGGGCCTACCAACTGAATGGTTTAGAACTTTGAACAAGGTGGGCCCCACCAATTGAATGGTTTAGATCTCTGAACAAGGTGGGCCCCACTCTATTTTATAAAAATACAACCACCTTCGTACATGCAATATAACACAAATTCATTATAAAATTCATTGCAGCCCTTATTCCAATATCCAAACCTTTCATTTAATGGGCCCAATGCAAATAGGCTTTCTTCAAAACTCATGATGATCTTAACGCTCCAATATGTAGAGGTAGAGGCTGACAAGAGGGTTTGGATCATCCTATGGAGATGATTTTATGGGCAAGGCCCAATTACATTGGAACCAATAAATGAATGGTTTGGATCATCTAATCATGTGGCCCGAGTGATTTTTTTTTAAAGGCCTAAGGTGGGCCCAAGGAGAGAAAGCAAGTTGTAAATAGACTTGGCAAATGGGTGGGCAGGGCCGGGTTTCGCCCAACTCGTACGGGTCCGGGTGGTAAGGGCCGGGTCACAAATGACCCGGAATCTTAGTGTCACTATTTTGTGAGCCTAGACCCCACCTTGTAAACTTTATTTAATTCGAAATTAATGCGGAACTTTTCTCCGGCCATGGCTATTAGAATCAAAGATCATGAATCCCTCTAGCTTTGGCCAACCATGAACACAAACACAATCTCCACTGCGCTATGAACAAGAGAAGAGTGATCTTCTAATCTGTAGAAGTCCTTAGGGCTCGATCGATGGAATCACATGCACATATTTTCCTCCCAGATTAGGGACCCTTGATGATAGAAGTTTAGCTATACATATGGGATTGTTCCCATCAAATAGAATACCCATATTTACAGAATTTCGGTACACATGTTTTGTGTCCTTCCACACCTCTAACACTCACGTGTTTTAGAGTTTCAAAACACTTGGGATTTATCCGTAAGACTCCATTTATAAATAGAACACAACGTGGAATGGAAAAGCCAATGTTTTTTCTAAAGTGGGTCCACCAATGTTGGCCACACTAAAAATGCCAACACACCCATATGGGCAGGGTGGACCCGCGGGTCACCCTGTTTGTTTTTGCTTATTTTATTCCCACACTATAGGATGATCCAAACCATCCATGACATGGGCCATAACGTAAATAGGTTGTGCTTAAAAAATCATTTCCATATTATGATTCTAGCCCTCTGATCTATGGAGGAATTGCATATTATAATATATGGAAACCTCTATCGATTGGACGGCTAATCATCCTAGGGAAATGCTTTTTGGGGCACAACCTATTTACGTTGTGTTTCATCACATGGACGGTTTAGATCATCATATGATGTGGTCCATACAGTACTTTTTGAAAAATACGGGACTATAAGGGCTTACACCATATAAAATCTCGATCATTTGGGTTTTTACGGGCACCCACGGGTTTACCCAGCCTTGCTCAGTTTTGACGGGTTGGGCTAGGCCAGGTCAAATTTCAAAGGGTCAGTAATTTAGTGATCCAGACCCGTAAATTACGGGTGGACTAGGTGGACCCGTGGGACTGGGTCACTTTCTGTCCGATCTAGTTGTACAATTGTGACATCACAACCATAGTTAGCAAAACGTGATTCGGTAGAAAAACGGGACAGCAAAAATTTGAGTTTAAGACAGTACTGGTTCAAAAAAATGTAGTAAAAAAACGGAAATACAAGAAAATGAGTTTAGAATTTTGTCATTTATAAAATATGATGAGGGTAAAATTGGAAAGTTGGCAAAAAATAAAAAAGCATTTTAAACGTGTTTAAAACATTGGGTGCTTTGGAAAAGAAATTTTATACATCTTTTGATAGAAAAACCAAAAAACATTTGTAGGAGTCTCAAACAACGTGAAAAATGATTGCAAAACTGCTTTTCCAAAGCAGCTTAACAAGTGCCCTTAGGGCACTCTTTAGCAAAAATGGAGTTTTATTTGTTGTAAAAGTTTTAAACGGCACACCAATAAAACGTGTTTTTTTTAAGCAGAGGGTGTTTGGTACCAAACCGCAAGAGACCATAGACTAGGTTCATGACCCCCTTACCACAAACACAATGGTGTGGGATTGGTTAGAATGTGTTTTTTTTAAGCATTTAAAACAGAGTTTTGCTAACTAAAGAGGGTAAATTTAGGAAAATGATAAATCCCCATTGGACAACCAACTCTAGTGTACGTGGCATTCAAGGCCGTTGATTCCTTCCCAAGTGAAGTAAATCAGCCCCTATGCAGCCATTAGATAAGGAAGAATGGGTATTTCTATACGGCAATCTTGGTTCAAGCTAGGTGATTCGAATACCAAGTTTTTCTATACGGCAATGAAATCTAGAGTGAATTCGAACCAAATTCTCGCTTCTAAAGATTCAGATGGTAGTCTTGTGGAAGATCCAGTGGAGGTTGCAGAGTTGTTTGTAAACCATTTCAAAGCTATTCTGAACAATGATAGGTCTGCTTCTCTTGAGCCTCCTAGTCCTATTCGCACTCTTTCCAAGGAAGATGCTTCTTTCCTCACCAGAGTTGTCACGAATGATGAGATCAAAGATGCAGTTCTGAAAGCTGGTGGCGATAAGGCCCTGGGGCCTGATGGGTTCAATGCTCTGTTTTTCCAAAAAAATTGCTATCTAGTTGGCCCCGATTTTTCTAAAGCTAGAAAAAACTTTTTCATCAGTGGGAAGCTCCTCAAGGAAGTAAACTCAACCTTCATCACCTTGGTCCCAAAAGGTCCTGACGCATCCACCCCTTCTAAATTCAGACCCATTTCCCTTTGTAACTTCATTTATAAAACAATTGCCAAAATTCTTACCCTCACACTTAAATCAGTTATTGGATCTCTCATCCACCCGCCCAATCAGGCTTCATAAAAGGGAGACAGATTTTTGAAAACATCCTGCTTTCTCATGATCTCCTTCATAATTTCCATTCAAATCAATCTGTTCCTTCCATGTGCCTCATAATTGACCTTGCCCAGGCATTTGACAATATAAATTGCTCCACTCTTATTGGTTTCCTGGCCAAGCAAGGTTTTAACCAAACTTGGTTGAATTGGATTAATTCCTGCATCTCGAATCCCATGTTCTCTATCATTATCAATGGTACTCTCTGTGGTAGATTCTCTTCCTTTAATGGTATCAGGCAAGGTGATCCTTTGTCCCCCCTGCTATTTTGTATTGTTAAGGAAATCTTTTCAGTTTACCTCGAAGAAGCCCTTCAATAAGGTCATTTATCTACCCCTTTTTCCAAGGGACGACTTCAATCTCACACCCTCTTTTCGCTGATGATCTCATGTTATTTGCAAAGGCTGAGCATAATTCTGCTAAAGGTTTGATGAATTGTCTGATAAAATTCAGGGACACTACTGGTTTGGATGCTAGCATGGAAAAATGTGAAGGTTTCTTCTCAGGTACCTCAAGGAGGGAAATTGAGAAAATTTTGCGAGCAACTGGTATTAAAGAAGGTGAGCTGCCAGTAAGATACTTGGGGCTCCCCCTATTCTTGCCTAGGCTTTCCTCAAGGGACTGACAGCCCCTCATTGCTAAGAACAAAATGAAAGTCCAAGGTTGGGCCTCTGCATTTGACCTCCCGGCAGGTGTGCTTGATTCCATTGACAGAATTCTCTGGGGAGGTTCTGAGTTGAAGAAGAAGCTTCATACCATATCATGGGACTCTATTTGTACTCCAAGAGCGGAGGGTGGGCTTGGTTTGAGAAGGTTGACAGATGTGAATAAGGCTCTCCAGATGAAAAACCTTTGGAATGTAATTTCTAAAGATTCTCTGTGGACTTCCTGGTTCAGGGATAAGTATGTCAGAAATAAGGATTTTTGGAACATGTCAATGCCAGCAAAGCCATCTTGGGAGTCAGAAGCCTCTTGCGAGCTAAAGACTTTGTTTTGCCCCACATCTGCTACTTGGTTGGCGATGAGAGTAAGATTGATTTGTGGAATTCCCCCTGACACCCCGGCGGTGTTATCTCCTCTGTTTTTTCTCGGCACTACACCGATTCCTCGCTGGCCTCCCTGAAGAAGGTCCTTGATAAAGGCATTTTCAATGACTCTAATGTAAACTTTCCAATCTGGAAGCCTATTGCGGACGAAACTTTCTCCCTCAAAGTGCTTGGGAATCTATAAGACTTAAGAAACCAAACCCCCCTGGTGTTCTATGGCGTGGTTCAATGGCAACACTCCGAGGGAAGGCATAGTTGTGTGGAAAGCCCTCCAAAATAGGCTTCCCACTAGAGACAGACTCCCCTTCGTTGTGCAAGACAAAAGCTGCTCCCTGTGCTCAAGACACTCTGAATCCTTGGACCATCTTTTCTTTTCTTGTGGGTACTCTGCCTGGATATGGAGGTCTATTATGTGGAGAGTGGGATGGAGAAGAAGACCCCTAAGAACTCTTGTTGACGAGGAGAGTTGGATTATAGACAAATTCAAAGGAAATGGCCAACTCTCTACTATTATCAAAATGGGGTTTGAAGCTGCTATCTATCAGATTTGGAACGAGAGAAACCAAATAATTTTTGAAAATAAATCAACCTATAAAACTCAAGTTCTGAAGAAGATTCTGAGTGATATGTGTTTCAAGATGAACCAGCTCTTAATGTGCAGGGACGTTCCGCACACCAGAGCCATTAAAGCTGCCAATAACTTTGGATATAAGATATCAGATTGGGCCGAGTCTGTCAAATACTGTTGGTGGGTTAAGCCTAAAAAAGATGAAGTCAAAATCAATTCTAATGCTTCACTTGAAGCTGATTGTGCTGGTATTGGGGGCCTTCTCAGAGATGATAAAGGAATGATCTTGGCCATGTTCTCGGTAGAACCTGATATGGACGACATCTATGTTTTGGAGCTCCGAGCGATTTTTCATGGCATCAGCATGGCAAAAGACAGAGGCCTCCCTAGGATTTGGATTGAGTCAAATTCCCTTTTCGCGGTTGACATCATCTCCATGAAAACAAACACTCCATGGAAATGCTTGAACCTAGTCTTTGCTATCTTCAAAACTCTTCGACATTGCGAGGCTTGGAGAATATCGCATTCCTAGAGGGAAGGAAATAGCCCTGTCGATATGCTCTCCAAGGTAAATTTTCCCTTTAAGGGGCCTAATGTTCCGGTAGTGCTCTCCACTCCCAGCTCCTTCATCTCATCGAAGAGGACCAAAATGAAGTTAAATATGCTCGTATATAAGTGTGCATTCTTCTGGCCAAAGCAGCTTCATGGGTTTTTGTTTTATTTTCTCTTATGTATGTGGGAGCTTGTTCCCCTTTTGCACGCTTTCGAGCCCCCTTTAATCTCTGTACCTTTTCATTATTCTTAATGATATCTGGTCGGGGTCCTGCCTAACCAGGCTAACCCCACCAGCTTACTCGTAAAAAAAAAAGAGTGGGTATTTCATTTCGTTTCCTTTAACACGGTGTTTGGGTTGCTTTTTTGAGATGGAAAGGCCCGCGTGGAATTACAGGAATTTGGGGCGGTGATCGAAACCGACCAAAATAGGTGGTATTCTTGATTCCAGCGTCTGTCTCCCTCTCACTCTCTCTCTCTCTCTCTCTCCACAAAATATAGGTTTCCAATGTAAAACTTAAAACTCTCCATCTCCTCTGTCTCTCTCTCTCTCTGCACAAACTATAGGTTTCAAATGTGAAAGTGTAAAACTAAAAAACCATCCATCTGCTTCTCCACTTCTCGTCCCTCTGTCACCCTTTTCGATTCATCCACGAAGAAAGAAAGTTTGAGGGCAACGGATGGGAACTGTAGGGATTTCAAAAAGCTCTAAAAATCAGAGAGAGAGAGAGAGAGAGAGAGAGAGAGAGAGAGAGAGAGAGAGAGAGAGCTGATCCTACTCCAAAGGCTAATTTCCTAACCTTTCATATCTTCGACTCCCAAACCCTACACCCCTGCTAAAACCCTACCATCCTCTTCCTCACCCTTTCAAAACTTCCTCTCAGTCTCCAGTAAAACGGCACCTGCTACATGGATTAGGGTTTCAGTTAATCAAAGCCCAGATCTCGACATTCGCTTCCTCCCTCCTCACCAACTAATCGTCTGAAAAATTGATTCTGAATCGCCACACGGTAATGGGCTTGTGATTTTTCTACAATTTTGGTCTCTATCTTTCCACTGCAAGTTTTTTGAAACCTGTTTGGGAAATCAATTGATCTCATTCCTGATCCATTGCTTTTCTTGAATGCTGCTGTTTCTCTCTAAGGCCATGTTTGGCAGCCTGATTCCATGGAATATTTGTAGGGCCAGTTGTGTGAGATGGGCGGAGAGGGAGAAACTTGAGAGGTGGGAGTCGTGGGACCAAGGGGAGCAAGGAAAGCTCCTAAAAATCAGGAAAATAAAACACCAATTTGAAGTAGGTATTATTTTTTTCACTAATTTTTGGGAATTTCTGATGCTCTCTCCACTCCTAATTCCCACCAACTCAAGTCTCTCACTAAGTCACTCTCCTGCCCCATCTCACACAATGGGCCCCACGAGTATTCAATGAAATAATTTTTCATGGTTTCCAAACACGGCCTAAGTCTCATCAACAGAACATTTTTCATGCTATTTGTAAGGTCAGGAATGGCCATAGTTCTAACTCTGGATTATATTATATTAGTGTAAAGATACAGTTATCCATCGCTTCCGATATTTATATTTCTGTAGTGGCGATTCACAGTTTGAGTCACTTAGTAGAATATGGACATTTTTTCCTTGATTCATTTTTACCTTTTTAATCCACAACATCAATAGGTTCCATTAGCAGTAACATGGTAAAAGTGTACTTGTTTTTCATTATCTCATTAAAGACTTCTGTCTGTTTTAACTAGCAGATTTTGTCATGATTGCAGTGCACACATGTAATGGCCATGACAGTTTTTTAACTCTATCCTGACTCTAAAGTGCCAATAGGTCCATGGATAGAGAATGGGTTTTATTATGACTTTGATATGGAACCCTTAACAGACAAAGACCTGAAGAGGATTAAAAGGAGATTGTGAGGACCATAATTCTTTATATATTTTTCATTCTGTACTTTTGAAGTATGGCCAGTTGTTGCATATAAATTGGAAAAGTATTCATTAGTTTATGGTTTGAGGGTACGGTCGTACGGAATTTATTTATTACATCATCAGGAGGATCGTATCATTAGCCGAAATTTACCATTAGTAAGGTAAGAAGTATCTGGAGATAAAGCGCACAAAAGAATAACGGCAATCAATGGGCCATACAAATTGGAGATTTTGGAAAGTATCAAGGAGGATCCGATCACCATCTACCATGTTGGTCAGTCACTATTTTTTTTCACCTTATCTATTTTCTTCAACTCTTGCTAATACAGTATGACATTTGTGGTTTATATTCCTTGGATTTTTTTTCTTGAATCATCTAGAGTATACTGTGGCTCTCTGTAATTGACATGTGTCTTAGCACCTCACTGCAAGGAGAGAAAACGCCTTGCTAGTGGAAGGGTTTTTTAGTGAAGAATTCATCTTAGTTGCAGCATCAATACATCTTTGTAGCCAAAGTTACTTCTGTCATCCATTCTCTAACAGAACTTGCCTATTTTGCACAGGAATGAATGGTGGGACCTTTGTGCTGGCCCCATTTTGATTTCACTAGAAACATTAATAATAAGGGATTGATAAATTCGTCCCCTTTTACCGGTTGTGAAGCCACAACCAGTACTGCTCCCCCCCTCTCTATTCGGTACAACCCACCCACACACACACACACTCTCTCTCTCTCTCTCTCTCTCTCTCTCCACGAACCTTTGGTGGGTTTACCAAGTGAATTGTTTAGATCTTTGAAGAATATAGCTCCACTTGTACTTATTCTCACTACCAGTACTCTCTGTATTCTCTCTTTGAGCACAGACCCTTTGTGGAGTCCAACAATGAATCGTTTAGATCTTTGAAGAAGGTGGACAACATAGAAAGTGTATTTTTTTTTTTTATAAAAAATACTTTGGCCCACCTGTTTGAAGGTCCAAACTTTTCATCTGTTGGTCCCCATCGTAGATAGGCATTGCCCATAAAAACATCTCCGTATGATGATGCAAACATTTTTTTTTTTTAATGGTAGGATGATCCAAACCCTCTGGTCAACCTCTATAGATCGGACTGTTAGGATCATCATATGGAGATGATTTTTGGGGAAAGGCCTATTTAAATTGGTGCAAATCAAACGAAGTTTGGATATTGGAATAACGTGGGCTGCAATGAATTTTCTAATAAATATGCGTTATATGGTGTTTGAATGTAGGTGCACGCATTTTTTTTAAAAATAGTGTGGGGCCCACCTTGTTTGAAGATCTAAACCATTCAGTTGTTAGGCCCCAACGTAAATGCACCGTACTACAAAAATCATCTCCATTGGATGATCCTTACTCTTCGAACTATAGAGATTTCTGTATGGTGTGGTTTATCTACATATTCGAGGGTTAGGATCATCCACTGAATATGATTTTATGGGCATAGTCTGGTAATATTCGGTCCCAACAACTGAATGGTTTGGATCTTCGAACTAGGGGGGCTTCATTGGATTTTCTCAAAATATGCGCTCACTTACGAACATACCCAATATATGCTGGGGCCACGTTATTTGAAGATCCAAAGCGTTCATTTATTGAGCATCAATGTAAATAGGCCATGCCCCCCAAATCGTACCCATCGGATGATCCTAACCATCCGATCTAATACTACTACACCATATATAAATCGCTATGGATTGAAGAGTTAGTATCATCCTAAGAAGGTGATTTTTGGAGCTGGGCCTATTTACGTTGGGTTGCAATAAATGAACGGTTTGGGTCTTCGAACAAATTGAGCTCAAGTGATATTTTAAAAATACACTTTTTATGGTCTCCACCTTCTTCAAAGATCTAAACCATTCATTGTTGGGCCCATTAAGGGTTCATGTTCGAAGAGAGAAGAAAGAGAGTACTGGTCGTGATAATAAGTATGGGTGGGGCATACCTTGTTCAAAGATCTATATAATTCAGTTGTTAGGTCCACCAAAGGTTCAGAGAGAGAGAGAGAGAGAGAGAGAGAGAGAGAGAGAGAGAGAGAGAGAGAGAGAGAGAGAGAGCTGTACTGGTTGTGTCTTCACAACTGGTAAAAGGGGGCGAATTTATTCTTGAAGGGACTAAATTCATCAGCCCCCTAATAAGAATGCTGTAGACTTTGAATCTGTTGCTGGGGCCTACCGGAGAGGAGATGAAGTGAAGCCAATGCTGCAGAGAATCTATGGCACACCTTCACTTCAAAGAGGAGGCAAAACGCCGTGATCATAGGCTCTTGGGTTAGGATCTTGATCTGTTTTCTGTACAGGTACTAGATAATGTTAATGGCAGGATGCGTTGATTATTGTCTTAGAAAAAAGATTGCTTCTTGCATTTCTCTTATGTTATATGTTTAAAGGTCCCATTATTCCATATGCCATAGTAAATTTGTTCAATCATTTTGAACAACGCCTGATGAACAACACTATTTTAGCATGCTTTCCTTCTCTGTTGAACCATAGCTATAATTTATAAAATCAGAATCTGATGTTTCTTGTTCACTCAATTGATATCATCATATTATTTTTTTGCTTTCTTGTTGTTTCATCTCTCAATGATTGAATGGGAGGGATGCAATAATGTGGCCTATAAACTTTGCTGTGGTATGAAGACATGGGTACATCATGTTATCTTGATTTATGAGTGTCATAGGGTACATATTTCACAACTATCAAAATTCCTGCGTACAGTGGCTAGACTTTGATAGTATGAACCCACCAAGTCAATGTTCTTGAAAAAGGAATGTAGAATCTCATTTCTGAAGTGTTGACAAGTGTCGGCTGCACTGTCACATTGATCCCAGAAAGTAACTCTTGGACATTCCTATTAAAGGTATTTTTTTAAGTGATGAGATTTTATTATCCTATTAAAGGTATTTAATATGTTTCAAACATAAAAAGTAACTAAATTTTAAATAATGAAAATAAAAATGAAACAAAAAGGGCACTGGTTAAAAATTAAATTAATGTTAGGAATTTTAATTTACTTCGTTTTTTTTTCTCGAAATTCAATCTTGTAACCATATAATAACGATCTTAAATAACTAGTTGCATCTGATATAATTTGATTCTTTGTTTTTTTCTTGAAATAGCAAGAATATTATTATTGAAAAAAGAAAAGGAGCCCGCGACCGGATGGTCAGAGCAAGAGCAATACAAAAGAGATCAGATAAGTAGAAACGAAAAGAACAACAAACCTCGAAGTTAAAGTGATAATTTGTCTAGAACCTCAAATTTCAGTCTATCCACACCCTCACTATCTAGACGGTCTACCTCCCTGTTAGCCGATCTTCGGATATGCTGAAATCAAACCAGGAAGCCCTCTATCCTATCTCAAATCGAATCTCATCAATGAGATGTGTGAATGTCCAAGGGTAGGAACAACTCCTATCCATTCATCTAATAACATTAAGGGAGCCCCCCTTCACAATAAGTCTGGCCAAGGTATCACCGGACAGACGAATTCCCTACAATAGAGCCCTCACTTCGGCTTCATTTGAGTCCTTAAATCCAATTAGACTCGAGAACGCTCATCTGATCCGACCTCGTCTCTCAATAGTCCCCCCCACTCTGGCTGGACCAGGATTACCAAAGCTCAACCATCAAAGTTCATTTTTAGCCAAACGCCAAACATTCTTTTTTTTGTGCGTGTGTGTGTGTGTGGGGGGTAGTGTCTACCTTCTCAGTGCTCGAGAAAATCTCCTTCCTTTTCGGTATTGATTTTATGGGGGATTTATTACATTCTTTTAATTTCTCATGATAATAAGCATTGGCATGCTTTAGCTTTCTCCTGGCAGATCAAGTAAAAGGGGAAGGCTGGTAATCTGCAAGGACTAGAGGTACACGTTGCATCTACTCATCGGACTTGGAAGACCATCAATTGCATGGACTGTGCGGACTATGTAATGAGACCTCTTAAATAAATAAAGCTATATCAAATCGTGTTTTTTGACTAAAAAACGGCTTGAATCTACATCACCAAGCAAAGCAATAAAATTAGAGTGGAATTTAAAGCTGGAAACGGAAATACAATGCTCTGAAATCCAAGCAGAAAATAAAATTCATAAAATGATTGAAAATCTATTAACTCTTATGTTAATGCTGAACTAACAGCACATGTTTGTAGGCCTTACTCTACACCCTTCTCTAACTCTAGATCCAACTCTATCCTAAACTAGTCTTTTACATCAACGCTGATGAAAATACTTGCAAATACCCACAATACCCCTACTTCAAAATTCGTCCCCCTCTATTAAATAGGGATGTTTTTGTCTCCAAGAAAGTCTCATTGATTAGGGCTCTTAAAAGAAAGCGTTTAAATAAGACTTTAGGAAGTCTAGGGAGTTTTACTAAACCCTAAACTCGTTTTGTTCAGCCCTAGAAGAAGAAATTCGTGTGGAAGGCCTAGGAGATCGCAATTGGGAGCGGAAACTGCGAATCAAGGTAAGACCTATGTCCTAGATATGATTTGCGAATGTTTAAGAACCCTAAAACAAGGATTGCGTCGTTTAAAAGATGAAAAATGATGTTTGATTTTATTCATTGAAGTACTCTGTGACTGATCTTGAATTCCTTAGGGTGTATTTCATTTTGAATCCCCAACGAACCCAAGATCAGATCGTTGTAGTCATAGAATTGAGGTCTTGGATGATTTTAACCTAAAAAACGATTCGGAGCGTGAAATTGGGTTTGATGGATTCCTTTCGTCACAAGGAGTCCATCGGATCCAACCTCGCGCGATTTGGAGTCCGAACGAAGAAGATATGAATTTTTTAAGTTTTAAGAAATCGGGTTAAAAATCTGAAATTTTCGCGGGAAACCTAGCATGCGATTAGGACGCTCGATTAGGGGTTTTCGGGCTCTCGAAGGATGATCCGAGCGCCCGATCCGGGCGCCTGATTGTATGTGAACCTGAAACCCGAGAGTTGGGTTTCCTTTCAGAAGTTCTCAAGGATGCCCGAAGGGGGCTCCCGAAGGAGGTGTTCGGACGCCCGAAGGCCTAGGTCGGGTGCCCGAACCCACTGGAATTCGTAAAATATTTTGAAGTTCTGGAACTTGAGTTTATTGTTTGGGCCTACTTCCTAGGGCCCTTAATTGATAAAGATGATCTTTATGGACTAGGGGCCCTTAATTGATAAAGATGATCTTTATGGACTAGGTGATTGATACTTTGGGTGAATTTGAAAGGAAGAACATTTGTTACTAAGGTATGTAATAATGTACCACTTTGGGTAATTCTCAACCCGAATTTCTTAGATCTATTGTTACTTTTGAGACTTTGTATGCGTATTGTGCCTATTATATCTGAAACTGTCTTGGGTCTAGCATTGCTTTTTGGTAACCTTATGGAAACCTACAACCTTTGTATTTGCCATTTTTCTATTTATCGCTTAGCTATTGCTATATTTCTTTTGTTTGTAATATGAAATTTTGAACCTCTGTTGAGAATCTTCGATCGGCTCTGTTTTGGACCCTTTGACACTATTTGACTTGGACTTTGGATTCACTCTTTGAACACTTTGTTGAGGCTTGGGTTATTTTTGATACCCACCTTGGGGGTTGTACATTGGATTTCTGATACCTGCCGTCGGGTATTACACTTGATCTTTGGCCCGTCAGTGGGATAAAAGCTCGCCCCGTCGACAGGTATTTGAACTTTGAGGAACTAGTTCCAACATCGTGAATGGTTGGTGCAATCAATAACAATTCTTCTGGACCAGGCCAATGATTCCCAAGTGGATTTATATTTTGGACACCCTTTGGCTTTGACTAATATTTTGATACTGTTTAGTTTCTATTGCTCCTTTGTTCAGCATTTTGTTTTGACATGCACCTTTGGCTATTGTTATACCTACTATTTCTATTGAGATTCTAGTATTCAGTTCTGATTATATTGCTGACCCTTATCGAGCCTTGGCATGCGTAGACTAACACTTAGAGCAGTACTATCATGTACTGAGCTTTTCAGCTGACTGTGGTTTATAACATTTTCAGATTTTGATCATTGTGAGGCGAACGAGGAAGAGGAAGCTTAGTTTTGGATCATAGGACTTGGAGATTTAGTTAGCTTCTTTACTTTTATTTCAGACAGTAAGTATTTTGGAAAGATGGTTTATGATCATTTGTTTTGTTGGGTTATGGGGAGTGTTGAGATTTGGATTTGACTATGTTAAGTATTCATTATCGGAGACTTTGATATTTTAGTTATGGAATGTGAAGAATAGTTCTATTATTGCATTGTAGCCTTGTATGCCTGTGGGATTTATCTTGCAGGTGTACGGCGCTGTCATTTTCTACTCCAAGGGTGTGGTTTGGGGCGTGACAATACTAATTTGGATGAAATTAATAGTATCGAAGTCCCTAATCAAAGAAACTAAAAGACAACACCAAATTTCTTGCTCTAGCCTAGAGGTCTTTCTAATCCAAATAGGAAACCTCTCAAAACTTCTACTGAAGCTCCTAAACTCTTATTTGCTGCGTCCTTTATTAATCATATCTCACCAGGTCACCTTGAACTCTTGGTTACCCTTTTATTTCCTACCCAAATATTGATTTGACTCTAATTTTCAGAGTTTGCAGGGTGTATGTTCATGAAAATTCGATGCTTTTTAAAATCTCACTTAAAATTCTCTTACAATGTCAGCATGTGATCAAATCTCCCCCCTTTGCCCCCAAAACATGAGGCCATCTTTCTTCTTTCTTGGTATACATGTCCTGATGACTCTTGGGACTGTTGATTAACTGTATGTTTTGC
The DNA here is from genome assembly GCF_043159265.1 of Tasmannia lanceolata. Lineage (NCBI taxonomy): Eukaryota > Viridiplantae > Streptophyta > Magnoliopsida > Canellales > Winteraceae > Tasmannia > Tasmannia lanceolata. The sequence continues at coordinate 50,480,368 of NW_027518680.1, read as the reverse complement.
TTCAAAATCTATTTGTATTTCTCAATATGCCAAAAATAGATATGTCTGAGAGGATTGCACATATATTCTTGGTCTTGAATATATTATTTGGTTCATTGCTAGTTCAGTTTATCTTATCCTGCTTTACTTTTTACGTCACCTCCATGCCTCGACTCATGATGCACACATGTTGATGGTATCAGTTAATTTTGTGCTCCTTCACATGAAATACGATGAAAATACGACTTGCTATTATCACCATTCAAAACAATGTAAGACTTGTTATTATCCAAGAATTTAATTGTCGGTTTCCGCCACAACCGAAACCGATTTCCACTGAATTTTCGTGAGAAATCATGTAAAAATTTCTATAAAATTTATTTTTTAAATTTTTTTCCACAAAATTTTGGTGGAAATCATAAAATTTCAGCGGAAATTTTGTAAAAAAGGAATAAAAACTGAGATTTCAGCAAAATTCCAAATTTTGGCGAAATTTTGCCGAAATCTTGCAAAAAATCAATTCCATGTACTTTTGGTGTCAGTCCTAACCGACATCGAAATATAAAATTATGTTATTATCATGATGCTTGTGATAAATTTGGATGTGACTCTTTAAGGTGGCTAATGCATGGCTTTTACATTCTTTTTTTAGTGGTATACATGATGTTTTCATATTTATAAGGTTTCAAATGCTGTTAGAATAACTTAAATTTGTGAACATGATTGTGCGGAATATAATGTAATTACAGAAATTCATACCTTTAACTCCTTTCACAGGTCCATTTTCTCAACAAAAAAAAAAAACTCCTTTCACAGGATGATGCACGCACTTTCTGTTCGGACGATCAGATCAAGGATGAAATCAGAGGTGTCCTGGATCTAACTGAAGAAATATTATTGCAGTTTGGTTTTAGAAAGTGCGAAGTGAACCTTTCTACAAACCCAGAGAGAGCTGTGGGTAGTGTTGATATTTACCTTAGCAATGCTTTGAATGATAAAGGTTGGGTGCACCAAATTGATAGACGGGGTGCTTTTTATGGTCCAAAGATTGATCTCAAGATTGAAGATGCTCTTGGACGAAAATGGCTCAACTGTGCAGGCAAGTTATATGTCTGTACAATGGGACTCTGATAACTAATTCTGGGAATTAAGCCCAAGTCATCTTATTCCATATTGCTTCAGTTTTCTGTCTCTTCGTACTTCCATGTACAACGAAAAAAGGAAAGTTTAATCTTGTCACTTGAGTTGGCTTGTCAGAATGTCAAAATCTTCAATGCCATTATGTCTTATTGGATATTAACAAGGTAAGTTAAATCGTTGTGATTTTGGGTTTCCAAATTGTCCATGTTCCTGGTTTCTAGATCCATCTGGTCCTCTCAGCCCATTCCAGTCATGGTATCAAAATGTTTTAAGGTCAATTAGTATGTTCTAATATCACTTAGGCGTGGGATCACAATTTTGCTTGCCGTCCGGCAATACAGATTTTTTTCATGTGCATGCATGTGTATTATTTGTAACTCGACAGTTTCTGAAACATGACATAATTTTTGTGTCGTGCAAATTTCAAATATTGCTCTACATTAATGCCTACGTAGTGTGTGATGCTAATGATGCTTCTTCTGGGACAATAACAGGTTGATTTCATTTTACCCCAGCAGTTTGGCATTTTTTATATTGAGTCAAACTCAGAGAAAAACGACCTATACGTAGGGCAGTGCTTGGCTCATTAGAGGGGTTTTTCGGGGCCTTCATAGAGCACTATGCAGGCGATTTCCCGCTATGGATTTCACCAATCCAGGCTCGTTTACTACCAGTCACAAAGACCGAGGTACACATGCATGTCCTTGATTTTTCACATTTAGTTACTTATTTTTTTGTTCTTTTATAAGCGATAGAAACCCTCCTTTGGAGGTAAAATGATTAGTACAATTCTATTTCAAAGAGGAAGAAACCTGAGAAACAAGTTGGATCCAATAGGTACAAAATTCTTAAATGTGCATTAAATTCATCAAAAACCATTATTGAGCTCTTTCATTTGTCTTCCAAAATTAATCTTTTTAATTTCTATGGGATGTCATCATTCTCAATTTGAACCTTTCTTGATTCATCTTTCAGACACGCGCACACAAACACAAAAGGAAAAAGAAGAAATTGCATGGTGGAGCAGAACCACTCAACTCCCTCTAGGCAATCCTATGTTTTTAAGAGAAATTACACGGTGGCCACCGTGTATAAAAATTAACGCACATGAAAAGTTACAGTGGAGTCCACCTATTTGGCTAATCTAAACAATTCATATTTTGAACTTTCTGACCTGTCAAATTTATACCTAATTATATCAGAAGGTTATGATTGGTCCTTGCTATACTATCCATGGCCGAGGCCAACAAACAAATGGTTTAGATTATCCAAATACATGGCCCCCATACTTTTTTGTACCATGGATCACCGCATAATTCCTCTATTTCTTAATAATTATTAGTATTTCCAATCCTCTCCATCCTGGTATCATAAGAAATTGGGTCTTAGAAGATCCGATGTACTTGATCCTTGCTATACTCAGGTATCATAGAACAGAACTGCATACTTATAGTTTTTATAGGTCTCATGATTCATTCTATTGGTCATTCCATAATTATTGAATATTTGTGAAAACTATAAGAAATTGTGATTTTGGACATTTATCTTTTGGTGGCAGGTAACCTGTTAAATTCTTATTGCTTCAATCGTTGGCCAACTATGGTCTAGTGTTCCATACTGTTAAGTGAAATGAGAAAACTGCGCAGACCAAGTGCTCAAACACCTGCAGAAGATAAATCCTACACCACTTGAAAAGGGCCTTTTATTCTTTTTTTTTTTCCATAATTTCAAAATTAGCCGCATCACCCTGAACTCCCCCAACTATACTCCCTCTTAAGTTGGCTGCGTTCTTGTCAAAGTCCGTGTTTTGCCCTACAAAATCTCAAAATTCCTATTACTCTTCTGAGTTATGACTGTGCTGTTAACCGAGTACTCAACCGTGTCAACCAAGTACTTGACCACGTCGTTCTGAGTCAACTATACTTGACCACGTCGTTCCGAGTCAACTAGGGGCCGCATTCTGATGTGGATCCACATTTTGAAACACTGTTTTTTCCTATATTGAGCTTAAACATTTTTGGGCTCCTTAATTTGTGAAGAGAATTGGGTCTTTTATTTTTGCGGTGCTCCCAAACCTTGTTGCCTTGACTGCCATGCTAGATAAGCCACATTGTTATCTTAGACCTCAGATCATTTAAATTTGGAAACATTGGTCGTTTTCCCTGGATATTTCAACCATCAGAAAGACTGGCGGATGATGATGAAACTCAAAGCTCGTAGTATCCAAGTTGGAGTATTGCAATGGAGCATATCCATTCGGAAATCAACAATATTTATAGTGATGATTCAAATTCAAATACTTGTTCACAATGAAACTAAAAAGAAATGAAGAGTACAGAGATTGATCTTGTTTTCTGCCTTTAGCATGCTACACCCTCTTAGCAGGAGTTTCGTTTTGCTATTCTTTTACAAATGAATTGAAACCATTGGTTGCCAAGCCCATTGCGAGCTTGATGCAAGCATTGTCACAAATATTTGTCTCGGAAATTTCTTGGGAAGAGTGTCTCAGAATATTTTTTTTTTTTTTTTGGTATTTTCGGGTTTATATTGGAAAAAATTGAGAAAAATCAGACGTGTACAAACAATCAGACATATACAAACATAAAAATATAAAATTTAAGAACAAAATTAGGACATCAAATAACATCAAGAATTTATTGGGACATTGTTACAATAAATAATAAACTATGAAGATATATCGGCTTCTTTTGAGAATTTTGCAAAATTTTGGGTTGAGACCTGGGATGGCTACAGAGTAGACACGAAAAGTTTGATTGCCTTTTGACACTTGGCATTTTTCCGTTGGCTTAAGGTCCCGTCTGCGGCCAGATGGGCAATATATCGGGTGTTGTCATGTGTCCTACTTGCCGATTTGTCCCGAAAACATATGGTCCTGCATGAATCAAAGTTCAATCAAAAGAAAAATTCAGACCCACATCAAATATATGATCTAATGGCCATAACTAAGACTAAAATCAAAGATGTTACACAAAGAGGACTCCTCACCTAGTGTAGGCATCAGAAGTGAGAGCACTGTAATTCCGGCGAGTTTAAGCAGCACTCCAATCTTAATCATATCTTTTATCTCAATATGTCCGGTCGCAAACCCAACTATATTCGAAGGCGTGCCAGTAGGAAGCAAGAATGCAAACTGGGCTCCGATTGCTCCGGGAACCATCAGAAGTAGTGGGTGAACGTTCATGGTTTCTGCTATTTGGATGAGAATAGGGACGACTAGTGTGGTGGTTGCATTGTTCGAAGTAAATTCTGTTATGGTGCCGCTTATAATACAGACCGCCGGTGCAATGGCGAGATAGGGAGCTTTCTCCAAGAAATCTAGGCCTTCAGATAGAACATCTGCAAGGCCGCTTGTGCGGACCCCATCGGCTATGGCGAAACCGGCCCCGAGTAGTAGTACAATGTTCCATGGTAGCTTCTTGCATTTGTTCCAGTCCATTAATTTCTCTCCCTTTTGCTTCTTGTTTGGGATTATGAACAATAGGGTTGCCATCATCACCTGATAAAAGAGAGCTGATTAATTAGATTAAAAGAATCCGATCTTCGATCTGAAGATTCTCAGATTCAGGACCCACGTGGGACCTTACGCAACAATTACAATTTTTTTGTTTTTTGTTTTGATAGCGAATAACTGTGAACTACATGTTATTAGGGGCACTTACACTAACAGTTCCATCACCTACACGGCCATGAAAGAGAGCTCCCCATCCAGGGACATCATCTGTTAGGCTTCTTGTCATCCATAAAACTACAAGCATCTACACAGACCCACCAAATATAGTTAGTAGAATGTGAAGTACATATTAATTCACTTGAAAAATTCATTGGTATGGAACATACTGAGAACACTGCTAACACCATCTTTTCAGCAAAAGCCATTGGGCCTGTCACAGAAACCCCAAAATCTTAATACAAAAAAAGCATAAAGCTAGAGTTTATTTATTTTATTTTATTTTTCATTTTTATAAGGAATTGGGTCTTCATGAAACTGACCCAAATGCCAAATATTTGCCAGCCTAGTGCAGCTAACCAAACCTTCAATATGACAATCAATCATATCTAGGAGTTGATCTTCTTTAATTGTGGTATAAGCTTTACACCATAATTTTGTATATAGTCAGTTATCCACCGTGGTTCCTAAAAGGAGCTCGAGATTGTAAACTGCCTCGAGATCTTTCAAGGTATGTCCGGTGATGATGGATATATACACAAAACAATGGTGTGTGTTTCATACATCTGATTGTTCTGGCCCTGTTTGGATTGCAAGAAAAAAATTTCTAATAAAAAAAATTTCCTGGGGAAATTTTTTTCTATCTAGGGAAATTATATGATTGTGGTTAGTTTTGAGGGATTTTATCATAAATTGAAGGTCCCATAAGTAAAAATTGAAAAGGGTTGGGGTTCAAATTATCTTTAGAAAAATAGGAAATTTTAGAAATGTTTTTTAATTTCCAAACAGGGCCTAAGGAAACGAAAATTTTAGATGCAAAATAAGAGAAGCATTTCTAGTGAAAGTGTGAAATACTACCTAGCATTTCAAGCTCCCTTTTCAAATGGGCTTTGTCCAAATAAGCAGAAAGTGAATTTCCTGTACTCTTGGAGCAGTAAAAGATGCAGAGTATCCCCCATAGAGCAAAGAAAATCAACAAAGCCAAAGGAAAGCCAAAGAGAAACCAAGTACTGAAACTAACAGGCTTCTCCATTGGGTAATAGCTATGCCACATCCCCACCATTATAAGATTGACACCTGTACCAGTCAATGTGCTCATCCCGCCGATCGCCGACGAATAGATCACCCCGAGAATTACTGCTCTGCAGAAGCGGTTGATGTCGGATTGCGGGCCGGACTCCGGAAATCTTTGGAGAATTCCGGTGGCCACCGGAATCATCATCATTGCCGCAGCCACATTGTGAATCCACATGCTGATGAATGCGGTCGTGGCACAGATCCCGAGGAGGAGTAGCCGCGGATTCAGCGGCTCTCCACAGAAGATCATTGTTATCTGATCCGAAATATAAATGTCAAGAATTAACAGAGTATTACTTTTATAATTTATAGACTTCGCAACAAAGATTCTAATGATCAGGTAACTTTTTAAACATTTCTTTCATGGAGATACAATTCGAGATTCAAAATTTCAAGAGACTTATTTTCTTCAAAAGAGTAAATTCAGAATTAAGGAATGACGAGGACGAATTGTAGTAATTTGTTCGTAAAATTTGTGAAAATCGACTGATCTGTTATATGAGGACGAATTATAGAAATTTGTTTCAATATGAGACATAAACAGAAACGAGGGTAATTTCTTTTTTTGAAAAATGACAAATTTTATTGATAATCAAAAGAAGGCAGGGGACAAGATGTCCCCAGACCCCCGATTACAACCACATGGATCACAATGGTCAAGCAATTTGAGGAATGCAAGGTGGATAATTGACTATACACCGAAGAATGGTGTTATCCCTCCTCAACCCAAATCATTCTTCCAACAATTCAGAACCTAACAGCCTAAAAGAGAATTCTGAACATCATATCTCAAGATCTGTATGGTGGGTGGTTGATCATACTCCAAATAATTGTGTACATAACTCACTAATGTTGATAATTTTGTTTCAATTTAAGTTGTTGATGTAGAGAGATTGCTACAAATCTGATACTCACATTCAAGGCCAGTCTCCTATGGATGTTGTAGTGCTCAACCGCGAGTGCGAGCGTAAAACTCCCTAGCACAAGCGAGATAACGTCATCCATGTAAGATTTTGCAACGGCATCGGCCGAAGAAATGCCGAAAATGGGGAAGAGAAAGAGCGGTGACATTGATGTGATTGGGACTGGAACGGCTTCACTGATCCACCATATGAACACCCAAGAGAGGACCGCGAGCATGTTCCGAGTCGTCTTAGGTTCGCCAAGGTCTACGGTGAGGCAGATAGCCAAGCATGCCAAAGGGCCTAATGCTATGAAAGTGTTGTTGGGAGTGAAAATTGATTTTAGTAAGGAATTGAAATTTTGTGGCCTTGGGGAGGAAACTTGGATTGGTAGTAGAAGTGGGCTTTTTGGGTCATCTGAGCTTGGATTGATTGTAGTTTGATCATCCATGTTGGAGGAAAAGCTTTGGATGATTTTGTTTGAAAATGAATGTAAAGGAGAGAAGATAGGAGGTGTGTTTTTCTTGTTATGGGTGGATTGAACTTATAGACAACTTTTCTTGTGCTACATGGATGAATAACTCAACAATTTGAATGAAAATGGCTTGCAGAAAAAAAATAGTTTATAAGAGAAAACCCAATACGAAACCTCTTTTGCACTTACAGCCCTTTGACGCACTGGATTAATTATAATATGATCATCCATGTTGGAAGAAAACCATTGGGTGATTGTGCTAGAAAATGAAGGTGAAGGAGAGAAGATAGAAGGTGGGTTTTTCTTCTTTAGGGTGGATTGAACTTGTAGACGGCTCTTCTTGTATTACATGGATGAAAAACTCAATAATTTGAATGAAAATGACTTGGAGAGAATGGGTTTCAAAGAGAAAACCAAGTAGGAAACCTCTTTTGCACTTTTTGCTCTTTGGCTTACTGAATTTGTCATGATACTGAAAATTTGGACATGCTTTAGAGAGGTTGCAAACTTGCAATGAACCAAAATTCTAGCTAGCCTTTTTAAATTAGTATTGATTTCCAAGATTGAAATGAGGGTGTTGAATAACCAAAAGATTGAGATGATCAGGCATGATGATAGGCTTCAGCTCTTTTTTAAATGGATGTGATAGTGATTTACTAAGTAATTATTATGTGAATAATCACTATTATCACGCCTTGTCATGCAGATCAATTGTTATCTTATATGTATATTAAAAGCTGGAAAGTGACACCTCTGATATTAATTCGATGGTTTAGATTGGACTGTGGGTGAGCTTTGGGCTGGTCCACACAAGCAGGTCTATCAACAGTTCATGTTGCGGCCGACATCGCATATGGTGTACCTTGTTTCGATCAATAATAATTCAGATATGGTTAAGCCACGTGGCCTTCCTGAGATGGAAGTATTATCTATATATTGATATCACTAATTCACACTATTAATATTGATTAGAGGAAATGATATCTCTACCCTTGTTTTACAAAGGCATTGCTCTCTTCATTTTATGCTTATTAATAAACTGATATGTGCCTTTACCTAAACAAGGTAGTGTGGGTATCATTTCCCCATTAATATTAACAAAAGGCTATTGATATTAGAGATATCACGTTTTGATGATTCTGCTAACTCAAATTGTCTTTTACTATTTAAACTGCAGTAAAAAACAGCCTTTTTTTTTTGAATACTCATGTTGGATTGTGTTGGACATTTTCACAAACGTTGGATCTTTGATCGGAGGATTGTGAATTGTGGGATCCACTGGATTATTTACTACAAATTAAATCATAAAGGGGAATGATATCCACACTCCTTTTAAAAAAAAAATAATGACACCCCTATCTTTAGATGAGACTTTTCTAATTAGCTGTTAAAGGTTGTTTTCTAAAAAGCCATCAACAGCTAATAGAATGAAAACAAAATAATTTGAGTGCCATTATCAAACAAAGGAATGATGATATTATTTCTCTAAATTTAATTAACTAATTCTAAAGTGTGACAATGACACCGCATTATTTTATCTCAACTATGAATGTTGTGTGGACTTATTATGAAGAAGGACACGTGTAGTGGGTGAAGAGGGCCAACACATGCATCTTATTCCCGTGGGACCCCACTACTCCAATAATTTAATTCTTCTACAAGAAAAGAAGAGAGACTCTTTCCTAGACTTCTTTGAACCAAACTCTTAACTCAATAGCTGCCAAGAGCATTTGTTATTTGTATTTGCAAGGGACAAAATAACAACTACGAATGTTGTGTGGTCTTATCATGAAGAAGGACACGTGTAGTGGGTGAAGAGGGCCAACACATGCATCTTATTCCCGTGGGACCCCACTACTCCAATAATTTAATTCTTCTACAAGAAAAGAAAACGAAGAAGAGAGACTCTTTCCTAAACTTCTTTGAACCAAACTCTTAACTCAATAGCTGCCAAGAGCATTTGTTATTTGTATTTGCAAAGGACAAATTAACACGAGGCACATGAGACTGCACTGTTTGAGGCTGAAATTCTCTAGGATTGGGTTATCCTGATTTAGCGGTTTGGATCATCTTTCGAGGGGGCACTTGGATTGGTGGGTCCACATTTGTGGTAGTGTTACACATGATGTTCATTTGGATTGTACACTACAAGAAAAATTGGATTGTACCACAGTTAGAGTAAAAACAACATTATCGTCTTCCTCTTGTAAAGGCTGTACCAGTGGATGACCAGCAGTCAGCTTTCCCTTTGCAGCTAAAGTTCCGGTAAAGCCTTTACCGGCGGGTAATACTGTCCGGTGCTATAGGTTATTGTTTACCATGTACGCCGCCAAAGGTCTCATAGGAATCCTCATTATGACTCTTTTCCGGTGGTTATTACTGCCTCTAATTCATGGAGCGGTTTTAACTGCCGAGTAATGATTATTGTGATTGTTTCAATTTCTTTTAAAAGTATTTTAAGTTATGGTGATGTAGGTGCATCTCACCATGTCACGAAGATCAACGGTCAAGATCACCAGAAACTTAATCGGACTGTCCGAGACAATCAAATTGCCCAACCGACAATCTAGATCGTCAATCAAGCTCGAAGTAATGCCGGATCAGGTTAATCCTCAGATTGGAAGATATCAGACGACGTTAAAATCAACGGTCCACGTTGAGATTACTACGTTTCAAAAGTCCTAGTTTAGGTTGTTTTCATTATTTTTGGTTGGCAGTCCATGTCTAGAGTTATTTTAGGAATTTTAAGTTTGTTGAGGACTTTGAGAGATTTTAGGATTTAAAAAGATTGAGTTGGACGAATTTTGTGATCTGTTAGATTTTTGTTTTAGAGAATTTTTAGGAGTTTAATTTGAGTTTAGTAGGAGTGGACGGAATTCTCACTTTTTAGTTATTACTTTAGGATTTCTCAACAAAAGCTTATAAATAAAACAAGCCACCTGTTGTTGTCGCCTTCTACGCAAGCCACCTGCTGCTTCCCCCTCTCCGCCATGACCCTCAAGTTTGGAAATCAATACTAGGTACGTTCTAACAGTCCTAGAATCGATCCTCCATCAGCCCTTCCTCCCTTAAATTATAGCCCCATCTATGGCCTTATTTCCACCATCCTTTCTACTTCTTATAGCCCACATCTCCTTTAGTTAGTAGCCAATTCTAAACCTAGAAAACCATTAGCCTTGGCTGTTATTTTCAGCCATGTAACCCACCACAACAGTCACTTATCTTTCATTTGTTACATCCTATTAACCTCCAATCCTAAATCAATTTTGCTACCCATTAAAGCTTCCTCCACCGCTATCCACACCTGTGTAGATACATATTAGACGAATGGTATTGAAAACAACAAAAAATAAAAAATAAAATGATAATTTTTTTGTGAATTTAATGATAGATGATTTAAGCTTAAGAAAAAAATGAAAGAACTATAAACAAATAAATGACTATAATGTAGATAAATAAGTAAGTAAATAAAGGAGATGAATTTATGCTTCCCTGATCTCTGTGATTGACCGTTCTGATCGTTGTTGGTGGAGCTCTCACGCGTGGAGAGAGAAGTGTGGCGGGTCACGGACACCCTATGTAGAGATCGTGCTAATGGATGTTAGTGACGCGATGTTGTTGCCCCCGTGAAATTATTACCCCTTTCTTGGCATGAGTGAAGGCTATTTATAGTGAGAGCCCTGGGGTGGTTGAGTTACCTACCCTGGGATAGATGTCAGCCCATTTGTGGGTTTAGGTTTACCTGCTCTTGGCAGATTACCGAGCTACCCTTAGGTGGGTGCCAAATTCACGGTGGGCCCTTCGAGGGCCACGTGTCGGCAGCTAATTAGTTGCTGCTTTTTACACCCCATCAGTTGCCCCCCGGTTTTCCAAGTCACTACGGCGTGGGAGTTTATGTCCCTGAGCGGTTGAATGAGTCGGTGTTCGGGATGAAGCGCACCGGCCAACTTTCGATGTCTCGCCCAAGTCGGGATGGCCGGAAATATGAAGTGAAAAGATCTAGCCGGCTGGGCTTTCTACACTGCTCGGGACAACCATAAACATGGAGCGTAATATCTGTCAGGCCTAGGACGGCCAGAAACATGGAGTGTAATATCTGTCCGGCCTGGGTCGGGCAGATATTTGAGGGGCAATAATCTGTCCGGCCAGGCATTCTGCACAGCCTGGGATGGGCAGATCTTTGAGGCGCGATAATCTGTCCGGCCAAGCATTCTGCACGGCCTGGGATGGGCAGATCTTTGAGGCGATAATCTGTCCGGCCAAGCATTCTGCACGGCCTGGGACGGGCAGATCTTTGAGGGGCGATAATCTGTCCGGCCAGGCATTCTGCACGGCCTGGGACGAGCAGATCTTTGAGGCACGATAATCTGTCCGGACAGGCATTCTGCATGGCCTGGGACGGGCAGATCTTTGAGGCGTGATAATCTGTCCTGCCAGGCATTCTGCACGGCCTGGGATGGACAGATCTTTGAGGCACGATAATATGTCCGGCCAGGCATTCTGCACGGCCTGGGATGGGTAGATTTTTGTCATTTTAGGAAACGCGTCATATCCTGGCCGGCTTGAGACGGGCATATTTTTATCGTTTTATGAAACGTGTCATACCTGGCCGGGTTGAGACGGGCAGATTTTTGTCATTTTATGAAACACGTCATATCCTCGCAAGCTTGAGACGGGCAAATTTTTGTCGTTTTATGAAACGCGTCATATCCTGGCCGGCTTGAGACGGGCAGATTTTTGTCGTTTTATAACACGCGTCATATCCTGGCCGGCTTGAGACGAGCATATTTTTGTCGTTTTATGAAACGCGTCATATCCTGGCTGGCTTGAGACGGGCAGATTTTTGTCGTTTTATGAAACGCTTCATATCCTGGCCGGCTTGAGACGAGCAAATTTTTGTCGTTTTATGAAACGCATCATATCCTGGCCGGCTTGAAAAGGGCTCAAACACTTGGAAAATTTTCCAAATTCAACCTGTACGTATATTCACAGAAGGCACGTACATAGGCTATACACGTATAGGTACGCTCGCCTCGAAAGGTGTGCCCCGCTTCATTAATGAGGGACATGTGGCACCACCTGGTTCGCGAACCCAACCGCCTCAAGTCTCTAAGGCTATAAGAAGCGGTATTCACCCTTCATTTTTCACTTTTCACTTTTTACTCCTGCCCTTCTTTTGCTCTGCCTCTTCGGCTGTGGTAGCCTGTGGTCGTGGTCATCTGAGAATTATTAGCCTTCATCTTTGGACCGGCAATCTTCTTAGCGCGTCTTAATTTGATTCTCTTTTCTTTTGTGCTCTCGATGTTCAGTAGTACTTCTAGTTCTGAGTCCGGCTCTAGGTCATCCTCAGGCGAATCCTCCTCTTCTAGCAGTCCAGGGTCTAGTTCGTCGGAAAGGACCCAAACAAATCCGGCCTGGGTTCCTGGTCCGTACATGGCAGGTCCTAGGATTGATGTAGTAGATCTTGATGAGCCCGTAGGTAGCGGGGACGAGGTGATTTTAGACTTAAACAACACCCCAGTACGAACGGACAGGTTCTTCAGGGCATAGGAGAGTGGAGGTAGTGATGTAGCCGAGGCGTCCACCACATTCATTCCGGGCCGGGCTACAGAGGTCATAGCTGAGGCTCGGATAGACGCCAATCCCCAGTACAACGTTCAAGCTCTTTACGAGGAGAACTACCTCGAAGAGTCCAGATTAGGGAAAGTTCGGGACAGGTACTGCATTCCTGAGCGGTTCATTTTGAGGGCGGCAATAGAGGGAGATAGGGCTTGTAACAATAGCACCGATGTATGCATCTACGAGGAATCCTTAAGAGCCGGGCTTAGGTTTCCCCTGAACCCCTTCTTCGCGGAGGTTCTCCGGTATTACGGCTTGGCTCCGAGTTAGGTTGCTTCGAACTCATGGAGAATGCTGGTTGGAATTATGTACCTGGTCCGGGGCTAGCTCCAGAGAAACTTGTCCATTTCGTTGTTCCGTATGTGCGCGCATTTGAAGAAGCATAAGGACGGAGGTTGGATTTATATAAGCTAACGTCCTGAGGTGAAGATGATCACCGCCATCTCATCCTCCATCCATTTATGGAAGAACAGGTTCCTCTATGTCGAGGACAGCAGAGCTACTGAGCCTTGGCCGGTTCCTTTAAAATGGGACACCGCGGACACGCTGGCGCTAAGCCGCAAGCCGGTCCTTGATGGTGAGGATAAGCTTACGTTTGCTCAAGTCTGAGAGGAGCTGCAACGAGAGGGCCTGATTCACTGTGGGGAGTTCTCTAAGGAAGAGATTCTGGTCGGGCTTGGCATTAGTACTGCGACCTGGGCACGTATGTGGTTTTAGGCTAGTTTTGATCTTTAGTCTTCCCTTTTGCTATTACTGACCGGTTTGTCCTGTTGAATTTCAGAGATGCAGAAGCAGTCCGCACTGGAGAAGGTAAGGCAGACTGCCTTTGGGAGGGGCCAGGGCCAGAAAAGGAAGGCCCCCGAGACTTCTAGTCCTGCACCTTTCACTTAATCCGCAGATCGGATGCTACTATAGTGACCTCCGCGCAAAGAGCCGGGGCTTCTCCTCTGCAATTACCAAGTCGGAGGAAGAAAACGGCAAGTTGAAGAGCGATGCCCTCGAGCTCAATAGGTCCATTCAGAAGAGGGACCAGGAGATCACTGGGCTCAAGAATGAGATGGCCGCCCAGAAGGAGAAGGCCATTGACGCCCTCAATTAGCAGAGGGAGAGATCTCGGGAGAGGCAGAGAGAGACTGTGCAGAAGAAGGAGGATGAACTCGTCAGTTTGTCCACCGAGTCCTACAAGTTGGGATACATGGATTGCCTTGAGCAAGTCAAGAGGTCCAACCCAAACGTCTTTCTGCAAGGTCTTGTCTTGCCTGAGCCATCGGCCGGGGACGCGAACGAGCACAACGCCCTCCCAGCAGCTGATGCTCCTAAGGCGAATCCTCAGCGGGATGGTGGTCACGAGGAGTCTTGAACTCCTACCCTCTTCCTGTTTTCGTACTGAGATTCTTTTTGTAGTGGCCCCTAAAGGCCAAATTTTTGTACATCTGCCCGTACGGGTTTTTTATGAATAGAAGTCATATTTTGTCCTCTATTGCTTTTGCTTGTTTGTCTTACTCTTATCTAAAAATGGTTGACTTAGCACTTTGGGCCGCCGAAATAGAAAAGATCCGCTTAAGGTCGGACTTTAGAGCAAGGGCCTACTACCCCGTTTTGTTCCTGACCGGCAGTCCCCTTCCGATCTTATGAGGGACGGACCGGGGTGATCCAAGCAGCATATACCCAAGTTATATGGATCTTAAATTTTTTGCAAAGTTCGGTTTTCCGCCCAGGTTTGTTCCCGACCAGGACTGAACTCCCGGCCTCATTGGGATGAACCGGAGTGAACCAAGCGGTTGATTCAGGCTTAAGAGCTTGGATTTTTTTATTCAAAATGTTGGTTTCCGCCTCGGTTTGTTCCCGACCATGAGTGGACTCCCGGCCTCATTAGGATGAACTGGGGTGGACCAAGCAGTTGATCCAAGCTTAAGGGCTTGGATTTTTATTTGAAGTGTTGGTTTTCTGTCTTGGTTTGTTCCTAACCAGGAGTGGACTCCCGGCCTTATCGGGATGAACCGGGGTGGACCAAGCAGTTGATCCAAGCTTGAGGGCTTGGATATTTATTTGAAGTGTTGGTTTCTGCCTCGGTTTGTTCCCAACCAGGAGTGGACTCCCGGCCTCATTGGGATGAACCGGAGTGGACCAAGCAGTTGATCCAAGCTTAAGAGCTTGGATTTTTATTTGAAGTGTTGGTTTTCTGCCCTGGTTTGTTCCGGACCAGGAGTGGACTCCCGGCCTCATTGGGATGAACCGGAGTGAACCAAGCAGTTGTCTAACCTGCACTGAAACAGAAGGAGTTTGTAAAAGATGTAGCCCTTTTCATTTACTAGTTTTTGGGGGAATTACAATGATGGAGTCCTCTCCTTGGGCCTTCGAAGGCGACGGGCTATTGATAATATCTCCTCAGGTTTTTTGATTTCCAGGCGTGGGCAGCAGGTGCTCGCCAAGTGTTTCCAGCTTGTAGCTTCCTCGGCGAATGATTTCTTTCACTCGGTATGGCCCCTCCCAGGTCGGGGAGAGTTTGCCTACCTTCTTCGGTTGAGAGATAGCAGCTTTCCTCAAGACTAAGTCGCCCGCTCAGAATTCTCTTGGGCTTATCTTCTCGTCGTGGTAGTTGGACACTTTCTTCTTGTAGGCCGCAACTCTGATTCAGGATTCTTCCCGGACTTCTTCCAGCAGGTCTAGGTTTGCACGGAGGCCGCTCCGTTGAGTTGCTCGTTGAAGTTGGCGACCCAGGAAGATGAGACGCCAACATCAACGGGTATTACTGCCTCAGTTCTGAAGGACAAGTTGAAGGGCGACTCCCCGGTCATGGTGCGCGGGGTGGTACGGTACGCCCAAAGGACGTGATAAAGTTCATCAGCCCACCGGCCTGCTTTCTCATCCAATCTCTTCTTGATCCTCTGGAGCAGGATTCTGTTCATAACTTCAGTCTGCCCGTTCGTCTGAGGGTGCGCCACAGAAGTGAATCTCTGTTCGATATGTAGATCTGAGCAAATTTTTTGAAAGTTTCAACAGTCGAACTGCCTACCGTTGTTTGTTATCAAAGCGAAGGGTATCCCGAATCTGCAAACAACGGACTTCCAAAGAAGGTTTCTACGTTTTGCTCTGTGATCTGGGTCAGAGGTTCAGCCTCCACCCATTTGGTGAAGTAGTCTATAGCAACTACGACGAATTCACGCCTTTCGGAGGCTGGTGGAAAAGGGCCCAAGATGTCCATCTCCCATACTGCGAAAGGGAGTGGGCTGATGATCGGGGCCATAGGTACTGCAGGTTGATGAATGATGGGAGAGAATTTCTGACATCTCTCGCACTTTTTAACCAGATCCAAACCGTCTCTCCTCAAAGTTGGCTAGTACAGGCCTCTTAAAAGCACTTTGATGGCCAGGGCCTTGCCCCCCCAAGTGCTCCCCGCAAATCCCTTCATGGTTCTCCTGCAGAGTGTACGCAGCGTCGCTTGGCCGGAGGCATTTCAAGTATGGAAGGGTGTAAGACCTTTTGTATAGGTTCTCACCATCTAGGGAGAACCTTGCTGCTCTTTGCATCACTTTGCGGGCCTCTTTCTTTCCTTTAGAAAGTTTCCCACTGCGCAGGTAATCAATGATTTCGTCTATCCAGCACGGCTCGTGGTCGACCTACATTATTTCTACGGCCTTGTTGTCGATACTGGACTTCTTCAGAAACTCCATGCATATACTCCCGAGAGCGGTGTAACCGGAAGGTGCTAGTTTGGATAGCACATCCGCTTTTGTATTTTCCGTTCTGGGGATTCTGATTACCTCGAAGCATTTGAATTTGCTGGCTAGAAGGCGGACCTTGGCAAGATACTTAATCATACGCTCGTCGCCGGCCTCGTAGAGTCCTTGAATTTGGTTTGCGACTAGTTGGGAGTCGCAATACGCCCTCAGCCTTTGGGTACGAGTCTGGACTGCCAGGTTCATTCCTGCGTTGAGAGCCTCATATTCTGCCTCGTTGTTGGACGCAAGGAATCCGAACCTTAGAGCGTAATCTAGGATGAAGTTTTCAGGCCCGGTGAGAATCAAGCCGTCTCCACAACTGCTTTTGCTTGAAGATCCGTCCACATATTCTTCCCAGAGCGCCTCGGACGACACATCCTGTTCTGCTGGCACAGTGGCACTTTCTGTTCTTACAGGGGTAGCCGCCTCAACTCCTACTAGCCCCCCAGGCGTAGTTATCTCCTCTACAACTGGAATTTCGACAGCTTCGGACGTGATGCTTTGCTGGGGGATGGTGCACTCGGCAATGAAATCTACCAACACTTGGGCTTTTATCGCCGGTCTGGGCAGGTATTGGATATCAAATTTGCTTAGTTCTACGGCCCACTTCACAAGACGCCCTGAGGTGTCCGATCTATGGAGAACCTGCCTGAGTGGTTGATCCGTCAAGACTTTTATTGTGTGGGCTTGAAAATACGGCCTCAGCTTTCTGGCCGCCATAACGAGAGCATATGCCAACTTTTCAACTCGATGGTATCTGGTCTCAGCATCATGTAGGACCTTGCTGACATAGTAGATTGGTTTCTACTGGTTGTGCTCCTCTCGAATCAGCATCGCCGCCATCGCCATGGGGCTTACGGATAGGTACATGAGTAGCTCTTCTCCCGGTTCCGGCCTTGTCAACAGCGGCAGGGAGGCTAAGTATTGCTTCAGCTCCTCAAACGCCACCTGACATTCCGGCATCCATGGGGCGGTTTTGATCCCTTTAACTGCATTGAAGAAAGGCATGCATCTTTCTGCTGATTTCAAGACAAAGCACCCCAATGCGGCAATCATTCCGGTCAGCCGCTGCACTTCCCTAATGGTCTTTGGTGGAATGAGCTCCACTACCGCCTTGATCTTCTTCGGGTTTGCTTCTATTCCTCTTTGGCTCACCATGAACCCCAGGAATTTTCCAGCGCCAACACCGAAAGTACATTTTGTTGGGTTGAGTTTCATATTATGTTCTCTTAAGACTTGGAACATCTCTTTCAGGTCGGAAACATGGTCTTTCACGCTCTGGCTCTTAACCAGCATATCATCTACATATACTTCCATGTTACGCTCGATCTGTTCTTTGAAGAGCTTGTTTACAAGCCTCTGATATGTTGCTCCGACATTTTTCAGACCGAAGGGCATGACACGGTAACAGTAGGTTCCCTGATCCGTTACAAAGGATGTTCTTGGGATATCTGATTCATACATTCTGATCTGATTGTATCCGGAAAAGGCGTCCATGAAGGTCAATAGTTCGTGGCCAGCGATGACATCTATCAACTGGTCGATCTTTGGGAGAGGATAGCTGTCCTTGAGACATGCTTTGTTCAAATCGGTGAAGTCTACGCAGGTCGTCCACTTCCCATTGGCTTTTTTTACCATAAGGGCGTTCGCAAGCCAGTCCAGGTATTGAATTTCCCTAATGAATTCAGCCCTCAAGAGCCTCTCCACTTCTTCCTTGATCGCTTGCCGTCTCTCTAGGGCAAAATATCTTCTCTTTTGCTTTACTGGCTAGCTTATGCGTACTGATCTCAGAGTCTATACCAAGCATGTCCGCAGGAGCCCATGCGAAGACGTCTGTGTTGTCTCTTAGGAACTGGGTGAGGTCCTGCCGGGTGTTACTGTCTAAAGAGGAGCCGATTTGAACTACCTTCTCGCTAGTGTCTTGGTATAGAGGAATGGAGATGAGGTCCTCGGCTGGTTCGTTTACTTGGGCTTCATCTCTCAGATCGAGTAGCTCAATCGGTAATGACTCCGACGCATTTTTGCCTTTGAGTGGCATGGCATAGCACTCCCTAGATTGTGGTTGATCCCCTCTGACTTCTCCCACGCTGCTTGGCGTTACAAATTTCATTTTCTGATGATACGAGGAGGCAACGGCACGGATGAGGTTCTGGCCGGGTCGTCCCAAGATAGCGTTATAAACCGACTTGGCCCTCACTACCAGGAAGTTGACCATTGCGAAAACTTGACAAGGCGGCTCTCCAACGAGGACCGGGAGTTCAATCTGTCCCTCGACTTTAACAACTTCTCCCAAAAAACCGAATAAATCGGAGTTCGCCGACGTTAAACGGTCATCTCCTATCATCATCTGTTTAAAGGCATGATAGTAGAGTATGTCGGCCGAACTACCGTTGTCGATGAGGATCTTCTTTAATTCCCAGTTTGCGACGAGCATGGTTATGACCAGGGCGTCGTCATGGGGGATTATCAGGTTATTGAGATCTGCATCTGAGAAGGAGATCCCATTTTCTGTCTTCATCTTCTTGTCGCAGGTGTGAACGACATTGACTTGGCGCGCGTAAGCCTTGCGGGAGCAGTCGACGATGTTCCGCCAACGGCCGATCCCCCCATAATGGTATTTATGACCCCGTTAGGCTGGGATCGACGTATCTCAGGCTGTGAGCTTGCTGGCGGAGGAGATTGATTCTGCGCCGGACCCGGCTGGGATCATCGAGGGCTTTTGCCCGGAGGGCTCCTTTTCCTGCTTTCTCTCCTATGGCTGTCATCTTTAATATACTTCTTTAGGTACCCTCGGTTAATCAGCAGCTCGATTTCCTCTTTGAGGTGCTTGCACTCATCGATGTCGTGGCCGTGGTCCTGATGGAACCGGCAATACTTCAACCTGTCTCTCTTGTTTTCTTTTTGAGATCATTCTGTTCGGCCACCTAACAAAGTCTTCTCCCTTAATTGCAGCCAGTATGTGTCTCCTGGAGGTGTTGAGAGGGGTGTAGTTTTCCTCCCTCCTCTGGGTGGTCCTCTCTCTTCTGGAGGCTTTGTCGTCCTTACGCTGCTTGGTAGGGTTCTTTTCTTCAGAGGTTCTCCTTCGACTCGAATCCAAGGCGGCAAACGTCTCTTCCACGGATATGTACTCCTCCTCCCCTGCCATCAGATCTGCCAACGAATGTGGATTTTGGTGAGCTACTGATCGCTGAAAATCGTTGGATTTGGCGCCTGCGAGGAGTGCATTCGCGGCGGTTGAGGGGTCCAAATTCGGCACTTGGAGGACCTCTCTGTTGAAACGGCTTATGAACGCCTTTAGAGGTTCATTATCCTCCTGTCGCAAGGCCATTAGGGACGCCGTTGTTTTCCTTGGCCTTCATTTGCTCATGAAATGTCGGACCAGATCGTCCCCGAAGTTGTCAAAGTTGCTGATGGAGTCTGGCTTGATCCGCGAGTACCAATCCCTGGCTGCGCCCGTTAGGGTGGTCGGGAAAGCTCTACAGAGGAACCCATCAGAAGCGCCGTGAAGGAGCATCATCGTTCTCAACGTCTCCAAATGGTCTACAGGTTCAGTGGTTCCATCATATTGTGCAACCGGTGGCATCTTGAACCCTTTGGGTGCGGGTGTGCTTAGGACATTATCAGTGAACGGGGATCTGCTTGAGAATGCCTTCGGAGTAGGCCGGCCCTGATATTTTGCCAGCTCTTCTATTATGTGGTCAATTTCTTCGATCCTCCTTAGCATCAGATTGGTCCTTTTGTCTATTTGGCCTGTGGACTCGTTTCTCTGCACGGAAGGGCTCGTAGCAGAGCCAGAATGGCTTTCTGAGCTCCTTTGACGAAGCCAAGATTTTTCTCGTGGGGCATGGTCCTTCTTAGCTCGGTGCTTTTGAACTGAACGAGACTACGACCTGCGATGGTGACGAGGCTCCGTTGGGCATGCTTGGTCCGGGAGTGATGGACTCGCCTTGTGGAGTGGCGGGCCTGATCTCTGCTGGAAGGCACAGGCTCTCCCCTGTGGGCATTAGACCTTTCCTGCACAGGTTGGAAGACTTCCGGGGGATGCTGGGGAGGCGCTTGGATCAGATCTTGGTATTGACCAATAAGAATAGTTATTTGTTGAAAGAGAGCCTGGACTTGCTCTGGAGTAGGAGCATGGTTCAGGTGTTCCGAATGGGACGGGCTCTATTTCGCTATTGCTGAAGGAGCCACTATCTGTGAGGCAATTCATTCGCTCCGATTCCTGCGAGGCGCTTCAGCTTGGGCTGTTCGGGCTGTTGGTACCCGCCATTTTATGAAGGAGATTTGAACAGCTTTTGGTTCGGGGTCCCACGGATGACGCCAATCTGTTATGCCTAAAATTAGTAACAGATACGGCAGTGACAAAAGAGCTGATCTGGTGGGCCCAAGGTACCGAACTGGAGGTATTATGTCCTGCACAAGAACGCACAAGGTCAGAAGACCAACCCGGAGTCGTTGCTCCGGACGGGCCCTTTGACACTCAAGTCAGTATGAGCAGAGGAGCAGAGCTAAAACTTTATGTTGGTAGTTTAGAAGTTATTACCCCTTTCTTGGCATGAGTGGAGGCTATTTATAGTGAGAGCCCTGGGGTGGTTGAGGTACCTACCCTGGGACAGATGTCGGCCCATTTGTGGGTTTAAGTTTACCTGGTCTTGGCAGATTACCAAGCTACCCCTGAGTGGGTGCCAAATTCACGGTGGGCATTCGAGGGCCACGTGTCGGCAGCTAATTGGTTGCTGCTTTTTATACCCCATCAGAGACCTTTTTGTCTTTTTGTAGATGTGAAGAAGAGAGAGACGTTGGGAGAGAGGGGGGGGGGAGAGCCTTTTGTCAAAAAGATAAGTGAAATCAAGGGAAAGATTCCTCTTTTGTGAAATTTGTTTTTGGAAAAAGATAAAGGGAGAGAAGCTTGTTTTCCAAAAGGAAAGAAAGAAGAGGATTTTTGCAAAATATTAATAATATTTAAAGATCTTTTATTTAGGTAATTTTTTGAAACTTTTGTATATTTCTGTTTATATAATTTTTTAATTTAGGTGTTTACATTTGCCTCTCTTTGTTACTTGTTGTATGCAACAAGTGGCAAAGAAGTAAACACATGAGTAAATGACAAAATAGTTTTGAAGAAAAGGAGGTTAGAGAAAAGAGGCGCCCATTGAATGCCCCTCTTAGGTGTCTCATGTGAAAACATGGGGTAGTGTAAACACCCCATTTTGACCGGACCCAAGTTCGCTGTGTTTGTGCAAAACCCCATCAAATCAACTAAGTAGGGTCCCAAACTTCACCCTAGGCTAGCTTAGGATTCCACCAAGGTCCCCGCAAAATTTCATCGAAATCCGAGCTTGTTTGCCTAGCGAACGAGTCGAGCAAAGTCGTAGTGCAAGTTCAGAACGGGGGTGATTTATCCTGGAATGGTGTCAATCCGAATCCGGAAAAGACACGTAATTTCGCACGCCTATCAAAAATTTGCGCGCTCATCAAATTTTTGCGCGCTTCATCAAAGTGGAGTGCCAATATCAATTTCAAATTATGTTTATAAATACGGATTTAAACTCATTTCACAAATTTTTTTTTCTCCCCTTTTATAGAGAGAAACTCTGCGAATTTGAGAGAGAGAAAACCGATCTGAAACCCATTTTCCTTTTCTTCTTCCTTAAAACCCTAATTCGATTCTTCGATCTTCTTCTCTGAGCATCTCATCAGAGATCTAACCACCGAATTTTCGCCGCATAACCTCATTCGCATCCTCTTCCTTTTTATAGTCATAAAAACCCTAGATCTCATCTTCTCTGGTGATCTTTACCTTTTTCGGTAGATTTCTTTCGGAATTTCATTTCCCGATCAGTTTTCGTGATTGAGTTTTTTTTAAATTTCGTTGTATTTTTTATTTTATCCAAACCTTATTTCTTTCTTCTCTGGTCAAGCTCCGTCGAGATCTGAACTCTAGCCTCTCCTCTTTCTCCGGTCATCTTCTCCAAGAGTTATCTGCTTGAATCCGGCAATAAAGTTTAGCGTCCTTGTTCAGATCATTTTGCCTTTGTTTTCTTTTATTTCACTTTGCTAGAAACTTAACCTCAAGATCTATTTTGTGGAAACCCTAACCTTGAGCTCCAAAATTCAGATATGATCTTTCTATTCTATATCTTTACTTCTAAATAGTTGATTCTAGCCTTTGATCTTCAGATTTGGAGTTTCGTTTGTGAGATCTGGAGATTTGATTGAAAATTAATGAGTAAGAGGAGTAAGTGTCAATTTCGAGGAGACTTTGGGCACATGTTCCTTCATTGAAAGAATTTTGCATCAAAATCTTGAAGATCAGTCACAAAATAAGAAGAAAATGCAAGAGCTAATCTTTCAGGTAAGCGAACTAATTATTGAAAATGATCTTATATGCTTTTGAATGTGATTATCCTGATTGATTTTCATAAATTTCTGTTTATTATTTGACTTTATTATGTCATTTCTGCATGATCTCTTATAATAAGTTATTAGATATGATTTTTCTCATATGAGAATCAGTTATTTTAGTAAGGTTCATGTCCTTAAGTTCCTTAAATGATTCATTTAAGTCAGGTTCATAGGAAAATGGTTAGAACTTTGGGATACTAGTTAGTATATTGTGTATATTCATTGAAAGGTATGAATTTCAGATACCTAGATCTTCTCTGTCATGTTGTTCATTCTATTCCTTCGTTAAATTCAAAGATAATTTGTTGTTATCATAGATAATTTCTGTTTTAATTCATTTTTGCTGAATCCTTATTTTATTTTATTGTATTTTTTTTGTCTCAGTTTTCCATTGTCAGTTAGTCATTGTTCAATCCTTATAGCATTCGATGTTTTCCTAAATTATTATTCATAATTTGCCTCAGTTTTCCTAAAGATGATTTGATATTTTTATTTTTTACTTATACATATAATAAGCTTAAATATTAGTATACAGAATCTATTATATATTTTATTTTTATTTTTATTTTTAT
Organism: Tasmannia lanceolata; assembly: GCF_043159265.1. Lineage (NCBI taxonomy): Eukaryota > Viridiplantae > Streptophyta > Magnoliopsida > Canellales > Winteraceae > Tasmannia > Tasmannia lanceolata. Next base: position 50,456,789 of record NW_027518680.1, on the reverse strand, counting down.
TTTTATAGATTGATCCTCTAATCTCAGCTCATCTTTGCCTGTTCCATTTCGTATGCCTTATTTCCAGTAATGATTCCTTGTTTATGGTGCTGCTGTTTGCATGCTATATTAATGAAAAATGATGTGCGTTTCATGTCTTAAGATATTTATAAATAAAATATCTTCCCTGCAAGTATCCTGATGGTAGGGAAGTCATTGAAGGATTGCCATGATTTTCTTATACTTATAGTTCTATATTATCTTATTCATTAATTTGACTCTGCTATGGGTAGTTGTATGGATGGTATAGTGTAGAGATTATAACAGAAATCATGTTCATATCAATTAGGGGTTATAAAATCAAAGGTAAAATGGATTTTTGAGCTGTATTTCATTGTCATGTTTTGATTTATAAAAGGCAAGAGATTGCTGTACAAAAAGGCTATTAATGACATCTTATTCTACTAATGGTATGGTATGTCAATAAGAGTACAGTGGGCATTTATATATCCTTTGTTCATGCATATTTGAGTTAAAAATGGTGATGCTTGTATTAATGATCTTCTCTTGAATACCCTGTAACTCTAGTAGTTATGATTTTTTTTTGGTCAAAGTTCATAGCTGCTGTTGTATATGGTCACATATTTGGCAGTTGTGATTTTGGTTGGGTTAAAAGTACATAGTTGCCCTTATATGTTATTTCATTTTTCAGCTAAGATTTCTATTGGTTTAAAAGCTCACACTGCTGATCTTCTTCACATGCTCTGATGAAAAGTTTTATTGCAAAAGTGAAATAAACAAGAGGGGGGGGGGTGAATTGATTTTAACACTAAATTAGCCCTTTTGAAAATTAATTATGAACTCTAATTTGAATTTTTTTCTCTTGATTAAATTTTTGGTTAGTGCAAATATGATTAAACACAAAATGAAATGCCAAACCAAAAATAATAAAAGTGCAAGATAATGGAAGAGACACACCGATGTATAGTGGTTCGGGCAAAACCCTACTCCATTCTTCTTAAGATCGTCCTTAAGGATTTTCACTATGCGAGACCTCCACGATGCCCGGCTCCGAGGCGGTTACACTTCCAAGGGATATTAAATAAGGATGCCCTTACACCTTTATAACGACTCTCCTTCTTCGCCGAGTTCTAAGCGATTTCTCTCTAGGGAATTAAGATAGGATGCCCTTACACCTTTACAAGAAATGGAAGATAAGTAGCTTGGCTTCTTCTTGAAAGCTTGATGCTCTTTGAAGTCCCTTGATTGCTCTTCAATGGTGATTGCAAGTGAAAGCTCTAAATCCAAACTCAAATAGATTTGCAAGTTACAAGGCAAGTTTGGGAAAAACAAAAATCTTAAGCTTGAAAGGGTTGCAAGTTTGCTTGAATGCTTAAGAGGGTTTTTCAATGGTTCAAGAGAGGGAAAAATAATCCTCTTGATGTTGTATATATAGCATTTTACAAAATATGACCGTTTGGGGGTGTAGATATCAAAAACCACAAATTAATTCAAATCCCAACGGCTCTTTTTTGGTCTGTCGCGAGGTTCTCGGAGCTCCGAGAAATATTCTCGGAGTTCCGAGAGAACGACCAGAAGATGGAATTTTTCTACTGGACCATTTCTCGGAGTTCCGAGCTCGGAGCTCCGAGAAAAATCTCGGAGTTCCGAGAAGCTTACAAATCAGCAGATTTTTATTTTTTATTGCTTGTTTGATTTTTGGCTTTTGGAACTCAACTCCTATGATGATTTTGTAATGTTTATGAGGGTCCCAACATGTTGGTCCACCACATAACCATTCACTAATCAATTTTAAGTTCTTAAGTGTTTTTGAAAAACTCTTTTAAAGACCTTGCCTTGACTTGGAAATCTAAAGAGAAAGGATGTACAATGATACCTATGTAGCTTTCAACTTCTCTTTAGTCTTGGTCTTCAATTGATCTTCCATCTTGTGTATGCTTGCTTGAGAGATGAGGTGGGCTTCACTTAGCTCCTTTGACTCTTGTATGGGACATCTCCAAGCATGACCATGTAGTGTGTTGGTTTCTTTAATGATCAATCCTGTTTTAAACACAACACTTCAAGGCAAATTGATTAGTATTCAATAACACAATCAATTATGTTTAGAATCATCAAAACAAGATAGGAGAGTAGACCCTTGGGCTTACAATCTCCCCCTTTTTTATGATGACAAACAAAATTGATTATGAGGTGTGTGTGGAGTGACATAGTAGGCAAGTGAATGCTGGAACTCCCCCTCAATATATGCACACAGAAAAATGATAGCAATTAAAAGCAAATGGTGCATATAGTCAATTGAATAGATAATCAATTTCAGACTTCTCCCTCTTTTGTCATCGACAGAAAGGGTGAACTAAAATGTATAGCAATTTTGGAGTAAATGAGAATTGAGTTAGGTACTCCCCCTAAATCAATGCTTATGGTATAAAAATATTTAGCCAAGTAATGCACATATACCTGTTCATGATCGAGATATTGACATAAGTCAAATTGTTAAGTAATTTAATTAAAGTGAAGGTACCTCTCCAACTTAGAAAACTAAGAAGGTTAAGAGTACCAATTGAATGATTTTTAAGATTAATATTTGTCATCTCATTTATGCAGATACTACCAAAACAAGGATGATATATATAAATACTATATAGATAAGCTGGTGAAAGGCACAAAGTATTTATTTTGCAATTTCTTTGACTTGATCCGCACTCCAAATGTTTAAGGCACTTCGGATGTAACAAATTCTATCATCACTAAGGGGTTTTGTAAAGATATCCGCCAATTGATCCTCAGTATTGATATATTTTAAGCAAATATCCCCTTTTTGTGAGTGATCTCTAATGAAGTGGTGCCTAATCTCAATATGTTTTGTTCTAGAGTGTTGTATGGGGTTCTTTGTCAAGCTTATAGCACTAGTATTGTCACATTGGATGAGAATGTTTTCCATTTTAATTGCATAGTCCATCAATGTGCTTTTCATCCATAGGACTTGTGCACAGCAAGCTCCAGCTGCTACATATTCTGCTTCTGTTGTGGAAAGAGCTACTGAATTTTGTTTCTTGCTAAACCATGAAACAAGTGATTTTCCCAAGAATTGACAAGTCCCACTAGTGCTTTTCCTATCCACTCTACATCCAGCAAAGTCTGCATCTGAATATCCAATGAGAGTGAAGACAGAAGATCTTTCATACCATAGTCCCAGACTTTGGGTTCCTCTTAAGTATTTGAAGATCTTCTTGACTGCCGATAGGTGAGACTCTTTTGGATCCGATTGAAATCGAGCACAGAGACAGACAGTAAACATAATGTCTGGTCTGCTGGCTGTCAAATAGAGTAAGCTACCTATCATACCCCTATACATATTTTGATCTATAGATTTGCCAAATTCATCTTTTTCTAGCTTAACAGTTGTACTCATGGGAATTCTTGATGTCTTACTGCTATCCATGCCATACTTCTTTAATAGCTCCTTTGTATATTTTTCTTGATTTAAAAATATCCCATTTTGGTATTGTTTAATTTGGAGTCCTAAGAAGTAGGTTAACTCACCCATCATGCTCATTTCAAATTCATTTTTCATTAGAGTTGCAAATTCATCACACATTTTTTGATTAGTTGAGCCACAGATGGTGTCATCCACATAAATCTGGACAAGGAGGATATCTTGATTTTCCCTTTTGATAAATAATGTTTTATCCACCTTTCCCATCTCAAATTCTTTTTCCACTAAAAAAGTGCAAAGCCTCTCATACCAAGCTCTAGGAGCTTGCTTTAATCCATATAAAGCTTTATCAAGCCTGAAGACATGATTTGGATGTTTGTAGTCCTCAAAACCTGGAGGTTGCTCAACATACACTTCCTCTTGGATATAGCCATTTAGGAAGGCACTTTGACATCCATTTGATAGAGTTTAAATCTTTTGTGAGATGCATATGCCAAGAGTATCCTAATGGCTCCCATACGGGCAACAGGAGCAAATGTCTCATCATAGTCTATTCCCTCCTCTTGATTGTACCCTTGGACTACAAGCCTAGCTTTATTTCTAGTGATAATTCCATTTTCATCCAATTTGTTTCTATACACCCATCTCGTGCCAATGACTGGATGATCACTAAGTCTTGGCACTAGCCTCCACACCTTGTTCCTTTCGAATTGACTTAATTCTTCTTGCATAGCCATCAACCAATATTCATCCTTTTCGGCTTCCTTGATGGACTTAGGCTCCAATTCGGATAGGAACGCCAAGTTATTGCTCACACTATGATAGTATGATCTAGTTCTTACCAGCGATGTGGCATCACCCAAGATTTGGAATTCAGGATAATCTACTAATATTCTCCTATCCCTAGGCAATAAGTCATCTTCTACTTCCTCACTAGGCAATGTATTACTTGTAGATGCATGGGGAGGAGCACTTAGCTTAGGTAAGAGATGTTTATTAGGTTCATCCTCATCATGTGGCATTTCTTGAGGTGTTGGCTCTCTCTCATCAAATGTCACATGCATGGATTCTTTTACAACTAAGGTTCTTCTATTAAATACTCTATATGCTTTGCTATGTGAAGAATACCCTAAGAATATGCCATCATCCGACTTCTTATCAAATTTGTGCAAATTATCTTTAATGTTTAAGATGAAGCATTTACATCAAAACACTCTAAAATAGCTTATATTTGGTTTCAAGTTTTTCCAAAGCTCATAAGGTGTTTTCTTAGAAATTGGCCTTAAATATACCCTGTTTATGATATAGCAAGCGGTGCTAACCGCTTCCGCCCAAAAATATCTAGGGAGATCATTTTCATGCAACATAGTTATAGCTATTTCTTGGAGGGTTCGGTTCTTTCTTTCTACAACCCCATTTTGTTGAGGTGTCCTAGGTGCCGAAAAATTGTGTTTTATGCCATGTTCATTACAGTAAGTGTCAAAATGTATATTTTCAAATTTCGTTCAATGATCACTCCTAATGTAAGAGATGGCAATACCTTTTTCATTTTGTATTTGATTGCACAATTTAAGGAAGTTTTCATAAGTTTCATCTTTATGTGCTAGAAATATGACCCAAGTAAATCGTGAGTAGTCATCCACAACTACAAACACGTACCTCTTTCCTCCTAGGCTACTAGTCTTCATTGGTCCAAAAAGATCCATATGAAGTAGTTCCAAGGGGTAGGAGGTTGAAATCATATTTTTAGGGGCAAATGAGCTTTTCAATTGTTTTCCTAATTGACAAGTTCTACAAATGTAATCTTTGGTGTATTTGAACTTAGGCAATCCTCTAACCATTTCTTTTGAGGAGAGGGTCGAAATGAGATCCATTCCGGCATGACCCAACCTCCTATGCCATAACCAAGAGTCTTCACTAATGGCATTAAGACAAGTCACATTTTGGAATCTAAGATCATCTAGTCCAATAGTGTAAATGTTATTGTCTCTAGAACTTATGAATTTAACTTTTCCATCTATCTTATTTTTAACAATGCATTTGTCGGGGTTGAAGACTACTTCAAAACCATTATCACATAATTGACTAATGCTAATAAGATTATGGGACAAGCCATCAACATAAAGTATATCATGTATGGGAGAGGTAGAGTTACCTATGGTGCCTTCTCCTTTGACTTTTCCTTTCTTATCATCTCCAAAGGTAACGTCTCCACCATCCTTGAGTGATAGGGATGCGAATTGAGTAAGGTCTCCTGTCATGTGTCTAGAGCATCCACTATCAAGGTACCATGTGTTCTTCTTGTTATGGCTTTTAAGGCATACCTACATATGAATAGGCAAGTGAGATCCCTTAGGTACCAAAATCTTCCTAATCTTGCTATGTTCATTTATTTTCACTTTAGAGTTCAATTTGATTTTATCTTGTTTAGCATGCATGCAAGCAACTTTATAATGACCTTCTAGACCACAATAAAAACAAATTTTGGTACCACTAGAAGAAGCCTTAGCAAGTTTGTTTTTATAGTTTGATATTGTAGTATTCCATTTATGTCCAAGTCCACTTTTATCATGTGACATTCTTTGAATATTAACAAGTCTATCCAATTTTAATGAACTATTTTCAAATTTTTCAAAAAGTTTCTTTAGTTCATCATATTCAAAAGATAGTTTACCATTTTCATGCTTTAGCTTGTTATTTTCAATGGAAAGTTCTTGTCGATTTTCATTCAAAATCTTGATAGTAGCATTTAACTCATGAATTTCAACTTTATATTTTTCATTTTCATCATCTAAAAATTCATGGTCTTTCTTTAGCCAACCAAATTCTTTTGTCAAGTTAGCAAGAGAATTTTCAAGTGATGCATTTTTATCAAATTCAATCTGAAGTTCATCATGTGCATTTTACAAGGAAACTAGAACTTCTTTTAAGACAATGACATCATTCAAAGTGTTTACCTCTTTATTGTCGTTTGTTGAGGCCATGAAGCAAATGTTTCTTGCTATCAAGCAATCTTCCCCATCATTTTGTTCGCCTTCACTTTCCATTTCCTCATCCCATGTGGCGGTCATTCCTTTCTTGCCTTCTCTTCTCTTGAAGCGATTATTTGAGGTAGGTTCATTGTTGAGTGGACAATCCGGGCGGATGTGTCCAAGCTTCTTGCACCCGTAGCATCGGGGTTGAGAGGATCCATCACCAAGTTCTTCTTTCTTCTTGAATGGAGGATTGGTCCTTCTATTTCTTATGCCTCCCATATTCCTTTGCAATAACTTGATTCTTCGTTTTAGGAGGGCAACTTCATCTTCCATGTCTTCCTTCGCATCTTCATTATCACCTATATTGCAAGCAAAAGCAACACCTTTTCATTTTTCGATTTTAGTTTCAATTTCGGGTGCTTTTGTTTTGAAAATCATCTCATGCGTTATCAAGGACCCTATTAGTTCATGAAGGTTCAATGTATTCATGTCCTTGGCTTCGGTGATTGCAGAGGTTTTGGATTCCCATGACAAAGGTAGGGACCTAAGGATTTTGGTTACTAAATCTCTATTTGAAAATTGTTTTCCAAGTCCTCTTAGTCCATTTACAAGGTTAGTGAATCTAGTGTACATGTCGGCAATTGTTTCATCGGGTGTCATTTGAAAGAGTTCATATTGCCAAAATAGATGATTCATTTTAGATTCTTTGACTTGGTTGGTTCCCTCATGGGTGACTTCTAAGGTGTCCCAAATTTCTTTAGCCGAATTCAAATTAGACACTCTATTGAATTCTCCGGGAGACAAAGCACAAATTAGGAAATTCATGGCTTTGGCATTATAATTTGAAGCTTGTTGTTCGGCTTCGGTCCAATCATTTAGATTTCTTGTGGGTAATGTATATTCATTATTAATGGCTCTCCACATTTGGTAATCTTGGGTTAAGAAGATTTTCATTTTTGTTTTTCAAAAACCATAGTTTGTTCCATCAAAATAGGGTGGCCTAGTGTTTGAGTAACCTTCATGGTGTTGAGGATGGTTTGTCATTTTAGAATCTTTACTCTAGACCGGTTAGGGTTTTAAAAGATTAGAGACGAGGCTTTGATACCAATTGAAATAAATAAGAGGGGGGGTGAATTGATTTTAACACTAAATTAGCCCTTTTGAAAATTAATTATGAACCCTAATTTGAATTTTCTTCTCTTGATTAAATTTTTGGTTAGTGCAAATATGATTAAACACAAAATGAAATGCCAAACCAAAAATAATAAAAGTGCAAGATAATGGAAGAGACACACCGATGTATAGTGGTTCGGGCAAAGCCCTACTCCACTCTTCTTAAGATCGTCCTTAAGGATTTCCACTATGTGAGACCTCCACGATGCCCGGCTCCGAGGCGGTTACACTTCCAAGGGATATTAAATAAGGATGCCCTTACACCTTTACAACGACTCTCCTTCTTCGCCGAGTTCTAAGCGATTTCTCTCTAGGGAATTAAGATAGGATGCCCTTACACCTTTACAAGAAATGGAAGATAAGTAGCTTGGCTTCTTCTTGAAAGCTTGATGCTCTTTGAAGTCCCTTGATTGCTCTTCAATGGTGATTGCAAGTGAATGCTCTAAATTCAAACTCAAATAGATTTGCAAGTTGCAAGGCAAGTTTGGGAAAAATAAAAATCTTAAGCTTGAAAGGGTTGCAAGTTTGCTTGAATGCTTAAGAGGGTTTTTCAATGGTTCAAGAGAGGGAAAAATAATCCTCTTGATGTTGTATATATAACATTTTACAAAATATGACCGTTTGGGGGTGTAGATATAAAAAACCACAAATTAATTCAAATCCCAACGGCTCTTTCTTGGTCTGTCGCGAGGTTCTCGGAGCTCCGAGAAATATTCTCGGAGTTCCGAGAGAACGGCCAGAAGATGGAGTTTTTCTACTGGACCATTTCTCGGAGTTCCGAGAAAATGGCCAGAAGCTACTGGACCATTTCTCGGAGTTCCGAGCTCGGAGCTCCGAGAAAAATCTCGGAGTTCCAAGAAGCCTACAAATCAGCAGATTTTTATTTTTTATTGCTTGTTTGATTTTTGGCTTTTGGAACTCAACTCCTATGATGATTTTGGAATGTTTATGAGGGTCCTAACATGTTGGTCCACAACATAACCATTCACTAATCCATTTTAAGTTCTTCAGTGTTTTTGAAAAACTCTTTTAAAGACCTTGCCTTGACTTGGAAATCTAAAGAGAAAGGATGTACAATGATACCTATGTAGCTTTCAACTTCTCTTTAGTCTTGGTCTTCAATTGATCTTCCATCTTGTGTATGCTTGCTTGAGAGATGAGGTGAGCTTCACTTAGCTCCTTTGACTCTTGTAAAGGACATCTCCAAGCATGACCATGTAGTGTGTTGGTTTCTTTAATGATCAATCCTATTTTAAACACAACACTTCAAGGCAAATTGATTAGTATTCAATAACACAATCAATTATGTTTAGAATCATCAAAACAAGATAGGAGAGTAGACCCTTGGGCTTACAAAAAGTAAATGGTAGTCCTTTTCCATTTAATATGTATCGTCCCACCTTGTTATATCTGTACGGCAATTGGATTTCATTTTTCTGATATGCACGAGGCACACAATCTAGAGATCAGTCTTATGATACACACCAATTCTGAACAAGTTTAGTCTTGATACCTGCTAATAAATGGGTAGAATTAATTGTTGCAGTAATTGAAATGTGAAAATTCAGCCACACAGGCTCACACCACAATGGATTTTGTTCTATCCATTTAATTCACCTATTTTAGAGATAGTTCACAGTGAGCTTTATTTATTTTTTGTCATGGAATAATAGATATAGAACATGCCTACTGTTCTGTGTCTTGGCTGTAACATGCCTCTTGAATCAATAGATTTTTATGGGTTTTGAGTTGAATCATTAGATATCTTAAGATGTTGTGCTTATAGTAAATGTTTTGAGGGGTTTTGGTTCTGTAATTATCATTTCTTTTTGATGGATGGTTTCTTTAAAATGATTCTGTTTCAAAACCTCTTATAGTAAATGTATTTGCATGCAAAACGTTTATGTTTGAATCGCTATCTCGATACTTATGAATGCACATTTCAGCCCAGTTTTTACACAAATTTTGTCCAGATTTCAGCTCAGTTTTACGCAGAATCTGTCCACATTTCGGCCCAGTTTTTATACAAAATCTCTCCACATTTCATGCCCGGTTTATCCATAAAATCTGTCCAGATTTCATCCCAGCCTCTGTTTCAAGGCAGGTTCAATCCTATTGTGCTATAATTCACTTTACTGTGCTCTTGAGCATAACAGTAGTTTCCAGCTTTTAAAATTTTAAGGGTTTATATTTTTAAGTGGGAGTGGTGATTCTTTCTTGTGGTTAATCAAGTATTTGATTGGATGTTCCGAGTTTCCTTTCAGAACTTGAAGCTTGTAAGGTGTAGCATCTTTAAGCAAGATGGTGGTTTGAGTATTAAAAGAGGGATAAATGTATTTATCCTTTGTATGGCCTGTTTAAGGGGATAGTGTTGATCCACTTAACCCCAAAAGTACTCCAACATAGTGTCTTTGTTATCAAATTCTTATGACTGAATTAAGTTTACCTTATTTATTTCAACCAATTTCTTTGTGGCCTTAGTTGATGAGATGGGTTGAGTACAATTATTCGGACAGAGTACAATTATCATTGACATTTATTCCTTATCATGGCATATTCTTTGTGTTGGGATTTATCACTAAGAGTTGTAATAACTTTAGTAGCCTCTTAGTGGTTAGGAGTAGATATGTTATGTGTAGTCACCGAATTAGATTTATCCTTATGATCGGATACAACCTGGATAATTCATTTCTTCAATTGCTTATGACTTCATTTAGTATATATAGTTATCTTGTTTAAATAGTTAAAAGAAGAATGAGTGACTTTGCTTGTTTAATTGTACATTGCAGCTGAAATTGATTAGGTCAGTTGTTTAGTTTTGGGATTTGGAAAAGTCCTGTGGTAGGAATCATGATAATTTTGATCTTTTAGGGGGACTTGTCCGGTCCTAATAATAGGCCTCTCCTGTTCTCTTTGTAGAAGACTTCATTAGTCTTTTAGGCGTATACCATAAATATCAGTTTTTTGTCTTCATTGCGGGATGATGAAGGCGCTAGCCCAAGCCCATCCTTAGGGGACTTGCTCAGTCCAAGTAATGCTCCCCTCTTTATTTAGTAGACTAACACAGTCTTTTAGACACCTCTTAGATAGTAGAGCCCTCGTTAGGAGACACACTATGTCTCATTAGGTAGTTCTCATTTGGAGATAATCCTCATTTAAAATTTACCCTTAGGGAGTGTACCTTGGTTTAATAGAGAGATACCCATAGGAGGCATACCGTGTCTCATTTATAGAGCCTCCCCTACTTGTACCTCAATTTGTAACCCCTCTTTAGTATTATTTGGTTTAGAGGTTTATCCTTAGAGACTAGCTTAGTCTTGTTCGGGTTTGACTTGTAAGGAACCTTATCCATTCTCTTTTACTTTAGATTTCAGTTACTTGTTTGTGGTTTAGTTCAAGTGTCTTTGACACTAGTTTGCTTGTTCGGGATTTTCCCGTAGCTTTAGGGTTTTGCCCTAGTTTGTCGCTTTGTGTGTTCTCTTTAGGTCTTTGACCAAAAGATTGAAAACGTTTTAAAAATCTAAAAAATGCTTGAATACTTTAAAATTCAAAACAAAAACATTTGAAATATCTTAAAATTCAAAAACATATGAAAACTTTAAAAAATATCAAAAGCATTAAATCATTTGGAGTGTTAAGCTTTTTAGTGGTAATTAGGAGAGTTTGTTCCGAACTACGTTGGCTTGATCCCTTCCACAGGGTACGTAGTGCAGCTTGGGATCCACATCCCAGGTCCAGCCAAACCTTTAAAAATAAATTTGTCAAACCTTCAAAAAAAATACAAAGCTTCTTCAAAACCTTTTCAAAAGATCTTCCCCTAAAGTTAGGAGTCTGTCCTAGCTGTTTGGGGTGGTTTTAGAATTAGGAGGCTGTCCTGATTTGTATTGATATGGTGCGTCCTGTCGTGTGAGTGTCCCTAGAGTTAGGAGGCCTCGAGTCGATCGGTTAGACATTTAGTCGAACCGATAGCTAGACTAGGAAGCATATAGTCAGCCCATGGTTTTCATTAGGTTGCACAGCCTAGATACACATAGGATGTAGGGCCCACCTGCATTAGCTTAAGGCTAACCAACTTGCATTAGTTAGGGCATATAGAGAGTCCTAAAACTTACAATTCACATGAACTTAAGCAATTGTGTAAAAAGCTTTAAAATCAGTCGAGTCTAGTGGATCGAGTCTAGGATAGCGGTTCTAGATGGTTGGGCATCGTAGTTTAGAATAGGTCATCGAACTACATTGACTCCGATTCTTCCCGAGGCCGGGATACGTAGCGCAGCCAGAGTGGATGGCCATTCTGGTCCGAGTCAAGTCCTGCATTAGAGTTTTAGGATTTGTCTTGTCCTGTCATGTATAGAATTGATTTGTGTTTTATGTTTTGATATGTTTTCTTACTTTCTTGTACTGATACTATACCTTTAGCTGTAGCTTGCATGTGTATGTCCACCAGAACTTAGACACCCATTAGGCATGTCACTCATAACCTAGCTTTGCTTAGGTAACACATTTTTCATTTCATTTTGTGTATGCTTATTTCTTTATCCTCAGGAAATGCATGCTTAGGTAGACGATTCCTGAGAATTGTTCCTATTTCATATGATTTTCGCCCGAAACTCTTTGAGGTTAATAATAAATGGCATAAGAGACCAAGTGCTTGCACTCGGACGAATTGGGGGTGCTCTTCAGACCTTTTCCATTCGTAATCAGGCACGAACTCATTCATTTCTGGTTATCCATGGTATACAAAGCCTATTTTGTTTAAGGATCCATGGCTGTATACCATGGATGACGACTCTGAGTTTGTTTAGGTACGTTTCGAATTCGGACTTGTTCCCGAATCGAGATGTATCTCTTTTATATCGTCACCCGTGCTATGCTATGAGGGTGGCATCCGTTTCGAGAGTTCCTTGGTAGAGTTCTCCTTCACACGTGGATGATCCAAGAGGCCGCTGGGGGCTCGTCCCCCACCTCTCTCTCGGATCGGGGTCCACAGGTAGCTAAGATGATGGGCGAGGAAATAATAGAAAGTGAAAGGAGCAACTAATAAACAATGTGAATGGAGTGAAAGAGAAATAGAAAGGATATGGGGAAACAACATCTATCACCATCTAAAGAATTGTGATCTTCAGGTTGATTTGACAAGCGTTGTAGGTGAGAACAACAAGAGTGTTGGCTCGATCTACGATACTTGTCTTGTAAATGCCATGATAATACGAAAATGTAAAATGAAAATAAAGTAGAAGAATTGTAATTAGAAAATATAAAATTATAAAAGAAATAATGTAAAGTTGAACAAATGCATGTGTGGAATAAGGAGGTTAATTGAGAAGTGATTTACATATATAATGAAAAAATGAGGTAGATGTATAAACAATGGCGACATAGTCTAATGAGATTTTCCCCAATCGGTGAGAACTATGTGCCATTGGTGATCTAGCTAGTAAAGTTACCATTTATAACAATGTAGTGTAATATTATCGGTGCCCCAAGTATAGGTAATATGGATAACAAATGAATAAATAACATATCAAAATGTGCTGCTAGGGATGACTTAAATAACTTTGTAGATGCATGTGTAATGGGTGAGAAAAAAAGTGAGAAAATGTGAGTGGATATGCAATGTGAGGTGAGATAAATAGAAGACGAGGTGAATGACATGGTAGGCGTAGATGGTGCAGAAAATGACTGCTTACAACAGTGTTGTAATAGCTTGGTCTCATTGGTGTTCGTTGAATTTTGTGGGTATCGTAATAGTTGGGCTTAAGAGATGTGGAGTGACTCATGGGTGTTGGGTTTTTACTACGAGTTTGTATATGTGAGGAATGAGTATATTTTTGCATAAGATGCGTGTTTGTAGGATGAGGAGATGAAATATGTGATTGATTTATTTTCTTATTTTGTTATATTTTATGATCTTGTTTAGTCTGAAAGACAAGAGTTTGTATAATAGGTGATGGAGAAGTTGAAAGTGGAGCAATGGATTTAGAAATAAGTGTTTCATTTTGTGGCTGTGACATAATTTGAATGTTATTAATTTGTAGGTCTTTTAGAAAAATCCATTGAAAAATATGTAATATTTGCAAATCAGATGGAGAGATAGTGGGTGAAACATACGTATTTTGAAGAATTTCATTAAAAGAAGAGCGATGCGAGTAAGAAGATTGGAGCAGTTGGAGTAGAGGAATTCTTTGACCAGATGTTTGAGTTTGTGAAGGATGAGAGGTATTTGAGGGTGATGTGATTTTATGAGGTAGTGCGAGTGACTGATGAAGTTGTTAACGGAGTTTGGTTGATGTGTTTGAGAAGGGATTGAGGATTGATTTTGAGTTACCATGGGCGTAGAAGGCGTTTCATTGATGACTAATTTGTTTTTAGTAATTAAATCTTGAACAAAGTATTTGGAGGAAATGCAGTTTTCTATTAAGTGTCTAGATGTTTTGTGAAAGTGGCAATGTTGATTTGCCAGATAGTTTTTATGTTTAGGTGTATTAGGCTTGAGCTTTAGATGTTGGATCATGTTTTGGGATAATAAAGTGTGAAAAAGATAGGTATAGTTAATATTGAGTGGCTTATGGTTTTTCTTTTGGCATTTGGTTATATTGGTATGAGTTTTCATGGCATATGTTGTTGATTGCATGGTATTGAGATGATATTTTGAACAATGGATCAATGTTGGGCTTAAAAGGAAATATTCCAATAGCTTCAAAGGCTTTTGAATTGCAATACCGTGTTGGATAATCTTATCGAAAGAGGTGAGGCAAAGGATTGACAGTTGAAAACGAAATTCTTGCATAAGGGAGCGGATAAAAGTCGATATAAGAAATGACTCAGGGTATTGGCCTGGTAGTTGGTTTGCTAGTGTTCTTCATCTAGAATAAAATTTGAGGAAGGTCTCATCGTGTCCTTCTTTTGTGTTTAGAAGGTCGTCAAGTGTAATTTCGGCTCTATGTTGTATGCGAATTGATCGATAAAAGACGTGATAACTGGACAAAGGAAGTAATAGAATGACTAGGAAGGTTTATGAACCAAGTGAAAGCAAGGTCAATTAGACTTTGAGGAAAAAATTGTAGTAAGAATGCATCATTTTGTTGAATAGACATGGTGATTAAAAATGACTTCAAGTGGTGGCGTGGGTTTCATATTCCATTGTATAAAGTGAATTACGACATCGTAAAGTTCGGTGGGAATTGTGCCAATGTTATAGATGGAGGATAGGGCAGTGATCAAAGTTCATATATTGATTTAAATTGACTGGCATTTGTATTGTTTGCAAGTTGTTCTTCTATGATATTGTAGACACCCACATTTTGCTTTACTTTAACCAACAATAACCTAATATATGTTTTAGGTCATTAATATCTTGATCTGACTTTACGGATCATCAATCGGGACAAAATAAGATAGGGTCACTTCATAGCCCGAACCCTGATTCCATTCCGAGACCCGATTTCCGTAAATCGTTAGATCAATGGCAGATCTTGACCTGGGTCTAACCATCCAAAACCACCTAACCTCTCCTCTCATCCTAACCATCCAAACCTCACCTAACCTCACCTAACCTCTCCTCTCATCCTAACCATCCAAACCTCACCTAACCTCACCTAACCTCACCTAACCACCTAACCTCACCTAACCTTACCTAACCTCACCTAACCTCACCTAACCTCCTATCCCATTCTCCTATAAATACCCTCTCATCCCACCATCCAACAAAAAGAAGAAAAAGAACCCCTCTCTTAGAAAATTCATCCCTCTCCCTCATCTCTTCAAGGGTTCGGCCATCCTTGCCGGATCGGGTGATTTTATACGTTGGGTGATATATATCAAAAGCAGTCATTATCAAGCAAGGAATCATCTTCAAGGAATTAACATCAAAGAAAAATCAAACACAAAGTGGGTTTCCAAAGAGGTAGGCATTTATTTCAATTCTATGTAGGGTCTGTTTTCATGCATATCTTTTACTTTAAAAGAAAAACCATGTTAGGAAGCATGTAGGGTCCGTTTTCCCCCTGGTTAGCCTCTGGTTAGACCCTGGTTGCACCCAGGTTCGCTGCTGGTTGCACCCAGGTTCGATGCTGGTTGCACCCTGGTTCCCTACTGATTCGCACCCTGGTTCCCCTGCTGGTTGCACCCTGGTTCCCTACTGGTTGCACCCTGGTTCCCTGCTGGTTGCACCCTGGTTCCCTACTGGTTCGCACCCTGGTTCCCTGCTGGTTCGCACCCTGGTTCCCTGCTGGTTCGCACTCTGGTTAGACCCTGGTTGCACCCAGGTTCGCTGCTGGTTGCACCCAGGTTCCCTCCTGGTTGCACCCTGGTTCCCCTGCTGGTTCGCACCCTGGTTCCCTGCTGGTTCGCACCCAGGTTCGCTGCTGGTTGCACCCAGGTTCCCTGCTGGTTGCACCCTGGTTCCCCTGCTGGTTCGCACCCTGGTTCCCTGCTGGTTCGCACCCTGGTGCACCCTGGTCCGCACCCTGGTTTGTACCCTGCTTCCTCCTAGTTAGACCATGGCTAGTCTCGGGTTTGCTCCTAACTTAGACCCGACTCACTTGACCCTAACCATTAACCCAATCCAACCAAGTAATATCCCAACACAATCCGAGTCGCATGTCTGAATCCATTTGGTCGAATCTCATAAGCCCGCCCACTTTGAATTCCGAAAATTCAAACCCTTGATGATTCCTATATGCTCAATTCTTTGATGCAAATTCCCAATTCCAAAATCCCATTGCTAGATCAATGTTTCTGAATCTCAAGTCCAATGCTCAAATGCAAACCCGATTCCAGATACAAATACCAATTCTGTCTTCCAAAATCCAAGCAACCTCGCCAGTGGAACTACGTGTGGCTTGATCCCCATCACGGGGTACGTAGGCAATTTGGCACTCCCAAGTTCAGTCGCACCTTTCTCTATCTTTCCCATTCCCTCACACTATTCATCATCTCGATTCATCTCGTGTCTCTCGGAACCATTGGATTATGGTTTCCGTCGTAAGAACCCTTAGAGCCCAATTTAGGAACAATGGTGTCGTGTCGTGTTGTGTCCTAAGTTTTAGGGAGTCCTAGAGTTAGGAGTCCAGCCTCATCACGGACGCTTGCTATGTATAGCAACCGTGCCATAGGTCAAGTTACACTAGTCATCCAGTTTTTCCCTAGGACAAGCCTAGTAAACTAGGATGTAGGCTAACCTGCATTAGTCTAAGGGACAACTTGCATTTAGATAGGATCATATAGCATCTTCGATGAAATCCTAAGATAATAAAATCCTCAACTTGAATTAAATAACTTCTCTTAAAACTGTTGAAACAGTCAATCCCGTCTAGATCGGTGTCCTAGTTGAGTTAGGCATATGTAGCTTAGCTTAGGTGCACCGAACTACGTCGACTCTGATCCCAGTGAGGCTTGGGTACGTAGGCAGCTTGGATGTCTGACGGCATACCACCCGCGAGTCGGCACCACAACAAATTGTGGTGTTTTATATATTAATTTTCTTGTAAATGCTTAATTAAATCACTTAGGATTTTCCATGAAATTAGAATTCTAGGAGAACTGTCACTTAGATTGAATCCAGACAAATTAATAAATCAAGATACACATCTAGGATTCACATTGAAATTAGATTCTAGGATGCATGTCACTTAGTTCGCACATTAACATAGAGTTGAATGAGCCATTTAAAATAAATTTAAAAGAGTTAGCTTTTGGAATCGAAGACCGATTATCGGGCAGGAATGGTGCATGTGGCGGATAACTCCCCATACCTTCCATTCTCGTAACCAGGTAGCGAGTCTAGATTTCTGGTTAATTACGGGTCCTAGATCCCACATCTAGGTGGCGACTCTGTCAGTCTCTTTCGTGTGGAATTCGGATTGCCTTAGTGATCCCAAGTTCACAGGAAAGATTAATTCAAATCAACATTAAAATGCACACGCCAATCGCGTGGATACGAGAGACCAAAAGAGAGAGAGCGCGGCGGCTCGCGCCCCACCCCTCTCGCGGGATCGGTACCACAGTTTGGCGACTCTGCTGGGGATCACCTAACTTCATTAAAATTCCAAAAGATAATTCATTTGAATTTAATTTAACTGGCTCATAAGAACTCTATCTCTTGTATACTTGTCAGATTAGTTTGTCTTGTTTTATTTTCTCATCACATTTTACTCAAACTTAATCTAACAAAACCTGAAGGCATCATAGATCGCGCGAACTTATTGCACACACTTACATCACTTGCATCTAAACTCTTGCATCTCACGTGCACACACGTCCTATTTTAGGAACCCGGAGTGTTATCTAGCATGGTTGACTGGGATTTCATCACCTGGTGCCTCTGTGCTAGAGAAGCATTCCACCCTTAGCCTGGTACCTTTATGGTACGTAAACGGATCTCTTGTTCACGTACTGATACGCCGGACACTGGTACAGTATATCGAGCAGGGATTCGCGCTAAGGGAACTCTTGGCCTTACCCCTAGATTAACCTACACATGCATGTAGTATACGAACACATGTGCATCACGTGTGTGAGCCTAGTTTAGGATATCCTACCCATTGGTGTCTAGATTAGGCCGTGGTCCATCTTCCAATGGTCACGATCGGTCCTTATATACACGAACAAAGTCATGAGTCGAGATTCTCTCTCCACTCCGATAGATTAGGATTAAGGTTGATGCCTTCAGGTAACACTGATAAAATGTGAAAAAAAAAAAAAAAAAAAAATTCCCTTTGGGTTAGGATATAAATCCCATAATTTTCAAAGATCTCATAGGATTAGTCATTCATGATCTATCCGTTGAAAGCAATCTTATGCTATCTCATCTAATCTTTTGATCGTGCGTCTTTCGTTCTTCTGTCATACGATTCGATCGTATCTTCATGCCATCCCCTAACTGGCAGATGCAGAATCTCACAATCTTTCGATTATGCCTGGTCCAGATAATCCAATCTTGCTTGTACCCCTGGTCTGTTCCTCCTCTAGGGGCTACCTTTTTCAAGATTATTTTGCTAAGTCCTTCAGAGTTCACTCTCAGAATCATTGAGCTAGGGGCATTTCCCTATGCGAATCAGTCATCATTGTCCAAAATTGAAAGTATCAGCCATGATGATGTTCAGAACGAACCAGCCTTCGCCGAGCCTTCAACGCCAAACAGTTGCAGCAGTTAAAGTTTTAGTCACTTACTATTTTATGTTGAGTCAGTCATCATGGTCAGTATAATTGTTGAGTCTGGTCTTACAGTTAAAGGTCAATGCCTAGTCCAGGCAAGTTATCTTCTGTTTCTCTTTCTTATTTAGAGTTGTGAATCGTGAGCATGTTCAGGATAGGTCGTCTGATGTAATAGCTTTTCTTTAAATAAAATTTCAGTCAGTTCCAAAAAGTTCACTTGTGTCTGTTCTTAAGTGTGCTTCTGATCTTAAAATAAGACTCCCTCCTCAAATGAGGACAAAATTGACGAAACTCCACTTGAGTCACAGCAATTACTTGAACGAGAGGAGGAGCGCCAATCCCAACCTTTCAAAGATGAAATTAAAATGATAAACACTGGCACTGAAACTTTGATTCAGTGAATGCCGATTGAAAATACATTACCCTCTAAAGAGTGTGAAGAATTGATAAAATTATTTCAAGAATAAGAAGATTGTCTAGAAAAGCTACAACCGATACCAGGGGCAAGACATAGATGGAAAGCTCAAAGAAAATGAAGAAAGTGAGAAGATATATGCTATACAAGGGGCATAGAGTGGAAACAACTTTCATATTTCCAATCAATGACCTTGGTTCTCAAATTCATAAAGCCAACAAATTCAAGATGAAAAGTTCAAAAGCAAACAATGAAAAGTGATCATCAGATATCGAGAGTACGAATCCATAGATGGAGGATGTCAAAGAACAAGTTTCACTCTATGAAAATCAAAAGCACGTATTAGAATCTTGGAAGAAGAAGATCCATTATCTCTTACCTGGAAATGCCGTCAAATTCTGTGAAAAAAAAAGAAAAGAAAAAATAAATAAATAATCAGTACCAGAGGGACCCTAGTAACCTAGATCGATTCCCAATTTGAACATCGGAAGGCCTCCTTTGGCCGAATAAATCCCAAAATCAGAACCCAACGTCAAAAGAATACCGGTTTGCAAACCCTTCGAGCCTGAATCAAATTTTCTTGAAAACCCATCAAACTAGGGGCATCCGCCCCGAACTACGCGAGACCTGATCCCTACACTGGGGTACGTAGGCAGCTCGGTTAAACCGAGTTCGGTCGATTCAAAAAAAAAGAAAAAGAAAAATCAATCGTTCCAGAAAAAAAAAAGAGGGACAAGTTCCAAAAGAAGAGAAGTTAATTGTTCCAGAAAGAAAAGAAAAAAGGAAAAAAATCAATTAACCTTCAAACAATTGATCTTCAAACTAGGGGCATTCGCCTTGACCTACACACGACCTGATTCCTACCTTGGGATATGTAGGCAACCTGTTCACAGGTTCGGTCGAAATCTTTGTTGAACCTTAAGCCATTCTTTGAAAAGCCCTATCCTACCTATAAAGTCCTTCTGGTGTTCAGAACTAATGAGCTAGGTCCCGAGACACAATAAAAAAAAAATGATGAATAAGAAAACGAACGGAGTTTGAAGATCTGCTAGACTGAAAACCTGAAAGGGCGGTCTAGGCAAAATTTAAGATCATTCCCCTGCTAAGTTGAAAACCCGAAAGGGCGGCTTAGGCAAAAGCTAAGGGGATAGCCTGCTGGATCGAAAACCTAGAATGGTGGTTCAGGCAAAAGTTAAGGCTAGCGCGGTCCGCCAAGTTAAAAACCCCGAAGAGGTGACTTGGTCACGGTAAGAGAATCAGTATAAGAAGGCAACAGCCGGTATCAAGACTGAAGATCAACTGAAGTTCAAGCAAATTCAAGTGATATCCTCAAAACTGGGGGCATTGAAGCTAAGCAATCTTAGGGGGCGTAATTAAATCCTTGAGGCATTACTGTTTTAAGGAAAAAGTCCAGTGTTTACCAATTGAAAAACTATTCCTCGAAAGGATAGACTTACCAAACAAAATATTAACTAAGTCAGAAGCATCACTGTGTTTGTCAGTATAGTCAGTCAATCTTTGTTATTCTAAGTTCACTCCTTCAGGGCTGCTCAATCCTTTGAGTAGTGCCTTTCATCTAAGTTTTCTCTTTAGAAAGAGTCAATCGTCGTTCCTATGTCCAAATGATGTAACTGTCTTGGTGAAGGAGGCCCGGCCTAGGCAGCTCCCTGCAATTATACCTGAAAGGGTTCGAGAATCTAGTCAAACAGCTACATTTCAAAGAAGATCAACTCAGAAGAGTTCAGAAGTAGAAACATCAGAAAGCCCAGCTTCCGTAAAAAGATCATACCCCAGGAAGGCACCTTAAGCTTGGAAGAGCCCCAGATGCAATGGTGGTTGAGCCAATTTCTCAGAAAGATGAACCATTAAAATTCAGAATTTCCTTCCGGTTAGTTAAATACTATCCTGGTCAAGAAATGTTCATCTAAGCACCTGTCAAAAAACAGATCCCGCTTTTCCATGTTAGAGAGCCGTTGTTCTAAATTACCAATTTCAAGTATCTTGTTCAAGGTTTCAGTTATCAAAATCCCCAGAAGACAAGACCAACAGTCTCATTGAGAAAAATCTTGTTGAAGTTTCATAAAAGTGTTCCTAATCCATTCTTGTTACTAATGGTTCTTCGTTCATAAGGTTGGTCGTCTCATCATTCGTCAAAGTCTTGGTTTCCAATATCTTTACTGGGCACGATCTATAATGTCCCCGATTTCATTGAGTTCAAAAAAAAAAAAAAAAAAAAATCCAAAATTCATCAAATCCAATCCCCGATTCAAACAAATCCAATCTTACGTCAAATTCAAGTTCATGAAAAATCTCATGTCCTCTTTGAGCCCTTTTGTGCAAGGTGCCTCATTTCTCGAGTCCATTTGTGAATGGTCTCGTCTTCTCCTTGAACCCGTTTGTGAACAGGTTTCTCATTCTCTGAGTCCATTTGTGAATGCTCTAATGTCCTCTTTGAGCCCGTTTGTGAACGGTGCCTCTGTTCTCGAGGCCATTTGTGAATGGTCTCATCTTCTCCTTGAGCCCGTTTGCGGACGGTACCTCATTTTCCAAAAATAAAAAAATTTATCAAATCCAAATCCTTAATTAAAAAAAATAAAAAATAATGATCTCTTATACCCTACGGTATTTCATTCTCTTCAAGTCCATACAACAATGATCTCTTATACCCTTTGAACATCATACAACTATGATGTCTCATTTCCTTGGAATCCGTACAAATACGGTATTTCATTCTCTTCGAGTCCATACAACTATGGTCTCTTATCCCCTTTGAACATCATACAACTATGATGTCTCATTTCCTTGGAATCCGTACAAATACGGTATTTCATTCTCTTCAAGTCATACAACAATGATCTCTTATACCCTTTGAACATCATACAACTATGATGTCTCATTTCCTTGGAATCCGTATAAATACGGTATTTTATCTTGCCCAAGCCCATTCAAAAATGATGCTGCATTTTCATTAAGAATCTTTCAAAAGTCATCCATTATTCTCTCTGAGACCATTTGAAAATGACGTCTCATTTCCTCTGAAGCTGTTCAAAAGCGATATTCCTTTCCCTCCGAAAATCCATTTGAAAATGGTATCCGATTTCTCTCGTTGCCAGCGGCACCGCAGCGGGTTTGTTTTATTGCATTCCAATTCTAGGATTTCATCTAAGGTCTTGCATTATATTAGGTTGCATTGTGTTTAGGGGGTTCCTTTGTCGATTAAAGTTACGCAAAATGGTTCTGTCATTTTAACTTTGGTATTCGATGACTACGTCGTCTCTACCAAAGAGGGGCATCTGTAGACACCCACATTTTGCTTTACTTTAACCAACAATAACCTAATATATGTTTTAGGTCATTAATATCTTGATCTGACTTTACGGATCATCAATCGGGACAAAATAAGATAGGGTCACTTCATAGCCCGAACCCTGATTCCATTCCGAGACCCGATTTCCGTAAATCGTTAGATCAATGGCAGATCTTGACCTGGGTCTAACCATCCAAAACCACCTAACCTCTCCTCTCATCCTAACCATCCAAACCTCACCTAACCTCACCTAACCTCTCCTCTCATCCTAACCATCCAAACCTCACCTAACCTCACCTAACCTCACCTAACCACCTAACCTCACCTAACCTTACCTAACCTCACCTAACCTCACCTAACCTCCTATCCCATTCTCCTATAAATACCCTCTCATCCCACCATCCAACAAAAAGAAGAAAAAGAACCCCTCTCTTAGAAAATTCATCCCTCTCCCTCATCTCTTCAAGGGTTCGGCCATCCTTGCCGGATCGGGTGATTTTATACGTTGGGTGATATATATCAAAAGCAGTCATTATCAAGCAAGGAATCATCTTCAAGGAATTAACATCAAAGAAAAATCAAACACAAAGTGGGTTTCCAAAGAGGTAGGCATTTATTTCAATTCTATGTAGGGTCTGTTTTCATGCATATCTTTTACTTTAAAAGAAAAACCATGTTAGGAAGCATGTAGGGTCCGTTTTCCCCCTGGTTAGCCTCTGGTTAGACCCTGGTTGCACCCAGGTTCGCTGCTGGTTGCACCCAGGTTCGATGCTGGTTGCACCCTGGTTCCCTACTGATTCGCACCCTGGTTCCCCTGCTGGTTGCACCCTGGTTCCCTACTGGTTGCACCCTGGTTCCCTGCTGGTTGCACCCTGGTTCCCTACTGGTTCGCACCCTGGTTCCCTGCTGGTTCGCACCCTGGTTCCCTGCTGGTTCGCACTCTGGTTAGACCCTGGTTGCACCCAGGTTCGCTGCTGGTTGCACCCAGGTTCCCTCCTGGTTGCACCCTGGTTCCCCTGCTGGTTCGCACCCTGGTTCCCTGCTGGTTCGCACCCAGGTTCGCTGCTGGTTGCACCCAGGTTCCCTGCTGGTTGCACCCTGGTTCCCCTGCTGGTTCGCACCCTGGTTCCCTGCTGGTTCGCACCCTGGTGCACCCTGGTCCGCACCCTGGTTTGTACCCTGCTTCCTCCTAGTTAGACCATGGCTAGTCTCGGGTTTGCTCCTAACTTAGACCCGACTCACTTGACCCTAACCATTAACCCAATCCAACCAAGTAATATCCCAACACAATCCGAGTCGCATGTCTGAATCCATTTGGTCGAATCTCATAAGCCCGCCCACTTTGAATTCCGAAAATTCAAACCCTTGATGATTCCTATATGCTCAATTCTTTGATGCAAATTCCCAATTCCAAAATCCCATTGCTAGATCAATGTTTCTGAATCTCAAGTCCAATGCTCAAATGCAAACCCGATTCCAGATACAAATACCAATTCTGTCTTCCAAAATCCAAGCAACCTCGCCAGTGGAACTACGTGTGGCTTGATCCCCATCACGGGGTACGTAGGCAATTTGGCACTCCCAAGTTCAGTCGCACCTTTCTCTATCTTTCCCATTCCCTCACACTATTCATCATCTCGATTCATCTCGTGTCTCTCGGAACCATTGGATTATGGTTTCCGTCGTAAGAACCCTTAGAGCCCAATTTAGGAACAATGGTGTCGTGTCGTGTTGTGTCCTAAGTTTTAGGGAGTCCTAGAGTTAGGAGTCCAGCCTCATCACGGACGCTTGCTATGTATAGCAACCGTGCCATAGGTCAAGTTACACTAGTCATCCAGTTTTTCCCTAGGACAAGCCTAGTAAACTAGGATGTAGGCTAACCTGCATTAGTCTAAGGGACAACTTGCATTTAGATAGGATCATATAGCATCTTCGATGAAATCCTAAGATAATAAAATCCTCAACTTGAATTAAATAACTTCTCTTAAAACTGTTGAAACAGTCAATCCCGTCTAGATCGGTGTCCTAGTTGAGTTAGGCATATGTAGCTTAGCTTAGGTGCACCGAACTACGTCGACTCTGATCCCAGTGAGGCTTGGGTACGTAGGCAGCTTGGATGTCTGACGGCATACCACCCGCGAGTCGGCACCACAACAAATTGTGGTGTTTTATATATTAATTTTCTTGTAAATGCTTAATTAAATCACTTAGGATTTTCCATGAAATTAGAATTCTAGGAGAACTGTCACTTAGATTGAATCCAGACAAATTAATAAATCAAGATACACATCTAGGATTCACATTGAAATTAGATTCTAGGATGCATGTCACTTAGTTCGCACATTAACATAGAGTTGAATGAGCCATTTAAAATAAATTTAAAAGAGTTAGCTTTTGGAATCGAAGACCGATTATCGGGCAGGAATGGTGCATGTGGCGGATAACTCCCCATACCTTCCATTCTCGTAACCAGGTAGCGAGTCTAGATTTCTGGTTAATTACGGGTCCTAGATCCCACATCTAGGTGGCGACTCTGTCAGTCTCTTTCGTGTGGAATTCGGATTGCCTTAGTGATCCCAAGTTCACAGGAAAGATTAATTCAAATCAACATTAAAATGCACACGCCAATCGCGTGGATACGAGAGACCAAAAGAGAGAGAGCGCGGCGGCTCGCGCCCCACCCCTCTCGCGGGATCGGTACCACAGATATTTTTTATAATTTGCTTAAGTGAATCATTGGTTAGTTGGGTACCATTGGAAATGAAAGTGTTAGAAGATATTTCAGGCATTAGGAATTGTGTGGTCATAGTAATATTGCTAATGATTTCGTTTGAGTTAGTATTTTTTGAATATGACGAAGACAATAATGTATATTACTATTACCTGATTATGTGTAAATGACAATATGTAATACGCTATGGATATAAATTTAGATGTATATAAATGATTGTGATGTGATATAGTATCTTAGAATATAACAAAGTGGTATAAATAATTGTGAAAGAAATTGTGTAAAGAAGTACGTAACTAAAGATAGTGCCAAGAATTAGTCAATGACCTAGTTAGAAAATAAAATAAAATTAATGCATACACAATTGTGTGATTGAATAGTGTAAGAATAAAATGTTAATTACTTTAAATACTAAATGTATGGTTTTTAATAAATCGACGAAGGGGGGATTTGGGGCGTGCCAAATGAAAACAACAAAAATTAAAAAAAAATGATAACTTTTTTTGTGAATTTAAAGATAGATGATTTAAGCTTAAGAAAAAAATGAAAGAACTATAAACAAATAAATGACTATAATGTAGATAAATAAGTAAGTAAATAAAGGAGATGGGTTTATACTTCCCTGATCTCTGTGATTGACCGTTCTGATCGTTGTGGAGTCGTCACGCGTGGAGGGAGAAGTGTGGGTCACAGAGACCCTATGTAGAGATCGTGCTAATGGATGTTAGTGACGCGATGTTGTTGCCCCGGTGAAATTGTAGAGAGACTAAAGCAATTGAAATAGTGAAATTTTGGCCCATTTTATCTTTTATGAAAGGGGTGAGATGAGAGAAGGAAAAGAAGCTTGTATTGTTGTGAGGGAGTGAGGAAGAGAGCCTTTCCTTTGTATTGTCTCTTGTGTCATTGAAAAGTGAGTGAGAGAGAGAGAGAGAGAGAGAGAGAGAGAGAGAGAGAGAGAGAGAGTAGTGAATTTTTGGTCCTTTGTGAAGGAGAAAAAGAGTAGTCTTTCGTCTTGTTGTAGAGGAGAGTGTGAAGGGAAAAAAAGTGGTTCCAAGATGGAGACCTTTTTGTCTTTTTGTAGATGTGAAGAAGAGAGAGACGTTGGGAGAGAGAGAGAGAGAGAGAGAGAGAGAGAGAGAGAGAGAGAGAGAGCCTTTTGTTGAAAAGGTAAGTGAAATCAAGGGAAAGATTCCTCTTTTGTGTAATTTGTTTTTAGAAAAAGAGAAAGGGAGAGAAGTTTGTTGCCAAAAGGAAAGAAAGAAGAGGATTTTCACAAAATATTAATAATATTTAAATATCTTTTATTTAGGTAATTTTTTTGAAAATTTTGTATATTTCTAATTATATATTTTTAAAATTTAGGTGTTTATAGATATCAGAGCTTTAGGTTGTCTACAATCAATTATCTTTCTCTTTATTCCTACCAACCTTCTCTATAATTAGTTATATTCTCTGTAAGCCCAAGGGTTTCCATGGGTTAATCATTCACCTTACCTTCTTATTTTGATGCTAGCAAACTAAATTGATTAGCATTTATAGACTGATGTGTTGCTTTGAGGTGTTGTGTTGTATACATGATTTTCATGTCATAATCGCCATTACACAACTCTTCACAACACATGGCTTGTGGATCAAGGAGCAAAGGAACCAAGAGCTTGGACCGACAATGAAGACATCCTCATTTGAAGATGTTTGAATCAAGAAGCTCATCATGAAGATTTCACAAGTTCCCTAAGCAAGTGTCAAGAAGGAGCTTGGAGTTGAACATGCCATGGTGACACCTCATGTACCTCAACATGCATTGAAGATTGGAGGATAAGTCACAAGAGCCAAGACAAGGACAAGATGTTCACCCAAGCTGAAGAAGTCTAAGAAAGTGTAAAGGAGCCAAGACATTCTAAGAAGACTCAAGGTTCTTATTTTTAGAATGTATTTGGAGTCCTCTTGATTTTATGTTTAAATGCACTTTCAAAAAGTTTTCAAATGATTTTTATACTTAACATTTTACATCTTTGAAAACCATCAACACACCCAAAAATGTGTTTGAAAACCTTGGACTTAAGCCCAAAGACCATAGCCTAAATGCCCCTGATCTTTAAAGTTAAAATGGAATTTTTACTAGGGCCGGTCAACAGGGCTAAGACGGGCGAACACGAGATGGAACTTGGAAATCCAGGCCATCTCGAATTTTATCAGGCCAGTCGACCGGGTTAAGCCGGGCGACCGCGGAGATGTGTCTGTTTCAAAACAGAACAATCCTACATGGTTTGGGTGGGCGACCGTCGTTGGTCGGTCGACCAGGATATGTTTTTGAGCCAAATTGTTTGAGCAAACAGTTAGCCCTCGCCGGGCGACCGCAATGTGGCCGGTCGACCGCCACGATAAGAAATTTGAAAATAGAATAGGGCGCCTGATAGGGGCGGGCGACCGTCGTAGTCGAGCAAACTAGCCATTGGGGCATTTTCTGCTTGACTTTTTCAAGCCATTTATTTACAGTTTTACCTCAAACGGTCATATTTTCAAATACACTATATATACATCATTCAAACCTATCTCTATAAGCTTTTGAACATTTGAGAAATATCAAATCCCATCTCTCTTTGAGCTTCAAGGTTTATTTCAAAAGAAAAAACCTCTTTGAACATGTATCTCTACATTCTTTCGAGAGGCACTTCATAGGGCTTTTCTTTTGCTATTTCTTAGGAGTGATTGAGAGTGTAAATCTTTGTAATCAGCCTATTAAGAGGCATTGTGAGTTTTTATTTTCTTTCGTTCTTTATTGGGGGTCTTCTCTTCGGCCCAGAAAGAATTGTGAAGAAGAGGGTCTTCTCTTCGGCCCGTGAACAAAGGTGAAGACGAGGGTCTCCTTCGGCCCAAGAAAGGTGAAAACGGCATATGAGGGTTTGTTCCCTCGCCGAAGGCTTCATGCAGATGGGCTTCGCTTTGGCCCTTGAGAATGGAAAAGCTTATTGTAAGAGCTTCGATATTAGGCTTGAAATCTCACCATAGTGGAGTACCCAAGGAGCTAAACTTGGAAGAGTGGAGTATGTCAAGTTGTGACTGAACCACTATAAAATCTTGGTGTCCTCATTGTGGTGTGCATTGTCTCTCTATCTTCATTTCCTTCCCTTGCACGTGTGGTGATTGGTAATCTCTAACCTTACTTATGTTTATGCTTTAATTGAACAAGGGTTAGTGAATGCACTTAAGTTAAATGTCTAAACCCTAAATTGCATTATAATATCTATTTGAACAAGGATTAGCTAAATGTGCTTGATTAGAAAGTTTAATCCCTAAATTTTATTGATATACCTATTTGAATAAGGGTTAAACTAATTAGTGCTTAATTAAATAGATTAATTTTTAATCTTCCTTAATTAAGTCGAAAATTTCTAATTGACCAATTCACCCCCATCTTGGATTGTCACACCTGTATTTCATTTGGTATCAGAGCTTAGGCTCTTAAAGAGATTTTTAATTTTAAAAATCTAGAAGAGAAAGATCTGTGACAATCCCTATGGATTTTGAGAATGACCGATCCACCCTAATTCCTCCATTATTTGATGGAACGAATTATGGAGCTTGGAAAGCACAAATGCAAGCCTATCTCAAATCCATAGATAATGACATTTTAGAGGTCATTAAAGAGGGAATTTCTTTTTCAAGAAAATGCACTGAAGGTGATATGAAATTATTTTCCTTGAACTCAAAGGCTATGATTTTATTGTGTTGTGGTTTAACTCCAAACATTTTTAACAATATTTCAAATTGCATCAATGCAAAAGATATTTGGACTTAATTAGAAAACACTTTTGAGAAAAATATTTGTCTCTTTTCAAATGATATAAAATTTCTAGACAAAAAGAGATTTCAGAAATTTTTTTGCAAATGAAGTTTCTTTCAAACATTTAATTTCTGATTTGGAAATTCAAATTGAAAATTTGAAATTGGAAATAAATGAATGTTTGAAAAGAAATAAAAAATTAAGTCAATTGAGCATATTTTTGATAAATAAAAATGTTGACTTATTTCAAAGATGCAATGCCTTTGAGAAAGAAATTAAAAGCCTTGAAATCACAAACATTGAACTTGTTGAAAAATATAAACATGTTTGTGAAAATGAAGAACAAATGAATGAAGAACTCTCCATTAAGAATCAAAGACTTTATGAAGAAAAAGATAAACATACTTCAAAGTCTTATGATTCTAATTGCTCCTCATCTACCAATCATAATTATTGTGGTAGAGTTGAGCATCACAATTCTGAGTGTAAGCTTGGAATTGTGAAATCTAACAAGTTTGTTTGGATAAGAAAATGTACATTCCCACAAACAAACTTGGATGGAACCAAAGGGATTTGGGTTCCAAAAGATTCCCTCTAAACTAATTAGTGAATGAGCTAGTTTAGGGGCTATGCTAAAATTGTCATATCATTCACATTTATTCTAGATACTCCAATTCATTGATTCATTCTTTGTATCTAGATTATTTGAGCTTAATTATCATATTCTTCAATCCATGAATATAGATCTCATATGTGTGATGCCTTTAACTTGCGATGTATCTATATTCATTTGAGCTTAAATGATCACATCTTTTTATTTCTATAATCTAAGTATAATTCAATGATATAATTTGTCCTAGATTATAGTTTTGTGCATTATTGAATATTTTTCTTGCTTAAGCCTATCTAAGTGCAAAACACATCACTTGTGCACTTAGCATTCACAAGAAAATCCACAATAAAAAATTCAAATGTGAAAATCATATGTGTGCTTCCATGAAAATTAACCATCATTTTTGCCCTCGAGTTCAAATTGATCCTTCAAGTTCATTTCTTTCATTCTTGAACTCTATTTAGGATAATTTTAGCATTTGCTAGATCTTTGTATATTCAACTTAGAAAGAATATCATTTCTAGCAAAATTGAATGTTAAAAGCCATGTCTAAGGAAATCCACTCAAATCCTTTCTTAGACATCTCTTGCCCTAGGTGACTAAGTATGTTTATGCACCTAGTTATCCTTTAAACCTATTCTTATGTGGTTAATGATTATCATTAAATGCATAAGAAATCTTGATGGTTTAAATTGATGTATTCCAAAAATGCCTAAAATGAATATCCTCTCATGACTAAGATTAAATTATCTAGTCATAGTAGTTATTTTTTGAATGCATTTCTCCAAGGTGTTCATCACTTGACATTCTCTAGAAGTTATTGAATTATTCTCTACAGTCCTGTAGGAATATTTTTGTTTGTGTAGAGAATTGAAAATGAGTCTAGATTCAATGTATGAAACTCAATTGAGTAAAATTGAAAATGTCATAGGAATCTAGTACCATTGTTGGGCAGTTTCTCATTGTAGTGATGTAACACATGGCGATGGGAACACTTGTATCTCACACATTTTGGTTTTTCATGGGCCTTTTGTACTTTGTTCTTAAATGCACTATCTTTATATGGTGGTTTGTGGATATAGGCATAGATGTTTGGACCATGGTTCGCGTGTCCGAACATGGTAAACTATCCACGAATGCTCTCATTGGATGAGCCATGGATGTCTCTCTTAGACATGAGATTCTATTGATTCCTCTTATAAGGTCTAAGTTTTATAGAATTGTGCTTAATTGATATTATATATATATTCTATAGTTTTCCCCTTGTACGCTACTGGGTACATGGTAAAGATGGTAAACTTAAATTTAAATATTACTCAATTAGTACTCTTAGTCCTCTTACACTGTAAGTTGGAGAGTGTACACTCATCTTTAATTAAAACATCTAATTACTTTGGCTTTTAGCCAGCATCTTAACCATAATAAGCCATATGTGCCTTGTGTGTTATATATGCATATATATTATTTGCACATATTTAGGGGGAGCATGGTTTGCTAGGTTCTCACATCTTTTGGTATCATATGACTGCCTATAGCAACCATGCTTTAGTAGCCCAAGGGTGGTTTAAAAATCATTCACCTTTAAATCCCTTGGTGTCTATGTGGTTGGACAGCCCTTTAGATTCATACATTGTATGAGTCACTTACAAAGGAGGAGTTATATATGCTCAATGTCTGTCCATCCACCTTATCATATGATGTATGATGTACATCACATATGATAAGTACACTCATGTGGAGCCACATTGCTCCATATGTGTTGTAGTTGGGTCTTGTCATATTCTTTAAATTTGAGATCATCTCTCATCTTTTAACAGGATCCCTTTGCCTGTGCCTTAGTGCCATATCCTTTTTGGCCTTATACTTATCTTGGATAGACTTATATGTTTCTCTCTGTGCCAATGATAAGTATCTTGTTTTAGAGTTTGAAAAATATCTAGAACCCTTCTTCATTGGACAATGCCTGAGATGATCATCTCATTGTCTATGAAGTAATCTCTTATCATGTGCTCTCAAAGATAAGAACATCTTTAATCATGATAAGTTTCAATGGCTATGCTTTTACATTTTTATCTCTAGCCATTGTGTATTGTCAGGCCTTGCACTATAAGAATTATCAAAGGCCAAAGACAATTTCTTGGAAGAAGGATGATTTAAAAATATTTTTGAGTTTGCATGTCCCATCATCTCTTCCAAGATTTTAGCTTCGGAGGACCCTACTCTGATCATGTCCTTCGTCCCTTATTTATGGTACTTGTCTCCTTCCATCGTGGCACTTGTAATAAGATGGTAGATGTACTTATTTTTCTCTGTCCATCTCTACATTCTTCCACTGTGAAGGATGAACAGAGACTAAGAAAATTGAAGACTCTGTTTAAAGGCTGGCATGTATACTTCATGATCATCCTTTCAAGGATGACCCTTACGTGGAAGAAAGGGTCAAGCATTGATCAAAGCTCTTCTAAACATTCATCAGTAGAAGAGTCCCGGATAGAAGAAAAGAAGTTCAATTTTACTTCTTTCGAGAGATTTTCAAATGCCACTTTTATCATTTCTTGAAGTGATAAAATAAATGTGTGTGGATCCCGTCCCGAAGGGGGTGGCCCACGAGGGTGTGTTTTTATGACGATGATAGCGCATTTGTTCATTGGATTT
The DNA here is from genome assembly GCF_043159265.1 of Tasmannia lanceolata. NCBI lineage: Eukaryota > Viridiplantae > Streptophyta > Magnoliopsida > Canellales > Winteraceae > Tasmannia > Tasmannia lanceolata. Next base: position 50,424,543 of record NW_027518680.1, on the reverse strand, counting down.
AAATATGATTGCTTTTTCTATAAATTTAGGATAAAAGTCCTAACTTCACGAAAGAAGCAACTGACCAGAGTCGCCACCTAGATTAGGGATCTAGGACCCATGATTAACTCTGTTAATTTGGTCTACGATTTAAGTTCTGGGTAAGTTACCTGGTTACGAGATTGAAATGTGTACCCCACGAAGTGTACAACATCGATCTTACCTGACGAAAGTCAGACTTCCACTTTTAAAAGCTTCAATTGTATAGGTTTAACTAAGAGGGGTGAATGTGAATCTTATTAACCTAAATGCATTCTAATTGTTTAGCCGTTCATAGTTTAGACTCATGCGGGCTAGGAGTGCATCATACTTGCAACTACATGCCTATGTGCCTATGTGATTGTTTTGAGATTGATGAGATTTGACTTGAGTTGAATTTGATTAATTGATTTGAGGTGAAGTGACCTACGCTATATGAACTTAGATCTAATGCAATGACCTAAGTTGCATTTTTAGTATTCTTGTGAAGTTTGGGCTCTAGAAGTTCTAATGTGAAACCTAGAGTGAAATTTCTAAGTTTTAGAACCTAAGGTATTTATGTTCTTGGAGTTTAAGATTTTTGGGTAGTGATTTTCCAATGATATGAGTTCTTAGGTTCTTTTAGATTTTTGAATTCTTTTAGAGTTTCAACAGCACAAATAACTAAGCATACAAATAATTATTCTAACAGAAACAAATAACCTAGCATGCGAATTCTAAGCATAATTAGCAAGCAACATATTATTTCTAGCATAGGATGAGAACAATTATCAAACAAAGAAATCTAAACATACAATTACTCATGCAACTAGAATATAAAAGAAGCATCTAGCATGCCAAAAAGGTTTAGAAAAAAGGAAAGGGTGAGAAGGATGGAGAAAGGTGCGACTGAACTTAGGAGTGCCAAGTTGCCTACGTACCCCGTGGTGGGGATCAAGCCACACGTAGTTCCATTGAAGGTTTGGATTTTGACAGAGGGAGTTTGGGGATTGGAATTTAGATTGGAGTTTTGAATTGGAATGAGTTTCAAGGAAAGAATCATCAATATCCAAGAAATGAGATTTGAGGGTCCAAGGGACGAGCTTATGAAATTTGGCTAAGTGAGTGGGATTTGGGCTGTGTTGGGCATAGGGATGCAACTCGGTTGGGGTCTAGGGGCTGCAACTTGGTTCGGGTATAATGCTGCAACTCAGTTGGGATGCAAAGAGGGGTAAGGGGAAATGATTGTTTAAGTTATGGGTTTGGTCAACTCGGATGAGCTAACTCGGGTTTGGTTCCACTTGGGTAAGAGACCAGACATGTATTAGATCTAGGGATGGTGGATGGCATATGAAGCTTGGTGGTGTTATGATTATGGGGAAGTGTGGATCATGAGCATGGAGCATGGTCTGATGAGGTAACTTGGCTTGGGTCGGATAGAATGTGTCACCATTGGAGAGTCGAATTACATGTCCAGCACATTGGTTTTCACAATTTGGTAAACTCTACATGGAATCATGCAATTTATTCATGAGAGAGAATTTTGGTGAATTTACACGTGCATAACACATGCAAAATTCGATGGGTGCACACAGTACATACACGAATGGAGGTTTGGTTGTTTCGCACATGTGCGCAACACATAGAGAACTCGATAGATGCATACAGTGCACAAGCGAGAATGGGTTTGGGTTCGGGTTGCGGGTCCGGTGCGGAGTCGGGTTAGAGTTGCGGAGCTGATGCGGGGTCGGGATGCGGGTCCGAGCTGATCCGGGTTAACTCGGGTTTGGGGTGCGGCTAGGTGGGTCAGGCTCAGGCTGAACTAGAATGGATTGGTTATGGCTCGGGTTAGGTCAGGTTAGGTCGAATTAGATCCGGGTTGGACCAGGTTGAGTCGGTTTTGGCAGGTTTGGGGTCCGGATTGGGCCGGGTTGAGGCCAAGTTTCGGTCCGAGTCAGACCAGGTTGTGGTTCTGGTCAAGGGTTAGGGTTATTAATATGGTGTAGAATAGGGGGGTGCCGTGGTCACAGTGAATGGAGCATGGGTTCGGGTCCTATTAATTGGGGTAGTAGAGGTTAGTGTGGTTTGTATGGTGCTAAAGAGCTTGGAAATGGGAGGGAAATGGATATGCACGGTGTTGATGTTTTGTTGGGATTAAAACAATCGGCAGGGGACGTGTATATTGAAGAAGAGATATGGGAAGGCTGAGAAGTAACCTATGGGGTGTACTGTTAGGCTATAAGGCATGGTAGCTAGATGACTATGGGGACATGGGCTGATGGAATTATGGGATGTGGGTATGGTGAGTAATATTGGGATGGGATCTAATGGGGTCTGATGGGTTTAACAGCTAAGGGGTTGGGGGTGTTAAATGTGAGGGGCTGATGTATGGGATTTGTTGGAGATGGGGTTCGGTTGATGAATTGTGGGTATTAACTAAGAGATGGTTATGGTATCATGGATAGTAGCTATGGGTTAATGTTAATGGGAGTATGGCATGGGGGGTTGATGGCTATGTACTATGTATTAAATGGTGGGCACTGATGGGCTATGGGTAGGGGATGGGGTCTGTTGCAGATGGAATTGATTTTTTTATAGGATGGGACATGGGATATGGCCTAATGCTATGCATGGATAGAGGTATTTGGGTGCAGGGATAGGATGTATGGGTCTGATGATGTATGGCCTTTTGGAACATGTGGGAATGGGAGTGTGGTCTGATAGAATATGAGGTTGGTGTATGGGATGGGCATGGGGGATGTGAATTAATGACCATATAAGAATGGTCTGATGGGATGAACGCTATAGATACATGGGCTTTGAGCTATGGGATGGGATGGTCTGATGGGGTTTTTGTAGATGATGGTGGGCATGCTATTGGGATATAGAATATGGGTGGGGAATGCGATTTATTTTTGTTTTATGTGTGGGTGGGCCGGTTGGGAGTATGAGGTATGAGCATGCTGTCATGGGATGTATGATGTATTGTTGATGGGGTATTAGAATATGAGGGTGTGAGGATACTGTTATTGTTGGGGGTGGGGCATGGGGGTGATGTTATGATGGATAAGCCATGGTGATGAGAGAGGAAGATGAGGACATCCATAATGCAATTAACATAATCTATCCACCAAAGAGTTAGGGTGAGTTGGGTACTAGGTTTGGGTCTGGGGATTGAGTTTGGGTTTGGGATTTGGTTGGGTTGGAGTTCGGTCAAATGGGTTGAGTTGGACTAGATTGGGTTGAGTCGGGTCCGGGTTGGACCGGGTTGAGTTGACTTGGGTTGGGTCCGGGTAGGACATGGGTTGAACCGGATTGGGTTGGTTCGGGTTGACTCGGGATGAACCCGGGTTAACTTGGGCTGACTCGGGTTGAACTTGGTTGGGGCTGAACCGGGTTGGGGTCGGGTGGCGGGTCGGAGTTGGGTTGGGTTAGACCGAGTTGGGGCTAAACCGGGTTGAACAAGGTTGGGTCCGAGTTGGACCGGATTGCATCGGATTGGACCGGGTTGGTCCGATTGGGTGGGTATAGTGGCTCGGGTTTGGTTTAGGCATGGGTTGAGTAGCGAGCTTGAATGGATGTGGTAGTTATGATATGGATGGGGTGAGGGTGCTAATAAGGTCTGATGGCATAGGATATATGGGTGGAGATGATGACTATGGGATGATGGGAGTGAGGACACGATAGCTACAAGGTCTGATGAATAATAGGGATGTGGGATCTGGTTGGGAGGTGGGTTAGGTTGGGGTAAGGCTTGGGTGCAGGTTAGGTTGGGTCCGGGTAATTGTTGGGTAAGGGTTAGGAGTTGGATCTGAGTCGGACTTGAGTTGACTCAAATTTAGACTCGGACCGTTGGGTTGGACAGTAGGGACTATGGGTCTTTTTACGGTTGGGATTATGGAAATGTGGAGGGTCGGTTGGCAATGGAGGGTCGGATGGAAATGGACATGGAGATGGGGTTACTGTTATGCGTGTGGGTTAGTGGGATACAAATTAATAGATGGTGGGGGGCTGATTGCATAGGGATAGTAGGGCGTGAATTGATGTGTGGGAGAGTGTTATGGTATGTGGGATGATAGCATGGGATATGTAAACATGATATAAGTTTAAAGGGGAGGGGACAAGGTTCTGTTGGGATGCGATAAATAGGATATGGGATGGGGAATAGGTTAGTGGCTATGGGTGGGGTGTGTGAGGTTTGGGCGTGTGGCAAAGTGGGTTTGGGTTTAGATGGTTTGGGCATGAGATGAGGCATATGAGAATAAATGCGGCCAACAGCTGCTGTAGTGGGGAATGGGCATGGGGCTGTTTTGGGTTGGGTAGAACAGGACGTTAAGGGGTGTTAGACTTGGCGAAACAAGGAGTTAGGGGTGTGGCTTTGGTAACTTGTGGGTGAGTAAGTTAAGTCCTATGGATTTCCGGTTCAGCAACAAGTTGGGATAGCACTCCGGTAGAAGAAGAAGAAGAAAAAACACTTCATGCAGAACCCTTCTTAATCAAGTTTTAGAAGGCTTTCAACAATTAAACTTATTTTCCACATTTCTTTCATTTTAACCATCTTAAAGCAGAATTTTTCTAGCCTTTGATTTGATAAGAATTTCGAACTTATGAAGCTTTCTAATTTAGGGATCCAATTAGAAATTCCATAAATTCAAAGGCCTTGGAAAAATAAGAAAGGGTTTGCATGTTTTTTTTTTTTTTTTTTCGAACAAATTAAGCGATACTCGAAGATGGCCTACCTCTTGTGACGCCCGTTGACGAAGATCCATCCTTGTATTTTTTGAACTTCCTTTGACGAAGATAGCTCCTTAATGATTCCTTATAAGAAAATCCAATCCAAACTAACCGAGAGAATGAGTTTCGGCCGAGTGAGTGCTTGGCCTAAATTTATGAGATTCCCAAGGTTGGTTTCGGCTAAAGCAATGGAATGAGGTGGTTTGTTTTTGAAATTAGACGGATGAGGGTAGAAGTTAGAGAAGGAAAAAGAAGAGCTATGATTTCCAACCCAAAAAGAATCTTGGCCGAAATATGCAAAAGAGAGAGAAGGGGGTGCGTTCAAAGCCTTGGGAGGAGAGAGTAATGAACATTTTTTGTCTCCCCTAAAATGAGATGAGAGGGGAAGTATTTATAGATTTTTATGAAGCAAAGTTGCTAATTAAAAGGTTTTGATTGGTTTTTTATTTAAACATTAATTAGCAATTCCAATCAATAGAAGAACAACACACGCCCTCTTTCTAAATTGAGCCACAAAGAGAATGCTTTGATTGAAACATTAAGTAGCAACTTTGAATTCAACCAATAGGATATTGACATATGCTCTCTTTTTAAATTAAGCAAGAAAGAGAGTAGCTTTGATTGAATGAGAGGGAGGCAAGTGTCCTTTTTTAGTAACATGCATATTGATGGGACACAAATACGGTGTCACCCTCAGATATCGCCACGTGTCGTCCATGCACAAATAAAGCCTAACCATCATGAAGAAAGGCGTTGGGAAACGGCAAGACCATACGATCATGACACGTGTTGCTCTCTCGCCGTCCAGGCCTCATCATCACAAGTCATGGAAGGAAATAACCGGCAAAGCCACGCGGGCCGGCGGAGCAGGGAACGGCCCAATCCTGCAAAGGAAGGTTTTCTCTCCATAATGATAAAAAGGCCGGCGCGCCTCCCTTTAAAAGGGAGGGAAGGGAAGAAGAGAGGGATCCACATTTTTGGAAAGACTTCCCCTTTTCCCAGTTCCCGTAGAACAACCGAAAAAAGAGGCGAGACAACAACAGAGGGGACTAGGAACTTAATCCTACTCTCCCTGTTAGTCCCCTCCGACCGACCCATCCGCACACCCAGAAAAGAACCCGCGCTTTGGTCCTGGTAACCCTGATCAAACCCCCTCCTCTTCTCGCTGTCCTTTATATTGATTGGTCGAAGGATCTGACTTGGGTGTCGAAGTGGTCGTCCGGGACCCACCCCTGACCCCCTGACCCCCTTTGTTTGTGATTGCAGACCCCGCAGAGGCCCTCTACCGATCGCGCGATCGCAGATCCGGATTCAGACGCCATCATATTGGCGCCATCCGTGGGACTCGTCGAGTACTGAACGCCTTATGGCGATGAGAAACCACACCCAACAGCAAGAAATAGGGGTAATGTCCAGGAGCCAAGCTCAACGCGCACAAACCCACACCTCAAGCTCTCGGGAGCCTAACTCACCGCTCTCGGGCCGACACCAGCCCTCCTCCAGCATACCGCAGATGGTCCCCACCATAGAAATGTTCAAGGAACTCCGCCGAGAACTACTCCAACGCTTGCCCCCGCCGGAACCTCCGGCCCCGGGGAGGCCCCTGACAACACAGGACCAGACGGAAGCCTATGACGAAGGTGACGAGGAGGAGCCAGGGGAGCGTCATCCCCGGCGAGAGTGAGCACCAACCCGCCGGACGCTGTCCCCATCAACAAATAGCCCTTTGCCCCCCCCACCGCTAGGGGACACCAGCGAGACAGCGGGAAGCAAGCCACGCTAAGCCGCGCTCCCCCTGCCCGGACTGCTCGTTTCCAGGAACCGCCCCCAGCTCGGGCAGAGGAGGTTGTAACCTCAGTGCAACCCCCCAGTATGGACCCCATAGCCGACCTGCAAAGGCAAATCCGAGAAGTAAAACTGGAAATGAAAAAGCCCTACGCCCACAGCATCCTCGACGAATGGGAGAGAGAAACGGCATCCCCGTTCACCTCGGTGGTCTTAAAGACCCCAGCAGAAGCAGGAATAGACCTCTCCCGTTTCGGTCTGTACGATGGAAGTACAGACCCCCTCGAGTTCCTCCAAACTTTCAAAAGGGTAATGACGCTCCGGGGCGCGTCAGACGGATTTATGTGCAGAGCCTTCGCCTCCCTGTTAAGGAAAACCGCTAACGACTGGTACATGAGATTGGAGCCCGACTCCATCGCATCCTTCCACGAATTCGGAAGGAAGTTCAGCGGAAGGTTCGCCAACAACCGCCTCCGTCACGATCCAATGATGCCCTCTTAGCCCTCCGACAAGGAAGAAACGAGACCCTAAGAGACTTCATGTTAAAATTCAACGCTGAATTGGCCCAGCTTTCTAACATGGACGTCCAAATAGCGGTCGCAACACTAAAGCATGCCACCACCGACCTGAATCTCAAGCTGCATCTTACGCTCAAGCCACCACAGGACCTGCAGGAACTTGAATCCAAGGCTGACAAGTTCGTGCGAGCAGAAGAAGCCTGCGCCCGAGAGCAGAATCAGCCCGGCCCCGATGAAAGAAAAAACAACGACGGCCGAAGGGCCATGAGGCCACGAGCCGAGGAAAGACAGGCGAGCCGGAACCCCGTCCCGGTCTTCGAAAGAGTGGGAAGCGCCCCACTGAAGGTTCCCCTCTCCCACGTTCTACTAGCTATCAGAGATCAGGGTCTCCTGACCCCCCCAAGAGAATGGCCACGGACCCGAAGAAGCGATCCGCAAGAAAGTTCTGCGAATTCCACGGGGACTACGGCTACGAAACTGACCATTGTTTCCACCTCCAGCTAGAAAAGCTGGCCGAGGAAGGGCACTTAAATCAATATCTCAGGAGCCCTGGCGAAAACTCACGCGAGGCCCATCATCCATCCGACGAACCCAGAGGCAGGCGTCAGTCACACATTAGGCGCCGGTCCAGCAGCCGCCACCGATCCACAAGCCGACACCGATCCCCGAGCAGGGGTCGCTCCCGAAGCAGACACCGATCCCGCAGCAGACATGACACACGCCGCCACCAGCGCCCCATTGACCCCTTTGTTGAGTAGAGTTCAAGTTTTGAGGTCTTGTTAGTCAAAGTTCCCCCAAAGCTGAGGTGATAAGTAAAAAAAAAATCCCTTAGAGAAGAAGAGAATTAGCGGCTCTCATGGGTAATGTGAGACCGAGCAGAATTCAGGAAGTGACAGACTCTTAAACTCCTTTGTAGTATCAGTAAATGGTAGAAATGAAGAGAATTTTGAGCAGAACAAATTTCTTGTACCTGTGAAAAGCCTTGTAAATTCAAGTGTTCATGAGAAGAATCTTTTGTAAATCCCAAGTGTTTGATAATGAAAAGCATTTGGCCTGTTTTTCTTGTGTTGCTCTATAATGAATCTTGTTATGGAAATAATCATACTAGGGGCATCTTTTATAACTTACGTCATAAAAGATGTCAAGCAAGCGATGATGCTTGAGATGGATATTTTCATCAGATAACGACTAGAGAAGTTTGAGCATGCTCTTTTGAGTCGGGCTCCTCATTCCAGTTGTTCTCCTTTGGAGTCAGGTCTTTTGGAATTTCTTTATCTCAGCAGAATCTAGAATTCATTCTGGCAATCTTTAGATCTCCGTTGAATATTTTTCACTTTTGAAAAAGAGTTGATACCCGAGAATTTATTCAAGTTACTTGAGCCTGATCTTTAACCAAGATCATGTATGTTTTAGCCACTCTTTGTGAGAGATGACTGGTCCATCAATGAAATCAATAAGAGTCGATCTTTTGCTTCATTTGTTTTGAAATTTTTAATAAGGTAGAAAGTTACCAAAGTCTGTATCTCATGGCTTGATCCTTTTCTTTCACTAATTTGAAAGCTTATAATGTCTTTTCCTTCAATCATCCATTGTTTTGAGTTTCTAATAAAATTAGAAATTGAATGCTCCGTGTTTCACGGTCTTGATTTTCTTTCATCATGTTGAGAAGTTTCTAATAAAGTTGGAAATTGCTGGAGTTTGTGCTGTGTGGTTTGGTCTTTTTCTTTAGTTTTTGAAATAAGACTCTTTGAGTGTTTGGTTTTATAATCGTTTTGGTGGATTTTTCATAAAATGAAAAAAAAGGTCTTTCAGTGTTTGGTTTTTGTATCTGTATGGAGCTGGTTTATGCGGCACCATACAAATCAAGGTTAGTCCGCAATGTGTTGCTACCTAATGAAATTAGGAGTCAGGCATATCTGCGAGGGTTTACATGGAGCTGGTTTATGCGGTGCCTGTAGACACCCCCATTTTGCTCCGCTTTAATCAACAAAGAAGTTAGTGTTCCGCTGTCGGTTTTTCAAGTGTTTTCCATTCTCGTGTCCACTCCTTATGTGTTCTCGATCCTTTCAACTATTTCTGTCGTGTTCCGCATTTTTCTTTTCGCTAAGTGTTGAAAAGGGTTATTTAGAAGAATCCAAACCAGAGAGAATTTGGACCCATTTGGTGGGACCCATTAGCAAGTTTTCAAATTCCATGCGAATATGCCATGCTCCCATATTTCTAAATGCAACCACAAGTTCGATCAGATTGAGAAGACCTTGACCGGATGATCCTAGGGTCTTGATGAATCAAGCTTTGTTTATTGTTCCACCAATAAAAAGCTAAACCATTGATTTTTAGTCCTTTATCTTACACGTGGAAGTGCCACTCGATAGCCACGATTTTTTGGTTTGATCCCAAACAACATGCACTCAGCCATGTTGGACTTTCTAAATATAATACTTGTGTAATAGTTGGACCCACTTGCATACCATATAAGCATAGCAGCTCTCTCTCTTGAAACCCACGTTTCCAAAACTACAATTCAAAACTACAATTCAGCCCATTTTATTTGATTTTGCTCTCTCTAATTTTGAACTATGAAATTGGTAATTTTCCAACTACACAGCAATCCATCTTGCCTTTCTATTCCTCAAACAGCCCACATTTTGGGTAATTAGAAAATAGCATTTTCTAATATTGCATAGAAACTGGGGCTCACTCGATACTTATTTTGGGGTGTATGATGTTTCACGGATTTTCTTTCTATTTCGGATTCACTGCTGCAAAGAAAATTTGAAGAAAGAGAAGAAGATTTCTTTGTGGAAGTGGCCTTTCAATATTCGGCATTGATTTTTTTTGACCTACTTTCTTTTGGAAGCCATAATTTCTATTGGAAGAAGCTTACTATTTTAACAATTGGAAAATTGCCTCTCTTATATTGGGAAGTTCTTGGATGGTTCAGTCGGGCTTTGCCTATATAGACAACACAAATTTTTTTATATAGGGTTGGAGATGTTTTTTTACAGGCTCCCTCTTCTGCTCCCATCTGATTATTTTTCATTTTTTCTCTTCCCTCTCTTCAATTTTCACCCAATATTTCTCCATTACTTTCGTCTATTACTTTTCTTTTCTTCTTCAATTTTCATCTAATTTGTTCTAATTATTCCCATCTTAAATTTTCATCCACATCTTTTTCCCCATTGGAATTTCGTTCAACTTGTTCCTGTTCTGTCTACACACTCTCTATTCTCTCTACTCTCTTTTTATATCTCTCTTTATCTCTCTCTCTCTCTCTCCATCTAACTCTTTCTCTCCCATTCTCTCTGTCTCTCATTCGGGCTTTCTCTTCCTCACTCATCTTTATTTCTCTTCCCCACTCTCCCTACCTCTCTCCCTCCATCCGGCAAAGAAAAGAAAAAAACAAAGAAAAACAAAGAACAAAAAAAAAAAAAAAAAGAGAAAGAAAGCGGCGCGGATCGCAGCGTCGGCGGGATTTTCGGGTTCTTCGGCTTTCAGATTCGGCGTGGAACTCCATCACAGGTTAGTACACTATTCTCAGATTTTTCCCGGATGATTTGATATTTTTTTAGATTTTTGCATAATTTTTAAGCATTTAAATAAATTTAATTCAATATTAAATGTGTGTGCTCAAAATCATGATCTGCATCGGTGTTTCAATTCTGTTTCGTCCCGAAATTTATTACAACGATCTATCTAAATAGAGTAAAATAACTATTGGATCGGATCGGACATTGGATCAACGATTTTTTTACAATTTGAGTGAAGAGTGGTATTTTATTTAAAATATTGGCTGAGTAATTGCGAAATTCGAAAAAATAGCCATCTCAGGATGATCTATTTTTTGGAATTTTAAATTTTTCTTGTGTTCATCACATCAGAACAAGGTTGGAGGACGTTTTCCGGAATCGTAATTTTCTCGAAAATCGTGTTTTAAAAATAGAAAACTCTTCAAAAATATTTTTTCGACGAAGAAAAATAAAATATATACTAAACGAATTCCAAAATTAATGAAATTTCGTAGGAACATAATATACTGCTGATACATTCTACCATGAAGTTTTGAGAATTTTTGGAATTGGTTTGGTATATTATTTTATGCTTTCTTTGAAAACTATCAGATTTTGGGAGAATTTTGACTGATATCAGATCACAGATAAAATTCTCAAAATTTTTACAGTAGTCTTAAATTCCATATTTCTAGTTGCTGTAAAATGTTCAAGTGCTTTGGATCTTGTTTCATATGGAATGTAGTGCTAATTCATAATCTAGGCTGAAAATTGAAAAATCCGAAATGGATAGTGAATAGTTTCTAAAATTCATGAAAATCTCATAGCATGCTATATTTACTCATATCTTATTTCTGTAGAAATTTCATTGAATTTAGATTTCTATTTCTAGTAGTTTATGTCTTATTTTTGCAATCTGATCAATTAATTGTTAAATCAAAATTAAATATGAGCTTAATGTAAAAATATGTAAAAATCTTCCAGTAAGCTACATCTCATCATATCTTGCTGTTGTAGAAGTTTTAACTCATTTCGAATTCGTTTGCAACAGTTTCACTTGTAAAATCACTCATATGTTTAAAATTGATAAAATTCATTGAAAATCCGAAATTAATTGAAAATCATCTGAAAATCTCTAAAGAACCTTAAAACTCTGTCACATATTAACTCCTTTAATCCATTGAAACAGAAATCTTAGGAACTTTAGATTTCCCTGGAAAAATGGCCAGTGCATCCATAATCGTATCTCAATTGCAACCAATCTTTGACAATTTGAATATTTAAGCTATAGCATGTTGTTGGCTCCGAGGTTACTGTCCACGGAAATCCTGAGATATGCCAGGCAATAAGATGCTATAACCTAAGTATTAAATTGCGCAAGGAAAGAGCGCACGATTCCCTTCCTTGGATGTTATTCTAGGCCGAAATTGGTGAACCCTAGAGCCATTGGTAATCCTTAAATGTCCAGAAACCGAAAATCCTTGAAATCTGAAATTAATTAACTTCGAGAACTGAAATCGATTCATCTCGTGTCCTCTCGGAACTATTGGATTACGGTTTCCGTCATAAGAACCATTAGAGCCCAATTTAAGAACACTGGTGTCGTGTCTTGTCCTAAGTTTTAGGGAGTCTTAGGTTTTAGGGAGTCCTAGAGTTAGGAGTCCAGCCTCATCACGTACGTTTGCTATGGATAGCAACAGTACCCTAGGTCTAGTTACACTAGTCACCCAATCTTTCCCTAGGACAAGCCTAGTAAACTGGATGTAGGCTAACCTGCATTAGTCTAAGGAACAACTTGCATTTAGATAAGAATCATATAGAATCTTAGATGAAATCCTAGGATAATAAAATCCTCAACTTGAATTAAATAACTCCTCTTAAAACTGTTGAAACAGTCAAATCCGTCTAGGTCGGTGTCTTAGTTGAGTTAGGCATATGTAGCTTAGCTTAGGTGCACCGAACTACGTCGACTCTGATCCCAGTGAGGCTTGGGTACGTAGGCAGCTTGGATGTCTGATGGCATACCAACCGCGAGTTGGCTCCACAACAAATTGTGGGGTTTTGTATATTAATTTTCTAGTAAATTCTTAATTAAATCACTTAGGATTTTTCATGAAATTAGAATCTTAGGAGAACTTTCACTTAGACTGAATTCAAACAAATAAAGGAATCAAGATACACACTTAGGATCTACATTGAAATTAGATCATAGGATGCATGTCACGTAGTTCGCACATTAATAGAGAGTTGAATGAGCCATTTAAAATAAATTAAAAAGAGTTAGCTTTTGGAATCGAAGACCGATTATCGGGCAGGAATGGTGCATGTGGTGGATAACTCCCCATACCTTCCATTCTTGTAACCAGGTAGCGAGTCTAGATTTCTGGTTAATTATGGGTCCTAGATCCCACATCTAGGTGGCGACTCTGTCAGTCTCTTTTGTGTGGAATTCGGATTGCCTTAGTGATCCCAAGTTCACATAAAAGATGAAATAAAATCAATAATTAAAATGCACACGCTAATCGCGTGGGTACGAGAGACCAAGAGAAGGCGTGGAGGCTCGCGCCCCACCCCTCTCGCGGGATCGGGTCCCACAGTGCCATGTAAATTTTGGGTGATTCGCTAAAGAGAGGAGTCAGAGTTACCTTGATAACTAAACAGATGGATTTTCAGCAATGGTCTGTATAGTTATCACCCTGGTTTTAAACTCTTTGTGTGTTTGGTTTTATGTTTATCATCGTTTATTTCGAAAAATTGTATGAAGCTGGTTTATGCAGCACCACGTTTTTGGAAAAGAAATCTTTGGATGTTTTGGTTTCGTAATATCTGTGAGGGGTTCACATGGATCTGATTTTTGCAGAACCATAAGAATCTGACTTACAAGGAGCTGGTATATGCAGCATCATAAAAAAAAAACTCTTTGAGTGTTTGGTTTTATGTTTTGTTTTAGTATGTCTAAGAGGAGGTTCATATGGATCTAGTTTGTGCAGAACCATATGAATTTGGATTTCTATGGAGCTGGTTTATGCGGCACCATATACAACAAAATTTCTTTGAGTGTTTGTGATTTCAAAAATGAAAGAGTGTTTGTGTTTTGCGATTGTTTAGTTGAGTCATGAGCGTTAGAGAGGCTTTCTCTTTGAGATGTCATGGTTCTTATTTTTTTTTTTTAAATTTTTTTTAAGGATTAGTGAGGGATCATTTCCCTATTTGCTGTGAGTATTGTAGTTTCTTTTTGTTGTTTTACTTTTGTAGATATCGTTTTTAAACAAAAAAAAAAAGAAACCAAAAATTATTTTCTTTTGTTTTCGGGTCGATCAAAATGTGCTGTCTGTTCAACTTTGGCATTCGCGTGACAAGCACGCTCTGCCAAAGAGGGGCATCTGTAGACACCCCATTTTGACCGTACCCTAAACCTCCCATGATTGTGTGAAACCCCATCAAATCAACTAGATAGGGTCCCAAACTTCACCCTAAGCTAGATTAGAGTCTCAGCAAGGTCTCTGCGAAATTTCGTCGAAATCCGAGCACGTTTGCCTAGCAAACGAGCTGAGATGGTGTCGTAGTGCAAGTTCAGAAAAGGGGGGTGATTTATCCTGGAGCGGTGTAAATCCGAATTCGAAAAAGACACGTAATTTCGCGCGCTTATAAAAAAAAACTCGCGCGCTCATCAAGTTTTCGCGTGCTTCATCAAAGTGGAGTGCCGATATCAATTTCAAATTTTGTTTATAAATACGGATTTAAACTCATTTTTTTAAAAAAAAAAGAGAATTTCATTTTCCTTTTAGAGAGAGAGAGAGCGAGAATACTAGAGAGAGAAACTAGATCTGATCGTCTTCTCCGGCAAAATCGCTGGAAAATCTGAGCTTTCCGATCGGATTTGCACTCTGATCACCTTGTTTTCCTCCCTCATTACCTTAGTTCGTCTTATTTTCCTTTTTCTTTCACTATTTCGGCTCAAACCCTAACCTTTCCTGTTTCTCTTCTCCGGCATCTTCTCCGGTGAGCTGGTCAAGCTCCGGCCGGCATATTCCTTTCAATTTCTTCTCTGTTCTTTATTCTAGCAACTAATTTCTTTGTTAAACCCTAGATTGAGACTTTAAACCCTAGATTTGATTTTTGCTTTTCTCATTTGGATTCAAAACCCTAGATCCGTGTTTGCAAGTATAATCTTCATTAATTACTGCAGATCTTGTTGGAATCTAGCAATTTCTTGATAAATCAGGTCGTTACTCTTTGAATTTCGGTAACTTTGCTGGAATCTCACCGGAGTTCAATCATTTCTAAGAAGGTGGAGTAAAGGAGATCCAAAGCTATTGAGGCATAAATTGGGGGAGAGAAATAGAGGTTGCAGCTGCTAAAGAGAAGAAGGCAAGAAGTAAGTACTGTCAAAAGAAGGTATTCATCTTCATCATTCCTTCCATTTCTGTTTGTTTTATCTCTCGTGTTCTTTATTTGGTCCCTAGTTCCAATTTTGTAGGTTTTCTTTTAATATTGGCCTCTGGATATAATTTGGATTCTCAATTTCTACTAATGGGAAGCTACAAGCTTGTGATGTTAGTATTACCACCACTTGTCATTCACACAAATTAACTCAATCTTGTTTTGTCCGACTTCCTTTCAAAAGCTATTATAGTTTTCAAGTGCAAAAGCATAAAAAAGGGAAAAACAGGTAGGTCAATATGTCAAGTTACATTGGAGAATTGAAGATACAAGGGATCATTATATTTGTTCGGTGGATCACTTGTCTTTGTAGAGCATGGATGTTAGCCTATCTCGCCATCATATGTTGTTATCTCGTTAGAATTCTTCCTAAAAGACAAACAAAAGTGTTGTAATTCGGTTGTAGTTGAATTCTTGTAGAAAGATGATAGGAAATTCATGAGGCTAGCACTTTCTGCACTTTCTTAATTCAACATTTTTTTGGGGCTTCCAATGTACATACTTAATTGGCCTAGTAACAGATATTATAATGTAACGAGAGGGGTGATTGTTACCAGTGTGAAAACGTGACTAAGGTCACATTCACGCTGAAGGCTTCTTTAATTTTTGAACTATGCTGATTTCTTTGATTTTAAGTGACGACTAATATTACCGTGAAAGTTGTATGAATGGTAGTAGCCTAGAAAAATCTATTTTACCCCCACTTCTTCATCTGAAAAGAGGGAACATTCTGTAATATGTTGCTATGTGTATATTATTCCCTAGTATCTAGAGGGCTGAGATTTATTTGCTATTCCTTACTTTGTTGGCTGAACCTGGTAATGTCCAATAGCAGTTCTTTCTTTGGTTGTTAAGGTATAGTGGTATTTATAGCAGCTTATTTATTTATTTATTTTTTATATATATTTTTTTATAGTTGATGAGAATATTGCCATGCTTTAGAAATTGTCTCTCATGGTTATAATTTCACAGTTAAAAAAAAGAAAAAGAAAATGAGCTCGATGTCATCTACTTTTGTTTTCTTATAGTGCTTAAGGAGTTGTAGTGTAGTAATTCTTTATTTTGGTTGGAATGAAATACTATAAAATTTCTTAGCCTAAGTAGGATAGAGTTTTGGTTGTTTCTTGGAAAATTGAAACAAAATTTGAATAGGAGGTTAGTCTACGATGTTAATATGTCAGTCACTGAAATTAGCACTGCCGTGCCTTATCAATTTGATAGGTCTGATTTGATTCTTCTAACCTTTGAGAGTTTTTAGAGCTTCAAGTAGTATTGTTAGAACAGAGCTTTTTGGTTAGAATATGCCATTTGGATTGAATTGATTTTTTTTTAAGAAAAAGGGGATTGTTAGATAATAAAGAGTTTTGTAGCTACAGAAATGTAAATGAATAAGCATAATAGGTTTGAATGAAGAAGAAAATGATGAGTTTTTTTTTTTATCACTGTCACTTGCTTAACTGGTATTTGGGCTGCTGTGAATAACAATTGGTATGTATTTCCGAGCTTAAAAAAAAAATAGTTCATATGCTAGTGTCCCTTTTAATGAAGCATAGGAATGTAAGTTTCTTTGTCAGTATAGCTCTTGGAAGTTGTAGCCCAATTTCTTTGAGCTAATTTCCTTAATACTTTGAACCATTTTTATCATTGAAATTCTTTAGTTCAGTTTTACCATTACGTTGCATAAACTGCTGTTAATAAGAGAAATGATATGTTGATTCAAAATGATTAAGTTGCTGTGTGAACATGATTCCATTAATTATAGGCTTGCTCAGATTTTAATCAATTTTTAGTTTTCAGCTTGGGCCTTGTGAATGATTTAGTTGTCTAATTGATTCAGTTGAGATTGAAATGGAATTAATTATCATTGAAAGTACTTTAGAGGTTCAATATTATGTATTAGCTATATTTATTGGTAATAAAAGTTTGGTTACGCTCAATAGTTGTGGAAAATATACATCCATATGTTGTCAGTTGTGTTATTTTAGATATCCTCTCATGTGGGTCATAGAGGTTTTTATGAGCATTGTAAGAATGCTTTATCTATGGCTCTTAATTTCAGTTTTACTCAAAGCTACATTCCATCAAAGCCTTTGAATTCTCTTTTTCCATTTTCCATGTGGTCTGGCTTAGAGTTTATTCTCATTTTCTTAGGTCTGTTTGTTTATAAAATTATTCATCTTGGATAAAGTTCCACTAGCAATTGTAGAGAATAGAGATATTTTAATAAGTGCAATGTCTTTTGGAATTTAGGATTATATAATAATGATATTATGATAATGCTCAGAGTACATGTTCCGGCATTTAGAGTTCTTTGTGTTAGTACATTGATTTTCTCTTTGTTAGTCGAATTAGTTATTTGAGAGTTCGGATATCTGTTATAAGCTTGAGTTATCATTTGCACATGAACCTTATTGCATGTTTGATCTGTTGGATTCCTAAGTTCTCAGTTTGTGATCTAAATGGCAGTCATGTCTGATATGGCTTATCTTTAAATAATTTTTTTTTGTTTTGTTTTTGATTCAATGATAGCACTATTTGGAGCCAGTCATTAAGGAGACAAGTTATGTCTCAACCAATAAGCCGAAATCTCTTAGAGACAAGCTTTGTCTCCTTAATGAGTCAATCCATAGGAGGCTATTTTAGCCTTTTAGGTTAGAGACCAACTCGGTCTATTAGTTGCCTACTCTTTTCATCATTGCATGGGCGATGAAGGCGCTAGCCCAAGCCCATCCTTAGGAGACTTGCTCAGTCTGAGTAATGCTTTTCTTTTTATTTGGTAGACGTTCCAAGTCTTTCGAATACCTTTAGATAGAGTTTTTCCCTCTTTTGTTTAGGAGACTTGCCCAGTCTCGTTGATCCTTTGTCTACATCCTTTGTGTATAGGAGGCATATCATGCCTCATTTCTAGAGCCCCCATAAGAGACAAGCCTTGTCTCGTTTAGAGAGATACCCATAGGAGACATACAGTGTCTCATTTATAAAACCTCCCCTACTTGTACTTCAATTTGTAACCTCTCTTTAGTATTTTGTGGTTTAGAGGTTTATCCTTATAGACTAGCTTAGTCTTGTTCAGGTTTGACTTGTTAGAAACCTTATCATTCCTCTTTTACTTTAGATTTCGGTTACTTGTTTGTGGTTTAGTTCAAGTGTCTTTGACACTAGTTTGCTTGTTCGGGGTTTCCCCGTAGCTTTAGGGTTTTGCCCTAGTTTGTTGCTTTGTATGTTCTCTTTAGGTCTTTGACCAAAAGAGTGAAAACATTTTAAAAATCTAAAAAAAAAAAAAAAGACACTTGAATACTTTGAAATTTAAAACAAAAACATTAGAAATTTGAAACCCAAAAACAATTGAATATTTTAAAATTCAAAAACATTGAAATATCTTAAAATTCAAAAAACAGTTGAAAAATATAAAAAAATCTTAAGTCATTTTGAAATGCTTTTGAGCTTTATAAGCGTAGTAGGAGAGTTCGTTTCGAACTACGTTGGCTTGATCCTCTTCCACGAGGTACGTAGTGCAGCTTGGGATCCACATCCTAGGTCCAGCCAAACCTTTAAAAATAAAATTTGTCAAACCTTCCAAAAATGCAAAAACTTCTTTAAAACCTTTTTCAAAGAGATCTTCCTCTAGAGTTAGGAGTCTGTCCTAGCCGTTTGGTTTGTTTTAGAGTTCGGAGTATGTCCTGATTTATTTGATATGGTGTGTCCTATTGTGTGAGTGTCCCTAGAGTTAAGAGGCCTCACGTTGATCGGTTAGACATTTAGTCGAACCGGTGGCTATACTAGGAAGCATATAGTCAGCCCATGGTTTTCATTAGGTTGCACAGCCTAGATACACATAGGATGTAGGGCCCACCTGCATTAGCTTAAGGCTAACAAACTTGCATTAGTTAGGGCATATAGAGTCCTAAAACTTACAATTCACATGAACTTAAGCAATTGTGTAAAAAGTTTTAAAAATCAGTCGAGTCCAGTAGATCGAGTCTAGGATAGCGGTTTTAGATGGTTAGGCATCGTAGTTTAGAATAGGGCATCGAACTACGTGGACTCCGATTCTTCCCGAGGCTGGGATACGTAGCGCAGCCAGGATGGATGGCCAATCTCGGTCCGAGTCATGTCGCATTAGAGTTAGGATTTGTCTTGTCCTGTTGTGTATAGAGTTTATTTGTATTGTGTGTTTTGATGTGTTTTCTTACTTTCTTGTACTGATACTATACCTTTAGCTGTAGCTTGCATGTGTATGTCCACCAGAACTTACACCCCCATTAGGCATGTCACTTATAACCTAGCTTTGCTTAGGTGACACATTTTTTTCATTTCATTTTGTGTATGTTTATTTCTTTATCCTCAGGAAATGCAAGCTTAGGTAGACGATTCCTGAGAATTGTTCCTATTTCAGGCCTATCAGCTAGAGCGCCTCGACGGGACCCCAGTCCCTCGAAGTTGGAGCATGGATAAGCTCCGAGAATTTTACCAGTGAGAAGGTAGGGTAAGGTCCATGTTTTTCTTTTAAGATATGACGTATGCTTTGCTTGTTCTCCTTTTGTCATTTCCAGAAACAAAGACATGTATTCCACGCGGCAAATCAATGAAATGACATTTCTATCTGAGCCATGTGTGTATCTCTACTTTTCGACCCGCGATAAATAAAGGGCCGGAAAAAGACAGGGAGTGGGACAGAGGTAGTGAAAATCCAAGGGTGGTCCCTAGTACGGCAACTATGAGGAGTGAGAATTAATTAGGTTTCTAACAAGTTTTAATCTTTTTGAGAACTCAAACCTAAATTGGAAATTATGAGATCAAAATGAAATTCAAGCACACAAGTTAAATCTAGAGGTGCAATGCAAAATAAAGAGCTAGAGTTCAAGAGAGAGTGCACCCGAGATTTAAAGTGGTTCGGTCCTCAAAACGCGAGGCCTACTCCACTCCACCAACAAAGACCCGTTGATGGCTTCACTAAGAGATCTTCTTAACTTCGGCGAAGATCGGTGCCGATTACAAATTCCGATCACCTTTAACCTTGGTGGCAATCTTCACCACGGAGAGTGGGCTACGCTTCTCCGAACACTCGCCCGAATACAATTTCTTGAATAAGAAAGAAAGAACAAAAATCCCTCACAAGGGTTTACAATTTTGCAGAAGATGTACAAATATGGCCTAAAGATCCAAATCCTAATCTTAGATGATGAGAGGCATAAACAAGTTTGATTCACTCTAAGGATGTTCAAGTAGGTTTTTAGAGTGTTAGGATTGATAGTCTTGAAGTTTAGAATGCCCATATATATAGGAAAACCAAAATATGACCGTTCAATGGCATTGTGGTAATTCCAGCAAAATTCCCAACGGCTCAAAATATGACCGTTACAGTGTTCTCGGAGTTCCGACAAAAAATCTCGGAGTTCCGGGAATACAAACAGAAGATGAAAAAAAGTCTACTGAACCATTTCTCGGAGTTCCGAGAATTCTCGGAGTTCCGAGAAGCCTATGAAGAGCAGATTTTCACTTCATGTTTTTGGGCTTCCAACTTAACACCAAGTTGGGATTGCTATGAGGGTTCCAAGGTGTTGGAACACCACAAAGACAATCACATATAAATTTTGGGTGTGTGTTTATTTCCTTAGTTATGCCTCTTAAAATCTAAAACTAAGATTGGATTTTATACAATCTAAATTGACTTCGATCTTCAATGCGATTCATCAAGTCTTCATTTGTCTTGGATCTCCGATGTCTTTGGCTTTCATAAGCGGTCCAATGCGAGCTTCTTTGGCCTTAATCCAAGCAATGATGTCTTTAAGCAATTATGATCTACAACTTAGACAATCAAACACATTAGTGATCATAAATCACTTGTGTATTGGAATCATCAAAATAAGATGGGAATTGCCGAGGTGGGAACCATTGGGCTTACAGGTAGCATCTGGGCTGATCCCCCCGAACATACCCTAAAATGCTCCCCATGAAAAAAAGACCTCCCCTTAAAGGGCAGGCGGGACCCATTAACCCCGAACTGATCACTCGAGGGGAAGATAGTCCTTCCACAAACAAGACGCCCCACGGGGCGCACTAGAAGTACTCTCGCCAACCAAGATTACAACTTAATGGCCCGGAGAGATATACCGAAAGCTCAAAGAGCCCACGTCGCATCATATAAAAAAAAAGAGAAAAAATATACATAGTTCAAATGTTATTACAGACCCAGCGCGGAACCATAAAAAGAAGGAAAAATAAATTCCAAAGGGCATCCAAGCATCACCGAGCCCCCTCAGAGGTCTCAGTGACTGCAGGAACTTCCAAGGCAACCACCTGATCCCCGACCGGCTCCGGTATTTCCACTGGTGCCAGCAAAAGGTCATCCGGAACGATTTCCTCGGCCTCGTGCATCAACTTCTCAAGAGGAAAGGAAGTATCGACCTCACGAACACGCCGCCGGCATTCAACAAAAGCATCTATCTCAATATCCACGTTGAACGCGACCGCAGCCTTGAGAAACTCCTCGGAATCCCGCCATTCCTCCCGCGCCTTCGCCAGCTCCTCAGCGTGCTTCCGTCGAGCCTCCACCAATTTATCTTCCGCACGGCTTCTCCCATCAACTGTTTGCCGGAGGTCCGCCCGAAGTTGAGCAACAGTATCCTCAAGCGCCACCTTTTCTGCTTGGGCCTTCTCCAAGTCCTCGTTCAGCTTTCGGACTCGCTCCTCGAAAGCACCTATCTCAGACTCATCCTCGAGCAGGTACTGCACCATCTTCCTGGCATAAATTTGAGACTGCAAAAAGCAAACCATTAGGAAATCTCCACTTGCGGTCTCAAAGGCAACAAAAAGGGAAAGCACAAGCCGGAAAGCCGGCCACCCGGTACTTACGCAAGCTGTCGAATGAAAATACTGAGCCCCCAGGGCCCTGCGGTCGAAGCCTTCTAACTCAGCCTCATCGCCAGGAAGGGCGGTTGTCACCCCTAGCTCCACCCCGACCCTGGGATTCGCAAGGACACCATCCTCGACACCAATCTTCCAATCGGGTTTAAACAGCTCTCCCCGCGCCTGAAAACATTGCGAAGAAAGCTCCATCCGCTCCAGAAGCAGTTTGGTCATAACCGCTCCTTCCAGCCGACTCGGCATATCCTCCGTAAAGGCAGGAGGACGGGCCACACGGCCGGTTTTGCCCTGTTTAGCGCCAGGAGGGGCAACCCTTTTGGTAGGAGGCTCCAGCTCCGGGTGAGGAGACCTAGCCGTGCCCTTTTCTCCGATCGATCGACCAGAGGAGCTAGACGGCGCGGATACAGGCAGCCTCGTTTGCGACCGGTCCAACCTGGCCGCGGCCATAAAATCAGAGGGAATCTTCTTGCGGCTCACCAGACCCTTTGTCGCCGCCGCGATCCCCTTTCCCCTGCCAGCATCACCGGAAGAAGACATACCTGCTGCCAAAAACAGGAGAACAACAACCACTCAGAGCGAAGGAAAAAACAACTCAAAAAAAATATGCCTAAGGCGCATATGGACAAACCCAGGGAAAAAGGCTCACCGCGATGGCTGGCGGAACCCTTCCCCGTTCCCTCGCCTGTACAGCGGGCCCTCCTCTCCATAGCTCCCAACAAACCGAGCCTCTTCAGACCCCTCCCCCATCTAAACTTGGAAACATCGATAGCCTCCCCTGAGACGAGCTTCCCCAAGTCAAACTTACTACAATCGGACTCTTCAGGGAGGGACTTCCTTCGCCACTCAACGGAGCGCCTCCAAGAACGAGGAAAGCCCCAACCAGCGTCCGACGGAGGGATAATGAACACATACTCCTCCTTCCACTTCTTAATGGAAGAAGGTAAGTTCGCCGCAATTTTCATCTGCGGACGCTGGGTCAGATACAACCAGCTGTCCCCCCCCTTCACCAACGGGCTAAGGGCAACACAAGCCCGGGGCAGAGGGAGGGTAGGCTGAACCTTGTGAAGACCCGCCTTGGCCACAAAGGCCAAGAGAGTACGCCAACTATTAGGCGACAGTTGGGAGGGGGCCACCCGGTAAAACTTGAGGGCCTCTACTATAATACCCAAGAGCGGAAACCTAACCTCCGCCTGAAAAGCCTCCACGTAGAAAGCTACCTCTTCCTCCGTGATACCTTCACACACCCCCTCCGTAGAGGAAGGAACCCTAATCCCATAATCATCGGGAATGTGAAACTCCCTCCTAATCCTCTCCGCCGCCCCTTCACCCAAAGTATTCCTATAACACGCCACCCGACCAGGACGGATAACGGCACCAGACCAAATGTCCCTAATCTCTGCCTCACGAGAGGAAGAGACTCGAGCAAGAGATTCCAAGGGAGCGGCCCCCAACGACGATCCAGAAGCCCCGGAGCTATCCTCCGACTCCCTGGGCAGCTGTACATCTCGAGAGTCGCCGCCCCCGCCCTTTACCAACCGCTTCCTTTTCCTTGGCGGAGCCCTCTCTACTACTTCTACTGACTCGGAAGACGGACTCTGAGAATCAGTTGCGACAGACATCGTAAAATAATCAAATGTTGGACGGAATAAAAAGCACAGAACTCACCAGGGCAGACAAACGAGAAAAAACTAGAAGAAGTTGGTGAAGAGCAACACGTAGAAAAATCGCCACAGAAGAAAGCCCGCTTCACCCGAGGAAGACGAAGAGATAAGACAAAAATGAAATCCCCAAAAAGGCTTTAAAAAGAAGAGCTAGGGTTTCAACACGCGTCGATTGATCTCCCTTTCCTTCTAACCAGGGCAGACAAACGAGAAAAAACCAGAAGAAGTTGGTGAAGAGCAACACGTAGAAAAATCGCCGCAGAAGAAAGCCCGCTTCACCCGAGGAAGACGAAGAGATAAGACAAAAATGAAATCCCCAAAAAGGCTTTAAAAAGAAGAGCTAGGGTTTCAACACGCGTCGATTGATCTCCCTTTCCTTTTAATCCGATGGGAAGTGCACACGTGATGCCGATTGGGAAATTCGAGGGAACCGCCAAAAATCGAAGCGCCATGCCCCCGACTGAAAAGACGTTGCTACCCCTACCGCTAGGTAACTTCCCCAGCAAGCCATCCCTAAATTCTCCCCACCTAAGGGGAAGGAAGGGTCCAGATGGAAAATACCACGTACGGTCGAGAAAAAGCTCGGGACCTGTCACAAGGGCCCGGCATACAATTCCACAAGATGGAAAAATACCACATAAGTCGGGAAAAGCTCGGGACCTATCACAAGGGCCTGGCATACAATTCCACAAGATGGAAAATACCACGTACGATCAGGAAAGGCTCGGGACCCATCACGAGGGCCCGACATACGATGCCACCAGAAGAAAAAAAATATACCGAGCACAGCGAAAAGGGCTCGGGTCGCATGGCAAAGGCCCGGTCTTACGTCTACCGCTCCGCTCGAAACATTACGGCTACTATGCAAAGGGAAAGAAAGCATAAAGCACAAGGCGTAAATACTAAAAAAGGAGAGCCATTCAGGCCTACAAAAAAAAGGGGGGAAGAGGAGAGTAAAGACAAAAAGATAAGGGCACGCAGGCCCGGGCCCCCAAGACCCCCAACAACGACAAAAAAATAAGAAAAAAAAACCCCTCCAAAATCCCACTCACCCCACCGCCTCCGGCCCAGAGCAACTAGCCGCTGAAAGAATTTTCCGCGTCAGAGAGCTCCCTATCACTATGCTCCTCCTCCGAAGAGCTCGCCCAATGCCGATCCTCAGCAAATCGGGTCTGGTCATTTAACCACCTCACCCGGTTCCTCAACAAATCATTCTCCGCGCGCAAGGCTGCTATCTCTCGATCCATGTTGATCATCCGGCTACAAACCTCCATTTCCCTACAATGGAAATGAGAGAAGAACGAGCGGTGGCGATGAACAAAAGCTTCATGGGACTCCCTCTCATAAAGGGGAGAAGGAGGAGAGCGCGGGGGAAGCCCTTGAGGCGAGCTCCTCTCAGGAATCGTTTGCTGAGGCCCCAACCCGTCAGGATTTATCTCGGGGCTACTGGGAGGACTCCCCTCGGCAGCAACTCTCCCCTCACCACTTACGGAGAGACCCTGGAAAGACGACGACATCTTCGACAAGCCCGAAGAAAGGCCAAAAGAAAGCAAAGAAGGAAAGAGGAACGGAAAGGCAATCTGCTTAAAAAGCGGAAGGACTCACCCCTTATAAGCCCTATGGAAGACCCTTGGGAAGGAAAACGAAGCGACTCGCCCTACGCGTGTCCGTTTCCCATTGGATGACCAGCCGGCACCGCGTTATTGCACCACAATTCCTCGGGAAGAAGCCGCCGGACGAAACGGCACGTCCTCTCGTACCCCAAGGCTCCCATAAATGCTTTCGTCACGATATTCCTTAACCAGGTAAACAAGCCTGCTCCCTTGGACCATTCAATGGACCAAAGGTAGTGTTATGATGAGACATAAAAATGGCCCTGCTCTCAGATCTCGCCACGTGTCGCCCATACACCCATACAGCCTAACCTTCATAAAGAAAGGCGATGGGAAATGGCAAGACCGTACGAATTCGACACGTGTCACTTCTTCGCCGCCCAAACCTCATCATCACAAATCACTTCCAACTCCTCCCCACCGAATGAGAGGGAAGGACTCGGAGGTAGGAAACCAAGCAGAGGGGTCCTACCTCAATCCCACCAGAGGAAAAACGCGCGCCCAGGCCCGGGCCCCGGCACGAGACCACGACGCACGAACACAATAGGCGAAGGAAATTAAACGCGCTAGGAAAAGGCTCGGAATCCCGCACAGGCCCGAACAAAACGTCACAATTCCTCGCAACAAAGATAATTTATGTCAAACAGATGGAAAAAGCAACACAAAGAGACACGGCACAAACTCATAAAGATCGTCCATTCACATCCTCCTGGCCCACAGGCCTACAAAAAGAAAGGGAAATAAGCAACAGAGCACAGGTCACGCAGGCCCCAAAATCCCCGATAGGAAAGAGGAAGAAAAAAATAACACGCAGAAAAGCAGGAAAGGCCAGAGACTAATCGGAAGAAGACTCCTCTCCCGAAGGGTTCCCCTCCTCTTCCCAGGAGCTCTCCAGCAGGGGGTCCACCTCATATTCCAGCAGCTGCTCATTGAGGAAGCGAACCTTTTTCTGCAAAGCCTCGTTCTCCCGCTTCAAGTCATCAATTTCCTTACCCATCTTCGAAACACGGCCACGCAGTTCCATTCCCTGGTGATAGACTCGGGAGAAAAAAGACCACTCCCTGGCGATACGGGATCGAGACGACTTGTCCTCCCTAGGCAAGGAGGAAAGGCGAAGGGGGGGAAAGCCCGAGGAAGGGCCCGAGTCCCTCCTAGCCCTCTTCCGACAAGCCGCAAGGTCCTCCTCCGGATCGGAAGACAAGTCGGGGTCACTCGACGATTCCTGGGAAAAACAGGCCTTGCCCCTAACTCGCAAAGGGAAACCGGACATATTGTTGGAAAAAGGCGCGGAGAAACACCTACCTCAGAAAAAAAGAGGGGGAGAGAGAGCCACAACAAAGCGCCAGGGTAATTTTCCTTTTTCAAGCTCAAGAAAGAAAATCTCGTGCCTCGAAACAAGGCGACCCACATAACGACGCTACCACTTCACGGGGACGGCCGCCGGATAAAATGGCACGTCTCCTCGTGCTCCGGAGCCCCCATAAATGCCCTTATCATGACGTCGCTCGAACAAAACGTTACTCCCTTGGCCCATTCAATGGGCCAAAGGATTAAGGGGGTCTTATGATGGGACACAAATACGGCGTCGCCCTCAGATATCGCCACGTAATAAAGCTTAATCATCATGAAGAAAGGCGTTGGGAAACGGCAAGATCATAGGATCATGACACATGTCGCTCTCTCGCCGTCCAGGCCTCATCATCACAAGTTATTGGAGGAAATAACCAGCAAAACCACGCGCACCGGCGGAGCAGGGGAACGGCCCAATCCTGCAAAGGAAGGTTTTCTCTCCATAATGATGAAAAGGCCCGCGCTCCTCCCTTTAAAAGGGAGGGAAGGGAAGAAGAGAGGGATCCACATTTTTGGAAAGACTTCCCCTTTTCCCAGCTCCCGCAGAACAACTGGAAAAAGAGGCGAGGCAACAACAGAGGGGACTAGGAACTTAATCCTACTCTCCCTGTTAGTCCCCTCCGACCCACACATCCGCACACCCAGAAAAGAACCCGCGCTTTGGTCCTGGTAACCCTGATCAAACCCCCTCCTCTTCTCGCTGTCCTTTATATTGATTGGTCGAAGGATTTGACTTGAGTGTCAAAGTGGTCGTCCGGGACCCACCCCGGACCTCCTGACCCCCTTTGTTTGTGATTGCAGACCCCGGATTCAGACGCCATCACATATAAGAGAGTACCCCACGTTTCCACTTTTCATTGAAATTAATTAAGATTGATTGACAAAAGTGATATTCACACACCCCCCTTATATGGCAAACACGTTTTTCCGTGTAGCATCCTTAGTGACCTTGAACTGAAGGGGAAAGATGCCTTTTTATAAAATTGATTTTCAATCACATACTTTCCCCTTTTAAAAAAAAAAGTTAGTATGCTGGGTGCATTTTCCAAGTAAAAGCATTTCCTTTCTTCTTTGTTTCATTAAATTAGTAGCAAATGCCTCAAAAAGGTATGGCCAATTATCTTATAAAACCCACTGTCCTATTCTTTATATTTCTTTAATTAGCCTGAGCATTTCCAATCACTAGCCAACATCACCAAGGGTAATAATTTGGTGGACCCCACTTGTTCTTATGCAAAAATCAATTTTGGAAATTTGGATGGCCCTTTCATTGTAACCGAACCCATGGAACACGATCCAATTCGTCGAGCCCACTTGCTTGGTTGAATCTTATAGAATCGACTGTAAATTAGATGGGCCTACTTATTTCAATTTTGAAATTCCTTTATGAAAATGAAAGTACATTCCTCGGCCAAGTTCTCTCTTCAATTTTCCATGGAAAATGAACTTCTAAGAGAAATGAGATAGAAAGTGATGGAAATGGAGGGAAAAGGAACACTATAGAGAATGACCTGGGATTGGTGAAAACATAAGGAGTGGCTTTGGAAGTGGAAAAATGGTCATAAAATGAAAAATACTAACAAAAGCCTTTGTTGGTTAAGGCGGAGCAAAATGGGGGTGTCTACAATGTGGTATTAATCTTCCATTTTGATCATGTATATTGAGCTTTATAGTTCCTATATATGTATACATGATCTTTTGGTTTCCATGGATATGTGCCTCATTGCTTTCAATCTCGTATCCGTGTGCTTATTAGACTATCTGCCTTAAACTCATATCCTCTGTCTAATAATCATCCATTCATATTCAAAGTGTGATTGGTTTATGAATACAGCAATCCGAATGGTTAAAGGTGATTAATTAAATCATGGGTTCTATGTGCCTTGAACTATTACATTTAAATTAGATGCACATAGTCTGTGGGAGCTTTCACTTGCATATATACAATACTCTAAGGGCAAGCAATTGGAACTCAAAAGTTATTTTAAAGTTCTGAGCATGTTCATGCTCAGGAAGAGACTTGTCTGCCCTATGACAAGAAAACCCCCATTCGAAGCAACTTGTGAACCTAAATGGTTATGTCATCAATCTAAGCATATTCTTGCTCAGGTAGAGACTCATCTACTTACAAGTTGCAAATGAAGCCTAAGTATTTAAATCACTCACCTTTTGAACCATTATGTCTGGTCATGCCCTATCACATAGGTTTCACATAGGGCCAATGAAAAATAAAGGGGGGGAGAGCCAAATGGTTGCTTTTTCATGTTTATATAGATCATTGTGATATGCTCACATAGTCTATTACCCCCATAATTGTGCTTAACTTACATATCTTTAAAAAAAAAGAAAAAAAAAACTCTGCTTATAATGCATTTCACTTTGTTTTCATTTTGATAAGCATCATATGAGCTTCATTAACACATCATATACACTTTGAATAACTTTTATGAGTTGTTCTTCATCTTGACACCCCACTTGCACTCACACTTGCATATCCCTACCTTTTTGTTGTTGCTAAAAAGGGGGATAATTTTGGGAATTGATTAGGTAGTCCATATCTTATATGCACTTCATGCTTTACATTTATATATTACACTTGTGCATATAGTGAGGGGGAGGATTGCTTAATTTTTTTATCGTGTTTAAATGCTCATTCATATATTTGTTTAATATCTCCTGCCTCCCTAATCAATTTGTTTGTTGCCATCATAAAAAAGTGAGAGAATGTAAGCCCAAGGGTTTCCATGGGTTAATCATTCACCTTACCTCTTGTTTTGATGCTAGCGAACTAAATTGATTAGCATTTATAGACTGATGTGTTGCTTTGAGGTGTTGTGTTGTATACAGGATTTTCATGTCATAATTGCCATTACACAACTCTTCACAACACATGGCTTGTGGATCAAGGAGCAAAGGAACCAAGAGCTTGCACCGACAATGAAGACATCCTCATTTGAAGATGTTTGAATCAAGAAGCTCATCATGAAGATTCCACAAGTTCCCTAAGCAAGTGTCAAGAAGGAGCTTGGAGTTGAACATGCCATGGTGACACCTCATGTACCTCAACATGCATTGAAGATTGGAGGATAAGTCACAAGAGCCAAGACAAGGACAAGATGTTCACCCAAGCTGAAGAAGTCCAAGAAAGTGTAAAGGAGCCAAGACATTCCTAGAAGATTCAAGGTTCTTATTTTTAGAATGTATTTGGAGTCCTCTTGATTTTATGTTTAAATGCACTTTCAAAAGATTTTCAGATGGTTTTTATACTTAACATTTTACATCTTTGAAAACCATCAACACACCCAAAAATGTGTTTGAAAACCTTGGACTTAAGCCCAAAGACCATAGCCCAAACGCCCCTGATCTTTAAAGTTAAAATGGAATTTTTGCTTGGGCCGGTTGACCGGGCTAAGCCGGGCGAACGCGGGATGGAAGCTGGAAATCCAGGCCATCTCGAAATTTATCGGGCCGGTCGACCGAGTAAAGCTAGGTGGCCGCGGATATGTGTCTGTTTCAAAACAAAACAATCCTCATGGTTTGGGCGGGGCGACCGCCGTGGGTCGGTCAACCGGGATAGGTTTTTGAGCCAAATTGTTTGAGCAAACAGCTAGCCCTTGCCGGGCGACCGCCATGTGGCCGGTCGACCGCGACGGTAAGAAATTTGAAAATAGAATAGGGCGCCCGATAGGGGCGGGCGACTGCCGCGGTTGAGTAAACTAGCCGTTGGGGCATTTTCTGCTTGACTTTTTCAAGCCATATATTTACAGTTTTACCCGAAATGCTCATATTTTCAAATACACTATATATACATCATTAAAACCTATCTCTATAAACTTTTGAACATTTGAGAAAGGTCAAATCCCATTTCTTTTTGAGCTTCAAGTTTTATTTCAAAAGCAAAAACCTCTTTGAACATGTATTTCCACATTCTTTCAAGAGGCACTTCATAGGGCTTTTCTTTTGCTATTTCTTGGGAGTGATTGAGAGCATAAATCTTTGTAATCAGCCTATTAAGAGGCATTGGAAGTTTTTATTTTCTTTCGTTCTTCATTGAGGGTCTTCTCTTCGGCCCGGAAAGAATTGTGAAGAAGAGGGTCATCTCTTCAGCCCGTGAACAAAGGTGAAGACGAGGGTCTCCTCTTCGGCCCAAGAAAGGTGAAGACGGCATATGAGGGCTTGTTCCCTCGCCAAAGGCTTCGTGGAGATGGGCTTCGCTTTGGCCCTTGAGAATGGAAAAGCTTATTGTAAGAGCTTCGAGATTAGGCTTGAAATCTCACCATAGTGGAGTACCCACGGAGCTAATATCTATTTGAACAAGGGTTAGCTAAATGTGCATGATTAGAAAGTTTAATCCCTAAATTTTATTGATATACCTATTTGAACAAGGGTTAAACTGATTAGTGCTTAATTAAATGGATTAAATTTTAATCTCCCTTAATTAAGCCTAAAATTTCTAATTGATCAATTCACCCTCCCCTCTTGGATTGTCACACCTGTATTTCATTCTCCTTCTCCCCAAATATGGCCTCCAACTCCAATCATAGCTGATCCAAATATCACGGCAACAAGTTAGATCCCTCCATGACTACCTCAGCTTATATTTATTCTTCTTCTCCATATTCCTGCGGCAGCCCTGGAGTTTTTCTCGTCTCCAAACCATTAACAGGAGATAATTACTGCAATTGGTCTCGTGCCATGAAAATGGCACTCAATGCCAAAAATAAATTGGCGTTCATTGATGGTTCCTTACCACGTCCTCCTCCTAATTCTTCTTTATTTCCCTTTTTGGGATCATGCCAACAATATGGTAACTTCATGGATTCTGATTGTCGTTTCCGAAGACAGTTCTAATAGTCTCCTCCATGGATCATCATCCTACGATGTGTGGATCGACCTACTGTGGACTCCGATCTTGAGGAGGCGGCGAGGAACGGGTCCCTCGTCGGTCCTTTGGATCATCCACGTGAAGGAGAGCTATACCAAGGAATTCTCGAAACAGGTACCATCCCTCGTAGCATAGCATGAGTAGCGATAAAACTGAGATACCTCTTGATCCGGAGCCAGGGCTCAAAACCATGACGTACTTAAAATAAATTAGAGCCGCCATCCAGGAAAGTTGGCCCTGGAACCGAAAAAAATAAATCCTTTGATTACGGACGAGGAAGGTCTGAAGAGCATCTCAATCCGTCATAGTGTGAGCACTTGGTCTCTTATGCCATTTATTTATTAGCTTTGAAGAGTTTTGGGCAAAAATCATGTGAAATGGGAACAGACATTCCCGAGAAAACGTCTACCTAAACATGCATGACCCAGGGATGGGCAAAAGAAAATAAAACATCCAAATCCTATAGAGAAGTGATACCAGTAGCACCTAACATGGGAATAGACACAAGAATCCATCATCTCTTAAAGAGGTGGAGAAAACTATAGTTAATTCCATATCAAATAACCCTGTTATCTATCTCAGCATATCCATCTAACATTCATACCTAAAGAGAGCTAGCATCAGTTTCATCTATTATTAGAACAAACATTAGAATCTGCCATCTCTCAAAGAGAGGCGTCGAAGACTAATGCTACTCTAATATCAGATAACTCAGATATCTGCCTCTAGTCATACATCTAATCCCAACCAACACATCTAGTAAGCAGTAAATAAACACATGCATATCTGTAGAAACTAAATACGATGTACCTGTGCAAGGAACAAACGTCAAAAAATGATAGCAAAAATAATAATCAACAATAATAAAGAGCTAAAGCTAAGCATATGAGCAGTAAACAATATACAAGTAAGCAGTAAAGAGCTACAGCTAAACATGTGAGAGCTACAGCTAAGCATGTTTGTAAAATAAATGAAAAGATGATCACAATCTGAAATAAAACACATAATCATAATCATAAGCTAGAAACAATGGTAACAATAAACACAAATCCTAAAATACTAATATCAAATCCTAAAACTCTATACTTTTCGCCCGATTCTCTGTATGGTCTGATGTTCATCCAAAGCTGCCTACGTATCCCCGCCTCCCCAAGAATTAAGGTAACGTAGTTCTTTGCACCTATTCTAAACTATGAAGCCTAAGACATCTAGACCTCTATCCTAGACTTGACTTCAAAGACTGGACTAGTTATTAAAGCTTCTTGCGCGATTATTTATGTTTAAGTGGATTGTGATTTTAGGACACCCTATATGCCTTAACTAAATGCAGGCTAGCTTTAAACTAATGCAGGTGGGCCCTACATCCTATGTGCAACTAGGCTGTGTGTCCTAAGAAAAATAATGGGCTATCTAACGCACCCTAAATCTAATCATCAGTCATCGAAAACTATCGCCAGTTGACCGGATGGAGGCGTTCCTATAACTCTAGGACAAACTCCTAACTCTAAAGCAAACACAAAACATCAAACACTCTATCTAGGACATACTCCTAACTCTAGAGGAAGATTTTTTGGAAAAAAACATGTTTTATAAAAGGTTTTTTTGTATTCTTAAAAGAGTTAAATGATTTATTTACAAAATTTGACTGGACTTGGGACGAGAATCCCAAGCTGCTTAGGTACCTCGTGGAAGAGGATCAAGCCAACGTAGTTCGAAAACAAACTTTCCTAACTACTCTTAAAATTTTTAACTTTTCAAATGTTTCAATGTTTTTGAATTTTAAAATGTTTTAGTGTTTTTTTAGATTTTAAAAAGTTTTAACCCTTAAAAAGGGAACACACAAAAAGCACACTAGGGCCAAACCCTAGGGCTAAAGGGGAAACCCCTAAGCAAACAAACTCACTAAAAGTGAAATGATCTCAAAATGAGTAAACTAATATCCTAAGAATATGAAAAATGATCTAAGATCCCAAGCAGGTAAGATTCTAATAAGACTAAACAAGTCTCTAAGATAAAAAGAGTGACAATAATACTAAAGGACAAGCTCCCTTCTAAAAGATAGACATTTTGGCTAAAAAATAAACTCCTAGCCTATAGGATATATTCCTAATCAAACATACTAAAGAGGGGACAAATAAGTCAAAGACTCGCTAATAACGCTAACAAAATAAGTAGGTAAATAAGTCAAAGACTCTCTAAATACTCTATGAAGGGGGTGCTATCAGGTCAAAACATGTCACATAAACACATAAAAGATATATAAGGGTGCTAGTGAGACTGGGTGAGTCTCCTAGACACATAGGTGGGCTCCAAGTATCCCTATCATCGCCCCTGCAATGATAAATAGGGACGAGGCAACTAATAGACCAAGTTGGTCTCCAACTAGCAGGGGGTACAAGTTGGGGTACAACTTAGAGAGGGTTCTATAAATGAGGCCAAGCATGCCTCCTATGGGTTAATTCTCTACAAAACCACGGTGATCTCCTACAGGGGTAGGCTCTAGACGACAAGGCTTGTCTCCAAAGGAGAATGGCCTAAATGAGACATAGTGTGTCTCCTGATGACTCTTTCATTGCCCTTACAATGAGGAAAACACATATTTAAAGGCATCTAAAAGACTTGAAAAGTCTACTAAATAAAAGAGGGGAGTGCTACTAGGACCGAGCAAGTCCCCTAATGATGGGCTTGGGCTAATGCCTTCATCGCCCTTGCAATGATAAAGGGTTCTAATGAGGTCGTATAAGGGTAAGAGGCTGTCGAGGTGATCATCAGACGACAACTCTAACAAAACAGAATCCAAAGCCAAACCTTGTCCCTAATTTATTACAAAGCTCACGTGGGCTCTTATCAATAAGTCAATATAAGGATATTCATAAGGAATAGAACCAAATCACCTTAACTGAAATGGAATCAAATCACATGACCAGATAATGAATTACAAAGCTATCACAAACCAAACAAGATGAAGACCAATTTATCATAATGTAATGACATCAACTACATGTGACATTGCTGATATAAACTGACAAAATCAATATCAAGTCTACTTTCAAGGAAAAATATACACAATATCATGCAATAAATAGATATAAGTGGAAAAATCTTATGATGAAGATTATTAGGTGATCCCTTAACTGGTGTTAATCAATTTTAGCATTTCTAGGTATACAAACATGACGATTATCTACGAAAATTTATTGAAAGAAATATCATTCTACTAGCAAACATATAATAATATTAACATCAGCATTGTTGAAACCTTGGATCCAAATTCTTGATAACTAGAAATTCTACCACATCAGTCTGTAGAATGTGAGGTTGTCTTAAAAATTTTAATCATATTGTAGACACCCCATTTTGACCGAACCCTAATAGAGTCCTTAGGATGGAAACCCTATCAAACTAGTGTTTTAATGTCCCAAATTTGTTCCTAAATGTCGTGGTGCAAGTTTATAAGGGTGGCAATTTAGCTAGAAATGGGGGTGCGCTGGAGCCTGGAAAACCAGTTCAAATTTTCCGTAATGGGTTGTCCAGGGAGATACGGGGGGTGTAAGCCCAATGGTTTCCACCTTGGCATTCCCATCTTATTTTGATGATTCTAATACACAAGTGATTTAAGATTACTAATGTGTTTGAATGTCTAAGTTGTAGATCATAATGGTGTCAAGACAAGATTGCTTGGATTGAGGCCAAGAAGCTCTCATTGAACCACATTCGGAAGGCCAAAGACATCGAAGATCCAAGATAATTGAAGAATCTATTGAAGATCGAAGTCTATAGAATGTATAAAGATCCAATCTTAGTATTAGATTTTAAGAGGCATAAAATAAGTTAAACTCACACACCCTAAATATCTAAGAGAATGTCCTTGTGGTGTTCCAACACTTTGGAACCCTCATAACAATCCCATCTTGGTGTAAAGTTGGAAGCCCAAAAATAAGAAGTGAAAATCTGCTCAACATAGGCTTCTCGGAACTCCGAGAGAATTCTCAGAGCTCCGAGCTCGGAACTCCGAGAGATTCTTCGGAGCTCCGAGAAATGGTCCAGTAACATTTTCTCACTTCTATTTGTATTCCCGGAACTCCGAGACCACTATAACGGGAAGAAAAATGTGACCGTTGGGACTTTGCCAGATTTACGACAATGCCCCTCAAACGGTCATATTGGGTTTTCCTATATATATGGGTATTCTCTCCTTCCCAATTATCAATCCTAACACTCTTAAACTCTACTTGAATATCCCAAGAGTGAATCAAAGCTTATTTATGCCTCTCATCCTCTAAGATTAGGATTTGGATCATAGGCTCAATTTGTACATCTTATTCAAAGTTGTAAACCCTTGTGAGGGATTTTTTAGTTCTTTCTTTCTTATTCTAAGATTGTATTTGGGCGAGTGCGAAGGGACGCGGAGCCATCCCTAGAGGGCTAGTGCGAAGGGGACACGGAGCCATCCCAAGAGCGAGTGCGAGGAGACGCGGAGCTTTCTCCGGTTCGTGGCAAGTCTTGCGAGGCGGAGCCGAACCAAATTGTATTTGGGTTGATTCCTCGCCATTAAAGGAATCCTTAGTGAATCAATCAACGAGTTTGGTTGGTGGAGTGGAGTAGGCCTCGCGTTTTGAGGACCGAACCACTTTAAATCTCGGGTGCACTCTCTCTTATATTTTGCTCTACATTTGCATTGCACTTAGGATTTAACTTGTTTGCTTAATATTCATTCCTTGATCCCTTGATCTACAAAATTAGATTAGAGGTTTTCAAAAGATTAAAACTTCTTAGGCACCTAAATTTTTGTCTCCTCATTTGTTGCCATTTTGGGACCACCCTTGGATTTTCAGGGGGTATACGGATTAGTGTCTAACAAAATTAGTTAGGGGAGAATCTTAGGAAGCTTCCTAGGTGGTTAAAAAGCCTTCAATCCTCACCATTGAGCATAAAGGAGATTTGGAGGGTTGAGATCAAATTTTGAGGAGATATTTTCCATAATATTTCCCCCCTCGCTATTACCCAAGACCACCTTTGTTTAGAAAAATGGAAGTGAGAAACACTCCATGGGGGGCTGTCTAAGGCAATGCAAGGGAGGGGCAAATATATATTTCCCCTTTTATCCCTTCACCTACCTGGGGCACCCTCTTTTTGTGCAGCAATGGGTGTTTGAAATCATGTTGAGAGGGTTGTCCTCAGGATTAAAAGAGTGGGGGGGGGGGTTAAATGTATCATTTCCCTTAAAAAAGGATTTCATTCGGCTAAGGCAAGGGAGGAGCTCATTTTCTAAGGAAAAGCAAAAAAAAAAAAAACCAGAGAGAGAGAGAGAGAGAGAGAGAGAGATTGCAGAGAGAGGGAGAGTGCTTCTCCTCCGGCAATGGTGCCGAAGCTCCGATCGCACCACACACCATCGTCTTTCTCATTCTCTTGCCTCTATTTTCTCCATCGGAAACCAAAACCCTCATCATCTTCTTCCTCTACCCTCATTCCCGCCGACTGGCCGGCCATCTCCCTCCACCACTACCACAGCCACCCCATACCCAAGCCACCACCGAACCCTTGAAATCTGTCCACCTCTGACCACCACCTTCCATCTTCCACCTCCGACCACCAACTCCGACCGGAATCCAATCACCTCAAACCCATATTTGTAGACCCTCTTCTCCATCTCTTGCTTCAAGCCAATTTTCCTCATTCTCCATTGAAACCCTAACACAGAGAGGGAGAAACAGAGAGTAGCAGAGAGAGAGAGAGAGAGAGAGAGAGAGAGAGAGAGAGAGAGAGAGAGAGAGAGAGAGAGAGCATCGCCTCCACCTCCGGCCTCGTCTCCGGCAAGCCACCATCACCGACCATTTTTCCTCCACCCACCTCCTCCATCTTCTTCTCCTTTCTACCATTATCTCCTCCAAAACCTTGCGATTCTTAACCTTTGTTGAAACCCATTTCATTGGAAAAAGGGGAGATTGAGAGAGACAGAGGAGAGACTTGCAGAGAAAGCAAGGGAGAGGAGTGGGAGAGATATTCACCTTCAAGCTCCGGCAAGTCTGCCGGAATCTCCCCCCATATCCTTCTTCTACACCGGAACTTCTCCACCCTAGCCACCGTCACTAAGGCCATCTACCCCATCTTCTCCGGCAAAATTGTGTCGGAATCCACCCTCTTCCCTCATCAGCCACCACTACCCCCATCTTCTCAAACCCCACTTCCAACCTTTTTCTTCCCTTGAAACCCATCCGGCCGACCACCACCTCCTACCTCCACTAGCCACCATCTTCTCCTACCTCCACTAATTCCGGCCATCTTCGTCGGAATCCGGCCGTATCTCCTCCATTTTTATCAAACCCATCTTGGATTCTCTTTTTTACAGCCATTAAAATCTACCCAAATCACTCCCCATTAAACCCTCCTCTGCCCATTTCAAGATCCTCTTATTAAACCCCATTTCTAACTATGGAAAACCAAAATTCCCTACAAATCTGAAGGTCAGAGGCAATCCTTCTCTTGCAATATCCTCATTATCTTCAAACCATCAGCTTTGGAAAGAAGCTCAAGGTAATGGCCAAAGGAAATTGAAAAGTCTGGAATTAGCTACTTCATCAGGTAATTTAAACATGTTTATTTTTACATATCTCTAGCATTCCATTTTGATCTTCTGATAGAAAATTTTCAGTTTGAGACTTCTTTGATTTTTCCTCTGTGTGAATTCACACCTTTAATAAGAGCTGATGTTTAAGCTTAGCGATTTTGTGCAAAATAGGGCAGTGATATGGTGTGAGTGTATCTGTATAGGTGTGTGTATGTAGATGAACGAACATATGTGTGCATATGAATATATGTATCTGTTTGTGCTCAACAATTGAGATTTTTGGTTTCGTTTGAAGCACTTAGTTGCTGATTTTGCGGATATATGCACTCACAGTTATGGATTTTGCCTGATTGAAAGCACCTAGCTGCTATCTTATTGATGTATACACTGGTTTGGTTCTTCACGGATTCAGTCCTTCACTATTTTAGTTTCACTGGTTTATGCGATTCATACATTGGTTTGGTCCCTCAATGATTCAACTCTTAATTGGTTCAGTTTCTCGCTAATTTGTATGGTTTACTCTATTTTGGTTATTATCTGTTGGTTCAAGCATCATTAGAATCTTGGCAATCTGATGGTCAATGGACATGTTATTACCTGCTTGTTTTGTTTGTAATCGTCAAGCGTTATATCCTTGGGATTACACCTTTGTTGTTACCATCATGTTAATCAGGTACTTTAGCATGGTTCATATCAGATTTTGTACCTTTGCATCTTAAGTGTCACTTTAGTAACCTGTTGGTTTGTATATCTCCTATTCTTCTCTTATGGTCTTCGCAT